>NC_085140.1:42564179-45364969 GCF_024139115.2 Armigeres subalbatus | reverse complement strand
GGTTATGTGGCTGCTGGCGTCTCTGGTGGCCTGTGCGCTTGTTTATATTGCGCTTCTTTCAGCGAGTAGACAACACGATCCTCAATAGTTTGCGCCATCGAGCAAGTAGAGCTCACCAGGGACGCATGAGTAGGAATGTTCGCTCGGTTTATCGACACTTGTAACGCTCTGGTTAGCAGCTTGGGCTTATCGAAAGTAAATGTACAAGTTCGAATACGCGTTTGAAATTGTAGTTACAAAATGACAGTGATATAACCCTTCCTGTGTTTTATATGCCGACGGTCTTCAAATATGAAAACCACCTACTAATATTCCTTCCTCAACACAATGCACGTAGCACCGTTATTGATCATTTGAATATTTGACAATCTGAAATTTGACATTCTGAGAATGCCTGAACAACTCCCAGTCTATCATTCAGTTGTTTTGTGAAATTTCACTGATTCTGGTCAATCACGGAGTAGTAAGCATAGATAGTGAGTCAGTCAAGTAGCTAGCATTGCTCCTCTCTAGGAGGTCTCGAGATCATATCTATGCCGCTAACAGTAGGGCATTCAATCATTTTAAGGAACGTGGACGCTGATATGACTGCCTCGACCGATTCTACTTCAGGCTTCACCTATGTATTCTTATAGTCGGGAAGTCTGCAATTCGAATATATCATAAAACAGCAAGTACAGACAACACATCTGTATTTCAGTACACTCTGATTATTGTCCCATCGATTAAACCAGTTTGAGTTTCATACTTGACTAACAAAGCTATCTGTTCTTGCAGTTCTATAAAATGTTATTTATTCAAAAAACAAAAACAAAAATTTTACAGGCATCAAGTTCCAGTATTTTTAGTTATATAAGATTGTTAAATTCACTAGGACATAATATGCATAGCAAATATTCATATTATTTGCTTTTCTAAAATTCATTCTATCATTTCCTTTAAATTTCAAATTTTTGTGAATAATTGTATTTGAGACTTTTCTCGTTTCCTTGTTATTTTTATTTACCCCCCTCGTACCTTTCAAGAATATTGAACATAAAATAAATTCTAATATTTGTATCGGCCAATTAGTTTCATAAACAAACATCAGATTCAAAATAATTCATTTTGAAATCATTTGCGTATAGTTAAAAGTTGAAAAAATGAAAATATAGTCGACATAACATCTCGATATTGTAGGACCATCGAGAGAAGGAATGAGGATGGAAAAAGCATTAAATGGGTAATAGATTGAAGAATCTCTATGCTCTGAAAAATACAACAAAACAAATGACATGAGGAATCAGGGTAGAAGCACATACATAAATATAAATGTATCCCAATAGTAAAATTTCCATAAAACAATTTATTAATAAGAAACAAAAATATACAAGTACTTTTCAAAGTAAAATTTTAAATAAGAAAGTATTTTCAAATGAAATTTTCCATTGAAAAAATACAAATTTTCATTTTTTATATTAGTTTACATCTAAACAGATAACACTGAATCAACAATTTGACGCCACAATACACAGTTCGAGGCCGCATCTCTCCATCCACGAATGCGCCACGCTCGCCAAGTTCGTTTTGCACCGACATCCACAGATGATGCGCCTTCGTATTTCACAACTATCATTGTTGGCCGTTAGCAAGATCCAAAGTATGCAATTCCTCGACCACCGAAGACCTCCGTCTATCGTAACAATGCTTCCCAAGTGTATCTCCGGTTCCGCCTAGATGTACACCTGTTGAAGATAATATTCTTGTGAATTCATAATACTGTAAGTTCTGATGACCGATTGAGCTGAAATTTGCAGTGAACTACAAATATGATGAATTTTACACATATCTACGTACCAATTTTTGGAATGACGCGTTCAAAATTACGCACTTTATCAAATTGTTCAAAAAATAGCAGTTTTTATTTTTTGTTATATTGGCAAAATTCAAATGTCAAATTCAACAATTTATATTTTTTAAATTTTAAACTTAGTGTCTCGCAGCACCTGAATTCAAATTGATATATTCAATCAATTGTATTGATATTTCCAAAACAAAACTGCTATTATTTGACAATTTGACCTAGTGCATGATCCTTACTATGTAAAATTCATCATAGTTCACAAATTAGCTCAATATCAGGAAGTAAAAATAGCAAGCTTGTCAAGTGTCCATTTATGAAAAACGCTTCCTCTATATTCTGAAACACATGTACTTTTCTATCGATATCACCACCAGTCAACTTTTGTTGCTTTACAACCGGCACGAAAGTCCATCACCTTGTCTTGTCCTCGCGCGATTCAGACAAACCTAGAGTGTTCGACCGAAATCTTCAGCACGTCCACCGTTGCTTTGATCAGTCTGGTAAGCTTCCCAGAGTGTTCTCGTCATTTTTCATCGCTCTAGCGTTCTTATCGTCTTTGAAATAAAAAGAACAGATGGTGAGTTGAATCTTATTCACGGATTTTTTTAAGGCCGTACAGTAAAGATCTGATCGTTGTCGACGGCGTCAACAAGCCGGCTTGATACTTCCAAGAACTCATTCACTAATGGTGACGACGTGGAAGATGATCTGGGATATCACTTGTAAGCGGGCATTAATGGGGATCGCTCAAAGTTCTTCCCTCAGATGGGGCATATAACCCTTCCTTCCACTATCCGGTAACTATTCAGTTTCCGAGATTCTGACTAAGCAGGTGCCATGTTTTGTTGCCCATCTTGAGTCAACTCAACAATCCTTACCTGCTTTTGGTCTTAGCTGTTGATAGCATCCTTAACTCTCCAGGGGGTTGATTGCCCATCGTCCGCTGAACTGACGTAGTATCTTTAACTCTTCACTGACTTAACTTTCTGCCTGTACTCCAGCGTCATTTAAATGTTCCTCGTAGTGCTAGCCTTAATTCGATCACCACACGTTCGTCCGTCAAGATGTTCCCATCCTTATCCCCTGATTTCTTTGGTCGTCGCACGAAGCCTTTGCGAGGATCCTCTTTGATGCGTTGCTTTGCGGGACGTGTTCGAACAGTGCAGTATTCAAAAGCGAGAACAAAAAGCCAATCATGAACCTTAAACTAAACAACGACGTAAACCGTACAAATCCAGTCGTAAATGTCTTGAGTAACACTAGACCAACACATACTAAAATCACATCGAAGAAATAAAGGCACCACGCAAACAAAATACAGTTCTTGCGTTGCAACCACCGCAAACCTTAACAAAAGTATACAAATCAAATCTCCTCACCCAGAATATACAGTGAACCAACTGAAAGCATACACAACCAAGTAACCAAAGTTCCAAGAGTACGTTTTCGCTTAATCAGCTTCACTGGTAAGCTAATAAGTAGTTAGACTGACTGTACATATCAATCAATACTTCGTGATTGATGGACAGCTTATATCTTCGATCAAATGAATATGATTGTTTACCATCTATTCTCGAAGCAAGTTTCAGCAGCTCGAACATGTTGATCAATAACGGCGCAGTCCATTGAATAGTTGGGAAAGAAGGAAAGAAGTGGTTGTATTGTTGCTATAGAGAGAGACAAAAATCCTCTGCATCTCTATAAATACCAGGAAAAAATTGTTAGTTGCGTGGGGAATCAGAAACATAGATCAGGATGTCACCAGGAAAAGTGACATCTATGAAACTTCTATTCTAATTCTTTGAATATTACAGACTATCCTTATCTTGTTTGATTGTTTCATCCTTCGCGAGGATAAACAATCAATCTCTCAAAGTGAGCGATTGTGTATTTAGTTTTGAATCGAGCCCGCAACATAATAATTTCTTCAATGCGAGAAAGATATAAAAGATGGCGGCAGAATTTGAAATGAGAGAAAATCATGGCTGTTTGACAAACTGATAATTATCGGAAAGCCAATGTGCAGCAATCCCTTATTGAATCTCAATCTCAAGGTTAAATAAGAATGCAGAGCTAGAAATGTTTGACAATTCACAAATTTAATTTTGATGATTATTTTACATTTCGTTTATGTGTTTTTTGTGGGTTATGAGTTATATTTCATTTTTTTCAAATTTTTTTAACATTTATATCTAATTAAACTAGCGCAGGAAGGATTTTTAAGTGAACTGAAACTCATTCAAGTAATTAATAATTTTCCCTATCAAATATCGTTGAAGAAAGTAGAGACGGATCTTATCCATCACAGCATTGAACTCAAATCCATGACGTCAACATATTGAAATTTATTAAGAGCGTTCGATCCAATGCAGAATACCTCAATATTTTTAAAGCTACCTAATTTCCGGACACTGTGAAATAAAATAAGTTTTTTTCAAAAACTGACAAACTAGTGCCTGCAGGAAAGTACCTTTGTTGACAACACAAATTTCATTTTGAGCACTTCACCGTCACATTTCGAATTTATGTAGTTTTACTATCTCAGTTTTATCACACATAAGAAAAAATGTCATATTTATGTCACTTTTGAAATGGAAATCAACTAATTTGGAAGTTGGAACCAGAAAAATGACGGAGCAATTTAATTTGATATTTGCTACATGGCACAGATCTCCTCTATAATCAGCTTCACTGAGTGTTATGAAAAACGTACTCTTAAGAGAACTTTCGTTACTTGAAACCAGACTACGATCAACGGAGCTTTTCAAACCAGCCCACAAAAAAGCCGAAGCTGAATCAGTATGCAAGTTTCAGAAGCTTCTTCTGCTCCAGACTCGCTATCTGCAACAAAAGCAAACAATGAACAGGCTTTAACAAATAGTAAAACCAACGAAGAGAATAACACCAGCTAAGTGACAACGTCGAACCCAAGGGTCGAACGGCCAACATCAGAACTCTAAACACTATCGCACGAAGCTAAAGCTAATATCAGAAAATATCGAAATTCTCGCACCAGAAAATCCTAAATGCAAAAAGCTCGCCATGGATGGATAAGGATATTCTAATAGACAAACCATAGATGTCCACTAGTAGAAATGGCCAAATGAACTTAAACGCTTGCAGAAAGAATTCAACTTAGAAAGCGTGTCAGGTTTTTTTAAATTCGTTTATTTGTCGAGAGTTGGTTTAGTAAAAATACATATTATTATTCAAACAGCGACTTCAAAGCAAAATTCAGTTCTTCATCATCATCCTGTCATTACATTATCAATGTAGAAGGTAATATAGGTAACTAAATGTTTCAATATTATTAGCTTTGTTCTAGAAGTATTCCTTCAAGTGATGGTCTAATTAATTCGTTATAATTTTGCCTGCCCTTTCTGCATACGCCAGTGATAGGTTTTTTGTTGAAACTGTCTGTGCTTCACGTACTCTTGGGCAGTCGAAAAGAATTTGTGTTCAATAGTTTCAACGCGCCGAGGCACAGTGCACTGTTCTCGTTGTTCGCCTAATTCTAAACAGCAGCCGTCGACTTGGAATCTTGTGGTGAATCCCACAAGTATAGTGCAGCTTTTTTAAGACGAACCAGCAGCAGAAATATTCTTCCACACATTCGGCAATTGTGTTCGGGTTTTCTATTTGTACTTTCGGCCTATCCGTTCTCTCGATGTAAGCGATGGATAAGATTGTAACGGGGTGTTGTCGGATTTGGAGGGAGATTTGTATACGCAGCAAACGCACGTCCCCAACCCCATTTTACGACAAACTCAAAATTCAAAACCACTCAGCTCAATTTCTAACGGATTTTCAAGCAATCTTCTGGAATCGATCACAAAATTCTATAGTTTTAGGGTACCGTAATAATTTTGCAATGGCCATGGTTCCGGATATATTTGGGGAGTACTGCCCTCCCGGAAAAAATGGTCACTGGCAGATCGACTTCAAAATCCATCGTGACAGTGTCAAACTTCATGATTTTACAAAACAAGTACTGGTACATTTCAGAGACTTTCGATCAATTACCCCGGTACTTCCAGGGCCTGCCCTTGAAGTGGCCAATTTTCGTTCAATTTGGAATCCATCTTGCGATGAAATCAAACTTATAATTTTTGCAAAACAAGTTCTACTGGAGTCGTTTGGTGATTTTCGATCAATTGGCCACCTCCGGTGCTCTCCAGGGCTAGTTCCTTGGGAAATGTAATATTTCGTTCAATCTTGTTCCTCTCATGCGATATGTCAAACTTCAGCAGATTTTGCAAACAAGTACACTGGAGTACATTTCGGCGATTTGATCAAATTGGCCACCCTCCGGGTACTTCCAGGAGCCCTGGTTCCCTAGGGAAGTGGCCAATTTTCGTTCAATCTTGGAACCCATCTTGCGACATATCAAACTTCATGATTTGCAAAACAAGTACACTGGATGTTTCTGGCAACTTCTGATCGAATTGACCACCTCCGGTACTTCAGGCCTGGTCTCTAGGAAGTGGCCAATTTTCGTTCAATCTTGGAACCCATCTTCGACATATCAAACTCATGATTTTGCAAAACAAGTACACTGGAGCAATTTCGCCAGATTTCCGATCACCTGAGCACCCTCTGGTATCCAGGGCTTGGTTCCTCGGGGAAATGGCCAATTTCGTTCAATCTTGAACCCATCTTGCGAATGTCAAACTTCATGATTTTAAACAAGTACACTGAGTATATTTATCCGGATCAAATTGCCACCCTCGGGTACTGGCCTGGTTCTAGGGAAGTCAGCCAATTTGTCTTCAATCTTGGAACCATCTTGCGACATATCAAACTTTGATTTTGCAAAACAAGTACTGATAGGTATGCTTCTGCATTTCCGATCAAATTGGCACCTGGTACTTCCAGGGGCCTGGTTCCCTGGAAGGGCTCAATTTCCGAATCTTGAACCCATCTTATGACATTCAAACTTCATGATTTTGCAAACAAGTAACACTGGAGCACTTTCGATTTCCGATCAACTGAGGCACCCTCCGGGTACTTAGGGCCCGTTCTTGGAATGGCCATTCGTTCATCTTGAACCATTCTTGCGAGATGTCAAACTTCATGATTTTGCAAAACAAGTACACTGAGTACACTTCTGGCAATTTCGATCAAACTTACCACCCTGGGTCTTCAGGCCCCCTGGAAGTGGCATTGATTCCAATCTTGGAACCCATCTTGCGAGTGTCAAACTTCATGATTTGCAAACAATACATTGAGTACATTTCGGCACTTTCGATCAACTGACCACCCTCCGGTACTCAGGCCCAGTTCCTGGGAAGGCCACATTTCGTTAACTTGAACCCATCTTGCGACAATGTCAAACTTCATGATTTATGTCGTCACTGGAAGGCGGCATTCGTTGAACTTTCATCGCAATTGGCCACAATTCCGTGGTATTCCAGGGCCTGGTTCCCTAGGAAATGCGCCAATTGTTCAATCAGGCAACCCATCTGCGACATGCTAAACTTTACATTTTGCAAAAAAGCATACCGGAGTTCTATTTCAGTGATTTTCGATCAATTGGCCCTTCCGGACTTCCAGGTAGGCCTGTGCGCTGATTGATATTTTACCGGCTGTTGCGGATAGATCATTTCAGGAGGCGGCACGCCGTTAGATCAAGCGTGGCGTGGATCAGCGTGAACGGTTTAAGCCCAAACTTCTTCAGAAGTTCGTCCAAATTCTTCAAGTCGCACAGTTTTTTTAAAAGATCGTCAAGTACTCTTGGACATTCCTCCGTTGCCTCTGGAAGTTCCTCCAGAAACTCTCCCGGATTTCGTCTGGAGTTGTGAATTTCTCTGGAAGTCCCCAGGAATCCATTCCGGAAGTTCCCCAGAGCCTTGGTTCTCCGAGAGTTCTTTCCAGTCCGAAATCTCCAGAAACGAAGTTTCCAAGAAGAATCTGAAGTGGAATCCCCAACAGATTTTGGAGAATTCCTGGACGAACTTCCTGCGACGCCATGATCGGAAACGCTGAATACAGTCTGTTTGTTTTGCAAAATCATGAAGTTTGACATGTCGCAAGATTGGTTCAAGAATGAACGAAATTGGCCATTCCAGAAATCAAGCCCTGAGTACTGGAGAGGTCAATTTGATCGGAATCGCGACGTACTCCAGTGTACTTGTTTTGCAAAATCATGAAGTTTGACATATCGCAAGATGGCCAAGATTGAACGGAAAATTGGCTACTTCTGGCAGGCCCCGGACCAAGTGGAAATATCGATCGGAAACGCCGAAATGTTTTCGTTATCGTTTTGCAAAATCGCGTTTGACATGTCAAGATGGGTTCCAAGATTGAACAAAATTGGCTACTTCCCTAGGCCAGCTCGAAGTACCGGAGGTGGTCAACTCGATCGAAAGTTGCCGAAACGTACCTGTACTTTTTGAAAATCATGTTGACATGTCGCAAGATGGGTTCAGAGATGAACGAATTGACCTCAGGGCCCCTGGAAGTTACCGGAGGGGGCTAACTGACTGGAAATCGCCGAAATGTACTCCAGTGTACTTGTTTTCAAAACTGCTAAGTTTGGATCATCGCAAGATGGGTTCCGATTGAACGAAAATTGGCCCACTTCCCATAACACGGCCGAATAGCTGCAGGTGGTCAATTCGATCGAAAATCGCCGAAATCTTTCCAGATTGCTTGCAAAATAGAAGTTTGAGCATGTCGCAAGATGGGTTCAAGATTGAACGAAATTGGCTTACTTCCTAGGGAACCAGGCTGGAAGTACCGGAGGTGGTCAATTCGACTGAAAAGGCGAAATGCACCAGTACTGTTTTGCAAAATCATGAAGTTTGACATGTCGCAAGATGGGTTCCAAGATTGAACGAAAATTGCCTTCCTCAGGGAACAAGGCCCTGGAATGAGGGTGGCCAATTGATCGAAAATCGCCGAAATATCTCAAGTGTATGTTTTGCAAAATCATGAAGTTTGAATGTCGCACATGGATTTCGTCTGATCCTCAGTGATCATTTTTTTCGGGAGGAAGTAACCCCAGTACTCCTGGATATATCCGGAACATGGTCATTCACACAAATTGACCTTCGTTCCAAAACTTAGGAATTTGGATCGAAACAGAGATTGCTTTAAAATCCGAGAAATTTTGAGCTTGTGGTTTTGAATTTTGGTTTTGTCGTAAAATGGGGTTAGACGCATGCTAAGAATCAATTTTAAAAGGTGCAGAAGTGAGTCTGTTGTAGGCATTCTGATTCCTTAGATGGTTGTGTGAAGGGACTCGCCTCAGTCAAATGTCTGTTGAGCAGAATCAGGCTTAATGTAGGCAGATGAAGCCCAATCCTCCGTCTTTCTGTCCCGAGCAAGTTGTTGCATGGGGACGGTTGCAAGCACCCGCGAAAAAGGAATCTTCGCATAGTGTGCTGTCAGCTTGTATGGTTGTCTGGAGCCAGCTGTGCAGCGATGTACCACATTTTCGAGCATAGAGTAGAGGGTGTCTCGTAGTAGTGTTAGAAAGCGTAGGAATGTAGCCAGATTTGCCGGAGAGAAGTTAGTCAGCAAGAGTATCCCAATTCAATGAAACCATTTCTCGTATCGAATTGGAATATTATCTGAGAATTTTAATTAGGGGTCAAAAGCCACGGACAAATAGGGAAATTTTTTACCACATCAATTGTATTGTTTTTGCTTTTCTTAGGCGAGCTCAGCCACACGTTCGAAACGCTCAAACAAAACCTCTCATTTCGTTGATTCTGTCACACTCTTATCATGGTGATATCGTTCGCGTAAATAATGAGGTCCCCAGCCACACTTGTTCCAGCTTTGCAGAGGGTGAAGGAGAGAACAAAAAAAGTGCATGGAAAGGGATCTTTGGCGCACCGACCGCGATCGAAAGGGTGTGGCGATGACCGATTAATCAAGCAATCAGATGATGATGCTGTTCTATGTTGGAGAGAAGATCCACTAGACCTATTGATGCCAACCTGCATTGTTTTAAAAAAAATTTCGGTCCACTCTTGTCGAATGCATGGTCCCGTCGAATCAACCAGCTTGGCGGTTCTTCTGTTGATTAGCTCAGCAACTCTATTCTTTTACAGCTGAGTTGCTTGGAAGATGTTTTTTCCGGAGTTTGAGTATTTTGATGCAGTCAGGATATTGTTGGTGTGAGTACATTATCCAGACGATGTTTTGAATTCGTGACAAAATTTATAATCGAAGTTAATCGCGATGGGTCTGTACGAGCGAGCAGTGTCTCCCTGCGCCTGTTTCTTTACCGCACAATAACTCACCGACAACAGTTGCTCAACGCAGAGTTCATTCATCACCAAATTCAGTCTACGGTGAATAAATGAACGTTCGTGTGGAGCTCGGTGTGGCCGTCCGGTCCGGGGGATTTTTAGATGCGTTGTTTTGATGGCTAGCAGAATATCGCTCGTTGGATGTCGTTCATGGTACGGCATTTCTAGCTCGTCTTGCTCTGGATGACTTCTCGCACGGAAAGTGCCTCCTCCGGTTCTTCTTCCACCGTCTCTCGTTTGTAGAGCTCAGAAGATTCCACCATATGGTCTCTTCCTTCGAATTGTTGATGTTCGTCCCTTCTCGTTTTGCAGCTGGTCATTGAGTTTCTTGTTCGCTCCGAGCTGGAATGTAGAGATCGGTTCGCCGGAACGGTGATTTCGTTTATCTGGCAGAACATTTCGAAAACGACGCTGAAGCAGAAGCAATTCCGCTTCACTTGCTTGATAGTATGAGCATGTTTTATCGTTGTAGCGATCGTATGCATGTCTGAGCAGCTCAAAGCGAGTGTCGCGATGAAAGTTGTCAAAGACAATTTTGATTTCCACTGAAGAACGATTTGATTTCGGCTTCGTGCGTAATACCGATATCCACGAGGAGGTGCGTCGTTGGCGAGTCCAATACCCATCGTATTTGCGTTCGATGATGTTCGCAGCGTTAGAAGATGAGGACGGAGAGACCAGCAGCATGTCCATGTTCTCTATCCGGGAGGGGAATGCATATCTTCGCAGTTACAGCTTTGGTCCGAAAAGAAAACATGAACCGCTGCTCTTTGATGGTCTCGAAGACGCTTCATCACTGACAGATCGAGCCTGGACGAAGAGTTGTGTGTGTCGGATCACGTGGTCAGCGTCGCAGCCATATGCAAACAGCGCGTTGAATTTGCAGCGGGCCGGAGAACCGTCGTCGCATCGAAATCACAAGTTGAAGTCGCCGCTCAGGATAATGTGATCGTGCGGTGCCGAAGAGGTAGCGATGGTTAGTGAAAAACGTCCTCGCTCCGCACGAAGAGTCTAACCTGATGCATACATATCACAGAACTGTGTGCGTACACGCAATGCGATCAGTCGTCCAAGCTTTTTTCTATGGTGAGAATTTATGTGTTCTTTCAGAGCTATTCGTTCTCTCCTGGTGCGATCTACGTTCAGACGACATTGAAGCAGTGGATAGACAGTTCATTTTCAACTTCCCGCAGGAAAATCTGCGTTAGGTCGGTTATACATAAAGTCGCGAGTGCGTTTATTTTGCTGTGTTCGTTATAGTGTTTATATTGAGGTGCTCGATATTTACGCTGGTGTGCTCCATTACTTTGCGAATCATCCCGGAGCCTCGGCTGTGTTCGTTGTTATCGTCTTCGTTTCATCTTTTTCCCGGAGAGGTGATCCGCTGCACGTAAACGGCGATTGTTGAGCTGCGCGATGTCGCGAGTTGTCCCTGGCGTCCGCTTTGTGCAGACGTTGGTCGTGCTGATCGGGAATGAGGTCGGTGCTATCTGGATGGTAAGCTGCGACGGGCAGGTACTGAAGGATGCATGTGCAGCGGTAGGTGGTTACATTCTCACTCGGTCTGCTCGGTTTGGCAGCATTCTCGATGCCGTACTCGTGCTCGGTTGTTCCGACGTTTTAGTTGTTCGGCTTTGCGTTTCTTTTTTGAGCGGTTGCTTCAACGTTGGCATATGATAGATCCGCCGAGCTTCTGCACCAGCAGTTTTTTGTTTTGTACATGGATCCCACATGTAGCAAACTCTTGGCAGTGTAGACACGTTCTTCTTTGTCCCTGTAACTCACCGCCGTATCCCTCACCGCGAATAGTTATGAAGAGGATGCTCTGTTTACTACCATCCTAGGGATACGCACACAGTCTTACACACCGAAGCGGATCGTTCATCCCACAGGAGATCCGAACGTTGATGATGTCTCCGACGCGGAGAGAAACTCGCGATTTGCTCGTTGCTGACGTTGGAGATCGTAAAGCCGCACTTCTACTGTCCATCTTCCATCATACTGCAGCTTGTGTGGTTTTCCTCAAACATAAATTCGTGTTTGTTGTCGTGTTGTCTTACGATGGTCTCTGCGAGCTCCAGGTTGGTGACCTCAGAATGTACGCAAGCGCTTGTTGGCTGGAGAAGAACGTTTTTCGTGCAGACGTTTATTCCGATGAATTTGTATTCTTCAGTGGAAAGCTGTTTCGAAATTGTGCAGAATTGAAGCGTATTTTGGCGCGGCATCGCGGGAACGCGGCGACGTGGTGAACGGGATAGCAAAACTACGATAGTAAACGGATTAGTACAGTAAGATAGTCCGTGAAGACTTCCGAAATTCGCTCTTTCGATACAATCGGACTGGTCGGCAAGTGAGCGCTAACTGAGGTCGTTGCCTCGCACTCCTTCGAAATTTCCGACCCCAGGTTAGCACAGTTCACGACTGGCTTGCGAGATCCATCCACGCTGTCTCTCACTCGAATCCTCCTGATCTTCCCGGCGTCAGATTCTCACCAGTCCGGTAAGCAAACTTCCGCACTGATGGTGCCCGACCCGACAACCGGCGGCTATCAGGTCGCTTTCGCGCATTGGGCCGACTTCATCTTCAGGGGAGATGTCCGGTCCGCAGTGGTGGATGACATCGCACTGGCGCTGCATCCTTCTTCTTCTTCAGCAGGTAGGCGATTCGAGTCTGAGGTCGGTCCGACGATTCCGGTTGGCAGAAAACTTCCGGTCTGCTGGCGCCTGACGACCTGGAGACCAAACACCGCTAACTGTGCTGGATTTCCTCCAAACCGACGCTTATTTGCTGGTCCTTCTTCATCGACGCTCGCAGCGCCTAACAGTATTTGCGTCACGACTCTGCTTACCACCAGTACCTTCATAACACACATCTGCTCTGATGTTGTCCGCCTTATGGCAGGATTCTTCTACGTGCCTCCGCAAACCTCGGGCAGTCGAATACCAGTGTTCTGGAATCTCCATCGTTGGTACACGCTATGGCGGAAATAATGTCCGGACAGGAACTGTGTGAGGAAAGTTCACCTCACCATGCTCCCTGTTCACCGCACTATATTGAGATGAGCCGATGTCCACCTTCCATTATCCAATTATCCACTCCTGCTGCCATTCACCACAGAGTCCAGTCTCACAGCCTTCCTCACATTTGGTATCTCCGTTGGTCGCACTCGAATCCTCCAGGAGGGTTATGCAGATTGGAATCATCCTGCGACGCAAACCCTCCTGACGAAATGGTTCGGTACACACTCGCGACTCGAATGGCCATTAGGCAAAACACGCTCCCCAGGCTGAAACTCCGCACCTTAGTACGAGGTGATACTGTCGTTAGAAGAGCCACTGCGCCTTTCGGACGCGACGTTCGGATGATACTTGCTAACGCATGACTATTTTAGCCGAAATGAATAAGTCCACGGGTGTTGAAGTTCAACGGGTCAATCCTCACACCTAGATGTCTCAGAGTCCGCACCGACGGGATGTCGTGCCTCCGATGGTAATTCCATCCGCTGGATTACGCAGTTGCTGACCAGCCTCACTTCCGTTTGGGGTGAACCAGCTGCAGCTGACTCCATCATACAGGTTTTACAGCGCGGTCGCTTTCGCCACCAGCATTTCAACCTCCTCCAGTGACTCACCGATTATCGTTTGAAACCTTTGGCAACTTCTTAGCGTCAGCACCCTTTTGTACATCACATTCCATAACGTAGGCATGGACCTTTGTAGAACGCCGGTAACCTGATTCGACTTCCCTGAAGTGTAGTAAACCAGAATCCGGTTAGGAAGTAGCTCTAGGGATCCCCAAGAAGTCGGGGATTCGCGTCCATGCAGTGCTGCGACATAGCTTCCTAGCTAGCATGTTAATTTTAACGTTAGTCGTCACTACTCGGAATCGATTGCCGCCTCTTCTTCTTGGACCTCTCTGCATCTTCATTACTGTCCTTATTGCATCCACAGTCGATCTGCCTTCACGGAATCCGAACTGTTTTCCGATAATCCAGTCACATTCCTCTGTAACGTGTGTTTGCTGATGGATGACCCTTTCCAGAAGCTTCCCCAGTTTATCCAGCAAAATATGGACTATATGATGCTGGATTCGGCGTTTCCTGTTCGAGCAGCAGCGACTAGTTTCTGGATATTCCACGTATCTGGAAAATTGCCATCTAAACACTTCTGCACACATCCTGAACAGTGAAAACCAAAATCGCGGATTTGAGAGCAACATTTGGAATTCATTAGGGCCAATGAACCAGCATCCAGGAAGAATGTTGAGAACCAGCTGCTCATATTGATTTTATCGCACTCTATTTGGCTATAACCATCCCATTTGCACCACATCCCGGTTTGTAAGCCGATGTACAGAACCTGGCTTATATATACATATTTATTAATTTAACAAGCTAGATGAATTATAAATAATTATAAATAAATAAACAAATAATAGTTTTCTATTTCCAATGTTTTGCTTCGGTTATCGATTTATCATTGATGTTAAAACCTATTTATGCCAAAGACAGCCCCTTCACCCTCTGATGCGTAATCGAACTACAGCCTTTTTGCTATGTTCCCAATTATCAAATCATAGGATCATATTCCGCCCGATCTTGTATTTTAAAGGCCGGCGGTTTATCTGAACCAGTGGTGCAATTTATCAACAATGCCTGCTGAGTGTGATTCTTTTGTTTGTATTTTTCTCTGCCCTCTTTGCCTATGACGGTGCCTTTCAGTCAGAACGGAGCGAAGTAGCTTAGCAAACTGGTTGCCAACAAGCTGAAGCTGATGATCATTCGACACAAATTTCCTGTCATTGTCTTTTCATGGTAGTATTCACATGCAATGTATAGGGGCTGTCGCATTCACAGCAGCGAGTGAACTGAATAGACTGTCAGTGCATCTGTGCAATGAGAAGAGATATCCTTTTTGTTTACTTTTATCTTTGATTGTTGCTGCTGACCATTTTCAGTTTTTCACTGCTTGGAAGTGAGTGTGAAGAGGAATGGTAATCAATATCCAACAAATTCAGTCCATTGAGATTGATAATTCGCATCCCTGGCAGCTGAATTCCGAAGGTTCAAGAAAAAATTGAAAATTTATTTATAAAAGAGATTTATAAATTCTCTTTCTCTTTTCCAAAAAATCGTCTTCTCTTCATACCCGCATTCCGATAGACTGAAGTTATGAAAGAAAAACTAAAAAATATTAGTTCTCATTTTTTCCACTCAGATGTCTTTGACAACTATATGCACATACTGGATTATTCACCAACATATCACTCATATCGAAAATAAACTTGCTTTCGCTTATGCTTCGTTTTGACAGGGCAAAATTAGATTGAACAACTCAGTTGAATTCAATTGACTTGCCAAAAGTTGTTATGTTCAGCTTTCTTTTCGTTCAAGTGAATTGAATTAAGGTCTTTACACGTTCAATTCTTACGTTCGATTCAAGTATTTACTCAATTCCTTTGCTTTGTCTAAACGTAGCATTATTATATGCTTCGTTTTTGACAGGGCAAGTGGAATTGAACAACTCCAGTTGAATTCAATGGACTTGCCAAAAAGTTGAATATGTTCAGCTTTTTTCTGTCTGCCAAGTGAATTGAATTAAGGTGTTACACGTTCACTTCGGTGTCTTCGATCTTAGTGACTTCAGCCCAATTCACTTATAGTTTGTTTAAACGTGTAAAAGTATTACGTTACCGAAATAATGAAGGGATAGATAATGATTAGTATTCAAATATATTGATGAGGAATATGCAGTAACAGCAACAGTTGCTGTCGATGATTTCAGATGATGATTTCAGAAACACAGAAAATAAATTTGAATGCATCTAATTTATTACATAAAGATATACCTTCAAACATTAACACTTGACTACTAGCTTTTTAGCCAGGCTTGTAGCTTCAGCAACAACTTTAGCTTAATGTGGCTGTAAGCAACTTTAGCTTTAGCTTTTAGTCAAGCAACTGTGAATGCTTACGGCTTTAGCTAGCTAGCTTGTAGTCAGTTTAGCTGTAGCTTAGCTAGTTGTAGCTTGAGCTGTAGCTACTGGCACAGCTTGTAGCAGTTAGCTAAAGCTTAGCTTGGGGCTTAGCTGTAGCTAGCTGTTTAAGCCAACTTTAAAGGCTTAGCTTTTAGCTGTAGCCTTTAAGCTTAGCTTTAGCTTGAAGCTTTAGCTTTAGCTGTAGCTAGTTGAAGCTTAGCTGGGAGCTGTAAAAGCTTGAAGCTGTTGTAGCTAGCTGTAGCTTAGCTAACAGCTGTAGCTTAGCTGTGAAAGCTTTAGCTGTAGCTTAGCTGTAGCTTAGCTGTAGCTAGCTTAGCTAAGCTTAACTGTAGCTTAGTTTTTACAACTTTCAGGCCTTAGCTGTAGCTTAGCTTTGTTTATTGCTTAGTTTAGCTTCAGGCTGTAGCTAGCTGCAGCTTAGCTTTAGCTTAGCTGTAGCTTAGCTGTAGCTTAGCTTTAGCTTAGCCTTAGCTTAGCCTTAGCTTAGCCTCAGCGTAGCCTTAGCTTAGCTTTAGCTTTGTTTTTGAAATCTGCGTATTGTGATAGTTGGTTATGCACAAACCATGATACATATTTAAAGTATTTGGTTGTTTTTGAAATGTTTGCCTTGATAAAATTGTAATCAAATAATCAATCAAATTCGATTCTTCTTCCTTTACAATGGCAGCTACACTTTGCAACTGGAAAGTTTGGCCTGATTTAACCAGTTAGCGTTCTATTTAGCATTTCCATAGTTATTTATTGGAAGTTTTTCTATGCTTTCCATTGCATGAGTATGTATCGTGAGTGGAAATTACGTACAATGGATGGGACCAAGAATATTTCCCACATTATTTCACACTCATTATGGGAAGTAAAGACACATTTATGCCTTTAAATTTCATCCCAGAAAAATCTCTTATCCAATTTCTCCCACAAAAATTTGGAAGAAATTTAAATTCTCGTTTTCTTTTTCATCTGTCAAAAAATTTCTTCCACACTTTCGTCGGAATTCCAAAATAAGAAAATTTTGAAAATCTCTTCGAGAATTTCTTTTCTTACAAGAGATTTTTTGACCGGAATTCGGCTGCTGATCTGAACATCGACTTCATTTACGTAGAACAAATACCATTGAAATCGATTTAAGTTACGTTTTCCATCCGGGCTATTGCAAACATTTAACATTTTTAACATTTCTCTATTTTACTGCACTATACAGCGACTTCCCCACCACATAGGCCCATGCAATCAATCACTAATTAATTTTCCTTCACTTTTTGTTCTACTTTTAGACTGTTCAGACGGCTTCGCCCTGGAGGCCCCAGTTGCCCCTACCAAAGGACATAACCTTGCACGTACAACAGCAGCAGCAGAAGCGCGACATGGACAAGGTCTCAAATAAGAACAGTAACGGTGCCACCAAGGACGGCAAGGACAAAAAGTGGTCTATTGGGAATCTGTTCCGTCGGAAACAGCAGTCAAAGAAGGAACTTGAGTACGACTCCAGCTCGGAAGAAGATCGAAAGGCGGGTTTTCTGCCGCTGAAGAGCAACCGAACGCAAGCCGTATCGCAGACGAGCACGCTGAATGGGAAGAATCGCAAGAAGCGATCCAACAAATTGGGAACATTCGATCACATAGTCGTTAGTCAGAATCAGAACAACAATAGTTACGGTTTCAGAGAGAGCGATAGCGTTAACTCGATCGATAAGTATGTAGTTTCGATGGGTTCGATGGAAAGGGGATCACGGTTGGACCGTGGAAAAACGAAGGAGGGTGAAGAAAGCGATCAAGGGTCACATAGATCATCATCCATGACCTGATTCAGGAGCGATGATAGCTTGGGAAATCAAAGTGGTGGTTCTACACAGGAAGTCCCGTTCGGCAAGAACTGAAAGATATTTGAAGCGAATGTCAAAAGATGGCGAAGGTAGTCCCGTAAGTCGCTGGCATACGCAGCCCATTTCTCCCAGCATGCTTCACGGAAGCATTCAATCAGTAGACAACGTTCACCGACGTGGTCACCCAATGGGGACACACCCCAGTCTCAGAAATTCCTCTAGTCTCACCAATGTGCCTCATCACATCCATCCTCCGAATCCCTATGCTCAACCCCAACAAGTATTCCAGGTTAACCCCTCGGTTACGTATGAAAACAGTTTCTACATTCAAAGTAAAGCAAATTCCATGAGGGACTCAATCCGAAGTCCTCCACCAGTTCCTCCAAGAGATCCGCAGCGTAGGCTCACAATTGGGCATCCCAATGATGCTCGGCCTATTTCCTACGCCTTCGATCGCTACCAGATGAACGTTCAACAAAACAGAAACATTTGGCAACCGAACGGCAAATGCACCAGTGATGATCGGCTCTGGGGATCAAACATCACTCTCCAACAACAGCCGTCTAACCCTCAAGGCTTTATAAACATGCATGCCGTGACTCCACCACGGCCTGCTTCGGTGCAGCCAGAACCGACACAGAAACGATACATTTCCCGACATCCACAGCAATCAAATCCGTCTCCTAACCAGGGCTACATAGTTCTGCATCCGAACCACCAACACCATCACCATCAACCACAGCAACATGCGCAGCCACAGCAACATGCGCAGCAACTGCAACAGGCGCAGCCACAACAACAGCATCAAACAGCCAAACGGCCAAACGAGTACCGCTATGTAACGGACGTAACGCCTCGATCACGCAAGCCAATTCAAATACAAGATCGGACATTCGAACCCTATGAACCATCACAACAGATGCAACAGGCAGCTCCGACCAGTTCGCAGCCAATCTACGGAACTACGGCTTACATGCGAACACGCCCTCTCAAACAAGAACCCCAGGAGCAATCCTCGAAAACTCCCCAACAATCCGCGTCCGCTTTCTGGCGGAAGATTGAAGAAGATCAAAGCTCTGTTCAACGACGGGGACGGGCTGCTGATCGTAGACAACAGGTTCCGGGTGTGAACTCCCGCTCAGTGTCCAGCTCTCGTGCCCTGGAAGCAATGAACCGTCGCAACCACGATTTATCCAGGGAGCTAAGTAACCTCATCTGCGGCGATCAGCCCGATGAGGATCAGCACAATGTGGTCAATGGCCGGCTATACCTCCGGCAAGCTCAGGAATCCCCTAAGGAGAAGTACCGTTCGCCTCCCAAAAACAAATATGAAGAATATGTTGCCAAAACGATTGCACAGTCAACACAAGCACCCGTTCCTACGTCAACATATCGCAAGTTTAGCGCAGAACGTGACTCCAACACTCCTACCAATGTGCACTATGTAAGAAGTCCACCGCCTCCACCCACCCGAGGAATTCACAAGCGCAACTCCTGTTCGGAGGAAGAATTATCCAAAAAGCAGAAGAATGCCAATTTGGAAGATGCCATCAACGAACTAGAAGCCATCTATAAGAGCCTTCGACTTAGTGACGAAGATCTGCTCGATCGCGCAGAACTGCGGGACGTTCCCACTCCTACCCTATTTAATCGCCAACCAACTGCCTACCTCCGACTACGATGAGGAAGACGACAGTGGCGATCGTCGTGAATCCGAACCCAACATCGAACTGGACGACGTCAACTTCCGCAGAAGAAAACGAGCCAACGAAACGTTTAAAGCTTTGGAGGTTCAACCGCCTTTCGGTATTCCCATCGGACCAATCCCGCCATCCCCTAATACGGATTATCTGAGTGCTCATCCTGCCAAACAGAACAAATCGCGTTTCATTCCGAAACGCTCTCCCGATCTTGTATCGGACGATCTGGCGTTCCGACAGCTGCGTCGCGACAAAGACCACCCCCAGACTGTAGATCGACCAAGCTATCTCGCCACGGAAGCCTCAATCGAGGACAAACCCCTCAACGCGAGCATCGTAGAAGATGTCAAGAGAAAGCGCAACAGTCACAAGGCAACGAACAACTCCCTTGCCTCCAACATCTACAACTTGATTCAGCGGGACGCAGCCAAGCCTTCCGGTGGCAACCTCGATGACTACCATCGAATAGAGCAGGTCACCCAAACAAAACCGGAAGTCGAAGACACCCCATCGGATGTTTTGGTGATACCCAAGTCGAAGAAGTCTTTGGAAAAGTTCGAACAACAAAGTGCGGTTTCTCGAGCCAAGAGCGGTTCACCAAAAATCACCGGCGGAGCGGTGTTCAATCTTCCCTCGACGTTGAAATCGTCACAATCCTCGAAAAAGGGAACATCCCAGGTTTCTGACAGCAGCAGTACACCGAGCAGTCCGACTCAGAGGACTGCAAAGACTAGCGGAGATGGTCCGGTGATTGTAGGGGCGAAGCACAAAGCAGAATTTGAAGATATCCTGAATGCAATCGCGCAGGAAGCGAAAGATACCAGCGAGAAACTGGGCATGGATTTGGCAGAGCTGCGCAAGGAAACTAAGTCGGTATCCAGCGGGACGAGTCCCGAGACAAAACCGAAAAATAAACCGATCGCAGTTGGACAGGGCAGCAGAAAATCGTCGGTCAAGGTGGATGAAACCGAAATCGACCAAGTGGCAGAAGCTGCAAAGAACTGTCGGGAGATGTTGAAAAATGTGGTAGAAGCACCGAAACAGTTGGATGAGGAGAAGCTAGTCAAAGATATTGAGGATACCTCCAATGCGGCGATGTTGTGCCATGGAATGATCAATCGAGTAATGATGGTAACGCAGCCCGTGGTGGAAGCACCGGAGAAATCGGTGCTATCGGGGTTGATCAAGGAGTTGGCGCCACAAATCGATGGCGAGGAGACGTTCGAAAAGCTGTCCAAACGATGTCAGGAACAGTTGGATGAGCTTGGTGGGGTGAAGGAGGAAGATAAGTCTACAATCGAGAGGGATTATGAGAGCTTGGTGGAGAGTATTAATCCGTTGGAGTCTGATTCAGATAAGAAGAGTACAGAAGAGGAGATTGATTTGATTATGAGGGAGTGTGGAATTGAAAATGATGTGCAGATAACAATTAATTCAGTGCCTTTGGAAAACCAAACGGAAGCATTCGAGGGAAGAAAATATAGTAAAGAATCCAGTTTAGAACTGAGTGATATTCGTGGTTCTTCATTGACATCGACTGACCGTAAATCATCGAGTGAGACGGAACAGTTCCCAAAGTCGTCAGACCTTACGTCCTGCAATTTGCTCTCGTCGAGTGAATGCCTAAAGTCCAATGGCAGTAAATCGTCAGCGGAGAGCTCGATCGAGCCAGCAGCTGATTCCACTTTGGTGGAGGTTATTCCGGTTCCGGTAGGGGCAGCGACTGGTGCGTCACCTCTGGTGCGCCGTTCGCCGTCGGATATCGAATCGCAATACAACTCTTCCGAAGAGCTGGCGATGATCTTCGGCATCAAAAGTCCAACACCGACAGGTAACATCACCCATCACGAGAATGCGTGTAGTGAGCAATCATTGTTGTGTGCATCCGATCAGCATGGTGTGTCCGCTACCAACAACAACACTGACAACACTAATAACACCACTACAAACACAAATACTGTCACTACTTGCGCTAACACTAGATACCAAGAACTGGATAGTTTCTATCGATCTGCTAGCTTTACCCATGGCACCCATCTGGATACGATCGAGGAAGATCTGCACGAGTTTGAGCTGGATTGCTGCGAGCTCGACGGTGCTACCGGTGCCGAAGGCAATCGGCAGCTCACGAATCCGGAGATAGAATCCACTACAACTGATTCTGGAAACGTGAGCCTCACCGATTTCGGCAATGAGTTCGCAGCGGAACGGCGCGTGACATTCGTGAACGAGATCCAGATCGATGCCGGATATGCGTTCAGAAGCGAAATACAGATTCCGGAAATTTTCGTTGAGGACGTCGATGGGTGCGAGGAAGCTGAGATAGAAAAAGTAGTTCAATCGGAAGCGGCCGAAGTGCCAACAATGGAGACAGCACCAGAAGACCCTAGGGTTGAGCCACTTGACGAGTTTGAGAAGGTTACACCCACCGAAGACGAAACGAGTTTACGAAGACGAACGAACAACGACGATCGCCCCGACGACGGTCGAAGTCAGCCCAGTGGATCGAGCAAACCGAGCGGAAGCCAGGGAAAGCGAAGCAGCAATAGCATCGTTCAACCGCAGCATGTAGTGCTAGCATGTACCTACGGCTTAGCCAATAGTAACTTTGACTACATTACTGTAATTGCTTTGATCATTGCCATCATCACATTATTCGCACTGATGATTTTGTAAAGTGTTTATTGTACGCAGCCATTATATAGCAAAGGGGCTCACTTCGCGCACTTACCTATTTGAAGCGTTACCAAAGCGAGTGAGCCCTTTTAAAGACCCAAATTATTTTGCACACATACCCCGCCCGCCTTTGAAAACGCTTGCGCAACTTGCTTAAATGTAAGTTCCGATAAACGACGTTTTTTATGTAACCCAAACTACGCTTGTTACGCTTGATGGAAAGTCACGCGTAGCCGCGAACAATCCAAACCCGCTTGTGTGTCACTGTGTAGTGAACAAATTTTATCTCTAATTTTCCGGAAAAGACCATCGCCCAGCTTAGCTTATTTAGTATCAATTAGAGAGTGAAATTTAGTCCGTGTGCTTTCGTAAATGTGTGCTTAAAATCGAAGTCGATATACAAGAAAAAAGATTGCTGCTTTGCGTCGCCAATCCAACTGATTTAGGAAAATTTTAGGAATTTTGATGTCGTTCTCCATTACGAATTTGTTGCACGATTTAACTTTTCTTGGATCATCTCCGTTCTATGTTGTGCTTATCGCTATACGTAACCGGTTGGCGATGTACCAAACTTTACTTCTTTCGATATCTCTATTCTCTCCCGCACTGTAGTTGCTATCACTACAGAATCCAGCTCCAGCGGTTATCCCTCACCTCCGGCACTGGAGTACTCCCGCGGAGACAATCGGGACTCTGGAGGAATCCAAAATTTTTGCTTCTGTCTACTTTAGACTGCGTAGAATTGCTGTGCGTGCGAGTGTGAGTGAAATTGAAATTGACTCTGACCTCATTTTTGCGACGGTTAGCAAGAAAATCTTCATCGAATTTAGAACTAAGAATCACTTGTTTACTTTTTTCCATTCGTGACTTATTCCACAATCTAATGTTGTAAATTGTATATTTTGTATGATAGAATTTTCATTAAGTGCTTTGTTATATTTTCTGCGCATCGAGTTTTTCGCAAAAAAAAACCTTACAAATAAAATTTAGCTTTTAGACTGCATCATGTGCCAATGAAATGATAATCTTACCCTTTTGATGACTACATTTATTGAACTTAGACATATAATGTTACCACTAAACTCTAGCACTTATATCGCTACTTTAATAAATCGTCGTTAAACCGTTCTGCCTACCTTTTCTTCTTTTGTACTTCTAGATTTTTACTAAGTGTACGCTAGAACCCACTAGCCAGACACATTGAAACAGACGATCACAAATCTACTTCATTGAACAAGCTTAGCGATAAAATAGTTTTACCGATCGAATCTACTTCAAGTTATTATTTGTTTTGTACATGCCGTAAAATGTTACATAGGAAGAACCTATAGTTACTATAACCGTTGTAAAGTATATATTTGTTTCAGTGTACATTAGTAGAAGCTAAGGATGCTGAACGCTGGGTACTTCTATCTGTTTAATATGAACTATATGAAAGATGATTCTATTCTGAACACAGCCAAGAAGGTTAACGATCTATATCTAAGCAAAGCATACTGTACTACAGATAATAATGGAAAATTTTATATTTCTATTCGTTGTTAATTGGTCACTTTAAATAAAATGTCAAGAAAATGTTTATGGGTTGTTATTTTAGTTGCTTTATTCTCATTTGTATCATTTGAAATAACTACACTTAGATAAGTAAATAGAACGAAAAGAATTCATCAAATATTTTTACGGTTGTTGCTTTTCACGTTTGTTTTGCTTCAAATGAATGTTTCATACGCGAATCGAAATGAATGTGCTTAAACGTCATACCCACATCCATCATCAGTAGCGCGATCATCTTCACCTGTTAAAATGCTCTAACCAAATCGATCGACTAAATAACCTTTTGAGGAAATAACACCATTACTAACCCAATTCCCTCCTCATTCTAAATGTTTTATTCGCAGGAGCTTCCCAATCTACGAATGTGTGATTAAGATCTCGCTCATGCTCTTCTAACAAACAACAGTTTTTCGTTTGGTCCAGAAGAAGTCCCCATCTAACAGTGTTCTACTCCAAAAATAATACCAAAAAGTTAATATTGAACACTGCTTTAATCGTTTTTCATCCGAAAAATATCCTTTAACTCCCAAATCGTTGTAGATCCAATGTCATACATGCTCAAGCAACACTAGCTAAATAAAAAGTTCATAATTATATAGCGTGACGATTAAGGTACAATATTTACTTAATTTTTAGCTATTCAATTCATAAGTTTTAATGACAATCTGTTCACACACAAGCAGTGTTACTTGCAAAAGTCATTGTTTTACCTTTCCCTAATTTTTTATAGATTTTCATAAATAACGCAGTTTTTGCCCTGTTGCTTTAAAATTTGAAAAGGTTTCAAAAAACAATAAAAATCATTTAGGCCGATACAAATATTAAATTTATTTTATGTCTATCGGCATAAATATTCTATATCCTATCAGGTCATGCATATTAAGGGGACTCTTGCTTACAGATATATTGTGGGCCACCATTTCCACCAATGTTCTCGTATTGTTATTGTTATAGGTATTTGATGGCTTTTATGTTGCTCGGCACACGCTATCCGAATTGTAAATTTTAAACATCATCTGCGTTATCTTTGCCTATATACTCAACACGTTTCAAGATCGAGTGGTACACTCAAACTTTGGTGCGTGGATCAATCCGATTGGGTATCCAAATATTTCGATAACTCGAAAAGTTATCCCCAGCTCGTGGTTCCATGTCGATCCCCATTTCGCTATCTGCTGATATCAGACTGTCAAGATATTTAAATCCTCCGATCGTCCGGCTACTGCAAAGTTTGGGGGACTGTTACCGTTGACACTCAACCACCTGGTCCTGCTGACTTTGATGGTTAGACGCCGCAAAAAAAAGCAAACGATCAGCCCTTTGAACCCACTCAGCATAAATGAGCATCGCAGTACTAAAGCCTGTCCACGTTAAATTTCAAACACCCATCTCATCAGGCAATTTTTGAAAATACATAAGAACCACTGAGACGATCAAATTACATGACAGCTAAATCTGTCTGCTTTATGTGCTGCTTTTAGATGTTTTGAACACGCCCAAATTGATAAAAATGGCGACAAATCAATTGGACAGTACCTAAGTGTCCGAAATTTAACGTGGACAACCTTTAATATAGCGTTTCGTGATCATTAGCCAATACTTCAAATTGTATACCTCGGATGGGTGGTTTTTGAAGAACACTGGCTGAGACTTGAAGCTGCTGTTCAGTTCGAACCAACACTTCAGCTGTCCAAGTCAAAGAGCAATTTGAGGCAATAATCTCCGGTCGCTGCAGCCATCCTTTCTTCCTCGGTCAAAAAGTTCACCCATGCCCGCCTGTCCTGTCTGCAGTAACGCCTGACTCTCACTCACAGGAATACATACCGTTGACGAACTCTTTTTTACTTCTCTGATTCTTCACTTTCCTCACCGTTTGCTTCTCTACGCTCCTCAATCTTCCGTCGGGTTATATCTGTAAACCATTCTTTTCGCTGAGTGATCAGCTCACCCAAGTTTTTCTCGCTGATTACGATAAAAGCATTCTTCACTGCCCACTTATCTTCTACTCTGCCACCTTCCAGAACATCCACTACCCGAGTTCTAAGATCTTCAACGAACGATTTCTTCACAGCTGGATTTTCTGAACGGTCTATTTTGATTCGTCGGCCGAGCTTTTCCTAACACCGTTGAATCCAAGCAATGCGTTGTCGCCAATTAAAAGATGATAGTCAAACGCGATGTCTTACGGTTATTACGGACATAAGAAGGCATCGTCTCCGTTATCAGCTGATTTATTTCCAGTTGAGCTAAATACTACTAGTACTAGTACCAACTAAAAGCGGGTCTGAGAAGTAAATCAAATGCTTCTGCCTGCAGACATGAGAAGCGGGCGCAGGACGACTGACGATGGTAGGAAACCTGCAACAACCGGCGATATTCATTTACTCTTCGATATTTCACGACGCCTGAATGAAGCAAGGACAAATCCGTAGATGATAGATAAAGACGCGACATGCTGATCAGCTGAAACGTTGGCTCGACAACTTACAACAACTTCTTCAAGTTTTGACAGCGTCTCCTAATTCAGATATAGAGAAAGGTTGACAATTCTCCGACGGCAGTATACCATATTCCGCTTCGGACGACCATGTGAGAACTATTCTGTCACGCTTTGCATCATGCTGGGGCAGGTCATTTAATTTCAAGAGTCCCTTCATTTGGTACTGATTGACCACATAATCGTGAGTGAGTACAAGAGTGAGACAAGGGTGCATGTATTATACTTCTTGTGCTATTTCACATCGTAATCGACCAAATCATGGACTTGTTTTCAGTGCATCGTAACTTGGAGTAAGATAAACCAAAATCTGCAACCAGACACCTGATAAGACATCTCAGATCGTGTAAGGATTGAGAAGCGCCCATGTAGCAATCGCCGTGCATGAGCCGAAATAGCCTCCTTTCGACTATACAGAAACCCCCGCAGCTGATCCATGCATATTCCTGGCGGGTCTCTCTACGGGTTTATCCGAGGCCGTATATATGTCGCTAACAAATAGCATGACATTTCAATAATTTTGAGAACGTGAGCATGATATGACGAGCTGATATGACGTGCTTCACCGATTCTACTTCAAACTTCACCAATCTGTTCCGTATAGTTCGGGAAGTCTTCAATTCCGAACCTTCATAAAACATCCATGTTCAGATAACACTTCTCTGATCTCAAAAGTACAGCTGACCATTGCCCCAGTACATCCAATTTGAGCTTCATACTTAACTTAAACAAAAGCTTATAATTCTAGCCGTACTGTAAAAATGTTGGTGTTATGGATTCAACAGTTTAGAGTCCATCAGCAAAAACTTTTCCAAAAAGAAAAACTAAAATTACTGCGGAAATAATTAAATAAAGGAAATAATTATTTAAAGTTTCTGCTAAGTTCATTACTGCATAAATATATTACAAATATTCAAATTTTTTGCTATCATTTTCCATTAAAATTCCATTTTTTATTCGATTATTCTTATTTTGGACTTTTTTTCGTTTCCTTGGTGTTTTTTTATTCCCTCCCCCTCGTGTTTTCCAAGAGCTGTCGGACATAAAATAAATTTAATATTTGTATCGGCCTTATTAAATAATAATATTGTTCCTTTTCTAGAACTTATACTCCACTGTTGCTTTGCTTTGACGCTTAGCAAACGGTATAATATAGGAACGGATCGGTTACCGTTAATCGATTTCCTTTGATCTTGATCACCCTAATTACTAAAGAATTATGCATCCAAAAAGACATTCAGAAAAATACATTATCCTTTGAATTATTTTTAAAATACCGAACGATCGAGATTCGCGATGAAAAGGAGTGCAACAAATAACAGCATGGATGATGGAATGGGAACGGAAGGTGTTTCACTGAGCTTGATTCGCGCTTCCCAATGTGTGGTGAGTTTGAAAGCTTTTGTTGAACTGCTTTGCTGCAAGCTGTGATGTGGTCATGATGACATGGAAGCTTTCCAATCGATGTTGTTCAGCACAGTGTGGTTGAATATGTTGCATTGGGTGATATGCGACTTCTGCTGGTAGGTATACGAAGCTCGTAAATAGCGTTTTTGGGATTTTTCCTCATATATTTATATTATAGCTGATATCACAAGTTATAGATTGCTCCACTTAGTAGTGATAATGCCATCATTGCGTAATATTTAGAGGTAAAAAACCAATGGTGTTTAATCCGTTAACGCCCAGTGATCTATTTATAGATCAGTTACATTTTTTATATCTGTTGGAAAGTTTTAGCTTTGAAGTTATACATGTCTTCGTCAATATTGTTCTATGAACTAATATCTTTCTTATGGTGAACAATTTAAATCGGAACTGACTCACTAGGTGGCGTAAGCGTCCAGAGAAAACTGAACTTTTTCATACATAAATCAAGTAATGAGTAGTGAACAGCATCACTCTTCGAGACGAGCCAGCCTTGGGCTGAAAGTCTCAATAATAAAGAAATAAAAAAAAGCGCACTCTAGACCTCAAGAACCTGACTAGTTAGCTACATGGAGTCTTCAGCAACGTTGTTTTTTTTTGTTTATCTATTGTATTTATTTGACAGGCTCAGGCGTGTATAACACTTAACGGAGCCGAGACTCTTAATGATATTTACAATCGATATCATCTTATTATCAACAGTTAGTAAGGGAAAGGGACAAAGACCAAGATACTCGTGGCGACTCAAGCAGCAAAGTTGTTCAAAATATCTTGGCGGTTCAACAGCTGATCGAAATAATTCAAAATTTTCCACGAGGTGGCGCTAGTGAGCATCCAAACTTCTTCTGCTTAAAACATCAATCTGCAGCTCAAGAACCTAATCAATAGCTACATGGAGTCTTCAGCAAAGTTCTTCAGAGCATCTTGGCGGGTCAAGAACTGATCCAAATAATTCTGAATTTGTGTACGAGGTGGCGCTAGTGAGTATCCAACTTTTTTTTGCATAAAACATCAATCTTCATCTCCAGACCCTGACTAGTTAGCAACAAAGTCTTCAGGAAAGTTGTTCAGAGTATCTTGGCGGCTCTGCAACTGATCCAAATAGTTCTGAATTTTTCCATGAAGTGGCGCTAGTGGGCATCCAAACTTCTTCTGCATAAAACATCAATCTGTACGTCAAGAACCTGACTAGTTAGCTACATGGAGTCTTCAGCAAAGTTGTTCAGAGGATCTTGGCGGCTCAACAACTGATCGAAATAATGAGCATCCAAGCTTCCAAGCAAATTGGAGCATTTTTTGATCTCCAAGTAGCGACTTCGAGTCATAGCATTCTTTACGAGTGGCACCATCAGATTGTCATCTTCAGACCAATATTCGCGCTTTATAGGTAACGTATGGTATCCCGAAAAAATCAAAAACCCGATGACAGTTTTAACTCATTCACCGTTACTGCGAAATTTGGAGCACTTAGGTCTTCAGGCGATGAGTAAATTTCAACTGGGCTTGGAGAACGTATATCTCCATCCAATATTAGTTCCTCATCGGCGGAACAACTGGGCTAGGAGAACGTATATCTCTATCCAATATTAGTTCCTCATCAGCGGAACTTTCGTCGCTGGATTGTTCTGGTGCTGGTGCCAAATGATCGATGGCAGTTCCAATTGTTTTGAATTTTATCTCAAGCTATCAGAATAATCATCATTTTAGTAATAAATATATACTGCTGATAATAGGAGATCGTCAGTTGAATTCTAGCAAAAATTCCGCTTGAGGCCCTTCCTAAATATTTTAACAACAGCCACTACACCTGATGGTATAATTGCAATATTTCCATTATCAGACGACAGGTGGTGTTGCTGTGTGTTTGTATCAATGTAATATTGCATATACACTAGTGACATCTGCTGTTCGATATTGTAAGCTTTCAATGTTCCTTCCACACACACGAGGTGGATAACAGTCTTGAAAAAATTGAAAGTATACAGCTAGAATTTAGTATGGAGGTACAATGAAATCTCTTTTATTGTTTAGAACTGTAAAACAAGTCGTGGGAACAAAAAATCTAAAAAATATTTGTTGCTTTTTGACCTAGGTTTCATATTGATGCGATGCGTAGTTAATGAGAACGGATGATTTGTCCATACAAGGAAATTTATTTTACTTTAAATGTTGTGGCGCCATCTCGTTCAAACACCACCTTTGTCTTTGCCTTATTATTATTATATAAGACCTGCCAGTAGAGTAGAGTGGGGCAAGAGTGCGCGTGGGGTAAGAGTACGTTTTCGATTTTTTGAAGTAATAAAAAAAGATAAACTAGCAGCACTGCATCAGTTTGACAGGTATTCTGGCCAACTATTATCATGTGTAATAGGAGATCGTCAGTTGCATTCTACCAAAAAATCCGCTTGAGGCCCTTTCAAAACATGTTAACAACATCCACTACACCTGATGGTATAATTGCAATATTTCCATTATCAGGCGACAGGTGGTGTTGCTGTGTGTTTGTATCAATGTAATATTGCATATACACTAGTGACATCTGCTGTTCGATATCGTAAGCTTTCAATGTTCCTTCCACACACACGAGGTGGAGAACAGTCTTGAAGAAATTGGAAGTATACAGCTAGAACTTAGTATGGAGGTACAATGAAATCTCTTTTATTGTTTAGAACTGTAAAACAAGTCGTGGGAACAAAAATCTAAAATTATTTGTTGCTTTTGACCTAGGTTTCATATTGATGCGATGCGTAGTTAATGAGAACGGATGATTTGGTCCATACAAGGAAATTCATTTTACTTCAAAATGTTGCGGCGCCATCTCGTTCAAACAGCACCTTTGTCTTTGCCTTATTGTAAACGATTTGAATAAACAACAAGGAGATATGGAGTTAGATAACTTTTTGGTCATTTTGCTAAAAATAATTGAGTTTGCAAACTAGTATTTCATTACCATATATACGTTCAATCAGGTGAACATTATACCATTTCGATAACCTATTGAATAGAGTACTTTATGGTACAGAACACCAATCCGGTTAGTTTTCCAAGAAGTCAAAACCATTACTTGAATAATTTTTGGGACTGTGGGGTAAAAGTACGCAGGAACCGGTGGGGCAAGAGTACGCATATGAATCTTCAAGTTATGATGTCAAACCCGTATCTCCGGCCAAAATAAGACTTCTTCCAAAGCGTAAAGATCCACAACTAAGAAAAAACGGACAGAATTCGAAATTATCACAAGTTTTCAGGATAAGTTGAAGTAATTCGGTGTTAGAAAGTACTTATCGAACAAAGCACTGAAGCGAAATAATGAAATTGGTTTAGGACTTGTACACCTAATCATAGTACGAAAATACAATTTCATCTAAATGATAATTTCATTTAATCAAAAGAAACATTCATAAATTACGCAACGTTTAGCTGGGAGGGGTTGCGAGATGTGTGGAGATCATATAATTTTTAGAGTATTCATACAAACAGTGTAAGATAGGGGGAGGGGTGATGAAATAGCCTAATTTTACGTTACGTGATTGGTGGACTGATCGATTGAAAACTAAGTGCGTACTCTTGCCCCACTCTACTCTATAGGAAAGCTTTTGACGTTCCCAATGCAATAAGGGATAATAGTGCTGATATTTGTTTGCGATTCCCATTGGAGCAGTCAGTTGCTGATTTGGAAAAGATTGTTAATGCTTGTGATGCTCCTGCTGTTATGGCAGAGCAACCAAAACAGTTGAATAGTACGAAATGGATTACTTCCACAATATATTTTGGTAGAATACAACAGGACTGTGTCTACCTTAAGCATCACGTTAATTTATTAAACGTTGATGGCTTTTCAAATTGGATGGAAATTGAATGGATTAAAAATAGAACAGAACATGATGAATTGATAAAACTGCTGTTAGCATATTTTGCTAAATATGGGTTTCCAGACAGAATGTCAAGTAGTGGTCCTCTATTAAGTCCTCATCTAATTGGACTAGTTTTAATACATTTAAAAAATAATATGACGATGGAAGGATTTATTTCTTCTCGAAATGTTTTATGTTATTATTTTAAATTGTTAATCGATATGATTAATGTAATACTAAACAAAAACGATAAAAATGTACCATTAACTAAATGTGAATACCGCAATGATGAATTGTCGACAAGATATAGTAACGGTATTGACAAAACGCCTAGTAAAGATCCTTTAGGCTGATGATGTGTTATGGTACAGAAACAGTAACCCTCTGTCTAAATGGTTGAAAGCTAATTTTCGTAAACGTATTTGTAAAAATATTTTACAGATTAAGATTGAAAACGGTATGATTACCACGGCGCATCGAAGTCAAGTTAAGATTACCGACGATGCGGCAGCCGTGTGCGGCGAAAGATGGTGGTGCATGTCGATCGTACTGTCGATAACCCTGGTCCATCACCACCACCACCATTGCAAGAAACGATCCAAGAAGACGAGCCGTGTGAGAAGTCCTTACGGAGTTTCCAGGAGTGCGAGTTGTGCGATGTCGAATCTCATGTGGTTAAGCCGAATCGAAAATGGACGTCTGATGCAAATTTGGCGCTCGATGGCCTGCCGAGGCGTTCGAAGAAAACGCGGAGTAGAGTAGAGTGGGGCAAGAGTACGCACTTAGTTTTCAATCGATCATGTGGCCCTTATGAAGCAAGCTTCTGTATATCAAATCAGTGTCGATGATTCATATACTCTTCCTTTATGTCACCCAGTGGAAAAAATATTGAAATTATTGAGATTCGTTTTAGTAGAACCCTTATCGCAAGCCAAGTGAAAAACGCACTCTTACCCCACCGGTGGGGTAAAAGTGCGCATCGGGTGGGGTAAGAGTACGCATTTATCCAATCATGTGCTTTAAGTATATATTAACACAAATAAGAGCTAATAACATTTAATTGATGTTTAATGTTTAATATATTAGGGAATGTTCAAAGATTACGTAACTCTTAAAGGGGGGGTCCTAAAAATGTGCACTTTAATACGAAAAACCATTGTTTTATATATACAAAAAACTACAGAGGTAAAAATATATATCAGGTTTCGCGTGGCGTATACAAAGGCATTTTCCTTAAAGAAAGCCCACCAATCATGTAACGTAAAATTTGGCTATTTCATAACCCCTCCCCCTATCTTACACTATTTGTATGAATCCTCTAAAAATTATATGGATCGTCACACATCTTGCAGCCCCTCCCTGCTAAACGTTGCGTAATTTATGAATGTTTCTTTTGATTAAACGAAATTATCATTTAAATGAAATTGTGTTTTCGTACTATTTTTAGGTGTACAACAAGTCCTAATACAATTTCTTTATTTCGCTTCAGTGCTTTGTTCGCTAAGTCCTTTCTAACACCGAATTATTTCAACTTATCCTAAAAACTTGTGATAATTTCGAATTCTGTCCCTTTTTTCTTAGTTGTGGATCTTTACGCTTTGGAAGAAGTCTCATTTCGGCCGAAGATACGGGTTTGACATCATAACTTGAAGATTCATATGCGTACTCTTGCCCCACCGGTTCCTGCGTACTTTTACCCCACAGTCCCAAAAATTATTCAAGTAACGGTTTTGACTTCTTGGAAAACCAACCGGATTGGTGTTCTGTACCATAAAGTACTCTATACAATAGGTTATCGAAATGGTATAATGTTCACCTGATTGAACGTATATATGGTAACGAAATACTAGTTGCGGAAATCCAATTATTTTTAGCAAAATGACCAAAAAGTTATCTAACTCCATATCTCCCTTGTTGTTTATTCAAATCGTTTACAATTACACATGATAATAGTTGGCCAGAATACCTGTCAAACTGATGCAGTGCTGCTAGTTTATCTTTTTTTATTACTTCAAAAAATCGAAAACGTACTCTTACCCCACGCGCACTCTTGCCCCACTCTACTCTAATCATGGAAATGAATTCAAATATTTTTGATGTTAAATGATCGAATTAATTGTTTTTTGAAATTGTTTTTATTTAATTAATAGATAACTATTAACTCGAAAAAAGGAAGGACTAATATGTACTTCAAATGTACTAAACATGTTTGAGAGTGTACGCTATAAAAAGATTTATAGTAAGCGGTCCGATACCGCTTAAATAAACCGATCCGGCGACTGTCGGTCTCTTTCATCTCAAACCACCGAGTAAAACAACACGTCTCTAGAACAGCTCCGAAAACCCTTTGTAATTATTCTTCTCTGGTTCTCTAATAGTTCGCCGCGGGTGTTTCGTCTACCTTTTTGCAGTACATATTATAAGAATCATAAAAAACTGTATCCAAAAACATGATTCCGGCTCCGAGACGCTTTGCGGCAAATGAGTCTTCCAAATAAATAAAAGTTAAAAGAATTACATGAGCATCATTTAGAATCAGTGTAAGCCAGGGGAGAAGGCGGATCAGTGAAGCCCTACATCGACATGTGCGGCATCTGGATTTGGTTCTAAAATGTTAACAACAGTGTTGATTATCTACCACCTTTATGTTATGGCGAAGCCATTTTTATGCACATTTTTGTTTTCGATATTTTATCAACACCAACCACCCACCATGTAACGATGTGGTATGATTGAGATACCTACCTGGGTACCTGGTTGGCTACAGCGTCGATACACCTATGCCTGGCGTATTGTAGAGCTCCATAATCATCGGTCTTGGGTGATGTTCCTCCATTTTCCGCGAACGTTCAGGGTCCCCAGGTCCGATTCCACCGCGTGCAGCCAGCATTCCACGAAGTCGCCGGCCCCTATCTGGTTCTCTGTTAAATAGTATTTTCGCTATTCTTTCTTCAGACATTCACACTAAGTGACCAGCCCACAGAAGTATGCCGTATTTTATACGATTCACAATATTTTCTTCTTTGTATACTTGATACAGCTCATGTCATGCGTCTACGCCACACACCATTTTCTAGTTTCCCTCCGAGTATTGTACGCAGCACTTTTCGCTCGAAAACCCCGAAAGCTCTCCGGTCCGCCTTTTTTAATGTCCATGCTTCATGTCCATAAAGAGCCACCGGTAGAATCAGAGTTTTGTATAGAGCAAAATTAGTTTCCGTCTGCATGTTGCGGGACCTAAGCTGGTTACGTAATCCGTAAACGGCCCTATTCGCAGCAGCAATACGTCTTTTCACTTCACGGGAAACGTCATTGTCACATGTCACAAGCGTTCCAAGGTAAACAAATTCTTCAACAACTTCAAACACATCCTCATCAAGCACTACCTCAGCACCAACACCACTAGGTCTTCCTCTATCTCTATCTGCCACCATGTACTTTGTCTTGGTAGAGTTAATGGTTAAGCCAATCCTCGCCGTCTCCCTCTTCAGTGGGACAAAAGCCTGCACTACTGCTCTGCGATCGATTCCAATAAGGGCGATGTCGTCCGCAAAGCCCAGGAGCATATGCGACCGTGTGATGACAGTGCCGTTCCTCTGCACGCCAGAAGGGTGATCCCTCTGTAATTGACACACTCTAGTATGTGCCCTTTCTCATAGATTGGGCATATGAGGCCATCCAACCAGCCGGCAGGCAGTTCTTCATCCTCCCATATTTTCTGGATAATGTGGTGGATTGATTGATGCAGCTGCTCACTTCCGTGTTTGAGAAGCTCAACCGGGATCTCGTCCTTCCCAGCAGCTTTACTGTTTTCAGCTCGTTTAGAGCCTTCTTTACCTCATCCAGCGTTGGTGGTTCCACAGATTGACATTCGCCAACTATGCCCAAGTAACCAAAAGTTCCTTTAAGAGTACATTTTTCGCTTAAGCAGCACTGTGAAGCTGATTAAGCGAAAAACGTACTCCTAAAGGAACTTTTGGTTACTTGGGTGTCCATCCTGCTTTCTCCTTAATACACCTTCATTTTCACCGTTCAACAAATCTTCGAAGTGCTCCTTCCACCTGGCTGCCACCATAGTCTTGTCTGTCAGCAAATTCCCCTCTCGGTCATTGCACATGACGGGTACTGGCGCAGTCTTATGCCGCGGGCCATTGACAGTTGCGAAAAACCTACGCATATAGTTTCTATCCTTTTCTCCTGCACTTCAGCTATCAAACTCTCTTCGTGTTGCTTTCTTTTCTACGGTGGATTCGTTTCTCTTCTGCCCTTGCTACACTGTACCGCTCTCTGGGTTCGAGCCACTAGCATTCGACTCCTAGCAACACTTTTCTCGTCCTTCAAACCAACCATTTCGTTGGCGTTGCTGTGCAGTGCCTAACACTTCCTGTGCTGTTGTAGTCACAGTACAGCTTCGTGGATATTTTCCCATAAGCTGTTGACATCACCAGATCCGGTGGTATCTCCTATCCGCTCGTCCAGCTTCTGGTGGTACTGTTCAGCAACTCATTTAACTGATAAGCGTTGGATATTGAAACGCATCGTTCTGTTGTTTCGTGAATTCGTGCCGCTGGAAAGTCGCGCCCGAATTTTTGCAACTACAAGGTAGTGATCCGAGTCGATGTTCGGACCTCCGAATGATTGGGATTCCTACTTGATTATAGTATAAGACACACTTTTGACCCCGGAACCTAAAAGCTCGGGTTCGGAGGGAAACCGGCAGCAAACCCCAGACTGCTGGTCTAGTGCCAACGGCAGTCTTTGGGGCGGGTGCTCAAGACTTCTTTTGGATTCCGGGTCTCAGGGCGTACGGACGCTGGGGAGATTTCGGATCACGGAAACCTATATCGTACGTATTACTTACGGTCAAACAGCGCTTTATTGGGCTCCACACACAGGGCGGCTTCTTGGAACGGATCGGTGACGAAATAGTGACGACGAGGATAGCGATAGTCCGATTGCGGTGACGCTCCAAACTGCACGGACAGGCAAGAACTTCGAGAGATTATTTCACCGGGCCAATCGGCGGCGAGGAAGGGGCGGTGCGTGGACTTCTCGAAACAAAGGCGATGGTGGCGGCCACGTTGGATTACGGCGATGACGGTTAAACGATGACGGCTTCGGACCGGGTGGTGCCGGGAGAACGTGGTAGTGGCCCCAAGGGCCGATCGTCGGCTTGATGACCGCTGAATACCTCCGAGGCAGACTGGCAGCGTGGGATGGAGCTTTGCGTTGGAGGTCGTCTGGTTCGAGGCTCGTGGAATCCAGTCAGCTCGCCGGTAGCGGACGTAGTGTTTTTCACTTCAGGGTTTTTGGCAACGGTCTAGTTCCAACGGACGGCTTGCGGCGGCTACGGCGTTTCGATGGCCAGCCAAATACGCTTGGATGTCGGTTATCAGCCCGATAAACCGGGTGATGGATTGCCGAAAATGTCACGAAACACAACTCGTATCCGTTCGTCAACTCACTGACGGGTTTTAATCCACCTTTCACAACCGGATCATTAAAAAAACGTGCGTATACTGCCAGCTACCGGGTATCAAAAAAAACCTCTTCACTTTCGATTTGTTTTTTTTTCCTAGATGCTTCTCAAATCAGGAGTTAACATCAACTGTCCACTCACGCCGTTTTCCAGATCTTTGCCGCCCAAAACTCACATCAATCGATTTCATTTGATCGCTCTTCATCAGTTCAGTGGATCTGTTCACCCACTCGGCACCCAGATTCTACGTAGCGCACTGGTGCTACGCGCATATGCCCCATACCCATGCGCGTCGATATGAAATGACCGTTGCAAATCGAAGGAAACTGAATAACAATATTTCTCCTATTTTCCGTGATCAATGTTTTAGAATTAGTGACAATTGTTACCTGCCGGTAACATATCCCCCACTGGTCGGAGTTGATAAAGCGTATACAATATTTTATTTTTCTTGGTACAAATTTCTAACTTTAGGCTAATAACTCAACAAAAAACCAAAACAAAACATCATTGGAACGAAATCAGTGGCCACTAACAATAGAACATGCATAACATCACTTACAATCTAACCGAGGAGCTGCCTACATTGGTTTGTCTGCTACGACTGGATTGGATATATACAAAGAAACAGGCAACAGTTGTCGGCCTCCTCAAAACAAATAACTCATCCGGAGCTCTCGCAGCGGAGCCCTAATTAATTCAAAAATAAACAAAACACATACTTTCCAACAATATTATCTTCAAATGAGCAAGCTTTTCCAAACCATGAGCATTCCAATGTCTGACCTTGAGAAAGTAGAGGTCTTGAAGACAAATCTACGCTATGATGGTCGGAAAGCTTTGATAGGAAAACGAATCACCACACTCCAAGGACTGATGTCTATCGGGAAAGATCTCGACGCCACCGACTTCTCAGCCTTCTCCAAAGTATTTGGTACGCCTAAACGAGACACTTGTGCGATTAATAACGCTGGTGGGACGTCTTTATCCTCGCGTACATTCTACAATCGGAACAACGAGAATGATTCGGCTAGGAATCAGCATACGCAGAAGAAACCTAAATCTTCTCAGAATAACCGTAGAACGGAAAACAAGTCCCTACCCAAACCCAATTCGCCGGGAAAGTGGGGAAATATCCAAAGTCAGCCCAAAGAACCGAAACCGGGATGTAGCAAATCCAGTTTTCTGGCTCGTCTGGTGGCCGAATATACACCCCCAAGTGAATTCGAGTCAGGGTTGCTGTCTGGCATTCTTGCAACATGCCCTGCCCATCGTACCCTTCCGGCTTTAGCTACCTTCTGGATGGTGGGTTCGCCATATAGCTGGGCGAGCTCGTGGTTCACCCTTCGCCGCCACACACCGCCAAAGATGGCCCTAAGCACCCGTCTACTCGAGTGCTTGCAAGTCCTCCTCGAGCATTGTCCAAGTTTCACGTCCGCAGAGGACCGTATACTGGTGTTCACGAACCGAATATCGCTAGTTCCTTTTTGTCGCAGTGGTCCTCGCCGATTGTTCCGGTCTATACTATCTTGTTGAGCTGATATTTCTAAAAGTTACTTCGAAGAACAAGTTCTGATTTTGTTTCATAATTTTAGAATTACAAAAACAAAGCAATGAAAAGGTGTTTGATTTGTTTTTTTTTTATTTTTGTGATTTTTTTCAGCAGAGAGCACGCATATTAGCAAAAAAAGCTACAAGATTGATGCTGTATTTCTCTGTTTTGCGTTGAGATAAATATATGTTCAGTGAGATGGAAAACGGAACAGTTCCCCTATATAGGGGAACGGTTCGCCACTTCATCTCATAGCTCATATTTCCATCCCATCAAAAACAAAGTAATGGAAAGAAATTTGGTTTGCTTATTATTTTTGTGATTTTTTTCAGCAGTGAGCACGCGTGTTGACATAAAGAAGCGTCGAATTTGGTGTCGCATTTCTTTGTTTTGCGATGAGATGGATATATGTACAGTGAGATGGAGATAAGAACAGTTCCCCTATGTACACGTGTTTACAAATCCAATTATGGAGCATTTCATTAGCATTTAAAATGCAAAAATTGCATATATTAAGTCTTGAATAGAGGTACGTTTCTGGTAATGTGACCAGACGTCCTGCATTTTTCAACTCCATTTTCCAAAGTTATATTAATTTATACGGTGTCACAAATATTTTTAAATATTTTTTTGGCCCAAAATCTATGCGGAATGCCAGTGACGTAATACGCGTAATACAGATAGGCGTCCCGCGTTTCGCAGGACGCTTGCTGGTCACATTACTTGTTGGTAAAATTGACTTCTGTAGAATTAATTTTTGACTTTAATAAGCATCTATTGATTAGCCTATCTGAGGCCTCGAAAGTTATCTACATTTAAATTTTCTAATATTTTGAAGAAATGCTGATTCGTGGAAAAACTCTGTTGGAGTATCTGTTTTAATCTAAATTTTGTTGGATCATTGGAAGGTAACTACCTGACGAATAAATCATTTTTGAAAAAGTAAACTTAAATTATTTCACAGGTTTCGGAGAATTTTGGCGGAATCCATCAAAATTCCAACAGCAGAAGTGTATTTAAGACCAGATAAAATCAAAACTCTGTAGCCGGGAGGTCCTATTAAATAATTTTACCTTTGTTCATGTTATGAATACCACCGCTTGAAGCACTGGATCTCATAAACCGAAAGCTCAGAGCTTTACCACCCACCCATTCCACCACACTTCGTGAAGCGTTCGTTTGCTACCATCGCTATTCGCTGCCAACCACCCAAAACCATCCTGAGCCTGATGCGATGGCTGTTCGCCTCTTTGGATCAAAACAAAAGTAAACAAAACCCACCGTCCGCCGACTGAAAACTCACACACTTGCGCGCGCAATACGTATGGAGCTTTCGCTCTGCCATTCCGATTGAGCATGCGATGAACGTGTGTGGGATTATCAGTTGAATAATTGTAACGCAACACATTCGAACATCCCTCATCAGGTTGGTTTCCGACAGTGTTCGTGCGGTGAAAGGAAAATCAAACAAACAAACTGATGCGATTGTGGTGTTTTGTGTTTTCACATGCGAGAGAGATTTTTTGGTTTGTTTCGCACTGTGTCCACGGGATCCATCTCTTGTGCTGCTGACGACGGATCGCCTCGCCGCAGCTACGGAAGATCCTATTACGGATCAGTCTTTAGGTATCTGTCTCGATTGTCGAACGTGTTAAATCGTGAAGTTAGGAAGTAGGTGTTCCTCGAGTGTTGTGCACAATTAGAATTAAGTTTTTGTTGTTTCCATTAGTGATTTGGGTGACATTGAAACCATTGCAAACGGAAAGTGGAAAACATTTTGTTCGGTGTTGAGCGCTGGACAGCAAAAACTTGGAAAAAGAGTGACATGTAGGGGAGCGGGTATACAATCAGCGGCAATCTGTGATGATGTAAAAGCCATAATGTTCTTTGGATGGTTGACGCGTTTATTTCCGGTTTGGTGGGTTTGCTATTTTCGGGATAGTGAGTGTCACGCGACGTTGAAAATGAAGAAAAAATCAAAGTTATCATTCCTAAGTGACATCCATTGGATAATAAAGTGTTGAATAATTGCAATAGGCCTAACCGAGGCGAAGTGACATACAAAATTGATCGGAATTCTAATTGGAAAAAGGATTTGCCTCGCTGCTCATTGGATGGGGAGCTGGGAAGTGTTGGTATTTGTGCAACAAGCGGAAAATTTCTACTGTCTAAAGTCAAAACATTCCGTAATCCGGTAGAATATTACTCAACACTCGCAAAATTTTTAACCCAATTTCTGCCAGTGCTCTAAATAAATAAGAAAACTACTTTTCCAGGCTAGGGCGAAAGAAGCCCTTCTCGGAATGTGAGTCAAGAACTAGATTTTTCTTGACATTTTTTTAGTTGTTTTCTTTCACCTTGCCACTATCACCACCACCGAGGGTTTGTTGTGCGATGGTCTGCCAGTCTTCTCTTCCTGATCCTATGTGTTGCGTTCTAGAGCACTAGTCAGAGCCACCAATGTTTCTGCTGATGAGCAGCACATTCGATTGCTTTGGAAACGGGCTTCACATCTGTGTGTCTGTTTTGGACCGGATTTTGATGTTCTCTCGCGGTTGCACCACTACCTAGAACACAGGACTGTCGCGTGTCCCAATCTGAATGATGGCACTTGGGAAAAGTGGATGACAATTGTGGACAAATTTTAATTGGATTACCATAAAATACTTCAAAATTTTCATGAGAAATTCTTCAGAATTATAGCGTGAATTTTCCAAGAAACAATGTCCACAGATTTGGAAATTTAACAATAAAATATTTGTAATTTCCAATTGATACCGTTTTGAATCAAATCCCGAACAGACTCATATTCCGAACACTCGTCACACGGTATATGATAATTTTGCTGTTTTATTGCTTGAATAAACAAATTTTTTAGGTAGGCGTACAAATCAAGGACATTATAATTGCCCAACAATGAAATAATAACGTTGAAATATTGAATTTTAATGCATTTAAAATGGTGTTCGGATTTTGAAACAAAGTGTTAGGAATTCGAGACAAAATTTGGCAGAATAAAATCATTCAGTATTGATAGTTATAATCAATATAATATGATTATCAAGCGCTTATATGAAAGTTCTATTCTTGCGCTAGACGATTGAAACAATTGTTCTATTAAAATATTTTCGCTCATGTGCTATAAAGACCTATGAAGTGAAAAAAGTGCTTAAGTGTTCGGAATATTAATCAAAACAATATTCTTCAGTATTTAAGCTGAAATTCTTTAAAACTTCTGCAAAAAAACTATAATTTCAGCGTTTGTTTTAATTTCTCCGCCAAATTATTTGTTCAATGCAACATAAAGAATTCACAGAAGAATGAATTCCATAAAACTCTCGGTTTTATTTATTTTATTATTTAAATTATGTTATCCATCCCTAAATTACAATAAGGGCATAATTCCTATCGGTATCGTTTCCCTAACCTCAATCTACCTGTGCACTGGATTGCGGAAATGCATAGAATAAGAATATTAGGATTAGCTCAAACGACTCTGATTCTGATAATTTTATTTTCCATTTTTGTCTGTCAAAATATCAAAATTTTCATTTTTTATGTCAGTGCAAGGTAAAAAGTGAGGTTAAGGGTCGTACATTTATTACGTAAGCAACTTTTCTGGGGTTTTCGACCCTCCCCCTTGTAAGATTTTTTTCATACAAATGATTTTTTATTTATATGGAGCGTAAGATATTGACCGACCCCCCCTCTCCCCATAAGTGCTTACGTAATATGTGTATGGCCCCTTACGCGACGCCACTGAATTTCCTATTGAAAATATAATAGCTTAATCTGATTAAATGAATAATTTATAGTTTTTATGAACACTTTTAGAACAAAAAAAACCAAAATAGAACCTTGGAAATCAATTAATTAAGGCGTGGAAAAGTTTTAATGCAATAAACTTATCAAAATCAATCGACGTATACTTTAAGATTACCAAGATGACCCTCTGTCATAGAACCCATTTTCCAGATTCCAATAAAAATTTTATCTCAACTCATGGCAAATGCAGAGGTATTTTACGCTTGCAATGGGCGAGTGACTTCATCATCAATTTCTTCCCATCTCGAATAGTCCAACAATAGAGGTGGACGTGGCTAGACGTTATTGACATTTCAAAATCTAGGAATCTAGTACTGTGCACATTAGGGTGGAAAAAAAATCCCGTGTTTGGTCATCGTGTTCATGTTCAATACAAAAGAACGATAGGGCCTGCATCATATACATTACTAGACGTTAATAAATTTACTGAGACTTGAGTTCAAGAATAAAGAATTATTTATAAGAATTCAGATGAAATAAGCTAAGATGAATTCCTTCCAGAAATGCCGAGGAAAAAAAACATGAACTACTTCAAGGACAGTCAGTCCACTGTCTTTCCGGAATTTTAACGGCAAATGCTAACTTGACCAGAATGACTTCAGAAAATCAATCGAATTCAGACAAATTGCTTCCAGAAATTCAGATAATTTTCTATCAATATTCACCCATAAATACAGACCTTACTTTTCGAAATTCGTTTGGAAATTTGATAGAGGGGCTCAGAAGGTTGTTCTAGGGAAATGCAGGGTTGTTACGACTTCGCAGGTTTCGTGAATTTCGCGGATATGGCGCAGATTTACATAAAGAAAGGCTTCGTGCGGATTTGGCTTGGATTTAGTTTTATGAGAAGATTTAATAAACAAATGCTATATATATAAGAACGTCTACTTGGGGCCACAACAAAATGTTGTTGAAGATAAAATGCACGTTTGAAATCTATGCTTTTACAATTTTCCGGATATTTCCAAGCTCAGACTAAGGCTGAAGTGGCCTGTGCAGTACATACAAATCTTCTCCATTCAGTTCGGACCATGGCAGCACGTCGCCAAACACGTAATCTACCGAGGGTCCGCAAATCGCCCTCCACCAGATCGATGTACCTTGCTCGCTGTGCATCTCGCCTTCTTGTGCCCGTCGGATCGTTGTCGAGAACCATTTTCACAGGATTACTATCCAACACTCTAGCCACGTGACCGGCCCATCGTAGTCGTACGATTTTTTTTCGCGGTGTGAACGATGGATGGTTCTCTCCACAGCTGATGCAACTCGTGGTTCATTCGCCTCCTCCATGTACCATCCACCATCTGCACCCCACCATAGATGGTACGCAGCACTTTATTTTCGAAAACTACAAGTGCGCGTTGGTTCTCCACGAACATCGTCCAGATCTCGTGTCCGTAGAGGACTACCGGTCTAATGAGCGTTTTGTAGATACTTTCTATATGTAGAACTGGGTGTAGTCAATTTTGTACGGCGACAAGCTCTATTCGATCCCAGCGTCTTGCTGAGTCCAAAGTACGTACGATTTCCTGCCACCCTGCGTCTCCGAATTTCTCCGCTGGTATCAATTTTACCTGTGAGCCCAAGTACACGAATTCTTCGACCACTTTGATTCCGTCACCATCGTTACCGTTTCGTGGTGGGTAGCTCACATTGTCTTCTCTTGAACCTTGTGTAATCTCTTGCTACTATCAAACCGATTAAAATTTAAAAAAAATCTTAGGATTCCGACGAATTCACGTACGAGGATTTGCTTACTTCGATTTTGCTATTTTTAACTTTGGTAATACTAATAATTGTCACATAAAAAGCATTAATTTCAATTTGTTTTGATTTAATTATAATACGAATATGTTACGAATACAAAGCAAGACACACAAGACAAACAAGACACTCCCAAATGACGGATAAAAATTGAAGATGATTGATGTTTTCTAAAAATAAAATAGTTCCTGAATCGTTTAGTCTTCTGGTCCATGATGAACGAGGCTGGGTTCGATTCTCCGTCCGATCTACTTTTTTTTCTGATTTCCCTGAGTATCATAGTTTCATTGTACTAGCAATGCAAGCTTAACAACCTGGGGTGGTATTGCGCATTTCGATTCTAACGAAGTTCTATTGAATCGAGCATGTTTGGCATTACAGATGTTCCAGCATTATGGATTCTCGATAGCACACTGGGAAACGACACAATTCAAATGAAAAACGCTCGTTACCTTTATCGCTTTTGAATGTTGTTCGATAGTTATTCTTTGTTGAAAGTTTATAACTATATATACGTCGAGCGATTTTTTTTTTTTTTTTTTTTTTTTTTTTAACTAATTTTATTTGCTAATTATCTAATACATGCATTCATCTCTTAGACTAGGTGTTCCGTGTTTTCTTAACACTATCATTCTTATTTGCTATGTTACTTTTTAGTTATTATTAATACATTTCAATTGCCTCTGGCAGTTAGAATTTTTCCTCTGGTTGAATTGAACCATGTAGGAATTGCAATGTTTTCAACTTAAACTAAACTTAACCTATTTTATACTAAGGGTACAAGGAGTTAATCGTTGCAATAGAAGATTGCAACGATTTTTTATCTAAAATTGAAATTATTTTGTTGGACATTTGTTGCAATGTCTCAATATTAGAAATTCTATGAAGTTCATTGGTACTATACCACGGAGGCAACTTCAGAATCATTTTCAAAATTTTATTTTGAATCCTCTGGAGTGCCTTCTTTCTGGTATTGCAGCAACTAGTCCATATTGGCACAGCATACAACATGGCAGGTCTAAAAATTTGTTTGTAAATCAAAAGTTTGTTCTTAAGACAAAGTTTTGATTTTCTGTTTATAAGTGGATATAGGCACTTAATATATTTGTTACATTTGGCTTGAAGGCCTTCAATGTGATTTTTAAAAGTTAATTTTTGATCTAGCAGAAGTCCTAAATTATACGTCGAGCGATCGTGTCTTGTATACAACCCCAATTTTTTTATATGGAGTTTAAGTGTGACGTAATACGAGTAAATCGTTAGTTATATCCGTTTTATTTGGTTGATTTTAATAAATCATAAAAAAACTGATTAAGTGGGCCAACTACAAATAACTGCCTTGTATTTTCAATATATAAAATTCTTCAGTCGTTGGGCCTGTGGGGGTATACGGATTGCGTAAAATCCAAAATCCGCATATAAATCACGTCAATTCCAAAATTTATGTAACAAACGATTTCAACGAAAATAGTATTTTTCGTGATTTTTACGCATTTCGAAAAACTCGCGTAAAGAGACGAGGGCTTGGTGGTCACATGGCTACCGCTTCTGCCTCATACGCAGGAGGTCGTGGGTTCAATCCCAGGCCCGTTCCATTCTCCTACTCTGTATCTTTTCATATAATTCTCATGTTCTAGCAATCGCTAGAACTGGAACTGGGCTTTCATACCATTTCTATCTTCTATCCCCCCTATAACTACAACTTGATTAGTTCTAGCAGGTAAATGTAAGAGTTCGAAATGAGCGAAAAAGTTCGTTTCGGCATCGAATTAGAATACTATACACCACCATTACTATCACATTGGCAACCCGTTAACCAAGACGAAGCTTTGCCATAAAACTTAACCCCCAGATTCCAATTCCGCAGGAACTCGTGGCGAGTGCAGAGGTGTTCTCGGCTTGCAGTGGGCAAATGACTGCATCATCAATTCCTTCCCATCCCCGATGACCGTGAGGACGTGGCCAGCGCCGTTATCGACCTTCCAAGATACTAGAGCTCTCGGACAGTGCACATTGAGATTGGAGTGCAAATCCCATGCTTCCATCCATTGGTTCCCTGTGCAATTGCGATTGTTCTGGTCAATCACGGAGTAGCAACTACGAAATGCACGGTCATCATGCTCATGCTCATGCTCATGCTCATTTCGAAAAACTCGCGTAAAGAGGTGTAAGACTAGTACTTTTAGGCAAAAATTATAGAAACATCAAGGTAATTTATTATTGAACCCAGCTTTAGCTTCGAACTTTTAGTTTAAAAATAAACGTTGATCGGTTCAAAAAACTCGATAAAAAATTAAATTTATATTTTTTGTTGTAGCAGTATCTCAATTGAAAAGATGTGTTAGCATATTGTCGAAAATCGGTCGCAACTGCTCAATGAAAATCTGCTTTTTTAGCCATTGAAGCATCAATTAATTGCCAATCCATGTGCTAAAGGATGCCTTTCAAACAGGCAAACAGGAAGACGCCCAAGTAACCACCAAGCATTAATTATTACATGTAATCAATCACAGATCAGCTTATTTAATGCTTATTGCATTAGATCAGATTTAACGATGTAAAGATGCATTTATTCATCAACTGTCAAGCAACGATACAGTAATTCAGCATTACGAATGCAGCGATGCATTACTTATGTTTTATTTCAACATGTCAAAGTAATGAAGCATTATTTCGGTCGTAATGGGGCCTTTTTCCACTTTTAGTCAACTTTAATGGCTGTATTATTTGCAAGCATATATAGCTCCATGGTTACTTGGGCGGTCTCTCTCCATTCGAAATCTTGTACTGCCAATGGATGAAGACGAACGACATACATAATGCCGCCGTTTTTGTGAATCTAGAGCAAAAACGTATGAAACGAGAGATCGATTCCTGGCTGCATTGCAATTAATAGTATAACGCCATCGAAAAAGAAAAAAGGAAGTTTAGAAATCTGAAAGAATATTGAAATTATGAGCTTTTAATTAGTTCAAGAAAATATTTTCATAATATGGGATCCTGATTGAAACTTTGCGAGTCTAATCGAAACTTCTGGATTAAGAAGGATACTAGTTTCTGAGAAATTTGATCGCCTGTTCTCAGAAATATTATAGAAGTTTTTCCTGTTCCTAGAGGTACAACAATGGACCAAAATCATATATCGCTGAATGTGGCATTAAACCAGGAGGCTTAATTCTAATTACGTTAGGGTTTTTTTAATCGGGTTTTTCAATCCTTGTGTTGCATGAAGCGTGAGACCATGTTGACTCTATAAAATCTGGATCTGTTGTGTTGTGGTCATTTTGAAAACCATCACCTTCGCTCTGCAATCCTCGTCATTATTATGACATAATTGACAGCCGAAATCCCGTAGGTAGTTACCTTTTGTCCCATACTTCACTGAGCAGAACTAACTCTTGACGATTACAAAGTAGGAATTATGCATTAGCGAGCAAATCTGTCAAGTACACATTTAAATCATTTCACAGGTTTCGTTTGAAATTACTATTCGGCCAATTTTCAATACGAAACAAAAGGGCAGGTTTCCCCGTAAAGTGCAACTTGTTGCGAGCAAATTGGTTAAGGATTAGGTGCCTCAAAATTGGGTAAGACCATTGTACGCATCTTTGGGGTAAAACATGAAACAGGATTCCACGACGAAAATCTCCATCATTATCAAAACGAAACACGAGGCTGACTGAACATAAACTAAAAGCAGGCAGTGTCTGCTTCCTCATTTGATGGCACAGCTTCAACCTGAAAATTTTCCTGTCCGTAAAGAGAATTGAGCCCATAGCCACTTTCAGCATGGTCTTGCTTTGTAGCCGTGCATCTAAGGAAGGCTCCACTCTCCTCTTATTGTATTTCCAGTTCAGCCGATGCAACGTTGCGTACGCCTTTGGGCTCGTTTGAACCTTGGTTTGATTCGTATGCTGAGAATCTTTGTCACCAGAAAAGCAAGACTGGAGCATGTATCCTGATCATAATTTAACGCCCTTCATTAAACAAGGTTAATCAGCCACAAAGCCACCTGTGCCAACATGCGTTGCCAATTTTGCCACTTTACAGCACAAAATACTCCCACTGTTTTCTTGTAAGAATCGCTGGCCCGTTCTCTTTCATTAGCATTCGTTATTGTTGCACACGCGTCAATCTTCCCAGCTTGTTTTGCTGCGTCGTTATTGGGGCTAAGCAGGGGAGCATTCGTCACCAACACCGCTAGAGAAGCTCTCCCGTTCTCTCGGAGCTTTTTCGAGGCGAAAATATGAATTCCGACAAACACACCCACAACTGTCCACATTCACGTGCTCTTGCATTGAATGTGCCGCCCGCATCAGCAATGTATCCCCATGGTGTCTTCGTCCTAAACCATGACTGGCAGGGTATGCGATAATCAGAGTGATTATGCTTATGTGCAGCATAAATGTGAATATTGTCATTAGTTTACATATTAAATGTTACCCATTCGCATAAACAAAATTTAAGGCCTAAGCGGAGGTGAAGAAATCGACCGTTGAACTTCTAATACCGCATACCCCGATAAGAGTGTCATACCAGTATCGAAAGCTTCTTTCTCTTTTGCCGTCGCGTCGCCGTCGTCATCAAAACGAAACGCGACGACGACTGACTGAACTTGAACTAAAAACCGTCTGTCCGTCGTCGTGTGGGAGAGTATGTTTATTCTGCTGGGTAATGGCACTGTGTCTGCTTCCTCTTTTGTTGGCACAGCTCGCAGTCGCAGTTTTCGTTAGTAGTTTCAGTCGTGTGACTGATGTGCATATCGAATAAAAAACACAACAAACTAGTAACAAAGTGATAAAGGGGAATCGCAATGGGAATTTCGATCAATTTTGAATTCGTGAAACGTACATTGAATGTTTTATCACAACAAATTTCTCAACAGAATTTATTTTGATGACCCACGGTTGGAAACCCATTAATCTGTAGTATAGAATTAACATAAAACTAAGTTCTATGTGCCGAAACAATAGCAAGAAGTTCAAGCAAGCAGCCTGCAAAAGTGTTGTTACGAAATCAAATCATCAGAAGCAGTGATAGCCTGTCGTGAAGAGCACGGAGCAGAAAAAAAGAATGAATGTATATCATTCCGAAGTGCAGTGATAGGAAGAAGTGACAACACTTGTATATATACTTGATTTCGAGAAGAAGAGAGGTCAAATTAAGTGAAGAAAAATCGTGAAAATTTGTGTTCTATTCAATTATCGGCTATTCTGAAATTGTGTGTGTTCCGATTCGAACCGTCATTCGGAGGAAAATTTCAACATGACGGAAAATTGAAGCAGATACTACGTGTGTGTCATCGTCCGAAACGGGGAAAATAATAGTCATCGTGAACGTCCAAAGTTTGCCGATTACGACAACGAGTAGCTGTTTTGAATGGTAAATAAAAATTGATTGCCTCTATCTTCTGGGATGCTTTCTCGTAGGTACCTACCTACCTTCCTCCGTTCGGTATACGATGTTTGTTTCGAATCTATAAAATGCTTGTGGTTGGTGTGATGCCTTGTTACGAGTTATCATCTGCAGTGGCAGCACCATAGCAGGGGTACACGAACAGATGAGACTGGATTCTTTGTTGGACGGGGTCAAGATTTGAGTACAACTTGTTTTGACGGTGATTATTGGTCCATGACGGGTTTTTCATGAACCTTACAGTAATTTCTTTAGCGAAAGTTGAACTATTCGGTTTTGTGATAGTGCGTTTTATGTCTTTTTGTTCTTTTTCTTAAATGGCACTACATTCCAACAGGAACTTGGATTGCTTTTAAACATTTAGCTTTTAAGCATTTAAACGTTTTCACAGGTAATAATTAAAAACTTTTATATGCCTGCCATTGCAATCATATGTATGTATATTGTGTGGAAAGCACAATGGATGCCACTAACGTAAAGGAGTCGGATTTTTTAAACTAATTTTAATTGCTAATAATCTATTACATGTATGTATTGATCTCTTAAACTAGGTGTTCCGTGTTTGATTAGAATTATCATTATTATTTACAGTTAAACCTCCATGAAGGGACCATCGACTCATGGAAATATCGAGATGTGGAATAGGAAATCCTCGGGAAGCTGTTTGAAGGGACCATCACAGTGGCCCAGAAAATATTTTTGAATATGTATGGCATAATTTGCTTCCATGAGTCGATATCAAGTCATAGAACATCGACTCATGATGGTTTAACTGTAATATGATACTTTTTGCCTTTCTCGTACAACAAAGGTGTACCGAAAGGCTATAGGACTACTCCAAAAAACAACTTTTGATTGAAAGCCTGGAGACCCATACTGCCCATGATCGCATATTTGTAATATTTGCACTTTAGTTGATTTTGAAAATCGTTTGCCAATCCTCCTTAGATTCTCAATCATTTTCAGCTTACCACAGATAAGCAAGATAGTAAATCCTATTTTACTGTTGTGGGATTAGATGCAGTAAATTGAGCTTCTTGAACGATTCACAGGCTTTCTGCATAATGAACACAAATGCGAGTGTTACAAATATGCGATCATGGGCAGCATAGTGTTATATACCGATCGACTCAGTTCGACGAATCGAGGTAATGTCTGTATGTGTGTGTATGTGTACAAATTTTGAAGACACACTTTTTGGAACTTAGCATTACCCGATTTACTAGCAACAAGTTGCATTCGAAGGGGAATGCAGTTCAATTGTTTGCTATTGAAAATTGGCTTGATTGGACATTGCATTTAGGAATTATTGAAAAATCATTATTTTTTCCCTTTGGAAAAAAAATTCAAAAACGAAAAATTATTTTTTTTAATAATGGTGGCAATGCATAGTAATTAATGCAAAAACATGCAAAAATATGCAATGCAAACAATGCAATATGCGATCTATTCCCCTAAAGTGCTTTTTTGACCTTTCTTATGTGATTTTTTCAGTACATTTTACGATGCACGAGAAAGGCATCATCGCCACTAGGTGGATTAATCTGGGTTGTTAGTTATTATTAATACATTTCAATTGCCTTTGGCTAATAAACAAGGAATTGATCGTTGCAATAGAAGATTGCAAAGATTTTTGTCTAAAATTGGAAACAATTTTATTGGACATTTGTTACAGTGTCTTAATATTAGAAATTCTAAGGAGTTCATTGGTACTATACCAGGGAACCAATTTCAGAATCATTTTCAAAATTTTATTTTGAATCCTCTAAAGTGCATTCTTTCTGGTATTGCAGCAACTAGTCTATATTGGCACAGCATACAACATGGCTGGTCTAAAAATTTGTTTGTAAATCAAAAATTTGATCTTAGAACAAAGTTTTGATTTTCTGCTTATAAGTGTCTGACACCTTATATATTCGTTACATTTGGCTTGAATGCCTTCAATGTGATTTTAAAAACTTAGTATGTCTGTATGTGTGTGTGTCCCCTAGATATTTAGCTTCGCTAGACCAATTAATTGGAACATCATTCATAGTGACAATATGTCTGCTGGAAGGTTCAAATAAGAAGCTCTCGGCTTATGTGGGAAAATTATAAGCTGAGTTTTGGAAGCATTCGAGGAAATTTTCCATTTTTGCAAGTCAGTGGAAAAAATATCCAAACTTTTTGTAATACGATACGGAGGCTGCGCCCTTTAGCGGAAAGGCCCGTGTCATCAGCAAACAAAGATTATTTTTGCCTTGGGGAACACCAGCTCTTACAGGTAATCTATCAGATTCCGAGTTCAGATAGTTTACCTGCAGTGAGCGCTCTGATAAATAATTTCGGATCAGTTTAATAATGTACAGAAGAAAATTAATATTCATCAATTTTACAATCAAACCTTCATGCCAAATACTGTCAAATGCTTTCTTTATATCAAGAAGAGCAACTCCAATTAAATATCCTTCAGATGTGTTGAGCCGAATTAAATTCGTAACTCTTAGTAACTAATGAGTGGTTAAATGCCCATGGCGAAAACCAAATTGCTCATCAGCAAAAATAGAATTGTCATAATTATGAACCATCATTCTATTCAAAACAATCTTTTCAAACAGTTTGCTGATTGGATGATAACAAGAAGCCTCAGCTTGATTTTTGTCCGGTTTCAAAATTGGAACAACTTTGGCATTTTTCCATTTATCCATTTATTATTTATCATTTAGCCAATTGAAAACATTTGTTAAATAAATTAACCAAGAAGGATAAAGAGCTTTAAGGATATTTTTTTGCTTTCATATTTTTAAATTTTCTAGTGACAGATCTCACTTCATCCAAATTAGTTCCCAACGAAGGGTCAAAAACATTATCTTGATTGAGAATGTCTTTGAAGCTCCGTGTAACCTGATCCTCAATTGGACTAATGAGACATAGACTAAAATTATGGGCACTCTCAAACTGTTGAGCAAGTTTTTTAGCCTTTTCACCATTTGTTTATAACTTCCTGGGTTTTCCGTTATAAAAGCACGTGGTACCTCTCTTTGAGAGAGAGAATCACACGATTTAGGCTGCCAGAATAAAGCTGTCAGTGTCGCCAAAATTATTTCAGCATTGTTCAGTTTACAATTGCTTCAGAATTTGCAGTAAACAGAGAACAAAAGAGACTGGCAACAATGAGGAAGAAACTCATTTATCATTTATTTATTTATTTAATTGGCGATTGAAAAACAGTAGCGTCAACTAATCACCGAAAGGGGAGATCAAAATAAACAAACACCAGCTGGTTGAGGAATATGAAAACAACATTGGAAGATATTATAAAAGAGTTATTGTACGAAGGTTACAAATATAGACAGAGACAGAATCACCTTCTTTGACCAGAGGTCGGACAGACTGACACATAACATCTAGCATGAGATAACGAAAATGAAACACCCAGTGGACCAGTGGAGAACTCTACGCTTTACGAAAAGTTTTCTCCTTACCTGGGCGGGAATCGAACCCACACTCCACAGCACATGCGTCTAGACGATTGACGTCGAACCGCACGGCTACGAACCCCACCATATGCAGGATTCGAATGATGATCGTGGTGCTGATGGAGAAAAGAAGTGAAATACAAAAGACAAATGAGACAAAAAAAAGACAAATAAAACAAATAAGACAAATGAGACAAATAATACTTACTTGATACTTGATGGGCTACAGCTCTTCGATGAACCTACGCCGAATGGAGTATCCTTCTCCACTGGACTCGATCCTGGGCCAATCGCTTCCAGTCGCCCTGAACATTGAGCGCCCTCAGGTCCTCTTCAACTGCAAAAAGCCATCGTGTACGCGGCCTTCCACGAAGCCTGCGGCCTCTTCCGGGTTCTCTACTAAATATTATCTTCGCTTGACGTTCTTCCGGCATACGAACAACGTGACCAGCCCACCGTAGTCTGCCGTGTTGTATAAGCTTAATAATATCCAGCCCTTTATACACCTGGTACAATTCGTGATTCATGCGACGCCGCCAGAAACCGTTCTCCTGTTTACCGCCGAGTATTGTCCGCAGCACCTTACGCTCAAACACTCCGAGAGCTCTCCGATCAGCCTCCTTTAACATAAGACAAATAAAAAAATATGCAAATAAGACGAATAAAAGAAATAATACAAATAAGACAATCAAAATAAACAAGATAAATGAAACAAATAAGAATAATAATAAAAATAAGACATATAAGACAAATATGACAAATAACAAAATAAGACAAAAAAGACAAGTAAGACAATTAAGATAAAAAAGACATATTAGACAAATAATATTTCCTGATATTCCTCCAGCTATAGATCCAGGAATACTTCCAGATATTCGTCCAGGATTGGCCATATATATTCCTCCAGGAATTCCTCCCGATATTCCTTCACGAATCTTTCGGATATTCCTCCAAGCATTCTTCCAGATATTCCTCCAGAAATTCCTTCAATAATTCCTCCAGATATTCATTTGGAAATTCCTCCAGAAAGTCTTTAGGATATTTTTACATGAGTTCCTCCAACTATTCCTCCAGACATTCTTCCAGATATTCCTCTTGGAATTTCTTCAAATATTCCTCCAGATTTCGGAAGGAATTCCTTCGGATATTCGTCCAGGAATTCCTCCGGATATTCTCACAGGATTTCCTATGAATATTCCTTCAGGTATTCCTCTAAATATTCTCCCAGGAATTCCGCCATGAATTATTCCGGAAATTCATCAGAATTTTGTCCAGATATTCCTAAGGGAATTCTTCCAAATATTCCTGCATATATGCTTTCGTATGTTCCTCCAGGAGTTCCAATTAATATTCTCCCAGATATTTCTCCGTTCTTCCTCCAGGAATTTCACCGTATATTCCCAAAGGAATGCCTCCGGATATTCCTCTAGTAAATACTTCGGAATTCTTTCAGATGTTCCTCCTTAAAATTTTCAAAATATTCCTTCATATATTCTGGGTATTCCTCCGAAAATTCCGCTAGAAAACCTAAAAAAACGTCCAGGAATTCCTCCGGCTATTCTTCCGGACATTCCTCCAGGAATTCCTCTGGACATTCCTCCAGAAATTCGTTCAGATATTCCTCCAAGAATTCTTCCTTCCTTGCCGTACGACACGAGTAAATATGCTGTTTGCTGCTCTCCCTAAATGGTAATTTTTGTATGGAGTTTGGAAAACTTGGTTTAGGTAAAAAGACTTTCCTTCAAAATTGTATGTGATTGGATATACTTTTTATTACTTTAAAATAATCGTTGGAAAATTTCAAAACTTTTCTCAGTTAGGTTAAATTCGTTAGGCAAAATTCGGTTGCTTTATGCCCCAAATCATTGGAGAGGTCAGATGTACTGAGAAGCAAAAATTTCTGTTCAAATTTTCAGTATTTAGAAATAAATTCAAGTTTGGAAAATAGTAGGTCCACGGAATTTTCTAGGAGCATTCGATGGGGATAAGGGAAATTGCTTCCCAATTCTGAGTTACAGACATTTTAGTTCGAAAACAGTGCTCTACCGCGAGAGAGCTTCCCTCGAACCTCAAGCGCTGGAATTGGCGTTTGAGGTTTTTAAGATTTTTTTGTTAATTTCCAAAAGACTTTCGAACTGGGAGACATTATTCTCAATGTTGGTATTTCTCAGAATGGCGAAACTTTTTTTAAATTTCATTTTGCAAATCTCTCCAAATCACTTTCAAAGCGGGATCGCGAATTCTTTGATATTCAGTAGCTGAAGATCGTCGTCAATAATAATGGAGTTGAATTTTATTTCACATTTAGGAATTGCAGTGCCTCTGGCTTCAACAAATAAATTTATCAATAATACGGGAGCATTGTCAATATCACTTTTGGTCTCCAGATTAATATCAACATCAAAATTCCTATCGATATACGTTTTATATAAATCCCAATCAGCTCTATGGTAATTAAAAGTAGAGTAGATTGGATGATGAATGGCTTCTTGTGAGATGTCAAACGTCACAGGAAGGTGATCAGAGTCAAAGTCAACATGGCCACACAGCTGACTTGTATCAGTTAAAACCAATTCAATTGTCGAAGGGTTTCGAGTTTCACGGCAAATGAGCCTCCCAAATAAACGTTAGATAAAAAAAAGTGGAGGAAAAACAAGGAACTACTGAGATAATAAAATGTTGACGGAGAAGTTCAACTGCTACTATAAGACTATGCTTTTTCGTTACATGCTCAACGTTGTTCCGAATAGATATCCTTTCGTTAGCCGATTTTTTGTGTAATGAAATTTTTAGCGGAGTACTGAGATTTCCGTCAAAATATAACCCTTCACAGATTCGTAACTTAAACATTTTCCGGATTAAAATAAATATTTGAAATAATTATTTTAAGAGAGCATAATAACTGGGGAAACTGTTCCGCATTGCATCTTACTGAACATATTTTCATGTCATCACAAAACAAAGAAATTGAGTAATAATATAAGAAACAAATCAGATTTCTTTTGACGTAAACTACGTCTAAGGGGAAGACTCTGATACACGGTGTAAAACGGAAATTTCCAAATTCGAGACCGTCACGAAATTAGGATAGATTTCAAACGCTAATAGCTCCTTTATCTTTCAATGGATTTTCGAGATTTTATTATCAATGGAATCGGCAACTCTCCAGCAATTTTTTAAGCCTATTGGAGCTATTGATTATCAACGAAAAAACATTAAAAATTCCAAATCTTTACCAACCCAGTAAAATTTTACAGTTTCGTTACAGTTCGTTACGACCGCCGTCTGCGGTTGGTTCTTGCGCTCTACTTTTGTGCGGTGGTTCGTACAAAAGTACAAAATAGAACCAGAGCAATGACCGCGACCGGAGCAAAAAAGTAGTGTTTATGAAAAAGTGCTACAGATAGACAGTGACAGTGACAGTGGACATATTCATGTAAGCAAGAGGTGAATGTTAAAATTGATTATCAACTTTATACAAGGTTCCACTCTAACTTTTTTGACGGAAATTGAGTAAAATTTCTGTCTGATAGAAAGAGAGAGCAATGCAATTTTACTCAGTCACTGAGTAGGTGAAGGTTAGCTTGTATCCTACTATTTAGGCAGCATCCCTTTAAAATTACACTTCAAAAGCATTTAACTGCCATTTAATAGGCAATTAACTATGAAGTGCATTAATCACTCTAAGTCGAATAACAATCCGAGAAAGGCATCATCACCACTGCGGAATAATAAATTTGGGGTTTTTAAGTGGAAATTTTAAATTGTCATATCCAACCATTTTCATATATAGTGATTTACGCCAATTTTGTTCGAAACATAAATGGATTGGTGTCCGATCGAACATGATTTGCGGAGAAATTACACATTAGGGGTCGTTCAATAATGATGTCACAGGTTTAAGAGGGGAGGGGGTCTTAGACTTTGTGACAGTACATATACTAGCTATACAAAAAAGCGTGACAGAGGGAGGGGGAGGGGGCCTAGAAATCCCAAAAAGTAGTGGACGTCATATTTGAATCGCCCCTTACACGCGGCAAAACGTTTACTAAAACAAACCTCGCTACATCCCGACCCCATATATCCAACATCCCAATGGTTGTAATTTGACTAAGCACGCACTCGCGGTTTGAAGTTTGTATGAGAATTACTATGAAAACAGTAAATTTTTCGGAAATCGTTTTGCAACGTTGCATATCGTCATTAATATCTAAAAATATATGAGTACGTTGGCAACATAGGAAACATAGCAAGTGAATAAATCGTCTTTATTGTGAAACAATTCGCTGCTTGCAAGAAACATTATTAAGGAAATACTAAATCGTGGGAAATTCAATTGAGCACGTAAAAGAATAACATATCAATAATGAGCATTTTTATTTTCTTTATAACTGCTTACGAAAATCCGATTGGTTCGCAACAAAAATCGTCTCACAGACTTAGAAATATTCTACAAAGTCTTCGGGTTGATTATGTTTAGGGGTAGATCCTCCAGTGCCGGACACATAAGTCATTTAACAAACAAAAACTTTAACTATCCGGATTTTCTTTGTTTTTATACCATACTAGCAGAACGTACCCTGCGTTGCTCGGGTTTTACGTTTAACGTTCGAAATGTCATTTTCAGCGTTGATTGCGAGCGACGCCGCACTCTACATCATTTTTCGAGCGATCGCATTAGGTTTTCTCCAAACTCGCCATAATATTGTATTTTGACAATTTTCCCAACTTTTCCTTTAAAATTTACTAACCTTTTGCATATAGAAACACAGCTGATCCCAATACGAATCGATTAGTGAGGAAATCTCACAAATCGGTCATCCTCTTCGTGAGTTATATTCCCTCAAAGAAAGAATAGATAGAAGAAAGAAACACAAAATATGACTATTGACCATTGATGATTCATACAAACTATATTTGATCATTTGAACACGTTTTTCGACGATGAATTTTGGTGAAAAAATGTCTCCTAGTACCGGACACTATTGCATCATGTTCAAATGTGACTAAGTTCCTGTTACATGCGTAAAGACATCATTCAAAATAGTAATATTATTCGCGTGCTTTAAGTTGTAAATATTAAAAATTGTTAGTGGAGCTTATTTGACTCTTCAGCTAATTTTTCACATCCTAAACATCCTAATCCTAATCCTTTTTCAATGTCCTCTTTAATTTTTGTTTCTGCTAATTTCTGTGGCTTTCTCAGCAAGAAGAAACAATTGAATTGAAGTGAGTGTAACAAAACAGGTGTGAAGAATTTTTATTCAACTTTAAAGTTTGTACAAAGTTTATCACATGAAGATCTGGTATTCTTTGTCATTAGAAGCCTTTTCAATAGTTTCCTTTTGTACTTAATAAGGTGAAGGAGGGACCTCTGCAAGTAGTGTCGTTTTAAGAAGTGTCCGGTATTGGGAGGTGTCCGGCGCTGGGAGATAGTAGACCCGCCTCACGAAACGATCTCTCACATACGGGGCGATTTCTATAGTAACTTCCATACAAACTTCAAACTGCTCGTACTCAGTTATAATCTAACCAATTCAGTTGGAAATTTGGGAGGTACACCAAAACAGCAAATGTTATCGTTCAAGCATAAGGGAGCGCAACCCGATTAGGAATGCATAACAAAATTATAACTCAATTCTATCAATTGTTGTTATTTAAAACAACGTGTGTTATAATAAGATAATTCGATAAAAATGTGTCATCGGCCAGTTTTATTTCATATCAAAATTATAACAACATTAGTTATGAATATATTCATAAAATAATTGCCTACATTTTTTGTAGACATTGGAAATAAAATCGGTGGTAATCACCTTCAGTATAACTTGAACCTGCTCGATAATAATACATAGCTGGAACAAAGTTAATTGCCTACATTATGGATGGAAATTCCGCATGGTGGCGTACCAGATTTCTGTCCGTGATGTAAGCAATTACCTTGAAAGTAGATTTTTGTACAGAAAAATTATATCAACGTTTGTTATAATGTTGATATAAAGGTTTTAACCTCTGTTTTAATTATATTACGGCTAGAGGTATTTTTGATATATTTTTTGTTATTTTAACAACTAACCAGCAAAATTTATAACACATTTTGTTACAATATTTTTCTGAAATAAATAACACCCCTTGTTATAATTTTGTTATGCATTCTTGATCGGGAAAAGTCAAATTTTCAATCACTCTAGGCTCTAACCAAAATAATTATCTTATGATCTGTTTTACGTAGTTTACGTCGGGCGGTCGTATCTTGTATATAACCCTTCTGATTTTTATTTTTCGAATTTCTTTTGGTTTTCGATGGGATGAACATCGGTGCTATGAGATGGAGTGCCGAACAGTTCCCCTAGGTATATCATTATTCCTCCAGCAGGTGATATCCATCTTAGGTCATATCACAATGCAATAAACTTCATTGGCATTGCAATCCTTCACGACACGGTACCCAACAGGTTGGCCGTACTGCAATAAGCAATCTACCCTCCTTACTCAGAAATTATGTCGTCGGTGGATTCCAATATAATTTTCTTTGCGATAAACATACATACAGTTCCAATCACCATCAGAGGAACATAAAACGTGCACACGCTCTGCTTATAATTTCGCTATGCATCTAACTAAACAGTGAAAGACTGCCCCACGGAAGGAAATTATTTCCGCCTTTCTGGTAACAGCAGCAAGAAAAAATCGAAGTTGTGCTGAGTTTAATGCAAAGAAAAGTTCAACGTTTGTAAATTGCAATAAATTTAAATAAAAATTATATATTATGTAAATTTTCCGTTGTCAATTTCAAAGATAAAAATAATAATTTTTTGCTCATGGACCAGCCTGAGGCGACAAGCCGCGCAAAAGACCAAACCACCGGTGACTTCGCCCGCAGCCCTTTTGTGGCTGGGGGTCATTGCTGCGCAAACAGTGAAATTGGATTTCTGCGTGTAATTTGAGCGGCGGGAGCACGACTAAATTGCACTTTGTAACTGTAACATTATTAGCGTTTTGCTTCCCTCTGGCTCGTTATGTGCATCACAGGCCCTTCCCTCGTGGGTTTGTGGGGTGCGGTTGCGTCGCAGTGGCGTTTGTTTTTGCGGTTTGTCAATATTTGTGGACAAAAAGTGGTACCCCGTGTTGACATGACCCCGCGTGTGTAATAAATGCTCCTTTGTTTCTCTATTGCACTTTATTTGATTAAATGCGGCGAGCGTTCCTGTTAACATTAATGCAATTGCTCCAGGACGCACTAAAGGGAGTCGACCTTTAACATCTGCGCTGCTATCATGCTGAACCGAACCCTGTCACGGTTGGTGTCAACTATGGTCTCGACGGTGTATAGAAACTATTCAATTGCAAAACATATCAATTGAGCAACTTCGTGTGTAATATTTTGTTTAATTATTTATTGCAATACATCAACATTCTACATGACAAATGAGAATTATGTACACGCTTAGAATACCTACGAATAGGCAGCGACTTTTTTATTTTATTGGGTAATGTGTTTTACAGTATTTGGAACGCTATATGCAGAATACATGGAATTAAGTTATAGATTAATTGCAATAAATCTTCATATTGTGCTAAATTTCCCATTCGGAATAAGTATTAGCTGGGGCCCTTCATAACCTAGCGGTAAGATGCGCGGCCATGAAGCAAGACCATGCTGAGGGTGGCTGGGTTCGATTCCCGCAATTTGCGGTTTGGAAATTGTCTCGACTTCCCTGGCCATAAAAGTATCATCATGTTAGCCTCATGATATGCGAATACAAAAATGGTAACTTGGCTTAGAAACCTCGCGGTTAATAACTGTAGAAGTGCTGAATGAACGCTAAGCAGCGAGGCACCAATGTCCCAGTTGGGGATGTAATGCGAATAAGAAGAAGAATGAGTATTATCTACCAAAACAAATCTGAACCCATAAAACCGTAGCCCAATTCAAACCTCAAGGTAATCCATATCGTGCCGGTACTAATGAATGATGGATAAAAATATCGACAAAAATTTAATTCGCTCGTCGATTTATTATGGCCTATTACATATCAGTCAGCAAATTATACTCCGCTGTGTTAATTTAATTTGCGCTCACCCATCCAAAAATAGCCTTCCACCATTCAGTGGCAGCAAGCAAAATATAATCACGAGCGACTACGACACAGACAATAAACTAAAAGAATAACGCAAAACATGGAAATGTCCCTCTCGGTCCGCCGATCATTGCCTCCGAACTACACCGTGGGTCATACGAATACCCTCTGGCTCTGTTAAATGTAGAACAATTGTCTGCTTATTTAACACGATGGTGACATTTTAGTAGCGATATTATTTCAAATCTGTCAAAGCTTTCAAGTAGAATTGATTGTTGTGCTTTCAAGCAGAAAATCATGGTTTCGAAACACTAGCAAGAAGCCCTCTAACAAAAGATGATAACATTTCCGATATTTTTGAAAGTTTTCGCATTTTTCCATGGCGCATGCCGTACTTTGATTTACGTCCCACAAAATTGAACGCTCGGCGGCAGTCACAGGCACAGGCCACCACCACCGGTGGTATTTGGTTTCGTGACCCTTCACGCGTCACTGCATTCTACATTGGATTGGTGAAGCTTCCAGTCGACCAATCGACTGCCCTCCAAGCCACTGAGTGCGAATTCAGTGACTTTTATGACGGTCGGCGGCGCGGCCAAACGGTGATGACCCTGATATGACACGAACCTCGACAACGCTCACCACCGCCACCCAATCATTATTGTTGCACCGACCAGTGAAAGATAAGTCCTCTTACAGGTGACAAGATAGACGACAATCAGAATCAAAACAATGCCATTTCGATTTCACTTCTGACCTCCGCGTCGCGACGACCGACGTTAGCTTTCAATGGTGGGCGTCAGAGATTGTCGCCTTCGAATGGTACGCACATCGCAATTGAGCTTGACCTTCTTACCGAACGGAATCAGTCACCGTGCAATCGGAGAATCAGTCTTCTTGACAGCGCTGATAAATATTTATTGCGCTATTTATATTTGGCTCGAACTGGGTCTGTTTGTCGAACGAGAAAACCTGCATCCACTGCGTGAAGGAACAACTCCTCCGCTCGGTGAAAGAGAGAGCTTACGTTTATCCTTCGGAAAGAACCACTTGCTGTCAGGAATACAAAAACCTCAGAACCAACTTGAAACCTGAGCCATCCTCGCAATAGCAATCGACAATTTTATCGATCCAAAAAGAAACCACACTGCTTCTGTCCTTGGTATCGATTCGTTGCGGAGATGAATATTTATTCCCGATTGTTGTGTTTTTTAATGACCTGCCCCGGTTAACGATTTCCATCTAAGGATGTGCGACACGGAGAGCAGCGCATTTGTAACGCACCTGCAGCATGTCCAGCGAGAATCCTCCAAGGTTATCGAATGGCATTACTTTCGGAATGCCGGCTGGGGCGCGAGTGTGACTATATAGCCATACAGATTCTGGATGAGGTGACGTGATGACACGACGCAACTGATACACCTTTTACCTAAGACCGACCGACGATGTTGTTTGGATATGGTTGATATTGATGGTGCCCGTGTTGGGATTAATTGAGAGGCGATAGACCTTGATAAAAACCCATTCACTCAATGTGATACAGAATGTCTCACAATGCAACGTCGCCTTTCTATCGGCGACCTTCTTCCCAATATTGATTCAGAAAATGAACGCTACTAATTTTGAGCAATTGTGATTGTAATGTAGAGAACATCTCGTAGCCAGTGATCAATATAAATCTGAAGACTTTACCCAGGGTGTCCTTTCAGTCGGAAAAACCGGGAAAAGCGAAAAAAAAAGGAAATAGACACGACCAGGATTAATAAGGGAAATCATTCAGCCAATAAGAAATTCAATTATCGATAATCAAGGTATAAACATATATTAGCATAGTTGTGATCTGAAGTTATTTTTGTAGTGTCTTGTGTAACTATTATTCGAAAACCAAATGTCTGGAAATAATGTTATTCTTTCAAACTAGCTCTATCCAACTTCTTAGCGCATGATACAATAAGATTATTGACATAAATATTTGCAAAAATTCCATTCTGAAGAAAAGTTTCCAAAGGACTTTCAGAAGCTTCGTGGATATTTGTTGATTGATAGTTCATTATATTAGTTTATGTAGATTTAGTGAAAGTCTATTATTTTCAAACGAATTTCGGACTGAATTTGGAAGGGCTCTTCCTCCATCCCCGAAACACAAGCTTAAATCAAACTGCACGGATTCTTAGCCAAATATTATTTATGCATTTGCATACCATGTCGATTTTCATCTATCTCCATTGTTCTTAGCTGCTCGTCGAAAATTACCAATCGCTCAACATGACATATACACAAGTTGTTTATGCTATCTCTCAATTGGAGCTTCTGTTGGAATTCCTGGTCCTAGACCAATTCGTGTACACTTACTGAAGGCTAAGTGCTCTGGAGCACCCTGGGAAGGAGCTAAGTGCAGCCATGATAGATCTCCATCCATGGCGATAGCCAGCTATCGCCTCAATATGTTCCCATGTTTGGGAGAGTTTTCTCGTGCATAGAAATAGTTTTTTAATCATAACTTTTGAGCCCATAGTTCAATCCAGCCAATTGGAATAAATAATACATGATTCTCCGTCAAATGCAACTTGTTGCAAGGAAATCGATTAAGGGTAAGTCAGATGCCTGAAAAGTGAGCCAGACTTTTTTGCGCGTTTTTGGTTTAAAAATGTATTTTGATTTTAACTCTTGATCCTATAGTCCGATTTTGCCAATTTTTAATAGAACAAAATAGTACAGTCAAACAATAACAAAAGAACAAAATCCACGTCGAATGCAGCCTGTTGCGAATGAATCGGCTGAGGGTAAGTGCAAAAATGGGTAAGACGTGCTTTTATATATGAAAAAGTGTTTTGGTCACAACTCCTAAGCCCATAGTCCGATTCGGCAAATTTTCAATAGGAATCAATGAGACGCTTAGTGTACGAAAAAGGCAAAAACTTCTAGAGTAGCTCTTTTATACGTTTCTTGTAGGCTATTCCCAAAAGCAATAGCTAAAAGAAATCAATGAATTCCTAGAAATCTATGAAAACCAATTATTCCAATGCGAATCATTTTTTCCTTAACAAAGCTTAGTTTTTATTGTCTGAAGTTAAAGTTATTTACATATTACATTGTTTGTAGAATTCATAACTGTCAATGGTTTTGTTAACAATATTTTCAACTAAATATGAAAATGAAACAGACAATGTTTTGAACAGAAGAATCCGAAATTGTTTTACTAGGTTGTTGAACGCTGGAAATATCCACTCTTCGTCACTAAGGGTTTATAGGCTTTGGTTACGGCCACGAGATGGTTTCGTTGGTATCTCTCAATATATTTGTTTCTTATGCAGCGAAACAAAAGATGCGTGATCGTTTCTGGTTCTCCAGGACAGATATCACAGAATGGGTCCATTCTTCTATTCCTCTTGAAGAGCATCTCATTAGTCACAATTTTTCCATGTACAATTCTGTACCACGCCACACTGACCGATGTTTGGAACTTATGTTCTTAGAATGAATGTTTGTGAATATCCAGTTCCAATCTCAGTTTGGAAGCTCTCGGATTATCTTGAATTCCTTCAACCTGCATTATACACCAAGTGGCAAAACACATCACCACAAAACGTTTTCTGGTGAACCATATTTATATGACACGATAAATCCGTTTTAATACAAAATTATTTTTGGGCTTTTAGTGGAATGTATTCACTTGTCATAAGACGAGTATGTACTATTCCTTTAATTCCACTACTTTATTGTACCTTTGACAGATACGTATTTCGACCTCGGCGAATCAAGTACGAGACACTGAAGACGGCCTTACTGTTGAGGTCGAAATATGTATCTGTCAAAGGTACAATAAAGTAGTGGAATTAAATGAGATAGTACAAACTCGTATTATAACAAACGATAACACCTTTAATCTCCTTAAACACCTTTAATCAAGTCAAACAAACCATAATTATAAAAAAATATTTTGATTAATTTTTGTCGTCTTTTGCACCAGTTGTCGCACTAGTGGTTCCATTATGGCCAATCCCATAAGAAAACAATGGGATTTGCCATAATAGAACTAAACTTAAGAATAGTGCCACAAATATACAAGCGTTCCTATTATGGATTGAGCCATTTTGGGTACTATCACGAATTTTAATACTGTTTTCAAATCTATTTTAAGGAACAAGAAGGGGAACTTGCCGCTCGACATGTCAACACCACCCATAAGCCTTTTATTTGTATTAAAAAAAATCAGAAGGGTTATATACAAGATACGACCGCCCGACGTAAACTACGTAAAACAGATCATAAGATAATTATTTTGGTTAGAGCCTAGAGTGATTGAAAATTTGACTTTTCCCGATCAAGAATGCATAACAAAATTATAACAAGGGGTGTTATTTATTTCAGAAAAATATTGTAACAAAATGTGTTATAAATTTTGCTGGTTAGTTGTTAAAATAACAAAAAATATATCAAAAATACCTCTAGCCGTAATATAATTAAAACAGAGGTTAAAACCTTTATATCAACATTATAACAAACGTTGATATAATTTTTCTGTACAAAAATCTACTTTCAAGGTAATTGCTTACATCACGGACAGAAATCTGGTACGCCACCATGCGGAATTTCCATCCATAATGTAGGCAATTAACTTTGTTCCAGCTATGTATTATTATCGAGCAGGTTCAAGTTATACTGAAGGTGATTACCACCGATTTTATTTCCAATGTCTGCAAAAATGAAGGCAATTATTTTATGAATATATTCATAACTAATGTTGTTATAATTTTGATATGAAATAAAACTTGCCGATGACACATTTTTATCGAATTATCTTATTATAACACACGTTGTTTTAAATAACAACAATTGATAGAATTGAGTTATAATTTTGTTATGTATTCCTAATCGGGTTGCACTCCCTTATGCTTGAACGATAACATTTGCTGTTTTGGTGTACTTCCCAAATTTCCAACTGAATTGGTTAGAATATAACTGAGTACGAGCAGTTTGAAGTTTGTATGTAAATTACTATAGAAATCGCCCCGTATGTGAGAGATCGTTTCGTGAGGCGGGTCTACTATCTCCCAGCGCCGGACACCTCCCAATACCGGACACTTCTTAAAACGACACTACTTGCAGAGGTCCTCCTTCACCTTATTAAGTACAAAAGGAAACTATTGAAAAAGGCTTCTAATGACAAAGAATACCAGATCTTCATGTGATAAACTTTGTACAAACTTTAAAGTTGAATAAAAATTCTTCACACCTGTTTTATTACACTCACTTCAATTCAATTTGTTTCTTCTTGCTGAGAAAGCCACAGAAATTAGCAGAAACAAAAATTAAAGAGGACATTGAAAAAGGATTAGGATTAGGATGTTTAGGATGTGAAAAATTAGCTGAAGAGTCAAATAAGCTCCACTAACAATTTTAATATTTACAACTTAAAGCACGCGAATAATATTACTATTTTGAATGATGTCTTTACGCATGTAACAGGAACTTAGCCACATTTGAACATGATGCAATAGTGTCCGGTACTAGGAGACACTTTTCACCAAAATTCATCGTCGGAAAACGTGTTCAAATGATCAAATATAGTTTGTATGAATCATCAATGGTCAATAGTTATATTTTGTGTTTCTTTCTTCTATCTATTCTTTCTTTGAGGAATATAACTCACGAAGAGGGATGACCGATTTGTGAGATTTCCTCACTAATCGATTCGTATTGGGATCAGCTGTGTTTCTATATGCAAAAGTTTAGTAAATTTTAAAGGAAAAGTTGAGAAAATTGTCAAAATACAATATTATGGCGAGTTTGAGAAAACCTAATGCGATCGCTCGAAAAATGATGTAGAGTGCGGCGTCGCTCGCAATCAACGCTGAAAATGACATTTCGAACGTTAAACGTAAAACCCGAGCAACGCAGGGTACGTTCTGCTAGTATGGTATAAAAACAAAGAAAATCCGGATAGTTAAAGTTTTTGTTTGTTAAATGACTTATGTGTCCGGCACTGGAGGATCTACCCCTAAACATAATCAACCCGAAGACTTTGTAGAATATTTCTAAATCTGTGAGACGATTTTGTTGCGAACCAATCGGATTTTCGTAAGCAGTTATAAAGAAAATAAAATGCTCATTTTTGATATGTTATTCTTTTACGTGCTCAATTGAATTTCCCACGATTTAGTATTTCCTTAATAATGTTTCTTGTAAGCAGCGAATTGTTTCACAATAAAGACGATTTATTCACTTGCTATGTTTCCTATGTTGCCAACGTACTCATATATTTTAGATATTAATGACGATATGCAACGTTGCAAAACGATTTCGAAAATTTACTGTTTTCATAGTAATTCTCATACAAACTTCAAACCGCGAGTGCGTGCTTAGTCAAATTACAACCATTGGGATGTTGGATATATGGGGTCGGGATGTAGCGAGGTTTGTTTTAGTAAACGTTTTGCCGCGTGTAAGGGGCGATTCAAATATGACGTCCACTACTTTTTGGGATTTCTAGGCCCCCTCCCCCCCCCTCTGTCACGCTTTTTTGTATAGCTAGTATATGTACTGTCACAAATTCTCAGACCCCCTCCCCCTTAAACCTGTGACATCATTATTGAACGACCCCTAATGTGTAATTTCTCCGCAAATCATGTTCGATCGGACACCAATCCATTTATGTTTCGAACAAAATTGGCGTAAATCACTATATATGAAAATGGTTGGATATGACAATTTAAAATTTTCATTTAAAAACCCCAAATTTATTATTCCGCAGTGGTGATGATGCCTTTCTCGGATTGTTATTCGACTTAGAGTGATTAATGCATTTCATAGTTAATTGCCTATTAAATGGCAGTTAAATGCTTTTGAAGTGTAATTTTAAAGGGATGCTGCCTAAATAGTAGGATACAAGCTAACCTTCACCTACTCAGTGACTGAGTAAAATTGCATTGCTCTCTCTTTCTATCAGACAGAAATTTTACTCAATTTCCGTCAAAAAAGTTAGAGTGAAACCTTGTATAAAGTTGATAATCAATTTTAACATTCACCTCTTGCTTACATGAATATGTCCACTGTCACTGTCACTGTCTATCTGTAGCACTTTTTCATAAACACTACTTTTTTGCTCCGGCCGCGGTCATTGCTCTGGTTCTATTTTGTACTTTTTGTACGAACCACCGCACAAAAGTAGAGCGCAAGAACCAACCGCAGACGGCGGTCGTAACGAACTGTAACGAAACTGTAAAATTTTACTGGGTTGGTAAAGATTTGGATTTTTTAATGTTTTTTCGTTGATAATCAATAGCTCCAATAGGCTTAAAAAATTGCTGGAGAGTTGCCGATTCCATTGATAATAAAATCTGGAAAATCCATTGAAAGATAAAGGAGCTATTAGCGTTTGAAATCTATCCTAATTTCGTGACGGTCTCGAATTTGGAAATTTCCGTTTTACACCCTGTATCAGAGTCTTCCCCTTAGACGTAGTTTACGTCAAAAAGTTGTTCCTAACTATGGCGACGATTGGTACCCTATGTATCGCTCGAAGAAGGACTTAAAAGAACTTTTTCGGGAAGAAAAGCTGCTACTTGTATCGCAGTCTGGACATGTTTGTATTGCAGGAAAACCTGCATGATATTTGGTGGATTGGCGTTGCTTTCAAAAAATGATCAAAAGAAGGGTAGTTCCGGGCCGATGTGCATCATTCGGTTTACTAATAATGCTTTGGCCTTGATAGGTGGTGTGCGTGTGGGTCATTCTCTATCCCTCACCCATCTGGGGGCGTTGGTCAAGTAGTAATACGAATAATTTGATCAGATCTCATGCTTCGTAATGGTGCCCTTTTTATTACGAAGACTGTTTAGTACTACAAAAAGGATGCACATCTGAAGCAAGAAAGGTTTCTACAGGTAGTGCAGCAGGGGATGGGATGTACTAGTGGTTCATAACAGGTACAGCAAAACTTCACAAGAACGCCCTTATTCGTACTAACTACTCAGGGAGTAGAAGTTCGAGAAGAGCCACCGCTACTAACTGAAGCGTGAACCGGATATTTGGGATTCCCACAATATCCGCGGCTATAGCAGCAAACGATGCCCTGTACGTATTTAGTGTTAGATTTCATGAAACTCAAATCGATGTTAAATGATAGAAATAAAGGAAAAGTAATGGAACGTGCTCACCAATTAAGTTCGTCCACGTTCGTCCAAGCTCTTCAATTTCGAACTGGAAGGACCAGTGATATCCATAAAAGACCGCATGATTTTCTGGAGTTTTACAGTTCCCATCCTCCTTTGTTTCTATATGAAGTAATTACAATTCCTAATTGCGACATATTTGGCAGCCGCGAAAGTATCAATGGGGTTCGCAGCTGTGGAACATCCGGTAGCTATTAGTATCATGGCTGCTACTGTGGTGGTTCAGTAAAATGCGTTCACATCTAGTCACTCTTGGGTTAAAATGAACCATCCTGAATAACGCTTGTTAACGAGCTCCACCAGGTATATTCATATACACGGGGCAAGAAAACTCCAGATACATCCCGTAGTAAGATCTGCACTATCGAAATCTTCTCACTGTACAGGGGATGGACAAAATAATTAGGATAGGCAAATTTTGGGTAAAATTAGATGTGTTGTAACTATCTTAGTTATCATCCGATTTTGACAACTCAGGCATGCCCGAACTAGGAAATTAATGCAGTTTGACGGTATGTCCATGGAACCGCCTATGGCCACCGGATTCCGGAGATATTCCGGATTTTTCGGAGGTAGGTTCAAAACCGTAAATTTGAGGTGGATATTAGGAAAAGTTGTGGTTGAAAATTAAATAATATTAGTAACAACAAATGAAGTAGGGCTCTTGCTGATTGGAACCATATATTGAGATTTGGAATCGGACCAGAATCAAGTGAGATATGGCCATTTCTTTAAAATCGGTTCCGATCGATACTTATCAAAGGGGTCAGGCCACCACTTCATTTGAATCTCGCTTTTTGATAGATCGGCCACTATGATTTTATTCTAGAAGGCCTCTAATGTGTCCAGAATGAAAAACCAATTGAATAAACGGATCCTGGAGTCGATGTCCCCGGGGAACCTGTGAATGAGGACATTTAAGTTTTAGCACCAAAATCAGTCATTCGACGGCTCTTTTTTCATGGTTTTCGATCAGGAAGCGAAGTATGAATATAAAATGGTCAATTTACGGTTCTGACCGCTTCCAGGACCTACGGATTGGCCCCGGGGAACCTGAGGAGGGGACATTCTAGTTTTACCACCAAAACCGGTCGTTCGACAGCTCTTCATTCATGGTTATCGATCAGGAAGCGAAGTACGAAAATAAAATGGATCATTGACGGCTCTGACCGCTTCCAGGACCCAAGGATTGCCCCCGGGGATCCTGTCGAAGGGAACATATAAGTTTTAGCACTGAAATCAGTTATTCAACGGCTCTTTTTATAGGTTTTCGATCAGGAAGCAAACTATAAATATAAAAGGACCTTTGACAGCTTTGACCGCTTCCAGGACCTACTGGTTGCCCCCGAGGAACCTGTGGAAGGGGACATTTTAGTTTTTACACCAAAATCAATCATTCGACAGCTCTTCTTTAATATAAGCAAAGTATTAATATAAAATTGACCATTGATGACTCTGACCGCTCTCAGGACTTACAGATTCCCCCCGGAAAACCAGTGGAAAGGAACATTCAAGTTGCAGCACCAAAACCAATATCTCGACGGCTTTTTTCGTGATTTTGATCAGAAAGCGAAGTATGAGTATAAATTGGACCATTAATGGATCTGACCGCTTCCAGGACTTACGGATTGCCCTCAGAACTGTGGAAGAGGACATTTAGTTTAGCACAAAAACCAATCATTGGACGGCTCTTTTTTCATGGATTTCAATCAGAATGTGAAGAATGAACAAGAAATGGAACATTGACGGCTCTGACCGTTTTCTGGACCTACGGAGAGCTCATGGGGAACCTGCCTACTTCATACTTCGCTTCGTGATCCAAAGCCATGAAAACAGAGCCGTTGTATGACTAGTTTTGGTGCTAAAACTAAAATGTCCCCTTCCACAGGTTTCCTGGGCCAATCTGTAGGTCCAGAAAGCGGTCAGAGCCCTCAATGATCCCTTTTATATTCATTTTTCGATTCCTAATCGAAACCACTAGAAAAGAGACGTCGAATGACTGATTATGATACTTAAAATAAAATGTCCCCTTACACAGATTCTCCAGGAGCAATCCGTGGGAATTGGAAGCGGTCAGAGCCATCAATGGACCATTTTATATTCATACTTCGCTTCCTGATCAAAAATCGAATGACTGGTTTTAGTGCTAAAACTAAAATGTCCTCATTCACAGAATCCTCGAAGGCAATCAGTAGCTCATGGAAGCGATCAGAGCCGTCAATGGTCATTTTTAATTCATATTCCTGGTCGAAATCCATGAAAAAAGAGCCTTCGAATGACTGGGTTTGATGCTAAAACTAAAATGTCCCTTCAACAGGTTCCCTGGGTCCAACTGTAGGTCCTGGAAGAGGTCAGAGCCGACAATGGACCATTTTATATTCATACTTTGCTTTCTGATCTAAAACCATGAAAAAAGAGCCGTCGAATGACTGGTTTTGGTGCTAAAAATTGAATGTCCTCTTCCACAGGTTCCTCGGAGGCAACCAGTAGGTCCTGGAAGCAATCAGAGCCGTCAATGGACCACTTTATATTCATACTTCGCTTCCTGATCGAAAACCATGAAAAAAGAGCCGTCGAATGACTGGTTTTGGTGGTAAAACTAAAATGTCCTCTTCCACAGGTTCCCCGGGGCCAATCCGTAGGTCTTAAAAGCGGCCAGGGCCATCAATGGATTATTTTATATTCATGCTTCGCTTCCTGATCGAAAACCATGAAAAAAGAGCCGTCGAATGACTGTTTTTTTTTGTGGTAAAACTAAAATGTTCCCTTCCACAGGTTCCCCGGGGCCAATCCGTAGATCTTGGAAGCGGTCGTAGCCGTCAATGGACCATTTTCTATTCATACTTCGCTTCTCGATCGAAAACCATGAAAAAAGAGCCGTCGAATGACTGATTTTGGTGTTAAAACTTAAATGCCCCCATTCACAGGTTCCCCGGGGACATCCCAGCGACTCCAGGATTCGTTTATTCAATTAGTTTTTTATTCTGGACACATTAGAGGCCTTCTAGAATAAAATCATAGTGGACGATCTATCAAAAAGCGAGATTCAAATGAAGTTGTGGCCTGACCCCTTTGATAAGTATCGATCGGAACCGATTTTAAATAAACCGATTATAAAAAATTGATTACACCTTTTTCTTGAGCCAAACAAGAGTTTTGAAAGTTATCCTACTCCATGGTTTTCTATACCATACGAAATCCGCTAAGTACGATACTCCAGTTCTCCTGTATTGTTTTACCAATGTTCTCGTAAAAACTCTAAAACTTTCACCACGATTCCAAGCGATTGTTTTTTTCAGAACGGCTCCTGACGCTAACTCGAACTCTTTGAAGATACGAACCACTGTGTTCAACTCATTTTCACCATCGACGAACATTGAGATGTCATCTGCATATGCGTTCAAAACAGCAGGTGGAAATCTCGGGTACTTATTCAATTTGTAAACAAAGATTCAAACGTCGATTTGTCCAGTCTGATAGCACTCCCACGCAAACCATCACCACAGGCAGATATGGGAAGCCTTCGCTACTTCGCTACTTGTTGGTGGTGTTGGTTTGCGTGGGAGTGTCATCAGATTGGACAAACCGACGTTTGAATCTTTGTTTACAAAATCACATACGTCCTTTTGAATAAGTACCCGTGAAATGTCCAGGATATTTTATCCAGCAGCAGTTGAACATATACCACATAGAGAAGCATTGACAATGGATCTCCTTGTCGCACAGATATTTGAATGTTTATTCCCCTCGAAAGTTTAATATTTTTGAAAAAAAAAAACTATGCTCTGCAAAATGAATAAGCAGATCGATCAGATTTTGGTTGAAATTCATTCTTTCCATGGTTTTGGCTAAGAAACGATGTTCGACTCGATCAAAGGCATGATCAAAATCGAATGTTATCAGTAGTCCGTTACAGTTCCGTACCTTCAGCTCACACAATTTATCGATTATACTACCAGTCGCTTCAAAAATATTCCGACGGTCATTTGAACAGAACGAACAAAAGGTATCAACACTTCAATTCGACTTTTCAATATTCTGGCCAAGAGCTTGTAATCAAAGTTTAAGAGTGATATTGGACGGTAACTTCCGACATTATCCATGTTTCTTTTTTTCCAATTTCGGTTATTTGGTAGGCTCAGGCGTGTATAACACTTTACGGAGCCATGGTTCTTTGCGATATATACAATCAATATCATTTAATTTTTCAGTTAGTAAGAGAGGGGTAGAAGTCAATGTTTAAGAATGGACGGGGCTATGGATTTGGGATCAGGGAATTTCAGCTTCATTTGTTTCTTTTTTACCAGCAAATGATATGCCAGGTTTTCAGATAAAGTTCTTTTGGCAACCCGTCTATACCAGGTGACTTCTTGGAAGTACTTGTTTTGATTGCTAGAAGAACTTCATCTGGAGTGATTTCATTCAAAATTTGATGGTATGCTCTTCATCTCAAAGAATCCTCACGCTTAAAATCAATAACACAGAGATGTGTTTGCTTCACACAAAACGGACCTAATGCAGAACATCCCCTAGATGAGCGACAGTTACACAGCCACAAAAATAGCTCGTGTGGTTCAATCAAAGTTAATTGCCTATTTCCGGGGATTAAACCACCCGACTTGGACGTTAATTTACAATGTTATGGAAACTCATATGTGAATATGTACGTTATGTGGGAGATATTGATTTGAAAAATGTATTGGAGGTAACCACTTTCCCTTCGATGGGACTCGAACCCATGACCCTACAGTACGCTAGACTGGTGCTTTAACCAACTAAGCTACGAAGGACCTCCGTCGGCCTTCGCAACCTAGCGGCTACTGAACGAGCTCGAGATTCCCAAATTGGACGCATAGTCAAATCACTCGCAATCCATTTCTCAAGCCAATACTTCCGCATGTGTATTGTACACGTCCACATTAGAGGAGCGTGAGTATTTAGAATGTCTGGCGGCTATACACATTCTTCATCAGCAACGGTACTGATCAAGTGAGGTTGTGTAAGCATTTGCCAGTCGGTCGTCAAGCTCAGACCCGACCGCATTGCGTAGGCAAGAGCACGCAACTCAGGTTCAGTTCAATCAAAGTTAATTGCCTATTTCCGGGGATTAAACCACCCGACTTGGACGTTAATTTACAAGGCCGACGGAGGTCCTTCGTAGCTTAGTTGGTTAAAGCACCAGTCTAGCGTACTGTAGGGTCATGGGTTCGAGTCCCATCGAAGGAAAAGTGGTTACCTCCAATACATTTTTCAAATCAATATCTCCCACATAACGTACATATTCACATATGAGTTTCCATAACATTGTAAATTAACGTCCAAGTCGGGTGGTTTAATCCCCGGAAATAGGCAATTAACTTTGATTGAACTGAACCTGAGTTGCGTGCTCTTGCCTACGCAATGCGGTCGGGTCTGAGCTTGACGACCGACTGGCAAATGCTTAACATACCCTCACTTGATCAGTACCGTTGCTGATGAAGAATGTGTATAGCCGCCAGACATTCTAAATACTCACGCTCTCTAATGTGGACGTGTACAATACACATACGGAAGTATTGGCTTGAGAAATGGATTGCGAGTGATTTGACTATGCGTTCAATTTGGGAATCTCGAGCTCGTTCAGTAGCCGCTAGGTTGCGAAGGCCGACGGAGGTCCTTCGTAGCTTAGTTGGTTAAAGCACCAGTCTAGCGTACTGTAGGGTCATGGGTTCGAGTCCCATCGAAGGGAAAGTGGTTACCTCCAATACATTTTTCAAATCAATATCTCCCACATAACGTACATAGCTCGTGTGGTTTTATTGAAGCTTGGATTTCAATATTTTCAACAGTATTTGGTTCCTCATGAAACAAGGAATCTGTACAAACGTTTACATGTTGAAAAGGACCGTTATCACGACCGTACGAGGCATTTTTGTGCCTGTGTAACTATATGTTTTCCCTTCGTGAACATATCCGTGTTTCACATTATGCTCCTCTACCATGTCTTGGGCAATTTGGGAGGATGCCGTACCGAAGTATACTTTGCCATTTATTACCTGCAGGTGTTTTACTGGGGAAAGGTCAATACCAAGCTTGTTAGCGATGAAATCGAGCACAACGGCATACTTCAGTATAGCTGGGAGACTTCTGACGTTTAGAACGAATGTTCGTTCCGTTTACGTATCCATTCCGCAAGATGCTGGTTCCGGTGACGGGAAAGGCGTTCCCGGGATGATTTTTTTTTTTCGGTAGAATATTATTTACAAATGTTTTGTGGAAGTAGCACGACTAGAGCTAGATGTAAACTGAACGAACTTTCAGCCCATTTTTAACCGATTCAAAACGGATTTTTTTTTCGCCGTATTTCAACATAAATTTTGGACATACTGCTTCAAAAAAGGATGCAAACCATGGAAAATTAGAAATATGGGGAAAATATGTTTTTGAGATCCTCTAGGGCCTTCCAAACCTTCTTTGAGTTCAGATCTTGATGATCTACATAAACAACAAAGCGTTTTACGGGGTCTCAATCCTAATTTGAAGTTGGCAATGGTACTTGAGACATAATTAATCTATTTTTATCAAATCGCTGTGATACCAGAACATCAACAGAACTTCAAACTATCTTTGAGTTCAGATCTTGGAGGTCTACAAGACCAACAGAGTGATTGATAGGTTCCTGAGCTTGTGTGTTAGTCGTAGAAGCCCTATGGGATATCATTACACACGCATATACAAATCACAACATTCCCAGAGCTCCTGCGATACTCCAAATCATTCTTGAGTTCAGTTATTGGAGGTCTTTAAGATCAACAGAGTGATTTATAGGTTTCCAAGCATGTGTGTTAGTTAGTGAAGCCTCATGGGACATCATTACGCTAGTATATACGGAGGAATTCCCAGAGGAACTTCCGGAGGAATTCCCGGAGAAACTTCCGAAGGAATTCCCGGAGGAACTTCCGGGAGAATTCCTGGAAGAACTTCCGAAGAAATTACCAGAGGAATTCCTGGAGGAACTTCCAAAGCAATTCCTAAAGGAGCTTCCGAAGGAATGCTTGGAGGTAGTTCCGTCAGAAATTCCTTCGGAAGTTCCGTCAGGAATTCGGAAGTTCCGAAGGAATTCCTGACGGAACTTTCGAAGGAATTCTTGACGGAACTTCCGTCAGGAGCTTCCGAAGGAATGCCTGGAGGAAGTTCCGTCAGAAATTCCTTCGTAAGTTCCGTCAGGAACCTTCTCGAAGAAACTTCCGAAGGAATTCCCGGAGGAACTTCCGGATGAATTTCCGGAGGAACTTCCGAATAAATTGCCGGAGGAATTCCCGGAGGAACTTCCAAAGCAATTCCTAAAGGAGCTTCCGAAGGAATGCTTGGAGGAAGTTCCGTCAGAAATTCCGAAGGAATTCCTGACGGAACTTCCGAAGGAATTCCTGAAGGAATTTCCGAACGAATTCCTGACGGAACTTCCGAAGGAATTCCTGACGGAACTTCCGAAGGAATTCCTGACGGAACTTCCGAAGGAATTCATGACGGAACTTCCGAAGGAATTCCTGACGAAACTTCCGAAGGAATTCTTGACGGAACTTCCGGAGGAATTCCTGACGGAACTTCCGAAAGAATTCCTGACGGAACTTCCGAAGAAATTCCTGGAGGAACTTCCGAAAGAATTCCTGGAGGAACTTCTGGAGGAATTCCTGGAGGAACTTCCGGAGGAATTCCTGGAGGAACTTCCGAAGGAATTGCTGGAGGAACTTCCGAAGGAATTCCTGGAGGAACTTTCGAAGGAATTCCTGGAGGAACTTCCGCAGGATTTCCTGGAGGAGCTTCCGCAGGATTTCTTGGAGGAGCTTTCGGATGAACTTCCAGGGGAATTCCTGGAGGAACTTACTTTATTTGTCTTTTTTGTCTTATCTTTCTTATTTGTCTTATTTGTCTTATTTGTCTTATTCTTCTTATCTGTCCTATTTAACTTGTTTGTCTTATTTGTCTAATTTGACTTATTTGGCTTATTTACACTAGCACCACTGTTATTACCCAAATCCTTTTGTTTGGAAAGCTTGTACAAAAATCCTCTCACGATATTTCCTAATGTTCAAGAAACAACTCATGTTTTCATTTTTGTTCTCTCGCCGAACCATTGCATGAGTGATAAATTTTTTCCCTATTGTTGCCAATTCCTATTGTTCTCTTCTTCTTTCTCCTTCTTGGTAGCCATCAATCTAGTATGACAGCTCAGGGATGGGCCAGTAGCTAGACTATATGCCCAAATTTTCGTTCTCCGTTTACGGCAAATTCTAATGCAATCGTAAACTGTATAATGATGAAATAATTTTGGCGACCAGGGATGGAAAAAATCAAATTTTCAAAAAATCGAGGGTTATCAAAACTCACCCGCGATTTTACTTTTAAATTATCAAGTGATAAAAGCATGCCAGCGATTAAAAATCGTTTGAAAATCGTATCTTGTTTTGAAGCATTTACTGTTACATTTTGAACTCTTTTTTCTTACTACCATGAAACCATAACGCCAAATAGAAGATTTAGGACTGTTGACATTTTGCTAATATTAGTAAAGATTAATGTTTGAATGAAGATTCTGTGTTTATTATCGTATGAGTGCAAAATTCGAGAAGTTGTCGCCGGCGACAATTCGTCTAAAGTGAAAAATTTTCACATGAAAATTGTAATCATCACTGGCGTCGCCAGCTATTGTTATTTGGTGGGGCACCACTTGGCGCAAGAACAATAGCCTATGAGAACAATAGTGTGATTGCATCGTATGGTGCCCCACCTCTGTCTCCGCCAGTGGTAATCATTATCGTCTGATAATGATTCACCACAACACTGTTGGCGACGCTGACAGCGTCATTCTGGCGGGCTGAATTGGGCAATTTTCTCTCTCAGGGAGTGCTACCACGTGCTTTTTTAACTGAAAACCCTTCCTCAGACCTTAACTGGTTTCACAGACAGGAGTGCCTTGATAGAATTAAGACTATCTGAATGGTCTATTTGCTGATCGGAACTTATCCCCAAAGCGAAGTTAATTGCTGCCAGCTCAGCAACATAAACCGAACCGAACACGATTTTTGTAGTTTTCGGAAGGTGATTGAATTTATGTTGAAAATACCAAAACCAATGGATCCGTTAATGAGAGAACCATCAGTACCAAGAGGTGAATGAATAAGATATTAGTTTAAAGCCTCCTAAATAAACAAAAAAAAAGAACCATCAGTGAAACATCTGTTGCTGTAATTGACGAGTTCATATTTTTTAAATAAAATGGAGTGAATAGATATTTGTCGAAGATGGTCTGGTTTTCCTTGTTGAATGGCATGTTTCATGGACAGATCGTATTCAACGAGGAACTGTCGTTGGTGAAGTGAACTCGATGTGGATTATAACACGGAAGACAAGGATCTGAAGAAATTTAGTTGAGGTAAACTCTTAGGAATCTTTGTTCATTTTCAGTGCAAAACGTAAACAAACGAGCATAATTCCATACAAAAATCCAAGATGGCTTAGTTCCTACTATTCGCTATCTAGTCTTTTGTGCTATCAGTGCTAATTCGGAACTTTCCTGATGTATTTCCGACCTGAATCTCAAATTGATCATCAGTTTCTCTAACAGCTCGACTCTTACACAGATAGCAAACAGACATATTCGCAGTCTGTCATACAAAGTTGATTGGCGTCATACATTCACCCAGCTGTATTAAACCTGCCGAATGACTAATCACATCCAGTCCTCGCACTAAGCCAAGTTAATCCAAAAGCCGGTGCAGAGTAGCATTCACTGCCAATTTTTCTGCACTGTGCGTGTGGCTTTGAGCTGCCGATCAATGCCGTCTGTGGATGGCGCTTCAAAGAACTTACGTTTCGTCACTCCATCATCCAGACGTAGACGACGACGTCAGTCAGCTGAAGTTGTTACTCCCATTTTAGGGCAACGGATGTCGGGAACTTTTCCACTTGACGACGTCAATGGTGCGCGCGAGTGCGCGGCGACAAGTTGACCTTCGGCCCTGCGCCGGTCCTATACCGGAGGTATCAGGAAGCTCGGGGTGCAAAAATTGGGCTGAGCCACTCGGAGAGGGCAATTTTCCCAGACCGCGAAGTGGCCCGGCTGTGGAGTTTTGTTGTTTCAGTGCTTTTGTTTTCAAGTTCTTTCTGCCGCGGTCAACATGGTGCGTGTGATTTTAATGACTTTTGGGCCGGAGGCAGTTGAGACTGTTAATGGTGTGCGGTAGGAAGTAATAATACTCATTATGATCCCAATAAAAATAAGCCCGAACTGTGCAGTCATTAAGTGAGTCTGCGTGCCAAGAATTTGTTATGTTCGCGGTTTACATTTTTGTTTCTTAATTTTAAGTAGGTAATGCTCTTTTGCATATTGACTCGCTGCAGTGATCTTGACATTGAAACAATCTAACACACTTCAGGAACTTATAACTTTGGTCCACATCAAACATCCTATGAAAAACCTCATTATCTTACAAAGTGCCAATAAATTGAAGCATTTTCAAATGGAAAACATTCAAGCCATTGAATCATCGATAAAAAAGATCCTACTTTTGCGAACATGTAAGAAAGATTTTGTTTTTTTTTCTCAATCTTCATTTCAATACTACTGTCTTGATAAATTATGCTGGATAAGAAAAATCAAAAAGAAAAAAGTAATCGCATCGGTGTTAATGGCAACAGCTTTGACCGCTAATGGATAATGCTAAACTATTAAATCCAACGCCATCGCCAAAGCTCATTGCACTATACCTGATTGAGGCAATGAGAAATGCTGTCGGTTGTCTTGTTTTTCGCGCAATTTCACACCTCGCACTCACATGTAGCTCCAGTAACCCAAATTGATTCGGTTCAGATATTGCCGCAAACAAAATCAGCTGAGAGCAAAATCACCCAGGTGGATAAAACTACAAGCAACCGCACAAAACGCAGCGGTGCTTACTCCAACTGCGTCATCCAACGTCCCAATCATCTCCGGCGTAAGTGTGGATGTTGTAGCTGTTTCTGCAGATAGGCATCTTCCATCACGCCGGAACGATCCAATGCGAATACATTCTCATTGGGACCGATCCAAGGGATCGATTCACAAACGGCAAATTGAGTAAACATGATTTCCCAGCATAGAGGTTGGTGCCTCCCTGGAAGCGAAACCGCACAACCTCATCACGTCGGCTTAGATCTAGATCAATTTTGCGGAAAGACTTACGGCAAATTGGGTTGGGAATGAATGTCACCGCAGAGTCTACGATGTTGATGGGGTGGTGGAGATGGAGAGAACAGTGTGGCGCGATAATCGAAGAAATTGAGTGTGTTTACCTTGGAGTGAGTGTAGCCTCCTGTCTGTAACTCGTGCATAGCAACTGAATGTCCGACATTCTTCAGTAGGACATTCTTTTGGTTTTCGCGTGCCACAAGCTTTCCACTTTCGTTCGAATCTTGGAAAACAGGTAGAAAAGATCCTTAAATAGCGTCGTCAAAGTGGTCTCGGAATTGGAAGTAGACGCTAAGTACACAATCAACTATCATCCACATCGTGCCAGCTGAATGTTACGATTATCCAACTAATAGGCTTGGCGGATAGCGAAGTATGTTATGTAAAGCTAGCAAAGTAGAACAAATGAGATCTTAAGAGTAGGAAAATGCTAATCGATGGCGGTAAGTCACATAATTGAATAAAGTAGTTTTTGCCTTTCTCGTACACCAAGGTGTAACGAAAAAGCTATATTATATATTCACTTACAAGACGATTTTGTGATAGAAGGTCCGGAGACCCCTAGTGTTATATACCAATCGACTCAGCTCGACGAATTGAGATGATGTCTGTCTGTGTGTGCGTGTGTGTATGTATGTGCGCAAAATAAAACTCACCCATCTTTTAGGCACTTATCTTGATCCGATTTGTTTGCAACAAGTTGTATTCGACGGGGAATCCTGTCCCATTGTTTCCTATTGAAAAATGGCCTGATCGGACTATGGGACACGCTAGGAAATTTAGGGGGTTTGATGTCAGGCCCTGCAAGTCAGCCTTTAGAAAAAAAAAACTGATTAATCCACCTAGCGGTGATGGTGCCTTTCTCGTGCATTATAAAAATAGTATTTTGGCCATTACTCTTGAGCCCATAGTCCGATCTGGTCAATATTTGATAGGAAACAATGGGAAAGTATTCTGCGTCGAATGCAACTTGTTGCGAGTAAATCGGTTAAGGATAAGTACCTGAAAAATGAGTGACACTGTTTTTTGGGTGGGTGCGCACAAACACACACATACACACAGACATCACCTCAATTCGTCGAGCTGAGTTGATCGGTATATAACACTATGGGTCTCTGGGCCTTCTATAAAAAGTTTATTTTTGGAGCGATCATGAAGCCTTCACGTATACTTTGTATACGAGAAAAGCAAATAAATACGCAACGAATAATCAACAAAAGTGTACGGACCGGAACCATCGGCGACGACCACTGCGACGAAAAGAGACTAGCGATTGGAAACTCGGTTCGTGGAATTGCAAATCTCTCAACTTCATCGGGAGCACACGCATACTCGCCGATGTGCTCAAGGACCGTGGATTCGGCATCGTAGCGCTGCAGGAGGTTTGTTGGAAGGGATCAATGGTGCGAACGTTTAGAGGTAATCATACCATCTACCAGAGCTGCGGCAACACACACGAGCTGGGAACAGATTTCATAGTGATGGGCGATATGCAAAGACGCGTGATCGGGTGGTATGGTGGCCGATCAATGAGAGAATGTGCAGGTTAAGGATCAAAGGCCGGTTCTTCAACTTCAGCATAATCAACGTCCATAGCCCACACTCCGGAAGCACTGATGATGATAAGGACGCATTCTACGCCCAGCTGGAACGTGAGTACGTCAGCTACCCAAGCCACGACGTCAAAATCATCATAGGAGATTTGAACACTCAGGTTGGCCAAGAGGAGGAGTTTAGACCGACTATTGGAAAGTTCAGCGGCTGACGAACGAAAACGGCCTACGACTAATTGATTTCGCCGCCTCCAAGAATATGGCCATTCGCAGCACCTACTTCCAACACAGCCTCCCGTATCAGTACACCTGGAGATCACAAATCGACCACGTTCTGATTGATGGACGGCACTTCTCCGATATTATCGACATCAGGACATATCGTGGCGCTAACATCGACTCTGACCACTATCTTGTGATGGTTAAACTGCGCCCAAAACTATCCGTCATCAACAATGTTCGGTACCGACGACCGCCGCGGTACGACCTAGAGCGACTGAAGCAACCTGATGTCGCCACTGCATACGCGCAGCATCTCGAGGCAGCGTTGCCGGAAGGACTGCTGGAATACAGTCAAAGCAGCCATTAACGACGCAGCGGAGAACAACGTCGGGTATATGGGTCGAGGTCGACGGAACGATTGGTTCGACGAAGAGTGCAGACAGATTCTGGAGGAGAAGGACGCAGCGCGGGCGGTCGCGCTGCAGCAAGGTACCCGGCAGAACGTGGAACGTTATAGACGGAAGCGGAGACAGCAGACCCGCCTTTTTCTGGAGAAGAAAGGCCGCATGGAAGAAGCGGAGTGCGAGGAGATGGAACAGCTGTGCCGTTCTCAAGATACACGCAAGTTCTATCAGAAGCTCAACGCATCCCGCAAAGGCTTCGTGCCGCGAGCCGAAATGTGCCGGGATAAGGATGGGAGCATCTTGACGGACGAACGTGTGGTAATCGAAAGGTGGAAGCAGCACTACGAGGAACATCTGAATGGCGCTGAGAGTACAGGCAGTGAAAATCAGCGGAGAAGATGACTACGCCAGTTCAGCGGACAATGGAAGCCAACCTTGAGGGAAATTAAGGATGCCATCCAACAGCTAAAGACCAATAAAGCAGCTTGTAAGGATGGTATCGGAGCTGAGCTCATCAAGATGGGCCCAGAAAAGCTAGCCACTTGCCTGCACAAATTGATAGTCAGAATCTGGGAAACTGAACAGCTACCGGAGGAGTGGAAGGAAGGGGTTATATGCCCCATTTACAAGAAAGGCGACAAACTGGAGTGTGAGAACTTTCGGGCGATCTCCATCCTTAAGGTCTGAGGGAAGCTCTCTCGCGCTAGAGCGCTATGTTCGTACTAAAATATCTTTAACTCGGAATTGGGATCGAATTTCGCTTATCCCAACTGACAATCTCTTTGAAATTTATCAAGGAATGTTCCTACAAAATTTCATGGACCAACTATTTCCCAAATTTGAATTAAGCTCTAAATACTGAACTATTGTACAACTGAAGTTTTCGCTTCTCTCTACCTCTCTCCGATGATTTGAGGCACAAAGGAACCGAATTTCACACAACCCAACTGACAAAAGTTTTGAATTTTTCTAACGATCATTTTGATGTAATAAAAAGTATAACAAATTTTGAAGGAAGCTCTTTTTACTTCAACCAAGTTTTTCAAATTCCATACAAAAGTTACCATTTCGGGAGAGCAGTTAATAGCATATTTTATTATGGCGCACGGCAGGAAAGGAGCGATGAGAGCGATAGAAAGTCCGCCAACTTTGTATCTAGCGTGACGCTAGAAAAAAGCGTATTCCTATTTGTGAACACGAGGATACCAAATATATAAATTGAAATCAAATATAGGAATGAGATGAGATGAACAATTGAAAATAAATAAGACAAATGAGACAAACAAAAGAAATAAGCCAAATAAATCAAATACGACAGATAAGACAAATAAAGCAAATAAGAAAAATAGGAATTCCCGGAGGAACTTCCGGATGAACTTCCGGAGGAATTCCCGGATGAACATCCGGAGGAATTCCTGGAGGAACTTCCAGAGGAACTTCCAGAGGAATTCCTGACGGAACTTCCAGAGGAATTCCTGACGGAACTTCCGGAGGAATTCCTGACGGAACTTCCGGAGGAATTCCTGACGGAACTTCCGGAGGAATTCCTGACGGAACTTCCGGAGGAATTCCTGACGGAACTTCCGGAGGAATTCCTGACGGAACTTCCGAAGGAATTCCTGACGGAACTTCCGGAGGAATTCCTGACGGAACTTCCGGAGGAATTCCTGACGGAACTTCCGGTGGAATTCCTGACGGAACTTCCGGAGGAATTCCTGACGGAACTTCCGGAGGAATTCCTGACGGAACTTCCGGAGGAATTCCTGACGGAACTTCCGGAGGAATTCCTGACGGAACTTCCGGAGGAATTCCTGACGGAACTTCCGGAGGAATTACTGACGGAACTTCCGGAAGAATTCCTGACGGAACTTCCGGAGGAATTCCTGGCGGAACTTCCGGAGGAATTCCTGACGGAACTTCCGGAGGAATTCCTGACGGAACTTCCGGAGGAATTCCTGACGGAACTTCCGGAGGAGTTCCTGACGGAACTTCCGGAGGAATTCCTGACGGAACTTCCGGAGGAATTCCTGACGGAACTTCCGGAGGAATTCCTGACGGAACTTCCGGAGGAATTCCTGACGGAACTTCCGGAGGAATTCCTGACGGAACTTCCGGAGGAATTCCTGACGGAACTTCCGGAGGAATTCCTGACGGAACTTCCGGAGGAATTCCTGACGGAACTTCCGGAGGAATTCCTGACGGAACTTCCGGAGGAATTCCTGACGGAACTTCCGGAGGAATTCCTGACGGAACTTCCGGAGGAATTCCCGGAGGAACTTCCGGAGGAATTCCTGACGGAACTTCTGGAGGAATTCCTGACGGAACTTCCGGAGGAATTCCTGACGGAACTTCCGGAGGAATTCCTGACGGAACTTCCGGAGGAATTCCTGACGGAACTTCCGGAGGAATTCCTGACGGAACTTCTGGAGGAATTCCTGACGAAACTTCCGGAGGAATTCCTGACGGAACTTCCGGAGGAATTCCTGACGGAACTTCCGGAGGAATTCCTGACGGAACTTCCGGAGGAATTCTTGACGGAACTTCCGGAGGAATTCTTGACGGAACTTCCGGAGGAATTCCTGAAGGAACTTCCGGAGGAATTCTTGGAGGAACCTACATTATTTGACTTATTAGTCTCATTTGTCTAATTTGTCTTATTTGTCTTACTTACACCAGCACCACTGTTATCACCCAAATACTTTTCAAAGCTTGTGTGGAAACCTTGTACAGAAATCCTCTCACGATATTTTCTAATGTTGTTCTAGAAACGGCTCATTTTTTCATTTTCCAAAACCAGCTGGAGTTTTTTTATTTTGATTTCCTCATTGCGTGATTGGTCGGGGCTTCTGCTGTTCTCTCGCCGATCCACTGCATGAGTGATAAATTTCTTCCCCATTGTTGCCAATTAGTTTTGTTCTCCGTTTACGGCACATTCTCAAGCAATTGAAAACTGTATAATGATGAAATAATTTTGGCGACACTGACAGCATCATTCTGGCGGGCTTTATTGGGCAATTTTCTCTCTCAGAGAGTGCTACCACGTAAAACCCTTCCCTCAGACCTTAAGGTGAATCGCGTTGGAGTCCAATTAAAATTCTACATAGCGCTTTGAAGGGCACATAACTCGAAAAGTAAACGACAGACATAAACGGAAAGTAGTTTTTCACCTTTGCTCACTTGCAGCATACACGAAAAAATGGTTTCCAGATGTGCTAACCGCCTAAATATTCACATTTGTGCGAGCAAAAACGCGAGGTGAGCGATAGCACGGCCATTGTGGCTGCCATTTTTGGACGCCGCCGTAACTCACCTTAATGCCGCCTACAAAGTGATGTCCCAGATCATCTTCCGTCGTCTGTCACCATTAGTGAATGAGTTCGTGGGAAGTTATCAAATTGGTTTCGTTGACGCCCGCTCGACAACGGACCAGATATTTACTGTAAGAAAATCCTTCAAAAATGCCATGAATACCAGGTCCCAACGCACCATCTGTTCGTTGATTTCAAGGCGGCATACGACAGTATAAACCACGTAGTACTATGGAAAATTATGGACGAGAACAGCTTCCCTGGGAACCTTACCAGACTGATCAATGCAACGGTGGATGGTGCGCAAAACTGTGTGAAGATTTCGGGCGAACACTCCAGTTTGTTCGAATCGCGCCGGGGACTAAGACAAGGTGATGGACTTTCGTGCCTGTTGTTCAACATTGCGCTAGAAGGTGTCATGCGGAGAGCCGGGTGTAACAGCCGGGGTACGATTTTCAACAGATCCAGTCAATTTATTTGTTTCGCGGATGACATGGACATTGTCGGTGTCATGTACAAGACGCTAATAATACCGGTTGTCCTCTACGGACATGAAACATGGACAATGCTCGAGGAGGACTTGCAAGCACTGGGAGTATACGAGAGACGGGTGCTTAGGGCCATCTTTGGCGGTGTGCAAGTAGACGGTGTGTGGCGGCGAAGAATGAACCACGAGCTCGCCCAGCTCTACGGCGAACCCAGTATCCAGGAGGTAACTAAAGCCAGAAGGGTACGATGGGCAGGGTATGTTGCAAGAATGCCGGACAGCAACCTTGCAAAGATGGTGTTCGCTTCCGATCCGGCAGATACGAGACGACGCGGAGCACAGCGAACGAGGTGGGCAGACCAGGTAAAAACAACTTGGCGAGCGTGGGGCGTATTCGAGGATGGAGAGATGCGGCCTCAAACCGTGTATTGTGGCGTCAAATTGTTGACTCAGTGTTATCTGTTTAAATGTAAACTAAATAAATGAAATGAAAATGGTTTACACTCTTTACTGCGCGAAATCAGAAGTGAGGAGTAAGATGTCTCCCTTTGGGCAGATTTTATCTTCTTCCTTATGACCCGTTCGGCCAAACGACCTGTACGGCTAAGCGCCAAATGATCGGTTCGATGAAACAACATTTTCGGCCGTATTATCCGTTTGGTCATAAATAATATTCGGCCAAACAACATTTGCGGTCAGAGAATCTGTTCCGCCAAATCTTCCATACCAAATTTTCAAAACAACTCATCTGCTTTTGTAAACAAAGATTTGAACATCGAAAAGACGAATTTGATAGCACTCTCACGCAAACACACAGCATCGATAGGTAGCAGAAGCCTTCACCCATGTATTGGTGGGGTTGGTTTGCATGGGAGTGCTATCAGACTCGTCAAATCGACGTTTGATTCTTTGTTAACAAAAGCAGATAAGTCGTTTTAAAAATTTGGTATTTGACTAGATAATTTTTGACCCAGTATTCGGCCAATCGACCCTATTTAAAATTTCTAATTTAAACTTAACTTTTTTTGTAATTTTTTTTCTGAAATGAAATTTGAAGGACAAATAGAGGAACGGTTCGGCACTTCATCTCATAGCTCCTATTTCCATCCCATCAATAACAAAGCAATGAAAAGAAATTTGATTTGTTTTTTTTTTGTATTTTTTGCCTTTCTCGTACACTAAGTGTACGTAAAGGCTATAATATTGCTTCAAAAACAAAATTTTGATAAGAGGCCCGGAGGGCCGATTTTTATATACCGATCGACTCAGCTCGACGAACTGAGGTGATGTCTGTATGTGTGTATGTATGTATGTGTGTGTGTGTGTATGTGTGTATGTGTACAAATTTTGTAGACACACTTTTTTGAACTTCCCATTGTCCGATTGGCTCGCAACAAGTTGCAGTCGACGCGGAATTCAGTCCCATTGTTTGCTATTGAAAATTAGATCAATAGCTCATCGCAATCTGGAGTTATGGCCAAAAAACTGTTTTTGCGTATAAAAAAATAGCAAAACGTTCTATATTAATTACACCTAGATTCGAACTGCTGACCTTTGGGGTGGGAAGCGCTTGCTGTACCACATAACCATCGGGACACACTTGGTATGAGTAAATATAAGTTGTACAGTATTCATCAAATTGGCATAAGTTCATTTCTTTGCCAAGCCACAGAGTTCACTCTGCTAGGGTGACGGTACCAATATTGGAAGTATTATTGAATCAATAAAAGAAAATATGTATTTGATAATTCGAAATTGGTAGTTTTAATGCATTAACTAATAGACAAACTTTGAATTAGCTAGAAATGAAATTGGATTCATTTCGTCTTGATAATTAATCAAAATTTCTTGGAGGTAAAATGAGCTCCACTATACTGCCGTCGCAAGCATAATCGTCCAATATTGATTTTGCTTGGAAGAAAATATAGAACAGTAACGCTTACGGCGGCAGTATATAGGAAGGAAAGCCAATTTGTTGGGGAAATTATTGTTTTCAATTAGTATTTATAATGGCATAATTACAACGTGTCGTTTCAAGTAAAGCAAACGTTCAGTAATGCAATGATGAACAATATTATTAAGAACCCATTGTCTCCACTGAGGGCATGATCGCCCTATAAGTGTTTATTTGGGTGACCTTTAACGAAGAGAAATCTGTTCAATAATTAATAATGTTTCTCTTTACTACGCGTTTTACAGGCTCATTTTTTCTATTATTTTGCTATCATGCGCTCGCATACCCTATATACGAGTGAACTTCTCAAGTGGTATCTTTTTTGTGGCGTGCAATAAGCGTATGGGAGCGTAGTTGGTTTGCGTGAGGACGCTATGCAAGCACATTTCGGCGGGAGCGAACGGCACTGCATTCGCTTCAGTCGCTTGCCGTCGGATGAATATCGCAGAAGGAAGCATCACCAACACACCGCATTGGCCCTGACGAAAGCGAGTAAACAAAGTGGGGGCCGGATGATGCTTTTTTATTTCACCCGGCAAGGGATATAGGGCGTCAATTTTAAAATGATTGGTAAAACGTTAAAACACATGTTAGCCGAAAATAGTTTAATTTTTCGGGTTCGAAATTTAATTTACTTTTAGATTAGCAAAACGAAAGTCTAATTATTTCGATTAAAAACCATGTGTAGATATGTAGCCTACCATATAGGTGAAGAATTCGCCTATCTGTTGATGGTGTTGGATTGCGTGGGAGTGCTCTCGGCTCTCAGATTTGACAAATCGATGTTTTAATCTTAAACGCAGAGAAGTCGTTTTAAACATTTTATATTGAGTTATAGAAAATAAAAATTGTTTATAAATATGTTTTTGAAAAATAAAGTGGACCGAACGAGCGTCGAACATAGACTCACTGAGTGAGAGCCTAGAATGATACTCCTCAGCTATTTTTGCTTCTTGGAAGCGTGGTGATCGAAGTAGAACAAGTTATACGCAATTTGCACTGATCATCGGCTGCTTGTGCATTCGTGCGGCAACGCGCGGGTGCTGTGTTTAGGTTCCGTGGCATATTTAAATCATCCGACGTTGAAAAACATTACGATTGAGTTTACATCATGTGCTTTTGTGTCAATTCCGTCAATTCATTTAAATATGTCACCTAATATTCATAATGTTTTGGTGTGCTGGAAGCAACGCCAGAATCAATTTCAACATTTAATTTGAAACCTCTGTAGGCATTCTTCCTAGCGTTGCAGCAAATAATCCATATTGGCAAAACATGGCTGGCCTAATAATTAATTTGTAAATAAAATAATTTATTTTAGTGAATGGTTATGATTTTCTATAAATATTAAATTACTATATTCGTACCTTTTCGCTTGCATACCTTCTGTGTGGTTTTTGATAGTTAATCAATTCATGCTATACGTAAGTCCTAAATCTTGGACTTCGCTAGACCAATTAATTGGAACATTCATGGTGACAACATATCTGTTTGAAGATTTCAAATAGCACTCGGATTATGTGGAAGAAGCTTAGTTTCGGAAGGATTCGGAGAAAATTTTTCATTCTTGCAAATCAATGGAAATGTATCCAAACTTTTCAACAATCCACGCATATTTTGGATCATGTAGTAATCTAAGTTCGATCATTTAGTTTGTCGATGACTCATTCCGGAGGTTAAATTTCAAAACGTGTGGACTTCTGGTGCGAATATTTTTCGACAGCTCTGCCCAACAGTTTGTTTTTTTTTTTAATTTACCTAATAACAGAGTTAAAGCACTAGTGTGTAATAACTTATACTAAATGATAACAACATTATTTTTTTATTGGTCATTATTAGTCAGTATAAGTAAACAAAATGGGGACCGGATGATGCTTTTTTATTTCACCCGGCAAGTGATATAAGGCGTCAATTTTAAAATGATTGTTAAAACGTTAAAACACATTTTAGCCGAAAGTGATTTGATTTTTCGGGTTCGAAATTTAATTTTCTTTTAGATTGGCAACATGAAAGTCTAATTCTTTCGAGTAAAAGACTTGTGTAGTGTAGATAAGTAGTCTAACATATAGGTAAATTCTTCGGCTACCTTTTGGTGGTGTTGGATTGCGTGGGAGTGCTCTCGCCTGTCAGATTTGACAAATCGATGTTTTAATCTTTGTTTACAAACGCAGAGAAGTCGTTTTAAAAATTTGGCATTTAGTAAAATAAAAATTATTTGTATTATACCAAAAAATTATGTTTAAAAAAAGAGGGTCAGGATGAGTGCCGAGTGCTCTCGGCTCTCAGATTTGACAAATCGATGTTTTAATCTTAAACGCAGAGAAGTCGTTTTAAAAATTTTATATTGAGTTATAGAAAATAAAAACTGTTTATAAATAATATGTTTTTGAACAATAAAAGTGGACCCTACGAGCGTCGAACATAGACGCTCTTAGTGAGAGCCTAGAACGATACCCCTCAGCTATCTTTGCTTCTTGAATGAGAGGTGATCGAAGTATAACAGGTTATACGCAATTTGCACTGATCATCGGCTGCTTGTGCATTCGTGCGGCAACGTACCTGGTGCTGTGTTTAGGTTCCGTGGCATATTTAAATCATCTGACGTTGAAAAACATATACGATTGAGTTTACGTTACGTGTGCTTTTGTGTCAATTCATTCAGATATGTCACCTAATATTCATAATGTTTTGGTGTGCAGGGAAGCAACTTCAGACTCAATTTCAACATTTGATTCGAATCCACTGTAATGCATTCTTCCTGGCGTTGCAACAAATAATTCATATTGGCACAGTATATGTAAAACATGGCTGGCCTAACAATTAGTTTGTAAATCAAACAATTTATTTTAGTAAATGGTTTTGTTTTTTTTTATAAATATTAACTTACTATATTCGTACCTTTTCGCTTGCATACCTTCTGTGTGGTTTTTGATAGTTAATCAATTCATGCTATACATAAGTCCTAAATCTTGGACTTCGCTAGACCAATTAATTGGAACCCCATTCATAGTGACAACATATCTGTTTGAAGATTTCAAATAGCACTCGGATTATGTGGGAGAAGCTGAGTTTCGGAAGGATTCGGAGAAAATTTTTCTTTTTGGCAAGTCAATGAAAATGTATCCAAACTTTTCTACAATCCAAACATGTTTTGGATCATGTAGTAATCTAAGTTCGATCATTTAGTTTGTCGATGACTTATACCAGAAGTTAAATTTTAAAACTTGTTTTATGGTGAACTTCTGGTGTGAATATTTTTCGACATTTAACCTCTGGAATGAGTTATTGACAAACTACTAAATTATCGAACCTATATTACTAAATGATCGAAAACATCCTTGCTATAATCCATAACAAATTACACTAAGGTAAACAACGATTTTTGATTCCCTGACACATTATTGGCACAAGTATACTGATTTAAGTAACACCAGCTCTGTCACGAGTAATTTATCAAATTTTGTACAGGAGTTTACCTGTAGATCTGAGTGATCTGATAAATAAGTTTAGTTCAGTTCAGTATAATATATACAAAAGCAAATTAAAATTAATTAACTTTAATCAAACCTTCGGTTAATCACTTCGAAATTTTCTCCATATGAAGAAACGCAACCCTAGTATCGAATTTGATCCGACTTAATAAAATCTGAAGAGAAGATTTTATTAAGTCGGACCAAATTCGTAAATTTTAGTTGAAAAGTGGTTAAATATCAATGACAAAAACGGAACTGCTCATCAGCAAAAAATGAATTCTTATCTATATGATGAAGAATCATACACGGAAACAAATGCATACCCACAGGCATGAATAAAAAATCATGAAATCATGAATCGGGTCAGTTCATGAAGCCATGATTACAATTCATGATTTCAGGAACATTATTTATGGTACTAGGCAATCCTCATCAGTCGACAGTATGCATAACCGGTTATACTTCGAACACTCCATTCCCAAGAGGTAAGAGCGGCTGAGAGGTAGCACGCCGGACTCAGTGTACTCGAGTTCGAATCCCCTGTTGAACTTTTTTTTATTCTGTCGATTTTAACAACTTAATTGTAACGCATTGGTTGCGTTACGCGAAAATAAATCATGAAATCATGATTTATATTCATGGTGTATTTTCATAGCATGAAAACACGACGGATTCATGGAATCATGAATTATTTTCTCATTTCTGGGAACGGGTTTTTACCCGTGTACTATTCCAGAAGGTGCCAGAAGCCTAAGCTGGATTCTGACTTCAAAACGGGAAACACTCGAAAATTTGTCATTTGACCAAAATTATGGATCATATTACCGAAGTTATGGATCATAATCACGATAAAAATTGCGCAAAATTGTATTTTTTATTAAATGTAGTTTTCTATGGATAATTTTTAAAACATTTATGGATCATTTGTCATACGCTCATGGGAAAATAGTAAGAATTTTATTGTTTTTCTTGATCACGTTTAAAGGTACATACTTATTTTCCAATTATTTGATTTATTTTTTAACTTAGTTATGCTTAGTTATGGATCTTAAAATTATTCTTTATGGATAAGCCTGAACTATTTTATGGATTTAAGGTAGCGTTTTATGGAACATTCAGATGTTATTTATGGATCATTGTTGTGCATTTAACGGTACAAAGTAAGGGCTGCCATAAACAAATGTGAAAAATAAGCCCTATTTAGTGTTATATTAGACTTGTATAATATGTTTGTCAACCCTTTTGAACGAGCGAGAAAGGCATCATCACCGCTAGGTGGATTAATCAGGGTTTTTTAACAGTAAGCACGCATGTTAGCAAAAAGAAGCGACAAGATTGGTGCTGTATGTCTCTGTTTGGCGATGAGATGAATATATGTTCAGTGAGAGGGAAAACGGAATAGTTCCCCAGTCTAAAATGTAGAAGTTAATTCCGGAATTCGTATCCTGGAGTTCTTTCTCAAAATTTCGAATTTTTGCTTTTCCGATTAACATATTTCAAATGTTCTTTAAGGAATTACGCAAAAAAAAATCGATCTTGATGCCTTTCCCTGATTTGATTGAAATTCCTTCTCATGGAGTGTTTTAGATAAAGAAGTATATGCACTTAAAAGTGTTGTATATAGGGGAACGGTTCGGCACTTCATCTCATAGCTCCTTTTTAAATCCCATCAAAAACAAAGCAATGAAAAGGAATTTGGTTTGTTTCCTACTTTTGTGATTTTTTTTCACCAGTGAGCACGCGTGTTAGCGAAAAGAAGAGACGAGATTGGTGTTTTATTTCTTTGTTTTGCGATGAGATCGATATATGTTCAGTGAGATGGAAAACGGAACAGTTTCCCTAATTAGCTCTAAAATCTACTTATTCCTTTAGTATCCTTTTACATTCATCTCATTAGTGAAAGTGAAAAGTATATTGGGGAATATCAGATTTTTTAAACGAAACCTTAAATTGTAGATCTGAAGGACTGGTAGTTTTATAAGCCAAGACATTTTTTGCATGCATTGAGGTTATATTTTTTCTATCTACCTTATAAAAGATTTATCGGAATTCAACAGCTCTGCGTTCGGAAATGTTAAGCTGATTTGAGGCATGCATCAGTTGGAGTTACATATTAAACAAAATGCCACAGTAATAATAATCTTTACGGTTATCATAATTCGGCTTGTAAGTTGTTGAACCAGTGCAAGTTAAAAGTTAAGAGATTTAAAGGCGAATAAGAAAAATGGGCAAATAAACAAACACGATAGTTACTATCCGCTCATGTGGGCATCAGTTCATCCATGAAACTAATCTATGCCATACTAAATTAATCAAGCAAACTCAATCAATCAAATTCCTTAACTAGATCTCCATTCGGTGTAAAGGAAGGAACGAATAAAAGCTTATTATAAATTTCCCTAATAGTCTTTCTTACGTGCCTAGCTTCATGGGGCACGCAACAGTCTGAGTTTCTCCGATCTACCACCAACGAGTCCACGGCAGCAACAACCCACTAAAACAACGAGACTCCAATTTGTCCAACCATTATCTAATGATGGCTCGGTCGCGAGCTGCCTGCCCTCCATCGACGAGACTTGGCTAGTTTTTCCGCAATTTGATATCGGTTTTGATTATCATGATGATGGCTCTACACTGCTCTCAGCCGAAGCCCCGTGTAACATTTCACAAACGATTTATCAACGATGTCAATAGGCGCAATTATTCATCAACAAACTGTGAAGCTCCGCCGGCACGGATGGGGAAGATACAAGCACTCGATAGTCCTACACACGACACAGGTTGTTGGCCGAACGTCGTGTATTTTTGTTTTCTTCATCTCCACCACAGGGGCTGGTTGCGATATACTTGAGTTTTTTTTCCTTTTTCGTGTAACAAAACATTGGAATGAAAAAACACCCGAAAGATAGAAGTAAAAATTTTACAACTTTACAACGACATCCGCTAGCAGCCCTGCTCCACTCAAGTGGACCGTGCCCGCGTAGGTATCTGTCTGTATCACAATCTGATTGGAACTATTGAGAGGCTTGTGCATGGGATTTGCATGGTCGTTTGTAAATAGAGGAACATCCTACTTGTTCGTTTCGAAAACTAACGTGGCGCGCGATGGATCGATACATATCGAAGGGAAGGGAAGACCTGCCACAACAAGAGCATACCAAGGTGGATTCATTAATCTTCGTTTCGAAAAAAAAAATAGTTGCTATGAAAGAAATGAATAATGTTTCGCCTTCCGAGTGGTCGTTTCGAGCAGTCATGTCATGGGATGTGATTTTCTAGGGTGGCGGTTGTCACTGGAGGTGTTGTTTTATTCGATGTAATCCAATTATGAGGAGCTGATAGCATTTCATGTTTATAGAGTTTCGATTTGCGTGAAGTGTGGAACGATTATTAGGTTTGGTATCGGTTTTCACTTCGCTCACGTTTAGGTAGCTTGAACATGAATATGTAGTAATAATGGAAAACAGCGACTTTTTAGTGCAGTACGATTATTGAGGATAAGAGTAGGATTAAAGTATCTAGTTCCCAATATGATATACAATATACATACTTTTCTTGAGTACATATTTAAGCTCATATCAATAACATTTGATCCGTCGATACGGGGCCATTTTTGATGCACAGATTAGACGATATGTAATAATCATCTTCTTCTGTCTGCACATCACGTGAACTTATCGATAGAAGGAGGAACTCGAACGAGGAACGCTTACTGGAATATGGGGAGAAGGTCTACTCGGGCGCCATCTGTTCCTATTTCCTGCCTTCAGTAGTTAGTCGCATTGATTTCGCTTGTACTGCCGCGCCGGGTGTATGTTACGAGGAAAGATCATCTACCACACTGTACGCGATTTGTAACTATTTCCGTGATGATCGGAATTGTACAGAATGACCATAATTTACCCTTTGATAATCTTCCTATTTTAAATTTAAATTCTTGTAACTCAATGGAGCAAATTATAAAAAAAACTTGATCACCTTTAGGCTGATTTCAAAGCTGACAACAAGAATCTTTTTGCTCCAGGTAATCAATTAAGAACGAAGCGGATTTGGGTGGACCTGAGAACAAAATAAGAAAAAGCACGTAGTGCTACATTGATTGGACATGTCACACCAACGGTTCGGGATTTATACTGAAAATCAGTAAAGAATGTTGAGTGGCTTTTTGGAAAGTTTAAGAATTGCTTGTTCGTTGTTGGGATAAGTTTTTGTAGGAATTTTCGCAGAAATTCACCAAGAATTTTCTGTATATGCAAAATTTCAACCGAAACGAAGAATACAACAAAAAATCGTCCTTCGAACTCACAGAGAACTGCTCAAATTAGCTTGTCGTGAATATCTCTACAACAACATGCCTCACAACAAACTACGAAGCTGTGGAACCATCTTTCCATTTCAGAAATAGTCAAAGTTCGCTCTCTAACCCATTCTAAACTAATTACGAAACTTCACCATTCAGTTTTGCTGCTGTTGATGCCATGTTGCGTCACAGTTAGCAAGCATGAACTGGTATGAAATCGTCATCGTACCAGTTGCTGCAACATTAGGCTTACATACCTATCATTGTTTCAATATTCTACGACGGTGACAGGCGACGGCAAATTTGCGGTCGCTTATGGTCGGTTTAACCTTTCAAGTGCTCACCACCACGGTTCTAATCACTGAAGGTTGACTGGCTTTTTAATTGTTTTTGCAATACCATCATCGGTCGTGGTTGCGTATTCGTCGCAATCGTACCAGTTGTTGTTTCGGTTTCGAACTTTGTCTTCACACTTCGGCGAGATTGTACGAAATAGACTGCCACAGAAGTGAAAAAATTGTACCACGATAAACAAACAGCGGTTTTAGAAAATTTAAAATCGTCTGACTTCTGCTTATTTGACCAAAATTCTGGATTGTTTTTGTTTTTGAAAACTTTTTCATTGTTTGCACTCATAAGAAGCGGGTTCAGTCTATTGCAAACCTTCACTTTCATAGTCCCGCGCGTGGTTCCATTTCAATATTGTTTCCATTGCCCTAACTCCGGGTAGGAGGCCAATATAACGAGCTTCACGTGCCTACCGATTGCCCTATACTGTGCGAACAATCAGAATCAAGATTTCCGGTGCCCGTCAACGGAATTTGAAAAGAAGGCATTCAGCGCGCATCTAGGTATGAACTCCCGAGGATGGATATGTGTGAAGGAAATCCATTATTCATACGCGTGATGGAACTCAAACCGTGCTCATTTCGGGACAGCAGTGCCATGTTTTCTCCAGTATGGACTGTCATCCTGTCACCAGTGGGTTTGTCAAGGAAAAATCCACCGCCGTCATGCTTTTCCGAAAAAAAAGTTACAAAAGATATCAACTTGAGTGACAATCGCGGGTTTTCCATCGTAGGAAAACAGGTACGGTGGTAATGTTGTATTCATATCACGTTTTTACTATATTGTGGTGACACGTGGCATTGCAATGTCCTTCCGGGAAGATGACTACTGATGGTTATTTACATCTACAGAATTGAATTGAGCAAAAATTGAAAAAAATAATTTCTGGGACACTCATGCCTTTCTGTGCTTCTGTAAGTGATTGTCTTTTGTTTTTTGCTCCCGAAATCATTTGATATCCAGCTTCAAATCCCAAGCAGACAAATGGTCCACAGTGCCTTACAGCGCTCCTTGCAGATCGACTGCGGTTGGCACTGATTCGGATACACCACTTTCATCTGAAAGCTGTCTTAGCTTGCAATTTGACATTAAACATTCAATGTCGTCCGTTAATGTCTCCGACGAACAATTGTAAAGGAGGAGGCATAAACATGAGTCCTGGGGAGACCCAGACCGTGAAGCTCATCAGAAGTAAAATTCATACGCTTCTCTGACAAAAAATTGTACAAATAGTTGGCCCAAATGTAGGCAATATTTGACTTGAATAGTCAATATTGCGTGCAAGTTTGAAACAAACTTGTTAGGAAGAGGGCTCAAGTTTTACGTGCTTTTCATTGTTATTTTCTGTGCATTTACTCTTATTTAGCGAAAGTGCGCTGAATTTCTGAATAAAGCAGCGTAAGATAGTCGTTCCCTTGCCCCTGCGGAAACCAAGTCGTGTTTGTGTATCTGACAGCAAACCTTTTCATTCAATCCATTTGTCTAGCCGGAAATCAATTATCTTCTACAACAGCTTCTAAAGAAATGACAGCATCGCGATGGGACGATACGAATTTAAATCCGACGGCTTTAGGATGCCTCCAACCATCCAGAACAATGTTGCAGTCCCTGCACTGATTAAAGAAATTCAATAAGCACATCTTTGCGATGGACGTCTGGAAGGTTTCTGAGCGTATTGAATCTGATTCTATATTCATCCTTGAAGCTGAATTGATGCTTGAAATCAGAGCAAGCAAAAATTCGATAACCGAAAAGGGCGGTGCAAATTATCCGTGTCAGCTTTAGTATCATGTGACACTCTACTGGTACCAAATCCGGTCAAACTTTTTTCGCAAAGTCGAGTATCCACCGCTGCGAGCTTTCACGATCTTCGTTAACGGACGAGGCGTTGGATATTATCTTCTTGACGGACAATTCGCGTTTCTCCAGTTTGAACATCTTCTTGAACTCTCGCGCTTAGTTTCATAGGGGCGTAACTGTATTGATCGATTTCTTCTAACCTATTTTATATTTTGTTAATGACTCAATTGTTTCAAAAGCTACAACCGTGATTTTTGATTCTGGTGCAAGATACAATCATCCTTTTCACAACAAACCATTAAATCATCGACAAACTAGCGCAATTCGATACAATAATAATAAAAAAATCGGATGATGCTAAATGCCCAAAAATGTGTCTCACATTTTTGTACACATACACACACACACATATACACACATACATACACACATACAGACCTTACCTCAATTCGTCAAGCTGAGTGGATTGATATATAACACTATGGGTCTTCGAGCCTTCTATAAAAAGTTCGGTTTTGGAGCAGTTCTATAGCCTTTCCATATACTAGTATACGAGAAAGGCAAAAACATCGATGAAGAGAAATCGATCTATACAGCCACGTTCCTATGAAACTATGAAACTATATTTCTAAAGGGCGGGACTTCTATATGATTGCTTCAAAAAAGAACTTTTGATAGAAGGCCCGGAGACCCATAGTGTTATATACCGATCAACTCAGCTCGACTAACTGAGGTGATGTCTGTATGTGTGTGTGTATGTGTGTGTGTATGTGTGTATGTGTACAAAATTTTTAGACATTCTTTTTAAGACTTAGCATTATCCGATTTACTCGCAACAAGTTGCATTCGAAGGGGAATGCGGTCCCATTGTTTGCTATTGAAAATTACCTCGATCGGACATTGCATTTCGGAATTATTGAAAAATCATTGTTTTTCCCAAGGGTCCTCCCTTGGAAAAAAAAATCAAAACCAAAAAATTTTTTTTTTCGGGATGATAGCGATGCATTTTAACTAATGCAAAAACATGCAAAATGATCGAAAAAATGTGATCTATTCTCCTAAAGAGCTTTTTTGACCTTTCTAATGTGATTCTTTCAATATATTTTATAATGCACGAGAAAGGCATCATCACTGCTAGGTGGATTAATCTGGGTTTTTTCACCCTTAATATCAATTTGTCCAATCCCGGTGAACGATGTTGAAATCGAAAAAATGAAGGTCTGGACATGTTTACCAAAGCGCAAAAACATTGATCCGAAATTCGTAAATTACAAATTTAAATACAGGGGAACTGTTCCGATCTCCATCTCACTGAACATATATTCATCTCATAGCGAAACAAAGAAATACAGTACCAATTTCGTCGCTTCTTTTTGTCAACATGCGTGCTCACCGCTGAAAAAAAAAACAAAAAAATTAAAACAAATCAAATTAATGGGATGAATATCGGAGCCATGAGATGAATTTCAGAAGCAATTGGCCTAACTAATTTTGGAAGGATACTTCGACAGCTCCACTGTACAACCGAAATCATATGAGCCTAATCGATGCAGGTAGCCATCGAAGGGGCATTTTTGAAGCCAACTGCTTCATAAGAGAAGTCACCGATTTCACAATGTTTTTCACTGAATCGAAAGTGTCAAAGAAATTGAGTATAAGCTTTCCGATGTCAGAAAAAGTGAACATTGTAGCGCTCGGAGATTGTTCCGTGCGTTCTCTATGCTTTTTTTCTGGATGAGAAATGGGATGGAAATTGGATTTTAAATGTTCCCGAAAGCGGTAGAAACTCTTTTTCATCCTGATGTGAGACCACAAAAATTGAACGTATTTCCACCAAATTTGGTTTTGACCATGTTGGATTGGGGGTCACTTTGAGGCTGTTTTCAAGGCTTTGCGAAACAAAAGGAGCCCCATTTCCAACTTCTGAGTCAACCTTGATTATCCTAAGAAAGAGGCGAGGTTCGTCGGGTAAAAGTATGAGGAAGGCCTTCGTTACAATAGACACATCTTGGTGCCGTCTTGCACAGCGCGTATCCACATAGTTTTCTCCGCACGATGCACAGCAAGGTTTATTGCCTAAAACTGACTCAAACTAATGGCAGATAAACGTGATATTGCGAATTGAAAAACTCACAGGTTGCAATCTACTTCGCCTGTTTGCGGTCATAGACTGTGACGCGAAGCAAACTAGAATCAACAATGCCAAAGGTCGTGAAAGGTAAGAAAAGCTCAGATCAGCTTGTCTGCTGATCTGACTAATATGCAAGCGTTTGTCTTTGGATCGAAAGAAAACTACATAAAGCGCACTGGATTCCGAAGAGTAGATCTTGGGACAGGGGGTCGTTAGGAAAACATTAATGTTGTTGGTGTCAGTGTTGTAAAATCTAGACCAACATTTGAAAAGGGCGTAACAGCCAAAATTTATTCCTTTTGATTTTTTGTCCACATATATAGCTATATATGTAGACGAAGAATCAGAAGGAATAAATTTTGGCTGTTACGCCCTTTTCAAATGTTGGTCTAGAAATGTCATTTGCATTCGTTTGTATAGTTTAGTAAATTTGGCTTATGAACAAAGTTATGAACAAATCAGTAAAATGACATGCAGAAAACATTTAACATGACTGGTTGGTGTACATTCTGTTTTGACGCGATACACTCGAATGCAATTTTCGAAATAGGTATTTCCTGGATGACCCTCCGAAGGAGTTTCTGGAAGAGTTTCCGGAGAAATTTCCACCAGCAATTCCTGAACAAGCTTTTGAAGAACTTCCTGTAAGAAATTCCGAAGGAATTCGAAACTTCTGAAGTAATTCCTGGAAGAACTTCCGGAGGAAATCTTGGAGGAACTTCCAAAGGAATTCATGGAAGAACTTCCGGAGGATATCCAGGAGCAACTTCCGGAGGAATTCCTGTGGAAATTCCGGAGAAATTCCTAGAAGAATTCTTGAAGAAACTTCCGGATGAATTCCTGGGAGGAAATTCCGGAAAAATTCCAGGAGAAACTTCCGAATTCCTGTAGGTCCTTCCGAAGAAGTTCCTGGCAAAACTTTTGAAGGAATTCCTAGAGGAACTTTCGGAGGAATTTCTGGAAAAACATTCGGAAGAATTCCTGGATGAACTTACGGATGCGCTCCTGGAGGAACGTCTGAAGGAATTCGTTGAGATACTTCTGAGGGAACTCGTGTAGAAATTTTCGAAGGAACTGTGGAGTTATTCCTGGAGCAACTTCCGGAGGAACTTACCGAGGAATTTTTGCAAAAACTTCAGGAGGAATACGTGGATTAGGGAACTTTCGAAGGAACCGCAGAGGTACTTCCGAAGAAATTTGTGAAGGAACTTCCGCAGGAATGTCTGAAGGAACTTCCGCAGGAATGTCTGAAGGAACTTCTGAAAAAAGAATCCGATGGCGATTCTTGGAAGAACTTCTAAAAAAATTTCTAAAGGAATTTCCTTAAAATTTCCTCCAGAAATGCTTTCGGAAATTTTTTCAGGACTTCCTTCGGACCTTTCTTCAGGAATTGATCCAGAAGTTCCTTTGGAAGTTCCTCTAGAAATTATTTAAAAAAATTCCAGCCAGTAGCTCCGGAAACTCTTTCAGAAAATCACACAATTCCTGGAGGTACTTCCGGAGGAATTCCTGAAGGAACTTCTTGGAGGAACTTCCGGAGAAATTCCTGGAGGAACTTTCGGAGGAGTTTCTGGAAAAAAAGTCCGAAAGTATTCCTTGATGAACTTCCGGACGAGCTCCTGTAGGAACATCCGAAGGAATTCATGAAGCAAGGAACTTTCGAAGGAACCGTGCCGGAACTTCCGAAGGAATTTCTGGAGGAAGTTCCGCACGAATTTCTGAAGGAGCTTCCGAAGAAAGAATCCGATGGCGATTCTTGGAAGAACTTCTGAAGGGTTTTCTAAAGTAATTTCCTTTAAAAAATCTTCTAGGAATTCCTTTGTAAATTCCTCCAAAATGCTTTCGGAAAATCTTCCAGGAATTCCTTCTGACCTTTCGTAAGGAATTCATCCAGAAGTTCTTTTGGAAATTCCTTCAGAAATTCACACAGTTCCAGAATAAAATCCGGAGGAATTTCTGGAGGAACTTTCGGAGGAATTTCTGGAAAAACTTCCGAAATAATTCCTTGATGATCTTCCGGACGAGCTCCTGGAGGAACGTCCGCAGGAATTCGTGGAGATACTTCCGAAGGAACTCGTGTAGGAACTTTCCTTTGGAAGTTCCTCTAGAAATATATTAAACAAATTTCGCCAGTAACCCCTGCGTAAATTCCTTCAGAAGTTCACACAATTCCTGGAGAAACTTCCGGAGGAACTCGTGGAAGAACTTTGTAAGGAACTTTTGAAGGAACAGTGGAGGAATCTCCCAATGAATTTCTGGAGGAACTTTTGAAGAAAGAATCCGATGGCGTATCTTGGAAGAACATCTGAAGGATTTTCTAAAGGAATTTCCGTAAAAAAATCTGGGAATTCCTTTGAAAATTCCTCCTGAAATGCTTTCGGAAAATCTTCCAGGAATTTCTTGGGACCTTTATTGAAAAAAAAAATCCAGAAGTTCTTTTGGAAGTTCTTCTAGAAATTCCTTCGGAAATTCCTCAAAAAAATCATTCGGAAATACCTTTGGAAATTCTTTCAACAATTTCTCTGGAAGATTCGGAAAATCGATCGATCGGGAAATCGATTAGAAAATTCCGCCACGAGGATTTCTTCGAAAGTTCTTCCAGGAACTTCTTTGATTTTTTCTCCGGGAATTGCTTCGGAAATTACTTCACAAACTAATAAGAAAATTCCTCCAGTTCTTTCTACGGAAATCCTTCCAGAAATTCGCTCGGAAATTCTGCCAGGACGATTCCTTCGAAAATTTATTCTGGAACTCCTTCGGATATTCTTTCAAGTATTCTTTCAAAAATTCTTTCACTAATTTTTCGGAGATTTTTCCAAGAATTCCATATGAAATTCTTCCAGGTATTCCTTCGGAAATCCATCAGATTTTTTTTGTAATTTCTTCGATTCCTTCAGGAATTTATCTGGAGCTTTCTTCGGAAATTCTTTTAGAAATAGATGCTGTACAGGAAATTTTTCCAGGAATTCCTGCCAAGATTTCGTTTTGCACAAATGGGTACAACATGGAAAATTTTACAAATCGAACAAAACAGACAGAAGAATATTATAGTGCATGAAGTACATAACCCAAAATTCTGATTTTGTTGTATGGAAGGGAGGTAAATTAATCAATAATTCAGTAATAATTCAGCGATGTCACTGCTTCTTTAAAAAGGTGTTTCAAACTTATTTTAGTTACATTAAGCTGAATTCATTCACTTTTTTTTTTTTTTATCTTTCGTTTATTTGGAAGGCTCATTTGAAGGGAAGCGTTACGGAACCGAAATCAGGTTTAACAATACATTTCTTGATTCTTATACATATTGACTCGTGGATTGATCGAGGTTAGGGAATACAATAATGCAGTAGGAAAGGGAGGGATTTTAGGGTACTTAAGTAATAAACATGTTGATGTTCTCAAAATTAATATTCTTCGCGATTTTTCACATATGTAACGGGACAAAAAAATATGGGAGACATCAACGAGAGGAAGACATACGGAAGGGATTAACGACAGATATTGAAGTGGACTAAAAGAGGAAGACATTCAGAATGGGGTACGACAGACAAGGGGATGAGCAGACTATGATTACAGTTTTACATCAGCAACTTTCGAAAATTGTTGAACCAGGGACATGTACTCGAGATCAAGGCCCGACAGGCTTTACTTATTTTGCTCGGATCCGGAGATGTTCAGTTCGCGCAGATCTGGGGCCACGATGCTCCTCGCACGCCCACACGACATGATCGATGTCCTGATAATCCTCGCCGCAAACACAGAGATTTCCTTCCGAGAGCCCCACTCTGAAAAGATGTGCATTTAGAGTGTAGTGATTGGACATTAGACGACACATGGTTCGAATGAAGTCTCGTCCCATATTCAATTTTGAACCATGGACGCTTCTGACACCTGCGGGCGAATTAAATACAGCCATCTACACAACTCCTCATTTGTCCATTTCTGTTGCCAGCTGTTCAAGGTTTCCTGACGAACTAATGTGCAACAACTCATCGAAGGTGATTTTCCGATCGTAAATATCACCTTCCATAGCGCCCACTCTTAGCCAAAGAGTCCGCTTTCTCATTTCCCGGATCGAGCAATGAGAAGGGACCCAAGCCATGGTGATTGTGTAAGACCGTTGTGATAAGGCACTCAAAGCTTTCCGTATCCCATTCAGAAGATACGCTGAGTGCTTAACCGGTTTCATTGACCGAACAGCCTCCAAGGAACTTAGACTGTCGGTGAAGATGAAAAAGTGGTCAGGAGGTAGGGATGCGATTTGCTCGAGTGAATAGTGTATAGCTGCTAGCTCAGCAGTATACACGGAACAAGGCTCTTTGAGCTTAAAGTAGGCGCTATGAAAAACGTTGAAAACACTGAAACCAGTGGAGTCATCCATTTTTGACCCGTGTGTTAAGAAGCTTCTCTCCTCACTGGCGTGCCCGTATTTGCTTTCAAATAATGGAGGTATGACCTCCGCACGAAGGAAGTCTGGTATTCCATGAACCTTTTGCTTCATGGACAGATCAAAACTTTTGATTCAAAAGTAACAGAGGAACTGTAAGAGTCTAAGAAGTTAGCACGATTGGTATCTACCGAAGAAGGGCTTACCTCCAGCGTTATGTACCAGTGGTAAATACTCATGAATCGAGATTGAGGGTTTTGTTCGAGCAGCTTCTCGAAGTTGTCAATGACCAATGGATTGAGAACCTCACAGCGGATGAGGAACCGGAGCGATAATTCCGCGAAACGATCTGTTAGTGGCAGTACTCCCGCAAGTACTTCCAAGCTCATCGTATGTGTCGAATTCATACATCCTAACGCGATACGGAGACAGCGGTACTGAATCCTTTGAAGCTTCAGCATGTGTGTTTTAGCTGCGGACTGGAAGCAGAAACTACCGTATTCGAGGACCGACAAAATGGTTGTTCTATACAACGTCATAAAATCTTCGGGATGCGCTCCCCACCATGTTCCGGTTATTGATCCCATGAAGTTGATCCGTTTCTGGCATTTTGTGTCAGATACACAATGTGCTTCCCTGAAGGTACATTTCGAGTCGAACCAGACCCCGAGGTATTTAGAAGATATGCTATGAGTGATTGTCTTACCCATCAGTTGGAGCAGGGAACTTTGCCGGCTTATGTTTTTGAAAAGACAACCATCTCAGTTTTCTCCGGAGAGAATTCGATACCCAGCTTCGTAGCCCAAGTGGACAAATTGTCCAGAGTATCTTACCAACGGTCCTTGCAGATCAATCGCGGTTGGCCCCGAAACGGATACAACGCAGTCATCGGCAAGCTGTCTTAACGAGCAAGCATGAGGCATTCATTAATGTCTCTGACGTAAAAATTGTAAAGTAGTGGGCTCAAACATGAGCCCTGGGGGAGACCCATGTAGCTAATTCGTGAAGTTGCCGAGCCACCATGAGAAAAACTCATACGCTTCTCTGGCAACAAATTGTACAAATAGTTGTTCAAAATTGGAGAAAGTCCACACGCGTGGAGTTTGTCGGATAAGACATCGACGCAAACTGAATCAAAAGCCCTTTAATGTCCAAAAACAGCCCATTTGCTCTTTTTTGGCGAAAGTAAGCTGAATTTCTGAAGAAAGCAACGCAAGACAGTCGTTTGTTCCCTTGCCCTGCGGGAAACCAAATTGTGTATCTGACAACAAACTATTCGATTCAACCCATTTGTCTAGCCGGAAGAGAATCATCTTCTCCAACAGCTTCCGAAGACATGACAGCATCGCGATGGGGCGATACGAATTACAATCCGACGCGGGTTTTCCGGGCTTCTGGATGGCTATCACCCTCACTTCCCTCCAATCATCCGGAACAATGTTGCACTCCAGTAACTGATTGAACAAGTTCAATAAGCGCCTCTTCGCGACGTCTGGGAGGTTTTTGAGCGAATTGAACCTGATTCTATCCATCCCTGGAGCGGAATTGTTACATGAAAGGAGAGCAAGTGAGAACTCAATCATCGAAAAGGGACGATCCATATCATCCCTGTCAGCAAAAGCATCACGTAGCTCTTGCCTCACCGGTACCGAATCCGGACAAACTTTCTTTGCGAAGTCAAGTATCCACCGCGACGAGCTTTCACGATCTTCGTTTACGGACGACGCGTTGCGCATTCTTCTCCCGACGGTCCACAGAGTTTTCATTGAAGTCTCGCGCGATAAACCTTCAACAAAAGTGCGCCAATATCCGCGCTTCTTCACTTTGACCAGTTTCTTGAACTGGATTTCGAGCGCGGTGTATCGTTTGTGAAGAACGATCGCCCCGTGTTTCCGAAATTCTTTGAACGCGGCGGATTTCTCGCGATAAAGATGCGTACACTCGATGTCCCACCACGGACTGTAGGGTTTCCTACGAACCGAAGCTCCTGGCACCGGCCGACGTTGTGCCTGAAGAGCGCTTTCAAGAATCAACTGCGATAGAAACTTGTACTCTTCCCGCGGGGGAAGCGCTTCTATCGACTGTATGCCATCGCTGATGGCGTCCGCATATTTGCCCCAATCGATGTGCTTCGTTAGGGTCATATGAAAGATCGATGGAAGCAGATTGCTTTATGTCCATTGGAAATCGAAACTTCGATCGGCAAATGATCACTACCATGGGGATCTTGGACCACCTTCCAAGTACAGTCCAACGATAATGAGCTCGAACAAATGGAAAGATCTAGACGGCTATCTCTTGCTGGAGGAGCCACTCGTGTAACTTCTCCTGTATTCAAAATTGACATATTGAAGTCGTCGCAGAGGTCGTATATCATTGATGAACGGTTGTCGTCGTACAGTTCCCCCCAGCCTGTTCCGTGGGAGTTAAAATCTCCCAGGAGCAACCGTGGCTCGGGCATAACCGAGCAGATGTGCGAAAGATCTCTTCGAGATATCGCGGTGTTTGGAGGAAGATATATCGAGGCGATACTGAGGTCTTTTCCTCGAATAGTCACCTGACATGCGACAGCTTCGGTGCCAGACATCGGCGCAAGATCGACTCTATAGAAGGAGTGCTGTTTTTTGATCCCTAAAAGCACCCATCCATATCCATTTGCCTGATCGCGGCAGATTATGTTGAAATCAGGAAAATGAAGGTTCACATCTGGTGTTAACCATGTTTCACATAAAGCAAAAGCATCGCATTGTAATTTGTTAACTAAAAATTTAAAAATATCTAATTTTGGAAGAATACTTCGACAGTTCCACTGTAGAATCGAAATCATGTTACCCTTATTGACTAAGTTAGCCATCGAAGGATACAAATGACTCGAGGAGGGGCATTTTCAAAGCCAGCTGCTTCAGGAGAGGAGTCAGAATAGGAAGAACAGTTTTGACCATGTTCTTTACGGGGTCGGAAGCTTCAAAGAAGTTGAGGATGAGTTCCACGATGCCAGAAAGTGTGAACATTGGAGCGCTCAGGAGTTCTTCTGCTCGCTCTGTATGCTCTCTTTCTGGCTGAGAAATCGCAAAAATGGGGCATCTGGGATTTTAGATGTTCCCGGAAGCGGTGGAAACTCTCGATGATCTTGATGTGAAACCACCAAAGTTGAACGTTTTGAGTATTTCCACCCGCTTTGAATTTGACCATGTTGGATTGGGGCTCACTTTGAGGCTGTTTTCTAGGCTTTTTCAAGGGTCGCTGGCTCTGTTTTATTCTCTTCCTCGTTGAGCCATTGAAAACAAAGGGAACCCCATTTCCAACCTCGGAGTCAGAGCTACCTTGATCGTCCAAAGGAAGAGACGAGTAGATGGTGTCAGAAACGAGTGGAGGAGCGGCCTTCCTCAACATTTCGGCGTAACTTCGCCGAGAACGCTGCTGAAGAGACCGCTTCTGGTGTATTCGCTGCTGTATGTACGTTGGGCAAGCTTCAAGAGCATGTGGAGGGCTTTCGTTACAATAAACACATTTCGGTGCCGTCTTGCACGCACCCTCCACATGCTTCTCTCCGCATGATGCACAGCGAGGTTTATTGCAGCAGTACTGAGCGGTGTGGCCCAGCTGCTTGCAATTAACACAATTCATCACCTTCGGTACATACAGCCGAACAGGTAGACGAAGTTTGCCAATCACTACGTAGTCAGGCAGTGCGGACCCGGAAAAGTGACGCAGAAAGAGTCAGACGGGAATAACTCGCTCCTCTCCTCCTGCGACACCGAATACATTTGTTTGCAATCGAGTATCGCAACAGGAGGCAAAGAAACGTTCTTGAAACGACCGAAACCTTGTTTCAAATCGTCGCATGTCATACTTCCTCCGTCACCACCCCCGCGATCTCACACTGCTGACGGTAAATACACCCTATATTCGAGAGTAAAAAGCTCACAGGTGGCAATCTCGTTGGCCTGTTTGCGATCACTGACCGTGACACGGAGTTTACTGGACCCAACCATGTCAATGGTCGTGACAGACGAAAATCGCTTTTCCAGATCTTTGCTAATCTGGCTGATATTCAAACGTTTGCCTTTGGGTCGAAAGAAACATACGGCCCACTAGAGTCGTGAGGGTAGACCTTGGGACGGGGCTCGTAGAGGAAATTTTAGTGTTGCTGGTGTCCATTTCATTTTGGTTTGGAACACCCGCATGCAACGAAACATCTGACATGGAATACGAAGTACCCCTCATTATCTTCGCCTTCGCGCATTGCGGACACGAAATGCGCCGCTGCAGCGAGGCACAATCTATTTTAAAACTAAACAATTATCACAAGGACAGAAAAAACACACACACACAAATTAATGAGAGAGGTAGACGAGTTAAAGAAAAAGGAAAAACAAACTATTCCAATAAGATGGAGAAGAAAGGGGAACAACGAGAGGGAGCTCAAGTAAATACTTGCGTTCACACTGCTGTGTCGCCGGCTAACGGTTCTGGCAGCACACACTGACTGGATGGACAATCGCCGGGGCGGTGGTGCGGTCGAAGCGAACCACGTTGTTGTTGGTGTTCTTGCCGCAGACAACACTGCAACTGGGTGGATGGATGGTGGTAGGACGGCAGCGTCTGTGTTGGTGGAGACGCACGATGGATGATGACTGTCGGCGTGGGGCGATGATGCCTGCGCCTGCGATGGACGCCGAAGAAACTGCAAAACTTTGCGTTGTCTTGCAAAAGCAACGAAATGGCTACCTAACTGCTTCACTTCCACTCAAGCACTATGCTTCAAAACACTTTCGGAAAAAACCTCTACCAGTACTTCAGGAAATAAAAACCAAAAGAGAAGCAGACCGTACGCGGACTTACAACCGTCTCGCTCGGATGCTCGACGTGGAAGCCATATTCATTCACTTCTTCGACTGATAAAGTCAATAAACTTTCGTGAAAAATCACTTTGAATCAGTTTTTTAGCAGCCACTTAAGCAGACAAGCGTGCAAGAGTTTTTTTTTCTTTTGGCCAACAAAGTACCGTTTCGGCTCAAATCCCGAACATGACTCATATTCCGAACACTGGCGTTTTAGCATGAGCATGAGCATGATTGACCGCCCACGGTTGCTCCTCCGTTATTGCCAGGTGTGTAATTACACAGAGAACCGATAGATAATGTTTGGGACTAACATTATCTTCAATGTGTAAGAACTGGTGACCAAAAATTAAGCAATACCAGCGCCGGCCGTGTCCGAATGCAGGTTAATTAAGAACTGGGTAGGAGATGTTGACGTGATACTCGCTTTGATGGAAGCCGACGAGTCATCTGCACTTCCACGAGAAATCACAGGGATGTTGGATATATGGGGTAGGTAGTGTAGCAGGGTTCGTTTTGGTAAACGGAATGCGGGGTGTAGCGTGTAGTTTGATCAACGTTTAACAAGACCACAAGCGAACGAGCACTAATTAATTGAACTACCGACCGCTCAAAGCAGAACCAAATATTTTGATGATCGCGCGATCGTTTTGCGTGTTCAACTAAACACGTTAGGAGGCGTCCTGATTTTTATTTGCTAAATAATTAACTCACCCGCACAAGGCAGAACAAAATATTCCGATGATCGCGTGATAGTTCTGCGTGGTCAACATAACACGATAGGACGCGCACTCACTTTAATCAGTTTCTCGATTGTCATCTATAAACAAACTGCACAAATTGCATAAAACATTAGACACAGATCACCTTGCCGGAACAAGGTGGTCTAAGCCAAAATTATAATGAGAAATGAAAAATAAATCGGTTTATGCTAAAATTCCATTTAGATGTATTCACTCATAAAACATAGAAAAGAATAAAAAAGTGATATGATGACAAGAATTTACAAGGAATAAAATTAATATAGGGTATCTGTTCCATCATTTAACATGCTCCCACATCAATAACATTCGCAAAACAGGCAATTTAGGCTCAATTTGTGTCGTGTTTCGTTTTTATCCGGCGTGCTCACTGCTAAAAAAAATATTACAAAAATGAAAAATAACACAATCTGCGCACCAATTCTTTGTTCTCGAATGGTATTGATTTGGGTACATGGTATGAATTCCAGGATCGGTAACCCTATAATACATACAAAGTTGGAAAGTAGTGGAACAGATATTGATAATGTTGAGATCTATAACGAAATGTTTGTTGCTTAACATATTATTAAAGAAAATGAATGAGCGGCATCCAAATATAGTTACAATCAAGATTTTTTTATGTTATACATAAAAAAATCTTGGTTACAATAATGCTGTCCAATGAGCAGCTCGAAGCAGCCCGAAACTACTCCCTTCCCTCCCATGTCCATTTGTAGACAAAAAAACGAGCAGGGCAAGAACAACCTCGAGCCACCTCGATCCGCCCATTGGACAGCACCAATAAATACACCCAACCAACGTCCTTCAGACCTCCCCCTTACAATTCCGAACAAGAACCCACCAAAATCCATATGAAAACCAGGCACATGCGAAATTTCTAGACTCTTGTATAAATATTTTATCAGACCTACAATCTCGCAAGAAATTCCTCACACTTTTGATGATGAGACTTTTGATGGCCTAAAACAGAGATTGTGTAGAATTATTGTTGATTTTGACAACTTTGCATAATTTTGGTTAGAGCTTCAATATATGAGGACACCATTTTTCAATAGTAAATGTGCGCAACCACAGTATATTAGGCTAAGGTTTGAGTCATGTACACTTTATGAGGCAATCGAAAATTAAAAATGGACATTGATATGATATTAGAGCAGGTGGACAACGTATACAACGCAGCGCGAGATCTATAACGTCAGCATGCAGGCCTGATAAAGCGGCATAATCAACATATATTTCAAATTAGTCATCTTCACAGATAAGTTACCTAAATGAAAATGCCAACTGTATATATGGCCGCTCGCCCAATTGCGAATCTTTAAAATATTATTTAGAAACATAATATTCACATTATTATTTCTGCAACTTCTCATTTAGAAAAATCTGCGATTCCATTATTGATACTGAGACACCATACAAAATACTAGAATTTTCAATTTTCGCATGTAGGTATGACAAATGTTTATAAAGAAGTGCATTGATCAGCAACAAGCTTTATTGAGGACAAAGCACATAGGATATAGTTGTAAGGGTGCTTGTACTCCCAAGATGTTTCTATTCCAGCGCTTAAATTACTCTTTCGAAGAAAAAATCATTATCCAATTCTTGAGAAAATCGTATCGCATCACAATTTTGCTTCACCAAATTTGCATTGCCGGTCTCAATACTGATGTCCGGACAGTCTGATTGGAAATAACTTCAAGAAAAAGAAACGCATACCATGACGACAAACGCCATGATAGCACAAATGGAGGCAATATCCCCATGGTTGGGATCACAACGAAAACGGCATCTTCCAAACACTTTGGCACAAGCCAAAAAGACAGGTTTGCGGTCTGACGTTGTTAATGGAGGGGTCCATCACTGGCCGTTGTTGTGGCTGCTTTAGTACTTTTTTTTCATTTGATTGTCCTCTTTCTCCCGCAAGATTGTTTGGAATTCTGTTGATCGTTAAAAAGTACAGTTTTATGATAGTGAGAAACTGAGGAGAAATGAAATGAAATAGTTTGGTATTTTCATTTCGTAATCACACCACTTGACACTTGAGGACATTTTTATAACTCTCTGATACTAATTTTGTGATTTGATCCAACGATTAGTGCAATTCCATGGATGTGCTACGTAAATAACACCAAATTCCACCGAGGAAAGTGCGCGTCTCGAAAAATTCAAAAATGCCCATCGACTACAGCTCCATCAATCATCCAGCATTTCGTTTGATCATTGGGTCAAATCATTTAATTACTCCGTGACGGAAAAGCCCAAAGATTAAAAGAGATTCTTCCTCCAACATATTCGGGGGTTGTTCGTTGACCACCACGAAGAAAGTGGGGAGCTTTCGCGCGCGCATCATTTGTGAGAAAGTGGACAGGTGTGGTCATCGGCACGTCACGATGCAGTCTTCACTTTCGTCTGGAATTTGGCGTAATGTAGAAACAGATTGATTCGTGGTCATGACAGTTCCTTTCCGATTAGTTGCGACACACCATCAGTATTATAAAAACGAATTTCAATCGATCGTCTCAGATCATCAATTATTTGCCATGAAATTTGACATTGGTTGATTAGTCTAATGATAGCGAACGGGAGACTGTGGTGATGATGCCTTCGGGCGAGCATTCCGGTGGCAATCGATCAGCCAGCGGTGGGTTCGTGAGAAAATTTTAAGGCTGAAAACTGTGACCGAATCGCATTCATTATCTTGACGGCATGGTCGCTGGGGTACCGAACCTCTCTCCACCGCTTGAAGGTTGACCTTCGCTAATGTTTCTAGTGGTTCTCAAAACACTATTGGAGATTAATTCGAAATTCTCATGGTCTGATATTCTATAAAGATCATGAAAAATGAGGTATGATTGTTCACTTGTAAAAACAAATATTTAAATACGACTGTCGACTAAGTCATCATACTTGTGAATAAACTCATCATACTTGTGCATAAAAGGTTCCATAAAAATCCATGAAAAAATTACCTTTTTACTTTGTTTGCTTAATCTTAAGTTCCGTTACTCATCTTCTATATAATAAAAATGAGTTGAGATTTCCTTCCTGACGATTTAACTCGCGAACGGGTTGACCGATTTGCAAGATTTTTTCCCTAATCGATTCGTTTTGAGATTCGCATAGTTTGTATATACACAAAGTTGGTGAATTTAACGGGGAAAGGTAAAAAATCATTAGAATACAATTATGGGTCAGTTGTTGAGGAAAGCAAAACTATCACACGGAAATTGATCTAGAGTGCGGTGCTGGAAATAGTTCAGTATGTGCATTTGTAATATAAACACCCGGGCAAAGCTGGGTATTTACGCTAGTTATCCATGAAATTCGCTGGAACCAGTTAGGCATTTGATTACGAATTCGCCCACCAATATTCTCATTAGTTTGATACTCGTTGTGACTCATGGCACTATCGGCAGCAACAAAAGACATACATTCCGGCAAGCTCCGACCACTTCAAAACATTGTCTGCCCGGCCCGGCCCAAGGCTTTCAAGGTGATATCGTATAGGCCCGGTATCTATTTGTTTGCTTTGGTGCAGCCAACGCGTGCCCAACTGTCAGTGAGTGGAAGAACCGATAATGAAATTAGCAAATTGGTCGTAATTCAATTTTCAATTATAACTTCTCATAGGTGGGTAGGGACTGTTTGCTCGCTTTGGGATGTTGTTATCCATTCCGGACGACTCTGCAGTCGAAAACGCGCGCGGCGCAAACTTTCCCCCGGCGAATGTTTGCTTGACAGTTTAGCACAGCTGAAAGTGATAAACTGGGAATTGCCACTATCCAAATTCCACACGATCCGGTGCATTGACCAAAAACGATTTAGTGACAATAAAGTTTCGGACAAACTACCCCCAAAACTTTGCCCCAGTATTTATAGTGCCGACCGTTGCAATCGCGCAGTGAAACAAAAAACCCGGACCCGAAACGTGATCCACACTATTAGCATACCTAATGACACTTGATTCTGCCGGTTGGTTGGCTGCTGTCGAAGTCCGTGCGCCGGACGACATTAAGTGGTGTCGTTGGCAGTTTGTCTATTTTTGGACAGAAATCGACCGGTTCGGTCCGAATTGGGTATGACGACAGCCGCTGCTGCTATTAGCCCGAAAATTGCATTTGCAGGTTTCAATAGCTGCTGTCACCGTTATGACACGCGCGACTTCGTGGGTCAGCTGTGCAAGGACCTGTCAGGCTCGGACACTCACTTGCAGTCTAGGTCCAAGCCGCACTGTTTGAGGCGATAGCTGTCCGAAAGTCCAATATATCAAACAAGATTAACTGGGTTAATGTTTTAATTTGCAATGGAGGAACAGGTGTGAAGAAATATTTCTGTATTAGTAATTAATTCCATGATTTTTTAAAATTCTAATACGATAATAAACTGTCGCTAAGATTTCAGTTATAAGTCAATGGCACATTATAAGGCACTAATTTGATGAACGTCATCTCTTTAAAAAGCTAACACGATCGAGTCCAGGCCGGACCTAATCAAGTCGAAAACATGACATGTACCGGTTCGGGAATCGAACCCATCCACCTTCAGCATGGTTTTGTTTTGGAGCCGCTCAATCTTCCGCTATGCTGCTTTTTAGCCATTTTGTTCATTTATCTGGCCCAAGCGTGTATGCCACTTTACGGAGCCGCAGTCATCATGATATTTACATTAATGACATTTCATCATCAGGATCAAGAATATGATATTGCCACATTACTCGTGGTAACTCGAGGTTGTATTTCCACGTTGTAAGGATGTTGATTTAAGGAATTGCAGCTTGGCGCAATTAACGGTGTGGGGGTGTGGATTTTTATGGGTGTTGAAATCATTGAATATCTTGTATCTATTATAAAAACTGAGATTATTTTTTCTTCTTGCTTCTTTCATCTTTCTTCTTTGTTTCTTCTTCCTACTTACTTTTTTCATCTTCTTCCTTCTTTATTTTTTCTTCTTTTTCGAGGGGCAGCAGGGACTATGTCCAAGGGCTTGACGACCCCTCTCCATGGCCACTGCGAGTTAGGGGTCTGCCTAGGATGTGGTGGGGTTTGACAGTGGGCTCTGTTAAACCTCTACAAAAAGCTGCATGTGTCCATAAGCAGGCCCTATCAAACCCAGTCAACACATGAACGTATATGGTGTCGTGTAGGATGCTGGAGTGCAGGCGATAGATGTACTTTTCCACACAACATGTATGTATATCGTCTCCAATTTAGCATCTTGTATTGCACCATGTGCGATTTTATGTAGACTGGGAAGCGAACGTGCCAACCGGTACATCAGGATTAATACCAGTGAGATCCTGATTACGGTATACTGGTCAATGCAAGTGACACACACGCGCGCGAAAGTAATGCAAAATAAACGACATGTAAAATGAACGTCAATTTACATTCTTACTTAACGTCAAATAGAGAGATAAAATAAGGTTGCTGAATAACATTAGCTTTCCGATTACTATCAATTATTTTCAATTTAAATCCCGTTTCTTTTTTACTTTTCTTACGTTAATGAAATGATAACGCGGGCGCCTAATCCGAAATTCAAATGAACAATCGCTCACTTTGAGCGATTGATTGTTTATTCTCGCGAAGAATGAACAGTTGAACAAATTAAGGAAATGCTAATACTGCTGTGTAGAAGTTTCATAGGTCACAACACTTTCCATGGTGAATCCCGATCTATGTTACTGATTACCCCACCCAACTAACACTACTTCCTTCCCGTGGTAAATGTGGAGATGCAGAGGTATTCTCGGTCTCTAGTAGCAACAATTACCACACACTCACATTCCCTCCCTTTCCCAACTGACTGTAAGGACTTGGCCGGCGCCGTTATTGATCAACATTTGCGAGCTGCTGAAACGAGCACTTCGAGAATAGTTGGTAAATCCCAACCACTATTCACTTGGATCGTAGTGCAATTTGCACCAGTTCTGATCAATCACGGAGTAGCAACCATTGATATGTACAGTCAGTCTAAGCTAAGCTAAGCTAAGCTTCTTCCTTCTTTATTTTTTCTTCTTCTTCGTTGGTACTTACCTCTTTCTTTTATCCTATTTCTTCATTTTCCCATCTTATTTCTTATTTCTTCCTCCTCACTTCGTGCGTCATCCTTCTTCCTCCTCTCTTCTTCTCTTTTTCATTTCCTTCTTCCTTTTTTCATTTTGACTTTCTCGTATACTAAATATACGTAAAGGCTATGCTATATGATCACTCCAAAACCAAACTCGACTCAGCTCGACGAATTGAGGTGATGTCTGTTATGTGTGTATGTATGTGTGTGTATGTATGTATGTGTGGATGTGTACAAAATTCTTAAGACACACTTTTTGTAAATTAGCATGGGCTGAATTTCTCGCAACAAGTTCCATTCGACGGGGAATCCTGTCCAGGGAGGGCAATGGTTGACATTTCTTTTTACCATTCATTCTTCCATGCAACCACAGAAAAACAAAACCACAACAACAGCCACGCCATGCAGACGACAGTCAGCCCATTCTTTTCCTATTTTCTCTCCAAAGAATTAATGTTTTCGTACAATAATTTCACAACGTATAACCGTTTTTCGGTGACAACTAATAATTTCATTACTCCTTGCTAATAACTGGACACTGCCCCTGCAGATACCATCTCCAAAAGATCGGAGCAATCCAAACCTCAAATTGCCGCTTCTGTGACGAGGAGAGAGAAACATCAGAACACATCCTCTGCTATTGCAGTGCACTCACCCAACGTAGGTTCAAAGTTCTCAGCAAGCCCTTTTTAGGGCCTGCTGACATATGGATCTTATCCCCCAAGGACGTGGTTGGCTTCATAAAGCTAGTCTCGCCAGAATGGGGGAGTCACATACTGTAACTCAGGATCTCTATTCATCAATAATAGATGGTTGGTTTTGGTTTGGTTCTTTATTATAGACCTTTTAACCGTATTGATTATTCGGGTCCGTTAAAAGGAAAGGAGGAATACAGAGTTAATAATTCATTTTATCATTGTCACTGCTTTCTTTGCTTGCTGCATTGGCTGTTTCTCGATTGGCTTCGTCATGGTGATCCAGAATTGCGTCCTAACTATAATGATAATGAGTGTGGTCCGTTGGTATGCTGGTGTAAACTTCTAGCGTTTGGGTAATGGTGATAATCTGGTCTTCATTCACGGTTGTTTATTTTGGTTCGTTGATGTGGATCAGTATAGAGTTCTCTATAAAGCTGGTGTGGCAGGTTTGCTTAAAGCAATTTCAGCAATTTTGCATCTTTTAAGAAGTTGATGGTTTTTCTAACGTTCTGGCGTCGTCTCCTAGTAAAACGTGGAGTGAGGATCCAAGTTGGTGTTTTGTCTTTCTTGTTCGTAGAGTCGGCAATCTATCAGAATGTGTTCAATGTGATCCTGGTGCCGCAAGAAGCTACACATGGGTGGATCTTCTTTTCTTTGCTAAGTGACCGTGCGTGAGTTTAGTGTGCCCAATTCTTAGCCTTGTGATTACTCTACCGATGAATCTGTCGCTATTGTAGGAAGAAGGCCATTCAAAAGGTATGTTTTTGATCTGCCTTAGTTTACTGGTGTTGTTGTGCCATGTATTGCACCATGCAGTTGTTATGCGTGAACTTGTTAGTCGTTTGAAATCTTCGAGTGGGGTTTTTATATCGATGGGAGTATTTCGAGATGCTCCTTGTTTGGCTAGCAGATCCGCTTTCTCATTTCCAGTTATATTTATATGAGCTGGTACCCAGCATAGCGTTGTGCTTCCATGCTTCTCTTGTAACATATTTGTGATTTTAGCTATCCATGGATGATGCGTGTTCTTATTTGCTACGGCCTCTATAACACTTCTTGAATCGCTGAATATGACGTTCAGTCCTATATTGCAGTAATCTAAAGCTGTTAAAATGGCAAATGCTTCCGCGCTGAAAATTGATAGGTGTGAGGGTAGACATATGGATGTGTTTATGTTGTTGGAGTGAATTCCGCATCTGACGCCTTTGTGTTGTTTTTTGATCCATCTGTGTATATGTGGTTGTGGTGTTGATATTCAGTGTTACAGAGTTCCTTAAATTGAATTTGTTTTAGCTTTCAAGGGAGTTTGTCTGGAATACCTGTGTTAACTAATTTTGGCTGTTCTTTCCAGGCTAGTAGGTTTGAAGGATTTTCACTCTCAATTTCAATGTATGGTATGTAGTATTTGGTCATCATATTTCTTGTTTCTTCTACGATATGAAGCTCTGGAGTTAAAATTCCTCTGGCTAGCTGTCTTGTTGTATAGTTGATGATTTTTCAGTCGTTATGAGATGCAGTGGGAGGAGACCACTTTCTGAAAGAATACTGTCTATAGGACTGGAGTGGAAGGCGCCGGTAGCAAGGCGAATTCCTTGGTGATATAGGGGTTCCATTTTGCAAACGTTGTTTTTATTAGCACGCGTTGTTATAGTAGCTCCGTATAATAATTTTGGTAAAATAACCATTTGTAGAATATGTAGAAGGCATTTTCTATCAGCCCCGAAACTGGTATTGCTGAGACATCTCATTATATTAAGTCGTTTTTTGACCTCGTCTCGTGTCGTTTTAATGTGAAGATTATAGTTGAAATTTTGTCAATCCAAACCCCAAGTAGCTTTTGATGATTATTAAGTGGGATTTCTTCGTTATTCAGAGTTGGGCTGAGTTGATTATTTACTTTCCTTCTTCTCCGTACTCATTACAGCTGATTTGGAGATGTTTTAAAACCAGTAGCGTCGATCCAGTTTTTGTATGGAATCTAGGATTTTTTTGGACTTTTGCGCGAGTCCATTTGGCTGATTTAGAGATAACTGCTATTGTTATGTCGTCTGCGTACATTTTTATGAATGTATCCTTTGGTAGAAAGTCTCTTACGCTGTCAACGGCGAGTAGGAAAAGGTTACGGCCAGTACTGATCCTTGTGGAACGCCGTTCATTTGAGTTTTGATATCTGATAGTTGATCTTCGTATCTCACTTGAAATTCTCTGCGTTCTAAAAAAGTTTGCAGAATCTTGCCATATTACCGGATATCCCTGCTTTTGCTAGCTTTTGCAGGATTAGACGTCGCCAGGTTCTATCATATGCTTTGGATAAGTCCAAGAATATGATTTCTGCATGTTTTTTATTGTATATGCAATCTTTTCCGAAGTTATCGATGAGAGTGAGAACGTTTGTTGTCTGGTGTCCTTTTCGAAATCCATGTTGTGAATTTCAAATATTTTGATTGATTCTAGATGTTCCATTAGACGTTTGTTTACCATTCGCTCGAATAATTTGAGTATGCAACTCGATAGACATATTGGTCTGAGATTCTTTGCTGTGTTTGGACATTTTCCTGGCTTTGGTATTGGTATAAGAATCGATTTTCCATGATTCTGGAAAGATACCACAGGTCCATACGTTGTTGAATGCCGCGAGCAAAATCTTTTAATGTAAAATGGCTTTTTTTTTTACATTGCGTTGTGTATTTCGTCCGGGCCTGGTGAAGTACCTGTAAGTTTATCCAGCTGCACGAGAAGCTCATTCATCGAGTATGGTATGAATAGGCTTGAATTCTGGTTGCTTTTGAAGTGAATTGGATTTTTCTTTCTTTCTGTTTTTTCTGTATGAATTTGGTGGAGTATGTTTCATCGGAAGATTCTTTGTAAAAGTGGTCAGCTATGTGGTTTGCGATGTCAAGCGGCTTCGAAAGAACGTTATTGTCCGCAGCAATAGCCCATGTTCTTGATGGTGAGCCTTTCTTGATATTGATCGGATGCGGTTCCAAATCTCTTTAGTTGGTGTGTTTTCGTTGATCGACGAGGCAAATCTTTCCCAAGTTTTCCGTTTTTCATCTTTAATGATTTTTGCATTCATTTCTGGCCAGTATAAATTCGTCATGAATTAATTGGTATGTTGGATCATCTGGTTTAATTTTTGCTTCTTCCTTAAGGCTTTTCTCCTCTTCTTAACCGCGTCTGCAACGGTTGAGTTCCACCAGGGTACTGACTTTTGGGTGGGCCTTCGTAGAAGATTTGGGTATAGATTTAGAGGCTGCTGTTTGTATCGCTTCTGTTATTTGTTCTATAGAGTAGTTTGTGTTTGGAAGAATGAGTTTCTCAATTTCAGCTTCATAAGTGCTCCAGTCAGCATTTTCAATTTTCCATCTAGCTGTGCGATTTCTGGTTTGTTTTTCGGTACCTATGATGATTGGAAAATGATCACTACCGTGCAGGTCGTTTGCTGTTGTCCAATTTAGTTTGTCGGCTATTTCGGTGGAGCAAATGGTAAGATCAATGCACGAAGTTGGGTTCGTGTTATTGTTATAGTTTGCTGAATGTATGAAAGTAGGGGTTTCATCATTCAAGATTGTTAGATTTCGATCGTTTACTGTAGATTCGACAATTTTTCCTCTGCCATCATCTTTTCCTGATCCCCATCGATTGTGGTGGGCATTGAAGTCACCAGATAGTATGAATGGTTTAGGCAGCGTGTCCAAAATAGTTTCCAATTCCTTCTTGTTGATTTGCTGGCTAGGTGAAAAATATATGCTACATACAGTCATTTTTCGCGCTTTCGCTTCAAGAGTTGAGTTTAGTTGCACTATTTTGTAATTGATCCCTGACTTGCCTGTAATAGCTACTCCGCCTTAACCGGACGGTCGGCGGCAGAGTATTATTGCATACCCAGTGAGGTCGTGTAGGTTTTTCCGGGTTTCCTGTAGCGTAATGATGTTTGGATTATATTTGCTGATTAAAATCAAAAGATCTTCAAATTGGCTTCGTATTCCGTTGCAGTTTCATTGCAGTACTTTTGTTATTAGTGATTCATCGGGAGGGTGAGATTTGTTTTTGGTCATTTGGTGGTGGTGTGAGAAAATTGCTTTATGAGGATTCACAGTCGGAGTCAGGGAGCACTATGCGTGTATTTTCATGTGAATTACCTGGCTATCTTTATAGTTCCTTGTGTTAGGTCTCGTTGTGCTATTAGCACATATCTCTGCATCTTGTTGATCTGGTCTATTCTTTTTCTTGTTGGGGATTGCTCGGTTGAATTTTGTTTTGGAACTTGTTCTCGAATGTGCCTATGTTTCTGAGATTCCTTTTTCTGCTTTTGTGAGCACTCTGTTTCAACTTTGCTTCAACAGCGATTCGTATTCTTACTCGGCCCGTTTCCGAGCTGCTTTCTCTTCAGTGTAAAGCTTGTAACATTTCTCAAATTTTAGTTCCAGAGCATGAAATTTTCGTGGATTTTTTGTTTCGTCCTCCTTATCTTTTCTCTTTTAATGCTGTCTTCTAGTGTATCTGCCAGGTTTTTGATTCGATCATCTCTCATTTTGATGTCTTGCTGGTGTTTTTCTTCTAGGCTTTTCGTTATGGCTTCAACAAAGTTCTGTTTTTTATTGTCAATGACAATTTTCCGTGCTTCTTCGAACGAAATTTTCCGGTCTACTTTAACTTTGATTATGTTCGTTTCGTCGATCCATTGAGGGCATTTATTGCTTGTTGAGCAATGGTCGCTCGTATTGCAGTTGACACATTTTCTGTTTTTTCGCAATTGTTGTCGTGGTATGCCTCGCCGCACCTGAAACAGATTTGTTCGGCGGTACATGAAACGGCAATGTGACCGAATTTCAAGCACTTAAAACATCTTCGCGGTCGGGGATAATACGGCCTCGTAGGAACATTCATATACGCAATTTTGATACTTTCCGGCTCATTGGGACTGTTGATTGTCAACAATAGCGCGGCAGTTTTCTCAAATCTCCGTTAACTTTTTCATAAGCCGACGTACACCAATTACTCCCTGTGATTTGAGTTCTTCTTCGATTACTGTTTCTTCTTCATCAATAACTTCACGGCACGAAACGATTACGCGACACTTATTCAGGGAGAGATGTTCTGTCACAGCAACGGGTGTATTGTCACCGAGCTTGGTAAGCTTCATCAAGTTTTTCGCTTGTTTCTCATTTTTTGTGTGTACAATGACCTTTCCGTCGCGGGTTTTTTTGATTTTTTCCACTTCACCACAGTAACTAGACACTGTTTTTTCAATAAGGAATGCGGAAACCTTTTCCAGGTTTTTCGATTCTGATGCACTTGCTATCACTAGAAATTTCCCATTTGTCGGAGGTTGGTGCCCCCCCAACGAGGGGAAGCTGTTTATGCCGCCTGTCGGCGGCATTTTCTTAGTTTACACTAGTTCAAGTATAATATTTTGATAAACTTCTTCTTAGTATCGTAAATTTGACACAATTGAACGCACTTGTTTTGTGTAGATTTTTGCTGAATGGATACGGTTACGGTTTGTGTCACTGCACTTGAAATACGAAACCGATTGCAATAATTGAACAGCGATTCGCGAAAACGTCTTACCTCGGCAGGTGATCGAACGGTTCTGAATAATAGATGGTCTTGAGTTCAGTCGATACCAAGGTATCTCAGTGACAAACATGTTACTGAGATAACTTGCGTATTTCACAGTAAAAGGGTATATCACAATAGTCCTAAAATCTGGACGCAGTGATCTTCACCCGACAAACGAGGAAAAAAAAAAAAATTACTCCTTGCTAATTTTATAGTTTAGAAATAAAACATCAGTACCAACCCAAGCAACATATTTGTCATAGACGAGTAAGTAAGACCTATATATGACCAATTCAAGTCATGCATATGTTGCTGCAACCAAATTAGTCTGAATTGTGTTACTCGGGAATGGCTAGTACTCTTTCACGTGACTCTTTCCAGGCTGTGAAGTTACCGGCCATCGACGCTAACAAGGTGATCAAAGTTGGTAAAGCTGAAAGTTGGCTGGTCGGTATGTCTAGTCAGCCTCTATCAACCACCGATAGTCGATAAGTGCTTCCGCTGCATCGAAGCGGGACACACATCGTGGGCGTGCAAAGGGCCGGATAGGAGTAACCTATGTAGGCGATGCGGCGAAGAGGGTTATAAGGCGCACACGTGCGAGAAAGCACCATCGTGTACGCTATGCGCGAGCAGGAAGCAGGAACAAAACCGCGCTATGGGTGGGCATGCGTGCCCATTGAGTGACTAAACGAGGAAGCCGTGCAAGTAACGCAGCTCAACCTCAACCATTGTGCGGCCGCCCAGCAGTTGCTGTGGCAGTCGGTAGTAGAAGCGAGAACGGACGTCGCTATCTTGTCGGACCCGTACCGCATCCCCGCGGATAATGGGAACTGGTAGCGGATAGATCCAAATCAGCGGCAATTTGTACGATAGGAAGATACCCGATCCAGGAAGTCCAGGCTGAACACAAAAGCGGTGGGTACAGCTATAGCGAAAATAAATGGAGTGTAGTACTGCAGCTGCTATGCCCCACCAAGGTGACCAATAGAACAATTCACCCACATGGTCGATCAACTGACATCAGACTTAGCAAGCCAGTAGTCATTGCAGGATACTTGCGTAGGCGATAGAGTGGGGGAGGTCGCTTTGCTAACCGGAGAGAGCAAACGCTGCTAGAGGCCTTATCCAAGCTGGACGTAGTGCTATGCAACGAAGACTCGAGAAGTACCTTCCAACGAAACGGTCTGGAATCGACAATAGACGTAACGTTCTGCAGTCCAAGTTTGGTCGGTGATATGCAGTGGATGGTCGACGACGGTTACACCCACAGTGACCATCTAGCTATCCGGTACAGGATAGGCAGCGAGGCAAGAAGAGAAAGCCGGAGAGCTACTCCCACAACCCGGTCGTGGAAGGTTGCCCACTTCGACGGTGGGACCTTCAGTGAAGCTATGGGTCTGGAAGAAAAACACGGGAAGTTTAAGCGGCGACGAACTGGTTGCGGTCCTGTCTCGAGCTTGTGACGCGACCATGCCGAGGAAGGTGCGACCACGGAACTGCAGGCCACAGGTATACTGGTGGAGCGATGAAATTGCAGCCCTTCGAGCAGCCTGTCTCCGGGCTAGAAGAAAAACGCAAAGGACACGCTTGGTGGAAGTGAGGGAGGAACGCATCGAGCAATTCAAAGCAGCGAGACTGGCTCTAAACAAGGCCATCAAAGAAAGCAAGAAAGCCTGCTTCGACAGACTGTGCCAGAGCGCCAACTCGAACCCATGGGGAGACGCCTATCGGGTGGTGATGGCCAAAACAAGAGGAGCACTGGCTCCTCCCGAGCGATGTCCAACGAGGCTGAAGACTATAATCGAGGCACTATTCCCGCACCACAGCCCAACCCACTGGCCGCCAGCAGCGAGGGTAGCAAATGATGAAGCGGTGGAGAGGGTGACGGTAGAAGAGATATTGACGGTGGCAAAGTCCCTCGACCCGAGTAAAGCACCTGGTCCGGACGGGATCCCGAATATGGCATTGAAGGCAGCCATAACGACTAACCCGAACATGTTTAGATTGGCCATGCAGAAGTGTCTGGACGAGAGGACATTCCCGGATATATGGAAGAGACAGCGTTTGGTCCTGTTACCGAAACCTGGCAAGCCACCAGGAGACCCCTCAGCGTACAGACCAATCTGTCTTATAGACACGGTAGGGAAGCTACTGGAGAAGTTGATCCTGAACAGACTGTCACCGTACGTGGAGGAGGTGGGAGGATTATCGGGCGAGCAATCCGGCTTTCGGAGAGGACGGTCTACTCTGGGTTCCTTTGAATCGGTGGTTGGAACTGCAGAGGTCACCATCGAATACAAGCAGTGCGGTATACGTTACTGCGCAGTAATAAAATTCAACAGTGCGTGCCGCATTGAGATCGTGAACTCGTTGCTTCCGACTGGGAGTACCGGTAGGGCTGTGCAAGATGCTGGAATCTACTTTCAGAATCGAGTAATGATCTACGAGACAGACGAAGGCTTAGCTACCGCCCCATCACGGCAGGTGTCCCACAGGGATCAATTTTGGGTCCATTGCTGTGGAACGTGATGTACAATGGCGTGCTGCGGTTGAAGCTCCCGCCAGGAATCAAGTTAGTGGGATTCGCCGATGACGTAACCATGACCGTGTACGGAGAATCCGTCGAAGAGGTCGAATTGACTGCAGCCTATTCGATCAGCCTAGTGGAGGAATGGTTGCGCAGCAAGAAGCTACAGTTGGCGCATCATAAAACGGAGATGATAGTCGTTAACAATCGGAAATCGGTTCAGGGAGGCGACAATTAGAGTCGGCGGATGTAATATCACCTCCAAGGGATATCTCCAACAATTGGGGATGACGCTCGACGATAAGCTGAGCTTTAAAGTCATGTCGACTACGCCTGCCAGCGCGCGTCGACGGCGATAGCGGCACTATCGCGGATGAAGGCGAACATCTCTAGGGTGTGCTCCAGCAAGCGCAAGCTGCTGGCAAGCGTGGCGGTTTCAATACTACGATACGGAGGACCAGCTTGGGTGTCAGCGTTGAGCGTAAACTGCAACGATGCGAAAGCTGGAGAGTACTCATAGGCTAATGTGCCTGAGAGTTATCAGCGCATATCGCACCGTATCTCGCGAAGCGGCATGTGTACTCGCGGGCATGATGCCTATCAAACTGGTGGTAGAGGGAAGACGAGGAGTGCTACGCCCTCAGGGACACCTATAACGCGCGGAGGAATGTAAAGTCAGCAACGGGAGCCAAGTGGCAGAGAGAGGGACAACTCGCCTAAGGGAAGGTGGACCCATCGCTTAGTCCCAAGTGTGTCGGCATGGATTAGCAGACCTCATGGGAGCTAAACTTTGGCTTGACCCAGTTCTTAACAGGCCATGGATGCTTCAAGTGGTACCTACACAGGTTTGGTCACGCGGCTTCTCCCACCTGTCCGCAATGCCCAGACGTGACAGAAACGGCTGAACACATCCTGTTCACATGTCCTCGGTTCGAAACGGAGAGGAGTGCGATGTTGGGGGCATGCGGAACGGACACCAACACCGATAACATCGTCATAAAAATGTGCCAGAACCCAGAACAGTGGAGAGCGGTTGCAAGAGCGACGTCCAGGATAGCCGACATCCTGCAACGAAGTTGGCGCATAGAGCAGCAGCAGGCAGCCGTTACGAATAGCGGACCATGAGTCGTGGAAGTCGTGAATATATATGTCGATAATGGATGGGAACGACAGCGTCGCAACTGTATTCAGCTTGCGGAGAGCGCGTAGCCGCAGAACGTGGCGAAACGGCCGGGTTCGGAGGAGCTCCCGCTTTCGGGGAACTTCTCGTCGGAGTAGGTTAGATCCGCCGTCGGGGACTATCCGAGTCGTTCGCGATCGCGACCGAGGCGGTAGCTAAATGGCTCAATGAATAAGGTGAGCGCTGAATGGCTCAAGGCAAATGAAACTCGGTTATCGGAGTAGGCCAGGGTCCACCGCCGGGGATCAGCTGAGTAGACCGTGGCGTGCGAATGTACCGGCTTCGGGTCGTCAGGGCACCATTGAACTGGGAGTTATCCCCACCCGGAATCTTTGGATTGACCTCGGCACTCGCCTGGTCACCCGTTGAGACGGGTCGTCGATTACGGGGAGCTTCCGACGTCAGGGAACTCCTGTCGGAGTAGGATTGATCCACCGCCGGGGGACTATCCGAGTAGTCCGCGACCAAGGTGAGAGCTGAATGGCTCATCGGTTAAGTAAGAAGCTGAAAGGCGCAGTTCATGGGAAAATCGGTTAATCGGAGTAGGTCCACCGCCGGGGACCAGTTGAGTAGATCGAATGCGTGAATACACCGGTTCGGGTCGTCGGGTCACCACTGAACCGGAAGCTACCTCCACTCGGAATTTTTGGTCTGACTTCGGCACTCGTCCGGTCACCCGTTGAAGTGAGAAAGTGCGTAGGACTTGAGCTGATCTATGAATATGCTAACCAGGTGAAGGTGTAGTGTTGGTAATGTAACAGCCATCCACGAATGCGGGTCGTCGGTATCGGGGAGCTTCCGCCGCCAGGGGACTCCCCGTCGGAATAGGGGTAGATCCGCCGCCGGGGACTATCTGAGTAGCTTGCGAGCACGTTGAGAGCTAAATGGCTCTAAAATAAAAAGGAAAGTAGATGCGTTGCTGAATGGCACAAGGAAAAAAAAGTAAAGGGCTTAAGGGCCCACGCTTTTTGTGTGCTTGCTGGCACCAATAAGGGAGCCAAAGGGCTCAGACGTATGACAAAACATCGAAGAGAGGCACTGTGAAAGGTGTTGTTTTGGGAGGAGTACTTTTAGTACTGCTTTCCCCCACAGAAGTAATACTGAAAGGTAGTCCCGGGGGGAATTGTGCATTAGAAGAGAGGGTAACTCAAGTAACCTTCTGTTGCTTGGGTGGGTTTAGTGGGTCCGGCGGTCTGGCCTTCTGCCAATCTGGCCTTCTTCATCCCTCTATAAAAAAAAAAAAAAAAAAAAAAAAAAAAAAAGGCTGTACGCCACAGGTACATAATTAAACTCGATTCTGTTATGTTTGCGCTGCGCACGAGCCGAAAAAATATACACCGAGAAAATTATTTATATTGAATATATTTGTCGCACACATATTTTTTTGCAATTTGGCGACCCAAATATATGCAATTTGCACATAAATTCAATAACTGCATATTAGAGACCACACATACATTTTATTTGATTATAGATTATATTTGTACCTCGCGTGGAGAGTATATGTGTGCAATTAATTAGAATCATGAATTAAATTAATGGATTTTTGCCAATAAAAATGTGTGGAATTTTTGCAGTGTAGCTTACGAAAATGCTGACAGCACCGACGGCACAAGACTCTCACGCAGCAGCGAGAAACAGTTTGCCGATGAACTGTTTCGGTTTGATCGGTGCATGAAATTTGACTGGATCAAATGTAAACAATCACATAATCAAAGTGTTTTACTGTACATTTCCCAACACTGATCCTGTCCCATTGTTTGCTATTGAAAATTGGCCGGATTGTATCAGAAGTTATGGCCAGAATACTATTTTCTATGCGCAATACACGCTAAAAAACACTCACTCATACTTTTTAGTATTTGATTAATCAGGGTTTTTCTTCCTTAATCCTTCTTCTCTCTTTATTTTTCCTTCATCCGTATATTTCTTTCTTCTTCCTTCCATCTTCTTCGTTTTTCCTATTTTCTTCTTCCTGCTTCCTTCTTATGTTTTACTTCTTCTCTCTAACTGACTGTTTCTTCCATCTTTTTTCTTCCTTTTATTGTTTCTTTCTTCCTTCTCCCGTCTACATTCTTCTTTTTTCTTGTCTATTCCTTCTTTCTTATTTCTTGATTGTTATTTCTTTCTTCTTTTTTTTCTTCTCTTTAGCATTAGTGGATGTTGAATTATAAAAACAGAAAAACAAACTGTTTATAATTATGCATGTTGACCAAATGGACAAAACTGATTGCTTTTTTCAACCGATCCGATAAAATATATAAATCATTCAAGTATTTAATGATCCATATCTTTCAGCATGATAGGATTTCTGGATTCCTTCCTGGAGTTTCTCCAAAGATTCTTCTTGGAGCTCCTCCAGAAAATACTCCTGTAGATCCTCCTGTAGTTCTTCCAAATATTTCTCCTTAGATTTTTCAGGAGCTTTTCCAGGGTTTCCTTGTGAAGTTCTTTCATTTTTTTTCTTGGAGTTCCTTCAGGAATTCTACCTGGAACTCCTCCAGAAATTCTTCTTCCAGAAATTCTTGGAATAACTCACGTCGGTTACAACTTTAAGAAGTGACAAATGTGAGAAAAAAAATCATGCGGCAGCGATATTTTAAATTTGGAAAATTCCCGGAGCATTTTCAGGAGAAAGTCAAAAACGATATTTTGTGGAACTTCAGTGTTGATATCTAGAAGAGCTTCAGGAGACATTCCTATAGGGTCCCGAGGAGAAATTTCTGATGGAACCAAAGTAGAAATCACTGGAGAAGTTCCAGAATGATTTGCTGAAGGAACTCTCAAAAATATCTGGGTGGAGTTATCGTAGAAACTCCAGGAGGAATTTCTGGTGGAATTTGGAAGAATTTCATGACAGATTTGTGGAAGAACTTCAGAGTGGAATTGTGCAGAAACTGCAGGAGCAATTGTTATGGGCTCCTCAGGGGGAATTTCTGGCTGAACTTCAGGAGATATTCGTGGAGGAACTGCAGAAGGAGTTTATGTAGAAACTTTCTAAGATCTCTTTGTATAGCTCCTTCAGGAAATACGAAAAAAATCCTAGTTGAACTCCAGAATTCATATAAGAACTGCAGAAGTAATTTCTGTGCGATTCTCCTGAATGGAATCCTGTATTTCTGGAAGAACTCTAGAAGGTATTCAACAGGAACCCTGAATTCTCAAATTCCTAAACTCCTAAACTCTATTACTTTATTACCAGACTAAGGCCGGAGTGGCCTGTGCTGTACATAAAAGTCTTCTCCATTCAGCTCGGTCTATGGCTGCACGTCGCCAACCACGCAGTTTGCGGAGGGTTCGCAAACCTTGCCTGCTGTGCACCTTGCCTTCTTGTTCCCGACGGATCGTTGTCGAAAACCATTTTCACCAGATTACTGCCCGACATTCTGGCTACGTGCCCGGCCCATCGCAGTCGTCCGATTTTCGGGTTGAACGATGGATGTTTCTCACAACAGCTGCTGCAACTCGTAGTTCATTCGGCTCATCCACGTACCGTCCGCCATCTGCACCCCACCATAGATGCTACGCTGCATTTTCCTTTCGAAAGCTCCCAGTACGCGTTGGTCCTCCACGAGCATCGTCCAGGTCTCGTGTCCGTAGAGAACTACCGGTCTAATAAGCGTTTTGTAGATAGTTATTTTGGTATGGCGGCGATCTCTATTCGATCGGAGCGTTTTGCAGAGTCCAAAGTACGTACGATTTCCTGCCATGAAGCGTCTCTGAATTTCTCTGCTGGTATCGTTATCGGAGGTCACCAGTGAGCCCAAGTACACGAATTCTTCAACCACCTTGATTTCATCACCACCAATACAAATTCGTGGCCACCAACACAAAATGTGGCCTACGTTGTCTTCTCTTGAGCCTCTTCCTATCATGTACTTTATCTTAGACGTGTTGATGACTAGTCCAATCTGTTTAGCTTCGCTCTTCAGTATAATGTAGGCTTCCTCCATCCTCTCAAAGTTACGTGCCACTCGTGTTAATTCCTGCTCTTCGTATTACCCCTTCCAAAGCGATGTTGAATTGCAGACACGAAAGACCATTCCCTTGCCGTAACCATCTGCGCGTTTCGAAGGGTCCGAAAATGCCCCTAAAACTTGAACTACGCACAACACCCGATCCAACGTTGCCTTGATCAACCGTGTCAGATTATCCGGAAATCCGTGATCGTGCATTAGCTGCCATAGCTGGTCCCGATCGATTGTATCATATGCGGCTTTGGAGTTGATAAATAGATGATGTGTGGGCGGGGCACGTTGTATTCGCGACATTTCTGCAATATCTGACGTACGGCGAACACCTGATCTATGGTAGAGCGTTCAGCCATAAATCCCGCCTGGTACTGCCCCACTTGTTAGTCGGCGGCATAGAATTTGGGAGATCATCTTGTAGGCGGCGTTCAGCAATGTGATTGCGCGGTAGTTTTTACAATCCAGCTTATCGCCCTTTTTGTAGATGGGACACACGACACCTTCCATCCACTCCTGCGGCAGAACCTCATCCTCCCAAACCTTGGTAATCACCCAGTGCAGCGCTCTAGCCAGTGCCTCACCATCGTGTTTAAACAGCTCTCCTGGTAGTTGGTCAACTCCAGGTGCTTTGTTGTTTTTCAACCGGCCGATCTCCTCCTGGATTTCCTGGAGATTCGTAGCCGGAAGTCGCATGTCCTGCGCGCGTGCTCCTAGGTTCATTACCATACCGCCACCGTTGTCTGCCACATCGCCGTTCAGGTGCTCTTCGTAGTGCTGCCGCCACCTTTGGATCACCTCACGCTCGTTTGTAAGAAGGTTCCCGTTTATGTCCTTACACATATCGGGCTGTGGCACATGGCCCTTACGTGAACGGTTCAACTTCTCATAGAACTTTCGTGTGTTATTAGCGCGGTACAGTTCCTCCGTCTCTTCACGGTCTCGATCTTCCTGCTGGCGCTTTTTCCTCCGGAAAATCGAGTTTTGTCTGTTTCGCGCCCATTTGTATAGTGCCTCGTTCCTCCACGTGCGGTGTTGCAGCAATCTCGCCCATGCTGCATTCTTCTCCTTAACTAACTGCTCACATTTCGCCGTCATACCAGTCGTTTCCTCTGATCCGGAGCCACCGTGCCTAGTGCAGCGGTTGCGGTGCTTCCAATGGCGGATCGAATATCTCTCCAGCCACCTTCAAGAGATGCTGCGCCTAGCTGCTCTTCCATTGGGAGTGCCACTTCCAGCTGCTGCGCGTTGAGCTTGACTACCGCCTTGTAGCCGCCTATTGTTAAGCCGTGGCGTTCGTTTACGACGCGTGTTGTACACCGTCTAGAGTTTTGAGCGCAGTCATACTGCAACGAGGTGGTGGTCGGATTCAATATTTGCACTGCGGTAAGTGCGGACGTTCGTAGTGTCGGAGAAGAATTTACCGTCGATTAGAACGTGGTTGATTTGGTTTTCCGTTTCTTAGTTAGGTGATGTCCATGAGGCCTTGTGGATATTTTTGCGGGGAAGGAAGGTGCTTCGGATTACCATTCCGCGGGAGGCTGCGAAGTTTATGCATCGTTGGTCATTATCATTCAATACGGTGTGCAGACTATCTGGTCCGATGACCGGTCTATACATTTCCTCCCTTCCTACCTGAACGTTCATATCGCGATGACGATTTTTACGTCCCGCAGTGGGCATCCATCGTATGTCTGTTCCAGGTGTGCGTAGAACGTTTCTTTCTCGTCGTCGGGTCTCCCTCCGTGTGGGCAGTGCACGTTGATGATGCTATAGTTGAAGAAACGGCCTTTGATCCTCAGCTTGCACATCCTTGCGTTGATTGCCAACCAATCACGCGCTGACGCATCTTCCCCAGCACTATGAAGCCGGTTCCCAGCTCGTTGGTGGTGCCACAGCTTTGATAGAAGGTAGCCGCTCGATGCTCGCTTCTCCACACTTTTCGTCCTGTCCAGCAAATCTCCTGCAGCGCCACGACGTCGAAGTTGCGGGGATGTAATTCATCGCAACCTGCGAAGCCTAGTGACTTGCAGTTCCATGTTCCAAGCTTCCAATCGTGATCCTTTACTCGTCGCCTAGGTCTTTGCCGATAATATCGAGTCGTATTATCTCTTATATTGCTCGTAATTATTGGTTTTCCAGGTGGCTTATTGGGCCTGCGCAAACGTCCTATCTCGTCGGAGGGCCGTCGTGTCAGGTCTGTTTTGTGTCCCACCTGACTCCAAGACTTGGGCTTGTGCGCTTTGAGCGGCACACAGTCGCTTTGGTGGGGGTTACTTGCGGATACATGCAGCTTTTTATAGGAGTTTACCAGGGCCACTGTCAAACCCCACCACATCCTTGGCAAGCCGCACAACTCGCAGATGGCCTGGGGAGGGATCGTCAAGCCCTTGATCATAGTCCCTGCTGCCCGCAAACGTATTGTATATGCTTAGAATTTAGTTCTGAGTATCGCAGATTTGGCGGGGAATGGATTTCATGTCGTGCAGAAATGGCGCAGATTTGATTCTAGTCGGCTCGGATCTAGCGCCCAAAATATTTCAGGATCTCCGTAACAACCCTGCAAGTTCGAAACTCGCTGCGTTTTAGTTTAAACCATGATCAGTTTTACCTTGTATAGATGTAACAATTTTAACTATTAATAAATTATTTCTCGTTTGCCCGATGATGTCAGTTGATTGTAGGTTAAAATGACTTTTTTTTATATATTGACCTCACTCCATGTCATCAAATGCGTCTTTTACGAGCTTTTAGAAATTGTGCCACACTAGTGGGGGGAAATGGTGCAAATTTAGATTGTTTAAATCGCCGTTTCTTATTTATATTATATTTTTCATTTATTTGTAACGATTTTTGAAAAGATGAAGAGGTTTTGTGCCTTTTTGAGAAATAATTCTAAATTTCAAAGGGGGTTTTCCCTCTTCCAAATTTTCAGTTAAAATAAATAAATAAATTTGGTTAATTATTGAATGTTTAAATGAACTATTTTTAAATGTATCAAACCATAATACACTTTTGCACTAGTTCAAACCATGAATAAATACACTACTACCTTCCCGATATTAACCTTACTGAATTTTAAATCAAAAATTTCATCACAATATATTGATTGTTGATGCTCGATATGAAGATAATTGAAGGATGAAAATTTTTCACAGCTGAAGTCGTGTAGCTCTAGCGGAACCATTTTCAGTGAACTCAATCAAAACTAAAACGCAAAAGTAACGCAACACCTTACTAATAGTGTTGGCGCGTGTCGTCATTGTGAAACTTTTCGCAACAACAACAACATCTCAACATCATCGGCAAATATATTCCACCCATCAAATAGGTTGGAAGGAAACCCTTTTCCAATGCAAACACGCACACACGCACCCCCTTTCTCCGCAAAGCAAATTCCATTAGCGGTCCTGCCGATCGGCAACGTTGAAATGCCGGATAGATGGGCGAACCGTAAATTGGATTCCTCATAGAGGCCCTTTGAACCCTGCCTGCGTCTTCCAACGGGCCGTCCGGACCATGACTGTGGCCAAATTGTGTTAACCCCCAGCCAGACTATGAACAAACGGTGGAGCTCGAAAGATGACACGCTCGCCGGTCGACTGCCAGCAACAACGTAGCTGCGAGTCCTTTGTTGTGTCGCAAAATTTTCCATCAACTTCCAAGTCGAACCCTAGTCGGAAGTGAGAGTCGACCGGGTGACACACTTTTCGTCCTGAACCTGCTGCGGATGGGATTTGTGGATCGGGTGCTAGGAAAGAAGGAGGCGTTTGGGCGAGTGTGTTGATGGAAATGTTCTGTCTGAGGCAGATGGCTGTTTTTTTTGCGGAAAGTTTGCACACAGCCGCTTGAGTGTCAATATAATTGGATCTTTTTTGGGTCATGCTGAGCTCTGGTGGAAAAGAGTGTCCTTGAGCGTATCTCTCGAACATGCTTGTTGCCTTCTTTCTTTGGAATTACTAATTGTATAAACTTTGTTTGCTTTTATTAATGCATTATTTAGCTCTATCTGTATTGTGAATATTGTCGATGATTGATTGTATTTTCTTCCAACCAACTAAACTAATTCACTTTTCTTGTTTTTATTTTTTACAGGTAAGCAAAAGCTACATGGAGGTTATATAATTTTTGCTGGTGTAATCTTCCAGAGAAAAATGTAAGTTATTGAGTTCCTGCGATGACGAGACATAAAATATTTACATATTTTAAAAAGCAATCAATGTATTCCATCCCATAAATGCGAATGATAATAAATGGCTTCACGATTTTTTTAAACTTTTGTCTAATTTGACTCCTAAATTGTTGAAGATATTAATCGCATTCCGAGATGCAGAAGTAGTAGTTCTTGTTTAGTTCAATTCTTTGTGTGTCTGCTCATAAGTGACGATTAACAACAGCCAATCCTCCACTGATCGTAGCAGCAGTCACTGCGTACAAAACTCATATCTGATTTTGTTGACGACATCTTAGTCGTCATTGTCGTAAATCAGAATCAGTGCAAACACCGTCCCACACAGTTTCTAGTATCGTCGGAATTCATGACCGTGCGAAAGTAGGTTAAGGATTCTCGTTGCCTTCTTGCTGCGAGCAGAGTTCCACCTCACTGCCGGCTTCTCGTACGGGTCTGAAAGAAAAGTATAGGTCGGGGATGGGTATTTAGAGGGAAAAAAAAGTTTATTAAATTTAGCAGTGATGCTGATGCTGTGAGCTGTGGCGTCTCGCCTCCCAACAGCAGCCCCGATACCGGCTTCGTCTTAAGTCCCCATGAAATAAGAAATAAAAACTGGTGAAGGAGCCGAGAAATGGATGCAAATGGATGGCACAAAGCTTCGCTTTCTCCTCCGTGTGCTCGCTTGCTTCTTTCTATCGTCAATTCACTTAACGTGGTTGTGGCCTCTTTAGGTTAGTAGAAATTGTCAGACGGCAAGCGGTTCGTCCTTGGCTGTGGATACGGGAACGTGTTTTCTCATTCTCATGTTGCGGTATTCGCGTCACGTGGACTCGTTCCTATGGCAGCACCCAAAAGAGCTGTTTGTGTATCTTGATACAGCGGAGGAGGACGCATGTTTGCCCTTGAGATGCTGGGAGTAGTTTCTTTGTGCGAGCCTTCAGGGCAGATAGAAATAGTTGGGGACCTGGAAAAAGGCTCAGATGAAATTCCACACAAGCTTTTCATGGAATTATGAATAGGATTTTGATCAAAACTTGAATTTAATTTTAATAAAATTTAGAAAATTATTGTATTGAAACGCTGAGTATTCTGTCAAAAAACCTGATTAATATTTAGTCTTATCCTTGAACTGTGTACTAGATCTATGAAAGTGCTGAAATTTTCTTTGAATCCCTGGCTGAATTCTGTTGCAATCCTTAAAGGAACCAAATAAAATCTTGTGTGGCATTTTGTTAGAATCTTAAACTGGGTTCTATTCGAATCTTTTCGGTGGGGCTGTTGATAAAGATTCTGTTTGAATTTGAACAGATTAAATCCGGCTTTTAAACTACTTATAATTTTGTAATTTACGAAGAATTTTATCATTATGTTCAAGTGGCGGTTCCCCAACCTAATAATGTACAAGTCAAGGAAATTCCCCACCATGGCACGATTTATTAGAAATACCGGCCGCCCATTCCGGTGCAGGCCCGTTCGGAAGCAATGACTCATCGGGCAGCCAATTCTCGTTGCATGCAACACGTATGTAGGTGCTTCGGTCCTCCTGTTCTCAATTCCCACCTGGGTCTTCACCTCGGATTGTATTTGCCAAACGGTCGATCACCACACTACTCGAACGTCATCGCGCCACGCCACCGACACCGTCTGTGTTGTGCGGGGGCTTCGCTTGTGTCAGACTCAAACTCGAAAGAAGCTCAAAACTAGTTCACTGTGCCTTTCGGTCGGCCCCCAGAAGAGAGTAAACTGCAATCAATCACGCAAACTAGGCGAACTGGGTATGTGCAGTGCTTCACCATCATTGTTGGGTTGGTTGTTTGCTGCGAAGCACACCACAACCCAAACAATGCACCTTTCAAATAGGCAGGCGTTTTAATAAATTGCCATCGGAAGCTTAGACTGGTGCGGGTACGGATGCAATGCAACGTCTCGACTCGCGGGTGATGGTGGGTCCAGGTCCAGGTGGGAAACTCTCCTCAAGTGGCGGGTGCGCGCACGAAAATGCCAAAAACTCCTCCTACCTATCCGGCGGGCGGCGGCGGTACGTCTACTGACTGCTGAATGAGGAGATTTGTAGTTTTGCGGGCGACCCTGTCGGTTTTGGTGTGTACATCCTGTTCATCATAGGGTCCCCTTGGCTATGAAGAACAACATCGGTACTGAAATAAGTAGGTTGGCAGTTTCCTTCGGAATGAAGTCTTGTCGGTTGCAAACGTCCTCGATCTAATTGGGATTCAGTGCAGTTGCATTATTTTAATTCGCTACAAAATGAGTAATTAATTCGATGAATATAAAAAATGATCTCTAATTAAAGATGATTTGTTAAAAAAATAATTAATGTTTGGGACTATCTGTCAAAATTTGTTAAACATTCGTTGATAGACGACCATGGAAAGAGTGTAATCGCTGAAAAACGCGAAAAAAACAAGCAACACAAGAGAATAGCGATAATGTCTTTTTCCCAATCTGCATAGGATAAGGTGAGGTATTTGTTGCGAACTTTTCAAACTGCGATTATTAATATATTTCTAGGGTTTCAACTTTTCGTTTCAATAAGACCAAAGCAAGCAACCGTTTTTCGGGTCAACGGAGAATCTTTTTTCGATGTTTATGTTGAGGAGCATCTCATCAAACTACACTCTAGAATTAACCTTGGAAGATAAACGAAAATCGTTCCTATTCCTTTTTTCGTCTGATCACTTTAACCTTTCACTCATTTTTCGCGAGAATTATCGCAGAACAACTACAAAATTGTATGGCCGCACCGGGATTCGAACCCAGAATAATAACAATAATAGCCATAAGGATGCACTCACTCTAGCCACACCAGCACGCTATCTGCATGTAAGGATTAAGTTGGGGAAGACCCATTAATAAGGTAACGCAAAAACCGACCATTTTCGACCTCCTCCCTTCCGACCTATGTCACACTTTTTGTATGAAGCATCTGGCAACACTTCAGGCAACCTCCACTTCCCGCTCTAAGCATTACATAAATTATTAATGTTTCCATTTGTTCCACATAAGTTATTACAATTTGCATTGATGATACCACGAAAAGGCTCGAATATGAAGGAAAAGGAGCAAACCAACGTTTGGGCGCAATCGAAGTGTGTGTCTGTACAAACCAGTAACGCTGGGTAGACACCTTTACATGGTGTGTTACGGGGTAAGATCTACCACGGTTACATTGCCAGCTACAGGCAAATCCTGACCCAACGAATACCTTCCTCATTATCCAACTCCGTGGTACTTATAAGGGTGTCGCCAAGTCGGTGGCCTCTCGTTAAGTAAGTACCACATCAACAATTCCTTCCTCTCCCTAGCTACGGTGAAGATGGGCGTAGCCAGGAGTAGTAATCCTCATGCTTTTGTTATTTTTGTTTAAGACTGGAATCAAGGACCACTCCCCTTCTTGATTTCTGATAGCATTCTAGATAAGGATCTCAAAAGTAAAACATGAGTATCACTAGTGTCCAATCTACGAATTACACCGTAACAATGCTAATGCTAATGCTATAATCGAAGTGTGTGTCTGTACAAACTAACACTCATTGTCTGGCAGTGATTTTATGGAAGAAAGCTGTCTGTTTAAACAGTCAGATCAGATTTAATCCGAGAGTCAGAAAATGCTAGCTCTACTACAGCTCCACTTACCCATTTCAGAATGCCTGATATTTCATGTGCACTCTGAGGTCACTTTTTCTAACAGTAAGCCCTGCCTGGTTATGCCACTGTTTATCAAATGGATAAAGGTGTCATAATCAAACTATCACATTCAAAATAATTTTTCCTTCTTTTTACTGCGGAAACTGGATGAACTTACCCTTTTTGGTTCTTTTTACCAAATCATACACCAACTCTACTAAATATAAATTATAAATAATAATTTGATTAGCGTTTGCATATTTGTCTCATCTTTACTGGGATTCTCAAATACATGGAACAGTTATCCGTATAACGACAGTATAGTAGATATAAAAAAAATCATAATTCAGCAATTATTTATGTTTTTTTTACTAATTTTATTTGCTAGTTATCTGATACATGCATTCATCTCTTAGACTAAGTGTTCCGTGTTTTCTTAACACTATCATCCTTATTTGCTTAAGTGTTACATTTTAGTTACTATTAATACATTTCAATTGCCTCTGGCAAGACAGAATATTTCCTCTGGTTGAATTGATTGAACCATGTAGGAATTACAATGTTTTCTACTTAAACTAAACTTAACCTAATTTAAACTAAGGGTACAAGGAGGCTAATCGTTGCAATAGAAGATTGCAACGATTTTGTCTAAAATTGGAAATTAGTCTGTTGGAGATTTGTTGCAGTGTCTCAATAGTAGAAATTCTAGGAAGTTTTTTGGTATTTTTCCACGGAGGCAACTTCAGAGTAATTTTCAGAAGTTTATTTTGAATCCTCTGAAGTGCCTTCTTTCTGGTATTGCAGCAACTAGTCCATATTGGCACAGCATACAACATGGCAGGTCTAAAAATTTGTTTGTAAATCAAAAGTTTGTTCTTAAGACAAAGGTTTGATTTTCTGTTTATAAGTGGATATAGACACTTAATATATTTGTTACATTTGGCTTGAAGGCCTTCAATGTGATTTTTAAAAGTTTATTTTTGGTCTTAGCGAAGTCCTAAATATTTTGCTTGCTAGACCAATTAATTGGAATCCCATTCATAGTGACAATATGTCTGCTAGAAGGTTTCAAATAAGAAGCTCTCGGCTTATGTGGGAAAATTATAAGCTGAGTTTTGGAAGCATTCTGGGAAATTTTCCATTTTGCAAGTAAGTGGAGAAAATATCCAAACTTTTTGCAATCTACTACAAATGACACGAAGGCTACATGCCCTTTGGCTGAGAGACCTGTGTCATCTGCAAACAAAGATTTTTGACACCCTGGTGGTAAATCAGGTAAGTCAGAAGTAAAATGTTATACAAAAATGGGCCCCAGTATGCTGCCTCAGGAGAACACCAGTTTTACAGGTAATCTATCAGATTTAGAATTCTGATAGTTTACCTGCAGTGAGCGATCTGATAAATAATTTGGATCAGTTTAAAAATGTACAGAGGAAAATTAAAATTCATCAATTTTACAATCAAACCTTCATGCTAAACACTGTCATGCTTTCTCTATGTCAGAAAAAGCAACTCTAGTCGAATATCCTTCATATTTGTTGAACTGAATTAAGTTCGTAACTCTTAATAACTGATGAGTGGTAGAATGCCCATGGCGAAAACCAAATTGCTCATCAGCAAAAAATAGAATTGTCATTAATATGAACCATCATTCTATTTAAAATAATCTTTTCAAACAGTTTGCTTATTGAAGAAAGCAAACTGATTGGCGATAACTAGAAGCCTCAGCTGGATTTTTTGTCCGGCTTCAAAATTGGAACAACTTTGGCGTTTTCCATTTATCTGGGAAGTATGCCAATTGAAAACATTTGTTAAATAAATTTTCAAGAGGTGAGCCAGTTTAGGGCTGCAAGCCTCTTTTAACAAAGAAAAAAAAAAAATTAACCAAAAAGGATAAAGAGCTCTCAGGAAGTTGTTTGATAAGTATGTAGAAAATACCATCATCACCCGTATTCATATTCATTCATTCATATTTTTAAATTTTCTAGTAATAGATCTCACTTCATCCAAATTAGTTCCCAACGAAGGGTCAAAACATTATCTTGGTTGAGAATGTCTTCGAAGCTTCGTGTAACCTGATCCTCAATTGGACTAGTGAGACCTAGACTAAAATTATGGGCACTCTCGAACTGCTGAGCAAGTTTTGAGCCTTTTCGCCATTTGTTAATAAAATTGTATTTCCTCTTTAAGCGCTGGAATTGGCTTTTGAGGTTTTTTTAAGAATTTTCGTTAATTTCCAAAAGGGTTTCTGACTGGGATCCAACTGAGACATTATTCTCAAAGTTGGTATTTCTCAGAATAGCGAAACGTTTTTAATTTCATTTTGCAAATCTCGCCAAATAACTTTCAACGCGGGATCGCGAGTTCTTTGGTATTGCCTTCGCCTTCACATTTTAAGACGGATCAGTAGCTGAAGATCGTCGTCAATAATAATGGAGTTGAATTTAATTTCACATTTAGGAATTGTAATGCCTCTGGCTTCGACAATTAAATTTGTCAAAGATACGAGCGCATTGTCAATATCACTTTTGGTATCCAAAGGAATATTAACATCAAAATTCCTATCGATATATGTTTTATATAAATTCCAATCAGCTCTATGATAATTAAAAGTAGAGCTGATTGTATTGTCAATGGCTCCTTGTGAGATTTCAAATGTCACAGGAAGGTGATCAGAGTCAAAGTCAGCATGAGTTACCAGTTGGCCACACAGCTGACTTGAATCCGTTAAAACTAAATCAATTGTAGAAGGATTTCGACTGGAAGAGAAAAACAAGTAGGGCCATTGGGATATTGAATAGTTTAATATCCTGCAGAACAATCTTCAAATAAAATTTTGCCGTTGGAATTGCTTTGAGCATTATTCCATGAACGGTGTTTGGCATTGAAGTCACCAATTACGAAGAATTTTGATTTGTTGCGAGTCAGAATTTGAAGATCAGCTTTCAACAAATTCTTTTGCTGCCCATTGTATTGAAAAAGACAAATAGGCTGCAATGAAGGAAAAATTGACCAAAATTTGTTTCAACAGAAACTCCAAGGTTTCAAAACTTTGGTTTCAAACGAAGAAAATAATTTATGTTTGATACGTCTATTAATGACGATGGCGACCCCACCACAGGCGCTGTCAAGATGATCATTTCTGTAGATAAAATAGTGAGTAAAATGGTGAGTCCTGGTTTTAAATACGTTTCAGTTATAATGGCAATATGCACATTATGAACTGAAAGGAAGTTGAATAATTCATCTTCCTTACCCTTTAGAGAGCGGGCATTCCAATTTAGAACTTTCACTTTCCGTTGGGACATGGGTATAAACCTCATTTTGAGAAGAGAAATTTTATCTACCAGCAGCGATGTTTGCATACGTGGGTACATTCGAAAAATTGGAATTTACTGAAGGGCTTGCGGCAAAATTTGTTTGAGAATTGTGGTGGGTATGAATTGCTCGACCGGTAACTGGTTTCGAAATTTGAGCGTTTGAACAATTTCTACCCGTAGAATCTGGGATCCGATTGGAATTTCCCGTCATCAATTTTGTACGGGAATTTAAAACTTTTGCGTGAAGGGCATTCCCAGAAATTAGATTTATGATTGCCCCCACAATTTGCACATTTAAATTTATTGGAATCTTCTCTCACAGGACATGCGTCCTTGGCGTGAGTGATTCCACCACAAATCATGCATTTAGCATCCATGTGACAATGTTTGGTTCCATGACCCCACTTTTGGCACTTACGGCACTAGGTGGGGTCCAGGCCTGCGGAAATGTTCCCATGTAACACGGACATGAGACATAATACAGGCCTTTTCCAAACTTTTCATATTATTTAGTTCACTTTTATTAAAATGAACTAAATAAAATTCTTGAGAAATGCCCCTCTGGGAAGTACCAGAATGGGATTTCTTTTTCATCTTAATTACTTGGACTGGTGAAAATCCAAGTAATTGAGAAATTTCAATTTTAATCTCATCCAGTGATTTGTCATCACTGGGGAGACCTTTCAAGACGACTTTGAACAATCGCTCAGTTTTGTCGTCGTATGTGAAGAATTTATGGCGCTTCTCAGTTAAATACTGAAGAAGACGTTTGCGATCGTCAAAGGATCCCGGCAAAACGCGGCAGTCACCCTTCCTAGCAATCTGAAATGAAACCTTGATCCCCTGAAGGTTACTTCAAAATCTCATTCCGGAAGCCAGAAAACTCGGCAACAGATACCACAATTGGCGGAATCCTTTGATTTTTCGCATGAATCGAATCACCTGGGCTAGAGGTATATTCGATTTGCTCAATTTCATCATTAATCAAATCGAACTGATTGCTCAGTTCGATTGGAGAAGAATTATTTCCGATATTAGAGTTAGAAGAAATATCTGAATTCTCCAGCTTCCTTCTATTTTTCCGCGCTTTGGCAGGACGGTCTTGAAACCTTGTTTCTTTGAAGGAAGTGGGGAATTCAGAGACTCCTTCCTCTTGTTTTATTAATGCTCATGGCTGAGCGTGGAGACGTGACCTTCTAAGAGTTTTTTTCCCAGAACGGTGTCCCTGCAGGATTACCACCGCTTGTCGGAATTTTACTTCCGCAAACGGGTCCAACGTAAAACGAAGGCACGGGTCCTTGCAAAGATCGTAACGGGATCAGTGGGTACAAATAGCGCTAAGAAGCACCGTTGAAATCAAAATAGCTTCGGGTAGTATTAAAACTTCCTTCCGCAAAGAGAGAAAGAACCGCACAGCACGAAAGCATCGATGCGGTCTGAATTATTTATGTTTATTTTGACTTTGCTTGACTGTTGCGGTAAAGTTGCAAAACATGTTAAGTAGAGTTTTATCTAAAGAGCTAATAAGCTGATAAAGTATCTGTTTATAAGGATACTGATACTATTAAATTGTATCAGTATTTCAATGCTGTTTGCAAAGGTTACTATAAACTACTGTATCGACAATTACAATTACAATTACTAGGCCTTGTCGTGACTCGCCATTCTCTTCTGTGGGATTTTCAAATAAAATTTCACTTTTTTGCACTACTAGAAAACACGTTTATTCAACTTGAAATATTCCAACAAACTAATTCGAATCTCCACGCCTGCTGCGATCAACCAATTTTTTGACCTATGCGCATTAGGGTGGTTCAAAAAATCGATTTTGCTCTACAGTGCTCAACTGATTCTGAGTGCCCAACCAACCATGAAAATTTGAGCTCATTTGGATTAAAACTGATTTAGCACAAGCCGTTTCAAGTTTGCAAGCAAATTAGTATGGGGAAATTTATGTTTTCATCATACTGTTAATGACGTTTCCCCATTAACCGCAGGTTAAAAGAAAACCTACATAGCTAAAAGGAATACTCAACAGCTTTCACACAACGAAAACTGCATGTTGATTAATCGCCCCAATAATTAGTAATCGATTTTTAGACAGGTTGCGAATGTTTAGTCATGATCGTTAAACTTCTTTGAGGGCATCACTGAAATGTGCAGTGCAACATAGTAGCCTTAATTTGTGAGTGCTATCTTTCGCGCCACGAGCAGCAATGTTGCCTGTTGATGAGTTATGCAATATTCTCTAGAAAACCACGGTATAGAATAAATTCGATCACTAATTATTGGAACGATTAATTGAAATGCGGTTTTCACTGAGTGAAAGCTGTTGAGTATTCCTTTTAGCTATGTAGGTTTTCATTTAATCTGCGCTTGGTGGGGAAGCGTCATTAACAGTATAATGAAGAAATAAATTTCCCATACTAATTTGCATGCAAACATGAAACGGCTTGTGCTAAATCAGTTTTAATCCAAATGAGCTCAAATTTTCAGAGGACACTCAGAACATGGTAAAGAATCAGATGAGCATTGTGGGAGCAAAATCAATTTTTGAACCACCCTACTGTGCACCACCTCAAGATGTACTGCTCGCACTGCAAGGCACGAGAACAGTGCAACCCACCTCTTCTCCTTTCGTCGACCAAACGACACACTTCTTTTGGTCCGAGATAGTCAACTACAACTGAGCAGAATGGTCGTTTCTGAGGCATGATTCGTTGGACCGGCAATGGTGCCATTACTGGAACACTTGGTTGGCACCGGTGGACGCGACACCACGTACAGTCCTTCATAACAACGGCAATCAACGATCGAAGCTTCGGAACGTAGAACCTTTGACGTAGCTCGTTGAAGGCAGTCTCTCGATTTGCATACCCAAACTTCTCGAGGTAGTTTTGAATAATCATCTTCGTCACGTCGTGCTGTCTTGGCAGGATGATCGGATACCTCTTGTCGAAAGGCAGCACATCTGCCAAGGCCAATCTCTCATCCAGTCTGATCACACCGTCAGTGTCGATAATCGGCCGTGATGTGTACAGCCAGCTTGACTTTTCGATTTCCCTCGTCACTTTGGAATCTCTTCTAATTTCCAATATCTTCACCTCTTCTGGAAACCCGTCGCGTTGTGCCTGTCTTAGTAGAATATTATCTCCCAATTTGAGCTCTTCTTGATGCAGCGGCTGTACGATGCTTCTTGGGTCTCCCCTTATTAGCCGCACTAGCGAATTGATGGCCTTTTTTTTTTTTTTTTTTTTTGCATTTACACACTAACCCAGTACACGTGCATTGTAGTTGCCAAACTACCACACGGAAGTGTACTGGAGTGTCGGACTCGACCATACCGGTAATACCGACTAAACTCCCTTGGGCTCCACCATCGTTTCCCCCGCCACTGCCGAAGCAGACCATACGCTACCCTGCCGAAGCAGGGACACTCCCCATGCACCACATGTGCACAACTGTAGGTGTGTGGATACAACCCACTGCTACCCTGCCGCCGAAGCAGCTTCTCCAAAGACCATTCGCTCCATGTGACCCTTTTTCGGGTGCTCACTTAACACTCCACTGCAATGCCTCGAGGTGTCGATGGGATACCTCAACTCCTGCCTCAGCATGTGCAGTCCATACTCAGACTTCTGCTGCGCTTTGAGGTGACAATAGCGGCGGAGACACGCCATGACACTCCTGCCTCAGCACAACCAGATCACTCACTCCCCCTGCCGAAGCAGCTCACGCTACCCTACCGAAGTAGGTACACTCCACAACTTATTCTAACACCCACCGCCATGCCTCGAGGTGTCGATAACGGTAATCAATAATCTAATCAACAAGCTAATCAACGATACTACGCTACGACACTCTTACCTTAGCATGTGCAGTCCATACTCAGTCTTCTGGTTGCGCTTCGAGGTGACCATAGCGGCGGCGACACGCTATGACACTCCTGCCTCAGCACAAACAGATCACTCACTCCCTGCCGAAGCAGCTCACGCACTACCCTACCGAAGTAGGGACACTCCACATGCCAATTGGCACTCCCTCCCTGGGCTTGTGCTTTGAAGCGGCACACAGTCGCTTTGATAGAGTCCGCTTACGGGCACTTGTGGTTTTTGGGAGGGATTTTAGCAGAGCCCACTGCTAAATCCCACCACGCCCTAGGCAGTTCTCTCCTGACTCGCAGACAGCTGGGGAGGGGTCGTCAAGCCCTTGGACATCATGCTGTTCCTGCTGTCCCTGCTGCCCCTTTGAATGGCCTTCGATACCAGGATTTGCTCTCCTTTACTTCTGCTAAAGTAGCACCGGGGAATGCGAACGTCAGTAACCATCGGCAACAGCCCACAGTGTTTTATTCGTCATTTTCACGATCGAAATTCAAAAACTCGAAAAAAGTGTTGATTTTGGATATAGGGTTTGTTCACAGAAGTTTCAAGATATTTAGGAGCGCATCTTTCGATAAAACAGTTTGATGATTAATCCCCCTAAAAGTGAGTTGATTCCACCAGAATGAGTTAGACACGTTGTGTCTTCCGCAAAGTTGTAGTAAATATTATACGAGCAACTTTGCTGAACATTCGAGTTTCTTTCTCTTATATATAACAAACTTAAGTCGTTTTATGTAAAAACCTCTATTAAAATCTTATTTTTTCATTCTAATTCTTTTCAATGATTTTTTCATTTTTTCGTCTCTTCTACAAAGCTGTTAAACAAGCAAAATTACATGTTTTTGCTGAACACTGTAACATTCCATCTCATATACAACAAAAGTTATCTTTTAATTATACATATTTTAGAGGTATTTCCACTTGTGATTGCTCCCTTAATTGCAAAAGTCGCAAATTGCTTCACGATATGCTGAAAATCGCTTATTTCATTTTATACTGACATTGAAAACTTTTTGTCGACAAGAGTCTTCTCGAATACTGTGTTAAAACTTGTAAACCTATGAAAATCATAATATTTGAATAACTTTTGTTTTATAAGAGATAGAAAGTTACAATGTTTAGCAAAAACATGTAATTTTGCTGGTTTGACAACTTTGTAGAAGAGACGGAAAATGGGGAAAAATCATTGGAAAGAGTTAGAATGAAAAATTAGATTTTTATGGGGTTTTTACATAAAACGTCTTAAGTTTGTTATATATAAGAGATAGAAACTCGGGATGTTCAACAAAGTTGCTCGTATTAACATTTACTACAACTTTGCGGAAGACACTACGTGTCTAACTCATTCTGGTGGAAACATAATTTTCTCAACTCACTTTTAGGGGGATTAATCATCAAACTGTTTTTATCGAAAGATGCGCTCCTAAATATCTTGAATCTTCTGTGAACAAACCCTATATCCGAAATCAACACTTTTCGAGTTTTTGAATTTCGATCGTGAAAATGACGAAATAAAAGTTAGTTAGTTTGATTTGATTAAAACAGCAGAAACATCTGCTGCAGGTAATTTTTAGGACAAACGAAGAACTGACGCATTGATCACTGATATCGTTGGATCCCGTTGTATCAAAAGCCAAGAAGTCGAAGGAAGGTGCTTCCAGAAGATACTAAACTATTTTATTGAAAGTGTGAAAGCGATGACAAAGAGAACAACGAATACAAATCCTGTTGAATTTGGAAACAACTTTTCCTTTGGTATTACAAACTTTGCATTTCACGTTATAACAAATGCGGTGATGAAGCTTAGTTTCTATATTATTGATCTAACAAACTTAACATGGTTTATGAGAAAATCTCCTTAAAATCATTCTTTTAACTTAAACTAATTCTAATGCTTTTTTAAATTTTCCGTCTCTTCTACAGAATAGTCAAACTAGCAAAAATACATGTTTTTGCAGAACATTGTAACTTTCTATCTCTTATAAAACCAAAGTTATTAAAATATTATTATTTTTCATAGGTGTACAAGTTTTTAACACAGCAATCGAGAAGACTCTTGTCGACAAAAGTTTTAGATGTCAGTATAAAAATGAAATAAGCGATTTTCAGCATATCGTGAAGAAATTTGCGACTTTGTGCAATTAAGGGAGTAATCACAGGTGGAAATACCTCTAAAAATATGTATAATTTAAAGATAACTTTTGTTGTATATGAGATGGAATGTTACAGAGTTCAGCAAAAACATGTAATTTTGCTTGTTCAACAACTTTGTAGAAGAGACGGAAAATGGGAAAAATCATTGGAAAGAGTTAAAATGAAAAATAAGATTTTAATTGGGTTTTTACATAAAACGACTTAAGTTTGTTATATATAAGAGAAAGAAACTCGGGATGTTCAGCAAAGTTGCTCGTAATAACATTTGCTATAACTTTGCGGAAGATACCACGTGTCCTTCTCATTCTGGTAGAAAAATGATTCTCTCAACTCACTTTTAGGGTGATTAATCATCAAACTGTTTTTATCGAAAGATGCGCTGCTCAATATCATGAATCTTCTGTGAACAAACCCTATATCCAAAATCAACAGTTTTCGAATTTTTGTATTTCGATCGTGAAAATGACGAAATAAAACACTGTGCAGCCCCGTCCAGCGGTCCCATTTATCGAGGGCACCATCATCTATTTCATCGTCCCAATCGCAGCCGGCTCGCCATAAATCCTGCACCAACATCTTTCCGTAAACCGTTAATGGTGTAAAGCAGTCCCAACGGGTCGTAATAACATAACATTGCTTAGAACGATTCGCTTTGTCTGTCGCACACCTTCTAGCAGATAATTTTTCACGTTCTGCCGATGCTCCATCGAGAACGAGAAATAATTCATCTTGTGTTGTTTCCCAGACGATTCCGAGCACCCTTTCAGTTCCAGTTTCCTTATTGCGGTTGAAATGCACCACTTGCGACGCATTCTCTTCGCATAGCTCCTCGAGAACTGCACTGGAGTTTGAAACCCAGTTCCTAACTTCAAAGCATAATAAGCAAAAGACCTCTTCTCTCATCGCACACGCAGCCTTCAGTGGCAGTCCATTCAGTTCACTCGCTGATGCGTGAAAGTGACGGCCCGATAAATGCATAGGTGAATACTATCACTTGAAGGAAAAAGACAGAATGTGCCGAATGATCATCAGTTTCAGCCCGCTGTTGGCAAACCGAGTTGGCTTAGCTATTCCTTCCAGGATGCATTTATTGAGGGTGTTCTGACTTGTCAATATTCCCAACTCAGCCATCTTGGATTTTTGTATGGAATTTATGCTCGTTTGTTTACGTTTTTCACTAAAAAATTATGTTTCCCCCCCCCTGCGCTGCTTATTCCCATCTACTGACGAAGTCGGATAACCTGTACATAAAAAAATCTTGATTCCTTCTTTGTCTTTCTGACTGAAGAAAGGCATCACCATAGGCAAAGAGGAGCAGAGAAAAATACAAAACAAAAGAATCCCACTCAGCAGGCATTGTTGATAAATTGCACCACTGATTGTGGGTTCTTTGATCAATTTCGCATGAAAAGCAGTTATGAAAGGATGTTGTACGTTAAAATAAAATTCATAAATTATTTTATTAGATACTAGCAGACCCGACGAACTGGGTCCTCCTTAGCCGTGCGGTAAGAAGCGCGGCTACAAAGCAAGACCATGCTGAGGGTGGCTGGGTTAGATTCCCGTTGCCGGTCTAGGCAATTTTCGGATTGGAAATTGTCTCGGCTTCCCTGGGCATAAAAGTATCATCGTGCTAGCCTCATGATAATATGAATGAAAAAAGTTGTGTTTCATTTGTATGCCCCCTCCCCTTCTAGAGCGAGGAGGGGTCTGGAAACATCATAGAAACATTTCTTGGTTTGAAAAACTTCCACATGCCAAATTTGATTCTATTTGCTTGATTAGTTCTCGAGTTATGCAGAAATTTGTGTTCCATTTGTATGAGAGCCCCCCTTCTAGAGCGGGGAGGGGTCTCGAACCATCTTAAGAACCTTCCCCGGCCTTGAAAACCCCTGCATACGAATTTTCATGCCGATCGATTCAGTAGTTTCCGAGTCTATAAGGTCCATACAGACAGAAATTCATTTTTATGTATATAGAAGAAGATATGCAAAGAACAATGACTAGTCGATAAATCCGGGTCCGCGACGTTAAGCATAAGTACGTTAGGCATAATGGACGTTTGGCATAATTCTGCCTTCTTTATGTCATAGACTGTTCTTTAGGTCATTTTATGCCTAACGTCCATTATGCCTATCGTCCGTTATGCCTAACGTACTTCTGCCTAACAGGATATACCCGATAAATCCATCATATTCTTTAATCCACCGAGTTGAAAGCGGTATTAAACATAATACTTAAGCAGATATTAGTGCTGTCCAATGAGCAGCTCGAAGTAGCTCGAAGTTGTTCCCGTCCTGCTCGTTCTTTTTTGTCAACAAATGGGCATGAGCAGGACAGGGAGAAACTTCGAGCTACTTCAAGCTCTCATTAGACAGCACTATTGCACACTTCATGCCCTGTCACGGAATAAAAATTGTTGAGGTTTTTGCAGCATGCCTTTCATCCTTCGCGTTTCCATAGAGAATAAGAAAGGCAAATATGTAAACATCGCGTGACGTCTCTCATTGAAATTGAGAAATTTCAGTACTGCCTAGAAGGCGCCCGTGCGTAAAGAACAGGCAAAAAACAAAACCAAACTGCGGATCAAGTGCAGGGGGTCGTGGAGAAAATAATTGTTTGATTACAGGTTTCTTTCACATAAAGTATTCATTCACCTCTTTTCACTAAGTTAATTTTTACTGTACTTATACACCCAAACGGCGGTTGTTAGATTTTCCAATAATTCTGTATAAGAATCAACCAAAACCTGTATAAGAACTGCGAAAAAGTTAGATTCTTATACAAATATTGTATAAGAATCTAACAACTTTGTAGGCTTTTCTAACATTTTTTGTATAAAAATCTAACAATTTCGCATATGCCCAGTTCGTTTACAGGTTTTGGTAGATTCTTATACAGAATTATTTGAAAATCTAGCAACCGCCGGTTGGGTGTACAATTAACATATAAAAGACTAAAAAATACTCAAATATGAAAGTCACTTTTTGGTCACTATTTTTATTATTTTAGTCTTAGTGACTTATGCTCTGTCTCATTTGGAGAATTAAACTTAAAAGTGACAGTTCGAAAGTTAGCAAATAACCCAGTCATAAGAATGGCTGGTGCTACTCAGCAATTCCAATAAGACATCGATGCAAAATGATTCGATATCTGTCAAAGGTAATCTTGCTCTGCGAGCAGGGTTATTTGATAATTATTGAAATGTCACTTTTAAGTTTAATTTCAGTTTAATTCTCCAAATGAGACAGACCCTTAGAGTCACAATAATTCATCCTTAAAACCACTACCCATTCGACTAAATGTCCTTTCGACCAAACGTCATTCGACCAAATGTATGAAAATACTAAGTTCTATAATCTGATACGCATTTGATCAAATGTTTATTCGACATAGTGTCCCTTCAACGAAACGTCCTTCGACCTAATGTCATACGTCTTTTTCATTTTCGACTAAATGTCCATTCGACCAAATATCTTTCAACTAAATGCCATTCCACGAAATGTCTTTCGCCGAAATGGTATAAATTCGTGGAGAACTTTTAGGAAATTGTGACAACAAAATTGATATTTCATGCACATTCTACTTTAATTTAGTTCTGGGTCGCGTGGATTTGGCGCGAATTGGATTTCATGTTGCTCGGAAATGGAGCGGATTGGATTTTAGTCGGCGTGGATTTGGCGCGGGAAATATTTCATAAGTCCGTCACAACCCTGAGTGTACTACCCGATCACTATGAAGCCAACTCCACGTTCTGCTCAATCACCGCCGCTTTAGTAGAAGTGTTTGCGATAAGATTGCTGCCACGATCTCCGGTTCCGGGTCACCATATTTCTTGGATGGCTGTCACGCTCAAGCCGACCTTCGGCAGCTCACAAGCCAAGAGCCCAACACGTGCGGGTTCATTCAAAGTGCTCACGTTCCAAGATTCGACTTTCCAATCGTTGTCCTTTATTCGTTGCCGGGTCTGCTGCCGTTGAATCCATCTGATTGCTCTACTTTTGCCTTTCTTGGCAACTGTCGAATCTCCGATAGGCTATATATCGCCTTCTCGACGCTGACACGATACTTCACAGTGTGCACAGTTTTACTTAGATTAGAGTCCCTCGATGGCACTCGAACGATCATCAGTCGCCTCTAACATCGGAAACAGATGCTGTGATAAGCCGTTTCTAACATAGAAAAAAGACGCTCGATTAGATTTGCATTCTTTGCAGAGGAACAAACCTCCTCTTTCCTGTCCGCATACGATCATAGTACTCTCCGGGGTTTATTATCCGATATTCTCCAAGATTGCTCGTTCCCCGGATAGTACCACGAAGAGGTAGGGATAGGAGTTACTGGGTACCCATGGAACCATTAGCACTATATTTTGCTTTTTCACCTATATAGGGCTATTATAGAGCCAATATAAATCTTGTTAGTTCTGTAATAACGTTATAGCCGCACGTACGGCTTACTCAAATGGTTACGGTAACCTGGGCTAGATAGATGGTTTCCAAAATTTCTACAAATTCGGTCGGACTTATTAATACTGCCTGCAATGTTCTTTACTTTTGCTCAATATGGACCAGCTGTACTACAATTTCTTATCATAAGTTATGATTCATAACTTATCCATTTCCCCCTCGGTATCAACATCATCAGAATTGTCTAGCTTTCTATCAGTCAGCACACCATAGATAGGTGGTACGCACTTAGTTTTCATTTGATGATTGAAAAAAAAATTATTTAGCGTTATTTTTCTGAACTGTAAACACGTGTAGTATCGTTTCAACCTCAACTGTAAGTTCGATTTATTTTGATTATCAGATATACGCAATCCATTTATTTAAAGACCCCGCTTAGTGCTTCATCTACGTATTGTAAAACTACACCTTTCAATCATCCGCGACCCAGCCAAACAGCAAACGGTTATTCGATGGATCGCGCCATGCCTTGTGATGAAGAAGCCGCTTATTTTCCCTTGTCGGTGTATCGATTGCGCTTTTTTTTATTTCAGTATAAACGCAGTATTAAATCATAAACAACAAAAAGATACTTGATCAGGTCGATGTGCGCTCGCACAGTCAAACAAACTCAAACTCGAGAGCACCGAGGAAAACTGCCCCAAAATTAAAATAACAAACATTACACAACTTCCCTGGTAGATGAGCGAGATCCAGCGTTCAGCGAGTGCTACTCGGCGCGGCACGCGTTTAGTTTGCGAAATTTGCTAAGCTTATTCAGACCGATTTGAAGAGCTGCTAATTGTAGAGTGCTTATCGGCTTATACCCATCCCAATTGGAAGTGTGCTATGTACGTAATATGATCTTTGATCGTGCAACGAAGGTAGTCAATTGATTTGATTTTCTCCTGCGGTCTTTCTTCGGGCAAGGTTTTCTAGCGGTGGGGGTGAAAGCAGTTGGTGTGTTTGGTGAGGTTCATTTATTTTTCAAGATGACTTTTGAAGTGAAAGATGGTTACTTAACTGATCTTTGCAAACTTAGCTTCGAAACATAAAATCATGAGCCATTTTGATCAATTTGAATAGTTGGCTTAAGCAGAAGGCTTCTGCATCATACAAATTCGAATGTTGTCAAAACTAAACTCACTCATGTTTAAGCATTTGGATAAATCGATGCATTGCAGAGTTATGACGAAATCATTGTTTTCGAAATCGAAAATAGGTGCTACGCAACTAACACCTTTCGTTATTCTAAACGCCTCAAACGTACTCTCGCTCGCCACTTCATCATGGAGCGTACATATGACAGCTTCTTTGGTGGCAATTTTACAACCAATACAAATTTGCATATGCAACTAAACAAAGTGAAATTAGTTTCTCTACCTTCCCCGATAAATGAGATGCTAATCGGTCTATTAATCTAAACTACCATAATGTTCAGACAAACATCTCGGTAATAATAAAACCGACACCTGCTTGTAATCATCGCCGGCATCGCGCGCCACACGTCTGCCGCTTGAATGCTCACATCGCCAAACAATCAGCCGTTCACATAGTTCACACCCATATCATCATTAGCAGCATCTCGACTGGCAAGTGCCAGCCGAGAGATATCTTAATCGTCTTATTCATCCCCATTGACAGATAGTGGCGAAGTTGGTTGCAATGCGAGCAAGCGATATTGGGCGCTCGTGCTCGCCACTGCTGCACGCTCCACATATCGCCATAATATCTTCGTTTATGTTGATCTTTCTTCGGCCTGCATTATGCAGCATGCACAAACGTTCACCTCCTCTCGTTGAACGAAAAGGTGGCTCCTCAGGAAAAGTGGCCAAAACTGCAAATTATTAGTTTATTTTTGTTGTCCTACTCAAACATGTTTAACCGTATTAAGTATTAATTTATTTATTCCATTGTTGGAAGAAATATGTCAGCTTTTTCGAATCTAGATTTTTTTCTGATCTTTTTGATATTTTACAATTCTGCTACAATTGTGGTATTTTTGCGTAGCTATGTTTCTACTATGCTTCGTTAGAGAAATCCATTGCACATTACATTGTTTTAGAAATGCCCAAGTTGGTTTGTTAAGGCACTCCACTCCCACCTGTCTGCGCTGATGTTTTCGTTTTTATTTACGTTTAAGATATTTGTCTTCTAACTCTCAGCCGTGATTATTATGAAACGGTGATGATGGCCAACGGCGGCGGTTTCCAGACAGCAGTGACACGGCAAGACGAGAAACAATCTGCGGTAGTGACTGTTGAAATGGATCAATCCGCTCCCCGCCAGCACTCCTACAGATAGCTCCACTTTGAATTATGCTTCAGTCTGGCGGATATAAAGTAGATCGATTTAGTAACACGCGTTTTTTCATCAACACTACTATTACGGCAATGGTTATTGAAGTGTCTTTCTGGAAATCAAATTAAGCATGACGTCATAAAGTGCTTGAGAGATTTTGAAAGCATTAAAAACATATATGGTGCGAAATAAATTAATGTTTGAACATAATCAAGTTTTGAGACAGTTTAACCATTATTTGTCGTGATGTCTGTGTTGTTAAATTGTTCAGTTTGTATTCGCCAAACTATAGTAAAGTGGTAGGTAAAGAAAGAAAAAATGTTCCCATGTATATCATCGCAACACACCTTAGTTTGTGGTATCACGATGCACGCGGTTTGTCATTCGCTGTGCAATAGTCAGCTCAATATGATGTAGGCATGATGTTTTCATTACTGGGTTTGAGAAATCGAGTGAAATGAGGTGCAGAGTTTAACAAAATATTTCAGCGGCGATTTTTTGAAAAAAAAGTTCATTATTTTTTCCTTATCCAGTTTATCGATAACTCAAAAATGGATAAATCATGGTAATAAACGCTCAAATAGAATATGTACATGTTTGCTGCCTTTTAATATAGAAATCCTTTTTTAAAACGGATATAAATACTGAAAAAAATATTTTTGTGTAATTCAAAGTATTTTTGGATTGTTTTTGATTTTTGGATTATTTACATTTTTTTCAGTAATTATTATCTATTTCCTGCGTTAATCTGATTATCTGTTGAATGTTGTAATTATTTTTTTCCGACATTCGCACGAGATGCTCCGCTTATTGTCAGTCTGCCATGGTTTATAGGATCCATAATATTTTTCTCTTGGAATATTTATACAGTGTCTCATCATTTCTGGGACACCCCATTTTCAAGCTTTCTATCGAGTATTGTACGCAGCACATTTTGCTTCGAAATCACAGAAGCTCTCTGACCTGCCTCTTATAATTCTCATGCTTCATGTCTGTAATAGGCTATCCGATGCATGTTACGGATGCTATGCAGCTGCTACAAACACAAATGTCCTACATTTGCTTGATTACTTATCTTCATTGGTCATTCATGCTTTTAGGGCCAGTAAATTTGTTACGTAAGAAATAGAAGGCCGTATCCACAGCAGCTATACGTCTTTTCGCATGCCTAACTTTCCTTTGGACTCACTCAGATCGATGCATTAAGTTCTAGTTAGCAAAATGGAACAGAACAAAAGTACCAAAAGTCTACGAGATGCCCCTGGTTGGGCGCCAACGGAACGTGATCGCAGAGATCGCACAGAAGCTGATCATTAACTGGTGTTTACGATTTTTTATCCAGGCCTGGTGACCTCACAACCGAAATTCAAGAACGTACAAAATTGAAGTGGGTCGGCCGCACATTATGAAAGTGCGGAGCATTGCTGATAAATATCGTCTCATGCATTTAAACGCTGAATAGTAAATCTAGTTAGTCATGTTTTGCCCCTTCCGTTTTCCATGCCATTCTATTCTGTAAATTGAGATACCTACATATCATTCGAATCACTGCTGGTTAGAAGAACAGGAAATTGCAAGAACAACATATGCCATATGCCACAAACATGGCAACATATTTCTGATTTCAAATGTATTATTGAAGCCGAATTGATATTTGTGTCAATTGTGCCTAAGATTTCTCCATGAATTTATTCACAGCATATTTTTAAACTGACATGATATGAACTAATAATACGTTTGTTGCTGTCAATTGAATAGATCGAGGCTACTCAATTGACATCTCTGTATGCAAATGAGATCTACGTAGGCTATGTTTACATTCGGGTTAAAAAGTTCATTTGACATTGACAGGGCTGTTACAACAGTCGCGGATTTCGCGATTTTCGCATTTTTCGCGAATTTCGCGGATTTGTCGCGGATTTACCCCTCCAGTCGCGAAAATCGCGGTTCCGTCAAACATTGTCGCGAAAATCGCGGATTCATAACTACACTCCCTATACTCCCTCAATTAATTTTAGGATTAATTCAACATCCAAACACATGGTATTTGAATAACCTTTCAATAGTCATATGGATGTTGGTTGAAGTGGACACATAGAAAGTCTGTCGAATTGTTAGATCGATCATATTGCATTTCTGGATTACCGAAATGCCGAGTACTATTTATTTTATTGCTTAGAACTTTTGTGCCGCTAATTGCGGAATTATAATTATGATTATTTGCGCTGCATAGAGAGTCGACGATAAACTCGGATCAAACGCAGTAATATTTACACCTGCAACTGCCGGGACGGAACTGATAGATGATCGAAGCTGCTTTTATTTAGGTGTTTTTAAATTTATAATATTAGGTTCAACACCAATGAGGAAAGGAATTAGAAAGATTAGGCAATTTAAATTAAGAGGAAGGCCGGACCAGAAGGGCCACCTTGTGAGTCAACCAAGGGCTTCGCCAGTTATTTTGAGTTAAAATGATTGTTAGGATAAAATTTGGTAGAGAAAAAAAACAAAAAAACACTAATAAAATAGTCAAAAATTGCGATGATAGGTGGTCCCTATGGTTCCGGCTTCTCCCTAAGGACTGGAATCCTGGGGTTCCTACCGCTTCGTATGGCTCCTTTTCTAAGGGTGGTGGAAATATAGTTCATCTGCATCCTCTAGTGTCTCGCAGTAATCTTTTTTTTGCGCCCTGTTCTCCGGTGCTATATTAACTTGCTACTGAAGAATTGAGGTCTAGTTTGGGAATGCCACATTTTGACCATCCTGCCAAACAGAAAATTCCTGTAGATTGTTCGTGAGAAAGGATCAGATCACCTTAATATACCACCAATATGGTTGAGGCTGCATAGAAATCCAAATATCGGCTTTCAATGATTGGGGCATTCAGAAATCCAAATATCGTCGGTTGAACGATAAAGTTTTTGACGTAAACTACGTCTAAGGGGAAGACTCAGATACAGGGTGTAAAACCGAAATTTCCAAATTCGAGACCGGCACGAAATTAGGATAGATTTCAAACGCTAATAGCGTCTTTATCTTCCGATGGATTTTCGACATTTGCTTATCAATCGATTCAGAAACTCTCCAGCAATTTGCCAATTCTATTGATACTATTTATTATCAACGTTCAACTATTGAAAATGTTGCTTCTTTCCAAACCGTGTGAAAAATTCAATTCCGTTCATAAATCCCCAACACGGACATCAGATTGCAGTCATTTTCATTCTATATGTCACGGCGAGCGGACCAGGGCGTCCAGAAGCGGTCCCAGTGACAACGGCTGTCTCAGCAGTGTGGTGGTGCGGATGAAATTTTTTCGGTCGGTGGTGGTCGTGAAAGCAGCAGCACATCATTTTCATCCGTGTCCCATCTTCGGCGGATCTGCCAATCGACGGCGTTCGTTGAGCCGAATCATCGGATGGCGGTCGCGCAGCCCAGTGGCTGCTGATAAGGCACATAAGTGGCAATTAATCGGTTCTTTTCAGGACCATCATTATATTTGGGAGGAAGGTTAAGTTGAAATAATTTTCCTAAAGTGCAACCGTTAGGAACTGGAAAATTCTTCGGTGAAATTTTCTAGCGTAATTCGGAGTTGTATGATTTTAGTGGTTGAGAATGTTGATATTAGACGAACTTTCTTCATAGAAAAAAGCATAATTGTTTGGCATCGGTAGCGGAATCATAGCATTAGTGCCGGTCCGAGCATAGGCTGTCATCGGAAGATTGCTACAGCAATTTATTCACTAATGTGGCGTTTGCAACGATTTGGATGTTGTCGACACAACATGAAATTTTCCCGCGAGACTAATTTTGTATTTTTCCTGTTGATTGAAAAAGAAATCGGTTCCGAGATGAACTTTATTCAAAGCGCAACGCTAACGTCGGTAGTTGAATCCCAAGCAAGTATCGGAAGGAGACTTACTTATGGATCCTGTACACCTCCGGTGGTGCAAAGGGCCGACTTGAAAGATCTCCATCCTGAACGTTGCCCGGCTATCGCTTTAACCTGTTGCCAGGTTAGATTTCGGTCGACTTCTTTTATTTCTTTATTGAGGCTTCGCCGCCATGAGCCTCTGGGTCTGCCTCTGCTGCGATGTCCCGTTGGGTTCCAGTCTAATGCTTGTTTACAAATTTCGTTTCCGCCCCTACGTAGAGTGTGGCCGACCCAGCCCCACTTCTGATCCCGAATTTCTGTTGCTATCGGCCTCTGGTGACAACGACGATGGAGCTCGTTGTTTGAGATCCAGTTGTGAGGCCACCAGGCCCGAATTATATACCGCAGGCATCTGTTAATGAACACCTGCAGCCGTTGAGTGTTCTCCACTGATACACACCATGTTTCGCTAGCGTATAACAGCACAGATTTCACGTTAGAGTTGAAAATTCGTATTTTGGTGCTTTCACTTATCTGCCTGTTTTTCCAGATATTTCTTAAACTCGCAAAGGCAGCCCTTGCTTTCTTGATCCGTGCGGAAGGAGACCATGCAAACAATTGATTCGCATTATGACTGAAAAAAATTGTATGGCGTCAGTATTGATGTTTGCTACAGATTTTTTGACGTAAACTTCGTCTAAGGGGAAGACTCAGATACAGAGTTTAAAACGGAAATTTCCAAATTCGAGACTGTCACAAAAATTAGGATGAATTTTAAACGCTAATAGCGTCTTTATCTTATTTTCGACATTTGCTTATCAATCGATTCGGAAACCCTTCAGCAATTGCCAATTCTATTGATACTATTGATTATCATTAATGCTTAATTTTTTTTCTACAACAAATATGATTTTGAAGAAGTATCACCGGCGCGTGCTTACTCGCTATCTACATCCTGATACATTAACAGTCAGTGGTGCAATTTATCAACAATGCCTGCTGAGTGTGATTCTTTTGTTTTGTATTTTTCTCTGCTCCTCTTTGCCTATGATGGTGCCTTTCAATCAGAACGACGAAGCAGGAGTAGCTTAGCAAACTCGGTTTGCCAACAGCAGGCTGAAGCTGATGATCATTCGGCACAAATTTCCTGTCATTGTCTTCCAAGTGATAGTATTCACCCATGCACCCATGCCGTCGCATTCACACAGCAGCGAGTGAACTGAATAGACTGTCAGTGCGGGCTGCGCGTGCAATGAGAAGAGAGGTCTTTTGTTTACTTTATCTTTGATTGTTGCTGCTAACCATTTTCAGTTTTCACTGCTAGGAAGTGAGTGTGAAGAGGGAATGGTATCAATATCCAACAAATTTCAGTCACTGAGATTGAGAATTCGCACCACTGTTAACAGTTACATCAAACAACTGAAAACCGAAATACGCCACTCCAAAATTACGAGGTGACAATGTTAGAAAGAGACAAAAGATAGGAAAAATAACACGGTGTGTAGTGCCTCCCCGAGTCACCTTAAGGGAAGATCCTTTAATTACGTAACGCAAAAATTGGGCATTTTCAACCCCCCCCCCCTATGTCACACTTTTTGTATGAAGCATCTAAAAATTATGTATGGGTCGTCACACTTCGCCCAAACCCCCCCCCCCCCCCCTATAAGCGTTACGTAATCTGTGGACGCTCCCAACAGCCACTTTCATTGATGGTAGCCGATCGTTAGTACTTAATATCAAATATCATATCATCTTCTTCTTCTTCTTAATTGGCATTACATCCCCCACTGGGACATTGCCGCCTCGCAGCTTAGTGTTCAATTAGCACTTCCACAGTTATTAACTGCGAGGTTTCTAAGCCAAGTTACCATTTCTGCATTCGTATATCATGAGGCTAACACGATGATACTTTTATGCCCAAGGAAGTCGAGACAATTTCCAATCCGAAAATTGTCTAGACCGGCACCGGGAATCGAACCCAGCCGCCCTCAGCATGGTCTTGCTTTGTAGCCGCGCATCTTACCGCACGGCTAAGGAGGGCCCTATCATATCATGTCATAGCATATCAAAGAATATTGTGCCCAAATTTCATAAAATTTGGTCAACAAAAACCCCCCTGACAATAATAGAACAAAACCTGCCAAAGCCGTCATTCCTCCTACATCATACAAGAAAATTTAAACTGAGCGCTGCTAATGTTAATGACGACGACCGCGCGACCCACACCATCGCTGGGAATAAAATTTCCGGTAGGAGCTCCGCCGATGCCGAAGGTGGTACCACGGTCTCCGCGACATCTCGAACGAAATGGCTCACGCGCACGGAAGAGCTGCTTTCTTGTAATCAATAAAGTTGAACCTGTAGCCACGCCCCTTTGGTGAGTGTGAGACGGTTACACAATATTTGCAGTCATACCGGACAACAAAGAGGCGGGACTAATGAGCCATCTTTATTGATTATAAGAAAACTGCTCTCCCGCGCGCGCGTGACCCATTCCAGTTCGAGACAACAGCACGTACGGACGTTTTTTTTTGTTCGCGCATTTTGACGTTAACTACGTCTAAGGGGAAGCCTCGGATACAGGGTGCAAAATGAAAATTTCCAAATTGGGGACCGTCACGAAATCATGTAAGATTTCAAACGGTAATGGCGACTTTATTTTTCGACGGATTTTCGAGATTTTGTTATTAATAGATTCGGAAACTTTCCACCAATTTGCTAATTGTATTAAAACTATTCATTATCAACGGCAAACTATTGAAAATGTTATTTCTTTCCAAACCGGGTGAAAAATTCAAAAATCATCAATCCCCTTCATAAATTCCCAACACGGACATCAGATTGCAGTAAGGTACGGGCCTTTTGATCCAGTGCTTCGTTTTTCCTGTGTATAAAAAGCCCCGTGTTTCGCGTGCGCGCGTCATTTTCATTCTGGATTTTATGGAAAGCGGACCAAGGCGTCCAGAAGCGGTCCTAGTCCTAGCGACAACGGCTGTGGTGGTGCGGATGAAAATTTTTCGTTCGATAGTGGTGGCGGTCGTGGCAACAGCAGTACATCTTTACATCCGTGTTACAAGCAGCATTTTTGGATCTGGCAATTAACGGCGTGCGTAGAGCCGAATCATCAGATGGCTGTCGCGCAGTCCAGTAGTTGTTGTTGGTGAGGCAAATAATTGGGAATGACTCGGATCTTTTCAGAACCACCATTATGTTTGGGAGGAAGGTTAAGTTGAAATAATTTGTCTATAGTGCACCCGCTAGGAACTAGAAATGTTTTCAGTGAAATATTCTAGCGTGATTCTGGGCTCAATAATAGGATGTTTGTCTAGCACTTAACTACTCTTCTTGCTGTGGATTTAATTTTGAACAATGATTCAGTGATTGATAAGTGATTGAGAAAGTTGATATAAGACGAACTTTTTTCATAGAACAAAGCATAATTGTTTGGTATCGGTATCATAGCATTACTGCCGGTCCGAGCGCGCGTCAGAAGGAGAAGCTGCAAATATGTATTCGCATGGATGGAAATAAAACCTTAAACAAGTAGCAGGCTACCTACTAGAATTATAATCTTGATGGGAAATTTCACTTGACTGTTACTGCTATTCACGCGAATAATTATCGACAGCGTCTTTTTATAACGCGCGCTTGTGATTCTGCTACCGATGGAAAACAATCTGCCATCACCAAGCAATTAAGTTTTACTTTGAACAAAATTCATCTCGCCTCAAGTTGTGACTTAAGAGCTACTTTCTCTGATGGTAGCCAATCATTAGTACTTCAGACAAGAAAATTTAATCTGAGCGCGAACGACCGCATGAACCACATCATCCGATGAGAATGAAATTTCCGGTAGCAGCTCCGCCGAAGCCGATGGTGGGATTACGATCTGCTTTTCGCGACATCTCGAACGAAATGGCTCGTGCGCGGAAGAGCTGCTTTCTTGTAATCAATAAAGTTAAACCTGTAGTCACGCCCCTTTAGTAAGTGTGTGACGGGTACACAATATTTGCAGTCATACCGGACAACAAAGAGGCGGGACTAATGGGCCATCTTTATTGATTGTAAGAAATTTGAAATATCGCGGAGAGCGATTCCAGCATCGGTAGAGATGTCGCAAATTAATCGATTACTTCGATTAATCGATTATTTGTTGTGATAATCGATTAATTTTTAAATCGATTACTTCCCAACGATTAATCGATTCAATAATCGACAAGAATCGAGAGTAATCGATTAATCGGGATTTTACGACAACTATTAGATTTCGATTACTTCAATTAATCGATTCATCGTTATGATAATCGATTAATTTTGATTCGATTACTACTCAACGATGAATCGATTAAATTATCGTCAAGAATCGAGAGTAATCGATTAGTTACTAATCGATTAATCGAGATTTTACGAAATTTGCTCAGCAAATTTTATTCCAAATAGGGGGAATGACGGCTTTGGCAGGTTTTGTTCTATTATTGGCAGGGGGTTTTTTATGACTGACTAGGCTCAAATTTGGCCTAAACATTCTTTGCAATTTAAAAATTAATCGATTATCACAACAAATAATCGATATCAAAGAATATTGTGGCCAAATTTCATAAAATTTGGTCGACAAAAACCCCCCTACCAATAATAGAACAAAACCTGCCAAAGCCGTCTTTCCCCCTACATATGGGATATTGGAAAAATCGGTTCTTCTCAGGGCTTCCATTCTATACAAAGGAAGATTGAGGCGAGGCGAACTTTTTTCAAAGTCGCAGGGTTGTTACGACTACGCGGATTTCGCGATTTTCGCGGACTTCGCGGTTTTCGCGGATTTGGCGCGGATTTACATAACGATTTTAGGGTTTCGCGCGGATTTGGCGCGGATTTAGTTTTAGGTTTAAATTTAATAAATTAGTTTGATGCCTATCTACACACTCAGTTTTTATTTCTGCAGCTCGGCAAAATCTGCACATCCGTGTAAAAAACTGATATCCCGTCAAAAATTGGTTTGTTAGCCGAGTTTCGGCAAATTATTTGCTGCTTTTCGGCAACTTTGATAGATATCTCGACGAACAACATGTTTGCTGGGGCTCGGCTTGCTTGGGGCTCGGTGAAAGTTGAACAAATTGCTGAGATCCCGGTAAAAAAATAACTAAACACTTATTTTATTTATTTTCATTAGCAAATGTTGTTGAGAACAAATTTACGTTTCAAGGTTATTAACATTATTTTTCGGATATGTCCAATTCCTTATTTAATGGCATGCATTACACTCTCAAGCATTATTTAAACAAATGTTATGATGAGAGATACGCCACTTGTTGTCATTTTTAATCCATTCTAAAACACGACGCACACAAACCATGTCTATTGAAGGACATGAACACCCATTTGCATCTTGTCAATTTCTTTGTAATTCCAAAATATTTGTCAGTTTCTAATTGGTTGTTTCTTTTACGATGAACCACTCAGCATGATATATTATATCATTTTTCAAAAGTCGTCAGGAATTCTTTCATAATATTGGAACATTTTATATTTCCTTTATAACATTCATCTAGAACAAATGAGGGTTTGTACAACAATTGAAAACATAAAAATGTTCTGTAATTTAATGCAGATGCTTGTTATTCCGAAGAAAGTCGATCAAAAATTAGAAAATGATTCTCAAAAGTTATTTCTGGCGGTTTTTTATGATACTTTTGGCTAACTCCGATTTTACAGGATTACCAACAGAAAACGAAGAAACTTCCTAAAGAAGTTTCCACAAGAACCCTATGATGATCCTTGTATAATTACCTTGCAAATAAATTTACACAGCGTAAAGAGGATTTCTGCAGCATTAAAAACCCGAAAAAAAACATTTTTGGAGGAATTTCCTGGAGCGGTGATCGCAGGAATGACTATAGAAAATCGAAAAGAATGCCGCCTTGAATTTACAAAAGAGTTATAGCGATGATCACAGAAATTTCTTTAATAAGTGCTCAAAAATAGAACTGGAGTTTTTCCGCAGGAAGTCACCTTACCTGCAAAGACTGCAAGCCGAAAAACCCATTCCGTTTTACAGAAGTTTTGTTTAAAAAACGGAGCTTCATTTTCTAATTCCTTAATATCTACGCAAGTTTGTCTTGTGATCAATAACTACAACCAAGCTGCAAAATTAATTACTTCAAAAGAAATTGCGGTTTTAGCAGATTTTTTAATATTTGCCACGTTTATCTTTAATTAATTGTGATCAAATCTGGCCTTAACATTCATGTGTATATCAACGTACCTTAAGGACTGTTCATTAAAGAAAGTGGACACCTGTTTTTCAAAGGAACATGTTTATTTTGGAACAAATTCATAAGGTTGCTTTATGTAAATGACAATCAACATACATATGAACGAATTCACGTGATTTTGAATATTGACTTCTCTTTTCTGAAGAATGCTCGGACTTTTCTCTTGACAGCTCTCATTAGATTCTGCACAACTTGAACCGTAACTTTTCATTGTGCCGCAGACCAAATTTTCTTGAAGCAGTCAACAGAGCTTGCTTCTCTCCCATCTACCTTAAGATGCCGCGTAATTATTGCCCAGTATTTTTCGATAGGACGCAGTTCAGGGCAGTTTGAAGGAATTAGGCATTTTTCGATAAAATCGAATGTTTCCTTCTTCAGCATCTCCAACGTAGCAGAAACGTAATGAGCCGATGCCAGATCCGGCAAAAACAATAGAGGATCCGTATGCTTCCGGTAGATTGTTAGAAGTCGATTTTTGATACATTATTTTCTTCAATTTTTACCGTTGTTCGTGAAATACGGAGTCACAGGAGCAAATTGCTTGCCATACCAAAACATTTTCCCATTTTTTTTCGGTTCGGATATATCGCACGTCATCAGACACATCTATCCTCTGTTCAGCGTTGAAAAAATGTGGCCCTGGAAGTGTACTGGTGTCCAATTTGACGTATATCTCGTCGTCCATCAAAATGCACTGTACCATTTGTGCAGAATTAATCTGCGAGTTGATAAACTGATCCGACCTATCGTTCGGAATTTCTAAGGTTTTTCCAAATTATTCAGGTGTGCTGCAAAAGTAAACAATTTCTTAACACACAGAGCGAAAATTACCAATTTTTCGTTATGTTTTAACCTTAAACCATTCATGTAAAGGTGTCCACTTACTTTAATGCTTACTTTTACGCCGAATTTATAAAGTTCTATCAACAAAAAAAAACCCTGACAATAACGGAACAAAACATGCCAAAGCCATCATCTAATCCAAAAAGCGGTGCTTATGCAAATAGTTTTAACTGTATAGTTCTTGTTCTTTTAGATTCAGTACTTCTAGTGGTGAATAAGACCATTTAGAAAGGTTGTAATCAGTGTTGGTAGAATCATGCTCAAATCTCACTCACCGAAGCCTCATGCGCAAGCTGACTCGCATTTGCTTAGAATTTAGATCTGAATCGCGCGAATTTGGCGCGGGATGGATTTCATGTCGCGCGGAAATGTCGCGGATTTGATTTTAGTCGGCGCGGATTTGGCGCGGAATATATTTCACGATCTCCGTAACAACCCTGAAAGTGCAAATTAACCGCTTGGAGACGCCATAAAGTTGCCTGGCGTCCGTAGCAGAATCACGAGCGCGCGTCGGAGGGAGATGCTACAAATATGTATTCGCATGGATGGCTTCAGTGGCAGTCAAGTTTAATTCTTTCAAGATTCTTATTTGGTTTTATTATTCCAGCCTATGGCGTGGGTCGTGTGGTCGTTAGTGATTCGAAATATGCATTATTGGGAATCAATCGATTCTTCTCATGGACACCATTTTAAACATAGGAAGATTGAGGCGAGACGAATTTGTTCAAAGTACGACGTCGTAGCAGAATTACGTTGCCGTTCGTAGCAGAATAACGAGCGCGTATTGTAGAGAGCTGCTGCAAATATGTATTCTTGCACTGGCACTAGATTCTTCATTTCACCAAATTGTTTTATGTAGTTTACGTCGGGCGGTCGTGTCTTGTACAGAACCCTTATGTTTTTTTTTTCAATTGCCAGACCATCAGTTGCGTCCAGTTTTGTACCATGCTCAAAGACTCCCACTATTATTGCAGGCATCGCATTCAAACCATTCAGTATTCGTCCGGTGATTTACTTCAATATCACTGGGAACCACTGGAGACCGGCTAAAACCTTCCTCTTAAGAGTTGTATTCTCCTTGGTACCTTCCTTTGACAATACTTCAGGGAGATGTCAGCGCGATTATATTATCAAAATATCAGAATTTCATTACCATTTGTGTATCGTTGAATTTTCAATACATTTGTTGTCATATAGACGTAAACAGCGCAGTTATAAATGATTCCAACATAATCTTAGAACGAAAATAAATATATTACGCGTGATCTTACCAGTGATATAAAAGTATCGTATAAAGCGAAGGTAAACCTGTTTTCTATAAATATGTCAGATTGCGGCAATACTCATCAAATCAATATCCTACAACCAATGCGTACGCTTCAATACCTTCTGGAATTGTCCATCACCATCGCAATTCAATCAATTTTTACATGTCCAATGAAACGCCATCCCATCCTCTAATGGTTAGCAAACCAGTTGCTAGCGGATTTGCATTCCTTACTAATTAAGTTGTACATTTTATGGCCGAGTCATTACAGTAACTTAGCAGCAAATGCCCGTTAATACCATTTCAGTGTTCAGTGCTTATGCGCAGCATTGGCAATCGGTAAACGTAAATCATCAATCTTCTGTTTCCTTGTATCTACTTGCATCTAGTACTGAGAGGCGAAGATACTTTGTAGGCTGAAATTCAATCCGTCGCAAACTGCGGCAGACAAATGGTTAGCACAGCGAAGTTGACGGGATCCGTGAGTAATTTGCATATTTGTCTCACGCGTCTGTCACGAGACTTGGCAAACGATTGCTTCAATTGCGCGACTAATCGCTCCAATTTTGATTGCTCGCACTAACCTGCTACATTCCTACTGGTTTAGCTGTTTTTTAGCAGACAGAATTGCTTTTGAAGGGAAATATCGCGAACCTTGTTGAGTTTAGACGTGTGGGTCTTGGGAATTTTACTTGCCAAGCTGTCGTAGACTCGAATTCAGGCATGCTTGCAATTGCTATTTAGTGTACTTGAAGTGTTTAGTTCGAGTGATTATTTTATGCGTTGGTGTAGCTGTTGCTTTTATGACTTGTGAAAATGAGATATCTCAAACGTTCAATAGCACTATGAATCTTCGACCTTCAATATTAACTGCTTTGCAACCTTTTCAATTCCCAATATAGAGTCGTCGCATTCCAGACAAACTCTGTTTGATTCCACCGCTCTCGTCGCTATGGTTCTACCACCATGCTCCCAATAGACACTCCAGCCGCATTGTGAATTTTAATATCCCTAACGACCAGCAACAGCCACGACCATCCCTTCCGAGCCCATGCCATTCAAGCAAGCTCCAGTGACTTCCATCCTGGACTGACAAAGGAAAATCAATTCCGAACCTACCCCAAGTGCAAATCGGTTGGCTGCACACCAGACGCTTTCTCGCTGTACCTAAGTCAGTCAGACGGACGATTGGCAACAACGACTTTGCCATCACGTCGCGTAGAAAACGAAGCAGTAGAATTTTCTTCAGCATCCCGCCGCCGCCAGACACGATGCGACCACATAGACTGAAGTGGAAAAACGGGACACCGTTTTTGCGCTGCCTTCGTACTCGTGGGGTTTCCCCAAACAGGTTGCCGAAGAGGAGCGCAAACTCGGGATGCTGCACTCCTCCGCATCGGGAAACTTCTTCTCCGGCGCGACGGTTGTCTCTTATATATGTTCTGGAACTGGGGTGTGTTGGTAGAATCCAAGGCAACTCGCTGGATCGGGTCCTTTATCTGCTTTGCAGATAATTTACCCCGGAGTCTGGATGCGTCTCCGCCTCCGTGCTCCTTCCGATTGAAATCCGCAGTTCCGTCTCGCCTGCCCGAAGGAACTATGTTTCTAACGAAGAATCTTTGCAACTGGAACGGACTAAATTGGAATGTACTGGGTCGATGTTGTTTTTCCCGAGAAGCAAGCAATCGGGATCTGAATCCTCTTTGTGATACTTCCTCCTTATATACCGTGGCGGCTGGCTGGGTGGCTAGACGGTTCATGTGGTGCAGCAAACTCTGTTTACCAATTCGAAGCATGCTGTAAAATTCCGTTACATATTCAACATTGTCTCTGGGGAAACGGTAGTTGCCCTTCAGACTCGACGGTAAAGTCTTTCAATGACCTTCCCCAATAATTTCTATCATGTATCTTATTGCGAAATGAATTTGCTTTTATGAAGTTGTTTATTATGTGTGTTATACGAATCTATTTCGAGCTTAAAAAGCCCAGCATATTGGGTCGTATGAATAATAAGTAGCAAAACTCAACGCTTGTAGTATCTACTCCAAAGTAAAGTGCACAGAGTAAACTACATGTTTGATATGAACAAAAAAACACTTTTCAAACATATGGCATGTGCTACATTCGAACTTAAGCATTTACTACAGTTTTTAGAACTCCAATGCAGATTTTCTAGGTTTTAGAATATGCCGATTGGTCTACCAGGTCAACCAAGGTAGCTATCGGTTTGATGCCCGGCGTACTTATTCCGATAGAGCAATTGAACTCAACTCCTGGCCAATTTGGAGACCCTAGAACATTTGCCTTCGACCTATTTGAATGGTGAAGCATTCACAAAGGCTCTAAGAACTTATATGGACACGTTGGGTTGCTATCGGTTTGATGTCAGGCGTAATTGACCTGGAAGATCAATTGAACTCAACTCTCGAACAATTTGGAGATCCTGGAACATCTGCGTTGGACTTATTTTAATGATGAAACATTCACAAGATCTCTAAGGACTTATATGGACACGCTGGGGTGCTATCGGTTTGATACCACGCATATTTGACCTGGTAGACCAATTGAACTCAACTCCCGGGTAATTTGGAGACCCTAGAACATCTGCGTTGGACCTAGCTCTTCACTCAATATATTTTCTGGTTTTGATGTTGGAAACATGTTATGAGTCTGGAAAGCTCAGGTCAAGAAGGCATTACAAAATCGGCAACTGCGTCACTCATCGAGATTTAGAATGTGTAAATAGGGGGCATAACAAAATTGATTGTGTTAGCTTACGATAGTCAGAATGTTCTAATAGGGCGTGACAAAAATGCTAAATACATATTTTCTAATTTGATGCTGGAAGGATGTTATGAGCCTAGATAACTCAACTCAAGAAGGCATAACTGAAATCGGTGATTTATAAAAGTTAAGAAGTTTTATTAGTTTTTAATTTTTCCAATTGACTGAAAGAGTAAGGGAGAAGATGAATGTAGAGATTGTATTATATGGATAAAATGTATGCAGCTTTCATAAGATGGTCTGAATAATTGGAACTAAGTATTCCTACTTGAGCGTGTTTGCACGTAGTGGGTACGAATCAAGTCAGTTTTGAAACGATTGCGTTGATGGATGGACGTAAAGTCACGACAAAGTTGTTTGTAGTATGTTAAAAAGTGTTGTGTAGTAAAATCTCTTATTTTTTCGAACATTTTCCACAAGTGTCGTTTACTACTCAATCTGTAGTAAACTAGAACATGCTGTTTTTGTTAGACCTATCAGACAAGGTTCTAGCAAAGAAAAGTGTGGATAAAATTCTGTCCATACTTACTAACTTATTCTTTTACCTATGGGTCATGTACACACCTAATGACTTTTATTTATTTCTTTATGGAGGCTCCACCATCTGGGTCCGCCTTTACTGTCCAGCTGGGTTCCAGTCTAAGACTTGTTCACAGATTTCGTTTCCGTTCAATTGGTATCGGCCTCCACTGACGCAGCTGAGCTGGGACATTTGTCCCTCCGAAATAAATATTTAACCTTGAATTTGATTATATAACGCCAAAATCGTTCCAGAGAAAAAAACCGAAGGATATTTTTTTTACATTTTTTACTTTTTACATCAATCCATACACTTTTCTCGATAGTTATCCCGGTGATCAATTAGTGAAACTCTCTCAAAAGATGGAAATGATCCATAACTTTGAATAAATGTATCAATTTTGTACTTTGCCATCTTCAAATGAGTTCCTGAAGAATTTCCGAAGCAATACCTATTGAAATCTAAGAATTTATTCGGGTAACCAATTAGGGATTGCTTTGTAAATTCAATTACTGGAGGAACTGAGTTCCTGATGAATCAATTTCGCGAGTTCCCGATGAATCCATTTTTTAATGAATTCACCTTGCAAAAGAATTTCAGAAAATTATTTTCAAAATTATTCCAGGCGGAATTTCCAAGATGAGTCCCCGAAAGAACTCCTGAAGCATTTCAAAAGGAATTTCATGAGAAATTTCCGAAGAATTCTTTAAGCAATTTATGAAGGAGAAGGGATTTGCAAAAAAAAATCTAAAGGAATTTGTGAAGGATTTTCGAAAGAACTCCCGAAGGAATTTCGAATGGATTTTCCAAGAGTAATTTCCCAAGGATTTTTTAAAGGTATCTTAAAAAGAATTCCTATTTCAAAAGGATTTCTCAAAGGGATTCCTAATTGAATTTCCGAATAAATTTTTGAATAGAGTTATTGAAAGAAATTATTTAGGAATGTCCGAAGGAATTTCTGAAATTTACAAAAATTGCAAAAGAAATTCGTAAAGGAAATTCCGAAAAATCTCTATAGGATTTATTTGTAGGAATATCCGGAAGCATTCCTTAAGGTCTGAGGGAAGAGTTTTCTGTTAAAAAAGCACGTGGTAGCTCTCTTTGAAAGAGAAAATCGCACGATTTAGCCCGCCAGAATGAAGCTGTCAGTGTCGCCAAAATTATTTCATCATTGTTCACTGTTCAGTTTACAATTGCTTGAGAATTTGCAGTAAACGGAGAACAAAAAGGACTGGCAACAATGGGTAAGAAACTCATCACTCATGCAGAGGATTGGCGAGAGAAAAACAGCAGCGTCGACCAATCACGGAATGGAGAGTTCAAAATAAACAAACACCAGCTGGTTGAGGAATATGAAAACATGTGCGCTTTCTGGAACAACATTGGAAAATATCATAAAAGAATTATTGTTGCATATATAGAAGGTTACAAATATGCAGGATTCGAGTGATGATTGTACTGATGAAGAAAGGATGTGAAATATGAAAGACAAATAAGACAAATAATAATGAATAATTATTGATTACAAATAAGGGGGTCAAACGCAAAGGGGTGTAAGTGACAAAAACCTAGTTTTGAGGAAAATGGGTGCAAAGTTTTTAATTTTTCCCTTTCTCGTACAACAAAGTTGTACCGAAAGGCTATCATTTCACTCCAAAATCGTACTTTTTATACGATTTTGGAGTGGCATACTGTTATATACCAATCGACTCAGCTCGTCGAGCAGAACAAATGTCTGTCTGTCCGTGTGTATGTGTGTGTGTGTGTGTGCACACGAAAACCGAAAAACATTAGCCACTTTTTCATATAGTAATTCTTAACTCTTTACTTTTCTCGCAACAAGTTGCATTCGACAGGGGACAAAGCCTTGTTGATCACTATTGAATTTGATAACGATCGAACATTGCGTTTAAAAGTTATTAAGAAAATGGAATCGAACTAAATAAGCGTCATATAAGGTTGGTGTCCTGGCTAAATGCGAGAAAGGCAGAAAAAATACTAATTTTCTGCGAATTTTCACATTTATTATAAATATCGTAAATATCGTATATTGCCGCAAAGCTCTAGAACCAAAGATTTTTTTAGCTATAGTCAACTCAATTTTGACAAAAATGTCACTTACACCCCTCTGCTTCTAACCCCCTCAAATAAGTATATATAATAATAAGATAAATAATACAAATAAAACAAATAAGAAAAAAAAAACAAAACAAATAAAACAAAACAAATAAGTCAAATAAGACAAGTAAGACAAATACGACAGGCATTCTTCCAGATATTCCTCCAGGAACTCCTTCGATAATTCCTCCAGATATTCCTTCGAATATTCCTCCAGGAACAGCAATTCCTCCAGAAAGTCTTCAGGATATTTCGCCAGGAATTCCTCCGGATTTACCTCCAGGATTTCCTCCAAGAATTCCTCCGAATATTCCTCCAGACATTCTTCCAGATATTCCTCCAGGAATGTCTTCGAATATTCCTTCAGATATTCTTTCGGATATTCCTCCAGAAGTTCCATCTAATATTCCCACAGAAATTCATCTGGATTTTCCTCCAGGAATTCCGACGTATATTCCCCCAATAATTCCTCCGGATGTTCCTCTAGTAGTTACTTCGGATTTTCCTCCAAGAATTCTTTCAGATGTTCCCCCTGGAATTCCTCCAAATATTCCTTCATATATTCCGGGTATTCCTCCGGAAATTCCTCTAGAAAGTCCCTAGATATTTTTCCAGGAATTCATCCGGATATTCCTTCAGGAATTCGTCCATATATTTCTTTAGGAATTTCTCCTGATATTCTCCCTGAAGTTCCTTTGGATATTCCTCCAGGAATTCGTTGAGATATTCGTCCAAGAATTCCTTCGGATGTTCCTCCAGGAGTTTCTCCTGATTTTCTCACAGAAATTCCTTACAGGTATTCCTCTGGATATTCCTCCAAGAATTCTGACGGATATTTCTCCAGTAATTCGTCCAGATATTCCTCCGACAATTCCTCCAGATGTTCCTTCAGTACTTCCTCCTATCTGCCATATCAGTCCCATATGAAAAAAAAAATAAAATGGAGAAAATGAGGAACAAATATCCAGCCTACTTGTCCCATCTTGAAAATGACCGCATATCGACTTTTCCTGAATAAACATTCCCATTTAACAGTTGCATTCGATAATACTATGATGAAAACCACCGTTACAGGTGCTAACTCGAAAACGACGAAAATTCATATGAGACTGATATGCGATCATAGGCAGTGATATTCTCCCTGGATTTCCTCCGGATATTCTTCAAGAAAATCCCTCGGGATATTCCACCAAAAAAATTTCCGGATATTCCTCCAGGAACTCCTCCGGATATTTCTTTAAGCATTCTTCAATATATTCCTCTGAATATACATTAAGGAATTCTTTCAGATATTTTTCCAAAAATTCCTTTGAATATTCCTTCAGATATTCCTTCGAATATTGCTCCAGGAGCTTTTCTGGATATTCCACCAGGTTTTCCTTCGTATATTCCTCCAGGAATTCATCCGGAAATTTCTTTAGGAAGTCTTTCTGATATTCCTCCAGGAATTCCTCCCAATTATCCTTCAAATATTCCTTCGGATATTCTCTTCCAGGTTTTCGTCTGAATATTCGTCCTCCGGACATTCCTCTAGGAATGCTTCCGGATATTCCTCCAGAATTTTCACTAATTTTTTTTCAGGAATTCGCCCGGATATTCTTCCGAATATTTCTCCAAATATTTCTCCAGATATTCCTTCTTGAATTCGTCCGGAAATTTGTTCAATAATTCCTTGGGATATTCCTCCAGGAGTTGCTCCCGATATTCTCCCAGGAGTTCCGTACGATATTTCTCCAGGAATTCTTCTGGAAGCATTCCTAGAAGAATATCCGGAGGAACTCCTTAAGGAATATCCGAGGGAATTCCTTGAGAAATATCCGTAGGAATTGCTGGTGGAAAACCGAGAAAAAATCTGGAGGAATATCAGGATGAATTCCTGGAGGGATATGTGGACGAATTCCTGGTGGAATATACGGATGAATTCCTGGAGAATTGTCCGGAGGAGTTCCTTGAGGAATATCCGGATGAATGCCTGGAGGAATATCTATAGAAAATCTGTGAGGAATATTCTTAGGAGCTCCTGGATGAATATTTGGAGGAATACTGGAGGAATTACTTATCAAGAGAAATTCCCTGAGGAATATCTGGACAAGTTCCTGGAGGAATATGCGGACGATCTCCTGGAGGAATATCTGAACGCAATCCTGGAAGAATATCTGGACGAATCCATGGGGGAATTTCCGGAGGATTCTGGAGGAATATCTGGAGGAACTCCTAGAAAAATTCCTGAAGGAATATCCGGAGGAACTCCTTGAGAAATATCCAGAGGAATTCCTGGAGAAATATCAGGAGAAATTTCTGGAGTAATATCTGAACGAATTCCTGGAGGAATATCCGGACGAGTTCCTTGAGGAATATCCGGAAGAATTTCTGGTAGAATATCCGGAAGAATTCATGGATGAATATCCGCTCGAATTCCTGGAGGAATATTCGGAGGAATTCCTGGATAAATATCCGCAGAAATTTCTGGAGTAATATCTGGACAAATTCCTTGCAGAATTTCCGGAAGAATTTTTGGAGGAATACCCGGAGTAATTCCTGGAGGAATATCTGGATGAATTCCTAGAGAAATATCCGGAAGAATTCCTGGAGGAATACTTGAAGCAACTTCTGGAGGAATTCCTGGAGGAATGTCCGAAAGAATTCTTGGAGGAATATTTTATTGGTCTTATTCGTCTTATTCTTATTTGTCTTATTCGTGTCGTCCCTTTCCTATATTTCATTTCAATGTATATACATATTTGGCGAATTTTTGTTTGCAAATATGAATGTGCTATTTTATAGTGTCTCGCTAAATACAAAATTGATCGCTCTCACCGCTTCTCCCTGGTCGTGCGCCACGAGAAAATATGTTTACTGCTTTCCCCAAATGGTATTTTTTGTATGGAATTTGGAGAACTTGGTTGAAGTAAAAAGACTTTCTTTCGAAATCTTATGCGGTTGCATATACTTTTAATTACAACAAAAGTCGAGTCAAGTTCTAGACACTGAAGACGAGACTTTACTGTTGTGGTCGAAATACGTATCTGTCAAAGATGGAATTAAATGGTATTGTACAAACTCTCCTTATGACAAGTATATCGAAATGATCATTAGAAAATTTCAAAACTTTTGTCAGCTGGGTTTTGCAAAATTCGGTTCCTTTATGCCTCAAATCTCATCGCAGAGGTGTACTGAGAAGCAAAAATTTCAGTTCAGTTCAGTATTTAGAGTTTAATTCAAATTTTGAAATTAGTTGGTCCAAGAAATTTTCTAGGATCATTCCTTGATAAATTCAAAGAGATTGTCAGCTGGGATAAGCGGAATTCCTTCCGGAATTCCTCTTTACCGCGAGAGAGCTTTCCTCAGACCTTAAGGTGTTCTCTAAAATTTTCGGAAGGAATTTAAAACATATCCTCATCAAGCACTACCTCAGCACCAACACCACTTGGTCGTGTGACAAATGCGACTGTGTGATGATAGTGCCGATTCTCTGCATGCCAGATATCTTTTTCGCACTGACGAGCGCAATGTTGAACTATAAATTCGAAAGTGCATCACCCTGCTACAATCCATCTAAGGTCACAAACGAGATTGACGCTTCGTATGCAATCCAAATAAAGGGTGTATTCGATAAAACACACATATTTACTCACCAAAATTGAACCGTTTATCAGGTTGTCTTGAAATTTTCAGAGAATGAAAAACTTTTAATAAGTTATGATTTACAACATTTGTTTCATTTGATTTCATTGCCCATCCCAAATGCGCACACTTTTCTTTTCCCTCCACCCATCACATTTTGTACAATCGATTTTTCCTATATTTTGTTGTTTTTACCCAAATTTCCTTCATCTCCAGCTCTGTTTTAATAAGTTTAGGATGTTTTCGAAGTATCGTCTTCACAATTGCTCAGAATTTTTCATTTGAGTCAAGTTCCGGTGAGTTTTGTGGGTTCATATCTATTGGCACAAATTTAGCTGCGTTTGCTCGGTACCACTGCAATATGTTACGAGCGTAGTTGCAAAACGCCAGATCAGGCCAAAACAGTGTTGATACTTTCTGTTTTCTTATAAATGGCAAGACACGTTTCTTGAGACACTCTTCGGTGTACATAGTACTGTTGAATGTTCCGGAAGTAATGAAAGGAGCGCTTGCTTCCCCACATCCGCAAATAGCCTGACTTCTTAGCAAATTTTAATAACTTCTTTGTTCGGACATCCTCCGGAATATCGAAGAGACAACGAAATATTCATGCCCAGGAAACTGACGGAAGTCAGCCTTGACGGAGGTTTCATCATCCATCACGATGCAATAGGATTTGGTGAACAAATTCGTATAAAGTTTCCGAGCGCGGGTTTTTGCAGTAGTGTTATGCTTTTCATTTCGGTTTGGGGCATTTTGCACCTTGTAAACATGTAACCCAGTACGGTTCATGGTTTTTGTGCTCGAAACCAACTGACATCTTGGACTTGTTAGCAACATTTCGTTTGGAAACTTATTGAGCTGTTCTACCACTCCTGGTCATTTTACTGTCCATTGGACCGCTTCTAGGACCACTCCCTTCCTTCCTTTGAACACTCAGATGCTCCTTGAAGGTTTTTATTACACGAGATACAGTTGAATTTGCAATCCTAAGTGTTTTGCTATCGATCGGTGGGGGTGTTTTGCTATCGATCGGAGGGTGCACAAAAATTTTTTACTTGCAATTTCTTGTTCCGACGATATGATTGGAACCACTGTATGAATAACTATGAAACTCTGCAGATGTAAACAATACACTATGAATAAGATTTGGTCAAATTTTCAGGTTTCTAACTCATGCGGTTCAAAAGTTATAGGAGATTTTCGGTGTGCCATTTTTATCGAATACACCCTTTACTTGATTTCGAGCCGGGCAGCAGGGACTATGTCCAAGGGCTTGACGATCCCTCCCCAGGCCATCTGCGAGTTGTGGCGCCTGCCTAGGATGTGGTGGGGTTTGACAGTGGGCCCTGTTAAACCTCTATAAAAAGCTGCATGTATCCGCAAGTAGGCTCCGCCAAAGCGACCGTGTGCCGCTCAAAGCGCACAAGCCCAAGTCCTGGTGTTAGGTGGGACGCTAAACAGCCCTGACACGACGGCCCTCCGACGAGACAGGAGGTTTGCGCAGGCCCAATAAGCCGCCTTTAAAAACAACTATTACGAACGATAATACTACCCGATACAATCGGCAACGACCTAGGCGACGAATAAAGGATCACGATTGGAAGCTTGGAACATGGAACTGCAAGTCGCTAGGGCTTCGCAGGTTGCGATAGGATAATCTACGATGAATTACATCCCCGCAACTTCGATGTCGTAGCGCTGCAGGAAATCTGCTGGACAGGACAGAAAGTGTGGAAAAGCGGGCATCGAGCGGCTACCTTCTACCAAAGCTGTGGCACCACCAACGAGCTGGGAACCGGCTTCATAGTGCTGGGAAAGATGCGCCAACGCGTGATTGGGTGGCAGCCAATCAACGCAAGGATGTGCAAGCTGAGGAGGCCGTTTCTTCAACTATAGCATCATCAACGTGCACTGCCCACACGAAGGGAGATCCGACGACGAGAAAGAAGCGTTCTATGCGCAGCTGGAGCAGACATACGATGGATGCCCACTGCGGGACGTCAAAATCGTCATCGGTGACATGAACGCTCAGGTAGGAAGGGAGGAAATGTATAGACCGGTCATCGGACCGGATAGTCTGCATACCGTATCGAACGACAACGGCCAACGATGCATAAACTTTGCAGCCTCCCGCGGAATGGTAGTCCGAAGCACTTTCTTCCGTAAGAATATCCACAAGGCCACATGGAAATCACCTAATCAAGTAACGGAAAATCAAATCGACCGCGTTCTAATCGACGGTAAATTCTTCTCCGACATCACGAACGTACGCACTCACCGCAGTGCGAATATTGAATCCGACCACTACCTTGTTGCAGTATGTCTGCGCTCAAAACTCTCGACGGTGTACAATACGCATCGAAGTCGTCTGCCGCGGCTAAACATTGGACGGCTACAAGACGGTAGACTAGCCCAAGACTACGCACAGCAACTGGAAGTGGCACTCCCAACGGAAAAGCAGCTAAGTGCAGCGTCTCTTGTAGATGGCTGGAGAGATATTCGATCCGCCATTGGAAGCACCGCAATCGCTACACTAGGCATGGTGGCTCCGGATCAGAGAAACGAGTGGTATGACGGCGAATGTGAGCAGTTAGTTAAGGAGAAGAATGCAGCATGGGCGAGATTGCTGCAACACCACACGAGGGCCAACAAGGCACGATACAAACGGGCGCGGATCAGACAAAACTCGATTTTCCGGAGGAAAAAGCGCCAGCAGGAAGATCTTGACCGCGAAGAGACGGAGGAAATGTACCGCGCTAATAACACACGAAAGTTCTATGTGAAGTTGAACCGTTCACGTAAGGGCCACGTTCCACAGCCTGATATGTGTAAGGACATAAACGGGAACCTTCTAACAAACGAGCGTGAGGTGATCCAAAAGTGGCAGCAGCACTACGAAGAGCACCTGAACGGCGATATGGCAGCCAAAGGTAGCGGTATGGTAATGAACCTAGGAGCACGCGCCCAGGACATGCGACTTCCGGCTCCGAATCTCCAGGAAATCCAGGAGGAGATCGGCCGGCTGAAAAACAACAAAGCCCCTGGAGTTGACCAACTACCAGGAGAGCTGTTTAAACACGGTGGTGAAGCACTGGCTAGAGCGCTGCATTGGGTGATTACCAAGGTTTGGGAGGATGAGGTTCTGCCGCAGGAGTGGATGGAAGGTGTTGTGTGTCCCATCTACAAAACGGGCGATAAGCTGGATTGTAGCAACTACCGCGCAATCACATTCCTGAACGTCGCCTACAAGGTACTTTCCCAAATTTTATGCCGCCGACTAACACCAATTGCAAGAGAGTTCGTGGGGCAGTACCAGGCGGGATTTATGGGTGAACGCTCTACCACAGACCAGGTGTTCGCCATACGTCAGGTATTGCAGAAATGCCGCGAATACAACGTGCCCACACATCATCTATTTATCGACTTCAAGGCCGCATATGATACAATCGATCGGGACCAGCTATGGCAGCTAATGCACGAAAACGGATTTCCGGGTAAACTGATACGGTTGATCAAGGCGACGATGGATCGGGTGATGTGCGTAGTTCGAGTTTCAGGGGCATTCTCGAGTCCCTTCGAAACCCGTAGAGGGTTACGGCAAGGTGATGGTCTTTCGTGTCTGCTATTCAACATCGCTTTGGAGGGAGTAATACGAAGGGCAGGGATTGACACGAGTGGTACGATTTTCACGAAGTCCGTCCAGTTATTTGGTTTCGCCGACGACATTGATATCATGGCACGTAACTTTGAGAGGATGGAGGAAGCCTACATCAGACTGAAAAGCGAAGCTAAACGGATTGGACTAGTCATCAACACGTCGACGAAGTACATGATAGGAAGAGGCTCAAGAGAGGTCAATGTAAGCCACCCACCACGAGTTTCTATCGGTGGTGACGAAATCGAGGTGGTTAAAGAATTCGTGTACTTGGGCTCACTGGTGACCGCCGATAACGATACCAGCAGAGAAATTCGGAGACGCATAGTGGCTGGAAATCGTACGTACTTTGGACTCCGCAAGACGCTTCTGATCGAATAGGAGTTCGCCGCCGTACCAAACTGACTATCTACAAAACGCTTATTAGACCGGTAGTTCTCTACGGACACGAGACCTGGACGATGCTCGTGGAGGACCAACGCGCACTGGGAGTTTTCGAAAGGAAAGTGCTGCGTACCATCTATGGTGGGTTGCAGATGGCGGACGGTACGTGGAGGAGGCGAATGAACCACGAGTTGCATCAGCTGTTGGGAGAACCATCCATCGTTCACACCGCGAAAAACGGAAGACTGCGGTGGGCCGGGCACGTAGCCAGAATGTCGGACAGTAATCCGGTAAAATGGTTCTCGACAACGATCCGACGGGAACAAGAGGGCGCGGTGCCCAGCGGGCAAGGCGGCGCGATCAGGTGGAGGACGACTTGCGAACCCTTCGCAGACTGCGTGGTTGGCGAAGTGCAGCCATGAACCGAGCTGAATGGAGAAGTCTTTTATGTGCAGCACAGGCCACTCCGGCCTTAGTCTGATGATAAATAAATAAATGATGATCTGTAAGTTGTACTCCCGGAATTTATCGAGGATTGCTCGTAGACTAAACATCTGATTCGTCGTTGATCGCTGCTCACGAAAACCTGCTTGGCATCAGCCGACGAAGGTCAAGCGGTCTCAGTCTGTTAAACAGAATACGCGACAGTATTTTGTACGCCGAATCGGAAAGGTGATCCCTCTGTAATTGGCACACTCTAGTCTGTGCCCTTTCTTTTAGATTGGGCATATGAAGCTATCCAATCAGCCGGTAGGCAGTTCTTCATCCTCCCATAAATCGCTGGATTATACAATCGAGTTTACGACCGGAAGAAATGTAACATCGTGATACGAAAAGAGAAAAATAGTCGTATTTAGAACAGATAGAACAAATCACGGAAATAGAGGATGGAAAAGTGGGCAAATTCTTGTACATGGAAAAGATTTACGCCAAAAATCTGACACTCTTCAACAAAATTATGCCGCTTGGGGATGTTTCAAGAATGGACGACGTTAAAATTTGCTCGACGATTGAAGGATTCACTGGTCCAAAACAGAACCAAACTAAGATGAAACTAAAGTAACACTAAGCCATACGGTAAATATAAAGGTCCAGGGCGAGTCTTCATCTAACCGTCAAAGGAAGCAAACGTTTGCGCAATCTCACCACCTAGCCTAGAGGATAACGTTAATTGCAATTGAGATCTAAGCAACAAATACTGCATTATTGCTATTCGAAGAGCAACAACTCGAAGGTAAAGTCATTTTCGAAGGACAAGAACTGTTTCGTTTTCTATCTCACTAAAAATATATTCATCTCATTGAAGAAAAAGTAATACAGCACCAATCTCATCGCTAACATGCGTGCTCACTGGTGAAAGAAATCACAAAAATAAGTAGCAAGTCAAGTTCTTTTTCATTACTTTGTTGTGAGCTTTGTTGTTGCCAAAAATGTTGGAATTGGCTCATTTACATGCTTTCTTTTTACTTATCCCTAACGTGTAAATTGATCACCGGCTCTTTTCTATCTACCATTCTCGATTGCCTATAACTTTTTCAACGACAACAAAGCTATCAATTAATGATGGCACATGATTTCATTTCGGATCGCGTTTTATTTTACCACACCAAATGGCGACTCGTTGCAAGAGCCACTTCCGTTCGTCCGGCATTTATAGCTTGTTACCTACATATCTGATCAGTGATTGATAGAATTTCCCACGGAAGTGAGAAAAAGCAACCTAAGGCGCGTTCATCGTTCGATTGTGTTTTCTTACCTGCTTTTTTTTCTTTTCTGTTTAACGTTTTCTTCCTTTTTTTCAATTCGTACGAAAAACTATTTTTTCTGTGTCTGCCATTACATGCGTATCTATCTTGTGTTATAAAACGCAATGGATTTACTATATCCAGGGAGTGGAGACACCGGATCGAGAATCGAACTCGCCATCTCCCGATTGATAATCCTTGGTCATTACTCGCAACGCTAACAAGAAGTTACGTATGTTAAATATTTCTGGTTACGGTCATTTTACAAGTAATAGAGCTTTTCTAAACCAAAGACTCATAATCATGAACAACAATTTTTTGCTTGGTCAACCAATTAACAACCAAAACAACATGAGAGTTTAATTGAACTAAAAAACTCCTCCAGCCGGAGATTCGGAAGAAAAAACTGTCACTAGAAATTTATCTTCTGGTTCCTACTTCCACTGTTTCCTAGGTTAGGTACCATTGCCACCGGCTCACATTCGCGAAGCCATCAGCTTAGTGCTCCTCGCTAATTGACACATAACTTATGCTTTTTTACTGCTTTCGTCTCCGCCATACCACGCCATACTCTCTCCGCACCGTCCATCCAAAGTACGCATAATTACCTCATATATCGATTATTACCCACACCCTGAAGGCAACGGCGGCAACGATAGCAACAGGGCCCACCACCAGTACTGGTTTAGCGAGCTTGGAAATTTCCGCAGTTCCTGATCTCTCTTGACGTGGTTGTCTTTCGCGTCATGTTTTTGCTCAAGACTAATACCAACCACCACCATGGCGACAGTCGCCGCCTTTCAAATGCACGTGGGTCTAGCCGTTGGATTTGCACAATTTTCCTTCCGATTCGCCACCATCTTCTGCACTTCTGTCGTCAGGTGACGACACTGTCATCGCAATTATGGCATTAGTTGCAGCTCTGTGCAGTGCCTAGCTACAGGGTTTGTGTGGCATCGGTTCGATTCGATTTTATTAAATAATATCTTCCGATGATGTGTGGTAGGAATCGACGTGATGTCTCCAGACAACCGGACTAAAAATGCTCTTCGGGGCGATAATTAGCCGGATCGATCGGAGTGTTGACGCTGCTGAAGTCTTGGAGATCCGCTTTCGTAATCGGTGCCGGGTAAATAGGAGACGAGTGTCGTTTGATAAACAGAAACCTGCCGTTCCGTAAAGCGTTGGGGCAAGTACGTTACCATAGACAAACGGAACTTGTGGAATATTTCATGGTACACACAGCGATTTACTGATTGACCAATGTCACTTTTTTACAGTGGACATATGAACACCTTTCCGCTAATATCACAATTATATATAAGATATTGAATCTTATTTTAAACTAAACTGAAGATATTTTGCACTTGTTACCGAATTTATTTTGACCTTATAATCATTTCACGTGTAACGAAATCTATGGTCAATATTTGCCCATTATTTTTCTAAACACTTCAAAACTTTAAAATAGTTTTCTTATTTCTATTTCTATTTCTTTTTCTATTTCTTATTTCTATGAGTATGGCTACTGTACTATGAGTTGCGTCTTTGCACATCTTTCAACGTTCTGACCTGACTGCAGAGTGGGTTTTAACATCAACTTGTCTGCTTGTCTGTGCTATTGCATTCTGGGAGATCGAAGCCGGTTCCTGACTGATCCTATCTGCGTGCCGTTGCAGGGTATGTTTATTGATGTGGTGGCAAACGACCAAGGCAGGTGCGGTCGCAATGTTTTTATAAGGGCATTGACCCTTTCGTGTATTTGTTTATTCTTAGAGTTGTTAAACATCTTAAACATCTCATTGATAATTGCGCTATACCATTTTGATCTATAATGAAAACGTAGACAGACATACTATCCTATCTGTTCTAATCAATTGAGCTATGTTAGCTGTAAGGTGTTTACTACCTCGTGGCCATTAAAATATTCTTTGTTCCGTTTCGTGTCATTATTCCAAAAGCAAAAACTCTAGCACGCTCCGATGATGATTGGGTTCTTTACGTCGCAACGTGAGTAATAACATGAGATTGTAGATAGCCTAGTCGGTAAAGATACGACATCATACTGCTAAGGCTGAGAGTGGCGGATTCGATTACCAGTCCGAGGAATCTTTCAAATAGGAAATTGTATAAACTATTGAGGACATAAATTATCATTGTGTTTGTCATGCAATATACAAACTTATGGATTGGTTGACATCGATAGCTCTGTACAAGGTGTACGTACGTACACTTTGGCTCTGTAGTTATTTGAGGATTAATTACCGTGGAAAGTGCATCTTGATAGAACATTGGGCTGAGAGACAGCTATAAAAGCTAATGGCTGCCATAAAGCTGCAAAAAATCGTAGTATCGCATTGATTGGCACCTTATTTGTTTAGCAATTTTCGTACGTTGACCTGCCGTATGACGCCAGCAGTTATCTTCAGTTGGTTCGATGTAGAAAATGACATCATAGTTTGTTCTGTTCGGCTGAGCTTTGCTTGAATCTTTGATCATCCATCGTGTATTACATCATCTTCTTCTATCGCCATCTACCTAATAATGCACGTTACAACTTGATTTCGACACATGATTTCGTCGATCTAGTAATAGTGCGTTTAAATCATCAGATTTAATCAGATCATTAGATCATCAGTAATTTGAACAAAAACGAATTTAAATAATTGAATCATAAATTACTTTTCGCGTAGATAATTTGTAAGAACCTGAACCGATTGGCGAGAAAATTTGTATCCAGAGGTTTTTGGAGCAGGAGAAGGTTCTTAAGATAGTTCGAGACCTCCCCCTCTAGAAAGGAGGGCTCCCATACAAATGAAATAGACATTTCTGCATAACTCAATAACTAATCAGAATCGGGTTTGCTAGTGTTAAATAAATTGAAAGTTAACCCAAATGTTTCCTTTCGAAATAAGACTTAACCAATAATAATCAACTTAATTCATCTTTTCGGAATTGTTTTCTGGTAGTGCGTAGAAATATGGTGGTGGAGATAGTTAGATATTTTAAATCAAGATACGATTAACAAACTTTTTTTTTAATTCTGAACAAAGATTAAAAAATTGAAAAATGCTCGGAAAAATCGATGAAATTCGACAGAAATCATATTTGCCTTACAACTTCTGAAGCACATATTTCAATAAAGGCAAATCAAATCTCGTCGGACACCACTTTTTCCACTTCGCTGCGTTGCAAATGTGTGAATTTTTTTTTGTTATTTTGAATTAATTTTAAAAAAATATTACAAATTTTATTTGCTAATTATCTAATACATGCATTTATCTCTTAGACTAAATGTTCCATCTTTTCTTAACGCTATTATCCTTATTTGCTATGATACATTTTTAGTTCAATTGCCTCTGGTAAGCATATACGGTATTTCGAACAATTTCGTTTCAGGTGGTTCGAAACGAAATTCCGCGGAATTTCGCGGAATTTGAGCATGGCGAAATCTGATTTCTTGATTTCGTTTCGTTTCGTAAAATTACAAAAATTTCGCTAGAAAAAAACAGCTTCTAACGAAATTTAACGGAATTCCGCGGAATTTCGAAACGAATTTAAACTTATCCATACTTTATATCATAACAAAATTTTGGCTGCGCCGCTGAACAAAATCGTTAAGTTGTTTTCAAAATTTTAGGTTATACAAATTTTTCTATTAACGCTTACTCACCCCATTCTCAGTCGACAAATACGTAAGTAGTTTTCTTCTATAAAACGTCTTCAGTGTTTCCATGATTAAAATTTTGTGATATTTTTTTTACTATTTGCACAATATGAATGCGGAGAGATCGCGTAACAGAAATTTGTTTGACTAGTGTGCAATCGATCGTGTTGATGCTGATCACGTCAGATAGTGTGGGAGAACGCGATTGGCGTAACTAATGGAAAATTCAAGGGGGGTCTAACTTTTTTTTAAATTATTTCTACTTTTTCACTCAAAACAATTAAGTTATCGTTTTCACTCAATGCTCAAAACAACTAGTATATATTGTTCGCAAGTTGGCCGACCAAACAAACATTGACCTATTTACATACAACACATCCATTGACTACTTGAACATTATGAATTAGGGAAGATCCATAAAGTACTTAACGCTAAAATGGCGATTTTCTACCCCCTCCCCTCTTCGTCACACTTTTTGTATTAAACCTTTAAAATTTTTGTATGAGTCGTCACGCTGCACGGAACCCTCTCCCCCTAGGAGCGTGACGTACTTTGTGGATGGCCCCTTATGGTCCACGATACTCAGCCTATAAAAAAAGAAATGTCGTGAAAAAATCATACGAGCCTTAGCAAAGCAAAATTGGATTGGATTGGAAATTGGATCTGTGGATTTTTATAATCCATCCAACAGCATTCCAAGTTCTTTCTCATCAAAATTTAAATTACCTCTCTTTAAAATCTGAGAGATTTGCCAAAACTTTGTCGAAAATGAAGAAGCCTAAATTGTTCACTGAAAATTTAAAATTTTCAAGAAATAGCAGCATTACGAAATCCCTAAAACACTTTACCAGACAAATCGGAAATGCCTGAATTGGATAGATGCATATGAAATCAATACCAAATTTTCAAAAGGACTTATCTGCTTTTGTAAACAAAAACTCAAACGACGATTTGGCGATTCTGATAGCAGTCCCAAGCAAACCAACAGCATCAACGCGTAGCAGGAGCCTTCACCTACGTGTTGATAGGGTTGATTTGCGTGGGAGTGCTATCAGAATCTCCAAATCGACGTTTGAATCTTTGTTTACAAAGGAAGATAAGTCATTTTGAAAATTTGGTATTGAAATATTGTATCACATTTTTGATTCTGCGCCTTATAGGTCTATTTTAGAAAGCATGAGATCATAATTGTTTTCCATAAAACTTCAAGAAAACTTGAAAAAATTTAAATATTGCTCATTTGCTGAGAAATTTGATTGATAAAATCAGGATTTGTTTGAAATTCTTCGGTCATCTAAGCATGATAAAGTCTTCAAGCCAAATAGATCATCATACGATGATGGTAATTTAAAAAGATTGCCAAATTGGCAAAGGCTTAGTTTCATGTTCTTGACAAATAATCATGTTCAGACAAATGCAAAAAAACTCTGATGATGATCACAATCCTGAGACCTATAACGTCCTGTAAAAAATTTCAACTACACAGTAAACAATATATTATGTATCTGATTCTGTTATAAATTTCTTACAGAATATGTTATCTTTGTGATAAAACTGTAGCATAATTTGAAATCTTTTTGTTTAAAAGTAGTATTATTTTTTATATAAATTTAGATATTTTAACAACATCTTGCATCAAATTTCCAACAAGTTTTGTTGAAGAAATTTAAAACATAACAGCATGTGTAGATATAATTTTAATATGACCTTTATCATGAGGTACAGCCCCCAAATCAGTTATTATCGTAACCGATTCCAAAAAACGTCTCTCACGGTATGCACCTATCTAGAGAGTATAATCTTCTCTCTTTTCAAATCTGTTGAATCTGTTTATAATCTGAATAAAATTCACTATCTGTAGTTAAGCTCAGACAGCTATATATGTGCAATTGCAATACTTATGCGAAGTAGCAACGATTCTAGGGGGGGCTATTTGGATCCTAGGGGGGCTATAGCCCCCCCTAGCCCCCCTGTAGTTATGCCAATGGCATAAAACTAATGTCTGCATCAAAGAGCATACAATTATTAAGTGCAGAATCGATCGTGATTATTAAACGAAGCAGCGTGGGATTGATTTGAAACACAGTTTTCATCTTCTTGATTTCCAAATAACTTCGTTTACAATAAATATTTTGTCGCTTACCAAGGGGTTTCACATGAATACTTGAATACTCAACTAACCTATTTGCTACTCAACTAACTAACTATTTGCACAATATGTGAGGAACATTGCAGATTTGTGGGCATTTCTAGATCTACGCATGGAATTTGCAAAAAAAAAAATCCCGAATGGATTGAAAGATCATTTAAATTGCTGAAAATTCTTTACTTATGATTGCTTTCAGCACATACTGACCATAACAGCTGTTCTCATTACCAAGGACACACACACAATAGATCAGTTTGTCGAGCTGATTGTGAATAAGACTATCGGTCTGTGGAATGCACATGATTCTTCTAGTGAGCAAATGTATGCTATATATGTAGACGAGGAATAAGAAGGAATAAATTTTGGCACACACACCCTTTTCAAATGTTGATCTAGTAATATCAATTCTATATCTGCGTATACGCCTGACAGATGTGGATACATAGTTAAGTATCCCACTAAATAAACAAATAAATCTATGCTATCTAATGTTTCAGCATAATTACATAATTCTTAAGCGAACTAAGGTTTTAAACGAAATTTGAATCCGTATATGAAAAATCCCACAATTTCTTTATTTTTATATACTTTATATAAAACTGATATAAAATTGATCAGATTCAGGAGCACACGCTCCACAATGAATTCCTATGAAAGCGGCATAAATGCTGGGGTATGGCCTTATCGCCAATGGTATATGCGGGGAGAATGTGGCGATTTATCACAGATTGCCTTTTCAGTTATTATAACTCTTTTGGTCGCAAAACAGTTATTCGACTTCGAAAAAGTGAAATCAGAATTGCGTACATAATGTAAAACCAATTCAATAAAAATTCCGCGAAAAAAAAAATAAAATTTCGTTTCGTTTCGTAAAATTTCGAATTAAATGAACCTTGATTTCGTATCGCTTCGAAGTCTCGAAAGAAATCTATATTTCGTTTCGTTTCGATCCGAATCAACATAGACATTTTAAATTTCGTTTCGTTTCGTTTCGTTAGGAAAAAGTGTGTTATCGCATACCCTTAGCCTCTGGTAGTTAGGATTTTTCCACTGGTTTAAATCAAATATACTCTATTACTAATATAGCCTACTCTGGCTGATTTAAAAAGACAACGCAGTAGCGCCGCGGTGTCATAAAAGGCAAGCAATGTAATGACGAGACATTCCGAAGGGTACTAATATGAATTTAAATGTAATATTTTGAAAAATGTAACTCAAATTGTCAAAAATTGTAAAATTAGAGTAATTTTAGCAATTATCATACCCCTTTTTGGCTATCGTTTTCATGCGTTAGTCACCTTTTGTGACGCAAGATGGTGTGAATGTTCTGTCTCTTGCCTAATATATGGGGACTCACGAAGTGTTAATATACTATATTTGTTTAAATGAACCATGTAGGAATTTCAATGTTCTGAACTTAAACTAAACTTAACTTAATTTATACTAAGGGTCTGTCTCATTTGGAGAATTGAACATAAATCAAACTTAAAACCCAAGCAGCACAAGTCAAGTGAAACAGGTTGCAGCAACCAAATTGTGACTGAATCCGGTCACATATAAGTTTCTGCGATCTTTGTGCAACATGTGTGCTACTCGGGAAGCGACATTTCAATAATTATCGAAAAACCCTGCTCGCAGAGCAAGATCCCGGGTAGAAGAAAACAGCAAAATAATATCAAATTTTACTATTAATATATGAATAACTGAATAGCAAAATCTGCTATTGAGGCATTCCACGGGGGCATGTCAGTCGATCCTGAGCGACCATTTCGAAAATATTTGAAACTCTGCACAGTTTTTCAATTTCATCTAAATCGTCATTTTTCGATATCAAATCTTCATATTGAGTCACGACTAACTTTTCAAAAGGGTGTATGTGAAAATGGTTCAAAAATATTTAAAAAGCTGCACAGCAAAAACGGAATGTTCGATTGTTATGATTTTTTCAGCAAAGTTAGACAACTAAATGGTGATTCTTAAGAAAATGTGCACAGTAAAAAAAAATTTTTTTGCCTTTAAAAATATAATTTTTGTCACAAAAACTCAAATATCTCAAAACCCTATCTTTTTTCGAACGTAATTTTTTTAGGGAAAACGGTCCATTATATTAGCTATCTACCATAAAAATTTCATTTCAAACATTTCACAATTTGCACATTTAGTAAAAAAATTTTTTTTTCTGTATAAGTTATTTCGAGAATTGCAGTTTGATGCAGATTTTATTGTTAAGGGACGTGATTTAAACAAGTTGTTTTCATGATATTTTGATTTAATTATTCATAGCATCTATAAGAAACTTAGACACGATCCAGTGTTGTGATCAAAAGTATTGATAGTGTCATAATTTTCATTGCACGTGACTGGCGAAAAATTCTTTCAATAGTGTTGAAACCTGTTGATAATAACGTTGATAGAAACATATCAGAAATGTTATTTTTAAGACAAAAGCTGCAAAATCAAAGATTTATATACACGTGTACGTCTATAGTTTACCTGCAAAAATATACCTCTTAGAGAATAGACTTTATGATCGGGAGGAAACGGGTACAAATGCATGATAGGTACATACCATGACAATGCTCACGAAAAAGCAAAAATTACTACTACTAAGGTTGTTAAAGATCTCATAGTAATTTTTTCTTCAGTCAAGCAAATGACACCAAACTAGTCAGTAAAAACTTAAAAGTGATTTTGTTTATTGAAATATTACGAACAACATGAGTAGCCGCTTTCTCAACTGTTGTAGGCCGTTTGATGGAAAAAGTGTTCAAAAGAGTTACGAAATCTCACCGAAAGCACCATAGATAAACTGAAAGCGACTGGTTATGCTCCAATGTCCACATTGAATACAAATTTACGCATTTGCACGTCCTGCCGTCTAAACGTTGACAAAAGAGCAATCTGTATATCATCGGTTGAGCAGAGCGCAGGAAGTTCGAAAAACGACAGCAACTGAGGAATTGCCAGATGTATCGACAACAACTGAGGAATTACCAGAAGTATTAAGTGCTGAGAGCCTTGCCACCGTACCATCAGCGAAATCTGTTTCAACAAATCAATCGGAAGATGAGTGTATCCAAAAGGTCAACATCGAACGCTTTAACGAGGGCATAGCTGGGATAAAAGTGACGATTAAATGGAGTAAGATGGACTACGTTTATTACCCGGAGAAAAAATACCGTGAAATAAACGAAGCTGTACGAAGAAACCTCTTCAAATTAGGACCTGATGATGTGGAAAATACAGACTACGATGAGGTAATTATAAATATGAAGGAAAGGTTCTCGAATGCAGCCACGACAAGGAAAGAAAAATTATTGATTTTGTCGATGCTGCCAAGTTCGTGGTCTATTCAGGATGCCATTGATGAGTTCAAAACCAATAGAAATACAGTAAAAGAGGCAAAACAATTGAAGAATAACTGTCTTTCAACCAAAAATACTAGGTCTAGTACTGCATTAACAGATGAGACAAAAGAAATAGTAGTTCAATATTTTGAAGATGATGAAGTAAGTCGAGCTATGCCTGGTCAAAAAGATTATGTATCAGTAAAAAGATGGAAAGCGTCAAGCAATCCAAAAACGATTAATGATGACGACTTTGAAAGATGCGTACACTCGCTTCAAGGAAATTCACGATAATATTAAAATAGGTTTTTCCTCATTTGCAAGCCTTCGGCCAAGGCAATGTAAGCTTCTTTCCAATTCAGGAACACATAATGTGTGTGTGCACAACCCATGAGAATATTAATCTTATTTTACATAGTTTGAAAAGAATCAATTTAACAAAGGATATTAAAATGTTAACTGGTAGTCTTTTGTGTGAAAATACAACATCAAATTGCTATCTACGATCTTGTTCGGATTGTCCAGATTCTTCATCATTGGAAAATACTTTATTCGCTGAGTTTGAAGAAAAATATATTGATCAGTTATCATTTGAGCAATGGGTGACCACGGATAGGTGTGACATAGAAACTATTGTAAAACCTGTAGATGAGTTTGTGTCATATTTTTGCTTGAAATTAGAAAGTTTAATCCCTCACGATTTCATTAAAACAGAACAATCCAGCTTTTTAAAAATACGAAAAATACATTACAAAATGGTGAATTTTAGTCATTTGTGATTTTTCTGAAAATTACAGCTTTGTATTGCAAGATGAAGTGCATTCCCATCACTGGAACGTACAACAAGCTACAATTCATCCATTCGTTATTTATTTTAATGGAAGTACGCAAATTGAACACTTAAGTTTTATTATAATTTCCGAAGATTTAAGACACGATTCAGTATCCGTAAACTTGTTCATTGAAAAATGATTAACTTTTTACGCGTTGATAAGCATAAAGAAGTCAAAAGATATATTTCATGTCTGATGGAGCAGCGTCGCAGTACAAAATCGTAAGAATTTTTCGAGCCTATGTCAATTTAAATCAATGTACGGAATTGATGCAGAATGGCATTTTTTGCTACATCACATGGCAAAGGTCCTTGTGATGCTATTGGAGGAACAATAAAGCGCATGGCCACAAGAGCAAGTTTAGCCAAAGAACGTGAGCATCCAATTAAAACTGCGAAAGAACTTTTTGATTGGGCAAATCGTAGAAAAGAAAAAGATTTAACCAAATTATCATTTTGTTTTACTACTACTGAAGAGTACGAAATAAAGGCTTCAGAGCTCAGCGAGCAATTTAATAACGCGAAAACGATCCAAGGAACCCAAAAATTTCACTGTTTCATTCCATTGTCGGAAAATAAAATTAAAGCAAAACTATACTCAAACTGATCCTAGTATTTTTGGTTGAAAGACAGTTATTCTTCAATTGTTTTGCCTCTTTTACTGTATTTCTATTGGTTTTGAACTCATCAATGGCATCCTGAATAGACCACGAACTTGGCAGCATCGACAAAATCAATAATTTTTCTTTCCTTGTCGTGGCTGCATTCGAGAACCTTTCCTTCATATTTATAATTACCTCATCGTAGTCTGTATTTTCCACATCATCAGGTCCTAATTTGAAGAGGTTTCTTCGTACAGCTTCGTTTATTTCACGGTATTTTTTCTCCGGGTAATAAACGTAGTCCATCTTACTCCATTCCATTCCATGGCACGGCAAATGCTGGGTAAAGCGTACCATTGGTACTTCGCGTACCTGAAGGAATAAAATAGACCCCATCTTGCGGTCCTTAGCCTCTTACCCAGCAACTCCTATCCCTACCTCCCGTGGTGCTGGCCGGGATACGAGCAACCTTAGGGAAGATCGGGTAACCAACCCGGTGGGAACTATGGTCGTATGCTGACAGGGAAGGGGGGTTTGCTCCTCTTCGGAGGTGCAAATCTTATTGAGCGTCTGTTCTCCATGTCAGGATCGGCTCACAACAGCGTCTGTTCTCCATGCTAGGGCGGCTGATCATCGTCCGAGTGCCAGCGAGGGACTCTAAGTGAAACTGTGCACCATGGTCCACCGGAAATAAGGAGGAATGGTCCTCCGGAAATTTAGGGGTTTGGTGTCAGGCCCTGCAAGCCAGCCTTTAAAAATCATAAGCAACGAACAATCAACAAGAGAGTACGGACCGGAACCATCGGCGAAGACCACTGCGACGAAAAGGGACTAGCGATTGGAAACTCGGTTCGTGGAACTGCAAATCTCTCAACTTCATCGGGAGCACACGCATACTCGCCGATGTGCTCAAGGACCGTGGATTCGGCATCGTAGCGCTGCAGGAGGTTTGTTGGAAGGGATCAATGGTGCGAACGTTTAGAGGTAATCATACCATCTACCAGAGCTGCGGCAACACACACGAGCTGGGAACAGCTTTCATAGTGATGGGCGATATGCAAAGGCGCGTGATCGGGTGGTGGCCGATCAATGAAAGAATGTGCAGGTTGAGGATCAAAGGCCGGTTCTTCAACTTCCGCATAATCAACGTCCATAGCCCACACTTCGGAAGCACTGATGATGATAAGGACGCATTCTACGCGCAGCTGGAACGTGAGTACGACAGCTGCCCAAGCCACGACGTCAAAATCATCATAGGAGATTTGAACGCTCAGGTTGGCCAAGAGGAGGAGTTTAGACCGACTATTGGAAAGTTCAGCGCTCACCGGCTGACGAACGAAAACGGCTTACGACTAATTGATTTCGCCGCCTCCAAGAATATGGCCATTCGTAGCACCTACTTCCAACACAGCCTCCCGTATCGGTACACCTGGAGATCACCACTGCAGACAGAATCACAAATCGACCACGTTCTGATTGATGGACGGCATTTCTCCGACATTATCGACGTCAGGACATATCGTGGCGCTAACATCGACTCGGACCACTATCTGGTGATGGTTAAACTGCGCCCAAAACTATCCGTCATCAACAATGTTCGGTACCGACGACCGCCGCGGTACGACCTAGAACGACTGAAGCAACCTGATGTCGCCACTGCATACGCGCAGCATCTCGAGGCAGCGTTGCCGGAAGAGGGTGAGCTCGATGGGGCCTCTCTTGAGGACTGCTGGAGTACAGTTAAAGCAGCCATTAACGACGCAGCGGAGAACAACGTCGGGTATATGGGTCGAAGTCGACGGAACGATTGGTTCGACGAAGAGTGCAGACAGATTCTGGAGGAGAAGGACGCAGCGCGGGCGGTCGCGCTGCAGCAAGGTACCCGGCAGAACGTGGAACGTTATAGACGGAAGCGGAGACAGCAGACCCGCCTTTTTTCAGGAGAAGAAACGCCGCCTGGAAGAAGCGGAGTGCGAGGAGATGGAACAGCTGTGCCGTTCTCAAGAAACACGCAAGTTCTATCAGAAGCTCAACGCATCCCGCAAAGGCTTCGTGCCGCGAGCCGAAATGTGCCGGGATAAGGATGGGAGCATCTTGACGGACGAACGTGTGGTGATCGAAAGGTGGAAGCAGCACTACGAGGAACATCTGAATGGCGCTGAGAGTACAGGCAGTGAAAGTCAAGGCAGCGGAGGAGATGACTACGTCAGTTCAGCGGACGATGGAAGCCAACCAGCCCCCACCTTGAGGGAAGTTAAAGATGCCATTCAACAGCTAAAGACCAATAGAGCAGCTGGTAAGGATGGTATCGGAGCTGAGCTCATCAAGATGGGCCCGGAAAAGCTGGCCACTTGCCTGCACATACTGATAGTCAGAATCTGGGAAACCGAACAGCTACCGGAGGAGTGGAAGGAAGGGGTTATATGCCCCATCTACAAGAAAGGCGACAAACTGGAGTGTGAGAACTTTCGAGCGATCACCATCCTTAATGCCGCCTACAAAGTGATATCCCAGATCATCTTCCGTCGTCTGTCACCATTAGTGAACGAGTTCGTGGAAGTTATCAAGCCGGCTTCGTTGACGGCCGCTCGACAACGGACCAGATCTTTACTGTACGGCAAATCCTTCAAAAATGCCGTGAATACCAGGTCCCAACGCACCATCTGTTCGTTGATTTCAAGGCGGCATACGACAGTATAGACCGCGTAGAGCTATGGAAAATTATGGACGAGAACAGCTTCCCGGGGAAGCTTACCAGACTGATCAAAGCAACGGTGGATGGTGTGCAAAACTGTGTGAAGATTTCGGGCGAACACTCCAGTTCGTTCGAATCGCGCCGGGGACTAAGACAAGGTGATGGACTTTCGTGCCTGTTGTTCAACATTGCGCTAGAAGGTGTCATGCGGAGAGCCGGGTGTAACAGCCGGGGTACGATTTTCAACAGATCCAGTCAATTTATTTGCTTCGCGGATGACATGGACATTGTCGGCCGAACATTTGCAAAGGTGGCAGAACTGTACACCCGCCTGAAACGTGAAGCAGCAAAAGTTGGACTGGTGGTGAATGCGTCAAAGACAAAGTACATGCTTGTGGGCGGAACCGAGCGCGACAGGGCCCGCCTGGGGAAGCAGTGTTACGATAGACGGGGATACCTTCGAGGTGGTCGAGGAATTCGTCTACCTCGGATCCTTGCTAACGGCTGAGAACAACGTTAGTCGTGAAATACGAAGGCGCATCATCTGTGGAAGTCGGGCCTACTACGGGCTCCAGAAGAAACTGCGGTCGAAAAAGATTCGCCACGGCACCAAATGTGTCATGTACAAGACGCTTATAAGACCGGTTGTCCTCTACGGTCATGAAACATGGACAATGCTCGAGGAGGACTTGCAAGCACTCGGAGTATTCGAGAGACGGGTGCTTAGGACCATCTTTGGCGGTGTGCAAGAAGACGGTGTGGCGGCGAAGAATGAACCATGAGCTCGCCCAACTCTACGGCGAACCCAGTATCCAGAAGGTAGCTAAAGCCGGAAGGGTACGATGGGCAGGACATGTTGCAAGAATGCCGGACAGCAACCCTGCAAAGATGGTGTTCGCTTCCGATCCGGCAGGTACGAGACGGCGTGGAGCGCAGCGAGCGAGATGGGCAGACCAGGTGCAGAACGACTTGGCGAGCGTGGGGCGTATCCGAGGATGGAGAGATGCGGCCTCGAACCGTGCATTGTGGCGTCAAATTGTTGATTCAGTGTTATCTGTTTAGATGTTAACTAAATAAATGAAATGAATGAATACTCAAACTGTGCTGATAATAATTCAAAAGTGTTCGATATTTTAAAAAATTTGAATAAAAATAAATAAAAAATAAGTATTAATAAACTGTTTTCATGATATCATAACCCATACCAAAATTCAAACCCAAAACTCTTAGAGTTTCTATAACAACATTGTGTAACTGCCACATTTAATTTAATACTTAGGATAATATTAATTCATTTTTATTTATTTATACATATAATATTTATACATATAATATACATAATATCGATGAATACATAAATATGGAATATCATACAAACAACTTGTTTAACTCACGCAAGGCCCTTAACAATAAAATCAGCATCAAATGCGATTCTTGAAAAAAAAATACACGGAAATTTTTTTGTTTACTATATGTGAAAATTGTGAAATGTTTGAAATGTCATAACTTTTTTGTTTATTAGTTTACCATCACCAAATTTTTATGGTAGATAGCTAATATAATGGACCGTTTTCCCTAAAAATATTACGTTCGAAAAAAGATAGGGTTTTGAGATATTTGAGTTTTTGTGACAAAATGATATTTATAAAGGCAAACAATTTTTTACTGTGCACATTTTCTTAAGAATCACCATTTAGTTGTCTAACTTTGCTGAAAAAATCATAACAATCGAACATTCCGTTTTTGCTGTGCAGCTTTTTAAATATTTTTGAACCATTTTCACATACACCCTTTTGAAAAGTTAGTCGTGACTCAATATGAAAATTTGATATCGAAAAATGACGATTTAGATGAAATTGAAAAACTGTGCAAAGTTTCAACTCAATAGAAAATCATGAATTAAAAATTTTCTTAAATTTTGATGCTGTTGCTTGGAATCGCTCTATTAGTTTGTTTGATATAGTTGCTAAAATAGCAAAAATAATAACAAACATTGCTCTAGCAAATAGCTCATAAATAACTCATTTTGCTATTATAATAACAAACCAATAGCAAAATATTTGAAGAAAAGAAAATATCAAAATCAGTTATTATAGATATCCCGGGTAGAAAAAAACAGCAAAATAATATCAAATTTTACTATTAATATATGAATAACTGAATAGCAAAATCTGATATTAGTTTGTTTGATATAGTTGCTAAAATAGCAAAAATAATAACAGACATTGCTCTAGCGAATAACTCATAAATAACGCATTTTGATATTATAATAACAAACTAATAGCAAAAAATTTGAAGAAAAAAAAAAATATCAAAATCAGTTATTATTGATATGTTCAAAATGCAAATGATAAATGAATAACAAATTTTGCTATGATTGCAAAATGTGTTCTTCATTTGTTGTTCTGCTCTTTCTTACAATAACATATAAATAACTAATTTTACTATTATTACAAAACTTGTTGTTGGGATGCTATTTTATGTTATTTATGAATAACATAAGAATAACTAAATCTGATATCATAGCAAAATTTGTTATCATTATGTTATTTGTTTGTTATTCACCTCTACCCGGGATTACTTATTTTGACAGATATCGAATCATTTTGCATCGATGTCCTATTGGAATTGCTGGGAAGCACCAGCCATTCTTATGACCGCATGATTTTTTAATTTTCGAACTGTCACTTTTAAGTTTAATTCTCAAAATGAGACAGACCCTCCGGTCATAATAATGGCTGATGCTACCCAGCAAGACCAACGAAACATCTGTCAAAAATGATTCAATTTCTATCAATTTTATCAATTTTACACTTTGATTTTTTAGAATTTTGTTTTCAAGTTTTTAGCCAATCAAATAATTTCTTGAAGCGGGCTTGGTAGTCATATGGCTACTGCTTCTGCCTCATACGCAGGAGGTCGTGGGTTAAATCCCAGGTCCGTTCCATTCTCCTACTTTGTATCTTTCTCTTTATTCCTCATGTTCTAGCAATCGCTAGAACTGGAAATCGACTGTCATACCGTTTCCATTACTATTCCTATACCTCCAACTTGAGTATTCTATCAGTAATCTGCTAGAATTGGAAATGAACTATAAAGCTCGTTTCCTACATCCAATTAGAAATTCCATCAGTTACCTTCTCCTATCTATCATATTGGCAGCTCGTTAACCAAGACGGACCCCTGCCTCTCCAACCTAACCCAGAAATTCCAACAAATTCCGCATGAACTCGTGGCAAGTGCAGAGGTATATTCGGCTTGCAGTGGGCGAGTGATTGCATCATCATTTCTCCCCTTCCCTACATTGACTTGCATTCTGACGTGGCAGGCGCCAGTATGACTAACAAATGAGATCACCAGTACTTCTTCATTGAAGATGTGTGCTAATCCCAAGCAAACATCTGTTGGTTCCCTGTGCAAGAACAGCTGATCTGGTCATAATGGAGTAGCAACTACGAGCAGTCAATCAAGCTCAAGCTCAAGCTCAATCAAATAATTTCTTGAATCTATTGATATTTTTTGATTTTTCAACATATTTAGAGCTTGAAATTGCTATTCAGTGCTGACTTATGGCAATTTTTATTTTTTTTCCGTGTAACGAGTTGGATAAATATTTTAGAGTGTACCATTCACCACTATAACCTTCTATTTACTTAGGTGAGCTGTAGAAAAATACTGAATTACTAATATTTCACTCTTCTACCCGTAACGCTGGGTAGATACCTCTTCGTGGTGTGCTACGGGGTAAGTTCTACCATGGTCACATTGCCAACTACAGGCACATCCTGACCCAACGAATACCTTCCCAATATCCAACTCCGTGGTACTTATTCCTTTTCTCCCTAGTAACGGTACAGATAAGCGTGGCCCGGAATAGTAATTATACTGCTTTTGTCATTTTTGTCATAGATTGAAATTAAGGACTAAACCCACCTTGATTTCTGATAGCAATCTGGACAGAGCTTTCAAAGGCAACATGAGTATCACTAGTTTCCAGTCCACGAAATATACCGTAGCAATGTCATGATTTCGTATTTTCATATATTCATATTATATTTATTTTCCATATTTCATTATACCTATTTTTCATATTTCATTATATTTATTTTTCATATTTTTACTTTTTACTTTTTGAAATTTCCATATTTTTATAATTTAATATTTTTACATTTTAATATTTTTTTATTTACGTATTTTATACTGTCCTAATTTTACACTTTCATGTTTTATTATTTTTGTGTTTGTTATTATTATTATTCATATTATTATGTTTTTATATTACCATATTTTCATATTGCTTTAAATGTAACATTACGCTTTCATATTTATTATTTAATGTTTTAATATTTTTAAACTATTATATTTCACATTTTTGTATTTTCATATTTATATAATTTTATGTTATTACACTTTCATATTATAATATTTTTATATTATCATATTTTCCATATTTTTATATTTTTCCTTTTCCTTTTCCTTTATATTTTATACATATATCACATTATGATGCTTTTATATTTTTATACAGTCAAACCTCCATGAGTCGATGTTGAACGGACCGTCGACTCATGGAAATATCGAGATGTGGAATAGAAAATTCTTGGGAAGCTGTTTGAAGGGACCATCATAGTAACCCAGAAAATATTTTTTAATATGGCATAATTTGCTTCCATGAGTCGATATCGAGTCACAAGACGTTAATAAGACCGGTTGTCCTCTACGGACATGAAACATGGACAATGCTCGAAGAGGACTTGCAAGCACTCGGAGTATTCGAGAGACGGGTGCTTAGGACCATCTTTGGCGGTGTGCAAGAAGACGGTGTGTGGCGGCGAAGAATGAACCATGAGCTCGCCCAACTCTACGGCGAACCCAGTATCCAGAAGGTAGCTAAAGCTGGAAGGGTACGATGAGCAGGACATGTTGCAAGAATGCCGGACAGCAACCCTGCAAAGATGGTGTTCGCTTCCGATCCGGCAGGAACGAGATGGGCAAGATGGGCCGACCAGGTGCAGAACGACTTGGCGAGCGTGGGGCGTATTCGAGGATGGAGAGATGCGGCCTCGAACCGTGTATTGTAGCGTCAAATTGTTGATTCAGTGTTATCTGTTTAGATGTAGACTAAACAAATGAAATGAATGAATGACATGACACATTTGGTGCGGTGGCGAATCTTTTTCGACCGCAGTTTCTTCTGGAGCCCGTAGTATGCCCGACTTCCACAGATGATGCGCCTTCGTATTTCACGACTAACATTGTTGTCAGCCGTTAGCAAGGATCCGAGGTAGACGAATTCCTCGACCACCTCGAAAGTATCCCCGTCTATCGTAACACTGCTTCCCAGGCGGGCCCTATCGCGCTCGGTTCCGCCCACAAGCATGTACTTTGTCTTTGACGCATTCACCACCAGTCCAACTTTTGTTGCTTCACGTTTCAGGCGGATGTACAGTTCTGCCACCTTTGCAAATGTTCGGCCGACAATGTCCATGTCATCCGCTTAACAAATAAATTGACTGGATCTGTTGAAAATCGTACCCCGGCTATTACACCCGGCTCTCCGCATGACACCTTCTAGCGCAATGTTGAACAATAGGCACGAAAGTCCATCACCTTGTCTTAGTCCCCGGCGCGATTCGAACGAACTGGAGTGTTCGCCCGAAATCTTCACACTGTTTTGCACACCATCCACCGTTGCTTTGATCAGTCTGGTAAGCTTCCCAGGGAAGCTGTTCTCGTCCATAATTTCCCATAGCTCTACGCGGTCTATACTGTCGTATGCCGCTTTGAAATCAACAAACAGATGATGCGTTGGGACCTGGTATTCACGGCATTTTTGAAGGATTTGCCGTACAGTAAAGATCTGGTCAGTTGTCGAGCGGCCGTCAACGAAGCTGGCTTGATAACTTCCCACGAACTCATTCACTAATGATGACAGACGACGGAAGATGATCTGGGATATCACTTTGTAGGCGGCATTAAGGATGGTGATCGCTCGAAAGTTCTCACACTCCAGCTTGTCGCCTTTCTTGTAGATGGGGCATATAACCCCTTCCTTCCACTCCTCCGGTAGCTGTTCGGTTTCCCAGATTCTGACTATCAGTTTGTGCAGGCAAATGGCCAGCTTTTCAGGGGCCATCTTGATGAGCTCAGCTCCCATACCATCCTTACCAGCTTCTTTATTGGTCTTTAGCTGTTGAATGGCATCCTTAACTTCCCTCAAGGTGGGGGCTGGTTGGCTTCCATCGTCCGCTGAACTGACGTAGTCATCTCCTCCGCTGCCTTGACTTTCACTGCCTGTACTCTCAGCGCCATTGTTCCAATGTTCCTCGTAGTGCTGTTTCCACCTTTCGATCAAAACACGTTCGTCCGTCAAGATGCTCCCATCCTTATCCCGGCACATTTCGGTTCGCGGCACGAAGCCTTTGCGGGATGCGTTGAACTTCTGATAGAACTTGCGTGTTTCTTGAGAACGGCACAGCTGTTCCACCTCCTCGCACTCCGCACAACCCGCGCTGCACCCTTCTCCTCCAGAATCTGTCTGCACTCTTCGTCGCACCAATCGTTCCGTCGACTTCGACCCATATACCCGACGTTGTTCTCCGCTGCGTCGTTAATGGCTGCTTTGCAGTCAATTCCAATTCCAATTCCAGCAGTCCTCAAAAGGGGCTCCATCGAGCTCACCCTCTTCCGGCAACGCTGGCTCGAGATGCTGCGCGTATGCAGTGGCGACATCAGGTTGCTTCAATCGCTTTAGGTCGTACCGCGGCGGTCGTCGGTACCGAACATTGTTGATGACGGATAGTTTTGGGCGCAGTTTAACCATCACCGGATAGTGGTCAGAGTCGATGTTAGCGCCACGATATGTCCTGACGTCGATAATGTCGGAGAAGTGCCGTCCATCAATCAGAACGTGGTCGATTTGTGATTCTGTCTGCAGTGGTGATCTCCAGGTGTACCGATACGGGAGGCTGTGTTGGAAGTAGGTGCTGCGAATGGCCATATTCTTGGAGGCGGCGAAATCAATTAGTCGTAGGCCATTTTCGTTCGTCAGCCGGTGAGCGCTGAACTTCCCAATAGTCGGTCTAAACTCCTCCTCTTGGCCAACCTGAGCGTTCAAATCTCCTATGATGATTTTGACGTCGTGGCTTGGGCAGCTGTCGTACTCACGTTCCAGCTGCGCGTAGAATGCGTCCTTAGCATCATCAGTGCTTCCGGAGTGTGGGCTATGGACGTTGATTATGCTGAAGTTGAAGAATTGGCCTTTGATCCTCAACCTGCACATTCTTTCATTGATCGGCCACCACCCGATCACGCGCCTCTGCATATCGCCCATCACTATGAAAGCTGTTCCCAGCTCGTGTGTGTTGCCGCAGCTCTGGTAGATGGTATGATTACCTCTAAACGTTCGCACCATTGATCCCTTCCAACAAACCTCCTGCAGCGCTACGATGCCGAATCCACGGTCCTTGAGCACATCGGCGAGTGCTCCCGATGAAGTTGAGAGATTTGCAGTTCCACGAACCGAGTTTCTAATCGCTGGTCCCTTTTCATCGCAGTGGTCTTCGCCGATGGTTCCGGTCCGTACTCTCTTGTTGATTGTTCGTTGCTTATGATTTTTTAAAGGCTGGCTTGCAGGGCCTGACACCAAACCCCCTAAATTTCCGGAGGACCATTCCTCCTTATTCCCGGTGGACCATGGTGCACAGTTTCACTTAGAGTCCCTCGCTGGCACTCGGACGATGATCAGCTGCCCCTAACATGGAGAACAGACGCTGTTGTGTGCCGATCCTGACATGGAGAACACCCTCTCCCTGTCAGCATACGACCATAGTTCCCACCGGGGTTGGTTACCCGATCTTCCCTAAGGTTGCTCGTATCCCGCCCAGCACCACGGGGAGGTAGGGATAGGAGTTGCTGGGTAAGAGGCTAAGGACCGCAAGATGGGGTCTATTTTATTCCTTCATGTACGCGAAGTACCAATGGTACGCTTTACCCAGCATTTACCGTGCCGTGCTTTGCCTTTCATTAAGTATGAATAAGCATCACAACAGGTCACAATTTTGCTCTATTCAAAATTATTACCTTATATTCAACTTTTATGACCTCGTAAACATGAACTATACGATAACCTTTACCCACTTACCCCACTGTACCTTACGGCATATTTCAAATTCGCCCTACTCACTTAATTTTTTTAACCGGGATCTCAGCAAAATGGTCAACTTTTACCGAGATTCGCACAGCCGTGCTCCAGCAATCATGTTTTTTGCCGATATTTCTGTCAAAATTGCTGAAAATCAGCTAATATTTTGCCGAAAATCAGCTAACAAACGTCATTTCGGCTGAAATATCAGTTTATTATTTTGCTGGCGCACGGCTGTGCAGATTTTTGCTGAGCTGCAAAAATAAAAACTAAGTGTGTACATTAAAAAGACGACGTAGATTAAATACAAAATCATCGTTTAGTACACTCATATTGCGGTTATAGGGTAAAACGTCCTATCGTTGTGGTATGTCCTAATGTTGCGGTAGTGTTAAAATAGTGCATTCTGGATATAATAGCATTAAAAACAATTGTGGATACGCTAAAACTAATCGAATTAACGACTAGAGCAGCCTTTGTTTGACAAAATTCCGTTTAAAATTATGAAAAATCGACATTTTTCACTAAAAATTTGAATCCTTCGAGCCTATTATTGCGGTAGTGCTAATGTCCTATTGTTGTGGTATCGATTTCCATAAGAATTGCATGCGATACCGCAACAATAGGACTGACCTTGAAAAAATGTCGCAACGATAGGCAACTGTGTCCTATTATTGCGGTAGTTTATTTTTATTGTGATAAAAACAAAACAACATAAGTTTAGCCCAATTGACGTAATATTTACGAATCTATAGTTAACCAGCAACCTATTCGACTACTGCAATGTGGAAAAAGACCAACAGGTAATTTTTGAATCAATTTTGTTTTGACACGGTACATAACCTTTCCATAATAGGTCGTTTTACCATAGATAAGACAATATCAATAGCTATCATATCACTATAAGCAATAACGCTAGAAGAGCATCGTGCATGAGTTTTTTGGGCAGAATCGCATCGTTTGGCTCGTTCGCCGAGAAATGATTTCGGTTCAAAATTCTTTAAAACCCAATGAAGTCGTATTCTATGTCTAAATATGAATTCATTATCCATTGTTTTGCGGATAATCTTAATTTAAAGCATTTAACGAAAAAAAAGCAAGTAAATGTATGCAATGATCCAAACCACGAGTTGAATCGTGAACAATTGTCTGGGTTATGAACTCAGTTGAATTTGACTCGCGCTTGATTTGAATCGTGAATGAGATTTGAGAATTCGAGTTTTTACTATGGTCTTGATGGTCTGTAATACTGGCCATGATCGTATATTTGTAACACTCGCTTTTTTGTTCATTTTTTAAAAAATGTGCAGAAAGCTTAATTTACTGCATCTAATCCCACAACAGTAAAATAGGCTTTACTATTTTGCTTATCTGTGCTAAGCTGGAAATGATTAAGTTTGTGGGGAGGATTAACAAATGATTTACAAAATCAACGAAAATGCAAATGTTACAAATATGCGATCATGGGCAGAATAGGATTATTAATTAATTTGATGTTTATTATGGTGATAAATTCCTTCTGAGATCTATTTCTTTTACAATTATCGTCACCCGCTAATTAATTAGCGTATGTATTGAGTTCAAAATAGTGGATTTTCATTCCAGTATTCCAATATTTAAATCATTATTCTGAAAAGCCCTGAATATTTGTAGAAAATAGGAAAATTAACAATAGAGAAGTCCAGTAATCATTTACATTAGGGTATTCACTTAACAGCGCAGGTTGCTGCGTATCTGTTTATAGAAATGTTTCACACTCAATCACAAGGGACATATTTCAAATCGCCTATGAAACATTTCCATAAACCGATACGCAGCAACCTACGCCGGTAAGTGAATACCCCTATTGAAAAATCCAAGGAAAAATCAATACTATATAATGTGTCCAATAGGGTGGTTCAAAAAATCGATTTTGCTCCACAGTGCTCATCTGGTTCTTTACCAAGCTTTGAGTGTCATCTGAAAATTTTAGCTCATTTGGATTAAACCTGATTTAGCACAAGATGTTTCAAGTTTGCATGCAAATTAGTATGGGGAAATTTATTTTTTCATTGTACTGGTTATGAAGCTTCCCCATTAAGCGCAAGTTAAAAAAAACCTACATAGCTAGGAATGCTCAAGAGCTTTCAATCAACGAAAAGCGCATCTTGATTATTCGCCCCAATAATTAGTAATCTATTTTCATATAGGTAGCGAATCTTTAGTCATGTTCATTAAGCTTTTTTGAGTGCATCATTGAAACGTACAGACATAGAAACCTGAATTTGTCCGTGCTATCTTTCAGGCCAGGAGCAGCAATGTTGCCTGATGAATAGTTACGTAATTAGCTCCAGAAAACCACGGTATAGATTAAATTCGATTACTAATTTTTGGAACGATTAATTGAGATGCGGTTTTCACTGAGTGAAAGCTGTTGAGTATTCCTTTTGGCTAAGTAGGTTTTCTTTTAACCTGCCCTTGATGGGGAAGCGTCATTAACAGTATAATGAAAAACAATTTACCCATACTAATTTGCATGCAAACTTGAAACGGCTTGTGCTAAATCAGTTTTAATCCAAATGAGCTCAAATTTTCAGAGGACACTCAAAACTTGGTAAAGAATCAGATGAGCACTGTAGGGCAAAATCGATTTTTGAACTGACCCTAGTGTCCAACCTAAAGTTGGACATTTACAGGTAGTCAATGTTAAGTATGCCATGACGGTAGAAGCATTGATTGTTTGTAGACAACATTGCATAAATTTGTTTATTCCTACCCGATTAAATTTTAAAAGAATTTGAAACTAGATTTTCTGTTTTAAATTTGGTACCTACTAGTGATTTATTTCTGGTCCAACCCTGTTCAACCCTGAGACGTACCCTTATAAATTTTCATAAATTTGTCAGTTATTTGTCCAAGGTATTTGTCAGTTATTTTTTCAAGGTAATCGTACAATATCCAAAAAATATTCAATATCCAAAAAAGAATTACTTCCAGTATATTTGTACATTTTTGTTCAACTATTGATCTCTGCTTTCATTAGAACAGTGACTTACGTTTATTTCCTTCTCTTATCTTCCATTGCAGATAACAAACCATTTGTCAACAACGCCATTCTAGAGCTGGAGAAGAAGCTTTCATCCGCCACTGCCAACGTAAGCTGCCAAACGCAACATAATTCTAGTTTACAGCAACCTCATCAAGTGCAACAAGCGATCTATCAACCGAACAATCATCATCATCATCCGCACCACCAGCCGTACCATCAGCATCATCATCTACATCAACCGGTCTCCGTAGATTACAGCAACGAACCCCACACGCAACCCTCTAGCTCAAGTCTCGCCAGTATCCTTCAGGTGCTTCGCGCGGAGCAGGCATCCGACGCTTTCCCCGCTGAAAAGCGTTCTCCCCGGTGGATCGTTCATCCCCGATCATCCAGTCTCGATCGATCGAAGGTGTCGCCTACCTCCCTATCGGGGCAACCCAAATTTCCTGCGGTAAACTTCCGTAAAGTCCAACGACATCCACCGGTATCCTTTCCGAAGAAACCTCTAGTCACGCAACGTTCGCCCGGGTCACCGCCGTCGCCCAACGTCGTCGGTCTATGCTATTCGCCATCTAGTGGCATCTCGAATTCCTACCACCACAACTACACCCACCATCAGCAGCAACCGATCGCATCAGCGTTCGCCGTCGCGTCCAGTGGAGGGCAACAGCGAAGACCACCGTCTCAGCACCCGGTCCTCAGGAGGCATGACGCTTTCCTGAAAGCCCGCTCCAAAACCATCTCGGACTTTTTCGGCCCGGAATCGACGCCCATCAGCCGCCTGTTAAATATAATATGCCAAGAGAAGGAAGCGGAAAGAGCGAAAGCGAACATGAGCAGTAGCAGCGGAAGCAGCAGCAGTAAGCCCAAACCGACCGGTGCCAGGAGCCACAAGGAAGATGGACTCTTGCCGAAGGTTTCGGTGGCGCCGACGGCGAATTCGTCCTCCCAATCTGCTTCGTCGTCTTCCTCGGCTAGTTCCTCTTCGACGACGAACGCTCGGGCCCTCAAATCCCGCAAGGAAAACTTGATCCCGGTGGTGGCATCGGCGGCGGCGAATCACAGCCACAGTCCGTCTCCGTCGATGAATGCCGCCTCGACTGAAATGTTCGCCGCCAAGGACATAGATAGGATAGCGAAATATAAAGCCGACCGGCGGAAACCTATTTATTTAAGAAACACTGTCCAAGAAAACGAAATTGAAAGACTGGATAATAGAAAGAAGTAAGTATTGTTGGGACGATTTATTTTCTAATGTTTGGTTCAAACTTAGACATTTATCTTTCTTCATTAGATCAACGTCTAGATCAGCAACCAATACTCCTTCGTCAAGTGCAATTCATAGTAAATCTCAATCATCAACGCTACATCACTCGAAAGCATCATCTGCCTCCGCTTGGTCGACGTCCAGGCCATGGCGGGCCACGTCAGCCGGTTCCTCGTCCACATCCTCTACCTCTGCTGCCAGCAGTGGTAGCGCCACAGGAGCAAAACCACGTCCGAGCACCACTACCGGCTCCCTCGGTGGGGCAGGAGGTGGAAGCAGCTCATTGCCACTGTCACCGTTGCACCAACCGCAAAAGTTGCAAGTTCACGAGCCAAGGAAATCTCGAGACCGCAGTAACGTTCGTGCCGCGAAACCCGAGTTGAAACAGGTTGCCGCTCCTCAGCAACAGGCTAAGCAACAACAACAACAGCCACAACAGGCCCAACCACAGCAGCCGATCCGAACAACCAGATCTTCCAGACTTCGCGCCGCTGCGCTGGGTAAGATTCATTTTCCTTGCAGCTAAAACTCCCCGGCCCCTACCTCTCTCTCGGTGCATCGCCGTCGTGCTTCGACATGCGATCTTTCATTGCTTCCTCCTACTCCTGTGCATATACGGACCCCACATATTTTTCGCGCACGCTTCGTCGGGGATTGATACCTCACATGCGAGAGCCGCCCCTCCGTCAGCTATTTTCCATCCTTTCCATTTCGGCTTCTTCTTTCATATGCGCCTGTCTTGTGTGTCACATTCACAATTGAAAATTTATTGATTTTGCATTTGCGTAGTTGAGGAATGCTTATTTATGATTATAGGTAGTGTAGGCTTTGTTTCTTTAATCAATCATCGCACCTTCTCCGCATACGATATCTTTTAATTTGAATTTATTTTTTTATATTTCATTTCTTCTTTTGCTTTGCCTATATGTTCTGTTTCGTGTTTTCTTTATGCTTGCCTAATGTTATATTGTAAACTAACGGTTGTGGCTTGTTTCCATAGTATCTAGAGTCTCCTAACCCATTTTGTTAGTTAACCCAAAAAAAATTGGAAGTTACGAACAAAAACAATCAAAGTTTGTGGTTTGACCACTGTCGCGGTGATGGTGACCTTTCTTGTGTATTTTAAGATGTTGTAAGAAATGCTTATCTGAGATGTCGAGGCAGCACTTTAGAGGAATAAATATTCTTCCCAATATTTTCATTTTTCGCATTAGTTTGCATTCATTCATATGCATTGGGGGAAAGTTGGGCAAGTAGCATCAGTAAGCATTATTTTCACATCATTAATAAGATTGAAGACGCGTATCGCATACAATTCCATGAAAATTTCCCGTATAAAAATGCAATTCGAGAAATTTCAACGATTTTCGATGTTATTCTTAGGAATCAAGACGAAAAAAATCAAACATTTTCCCGTGAAATACTAAAAAAAAATCTGTGAAAATCACAATTTTTATTTTTAAATTACGATGAATCATTAACATCTGCGATCTTCTACGATCTTACTAGGGATGACTTAACGAGGTTTTTGGCCCTTGGCCGGTTCACCACGTGCGTTAGAGATGACCTTCAGTCGTTCGTTCAGCAAATTTGAAGACCTTTACAGAGCATTCGGAAAAGGACTGGACGATTATGCGAAGATTCGTCTATTACTGCGAAATCTAAGGGTTGTAGCCAGGGATTGAACTTATCATTTGGTATTCAGCCAATAACGCATTCCGGAAAGTGTTGTATGGCAGACTTCTAGTGCTATTTTCCCTCTACAACTTTGTCTAAGGGTACATTGCTCTATGTCTAATATTTACAGCGTGAAACGCTAGTATCATTTAATATACTAAATGATAACAACACTTATTATCCGTATAAGGGAATCCCTAAAACTCCTAGACTGACCTTAAGTTCCTATCTTTATGGGATTGTTATGCATAGTGAATTAAAATTCTGGGAGAATAAATCCAAAATCCATCCATTCTCCAAAATTTTTTGAATGCGTATTCAGGAGTATTTCTGTAGAAGGAATTCTTGTAGGATGAAATGCTCCGGGGAAGAATCCTGTCATGTCTGTCTCACTGATTAAACAATTTCTTTAGACCAAAATGAGTGGAAAAGTCTAGCTTAGTTTTTTGGCATTAAAAAAGATACCATATCCGCTGAATCAGTTCAACATTTATTGTATCCCAATTCATACAAGAATTCCCTGGAGCATATAGGCCTTAAGGTGGTCTGCACGTGTATCCTAACGGCTGTTATCCCTTTTTCTAAATGAATAGTGCATCTGTAATCTATAGAACTGAATTGGATATTTCCTTAAATTATATTATTGCAGGTCTTCCGAGAATTTCCTTGAGTATAGTGCTAGTTTTTTTTAAGAGTTTGCCGCTAGTTTTTTTTTTTCTAAAAATGGTTCATGTTCTGTGTGACTCATATAGCCTAATTGGATAAGCCTTAAACATTAAGTCAAATGCTATTTGATTCAAATGATCACAAACATTCCCTTCCTTAGCCGTGCGGTAAGACGCATGTCCAAGCAGGAGAACTTGGCTCAATAATACCAAAGAATAAAAATAGAAAAATTGGCAACTCTGCAGGATTTCGGGAAGATACTTTTGAAGCGCCATCTACGAGCTGCATAATCTAGAAGCTCTAGAGCTCCATAATCGTCGGTTGTGGGCGATATTTCTCCAGTATCCCCGAACGTTCAGGGTCCCCAGGTCCGGTTCCACCGCGTGCAGCCAGCGTGTTCGTGGCCTTCCACGAAGTCGCCGGCCCTATCTGGTTCTCTGTTGAATATTGTTTTCGCTATTCTTTCTTCCGACATTCGCACTAAGTGACCAGCCCACTTCGTATCAGTCTAATCAGTTTCGCAAAAAACCATGTTCGGACATTATCTGCCACAGCTCATTTCTCTTCACTGAATCGTACGCTGCTTTGAAATCAATGAACAGATGGTGAGTCTGCAAGTTGTACTCCCGGAATTTATCAAGGATCATCCGCAGGCTAAACATCTGATCCGTCGTTGATCGGCCCTCACGAAAACCTACCTGGTATTCGCCGACGAAGGACTCCTCAAGCGGTCTCAGTCTGTTAAACAGGATACGCGACAGGATTTTGAACGCCGAGTTCAGAAGGGTGATCAGAAAGGGATATGAGGCCATACAACCAGCCGGCAGGCAGTTCTTCATCTTCCCATATTTTCTGGATAATGTGGTGGGATGATTGATGCAGCTGCTCACTTCCGTGTTTGAGAAGCTCGACCGGGATCTCGTCCTTCCCAGCAGCTTTACTGTTTTTCAGCTCGTTTAGAGCCTTCTTAACCTCGTCCAGCATGGTGGTTCCACAACTTGACCGTCGCCGACTATGTCCATCCTGCTTCTTAATACACGTTCATTTTCACCGTTCAACAAATCTTCGAAGTGCTCCTTCCACCTGGCTGCCACCATAGTCTTGTCTGTCAGCAAATTACCCTCTCGGTCATTGCACATGGCGGGCACTGGCGCAGTCTTATGCCGCGCGCCATTGACAGTTACGTAAAACCTCCGCATATCGTTTCTATCCATGTTCTCCTGCGCTTCAGCTATCACACTCTCTTCGTGTTGCCTTTTTTTGCGGTGGATTCGTTTTTCTTCTGCCCTTGCTACACTGTACCGCTATCTGTTGGAATGGGTACGAGCCACTAGCATTCGACTCCTAGCAACATTTTTCTCGTCCGTTACTCGCTGGCACTCCTCATCAAACCAACCATTTAGTTTGCGTCGCTGTGCAGTGCCCAACACTTTCTGCGCTGTTGTAGTCACAGCTTCGTGGATATATTCCCACGATCTGTTGACGTCGCCAGATCCGGTGGCATCTCCTTTCCGCTCGTCCAGCTTCTGGTGGTACTGTTCAGCAACTCCTTCGTTGGATATTAAAACGCATCGTTCTGGTGTTTCGTGAATTCGTAACGCTGGAGAGTCGCGCACGAATTATTGCAACTACCAGGTAGTGATCCGAGTCGATGTTCGGACCTCTGAAGGACCTTACATCTATAACATCCGAGAAATATCGTCCGTCGACCAGCACGTGGTCTATCTGTGAGTAAGTGTCTCCACTCGGATGTTGCCAGGTGTGTTTGCGGATATTCTTACGTGCGAAGTAGGTACTGCTTATTGCCTTCCCTCTAGCAGCAGCAAAGGCTACAAGTCGCAGACCATTACCGTTGGTAGCGGAATGAAGGCTTTCCGTACCAATGACAAGGCGAAAGAAACTTTCTCTTCCAATCTGCGCATTTGCATCCCCGATGACAATCTTTACATCGTGTGTTGGGCACTCTCCGTAGGCCTTATCAAGGCTCTCATAGAACTCATCCTTCACGTCATCAGGCTTATCGTTCGTTGGGGCTTAGATGCTGATCATTTATTTATTTATTACCAGACTAAGGCCGGAGTGGCCTGTACTGCACATAAAAGTCTTCTCCATTCAGCTCGGTCCATGGCTGCACGTCGCCGACTACGCAGTCTGTGGAGGGTCCGCAAATCGTCCTCCACCTGATTGATCCACCTTGCTCGCTGTGCACCTCGCCTTCTTGTTCCCGTCGAATCATTGTCGAGAATCATTTTCACCAGATTACTGTCCGACATTCTGGCTACTTGCCCGGCCCACCGCAGTCGTCCGATTTTCGCGGTGTGACTCATGCAACTCGTGGTTCATTCGCCTCCTCCACGTACCGTCCGCCATCTGCACCCCACCATAGATGGTACACAGCACTTTCCTTTCAAAAACTCTCAGTGCGCGTTGGTCCTCCACAAGCATCGTTCAGGTCTCGTGTCCGTATAAAACTACCGGTCTAATAAGCCTTTTGTAGATAGTCAGTTTGGTAGGGCGGCGAACTTTATTCGATTGGAGCGTTTTGCGAAGTCCAGTACGTACGATTTCCTGCCATGATGCGTCTCCGAATTTCTCTGCTGGTATCGTTATCGGAGGTCACCAGTGAGCCCAAGTACACGAATTCTTCAACCACCTCGATTTCGTCATCACCAATACAAACTCGTGGTTGGTGGCTTACATGACCTCTCTTGAGCCTCTTCCTATCATATACTTCGTCTTCGACGTGTTGATGACTAGTTCAATCCGTTTAGCTTCGCTTTTCAGTCTGATGTAAGCTTCCTCCATCCTCTCAAAGTAACGTGCCATGATATCAATGTCGTCCGTGAAAGCAAATTACTGGACGGACTTCGTAAAAATCGTACCACTCGTGTCAATTCCTGCCCTTCGTATTACTCCCTCCAAAGCGATGTTGAATAGCAGACACGAAAGACCATCACCTTGCCGTAACCCTCTGTGCGTTTCGAAGGGACTCGAGAATGCCCCTGAAACTCGAACTACGCACATCACTCGATCCATACGATCCGTTTTCGTGCATTAGCTGCCATAGCTGGTCCCGATCGATTGTATAATTTGCGGCTTTGAAGTCGATAAATAGATGATGTGTGGGCACGTTGTATTCGCGGCATTTCTACAATACCTGACGTACGGCGAACACCTGGTCTGTGGTAGACCGTTCACCCATAAATCCCGCCTGGTACTGCCCCACGAACTCTCTTGCGATTGGTGTTAGTCGGAGGCATAAAACTTGGAAGAATACCTTGTAAGCGGCCTTCAGCAATGTGGTTGGGCGGTAAATGCTACAATCCATCTTATCGCCCTTTTTGTAGATGAGACACACGACACCTTCCATCCACTCCTGCGGCAGAACCTCATCCTTCAAAACTTTGGTAATTACCCTGTGCAGCGCTCTAGCCAGTGCCTCACCACCGTGTTTAAACAGCTCTCCTGATAGTTGGTCAACTACAGGGGCTTTGTTGTTTTTCAGCCGGCCGATCTCCTCCTGAATTTCCTGGAGATTTAGAGCCGGAAGTCGCATGTCCTGCGCGCGTGCTCTTAGGTTCATTAGCATACCGCCACCGTTGTCTGCCACATCGCCATTCATGTGTTCTTCGTAGTGCTGCCGCCACCTTTGGATCACCTCACGCTCGTTTGTAAGAAGGTTCCCGTTTATGTCCTTACACATATCGGGTTGTGGCACGTGGCCCTTACGTGAACGGTTTAACTTCTCATAGAACTTTCGTGTGTTATTAGCGCAATACAGTTGCTTCGTCTCTTCACGGTCCCGGCTTTTTCCTCTGAAAAATCCAGTTTTGTCTGTTCCGCGCCCGTTTGTGTCGTGCCTCGTTCATCCTCGTGCAGTGTTGCAAAAATCTCGCCGATGCTGCATTTTTAGTCATCTTCAAGAGACGCTGCGCCTAGCTGCTTTTTTGTTGGGAGTGCCACTTCCAGCTGCTGCGCGTATTCTTGGGCTAGTTTACCGTCTTGTAGCCGCCCAATGTTAAGCCGCGGCGGACGACTCCGACACGTGTTGTACACCGTCGAGAGTTTTGAGCGCAGGCATACTGCAGCGAGGTAGTGGTCGGATTCAATATTCGCACTGCGGTAGGTGCGTACGTTTGTGATGTCGGTGAAGAATTTACTGTCGATTAGAACGTGGTCGATTTGGTTTTCCGTTTCTTGATTAGGTGATTTCCTTGTGGCCTTGTGGATATTCTTGCGGGGGAAGAAAGTGCTTCGGACTACCATTCCTCGGGAGGCTGCAAAGTTTATGCATCGTTGACCGTTGTCGTTCGATACGGTATGCGGACTATCCGGTCCGATAACCGGTCTATACATTTCCCCCCGTCCTACCTGAGCTTTCATGTCATCGATGACGATTTTGACGTCCCGCAGTGTGCATCCATCGTATGTCTGCTCCAGCTGTGCATAGAACGCTTCTTTCTCGTCGTCGGGTCTCCCTTCGTGTGGGCAGTGCACGATGATGACGCTATAGTATACTGATAATCGATAAATTTGAAGGCTTCAGCTTTCTATTTCTTAGAAGCACTCTTTCCTTCGCCGAAGCTTGTCATACTTTAAGTAAACGCTTTTTAACCATACCGTTATCCTGATGTTCCTGTCGTGCCTAAAATTCCTCATACGATCACTGTGATCGAGAATCAATTTTCTGCTGAGCCTCCCTGCGCGTTCTTCTTCGCATTCGCTATCGACGACTCACCTCATTCCAAGTTGCCCAGCCGGATACGGGAATGTACTTTATCATTCTTCTAAATCAGATACTACACACCTTTTTGAAAACAGAGTGTAAAATAATCGAAAATTTTTGGTGAGTTCCGCCTTTCTTCACTTGTCAGTTCACTTCCAGGCACATTCATAGTCGGCTCTAGACTGACAATATTCGGTTGAAAATTAGTCATTGAACATTTATGTACATTTTACAAATTGATAAATTATCTGAAATCTGAACACGTTTCAAATGAGTAAAGTAATTTATCACATAGAACTAAATCCGATTTTCATCCGCGAGGTACTTTCACCGGTAAACATCAACATAAACAATGGTAATTATTTGTCATAAGACGAGTTTATACAATCCCATTGAAAGTCGAGTCAAGTACGAGACACTTAAGACGACCATGCAGTTGTGGTCGAAATACGATACAATTAAGTGGTGGAATTAAATGGGATTGTACAAACTCGTCTTATGACAAATGAAGACATTCCACTAAAAAGCTCAAAATATTTTTTGTAACAAAATGCTAATTATGTTTTTTTCTGCACATAGTAAGCACACTCAGTGACAGTCGAATGAATGAGTTGGTGGAGTAGTCGTCTGACTATGTCATTCTATGTTTTGAATATTCATGCGATGTTTGTCAAAATTCGGATCAAAGTTGCTTCATGAAGAAGAATATTTGAAGCTCTGATCGTACTCATCTCGCTTGTCTGATTCCAGCTCAGTTTCTACGCTTGTATCATGGTTTCTTAGCTCATTAGATATTTTGGAATATTTTCTTTGAAACTAAACCAAATCGAACAAATATGTTTCAGCTCATTGCGATAGCTGAACTTATTCACCAGTTCCAACAGCAAAAAAGAGCACGGAACTAAGATATTTCTTCGTCGCCTGAACACTAAACGAATAGGTGGTTTTTTAACAGGGTGGCCGCCGAACCGGAAAAAAAGCGGAAAAACCGGGAATTCTGGACATGTACCGGGAAAAAATAAATTTTCGTCAAGTTACATTCAAAATTCTTCAAAGATTTAATGAAGTTGATATAAGGAAAAAAAATCTCTAATAATCTCAGTTAAATTCTAACTGAAATATTTGATTTTAGTAGAAGTACAAATATTAGGTGGATATTTTTTACAAATTCAGTTTGTGTTGTCACTAGATCATTTTGATATCGAGTGACATTTTTTATCATAAATATTGTGTTATGAGCCAGCATAGAATCGAATATCGAAATTTTCATTCTTTTGAGTGAATGTATTTAAATTTAAGTTAATCTTTTAATGTTGAAGCATGCCTTTATACGAGGTAATTCTATTATTTCTTTTGTAATTTTCAATTGCACATCATTCGAAACAAAAAAAAATATGGTGATAAATATATATTTTAACACATGTTAAAAAATTGTTTGGAATTGTATTTAAAATTTCTACAAATCATTGAGATACTTCGTGATTTTGTCCGGAAAATTTTGAAGAGCAAAACATTTCTTGTTTAGTATTTTTCCACAACTAACCTATTATAATAGAAGGTTATGATCGTGAGCTATATAAATGCTCTTAAGGTATATTTTAAACTTGTTACGCAGAAAATAAGGAAAACTTTGGAAAATTCCAATATTCTAATATTGAAAGGGATTGTTCAAACTTTTTAATAATAAATCCAAGATTTTATTGTAATGCATTGAAAACAGAAAAAAAAGAAAACTAAATTTTAGAAAATTTATTAAATAATGAATTGAATGTTTTTATTATCCAAAATATGTTTAAATCTGTTTAAGGGAGCATTTGATCGGAAACAAAGATTTGGGTCATCGAGTTAAATCTGTATTCGAATTAGTTGTTTCATAATTTTGTGAATTTTTGATGTAGTTATACACTGCTTTAATTACTTTATTGTTAAGTTTCTTAAGTTAAAAACATCGGTGCTAATTTGATTTACTTTATAAGAGAGAAAGACAATATTTATTGCAAAATGCAATGGCGATCCTTTTTTGTCCCGCTGTTTGACCCATCTTACACCGGCACTTTTCGATTGACAGAAAAATAGACTTCTACTTTTATGGCTCAAAATGAACTAAAAAGAGGAATTTTGTTCTTTCATAACCTTGGCTTACAGATTATGAGCTATTAATATGGATCCATGTTGAAAAATTAAATTAAAAAATTAAAATGTTTCTGTTTTGAGACATTGAGGGTTCGTCTTTGGCGACCCTTCTTGTCATCCTACCACCTACCCTATTCAAAGTTTAAAGCAGATTTATATGCAAAGATTTATTTCTGCCTGATCTGTCAAATTTGTTTGTTCTACACACCCCATTTTTTCATGATACAACGTCACATTTCTTCACTTACTGTGACACTGGACACACTATGGCATTTTTCTGTGAGTGCCACGTGCACGCAGCATAGAAAAAAACGCTAAGTGGGTATCGGCCTTAAGCAGTTTTTTAAGCGGAAAATGAGTTCTACACGATTTATAAACAACTTCATAGATAAAAGTAAAACTAAATTTGTTGTCAAAATCAAATGTTTCCAAAACTGAATGTTTCCAAAATCAAATGAGTCCTGTATTACAAATTTTATTCACAATCCAAATAAATTGATCAAGGCAGATTTTTTTAATAAGTGGTTTTTCAGGAAAAAATAGAGGTCATCACTAAAGGTAGATTTATTTTTGTATCTTTGTAAAGCTTTATGACTAAGTTCTAAGGGCCGATGACCACGTAGCGTTGTTTCAAGCTGCGTGCACGCGGCGTCCACGCAAGGTACCCGGCATCAAATGTAGCCGTGCACACGTATACCTTGCGTGGACGTGGCGTGCACGCAGCTTTAAAAACCGCTACGAGGACATCGGCCCTAAGACAGTAAAATCTAGAATAATGGGTTATTAGAGGTTAATAGTAGCTATTACTCCACTATGATAAGTACTAATCAGATCTGCCCCAAATTAGCTTTTAATGACTGCTCTATTGGTTCTCGCGGTGTTTATCGCTTTCATGTAAATATTGAAAATAGGCAATTATGTATAACCGGTGGAACGTATCTTGCTAAATAATTAAATTTATTTATTCGCTGTTCTCTGTTGTAAATATGTTACTTCACCTTCCACATGTTCTTGGTCTTGGATAACCCCTATTTCTCTACCCTATATTCTTTGTATGTAACTAGTGATAGTCCCTTATCTATAGCTCTCCTCCCTGTACCGTGTGCTTTGCTACTATATGATTACCTTCCCAGTGAAAGAGTGTGTCCACCACCCACACCCCCATTTCTACCGCCAATTAGTAAGCACTAACCATGATTCGTTTTTCCATTCGATCTCTCTGTTTATTTTCGCTCTCCGCTCTGCATCGAAACCGCGCGCCGTGCGATATCAAAATATAAACAACGGGAACACACTCACCAACACCACTCCACCCCTAAAACATCTCACTCACACGCTAACCGGCCACTACACCATGCGCGGCGTCGCCCGGGTTTGTTTGTGTGCGTGTTTGTGCTGACGATTTGTGTACATCGCACACTTTGATGCCGCACCACTACTCGTAAAGTTTATCAGCCGGTGGCGTCGGAACAACCGTTCCTCCCACCGGCGAAGATGTCCACCAGCAACGCTTGAAAGCTTCGGCACTTGCAGCACCATCCAGTGGCGGGAATAGGAAGTTACTGTCGTCGAGTAGCAATAATAATAACAACAATGCCGGCATCATTCGAATCTCACCAACGGTGAATGCCGGAAATCGAGCTGCTATATTGGCAACGGCTGCGAAGCAGCGTGATTCCGCACCGAAGCCAAAACTTGTTCCCACCATCACCGCCGTCAGTATGAGACAGAAGCTGAAGGGAACAACTGAAACCATCAGCAAGATCGGAAACGGCATCAGCGGTACTGCTGCTGCTGCTGACATCAATCGTAACAGCAAAGGTGCTGCAATGGCCAACCGAACTAATCCCGCCACCAATAACAAACATGATCTGATGAATGGGAATGCTCCCACTAACACCAATAACAACCCCGAACCCATCCAGATGACAACGGCCAGTGGTGGGGAGGCTTTTCTGCAACGAATCCCTTCGACCACTGTACCGGGGGCGAACGGAGAAGGGATCGATAACTTTCAGCTTCCGCGACGTCCGCCAAAGTTGGACTCGATCGTCGAAAATTTCAGCAGCTTGGAGTCACCTCCCACTCCGCGGATGAGAACCTCCACCATGAAATCCGGAGCGAGGACGCCCCTGCCGGAAATGGGCAGGGATATGGGAGGTCTGAGTCCGGTTAGAAGCAACAACGGTAGTGGCAGCAAATTGATTGAGCGGGACAAGTCGGCTAAGCGTAAATCGAACCTGAACCGGGCACAGCACGAGGAATCGACGGAGACACGTGAGTATTTTTCACCGGGAATTGAATGCGGAGTTGGGTGCTGGGCAATGTTTTAAAATGTTTTAATCGAATCAATATAGAAGTACCTATAGATTATTTTTCAGTTGCGGATGCGATGTTTAGCTCATTTTTGATGTTATATCAATGTTTTTTCAAGTAGACTAATTCTATGTTTGTTCTAAAGTTGAAGTCGATGTTTTCAATTCAATGTTTTTTTCAATAGTTTATCGTATTTATGTTGGCAGCATGGCGTTTTGATTGTAGTTTTCTGTTTTAGTCATTTATCATATTAATTTTTTGTTTTGCGATTCCACCGTTTCATATAATATAGATTTCATGTCATATCATCACGTCAATATTTCACAAAAACAATGCAATATACCATCCTAGAAGCAAGGAGAGCATAAAAGAATCGAAATGTAAATGTACATCATGTAACTGCCCATCTTATCTTTTGTGGGAGCTCTTACGTATCGAAATCATATAAATTGATGCCAAAGATGATAGCAACATCGAAGTACTGCCGTGAATCGCATATCAGTCCCATCTGTATATGGTTTCCATATACAGATGCGACTGACTTGCGATTCACGGCAGTAAACAGTTCCCCATTATTAAACATTTACGACCTGGATCCAGTTACTATACATGAGATACATGAACTTGGATCTACGGATCAGCGGATTTAAGTAGTCATTGTCAAGACTCACATCACAACCTGCGCCGTAGCGTGGGCATCCTATGAAAAATATAACAATTTTATTAGTTAAAAGTGGCCGATAGAATCAAAATCGACTATAAATTCCAAAGGTGTATGGGAGAGATATTTTCAATAATCTTTAGACCAAACAAAAATGTCTACATGTCAAGTACCTAGTCATGTAGTGGATGGGTTTTAGTTTTGACATTTATTCCGCTTTCTCGTGGGCGAATGTTATTTGAAAATAATGAAGATCGAATTCGATATCCATAATTAATGGATTGAATTAGTTTTATTTGTTGTCACTATTACGGTCAATGAAGAATCTCCGGACCGTTTATTTTTTGACGTAGAATACGTCTTCATTTTCAATTACAATTCACTAGTTAGGAAAATGAGCGCGTCACGAAAAAATGATAGACTTCAGTAGCTAATAAATCGTACATTTTTTAACCGATTTTCAATTTTCTGACTGTCGAGCGAGGTACGGACAACTTGTCCGGGACAGGCATGCATACTTTGGAAACAAAGGAACTGGAAGGGTAAGAGGGGTGATCTTCATCATCTTTTTGTTTAACTCCTGAATCGTGTTACAGAATCTATCGGATTATATGAACTAAAAACAATGTTGTTAGTGCGATCGTGGTATTAGCCCTTTCTTTGAATCAAGAAAGATGTAAAAACATGTTTAAAAATAGCAAAAAGGGAATACTATTTTACTTAAAAACTGTATAAAAAGCATTTGTTTTTTTATTATGTTTTATTTAGGTGTGTGCACACCCACATCAAAACACAAATAGTGGAAAACGCATACGCTTCTAACTTTCGGTTGAGGGTTTTCGGGTTCGTCTGGTACTGGCTCCACAACAGCTGCTTTCGTTGTGCTATCTGATACAGAAGGTGCGGCAAATCCATCGGAGATCAGAGCCAACCCAATCAGGGCGATGCACAGTAAGGTGGTGTACTTCATTGTGGAACTGTCCTGTTGGCTATTTAGTAGAAACTATCTGTCGTTGCACAGCATCACTTGGCTTTTATACTTCTTACGGCATACAGTACATGTTAGTTATTTGATTAACTATCTCGTGCAGCACATGATGGCGGTGTTTAATTTCTTAAGCTTATTTAAGTGTGTATGATTAGCAAATGGCAGCTACACAAGCCACTGATATATCACTTTTATCTCGTTTATTGCATTTCCAAGAAAGTTCAAAATAAAATCTTTGTTATTACGCTTCAAAATTTTACTATAGCTGCAACAAAGTACACGTTGCGATACTTCATAGAAAAGAAAAAGTTTCTTACAATTTAACTTACTATTGTCTACAATTTCCATGACTCATGGTACATTGATTGAAATTTTTATTATGAAAATTATTTTGAGCTTTTTAGTGGAATGTCTTCACTTGTCATAAGACGAGTTTGTACAGTCCTATTTAATTCCACCACTTAATTGTACCTTGACAGATAAGTCAAGTCGAATCAAGTACGAGACAATGAAGACGACCTTACTGTTGAGGTCGGAATACGTATCTGTCAAGGTACAATTAGGTGGTGAAATTAAATGGGACTGTACAAAGTCGTCTTATGACAAGTGAAATTTTTAGTCGTTGGTCGATAGTGGAATCAATACATTCGATACCATTTATGTTTGAGAAGAAAATAGATTTTCAGCCGTCTAAGACGAGTTAAGTAACCTCCATTTATTTCCACCAATTATATCGATATCTTTGCAGATACGTATTTCGACCACAACTGTGTGGTCGTCTTCAATGTCTCGTACTTGACTCGACTCGACGACCAAACAGTTGTGGTCGAAATACGTATCTGCAAAGATATCGAAATAATTGATGGAATTAAATGGAGGTTACTTAACTCGTCTTAGAAGGTTGAATACATACACTAAAAAGAGCTTAAAATATTTTTTCTAAATTTTCAGATTTTTAAATTCCAAATGAAATATTCACTTGTTATAGGGTATGATGGGGCAAGATGGGTCGCCTAAGGCAAACCCTGAATATCTCAAAACAGAAACATGTTAATTCAACTTTTCAACATGGATCTATAAAATAGCTCATAATCTGTATGTCAAGGGAATGAAATAACGAAAAGTCCACTTTTTATTTTATTTTGAGTCATTAAAGTTAAAGTCTATTTTTCTGTCAATCAAAAATGGCGGGGTAAGATGGGTCAAACAGCGGGGCAAGATGGGTCACCTTTAAATACTGCAATGAATATTGTTTTTATTCTCAATATTGAATTACACACAGATAGATAGCTTTATTGCCAATGATTATATTGAATAAAAAATAATGTTTAAGCCTTGGATGATGAAATGGCTCTACATTTAAAAATGTCTGCAAATTCTTATGAAAACAAGCCGTCTAAGTATAGCTTTCTTAAAAACAAAAAAATAGACATTTTCAATAAACAAATTAACATCATTATGTCAAAAGTAACCTTAAAATGATTAAACCAGCAATGGAAAATATGTTTTGAATACGAACTATGCCCTTCAGTATGCGCTGACCCATCTTGCCCCATTTGTAAGTTCACGTTAGAATGTCTAATTTTCGATCAAATTTATTTATTTCAACGCAGTTAGTATAACATCACCTACATTACTTATAATACGTTCACTATGTTACTAAAAATGTTTAAATTTCACATTGCTCGACGAGATTACACATTTTGTAGAAAGTGTGTTTCGCATAAGAAACAATGATGAAAAAATATTTTACCTTGCCATACTCTACCAAAATAAAATTTTATCATCAAATCGAGTGATAATAAAGTAGAACCAAATTATTCCTCCTACAAAGTCATAATCACCACATTAAAATGTACACGATGCCCAAAAACGGCCCTGACCCATCTTACCCCGTGACCCATCTTGCCCCGCCTAACCCTACACATATATTTACTTGTATTTGTTAAGGAAATATGTTGAAAAAAATCTCATTATAGTTCAAAGATAGGGGAATGGCAAAACTAACATACTATTACAGTCTTCATGAGAAACTATTGAAGCGAGTTTGTGGAAGTAGCGCAAGCAGTCCAGAATTTTGGAATTAACAGGATTGGGGCCAGTAACCGAGTTATTCCACTTTCGCTATAGAATGAACGGAACATCTTCAGTAAAGTGGAATGGGTCCAGATTTAACATCATCTTCAGTATCCGGTTTTGTCTTACTTGAAGTTTTTTTGTGATTTGCTACTGAATCATATCAGGCAGGAAACGGGAAACCCATAGTAGTGTCTTATGAGCAGCTAGAAGTCGCTTGAAGTTATTCCCATCCCGCTCGTTTCCATTTGTTGACAAAAAAGAACGAGCAGGATGGAAGAAACTTCGAACGGCTTCAACCTGCTCATTAGACAGGATTCTAATGCCATTGATGGCTCGAATAACGTTTTGTACAATAGTAGTTTCGATTCTGAGCATCTGGTGAGCTTGTCATGCTTATCCAGGCTACCTTTGAAAAGCCAGAGTACCAGCGAAACCTGACTTTCGATCCAATGTTAGGCCTATGTAGCCGACGAATTTTGGCCATAGACGTTCAAAAACGGAAGTCTCTTGTAAATTTCCAGCATTTGTTTTAATTTGTCACTTCGCTGGTTGATTCTGATTTCATTTTAATCCACTTGGAATTTTGAAGTTATTATGAACAGATCTATTGAATGTCTTCAAACATCACCTGGCAGGAAAACGCTCCGATAATCGTCAAAAGCAGAGGAGTTTCCGGCGTCATGCCGAAACCCGTTTTAGCCAGCGGTGGCGGCGTCGTGAATTGCTTTCGTTTCTTCAAGATTTTTTTCTGGATTTTTTTTTGGGATATTTTCAAGAAATTAACGGGGAAATCTTTTGAATCTCGCCGGAAAAATGTAAGGATTCTGCCCAGCAAATTTTAAGTTCTCCCAGGTTCAGAATTTTCTACGGAAATAAGGCCGATACAAATATTTAAAATCTATTTTGTCTCCCCCCTCCCTCGGATTTTTTTTGCCAAAAAATAATATTTTGAGGGGGCAACAAAATAAAATTCGGATAATGAGGATTTTAAAAACATTCTTTAACAAATCCTAAGAGTGAACTTGAACTTTCGGAGACCAGTAGGACAAAAAGTTAATTAAATATTTGTATATTTGTAACGGCTTAAATTTAAAGTTTTCATGCGAATTTCCAAGGGAACTTTTTTGGAATTCCCAATGGAAATCGTTTATAATTTCTAAATGTAAATGTTTGGAATTTCTAAGGAAAATTATTTGGAATTTCCATATTTTTTCGAATACCCGCCCGGAGTTTTCACTAGAAATTTTTCGGACATTTTACGTAAAATTCTTCTGAATTTCCAACAAAAAATCTACGGGAATTCCAAAGCAGTCTCTTCGAGTTTCTTTTGAACTTTTACGGGATTTTTTTTTAATATTCTACGGTAAATTCTTCGGAATTTCCACAGCAAGTTTTCCGGAATTTTCATAAAAAGTCTTCAGAACTTCTACGTGAAATTTAACAATTTCTTCGCATTTCTGAGAAAATTCTTTGTATTAGCTATAATTTTTTTTTCGGAAATTCATTGGAAAATTGGTCATTTTGACATTTTTAGTCAAATGTCCCTTTCTGCCAAACGACTATTACGAACAAATGACCTATTTGACCAAACGGTTTTTTCAACTTCAGGACCTGTTCGGCCATATGTCCATTTATGTCAATTTACAATTTCAGCCAAATGACCCTTTCTGCTGAAAAAAACATTCCGGTCAAATGAACAGTTCGGTTGCACGACATTTTCGAATAATACTTGAATTATTACCACGTTCAGTCGAAAATCATCTAGCCGAATTATATTTACCCGAAATGGTCGTTTGGTCGAAATGCCGTTTAAACGTAACAGTTGTTTGGGGAAAAAGCCAATTTGGCCTAAAATGCCATGTGGCCGAGTTCCCCCTGAATGGACCCTCTGAATAAAAACCGAAATTTAACGCTGGATTCAATTATTTCCGGGGAACTTCCACCGGATAAAATGGCTTCTCATATCAGGATAGTAGTTCCGTGCAATTGACCTTTCCCATCAAACATTTTTATTCGCTCAATCGATTCTTTATTTTATGTATGGTCAACTTTCCCAAAGAACCCATGACGCCTCTGAGTATTTTTTAAATTTGAAACAAAAAATCGAAAAAGTGCTGTTTTCAAGATTAGCTTAAACGACAACAAGACAATAAAACGAGATACAATTTTTGACGGGAAAGGTCAATTGAAATCTAGTAGAATATTTATAAATCAACACTACTACCGACTAACGAAACAAATGTGGGATTGTTGAATTACATTTGCTTCATTGAACATGCTGAGTAGACGTGATGCGCGCATATTCCCCTCTGGTCAACTGAGCTAATTTTATTTATTTAGTTAACATCTAAGGGTCGTATCCGAGGATGGAGAGATGCGGCCTCGAACCGTGCATTGTGGCGTCAAATTGTTGATTCAGTGTTATCTGTTTAGATGTTAACTAAATAAATGAAAATGAATGAATCTAAGGGGTCGTACACTTATTACCTAAGCAATTTTTCTGAGTTTTTCGAAGAAGAGCCAGAAGAATTTCGTGGTGAGGTGGAAAAAGAATGATTGGCCATTTTCGAAAGCTGAAATATTGCGAGAAGGTTGAAAATTCGAACCGGGGTCCGACGGTCGACTGTCGGAAAGCTGTTCCGCAAACGTCAAATCACTTGTTGCACCGTAAAAAATTTTGGTTTATTTTTCGGTGTGAATGTTGATTATTAAAATCAACGAGAATATGTAACTTTGAACGAGTGTTTCATGTTGCTATATTTGTTAAACAATTTTTGTGGTACTTTCAAGGCATTTTGTCATATATTTATGTGATTTTGAAACATTTTAGATTTCTGAATCTTCTTGATATCAAGAAATCTGGTACTTATTCAAAAGTGACGTATGTGTTTTTTGTAAACAAAGTTTCAAACGTCGATTAGTCCGATCTGTTGGCACTCCCACGGAAACCAACACCACCAACAAGTAGCCGAAGCCTCCCCTATCTTTCTATGGTGATGGTTTGCGTGGAGGACTATCAGATCGGACTAATCGACGTTTGAATCTTTGTTTACAAAATCACATACGTCCTTTTGAATAAGTACCTGAGAAATATCAACACTTTTCGTACAGTGCATGACATTTTGAAGTTTCCGACACTCAGTCTACTTCTTCTTCTTTGCTCCGCAAAATTAGAATTTTTTCTTTTCTCGCATTATCGCGCTGTACCCGCGGATCGTACATCGACTGTCGAGCGAGGGCGTTGCGTAGCAATTCGTTCATAAGCTCGATAAGAATCGAAGAACACCCAACTGGAAAAAAATGAAAGCATTGTGGCACAAGTCTACGTGGCGGTAAATTCAACAGCCACAGAGGAACTTGGTACCTCTTGGTACCGCTCAAAGAAACTAACGGAAACGCTGGTTTGCAATGGAGTGTCAAAGAGCGACAGAAGAAAAAAAACCAAGCCGCACGCTAGTGGTGGCGACACGCAAAAAGTGATAAAACTTCACCGGCGTAAGAAACGAGGGTACGAAGAAAAAGCCTTGCCAGAAACGACGCATGGAAGTTCTACAAAACGATCAACAACATGTGCAAGAAAAGCACACCGGCGCCAGCCATGATCAATGACAGCTCCGGAAATCTGTTGATCGACCGACTAGTGGAAGGAGCACTTTGAGTTATTGTTGGATGGACGATCGGACACAGAGGGCACAAACAGAGTAAGCATTGAAGATGATGGACAAGCAGTGAAGCCGAAGTGAGAGAAGTCGTTCGACAACTGAAGAACGGCAAAACCGCTGAGAAATACGCAATCCCGACCAAGCTTCTAAAAGTTGGGAGTGACCGGCTGAACGGATAAATCCACCAACCGATTAAAATGATTTGTAGGGGAGAAGAAATGCCTTCAACCTGCCTTGATGACCTCATATATCCTATCTACAACAGAGGGTACAAAGTCGATTGTGCTAATTATCGTGGTATAACACTCTTAAATACCGACTCCGAATTCTTTTTGCAGACTGCGCACAGTGGTGCGTTTGGCTAAAATCGTGAACTTTTTGTTTTACTACTTCAGGCTGTTATTTTTTGGCATCGGTGTCTTCGGGAATAAATTTTTGAAAAATATGGCGCATCGAATGACGAAAAGTTGTAGTTCCAATTTTTGCCACAGGTGGCGCTGCAAGATGTAACTTCTTTAATAAACGATTTTTAAATGTGGTGTCTTTGGCAAAGTTGTAGTGTAATTTATTATGAATTTTATTGCTGAAGACACCGAGTGTCCATCTATCATCGTTTTTGAAATACGGGCGTTTTTTATGGGCAGACCCTATAAAAAAATAATATTTAAAGATGTTTTCGAAACTAACAGTTTCAGATCAATACAATGTTCTACAAAATGTATATATATTCAAAATAGACCACTTTCTGAAAGATACCAGGGATGTTTTTGTAAACATGATTTGTTATCGGCGATTTAAGGTCGAAAATAGTGATATCTGAAGACTTCATATGCAACAGAGCAGCAAATTGGGGCAAGGAAATCATCATAGGATTTATAATATCTGGTCTGTAGTTTCTTATGCGTATAATTATGTCTGTCTCCACGTGTATCCAAACAAGTATTTCTAAATTTCATAAATCGACATTTTCAACCTTATATTTATATAATAATTGAGATTTCACCAAACTGCATATTACGCTGTTAATGTTAATGTCAAAAGAAGTGTAGCGTGAAGCTATATTTCTGTTCTCTTCATCCAATCATTTCACACAATGCGAATCTGACGTAATACGCTACTAGGAATGTCGTAAAATCTCGAAAATCGATTAGTAACTAATCGATTACTATTTATTCTTATTAAATCGATTCATCGCTGAGTAATAATCGATTTAAAATTAATCGATTATCACAACGATGAATCGATTAATTTGCGACATCACTATAACGCTAAGCGAGAGAATGAATGAGTTGACACCTTAACATTATACACTTACCTATGAATCCCAAGACTTCGGGTCCGAGGAAGGCAGCCAAAGCCGATTAGGGAAGTGTTGGCGGGTCTTGATCTCGAATACATGTCCTTTGTCCACCAATTTTTGAAGTTGCTGATGTTTGACTGTAATCGTCGTCCATCCATCCCTTTAGCTGTCATAATCCCTTAAGAATGTCTTCCTCTTGTTGTGTACCGGTAAATCTCATTCGTATGCCTTCCTCTCGTTGCTGTCTCCCAAAAACATTTGTCTCGTTACAGAAGTGAAACATCGCCAAGTATTTCAACTGTGTGAACATCAGCATTGTAATTAATTAGGCACATAAATGTCCTTCCTTTCCTATTGTATAATTGTATTCCATAACCTCGACCAAACCGCGAGTCTTTTCGGTTCCCCAAAACTAACATTTGTGTATAATAATCATGAAAACTGTATTCCGGCTCCGTAACGCTTCACGGCAAATGAGCCTTCCAAATGAATGATAGTTTTAAAATGAATCCCAAGCAGTAGCTGGTTTTCTACCCACCACTGTCAGCATTCAGGCGCTATCATATGGTCGGGGTTCAGCCAAGCGGCTTTTGACTGACTTGTGTTATTTTGTTCGTACAAGGACAACGGAAATTGTTTCATAAAAATTCAAACATGCATTTGCAGTATGATATCCTCAGTAATGGCGTTGAGTGATATGCGACACGATTTGCGATCAATTTAATTTGCTAAATGAAAGTTCGGGCAGAAAAATGGGTAATTTTTGTTGGCGCTTGGTGTGATTTGGCTGAACCCCGACCATATATACACAGAGAAACAGACGTCTCACTCTACACATGTTCCATCGTTCATCTTTTAACGGTGGATTCAATTTTTGTAGGTGGTCGATCGGCCACTGATGGCGCTTCTATCGGTTTTGCTTGAGTTTGACGTTTGCTCACTACCGCCACCTGATTGCCGCTTGTCCACCTACAGTGCATTTAGCATTTGGCGATAATGTTTTCGTGACGATGATTTTGGTTGCATTTTGTTCTTAGTGAGACGTCTGTTTCTCTGTGATATATTCTTCGATTCATCGATTAATCGTTGAGATAATCGAATAATTTTGAATCGATTGCTTACCAACTGTCAATCGATTCAATAATCGACAAGAATCGAGAATAATTGATAAGTTACTAATCGATTAATCGGGATTTAACGACATCTCTATTAAGTCGCAAATTAATCGATTTATCGTTGTGATAATCGATTAATTTTAAATCGATTACTACCCAACGATGGATCGATTCAATAATCGACAAGAATAAAGAGTAATCGATTAGTTACTAATCGATTTTTCGGGATTTTACGACATCTCTAGGAGCGTATGACGTCAGATTTGCATTGTGTGAAATGATTGGATGAAGAGAACAAAAAAAAGCTTCACGCTGCACTTCTTTTGACATTAACATTCAACAGCGTGGTATGCAGTGTGGTGAAATCTCAATTATTATATAAATATCAGTTGAAAATGTCGATTTATGAAATTTAGAAATACTTGTTTGGATACACGTGGAGACAGACATAACTTTATGCATATGAAACTATAGACTAGATATTTTAAATCCTGTGGGGATTTCCTTGCCCCAATTTGCCCCTCTGTTGCATATGAAGTCTTCAAATATCACTATTTTCGACCTTAAATCGCCGATAACAAGTCATGTTTGCAAAAAACATCCCTGGTATCTTCCAGAAAGTGGTCTATTTTGATTATATATATACATTTTTGTAGAACATTGTATTGACCTGAAACTGTTAGTTTCGAAAATATCTTCAAATACTGTTTTTTTAGGGTCTGTCCATAAAAAACGCCCGTATTTCAAACACGATGATAGATGGACACTCGGTGTCTTCAGCAATAAAATTCATAATAAATTACACTACAACTTTGCCAAAGACACCATATTTAAAAATCGTTTATTAAAGAAGTTATATTTTGCAGCGCCACCTGTGGCGAAAATTGGTACTACATCTTTTCGTCATTCGATGCGCCATATTTTTCTAAAATTTATTCCCGAAGACACCGATGTCAAAAAATAACACCCTAAAGTGGCAAAATAAAAAGTTCACGATTTTAGCCAAACGCACCACTGTGCTGCGTCCGTTTGCGGAGACATTTCTCGCATAACTTTTCAAAAGGACCTAAGTAACATTTTTTTCATGAATTAATTTGAGTACTGCAATCAACAGAACAGCATGAAAGCTATTGATTGCAGTATTAAAATTAATTCATGAAAAAAATGTTACTTGGGTTCTTTTGAAAAGTTAAGCGAGATTTGTCGGCAAATATCAAAGCAGTTTTCGAGAAGGACGACAAACAACGTACCAGATGTTTACTCTGCGACAAATCCTTGATAAATTTCGGGAATACAACTTGCGGACTTATCATCTGTTTGTAGATTTCAAGGCTGCGCTGATTCGTCCGACGCTGGATTGATTGAAGCAGGGCGATGCGCTCTCTAATCTCCTATTCAACATAGCCCTAGAAGGCAATTCGAAGATCTGGTGTGTAAAGAAACTTCATCAACAAGTCTTACATGCTCCTTAGTTTTACGGATGTCATTGACATCATTGAGTGAGATCCGCAAAGCAATGACTTTCTTTTTTGTGTCCCGAAGGTGCCGATGATTTTCGGGGTAGCAGCAAAACGTCAGATTTTGAGCGAAATCGCGAAATTGTTCGAACCCCTCAGCATTTTGAGTCCTATTGTGGTGTTAGCAAAGTTAGTGATGCAGCAACTGTGGAGGAAGAAGCTCGATTGGGGTGAAGCAATCACTAGCGAGTAACTGGACATCTGGCAAAAATTGAAAACGGAACTATTTATGTGAAATAAACAATTTGAACATAACACGACGCGTATGCATCTAAAAGAGCCTATTTACTTACACTTATGGATCCTGTACACCTCCGGTGGTGCAAAGGGCCGACTTGAAAGATCTCCATCCTGAGCGTTGCCCGGTTATCGCTTTAACCTGTTGCCAGGTTAGATTTCGGTCAACTTCTTTTATTTCTTTCTTGTGGCTTTGCGGTCATGAGCCTCTGGGTCTGCCTCTGCTGCGATGTCCTGCTGAGTTCCAGTGCTTGTTTACAGGTTTCGTTTCCGCCCCTACGTAGAGTGTGGCCGACCCAGCTCCACTTCCGGTCCCGAATTTATGTTGCTATCGGCCTTTGGTGACAACAACGATGGAGCTCGATCTCAAATGATCCAGTTGTGAGGCCACCAGGCCCAAATTATATACCGCAGGCATCTGTTAATGAACACCTGCAGCCGTTGAGTGTTCTCCACTGATACACACCATGTTTCGCTAGCGTATAACATCACAGATTTCACGTTAGAGTTGAAAATTCGTATTTTGGTGGTTTTCCAGATATTTTTTAAACTCGCAAAGGCCCTTACTTTCTTGATCCGTGCGCCTATGTCGATCTTGGTACTGCCGTCTGACGCCATTTGGTTACCAAGATATTGGAAGCTTTCAACATTCTCCAGTGGTTGCCCGGCTACTGTGAAACTGGAAGGAGTCACCGTGTTTACATCCAACGATTTGGTTTTGTTAACGTTGATGACTAAACCTGTCGAGCAAGGTCGTTGAGTTTGCTCTGCGTATCAGAGCGCCGTTGAGCGAGAAGTGTAACGTCATCAGCCAATTCGAAGTCGTTTAGGTGCTCCATGGTTATAGGCTGCCATAACAGCCCGCGGTTTGGTTCACGGTCAATCGCATCTACCAGAATCTCATTGATTACGATGAGGAATAGTAACGGTGATAGAATACGTCCTTGCCTCACACCAGCTACGACTTGGATAGGGTCGGACAGGACCCCATTCTGCAGCACTCTACACGAAAAGGCCTCGTACTGTGCTTCGATGAGGCCGATGATTTTATCAGGAACCTCCATGCGTTTCAGGTGGCCAACATATTCTCGTGATCGATACGGTTGAAAACTATTTCGTAGTCAATGAATGCCAAGTAGGGGCATTCTTGGAATTCGTTGACCTGCTCCAGAATGATGCGGAGCGTGACAATATGGTCCACACAGGATCTTCCAGCACGGAATCCGGCTTGCTGCCGCCGGAGAGTCGCATCAATCTTCTCCTGAATCCGGGCTAGGATAATTTTGCACAGGATTTGACTCATGCATGATTTGAATTGCCGATGAGATTTGAAAATTTGAGATTTTACCAACAATGGTGACGACCCTATGGACTATCAAACACTAAATTGACAGCTATTGTTGAGCATTTCCATGACATCGTGAAGGAGTCGACGTTGTCTCGGTACCAAGTGATCCAACGAAGAAAGCAAGCGTTTTGGCGAATAAAGCAAGCGTTTGATCAGCTGAATACGTTACGGAGCTGTGGACGTTCCCCAAGTGGTACAAAACATCCTCGCTACGTTAAGGACTACTGGACTACGACTACATCCAACCTGGACTGGACTACTGGACTTGCCTCCGTTAACGTGAAAAATTGGGCGAATTGTTGAAATACATTCGGGCAGAGAAGGCATCGTTCCCGTGGTAACCGTGTGAACTAGTTCCGGAATCTAGATACGAGCGACGACGACATTGGCTGTGCTGCCAATTGATGATCCGGTCATGGGCGATGGAGCGTCGGACTCCGGGAGGGGAATATTTAGCCAAAAATAGGATGGAAATGAGTATTGTTTTTTAGAAGCTACACAGGCTGTTACACTCGGCTCTCCCCATGACACCTTCTAGCGCAATGTTGAACAACAGGCACGAAAGTCCATCACCTTGTCTTAGTCCCCGGCGCGATTTGAAGGAACTGGAATGTTCACCCGAAATCTTCACACAGTTTTGCACACCATCCACCGTTGCTTTGATCAGTCTGATAAGCTCCTCAGTGAGGCTGTTCTCGTCAATAATTTTCTATAGTCCTACGCGGTCTATACTATCGTATGTCGCCTTGAAGACGATAAACAGATGGCGCGTTGGTATCTGGTATTCACGGCATTTTTGGAGGATCTGTCGTTGTCGAGCGGCCATCAACAAAGACGGCTTGATAACTTCCCACGTACTCATTCACTATTGGTGACAGACGACGGAAGATGATCTGGGACATCACTTTGTAGGCGGCATTAAGGATGGTGATCGCTCGAAAGTTCCCACGCTTCTGCTTGTTTCCTTTCTTGTAGATGGGTCATATAACCCCTTCCTTCCACTCCTCCGGTAGCTGTTCTTGATGAGCTCAACTCCGATACCATCTTTACCAGCTGATTTATTGGTCTTTACCTGTTGGATAGCATCCTTAACTTTTCCCTCAAGGTGCGGGCTTGTTGGCTTTCATCGTCCGCTTAACTGACGTAGTCATCTCCTCCGCTGCCTTGACTGTTACTGCCTGTATTCTCAGCACCATTGAAGTGTTCCTCGTAGTGCTGCTTCCACCTTTCGATGACCACACGTTCGTCTGTCCAAATGCTCCCAATCTTATCCCTGCACATCTCGGCTCACAGCAAGAAGCCTTTGCGGGACGCGTTAAGCTTCTGATAGAACTTGCGTGTTTCTTGTCAACGGCACCGCCGTTCCATCTTCTCGCACTCCGCTTCTTCCAGACATTTTTCTTCTCCTGAAAAAGCGAAAGGTTGGTGTAAGGACCTATAAATAAGGAGCTATTATATTGGACGCTCTTTATTATCTTTTGCAGCCCCTCTAAATGATAGCTTTTTTGACGGATTTTTTTTTATCAGGAGTGTATGTTTTTTTTTTTCGTTTAAGAAACTACATATGTGCACGCACTTTGAAGAGCAATTATGGAGGATGTTGAGGATGTTGAGTTTTGCCAAAAACTATTGATCTGTATCGAAGAAATCGAAAAATGAGGTGCCAGTTGTTGTTTTCTCTAAATTGAGTGAAATGGATATATGCAGTTTCTCAAACAAATGATTTATTTGTGTTCTTTAAGTAACGAGCCTGGACTATTGTATGAGAGTAGCATCACTTTTATCCGTTATTACTGATATTGATTTGGCATTAATCACTATCTCTTAGATGGAAGCGAGGTACTTTCTAACAGTCGTGATCTATCCTGACCACGCGCTTACAAATGCTGTTCGAATGCTGAGGAAGGGAAAGGATGATTAGATGCAGAGAACTCTACGACCTTTCATATGTGCTACGAGAGGTTTTGAAATTGTTAGTATGAAAGATATAACAGTAGGAATCGGTTTGCTTGTGATTGAACTCACGACCTCCTGCTTATAAGGCAGAAGCGGTAGTCACTAGACCACCGAGCTCCTTGAAAATCTGATCATTTTTTTCTTTCAATATTAGATTTTAAATGGAGCTTATTATTTCACCATAAGACTTTTTTTTCTGATAAAAAACTATCAAGAGGCTTTTTTTTCTATACAACTTTATGGAAGTTTGTAATTGAAAGTTTTAAAGCTGTTTTTCGGAATGCCAGATATTGAAAGGCGTTCGGCGCTGGGGAACTATATTGAGAATTTGAATGATCAACACGAGAAAAGAAACAGTTGGTATATTGTATCGCTTAAAACCATTTTACTTCTGTTAGTGAAAGTTCACGTGAATATCAATACGGTGGATCCGATGATGGATTATCCAGTTCAACTTGTGGTGGTACAACGGCGTCACCAGCAGCTGCGGGCACTCCGACATCCGATGGCGCGGCAAATCCACTGCAGATCACAGTCAGCCCAATCAGGACGATATACATTTTGTTGATGTTCATTGTGATCCTGTTTGGTACGAACTAATTGGCATTCTACTCAATTGCTTTACTTTTATATCAAATTGAGTCGTGGTAAATGTCTCAGCTATTATGCATCTGCCATAGCTGATCAAATGTTTATTTAAAGCAGGTCATTTATTTAAAGCAGGTATGATAATGCGCTAAGCCTAAATAAAGTTGATTAGTAATTGTTAGATTGTTGATAGAACAACTCCTTATCTTATTTAACTTGAATTCGTGATATGTATCTTTCGTATATACGTATTTTGTTGTATTATCACTTGAACAACTTTCCGTTGCAGGATAACTTTGTATCTAAAAAGATATTTGAAATTAATACTTTGTACCTATGTAAACCGTCAAGAAGTAAGTTATGGGACTCGACATTGAAACACTCTCATCGCGCATTGAAAGCATTAATGTCACTTGAATTAGATAGGGGGAATGACGGCTTTGGCAGGTTTTATTCTGTTATTGGCAGGGGTTTTTTTCATGACTGACTAGGCTCAAATTTGGCCTAAACATTCTTTGCATATCAAAGAATATTGTGACCAAATTTCATAAAATTTGGTCGACAAAAACCCCCCTGCCAATAATAGAACAAAACCTGCCAAAGCCGTCTTTCCCCCTATTATATTCTGTTTAATTTTTGTTGATGTGTGAATATTATCATCTGCAAGCTAAACATTATTCCAACCTTAGCATCCCATCAATTATCGATTAGCGCAACACATTAGTCTCACCATTGAAAATAGTTTCATGCCTTGCATGTTCCCATTATTTGTTGCTACCATTTGTAAAAATTTCGTCAGCAATCACCATTCCTTTCTATATGAACCAGGTCCATCATCAATTGACTTTTTTCTTACATTTTAGGCCACTCATCAACCGAACGGCATCGCGTCCGTAGCAAATCTGGAAGCACACATATCCCGATCGCCAGTCCGGAAATTCCTTCGACTTCCAATCGAAATGTCAACCTTTCTTCGCCGACAACCATCGTCAGCAACAGCAACGTCAATACCACCCGTACGCTTCAGACCCCACCTCCAGCTCAAGCCGCGGCTACGACGAGCCGTACTCCAAGTAAATTCATCCGCAAACCGTCGCATTCCCCGCCGGATAAATCAACCTCACCCGCAACCTCACCGGGACCACTGTCCTCGTCGTCGTCCTCCCCAACGACGGCAACGAAAGAGTTGATCTCGAACCCATCGCCACAGTCACCAGTAACGTCCGTTGAACCAACGGGGGCCACCCCAACGGTATCAAGCCCAGTCCATTCTATGTCGATATCCCCACCATCCCCAGTGCTGTCGTTTGAATCGTCGCTGTCGAGAATCTCACCTTCACCGGTTCCGTCGTCTTCGCGGACAGCCTTGGTGGAAGAATCGTCAAGTTCGAGTGGCACCTTGGCGGCCACAGAAGAGCTACACCGTGATAGCAGTAGCTTGGTAGATGTTAGTGTAGATAGCAAAATTGCCGGTGCCGAACAGCAGGAGGATGTGCCACCGGATTCGCCACTGCCAGTGGTATCACAATATTCTAAATTTAGTCAAATGTTGAAATCACCTACTTTGGAGAAACACGAGGTCAGAGTGCCGGCAATAGTTCCTTCGCCGCTTGCAATGGAGATGGCGCAGCGGGAAGTAGAAGAAGCAGAAGAATCGGAACAAGATTTACCGGGAGATGTCCTGGAAGAAGTGCCATTGATAATTTCGCAGCAAAAACAGATGAACACACAGGATAAGGAACAGCAGATGTTGGACCAGAGTCAGGAATTGATGGTGCCTTTAGATTTGGAATTGGAAGATGAGATGCGAGCTCATGTAGAGCAAAGTGATGTTGATTTCATGGAGGCAGGACCTTCCGGACTGTGTCCAATTGCGCACGTCAACGACAGAGTTGAAATCGAAGATGAGGAAGAAGAACTGGTCACTAACCGATTGCTGTTGATGCGAGATGTAAGAAGAAGTCGCTCTTCCTCTCCCAGGCCGGCAAATCGTATTCTATTCGACGATAAGTTTAACGACGAGTTTGTTGTAATCGAAAATAGTCCCAAGAGTCACTTCATACAATCGCTCGATGAGACTGACATTATTGTGATTGGGGATAATGACGAAGACTACCCACCGAGACCTGCCAGCAGCAACAGCGCTGGCGCCGGTTCATCCTACGAGAAGAAGCTAGTCAAGATGAGCTCCGTGGAACATTTTGAGCATCTGCACCAACGCAAGAGTTGCTCTCCGCAGCGCAAGAAGAGCCTATCGCCCATCATCCGCGCAAAGAGCATGGAGGAAAGTCATCTGTCGTCATCCATTTCCCCTGCTTCCAACCATATCGTATCAATTCTAAAGCGAAAAACCGTCGAATCCAACAGTTCGGCTTCGAGCAACGCATCGCCAGTAACATTCTCTCCAAGTGTCGTTGACACACCAATCCGATCAAATCGCCGACAAGGAATCCTCAAGAAACGCTGCTCGCTGGACGAAAGCAGATACAGTCGAAGTCACTCTCCCGATGACCGAAGCATCCTGGTCAAACACACCCGCCGAAACAGCTTCGAGGATGGCAGTCAGCACGGCATCCTCAAGCAGAAATCATACGAATCCAAGGACGACGTTTCTGCCTCCGGCGGTGGCGGCAGCGGTAGCTCTACCGCCGTCAACAGCGTCGTCTCCCATGGAATCCTCAAGAAGAAAACTGACAGCTCCTCTACCTCTACACCCAACGAACAGCAAAAACATGTGTCGATCTCCCAAGCGGTGATCCTCGCTGCAGCTGAAATTTGTCAAGATATGCTCCTCGATCACGAGTACGACCACGAGATCCGTCCTATCCTCAAATCAGACTTGAGTCAGCCGCAGTCCACACCGAAACCCATCCTCAAGAAAAAATACTCATCGGAATCGGAGGAAATACGCCCCATTCTGAAATCTTCCCGCAAGAGCAGCCGCGAGGAGAACTCCGATTCGGAGGAACTGAAACGATCCATTCTGAAAACGGACTCCCCTGCCAAACGACGCTCGTTCGGTGACCGCGATTCGGATCCAAATGGTGCAATGATCCGAAGCCGCTCATTGGAGCATTCGGAACCGGTTCCGTTGGCGCCAGTTGTTCCTCAGGTGCAGAACATCGAAAAACCGATTATCTCGGTGGCAGAGCGCATTAAACACATGGAAAAATTTCTGTCAGCGCCAACAAAGAGCGGGAATGCTGGTACCAGTGGATGCAACAATACGGTTGCCGGCTCCGGTGCCGTGCCGAAGCGAACCGTTGGTTGTGCCAACTCGAGACGGGAGACGTTCCGATTCAAAACGCAACCGGTTACGTCCAGTGAAATTAGCGGGTGAGTAAAAATTAGAGATGTTTTTTTCTTACAAATATTTTTTTATCTAACTTGAGAGTCTCATCCACGGTTTGCCATTCATTCTAAACAAGTTTTCTTGTACAAACAATCATTTTTCCGAGTGCGCGCTAAATTCTGGCGGAGTGCAATTCACATGCCAACAACCCTACATACAGATGTTATTGCGTGCTCTGTGTAATACCAAATGCAGCTGGTGGCCTTGGATCGTGCCCTCCGGAGTTGATTTCAGTCGGTGCAAAGTGTGTTTTCCGGTTTGATCATTTCAAGGTTTTCTGTTTTTCGTCGTGTTCTGGGTTGTGTACGAGTGGGTGTTAATTATTGTTACTTCCAGTTGCGGTCGTTTACATTTTCACAATTTTCCGACAAAATAGACGTTGAACGTGTGGGGGTTACTTTTCAGAGGAAAGTTTGGCAGCAACACATTATTTAATTTTTGTTTATTCGTTGATGAACAAGGAATTCTAAACACGCTACGAAAAATTGTTGATTGAAGCTGTAAAGTGAAATGTCTAAAAATCAAGTTGGAACATTATATTTAAGTTTGACAAAATAATGGTAATAATATTTCTAATCATCTCTTGGGTTTGTGGATTGTAAAGTTTTAAAGATTGAAAAGTAGCTATCCGCCTGAAATAGTTTCCATGTTATATTATTATTATCATATTATTGTTTGAGAACTAAATTTGGTACAAAAATTGTAAATAAATAGTAAATTGAACTTCAAAGCAGACTGAGAGTTCTTTTAGCATAATGCAACATTTTCACTTTTATTAACTGCAATATGGTTCTAGAATCATTAAAAGTAATGTCTGAATAATAAGTGTTGGGGAGAAATTACGGGTGATGCCCAATTAGATCTTATCTCTAAGCCTTAGACTGTTCTGTACAAATTCTATCGGATTGTGTTAGATTTGTACGGCTTTGATATGTGATGGTATATTATCCTCTTTCAATATCACATGTTGTCCATTTCGAATCAAATCCGGGGTCTTGAACCATTTTCCTTGGCGCTGAAATTCCCTGACATATTTATTTAAACAGCGGCGGAAGAAGGATTGCTTGCTGCCATGTACGAACTGGTATCGGGTCAGGATGTTTGGTTTCGGATGGTCGTACAAAGGTTCAGCAACTACGACAAGTTTACATGTGTCAACCATTCATAGCACTTTATAGTTCTATGCGTCTTCATACTGTTGACAAAAAGAGTGCGAATTAAAAATTGTTCCTACAAGAACTAATCTATTCGTTTAGTACAGCCGTTCTTAACCTTTTTCATGAGAGGTACCCTTCGAACTGTTGCGTATATTGAGGTGCCCCTATTTTTCGCTGTAAATGAAAATAAGCGTAATTCATAAAATATATGAAAATTGGACCGGAGAATTGGCACGTTAATGATGTTAATATGACTCACCAAAAGGATGTCTGAAATTTTCGTTGCTCCGTGAACACGTATTCATCAAACTTCTTACAAGACTTTAAGGAGTTTTGGAGGCTTCCGAGCCTCTTGAAAGGAGGCTTCCGAGCCTCTGGAAAGGAGGCTTCCGAGCCTCTTGAAAGGAGGTTTCCGAGCCTCTTGAAAGGAGGTTTCCGAGCCTCTTGAAAGGAGACTTCCGAGCCTCTTGAAAGGAGGCTTCCAATCCTCTTGAAAGGAGGCTTCCCATCCTCTTGAAAAGAGGCTTCCGAGCCTCTTTAAATAAGGCTTCCGAGCCTCTTGAAAGGAGGCATACGTGCCTATTGAAAGAAGCTTTCGAGTCTCTTGAAAGAAGCTTTCCGAGCCTCTTGAAAAAAGGCCTCTGAGCCACTTGAAAGGAGGCTTCTGAGACACCTCGAAGGCTGCTTGCAACGCAGCTACAAAACTGTTCGGTAAAGTCCTTCATGTCTCTCAAATAGAGGCTTCCAAACCTTTAAATCCTATTCAGTTCAGAAGCATATTTTTATCATATTATTAAACATTTTGTCTTAATCAGGTAGGGTTTTTTTTTTTAAATTTCTTCATTCCACGTTTTGTTCTTTTGTTCTTTTGTCCCACAGCCCTTCATACACTATGCCGGTTGTGATGGACAGGGTTCTAAAGTTACAAAGTTTTAGAATAAAAATCAGAAGGGTTATGTACAAGACACAACCGCCCAACGTAAACTACGTAAGACAGTTTTGTTCATTGAGGATTGTAGTGCCATCATGCATGAATATTTTTAGAAAATTCATTTGATTACTTATGTCACTGGTTTCGAACAAAACTAGCGTATCTTAAGATATGAAAATTGTTGGATACGACAATTGTTTAAAAAATTTACTAAGAAAACCCAAATTTAGTCCTCAGTGGTAATGATGCCTTTCTTGGATCCGAATTGCCTACATTTGGGTTTTGAAGCATTTGATGAAATAATTCAATAGAAGAAGCCCTAGCGAAGCATTCTCTTTTCCGTTTGCAACATTTATTATTCAGAAACATTCCAATCATAGGCATATCTTGTTTTTCGTGCATCACTAGAAATCATAAAATGTCAACCATGTACCAAAACCCAATTAATTTGGTTTGTGATGCGCGCGAGTAGTAAACGTTGCGGACAGGAAAAGAGGTGTGTGTGTTATTAGAATCTAACTCCCACTGTCTGGCAGTGTCACCAGTGTTGGTAAAATCTCAAAATCTCAAATCTCATCGGCGATTCAAACCATGCGTGAGTCAAATCCCATCAGAATTATGGCCGAGAGATTTGCTCATGATTTGAATCGCAATTTGCACCATTGCATGATATTTACGTGTTATTTATTGAATGAATTGAATGCATTGAATTATCTATTTTTCGTCTAAAACAATGGCTAATAATTATATATAAACAAAACATACGTCTCGATTGCGTTTTGACGCTGTTTAGAACGAAATCATTTTTTCGGTGAGTGAGCGAAGCGATGCGATTCTGGCCGAGAAACTCAAGTGCGATGCTTCTCCTACAGAATCGCAGGCGAGTTAGCTCGTGCATGAAACCTCGATGATTCAGATTTGGGTATGATTCTACCAACATTGAGTGTCATTATGGATAAAATATTCATGCAAACATTTTATTAATATCATTGCAAGAAGGTGATAGCTCTATTGTATCTCATATAGCCCGTTGCAAGAACGTATGCGTTCCGAAGCTTTTGTCGTGTACAATAAGTACCGCATGATTGCACCCACGTATTATAAAAATATCTTAAGTGCATTCACACTTCCTGAATCAAAGTTAAATCCAAAACAAAATATTATTAGGCCGATAAAAATATTTTTTTTTTAATATGTCTCCCCCTTCGAATTGTTTTGCTCAAAATTAACAACGAAAAAAAATTCCGGTCAATTTTGAGAACTTTCAACATTCTTTAACAAATCCGAGGAGCTTTTTTTTCCATTTTAATATTTATTTTTTACTAGCAGACCCGTCGAACTTTGCTTCGCCTAAAATTGATTTATTCTCTGATTAATTCTCGAGTTATGCAGAAATTTTTGGTTCATTTGTATGGGAGCCCACCTTTCCAGAAGGGGGAGGCGTTGCAAACCACCACAGAAACATATCTTCTCTTCCAAAACCTCCACACGCCAGATTTGTTTCCATTTGCTTGATCTCGAGTTATGATGAAATTGGTGTTTCATTTGTATAGGAGCCAGGTTTCAAAGAGGAGAGGGGTCTCTAACCATCTTAAGAACCTTCACCGGCCCCAAAAACCTCTGCATTCAAATTTTCATGCCGCTCGATTCAGTAGAAGAAGAAGATTACCTCCTCCCCCTTGACTTTGCGGAGACCATAATTTTTAATAAATATGTGTAACGGCCTTATTAGTTTTCAGTTTGCAAAAAAATGCATTTTCCAAAGTCGTTTTTTAATATAAATTGATTGCATTACTAGCAAGGGCATTGGCATTGATAACAATTGATTGTCTCATGCCTGCACAAACATGCCCCTATCTTGATCACTTTTTATACACCATGCACTACAGTACGCATTTTTGTTACATTTGTTTCGACCGCGGTCACTGGTCCGGCGCCATTGTTCTACTTATTGTGCGAAACACCGCACAAAAAGGAGAGTCCAAAGCCAACTGCACTGAACGGCGACGGCCGAAACGAGACTCTTGCGGACAAGAAAAAAAGTGCTGCCAAAATGCTCCGATACCCTATTTTAACATTCATAACCCAAAGTTTCAATATAATTGACAAATTGGTAGAGAATTTCCGAATCGATTGATATATAAATCTCAAAATCCATCGGAAGATAAAGGCGCTATTAGAGTTCAAAATCTTACATGATTTCGTGACGGTCTCGAATTTGGAAATTTTCATTTGTCACCCTGTATCCGAGTCTTCCCCTTAGACGTAGTTTACGTCAAAAAATCGATACTTTATCAATGGGTTTTTATTGGAATTGCAATTCATCCGCCATTACGCAGTTTTGTCCGAGGTATGCCCTGGGGCCAGTGAAGGTACCCCCCGGGGTACATGTACTCTAGATTGAGAACCGTTGGTTTAGTACGGCAAATAAGCTTGCTTCAGAATGCAAATCAGGTGTAACTTAGCGCTTTTCACGCCTGCTTTCCACAAGCCTTGATGTGAGGCCTTGGAAGTTTCCAAGCTCCATGATAGTCCTATTGTCTGGCAAAAGTTGTTGATTCATATTCAGTATACATTTCTGTTACGTTTCCAGGCCTTTAAAGAAACTGATAAAATGCACCCGGAAACGTTTTTATGGACAACGACGACATTAGCTCAAAATGCATGGCATTGAACGCAATGCATGAAAAAATAATGCCTTTATTCGTCCCTGTTTTAGTAATATCGGTCCGACATAATCTTCTCCTGTCCTCCTGTCGCTATTTAGGTGAGACGCCGTAACGTGCAAACCTGTAAGCAGTGACAGGAAATGTCATTTCGATGTCATGAGACTAATTTGTTAATAACTTTTTTACAAGTCATTTACTACTGTGTGTTCTATATAAACAGGTAGCCTTTAAAGGATCCTAACACTTTTTTCCAACAGGTTATTTCTCTAAATCTGAAATTGTCGGCGTGAGAGCCAAAATATTACATAGTATCAAATGACATTAATGTCATGACATTCCGTGACATTTTATTAATTTCGTTATCACGCCTTGCACTTTGTATTTAGAACAATAATCTCTTTGAATCCTTTCTAGAATCCTTTAAGCATTACATGTTAATAAAAAATCCGAATAGTAAATAACTTTAGAAAAACGATATTAGCAAATTAGTAGTAGCGATCCCATGAAATTTTTTTGACATTTCCCATCACTGCTTGTAAGCCACCCATTAGAAAATCCAATCCTCTGGCAATATCAAGAGTAGGGATGGAACGATACCACTGAGGTATCGACACTTTTACTTTGAAGTAGTATCGTATAAAAGTATCGATACCACTAAATATCGAATTAAAAGTATCGATACCTACCCGTATCAAATAAATAAAATTCGAAAATGAAATGAATTTTGTCACTGTCAAGTAGTTATTTATATTGATCGGAACACTAAAGTATTAAGCACATTTTATTACTATTTGTTCTTCGAAACTTTATTTCACTTTTCTCGAGAGTGTATTAAAACAGTCTTCCCACGAACATGTGTGATGTTCAACACAAGTACATTTTCATCAACTCGTGTTGAACACTGAACATGGATTATTGACGTACTCGAGTACAAAGGGATACCCAGTACCTACCTAAACGAACTTGTACTTAAGTACAAAACACATGTACAAATTTGCTTTCAGGTCCGAGAGTCGACCGGCAAGAGACAAAGAGAATGAACAAAATGGAATTCGAAAAATGTGCACGCTGAAATGAAGATGCGCAGTGGTGGGTGGATCTGGAAGACTTTTTTTTTCGAATGATTTTCTAATGTTGCAAAACTTTTTCACGACGTTGGTAACCAACTGACATGGGCTTCCAACATAACGTAAACGTATTTAAGTTTGCAGAAGATGTTGATAAATTTGACTTCGATTCACATACCGCTATATAACTTTTGTTGAGCGTGTACATTCAACAGGGAAGGAATAGAAAGCGCATAATTATAAATACTATGTATACTCATAGATCAGTGGAACAATTTCTCGACTCTCTGTTAATGTATTCCTAATAAAACTAAATTATGTATTGTCACGCTTTTAGAAATGCTCCATCGGGATTTTTTTTTGTCAAAATCCGGTTTCGTGTTGGAAAATACCATACATAACATATTACGCAATAGCCTCCACAGACTACCAGCTCTTTGACTTAATGATATCAAAGATCACACACCTCATTTTATTTTAAAATGATATCAAATGACTATCTGTACAGATCTTTACAGACTATAACCTAGGAATGTAGAACTGAACCATTCCGAATGACAACAACATTGTCCTCTCAGAATTATCCTCAGAAATAACTAAACACGCAACAAGCGATTGACTTTGACTTTGCAACAAAATAGGGGCATAACACTTGAAAGATATAAACTTAATTTTTGCGTGAACATTTTTGGTGGCCATTTTACTGAGCCTTCTAAGGTACAAAACCTCATGAAAATATTGATATATAATAAATTTGCTTATATCCGCACATCTATGAATTTGTTCACTGTCTACATTTGCTTTGTTTGAGAAGCTTCTGGAACGCTATTCAACAGCAAATTTTACAGCCAGAGTGTACATGTGTACTGTACAGATGTACAGTACATCGGTACAAAATGAAACTCGAACCTTGCGTTCGGGTACAAGTATACATTTCGTGCGTATACATATAAACACGAAGCAAGGGTACAGATGGAGTATACGGACAGCTGTACTCAGCGTGTTTGATGTTCGTTTGGGAAGACTGAAAAGCTGTTAAACTTTATTTCACGTGAAACATTCAATATGTAAATGAATTGCATCTTTTGACCATTAAATGCATTTTTCTGTATTTTTAACACATGTTCCTAAAGATGCGAATGTCTTTGATGTTTCTTCCATTGGATGGGACTTATGTAACACAGCTGCAAATATTAGTTCGAAGCCGAGAGTCATTTGCTATCGAGTTTGAGGAAATTTTAAAACCGATATAGGATTGAGTAAAGGGACCAGTTATTTCTTGGATCAATCCGAGACACTTTATGCATTATTTATTTTGAAAGCTGTATTTATTGAGCAATATTGTTATGAGTAATTATTTTATAATTAATTATAATAATAATTTATTCAAAATCAACCTTCAACACCCAGTATGACGCCAATAACTCCATTTCTTTGAAACGATTACTTTGAATTTTCTTAATGTTTTTGAAAGAAATGTTTTAAAATACTGATCTCGTCGCAGTGCGATTTGCGGCGCCGGTGGTCTGAGCGTATGGTATAGTATGTGTATGTATCAAGTGCTTCAGGCGTTTTCCTGATTCTTTACAGATCTATGGATGCTTCAGATTTTACACATTTTCTGATATCCCGATTTTCAGATCCTGGAAGTCACTCAGAGCTTTCCGACTCAGATCATAGTCATGACCTAAACTTTTCAGAATATTTTGACTTCTTTTTAATTCCGTACATCAACTAACTTTCAATATTACCACATTATCTAGACCCTGAAGGTTATTCAAATGCTATTGCTAGGAATTTTCTAGAGACTCCATAGTCTCTCCAATTCACTGTCGGGGACTTCCCCGCATAACACGGGACGTATGGTCACTCTAGGATTGAGCATAAGCCACATTCACAATTTTCAATTTTAGGTGAATGATTGGAAATCTATAAAATAAAGCTTGTTATGAATTTCACTAATAATACACCGCAATTAGCACACAAAAAACTGTTGAACAGAAAAAAATGAATACTTGGTATTTTTTATTCGAATTAAATACTAAAACAAAGAAGATTATTTAGAAGAAAACATCGATGTTTTTATTAGGGTTTATTGAATTTAATAGACTTTAAATCGGGTACTCGATTGATTCAAGTACTTCAATTCGATACTTACTTGGTATCGGATATCGAAGTATCGATTCCAAAAGTACTTGGTATCGAATCAAAAGTATCGAGTATTTACTCGTTTTTACTAGTATCGATTCATCCCTAATCAAGAGGTGTTGTTGGTTCTGAGGCAAATCCGAATTCCTAATTCTGAAGCTGCTCATCAGCATAAAACAAGAGCCGGGAATAACTGAGTTGCTGGTTGCTGTTCAACGACCTACCTTCTACTATCTTCTCGACATCAGCACCGTACGAAAAAAACTTAATGGTTCTCACGAAGGTCAACAGTGTTTCATGATGATCTCCAATCGTCAAACCTCCTGTTCCGCGGTGTTTAGGGGAGACTGGGGAGACTTAATTCCCTTTTCTGATTTCCGATGTATCACAGCCAAAAATAAATAAACATACGCGATTTCCACACAGAATTTGTAAGAAATATAGTATTTAACTTTACTGGTGTATGACGACTTCCAAAATATTCGGGGGAATTTGATCCCTCTCCAAGAACTTGCTTTGATAAAATTAGAAAGGTGCCCTCAGATTTTTAAAATATTTTTCCTTCAAAACACGCGGAATTTTTTAATTTGCTGGGCGTATACATGAACGATTTTTGATATTGAATTCGACAGTACATGCAATTTTAAAATTTGGGGATACTTGATCCCCTTTCTATGATATCTACACAATTAATATTTTTTCCTGCCAACCCTTCATCAAATTAGTCAAATCTACAAAAAATAGAAGCCAGATAGAACAGATTTATATTTTTTTGAATTTTTTCGCCAGATTTTTGTATGGGTGACTAATGGCCCCATATTGAGACAATAACTTCAAATCCAAATATCCTAAAACTTTGATGAAATGGACATTTTTATCAGTACAGACCATTAAGCATATTTATGGCTTTGTACTGTGAAAAAAAGAAAGCATTTGGTCATTGTTTTAAAAAGTTGTTCAAATTTTGCGTGGCCAATAAAAAAAATGTTAGGAAGGTCAAACCATACAAACCGCCCTGCAGAATAGATAAGGTTGTCTATCCGAAAAATAACTCACCACATAAACGTCATTTGTCTAGAGGATCTATACTAAAAAATACGCTAGAACAAAACTACTTTATTTCTTGATAAAACAGGGGGTGATTAAGTCTCCCCGGAGATCATGTCTCCCCACCTTCCCCTACAGGCGGAGCTAAGCTGGGGCATGTAACCCACCGAATCGAATATTTTCCCTGAATTTAGTAATACATATAATAGGTACTCCAAAATTGCTCTGAAGAAAAAACTGATTTTCTGCCAAATTTTATACGGTCTTTCTGCTTTCGGCATTTATGCACAATTCGAGTTACATTTCCATGAAATGCAACCAAGGAACGACATTTTAAAGCTTCCGAAAATCACAGTGTGGCAACATCATCATCATTGGTGATGATGGCTGCCACAATGTTATTTTTCATTGTATCACTCTGCTTGCCTCAACGGTGGTTCTATAACATTCCCCAGAAAACCATATCCCAGAAAACCATTCCCCCGAAAACCATACCCCAGAATGCACCATTAGAGTGATTCAAATTTTTACTTTTTTGCTCCCCTATGCTTAAACGATTGCATTTGCCATTTTGATAATCCTCCTAAAATGTTAGCAAATTTGGATGTAGGGTAGAATACGGCATTGGCAGGGTGCGACAGTTGTTGGCACCCTCAACAATATTTGCGTTTTCCAGCGAACATACACTATTTATGAACATAATTTTAATTCAATCACATAATTTCAAGTCTAAGCTTTCATTTGAATAAGTTGTTTGTGTAAAAGTAGCAAGATTTGATGTGTTTATCGCCGAAACAAATCTGCACCTACGAAATCCTTGCCATTATTGCATTGCCAAAGAAAGCAGCGCACGGAAATCAAACTGTTACTTACTTTTTTGGATCGCCTGTTTCTCCTCTTTATTTCGTATGACAAACCAAATTGAATACGTAAACTATTTTTTACACTTTATCACCACTTGATTATCACCACAAAGGGCAAATTTATGCAATATTTGCTCTATATTTCACTTAATAAAATCGGGACTGTTCGTTTTCTTTGACAGCAGCACACTTCGGAATAGAGCGAGAGTGTGTTTGTGAGTATATCAAACACACGCTAAAAAGATTCCACGCACAATTCTATGTGATTTGATTTTAGCAAAAATACGAAAAAAATATGCGGCGATGGCATTTATTTTAAAAAACAAGGGTTAAAATACAAATCTGTTCAGACTTTTACGCTGACCATGAATTATATCAAAAGTGATAGCAACACCGTAGTATTTTAACCCTTATGTGGCTGACAGAACCGTTTTTCTTTTGCAACTTCAATTCGCCTTGGAATTATTTTTGTAAATGCTTTTAAAGTGTGTTTAACAGAGTTATACTGAAAACTTTTGAATACGTAGGGTTAGAATTTTTGAAAACTACATGTTAGGCTACTTATCTACACATGTTTTTTTAATCGAATTAATTTAACTTTCGTGTTGCCGATCTAAAAGAAAATCAAATTTCTAAACCGAAAAATTCAACTATTTTTGGCTAAAACGTATTTTAACGTTTTAATAAACATTTCAGAATTGACGTCCTATAAGCCTTGCCGGGTGAAATAAAAAAGCACCACCCAGACCCCATTTTGTTTTCGCGCTGCCGTCAAGGCCAATACTTTCCAAGCTCATCAAATAAATTATAACCATTCCTGTTCCTACATAGCGCATTTCAACCATGAATAATTGCCTACTTTTAGGGTATTATCTATTATTCAACTGTGAAATGTAGTGTACACGGTTAGAAAAAAGTACCTAATTTTAGGTACTTTTTTTCTCTTGCATCTCCCTCCCTCTTCCCTTTGTTGTCATAAAATGAAGAGCAAAACCACTCAACAAGGGCATTAAAGTGTGGGAACCCAACGTTGAGTAATCTCATGTTTACTAAAGTTGAGTGAAATTTACCTAACTTTTGGTTAGCTTCTATTTAAAATTAAGTATATTTTACTTAAAATTAGGTGAATTTCACTTAATTTCAAAAAGAAATTACTTAATTTTGGGTTCCCACACTGAACCCCCGATTTGAATGAAAAGTACCTAATATTAGGTACTTTTTTCTAACCGTGTAAGAATGGGGTGCCTCCAGCGGCTGGATAGGACAGACATTCAACATATGAAGACTCACGAGGTGGAATATATTGTAGGGTGCTGTCAATACGATACACCGCGCGGCTATTGTAATGTTTCCAAAAGTGCATTTGCACAAGATTCCACGCGGCGTTCCACATTCGAAAGGAACAACCGCACCCTAGAAAACGCCGCAAATAATTATCTCCCCATAAAAATCGAGTATACGGGCAGCAAAAAACGTGGTGCGTCGTTTCCTTTGGGGCGCCGCGTGTACTTTTGGGCAAATGCGTTGATATTGTTAATATACTATACTACCCGAACCGATGAGCTTCGTTTCACCTAAAATTGATAATTTAAGTATTCGAAATTTGCAAATTTGGATTCCATTTTTTAGATTAATTTTCGATTAAAGCAGAAATTTGTATTTCATTTGTATAGGAGTCCCCCTTCCAGAAGAGGAGGGGTCTAAAACCATCATAAGAATATTCATCGTTCCCAAAAACCTCATTCTTATGTGTATTGATTTAGTTTAACGTAGTTTACGTCGAGCGATCGTGTCTTGAACACAATCACAATGATTTTTTTTTATGAAACAAACATATCATGTAAGGACCGCAAAGAGCAAGTTGTTTATTTGAAACTGGTTGATAGACTTTTGTTTACGCGTGTAGACTCTAAACCAGAGCATAAAACATTCACTTTCATGAAGCACATTCGCTCCGAGTTTCGACAATCGTGTTTTGATTATTCAAAACATAGAATGACTTACTCAGTTTACTTCTTCCTAGATTCATTCAATTGATCAATTGATTGAAAAAACATGATTAGCTTTGATTATGTTGACATTTGCCTCTAAAAAATGCCCCTCAATTGAACGTCGGGATTAGATCTATGCGTGTATTGATTTAAATCATCAAACGTGTGTTCAGTTTCACGATTATTTAATTATTTGTGAAATTCTAATAAGTACTCACTGACCCATATTCATTCTGAAAATTGACGGTGCAGAGCCGAATATGAATATGTTTAGAAGTGAAGTGACAAAGAAGGCCGATGGGCTTCATAAAAAATATTCAGATATTTAAAGCTCTGCTCTAAGGCATTACAAAAGACAAAAGATGTAAATCTTGGCAGCGGACAAAAAGCAAAATGGCCACCATTATTCAAATAGATTGAAATTGGTCAAAGTTATGAAAATTTCAATATCTGGCTACACGGGTACCCTATCTGCCATTCACGTCTGTTTTTTGTTGGCCGCATAAGGGTTAAAATTGTTTTACAATGTGTTTAAATGTTGTCTACATGACATAAAATTGATGCCGAGGCTTAAAAAATCATGTTTTGTTTTAAGCCAGTTTTGATAAACAATAAAGTTTGTTCCAAAACTGAGTGGAGCGAGATGAGCGTGCAGCCGATTAATATGAATGAATTTTACTATACTGGAGGATATAAACCACCAGCACTTGACACCGATACATTACCAATTTTCTACTTCCATGTCTAGTTGCTAAAGGGAGCAAACTCATTGCTGATAATAGAAATTGCTATGCCATTGACCTGTTACTTTATATTAAATTTACTGAGTTTGTAGTAAAAGCTGTCATGTTTAGTGAACACCAACCATCAAAGAAAGAGCATACAAATGTATACCAGTTCAATTATACCTGTGTTTTAGTGTTATTATCCATTATTTTTATCATTCAATTTGGCGAATGTCTTAGACTGCCAAGAATAGGTATTTTCCCCTAATTAGATTGTGCACTCGTCATTTGATGTTTGCATGCAAATTACTGTGAAAAATGACCCTTATGTGAAAGATCGTTCCGTGAGGTTGGCCATGAACTATTTAATGGTAATCAACACGTTGATTAAATAGAATACTTCCTAAGCTGAAAGGCAGTTGTTGTTGCGAAGCTATTTGTCGTTTGAAAGTCAAGAAACCAAAGAAACAAAAATGCTTAAATTGAATTTCCCATGATTCAGTATTTTCCCAATATCTTTTCTTGCAAGCGTCAAAACGTTTCGCAACAAAGACGATAAATCTAGACCAACATTTGAAAAGGGCGTAACAGCCAAAATTTATTCTTTCTGATTCTTCGTCTACATATATAGCAATATATGTCACGGAAACAAATGCATACCCACAGGCATGAATAAAAAATCATGAAATCATGAATCAGGTCAGTTCATGAAACCATGATTATAATTCATGATTTCAGGAACATTATTCATGGTACTAGGCAATCCTCATCAGTCGACAGTATGCATAACCGGTTATACTTCGAATACTCCATTCCCAAGAAGTAAGAACGGCTGAGAGGTAGCACGCCGGACTCTCGCTCAGTGTACTCGAGTTCTAATCCCCTGTTGAACTTTTTTTTATTCTGTCGATTTTAACAACCAAATCGTAACGCATTGGTTGCGTTACGCGGAAATAAATCATGAAATCATGATTTATATTCATGGTGTATTTTCATAGCATGAAAACACGACGGATTCATGGAATCATGAATTATTTTCTCATTTCTGGGAACGGATTTTTACCCGTGTGGACAAAGAATCAGAAAGAATAAATTTTGGCTGTTACGCCCTTTTCTAATGTTGGTCTAGAAATTTCCTATGTTGTCAATGTAATCATATATTTTTGGAGCTTAATGGGAAGAGTTGGCCATCATACACCTATGCTGCCATCATACGCATATTTGTCCCCTGGGATTACTATTTACATAAGACAGTTATACGTGTAACGGCAGTATTTGTAAATTTAATTCAATTTTATCCAATGAACCTGTGGATTTTTATTATTGCGGGTAAATTCAAAAGAAGGCATCATCCACTTGTTTGCTATACTGCGGGCAAACACGTGATTTGAAAGAAGGCGTATTTTAGGAAAATTTTAGTCAAAAGAATGTATCACTCATTTGCCTTTTTCCAATCAAATGCGTATTTTAAAAGAAAGAATCATTCGTTAACCTTATTTCGGACAAATTCGTGCCTTTAAAGAAGGAATTATTAACTAATTTTTATATTCTTGTGCCTTATTTAGGACAAACGAGTGCGTAGCACACAAAAATTATAGACTTATTTGCCCTATTTAGCGAAATGCGCGTTTTAAAATAAGGAATCATCGACTTAATTGCCTTATTCCGGGCAAATGATTTTTTTTTTGTTTTGGGGTGAAGCTAGAATAGACGTGACCATATGCTATGCTAAGCCAGAATAGCCGTGACCAAGCGATGCGACGTGACGTGACAGTTCATTGATAATAATTGTTATTCCTTTGCGTGAGTCGCGTCGCGTCGCATCGCACGTTGTGTTTACTCTGACGGGCGGGCACCTTTCCGAGCAGCACCCATGTTTCGAATAGATCACTGCAACATCTACGACCAGATGCAGTTACAATTAAGTCGCATCAACCAAATTTGCATCAATATTGCTGTTTGGGTTATGGTCATTATGCCAAAAGGCACATTGTATTTGAAACTATAGTGCCACAATGGTCCTTGCACATCCAACTCATCAAGACAAATGATTTTATGTATGGTCTTGCGATGATGTTTGTAAGAAAACAAGAAAATGAAATCATGTACATCTATATATTCTGTTTTCTGGGGAACGGTACATTCTGGGGAACGGTTTTCTGGGGAATAGTATAGAGCCGGTCCTCTCCGCCAAAGGTCGCATGACTTCAAGGGTGGTTTTCCATTTTTTTTTCCTTGTTTTGGGTGCCACCTGTAATTGAAAACCGAGCTCGAAAATCTTGCATGTCTGCTGGAGTGCTGATTGTTATTTTGCTGCTGCGTAGAGAATATTCTGCTGTCAGCAGCGCTTAAATGCCTTTGTGGCGATAAAAATCCTCGAGTGCTTGTTAGTAAATTTGCCACCACGATCTAAACGAATGATTTCGTTCTCCACACAGTTCTTCGACTTCGACTCTGGCTTATCCTTTAACAGATATGGTCGCATGCATCTTCTTTACTGCCGTTGCAACGCGTTAGATGCATAAATGTCACATGTTACAATTTCAACATTTTTGAGGTTTTAGCGTCATATTTTGATAAGTATTTTTGAAAAATTCTGTCAAAACAAACATTCGAACAAATGGACGCATATTTGTCACACTAGAAAAAGAGATATAAAAATATCACAAGAGACAGATAGCACTGCGTGATGTGTCCTGAGGACCGTTCATAAAAGACGCCATGCCTTTAGGGCCATCTACAATCTACGCAGATAGTTTAGGTAGGTATGCATGGTCCTTTACCAATTTTCAGAATTCATATAGACGGTTGTCCACGAAGGAGGAGGGAGGTATTATATTGTCTAAAACCACTCCACGTATAATATAAACGGTCTCTTAGGAGAAAGAGATATGAAACTGTAACATACTTAAAATGTTCGAGGCCCGTAAAAAAGTGATACAGAGAAACCCTTTAGCAAACCCAATTTTTTTTATTAATGAAACTCACAATTATTGTGACATGTTGTGGCGATAATATTTATTTAAAGTAGGTATTAAACAAGTACAAAGATGAATCAGAAGCTTCTTGCCTCGTCGGAGGATCAATGAAAAACGATTTTTCCTCTTCACATAACAAGGTAGAACCACTTTCATGAGAAAAGTTTTCTTTTCTTCTTCAATTCCTTGAGAAGCATTTTGCCAACGTACATTTGTCTCGATAGAGGACAAATCCTTTACAACCAACTTAAATTGCTTCTTAGAAAACAATTTGCAGTATTTAAGGTCTTTACTCTTGATGTTATCTGCGTATCCAAGTACATAACGGCCTTTTCCAAACACCACTTTTCGCATGCAGTCCACGTACGGGCGGGGGTTATTGTGTACTGAGAAACGGTGAGCTTAGCTTTGAAGAAGTCAGTTACTTGTATATCAAGTATGTCAACATCGTTCTTCGCATTGCCAACCACAGACTTGAAGTTTTCAATACTGACGACACGATCATGGCGTATTTTGGATTCAACCGCCGCATGGAAAGAGTCAGCGGCCTTAAACGTATGTCCTGATTCGAAGTACTTAAACAGTATGCGCTCGACCTGAATTACATTACTGTTTATCAATAGGATAATGTGTTAGAATAAATTCCAGTTCTTATTTTGCGAACTACAATTATCCAACCAAAAGATAATTGTTTTCAGGTCAGCGTACTTCTTAGGGTCTGTGTCATTTGGAGAATTAAACTTAAAAGTGACAGTTCGAATTAAATTTCTGTTTTATTATCCAAATGAGACAGACCCTTAATGATTTGAAAATTTGAAAAAGCAGCTGAGGATTTCGTTTGCTGTGCAACCATTAATTGCCTCGGACCAAATGCTGCGTGCATGGAAATGCACTGGAAATGCAGAACACCAAACAGGTTGGTTTTCCAAAAGGTCACAATCATTAACTGTATAAATTTTAGGGCAGTGGGGTAAAAGTACGTAGGAACGGGTGGGGCAAGAGTACGCTTTTGAATCTTTAAGTCCTGATGTCATACTCGTATCTACGGCCGAATTAAGACTGCTCCCGAAGCCTAAAGATCCACAACAATGAAAAAGGGACAGAAATCGAAAATTATCACAAGTTCTCCTTCTAAGGATAAGCTGAAGTCATTTGGTGTTAGAATGGACTTAGCGAACAAAACGCTGAAGCGAAATTATAAAATTGTATCAGGTACTGTTTTACGTCCAAACATGTTCTGAAAACACAAGTTCATCTAAATGATTATTTCATTTTATCAAAAGCAACATCCATAAATTCCGCTATGCTTAGCTGGGAGGGTTTGCGAGATGTATGACGAGACGATCCATACATATTTTCGTAGTAGAATGATACTGGGTTCTCAAAAATGTTTCTTGCAAATTTTCCTGCTATATACAAAAAGTTGCGGTTTGAATCTGAGACCATTGTGTGTTTCTTTGCTTCGCGCATGAAAATGGAATGGTTTTTGTTTTGCGCAAAAGTAGTCCTAATTTCCTTCATGTTTGGAATACAATATGTTTATTGGTTTGATGAAATATCATCAATTGACCAATAGTAGCATGCATCCATTGTTAAAAATATACAGATAACGGTATCAGACGCCCGTCAATATTCATTCTTTAGTCAGACTGGTATGCTCCCCTATATTTCGACCCCGAACCTTTGCTTAGATATCGCTTTTTTTAGTTCACACAAGCCATAATTTGAAAGCTATTACATTTTTTTAAATTACTTTTAATTAGCGTGTTTTTTAATGGAACATTAAGTTCAACGCAGGAAAGCAGACACTGACCTATACTGCCGTTAACCGCAAGTCGAGCTCATTTGTATATGGAATCCACACCTAGGCAAGACCCACAACTCGCAGTAGGGAGGGGTCATGCTGGACATAGTCCCTGTTTGTATGAAAATCAACGATGGCGTTATACGTACTGGCATGAATTCTCGAATACCAATGTAAATCGAGATTTTTGCGCGTACTTACCAATACTAATCATGCATCAAATAATTCGATTAGAATGCAGTTGAATAAGAAATTATGGGTGATGCTCAAATAGATCTTTCCCAAAGCCATAGCCCATGCTGCGAAAATTCAATCGTATTGCCCATTGATATCCACGCTGCTAATTACTGAATAAAACTTTAAAGAAACTATTAAGAGAATAGATAAACAAAACCATTCTGTTCTCATCATTTGTAGCACGCACTGATAGACCTTTCAGTAAGGGTGCATGTGACAGCAACACTAAAAGCACACTAGAACCCGGAATAATCATTTAGCAGTGGTTGCACTTTTCTCGCACATAATGAAATACAAAGAGAATCACGCATAAGAGAACAATTCACATTTATTTGCATTCATTTTAATGCGTCTCAGCAAATTTTTGAAAAATGTTTTTAATTTTTTTTAAATATAATCGTACTTAGAACTAGAAACTAGCAAATAAAAATTCATCACACTCACTCTAGTATTGCACCGCCAAACTTTTGGCCTTATTTTGATTACATTCCTCTTTCCACTCCGTTTTTGTTTGCGTTGACGCGGCGCTACTCCACTAACGACCAAAGTAATCCCCAATAATCCAACGAAATCTATTTTCAGAACACTCGGGTGCTAAATTTATCCACCCATTTCTTGTATCGTTTTCATTGCGGTACTCTTCTTGTAATACTTGTATATCGGTGGCAGTGGTTTCCTACAAATGCTTCGTATCGCCTTCATTTCCTTCTTCGAACGTATAACGATTTCGTCTGTTCGTCATGATTTCTGCAAGTATGGCAAGCTGTTCCTTTTTAAAATTGGTAATAAATCGGTTTTATGATGGATCCCCAGTCCACAGCGACTCCAAAAATACCAAATGCCATAAACGGAAATTCAAAACTCTGGAGAAACAATCTCTTCCTCGGGTTTTGTCGGACATCCAACGTTGATGATCGTGATCGAAATCAAAACAAGCGCCGCGCACGTGGTGATCATGCGTCGCCAGTCCTACACATATACGATCGGAAAATTATTTATATTGGATTGATGTGGGTGGTTTTTGAATTTTGAACCGGGTGCATCTGCAACCATGCAACCGGTTGATGGGCTGGCAGTTTTCATTCGGTTGTTTGTCAGCGTAGAACTTTTCCGAGCGCTCGTGCGTGCGATCATAACGGCGATCATCGTCACGTAATTGCGGCAAATCGCGTTTGTTTGGAAGCAACTATTAATAAACGAACATAATTCTGTCCGCAGACTGCGTGCGACAGACGGAGGTTGTAACGGTTGTTGGTCACTAGAACTAGAACAGTGTGTTTTGAAAGGCAGCGATGGAAGAGGATACCAATCCAACGTAAAGTATCGTTCGTTTTCGGTGAAGAAATATAGTCAGTGATTGGATATTGCTGAATGAGTAAATTTTCTTGAATGATCTCACTCGAACTCGTAACTCCGACAATTTTGGTTTGATGCAATGCTATTCTTTACTGTATTAAAGATATTCAAAGTAGAACACGACTTTGTTCAAGAACTTTGGACAGTTTCATTTAGCAACTCTTCTATTTACTATGTAAAGATTTCTTGGATCATTTTTTATTACGGTGTTACAATTACATATTGAGCAGCACATATTTTAAATTGATACTTGAGGAAACCAATCAGTTATAGATCATGAATTCAGATTTTAACAACTGATGGCGTTAAATCGCAACAGATATTAATTTCTTCTTTTATCGCTGATATTTGCTGATATTTGCAAATACAAAAAACAAAAACAAAATTTATGTAAAATTTAAATATTTCATTAGGCTAGATGTACCAGTTGTGGCTATAGCACCAGTTGTCGCACATGTGCTTTATATGCCAAATGGCCAATAAAATCACCGCAAACCAAGTTCATATCGATAAAGCATACTCATATGATACGATAAAACCTTTGATCTTCTCCACAACAAGCAAAGCATAATTGTAAAAATTGATTTTGCTTAATTTTTGACGTCCTTTGCACCAGTTGTCGCACTAGTGGTCCCTAGTTGGCCAGTCCCATAAGAAAACAATGGGATTTGTCAAAAAAGGAACCAAATTTAAAAATAGTGCCTCAACTGGTGCATGCGTTCCTATTATGGATTAATCAATTTTGATGATTATAACAAATTTTATTGTGGTTTTCACAGCTGTTCTAAGGAGCAGGAAGTCAAACCTTTCGCTTGATATATAAAGTCCACCCACATGCCTTTTACTTATTTAAAAAAAAAATAGTTGTTCTTATGTATGGCGACAATTGGTACACCCACCCTAGTTCTTTTTCCAATAAAATTTCGAATTTCCTACTCAATTAATGTTTGCCGCAAAAAAACCATAAGGCCTAGGCTTGTTGAAGTTTCGAGAGGGTTTGATTGGCTGCTCCCTCGAACGACAGTTGTTTTGCCGTTGAACAGGGTCATCAAGATAATCGTTCTGAATTCTCCTGCCCGAAGTGCAAAGGACGACATCACACACTAATCCTCTTCAAACCCGAGAAAGCTGCAGGATTTACTACACCATCCAGTAATCTCGCCACAAATATTCCTTGAGGTACACCATCAAATCTTTCCCAGGTGGTCTCTGATGCCGCAGTATCCAACTCAGCTCGTTATTATTCATCTTAGGCTTTACTAGCTACAGCAGTGGTGTGGTGATCATCGAAGATGATTAAGGAAATCTGGGGTGGCATTGCGCACCTCGACTCGAAACGAGCAAACCATGCAAACTGTCATACGAAAGAGCTGTCGAAAGGAGATGCGCCTGTTTCCGGCGAGAGCGTTTCCAAACAGTGATGCGATCAAGAGTTTCAAGCTACTCTCGTAAGCAGTGTTGTAAAATGTCATTTGCATTCGTTTGTATAATTTTCCCGGAACTTTTTTCAGACACTCATTTTTTGAGATTTATGCTAACGTAAGAACTGTATCACACACACAAAACGCGACGCGAGACTGGACATAACACTTATGGTTCTTACAAACGAAAAAGGATTTTTTTTTAATTTACCTTTTTGTCGACCGGTTTCGGGCTCGATGTTGCCCATCTACAGGACGTGGTCCAACTGGTTACAAATGGGGACGATTACACTTTTTTCAGAAGTTAGCTATTGATTCTTGATGTATGACGAACTTATAGCACTTAAATGTGGCTACAACTTTGTCTAGCAAGACATTGCTGTAAATACGTAATCTGGGGCGTGGGAGGCAAAATGTCATTCAATTGACATTATGTCAAATGACACGTGACATTTTGGAGAGTTTTCACTCTCCAGCATTAGATGTTATATTTAGAGTAATGTACCCTTGACCAAAAATATAGCCCTACTCAAGCTTTATGAGTACATTTAAAATTATGATATGAATTTTACTTCTGAAGAAAGTTATTCACAAATTAGTCAAATGACATGCAGATGACATTTTACAAGAGTGCTCGTAAGTTTAATTTCTTGACTCTTCAAAAAGTGACCTATCCACTACGTCTATTGATCCCATAGGATGGATGATCCCAGACGGAATCGAACAAGCTGAGCCGAGATTCAAATCGACTCTGCTACGATGTCCAGCTAGGTTCCAGTTGCTAGGTGCTTGATCACAGATTTCGTTTCAACCCATACGTGAGGTGTGACCGACCCTGTCCCACTTCCGTTCTCCAATTCCAGTTGCTATCGGCTTCCACTAACGGAGCTGAGCTGGGGCACGAGTTCACCAAACGAATATTTATCCTGAAATTTGATTATATACGCCAAAATAACAAACAAAAAATTCCGCATATTGTAATAATCACTGAAGAGGCTTCTGAAAGAATTCCTAGGAAATTTACGAAGGCATCCCTTACTTTGAACACTAATCCATACAGTTTTCTCGGTAGTAAGTCCGGTCATCAATACATCATGAGCGAAAGAGCGGGCTTGGTAGTCATATGGCTATTGCTTCTGCCTCTTACGCAGGAGGTCGGGTTCAATCCCAATCCCAGCGAAATTTTTCCAAAAGTTGAAAACGATCCATAGTTTTGAATAAATGTTCCAATCAATTTATACAATTGAAAATGTATTGAATACATGGGTAAAAAAACGTTTCGATTGAATTCCTGAAGAATTCCAAAAGAAGCAATTCCTGAAGAAATATAAGAATTTATTCTGAAAATTAATTGGGGATTACTTTGTAAATTCTCTTGAAAATTCCCTTATATTTTTTCTGGAATGTATTAAATAAACCCAAAATAATCCACCACCACCTAGGGTACACCACTCGATACGGAAGCAACGCACAACTGTCATTTTTATTATTTCACGAAAGGAAGGAATCACATCCATCATTGCCTTATTCTGGACAAACTCATACTTTTAAAGGAGGCACATCACAATTGCCTTAACTGCCAAAATCCAGGCAAGCGCCTTCTTTTAAAGAAGAAATCACATCCACTATTTCCTTACACCGGACCAACCCCGGCCTACTTTCAAAGAACTTTCAACAAAAATGACAGTTGTGTGCCGCCTCCGTATCGAGTGATATGCCCCCTAAAACGCGAGCACTTTGAAACTTGGATTCCGTGAGGAGTGACCTTAAAGAAGGAATTACATCCGCCATTACCTTAATTCGGACAAGCACCTACTTTTAAATAAGGGATCACATCCACCATTGCCTTATTCCGAGCAAAAGCCTAAATTTAAAGAATGAATCACATCCACCATTGCCTTCATCCGGGAAAGTGCCTACTTTTGAAGAAGAGAACCTTTAAGAATCACATCCACTACTGCCTTGGCTAATAAACATTGCTTTTCACTGGGCAAACCATGATTCTAATAGAGGAATAACAATTATCCTTGCTTTATACTTGGCTAATGCAAGCTATCTACGAAATTATGACTCTTTAATATTATTATCGACCGGTGTTATATTCATCATTACAGTTTTTTTCCCAGCACCACTTAGTCAAGCAACTAATTTGATGAATACTAAAAATTATGCCAAATGTCCGTTATGCCAAATGACCCTCACTTTTGACGCTGTTCACAATTATGCCAAACGTCCGTTATGCCAAATGGCATTTATGCCAAATGACCTTATGCCAAATGGCGTTATGCCAAATTACCTGCTCCCGGACTACAATTTCTTAAGGGGCTTCCTAAAGATTTTTTTAAAATGAATTCCTTTGAAAAAAAATCCCAAGGAATTTCATTCTCCGAAGCATAAGAACTAGGCCGCTAGTGTTAGTTATTATGCTTAGCTTGTCCGTTTATTGTCCATTATAGTGTAAACCATGTTTGGTTTCTTCACCAACGTCGTTTGGTGTGGATCATCCGAACGGGAGTGACATTAGCAATCTTATAACTTTGCTTCAACTGTATTTCCGAACGAATTTCGAAAGGAATTTTTAAAAGAACTTCTAGAGGACATATCCGACATATCCGAGGAAATTGCTAAAGGAATTGGATCCTTTTTCTTAATCTGAAACAACGAAAAACTCAGAAAATATATTAAGCTCTTTTAGTGGAATGTATTAAACGAAAAACTGTTTTTTGAACAAATTGGCACCGAATCTTTCGATTTCTTCGATACAGATCAATAGTTTTGGAAATACTCAACACGCTGGGGCACTTCCAGTGAAAAACTGTAAGCAGTAGGCTAGATGTACCAGTTGTGGCTATATCACCAGTTGTCGCACTAGTGCTTTATATGCCAAATGGCCAATCAAATCACCGCAAACCATGTCCATATAGATAAAGTAATTCATATGATATGATAACAACTTTGATTTCCTCCAAAACAAGTAAAGCATAATTGTAAAAATTGATGTAGTAATACGAGCGGTGGATTTAAAGAAGAGAAATTTAATAAATTAAGATAATGTAATTAGAAAACCAATAAACCGTTTTGTACTTAATTTATTTGTAATTTGAATGAGTAATCCGTTTTCTTGAACAATCTTGTTCGCTTGCATCGAAAAAAAAATCGCCTTGTAACTGCATTGCGCAACACTCTTCAAATGGGCGGAGCCTCACATACTCAATTATTGATATAAAACTAAGAGTATCACCATTCTGCGACATTCACTCAACGAACGCGGTGACGAACGGTCACACTAGTGGGTCGGCGCTTCCCCAAACAGCAGTAGGTCGGACGGGCCTAATTCCTCCCACAGAAGGGAGGGTATTTAAGCAGTGGTGCATTAGCACCACGGCTCATTCTTCGGACGGACGGTCACACCAGTGGGTCGGCGCTTTCCCCACGCAACAGCGGCATCAGTTCGGGTGGCAATTCAATTAATGCCTAATACTACTTGGTAAAATGCATTTTTTATACGTGGGTCGCGAGACATATAGAATTTTGCTAGGTGGGTCGCATATCCAAAATTTTGGAATGCTCTGTTTTAGGTCATCCAAAACTTCTTGGCTACAGATCTACAAATCAATGAGCGTGGCGATTAACTTATAATCTCATATGTAACTTCATGTGGAATAACCTCATTCTGGTCGCATTGGGTAGTTCATCATCTTTTAATGGTTGGAATGTTACATATCTTAATTGATCCAGTGCTTACACACTCAGTTTTTATTTATACAGCTCGGCAAATTCCACACAGCCGTTAGCCCACCGAAATAAAAAACTGAAAACCCGGCAAAATTAACGTTTGTTAGCTGATTTTCGGCAAATAATTAACTGATTCTCAGCAATTTTGACAGAAATCTTGGCAAAAACACGTTTGTTGGGGCTCGGCTGTGCGAATTTCAGTAAAAGTTTAACAAATTGCTGAGATCCCGGTAAAAATACATCTACAAATCAACACCATAATGAATTCCTGGGCATGGAGTATCATTGTGTTAGCCTCATGATATGCAAAACCAAAACTGATCTTTTGGCTTCTGGAGCTGGAGCACGATTGGGCACGTGACCCAACAAATTGTTTTTTTCCTTCATTTTCCTTGTAATTGCTAGAATTGTTTTAAAAAATTGGTTTCGATTTATTTCGATAAACAATTTCTTGATTTTCTTGAAATAATTTCCATGAAGTCCTGGAGGAAGTTCTGAAGGAATATCTGGAGAAAAATATTAGAGCCTTGAAGAATTTCTGAATTTATCGCCGTTGTAATTCCTGGAGAATTTTCTGAAGGAATCTCTGGAGAATATCATGAAGGTATTCTAGGAGTAATGGGAAAAGAAATTGGTAAAGAGATTTAAGTATGTCAGTAATTCCTTTAGGAGGTCCTTTGGAAATTGCTCTAGGAATTCGGAGATAGATATTGTTTCGTCCAGTGTGGGACGACCCTACGTTGTGTTTCACTTTCCAGGATCCAGACGAATAAAGAACAACTGCTTGATGACTTCAACTGTTGGTTTATTGCCTCCGAGAGGCAGCGTGCCAGCTCGGAGGTTACGATAACGATACTGTACACTGAATTGATTGTAGAGTCGCCTTTTATAGGCGACTCTTAGTACGGGAAGACAATTATTATTATATATTACAATTATTGGGGACGTGTGCACAAACATTCAAATTTAAAATCTAATTGGACTTACAGCGCGCCAACTGCTACGCACATAACGCGAGCAATTGGCGCGAGAAAAGAGAATAACGAAAAATACACATGAATAGCAGCTCACACGCTGCACTGTTAAACTTCAACAGCAGCAGAAATGGTGTTGGAAGTTCCGAAGAAATCACTAGATTAATTTCCGAGGGAATGGAATGTCTTATAAAAACACCAGGAAAAATTCCAGTGGAATTGTCAAAATAATTTCGAAGGAGTTTTGTAGAATTTTTAAAAGTATATATGTATGTATGTGATTATCCATCACCCTGGCTTGAGTCTTGCTCTGATGCGGCTCCACCCAATAGTACAATCGAATTTAATTACCATTCTGCTTTCAATGCACTTCTGTGTGAAGGGCAAGCAACGGAGGTAGCGGACCCGTAACCAGAGACACTTACGTGAAGCCCGCGGGATAGAGAGAATCTCCTTTCGGCAATGTAATCCATTATTTATTTTTATTTATTCAGACTAAGGCCGAAGTGGCCTGTGCGGTATATAACAGTCTTCTCCATTCGGCTCGGTCCATGGCTAGTGGCTACACGTCGCCAACCACGCAGTCTACGGAGGGTCCGCAAGTCATCTTCCACCTGATCGATCCACCTTGCCCGCTGCGCACCTCGCCTTCTTGTGCCCGTCGGATCGTTGTCGAGAACCATTTTCACCGGGTTACTGTCCGACATTCTGGCTACGTGCCCGGCCCATCGCAGTCGTCCGATTTTCGCGGTGTGAACGATGGATGGTTCTCCCAACAGCTGATGCAACTCGTAGTTCATTCGCCTCCTCCACGTATCGTCCGCCATCTGCACCCCACCATATATAGTACGCAGCACTTTCCTTTCGGAAGCTCTAAGGGCGCGTTGGTCCTCAACGAGCATTGTCCAGGTCTCGTGTCCGTAGAGGACTACCGGTCTATTGAGCGTTTTGTAGATAGTCAGTTTGGTACGGCGGCGAACTCTATTCGATCGGAACCTCTTGCGGAGTCCAAAGTACGTACGATTTCCAGCCCACTATGCGTCTCCGAATTTCTCTTCGGGTATCATTTTCGGCAGTCACCAGTGAGCCCAAGTACACAAATTCTTCTACCACCTTGATTTCGTCACCACCGATGCAAACTCGCGGTGGGTGAGCCATATTGTCTTCTTTTGAACCTCTTCCTATCATATAGTGCGTCTTCGATGTGTTGATGACTAGTCCGATCCGCTTAGCTTCCCTCTTCAGTCTGATGTAGGCTTCCTCCATCTTCTCAAAGTTACGTGCCATAATATCTATGTCGTCGGCGAAACCAAATAGCTGGACGGACTTATTGAAAATTGTACCACTCGTGTTAATCCCTGCTCTTCGTATTACACCTTCCAAAGCGATGTTGAATAGCAAACACGAAAGACCATCACCTTGCCGTTACCCTCTGCGGGTTTCGAAGGGACTCGAGAATGCCCCTGAAACTCGAACTACGCACATCACCCGATCCATCGTCGCTTTGATCAACCGTGTCAGTTTATCCGGAAAACCGTGTTCGTGCATTAGCTGCCATAGCTGGTCCCGATCGATTGTATCATATGCGGCTTTGAAGTCGATGAATAGATGATGTGTGGGCACGTTGTATTCGCGGCATTTCTGCAGTACTTGGCGAATGGCAAACACCTGGTCCGTGGTGGAGCGTTCGCCCATAAAACCCGCCTCACGCTCGTTCGTAAGAAGGTTCCCGTTTATGTCCTTACACATATCGGGCTGTGGCACGTGGCCCTTACGTGAACGGTTTAACTTCTCATAGAACTTTCGTGTGTTATTAGGGAAGATCCATAAAGTACGTCACGCACAGTTGGTGATTTTTGACCCCCTCCCCCTTCGTCACACTTTTGTATTAAACCTCTAAAATTTTGTATGAGTCGTCACGCTGCTTGGAACCCCCCTCCCCCCTAGGAGCGTGACGTACTTTGTGGACGGCCCCTTAGCGCGGTACAGTTGCTCCGTTTCTTCACGATCTCGATCTTCCTGCTGGCGCTTTTTCCTCCGGAAAATCGAGTTTTGTCTGTTCCGCGCCTGTTTATATCGTGCCTCGTTCGCCCTCGTGTGATGTTGCAGCAATCTCGCCCATGCTGCATTCTTCTCTTCCACTAACTGCTCACATTCGCCGTCATACCAGTCGTTTCTCTGATCCGGGGGCACCGTGCCAAGTGCAGCGGTTGCGGTGCTACCAATGGCGGATCGAATATCTCTCCAGCCATCTTCAAGAGATGCTGCGCCGTCGAGAGTTTTGAGCGCAGGCATACTGCAACGAGGTAATGGTCGGATTCAATATTCGCACTGCGGTAAGTGCGGACGTTCGTGATGTCGGTTAGAATGTGGTCGATTTGGTTTTCTGTTTCTTGGTTAGGTGATCTCCATTTTTCGGGAAAATAAGGTGCTTCGGATTACCATTCCGCGGGAGGCTGCGAAGTTTATGTATCGTTGGTCGTTATCATTCGATACGGTGTGCAGACTATCCGGTCCGATGACCGGTCTATACATTTCCTCCCTTCCTACCTGTGCGTTCATGTCGCCGATGACGATTTTGACGTCCCGCAGTGGGCATCCATCGTATGTCTGCTCCAGCTGTGCGTAGAACGCTTCTTTCTCGTCGTCGGGTCTCCCTTCGTGTGGGCGGTGCACGTTGATGATGCTATAGTTGAAGAAACGGCCTTTAATCCTCAGCTTGCACATCCTTGCGTTGATTGGCTGCCACCCAATCACACGATGGCGCATCTTACCCAGTACTATGAAGCCGGTTCCCAGCTCGTTGGTGGTGCCACAGATTTGGTAGAAGGTAGCCGCTCGATGCCCGCTTTTCCACACTTTATGTCAAGTCCAACAGATTTCCTGCAGCGCCACGACGTCGAAGTTGCGGGGATGTAATTCATCGTAGATCATCCTGTCGCAACCTGCGAAACCTAGCGACTTGCAATTCCATGTTCCAAGCTTCCAATCGTGATCCTGTATTCGTCGCCTAGGTCTTTGCCGATTATATCGAGTCGCATTATCTCTTATATTGTTCGTAATGAGTGGTTTTCTAGGCGGCTTATTGGGCCTGCGCAAACCTCCTGTCTCGTCGGAGGGCCGTCGTGTCAGGGCTGTTTAGCGTCCCACCTAACACCAGGACTTGGGCTTGTGCGCTTTGAGCGGCACACGGTCGCTTTGGTGGAGCCTACTTGCGGATTCATGCAGCTTAACCCCACCACATCCTAGGCAAGCCCCACAACTCGCAGATGGCCTGGGGAGGGATCGTCAAGCCCTTGGACATAGTCCCTGCTGCCCGCGAATGTAATCCAACAGACTAATAAATAGATTCGCAATCCTTTTGAGTTTTCCGAGGATGTCTTCTTTGAAGAAGGACACGTAGAGTCCATTACAACTGTGGGGAAGTGTACCCATCTACATGAGTAGAAATTATTAACAGTATTACTAAAAAGAAATTCTGAAGGAATTCTTTATGGAATGGTCAGTGTGGATCTTATTTGAATTTTTGAAGGAATTTCCAAAAGAATTCCTTAAGAAATTTCTTAAGGTCCTAAGAAGTTCCGAAGCAATTACTAGGGAGAATTTTAAAGAAAAGCCTGGTTTCATTTGTGGAGAGTTTTTTAAAGCACTTCGTGAAAAAATTCTTGATCGGATTGCTGACAGAGTTTTTGAAGGCGGATGAGTTTCTTGATGACTTACCGAATTAATTCCTGAATATTTTTCCTAGGGAGGTATTTATAAAAAAAAATCTGTAGAAATTTTCGAAGGAACTCGTGCAAGAAATTCCCAAAGAATTCTTAAGAATATCCGAATATCTGCAATCTCGATATTTTGGAAGTTTTTCTTGGCATGCAGTCTTGATTCTATAGCCAAAACTGAGTTTGTTCTACTACTGTTCGGACTTTCGAAGAAATTCTTGGAGAACTATAGGAATTTCTGTGTACATACCAATAGCTATTTGTTCGGTAAATCCATTAAACATTTCTTCGTAAATTACTTTCAGAATTCTTTCGGATATTCCTTCAAAGAAATTCATTTAAATTCTTTTTATTCTTTATTATAGAGTTGATGTGATACTTTCGTGATACTTATATGACTGAAAGAGCCGATAATAGTCAAACAAAATTTATTATAGAGGTTTTCAGCCCTGGTTCACCTCTTTGTGATGCATTTTATAATTCTGTTAGAAAATCTTTCAGGTTCTCTTTCGGTTATTCCTTCAAGAATTGAGTCAAATTCCTCCATGAGATCCTTAGGAAATTCCTTCAATAAACTATACAAAATTCATACAAGAATAATTCCGGATATTAAATTCCTTCCTTTCCTTCAATATTATTGTATTCCCTAACCTCGACCAAACCGCGAGTCTTACGGTTCCCAAAACTAACATTAGAATCATAATAAACTGTATTTAAAAACATGATTCCGGCTCCGTAACGCTTCACGGCAAATGAGCCTTTCAAATAAACAATAGATTAAAAAAAATAGTTCCGGAAAGAATTCTTATTTGGAGGAATTTATAAAGGAATTTTCGAAGAAATTTCCAAAGGTATTTGAGCGTTAAACTTATTTTCAATAAGAAAAAAAAACACCTAAACAAAGGTTCATAAAAATTAAAGGAATTTACAAACGAAATTTTAGAAGATTTTCCAAAAGAATGTCTGAGGGGTATTCTCGAAAGAATTCTTGAAGGAATTTTAAAAGAAATTTTCGAAGGTCTACAGGAATTTTTGAAAGAATTTCTAAAGGAATTTCTAGAGGAATGACCGAAGGAATTCTTATAGGAAATTCGGAAAGAATTCCTGAAGAATGTTCTTAATAAATTCCAAAGGAAAATTTCGAAAGAATACCAAGAATATCTTCCTAGAGTTTCGGAAGAATTTTTTTGAGGAATTACTGGAAGATTTTCTATAATATCTTAAAAGAAATTCTTGAAGGAATTTCTAAAAAAAAATCTAAATCAAATTCCAAATGATTTGTCCTGAAGAGATTTCCGAATGTATTCCTAAAACAGAGTCCGTAGGTATTCCAATGGAAATTCTTGAAGAATTTTCCATGGGTATTTTCTAAAGAATTCTTAAAGGAATTTCCGAAGAAAAAAGTTTTCAAATTAATTTCGAAAAAATCCCAAAAGACTCCGTAAAGAAATTTCCGAGGCAATCCTAAAGTAATTTCAAGGAATTTCCTGAAGAAACTTTGAAGAAATTTTGGAAAGAATTTCCGAAGCAATAGCCAATTAAATTTTCAAGGGAATTCTTGTAGTAAATTCTAAAGGAATTCATAGGGAAATTCTAAATTAGTTCACCGAATTTCTTTTTCGAATTTTCTGAGGAATTTCCAAACGAATTTCTGGATTTATAGCTGAAGTAATTTCCACTGAATTTATGTGCTGTGATGCGCCAATATCCTAATGGAAGATGTTATGTAAACTTTTGCTGTGGAGATACAAGCTATTACTATTAGCTACAAGGTATAGCTATTAGCATGTTCACTCTATCAGTCTATCTGTAGCTAGCAAGTGTACAAAAGCCTAAAATACAATAAAAGCATGATAGGCCTTGCTGCGTGATTTTTTTTTCTCAGCTTAAAATTATTCACGCCGATTCACGCCGCCGCCGCCGAACATTGCTTACGGCGTGACGCCGCCGGTGTAAAAATGGCTTTACGCCGCCACCGTTCACAAATACTTCGGCGCACACCGGGATAAGCAGAATAAATCTTTGAAATGAAATTGTATGAAAAAATCTCCCGGAGAAGCACTTGTTGTCATCAACTGTTAAAAACCTGAAGAAAAGTCGATCAATGGAAAATACAAAACGGAAAAGCAACACTAAATAACATATCATCTGACACTTTCTTGTATGGGTTTCGTTCACTTTCTTTATTGAGAGATGTGCAAATCTCTCTAATAAAGAAACACTGCCTAAAATATTGATTTTTTTAAATCACACTTTGGAGCTCTTTGGAAGAACCAATGAAAATCGATTTTCGCAATATTTTGAATTGATTATGTTGCTGCAAAAATCATTATATGGCACGTTTGTTTTACCTGGAAATTGATGTAAAACACCTGCAAAAAAAACCCGGAAAAATCAGGGAACTTTGTTTAAAAACAATGGGTAGACGTTCCAATGAAGAAGTGCCTTACAACGACCTTCTTGGGTATTTAATTTGTCATAACGTTCCTGTAGGACTTTCGAGCATAGGTTGACTATTGTACTCGCACACACCCACACAAACGTTATTTGGAAGTAGCAAGAACTTTTCTAGGTATTCAATCAATTCATATAAATTTCATTCATTTATAATCTTAAATTTGTTTATTTTGTTGATGTTATTCAAGCCCATCTCGTTTGTTTCTAAATTCTGTTTGGATTTGTTTTGGTTTATGTTTGATTTTTCGTTTGTTTTTAAATAATCAAAATTCACAATTCTCGGATTTTCATTAGGTAAGCATTATTCAAAATTTAATATTGCAAATTAATTATAAATAACTTTTCAGAAAATAGAAACAAACATTATTTTTATTCAAACAAAGGTATCACGGAAAGAAATGGAAATACTGTAACATGTAATGAAAGGATCCATTTCCCAGCGGTCTAGTTCTTTGTCTTAACCTGCACTGGATACTTGGTTGTAGAACTGCATTATTCGTCGGTTCTGGGCAGGAATTGACTCCAAAGGGAAATGGGAAAAAAAATCTCCCATATCATCTCTGTCTCAGAAAGTAGAGGGGCAAATCAACTTTCCGCGGCAATCGAAGTGAGCGAAAAATGGTTATCACTCTCCACTGGAGAATCTCCAGTCTGTTTTTCTTTCCCGAAAAGCGATTTTTCCCCGAAAATGTTCGGAAGGGAGCATTACGAACCCTGATATTTTGGCATCAGCAGTCGTATGTTTAATTGCAAAAGCAATAGATCACTCAGTTCAAACGTTGTTTTCCCTTCAGGTGACTTTCACAATAATCCTGAAACTATGTAGATTTGATAACTTACTTGATGCGCTTTCTCCAGAGGAGCGACATCCAATTTTTTACTATGGATTTTGACAGGTTTCCTGTTCGTTTTTGGGTGATAAATTTATCCCCAGTGTCAAATTATCCCAATACTGATTTATTTTGCAATAGTATGTGCGTGAATTTGGAATGTTTAGTTTTACAGAAGAACATAATGCAAAACGCCCATACCACTCAATAATGCAACATGATACAATCATGAGAAAATAGAGAAAAATTTAACGAATTATCAATTAAAACAATTTTACACTTGATTCCATGCTTCAAACTTAAGAATGTTCAACTTATTTGCTCAATTATTTAGAATGCTAGTTTCCCAAGGTACTGTCTATGCCTTTGTTCGTTTTATATCATTTTCACCCTCGCAATTATTTATGTTGCATTCGCAGTGCACTCGTATTGGTGATTCAGAAAAGATGTGACAAAGATGGCGTAGCTTGTCATCCCCGTGACTTTCTCGATAAGCCTATGCGGAGTATCCTTCTCCACCAGCCTACCACGAACGCCTACGGTCTCTTCCGAGTTCTCTGCTGAAGATTATCTTCGCTTGACGCTCTTCTAGAATACTAACAACGTATCCAGCCCATCGTAGCCTACCATGATGTGTAAACAACAATATTCACCTAGTATACACTGGTAGGCATAATAAAGTGCCCACTTGCCGATTTTCATACAAAATGATCAACTTTGGATCTAGATCTCGGTTGCACGTAAACCGATTTTCCTGAGCTCAGTTGTAACCTAAATTATACCATAACCGTCTATGTAAGGGGATGTCCATATACCACGTAGACAGGTTTTGATCAGTTTAATATATCCTCTCTCCCAGCGTGGACAACTGCTAATATAAATTTTCAAAAATTTGCATGGAACGTGGACATTCGCCATACACCCTCTCCCCCTAAACTGTGGTAGGATAAAGCGGAGCAAGATGGGTCACGGGGTAAGATGGAGCAGGGCAGTTTTTGAGCATCGTAAACATTTTAATGTAGAGATTATGTTTTTGTAGGAGGAATAATTTGGTTCTACTTTATTGTCACTTGATTTGATGAGAAAATTTCATTTTGGTAGAGTATGGCAAGGGCAAAATTTTTCAGCATTGTTTCTCATGCGAAACACACTTTCTATAAAACGTGTAATCTCGTCGAGCAATGTAAAATTTTAACAAAAATTTTAAAGTAATATAATGAAAGTATAAAAAGTAATGTAGGTAGGTGATGTTGTACTAACTGCGATGAAATAAATAAATTTATTGAAAAATTAGACATTGTAACATAAACTTGCAAATAGAGCAAGATGGGTCAGCACATACTGAAGGGCATAGTTCGTATTCAAAACATATTTTCCATTGCTGATTCAATCATCAAGATTACATTGGAGCATAATGGCGTTGATTTGATTTGAGAAAGCAATACACGGACGGCTTGTTTTCATATGAAATTGCAGACATTTTTAAATGTAGAGCCATTTCTTCATCCAAAACTTAAAAATATGTTTTCATTAAATAAAATTATTGGCAATAAAGCTATCTATCTGTGTGTAATTTAATAATGGGAATAAAAACAATAAATATTGCAGAATTTAAAGGTGAACCATCTTGCCCCGCTGTTTGACCCATCTTACCTGCATTTTTACCCATCCCGGCATTTTTTTTTGATTGACAGGAAAATATACTTTTAATAAAAAGTGAATTTTTTGTTATTTCATTCCCCTGGCGTACAGATTATAAGCTATTTTTATAGATCCACGTTGAAAAGTTGATTTAAAATGTTTCTGTTTTTGGGCATTCAAGGTTCGCCTTAGGTGACCCATCTTGCCCCATCCAACTCTATATGGACAGCTCCTAAGGTTTTTCTAATACAAATTATCAAATTATTTTTTATTTATATGGAGCATAAGAAAATGACTGATCCATCCTCTCCCCAAGAGCCCTCACGCAATTAGTGTACGGTCCCTATCGCACTCACTTCACGCTACCTTTTATTTCTATGAAGGATTAATTCCTCTTCTGCCCTTGTTATGCTTTGTTCTCTGTTGAGCCAGGCACCAGTAACTAGCATACGACTCCTGGCAGCATTATTTTCGACATTAACCCGCTGATATTGGTGGGCGTGTGACTATTTGTTACAATTATTTGCAAGTGCATAAATGTTTTTATCAATGAATGTATTTTTTTTTCTTTTTCCTACTCTTTACGTGATTTTTTAAATTTTAAGTTCTTTACTCACGTATATATAATTCTATTCAGTTCGAAATGAACGATGCAAAATCTACTTGTGATTCGACTGATTTATTTTGTTGTTGAGATCCGAAACAGTTTCCCCATAAAATCACACTTTTCTAAAACACAACAGCTTCCACTTTGTTCTGTCTTGTGGATGAATATTGTCTTGTGGATGTCTTGCCCAAGGAGCACACAACATGCGGTATAGTCGATCAAATTTCAACGATCAACAGACGATCGACAGTTGTTTGTCAGTGAAAACTTCTCACTGGACGGATGCGCCTGCGCGCGCAGTCTGCAAACCGCAATAGTGAGCGCGGACTGATCTGATTCACTGCTCTGAGTTTTCATTCTCCCCGAATTTTCACTTCGGGAAAAATAGCCACTGTCAGACGCACGCAGTTTCCGTCGTGATTTCTGAACGTTTGAATGCAAGATTGATTCACGTGCTTCTTATGTTAGATGCATAATTTCTTCAGGAGGATACGATCCAATCGCGTGCTTTTTTGTTGCGTGTTACTGGTGGTTGAAGATTTCTAGTGAGAAGTTCAACAAATTAGGAAATTTTGAATAAGTGAATGCGGCGAAAGTCATAATTTTGTCCTCTAAGAAAGGTGAAATGATTGTTTGAAAAATGAAGGGTGTTGAATAAGATATTAAAAGTGAAAACATCAAGGGCAAAAAATTTCCCGTGGGGATGAGACTCTCATTTTCATTCTATTGATATATTACACGCGTGCTAAAAATAAAATCCGCGCAGCGCGAGCAGATAAACCCAACAGCTATCTACTCTGGCTAGAAGAGTAGAAAAGCGATTTAATTTATGATCTCTTGTCTTAAACAAACAAATATCAAACAAATTTTCACAGCGTGCAACAACAACAGCAACAGCAGCAAATTGACCATCGTTCGGTTGACAATCCGGAAGAATCTGTCTCGAGTGAAGAACCCGTCAGCTTTGGGCAAACCGAGGCAGAACCCACCGTGGAAACCGCCTGCCGGCGTGGTTCTTTAGAATCCCTGATCTGTAAGGAAAAACTCCACTCGGAGGACAAGAGCCTGGAGCTTCTGTCGCCGACCTTTGCTCACACCGAATCCAACTCGCACTCGTTCAGCGGAGAGTTCAACCTTGCTTCGCTCAGCTCGGACAGTGGAATACAGTTCGGTCGTGGGACGGAGGAAACGTCCGGGGCGGACTATGTGTCCTCTGTGAAAACCAGTGACAGTGACAAGTCCCCATCGAAGAAAACCATCGACGACGACCTGAACGAGCTTGACGAGGAAGAGGACGACGTCAGCGGGGAAGAGCATTTGGAGATAATCGAAGAGACTGAAGGACAGAGGCGCCTTTTGCTGAGTCCATCTAGTGCTGCTGCGGCGATAGCAGCCCAAGACCGAAGACGGTCCGGTTCGTCCAGTTGTTCTAGTTCTAGTGATTTGAGTGATCGGGAAGTTGACCGAATGTACGCGGCGTCGACGGTGTCCGGTAGTAAGCCGGACGACGATCAATCGTCGGGTTTACGGCGGTCCAACAGTGTACGTGCGCGGGCCAATATGTTCCAACAGATGGAAAGCCGGATGAAGGAAAACGAAAATCCGGCGGCGGGTCTATCGCGCGGCAGACGAGGTAAGTGCAATAACAAATTTGCTATGCTTATTGAATTTTCTACAGTGGTTAGAGATAAAGCGTCCCCATTGCAACCTCTGCTTCAGAAACACCGCTTGCAAAACGGAAAACCGGGATTTATTTTTAAAACTCTAATCTCTTGAACGAAAACTCTCTGACTTGCGACTGCTTTTCCGCTCACGTTTCCTACTGCCGGGGATAAGTGATTACGTCAAGTAAAACAAAAATCTGGTAAGAAGGCAGCGTGTGTTTGTGTTTGCTTGGCGGCTTCGTTGTTTGGTTTTTGAACATTCATTTGAGGGGCTTTCCCTTGGTGCGAGAGAATTCTCAATGTCTCGGTGGACATTGAAAAGTGTGTCGGTACGATTCTGTGCTGTGGATATCTGTCAGCATTTCATTTGCAAGATGAGGATTTTTTAGAAGTTCCTGTTAACTGACAAGATGAAAAAATAATGTGTAAATGAAGGAACAGGAAGGCATGAGGATGTTTTGAGAATCGTGTTTTTCGCCAAAATCCAAAAACAAGTCACATGTAGGTAATTAATCATGGTGTCAACGTTTGGCACACATTTTAACTCAGGTTTTGTTTCTGGCGCACAAATAAGCCCAATATTCGTCAGCTTAGTGCTTATTCTTACAAAGCCCCACTTTTAAAAGGTTTAAAACAAGCAACAAAAGAACCCTTTTTCCTTTTTTATCTACATATAATAACGATAAGTTAGCTTCAATTCAGAAGAGGCTCATTCATATAAATTTAATTCACTGTTATTTTCAGGAGACTTCCCGAGCAAAGCTTGAGAGCAAACCGATAATTAATTTTATTGTTGTGAAATCCCCTCATTTTGATAACTTAGGTTAATATCTTTTTGATCCTGCTGTCAAATGGGTTGAAATCCTATTCCTGCTGTCGATAAACGCAAATTGAAAACTGTTGATTTTCTTTGACAAAATAAGTAATCAGTTTGATGTCATATCAATTAATTTCGAATGAAATCAAAAGATGTAATCAATCACGAAAATTAGAATTTGAAAACAAATCATGATTTCAATTTGATGTCGACAAATTTATGATATCAGACTTTGCTCGGGTTTCTAGTCTCACAGGCAACACTTTTAAGCTGTCTTTAGAAGTAGTTTTCTTGTCTTTCAAGTCTTTCAGTCTTTCAATATTTTCTGTGCTATTTCGAAAACATTTCCTGGTGTCAAAAAAAAAAAAAATTAAATAATCAATAAATCATTCACAATATTTATGGGGAAATCGGAAGCATTTTCTGTAGATGTCATTCAAGCTTTTGGGAGACGTCTGCTCCTTGAATGAACATTGAAAAAAAATATGATTTCAAATGGGATAACCGTTATGGTGAAATCTCCCTCCCCCCGCAAAAAAATAGCAAGCATTCTGCTTTCTGATTTTTTTTCCAGGGAACTCAAATGGCTTTCCTAAGAGCTTGAAGATTTCCCAGAAAGCTTGAAATGATCCCCAAAAAACTTAAATGGCTTTCAGGAAGCTTCGAAAACTTTTCAGAAAATAAATAGAAGTCTTTCCAGATACTTTAGAAGACTTGAACGGATTGAAAGGATTTTCAGATAGCTTGGACGGCTTTACAGAAAGCTTAAAAGGTTTTACAGAAAGCTTAAAGGGCTTTCCAGAAAGCATGGAAGGTATCCAGATAGGTTGAAATGCTTTTCCGAAAACTTTGCAGAAAGTTTAAAAGGCTCTCCGAATGGCTTTCCAGAAAGATTCAAGGGCTTTCCAGAAAACCTTCAGTTTTCCAGAAAGCCTATAAAGCTTTCTAGAGAGCTCGTAAACGGTTTTCAAAAATATTGAAAAGCTTTCCTGAAAGTTTGAAATGCTTTCCAGAAAGCTAAAAACGCTTCCTCCTCCTTTTTTTCCTCGTTTGTCGGGTGAAGATCACTGCGTCCAGATTTTAGGACTATTGTGATATACCCTTTTGCTGTGAAATACGCAAGTTATCTCAGTAACATGTTTGTCACTGAGATACCTTGGTATCGATTGAACTCAAGACCATCTATTATTGATGAATAGAGATCCTGAGTTACAGTATGTGACTCCCCCATTCTGGCGAGACTAGCTTTATGAAGCCAACCACGTCCTTGGGGGATAAGATCCATATGTCAGCAGGCCCTAAAAAGGGCTTGCTGAGAACTTTGAACCTACGTTGGGTGAGTGCACTGCAATAGCAGAGGATGTGTTCTGATGTTTCTCTCTCCTCCTCACAGAAGCGGCAATTTGAGGTTTGGATCGCTCCGATCTTTTCTAGATGGTATCTGCAGGGGCAGTGTCCAGTTATTAGACCGGTGTAGATGTTGAGATCCCTTTGTTAAGACCTAATAGTTGTTGGGTCAGGGGTTCCGTAGCGTAGTTGGCTACATGTTCGTCTTATAAGCGAATGGTCATGGGTTTCATTCCCAGCTCCTCCACTAAACCCTAGTCAGTCGCTAGAAGCGCAGTCCGTACGGTGGCGTTTTGGGGAACGCGCCTCACCGGGCTGCCTGATGACGACTGACAAAACTGTTCTTCTCGGAGGCCATCCTCCAACGTTCTTCGATTAATGACAACTGAACAAAGCAACGATCACTGGATTCACCACATGGACAAATGAACACAATGGACTCACGATGATATGGACTGGCAACGACAACAACAACGAATTATGGACATATAAAAATAGATTCTGTGTGGACTCTGTACAGCAGAGTACCACAGTAGATCACGGCACAGTAGCGGTTAAGAACACATAGTGCCTACCAAATAAATATACGAATAAAAAAAATAGTTGTTGGGTTTTCTTGGGGTTAATCGTTACGAGCCTTTTGGATTGGCTCGTATGGGAAGTGCATTCCAGTTTGATGTGATTTGACTAACCATATATTTGTTCAGTTCCATTTTTACAGAGCAGTCTGAGATCCCGCAGAAGGGCTCAGGGCCAATGAACCTTTCATTAGATCCATTCCTGGCTAGCTCATCAGCAATCTCATTTCCCTCTAGTCCCGTATGTCCTGGGATCCAATATAGGTAGACTCGATTGCGTATGGATAAGTTTTTCAAAGCCAGAATGCATTCCCACACTAGCTTTGAGTTACAATTGTAGTTATTAAGCGACTTAAGTGCCGCTTGGCTGTCAGAGAAAATACATATTTTTGCAAATCTATACTTTCTCCTCAGGCATAATAACACGCATTCTAATATTGCATATATTTCTGCCTGAAATACTGTGGGCCACTGTCCTAAGTGGACAGAAATTTTTGTTGTAGGGCCATAGATTCCGGATCCTGTCAGATTATTCATTTTCGAACCATCTGTGAAGAAATTTATAGAGCCTGTTGGAACGCTGGGTCCACCTCCTTCCCACTCCTGGCGGGAAGGAATGAACACATCGTAAGGTAAGTCATAATTGACTACAGTTTCCATCCAGTCACTACAAATTCCTATTGTGGGATTTATGGCAAATTCATTTAATATGCTGAGGTGACCCGTAAGGTCTCCTGACAGCAGTGTTTTGTTCTCTTTAACCTTAGAGCACTTTTTCCGCTTCCAGCTTTATGAATTGATCTAACCGGGGCAGGTGAAGCATTGCGTCTAGGGCCAAAGTGGGTGTACTACGAACTGCACCAGTGATGGTTGTGTTTGATTCAAGAAAAGGGGTTTCAGTTGCACCTTTCTCCGTTTGGTGAAAGGGATAATGGAAGTTTTTGTAGGATTTATGCCTAGTTGATACTTTTGACACCAGGAAAAAGTGTGATTTAGGGCAGATTGCATTCTTTCCACGATAACACTTTCGAATTTGTCTCGTACGATAATGATAACGTCATCAGCATATCCAACCACTTCGAAGCCTCTTCTCTCTAAGCTGTCTAGAAGCTCATCCACCACCAGTGACCTCAACAAAGGAGAAAGCCTTGCGGACACCCCCTTGTTGCTTTAACAGTGATGTATGAACCGCTAAGCTCAGAGGAGATTTTCCGATTAGCTAGCATAGCATGTACCCAGGTAACAATGCATGGGTCGAAATTTCTCCTCAACATTGCTGACCCTATAGACGAATAAGAAGCGTTATCGAATGCGCCCTCAATATCAAGAAATGCTACAAGAGCAATTTCTTTTGCATTAAGTGTTTTTTCGATTTTTTGAACTACCGTATGTAGTGCCGAGATCGTAGATTTTCCACTTTGATAAGCGAATTGGTTTTTTGACAAAGGCATTGCTTTCATAAATTTGTGATTTATGTACTCGCATAGTACCTTTTCCATCATTTTGAGCATTACAGAGGATAAACTTATCGGCCTGAATGCTTTGGGGTTGGTTTTATCTCTCTTGCCTGCCTTCGGAATGAAGACAGCCCGGATTTGACGCCAATCGTTAGGTATGTGCCCCAAAATCAGACTCGCCTTAAAAATCTCAACCAAGGGTGGAGCCAGTGTTTTCCTCTCTTTTGGATCAACGCTGGGAATATTCCATCCATGCCAGGAGACTTAAATGGCTCGAAAGATCTCACAGCCCTCTCAACCCTGGCCTGAGTGAAAGCTTCCTTTGCAACCTTTATTGCGTCTTTTTAGATCCAGAAACCCATGATTGGATCTCTTGTGGATCTAAAAACGCTTTCCAGAGAGCTTGACAGGTTTGCCAGAGAGCATGAAAGGCTTTCCAGAATGCTTTAAAGGCTTTTCAGAATATTTGAAGGGTTTTTGAGAGAGTTTGAAAGGCTTTCCATAAAGCTTGATAGGCTGTCCAGAAAGCTTGAAAACGCCTGAAAAGCTTTTCTCTAGAAAATAGGATTAAAGTCCTTTCAAAAAGCTTGTAAGGCTTTCCGAACAGCTTAAAAGCCTTTCTGGAAAGTTTAAAAAGCTTTATACAAAGCTTGATACGAAAATTATTTTAAGCTTGAAGTATTCACTTGTCATAAGAAGAGTATGTACAATTCCATTCAATTCCACTACTTTATTGTACCTTTGACAAAGGTACAATAAAGTAGTGGAATTAAATGGAATTGTACAAACTCGTCTTATGACAAGTTTAAAACAAAAAAAAAAAAAAAAAAAAGCTTCTCTTTCCAGAAAACTTGAAAAGTTTTCCAGAAAGCTTAAAAAGTTTTCCATGAAGCTTGAAAAGCTTTCCAGGAAGCTTAAAAAGCTTTTCAGGAAGCTTGAAAAGCTTTCCAGGAAGCTTGAAAAGCTTTCCAGGGAGCTTGAAAAGCTTTCCAGGAAGCTTGAAAAGCTTTCCAGGAAGCTTGAAAAGCTTTCCAGAAAGCTTAAAAAGCTTTCCAGGAAGCTTAAAAAGCTTTCCAGGAAGCTTGAAAAGCTTTCCAGGAAGCTTGAAAAGTAAGCTTTAAAAGCTTTCTAGTAACCTTGAAAGGCTTCCCAGTAACCTTGAAAGGCTTCCCAGTAAGCTTGAAAAGCTTTCCAGTAAGCTTGAAAAGCTTTCCAGTAAGCTTGAAAAGCTTTCCAGTAAGCTTGAAAAGCTTTCCAGTAAGCTTGAAAAGCTTTCCAGTAAGCTTGAAAAGCTTTCCAGTAAGCTTGAAAAGCTTTCCAGTAAGCTTGAAAAGCTTTCCAGTAAGCTGAAAGCATCACCTGTCATAAGACGAGTTTATACAATCCGACATTGAATTCCACCACTTAATTCTGTATCTTGACAGATACATTTCGACCTCAACAGTAAGGCCGTCTTCAGTGTCTCTGCACTTGACTCGACTTCGACGAGACACTGAAGACGGCCTTACTGTTGAGGTCGAAATGGTCAAGATACACCAATGGTGGAATCTAATGATTGTATAAACTCGTCTTATGACAGTGAAAACATTCCACTAAAAGCTCAAAATAATTTTCTTATATTGAAAAGCATTCCAGGAAGCTTTTATTTCTAGAAAACTTGAGAAGTTTTCAGAAAGCTTAAAAAGTTTTCCAGAAAAGCTTTCCAGGAAGCTTGAAAAGCTTTCCAGGAAGCTTGAAAAGCTTTCCAGGAAGCTTGAAAAGCTTTCCAGAAAGCTTGAAAGGCTTTCCAGATAGCTTGAAAAGCTTTCCAGAAAGCTTGGAAGGCTTTCCAGAAAGCTTGAAAGGCTTTCCAGAAAGCTTGAAATGCTTTCCAGAAAGCTTCAAAGGCTTTCCAGAAAGCTTCAAAGGCTTTCCAGAAAGCTTGAAAAGCTTGCCTTGAAGTTTGAAAACCTTTCCAGGAAGCTAGAGAGGCTTTCCAGAAAGCTTGAAATGCTTTCCTGAAAGCGAAAGGCTTTCCAGAAAGTTTGAAAAGCTTTCCAGAAAGCTTGAAAAGCTTGCTGTGAATTTTTAAAACCTTTCCCGGAAGCAATTAGAATGCTTTAAAAGCTTTCCAGAAAGCTTGAAAAGCTTGCCTTGAAGTTTTAAAACCTTTCCAGGAAGCTTGAGAGGCTTCCAGAAAGCTTGAAAGGCTTTCCAGAAAGCTTGAAAGGCTTTCCAGAAAGCTTGAAAGGCTTTCCAGAAAGCTTGAAAGGCTTTCCAGAAAGCTTGAAAGGCTTTCCAGAAAGCTTGAAAGGCTTTCCAGAAAGCTTGAAAGGTTTTCCAGATAGCTTGAAGGGCTTTCCAGAAAGTTTGAAAGGCTTTCCAGAATGCTTTAAAAGCTTTCCAGAAAGCTTGAAAAGCTTGCCTTGAAGTTTGAAAACCTTTCCAGGAAGCTTGAGAGGCCTTTCCAGAAAGCTTGAAAGGCTTTCCAGAAAGCTTGAAAGGCTTTCCAGAAAGCTTGAAAGGCTTTCCAGAAAGCTTGAAATGCTTTCCAGAAAGCTTAAAAGGCTTTCCAGAAAGATTGGAAGGCTTTCAAGAAATCTCGAACGAGAGCTTGGAAGGTTTTCCAGAAAGCTTGACAGGCTTTCCAGAAGGTTTGAAAGGCTTTCCAGAATGCTTGGAAGACTTTCAAGAACTATTGAAAAAGAGCTTGGAAGCCTTTCCGAAAAGGTTGAAAGTCTTTCCAGAAACTTTGAATGGCATTCTAGAAAGCTTGAAAGTCTTTCCAAAGAGCTATTCAGATATGGAAGGCCATTCAAAAAGCTTCAGCAAGCTAAACGACTTTTCAAAAAGCTCGAAAGTTTCTCCATTAAACTTGAAAACTTTTCCAGAAAGGCTTAGGAAAGCTAAGGCTTTACGCAATACGCCAAGAAAATGTATTTGTGATCAGAAAAATATATTAAGCTCGTTTAGTGGAATGTATTAAACCGTCTAAGACGAATTAAGTACTGTCCATTTAATTCCACCAGTTAATTATATTAATTTTCGTTATCTTTGCAGATACGTATTTCGACCTCAACTGTGTGGTCGTCTTCAGTGTCTTGTACTCTGACTCGACTTGTCGAGAGTCGAGTCAAGTACAAGACACTGAAGACGACCACACAGTTGAGGTCGAAATACGCATCTGCAAAGATAACGAAAATTAAGATAATTAACTGGTGGAATTAAATGGACAGTACTTAATTCGTCTTAGACGGTTTGTATTTGTGATATTTGACCAATGATCCGAAATCTCATGTGAAACCTCGTCAAATCTCGTAATGGTCATCCGTTTCTTTCTTGGCACCAAAAGAAAACGTGCATTATTTTAATTTGTTAACTGTTTCATGTTGATTTCGAATCTTTATGTTTGTATGAAAAATTGTTACACTGGCGCCCAACGTGGGGCTGTTACTAAAACTTCATCCGACGACGGCTTGAATGGCTTCTCAGAAAAATGTGCAAGATAGGGTGGCTCAAATTAGTATGGGAAATTTTTTTCCAATTTTTTTTTTGATGGGCCGCCCTCTGATTCGGCTCTATTTGATGCCCTGATGCTCTGGACAAAATTTCAGCCAAATCGGTCAACGTTTGGGCGGTGCTAAACTCGTTGGAAGTTTATATGCAAAAATGTATGCAGAAACATCCAAAACAGTGAATTGCAGTTGGACGGCACAACTTACGATGAAGAACTATGATACTCATTCAGATCTTGAAGAATTTAACACAGAATGTAATGCAGAAAACCGCGAGAAGATTAGAGTTTGCCCAGCTAAGTTATTAGCATTTCTCTGAACTGGGGTTTGACCAAATTTCGTTTCTTTTACCTTTGAAAAGAAATAAATTCACCCCTACAACCAGTGTTGTAAAATGTCATTTGCATTCGTTTGTATAATTTTTCCTGAACTTGTTCAGAAATTAACTATCGGTTCCTGAGGTATGTCGAACTTATAGTCCTTAAATGTGCCTACAACTTTGTCTAATAAGGCATTGCTGTAAATATGTAATCTGAGGCGTGGGAGGCAAAATGTCATTCAAATGACATTATGTCAAATGACACGTGACATTTTGGAGAGTTTTCACTATCCAGCCTCATATGTAATATTTAGAGCAATGTACCCTTGGACAAAAATATAGCCCTACTCAAGCGTTATGTGTACATCTAAAATTATGGAATAAATTTGGCTTCTGAAGAAAGTTATGAACAAATTAGTCAAATGACATGCAGATGACATTTTACAAGCCTGCCTACAACACGCCAGTAAAATGCTAATATCTTTGCCTAATAAACTCTAATCTTCTCGCGATTTTCAGCATAACATTCTGTATTTAATTGCACAAGAACTGAATGAGTATCATGGTTCTTGATCGTAAATTGTGCCGTCCAACTGCAAATCACTGTTTTCAGATGTTTCTGCATACATTTTTCTATATAAACTTCCAACGAGTTTAGCACCGCCCAAGCGTTAACGATTTGGCTGAAATTTTATCCAGAGCATCAGGGCATCAAAAAGAACCGAATAAAAGGGCGGCCCATCAAAAAATTGAAAAAGTGTATTTTGAGCCACCCTACTGCAAGACCTAGAAACATTTTTATAAAGGAAATCTAGATTGTATTAAAGGATTCTTGACAAATTGTGTAACCCTGCAAAAGAAAAGAGAGAGTCAGTTCAACGGTTACGTTTTTTTATCAAGTTCATTTATTTAGTAGGCTCAGGGGTGTATAACACTTTACGGTGCCATGGTTTATTGTCATAAGCACAATGGATATCATCTTATTATTAAGTTAGTAAGATAGGGACAAAAGCCAACGTACTCGTTGTAACTTGAGGTTAGATTTACGGAGATTCAAGGAAGAACAGATCTTAGAATTCGGGATCAGTTACGATTACGTTTCATACAAAAAAAAATAAAGAATGCATACGTATAAAAATGTCTTTACGAGAAGACGGCAAAATCTCTAAGATTGCCAAATTGTGCATTACTCAATAATCCTACTTAAAATTTGTTTCACATGTTTTTCGAAGCAGCTTTTGCGTGCATCTTACACATAAGTTCTAGAAATGCGTTCCTCATTTCTGACTCCACCAATCTTATTTACTCTCCCAGTGATGCCCACCGGAGCAACTCCCACCCAGTTCGCAACGCAAACGATATCGCCCACGGACATCGACAGAAGCATCCAAAACAACACAAACACTAGCAATCTCATCAGCCAAAACAACGTCTCCGATGATTCCGGTACCGAGTTTGGTAAGTAGGCAGCAATGAGTTCCAAGCATTGACATCCGCGAAGTGATTGTTCCAACATTCTATTTTGGGGGCCGTCCATATACCACGTGGACATTTTAGGGCAAGCCAGAGTAAACGCGACATGCGATGCGACGCGACGCGACAGTGTAATTCGACAGCCTATTGATAATGATTGTTGTTCTTTTACGTAAGTCGCGTCGCATCGCTCGTCGCGTTTACTCTGGCTTGTCCCTTTAGGGGAGGGGGATATTTGACAAATGTCCACGGTTCATACAAATTTTTGAAAATTTATATAAGTAATTTTCCACACTGGGGGAGAGGGGTATCTACAATTGACTAAAACCTGTTTACGTGGAATATGGACAGCCCCTTACATTGTTAACAGTTAATTTGATCGAGTTGCTATTATTTGCGATGTTTTTTTTCAATAATTTTGTTTATTATTCCAATGTTAAACTAATCTTATAAGATGTGCGCGTGAAGTTTCTCATTGTCTTGCCTTTTTTTCTTTCATTTGTGACGTTTATTACCAGATATATTCATTTCGAATTATCATTTCGTGTCCGACGCATAAAATGTATAATTATTGCTGTTTTTAATCAAATTTGAAATCATATATTGGCACTGAATTTAAAAGTGTCTCCAATAATCTCATGACCTAGAATCTAATAACCTAACAGTTAGCTCAGGCAAGTCATCATAATAATTATTATCACAGTAAGCTGGTTAGTCCTTTTGTAAATTAACAACTGTCAGAGATTCGAAAAAGAATTCACGTAATCAACTAATTGAAATTTTGATCATTACTATCACTAAATTAGGTGAAGACTTATTTTAATTTTTCAATTCAAAATACAACAAATCCATCAGAGGTTCTATTAAGACAACTAAGCAATTCTTTAATGCGTACAATGCATTGTTCAAATTTGTAGAATATATTATAGGTTATACTTACTTAATTCTCAGTAATTGAAAATATATTTCTTTTGTAATTACCGCACGTTTTTTTCACACTACACTTAACCACTTACACTTTCTCATTTATCCTTAAAAAATGTACACACCAAAATGCACCATTTCTCCAACAATTTGCACAATATCGCACAGATCCCTCGACACTGCAGGTTTCGAAGAAAATCAAGCTATTCTCCGGCGGCGGAGATCAGGTTCCAGGAGGAGGAGGAGGTCACGGGGGCGTGGTCACCGCTACAATAACCACGCCCACAGGAACCCAAGTACCAAAGAAAAAGTTCAAGTTCCGTACCATCGGCAAGTTGATTATGCCAAAATTTCTAAACGATAACAACAACAATATTTCCAACTCCGCTGCCAATACCCCGCCGGCAGCAGAAGCCATGCCCACTCTCGCAAATACGCCGGACATGGTGAACGGAGAAATCGATCTGAAAAATGAGGACGGACATCTCCTGAATTGTTCGAAGGTTGATCGGATTCGGCGAAAGTTCATGGGCGATTCGTCGACTCCGATTATCGAGGATGAAGAATTCGATTCGAACGTTGAATCTGGCAAGGAAAACAACTACGATAGTGGGACGGAAACAAATTTCAGTTTAGGAGGCGTTACGGCCTTGAAAAAGAATTTCGTCAAAGAAAATCGCTCCCATAACAAAAGTATCCTGTTCAACTCGTCTGCGGAAGTCGAGGAACTGGTCGCCAAAGGGAAGGTTTCTAACATGGCCAAACAGTGGAACCGGATGCGTGCCATGACTTTGGACGTATCCGTTATCAGAAAAACATGCCACAAAACAGCTTCCGATACGGCGAATCTTACCTGCAGTAGTCTTCCCTACGAGGGCGATACGAAGCATTACGGTACGAACAATTCCTCTATTCTATACACTTCGTCTTCCAAATCGAACAATTCAAAAATAATCGAGAATCGCTTCGCTCGCTACTTTGGGATACATGTTCAAATGAGTCAAAACCCCGTGGCTACGGTGTCGCCTAACAACTCCCAACAAGACTGCCTCTCAACCACCAACAGTAGATCCCGCCGCTCGCGTTCGTTGTCCCGTGGAAACCCACCGGCGCCTCCTCCGCAACGACCGGTAGACGAACGAATTGCGAAGTATTTCGGCATAAACAAGAGCTTCTCCGGGTGTGGTTCACCACGTACGACATTCGTCAATAAACCTCGGGCCATTGTCAAGCCGCAGCAACGTCTGCTAGACCCGACATCCGCAGGTTCAACGGACTTAAGCGGCAATCGACGCCGTCGGTCACGCTCGATGCCCCGGGAGGCGAGCAGCGTGGATGAGTTAGACAAACTTTTTGATATGAACCCGGAAAAGGATTATGGGGCCAGTGTGAGTTTCTGCTTAGCCAGCGGGGTGAGCAGTGTGGTGGGCAAGGTAAACCACTTGCGGTACTTTGAAGAACTGAACATTACTGCGGAAGATCTCTCGATGGCGGACAGCGAATTCGACAAGCTTTATCTAGGTGTGTTTGTGGGGTCTATCGTTTGTATTTCCTACTAGTTGACCGGTTTAATAGAGGGCTAGTGCAAACACACTTCCTTTAAGTTAGACCGTGGTTTGGTAAATGGTCTGATGGATCGTGTTCCGTGTCGGGGAAAATTTCGATGACAATTCCAATTCTTCTTCTCCATCTCGGTTCGAATTTGGGATACCTTCGAATTGTTCTTGTTCTATATTGTTTAATTTCAAGATGTGTTTCTATGCCCACCGTTTCATAAAACTATATTTCTGATGAAAATATAAGAAAACACTTATTCAGAAAGTCCAGAATTATTCTATCTGAAAAGATCTCATCCTACTATTTTTGGAAATACATTCAAATTTATCTCTATAAAAATTCTTCAAATTCTTCACTTCTGCCTAACTCTGAAAACTGTGCTCACTATAGTGCAAATCGCACTCATGATCGAGTGTTAGAAATAAGAACCTTTAAAAAAACTGTTATTTTTCTATTTGTTTTTTATTCACACGTGATGTTGAGGTCCTCGTTATTCACTGAAGTAATAAATTTCTCAGGTAGAGAAGTTATGGATGAAAAATTAGCTCACTTTGAGTACAATGTTCTTAAATGAAGATATGGAACACCCCATCAGAGTCATTACCAACACCTTTCCAGCGCTCCTTCCCACTTTTACCTAAAATTCAACAATTTCTCTTTTTCCTTTCTTTTTTCTTATTTTCCATATTGTAGATTAACTATCATCCTAAAAAAAGCATTTTTCAGAACCCCATTCTCGATCCCACAAGTAGATCAACTCTGGCGTCAGTAACGTGTAGGACAAAATCATTCCGCTCCGGAACAAACCACCCCCTATCTTCATTCTCGACACCATTGGACCCGGGGCCGCAGCTGACCACATCTAGTATTAGACTATCGAACAACGACATCAATCTGGACGACCATTGGACCTTTCCTCTCTTTCATCTTTCCCTATCATTGTTTTACCGACTGACGAAAATTACAACGAATCGAACCGTAGCAACGAACAACCGCACAGCTCCGGACGATTTTCGAATCCTTTTTTATCTTTGACGGTACGTTTCTTGAAACATCTGGTTCTCACTCTAATTTGCCGAGTTTCACCGGGTTCGAGGTTCTTTAAAACGCCAACTTGTTGTTATAAGGTTTTGTTAACACTTTTGATTTAATCGTAAGCAGTTACGAGCGACGTTATAGCGACGAGTTGGTTATAATGCAGGGGAAATTCTTTTTAATACACGGGTAAATGGCGACTAACGGTGACGGTTTATTTTCCAGTTGATAAAAATGCTCAGCGCTCAGGCTAGCTGATGAGAATAGTGCGAAAATATCAATAACTGGTTCGATCCACCGATATAGATGACAAACTCATTGGTGTGCTTCCCATTTTCACCAGAAAACCAATAAATGCTTTCTATCATAGTATCAATGTTACACAACAATGCTTTCGATTTGTTTGTTTTACCATTTTGCTTGGATTGTTTGTCTACCGCAGTAACTGCGTAAAAGTTCACTTTGTTCTAGTTGTTTGCTTATTTTGTTCACGTTTGTTTTGTGTCTTCTGATAATACCTTGTTTCTAATAGGTTTTCGTATCTCTCCAACGCAAATTGTCTTCCTTTGCAGATCAAATATCTAGTCCTCGAAAATCTCCTTTTGCCTATCTACCACCCTCGGGGCAGCAGCAGCTACCATTCGTGTCGGAGCTGAAGAAGGGCATCCTCAAATCGAAGTCCGGTGGCATTGGTCTATTTCCGGCCGATCTCAATTCCGAGCTGAAATCGCGTCTGCGTAAATCCACTCATTCGTCGGTGAGCAACCTGAAAAAGTCCACGACCGTTTCGAACATCGAATGTGATGCCGCGTTATCGGCGGGGGTTGGTTCCTCGTCCGAGTCGGACGAAGAGGACGGCGTCGCGCCCGGTAAGAATCTCGCGAAAATGCTCCGAAATGTTTCGAATACGGCCGCGTCCACCGGTAGTAGTGGTGGCTATGTGCCACCCGGTGGGGTGGCCTTGTTTCCGCCGTTGGCACCCAGTTCGTTCGTTCCGCTCAAGAAAAGTGATCTCGTCGCGTCCGGTAGTGGTGCGGCCAGTGATGGAGAGCATTCGGCTTCGGTCGGTAATCGCGGTAACGTGGATTCGATCCTGAAGAACCCGGCTGTGGCAAGGCGACGGCGGCAGAATGAAGGGTGAGTACCACATTATGTTTTATTCGATCACTATTTTGATTCCAAACCATTGAAGCGGAAATATACGTCTAGTCGTAAACATATCTTTCGATCATGGGAAAAGTAGAGAATTTAATTTCCCGCGTTGCATTTATTGTTGTACCTGTTTGAAGATGGTCTTCATGCTACCAGCGGTTGTGGCTACCGAGGCGTGGCGCACGACGCAGGTGCCCAAATTTATGACCCATCGTTCACAAGACATTACTGTGCTGTGGGTCTGCTTAGCAGTTTAAGGTAATGCGATGATGATGGTGCAATTTCACGGTAGGGTTGTCATCGTCATTGCCGACAACGGTGAACAACGAAAATGGATGAAAAATGTGTTACCATATTTTTTCGAAGTTTCAGCTTGACTTTGTGATGAACGAAAATTAGTAAACCGTGAGTGATTGCGGAAATGCAAAGAAATCATGGTTAGTGAGACGAAGTGGTTCCGCTTGGTGGTTGAGAAGTTCGTTTACCGCATTTCATCATTCAGGTAGCCATAAGCAGCCAGCAAGGTCTTAGCTTTCGCAATTCTTCAATGGTAATAGCCATCATGACCTTGCTGATTGGCCGTGAACCGTTTTGATGAAATGAATGTGTGTAAAGGTGTAAACTGGCGTGAATCGCATATTTGTCCCATATGCATAGGAAACCCAGTAAAGATGGGACAGATATGCGATTCACGGCAGTAAACTGCTCGTCGGACGTTCTGTTTACGAGCGTGATCGACTGTTAAACTTTATAGTAGATATGTCTGATGATTAAGTGATGAAATAGTAAACGTTAAGAATTAACGTTTTTTGACGGTTTTTTTTACCGAAATAATAAGTGCTATCGGCAGGTGCCTTGCTACAATAGATGGTAAGATCATCATCATCATCATCATCAAATAATAAGATGAACGTACAATTTTCAACACCATGGCAGCTCTGAGCTCATGGATCGCATGCAAATAAAGACCATGCAAATCAATCGCATGCAAATGTTCTTCGCAGCACAAATAGATGGGGACGCATGGTACAGAAATGTTGCTTTTTAGAGACGTCTTAAAGTCGGAAAAACAATGTAAAAATAACAAAAAAAAAATTTAATTCACGTCACATTTATTTCAGTATAAAGTATAATGTTTTCTTCTATCCCTCTAGCGTTGCCTATTTTTCGGGTTGACATCCGACATGGTTATTAATTTACAACGTTCTGAAAAACTCTGATGTAGGGGAAAAGACGGCTTTGGCAGGTTTTGTTCTATTATTGTCAGAGGGGTTTTTTATGGCTGATTATGCTCAAATTGGGCCTAAACATTCTTTGCATATGGCCAAATTTCATAAAATTTGGTCGACAAAACCCCCCTGGCAATAATAGAACAAAACCTGCCAAAGTCGTCTTTTCCATTACATTATGTGATTATGGCATGGGTTTGAGGCATTTGGCATAAAGTCATTTGGCATTAAGTCTTCTTCTTCTTCTTCTTCTTCTTCTTCTTCTTCTTCATTGGCATTACATCCCCACTGGGACATTGCCGCCTCGCAGCTTAGTGTTCAATTAGCACTTCCACAGTTATTAACTGCGAGGTTTCTAAGGCAAGTTACCATTTCTGCATTCGTATATCATGAGGCTAACACGATGATACTTTTTATGCCCAAGGAAGTCGAGACAATTTTCAATCCGAAAATTGTCTGACTGGCACAGGAATCGAACCCAAATCTGGTCTTGCTTTGTAGCCGCGCATCTTACCGCACGGCTAAGGAGGGCATGATTTGGAACTTTGTTCACAAAATTGAAAATCAAGTCGTTTTCGGCCGTTGCGTTGCAGTCTTGTAAAGCAGCAAAAACAAGTTTACTTTTGTATCGGACGGCTTCGGTAATTTATTTTACCTTTTTCAAGTAGACAAACGCCTACTTTCAAAGAATAAATCACATCCACCAATCCTTTATTTAGGGCCAACGTTTATTGTAAAGATTGGATTGAATTCACCATTGTCTCATTCCAGGAAAACGCCTACATTCAAAGGACTAATCACATCCTTATTGTCCTATTCTGGAGCAAACTCCTACTTTTAAAGAAGAGATCACATCAAACATTGCCTTAATTCAGGCAAGAGCTTACTTTGAAAAAAAGATCACATGATTGATCCATGATTGTCTTAATCCGGGCAAATGCCTACTTTTAAAAAAGGAATCACATTCACCATTGCATTAATGCGAGCAACGCCTTCTTTGAAAGAAGGAATCACATTCACCATTGTCTTAATCCGGGCAAACGCCTACTTTTAAAGAAGGAATCACGTCCGCCATTGTCTTATTCCGGGCAAATGCCTACTTTGAAAGAAAAGATTACATCCACTATTGCCCTGTTCCGATAAACGCCAACTGACCCGCTATCGATTTGAAAAATGTATTGGAGGTAACCACTTTCCTTGAATGGGACTCGAACCTATGACCCTCATTAAGCTAGACTGGTAATTTAAACCAACTAAGCTACGAAGGACCTCCGTTGGACTTCACAACATAGCGTCTACTGACGGAGCTCATAATTGCTAAATCGGACGCATATTCGAAATACTAACTAGACCAACATTTGAAAGGGCGTAACTGCCAAAATTTATTCCTTCTGATTCTTCGTCCATATATATGGCTATATTAGTAGACGAGGAATCAGAAGGAGTAAATGTTGGCTGTTACGCCCTTTTAAATCTTGGTCTAACTATGTCGAATTCGTTTTAAAAAAGTTCCAACTTAAGTGCTGTCAAAACGTTTTTTCATTCGCTCATGTTGGAACTAGTTTCGCGCTGTGTTGTTTCACACCGGATTCACCAATAAAACCGTACTCCAACTGTCACAACCATATGGGTAGAGCTGGACGGAATAAACAAGCAGCAAAATAAAAACGTAACCGAGAGCGAAACTGTCCATACCTTCAATTAAAATCAGTATAAAAATTCTTTCGGAAATTGTTTGGAAAGTCTTGTCTTGTCTTGTCTTGTCTTGCACAGCCAGTATTGAAAAGCATCCTGGAAATGTCGGTTGCGTTTCCGAGCACTTTCTTGTCAGCATCAATATTTTTCAGCGAATCATAAATATGACACAAATATTAAAACCTCCACCAATTTTTGAAAGTTGCTGATGTAAAACTGTAATCATTGTCTGCCATTCGCTTGTATGTCGTACCCGATGTGCTTCAGTAAAGGTGTGGGCCATAAAAATTGTACTGAGTAGAGTTTCTCTCTCAAAAGAGCGAATTTTCGTTGAACAAATACTACTTAAGGGTTTGGCCCACACCTGTAGTAAAGCACATCGGTCGTAAATTCTATATCAAATGTCTTTCTCTTGTTGTACATTTCGATGTCTGTCGTTAATCCCTTCCGTATGTCTTCCTCTCTTCGTTGTCTCCAAAAAAGTTTGTTTGTCCTGTTGAAGTTTTGAATTCACGAAAGGAAGAAACGAGGGCAGCCGTACCAACCGTTCCACATTCAAGAGGTATATGAAAAGGTGACGTTGGGAGTGACATTGCTAAGAAGATTAGTGTCACTTCTTGCTGATCAAACGTCCAGGGATGGGACACAAGTATTTCTCCCATCATGTGTCCTGGCAATTATGCCTAGGCTAGAGCGCCATGACTCGTTCTCTGAGAAACGAGATAAAATAAAACATAATCAAGCAAAGTAACATAAAATTAATCGTAAACAAAATTTTATATTTACCCAAAACTGTGGTCAGGTTACTACTAATTCAATCAGTCGAAAATTGTTTGGAAAGTTGTATAGAAATTCCCCCTGAAACCCGTACAGAATATCCGCTAAGAATGGTCAGAAAAGTATATTTGAGAAGAATTCTTTCTGAAATGATATCCAGAATTTCTTACAAAATGTATCATCATTTGGAATTTTTAATAAAATTCCTTATAGATTTCTTACAGTAGAGTAGAGTGGGGCAAGAGTGCGCGTGGGGTAAGAGTACGTTTTCGATTTCTTGAAGTTGTAAAAAAAGATAAACTTGCTGCACTGTATCAGTTTGACAGGTATTCTGGCCAACTATTATCATGTGTAATTGTAAACGATTTGAATGAACAACATGGGAGATATGAAACTAGAAAATTTTCTGGTCGTTTTGCTAAAAATATTTGTGTTTCCGCAACTAGCTTTCCATTACCATATATACGTTCAATCAGGTGGGCATTATACCATTTCAATGACCTATTGTATAGAGTACTTTATGGTGCAGAACACTCATCCGTTATTCTAATACTAATGGTTATTTTTTTTGTCTTTATTATCGAGACTTTCAGCCCGAGGCTGGCTCGTCTCGTAGGCTAATGATTATTTATTGCATAGTAACCATGTCGACAAATGACAGCCGTTAATCTGAAATGTGAAGACTGCTTCGTCTTAACCGTGATTGTTATTATGCAATAAATAAACAATCAAGTAAGCCACTTTTAAATTGTTTACGTAACAATTGTACTGAAAAACGTATATTGAGGACTTTTTTTTTATTCATGTATTTATTTTGTAGGCACTTTTTGTTCTTAACCGCTCTGTGCCGTGATTTACTATGGTATTCTGCTGTACAGAATCTAGTTTTAGATATCCATTATTCGTTATTGTTGTCGTTGTCAGTCCATCTCATCGTGAATCCATTGTGTCCTTTTGTCCATGCCGTACATCCAATGGTCGTTCCATTGTTCGGTTGCCATTTATCCGAGTAACGTTGGAGGAATGCCTCCGAGAAGACCAAGTTGTCAGTCGTCTTCAGGCAGCCGTGACGGTAAGGCGCGTACCCCAAACGCCACCGCATGGGCTGCGGATCCGGCGACTGACGAGGGTTTGGTGGAGGGGCTGGGAATCGAACCCATGACCATTCGCTTATAAGGCGAACGTGTAGCCAACTACGCTACGGGACCCTCCTACATTAAGGACTATTTTAAATTGATTCAAACTAATAAATAGTGGAACAAGGCGGAACAAAACATTGTGCATTTGCTAGCTTAAAAGCAAATCTTTCAGAAGGTGGCCGTTTGGCTGGCCGCTTTTCATGGTGTCTGTAGTATTCAGAGTAAGCGGCTAATGATTTTAGTTTGTATAAGTGATTCTAGACTATGATTTGATTCTGCTATTGTGGATAGTACATTAAACATAAGCAATCAAATATACCAATCGTGAAATTACATATTTCGCGTGCCCCAATTTACCGTACAATGTGGCAAGTTTTACATTAGACTTGATTCGAACTCTCACTCGAATACTGATCACTATCGTGAAAGAATCTGTGCATGATTGAGTATTTGAGAGTATGGAGAGCAACATATTGAATTGTCTGACGAACTTTGTTTCATTTAAGCGTGTGCCAATGAATCGGTAGCTTGTGAGGGGCTGAGAGAGGTTGCGCGGCGGGGTATGGCAATGTTAGCGCATTGCTGCCACCGCAGTGTGAGATGGTGTTGGTAGCGCCATCGGGTTGAGTAGCAACGACGAAGATCGCACCGGCAGTTTGTTGTCGAATTTAAAAACGAACAGTCGCACCGCTCTTCAACGGCGGATTCCATACAGCCGTTTTCGGCTGGAATACGACATGTCGCAGTCGGTAGAAATAGTGTTTGGTTTTATAATTGTAACTAGCGCATGAAAATGGTGCTTGCCACATCCATTAATGTGCTAGTTACTAAATGGTAAGTATGCTCTCATTTTATGTTGTGGATTTCGGAGCGAGCAGGTCTCCGAAATCATAGAAAAAAATACCGAAGCGAGCAGGTCTTCGAGTGTTTAATAAAACATGATCCCGGAGCGAGCAGGTCTCCCGAGGATAGAATAAAAGATACCGGAGCGAGCAGGTCTCCGAGGCATTTATTTTTTTGTTTATTCCGGAGCGAGCAGGTCTCCGAGGCATTTTTTTTTTGTTTATTCCGGAACGAGCAGGTTTCCGAGGCATTTTTTTGTTTATTCCGGAACGAGCAGGTTTCCGAGGCATTTTTTTGTTTATTCCGGAGCGAGCAGGTCTCCGAGGCATTTTTTTGTTTATTCCGGAACGAGCAGGTTTCCGAGGCATTTTTTTTTGTTTATTCCGGAGCGAGCAGGTCTCCGAGGCATTTTTTTGTGAATGCGAGTAGAACTCCGAGGCATTTTTTTGTTTATTCCGGAACGAGCAGGTTTCCGAGGCATTTTTTTTTGTTTATTCCGGAGCGAGCAGGTCTCCGAGGCATTTTTTTGTGAATGCGAGTAGAACTCCGAGGCATGTTGACGTCGAACTACGTCTGTGACCACTTTGCAAATGCGAAGCAGGATTCCAAGACATTTTGTGTTCATTCCGTAGACGAAGGACTACGGCTGTGTATTCTATAGAGGAGTACACTTTGCGAATGTGAAGGACTCCGAGGCATTTTTTTGTTGATTCGGGAGCGAGTGGAAATCCGAGGCATGTTGATGTAAGATTACGGCTGTGTATTATATAGAGTACATTTCGTGAATGCGAAGCAGACTTTCGAGGCATTTTCGTGTTTATTCCGGAGCGAGTAGAACTCCGAGGCATGTTGGAGTAGGGCTTCGTCTGTGTATTCAAAAGAAGAGTACACTCTGAAAATGCAAAGCAGGACTTTAAGGCATTTTGTGTTCATTTCGGAGCGAGTAAACATCAGAGACATTTTGACGTAGGACTGCATGTATTCTATAGAGGAGTACACTTTGCGAATGCAGACTCCGAGGCATTTTTTTAGTGAATGTGAGTAGAACTCCGAGGCATGTTGACGTCGAACTACGTCTGTGACCACTTTGCAAATGCGAAGCAGGATTCTAAGACATTTTGTGTTCATTTCGTAGACGTAGGACTTCGGCTGTGTATTCTATAGAGGAGTACACTTTGCGAATGTGAAGGACTCCGAGGCATATTTTGTTGATTCCGGAGCGAGTGGAAATCCGAGGCATGTTGACGTAGGACTTCGTCTGGGTTTTCTATAGAGGACCACACTTTGCGAATACAGAGCAGGTCTCCGAGACAATTTTTGTTCATTCCGAAGCGAGTAGAACTCCGAGGCATGTTGACGTAGGATTTCGTCTGTGTACTTTGTAGAGTACATTTTGTGAATGCGAAGCAGACTTTCGAGGAATTTTCGCGTTTATTCCGGAGCGAGTAAAACTTCGATGCGTGTTGAAGTAGGGCTACGTCTGTGTATTCAATAAAAAAAGTTTACTTTGAAAAGGCAAAGCAGGACTCCAAGGCATTTTGTGTTCATTCCGGAGCGAGAAAAATCCGAGACATTTTGATGTATGACTGCATTTGGGTATTCTATAGAGGAGTAAACTTTGCGAATGCATTGCAAGATCCCGAGACATTTTTTGTTTCTTTTTCGGAGCAAGTAGAACTTCGAGACATGTTGACGCTGGACTACGTCTGTGTATTATGTGGAGTACACTTTGTGAATGCAAGCAGACCTTCGAGGCATTTTTGTGTTTATTCTGAAGCGAGTAGAATGCCGAAGCATATTGACGTAGGACTACGTCTGTGTATTCTATACAAGAGTACACTTTGTGAAAGTGAAGTACTCCGAGGCATTTTTGTTTATTCCGGAGCGAGCAGAACTCAGAGGCATGTTGACGTAGGACTACGTCTGGGTATTCTATAGAAGACTACACTGTGCGAATACAGAGCACGACTCCGAGAATTTTTTTGTTTATTCCATTTTGTGTTCATTCCGGAGCGAGTAAAATCCGAGGCATTTTGACGTAGGAATACGTCTGTGTATTCTATGGAAGATTACACTTTGCGAATGTGAAGGACTCCAAAGCATTTTTGGTTATTCCGGAGCGAGTAGAACTCCAAGGCATTTTGAGGTAGGACATCGTTTGTGTATTTTATAGAAGAGTATACTTTGCGAATGCAGAGCAGGACTCCGATGCAACTCCAAGACATGTTCGTCTGGGTATTCTATAGAAGACCACATGAATGAAGAGCAGGACTCCGAGACAATTTTGTTCGTTCCGGAACGAGTAGAACTCCGAGACAAGTTGACGTAGTATTACGTCTGTGGCTTCTATTAAGAAATACATTTTGCAAATGGACTCCTAGGAGTTTATTTATTTATTCCAGAGTGAGTAGAACTCCAAAGAATCATATTCTTATAAAGTTGAAAGAGTAGGGAAGGAGAAAGATGTAGTATTCAGAGTAAGCGGCTAATGATTTTAGTTTGTATAAGTGATTCTAGACTATGATTTGATTCTGCTATTGTGGATAGTACATTAAACATAAGCAATCAAATATACCAATCGTGAAATTACATATTTCGCGTGCCCCAATTTACCGTACAATGTGGCAAGTTTTACATTAGACTTGATTCGAACTCTCACTCGAATACTGATCACTATCGTGAAAGAATCTGTGCATGATTGAGTATTTGAGAGTATGGAGAGCAACATATTGAATTGTCTGACGAACTTTGTTTCATTTAAGCGTGTGCCAATGAATCGGTAGCTTGTGAGGGGCTGAGAGAGGTTGCGCGGCGGGGTATGGCAATGTTAGCGCATTGCTGCCACCGCAGTGTGAGATGGTGTTGGTAGCGCCATCGGGTTGAGTAGCAACGACGAAGATCGCACCGGCAGTTTGTTGTCGAATTTAAAAACGAACAGTCGCACCGCTCTTCAACGGCGGATTCCATACAGCCGTTTTCGGCTGGAATACGACATGTCGCAGTCGGTAGAAATAGTGTTTGGTTTTATATTTGTAACTAGCGCATGAAAATGGTGCTTGCCACATCCATTAATGTGCTAGTTACTAAATGGTAAGTATGCTCTCATTTTATGTTGTGGATTTCGGAGCGAGCAGGTCTCCGAAATCATAGAAAAAAAAATACCGAAGCGAGCAGGTCTTCGAGTGTTTAATAAAACATGATCCCGGAGCGAGCAGGTCTCCCGAGGATAGTATAAAAGATACCGGAGCGAGCAGGTCTCCGAGGCATTTATTTTTTTGTTTATTCCGGAGCGAGCAGGTCTCCGGGGCATTTTTTTTTGTTTATTCCGGAACGAGCAGGTTTCCGAGGCATTTTTTTGTTTATTCCGGAACGATCAGGCTTCCGAGACATTTTTTTTGTTTATTCCGGAGCGAGCAGGTCTTCGATGCATTTTTTTGTGAATGCGAGTAGAACTCCGAGGCATTTTTTGTTTATTCCGGAACGAGCAGGTTTCCGAGGCATTTTTTTTTGTTTATTCCGGAGCGAGCAGGTCTTCGATGCATTTTTTTGTGAATGCGAGTAGAACTCCGAGGCATGGTAACGTCGAACTACGTCTGTGACCACTTTGCAAATGCGGAGCAGGATCCCAAGACATTTTGTGTTCATTCCGTAGACGAAGGACAACGGCTATGTATTCTATAGAGGAGTACACTTTGTGAAGTACTCCGAGGCATTTTTTTGTTGATTCGGGAGTGAGTGGAAATCCGAGGCATGTTGATGTAAGATTACGGCTGCGTATTATATAGAGTACATTTCGTGAATGCAAGCAGACTTTCGAGGTATTTTCGTGTTTATAGAAGTAGAGTAGAACTCCGAGGCAGGTTGAAGTAGGGCTTCGTCTGTGTATTCAAAAGAAGAGTACACTCTGAAAATGCAAAGCAGGACTTTAAGGCATTTTGTGTTCATTTCGGAGCGAGTAAACATCAGAGACATTTTGACGTAGGACTGCATGTATTCTATAGAGGAGTACACTTTGCGAATGCAGACTCGAGGCATTTTTTTGTGAATGCGAGTAGAACTCCGAGGCATGTTGACGTTGAACTACGTCTGTGACCAGTTTGCAAATGCGAAGCAGGACTTCAAGATATTTTGTGTTCATTCCGTAGACGTAGGACTTCGGCTGTGTATTCTATAGAGGAGTACACTTTGCGAATGTGAAGGACTCCAAGGCATTTTTTTGTTGATTCCGGAGCGAGTGGAAATCCGAGGCATATTGACGTTGATGTAGTATTCAGTGAGAGTTCGAATCAAGTCTAATGTAAAACTTGCCACATTCTACGGTAAATTGGGGCACGCGAAATATGTAATTTCACGATTGGTATATTTGATTGCTTATGTTTAATGTACTATCCACAATAGTAGAATCAAATCATAGTCTAGAATCACTCGTTTCTAACTCGTTACCAAAACCGTTATTCTATTAGTGTCTTCAGGAAAGATGTTCCAATTCACATCTATAACATTGCATTGCCACTGGTTTTGTACATCAGCGTATTTTTTTATTGCATGCCACCCTTAAAAGTGGATACATCATTGATGTTTATTTTAATGAAGCCTAAGAAATATCTTTCAACTCTTCTGAAGAAACCAGGTCTGTAAAATGTAGTTTTCAGGTCGAAAACTAAAATAAAAAACGCACGTTTTGGGAGCCTTTGAACCAGTGTGCGGTGTGGTATTAGTGACATCAAAATTTTTCCAAAGACAAGATCGTCTATCGCTAAGGCTTGTCGAGCTATGCAATGTAGCAGATAACATGGAATCTGATTATTCTCTGCAGCAACATAATTTATGAGCATTATGAGCATTATGACCGCACAATTCGTAGTTGCTGAAATTGTACAGAGAACACAATGAATGGGACTTGGGATTAGCTACCCATTCTCAATGTACACGTTTCGGGAGCTCAAATATTTATGTTGCGTCTCCCGCAAGAAAATGCCGAACAAAAAACTGAGCAAATTCATGAAAATAAGCCACGCCCCAAACGACGCTGCAAAACAAACTAGAACTGAGACAATGACGAAACGAATGGTATAAAACAAGTCCCATTTCGAGGAATCATCATCACTATTCGATACGACGTTACACAAGCAACACTACGAGAAGAACGAGGCGACGCAGAGCAGAGGAGAAGAAGTGCAAATAGCTTGCAATTCCCGACTACGACAGCAGCGAAGCGATCGTAGCTGAGCCGACACACCGACGACAGTAGTAGTGCAGTGCCGCGCCTACTGAGCACCGAGCAACCATACATTAGTTGAAAGAGGAAGAAATAAAGAGTTAAGAATAATTTTCCGACTTCCTTCTTTCACTAATATCCCGATTGGTAACTCGTTCACTCGAAGAGGATTTTTCACTCGTTCAGCCACTACGACAAAAGCATTCATCGGTCCCCGAAATTACAGTCCACAAAATTTTGAATTCCGCACCGAACATTTGGTCCTTCGAACCGGATTTGACTACTGAGTGCTTCCCGAGGACGATTGGAAAAGCAGACGACGAGGAACAAGACATCGACTACGAAAAAGTGCGCGAAAAAGACTAGTATCAAAAAAGTCTTTCGGAAGAACAGTGGAAAGTGAAGTGAAAAGCTAAAATGCCGATCGATCGTACCCCTTCCAAGACGACGAAAGACGATGAATCGGATTTGTTCACGGGATTTTCTGAGACATCTATTCTGAAATCTAAGGATGGTGTTGCAGCAGCCGACAGTAAAGTGACCGAAGAATTGAATTCTCTTTCTCGTAAGCGAGCGCAGGTGATGTCAAAAGGTCAACCGAATCTACAATGTCGTGAAGGACGTCGAACTTGGCCTACCTCAGCTAAAGGTAGAGGCCAAAAAGTTGGAAGCAGCATACGCTGAATTTTCTGGCTTCCATAGTCAGATTATCGCCATCGTTCCTGAAGAACAACTCGACGAGCAAGAAGTAAAGTATGTAAGATTCGAGAGACTATACGACTGGACATCCGCTCAAATTGAATCGCGCATCATCAAGTGCGATCAAGCCAAACCACCGCAGGTCATCCTTCAGCAGCAGCCTCTAAAAGCACCGATTCCAACGTTTGATGGAGAATACACGAGCTGGCCGAAGTTCAAGGCTATGTTCGTCGACGTTATGGCACAATCCCGAGACTCCGACGCAGTGAAGCTCTATCATCTCGACAAGGCCTTGGTTGGAGCTGCTGCAGGTATTCTCGACGCGAAGACTATCAACGATGGTAACTACACGCAAGCATGGAACATCTTAACGGAACGATTTGAGAACACCAGAGTGATAGTGGAGACGCACATCCGTGGTCTCTTATCATTCAAGAAGATGACGTCCGAAGCCAGCATAGAACTGAGGAGCCTTCTTGACGTGTGCACCAAGAACATCGATAGTTTGGAGTACCTGGGGCAACAGATGTCTGGTGTATCGGAGCTGATTGTAGTTTATCTACTAACGGCTGCACTAGACAAATCAACACGGAAGCATTGGGAACAATCACTTGCATCGGGTGAGTTGCCGACGTACAAGAAGACGATAAACTTCTTGAAGTCACATTGTCAGATGCTAGAACGATGTGAAGCCGCTAATCAACAATCAGTTGCAAGAACGAACCCTGCGCCGAAACAGACAACACCAATTCCGAAAAATTACAGCCGTACCCACACCGCTACATCGAACGAAGCTGAGATGACAGAGAGATGTGATTTTTGCAACGGTACGCATTTCAACTATCAATGCAACAAGCTGAACACATTTGCGTACAACGAGAAGATGGAAAAAGTACGCGCAGCCGGCGTGTGTTTTAACTGTCTGCGAAAAGGACATCGATCAATCAATTGCCCCTCAACGAAGTGTTGCCGAAAGTGCCAAAAACGACATCATACGCAGCTGCACGACGACGAAGCCTACCAGAAGCAAGAATCCCGAACCATGTTGAAGGAAGAATTGATGCCAACCACGACCTCATCGAAGACAAACGACTCATCAGTGTCAACCGCCTTTGCGTGCAACCATGGACGCTCGTCACACACCGTATTGCCTCAAATCGCAGTAGTCTTGATTAAGCACGTTCATCTTAGACTCAGGGTTCCAGGTGAACTTCATCACTGAGAAGATGGCCAATACGCTTGGCAACCAACCTTCGTCCCGATAGCAGGGATAAACGATCTTCAAACGACCGCTTGTCGAAGGACAACATTAGAAAATCGTTTCCGTTACAGCAATTTCCGTACCAAACTGGATTGCTTGATCACCAAGCAGGTGATTGGTACTATCTCTTCCCGAAATATCGACGTCACGAGGTGGAGTATTCCCAGCTACATCCAACTTGCTGATCCATCATTTTTCCGACCTGGTGGCATCGACATGCTGATTGGAGCAGAGATCTTCTTCAAGCTCATGAAGCCGAACCTCATCACAATCGACGATAGACTTCCTGAGTTACGAGAATCTCAGCTTGGTTGGCTGGTTGCCGGTGCAATCCAGTCAGACACGCCATCCAACGATATTCGTTTCGCCCAAGTGGCATCGATCCAAAATGTCGAAGATTGGATGCACAAATTTTGGGAAATCGAGGAAGTTCCCAATGCATCATCGAATTCAACCGACGAACAACGCTGCGAGGAACACTTTGCAGCAACACACTTCCGAGACAATGATGGGAGATTTGTTGTCAGACTTCCCTTGAAGGAGAACGCTCATCAACTTGAAAGCTGTAGATCGCTAGCATTAAAGCGATTTTACATGCTTGAAAATCGACTTCAACGCAACCCTGAACTAAGGACCCAGTACGTAGATTTCATTCGTGAGTACCAGGATCTCGGCCACTGCCGAGAAGTCAACGAAGCGAACGACGACCCGAAGCGACCAGGATACTACTTGCCTCATCATGCAGTACTACGACCAAACAATTCTACCACCAAATGCAGAGTTGTTTTCGATGCCAGCGCAAAAGCATCCGAATCCAGCTTATCACTGAACGACGTACTACTGGTGGGACCGGTGGTACAAAGCGAATTGTATGCCATAATGCTACGATTCCGGACGTATAGTTTTGTGTTCACGGCGGATATAGCAAAAATGTACCTTCAAATTCGATTGCATCCGACGACACCCATTACTTAAGGATATTCTGGAGAGAATCCCCAAGCGAACGTTTGAAGGTCCTAGAATTGACAACCGTCACCTATGGCACCGCATCTGCACCCTACCAGGCTACCAAGAGTTTAGTTCAACTCGCCGATGACGAAGGAAAGGAGTTTCCTGTAGCAGCCGAAATAATCAAAAACGACTGCTATGTGGACGACATTTTGTCTGGTGCCAACACACTCGACGACGCACTCGAAGCTCAACGACAACTGACGACAATGTTGGGAAAGGCAGGATTCCCAATCCACAAGTGGTGTTCCAATTCCGATAAGTTTTTAGAAAGCATCCCGAATCAAGACCGACAAACACCAAAACCATTGGAAGACTGCGACATCAATCAAGCCATCAAAGTCCTTGGCCTTCTATGGGACCCAACATCCGACGAGCTCCTCCTGGCTGGAGACATATATCCAGTCATACCCAGCAACCGACCGTGGACGAAGCGAAGAATTTACTCCGAAGTAGCAAAACTCTTCGACCCGTTAGGATTATTTTCGCCAGCCATCGTTCTCGCCAAATTGCTAGTTCAGCAACTTTGGCGAAACAAGCAAGATTGGGATAATCCTGTAGACAACATCATCAGCCAACAATGGATCGAGCTACGACAATCGTTACATTTTCTGAAACAGTTTTCTATTCCTCGCCGAGCAAGCATCGATGGTGCAGTGCAGTTCGAGCTGCATGGATTTGCGGACGCCTCAACCAAAGCATATGGAGCGTGTCTGTACATCAGAAGCATCAACCCCGATGGCACAGCCACATCAAGACTGCTAACCAGCAAGTCAAAGGTGGCACCTCTTCATGATATGACGATTCCACGCAAGGAATTATGCGCCGCTCTTCTACTAGCGAGATTAATCGACAAGGTGACTTCAACCATCAACATCAGATTCCAGCAGATAGCGTTGTGGTCGGATAGTCAAATTGTGTTGGCTTGGCTTCAAAAGCATCCTAGCCAACTTGAAATCTTTGTTCGCAATCGCACAGCAGAGATACGAAGGTTAACTGGAAGCTACCAGTGGAACTACGTCAGAACTCATCTCAACCCGGCGGACATCATTTCGAGAGGCCAACTACCAATCAATCTCATCACGAGCGGACTGTGGTGGGACGGTCCTAAGTTTATCAACGAACCGATCATCGAGATAGAATCGCCAGACGAACTTTCCGACAGCGAATTGCCCGAGCTAAAAGCAACAATAGTGACAACAGCAGCAATCATCGAAGAAGCACTACCAGTATTTGGAAAATATGAGTCTTTCCGCAAACTACAACGAATTACATCATAGATTTTACGCTACATTACTAACTTGAAGAAGAAGACAACTGAATGGTTAATCTTTGCGAATTTCGACAATCGTTTTTGGTTATCGTGAGTATTCAACATATCGAGCTGGGCGACGAGATCCAGCGTCTTCAATCAAACGTACCATGCAAGAAAATAAGACCTCTCTGCCCGATTTACAGCGACAACATCTTGCGTGTAGGTGGACGCCTCAGTCATTCACGTCTACCTGATGAATCGAAGCATCAACTTATCCTGCCACACACGAGCCCTATTACAGAAATGTTGATACGAACGATACACATCGAGCAGCTTCACGTCGGACCTGGAGGACTATTAGCAACAATTCGACAGCAGTTCTGGTTAACAAATGCCAGATCTACGATACGCAAAGTTACCAGGTCATGCATAACATGCTTCCGAACGAAACCATCCGACGTCACTCAACTAATGGGAGAATTTCCAAAACAACGAGTTTGTCCTTCGCCTCCATTCAGCATTACTGGCAACGATTATGCCGGCCCTATCTTGGTGAAGCAGGGATCGTACCGACCAAAACAGATTAAGGCATACATTGTGTGTCTGGCGACGAAGGCCATCCATCTAGAGTTGGTATCTGACCTGACTACCAACGCGTTCATCGCAGCGCTTCGACGACTCATCGGCCAATATAGATCACCGTCTGAAATCCATTTGGGCAACGGAACTAATTTCTGTATTCCGTCATCAGACTGACATCGACCGTATCATTCAGTATTGCCAGATAAAGGAAATCGAATGGCACTTCATCCCACCTGGAGCTCCAGAGTTCGGCGGCTTATGGGAAGCTGCCGTAAAATCGACGAAGACTCATCTGAAACGAATAGTAGGCAACTTGGTGCTTACTTTTGAGGAGATGAGTACTGTATTGCGCGAGATCCAAGCAGTGTTAAATTCTCGCCCACTGTTTGCAGTTTCGAACGACCCGACAGACCCTGAGGTGATCACGCCAGCTCACTTCTTGACTGGTCGTCCCATTAATGCGATACCAGAACCATCGATCCACGACGCAAATATCAACCGACTATCTCGCTGGCAGCATTGTCAGCTCATGCGAGAACACTTCTGGCGAGCTTGGTCCAGAGAGTACCTGACAAGCCTACAACCACGCAAGAAGAATTGGACTACGATCGACAACGTAAAGCCAGGAATGGTGGTACTTCTACACGACAAGAATCGACCGCCGCTTCTCTGGAAACTCGGCCGAATCACATCGGTGTACACCGGTTCCGATAACTTGGTCCGAGTTGTAGACATTCTGAGTGAAGGAGCTACCTACAGACGCCCCATAACGAAACTGTCTATTCTGCCAACAGAGGATAATCAACGCCTGCTGAACGACAGAACGAACAGTTAGTTGAAACGCAACGTCCCAACGCGGCCGGAGTATGTTGCGTCTCCCGCAAGAAAATGCCGAACAGAAAAATGAGCAAATTCATGAAAATAAGCCACGCCCCAAACGACGCTGCAAAACAAACTAGAACTGAGACAATGACGAAACGAATGGTATAAAACAAGTCCCATTTCGAGGAATCATCATCACTATTCGATACGACGTTACACAAGCAACACTACGAGAAGAACGAGGCGACGCAGAGCAGAGGAGAAGAAGTGCAAATAGCTTGCAATTCCCGACTACGACAGCAGCGAAGCGATCGCAGCTGAGCCGACACACCGACGACAGTAGAAGTGCAGTGTTGCACCTACTGAGCAACGAGCAACCATACATTAGATGAAAGAGGAAGGAATAAGAAGAAGAGTTAAGAATAATTTTCCGACTTCCTTCTTTCACTAATATCCCGATTGGTAACTCGTTCACTCGAAGAGGATTTTTCACTCGTTCAGCCACTACGACAAAAGCATTCATCGGTCCCCGAAAATACAGTCCACAAAATTTTGAATTCCGCACCGAACAGTCTTGATGTGAAAATTGACTATTTTTTCTACAGATTCCTCAATAACTTTCACAGGTGTTACGATAGATCAAATTAGTCTTCTAGACAAACATGTTTTTCTAACTCGTTTCCAAAACCGTTATTCGAATATTGTGTCTTCAGAAAAGATGTTCCAATTCACATTATCTATAACATTGCAGTGGACAGCCACTGGTTTTGTACATCAGTGTTTTTTTTCATTCTATGACACCCTTAAAAGTGGATAGATCATTGATGTTTTTTTTTCAAAATCAAGCCTTAGAAATATCCTTCAACTCTTCTGAAGACACCATGACTCTAAAATCTAGTTTTTAGGTCGAAAACTAAAAAACGCATGTTTTGGGATCTTTTGAACCAGTACGGTGGGGTAAGAGTGACATCAAAATTTTCCAAAGGCAAGATCATCTATCGCTAAGGCTTGTCGAGCTATGCAATGTAGCACATTAACATGGAATCTGATTATTCTCTGCAGCAACATAATTTATGAGCATTATGAGCATTATGACCGCACAATTCGTAGTTGCTGAAATTGTACAGAGAACACAATGAATGGGACTTGGGATTAGCTACCCATTCTCAATGTACACGTTTCGGGAGCTCAAATATTTATAGTCAATAACGGCACCGGCCACGTCCTTACGGTCATATAGGAATGGAAGGATTGTTAGTCCGACTCTCGTTGCTACTAGAGACCGAGTATACCTCTGCATCTCCACGATTGTCTTGGGATAGGATATCGTTTTAGTTACAAAGGATAATTTATCTGGATTCACTTTGATAAGCGATACGATCTATGGGATGGGAAATAACACTAATTCGAGTTAAAAGTTAAAACATGTACGCCCGGTAACATATGAAAACTGAGGAGATTCGAGTTTTGGACGACCGCACTGAAGCCCAGCACTCTGTACCCACTTGCTCGATGGATACAGCAAACTATTGAAGAGCACAACCACGCGCGACATGCGCATAAGCCACCGAACACAAGATATATATATTATTTCTTTCCCGACCATTAAAACACTCTTATTACCGGCCGCGCAATGCAGAACACAATATTTCGGCCGATTGCGCGATCGTTCTGCTGTCCGAAACAAGAGAAATCACGCACTCTATTCTCTGCAGCAACATAATTTATTGGCAAAAATGATCATGTCTCGCGTAACATATGATTACGGCTTATAAACCAAAACCATGATTTTTCATTTTCTAGCATAAACGATTGCTTTGTAAATGATTCTTTATCGTAGGTAAAACTCCGTACTTAATATCTCTTAAGAAACACATTTATTGCTATTTTGAGTGAACGTCTCATGAACCAATTCTACCATAGTGGTTTTAAGTCCTTTTGGCGCTCTTAACTACCATGCGTTGATTCATAACATGCTTATGTATTTCAATACCAAACGAATAATAATTCGTTATGCATTTGGTATTGAAATTCAATTTAATAACTGAGTTTGTCATGGCTCAAGCATTGTGCATATAAGTTTTGGTATTATTCCTTTGGTATTTACCTCTTATGCAGGGCTAGTTCATAACAGAGTATGGTATCAATAACAGAATTAGTTATTATTCAGCCAATTTCTCCTGCTCAGGGTACCTTCTTGTATTGCTTTGAATTACAATCACTGGCAGAGGGGCCAGATATAATAAAGAGATTTTCTTCTCTCTTTACTGTTATGGATAGACATTTCTATAAATAATCCTTTATTTCTTCCTTTCGCCTTATACCGAGAAAACGTATTCATTCAAATATGGCATTATATTCTTCCTTCGCTTTGTACCGGGCAGACGTTACCATTTAAAGAAGGCATTACTCCTTCCTTCGCCTTATACCGGGTACATTCGTTCTCTTAAAGAATGTTTTATCAACTCCTTTCGCCTTATATCGGGCAGATGCATCCATTTAAAGAAGGCGTTACCCCTCCTTTCGTCTTGTACCGGGCAGATGCGCTCTTTTAAAGAAGGTATTATCAAGTCCTTCCGCCATATACCGGGCAGATCCATCCCTTCGTCTTATATCGAAAAGATGCGTTCTTTAAAAAGAAAAAAATACGCTAAATGCTTTTCGGCGAAATAGTATACAACCCCTTAAACCGAATAAATCCTCAAATTAGAAGAAGGAACCATATTCTCTCTTGCCGGGTCTGCCGGGCAAATGGGTTCCTTGCTAGAAGGAATCATATCATATACACCCTTGCCGTAGACCAAGCAAATGCCTGAATTGGAAAAAGGACCCATATTCTCTTTTTCCTACTACCGGACAAATGCATCCTTTGAAAGTCTTAAACCGAGCAACTTCCTGAATTGAAAAAAAGAACCATATTATGTTCTGCCTTTTGCTGGACCTTCTGCCATCCTGTAAAAGTAGGGATCTTGTTTTCCCTCGGTTTAAACCGAGAAATCCCTGAATTACGAGAAATAATCATATCTTCTTTTATCATCTGCCGGGCAAATGCATCCTTTGAAAGAAGGAACTTTATCTTCTCTTGCCGTCTATCGAGAAGATGCCTCGTTTAAAAGAACGGATCATATTCTAATTTGCCTTTAATCGAGTAAATGCCTGAATTAAAAGCAGGAACCATATCGTATTTTGCCTTCTGATGGTCAAATGCATTCTTTGAGAGAATGGATGATATCTTTACTTGCCACAAACAAAGAAAATTATTTTATTGAACAAATGAATCATTCTTTGAAGAAGGATGCGTATACTTTTTAGACTTAAGCACGACAAAGTGTGCTTTTAAAGAGAAGATAATATCTCCTGCAGAAATAACTAATAAAATAGTTTTTGCTCTTGAGCACTTACAATTATGCTATTCGAGTTTCATTGTCTGTCTAAGTCAACGATGATCTTGCAACTGACCCAGAGGTGCAAAGATGTTAAGTAGAAAAGGCAGATAATAAAAATTTCATCAAGTCTACCAATAATGTACTTTCGAGCAGTGATTATATAGAATCTCTAATTTGAAACAAAACAATTCAAATCATCTTTCTTATAATATTCAAGCGGTAATAATTATAAATAATTGAACATATTATGCGTAAGTTCCGAAATCGGTGATTACATAACTATTATGGCAAATGATGATTATATTATACCAAACGATCTTTATGCCAAATAACCTACCACCATATATTTGAATTCATACATATTTGAAACTTTTACGAGGGTTTGAATTTTTTAATTATTTCTCGCGCTTAGTTTCATAGGGGCGTAACTGTATAGATCGATTTCTCTTCGTCGATGTTTTCTTTTAATTATTGTACCGAATTGCGCTAGTTTGCCGATGATTTAATGGTTTAGTGTGATAAAGGATGATTATATCTTGCACCATAATCAATAATCACGGTTGTAGCCTTTGAAACAATTGAGTTATTAACTAAATATGAAATCGATTAAAAGAAATCGATCAATACAGTTACGCCCCTATGAAACTAAGCGCGAGATTTGTACTATAAATGCCCACCGGAAGTTAAATCGTCTTCGGGCTACCCTTATCACCAAATTGCCTGAAATTTTGGCAGGACTTCTTAATTGTCCAACAGTGGCTAAAAGAAATATAGGGACAGGTATCATTGTAATTCTTTTAAAAATGGAACATATTACGAGTCATATTATACATTAACTCTCTACGATCCATGTAGTCTACAATCTACATTTATATAAGGGAAATAACAGCAAAATCATGTATCAGCAGCTCTTTAAAATTTATCAAAATTATTCAGGAATGTATGAGACTCGGACATTCGAAAGCCCTTTGGTAACCTTCCAACCCTGAACATAAAGTAACGCCAGAAAATGCAATCATGGATGCTTTTTTCTGCAACTCCCTCTATTCAAGGGTCTGTGCTACGCTGTGAGTCATGAAACGTAATTCGGTGCTAATTTTACTCATCGTCCAGGTACTTTGAACGGAGTTGAGTGCTTACCAACATCGAGAGAAGACTAAAGCGAAACAACCGAAGAAGCATACAAGCATAACCCCATGATACATAATTTGAATCGTTCACTTCCTCTCCTCTGTGTTGTATCCAATATTAAGAACCGGCTTTTCTTAGCTTCTATGCTAGGTATTGCATCGATCGGAAGCACAATCTACGACGAAAACGGTGGATGACTTCACCCTCATAGACGCAAACGCCGTCGTCGTCGTCGACCAGACATAAACAAACTGAAACATCAGTTGTCTCGCTCGAATACTATGAATGAATTCGCACGTCTATAGATGTGTGTTGAAACGGTAAGATGAACTTACAATACTATGCTTATGATGCCAACATACTGTATGATACCCGGATCCGGCTGTAGTGTTGGTCCGGAGTAGCATAGTTCATTCTCCAATACAATTGACTGGGATCAGCTGTCTAATTCTGTTTGTGTTTCCCAACCAAATCGTTCAGATTCTCAATGTTATGAAATGTGAGGGTTTCCCTATTTTGTGCCACAATAATCACTTACATATAACTATCGTTGAATTGCTTTAATTAGTACATAGAGCAGTATTGTAGAATACGAGACGAGTCAGCCTTGGGCTAAAAGTCTCGCTTATAAAGACAAAAAAAAGTATTGTGGAAGGATAACTCCAACTGCTTAAGATTTCATTTTTTCATAATTAGGAAACACTGCGCAAGATGTTCATTCCTTTGCCATACGCTCGTTCACCGGCTGTGCAACAAGCGTATTGCTCGCGCATGGTCTGCTTGTCTGTGACCATCGCATCCGTCGTTGCCGCCGCCGGTCGCGGTGGTTGTTGGAATTGGAATATGGGTGGTTTCGCCCTTGTTCATCCACTGGCACACCGCGGCGGCGGCGGCGTCGTGTTGTTTGTATACATATCCAACGGAGCGAACCCGTCGCTAGCCAACGCTGCCGTGGTGGCCGTCGTCGCCCTTGTGTGAACATTCTCATTCACTCAAGTTCCGTCTGTTGTCGATGGTGGACGTAGATTACGCGCGACTCCGACTTCGTTATCTCTACGCCTGTATAGAGGAGGCCTGAAACGTTCGTTCTCGTGTGCATCTTGTTGTTGAGATATTAGCAGGGGAGTGGAATTCTGTGCAGCTGACTGACTGTATATCAGTTTATGTGTTTTAGAGTTTTCTCGTGGCCCAGTGATCGGCAGTGTGGATCGCGATCTATTCTGTAGACAATTGCTATTGACGACCCACTTTTACGATCATTCAGAGTGATCGTCCGTCGATCAGATTTGGAGTCTATTTCATTGTCGCACGATTTGCGCGACGCGAGGGGGTAGGATAAGGAAAGTGAATATTATTGTCGAAGCTGATTGAAAGGTGCATGAGCTGTCTGAGTAAGGAGTGCAAATTACCGGTTTCTCCAAGCTGGCTAAGCCTTTGCAGGCAAACTTATGTCGAAAGAGTTGATGGTTCGAATATAGGTGCATGGTAGTCCCCCGTCTATGGTACACAAGAAAAAGGGGGAAGATCGCCTCAAGTGGCATTGAAGAGTTTAGTCTCGCGACTAGAAGAGCGAATCGGATAATTTGGCCACAACCGGTTATTTCGACGAATTAAAGTGCTGTAGTACGTTTCGTGTTGGAGACCTTCTCCGTTGAACAGAGAAGTGTTCTGTGGAGTGCTGTGTTGTACGATGTTGAATTGCGTGGAACGTTAAGTTCGAAAACATTCAAACAGGCAGCTGCGTAGGAAGTTGAAGCCGTATTGCACTGCTGCTGTGTCACAATTCTGGTTAGTCTGGTTCTGTACATTGAAAATCTACCTGTTCTCTCCGCATCTAACAAGTGCATCATATCGCTGGAGAAAACGTGATTTGAAAGATTCGTTTGTTTGGCTCAACTTGTTTATTCTGGCGACGGTCTGTACATCTAAACATCCAACGTTCTTTCTGAATAAGAACTACATCAGAGCACAGTGCAGAGTGTAGCTTACTTTCAGTTTAGATGAAAAAGCGAAACAGCTTCCTAAACGTAACTGAACGAAGTCTTGCGTGAAGTGCAAACATCTGCACCAGAGCAGTCACAACAACAAGCGCGCTCTGTTCCCTTCTTGTGTCTACAGTCTGGAAACATTAAATTGTTTTGCGTTATTGTTGCTGTGCGAGCGTAGTATTTACCTTGAAAGGTGGTGGTTCGTAAGGTTAGTGGTGAAGGAGAACAAGAAGAGCCATATTTAAGGAGCGGCAAATACTGAACTGTGCCTGTTGCGGAAAAGGTGTTTGGTGTCAATCAACGGGTGCTGGTGCTGCTGAGCGCGAGAATAGAGGTATGAGGAATACGCAATGCGTATGTGATGGTTGGAGAAATGAGGGGTTTTCCGTTTTATATGTTTTTTATGTCTTCACTTATCATAAGGCGACAAAGTACTAGGGGAACTGCTCCTGGAATTCATCTCAGGGCTCCGACATTCATCCCATCAAAAACAAAGCAGTGGAAAGCAATTTGGTTTGTTTCTTGTTTTTGTGATTTTTTCAGCAGTGAGCACGCACGTTGACAAAAAGAAGCGACAAAATTTTTCGCGATGAGATGAATATATGCTCAGTGAGATGGAAATCGGGACATTTCCCCTATGTCATGAAATTCCACCACTCAAATGTAACTTTATAGATAAGTTTTTCGAACTCAACAGAAAGGTCTCGTATTTTCAATTTTGACTTCCTCTCTTTGTTTCTAATATAGTAAGAAAATTGCCTTTTAGTGGACTAAAGGTTCAAATTTTTGTCAATTCATGCTTTTAATTTTTTTTATGTGTCCACATTTGTTTCATGTGTTTAATTCATAAAAGGCTTTTATTGTTTCAGGCTGGTAAAATCTTGACTCAGTTTGATTTGGACTATTGGCCGATTTGTTTTGCAAAGTTTTTCTGATTCAGTTGTAGCAAAACGTAAGGATCTTAATCCGTACCTGTATTTTGTGATGAAGGAATATATATAAATTAAATCAAGATGGCCGAAATTATAAACACACTAAAATCAAATCCAGTTATGGATTTACACAATATTTGTTAGTGCAGCAATTTAATATATGTTTCGGAATTCGCTTCTATAAAAATATAAATATAATAATTATTGACAAGTTCAGTAGTTTTGTTTTTTTTTTTTGAATAATTTGTCTCTCCTAATCCAAGTCTAATCCAAGCTTTGCTTTTAGTTGGCAAATGTTTTTGTTTGTCCAATTAAAATTACAAATGAGAGCTGAAGTTTGGAGCTTCATTTGAAATTTCATTCGTTTGAAATCTATTCAAAGATTCAAAGATCAACTACACCTGAACGCAATATGAAAAAAAAATCCGTATTCCTGCGAAAAAAGAAACTATTTTCAAATTTCAGAAGTTTCAACTCCTGAATAGTTTGTCAATTTAGGATTGACTATTCTGTCTTGGGAATTTAGCAATAAGTCTCCTATTTTTGAGAAGCCATCGTGGAGCCCAGCACTCTCTACGAAATTTAATTCCAGAAGCTGCAAAATCTATAATGGATGTTTGGGACAATGGAACTGTTTAGAACTGTGTGTCATTTTTTCAAGAACCTCTTTTCTAATTATGGAAAAATTACCTCTAAATGTTGTGCATTAAGGCAAAATACGCAAAAAAGCTAGTGAGATCAGATATCCAATAATCCATGTGAACTTCCAATTCTGAATTTATGAAAATTTATCGGAATTTTTGGTCAGTTTTGGTCTTTGAAATAGGATTAAAAACCGGGAATCTATGTATTTCAAAATGGTCACTGACAAAAATCGCCAAACGCTGGATATGGATATCGTCATAGTCAAGCTAAAGTCCTACAGTAACTGAAGTAAACAGATATATGCCGCAATATCTGTCACAGATTCTGTTTTACTATGAGAACAGCTTACTGTCGCAGTTTGGAAAATTTTCGTGAAGATTTGCTTTCTTGAAAGTTAAAGGGGAAAAACGTTGTCAAATCTACAAGCTTTGGAGTGCGGCCCACCGGATTTCCTCAAAGTTGCTGTTCAAGACTTCAGAATTCGCATGGTTTCGAGTTGGTTTCCATTCCAATTGGCTCAAAAATCCTTAAGTATAATTTTCCTAAATTTTTTTGTTTTCTTTTTCTATTTATCTTTTCCTGTAATGAAATTCTTTTTGGCTTCTTTTATATGCAGGGTGCTCAATAAGTTCGAATACAAAATTTGTTAATGTTTCATCATTGTGTTTGTATGCGCAATGTACATATTATGTATTAGGATTGGTGTCAGCGTTAGCTGTATATATACGCTAACGAATGTGTATGGTGTTGACATTCTGTCACTTGTTTGTTTATTACGCGCGTTTAAAATGCATTGGGGCATCGTAAATAGCCGTTTTTTAAGGTCAAAATCATTGCGGCGTACTGCGAAACTAAGGTTTTGGGGACGGTTGATGCCCCCAGTGCTAATACAATAATGAGCCCTACGTGTTCCAATAGGACGATACCCCTTTATACACGGAAAATGCGATTTAATTTCATCGACTTTTTGGACAAAACTGTGCGGCCTCCCAGCTTCCAGAATTTGAATCCTCTTAACTTTCTTGTTTAATCCTTTATTATGTCAAAGGTGGACGAATACAAGGTCAGCAACTTGGACCAGTTCAAGACGTAATTTTCAAAATCTGGAACGGAATACCCATGCAGATCGTGCGTGCCGCTTGCGATGGGTTTTAGAAACGTTTGAAGCTGGTGGAGAAGTACAAAATAGAGGTCATTCCAAACGAAGTGATACAAATGTTCCTTATAAACAATACATTCAATGAAATGAAACCGGGAAAAAAATTAATTCAATCTCAATTTTTAAACATTTTTTGAAAGTGTATTCGAACTTATTGAACACCCTGTAAGCCAACGAACCAACATGTCCTTATGCTCTGCAAATGGTCAAAGGTGCGGAAAATGCAGAAAAAAACCATCTGTTGCAATATGCAAGCTATTACGGGGTGATTTTTAACAATAGTACATGGGCCGTTGAGAGCCGTTGAAGACGACGCGTCCCCTTGTGAGCCTTTTGTTTCTAAGTAAAACGTCCTTTTTTCTGTGAAAAAAGAACTACTAAGTTATGTAAACATTAATTTAATCAGAATGTCATCTGTTTCTGCTTCACCCAAAAATAAAATTTAGCAGTTTTGTATAAATTTTTGACATAAAAATCCAAAAATGAAGAATTCTTTCACCAAAACTTATTGAACTTAAACATAATTGTGTATATTTAGTGTAGCAATTGTGCCAAAATCCTTCAAATCTGTACATTTGTATTTTATATAGTTTTCGGAAGGTTTTGATACAGAATTGTATTAATGTTTGTCATCCACTGGTTGGGTATTCGTTCACATAAAATACATTTATTCAGAAGTACAAAAAAATGACAAGCCCTTTGATACCCTGATTTTCATCCAAATTGGTCACCTTTAAGGCGATGCTAAACTGATTAAAAGTTTAAATGGGAAAATGTAGATGGCGTTATTTATGGTTGCGTTTTAGTGAATCTGAAGAAAAATATCACGTTGCTCGTGTTGGCGGTGCTCACTTGCTGTTGGCGCCAGTATTGAAAAAAATGGCACCAGTGTTGGTAAAATCATTCTCAATTATTGAGAATTCACGCACTAGCAAACTCGATTTTAATGGAAAGCGTCACACCCGTTTTTTTCATGTGATGTGTCACTCATTTGTCAAAAAAACAACGAGGGACCGACTGTTTACTTCGATGCCATTTACTTCCAGTTGGCAGCAGCAGTAAAAAGTTTTTTGTTTTTATATACCTACACTTTTATTTTCCTCGTCAACAAATCCTTGAAATGCTCCTTTCATATGGTTGCCAGCATAGCTGAAAAAGTTGAAGAATTCGAGTTTTATTAAAAAAAAAATTCTACGTATTCTGTTAATTATCAAGGGATTGAATTCAATGCGAAATGAAAAGTTTCTCACTTTTCATTTCTATATGCATTTACGATATTTAGCATACTGTGAGAGTCGTTTTTCGCAAGTTGTTAAGATAATGAAGTGTTTCGGAAGCCATACTCCAGGATATTTTTAAAGGCTCCAATTCCCTGGGCATCGGTTCTGGTTAAGGTACACCGGGGCAAGTTGAAACGGTTTTTTTCAAAGTTGAACTTTGAAGTGCTGTAAAAAAATCACCCTTTGCTAAATTTTGAATCCGTTCGCGGTGTTTGCTAGTTCGGGCAAAATATTATGCATAAAAAATAAACAACCTTACCAAACTTTTATATAAATATTTTGTATACTGAAAATATTTTTTACATGCATTGTATCAACTTGCCCCACATATCGGGGCAAGTTGAAACACTGTGCTATATACAGACATAACCTGACTTTGCCGCATTAAAAACAAAATATATGTACTAAGTGATACTCAAGATGAGATGCACGAGGTTGTAGAGGTGACTATACCGCCAGGATTCGCATAAGAGTCCCATGTAAATTTTTGACGGTTTTTATTTTCTTTCAGAAATACGCTCAAAATTGTCTCCTGTTTAAGAAAAACTGATAAAATAGTAAGCTTTGTTCTAGAAATTTGAGAATCAAATCCCACTTGTGTTGTCTCAACTTAATATTTACTCGCATTCCAGATTTTGATACTCTTTTACACAAAAAATAAACTTAAATATGGTCCGTTTAATTTTCCCATAGCAATACAGATAAAGAACATAATGTCATATTCTGTTTTTCAATCTTTAGCTTTTTTTGTATTTCTCCATGTTGTAACCGTTCGTTACAAACTAGTTGCTGGCTCCACCGCAATTGATGAATAAAAAAAATCTAAATATGTCACACCCTATTTACGGTCATGCACCCATCAGTGTTGGCCCTGTCAGGCTCTCACGCGTGTTTGACATCGCCATTCCCACAGTAGACTCGTCTCGTTCCGTTCACCTTATAGGAAAGTTTCTTGACAGCAGTGCAGGGGAGTTGCTAAAATCAACACTTAAGCCACAAAAAAAACTCATAGATAGAGGTCACCACAGGCATTTGATTGAAAAGGTAGGAGAGAATATGCTGTCAAACTTCGTGCTTCACACGAAGTTTGTTCTCCAATTCCTCATCCGCCTAGTTAAACCTCAGCCTCGAAGAGGAATTTCTTTTCGGTCGCAACCTTCGAAGGAAGTGGTAGTGCGCGACGTGTTTAAGAATAATTATAAAAAGAGGTTAGAAAAGACCTCGTGAAAAGTGGTGCTTTTATTTAATTTTGTGCTTTTGTTTAAGTTTTTCCTAGGTCAGTGAAGACCTAATAAAGTCTAGTGGAAGTGTTTTAAAACAAACACATACGAAAAAAGGTAACACGCTCTCAATCGTCGTCACACATTAGGGTGCTAATGCCATGTGGCAGGTCCGATAGAGGGCCTTTTTTCTTTTGTTCCTTTGGAACAGGTTCCAACGCTTCCGCCAAAGACTTCGGAGGTCACTACGGTGGCCCCGCCAGTGCACTACCTCAAGCCAGCTTCCCTCAGTCGAGAGGTGCGATCGGAAGAAGAAGCCGGGGAAAGGAGCCAACTGAAGAAGAAGCCGTGGTGGTCCCGGAAAGCCGTTCCGGGTGCAACAAAGTGCCGTATTTCGGAGGACATTAACGGTGTGCGGCCATTGGGGATAAGTACCGCGGTGAGAAGCGCCAAGAAGATTCCTGTAGCCACGTATCACCATAATTTGCACGGCCGCCATCTTCAATCTTCATTGTCTCCCAAGCCCCACCGTCCCGGTGCGAAGCGCCATTAGAAGCATTCCACCATCGGCGGCCATCGATCATCGCCGATCCATCGCCATCCAACATCGCTGGCATTTCTACCATCGTCGGCCATCGATCATCGCCGATCCATCGCCATCCAACATCGCTGGCATTTTTACCATCGTCGGCCATCCATCATCGCCGATCCAGCGACAATCGCCGGCCATCCAACATCGCCGATTCAACATCGCTGGCCTTTCTACCATCGTCGGCCATCTAATCTCGCCGAGCCATCGACAATCGCCGGCCACCCGACCTCGCCGATAATGCCGATTCAACCATCGCTGGCACTTCAACCATCGTCTGCCACCCAACCTCGGGAACAATTCTACAATCGCCGGCCACTCAACATCGTCGACCATTCGGCCATCGTCGGGTATCCCGCATCGCCGACCATTCAGTCCTTGTTGGGCAGTCAACCATCGCCGGCCACCAACCCATCGTCAGCCATCCATTCATCGTCGGCCATACATTCATCAACGGCCATCCATTCGTCGTCGGCCATTCATCGTCGGCCATTCAACCACATCGCCGGGCATTCAGCTACCACCATCCATACTGGCGTTTACCGGCCCCTCGAGGCAGAGCAGTTTTGATTTTCTTTCAGAAATACGCTCAAAATTGTCTCCTGTGTAAGAAAAAACTGATAAAATAGTAAGCTTTGTTCTAGAAATTTGAGAATCAAATCCCACTTGTGTTGTCTCAACTTAATATTTACTCGCATTCCAGATTTTGATATTTTTTTATTTTTTTATACAAAAAATAAACTTAAATATGGCCCATTCAATTTTCCCCTAGCAATATACACAGATAAAGAACATAATGTCATATTCTGTTTTTCAATCTTTAGCTTTTTTTGTATTTCTCCATGTTGTAACCGTTCATTACAAACTAGTTGCTGGCTCCACCGCAATTGAGGAATTAAAAAATCTAATTTTGTCACACCCTATTTTCGGTCAGACACCCATCAGTGAGTGTTGGCCCTGTCAGGCTCTCACGCGTGTTTGACATCGCCATACCCACAGTATACTCGTCTCGTTCCGTTCACCTTATAGGAAAGTTTCTTGACAGCAGTGCAGGGAGTTGCTAAAATCAACACTCAAGCCACAAAAAACTCATAGATAGAGGTCACCAGAGGCATTTGATTGAAAAAGGTAGGAGAGAATATGCTGTCAAACTTCGTGCTTCACACGAAGTTTGTTCTCCAATCCTCATCCGCCTAGTTAAACCTCAGCCTCGAAGAGGAATTTCTTTTTGTCGCAACCTTCGAAGGAAGTGGTAGTGCGCGACGTGTTTAAGAATAATTATAAAAAGAGGTTAGAAAAGACCTCGTGAAAAGTGAAGTGCTTTTTTATTTAATTTTGTGCTTTTGTTTAAGTTTTTCCTAGGTCAGTGAAGACCTAATAAAGTCTAGTGGAAGTGTTTTAAAACAAACACATACGAAAAAAGGTAACACGCTCTCAATCGTCGTCACACATTAGGGTGCTAATGCCATGTGGCAGGTCCGATAGAGGGCCTTTTTTCTTTTGTTCCTTTGGAACAGGTTCCAACGCTTCCGCCAAAGACTTCGGAGGTCACTACGGTGGCCCAGCCAGTGCACTACCTCAAGCCAGCTTCCCTCAGTCGAGAGGTGCGATCGGAAGAAGAAGCCGGGGAAAGGAGCCAACTGAAGAAGAAGCCGTGGTGGTCCCGGAAAGCCGTTCCCGGGTGCAACAAAGTGCCGTATTTCGGAGGACATTAACGGTGTGCGGCCATTGGGGATAAGTACCGCGGTGAGAAGCGCCAAGAAGATTCCTGTAGCCACGTATCACCATAATTTGCACGGCCGCCATCTTCAATCTTCATTGTCTCCCAAGCCCCACCGTCCCGGTGCGAAGCGCCATTAGAAGCATTCCACCATCGTCGGCCATCGATCATCGCCGATCCATCGCCATCCAACATCGCTGGCATTTCTACCATCGTCGGCCATCGATCATCGCCGATCCATCGCCATCCAACATCGCTGGCATTTCTATCATCGTCGGCCATCCAACATCGCCGATTCAACATCGCTGGCCTTTCTACCATCGTCGGCCATCTAATCTCGCCGAGCCATCGACAATCGCCGGCCACCCGACCTCGCCGATTCAACTATCGCTACCAACGGCGGCCATTCAATATCGTCGATAACGCCGATTCAACCATCGCTGGCACTTCAACCATCGTCTGCCACCCAACCTCGGCAACAATTCTACAATCGCCGGCCACTCAACATCGTCGACCATTCGGCCATCGTCGGGTATCCCGCATCGCCGACCATTCAGTCCTTGTTGGGCAGTCAACCATCGCCGGCCACCAATCCATCGTCGGCCATCCATTCATCGTCGGCCATACATTCATCAACGGCCATCCATTCGTCGTCGGCCATTCATCGTCGGCCATTCAACCACATCGCCGGGCATTCAGCTACCACCATCCATACTGGCGTTTACCGGCCCCTCGAGGCAGAGCAGCAGCCCACACTCAGGACCCGGGGCATGCCCCTCTCAAGCAAGTACCCTAAAAATGTGTGACGTACAGTAATGCCCGAGGGCAAATAAATCTAGACATGTTAAGTTAAAAACCGGTGGTAGCGAACTTATTACACTAGCGCAATCCCTGGATAAACAAGTTTTCACTTTTCCATTTGCCTTCTCCGCTTTGTTCGGGCTCGCAAAGGAGCCACCAAGCCTTGTCCTCCGGTGGTTGTTCCCAAACTAAATTCTTTTAGGCTTTTGAGCCGATCTGGATGTTGGAACCTTCGCTTTTGTTTACGTCGGTACCTGTGGTTCTCTGGTGGACGGGTATTGTTATGCATACCGACTGTCCTGCAGGGCAATAAGCACCTATAAGAAGACGAAACGAGGTAAGTTGGGAAAACAAACGACCCTGAAAGTTTAGATACGCATCGAGCATGCAGTTTCAATGTAAAACAAGTTTGAAAAATTCAAAGGCAAATTACTCATGTCGGAGAAAACTGACATGGGACTCTTTTGCGAATAATGGCAGTATGCAACAAAGACACAAGCGTAATTTTCAGGACCAAATTCTAGAGAACGGACTACGCTAAAAATTTATTATATTGATTACGTCCTACTTGTGACCACTCGGATTACTTTTCAGAATGGTTCCATAGACTTTTCATAATCATTATGCTTATTAAACATTACCTACCATGCAATTTTAATTAAAAAAAATCTTCCAAACATCTTTTTGAGACCTGTTTCATTGACACGTCAAATAGTTGTTTGGGATTTTGCAAAGGGCAAAAAATAAACAATAGCAGGGATTACTTTTAGTAGCTGCAATCTTCCAGGAATGGCAGTCAGATGGTGCGTTTGGGGGAGTAGTTTGTTAACAAAAATTATCAGGACATTCGGTCATTTCAGTTCTAAATTACAGCTTCCGTTTCAACTTACCCCGCATTTCAACTTGCCCCGGTGTACCTCATGCATTTCAACTTGTTTTGCGCAGCGGTGCGCAAAAAATATGATCCCTAACGGACAATGAGCGAGAACACCGCGTTTTATCCGATTCTGTTTTTGTATAATATGTAAACTCAAAATTACTTAAAAATGTTTAAATGATTCTTAAACAATCAAATGAAAAGCTCAAAAATATGAAATAAAGCGAGGTCTGAATCAATATTTACTTGATTCATAACACTCTACTTCGTATTTAATCTTGAGAAAAAATAAATAAAGAATAAAATCGATTTAAGAAATAAAAACCCAACTTAATTCACCGAGTAGTGATACTGCCTTTCTTGCATTTAGCCAAGACACCAACCTTATATGGCGCTAATATGGTTCGATGTACCATTTTCTCAGTAATTTCTAAACGCAACGGTCGATCTCTATCAAGTTCAATGGTGAATGGTCTAATGTTTTTCTCACATTTCGGCACACACATACACACGAACAGACAGACATTTGCTCAGCTTGTCGAGCTGAGTCGATTGATATATAACACTATGGGTCTCCGAGACTTATATAAAAAGGTTGTTTGCAGAGTGAAATAATATCTTTTCGGTACTTTGTTGTACGAGAAAGGCAAAAAGTATATCTTCCTAAATAACACTTGCAAAATAATAGAAGTTTGTTGTTGCAAAAAGATGATTTTTTCAGCACGAGTTGTAGGGTATCTGTTCCCATATTAATAACAGCCCGTATATTAATCTCAACCGTCGATAAACCAAATAAAAAATCAATTTGATTACAATTTCTCACATCGTATGTACACAATAATTAATAGACCACCTTCTCCAATGTTTGGAATATTATTTAAAATTCCGTTTGAGTAATGTTTTAGTTCACAAGACTCAAATTATTAAAAACAAAATTATAAAACACATTCATTTTCATTTTCCTACCTCTGAACTGTTGATTTGATGCACTGCTCGATTGCTACTAGCAGATTCATCTCATTTCACGCCGTTGTTTTCCACTCAATTTCAAGCTAAAACGAATGAATCCTTTCAAAATACACTTCACAACACATAGAGCACATCACAATTTCACTATAAATATAATCATTTTTGAAAAACTAACGCGATTTCCTATAGTTTGATATAGGTTTATTTCGAACAACGTCTAAATTATTCTTGTCCGTATTCCAAACTATTTACATGGCTTGCAGCATCGGCAAGGGTTGCCGACCTAGATTTTTATTTCGTAAAGACTTGAATGAACTTTTACTGTGAAATTCAATTCTTATGTTTGTAAAACAAAGTATATCGAAGAGATAAGAGAGACAAACATAAAATTGAACTGATAAGTTGGAAAACTACAACGAAAACTGGAATTTTGTAATTATATTTCAACTCAAATACGAAACATTGAAGAATTCAGCATCACTGCAATCATATCGTTACGTATACACACAAGTAATAGTGTGCGTATTTTATGCTGGAAACAGTATTATTGGTATAGGTACAGGCATAGGATTAACTTTTTTGAATGTTATTGAAATAGGTGCATGGCAGTGATGATGTTTTTAGCTAAATACTTCTATAATGTGATAACAATTTCATTTTGAAGTTACCAAATTGTTATCAATTAAAATGACGTGAGCCGAGCATAATTATTCTCATGTTTCTTGATTATTGGGTGAGAAATAAATGCATCTCATATGCACATTGGCTTATTGTTATTGATATAGGAACAGATACTACGTTTATCCAACGAGGCTTGCTGAGTTGGATAAATACTACGTACGAGTGCTGAAAAATCGAGTTTTGCAACGAGTTGCACACGCTATTTTTTGCAATGACGAAAAATGGACTTTAATTTTTATAAATCTGTACCCAAATTGTACAGTCTAATTTACTCCACAAGATCATTCTTGCCAATAAATTATGGTGCTGCGGAGAACAATTAGATTCAATTTACCGTGCTACATTGCATAGTTCGGTAAGCCGTGAAGCGATAGATGTACTTGACTTTGGAAATTTTTGATGTCGTGTCCACCAAACTATTTAATTTATTACGGGGCGCATAGAATTCACTATTTGAGCACTTACCGAAGCTAATTCAGCAAAATGTGGTCACTACTGTTCTGATGTTGGCGTAACTACTGTTCTGATGTTGGTTTTCCCAAATGAGTGTTAAAATGAATATTATGCAACCCTAATGTTTATTAAAGCACCCATTTCGTTGGTATGGAAAAGTAGGCCGTTTTATCACTCAAAGACGAACTGTAAACCAGATATTTTGATCAGGAATTGCAAAAAAATAAATTCATTTCAACTGTATGGAAAATATCTGCCGGAGGATTTTGAAATACTTTTGTCGAGTCAAGTACTAGACACTGAAGACGGCCATATTGTTGAGGTCGAAGTACGTATTTGTAAAGTTACAATCAAGCGGTGGCATTGAATGGGATAGTATTAACTCGTCCCATAACAAGCGAAAACATTCCACTAGAAAAGACTTTCTTTCTAAAAATTATGTTACCAACATATGTATACTAACGAGTGTCTAACATCTCACCTCTTTCATGATGGTTTTTTTTTGTTTTCTGAATAAAATGTTGGATCCTTGGTCAAGCTATTATCGGCTTCAGTGGTCTATCCGCATCAGCATTTTGTGGAGTGTGGGATTGATTTCCGTCCTAGTAAGAGGACGACATTTTCACAACACTCAGATAACCACTTGAGAGTTTTAATTGTTACGAAAAGTTGTCCTCCTTCTTCTTCTTCTTCTTCTTCTTCTTCTTCTTCTTCTTCTTCATTGGCATTACATCCCCACTGGGATATTGCCACCTCGCAGCTTATGATACTTACACGATTATTACACGATGATACTTTCATGCCCAGGGAAATCGAGACAATTTCCAAACCGAAAATTGTCTAGACCGGCACCGGGAGAAGAACACAGCCTTTCTCTGAATGGTCTTGCTTTATAACCGTGCATCTTACCACTAGGCTAAGGAGGGCCCCTAAAAATGCCATTCTTTGTACCAAGATAAATTAGACGTGGCCACCTTTTTATCGTTTGTTGTTTTCAAATTGCATATAACGAATATGGGAACGTGTGACAATAAAGAGAATATTGCAAACATACCATTTGTCAGATTTTGGCAAAAATCTCGTCAATTTACTTTAGGTCGGCTTTTGGTTTCGTTCTTTTCTTCTGGCTGGCTGCAATTTATTGCGTGTTGTTTTTGAATGTCTGACTGTTTAACGACATGCCTCCTGGCTAGAGAGGTTTGCCAACGTTTTGTGCACCACAGCAACATATCACGCATGCCCCGTAGGTTATTTTCAGTAAATAGTTGTTGTTTTTTCGCGTCCCAAAAGAATTGCAATTATAAAAGTCGCTGTAGACCAGACTTAGATAGCCGCTGAAACAGGTTCCCGCTCGCCTCGTGGCGAGTTTTTTTTTCCCAAACGAAGGAACGAACGGGTTGTTCATTTTCGGTGACTTGATCGCCTCTGTCCTCCGGTCGCACGTTGGTGGCTCCTACCTGCTGTCTACATCGATGGTGGTACAATGTAACCCGGACCCGGGTGTTCGTTCTGTGCCCTGGGCCATCGTAATCTTGTCCACGGTGTTCCCACTGCCTGCCAGCCGCGTACGGTACAAACCGGTTCTGTTCTTGGCCCGGTGCCAAGTGTAGGCTCTACACCGTGATTGTACAATTCTTTTCGGTGCCATTTGAGTGCGCGGCGCGGCGTTTGGTTTGTTGTTCTTTTCTGTGTCAACCCACTGTGTGTGACTGACTACGCGCATTTTCAGACGCTTAAGTCACATAATCCTAGATGCGGTGGAAATGCGATGGCAGGGTTCAGGGATTTCGAGCCGAAGTCGTCGTCCCTCTTTCTGGTCGGAATTCCTGCGTTCTCACGATGACGGCAGATCTTGGACAGGTGCCAGGAACATTCGGGTTTGGTTGTATATTTAGATTTCTAATGTTGGGAGGAATGTCTTATGGTGAAGGCTATTACAGTCGTAACACGACTTTTACGATGCTGACATTTCTTGAAATCAAATTGAAATTGTTTGTCGCAAACCTATTCAGAACTACTTGGAACGCCCAGAGCAAAGCAGTGAATCATTACGTAGCTTAGTTTTGAGAACGATACAGTAGTGCCTGTACAACAAAAGGTTCTGATTGATTTTCAAAATTCAAATTTATATTTTGCTAAATTTGTGTTCATTAGATCTAAATCAAAATTATTATTTAGTAACATTAATTTGTTCACGAATCGAATACAAAATAAATTGTAATTCTAAAATTTATAAAATCGATTTATTCATGTAACTTGTTATGAGTTTGATACTAGGGTAAGAGTAACAACGAGTGAAAGGAATCTGAATTTTGAACGTTCGGTTTGTTCGTCCACTGAAGTTACCAAGCACGGAAAACAGTGTACTGTAGGGCATCTCTTGATAATTCACTGAACACGCGAAAACTCGAGCAAGAATTGGCCCCGTTCGGTCACTTGCGCGCGGGATCCCACTGCATCGTGACGAGCAACCTCAGCAGCGACGACGACTGCGACGCGAAAGTCTTCCTGGGTATATTTATTTCGTCACAAAGAAAAATCCACCAAAGGCAACAATAAAACGAAGCAAAAAAAAACAAAGACACATTTGGCTGCTGAAAACTGAAAAGGGTAAATTCGTGACCGGTGGTTGGAGCACGCACCAGGAAAACCCAACACCATAGTGGCAGTGATTATCCCACTCCAATTAGGCCTTGCTCGTTTGTACAGGCTTTGTTCAAGTCGTGTGTACCAGATCGATCAGGAAAATTTTAAAATTTACGTAAAAGTGCTTCCATTTGCAATAACCGTCAGTCGCGTTAATGGCTGATAATCGCGGCTAATGTCGCTCCTCCGCCCGGTTGTCTCTTGTCATCCATTCTCGAATGAATTAGGACAGATTTGTGTGGGAGATAAGAATTTGGACTGCGGTAGCGGATGGGCAACGCCAGCGGTGACTCCAAATTGAAGTTGATTTTTTGAGTAGGCCTCTGTTTTGTCGACTCGAATCTGATCCGACTGCCAGTATAATAAACACTCGCAAGATAAGCCTCTTTTCAATGTTGGTTCTTCCTTTGTGGCGGAACTTTTCACTATACCTATTTTGTATTTGGTTCGATGCGAACAAGATGGTAACAAGCTGTGCGATGATGTCCATCTGCGAGATTGTTGTTGGGAAATTAAATGGGACCACAACCAAAACAAGAAAATTATGCAATTTATGTAGGGATTTATGGGCAAATAAAAATGTTTATCTTGGATGCCAGGGCGGAATGTTTGTCCATCCGCCATACACAAGGAGAGATGGGGTGACATTCTTTGGCGAAAATAATGTGTTTCGAGCATGTTGCTTCGTAAAATATTAAATTTATGCTGAAAAGTTGAAAAGTAGCATTTGTAGAGCGTAATTGAAAGTTTTCGACTGAGCTCAATTCTTAAAAACTTTTTTACTGCTTCATACAAACATAATGTAGTTTGAAGCGTAGTCGTTCGCTATCGTGCTTAAAAGTTTCTGTTCCACTTTCCCCGTATTTCGTTAGCTTTTGTAATTGTACGTGAGCTACGATATTGTTTTTTTTTTGAGAATGTAAACTACGTCATGTTTCTTTCCAAAAACAAAAGGCAAAAAGGGTTATGCCATATCCTCAATTGTGATCATATTTCCGTCACATATTTAATAAAACCCCACAAATTCTTTACTAATATTTCACGTTAATCGAGATTTTACTTTATAAAATCACGTGTTATAGAGTAATGATAAAACAGTCCCTCCAATCAGTTTTACAGTTTGTGGAATATAATATTAATCATCTTTAGCAGAAAATAATGGCAACAATAATTATGGCATGTTGAAAGTCTATTACATCACGTATTCGTTGTAAGATTTCTCACCCATTCGTCATCTAATTTACCTCTGTATTGGTGTTGTAGGGCCATTTAGTAATGCACATTAACTACACCCGGATGCCTTTTCCGTAACATTCGCAACATTCTATATCGTCTAAATACCTAGAATTAAGTACCTTCTGTCCAGCAAACGACGTGCAAAGCACGATGCCCGAGCAAAATGGTATTGTGTCTTGTCTAATTATCATCAATCATATGGCCCGCGAACGCGATCGCACGTTCTCTCCCATATTGTCCGTACCCGCTCAGGCGTTCAATTCGCATTCATTGAATCCATCTGCGCTGCTCTGCAAGCAAACGGAACGTGATATAAGACAACTCGTGAACATCGTGAATGTAGTAAATTTACAAAGATCTGCCAAACAAACTCCTTTCAGTTTGCTCTCCATGATGAACGTTCGGATTTGTTCGTCCATTGAATGCCTGATGGTTGGTTTACTTTATGGGTTTTTATGAGATGCTGTTGCTGGTTGCCATGGATGATGGTTCGCATGGAATGAGGAATGGTGGTACGGCACGACACCCAAGCAGCCAGCAGTATCGAACCGTCCCAAACACGACCGTCTCTGATTTCCCCTTTTGTAGTGCTTCTTGTTCGCTTTTGTCTACCTCTCGATCGAAGATGAATCCCAGAGGGGTACGTCGGACATAAACCAAACTGGGTAAAAAAATAAAAATACGAAGCCAGAAAGACGGAAAGATAAATATTGAATCATATCAGTTTTCGTCGGTCAGCAGCATCAAAACAGCTGAAAATGCAATCGCTCAGGGATGTATGACTCAGATCGTTGGAATTGAAGAAACTGTTGCGAATACCTGGCCTGGCAGGTAAAATACGACGTAGGAATAGATTATGTGAATTTTAGGCAGTAAGAGTGAAAAAAATCAATCGAATAATTAATTCGAATTTGATTTTCATTAACTTTTCTGTTCTATTGAGTCGACATACAAAAATATTTATTATAAAATAACATTTTGTTTTTTTTTTAAGTTTTAATGTCAATAAGAGCCATCTTATTGGCATTACATCCCCCACTGGGAAATCGCCGCCTCGTCGCCACGCGATGATACTTTTATGTTCAGGGAATTCGAGACAATTTCCAATCCGAAAAATTGCCTAGACCGACACCGGGAATCAAACCCAGCCACCGTCGTGGTCTTGCTTTGTAGCCGCGCGTTAGTTAGGCTAAGGAGGACCCCCAATAAGAGCTATACTCTCGCCTATTCCTTATATTGCAAATCTTGTTTTATCTATTTATTTACCAAATTTCCAGATTGTAAAAATACTTCAATTTTTAAAACATTAAATAGCCGAATTTCATGAATCTGTCCAATTCTATACATTTCTTGTGTTCTCAATTGCTATACAGACCTCATTCGATTTTAACAACATTTCATTTTGACAACGGGGCCATTCGATTTGTGCAATGCTATGCTATTCGACATTGGCAATAAACCATTCAAGTTCGGAAACACATTTATTTTTATTTTATAAATTGTTTATAAACCGAATAAATTCCCGGAAAAACATTTAGATTTAAGCATTCACGTAAAAAACTGGATCAACCTCGAAACCAATGTAAAAAAATCGAAAAAATAAAAAATTGACCACACCGCAGAGTATTTTTTTTTACCACGAAGGTGGTTATTAAGGTACTATTGAAGCGGTAGATTTTCGAACATTTTTACAAAAAAAAATGATTTAGTCTTTGCCCGAAATACACATTTTAAGGCTCGTTAATATGACATTTGTCTACTTCCAAGTACTTCCTCCTCTTCTCTTTTTCATTGGCATTACTGGAACATTGCCGCATCGTAGCTGCGCGCATTTTGCCGCACGGTTACCCGAGTAGACGATAAAAGATCTGACGACAATATTAATATTTTGCACTAAAATATCATGAGCATGAGCATGATTGACCGCCCACGGTTGCTACTCCGTTATTGCCAGGTCAGCTGTAATTACACTGAGAACCAATAGATGAAGTTTGGGATATTTCGCACTAAAATATCATAGGAAGAATAAGTTATGCTATGTGTAAGTGATCAATATCATGCGCCATTAGTTTGTTCTTATTCATAGCATAGCTTGATATTTGAATGATATTTCGGTGCAAACTTTTGACATTGTTGCCAGTTATTTTATCTTTTAACGGGTGGCCACTAAATAGCGGGAATGAAAAGAATGGTTCGGGAAGAAAACTGCATTGAAGTACAGTTCAATCTGATATACGTTATATAAAGAGTTGGCCTTAGTCTTTAAACTTAGATTAATGAATAATAGCATATGGTCCGTGGTCCGACGGTGGTTGCATGTCCTAAGTAACAAATACCATGCTTCTTGGATTTATCTAATTCTTATTGCGGACTTATGACAGCAATCACCAAGCTGATTGCTCAGTTTTATTGGCGCTCTTATTGCTATCAATAAACCTCCCATAAATCTGCTGAAAAAAGCTTCAAACGTCAAATGCCTATTGACCATATGAACAGATATATGGTAGTGATAAAGAGCGTAATAAATCCAATTTTCAACGCTCGAATAAAGCTACAATTTTTGGTCATAATGTGGTCAAATGAATTACCACCATAAGAATGTTTGTATTGGGAAGAGTTTATGACGGTGTTTTATAAAAGCAAAATTTTTCCGATCAAATTCCATGATGACCACATTGAAAAAGGGAAAAACATTTCGCAGTCAGTAAAATATATCACTGAAATGTATGATTTGACGAAATTTTAACCGCTTATCATACTTTTTCCGATAAATAATTTTATTAATATTGGACAAAAATACTAATCGATTTAGTGGACATCCTAGATGTTGTGGTAATCAATATTTTCGAATTATTTCCCTGAACTACGTTATATGGCCGGCGCGTGGTGTTCAACCTTATTTTTTCACAAAATTTGACCATAAAATCGGAAGCGCACTTCTTTTCAATGGTACTTATCAATCGAAAAAAAAACAACCTGAAATAAAATATTATTTCGATGTCGTCATCATAATTTTCATCAACAATCCATTTTGTTATTATTTTTCTGCAAAGATTTGTTTCTCTTTTTTTAAAGCAACATTTTGACAGCTGCCGCAGCCAAATTCCCTTTTTTGCGGGTGGTTTAAAAAGGGCTTCTAAATGCTCTTATAGGTTTATAGTGGTTATCTGGAGAGGGCCACTTGGCAATATCTTACTTATATAGTGGTCATCAGAAGGTTGCCGTGTATTACTCGGTTTTATTGTTAGATCTTATAAATTGATCTTGAAAACCATTCTTAGTGCGGAATGAAACTTAAAATGTTACTTGGGGAATCACATGACCGTTTGATGGCGGCCATCTCCGGATGATGCTTCTGATCCTATGGATGAGTTGCATCGTGTCTTTGGCCTTCCAATCTCCTTTGAATACAATGTAGTTCGGTCTTTAAAATATTTTGACAGTTTTTGAAACATGAAACGCAAACTTTCGAAAACAAGAATGAACCACGAACTCGCCCAGCTCTACGGCGAACCCAGTATCCAGAAGGTAGCTAAAGCCAGAAAGGTACGATGGGCAGGACATGTTGCAAGAATGACGGACAGCAACCCTGCAAATATGGTGTTCGCTTCCGATCCGGCAGGTACGAGACGGCGTGGAGCATAGCGAGCAAGGGGGGCAGACTAGGTTCAAAACGACTTGGCGAGCGTGGGGCGCATTCGAGGGTGGAGAGATGCGGCCTCGAACCGTGTATTATGGCGTCAAATTGTTGATTCAGTGTTATCTGTTTAAATGTAAACTAAATAAATAAATGAGTTTTCGAAACATTTTCTCGTGAATTCTTTCTTCCGAAGGAATTCCTAAAGGAACTTCCGAAGGAATTTCGAGAGGATCTTCCGAAGGAATTCCTGGAGGAACTTCCGAAGGAATTTCTGGAGGAAACTTTCAAAAGAATTCATTCAAACTTTCGAAGGAATTCTTGGAGGAACTTCCGGAGGAATTCCTGGAGAAACTTCTGAAGGAACTTCCGAAAGAATTCCTGGAGGAATTGCTGGAAGAACTTCCGGAGAAATTCCTGGATGAACTTCCGGAAGAATTCCTGGAGGAATTCTTGGAGGAACTTCGGAGGAATTCTTGGAGGAACCTCCGGAGGAATTCTTGGAGGAACTTCCGGAGGAATTCCTGGAGGAACCTCCGGAGGAATTCCTGGAGGAACCTCCGGAGGAATTCCTGGAGGAACCTCCGGAGGAATTCCTGGAGGAACCTCCGGAGGAATTCCTGGAGGAACTTCCGGAGGAATTCCTGGAGGAACTTCCGGAGGAACTTCTTGAGGAATTTTTGGAGGAACATCCGGAGGAATTCCTGGAAGAACTTCCGGAGGAATTCCGGGAGGAATTTCCTTAGGAATTCCTGGAGGAACTTCTGAAGGAATTCCTGGAGGAACTTCCGAAGGAATTTCTGAAGGTACTTCCGAAGGAACTTCCAAAAAAAAAAATTTCAGGAACTGCCGCAGGAATTCCTGGAGGAACTTTCGAAGGAATTTCTGAAGGAACTTCCGAAAGAATTTCTGAAGGAACTTCCGAAGAAGCTTCCGGAAGAATTCCTGAATTCCTGACTTCCGAAAAAAAAATCTGGAGGAACTTCCGCAGCAATTCCTGGAAGAACTTCCGCAGAAATATGTCTTTAGCGGGTAGGTGACGGTTTTTGACGAGACTTTGAAGTTTCCGAGTAAAGAGGTTCCGACGGTGATGGATTTCTGGAATTCATTCGGATAGCCACTTATGAATATAAACGAAACAAAATACTTCCCGAGCGCTTTGTCAGCTTCCGGAGGTTCGGAAATACGGTCTTCAACGTCAAAGTATACTTTCCTTCACAGTTCGGCGGCGAGCTGGGCTGAGTCAATGGAATCGAGTAAATCCCCACATTGCTTTCTCTTGGCTTCTTGGACGCTGATACGGCACTGATCATGTTTCCACTGTATGTTTGCAACGCACTTACCATTTCGGGATGGCTGGTAGGAAGTCTCCAAAGGAAAACGGACGGCCTTCCTTCGTGCTTTTACCTCCCGACGCCTCTCTATCTCAACTATCGGGAAATCTGGACTGGATCTTCTGGCTGGTACCCGGTCAACCGGTGCCCGGTGCTATCTTCTTCTTCTTCTTCTTGGCATTACATCCCCACACTGGGGGACAGAGCCGCCTCGCAGCTTAGTGTTCTCATTAAGGTCTGAGGGAAGGGTTTTCCGTTAAAAAAGCACGTGGTAGCACTCTCTGAGAGAGAAAATTGCCCAATTCAGTCCGCCAGAATGACGCTGTCAGTGTCGCCAAAATTATTTCATCATTATGCAGTTTACAATTGCTTGAGAATTTGCCGTAAACGGAGAACAAAAGGAATTGGCAACAATGCGGAAGAAATTTATCACTCATGCAGTGGTTCGGCGAGAGAACAGCAGCAGCGCCGACCAATCACGCAATGAGGAAATCAAAATAAACAAACTCCAGCTGGTTTTGGAAAATGAAAACATTAGCCGTTTCTAGAACAACATTAGAAAATATCGTGAGAGGATTTCTGTACAAGGTTTACACAAAAGCTTTGAAAATAATTCGGGTGATAACAGTGGTGCTGGTGTAAATAAGACAAATAACACAAATAAAACAAATAAGACAAATAAGACAAATAAGACAAATAAGACAAATAAGACAAATAACATAGTTAAGACTAAGAAGCAAAATAAAATAAGTTCCTAAAGGAATTCCTTCGGAAGTTCCTCCAGGAATTCGTTCGGAAGTTCCTCCAGGAATTCGTTCGGAAGTTCCTCCAGGAATTCCTTCGTAAGCTCCTCCAGGAAGTCCTTCGGAAGTTCCTTCAGGAATTCCTTCGAAAGTTCCTCCAGGAATTCCTTCGGAAGTTGCTCGAAGAATTTCTTCGGAAGTTCCTCCAGGAATTCCTTCGGAAGTTCCTCCAGGAATTCCTTCGGAAGTTCCTCCAGGAATTCCTTCGGAAGTTCCTCCAGGAATTCCTTCGGAAGTTCCTCCAGGCATTCCTTCGGAAGTTCCTCCAGGAATTCCTCAGGAACTTTCGAGGAATTCCTGAAGGTACTTCCGAAGGAATTCCTGGAGGAACTTCCGGAGGAATTTCTGGAGGAACTTCCGGAGGAATTCCCGGAGGAACTTCCGGAGGAATTCCCGGAGGAACTTCCGGAGGAATTCCCGGAGGAACTTCCGGAGGAATTCATGGACGAACTTCCGGAGGAATTTCTGAGGAACTTCCGGAGGAATTCCTGAGAACTTCGGAGGAATTCCCGGAGGAACTTCCGGAGGAATTCCTGAGTGAACTTCCGGAGGAATTCCTGAGGAACTTCGGAGGAATTCCCGAGGAACTTCCGGAGGAATTCCCGGAGGAACTTCCGGAGGAATTCGGAGGAACTTCCGGAGGAATTCCTGGAGGAACTTCCGAGGAATTCCTGGAGGAACTTCCGGAGGAATTCCCGGAGGAACTTCCGGAGGGATTTCCGGAGGTTCCCGGGGGAATTCCGGAGGGACTTCCGGGGGGATTCCCGGGGGAACTTCCGGGGGGATTCCCGGGGGGACTTCCGGAGGAATTCCCGGGGGAACGTCCGGAGGAATTCCCGGGGGAACTTCCGGAGGAGGAACTTCCGGAGGAATTCCTGGAGGAACTTCCGGAGGAATTCCTGGAGGAACTTCCGGAGGAATTCCTGGAGGAACTTCCGGAGGAATTCCTGGAGGAACTTCCGGAGGAATTCCTGGAGGAACTTCCGGCGGAATTCCTGGAGGAACTTCCGGAGGAATTCCTGGAGGAACTTCCGGCGGAATTCCTGGAGGAACTTCCGGCGGAATTCCTGGAGGAACTTCCGGCGGAATTCCTGGAGGAACTTCCGGCGGAATTCCTGGAGGAACTTCCGGCGGAATTCCTGGAGGAACTTCCGGCGGAATTCCTGGAGGAACTTCCGGCGGAATTCCTGGAGGAACTTCCGGCGGAATTCCTGGAGGAACTTCCGGCGGAATTCCTGGAGGAACTTCCGGCGGAATTCCTGGAGGAACTTCCGGCGGAATTCCTGGAGGAACTTCCGGCGGAATTCCTGGAGGAACTTCCGGCGGAATTCCTGGAGGAACTTCCGGCGGAATTCCTGGAGGAACTTCCGGAGAAATTCTTGGAGGAACTTCCGGAGGAATTCCTGGAGGAACTTCCGGAGGAATTCTTGGAGGAACTTCCGGAGGAATTCTTGGAGGAACTTCCGGAAGAATTCCTAGAGGAACTTCCGGAGGAATTCCTGGAGGAACTTCCGGAGGAATTCCTAGAGGAACTTCCGGAGGAATTCCTAGAAGAACTTCCGGAGGAATTCCTAGAGGAACTTCCGGAGGAATTCCTAGAGGAACTTCCGGAGGAATTCCTAGAGGAACTTCCGGAGGAATTCCTAGAGGAACTTCCGGAGGAATTCCTAGAGGAACTTCCGGAGGAATTCCTGGAGGAACTTCCGGAGAAACTTCCGGGGGAATTCCTGAAGGATCTTGAGGGGAATTCCTTGAAGCTTCCGAAGAAATCCACAGGTTTTGTATGCATAAAGTTAGCCCACGCCGACCCACGCCGCCGGGTTTGAATTTCCAGTTTGCGAATTCTATGATAGACCGACTTTTAAATAAAATGGATGGAAATTTCTACAAGATCTTGAAACATGACTTTTATTGTTAAAAACATAATCTGAATAATTAATTATTTTGGAGTGTCTTAAAGAAAACGTTACACGGTTATAACACTTCACAATTCTTCAAATTACTTCCACTATAATCAACTTTGTTTCTATGGACAGTAATATAGGGCTTATTCATTAGCCGCTCAGTTGCGAAGACCGACGGAGGTCCTTCGTAGCTTAGTTGGTTAAAAGCACCAGTCTAGCGTACTGAGGTTGGCGTCGTGGGTTCGAATCTTCTCGAAGGAAAAGTGGTTACCTCCAATACATTTTTCAAATCATAATCCACATAATGTACATATTCACATCTGAGTTTTCATAACATTGTAAATTCATATTGTTTGTTTATTTTCAATTTCTTTTATCATTTCATTATGAACGGAATGTTAACATGAGAATCTTGCTGATTGAGATTCTTATTGACTTTCATCAAAAAACGACACTACCTGAGCTCAAGGAAGCAGTTTTTTATTCTCGATTTCCGTGAATTTGGTTACAGTTCATCACTTGTCTAGGGTTACCAAGGTCCGATAGGCACTTGGTGAAAAGAAGGGTTCTTAAAACGGAGTCACCCTCAGGTTCACCCTAAGGATTTATTTTTAAATGCTCTATTTAAATGATTTTTTAAATCCTGTGAACCTTCCAAATGCAAGGTTTATTGTTGGTTTTGATAACAAATTAAAATGAAAAGCCAGTTCGCGACAACTGATTTTTTTTTTCGATTTGCTTCTATAGTAAGCATCGGTTCGATCGAGAGAAGAGCGATTTTCTCAGAATGCAGAATCCACGACATGCATTGCGTGTGTATTTTTCTCTCGTCGAGGGATAGTGAAGATAAATAATTTATAAGTGATTATGGATCGAGCTTCTGTAGTGCACGTCGGTTGGATCGAAAGAAGAGCGATTCATCCTAGTATACAGATGCCACCGTGCGTGCATTGCGTGCCAGGTCGTGCTATCGCTTATCAACCGAATCACATTGAAGTACGCTTTAAATTGGTTTTTAACACGGTTGTCGTCTTTGTGTTTTCAAAATAAATTTCACAAATGAATATTTTGAGTTTCTTACTAAGGTTACTTCCCATAGACGGTCACGGAGATGTAGAGGGTTTCTCGGTCTATTGTAGCAATCAGTGTTGAACTCTTTTTCTATTATGAAGGGTACAGTCAATCAAGCTAAGCTAAACGAAGCTTTTCGTACTTGGTTGTGCAGTGTTTATGTACTTATATAAAAAAAAATATAGTAAATCCCACTGGAAAACTAGTAAAATCATTGTAATACCTCTCTTAGACCGATGAAATGTAGGTCCCGGTTTCTCACCCAGGATGGAAGGCATGCTGTGGGAAGCCGAATCTTTCGTCGGCCTCAAGATTTTCGCGTAGACGACGCTTAACAACCTTGGAGCTGCTGCAGGTTATCGAGATAGGGCGGAATTTCGATGCATTCCAAGAGCAGACGTTATCCTTCAGTATTGAGATGACGCGGCTCTCGTCTGGCCAGATTTGGTCCGAACAAATTCAGGTCGGTTGACCAAATTCACGAAAATGGCTTTAGCAGGTAGGTGCAGGTTTTTGACGAGACTGGAGTTTTTTTTAGTAAGGAGGTTATGGATCTCTTGAATCCATCTGGATAGCCACTGTAAGCGAGGCAAATACTTTCCGAGCGCTTTGGCAACTTTCGAAAGTTCGGATATGGTACGGTCTTCAACGTCAAAGTTTACTTTCCTCCACAGTTCGGCGACGAGCTGGGCTGAGTTGACGCAGTCGAGTTAATCCTCACATTGCTTTCTCTTGGCTTCTTGAAAATGATAATGGCCAATTTTTAGAAGAGCAGATGGAGACGCGAAGAGGGTCGCTTATTAAGACTAAACCAAGAGGTTTACCGTTCACTTTCAGAAGATCATCGTTTGATGCATTCCGGAGGATAACAAGAACATAGTTCAATCCCTTGTAAATTCCTAAGAATCATCTGTTACTTTGAAAAATTACTTGTACAAATTTTGAAGAATTGCCAATGAAAATTTCAAAAAAGATCCCGAGGAAATTCTAAAAAAATGCCGTGGAAATTAAAAAGAATTTCACTTTGAGTTTCCTGTGAAGAAATTCTCGTCAAAGAATTGCCCTTTGAAATGCATATTAGCTTTTTCGTGGAAAATCCGTAGAGTTCCCGTGGATATTCCAAGAATTTACCTTCAGACATTCAGAAGAATTTTCTTTTGGAAATTCCTAAAAAAAACTTTTCTTTGGAAATTTGCACTGTCCAATATACAACACAATTAGAAATTAAGTCTCTGTAATAAGGGAAACTATTTAAGCTCTTTTAGTGGAATGTCTTCAACTGTCTAAGACGAGCTTAGTGCGAGACACGTCGAAATACGTATCTGTAAAGATAACAAAACATAGTGGAATAAAATGGAAAGTATCAAAACTCGTCTCTGTAATAAGTTTTTGGCAAATTACTACACCTGGGGTGGGTTTAAACATGCCAGAATTTTCTTCTACTTTTTCGTGGTTTAACACAATGTTTCATCAAATCCAAAGACCATCAAAGAAACTACCAAAACTTTATCGCGTGAATCCCATCTCATTAGAATTAGCATTAGCATTAGCATTTAGCAGTTCGCACAAATTCGTAGGTGGTTTTCATCCGTTACCACAGATATTGATTTGGGACTAATCACTAACTCTTAGATGGAAGCAATGCACTCTCCAACAGTCGAGATCTGTCCTGGCCACGTCCTTGCGAATGCTGAGGAAGGGGAAGGATTGTTAGTTGGACACCTACTTAAGAAAGATGCAGAGATCTCTACGACGTCCCATAGGTGCCACGGGAGGTTTTTGGATTGTTAGTGTGGAAGGTTTAACAGTAGGAATCGTTCTGGTAGGACGTAAAACACAGAAAGAACTAAGATAGAAATACAAACTAGGAAATAATACAAACACAAACGTGGAATTGAACCCACGACCTCCTGCTTATAAGGCAGAAGCGGTAGACACTAGATCACCGAGCTCGTCTCGCGTAAATCCCATCTCATAGTCATAAATTTCATGCAAACAACTAAAATTTTGTCTTCTAGCACTTAACTTTGTCTGTAGTTCGATATTTTTGTTTTATTAAAATTTTGCATTTTTGCAATTATATACATAATACTAATTTTTATTATTTCTCTTCTTTATTTTCAGGTAAGCATCAAATTTCATCTACTACTCGAAGAATTTCGTTGAACAATAAAAGCAAGTTATATTTAAATCGCATCTAAACGTTTAAATTGCACTTCTATTCAAAGTAATTTGTATCGCGGAAATTAGCAGCGTGACGTAAACACTTCGAAATTTGTCAATGTTTAGTTGGTTCTTTTGGTTTCGATACCGTTGTTGAATGGCGACGAAACGTGAAGCAGTCATTGAGTCAATTTTTTTTCATCATATAAAAGAACTTGTTGTTCCTCTTGTAATTACTTTCTTGTCCCATCATTACCACCCCCACCATTGTTCTCCAACGGACCGCGATTAGATACGATACCGCCATTATAGTCGGCGAACAACAATAAACAGCCCAGTCATTACAATTTTCCCCGTTGGTTAATGGTGGCCGTGGCGGTTGTATTGGTTATTGTTGGTTCAATATTCAAACCTCTACCACGGGTGCACGATGGCTGTGAATAGCAAGAACAAGCGAACCGCCCAAGTAATTATCCCAAGAACCATCATTATTACCCACGGTTGACCTTCTTCTGCCAGGGAACCATTACTCCCCGGGTATGATCAAGAAGTACATAAAGTGTTCTCATGATGTGAAATTTCATACTATTCACGTGTTGCGTCTTATTCTTCTTCGGGCCGAACGGAAGCCTGTTCCCATCTCGATTACTGCTGCCCAACGTAACCGCAAACGTTGTTCTCGTATAGCAAAGCTGCAACGTGCTGCTTGCTACACAAATCTCACTGCAACGAACCTTGCAAAGGTAGAAGTTCGCAACTGATGCGCTACCGAGGAAAACCGCAAAACCTCAACCTACGTACTCTGTTATAATTGTTCGTTTATATGTATATCTGCACTGCATTCTAGATCCCTTGGTTTTCTCTGGTGATTTAAAAAGTGTTTCAATGGAGAAGATCCTTAGATTGAGTAATGCAAAAATGGACCATTTTAAAGCCGCCCCCAACACTTTGTGTGGTGCATCTGCAAATTTAGTATAGGTCGTCACACATCTCGCGATCCTCCTCCCCTTTGTAAGCGTTACCTAATTTATGGACTTTCTCTTATTGGTTTTATTTTATAGTAGGGTTACTGCTCCTGGACTTCATCTCATAGCTCCTATATTCATCCCACGAAAAACAAAGCAATGAAAAGGTATTTGATTTGTTTCTTATTTTTGTGATTTTATTCAACAGTGAGCACACATGTCGCAAAAAGAAGCGATGAAATTGGTCCTGTATTGCTTTGTTTCGCGGTGCACAATGGTTGGATTTGTCAAATTTCACGACATAAATCGATAACTCGAAAACCACCAGTGCTAGAGCTTTGACGTCTTCAGAAGAAATGATCTATAAGAAGAGATCTATTGTTGGTGTAAGTTGTCATTAGGGTGGCCCTACGGTGAATTTTTTTTAGAAAAGTATTTTTTTACCCTTTTGAGTTAGGATGTCATATAGTTCTACAAAGTTGTAGAGAATTTAATTCTAAGCATTTTTGCTAAATAAACATTTATTTTATCTCATATAGGTGATGTTTTATGACAAAATTACTAAATTTAGATAGGGTGGTCCCGAAAAAATAGTTTTTAGCTTTCACTTTCATCAATTCGGAATATTTTCAAAACTGTCTTAGCATCGCTTCACGGTTTTTTGGATGGCGCAACTTTGGTTACATAAGATAGTTGATATCTTCATTTTTAAGCATATTATAAGCGTTTTTCATGAAAAAGTGATATTTTCTGAGCATTCTACTGCAGCTAGTAGCAAATATTAGCAAAATTAGCCCATCAAATCCATGGTATTTCATTTGTCCATCTTTGTCCGCTTTTGTTTGACGATAGTATTATTTTTGTACGAAAAATTAGGGTGAAACACATATATCATCTTTTGGATTTTCACAATATTTGGTAGAATAAAAGACAAGAACACCGTCTTCGACCAGAGGTCGTAGAGACTGAACACTTAACACCTAGACAACTGACAGGACACATAATACCCAGTGGGGTGGAGAATTTTTCGATCACGAAAAGTTTCCTTCTTACCGAGGCGGGAATCGAGCCACGCTACATAGTCCATGCCTCTAGACGATTGACGGCGCTAACCGCACGGCCACAAAGCCCACAAAGAATCGTTCTTTATCTAAAATATTTGAATCAACTCGTGTCGAAAAGAAGTCGAAAAATCATTTTGACATTTTAACTACTGGAACGATTTTCAAGGGGTTTTCATGAAATATATGCTTAAGAGCGCTATTTTTATGGCGAAATACAAAATCATAAAATTCAAGTTGATTTTTCATGGCTCATTCGTAGAATAATTTTATTTTCACAGTTTCTAAGTGAGGGTCGCCAATGACTACATGTGATTCCATGAACATTGATAATAGGTCCAGTAGTTCAAATATTATGTTTTAAAATTTTTTTTTTCTGAAATGTTGATTTTTTTGACCACCCTGGATCGAAATCGGACAAAATTAAAAAGTGAGTTTATTTATTTTCGAAAAAGAATGATTCTACCAAATATTGCGAAAATCAGAGATATGGTATATGTGTTTCCCATGGAATAGCTGATTTTCATACAGAACTAATATGATTATCAAACAAAAGTGGACAAACATGTACAAATGAAATACCATGGATTTGATGGGCCTGCATGTATACTTTCACATAACGATTGAATTTTTTGCTTATATTTGCTACTAGCTTCAGTAGAATGGTTAAAAAATATCACTTTTTCATGAAAAAACGCTTATAATATGCTTGAAAATGAAGCTATCAGCCGTCTTATGTAACCAAAAGATGCGCCATCCAAAGACCGTGAAGCGATGCTAAGACAGTTTTTGAAAATATTCTGAATTGATGAAAGTGGACGCTAAAACTATTTTTTTCGGGACCACCCTATCTAAATTTAGTAATTTTGTCATAAAACATTACCTATATGAGATAAAATAAATGTTTATTAAGCAAAAATGCTTAGAATTAAATTCTCTACAACTTTGTAGAATTATATGAACTCCTAACTCAAAAGGGTAAAAAATACATTTCCAAAAAAATTTCACCGAAGGGCCACCCTAATGACAACCAACACCAAAAATAGATCTCTTCTTGTAGATCATTTCTTCTGAAGACGTCAAAATCCTAGCACAGATGCTTTTAGAGTTATCGATCGTGAAATTTGACGAATCTGACCATTGTGCGTTGAGATGAATATATGTTCAGAGAGATGGAAGACGGAGCAGTTTACCTACTTCAAAGTTCAATCTACAATTCATTTTATTTTTATAATGTTATTATTTCACCCTTTTCCGTTTTGTCATGTGAAAAAATGAAACATCTTCCTCCAAAATATTTATTTTAAATAGGTAAAATCGATAATATTGAATGAATTATTCAAGTCTGTATACAAAATAACGTACCTCATCATCGAAAGGCATGAAGATAACCGGTAGTGAACAGGGCTAACGATTTTGTGTCTACAATGTACCACTCTTTCTATGAAGTAAGCTTTTATTGCCTCAATTTCGTGAATTATATGGGTGCTCAGTAGGGTGGCTCAAATTAGTATGGGAAAAACTTTTTTCAATTTTTTTGATGGGCCGCCCTCTTATTCGGTTCTATTTGATGCCCTTATGCTCTGGACAAAATTTCAGCCAAATCGGTCAACGTTTGGGCGGTGCTAAACTCGTTGGAAGTTTATATGCAAAAATGTATGCAGAAACATCCAAAAACAGTGATTTGCAGTTGGACGGCACAACTTACGATGAAGAACTATGATACTCATTCAGTTCTTGAAGAATTACATACAGAATGTTATGCAGAAAACCGCGAGAAGATTGCCCGGCTAAGTTATTAGCATTTCTCTGAAGTGGGGTTTGAACAAATTTCGTTTCTTCTACCTTTGAAAAGAAATAAATTCACCCCTACAACACTCCAGTAAAATGCTAATATCTTTACCTAATAAACTCTAATCTTCTCGCGGTTTTCAGCATAGCATTCTGTATTTAATTCTACAAGAGCTGAATGAGTATCATTGTTCTTGATCGTAAATTGTGCCGTCCAACTGCAAATCGCTGTTTTTGGATGTTTCTGCATACATTTCTCCATATAAACTTCCAACGAGTTTAGCACCGCCCAGGGCATCAAATAGAGCCGAATAAGAGGGCGGCCCATCAAAAAATTTGAAAAAGTGTTTTTTGAGCCACCCTAGTGCTCAGTTTGGAACAGAGCTAGTGTACAGAAGACGCACATGTGTCAGCTCGATTGAACTACTGTGGAAACTTGCATAAGGTGCCTCTATTTTGCATAAACAGAAATCAGACCAAACGATGTAATGTTGGGAAGCTTTGTTTCCCGGATAACCACGAAAGACTGGTAGCAACATCTTGTTGAAAATTTGTGGGGTAAGTGAAACAAAGGATAGTTACAGTCGCAGATTCAAATAAGGGTGAATGTTTTTCACGCAGTGTATTCTAGAAAATTTTATTACATATTTCTCGACCGCTGTCGTAAAAAGCGACTTCATCTTATATTCAAATCATAGATTTGAGATGAATATTTTCCCAGTCCCAAGTTGAGAATTCTTAGGATCGTGTTTCTTAGACATTATGAATTTTTATGCAAGCGTAATCAACGTTATTGCATAGTACTGATGCTCTTTATCATTTATGTTCACTTCGTAGATTGATCCGATATTGGAACTTGGAAAACTACAACAACATTCATTTACAAAATTTAACCCTACGTATTGCACAACTTTGTTGTGGTTTCGTGTTGGTTCACCTTGAAATGATAATGATCGTGATCGCAAAAAAAGGTAAACTGCGAAGAAAATAATAGCTTTATGCTCATGGTGTTCGTTTACTTCGCTCGCGGTGCTCCGCAACCTTCCGTGGCCGTCATCAGCGTGAGACTTTACTGATAATTATCACCACACACTGCGAAAATCTTCAATTGAATCTTTTTCTCTGCGTTGGTTTCTTACATTACATTTCCAATGGAACTTGACCAGTCATTCGACTTAGGGCTCTTCATTTACATTTTTTGTTAAACTTTAGTCTAATTGAACAATTTTATCATCACACAAATTTGCTTATTGTGCGGCAAGTACAAATATATGCGATGTCTGAAACAATCCTCTATCGAATAATAATCGAACTCGCCATCCCCGGATTGATAACTCCATGGTGGTTGCCCACCAGGCTCATTGGCGACCCCCTCAACCCGTCGCAAAATGATGCTACCGAGCGGCAAGCCCATCCGCCGATCGCTCCGTTAACCACGGGCGCGCGCTCGTCGGATCGGTAGCAGCGCAGCGCGGTGCTAAAAATTTCAAAACTTTATTTGCCATCAAATTCACATGTGTTTTGTTGTGGGGCTTGTTTGCAGTTCATGCAAACAAATTGTTCGCCGCAGACGGCCATCCACAGGCCACAGCACGGGACGGGACGGGTGCGTTCGGTGTAGAGTTGACGGCATCTGCGTGATTGATGGTAAAGGTAAAGGTGTGAATTTCAAGGCGAAATCTCCCACAGGGGGCGGTTCATAGTTTGTAATGCAACATGTGAAGACGAAGAGCGATCAGCGCCGCATGAGTCTCAGTGGGTTTGTGGAAATAGTTTGGCGTAAAAATGGTTAAATAGTTCATTCCGAGTAATGGTTTTGATGAGAACAGCATGATGATCAGTATTTAAGATTGCAAATGTTTTGTAATGTAGGAGATGTCATGTCTCCGGTTGTGTGCATTTAGGTACTTATGTTTGAGCGCGCGCCAAAACACATTTCTCAGCCGACTTTGATGACATGCGCACGATTTTCATGGTAATCAATTATTAATTCCAAAGTACACAACCTAATTCCTATTCAATAATCTAGAAACTGTATAAAAGTTCCTTTAATCATCGTATAATGTTCTGTAGAATAGATCTTTTTTGGGCCCTCCTTAGCCTTACGATAAAATGCTCGGCTACAAAGCAAGACCATGCTGAGGGTGGCTGGGTTCGATTCCTGGTGCCGGTCTAAACAATTTTCGGATTGGAAATTGTCTCGAGTTCCCTGGGCATAAAAGTATCATCGTGTTAGCCTCATGATATACGAATCCAAAAATGATAACCTAGCTTAGAAACCTCGCAGTTAATAACTGTGGAAGTGCTTAATAAACACTAAGCTGCGAGGCGGCTCTGTCCCAGTGTGGTGATGTAATGCCAATATTGATATTTAACATATCAACTACATTTGTTGCAATTCTGGCTCAATCGGACATACTAAACCAATTTTTGGAATGAAAGAGTGTCTAAGGTTATCACCCAAAGGTACAATCCTGGAAGGTGCCCCGTAGAATTCGTCAACCGATTTTTCTCCACATACAAGGCTGAGCTAGTCTACTCTCCACATCTCGATATTGAACGGACCATCGAGATAGGGAGAGATCGAGGAACAGAAGGAAAATTGAAATGGGTACTAGGTCGAAAAAAGCTCGTTGCTATGAAAAACGACAACAAATCAATGTATTGATGTGTGTGTCTTTGATGTGTTTTTTTATTGTCCCGAAGGTGGTCCAGTAGCCTAAAAATTCGAATATATCGACATAGTGAGAGACAATCCGGAACAAAATATGACCAAAGTGCATCGAGAAACCTCCATATCCATATCCAAGATGTAGAAAGCAAAAATTTATTGTAGATTGGAGGGTCCGAGCAAACCATCGACATAGAGAGCATTTAGATATAGAGAGTCGCTTATTTTGTTCAGACTTGTGCGGTCGAAAAGAAAATCATTAATGCGCGATCGAATGCGCTTGAATCTGCAGAATGATTTTAAGATTCGCCGTTCTGCTTTGCGTGGTGGAAAAGAAAATAATTTGTGCTAGATCGAAAGTATTTGGAACCACAGAATGATTGGAAGATCCGCATTATTTTGTTCTGCCTTGTACGGTCGAAAAGAAAATATAAGAAAATAACAAATGCGTTTGGAACCACAGAATGATTTCAAGATCCGCATTATTTTTTTTTGCGGTCAAAAAGAAAATAATTACAGCGCGATCGAATGCATTTGGAATTGAAGAATAATCTCATGATCCGCATTATTTATTTTGTTTTTTCTTGTACGATCAAAAAGAAAACAATTAGAGCGCGATCGAATCCGTTTTGGAACCGCAGAATGATCTCAAGGTCCGCATTATTTTGTTCTGATTTGCGTGGTCAAAAAGAAAATAATAAGTGGGCGAACGAATGCGTTTGGAACCGCAGAATGATTTCAAGATTCGTTTTATTTATTTTGTTCTGCCTTGCGTGGTCGAATAGAAAATAATTAGTGCGCCATCGAACGCGTTAGAAATTGCAGAATAATTCCAAGATTGCATTATTTTTTTTTCTTTCTTGTACGGTCGAAAAGAAAATAATTAAAGCGCGATCGAATCCGTTTGGAACCGCAGAATGATCTCAAAATCCGTATTATTTTGTTCTACTTTGCGTGGTCGAAAAGAAAATAATTAGTGCCAGATCGTTTGCGTTTGCAACCGCAGAATGATTTCAAGATCCGCTTTATTTATTTTGTTCTGCCTTGCGCGGTCGAAAAGAAAATGATTAGTTTCAACTTAAAACGGCTACGCAGTCTTTAAGGATTAAAACAAGATTTATTTTTGTCCAACGTTTCGACACGGGGTTGGTGTCTTCATCAGGGGAAAAATCTTATATTTGTTCCTTGTCTAATGTTTGGTCTTGCAATAACTGTCTGGTTTGAATATTTATTTAACACATAATGTGAACATTGATGACACTGGCAAATAACACATATTTTCTTTATCAAACCGCCTCATTGCAAACACAAAAGGGGGGGGGGGGGGGGAGTTCAATAAGGCGGTTTGATAAAGAAAATCTCTGTTATTTTCCAGTGTCATCAATGTTCAAATTGAGTGTTTCCGAAGCAATGTACCATAAATATCCAAACCAAACAGTTATGGTAAGACCAAACATTAGACAAGGAAAGACGTGAGATTTTTCCCCTGATGAAGACGCCAACCCCGTGTCGAAACGTAGGACAAATAGAAATCTTGTTTTAATCCATAAAGACTGCGTAGCCGTTTTAAGTTGAAATAACAATAAACAGTCGATCATTCGAATGAAAATAATTAGTGCGCGATCGAAGACCTTTTAAACCGCAGAATGATTTCAAGATCTGCATTATTTTGTTCTGCTTCAGACATTCAAACTATCTTCATGGTACACACAGCATATCGTTTACCAAAACGAACCAAGCTATATTTCCTGCCGCCTATATTCAATATCCCAGTGATTTCTCGTGAAAGCAGAGATGACTCGTCGGCTTCCATCAAAGCGAGTATCATGTCAACATTTTCCTACCCCTTTCTCAATTGATCACGGACAGAGCTGGTATTGCTCAATTTTGGATCATCTATCAGTTTTTACACATTGAGAATAATGTTAGTCCCAAACATCATTTGTTGGTTCTCCGTATAAGCTGATCTGGCAATACCAAAGTCAGCAACTGTGGGCAGGGGCCTTCCTCAGTCGTGCGGTACGAGGCGCGGTCCAATCTAAAAAAATACGGTTTGGAAAGTTTCTCGACTTCCCTAGGTATAAAAGTATCATGGTGTTAGCCTCAATATATACGACTGTTAAAATGGTAACTTGGATTAAAACCTCTCAGTTAATAACTGTGAAATTGCTAAGAGATTACTAATGTGGATGTAATGTCAATAAGAAAAAGAAGATCCGTGGGAGGTAAATCATGCTCATGTTCAATATTAAGTTTGGATCTAAAGGGTGGTCTCGGCAATAATTATTTTAAGCCCTCTCCCCTATTACGTAGACCTGTGCGCCGATTAAAATTTCATCTGCGGGCGTTCTGCCGGAAATACTTCTGAAAGAACTTACAGGAGTTCCACTGGAAGATCTTTCAGAAGTTCCTCCGAATGTTTTTTTCGGGAGTTCTTCCGGTAGTTCCTTTGGAACTTCATCCGGGAGCTCATCTGGAAGTTCCTCCAGGAGTTCCTCTGGAAGTTTTTCTGAGAATTCCTCTGGAAATTTCTCCGAGAATTCCTCTGGAAATTTCTCCGAGAAATTCCTCCGGAAGTTCCTCCAAAAAATTTCTCCGGAAGTTCCTCCGAGAATTCCTCCGGGAATTCCTTCGAAGGTTCCTCTGGGAATTCCACTAAAAGTTTCGCTGAGATATCTTCCAGAAGTTTCTCCAGGAATTCCTCCGGAAGATTCTCCAGGAGTTCATGTGGAAGTTCCTCCGGGAAATTCTCCGTAAGTTCCCCCGGAAATTTCTCCGGGAATTCTTCCGGAAGTTCCTTCAGGAATTCCTCCGGAAGTTTCTTCGGGAATTTCTCCGGAAGCTGCACTGGGAAGCCTTCCGGAAGTTCCTCCGGGAATTCCTCCGGAAGTTCCTTCGGGAATTCCTCCGGAAGTTCCTCTGGGAATTCCTCCGGAAGCTGCACTGGGAAGTCTTCCAGAAGTTCCTCCGGAATTCCTCCGGAAGTTCCTCCGGGAATTCCTCCGGAAGTTCCTCCGGAAGTTCCTCCGGGAATTCCTCGGAAGTTCCTCCGGAAAGTCCTCCGGCAGTTCCTCCGGGAATACTCCGGAAGTTCTTCCGGGAATTCCTCCGGAAGTTTCTCAAGGAATTCCTTGAGGAAATTCCGGAGGAATTCCTTCGAAGTTCCTCTGGGAATTCCTCCGAAATTCCTCTGGAATTCCTCCTGAAGTTCCTCTGGGAATTCCTCCGGAAGTTCCTCTGGCAATTCCTCCGGAAGTTCCTTTGGCAACTCCTCTTGAAGTTCCTTTGGCAATTCCTCCGGAAGTTCCTCTGGCAATTCCTCCGAAGTTCCGCTGGAAATTCCTCCGCATGTTCCGCTGGAAATTCCTCCGCAAGTTCCTCTGGGAATTCCTCCGAAGCTCCTCTGGGAATTCCTTCGAAGTTCCTCTGGAAGTTCTTCTGGGAATTCCTCCGGAAGTTCCTCTGGAAGTTCTTCCGGGAATTCCTTCGAAAGTTTCTCCGCGAGTTCCTAAGGAAGTTCCTCGGGCGAATTCCTCCGGAAGTTCCTCTGTGACTTTCTTCCGGAACTTCCTCTGTGAATTCCTCAGGAAGTTCCTCCAGGAATTCCTCCGGAAGTTCCTCTGGAAATTCTTAAGGAAGTTCCTCTAGAAATTCCTCCGGAAGTTCCTCTGAAAATTCCTCCGTAAATTCCTCTGGAAATTCCTACGGAAGTTCCTCTGGAAATTCCTCAGGAAGTTCCTCTGGAAATTCCTCCGGAAGTTCCTCTGGAAATTCCTCCGGAAGTTCCTCTGGAAATTCCTCCGGAAGTTCCTCTGGAAATTCCTCCGGAAGTTCCTCTGAAATTCCTTCTGAAGTTCCTCTGAAATTCCTCCGGAAGTTCCTCTGAAATTCCTTCTGAAGTTTCTCTGAAATTCCTCCGGAAGTTCCTCTGGAAATTCCTCCGGAAGTTCCTCCGGAAGTTCCTCTGGAAATTCCTCCGAAGTTCCTCTGAAATTCCTCCGGAAGTTCCTCTGGAAATTCCTCCGGAAGTTCCTCTGGAAATTCCTCCGAAGTTCCTCTGGAAATTCCTCCGGAAGTTCCTCTGAAATTCCTCCGAAGTTCCTCTGGAAATTCCTCCGGCAGTTCCTCTGGAAATTCCTCCGGAAGTTCCTATGGAAATTCCTCCGAAATTCCTCTGAAATTCCTTCGGAAGTTCCTCTGGAAATTCCTCCGAAGTTCCTCTGGAAATTCCTCCGAAGTTCCTCTGGAAATTCCTCCGGAAGTTCTCTGAAATTCCTCCGGAAGTTCCTCTGGGAATTTCTTCGAAGTTCCTCTGGAAATTTCTTTGGAAGTTCCTCCGGGAATTTCTCCAGAAGTTCCTCTGGAAATTCCTCCGGAAGTTCCTCTGGAAATTCCTCCGGAAGTTCCTCTGGAAATTCCTCCGGAAGTTCCTCTGGAAATTCCTCCGGAAGTTCCTCTGGAAATTCCTCCGGAAGTTCCTCTGGAAATTCCTCCGGAAGTTCCTCTGGAAATTCCTCCGGAAGTTCCTCTGGAAATTCCTCCGGAAGTTCCTCTGGAAATTCCTCCGGAAGTTCCTCTGGAAATTCCTCCGGAAGTTCCTCTGGAAATTCCTCCGGAAGTTCCTCTAGAAATTCCTCCGGAAGTTCCTCTGGAAATTCCTCCGGAAGTTCCTCTGGAAATTCCTCCGGAAGTTCCTCTGGAAATTCCTCCGGAAGTTCCTCTGGAAATTCCTCCGGAAGTTCCTCTGGAAATTCCTCCGGAAGTTCCTCTGGAAATTCCTCCGGAAGTTCCTCTGGGAATTCCTCCGGAAGTTCCTCTGGAAATTCCTCTGGAAATTCTTTCGGAAGTTCCTCTGGGAATTTCTTCGGAAGTTCCTCTGGGAATTCCTCCGTGAGAAGTGAGAATTGAGACGTCTTTCTTCTCACTCCTGATTTCTCACTTTTCAAATGACCTTTTTGGTCAAATGACCCTTTCGGCCAAATGACCCTTTCGGCAAAATGACTCTTTCGGCCAAACGACCCTTTCGGTCAAATTACCTTTTCGGCCAAACGACCCTTTCGGTTAAATGACTTTCGGACTAATGGTCTGTTTGGCCAAATGGTATATTTGGCCGAACGGCCCGTCCCCGTGCTCCTCTGGCTCTGGCTTTCCCTCTGACAAAAGAAGAAAATTGAACTCCGCAGTTTCAACCCCTCCCTGTTTGTGATGAGTGTATCGAAGGTGTTGAGCAATACTGTGAACAAGGAGAAGAAGACGAGATCTATGCGTTTATGTACTCGGGTTGCTAATTTTGGGCAAGAAGAACCTAAAATCTGAGTGCTCTTTCGTGGTTGTTACCGTTTTAAGTCCATTCGGAGTCCAAGTTATGATTCGGATATTTGTGGATGTGCCTTCATCGGGGCTGTTTTTAAGGAAAGACATACTTTTGATCCAGAGTTACCGTAAACCGGATTCCAGCATTCGACGAGATGAAATAAGGGCCCTTCCCATTTTCAATAGGAAGCAATGGGGATTCCTCGTCGAATGCAACTTTTTGCGAAAAATTCGCCTAATAGTAAAGCACATAAAAAATGTACGATACTTTTACCGCACACACATAAGAACGGCAAATTATGACAATATTATATCAAAATTAGATTCTAAGTGTTAAGATATTAAATTTAAAAAACAGTTAGAAATATCCTAAAAATATCAACTTACTCTCACCAGGATATTATCAAACGAAAGTTTAATTTTGTTAAATAGCTCGGCTTTTTTTTCATTTGCCGTAAAAATATTTCAATAATAATTCGGTGCAAAATTTAAAAATTGTTTCCCGTCATTTTAATCCTTATATACCGATCAAATGCATAGCACGTTTTGTTATTTATTGGATATAGCAACGAACGGAACATTGTCACGCCACCAGATTGAAATTTTGCCTCAAACCATGAGTACGAACAGCAAAATGTCTTCTACTGTCTCAAAGGAGCAATTCAAACCGCGCAAGGGATGATGTTCTTCGTTTCAAGGGTGTAAGCAAACAAACAAGCAGCGCAGAAACACCAACAACCGGGACAAGTATTAGGGGACGGCTGATTTTCGATGTGGGGGAGTGTTTTGAATGGATTTTTCAGGTTTATTGCAGCTGGGGTGAGGAAATCCTGCCAGACAACGAAACACACGCACAAGTGAATTGGGGGATTTTTTCGTATAGAGCCATAAATTGTCTAGAGATTTTATGGCTTTTATGATGCAGTGCGGCTTCGGGATATTCAAACGCCAGAAGCTTAATAGTCATTAGTAAGGTATTAACACAATTTGCAGATAGTCTATAAGAGCTTCCATATATCAAATTAGAATAGTCTGGTCATCAGGGGATGAAACCGTCCCATTCTACCCTTTTCCCATATTCAGTTAATTACCGAGCTGGTTGCATAATCGGTATAATCTCCCCCAGTCCGTTGGTTTCCTTGATCCGAGACTCATTCGAACCGAACGCAGGTTCTGGTGCTAACGGGTGCTATAGTCACGACTCCGAGGCAAGGTGCACAATACACTTTGGAATCCAAAGAAAAGATCGCATCAGACAAGCAACAATGCGGAAAGACCTCACCTCCTCACGATTTGCACTCACTCGACGACAAGTAAAGTGTGATGAAATGAAACCGAAGTGACGACGATGTACAAGACCAAGACGCGACACACACCGTCGGTCGGTCTATGTTGTACATCTCTGTGGGTGGTGGGGGTGACGAAAGAATGCATCGAATGCATACGAAACTACAGAGCAAGAATGTGCACACAATTGTAGAATCGTGTGCTGCACACTCACTCCTTAGCCCATTGCATCGTCACCTGCAAGCTGCAATCCACTACCCGCATCAGGGATTAAATGGAAGGCGAGACACGTTCGTAATGCAAATTTTTCCTCTAATTCAAAGACAACGCATACCGGGGAGCCGGGAACTGAACGGGGGATATGGTTTGTGGATCTAGATGAAGAGAAGAATGCGCTTTGATGCTTTTCAGAGAAGACCAACCGAACTAATTCCAACCACTGACTGCACTGTTGTTTGGGATAATACAACCAACTCGGCGAGACGTCTATTGCACCCCATAGTTACGAAAGTTGTCGTTTCTCGGATTCGTTAACACAGAATCAGAGCTGTATTCGTAGGACAGAAACCTTCCACTGGAGAACATGCTTCATAATGGGAACTAAAACTGTAGTAAAATTTCTTTGTATTTTCGAAAAAATGTCATTCGCTCGAACGTCTCTGAGTCAATTACGAGACACTGAAGATGGCCTCACAGTTGAGGTTGAAATACGTATCTGTAAAGATTACAAAACATAGTGGAATTAAATGGAAAGTACTAAGCTCGTCTTAGACAGTTGAAGACATTCCACAAAAAGAGCTTAAATAATATTTCTGGTCTCTGAGAACTCAGACACTATAGGATGACTGACCACTAATCATGCTATCAACAAATGAATAATGAATCATTTGAACTCTTTTCTTAATCTTGTTTTTTTCTACCCTAACACAACACCACTGCAACCACTGCAACACCCTCGAACCACGCTTGTATACACGGGCAAGCCTATGTTCAATTCTCAGAATATAGAAATTTTGATGGGTTCGAAACAGGAAAAAAATCCAATATCTTCAGTCGATTTTCTTAAATTCTAAGTGCATTATTGGTTTCTTTTGCTTTTTTTACATTTACGTTAAACAAGTCTCATATTTAATCGAATATTGATTGATGTGGTGGAATAGTCTGGATTGATCTTTGTTTCACAAACATACATTTACCTACATACTAGTCAGGGTTTCGACTTTTCGTTTCAATGAGACCAAAGCAAGCGTTTTTCGGGCCAAGGAAAATCTTGTTTCGTTGTTTATGTTGAGGATAATCTTTCCCCATCAATCTTTTCTCTAGAATTAGTATTGGAAGATGAACGAAAATCTTGCCTATTAGATGAAAATCCTTTTCGTTTCATTACTTTCATCTCTCACTCACTTTTCGCGAGAATTATCGCAGAACAATTACAAAATTGTATGGCCGCGCCGAGTTCGAACCCAGAATAGTCACAATAATAGCTGTGGGGATGCGCTTACTTTAGCCACACCACCACGCTATCTGTATGAAAGCGTTAAGTTATTAGTTCCACATAAGCTACTACCATTTGCATTGATGATGCCACGAAAAGACTCGAATATGAAAGAAAAGGAGCAAACCAACGTTTAGCGGCAATCGAAGTGAGCGAAAAATTGTTTTCACTCTCCAGGCTGTTTTTCTTTCCCGAAAAGCGATTTCTCCCCGAAAACTTTCGTGAGGGAAAATCATGTGCTCCTGAGATTGAGTGAGCATTACGAACCCTGATACTAGTCATCCTCCTCCAGTCGACTTACCGATTTTCACAATCGCGACTTACTCATCAATCATCAATCTATCGCTACTGATAAGCGTAACAACAAGCTTAATCATCGGCATAATTGAAAAATCGCTTTTCCTTTGTTTAGTCTTTTTTATAAATAATTTTCATATAATAAATTCATATTATGCACACATGCAATCCGTCGAATTATCCAATAAAAAAATGGAAAAGTGTGTATCCAAGTGGCAAAACTTACTACTGGCCGAAATGGATGGTTCTGCGGTTCGTTCGCTAATCGGTGCTATAATAATTAGGCACGTGCATCACAAACGGCGCTGCAGCGTCTCGAACTCGAAGTCATTTGACTGACGGACTGATTGGCAGCCTTCAGCCGCCCATTATAGGCAGTAGCAAACGGTAGCAAATAGTTCGATGCTGCTTTGGTACGCTCAAGCCATGGAATAACCCAATGAATTCCGAAATAACTGAAATTCCGATTCGAATTAAGGTGCGGAAGAATTTATCTTTCAGCTGAACGCAGCCTTTGGGTGCCGCTTTTCCAATTTGAAACGAATTTTCAGAATGCCTCGCTCGCGCTGAATGCAGACTGAAAGGCAACGGTCTCGAAGAAATTCGACATCCGCCGGACTGGTGGTGGTTTGTTTTCATTTTCAGTTTATGGAAAGATTTGCTTCTTCTTGTTATCATACCTCAAGCACGAAAATAAATGCATATTTCTAGTGCGCAGCATGAAATATTTTCTCTATTTACAGGTAAATTTTTTATCGATCCCCTACGCTTGCGTAATTTTTTTTCCCTGTTTTCAAATGTGCTACAACTCAATCAACTGGGAGTGCAACAGCAGGAGCAACAGGAACGTAAACTATCAAAATCTATTTCGGTTTCTGCCTGCAGGCAGACAAAATGGAATTTCCCAACCTATATCGAAAATGTTCGGTGTTAGAATTGCTCGTTATCTGGTTGAATGGATGGCATCCTTGCTGCAGTTTTCCTGAACTGCGCAGTAGCCACATATGCACCATTTCAAATAAAATTTAATTAAACATATTTGAAAGAAATGTAGAATTAGCATCAGCAACAAATTAGATATCTCAGTTTGAATTTTTTGTACTGTTTTGATTTAAACCTCGAACAGACTCATGAACATTGTTTTCATAGATATTTGTCTGAAATATTTCATTCGTTGGTGTTCAAAATATGCGTAATTTAATTCCTTACATGTTGAATTATGAGAATAAATTGCCTGTTTTAGTGAGCGTTCAGACCAAAGTAGTTAGAACTGTCTCACAAACGAAAACTCGCTATTTAGTGCAATTTGGATGCTGTTTAGCTTTCGGTATATGAGTCACAACCATAGACATAATATAAGCATGTGTTTATTCTCGATTACCAATAAAACTCGTCTACGGCGATTGTTTGAAACGGTAGGACTATTTTTTCCTTGTGTTAGTTTGTCCAGGATATTCGCATAGTAACCCAAGAAGTTTAAATAAAATAAAAAAACAAAAATTTAATGTTTTAAAATATATTCACTTTATAAGAAAAGGTTCTCAGAAGTTAAATAGGTTTCCTTTTCTTTTCACTCACTAAAGCGCTCGTGTAGTATTCCAATACCGGCCAGACTTGAAACTTGTTTCGGACTCGGGGGATTCAGATGATGAGTTTTTGCGCAGCTCTCTCAGACCGGCAGGCCATATTCGATCACAGGAAGGAGCTGCCTGAACAAAGGCTCGTTGTCGAGGGTCAAGCCTAAGATAATCGGCCTAATTAGCCCATTCCACTGACGTGCCATTAAGGATGACTTTACAATCCTCAGGCGGAACATGTTTGGTGGATTCTGAGTAAAGGAAGGTGATGCCCTGCTCACTTAGACTATTTTTCCGCCCTCAGCGAAATTTCCGACAAGTTTTACACTGCCGAGAACTCAGATTTTTTGTTCACATCCTGGTAAATTCCTTTGCTGAAATTTCAACAATATTTTGCCAAAATTTATGATTATCGGCAATTCTAAAATTATAAATTTCAAGTGTGTGGATTTTTACTGCGTTGATACAAATCTTCCATCTAATGAGGTATTCTGTCAGGCTCAGGACATCCAGGTCTCAATAAAGTTAACCACTAGCGCTCTGATCACTTTACTTACTCAGAAACAAAACTGTTCTTTGAGCAAGATTTTTGGTGGTGAATCGCCTTTTCAAACAGCTTGGATAACCCTAATAGATGGCTGATGAGATGGTTACTTGGAATGGAAAAAGGAGGAAGAAGTGAGAAGGAAGAAAGATGTGAGAGGAAGAGTAATAAGGAAGAAGAAATAAAGAAGAAAGACGGAAGAAGGAAGGAAGAAAAAGGAAAAAAGTAGAAAGAAAGTAGATGGAAGAGGGAAGAAGAATAAAGAAGAATGAGGGAACGAGGAAGAAGGAAGAAGAAAGAAAGAAGAAGGAAGAAGAAAGTAAGAAGAATGAAGAAGGAAGGGAGCAGGAAGAAGGAAAAAGGGAGAAGGCTGAGGGAAGGAACAAGAAAGAAGCAGAAGGAAGAATGGAGAAAGAAGAAGGAGGAAGGAAGAAAAAGAAGGAAGGAGAATGCAGGAAAGAAAAAGAAGGAAGAAGGAAGAAAGAAGGAAGACGGAAAAACAAGAAAAAAGGAAGAAAGAAGAAGGGGGAAGGAAGAAGGGAGAAGGAAAAAAGGAGAAGGAAAAAGGAAGAAGAAGGAAAAACAAGACAGATAGATAAAGCAAGATGCAAGAAGGAAGAAAGGGTTAGGTGAAGGAAGAACTTCTCATTTTTCATTTTTTGTCTCATTCGACCTAATCGGCCATCGGCCTAATGATTATTCGGCCTAACGACCTTCGACCAAATGGCCTTTGGCCTAATAGCCTGACACCCAATCAAACATAGTAATCCTGAACGCTGAGCCAGTGATCAATTTCCAGGAATATGCGATGTCCAAGATTATTGCAAAAAGTTCTACAATTCAGCCCAATGTATCTATCGGATCAACCAGGACTTCTGTGACGTCCTTATCATCGGTGTACATACTCAATCGAATTCAATAAGTTCAATATGTTGAAAGTTCTCTAAAGCATTCTCGAGTTCAGCCCAAGGTATTAACCAGGACTTGCCATGTCCTCATCATTTGAATCGAAAAGTGTGTCAGTCAATTGTTCATCAAAATCTCGGCATCATCATCAAAAAGTCTGTAGTAGCTGGTACAAGTAAATTATGGAGTCATACCAAGTCAACGGACCTACTGAGATATTTGGTGATGCACAGATACATCGTTCATAACTTGGTTGATTTGGTAGGTCGAATATTCTGTGCCCCAGGACATTATTTTATTATTTAAAATGGAAGCTTCATTTTAGAGAGCCAAAAAGCTCTGTAGTACAGTCAGCCCTCCATGAGTCGATATTGAAAGGAACATTGACTCAAGGATATATTGAGATGTGGAACAGAAGTTTCTTGGAAAACTGTTCAAAAGGACCATAGCAGTATCCTAGACAATATTTTGTAATTTGCATTCATGAAGCGATATCAAGTCATAGAACTTCGGTTCAAGGAGGGTCCACTGTAGCGTGTACAATAGACTGGCCCAGAGCAAAAAAGTTGGCTAATTCCACAGGGCACCCCAGGATTGTGTCTTTAGGTGAGAAAATCAATCTCTGAAAATTTCAGCTCAATCGCTTGTTGCATAAGCCGCCGCATTTGATTTGAAGTTTGTATGGGATTTCAGCCAAAATGTATAGGAAAATACACCTCTGTCACTCATTCGATCTGGAAATTGGTTCTGATTGCTCGATTGACCTCAGAATTGCAAAACGGCAGTTGGTATGCTACAGAACAATTTCCCAGAACATTGTATGATGATCAAATGAACTTTATATAGGTTTCGGCTGATGCGATTCGATCAAAAACCCCAAATTCACAAATCAGCTCCTAATAAACCAGCCGAAAATTATATAAAAGTTCATTTAATCATCATGCAATGTTCTGTGAAATTGTTCAGCATACCAACTGCCGTTTTTGCAATTCTGAGGTCAATCGAGCAATCAGAACCAATTTCCAGATCGAATGAGTGACGGAGGTGTATTTTCCTATACATTTTGGCTGAAATCCCCATACAAACTTCAAATCAAATGCGCCAGCTTATGCAACAAGCGATTGAGCTGAAATTTTCAGAGATTAATTTTCTCACCCAAAGACACAATTCTGATGGGTGCCCGTGGAATTCGACACCATTTTTCTCCCCATAGTAATCTGGGCCAGTCTAGTGTACAAGTAATGAATGAAAATTTATCAGCTCAAAGGGCCTGCTGGGGTGCTCAGCGATGCACGGATACATTATTCAAGACTAGGTTGATCGACAACATTACAGATTCTTAACTCCCGGACGTTTTGGAGAAGTTTGATTCCTGGAAAGTCATGGGTAAAGCTTCCTTTACTTGTGGGTCATCAATGAGCAGGCGCAGTCGAATGAAATCTTGGTGTTGACCATCAATTTCACGACCTCGAAACATTGCTGAAATGTACCCCTTGATGAAGTTGTTCGTGATCATATCACGAACAGATGGGAGCATATTTGGTGTGTCTTTCTTGCTATAGATCAAAGGACAACGATTTTCCCGATCTGGCAACTGGTCTTGCTGTTGGAACGGCTGTTTTTTTTCGACAACGAATCTCCGGCATCATCATCTTTCAGCAATATCCTCCGGAGTCCGGAGACGAGCCAACCTAGGGCTGAAAGTCTCCTCCATAAAGATATAAAAAAAATCTTTCAGCGAGTGGAAGATATTGTGATAAAGCTTCGCCGGATCATGGCTTTTTGGAATTTCTAAAGAAAATTTCATGGATTTTCCAAGTGAAACTGTTTGGAATTTACAAATGAAAATGTTTAAAACTTCTAAAGGGAATTATTTAGAATTTCGGAATTTTAGAACTTTCATTTAGTATTCACTGGAATTTCCATAGAAAAATCTTAGGAGTTTTATCGGTAACTCTCTGAAATTTTTTTGAGAATTCTTTGGAGTTTCCGCGGGAAATTGTTCAAAATGTGGATTACAAGAAATTCATCGAAATGCAACGGGAAATTGTTCAGCATTTACATAGAAATTTTTTCGGAAGTTCCACCACAGACAAGCAGATGTGACACTTGATTTAAATCCATCGTTCACGAATTATTTCGCGCATTTCTGCCAGCAGAGGCGCTAGCCACTTTGGAATTAGACGCTTGGAAAATCAACCGACTGAAGCAACGATTTACTTTGCATCATAACATGTGTCTCTCATTGACGCGCAAAAAAAAAATCAAATTGATGTCATTTTTGATAAACTGTGAGAGCCCGGTTAGCTGCACACTGTAATCGATATAATTGTATTCAGACAAAACAAACGATTATTGAACTTGATTGGGTCATAGTCATGTTGCATTCCAGTCCCAATCCTATTTAGCTTGAAGAAAGTTACGAGATTCAAACCATTTTTTCCAGCATTTCTGTCTAGGATGTAATCAAAATTTTTGGTAGCCTTCAAGGGTGCAAATGGGAAGCAGTAACAACTGGATTCAATGTACCTCAGAACAGGAAAACTAAGTTATAGAAACCTTTTGGATGATTCTGTTGCCCGTCTTTCAGACTGTAAGTGAAGGCGATGACTTAGTCTCAACTCCTAGACCCATTGACGACCCTAAAACCGGACGGTTTTAATCCCAAAAGATAAAGCAATTTGAAAATATATGAAGCCAGCAGAATTAGTCAGTTCGTTATAAATATATGGTAATATTGTGTCGCTCATAAACAAATCTACTCCTCCACTTATTTATAATCGCAACAAAATATGAGCGTCAGATAGTCGCCTAAGAAAAACATACCTCCAGAAAAAAAACTACTTTGATATTTTTGAAAATTCTATAAGAGCCTGGGAAAATGATCACAAAATTTGTCATTTTGTTGCAAGCCACAATATTCTCAATCACGTTGAAAGTCAGAATGGGCAACAGGGAATACACACTGTGAAACAAATCCAGAGTTTTCAAACGATTTAAACTTTTTGTTTATTTTCCGCGTGATTAACCCTCTACAACCCAAATTTTTGGCTTCGCTCAAATTCACTATTTTGCTTTCTAAAATTGATCTGAACACGATTGGGGCGTTACAAATTTTTAATTCGCAATCTTATCAATTTCACAATTTGATTTTTTGGAATTTTGTTTTTCAAGTTTTTTATCACACAAATAATTTCTTGGATCTATTAATCTTTTTTTGATTTTTCTACATAGGGGGAATGACGGCTTTGGCAGGTTTTGTTCTATTATTGGCAGGGGGTTTTTTATGTCTGACTATGCTCAAATTTGGCCTAAACTTTCTTTGCATATCAAAGATCATTGTGGCCAAATTTCATAAAATTTGGTCTACAAAACCTGTTTGTTTGTGGTTCCTCAGAAAATACATCTTAATTTCCATAGTACATAAATGCATTGGAATTTGTTATAGTTTTTTTTTATTTCTATGAAATATTCTTCCCAATATGTATGTTTTTTTTCAAATTCCTATGAGAAATTCTTCGGAATTTTCCGGAACTCCACGGTAAATTTTTCAAAACGAGGAAGGGTCGTTAAGTCAAGTCAAAGGCCGAAAGACATCTGTGGAGAGCCATTTAGCCGAATCAAATGTTTTGCCAAAACGGTTATTAGGCTGTAAACGGTTTTGTCGTAGGCGACATATGGCCAAACTGGTTATGTGAAATATTTGGTTTGACGTTTGGTCGTTTTGCGGAAACTGCAATTTTTTTCTGATCGGGTTAAATGGCTAAGAATGTCGAACAAATGGTCTAATAAAACTTTCGGTCAAATGGCCCTTTTCTACCAAACGACCATTTCGGCCAAATCATAACTTTTTCGACTTAAGGATCGGATGGATCGAAACGGTTATTAAGCCAAAGCTAGTTTCGCCGAAAACGCCATTCAGCCGAAAGTGACATACGGCCGAAAAAGTAATTTGGCCGAAAATGCCGTACGACCGAACCAATAATTTGGCCGAAAATACCGTTTGACGGAATGAACATTTGGTCGAACATATTTTTTTCTGTAAAACCATCATTTCGGCCAAACGACCTATTCGACCAACCGACTTTATCGGCGAAATAACCAGTTCAGCCGACCGATACTTTCAGCCAAATATTCATTTCGGTCAAACGACATTTTCGGACATATTGTATTATTATGGCTTGTCCGGCTCAAACGATTTTTCAAAGAAATGACCTGTTCGTTCACAACACATTTTCAGCCGTAATTCCATTTCGATCGAATGACATTTTCTTTCGGCCAAATAACCTTCGACCAGATGGGTTTCAGCCTAATGGTTTGTTCAGTCAAATTACATTATATTTGGCCAAACAACATTCGACCTTGTGGCCAAATGGTTTTTTCAGTCGAATGACTTTTGGTCTAACTGCTCTTCCCCGTTAAAAAGTTCGATTTCAACGAGAAACCCTTCGGAATTTCTACGGATTTTTTGTTTAGTTTACACTAGAAGTTGCTTGAAATTTGCACGGATAAATTGCATAAATTCTTCGCTATGGCAATGTTTTTCAAATTTCCAAGGAAATTTACTTAAGGTCACTCCTCATGGAATCCAAGTTTCAAAGTGCTCGCGTTTTCGAGAGCACACCACTCGATACGGAGGCGGCGCACAACTGTCATTTTTGTTGATTTAGCTTTGCTGCGTCGCAGCATGCGCGAAACAATAAAAATGACAGTTGTGCGTTGCTTCCAGAGCAGAGTGGTGCCCTCGGAAACGCGAGCACTTTTAAAATTTGGATTCCGTAAGGAGTGACTCTTAAGATGCAAACAGCGCGACGTACTGTCAAAAACTGCCGGCGGCGCACACCTCTATAGGGCACTGCACGAAAAAATCTCTTTCTTTTTCGTTCCTCATACATTTTGACGTTTACTGGCCTTGTTGTTTTCTAATTTCTTTGCAGCGAGAAAGAGACAAAGCAGTCCGTGCAGTGCCCTATTGCGGTTCCCATATTTATAGATTACCATAAATTCATTGATTTGGACATCGCATGGTTTATCGCTAAAGTACTGATACGAGAAACCGCTCTAAGGAATAAATAAAGAATGGCTAGATGAGAAAATGAGAAGAATTGCATTTTACGTAAGTTTTTTTTTAATTACTTTTATCATAGAAATGCTGCTCGTTATTGCTTTCATCGCATAGTGCACCTGTTCCTTGATTCATCTGGTAATTTGGCGGTAAACCATTTCCAAATGTTATTCTAGATTTGTATCTTAATAGATACGAGATTGTCAATTTTATCTGTTTCGGACAGTTTAAAGGTTGGGCACGTCTCGATAGCAATTGTTTGACTCTATCAACAGCTTCAAGCTAAAGTTTTCTTTTGGTTAACCCAGACGGAATATAAAGAAAATACTGACTTACATATTCGTGTTCCTTTTCTAATTTTACGGTTTACTTATTTTACGAATTTGTCTTCTCACTTGCAGATTCTACTGCTGTCTGTATGCTACCCTTGCCCTTGTCTTGATAATATTTTTATTTCTTCAATTCAGAGGTAGGGGAAGGTGGTCGACTGCACTGGTCGGGTGTCGGCACCCAGACGTAACTTTTGACAGATAACAGATATGGACAATTTTCCATATATCATACATGCGCTATATAATCACCGATCTTATGTTTCGTTGAACAAGAAAACAATTTTTATCAAGTGAAACCCTGATCAGAAGTTTTTTTATGATTATTTGCTTAGTAAATTTATTACGTATTTACAAAGTAAATTTAGTCAATTTTGTGATTCAATATTGAATGCTACTGTAGCGTTCACAATTAATATTTTATTTTTACTTTTCAAGATGATTGTTTATTTTGGTTTTCGGCACACAAACATGGTCGGTTGTCGGCACCCCTTTTTCCAAGGGAATATCAAGACAAATCAAAGTTAATTGCCTAATTTCAGGTTATTAGCCACGTTGTGAGTGAAAATGACATTTTTGAATGCTTAATATATAATGTATTTCAATGTTTAATTTCATTGCCATTTACATAATAAATCTTGATATTTTCAGCCATAACGCCAACAGTTCATATTTTTCCGTTTTAATGTTTTTTTTGGGTGCCGACAACCGACCATTTTTTTATAAACGGCATAAAATCTACACATAACGAAACTATTTGTTTTAATTTTCTGGGAGACAAAATAAATCAAATTTCTTCACCAGTTGGCCTATGGCTATAGGCTTCCTTCTTCTTCTTCGTTGGCATTACATCCTTCACTGGGACATTGTTGCCTTGCAGCTTAATATTGATTAAGCACTTCCACAGTTATTAACTGCGAGGTTTCTAAGCTGTTACCATTTTTGCATTCGTATATCATGAGGCTAACACGATGATACTTTTTATGCCCAGGGAAGTCGAGACAATTTCCAATCCGAAAATTGCCTAGAACGGCTGCCAAATATCACCACTTTGTTCAATTGGGCAAAGCACGAACCAAGGACAAAAGGATGTAGACATTATTTCAGTCACTTACTTTAGGCTTCAATGCACATAAATTACTCAGACAGTTTTCTAATAGGATTTACTGACTCCGTTTTATAATACTTTCACTGTCTTTCTATGATAATAGATTTAAAGTTACGATATTGCAATCAGAAAATAGATTAAATTTCAACTTTACAAATTTTATTATTATTTATTCAGACTAAGGCCGAAGTGGCCTGTGCGGTATATAAGAGTCTCCTCCATTCGGCTCGGTCCATGGCTACACGTCGCCAACCACGCCGTCTACCTGATCGATCCACCTTGCCCGCTGCGCACCTCGCCTTCTTGTGCCCGTCGGATCGTTGTCGAGAACCATTTTTACCGGGTTACTGTCCGACATTCTGGCTACGTGCCCGGCCCATCGCAGTCGTCCGATTTTCACGGTGTGAACGATGGATGGTTCTCCCAACAGCTGATGCAATTCGTGGTTCATTCGCCTCCTCCACGTACCGTCCGCCATCTGCACCCCACCATAGATGGTACGCAGCACTTTCCTTTCGAAAACTCCAAGTGCGCGTTGGTCCTCCACGAGCATCGTCCAGGTCTCGTGTCCGTAGAGGACTACCGGTCTAATGAGCGTTTTGTAGATTGTCAGTTTGGTACGGCGGCGAACTCTATTCGATCGGAGCGTCTTGCGGAGTCAAAGTACGTACGATTTCCAGCCACTATGCGTCTCGAATTTCTCTGCTGGTGTCATTTTCGGCAGTCACCAGTGAGCCCAAGTACACAAATTCTTCTACCACCTCGATTTCGTCACCACCGATGCAAACTCGCGGTGGGTGGCTCACATTGTCTTCTCTTGAACCTCTTCCTATCATGTACTTCGTCTTCGACGTGTTGATGACTAGTCCGATCCGCTTAGTCTTAGTCAGTCTGATGTAGGCTTCCTCCATCTTCTCAAAGTTACGTGCCATAATATCTATGTCGTCGGCGAAACCAAATAGCTGGACGGACTTATTGAAAATTGTACCACTCGTGTTAATCCCTGCTCTTCGTATTACCCCTTCCAAAGCGATGTTGAATAGCAAACACGAAAGACCATCACCTTGCCGTAACCCTCTGCGGGTTTCGAAGGGACTCGAGAATGCCCCTGAAACTCGAACTACGCACATCACCCGATCCATCGTCGCCTTGATCAACCGTATCAGTTTATCCGGAAAATCGTGTTCGTGCATTAGCTGCCATAGCTGGTCCCGATCGATTGTATCATATGCGGCTTTGAAGTCGATGAATAGATGATGTGTGGGCACGTTGTATTCGCGGCATTTCTGCAGTACTTGGCGAATGGCGAACACCTGGTCCGTGGTGGAGCGTTCGCCCATAAAACCCGCCTGGTACTGCCCCACGAACTCCCTTGCAGTTGGTGCTAGTCGACGGCATAAAATTTGGGAGAGTACCTTGTAGGCGGCGTTCAGCAATGTGATTGCGCGGTAGTTGCTACAATCCAGCTTATCGCCCTTTTGTAGATGGGACACACGACACCTTCCATCCACTCCTGCGGCAAAACTTCCTCCTCCCAAATCTTGGTAATGACCCAGTGCAGCGCTTTAGCCAGTGCCTCACCACCGTGTTTAAATAGCTCTCCTGGTAGTTGGTCAACCCCAGGGGCTTTGTTGTTCTTCAGCCGGCCAATCTCCTCCTGGATTTCCTGGAGATCCGGGGCCGGTAAAATTATGTCCTGCGCGCGATCTCCCAGGTCCATCACCATACCGCCATCTTCGTCTGCCACATCGCCATTCAGGTGTTCTTCGTAGTGCTGCCGCCACCTTTGGATCACCTCACGCTCGTTCGTAAGAAGGTTCCCGTTTATGTCCTTACACATATCAGGCTGTGGCACGTGGCCCTTACGTGAACGGTTTAACTTCTCATAGAACTTTCGTGTGTTATTAGCGCGGTACAGTTGCTCCGTTTCTTCACGGTCTCGATCTTCCTGCTGGCGCTTTTTCCTCCGGAAAATCGAGTTTTGTATGTTCCGCGCCTGTTTATATCGTGCCTCGTTCGCCCTCGTGCGGTGTTGCAGCAATCTCGCCCATGCTGCATTCTTCTCTTCCACTAACTGCTCACATTCGCCGTCATACCAGTCGTTTCTCTGATCCGGGGGCACCGTGCCAAGTGCAGCGGTTGCGGTGCTACCAATGGCGGATCGAATATCTCTCCAGCCATCTTCAAGAGACGCTGCGCCTGGCTGCTCTTCCGTTGGGAGTGCCACTTCCAGCTGCTGCGCGTATTCTTGGGCTAGTCTACCGTCTCGTAGCCGCCCGATATTAAGCCGCGGCGTCCGACTTCGACGCGTGTTGTACACCGTCGAGAGTTTTGAGCGCAGGCATACTGCAACGAGGTAGTGGTCGGATTCAATATTCGCACTGCGGTAAGTGCGGACGTTCGTGATGTCGGAGAAGAATTTACCGTCGATTAGAACGTGGTCGATTTGGTTTTCCGTTTCTTGGTTAGGTGATTTCCATGTGGCCTTGTGGATATTTTGCGGGGAAAGAAGGTGCTTCGGACTACCATTCCGCGGGAGGCTGCAAAGTTTATGCATCGTTGGCCGTTGTAGTTCAATACGGTATGCAGACTATCCGGTCCGATGACCGGTCTATACATTTCACCTGTGCGTTCATGTCACCGATGACGATTTTAACGTCCCGCAGTGGGCATCCATCGTATGTCTGCTCCAGCTGTGCGTAGAACGCTTCTTTCTCGTCATCGGGTCTCCCTTCGTGTGGGCAGTGCACGTTGATGATGCTATAGTTGAAGAAACGGCCTTTAATCCTCAGCTTGCACATCCTTGCGTTGATTGGCTGCCACCCAATCACGCGTTGGCGCATCTTACCCAGCACTATGAAGCCGGTTCCCAGCTCGTTGGTGGTGCCACAGCTTTGGTAGAAGGTAGCCGCTCGATGCCCGCTTTTCCACACTTTCTGTCCTGTCCAGCAAATCTCCTGCAGCGCCACGACGTCGAAGTTGCGGGGATGTAATTCATCGTAGATCATCCTGTCGCAACCTGCGAAACCTAGCGACTTGCAATTCCATGTTCCAAGCTTCCAATCGTGATCCTGTATTCGTCGCCTAGGTCTTTGCCGATTATATCGAGTCGCATTATCTCTTATATTGTTCGTAATGATTGGTTTTCTAGGCGGCTTATTGGGCCTGCGCAAACCTCCTGTCTCGTCGGAGGGCCGTCGTGTCAGGGCTGTTTAGCGTCCCACCTAACACCAGGACTTGGGCTTGTGCGCTTTGAGCGGCACACGGTCGCTTTGGTGGGGCCTACTTGCAGCTTTTAATGGGAATTTAACAGGGACCACTGTCAAACCCCACCACATCCTAGGCAAGCCCCACAACTCGCAGCTGGCCTGGCGTGGATGCGTCAAGCTCTTGGACCTAGTCCCTGCTGCCCCTTACAAATTTAGTTACTTCATTTATGTATAATAACTTTACTGTCTAATAAATTACGATTTCTTATCGATTCACCATTTACAACTGTATCGATTTCGGATCGAGCTCAATGATGGTTTCAATGGTTTTCTTCAGATTTTTTGAAAACGTAGTACTTTTGCTTTTGTTTAACTTTTCCAGCGAAATGTTCTATTTTTTGCCTTTCTTGTATACGAAGTATACGTAAAGGATATAGGATCTTCATATACATAAACACAGCTGATTCCAATACGAATCGGTTAGTACGGATATCTTGCAAATCACTTACTCATTCGCGAGTTATATTGCCTCAAAGGAAATGTAAACTCATTTATATATATAGAGATTAGCTAGTCTACAACATCTTCAGCTTATATAAACTGATTACTGTCCCATCGACATTTATTAAGAACCATCTCCTATAAAACGATGCTATGCACATTATTTCAAGCCCGTATCTGGCCGTAATTGTTTGTACTGTGTTCGACATAGATGTCTACATCCGCTCATGTTCACCAACTGAGCACCGTCGTCGTGCTTTACCGAAGAAAGGCTCCATCCTCGATGACCGTTGCATAATCCTTTCATGAATATCCTAATAGATGGGGGGACCGGTGCTAAGTGACGTGTAAACGCCTCCCACTCTATACCGACACGCACAAAGGACTATCATCCATCAGAAGTCCCTTCGTATAGTTGTCACATCAACAGCAGCAAACTTGTGCTCTACCACCGTCGAATGTGCAGCATCCACAACCGGTGCAGGTCCCGCATGAATATGGCAGTGTTAATTAAGATTTTATGGTTGCGGTTTTACCGGGCGATTTGAGTGAGGAGCCGCCTGTGTGGTAGCGAGAATCGTCCAGTTTAAGGATATGTCCCTCGCTACAAGTCCTTTTCTGGTCGTTCATTCTCTTCGGTGTGCAGAAAACAGAGCCAAACTTGGAGCCAAACATAGTAAGCAAACAAAGCTGCCGTACTCGCTAAAAGTTAACATTTCCATGTTTAGTTGTATCAACAAAGGTGGAGGGAAACCGACACATTTTTATTTTTTATTTGCTATACGTTTTTGCGTCTGGGTCGAACGAATCAGTCGCTTCCCGCTTTTAATATGCCATTTTTGGTCATGGCGGAAGCGTAAATTAAACTGCTACTCGCCGGCCGCTCTGACCGGTTCGGACCCATCTGCTCGTTCGCGAGAACACTTCGTTCGTAGACCCTTCATCAAGTAGCGACGCGACGGCTGTGGCCCCCAAAAATGTTCGTGACCAAACCACGACCATCTGTGCTGTTGCTGCTGCGGCATTTGTTTTGCCCTAACATGAACTGATTGGCAATGGCAATGACCATTCTCCGGCTAAAAAGGAGCTCCCGCGTCCATAGAAGTATCCGTTTCGGAGCATCGTGATCAGCCCTAAATATCTGCTGGGGGGACTTGCCAACTGGAACCATGCACCAGCTGTGACGACCGGTAGGAGCAGCCAATAAAAAATTCAAATCATGTGCGAATATGTCGGTTCTATTTTGAATCTTTCTTCCCTGTTTTACTATCCAATACATCCGTTCCGGGCGTAGATAACTCGAAAACTTTTTCCAAGAAAGCAACCTGCTATATGCATGCACGACACAGGCATAGGTACGGCCCTTTTCGATAAACGAGTTGGATTAGAATGGCTGCAGAAATTTATTGCATCTACGTTGGATCCCCGGATAAGCTGGGTACAGCGAAAAGAAAAACAAAAAACAGAATGACGAATGAAAATTGTTATTTGTACCGACTCGCTTCTGGGGAAAAGTTTTTCCATTTCCTGCTGAGTTTGTGGCGTTGCAGTGTAGTAAGTCGGAAGGATTTGCTGAAACGCAAATGTCGGTTTGATCGATACGGGTTTGTTATTCCGCGAATCACGCATGGTTGCGTCAATAGGTTGACTGTAGAATAAAGCTTAGGATCTGAAAATGTGTTGTTTCTATTTTCTTAAATAGGGGAAATAAAATGAAGCTATAAAACAAAGTATATGCAATATCCCTAGTAGGGAGAATGCTTTTATGTCTCCATAGATTCACTTACATTAATTTAGAAAGTTAGAGGCAAAAGGGGGCGGGTGGAGTGTCTTTTTTTAGTTTTGAGCTAAGCTAAAAAGTTTTGAGATTTAAGCTCCGCGGCAATATGTTGATATAGATTGTACGTTCATCATAAAAAGTGATAATCGCCAAAACAACTTTACCTTTGACTCCAAAATACGTGAATTTACAGTCAAGTTATGTTTTCGAATGAAACGTATTCTACGTTTTCTACTAAACAAGCTACAAAAATTTTCTGTTCTTTTAAATTTTCTCACGTGAAATTATGAAAAACGATGTATTTTTCGGTATGCTAATGTCGATTGTGGCTAATTCTATACATTTCAGTTCATACTGTATTTGAATCGATTGAATAAACAAAATATTAGATAAATGACACCTATTTCCAATTCTCACATCGACTAATGTCGATCCAAATGATTGACCTCAATAATAGCCGCCAAAACCTCTGGCTTCGCAGCTCACGCCAAGTGTTTGCAAAAGTCAGTAGGTATGTAAACCTACGCACAAGTCTTCCGACCATAATTGGAATCAGCTCAAGAGTGCTGTAACAAACTCGTCGGCTAATGAATTCCATCTTTCTACTCTTCATAAAACTCGCGCTGACTTTAATGGGGTGTAGGTTTTTTCTCTCCACTCGATCCATCTTGCACAGCTAGTGGTGGCTTCAAGTGTCTGAATAACCTGTTTCGGCGGCTTGCAGTAGTTCAGTAGCGCATACTTTCTGCTCCCCCATCTTGGTTCAACATGGATTTGAGCCCCTGCCCCGTGTGAAAGAACAAACGCCGCCAACGCATTTGAATAATTAAAGCCTGCACTAAATTAGCGCTTAGTTGGTGCCACCAACCTAATGGTAGGATCATTTGCAAACAACGGCAAACGGATGACTCCCAAAGGCACGAGCGCAATTTTCCCCCGTGAGTGTAATTATAAATGGATACAAAACAGTCATCGGGCCTTTGCTGTCGAGCTCTTTTATCACTTTCTTGAATTGAATAAAAACCGCTTTAGTAGGAGCATAATTGTAAAAAAAAAACAGCTTCAATATTTTGAAAGGGACGTAATTGCTTCTGTGGAAGTTGTTCCAGGTCCAGTCCAGCCATATTAAGTTCGTATTTCAACTTCACTACTTGATGCGAACACTTCTTCCACTTCCAGCTGGAAGTGGTGTAACGCAGGAAGCTCTAGGTTGCAAAAGTGGTTTCGCCTTTTTATAATAGTTATTCCAAGTTCGGTCGTAGCGATAAGTGGATCAGAAAAGTGTGCGAGACCGAATGGCTTAGAGTACAACGTATGTGTGGTGCGATTCAACGAGAAGGGAGGCAGATCATTACGACATTTGCGAATTTCAACGTATATGTAGCATTAAGTTTAACAATCCATAATGTATGTAGGATATAAAAATGTGTTAACTGTATTGCAGTGGACGAGTCATATGCAATGTATTAGATTCGGTTATCAGCTCGATTATCTAATGCGCACAATCGAATTAAATCTGATTCATGTAGGTAGTAGGTAGGTAGTAGATTATTATTTCATCCTTCTTACGGATTTTTACGTAAAGTTTGCATAATTTAATTCAGCAAACGAAACTTACACGGAAAATCAATATTTGTTGAATGATACAATAGTGCAAGGATAAGCGGAGACTTCTATAATCGACGATGATATTAATCTATATTTTGCAAATTCCGAATCCACGGTTGACATTGCCCTGTCATCTGAACAACTACGAATGGCGTGAATCGAAGTTAAACAAATGTTTACCGTCACGACATCAAGGTGGGGCGACTTCACTCAACTGATAACGCGGTTGATAGAGGAAGTGATATCAAACGTTGTCCCCCAGGGTTGGATTTCGTTGTATCGTTTTTGTTCTCCGACTTCTTGGAACTGTACTCTATCGTTTCTGCCCTTGTTCGTTGCCCACAGATGACACGCATTTCATTTCTGGAAAATTGACTAGGTAGAAGATGAATTAGAGCTATTTATGAAATTGATTACTAGTATGAATGAAAGTTTGTTGTATAAGAAAACAAATTTAGAAAAATATTTTAAGAAATATTTGCTCGACGTGTTATTTTAGGAGATTATTGAACATATCGGAAGCCAGAACTCATTAAATCTATTGAAAACTCTTCATTGGTACATGGTTAGTTTTTATATGGCCATTTAACATCGTATGGATTTTATAGTCTAACTTACCAAGTATGACCAGCTACCGGTGGAAGATAATAATGTGAAAGACTTCCGCCTAAACATCGGTGTAGCGGACCCATCAAATGAAAACGGAACTGCGTATAATCTACATATACATGATGTATCAGATGTGAATGGATAATATAATTATCCCAAGCGCATTACTCGCTGACGCTCATTAGTCATTACTATTACTTATTTAAGTGGCGATTTGGTTTGTTTCCGTCTCGTTTCGCAACGTAAAATATTTCAAGGTGAATGTTGTCAGTCATGGTACAGTTAGTCATGTACCTTTTATAATGAGAAAATGCGAAAGAAAATCTGCCTGCCACTTGTTGGTACAAATCTTACTGAGCGTCTGTTCTCCATGTTAGGAGCGGCTCACAACAACGTCTATTCTCCAGGTTATGGTCGGCTGATCAACATCCGAGTGCCAACGAGGGACTCTTAGTGAAACTGTGCACCATTGTCAACCGGGAATAAGGAGGAATGGTCCTTCGGAAATTTAGGGGGTTTGGTGTCAGGTCATACAAGCCAGACTTTAAGAAAAACTCACGCAACGAATAATCAACAGGAAAGTACGGACCGTAACAATCGGCGAAGACCACAGCGACGAAAAGGGAGTAGCGATTGGAAACTCTCTCAACTCCATCGAGGGCACCGTATACTCGCCGATGTGCTCAATGACCGTGGATTCAGCATCGTAGCGCTGCAGGAGGTTTGTTAGAAGGGATCGAAGGTGCTAACGTTTAGAGGTTATCATACCATCTACCAGAGCTGCGGCAACACACACGAGATGGGAACAGCTTGAGAGAATGTGCAGGTTGAGGATCAAAGGCCGGTTATTTAGCATAAGCATAATCAACGGAAGCACTGGTGGGACACATTCTATGTGCAGCTGGAACGTGAGTACGACAGCCACGTCAAAATCATCATAGGAGATTTAAACGCACAGGTTGGCCAAGAGGAGGAGTTTAGACCGACTATTGGAAAGCGCCCACCGGCTGACGAACGAAAACGGCCTACGACTAATTGATTTCGCTGCCTCAAAGAATATTGCCATTCACAGCATCTACTTCCAACACAGCCCTCCGTATCGGTACACCTGAAGATCACCAGTTCAGACAGAATCACAAATCGACCACGTTCTGATTGTTTGACGGCACTCTTGGCCGTATTTCCATTCCGGCACAAAACAGATAGGCATCATAGAACAAACTGCAAGTTTCAAAATAGACTCTTTGTGTTGTTCAGTTAAGCTTGACTTCCACCGCTAGTTTCACTAGGGTTTCAAAATCATTCCACGGCAAAACTGCCTATATGTTATGTGCTTTCGGCCTAATATTTAGTCGTTTCGGTCAAATGAGATTCGGATAGATGACCAGCGGCTTAAAGTGTTATTCGGCCAAGTGGAATTCGACCAAATGGCTTTCGGACAAATGTCCTTTGGTCATCTGGTATCTCCTTAAAACCACGCTTTGTCCAATATTAGTTAAAAAAGTATACGCTTCTTACTTCAAATGATGCATTTATCCGGCATAAAACTGGGGAGGGTATGATTCTTCCTTCAATAAATGCATTCGCTCGGATCAAGGCTAGGGTGGATATGATTTCTTTTTTCAATAAATTCATTAACTCGGTTTATGGTGAGGGAAGACATGATCCTTATTTTCAAAGGATGCATATGTCCGGCATAAGAACATAGAAGAAAATATGATTTATTTTTTTCCTTTCCTTTAAGTGTACGAAAATACCCGAAGATCGCTTCACAACCGAGCTTTTGATAGACGGCCCATATACCCATAGTGATGTAATACCAATAGATCCAGACCGACAAAGTGAAATGGTGTATGTATGAATCGAAGAACAGGTCATTATGATCCCTCTTTAAAAACACTTTCCATAACACCCAATCCTTTTCATAATAAAATGGAGAAACCTGCAAAAGCCACCCGTCTTAGGAAGATTCGCGCACTCTTGAGTATACAGTGGCCTCTCCACTAGATCTGGGCACCAATTGAAATTTTATCGGCGGCGGCGTGATAGATCATTTTCTACCAATGGCGGCGGCGTCACACAGTGGGACCAATCCCAAAAAAAGACGGTCATAAATGTTAGACGTGAATAAAATGGTCTAGCAGACCACATATTGTGATTTTTCATTGAATAGATGGTTCCTCTTCTCGGTATCAACGATCTGTAAGCTAAAGTATAACTATCGCAGCGAGAGGTGGAGCACCAGTCGTCGCAAGCACGCTATAGTTCTCTGTGACAACGTGCTTGCACCAAGTGGTGTATATCAAATATCAATGGCTGGCGCCGCCAATATAGAGTTCTCTTTCTATGAGCATTTCCACAGGTATTTAATTACCGATTTCAGCCGCCTCACCGCAGTGCTAAGAAAAAAAAAAAAATTGTTAGAAATTGTAAACATATGGAATATGTTCTGTTTCGTCCTGAAGTAAAGCTGTAGAAGCGCAAATTGTTACTTGATATTACGATTCATGTGAAACACTCATGATCTTTTTACAGAGTAATTTTGGAGAATTAGAAGTAAGGGATAAAATAAAATCCTCTCCCGAAATTATCCATTGCGACTAGACATAACATGACTTGATAGTTTATCCTACTTTCATTATCAATATTTTCAAAATGTCAGAACGCAGGAGCCTGTAAGAACTAATGATTACGTGGGGTTTCCTTAACAAAAGTATGCGTGAGACTAGAACAAATGGAGCTAGGGGCCGTACTGATATTACGTAAGCACTTATGGGGGAGGGAGGAGTGGCTTCTGTCCATGTAAATAAAAAAACATTTGTTTGAAAGAAATTTTACATGAGGGAGGAGGAGTCGAAAACCTCAGAAAAAAAATACTCACGTAATAAGTTTACGACCCCTAGACAATTGTCACACCTTTGCATTGGGGCAAATGAGAAGTAGAAAGAGAAGTAAAAACAAGTTGTGTGTTGCTGCACTTATCAAAATTGATTGGCAAGACCGAAAGGACCACCGTCAGTAGAACATAAATAACTAAGCGGGCGGAAGGTGGCAGAACCTAATTTCTTCTTGGATTCCTGACAAAAAAAATGAAGCTTCAGTGTAAATTCCATTGTTGGGTACCGATGGGTATCCTTATGAATTTTACAATGAAGACAGCAAGAAGATAATACAATAATAATTTTATACAAATAAAGACCGAGTACTTTCGGTGCGATCAAAAATAATTTACGAACGTTTAAGCGTGGCTTTGGGCCTAGGGTCTTAGGGCTACACTTTGTAAAAGTGCGAAATATAATAGGTTTGGGCGATGTATACGTTGTGGACAACATAATGAACAATAAGATAAATGTTACAAGATTTAACAGAATTAAAAATCAACAACATGCCCAACTTGTATTGACTGTAAAGGTAAGATCCACCCTAATAAAATGAATCAAAACTATGTTTTGATCATCGTCAAGTATTCTACTAAAGTTATCAATTTGGATCATTTTAAAAAAATGGTTTTTGACCGTCTTTTTGGAGATTGGTCCTTCTGTGTGTCACGCCGTTGATGATCGGCGGCGTGGGTCGTCGTGAATTAATTTCATGTAATGAACAGAAATTCCGGACTCCGATAGTTCCTCCAGACATTTCATGAAATTTTCCTAAAGTTCCTCCTGAACCTACTCCTGGAATTGCTGCGGGAGTTTCTCCATGAAATTCATCAAAAGTTTCTCCGGAAGCTCCTCCGGGAGTTCTTCCGAGAATTCCTCCGGCGTTTTCTCAGAAATTCCTCCGGAGGTTCCTTCAGAGATTCCTCCGGAGATTTCTTCATGGATTCCTCCCGAAGTAACTTCTGGAATTCCTCCATAAGTTACTCCTGGAATTCCTCCAAAAGTTGCTCCGAAAATTCCTCCAGAAGTTCCTCCTGGAATTCCTCCGGAAGTTCCTCCTCGAATTCCTTCGAAAGTTCCTCCTCGAATTCCTACGGAAGTTCCTCCTGGAATTCCTCCGAAAGTTCCTCCTGAAATACCTCCGGAAGTTCCTCCTGGAATTCATCCGGAAGTTCCTCCTGGAATTCCTCCGGAAGTTCCTCCTGGAATTCCTCCGGAAGTTCCTCCTGGAATTCCTCCTGAAATTCCTCCTGGAATTTCTCCGGAAGGTCCTCCCGGAATTCCTCCGGAAGATTCTTCTGCAATTCCTCCGGAAGATTCTTCTGCAATTCCTCCGGAAGATTCTTCTGCAATTCCTCCGAAGTTCCTCCTGGAATGCCTCCGGAAGTTCTTCCTGAAATTCCTCCGGTAGTTTCTCCTGGAATGCCTTCGAAGGATCTTCATGAAATTCCTCCAGCAGTTTCTCCTGGAATTCCTCCGGAAGGTCTTCTTAGAATTCCTTCGGAAGGTCTTCTTGGAATTCCTCCGGAAGTTCCTCCTGGAATTCCTCCGGAAGTTCCTCCTGGAATTCCTCCTGGAATTCCTCCGGAAGTTCCTCCTGGAATTCCTCCGGAAGTTCCTCCTGGAATTCCTCCGGAAGTTCCTCCTGGAATTCCTCCGGAAGTTCCTCCTGGAATTCCTCCGGAAGTTCCTCCTGGAATTCCTCCGGAAGTTCCTCCTGGAATTCCTCCGGAAGTTCCTCCTGGAATTCCTCCGGAAGTTCCTCCTGGAATTCCTCCGGAAGTTCCTCCTGGAATTCCTCCGGAAGTTCCTCCTGGAATTCCTCCGGAAGTTCCTCCTAGAATTCCTTCGGAAGTACCTCCGGAAGTTCCTCCTGGAATTCCACTAGAGGATTCCTAGAGCTCCTCCTGGAATTCCTCTGGAAGCTCCTCCTGGAATTCCTCCGGAAGTTTCTCCATAATTCCTCCGGAAGTTCCTCCAGGAATTCCTCCAGAAATTCCTCCGGAAGTTTCTCCAGGAAGTTCCTCCGGAAGTTCCTCTTGGAACTCCGGAAGTTCCTCTTGGAATTCCTCCGGAAGTTCCTCCTAGAATTCCTCTGGAAGTTCCTCCTGGAATTTCTCCGGAAGTTCCTCGTGGAATTCCTCGAAGTTCCTCCTGGAATTCCTCCGGAATTTCCTCCTGAATTCCTCGGAAGTTCCTCCTGGAATTCCTCCGGAAGTTCCTCTTGGAATTCCTCCAGAAGTTCCTCCTACAATTCCCACGGAAGTTCCTCCTAGAATTCCTCCGGAAGTTCCTCTTGGAATTCCTCGGAAATTCCCCCTGGAATTCCTCCGGAATTTCCCCTGGAATTCCTCCGGAAGTTCCCCCTGGAATTCCTCCGGAAGTTCCCCCTGGAATTCCTCCGGAAGTTCCCCCTGGAATTCCTCCGGAAGTTCCCCCTGGAATTCCTCCGGAAGTTCCCCCTGGAATTCCTCCGGAAGTTCCTCCTGGAATTCCTCCGGAAGTTCCTCCTGGAATTCCTCCGGAAGTTCCTCCTGGAATTCCTCCGGAAGTTCCTCCTGGAATTCCTCCGGAAGTTCCTCCTGGAATTCCTCCGGAAGTTCCTCCTGGAATTCCTCCGGAAGTTCCTCCAGGAATTCCTCCGGAAGTTCCGCCTGGTATTCCTCCGGAAGTTCCGCCTGGTATTCCTCCGGAAGTTCCGCCTGGTATTCTTCCGGAAGTTCCGCCTGGAATTCATCCGGAAGTTCCTCCTGGAATTGCTCCGGAAGTCCCTCTGGAAGTTCTTCCTGGCATTCCTCCGGTAGTAGATGATTTGTATATTCATCATTTGCCTTCAAAAATTGTTCCATTCCAGGTCATCCAAGAATGACCCGAAAAAATGATTGAAGAATTTTTTGGATGTTCCTTCAGAAATTCTCCAGAACATTCCCAAAAAAAATTTCTGGAAATTCTTCCGATTCCTTCATGAATTTCTACAAAAAATCTGCCGGAAATTATTTCAAGAAAGCCCTACAATCCGACCCTATTTCCCCAAGTGCTAATTCTGAAAACAGGGAAATTCAGTCTAGAATTCCTCCGAAATATGTTAAGAAATTGCTCTGGTAATTCTTCCAGAAGTTCTCTCACTTTTGCTATCACGAGCTTCCCCAAGAATTCTTCCAGAAATTCATCCAGGAATGGCAGCGAAAATTATTTCAAGAATTCTCTAAAAAAAATTCCCTACCCCAACCCAAGTAATGTCTACAAAACTTCCTCCGGAAATTCGTTTTGAAACTCCCCCAGAAATTCCTCAAGGAGCTGCTTCGGAAAATTTATCGTTCAGAAAGAGAATCCCCGATGGAAGGACAGCAATACCTAGAGGATTCCTGGAAAAAAATCCTGGTTTGAATCCCTGGAGGAATTTTTGGATGACTTCTTGAAATAATTACACTCTAAATAGTGAACCTCCCAATGGACTAGGAAAAACTGTCGGAAAAAAAACCAGAAGAGTTGTTGAAAATATTTGATTTGACAAATTTTGATAAAAATAATCGAGTGGATTTTACGATGGACTTGAAGAAGAAATTACCAAAGAGTTCCTAAGCTAGAAGTTGGAATATTATCCAAGGGAGTTCACGGGGAATTTAGGAAAAAATCAAATGAAGTTTTGAAATAATTTTAGCCGAAATACCAAAAAAATCTAGTTGTAGGATTTCTAAAGGTATTATACATGCAATTCCTTAAATATGTAGCTCGTTGCATACGTTGTATAGCAAGAAATCTAGAATCCTGAATGAAATATGACCAGAACACACCGAGATAGACAAATCGAGATGTGAAGGTTATGTAGAAAGCCCAAATGTATGTAGATTGAAGGGACTGAGAAAACCATCGACATAAGGGGAGATATCGAGATATGGAACATCGAGATGTAGAGAGTTGACTGTATTTGTTGTTGTGCTTTGGGCAAGTTTTCCTGCGTACCCATATCTTGCTAGCTATCTTTGTTAACATTTAAAAAGATCCTGCTATTTTGTCGTGTTATGGTGGAACCAACGTCACTAAATCGCTCGGAAAATTCTATTCAGCTCTGATGACAACTACGCCAATCGACCGTTATGCCAAACGGTCAATGATTATTATTTTTTTTGTAACACACGAATAATTATTTTCGACTGATTGACAGATATGGTTATGAATTTCTGTTTCTCGTATTTTACTTGACCATGCTTTAAAACCGATAATGCTTCAAACCAATTTAGCCCATTGAACACTTCTATCATTTATTATAACACGTTTTCTATCCTTTCTGTTCCATTCCAGGTAAGCTCGAAACTTCCGACCTGTGATTGTGACCTTACTTGACCTGTACATCCTGTAAGTGCTATAACCATAAAAGGAGTTATTACCGCCCTGACGACGTCTCAATAAAAAAAGTCGGGATTCTCTGCTGACGGAACAGCGCACGAAGTTATTGGTCCTTGATGGATGTCTTGCGTTGATAGGCTGACTGGTTCTGATCGAACTGAACTACCCACGACGAAAACATCACTTATGCATGTAAATATGCTTTAATTCTCACCGCCATATCTGCCATATGTACATACTGACTGGACGGATATGGCAACAAGCAAAGCACTACACGATGGAGTTAACCTCGGAGCGACAGCAAAACATATTGTTGGGAGCGTCAGACGAGTGAAGGGGAACCGCATTAGTAGAATTACACATCCCAATATGGTATCGATGATCGCTCGAGTAGGCAAACATGTTGTTATACTGCATGGGTTTTCTCGTGTGTGGTTGGTTTTGTGATTTTGTTGGATTTGTTCAAATCTTTTGCGTCGTAAGTTTTGTAAATTAAACATTTTGAAGAATTTAAACATGTAGATGTGATTTTAAAATTGTATTAAGAATTGTGTTAAACGCTGAAAGAAATAATTTCTAAGAATTTTATTTCATATGGGCGATGTCGATTTTAACCTTGAATCTTCAATTGGCGATCATACGCAGCGTAGAAACCATGTCATTCATGTGACTGGATGATGAAACTTGTTCAACCTATTTGCCAGGATGGATGAAAGGATGAAACACTTCTCTGACTTCAGCAATATAAAAACAAAAAACATCTTTTACGAATATTTATTACTAAGTTATGAACTTCGGTGAACATTTGGACGGCATTTCTTCACTTTGTCGTTAGGACTTTCAATTTTTATTGTTTAACTCTCGTCTACCGACAGTTGAAGGTACAGGAAGGCTTGTTACAATAATTAAATTTTGATAAGAGGGACGAGTGCCATATATCAATTGACACAGTTATATGCAATGAGTTGTTATCAATGGATATGTGTATATGAATGTAGATATTTTGATTTATAACCCAGCCAACACAATATCGCATATGACAGCGAATGAATGTGCAAAATGCATCCAAAATGTACGTATATAACACTTATCCCAACACTTGTTAGTGCATTAGTGCATCACATTCATTCTACACCCTCCCTTCTCCTTCGGTCACGCTTTTTAAAATGTGTGATAAATAAAATGTCACAAAGTCTTGGGGCCTCTTCCGTTTAATCATCGGACGTCATTTTTAAATGCAACCCAAACGATGATGAAGATGATGAAATAATTTGTGATGTTTAAGAAGTGTTTTCCTTAGAAATTCACAAGAATTTTTCGTGGAACCCTAACGAGGCGGGAAACTTGTGGTATTAAACATGGATACATATTATGAAATTGTTATAAAACTTGATTGAATTCTGAATGCATCAAAATTGTTATAATATATTGAATTGATTCACTTATGTATTCAATTGAAAACCACCTGTTCAAATAATGATGATGATAAAATATTTTTAGATCATGTAATATCTACACAAGAGAATCATCTTCTATGCATCAGAAATTATTACAACTTTTTCTTTTGTCGACAATAAATCTCGTGTTTATTACTTTGCATGGTCTGCGAAGCACAATATCATCATTTGATGTCAGCAGTCAGTGGCCGAACGTGACACACGCGGAACCTTCTCTGCATATCTCAATGAGAAGGGAACAGGTTTTTTTTTTATCGTCGCCTAAAACTGCCTTGACCTGCTGCCATTTTGGTGGATTCGTTGGCCTAGCCCAAACAGTTCATGGCCATGGTGACAGGTTCAGTGCAATTAATGTGGCCCATCGTCATTCAATTAGGGTCTAATGAAATTCAAACTGACATTTTCCAGTAGAACATTCGCATAAGAATGGGATTTTTTTTTATTGCTTTCTGTTCGCCCTCCAGCTTTTCATAAAAGTTATGCGAGATATGTCAGTCACGCGCGATATTTCGTAATTAAAGAGAAACAACATTCCCAATCCCCGGAGGCTGGGAGTGCACCGCAAAGTGAATCTTAATTAAATTTGTTAACCCTCTTCAAAAACCGAAAAATGTACATCCAGAATCTCGAAACTTTCCAACCGTTGCAACCAAGTAGCGTCCGGCGGACATCCGATGGGTCCGATGATTTATTAAATTTACCTCGCAAAAGCCATCTCCACCGAATGTTGTTGCTACAACAACCCATCTGGCCTTGTTCCATCCTGGTGGCATTGAAATCATCGCCCCGAAACCCAAACCCAAAGTTTTCCGCCTCGAAAAATGGACTTCACCCACACTACCGCCGGAAAAAGAGCTTGATTGTAAATAATAGCCAGTGCCTCCACTGCTATAAGAGAGCTGGACAACCGGCACGAATCCCAGGCTCCGATGTGTCAGGAACGTCAGGATTGGCTTTGTGCAGTGCTGCTGCCGCATCAGTGTTTCCGACACATCCCACTGGATTCTGTCTAGACTCATCCCACAATGAACTCTGTATCTCGCATTGTACTACGCGGTACAAACGGTATCCATTTCATCCCGACAGCCAGCGGTAGCAGACGGAGTTTTGACGGTTCGACGATTTGGTCGATGAAGAGGAAAGATTGGGGGTAGGACAAGTTCGCGTCTGTCAGATGGGGGTTATTTGTTAACTTCATAAAACTACAATTGCACAACTCCCCTTGCGTCGGCGAAGTCCCATGATCAGAATGAAGAGCTGTTGTACTGTTTCTGCGGTTGGTGAAGCTGTTTGAAGTTTTAATTAAATCTCATATATTCATTGTTGCACCCATGGCATCAATGATTCAATAGACGAAGTCGCCGAATGGGAGCATCGACGATGGTATTGTGCATTGTGGCGATCCCAGCCCGAGAATGCACTCCAATTCAGTCTTTGTTCGGAAACTGCCAATCGAGGGACACACACGCACATGAAGATTTGAATATTGCATACTCGCTCATACTCGAATGCGAAATTGACAATTTACTTGGTTACTATTATTTAGTACTGTGCCATTGGAAATGCGTAATTGCATTGCTAAATTCCACCGACTAAGGTTCTGAATTTGTGATGAATCACGCAGGTATCTCAAGATCGAATTCCCCTGAACTCGGTTGTTTACAGCCGGCACTAGGCCAACAAACACGAACACTTGGGAGTTCACGATGACCAAGGCAATCAAATATCGACAGCAGCTCGCCATCGTAAACGTAAACAAAGCAAAGCTTTGTGTGCTCTCCGTTCGCTCGGTAACTACTGGCGTGGCATGGCACAGTTAGCGTGAAATTCCTATCACGGAATTTCGCGTTTTTTTTTTGCGTTCTATTCACGTCCACCTAAATTAGCTCGTTCATCGCGCGCGCGTTCCGCAATTGATGACTTTGTCGACCTGCGCACAATGGTTCAGAAAAGGCCAAAATCTCACAATCCAATCAATTGTCAGAAATTGAAGTCCTTGTGGTTGAATGAATATGTTAATAATGGATTTTTATACAGATTTTCAAACCTATGCTACCGGTGACTCTTAACGTGGTTGCGGATCCAACGGTCACATGTTCGACACTTGTCGCAGAATTTTTTTGTAATCATAATTTTAGAGCATATCGTTATATTGTTGTAAATGATATAATAGAGCTCGTATGTACGTTTATAGCCTCAAAGTGCATTGTTTATCCCTAAGTTAATTCGAATATAATAACATGTAGCCAGTATATTACTACTGTGGCACAGTAGTAATGTGTGCCAAAATGTGGCACTCATGCACAGAAACCGTTAGTTGAGTAACAAATAACGACATCGGAAGTGTAGTTCTATGTGATCTAGTTCTATGTGTCTACGTGATGCGCTCAACAAGCTCCTCGAAAGAAATTATAATCGTTGAGATCTCATCTGTCAAAATAGACGAAATCGGGTCAAAAATAAGTGTTATAAAATTTAAAAAAAAATTGAAATTGTTGAAGAACATAATACAATCAAACCAACAGGTTCGAATCAGATTTTGATGCTTTGGTCGATATTTTCGCGGAGTAAGCCACTGTGCTGCGGTCACACCATCACAATGTAGATAATAGCGGGAAGCATCATGAAATTCAGCACAGCCAACAAATTCGTATTATACTGAAGTTTGCCACTAAGTCACCAATAGAACAGCAGAGTATTCTACATACTAGTGGTTTGCTTTTTACGATGCTCAGAATAATTTTATTGAATGGCGAATATCATGATGCACCAGGTGCTCATTTGGATTGAAGCATCGATGGATGGCTCTGAATGAGAAAATGTTTACTAACGAGAAGCCATTTGTTAGATTGTTTAAAATACGATTTGTTCAAATCGGAGCATTCAGATGTGAGATTCAAATAACAACACTTTCGCTGGTTTATCGATTTCAGTACACTCATTTGTGGAATCATAATTTCTTTTAGCGATTCTCGCTGATTTCATTTAATACTTACGTGAGTCCACGAGTTTCAAACAAATACCTAATTGTATAATAATAAAATGATGGTGCCTTTCTCGTGCATCATAAAATGTATTAAAAAAAGTACATGAGATAGGTAAAAATAACACTTTAGGCCGATAGATCCCATAATTATCGGATTTACTTCTAACGGCGATGCAGTCTTGGATAATCAAAACAAATGTTTTAGATTTTTCCCGACGTTTCGACTCTATTTCGAGTATTCGTCAATTCCATAAATCGTTGAACCGTTACCGCCTTCGGGGAAGATAGAAGTTTAGTGAGAATCAAGTGAGCGACTAAGTGAAATTAACCCGATGTAGAATTTAAGAATTGACACCAATAGAATGTGTACCTTTAAACGACAAACGATTTTGTAGAATTCTTTCCGTTCAAAATTTCAAAAACAAAGACTGAATTTTAAAATGGAAACTGAGTGACCAGCCTGAACACTATGGGTCTACGGATTTTTTTTTGAGTGAACATATAGCCTTTCGGTACACTTAGTGTACAAGAAAGGCAAAAAAACTTAAATGGTATTTTTATTATTATTATTTATTTTTGACACTTCACACCTATAAAAGTGCATTCGTGTCAATTAAAAATAAAAAAGTGTATACATAATCATAATAATTTTACATTTCATTTTTTCCGTGATCTGGTGTTATACACCTTCCAGTCATTATTCTTTTCTGATTCACAAACTTCATGGTCATCCTGGCAGGTACGCTTCGGTAGATTTATTTCATAACATCCACTTGTTTCTGTTCCAGCCGACAATCGCCTCTTCGCTGTTGTGATGGTCTCGTTCATATTATCGCCCTCATTGTGATCGCTATTGTCATCATCATCATCGTCGTCGTCGTTGTTTTCGGCTCCCTGATTTTGGTTGTTGATTGGTGTTGGTGCCTTTGGTGGAGCGACATCGCTGTTATTGTGTCTCATGTCATCCGAACTCAATTTTGCTTGGACGGTAGAAGCTGCTGTTGTTGATAGAGTTTTCTTGTAGTACGATACCAGTGTGGTTTCGTTGTCAATGACGATGCGTGCGATATGTACGTACCACGCGGACACCGTTCAACACACCCGGGAAGAAATTCTTCCAGGCCTCGTTGTGGATAGAGATGACCTTTCCATATTGTTCCATATGGCTCGAAATAATGTCGTTAGACATCCGAGGAGGAAGATCGTGGATCCTCACTGTTGTAGTAGGGCCTTCAACATATACAGGTACATAATATGTCACACCGAGATGCACAAGTGAGTGTATGAGGTGGTTCTTCTTTTGTAAGCGTAAAGCTACTCCGGCGTCGAGCAGTTCGATGAACACGCAATTTCTAATGTTGTGTAGCTGGATGCTTTTAACATCAGCCATATCTAGTTTAATAAACTTTTCCAAAAACTCCTGTACCTGGTTTAACGAAGGACGATGAGGCAAGACACTAAAGTCCCTCACAATTGTGTTTTTGCGATGCGACATCTTGCTCCGATTGCAAGATATTTTCACACCAACAGTATTGTTAAAATCTTGTTAAAAACTAACAAAATAGACATCCGTCGCGCGAGAAGCGATTACCAACTGTTAAATGGTATTGAGATACGATAAAACGGTAGCATGATCCACCCACAATTGTAACTAGTAGTGAATAAAACTTATCGCTCAGAACTTCTTCTGAAAAGCAACCTTGTTCTCTTTCATTTTTATCAAATAAATTATCACCTAATGAGTCCAGAATCAGATTTTTAGAAACATATGTTTTTCATATGTTTTTTAACCATTTCATTTATTTGGTATGCTCAGTCGTGTGTGACACTTTGCGGAGCCGCAATTCTTAAGTATGATATCTTTATAATTTGTATCATCTTATCATTAACAGTTAGTAGAGAAGAGACATAGACCATAATACTCGTGGTGACTCAAGGTTATAATTTACTCAATTCAGGATGGACGGGGTAGGGATTTGGGTTTAGGTTATTCCAGCCGGCTCACCCGGCCGTTTGACGTCGGAAACGGTTTGGCATGACGTCGTGCTCGATTTTGATTCAGCAGGGAGGATCTTCCGGATGACCATTGCTTCGTGGTACACGGAACAGAAAAACAGAATCGAACAAGAAAAAAAAACTGAGAAAGAGATAAACACGGGCATTAGACTTTGATATCAGCCTAGCATATAATCCACATCGCGATCTCCCAAAACACCTTTTTCATGTTTAATAATGGTCGTTACATATTAAGGTGACTTAATTCTTAAAACTTATTTCACTGAATCAACAATTTGACGCCACAAGACACGGATTGAGGTAACACATCTCATCCTGAGTTGCGCCTTACGCTCGTCAAGTCGTTATGTACCTGATCCGTCTACCTTGTCGATCCGATCCACGTCCTTTTTCTCCGATCGGAGAATAATTTTCGAAGGAGCTTATGTTCACATTTCTGAACTTCTGAACGCACTGGTTTTACGCCCCAAGTCCATGTCTGCATTCGAATGAACATTGCTCGACACAAACACTTCATTAATCATTGTGCGTCTGGTACCTTGATGTTAACTCAAGTTCATTTTGGAAAACCTTAAACATCTCATGTTCAAAGAAATTTGAATCATATGATTATTGAACCGGATTGGGTGTATACTAGGGTGTCCCAAAAAAAAAATCGATGTTCGAAAAGTCATTTTTAGTCATTTCTGCACATAGTAAGCACACTCAGTGACAGTCAAATGGATGAATTGGGTTGAGTAGTCGTCTGACTATGTCATTCTATGTTTTGAATAATCATGCGATGTTTGTCAAAATTCGGACCGAAGTTGCTTCATGAAGATGAATATTTTAAGCTCTGTGTGAGACTAACTTGGATGCTCACCCTACACCACCTGATTCACGCTCTAGCACACCAATCTGAGACTTATTTGGGTGCTCACACTAGCACACCCTGCCACTCCTCCTGAAACACGCTCTGATACACCATGTGAAACTTACTTAGGTTCTCACTTCTGACATGCCATGTTTAGTAAAACAAGCGTTCAAGTTGGTTGTTACATGAAGAATGACATTTATTGGAACAACTACAGTCACTCTGAAAATTGAGCGTACAGCATGGATTAGATGATTTTCATTCCAAAGGAAATTTAATTTTTGGCTCGGTTGTTTTTAATGCATTTCAATATTCATCTCTTCCTTCAATGTATGCATACATAAAATAATTGAAATTTTTTCTCTGTTACTGGTGACAAAATTGAGCGTACAGGGAATGTTTTTCTATAAAATTCCATATTATAAAAGCGATTCATGTGATTTAATGTTATTTTTAATGGTTATATTTATTATAATAAATATCCCGAGTAGACGAAAATAGCTCAATAATATCAAATGTTGATAAGATAGCAAAATGGGATATGGACATGATTGATATAAGAGATAAAAGATCAGACGATAATATCAAAATTTTGCACTAAAATATCATCAGAAGATCAAGTTATGCTATTTGTAATAAGTGATCAATATCATGTGCCACTAGTTTGTTCTTTTCCATAGCATATCTTGATATTTAAATGATATTTCGGTGCAAATTTTTGATATTGTTGCCTGTTCTTTTATCTCTTATATCAATCAAGTCCATATCATGTTTTGTTATTCTGTTCATGGCTTCTGCCCGGGATCCGCTACATAAACATTCAATGTTTTGAAATTAAACCATGTTTTGGTCAAAATGGCAAACAAGTAAGATGTATAAACAATGCTATTTAACCATTCAATGCTGCTGGGCAAAAAAGATGCTTGAAGATATGGATTTCACCGGCATCGTGTCTTATATATGATAGATAATCGAGATCGAGCGAGACATACGATAAATTTGAGAAAACTCAGAACATTGAAAACAGATGCAAACATACAGAGAAAACGACAAATGTTGGGAATGGCATAATTTAAATTTAGTATAACTTTATTAAAAAGTCGATGTATATGTAGCTTATAAGCTCAGAACACTCATTAATAATAATATTAATAAAAGAGCAGCACTCGGATACATTATAAGATGTCATTTTATATTTGAAGACTCAGTCACCGTAGGAACAAATTTGGTTGAATCTTTTAAATTCACTAAGATATCATTAAATAAGCTGCCAAACTTTTAAAAAAGTTCATTTTTGCTCGCCAAATGGAAATCATCCAATTGTATCCCTTGTGGTAACAGATCGTAGAGTTTAATCCAAATTTAATTATGAAATTACGATTTTAAGGTATCTTTTCAATATTAAATCAAAAGTGCTCTACGGGGTTGAAAAGCTGTATTTATGTTCGGTACCTTAAGATACACCTTGTACTTTTATAATTTGACTTTGAATGATTGGACTCAATAATATTACTCTTAATGAAAGACCTGAGACAATAATCGACCTTTAAAACAAATTTAAGTTGAAGACACTAAATTTGAATTATGCCATTCCCAACATTTGTCGGTTTCTCTGTATGTTTACATCTGTTTTCATCATTACCGACTGAGTTTTCCCAAATTTATCGTATGTCTCGCTCGATTTCGATTTTCTATCATATATAAGATACGATGCCGGTAGAACATACAAGTTAAAGCATCTATTTTGCCCAGCATTATTGAATTGTTAAATAGCATTGTTTTTACCTCTCACTTGTTCGTTATTTTGACCAATACATGGTTTAATTTCAAAACATTGAATGTTTAAGTAGCGGATGTTTATTATAATTTTAATCGTGTTTTTAAGAAGAAATTTTATAGAAAAAAATTAGCTGTACGCTCAATTTTGTCACATCTAATAGGCGTATTTTGAGAATCCCTGCCCTTTGGTTCAGAAAGGGTAAGGGCGCGTTCTGCCAACTTGGTCGAGGCAGATTTCAAGTGTGAACAAGTTACTACATGGACGTTCTAAAGTGCCTGAATGAAATGTGTAGCTTGTGAGGAGCCCTTGAAGATGTGATGTTGGATCAGTATCTTGATATTAATCAGAATTTATAATGTAAATTATTATAATTTTTTTAATAACACTACTTTATTCCGTTACGTATTTAGTATACTTGAGTTTTAACTAAAAACACAATGTCAGTTTTGATCACAAATACAATGTCGGTAGTAATTACAAACTTATACTTATCAGTATTTTTACTTGATTCGCTATCCTAATTAAAAACTCCGATATAATAATATTCATAGTTTATCGCGTGTATTCAGAATCAGAGTGTAAAATAATCGAAATTTTTTGGTGAAGTCCATTTTTCTTCATTTGTCAGTTCACTTCCGACACATTCATAGTCGGCTCTGGACAGTCAATATTCAGTTGAATATTAGTCATTGAATATTTATGCACATTTTACAAATTGATAGATTATCTGAAATCTGAACACGTTTCAAATGAGTAAAGTAATGTATCACATAGAACTGAATCCGATTTTCATCCGCGAGGCACTTTCAACGGTAAACATCAACATAAACAATGCTAATTATGTTTATTTTTACAAAGTAAACACACTCAGTGACAGTCGAATGAATGAGTTCGTGGAGTAGTCGTCTGACTATGTCATTCTATGTTTTGAATATTCATGCGATGTTTGTCAATATTCGGACCGAAGTTGCTTCATGAAGATGAATATTTTACGCTCTGTTCAAAATGTTTTGTTCAAAATTACAAGACCTAATAATGATCCATAATTTACATCCGCTGAACCATTCTGAACGGCCGTATTGAGAATATCACCTAGAACATATTCTCTGCTTAAATAACAGACGCGAGACGCCTGATGCTGGATTATCTGATTTTCCTCAATCTCTGGTACTTGGCTTCCCGGTGGAACTTATATTGAGTATCCTTCGGAAAGAATCTGTGCCCGGGATGGGGGAGTCAATTAAGGCAACATTCGTTTGAACAGTGACTTGTCTTTGTGGGCGGGGACTCGAGCTCGAGTGTTGATTTCGGGAGTCTGGTGGCGCTCTCGCGCGGACCAGCACTGTCAACAGCGAGACCCTCGCGTGCGTGTTGATGGTATTGGTTTGCATGGTTTGTTGGATTCGTCGGGTCGTCGTTTGGGTCTTTGTTTGCGGCAGCGTATGGGTAGTTTTGAGACTTTGGTCTTGAAATGATATTCTCAAGCATTTTTCTTACATTATTTCTCCCTCCCCTCGGATAGGTTATCTTGCCGCGATGGGTGGGCTTATGCCATTAGCACTGATATGGCAAACAAAGACATATCCTGTCGTGGTGATATCACATGTTCACTATTTTTTGTTTAATGCCGCGTCACATATAATCTGGCATTGATGCACTGATTTTACGCATGTGCATGTGATTCAACGGACATCGTATCTTGGAGTCTTGAATGGTGGTGCAGACAGGTAGAGGTCCTTTTCATCAGTAATAATGATCTCTGCTATGCGGCAATACTTTTCAGAGGCGTTCCCTGATGATGATGAGTCGTAGCCACGCTTAAACATAGCTAGGTAAGAATTAACCAGTAGAAAATATCATCAAGACATTCTGCATTTTTTCACGTTTGCTTAACTCTTAAGCGGTACTTACTTATACGCTTGAACTAGGATACTCGCCTGAGAGGAGGTGACCTTTAGCAATAGAGACAATGAACTGACATCAAAACGTAACATAATCTACAATGAGTATATAATTGAACTGAATTACGTAGGAAACATAAGATAACCAAGACAGACAGAGTAATAATGATACAGTGCGAAACATTCGACATAATTATGACTAGATTAACAGTAGATCCATAGACATAAAGATCTACCATAAGACTTCCTAACCCTATCAAAAATTTGAAGCTCAAGAAATGTCTGTAGAATTATTACCTGTTGAATTTTATTCGGAGGCGATTTCGAAGCTTTTGAAGACCAACAGGCCCATAGCAACAGTATTCGGTGTTGTTAAGTTGAGAATTTTTGATAATTGCTGGACGCACGTTTCTGAAGTGAGGCCTGGTAAATAGACTAAATAGATTCCAAAATAAATTTTAAACGAGTCATATTTATCAAAATCTAGTGCGTTATTATTGTTTCAAAATGCACTGAGTTTTCTCTCCTTGCCATCATATCTACAATAAGACTGACTCTCGCGATAGATTTTAAGCTTATTATTTTTTGAGCTTCATTTGTTTGATGGAAACTGCAAATTTAAAAAAAAATTGACTGACTAGTTTTTGTTTGCGTTAACATTGTAGTAGGGATAGTAGTGATAATTGCTGATCTCGATGAAATTGTGAAAAAAAATGGTTGTTGATATGAAAATGATGATGTTGTGTGGTTATGCAAGTGTTAGTGAAAAGGTTAATGCACAAGTTGGTATTGGTGCTGTAGACATAGTGACAGAAGAAGCCAGGTTAAAGATAGAGTTGATTTGGGATGGGAACATGTTCGCAGTGAGTATGAAGAATGAAATGCAACATTGAGTTGAGGTGCTAGAAGTGGGAATTATTTTATAATTATACGAGAAATAATGTAAAATATTCGGTACATGTCCAATGAAAGCTAGTAGAAGTGTCGGTTTTTATATGATATATAACAGCGCTGTTTTGAAGATCGATTCATTGTGTGTGTGTGTTCATGACTGTAAATAAGATATTTGTGATGACAGGGACAATAGTAATTATGATAGTGATGGTGGTGAAAACGATAATAAGTGATGCTACCGGGATTATTTTGTAGAAAGCTATTTGAATCAGACCTTAACAGTGACCATTTGAGCAACGTAGCTTAGAAACGTCTGTTAATGATCAAAAATAGAGGCGTGTAGAAGCAAATGTAATCACCGGATCAACAGGGAATAGACCTAGTGTTAAGTTGGAGTGATGAGTGATAGTTATAATGGTGAAAACGGTGATCATGTTATTGAAGGGGACTATTTAATAAAACTATTTGGATCAGGCCTAAAACAGTGACCATTTGAGCAGCGTGGCTTAGGAACGTCTGTTATTGATCTAAAATAGAGGCTCATAGAAGCAAATTTAATTACCGTGGGGAATAACAGGGATGGACCCGGAGTAGAGTTTGAGTCGAGAAACTGCCAACACATGAAAAAAAAAAAATCTAATAGGCGTATTTTGAGAATATTTTCAAACAAATAAACTTTAGAGAAAAAATTACAACAATTTTATGTACATTGAAGGAAGGGATGAATATTGAAATGCATTAAAAACTACCGAGCCAACCATTTTTTTTTCCTTTGAAATTTTCGAATGTAGCCAACTAATCCATACTGTACGCTCAATTTTGAGAGTGACTGTATGTCATAACCTACCTGATATATTCAATAAGTAACATACTACACAAGCGAGGTACTACACAAGCGAGGCTGACTTGGGTGCTCACCTCTAATGGTGTATACACACGGTCAAGCAGTTTGACGAACATTGACTCCACCCCTCGTTTAGTCAAGCATTGACCATGTTCTACAAATCGCAACACGAACACTCAATTTATTCGACCAACAGTATCACACACAAACGACCGAAGTGCCAACTAACACCAACCATCAAAAAATATATGGGGGTTTGTGCGACTTTACTACAAACGCTCAAATATGTTCGGCAAACTTTGACTCCGCCCCCGATAGCTCAAACCAAAATCAAACCGCTTTGATTTTTTCCAACCGAGCCGCCAACTGTCAAATGGTTGTTCGAACAACTTCACACACGGTCAGACAAAGCAGCAACTGAGGTATTTTCTCTGGGGTAGAGTCAATGTTCGTCAAACTGCTTGACTGGTGTGTACGTACCATAACACACCACGTGAGGCTGACTTGGATGCTCACTCTACTCTCCTCTGCCATGCCTCGAAATGTGGTTTGTTTGATTTGGAGGAGATTAAAAGTGGTTCTGGTGCTATAACCACGAATGATATATCTAGCCTATATCGTCAAATTACATTTTTCTAAACCCGTTGCTTTACTCCAACAGCTCTAGTGAAAAATTGAACATCACCAGACACAATATTTTGTAATGTACAGAAACTAGAAGACAATTAATTAAGATGCGTTTTTCGTTAAGTGTAAGATCTTGAGTATTCCTTTTAGCAATGCAGGTTTTCTTTTAAACCTGCTCCCAATGCAATGGGGAAGCGCTATGATCAGTGCAATGAAAATTTTAATTTCCCATACTAATTTCCATGTTACGGAGTCTCCAATAGCCCTGCGAGCAAATACGTAGGATTGCCAATCCGAAGATGGCGAGTTCGATTCTCGATTCGGTTCAAGTTGATTTCGGGTGGGAAACATTCTCGACTCCCTGGGCATAGTATATCCTTGTACTTGCCACACAAGATACATACTCCTGCAATGGCGGGCATAGAAAAGCTTTCAACTAATATCTGAGGAGATGCTAACAGAATACTAAGTTGAAAAGCAAGCCAAGTTCCAGTTGGAATGTAGAGCCATTGAAGAAGAAGAAGAATTTTGTGAACTTGAAACGCCTTGCGCTGTGAAATCAGCTCAAATTTTCCCACCCATATGATTATCCTTCGAAACTAATAGGGTCGTGTAACGCTTTAAAAGTTTCGGATGAAGTCTAAGTCGTTCAATCAGTGTCAATGTAAATGTTACTAAGAAATATAAAAGGTGGCCATTTTGAGTACCACGAATTTTCAATTTTCATTTTCGAACAAGGATCTATCCAGGTAGGACTTTCTAGGCATAATGTACTGAGGTTACCCAAATGTATTGAGCTTATGTTATGTTCGGTTTTGAAATTTTAACTTAATTTTTTTTTTCCTACATAAAAAGTTAATCATTTTTTGAACTATTTTAAGTCCCTATATTTTGTGAATACGTATATTTATTATGTGGCCTGAAAATTATCCGTTTGAAAAGTGATCTACTTTCCTTGTTAGTGCACCAGCACCAGTTGTCCGGTATGTTCCGCGCCAATGTGTGTATTAGTGTTAAACGTCAAGTTACAGCCGCAGATTTTCTGCAAGGATGGGAAATTTATTGAGTGCTTCCACAAGATCGCACCCATGTTACGAGATCCGATTCAAGAACTCAATTTTCCAATATCTGAACGCTTCCTAATATCTGCACATTCCAAGATGTTGACTCAAAATTGTGAACTGTGCCGAGCTAAACCAACTTGACTGCAGCAGCCAGGTCAGTAACTGCTGCCGGGACATTTGAAGCTGATAAGCCCATGGAAACTTTCGTAGCCGCTACGTGGGAAATTATTCTGGACAAACTAAATTGGTGAGCACGTTCCAGTTCTTTACTTTTCTTTCACTTATTGCTTCACCAATCTATAAAAATATGCACTAAATACGTACAGGGCACCGTTTGTTGCTATTGCCGCGGATATTATGGGAGTCCCAGGTATCTGGTTCACGCTTTAGTTAGTATCGGTGGCTCTTCTTGGCCTTCTATTCCCTGAGTAGTTAGTACGAATAAGGGCGTCCTTGTGAAATTTGGCTGTACCTGTTATGAACAACTAATACATCCCTTTCCCCACACTTCCTGAAAAAATCTTTATTGCTTCAGATGGATTCCTTTTTGTCGTACTAGTTGTCGTAACAAAAAGGGCACCATTACGGAGCATGAGATCTGATCAAATTATTCGTAGTTCTACTTAATCAACACCTCCGGTTAGGTGAGGGATAGAAGATGACTCACACACACACACATCAAAAGTTAATCATTTTTTTCTTTCAAGGGAGATTAGAAAGAATTTTGAAATATAGAAGCATTGATAGTACCCTCTCAGTCTCTGTGTCGCTCTTAGTAATTCGTTTTGTATTAGTCATTTTGCTCTTAGTCATTCAGGTACGTTTTAATGGTTAAACAATTCTCGGGCAGAATGCTTCATGGGCTCTTTCGTCATTCCTTTTTCACCAATATTCATTCCCCTTTCATTTTCTTTTGTCTTTTTTTATTCATTTCGAATTTATCACAACAATCAATAACATCTTATAACTAAATAAGGGAATCACAATAGATTCATAAAAAAAAACCTCTTGGCCCCTAATCAGGTGGTGCGGTTATGGCCTGGCCCCCGCTAGACAAGCTCCACATCCACTTGCTGCGCTCCTGTACGCCACATCTTCATTTGTTACCGTTGGCACTTGCTGCATCGGAAGCTGATGAGATTGCACAGATCTGTCAAATAACGAAACATTTAAAGATTAAAATGACCTTAGAGCTGCTCAAATAAATTCTCACTGTTGGTAGTACTGGTTGAATGTATCCTGCGTCGGTCCGCCCGAATTGGGCGGTTCACTCGGCACATACTGCACCGGCACGTCATCGTCAATCATCAGCGGGCAGTCTTCGTAGACCAGCTCCGGTCGAACGATGTTCACCAGCGACCACAGGAACGGATACGGTATTCCGCTGGCAAAACCGTCGTAATCGTCCTGATCGATTGTGAAGGCTCCGATTCCTCCGAGCTGTGTTTTCACAACGTATTCGGCTTTGCGCCGATGTGACTCGATGTCGTTGAAGGTGACCCACTTTTTGTCGAGTCCATGGGTTAGCGTTGCATACGGAACCATCCGAGCATCATCCCACGAAGTGTAGAAGTTCTCCCGCTCTATAGTCTCCTGGGCACTTAGTTTGCTTAATTTTTGGATGCTTTTCACCGTCGCTGGTCCTCCGTTCACGCACAAGGTCATTGAGTAAAGGTAAGCATATGTGGACGTCAAAACCACAACCTTTTGAGGATTTAATCCAGCATTGATGTATGCTCTTACACTGTAGTCCTATTGAAAAGAATTCGTGATTTTTTTTGATTTTTGTATACAATGTTTGAATACTTACAATATTCATTCGATCATCTGAATCACTGGGATACGTTGGCGAAACGTGGGATGGTTTGTTGGGATCGTGGTAATCTCCGGTCAACAAGTTCACAAAATCCACGTACATATCAATCTGTGGTACATCGTAGCTAATTTCGATATCCCGAGGATCCACTCCAACAGTTAACGAAAGTGTCATTCCACAAGCTTGTGTCCGTAGGCTAAGCTGTTGAAGGAGCAGAACCAAATTGGCCCGATCCGCTCTACGACCACCAAATTGTCCCGGGTAGAACCAAGCTATGTCTATACCATCTAAACTGTGCTTGTTGGTAAACGTAACGATGTTGTCCACCACTGTGTACACCTGTTCGGTCCCGTTGACGGCCTTGGAAAACTGGTTGCACTTTTGGTTTACTCCGCCAAAGGCAAGAATGAACTTCGCTCCATCGTGCGCTTGTTGCAGACGTTCTTTGAACTCCAAGAACAATGATAACGCTGGAAGTTATTTGTCCATGAATTGAAGAAATTATGCAATCATGAGTGGCACAACTTACCTCGACTAGACGGCTGCATCAGCAGTAACTTCCCATCGCTGTTTACCCCAACCAAATCGATTAGAATGAAGTGAGTACAAAGTCCCGGTCCAAGGCTGTCGTAGTTATAATTTTGATTAGAAGCAGATATGAAGCACACAACTTTATTTTGATAATTTCTATCGTTTTCCACTCCGCGAGGTTCTGACACTACAGGAGTTGATCGTCGTACTGACAGAGCACTGATTGTACCGAATATCAAGAATAGCCCTAGGACGGGCGTGATCCATTGCCGTCTCGTTGCCATTGTGACCGTGGAGCGTTCACAACTGTACGATACTGAAGTCTATACGGACCTGGCGGCCGCTAGCAAGGTTACCTTTATAATCATTGGGGTGTATGATTCCAATAAAACGGTTACAGGTTTGCTCCAAATTTTTGTTTTGAAGCTAAATCACGTACCGACGGTTCTAGTAGGTGCGGAACAAGCGTACGTGCTGCTTGATCAAATATGTAAAAGGTTTATGCAATTCGAGTGGGCGACCAATAATGCGTAGCCATTGTATAACTATTCCAACAATCTGTTGAACTATATTTTTCCAGCATAGAAGACGAAGCGTTCCGAGTTATGAGTGTCTTAGGATGGATTATGGAAACGCATTTTTAGAATTATAACGTGTATTTAATAATAATCAAAAAATCTTAATATCTACATATGAAGTCATTCATCAATCATCTGTCCAAAATATCGATATGGCACATCTGCTTCGCTCTTAAAAGCATACTCGTTTGTATTCACCAAAGAGGCTGTTTGTTGTCGAGGAAAGTATTGCACATTAATATCTTCATCGATCAGCAATGGTGGGTGTCTGTACTCTATCGATGGCCTTATTGTGTCTACGAGGACCCATAAGAATGGGAAAGGAATTCCGGGTTGGCATCCTGTCGTATGGCCCCGAGTTTCTTCTTGATCGATTGTGTATGCACCGATTCCACCAAGTTGGTATTTCAATACGAACTTAGCCTTCAGCCGATGGGATTCTAAATCACTGAACGTTATCCACTTCTTTTCAAATGTTCCTGCAGCTAGGGTGCCATACGGAACCTGCCTGGTATCGTCCCACGAAATGTGAAAATTGTTCTGCTCTAGCACGCTTTGAACACGATATTTGTTCAACTTTTCCACGCTTTTGACGATTATTCGGCCCTCTGCAAAGCAAAATTGCAATGTGTAGAGATACCCGTGGGTAGATGTCAGAACAACAATTTTCTGAGGGTTCAGACCGGCCATGACGAAGGCTCGAACACTACGGAACTTCAAAACCAATCACGATTTAACTTCGGAAATCCGTAAACTAACTACTTACAACACTCGAAGGATCATCTGAATCTTTGGAGTACAGCGGTGCAACGTGCGATGGCTTCTTGTGTTCATGGTAGTCAACGGTCAAAAGATTGACGAAATCGACGTAGATGTCGATACTCCGAAGATCGAACACCTCTGGATTCAGCGAAGCGGTCAATGAGAGACTGGATTCGGGTGCCATCCTACCGCGTAGTTCGTTGAACAATCTTACCAAATTGATCCTGTCCGCTTTGCAATCACCAGCTTCACCGGGATTTAGCCACGCGATATCTACGCCATCTAGTTCATGTCGTTCTACGAAGTCAACAATATCTTCAACCAGTTCCGCAAGACCAGCTTTGGATCGAATCGCTTTTGAGAAATCTCTTGACTCCTGATTGGACCCGCCGATGGACAACATAAACCTTGTGGAATCGTCAGTTTTGCTTAGACGATCCTTGAACTCCAGGAAAGATGTCAGTGCTGAAATATATTAGCAGTGCGGTTTCCGTGTTGTATCAATGCTACGTAACAGGAAACTTACCCGGAATGGACTGTTCTACGAGTGAAAGGCTGCCTTGCCGGTTGACAACCGCCAAATCGATCAGTATGTAATGGGTGCACAGCGTAGACCCGACGTGAGCATAGCTGAACTGAGGGTTCGATGCGGAGATGAAACATACAATTTTGGTTTGGTAGAAGGAATCGCTGTAGCACTCGGAGACGGCTAGAAAGAAAAGACATCCGAAAAAAAGGAAGGATTTTTTCATGGTTACAGTGCGATCACAATCGGTTGAGAACTGAACTGTCAGCATTCGTAGTGAAGCAGTTTTTACGAACTACGCCTGAATAGGGAAATTTGTTTATCTAATGCATATAATTGCACGCCCAGGAAGTTTGGTGCGGATATCTTCCACTTTTGTATCATTTATTTCTTTTACGAAAAAAGCACGTGCTGACCGCAATATATCGGATGGGAGACTGTTCGCAGATTACCGCCACCTACGGACGACTAGCTGGATTTAGCCCAATAATAAGTTATGAAAACGGCGCATTCGCATATTTTATTCTATGTTGGTAATTTTTGTGCTGCTTGCTGCTGTTGAGTGTTGCATTTCGATGAAAAACATTCATTTTCTTTATCGTGATAGATTCCACACATATCGATGAAATCATAAAACATATTACGGTATCCACTATAGAAAAACAATTTTAAATTTATGTTCTTCTAAACCAGTATTTCGTAGTGTAGGCCAAATTGCTTGCCCAGTTGTGCTTAAAAAGTTTAATGGTGTCTTACATTCCTTTGACCATCGTAAGTAAGAGCAGCGGTAGAAACAACTTTAATTATGTTGAGGAAATGCACCCGCAAAAAAACTGATCATGAATCGTGTAATCTGTATGCATATAGTTATAAAAAAGCACTATTGAAGCATAATAAGATTATTGATATACCAAGAATCGCTACAAGTTGTTTTTCATTAATAGAAATTATTTGTGGGCTGTTCTATTCTACCGTAGACTAGATATAATACGTTGTTCTGAACATCGTTCATTTTATGTGACGCCGATGGCGGGCTTGTTTTCGGTTGAATAATGCACCACACCAATTTACGAGAAGATCACGTACTAAAGTAAATGTAATTGTGAGGGAAGGTCAAGAAAACTTGCGTAATATACTTTTGCTAAACTTGCTTTCACTTTTCATAAATAAAATAGGACGTTTCTTTCATTATCATATCATATATCTACCAATCTATGTATGTAATGTTCGCTAACTACTTCTGAACCACTTTCAACCAAATTTTGTACACATATTCAATGAGGAGACGATCATATGAGAGGGCAATTTGGGAAAGGGGGTGGGGTCTGGAGGGAGGGGTATTGTTCAGAAAACGGGCAATACAGAGTAAATTCTGAACCCCTAGACCGATTTCAATCAAATTTGGTACACACATTCTATATCCTACACACTTAATTTTTTTCGCCGAGTTCTCAGCATTTTTAATTTATTTTCCCGAGATGGGTACCGCCGAGTTTTAGCAAACATGATTTTTGCCGAAATCTCAGTAAATGTGACGTTACGGTTGCTGAGATACGGTAAATATTTGCTGGAAATCAGTAATAAACGAAAATTTCTGCCGAGATGCAGTTTTTAAGTTTACAGAGCTACAGCGGTGCCCGATTTTACCGAGCTCCAAAAAGAACAGTTAGTGTGTAAGGAGAAGATAACAAAGGGGTGGGATGATCATTGAGAAAAGGAGGAGGGGTTGTCTTTAGAAAAGGAGCAATTCAGTGTATCTCCTAACCACAGGATCGATTTCAACCAAATTTGGTGCACACATTCTCTATCCTAAGGAGAAGATAACAAAGGAGGTAGGAGGGTTATGGGGAAAGGGGTTGTCTTTAGAAAACGAGTAATTCAGTGTAACTCCCAACCCCCAGAATCAATTCCAACCAGATTTGGTACACATATTCTCTATTTTTCGAATGAAATATATCGATACAGGGGTACAATTTGATGCGCGTTAGATCTACCTCTGTGGGTTTCGTGCTACAGCATGGGAAATTTTAATTGCATAATTTACTTTACAGTTCCGAGCAAAGCCGGGTAGGTTGAAATTATGGTTTGCCCAGTGAAAAGCAATGATTAATGTTATTCCTTCTGGATGGTGAATGTGATCCCTTCTTTAAAAATAGACGTTTGCCCAGAATAAGGCATCGGCGAATGTGTTTCCTTCTTTAGAGATAGACGTTTGCCCGGAATAAGGCGATTATGGGTTTGATCCCTTCTTCAAAATCAGTCAATGTTTTCAAATGATATCTGCTTTCTTTTTATCGATGAAGTATCAATAAAAAAACACAATTATTCTGTTGACCAAAAATCAAACTGGCAATTCCGAGCAAGGCCGGGTACATACAGCTAGTTATTAATATACTTCAATATAAGTCGTATTCACAAATAGAAGCATCCTTTCAAGAGGCTCGGAAGCCTCCTTTCAAAAGGCTCGGAAGCCTCCTTTCAAGAGGCTCGGAAGCCACCTTTCAAAAAGCTCGGAAGCCTCCTTTCAAGAGGCTCGGAAGCCTCCTTTCAAGAGGCTCGGAAGCCTCCTTCCAAGAGGCTCGGAAGCCTCCTTCCAAGAGGCCTGGAAGCCTCTTTTCAAGAGGCTCAGATGGTTCTTTTCAAAAGGCTCAGAAAGCTCCTTTCAAGACGCTCGGAAAGCCCCTTCCAAGAGACTCGGAAGCCTCCTTTCAAGAGAATCGGAAGACTCCTTTCCAGAGACTCGGAAGACTCCTTTCAAGAGGCTCGGAAGCCTCCTTTCAAGAGGCTCGGAAGCCTACTTTCAAGAGGCTTGGAAGCCTCCTTTTAAGAGGCTCGGAAGCCTCCTTTCAAGAGGCTCGGAAGCCTACTTTCAAGAGGCTTGGAAGCCTCCTTTTAAAAGGCTCGGAAGCCTCCTTTCAAGAGGCTCGGAAGCCTCCTTTCAAGAGGCTCGGAAGCCTCCTTTCAAGAGGCTCGGAAGCCTTCTTTCAAGAGGCTCGGAAGCCTCCTTTCAAGAGGCTCGGAAGCCTACTTTCAAGAGGCTCGGAAGCCTACTTTCAAGAGGCTTGGAAGCCTTCTTTCAAGAGGCTCGGAAGCCTCCTTTCAAGAGGCTCGGAAGCCTCCTTTCAAGAGGCTCGGAAGCCTCCTTTCAAGAGGCTCGGAAGCCTCTTTTCAAGAAGCTCAGAAGCCTCCTTTCAAGAGGCTCGGAAGCCTCGCTTCAAGAAGCTCAGAATTCTTCTTTCAAGAGGCTTGGAAGCGACCTTTCAAGAGGCTCAGAAGCCTCCTTTCAAGAGGCTCAGAAGCCTCCTTTCAAGCTCGGAAGCCTCCTTTCAAGAGGCTCAGGCCTCCTTTCAAGAGGCTCAGCCTCCTTTCAAGAGGCTCAGGCCTCCTTTCAAGAGGCTCAGGAAGCCTCCTTTCAAGAGGCCTCAGAAGCCTCCTTTCAAGAGGCTCAGAAGCCTCCTTTCAAGAGGCTCAGGAAGCCTCCTTTCAAGAGGCTCAGAGCCTTCTTTCAAGAGGCTCAGAAGCCTCCTTTCAAGAGGCTCAGGAAGCCTCCTTTCAAGAGGCTCGGAAGCCTCGTTTCAAGAGGGTTAGAAGCCTACTTTCAAGAGGCTCGGAAGCCTTCTTTAAAGAGGATCGAAGACTCCTTTCAAGAGGCTCAGAAGCCTCCTTTCAAGAGGCTCAGATGGTTATTTTCAAAAGGCTTAGAAAGCTTCTTTCAAGACGCTCGGAAAGCTTCTTTCAAGAGGCTCGGAAGCCTACTTTCAAGAGGATTGGGAGCCTCCTTTCAAGAGACTCAGGAAGCCTCTTTTCAAGCAGCCTCCTTTCAAGAGGCTCGGAAGCCTCCTTTCAAGAGGCTCAGGAAAGCCTCCTTTCAAGAGGCTCAGAAGCCTCCTTTCAAGAGGTTCTGGAAGCCTCCTTTCAAGAAGCTCAGGAAGCCTCCTTTTAAGAGGCTCAGAAGCCTCCTTTCAAGAGGCTCAAGCCTCCTTTCAAGAGGCTCAGGCCTCCTTTCAAGAGGCTCAGAAGCCTCCTTTCAAGAGGCTCAGGAAGCCTCCTTTCAAGAGGCTCGGAAGCCTCCTTTCAAGAGGCTCAGGAAGCCTCCTTTCAAGAGGCTCAGAAGCCTCCTTTCAAGAGGCTCAGAGCCTCCTTTCAAGAGGCTCAGGAAGCCTCCTTTCAAGAGGCTCGGAAGCCTCCTTTCAAGAGGCTCAGAAGCCTCCTTTCAAGAGGCTCAGAAGCCTCCTTTCAAGAGGCTCAGAAGCCTCCTTTCAAGAGGCCCGGAAGCCTCCTTTCAAGAGGCTCAGAGCCTCCTTTCAAGAGCTCGGAAGCCTCCTTTCAAGAGGCTCTGGAAGCCTCCTTTCAAGAGGCTCAGAAGCCTCCTTTCAAGAGGCCTGGAAGCCTCCTTTCAAGAGGCTCAGAAGCCTCCTTTCAAGAGGCTCGGAAGCCTCCTTTCAAGAGGCTCAGAAGCCTCCTTCAAGAGGCTCCAGCCTCCTTCAAGAGGCTCAGAAGCCTCCTTTCAAGAGGCTCGGAAGCCTCCTTTCCAAGAGGCTCAGAGCCTCCTTTCAAGAGGCTCGGAAGCCTCCTTTCAAGAGGCTCGGAAGCCTCCTTTCAAGAGGCTCAGAAGCCTCCTTTCAAGAGGCTCAGAAGCCTCCTTTCAAGAGGCTCAGAAGCCTCCTTTCAAGAGCTCAGAAGCCTCCTTTCAAGAGGCTCAGGAAGCCTCCTTTCAAGAGGCTCGGAAGCCTCCTTTCAAGAGGCTCAGAAGCCTCCTTTCAAGAGGCTCAGAAGCCTCCTTTCAAGAGGCTCAGAAGCCTCCTTTCAAGAGGCTCAAAGCCTCCTTTCAAGAGGCTCAGGAAGCCTCCTTTCAAGAGGCCTCAGAAGCCTCCTTTCAAGAGGCTCAGAAGCCTCCTTTCAAGAGGCTCAGCCTCCTTTCAAGAGGCTCGGAAGCCTCCTTTCAAGAGCTCAGAAGCCTCCTCCTTTCAAGAGGCTCTGGAAGCCTCCTTTCAAGAGGCTCGGAAGCCTCCTTTCAAGAGCTCAGAAGCCTCCTTTCAAGAGGCTCGGAAGCCTCGTTTCAAGAGGCTCGCAAGCCTCCTTTCAAGAGGCTCGGAAGCCTTCTTTCAAGAGGCTTGGAAGCCTTCTTTAAAGAGGATCGGAAGACTCCTTTCAAGAGGCTCAGATGGTTCTTTTCAAAAGCTCAGAAAGTCCTTTCAAGACGCTCAGAGCTTCTTTCAAGACGCTCGGAAAGCTCCTTTCAAGAGACTCGGAAGCCTACTTTCAAGAGGATTGGGAGCCTCCTTTCAAGAGACTCCGAATTTTCAAGAGGCCTCCTTTCAAGAGGCTCGGAAGCCTCCTTTCAAGAGGCTCGGAAGCCTCCTTTCAAGAGGCTCAGGAAGCCTCCTTTCAAGAGCTCAGGAAGCCTCCTTTCAAGAGGTTCAGAAGCCTCCTTTCAGAAGCTCAGGAAGCCTCCTTTTAAGAGGCTCAGGCCTCCTTTCAAGATGCTCGGAAGCCTCCTTTCAAGAGGCTCGGAAACCTCCTTTTAAGAGGTTAGAAAGCCTCCTTTCAAGAGGCTCGAAAGCCTCCTTTCAAGTTGCTCGAAAGCCTCCTTTCAATAGGCTCGGAAGCCTCCTTTCAAGAGACTCGGAAGCCACCTTTCAGAAGGCTCGGAAGCCTCCTTTGAAAAGGCTAGGAAGCCTCCTTCCAAAGGCTCAGAAGCCTCCTTTCAAGAGGCTCGAAGGACTCCTTTCAGAAGGCTCGGAAGACTCCTTTCAGAATGCTCGGAAGCCACCTTTCAGAATGCTCGGAAGCCTCCTTTCAGAATGCTCGGAAGCCTCCTTCCAAAGGCTCAGAAGCCTCCTTTCAAGAGGCTCGGAAGCCTCCTTTCAAGAGGCTCGGAAGCCTCCTTTCAAGAGGCTCGGAAGCCTCCTTTCAAGAGGCTCGGAAGCCTCCTTTCAAGAGGCTCGGAAGCCTTCTTTCAAGAGGCTCAAGCCTCCTTTCAAGAGGCTCAGGAAGCCTTCTTTCAAAGGCTCAGAAGCCTCCTTTCAAGAGGCTCAGAAGCCTCCTTTCAAAAGGCCTCGGAAGCCTCCTTTCAAAGGCTCAGGAAGCCTCCTTTCAAGAGGCTCAGGAAGCCTCCTTTCAAGAGGCTCAGCCCTCCTTTCAAGAGGCTCAGGAAGCCTCCTTTCAAGAGGCTCAAGCCTCCTTTCAAGAGGCTGGAAGCCTCCTTTCAAGAGGCTCAAGCCTCCTTTCAAGAGGCTCAGAGCCTCCTTTCAAGAGGCTCGGAAGCCTCCTTTCAAGAGGCCTGGAAGCCTCCCTTTCAAGAGGCTCAGAAGCCTCCTTTCAAGAGGCTCAGAAGCCTCCTTTCAAGAGGCTCAGGAAGCCTCCTTTCAAGAGCTCAAGCCTCCTTTCAAGAGGCTCGAAGCCTCCTTTCAAGAGGCTCAGAAGCCTCCTTTCAAGAGGCTCGAAGCCTCCTTTCAAGAGGCTCAGGAAGCCTCCTTTCAAGAGGCTCGGAAGCCTCCCTTCAAGAGGCCCGGAAGCCTCGTTTCAAGAGGCTCGGAAGCCTTCTTTCAATAGGCTCGGAAGCATTTTAAGAGGGCCGGAAGCTTTCTTCCAAAAAGCCGGGAAGTCTCCTTGAGGGTCGAAAGTTTACTTTCAAGTGAATCGCAAGCCTCCTTTTAAGAGCCTCGGAAACCTCTCTTCGAGAAGCTCGGAATGCTTCGTTCAAGAGGCTTAGAAACATACTTTCAAGAGGCTCAGAAGCGTCCTTTCAAGAGGTGCGGAAGCCTACCTTCGAGAGATCCAGAAGCTCTTTTCAAGAGGCTCAACCTCCTTTTAAGAGCTTGGAAGGCTCCATTCAAAGGGTTCGGAATTATTCTTTCAAAAGGCTTGGAAACCAACTTTCAAGAGGGGTACCTCAATTAATACGTGAGTTTGAAGAGCTCCCTCTCAAGAAAAAGGTTGAGAACCGAAAACCGTCTCATTGAAATTATGTGTAATGTTTATATGTTTGAATTCAGTTTCAGTTTACTTTGTAAACGAAAAATAGTTACTAGTAATAAAATTGCTGTTTTCAGTAAGCCTTTCCATTGATGCCTGAGAATTTCCAAGGTTATCTTTGGATCAACAACGCAACTAGAATACTTTCAAGCGTAATCACTACCTTCGCATCATAATTTGGGTTCACGAGAACTGTGAATCATTTATCATTATAATAGTTATATCGTCATTTCAGAATGAGATTCCAATATCTGCATGAGTTTGTGTCTATACTGCCCAGTATCGCATATTTGTAACACTTTTTATTTTTTTCATTTTGTAGAAAGCCTGTTAATCTTTCAGAAATGATTGACTTTGTGGGGAGGGTTGACAAAAGATTTACAAAATCAGTCGCAATGCAAATGTTACAAATATGCTATCATGGGCAGTATAAGGGCCAGATCAGCCTAGATAACCCTAGTAACATTTTGGTTTTATGCTGGTTTTTTAACACTCTTCAAGAGTAAATTATAGACTTGAAGAGCGTTATAAAACTTAAAATTTTACTTGGGAAGGGCCAGATAGGCAGTACAGGCGACCCAAGAACCTCTTGGAAAATAGACCTACTGATGAATCAGCATAACGATGGACTTTCCACCTGTGAACTTCTAGCGAAATAGCTCCATTCTGATCCATAGAACACGCTGGTGGTTTATAGTCATTTACAAGGTTTGAAGGTCATCCATGAATTCCTTGATGAATAGACCTACGGATCAACCAGCGTAACAACGGACTTTTTACTTGTGACTTCTAGCAAGATAGCCATATTCTTGTTCCTTGAAGCACGCTGGGTGGTTTATAATCATTTTAGGGTTTGTTTGTCATCCAAGAACTCCTTGAAGAACACACTATAGAATAACCAGCGATGGACTTTTCACTTGTGACTTCTAGTGAGGTAAACCCATTCTGGTCCATAGAAACACGCTGGTTTATTCTCATTTACAAGGTTTGTAGGTCATCCAAGAACTCCTTGGAGTATAGACCTACTGATCAACCAGAGTGGAACGATAGACTTTTCAGATGTTATTTTCTAGCGGAGTAATCAAATTCTGGACCACAGTAATACGTTGGGTGTTTTATCATCATTTACAAGGTTTGAATGTCATCCAAGAGCTCCTTGAATAATAGACCTTCCAGCACAACGACGGACTTCTCACTTGTGGCTTCCAGCAAGGTAGCCCCATTCTTATCCATTGAAGCACGCTAGGTGGTTTATAATCATTTTCACGGTTCGTAGGTCATCCAAGATTCTTGAAGAACGGATCAAACGCGTAACGACGAACTTCTTATTTATGACTTCCAGCAAATTAGCACAATTCTAGTCCATAGAAACACATAAGGTGGTTTATCATCATTTACAAGGTGTGAAGGTCATCGAAGAACTTCTTGAAATATATAACTACGGATCAACCAGAGTAACGATGGACTACTCACTTGTGACTTCTAGCGGAGTAGCCCCAATCTGGCTCATGAGTGCTTCATATTCTTGTTCAAGGTTTGTGAAGCATTCAAAAGCTCCTTGGAATATAGACCTACGGATCAACAATGGACTTATCGACCTCTACCGAAATAGCCCCATTCTGTTAAATAGAAACACGCTAGAAAAATCAGCTTAACAATGAACGTAGCATGTGTGGCCTCAAGCGGATTAGCCACTTTGTTTTATATGGAATTACGTTGGGTGGATTATCATCATTTTTGAGGTTTGAAGGTCTCCCACGAACTCCTTGGAGTACAGACCTATGGATCAACTAACGTAACGAAGACCGTCACAAATGTAACTTCAAGCGGCATATCCCCATAGTGTTATATGGAAACACGTTGGGCGGTATGTCATATCATCATGTTAAATGTTTATAGGTTGCCCAACAACTCCTTTCTATAACTAGCCAACGATGAACTTTTTTTGCGCATCGAGTTTTCAAACATTGTCCAAGTCGGCAAGATAATATCCGGTAATGAAGGCAATTAATAAATACTCGTTGAGATTCTATCTCTGTCTATAGATTTCAAGTGTTCCAGAAAAAGTTGTTGATGAACAGCCTATGTTTCAGCTCCATATTTCCAGTCCTTCCACGATTTTTTTTTTTGAAGAAATCTTATGAAATCTTTCCTATTTCAAGCACTATTTCCTAACTACAGTGTTCCGCATCAGACACTGCATTCTACTGTTGCAGCATTATGCGAAACTCAATACTGGATTATTCTATTCCTGTTCCGATTTGCATTTACCATCGGAATTAGTTAATTATACCTACCACGCTCATGTCTGCGGTGTGCCATTGCTGTTGTGCCGGTCACAGCAAAACCGTAGAACCACCCGCACTGAAATGCAATTGGCTTACCTTACCTTCTGAACTCTACTAAGGCTTTTGTTAACCTGTGAATTGAAAACCGCGAACCAACGACTAGTAACTACTGTGGCAGCTTTAGTTATTGAACCGAGTTCACTCAAGGGTCGAGGATTACCGAAATATGATGCGGTTTCCGAAACAAAATACTGAACTGCACGTGCTGGCTTCCCTGTAACCAATATTTTTCCTCAACTGTTATGCGGTTCTTCAGCCGAAATATTGATTTTGTTATTATTTTCGAAACACGAATCAACAGCTTTTCCACTCGAGACCCTTGCTGGAGAAGAGCTCTTCCGAAGGATATTTACTGTCTACCGCATTCGGTTGTTTCGTTCCGCAACTATCATAGTCGAGAATTAAAAATGCATCATCCTTGCCTGACCATGAAGAAGCACTGCGGAGTCTCGTTGCAAGTACAGTGTTGACCGCTTGTCGTTGAAGGGTGCTTAAATATTCAAATCAGCACCCAGCACTATCCAGCAGAGTCAAAGAAGAAGTGCTCCGAAGGCCAGAACCAGGACCAGCAGTGTTTGTTTTCTCCGGTGTGAGAACTGTGTAGAAAGTCAACCGAAACTTTTCCCGGAATAAATCATATCGTGTGTTTCTACTTTGTCGGACGGTAACTATCAGCAAGCGAAGCGTCTCAACATCCCCTCTTGAAGTCCTTTATGTCAAAATTGCACAACGCTTTTACGCTCGTTATTCGTGAAGTGAGCCCATCGTCGCACAGCAGTAGAAATGATGAATTAGTTCATATTAGGTAAGTCATTATTCTTCCTGCAAAGCCATGCACAGAGAGTTCGTGCACCGAAAAATAAGCGACCAACACGATTGTTTTGCTGCATTCAACTGTTCTGGTTGAACAACCTGTTTTGATTGTACCTTAAGTCAAACAAAGAATGGGAACCATAAATAAAAGCGTCGAGACGGCTGTTATCCTCCTGAGCGAAAACAAAAGCTCATAAATATCCTTGAAAATTCCAAGAAAAAATATAAGTTGAATTGTGTTCTCTCAAAACTTGTAACATTGGAACATGTTTATTGAAACCATGATGGAATTTCATTAAAAAAAACATTTAGATTAAAAAAAACACTATTTGGTTAGAGAAATCTATGTATCCAATCCAAACTGAAGCTGTCATAAAGACTTCTCAGCTGCATTCCATCATGACCGAAAGAAAGCTCTATCCCCGTCCGGGCAGGGAATTTTTCCCAGGGACGATAAATTCCTTTGCGATATGGAAATTTATGAGAATTGCGTCTCGTTTCCTACAACAAGCAATCAGAAGCGGGCGGCCAGGTAGGTAGGCAGATACTGCCCATGATCGCATATTTGTAACATTTGCATTTTGGTTGATTTGGTAAATCGTTTGCCAATCCTCCCCACAAACTCAATCATTTCCAACTTACCACAGATAAGCAAGATAGTAAAGCCTATTTTACTGTTGTGGGATAAGATGCAGTAAATTAAGCTTTCTGAATGATTCACAGGCTTTTCCCGAAGTGAACAAAAATGCCTGTGTTACAAATATGCGATCATGGGCAGGATAGCAGCATAATAATCCGCCACGGTGGCAATGGAAAGAAATAAACTGGCGAATGAAGCGAGATGTTTTACATACCACCAGCTATACAGCTTCACAGCCGGACGATAGAATGCATCTCAACAACGTGCACCTTGCATCTATTGATGCGCGCCTCCGTACCGATTCCTGCCCCAACTGCTGGAAGCTCCCTTGGGAGAGAGTCAGCACCAATCGAGGTCGTCGTCGTTTTTGAGGATGTTGCACATCCTATGGCACTTTTTGCCCATTTCGTGAGCTTTAACGTAGGTTCAACGTTGACCCGATTGAAAATAAATCATTGTTATTTTTTAGATTATTAAGAAAATTTGAAAGACAAGTTTCTATTACATTTCCATTTCCAAGGGAAATTCTTTGGAATTTCCAAAGGACATTTTTTTAGAAATTCCAAAGCAAATTCTTTGGAATTTTCAAAGCAAATTCTTTGAAATTTCCAAAGGAAATTTTTTTGAACTTCCAAAGGAAAATCTTTGGAATTTCCAAAAAAAATTCATTGGAATTTCCAAAGCATTTTTTTTAGAATTTCCTAACCATTTTTTTTAATTTCCAAAGCAAATTCTTAGGAATTCCCAAAGCAAATTCTTTGGAATTTCCAAAGCAAATTCTTTGGAATTTCCAAAGAAAATTTTCTGAAATTTTCAAAGGAATTTCCAAAGAAAATTCTTTGGAATTTCCAAAGGATATTGGATAATTCCATGGAAAATTCTTGGTATTTCGTTGGAATTTCCAAAGGAAACTATTTGGAATTTCAGGGAAATTCTTTGGAATTTCCAAGGGGAAAATCTTTGAAATTTCCAAGGGAAAATTCTATGGAATTTCCAAGGGGAAATTCTTTGGAATGTCCAAGGGGAAAATCTTTGGAATTTTCAAGGTTAAATTCTTTAGAACTGCCAAGAGGAAATTCTTTGGAATTTCCAAGGGAAATTCTTTGGAATTTCCAAGGGAAATTCTTTGGAATTTCCAAGGGAAATTCTTTGGAATTTCCAAGGGAAATTCTTTGGAATTTCCAAGGGAAATTCTTTGGAATTTCCAAGGGAAATTCTTTGGAATTTCCAAGGGGAAATTCTTTGGAATTTCCAAGGGGAAATTCTTTGGAATTTCCAAGCGGAAATTCTTTGGAATTTCAAGGAAATCTCTGAATTTCAAGGAAATTTTGAATTTCAAGGAAAATTCTTTGAATTTCAAGGAAATTTTTGAATTTCCAAAGGGAAATTCTTTGGAATTTCAAGGAAATTCTTGAATTTCCAAGAAATTTATTGAATTTCAAGGGAAATTCTTTGGAATTTGCAAGGGAAATTCTTTGGAAATTCCAAGGGAAATTCTTTGGAAATTCCAAGGGAAATTCTTTGGAATTTTCAAGTGAAATTCTTTGAAATTTCCAAAGGAAATTCTTTGGAATTTCCAAGGGAAATTGTTTGGAATTTCCAAGGGAAATTGTTTGGAATTTCCAAGGGAAATTGTTTGAATTTCCAAGGGAAATTCTTTGGAATTTCCAAAGGAAATTCTTTGGAATTTCCAAGGGAAATTGTTTGGAATTTCCAAGGGAAATTGTTTGGAATTTCCAAGGGATTTTTTTTTGGAATTTCCAAGGAAAATTTTTTGGAATTTCCAAGGGAAATTTTTTGGAATTTCCAAGGGAAATTTTTTGGAATTTCCAAGGGAAATTTTTTGGAATTTCCAAGGGAAATTCTTTGGAATTTTCCAAAGGAAATTCTTTGGAATTTTCCAAAGGAAATTCTTTGGAATTTCCAAATGAAATTCTTTGGAATTTCCAAATGAAATTCTTTGGAATTTCACAAAGGAAATTCCAAGGGAAATTCTTTAGAATTTCCAAGGGGAAATTCTTTGGAATTTCCAAGGGAAATTCTTTGGAAATTCCAAGGGAAATATTTTGGAATTTCCAAGGGAAATTCTTTGGAATTTCCAAGTGAAATTCTTTGAAATTTCCAAAGGAAATTCTTTGGAATTTCCAAGGGAAATTGTTTGGAATTTCCAAGGGATTTTTTGAATTTCAAGGAAATTTTTTAGAATTTCCAAGGAAATTTCCAAAGCATTTTTTTTTAATTTCCAAAGCAAATGCTTTGAAATTTTCAAAGCAAGTTCTTTGAAATTCCCAAAGCAAATTCTTTGAAATTTCCAATGGAAATTCTTTGGAATTTCCAAGGAAGTTTTCGCGGGAAATTCATCGGAATATCCATAGATTTTTTTTGGAACTAACTCGGAAAATTCTTTAAAAAAATCTACTAGAATATTTTTAGAATTTCCACGGAGAGTTCTTTGGAATTTTCAAGTGGAAATTCTTAGGAATTTCCAAGGGAAATTCTTTGGAATTTCCAAGTGAAAACTCTTAGGAATTTCCAAGGGGAAATTCTTTGAAATTTCCAAGAAAAATTCTTTGGAATTTCCAAGGGATTTTTTTTTAATTTCCAAGGGTAAATTTCTTGGAATTTCCAAGGGGAAATTCTTTGGAATTTCCAAGGGGAAATTCCTTGGAATTTCCAAGGGGAAATTCTTTGGAATTTCCAAGTGGAAATTCTTTGGAATATTCAAATGAAAATTCTTAGGAATTTCCAAGGGCTAAATCTTAGGAATTTACAAGGGAAATTCTTTGAAATTTCCAAGAAAAATTTTCCAAGGGAAAATTCTTTGGAAATTCCAAGGGAAATTCTTTGGAATTTCCAAGGGAAATTGTTTGGAATTTCCAAGGGAAATTGTTTGGAATTTCCAAGGGAAATGGTTTGGAATTTCCAAGGGAATTTCTTTGGCATTTCCAAGGGAAATTTATTGGAATTTCCAAGGGAAATTCTTTGGAATTTTCCAAAGGAAATATTTTGGAATTTTCCAAAGGAAATTCTTTGGAATTTCCAAATTAAATTCTTTGGAATTTCCAAATGAATTTCTTTGGAATTTCCAAATGAAATTATTTGGAATTTCCAAATGAAATTCTTTGGAATTTTTAAAGGAAATTGTTTAGAATTCTAAAGAAATTCTAAATTTTTGGAATTTCCAAGGAAGTTTGCGCGGGAAATTCATCGGAATATCCATAGATTTTTTTTTGGAACTAACTCGGAAAATTCTTCTAAAAAAATCTACTAGAATATTTTTAGAATTTCCACGGAGAGTTCTTTGGAATTTCCATGAGATTTTTCAGTATTTCCACGGGTCACTCTTTGAAACTTCTCAGGGAAATTTTTCAAAATTCCCATGGATTTTTTTTTCGAAATTTCCGCGGGAAGTTGTTCGGAACTTCCTCAAACTTTTATTTTCTAGAATTTCGTATAAAAAATTGAATTCTCAAAGAAAACACTACTAGAATTTCCAAAATGTTTTCACGGAGAAAGCTTTCGATATATTCTATGGAAGGATCTATGAACGTTCTCTTTTTTTCAGAGTGGCTTCCACATTTCTTTATTTTCATCGGGTAGCCCCATATTGACACGAAAAATGTTTATGATTTCCATTTTGTCGGTCCCATGTACCACAGAACGATGAAACTGCAGTGGTAGCCGCTTCCAGCTGGGATATGCATCACCTGCGAATCGTGCTCCCGTGGTAGTCGTTGGGCTTTTGCATCAAGGATAGATATGCGCACTTGCAGCAGCAACCAGCAAAGTGGAAATTGAGCCGTGCAGGTGTGATTACCTTTATGTGTGCTTTTTTCTGTCTCTCTGTCGGACCAGTACGTTCCCATAGAGTGCACCACGGAGAACAAAGGTGGCTCATCAGTGGGAGCGAGCTTGTAGGATCTCTGAATGCATGAATTGCAGACACATTTTTTTCCGCCGTAGGGAATTTCAGAAAGGTAATAACACGACGAGTAAGGATGTTGACCTGGGATATTGTGTGTGCTGTTAGGAGCTTTCACTGGATTGTGTGCATCAAACTAGTTGTGCCCATGTATAGAAGTATGTGGTTTTATTAAGCCACATTGTAAACCATACAATACTAAATATTGGACATAATTTAAAATACATCATAAACAATAAAATTAAGATCGTCATTATTCGCTTCATTACTTATTTATAAAAATAGAAATCAACCGAACAACGAATTGCCTCATTACATAAGCGTTTTACTCATTACGGCACTTTTTTATTACTTACTACGGTATTATCTACCTTTTACCAAAAATAAAACCATAATACAAATAGAATATTTCGAATCTCATTCTATTCTTAATGATCTTCAATACTACTTGTTAGATAACTTTGAACTATCCAGTCTACTATACACAAACCTATTACAAACTATACTAATATTTTATTTTTGTTTTTTCATTTCAGGTACGTGGTGTAACTTAAATATTCTGTGGAAATTTCCGTAAGTTCAATGTTCGAAACATGTGTATAATTCTCAACAGAAACATGATCAAATTTCTGGATTAAATTACGACTTTGTAAACGTTGTTGATACGTCGTGTTGTAAAATGTAAAATGTCCCACCCGGTTGCTGTTGCCATAACCGATTCATCATATTCGTAATTGGATTATCCCGTACGCACGCAAACCCGACGACAAAACCTAATTATCGTCATTACATGCCAACCGTTATCAACCATCATCCGACCGTACGGTGTATCAAACAGCGACGGTCCGTGGTGACATTAAATTTTGCTTAACCAAGCTTAAGGAATAGTCGGTGGTCGGTGCTGCACATTCTGATTCAATTACTTCACTTTCCATCCCGTGAAACCCAAGCTGCAGATGATGTACAACTTTTGCCCTCGGGCCACGCGCCAGTTCATACACAGACAGGTATCACCATCACCGGGTGATCTCGGCACTAGCAGTCCTGTCATCATCAGCGCTCGCCCGTCCTGATAACGTCGCCGACAGCTTCCGACATCCGGAAAGTTGAGATAACTATGTGAAAACTATGACTTTTCCAATTATGTCCTTTCCACGTTCTGACGAAGGCACTGAGAGAAAAAGCAAACCAAGCTTACTGCACATCTAGTGGTGAAGTGGAACGGCTCAGGACTCTAATTTGATCCAACCAGCATCCGACCGGAGGGGATTGTTTTCATCAAGTTTGAATCTGGGTCTGAACAAATTGAATCAAGTGGCTCCGATCCAACAGTTTGCAAACTAATCGGTACGATTTAGTTCATTGGTCGTAAATTGGAACGGAATATTATTCAACTTGTAGTTTGGAATTTATCAACAACAATAAATTGCTGTTCTCAATTTCCCACCCAACCGATGATCATGGAATGCAATTTCGTTTATAGTTCAACAATGGAATCCTTTTGTTGCTGTCCATAAATTTCGAACGGTCTCTCTTCCCACGCGGCAGGCGAGTATTCTCACAATCAGCCAGTGATCCCCAATTAAGATCCAAGAAGATTCCAATTATCATCCGGTTCGCGTCCTCAAGCATTGCATTGTTCCGACAATTGTGTGTAGCAAGTGGAAGATACTTTTGTTCCGCAGATGCAACCTTGCAGAAGCGGAAATAAATTACAGCAAATGCTTCGGGATAATGATATTGTGTGAGCGTGCCTTTCACTTTGAAGGACTCTGCGAAGAGGCCAGAACAGGGATGCCTATCTTGAATTCCACCAGCAGAAATATTGAGAAAGCATTCGAGAGCATTCCATCCTTGTAAACGGATCCAATTTGTGCTCAGGATATGGGGAAACTTTGAAAGATGATCAAGATTCTTTCCGTCGCCACTGGACAGCACAACCCGCAGAAAAAAAAAACTGTCAGAATGGTCTTTCTGTTCAGCAAAGACCAACTTTTCCCACCATTCATCCTTCTATGAGAGAGAAGGCCAAGTACGCGTATACTCTGCCCATGTGGGTTTTTCTTTTTCGGCTGACCCGGGCGCTGCTACTCTCACTCTAACAATGAAAAAACTTCTTGAAAGATGACTTACTTCATGTAGCTAGAGATGGGCGATGAATACTATCGTGGGTGGAAGAGATAATTAGAAATGAGTTGCATCTTATGTTCCTTCACGAAAGCACGCTCACATCATCGTCGTGAAAAAAGGGGCTTAAAGCTGCAGAAAAAGAGTTTCGAGCCATTAAGCACGACACAGCCTTTTTGTTCGACTCAGGGAAGAGGCAGTCGAATGACAGAATCTGGGAACGAAGTCAGATGTCCCTTTGGCAAAGCTCACTTGCACACACATTTATACTATCGTCCTACCCTGAGATGGTTGGCGTTGCTGAGCTTCCGCCATTGACAGTTGCCAGCTTTTTTTATTATAAGAAAATTATTTTGAGCTTTTTAGTGGAATGTCTTCACTTGTCATAAGACGAGTTAATACAATCCCATTGAATTCCACCACTTAAGTGTATCTTGACAGATACGTATTTCGACCTCAAATGTAAGTGTCTCTCTTCAGTGTCTCGTACTTGACTCGACTTTTTTACTTTTTGCATATACGACAATACAGTGGTCCAGTCTAATCGATTCGTTCGAACTGAATATGCCGGCTCTAAGAATGCACTTCAGACGTGCAAGGAAGAGTTACATTGTAATAAATAACTTTATTTTTGAGCATTTAATGCTTGAAATAATTGATTAGGAATTCGTAATTTATTTCGATAGTATTGTTGAAGTATTGTAAAAAAACCACGCTGATAAATATAATTGGTTTGAATGCCAGAAGGAGTTGCATGGATATCATGAAAATTCTTAGTCAATTAGAAATGACTCTTGAGAAAAATCAAGTTAAATAAATTCAATTTCTAGAAAAAGGCCAAAGAGAGGTGATAATACTATCCCATTTAATTCCATCACTTGAATGAAACTTTACAGATACGTATTTTGATCCAACAGTAACTCCGTCATTAGTGTCTCGTAGTTGACTCGAGTCAACTACGAAACACTGAATATGGACTTACTGCGGAGGTCGAAATACGTAACTGTAAAGTTACAATCAAGTGGTGGAATTAAATGGGACACACTACTAAATAGTTCTAAATCATTTTCTTATCGATAAGAGGTACCTTTGGAAATAAATTTTATGCAACTTGTACAAAATTTTGACGTTTTTTGGTGTTGACATTTGTATAAAATTTAGCATGCAGATTATTTATGCCAGATTTAGTTTTTATCGACACAAGTTTCTACAAACTAAATATCAATTTTAAAGTTTTTTTTCAATCTGTTTCTACCTGTCCGTCTACTAAATAAAACTGAAAACAACAAATCGAATTATTCTGTGCCAGATCTAACTAAAAGTGACTTTTAAATTAAATTGGTCCCCACCACTCTTTCCGGGAAAAGTAGCAATACTCGAGAGTGGAACGCTCTCTATATTTATGACATAAATAAACATCATTCATTTGCACAGAAGTCACAAACCAGACAACAAAAAAAGTTTTCCATCCAACTTGTGCACAGAAAATAAAAAAATAACATGTTCCATTACCAGCCGATATCGAGTAGGGTGGTGGGAGTCATTTTGCGTTAAGCAACCGCCAAGTTCAGCTAGTGGGGCTGCACTATGCACTAGCCAGTTCGAATGGCATTCCACAGCTAGACGAAACGGTGCAATCGAATGTAATTAAATTGACATATTTCCCAATTCCACCCCTAACCGATGCGATGTTCTGCGTGAAACCCCCAATCAGCCAACCGCATGGCCAGTAAGTAAGCAATCGGTTGGCAAACAAGTTGGAAACGATTGCACAAAAAATTATCCTCTTTTCCACTAATGCTCGGTCAGGGGGTGGTGAATTATTGATTCGTAATAAAAAGCAAAACACTTCGACTATCTATCAAGTTAACAAACATCCTTTTCTCAGACGATGCAGCAGCAGCATCTCGTACCAATCGTCTTTTTGTACCGACGAGAGGAGAAGGACAAGTGCTAGGAAAGTAATAGCAACGAACGAGTATAGTAAAAGGATCCATTGAGCAGCACATCGACTCGTCGACCAGAACGAAAAAGCAGTTGCTTCGGACGAGGAGTTGATTGAGTACACAACGCTAGAGCTTAATCCGGTTGTTGGTTTGAAATCATTGCACTCGGCACCGCTGGCGCTCCATCCGCCAAAAGGATATGTTCGTTCATTTCCAAGGCAGGCGGTCGTGTTAGTGTGGTGTAAATCTTCCCGGTTGCAATGTGCCACTGACAGTTGGGAGCTCCAGCCATGGCTGGGGTTCCAAGCACCATTTGAGTTGAATGTTGTTGCCTAGCTTCCAGCAGAAGGATTCGAATGGGAGAGGAAAATTGATAGCCCGTATCGATATTAGACAGCAATGCTTCTACTATTTATTGCAATACATGTAGTTCATTACAGCATCTAGAGATGATAAAACGGAATGTTAATTTTTATGTTTTAATATTTTTTTATATTGGGACAAATAAAAATGATATATGTGGCAATAAGATTTACATGTGAATCCAAAACAGATTTTCCAAATCGTTAGGAATTGTTATTTACCTCTACAGAAGATCGAATATGAAAATATATTTTATGATTAATCTTTTTTCTAATTCTGAATTTGTGTAAAGGGAGAGATCCCTCGACGTCGGACACCTCCTAATACCGGACAAGGGTGGTCTAACCGGTAGTACCGAAACCGGTAATACCGGTATTGTTTGTTTATGAGGTTTCATCACCGCGAAACTTATTGATTGATTTTCATTGGCTTTTATCGGTGAGATCGAACTACCTAAGCTCAAAGTGGAAGGGAGCATGTTTGTAGAGCACGATGAAGCACAGAATTGAAAGTTATCGCAGATGATCGACAAGTATGAAAATTGAATAGAAGTTGAAACGTTAGCAGAGGGCCATTGAAGAATAACACGAAATTGAAATCGCTGTTATTTTACCTAATGTCCACCCAGGAACGGCTTGGCTGATAGTGTGTGAACTATCTTACCAAGACAGGCAAAATAACAGCGATTTCAACCTGCTGATATGTTGTTCGGCGTTCGGAGACAGTTCTAGCGATCAGTGGCATTTTTCAGATATTCCTGCAAATTGGCGCTACTTATTGGTATTTTTCACGCAACAATTCACACGTTCCGAACAACATATCAGCAGGTTGAAATCGCTGTTATTTTGCCTGTCTTGGTAAGATAGTTCACACACTATCAGCCAAGCCGTTCCTGGGTGGACGTTAGGTAAAATAACAGCGATTTCAATTTCGTGTTGTTCTTCAATGGCCCTCTGCTTACGTTTCAACTTCTATTCAATTTCATACTTGTCGCTCGCTTGCGATAACTTTCAATTCTGTGCTTCATCGTGCTTTACAAACATGCTCCCTTCCACTTTGAGCTTAGGTAGTTCGATCTCACCGATAAAAGCCAATGAAAATCAATCAATAAGTTTCTCGCGGTGATGAAACCTCATAAACAAGGAATCTAATTGGCAAAACAATGACAAATACGGTTCGTATTAGATCGCTTGGGCCAAGTAGGAACGTGTGAATTGTTGCGTGAAAATTCCAATAAGTAGCGCCAATTTGCAGGAATATCTGAAAAATGCCACTGATCGCTAGAACTGTCTCCGAACGCCGAACAACATATGAGCAGGTTGAAATCGCTGTTATTTTGCCTGTCTTGGTAAGATAGTTCACACGCTATCAACCAAGCCGTTCCTGGGTGGACGTTAGGTAAAATAACAGCAATTTCAATTTCGTGTTGTTCTTCAATGGCCCTCTGCTTACGTTTCAACTTCTATTCAATTTCATACTTGTCGCTCGCTTGCGATAACTTTCAATTCTGTGCTTCATCGTGCTTTACAAACATGCTCCCTTCCACTTTGAGCTTAGGTAGTTCGATCTCACCGATAAAAGCCAATGAAAATCAATCAATAATACCGGTATTACCGGCAAATTTTGGAGTACCGAAAATACCGGTATTAGAGGTGGAAAATACCGGTATTTTCGGTATTGAAAATTTTGCTGGCAGTATAAAAATCTGACTTTTTCTTCAATGAACATTGTTGATATCGTCCAGAATTTTCCTGCAATGTATGAAATTTTGAAAACGGTACGAGAAGTAGGGTATCTGTTCCTATATCAATAACAATAAGGCAATGCGCATGTGAAATGCATTGAGTTCTCACCCAATAATCAAGAAACATGAGAATAATTATGCTCGGCACATGTAATTTTTAATTGAAAACAATTTGGTAACTTCAAAAATGAAATTTTCATTACATTATAGAAGTATTTTGCTAAAAAACATCATCACCGCCATGCACCTATTTCAATAACATTCAAAAACAGTTAATCCTATGCCAGTACCTATATCAATAATACTGTTTCCAACATAAAATACGCACACTATTTTTTGTGTGTATACGTAGCGATATGATTGCAGTGATGCCGAATTCTTCAATGTTTTGTATTTGAGTTGAAATATAATTACCAAATTGCTGTTTTTGTTGCAGTTTTCCATCTTATCAGTTTAATTTTGTGTTTGTCATAATTTATCTTTTCGATATAATTTATTTCACAAATATAAGAGTTGAATTCCACAGTGAAAGTTCATTCAAGCGCTTTAAAATAAAAATCTAGGTCGGCAACCCTTGAGAGTACTGCAAGCCATGTAAACAGTTTGGAATACGGACAAGGATAATTTAGACGTTGTTCGAAATAAACCTATATCAAACTATAGGAAATCGCGTTGGTTTTTAAAATATAATTATATTCATAGTGAAAATGTGATGTGCTTTATGTGCTGTGAAGTGAATTTTGTAGGGATAGAATTGTTTTAGCTTGAAATTGAGTGGAAAACAACGGCGTGAAAACAGATGAATCTGCTAGTAGCAATCGAGCAGTGCATCAAACCATCAGTTCAGAGGTAGGAAAATGAAAATAAAAGTGCTTTTTAATTTTATCTTTTAATAAGTTGATTCTTGTAAATTATCAAATAAATCATGTAAATAATATTCCAAACATTCAAGAATGTGTTCCATCCACTATTGTGTACATACGATGTGAGGAATTGTAAATAAATTGATTTTTTTATTCGGTTTATCGACGGTTTGGATTAATATACGGGCTGTTATTAATATGGGAACAGATACCCTAGTAGTTCTTTTCCGTAGATCACCTTATTTATTTATTTATCAGACTAAGGCCGGAGTGGCCTGTGCTGCACATAAAAGTCTTCTCCATTCAGCTCGGTCCATGGCTGCAATTCGCCACCCACGTAGTTTGCGGAGGGTTCGCAAATCGTCCTTCACCTAATCGATCCACACTGCCCGTAAATCACCTATGAAAAACGATTTTCTGCAAAAATATGTCCGTCCTGAATTAGGAAAAGAATTTGAATTAGTGGCTGATGCTAAGGCACGCTGAAATAATTCAAACCCTCGGACATGTTTAAGCTGTTGTGGGACTACTGCTCTGTGAGTTCTGCACTCTATATGAAGCCGACATTGGAACTATCATCAAATCAAGCCACAGATAATTCCGCCACTGTTTCAATGCTTTTAAGGAATGAAGCCGATCCAAATACGCCGATCTTTTTTTCTTTTTTGAATAATTCTCCCGTGAAGCAATTACCGTGGGGCATCGAAATCCGTACACTTAAGCACCTTAGTATATGAAAAAGTCATTAGAAAATAGGAATCGAATGTAAATAAAACGTTTGTCATTGACACAGGAGCATGGAGGCTTCTACTTTTGAAGTGTTTCGCATTTACTCATTCAAAACTACGAAAAACGTGATAAAATAATGAATAAAATCAACTACTCCTGACTCGAAATCCGTCCACCGTGGACGGACTTCGAATCAAAGGATCAAAATCCGTACAGCTATTTTTTACCTAAATATTTAAATTGAAGCAGTCTGATTGACTTGTAAATAGTTCAATACGCACTTTGAGAAACGATCCATTCGACTTGTATTCCGCTTATCTTATGTAATTATTCGCAATAAGCAATTGAAACACAGTTACTTTTGGAGCAATTATGCTCTACCCGAAAACAAAATGGCGGCAAAAACTCCGCGTTTGGTGGGTGGCGAACTGTTTTTGATTTTTGTTTTTGTTTGAATTTCAAAGCCTTCTTCCCATTCCTGTGCCCTAAAAGCTTTCTGTCAAGAATCTGAACAAGATAAGATAAATTATTTCTGCATTAATTACCTTTAACCCCCTTTAATTGATTGATATCTCATGAGGTGGACGGATTTCGGTCCCGCACGGTAATCAGAAACGATTTTCGCATTTTCTTCAAGGCATCCAGAGCTACTTTGATTAAGCAAGCGTATAAGATCTTGAAGCGTCTAATCATTCCTGATGCGATCGTTGAAACTGAGACAACGACCATACGACGATCGGTACGAAGAAGATGCCTCTATGGATATTTTTCTGGTTTATCGGTTAAAGAACAACTTGTGAAGAGACTGCAGCAAAACAAAACACTTGCGTTGCTGGTGGCAAATACGCTGACGCCGGGATCCTTGCATACAATCCGTAAGGAATTCTCCTACTATAAATCGGAAGGGATTACGGGCAAGTATTTGACACTGATGTTCGATGGTCTTGGAACCATTCGTCCTACTTCGGTTGAACCAGAGAGGGCATTCTCAGTAGTTAGCAACATTGCTAACAAAATCCAATGCAGATTGGGAGATGAGCCGCTCAGTATGTAATGTCTACTTAAGTTTCGCTTTGCCCAGCTCAACAAGCAATGATTTTAACATTTGAAGTTTGTCAACAAATGTTGTTTTTCATCCAGAAGTCCAAATCAGAAGATTTTTTCTTTTACTAGCTGAAATTTTCACAAAAACCGGTATTCTACCGGTATTACCGGTATTGACTTCATCAAATACCGAAAACCGGTATTTGACAAAAATTGCCAATACCGACCACCCTATACCGGACACTTCTCAAAACGAAACTCGCAGACTCACAGAGGTCCCTCCACCATCGTATGTAGTACTAAAGAAATCTATTGAAAAGTCCTTTACCTGTATGGAATATCAGATCCTCATGTTGTAAACTTTGTACAAAATTTGAAATTGAACAAAAATGCCAAAAATGTTCATGTTTGCTTTAGAAGGTTTGGATCAACAATAGTAAAATCAATTTATTGCATTCTGGTTATGCGAAGATGGTCAATATTAGCCATATTTTATATAACGATCCTGATTTGTTAGATATATTTTAAAACTGTGGTACAAAATCAATTTCTGTATCCGATAGTTGTCCCCCGGGTACGGACAGTTACTTTTTATATGATCGAATAGTCAACCTTTACATCTGTTTTATTAAAATCACTTCAATTGAATTGTTTCTTCTTACTAAGGAATCAGAAAGCCACAGAATTAAGCATAAACTGAAATTACAGAAGTCATTGAAAATAGTGGGAATTTGGAGTAGGATGTAAGAAATTTAGCTGGAGAGTCAAGTAAGCTCACTATTATTTTTCAATACCAACAAGAAGAAAATGAAAAATATTACTATTCTAATTAAAGAGATTTTCGTTTAATTGCTTATGCGTCCGGCTCTGGGGGATCTCCTCCTATGTATTATTATCTCTATTCTCAGCTGCTTCGCAAAAGTTTTAGAAGGTATTATGTTGGATTTTTCATTTATCCAGCCGTTCAACACATCATATTTACAATGTTATGGAAATGCGAATATGTATTATCTTCCAAACTTAGACGACGTTCATGTTCATGATAGATTTAGAAGCGAAAGTATAGATTAGATAGTTCCGTTAGGTTACGGCAGGCATGAAGAATGTTTTATAAAAGTGGATTTGAAAGCGAACGGAGAGTAATATTTGTGATGGTATAAAACTCACGACCAATCTTCTGTCAAACTCCCGTATGACGAGGGAGGGAAGAGTATCAGTGTGGAAGCTGATATCTCTACTGACAAAAGGAAGGTGGTTTGATTTTCTCATGTACATCATAATTGCTGATCAACATGGATTTCTTGAGAAACGTTCAACTACCACGCAGCTTATAAACTACGTGTCTACGCTAATCTATAGTATAGAAAGACTACAACAAATTGATTATGTGCATGTGGAGTTTTCGAAGGCTTTCGACCGAGTTCCTCGTCAACGCGCGGTAGATAAACTCAGAAGAATCGGCTTCCCTGACTGACTAACCACTAGGATCGCTTCATAACCAGACAACCGTTGGACATCTGTAAAACAGTTAAGTTGATTCTTTTCCATATTACGTTCGAGATAACCCAAGGAAGCCATCTTGGAACCCTACTTTAGATGCTTCTTGTGAGCGATATATGATCATTCCAAGCAGATGTTGATAGACTTTTGGGACTGGTGACAGGAATGGATTGGCGAATAATGTAAACAAATGTAAGAATTATCACGTTCACATGTCTCCGCTTTCAATAGTTTTAGAATACATTATGCGTCAAAGATCTATGTACAGGGGGTAGACAAAATGGTTGAAATAGGCAAAAAATGGGCGAAGTTCAAATCAGCATAACTTTGCGTAGAACGATCCGATTTTGATCAAACTGGGGCCATCGGACGCGGAAACTCTTCTAGTATACTGGCCCTATGCGAAACCTCTGATTGGCCCTTGACCACCGGTGGTGTTCCGGTTTTCTGAGGGTATGTTAAAAATGCATTTTTTCTACTGCTTTTCATTTTGTGTGACGTTTACTGCAATTATGTTTTATGTTTACCCCAGAAACAAGAACTAATATGCTGACCAATGCTGGCTGTAGCTCGAAAATCCGTTAGGTATACGCAGATTATGGCCATTTTCGTGAAAATGGTACGGGATTGCCCATGCACCCTGAACAAATGTCACTTTCGCAGAACTTCCGGAACCTGCTACAAATTGGCCAAAGAGTCTTACAGTCTTCAAAATATATCTCTTATAAAGATCCTATATTCATCGTCTTGGGAAAACATGAATTTTGACACCCATATATGCATGGTTCCAGATGGTGCCAAAACCGGCCCCTCCTGGAAGGCCCTTGGACACTGTCATTCTGGAAATGTTTCTGTAATCATCGTCTCGCAAAACCATGAAGTTAGATACTTATATTTCCACTATTACGATCTGTTATCATTTCATCATGTTCCCGGTGCCGTTTTTAGGAAATGGCCGTATCTCTGTGTAGTTTAGATAAATTCTCGATCTACAGCCACCATTGGCCGGCATATTAGTTCTAGTTTTCTGAGAAAGCATAAAACATGATGAAAGTTAACGTCACATAAAATGACAAGCAGCAGAAAAATGCATCATGAACATACCCTCGAAAACCCGGAACATCTCCAGTGACCAAAAGACAATCTCAAGTTTTGCAAGAGGACAGTATACTAGAAAAGTGTCCGCTTCGGATGGTCCTGGTTTTATCAAAATCGGATTATTTTACGCAAAGTTATGCTGATTTGAATTTCTACATATTTTTCCTATCTCAACCTTTTGTCTAACCCCTGTATCTCACTGGACAGTAAACAGTATACTTCGTTCTAGTAAACACATCTCAAGCACGACAGCTAACGCCTTTGTTGTGTTGGGACTTCTGAAGCGCCCAACAAAATTGATACGAATTTTTGATACGAAATTTTTTTGGAAAAAAATGGAGCAGAACGATATGCCGAGGTTTTATATGAGTCTGTCAATGGCGTGTGGAGAAATACAGCACCATCTCCCGTCATGTACAATGACCAACAAGAGAATTTGCTGACAGACAAAACCAAAGTGGCTGTCAGGTGGAAGCAACACTTCGAGGCTTTGTTGAATAGTGGAAGTGACGGTTCATCGGTGAACAGAATAAATATTAGCGACGATGGAGAAACTATGGAATCGCCTACACTAGATGAGGTTAAAAAAGCTGTTAAAGAGCTTAAACACAATAAGGCTGCGGGGAAGGACCAGCTTCCGGCTGAACTTCTCAAACATGGCAGTGAGCAGCTTTATAAAATTCTGCACCATATTATGTCGAAAATATGGGAAGACGAGGAAATGCCTGCTAGCTGATTGGACGGCCTCATTTGCCCTCTCTTTAAGAAAGGGCACAGACTGGAGTGCGCCAATTACCGAGGAATAACCCTCCTTAAGTCGACATACAAAATTATGTCCCACTCGTTCAACAGATTGAGACCGTTTGAAGAGTCCTTCGTCGGCGAATACCAAGCAGGTTTTTGTGAGGGGCAATCAACGACGGATCAAATGTTTACCATTCGACAAATCCTTGATAAACTCAGGGAGTACAACATGCAGAGTCAGACACATCATCTGTTTATTGATTTCAAGGCGGCGTACGAACGGAATGAATTACAGGATTTTGTTTTTACACGATTTTTTTCGCTCGTATTTTTGATCGTGTGACTTCAATTTACCACCAAACTATTCGCAACCTGTTTCAAAAATTCCAGAATAAATCGAAGAAAAATCACATGCTAATTAATATGCGTTAAACATTTCGGATGGGTGCAAAATTGAGAAAATGTAAATCGCGTAAAAACAAAATCCAGTGTATGGCAAATTATGCTTGAACATGGTTTTCCGACGAAGCTGATACGGCTGATTCGTATAACGTTGGACGGGTCGAAATCAAGTGTAAGGGTTGCGGATGAAATATCAACATCATTTGTCTCAGACATCATCGTGCTTTCGTGCTGTGCGGTTCTATTTTCTCTTTTTGCTGAAGGAAGTTTTTAATACTAAACGAAGCTATTTTAATTTCAACAATGCTTCTCAGCGTTATTTGTACCCACTGATCCTGTTACGATCTTTGCAAGGACCCGTGCCTTCGTTTCAAGTTGGACCCGTTTGCGGAAGTAAAATTCCGACAAGCGGTGGTAATCCTGCAGGGACACCGTTCTGGAAAAAAAACTCTTAGAAGGTCACGTCTCCACGCTCAGCAATGAGCATTAATAAAAACAAGAGGAAGGGGGAGTCTCTGAATTCTCCACTTCCTTCTAAGAAACAAGGTTTCAAGACCGTCCTACCAAAGCGCGGAAAAAATAGAAGGAAGCTGGAGACTTCAGATATTCCTTCTAACTCTAATATTGAAAATAATTCTTCTCCTATCGAACTGAGCAATCAGTTCGATTTGATTAATGATGAAATTGAACAAATCGAATCTACCTCTAGCCCAGGTGATTCGACTCATGCGAAAAAGCAAAGGATTCCGCCAATTGTGGTATCTGTTGCCGAGTTTTCTGGCTTTAGGAATGAGATTTTGAGTAACCTGCAGGGGATCAAGGTTTCATTTCAGATTGCTAGGAAGGGTGACTGCCCCGTTTTGTCGGGATCCTTTGACGATCGCAAACGTCTTCTCCAGTATTTACCGGGAAGCGCCATAAATTCTTCACATACGACGACAAAACTGAGCGATTGTTCAAAGTCGTTTTGAAAGGTCTTCCCAGTGACGACAAATCACTGGATGAGATTAAAATTGAAATTTCTGAATTACTTGGATTTTTACCAGTCCAAGTAATTAAGATGAAAAAGAAATCTCGCTCTGGTACTTCCCAGAGGGGTATTTCTCAAGAATTTTATTTAGTTCACTTTAACAAAAATGAACTAAATAATATGAAAAGTTTGGAAAAGGCCTGTATTATGTCCCATGTCCGTGTTACATGGGAACATTTCCAAAACCCCACTCAGTGCCGTAAGTGCCAAAAGTGGGGTCACGGAACTAAACATTGCCACATGGATGCTAAATGCATGATTTGTGGTGGAACCTCTCACGCCAAGGACGCCTGTCCTGTGAGAGAAGATTCCAATAAATTTAAATGTGCTAATTGTGGGGGCAATCATAAATCCAATTTCTGGGAATGCCCTTCATGCAAAGAAGTTTTGATTTCCCGGAAATTCCAATAGGATCCCAAATTCGCCGGGTAAACATATTTCAAACGCTCAAAATCCGCAATCATTTGCCGGTCGAGTAATTCATACCCACCACAATCAACGAACAAATTTGGCTCCTACCTCTCAACGGGTAACGAGCAGTTCATCGAATTATAATTTTTCAAACACGCCCTCCTATGCTAGCATCGCTGCAGGCTGGCAAAATTTGACTTTCATACCCATTCTTCAACGGGAAATAACGTTTGTTTTGACGACTCAGGTAGCATGTCTGCTTCCGACTTTGATTTTTGATGCAATGTTCAAAGCAAATACCAAAACTGAAGCAGTTCAGGTTGGTATCAAATTTACTCAAAGAATTGTTATTGGACTTCGTTTTAATGGATCCAATTTTTTTTTGAAAATTTTAAATTGGAATTAAAGGGTAAGGAAGATGAATTATTCAACTTCCTATCAGTTCATAAAGTGCACATTGCCATTATAACTGAAACATATTTAAAACCTGGTCTTTTTTATCAAAAGAGATCCAAACTATTTTATTTACCGAAATGATCGTCTTAACAGCGCCTGTGGTGGGGTCGCCATTGTCATTAATAGACGTATCAAACATACATTATTTTCTTCATTCGAAACCAAAGTTTTTGAAACTTTGGGAGTTTCTGGTGAAACAAATTTTGGACAATTTTCCTTCATTGCAGCCTACTTGTCTTTTCAATGCAATGGGCTGCAAAAGAATTTGTTGAAAGCTGATCTTCAAATTCTAACTCGCAACAAATCAAAATTCTTCGTGATTGGTGACTTCAATGCCAAACACCGTTCATGGAATAATGCTCAAAGCAATTCCAACGGCAAAATTTTATTTGAAGATTGTTCTGCGGGATATTATACTATTCAATATCCCAATGGCCCAACTTGTTTTTCCTCTACAAGAAATCCTTTGACAATTGATTTGGTTTTAACGGATTCAAGTCAGCTGTGTGGCCAATTGGTAACTCATGCTGACTTTTTACTCTGATCACCTTCCTGTGACGTTTGAAATCTCACAAGAAGCCATTTATAATCCAATCAGCACTACTTTCAATTATCATAGAGCTGAATGGGATTTCTCTCAAAACGTATATTGATAAGAATTTTGATGTTGATATTCCTCTCGATACCAAAAGTGATATTGATAATGCTCTCGTATCTTTGACAAATTTAATTGTCGAAGCCAGAGGCATTGCAATTCCTAAATGTGAAATTAAATTCAACTCCATTATTATTGACGACGATCTTCAGCTACTGATTCGTCTTAAAAATGTGAGGCGAAGGCAATACCAAAGAACTCGCGATCCCGCGTTGAAAGTTATTTGGCGAAATTTGCAAAATGAAATTAAAGACGTTTCGCTATTCTGAGAAATACCAACTTTGAGAATAATGTCTCGAAGTAGGATCCCAGTTCGAAACCCTTTTGGAAATTAACGAAAATTCTTTTTAAAAAACGTGTTGGATCTAGTGCGTTAAGGACACTTTCCAAGGCCTGTTTAAGTTTGATCACGCCTCTCGAACGCATGGGAGGTTTTTGAATTCGTGCAAGTCGGATTTAAATAATGTTGTAGGCGTGACACTGAATGTGTCAGAAAATCTTTCTTCTCAATCGCTGCTCTCAAAGCGGAAAGACGGACCGAGCCTGACAATTTTCAATGATTAGATGTTGTGTACTCACGATCTATCGCGGAATATTCGTCTCAATTCCAACCCAAAGTTAAACCCTTCCTCACACATGTAAAGGTTCGATATGCATCTTAGTTCTAAATGAAACTTTAATAGTAAACAAATAAGAAATTCAAATAACTTAAGCCACTAACGCTTTACATAATAACTAAATGGGATGACTCTAGTAACATGCTTACCGATGTGCTCTCGGACAGAGAATCATTTTTTCTTGGATGCGCATGCGGAACAAGCGACAAAAGAGAACCAACGACAAAGCTTTGTTTTTGTCGGCGATTGTAATGATAAAGATCCGAAAAGTTGAGTGAGCAACAAAAAAGAAGACAATTTTGTTGCTAACTTTTCATCCCGTTATTATGCATTAAATTTCTACAGTATTCGAGAATCTAACTCTGATTACAAAATAGCATCGTATTCTCGGAAATATAAGAGCATGCAAGACAAATTATTCTTGTCATATTATGTTCAGGTTCTGATAAAGACTTGTTACGAGGTGCGTTTGTCAGTAACAAACTCTGTTGATGACAAATGGTATATCGTTAGGCGTTGCTCGGATATTGATTTCCTGCTCTCGGACGAACATGGTGACTTCCGGCTAACAGTGCACTTCACTGGATGTCGTTAACACTTAGCCCGCGACGGAGAGGAGCAATCTGTGGTTGGTAAATGAAGCCCTGACGAGATATGTTGGTTAGATATCATTCCGACAATCATGTAAACACTGTCCGTCGATACTGCTTTATGGAATCCGATCTGCATTTTTTTACAGTCCACGTCCGACCTTTGTACATTTCGTCAGCCTGTCATGGATGATTTTTGCCAGAAGCTTCCCAACTTGGTATATCTAACAGGCTTATAATGTGACTATACGAGGCCGGGTTTCCAGGTTTGGCAGTAACACCAGCTTCTGATCTTACCCAGGTACTTCTGCAGCACCGTCTTGAATAGAACAGTAAGCTCAACATCGATTCTTCGTTCCAGTTTTTGTTGCGTTGTTGTGCCCTAAGCCTTTATCATCCTTCTTGCTAGCTCGGCCGTATCAACTGATGCCCGAGTAGACGAAAAGAACTCAATAATATCAAATGTTGATTAGGGCCATCCAGAAACCACGTGGTCATATTTTTGAAGATTTTCAACCCCCCCTCCCCCATGTGGTCTATCGTGGTCATATGGCAGACCCCCCCCTCCTTTGACCACGTGGTTTTTTCAAGCACAAAATTAAAAAAAACCTATGTAACTAAAACATATGGTTAATCCGATCAATTTTGAAGATGGACAATTTCAACTGATTCAAAATCAAACTAAAACCCAGCATGGAAATTATAAATTTTCATTATTTCGAAGATTTTTATGATGTTATCATGTTGTAATGTGTATCAGGTATTAGGTTATCTAGAACTCGCATACCTTCGATGCATCAAGAGGAAAAATGCGGACTCGCGAATATGTTATAAAAATTTCGAGAAAAATTTGTAAAGGTTTAGAAATTTTCCAAAAATATCCCTATATTTTTTAATTTCTTAATTGGTGATTTTTTAAATACATAATTGCAATTTTTGTTTTTACAAGTGCTAATTTATTATTGTTATGTGGAAAATTTTCAACTGTTTATGGAAATTTTGCATTATTTGTAGTAATTCTATATTTATTTAATACTCATACCCTGATTTCTTTATTGGAAATTTCCAATTCTATTATGGAAAATTTCTATTTTTTCTCTAATAAATAATCCAATGATGCCATACTAAACATATTTTCTCGGTCACTCTGATGTCTTTCGAATAATTTCCCAAGGAACTTCTATTCCATATCTCGAATATGCTTCAGTCAATGGTGGACTCATAGAAGAATGAATGTATTATAGATCAATTATCATTTTGGAGTTCGGATCATTCGATTTATCCAATTAACCAAATTATGAATGATGTATGATATAATATCCCATTAGGTCCATTGGGTTGATATGACAATTGTTATTTGTACAAGCTACTACAGACTTTTTAGTTAAAAAAATATGTTGAGCTTTTAATGGAATGTCTTTACTTGTCTTAAATGGGAAGGTATTTAATTCCACCACTTGATTGTACCTTGACAGATACGTATTTCGACCTCAACAGTAAGGTCGTCTTCAGTGTTTCGTACTTGACTCGACTTAGGTTATACAAAACTTTGGGTTTTAAAAACGTCCTGGAACCCGTAATGTTTGAACTACCTAACCATTCAAGTCCGTGAACCCAGTGCTTCTAAGGCCCTACAACAAAGGCATAGTCATTGTGCAGCTTGATGTTGACTCAAGATAATTTTGGGTACCTTGTCTCTTAGATCTCATGTTAATGGAAATTAGGATCATATGCTTATTTCATCGGATTGGGTACATACCGATGATGAGGACATTACAAATGTCATGATTGATCACCCGAGAAGTCGTGGGCTGAACTTGAGAGCAATCACTGGCTTAACGTTCAGGATGACCCATCTTATCTGAGTGTTCAGAATGATTAAAACATTTCAACTTCATTTGCATGCTCTTAGAATCGAAATCTTCCCAAAGTTTCGGATAACTGAGTTTTCAGGGTCAGTCAAATTTGAGCTCCCATATTTTTTTCTGTAAAACCAATATCTAGATTAACAATTTTACTGAAGAAAATGGTGGTCTAGCTCTTTTTGTGATTTAATAGACAATCTAAAACGCTGGGCATATATGACCCATCCGTCCTGAAAGGGTTGAGATTTGTTTTGGAATTCAATTTCAATCGTTATTATAACACTATTTATTACCCTAGATTGTTTTAGGAATTGGAGTGTTTTTTTCTGGAACACTGCCACTTTTTTTCATATCGCCGGACTCTTCTTAGTTCTAAGACCCTTTTATGAATTTAAAAAGCATTTTATTTAGAATTTCATGTTGATTTTTTAAATGCAAACTTCTCTATGTCATAACCTTTTTCATACGCACTACTAGAATTTTGTGCATTATTGATCGAAAAATTTAAAAATGCACCTAAATGTTCTAATTAGGTGCATTATTAAATTTTTCGATCAATTAGCCTACTTATTCAATATCATAAGAACTAGGCTTCTTAATCCTAAATAATTGCCTACATGTATTGCTTGGATGAATTTTAAATTCCAAGATCTTCCTAATTTTTAAGAATAATTATTCTGGAGTTGCAAGGGAAACCCTTCAGAATAGTTAGAAGATATTCTTCGGAGTCTCCACGAAAAAATCTTCAGTATTTCAACGATTTTTTTTTTTCGAAGTTCTGTGGAAAAGTTCCTAAAAAAGGTTCGGTAGAAATTTTGAAGAACTAGAAGAATCCGTAGAAGGATCCTAAATGCATATTTACGATGAAAATTCCAATAAACATCAAATTCCGAAGAACTTCCGGCATAAATTAGAAAAAAAATTCAGCTTACTTTTTTTACAGAATCTCTAAAGATTTTTTTCAAAATCCTGGGCAAATTTAATGAATCTTCAAAGGAAATTCTTCTAAATTTCCAATGGAAATTTTTTCGTTTTTCAAAAAATCTTAGAAATTTTCAGCAGTTTTTTAATTTCCAAAAGAAATTATTTGGAGTAAACCAAAATATTTCCGATGAAAATTCCTAAGATTTTCCAGTAGAAAATCGAAAAAGTTCATCTAAAACACCAATAATGAGTTTCTCGAGGATATTTCGATGTTTTTACAAGTTGAAAATACCAAAAAATTTGCTCTTTGTAGTACTTGTGACAACCTTCTTTAGAAGCAATTCCAATAGGAATTCCTTAGAAAATTAAATCAAAATTTTAAAGATTTTCTGATGTGAAAATTCCTTAAAATTTTAAATCATTTCTTGTGCTTCTTTGCATGGTAAAGATTTAAAGCAATGTTTAGCTGAACCTACAAAGAAATCAAAATGACTTTCCGAAGAAGAATGAATTTCCCATGAAATTTTGGAAGAATTTATGGTGCAAATTAAAAAAAACACGAACCTTGAGAATTCTAAAGATTTATTCTTTGAAAATCCAAAGTATTTTTTGAAGATAATCCATAGACTCTTCCGTGGAAATTCTAAATAATGCCTCGAATGAAAAAAATATTTGGAAAATTTAAAAAATGTGATAGAATTCACAAAGAGCGTAAAAAATTTCATTTCAAAATTCCAAATTTGAAAACAAAAATCCTAAAACAAAAAATCAACGGTAATATCAAAGTGTTTCATGTGGCATTGGCTATTTAATTTCTCATGAAAATTCAGAAGATTTTTTCTTGAAAAATTTAGAAGTCTTCTTCTTCTTCTATGGCTCCATATTCTAACTGGAAGTTGGTCTGCTTTTCAACTTAGTTTATTCTATTAGCATTTCCTCAGTTATAAATTGAAAGTTTTAAATGCCAGCAATTGTACGATTATATATCTTGTGTAGCAAGTACGAAGGATACATTATACCTAGGGTGTCGACAATGTTTGACACCCGAAAACATCCTAGACAGGAACGAGAATCGAACTCGTCATCTCCGGATTGGCAATCCTATGCCTTTGCTCGTAAGGCTAACTGGAGATTAAACATTTTGAAGTGCACTCCCTAAAATGTTCGAAAAACTTATTTTGGAAATGAAATAGAATTTCTGGTGAAGATTCGGAAGAACTTGTCGAAGAAATTCATTAGAATGTAAAAAAAATATGAAAATATGAACATTTTTTTCCACCGAAAATTATATGTATTTCCCACGAGACTGTTTTGAATTTTCAGACAGAATTCACATGGAATTTTTTTCGGCATTTACACTGGCGATATTTTGTTTTTTTTTTCATGACCAATTTGTAGCAAAATTTTCCAGAGAGAATTGTTCAAAAAACATTCTTTTGCACTTTATCAGGATTGTATGAAGTAAGGTCAAAGTTTTTACAGGAAATTTTTTTACTGGATTTTTCCTGAATATCCACAAGACATTCTTTTGAAGATTTTTCTTGAATTATTGTAAAAACATGAACAGTTTTCAAAATTGTAGCTGTAGTCCGCTGATGCAAAAGTGTCGGCGGCGTGATGCCAAAAACCATCTGCGACGGAATTTTAAAAAAATATTTTTTCATTTTTCTTTCCCAATTTTTTTTTTTGGTGAAAATTGAGACTGAAACGCAACCTGCTTTTTCGTTTATTTTTTTATTGAAATAGGATCTAAAGCTAAGTTGGCCAAATAACGCGGATATGCATCGGCGTTGCGACCGACGCTGCGTTACCGGGTTTTCTCGATGCTTAATGCTAAATTCTTTTTAACACTGAGTTGAAAAGACGCTACGTGGGCATCGGCCCTAAGATGCGCTTTGCGTTTAATGATTAAATCATTAAATTTTGATGATTTGTATTTTTACACCGCTATTGTTATTTACCAAAAATTTTAGTGTAAAAAAAACCACGTGGTTCGAGAGCAACACCCCCTCCCCATGTGGCTTATCGTGGTCATTTTCCAAACCCCCTCCCCTATATGACCACGTGGTTTCTGGACGGCCCCTTAGATAGATATGAATGAATGAAGATTTTGCTCTGAAATACCATAGCCCAGGCTTCGAAATCACCTCCGATGGCTAACGGCCTCAGCTTGTCGTTTAATTGCTGCATCATTTGGCTGAACAGCTCCAGTGGAGGTGCATAGCATCTGCATATGAAGACGCAGTTTATTTTGGTGATTTGCATAGCCTTCGTTTGTTCTCCTCATTATTTATTGTTTCACAGCTATACCAATTCTATCTACCCAGTTGCCATTATAAGTGAGACATTTGATACGGCTCTAAATGCATCGCAAAAATCGTTTTTGTTGTTGTGCGGTGTTGCAATGATGCACAATTTCCAGTAAATTTTGGATTTGTCCGGACCTTTACAAGCCTCAGCCCGGTGTCCAAAGCCCAAATACGTGAAGCGTCTATCCATTTGTTTGTTCATTTGCGGGAGACTTAAGAGGGCATTGCCCACATTGTTAGCAGCAGTTGCTAGCAGACGAATCATCGCCTATTTCAAATAATTCGTCATTTGCACCTCGCCTGTGATTGAGAATTGAAGTCATTTTGAGCTGAATGGCAAAATTTCATTCTAATGTTACCGTTAGGACTGGATAAGTTGATCCTCAAACTTGTCCATTCAGCAAATCAATGCCTGGTGTTACACTTGCTTTCACCAGTGTATTAAAGTTCACAATCTCAATGACAAACAAACCCATCAATGAGACAAATAGATCCCCTCGATGGACATATGTACGTCACTCTCTCCGCACTCTCAATTTATTTAACGAACAAACAAACGAATAATCCGGTTCCACCCGATTGGTTTCAGCAACCATGGAAATCAGTTTCCACTGTGTCGTATGCATGGAAATGGATTTCCAGCAAAGAAGATAGTAGCGATTTTTTGCTGCCTCAAACCACGAGAGATATCTTCCTGGAAGAAGGAGCTTTTTCATCTCACTGCCTCTAGAAGGAATGCAAGCTTACTTCGGTTCAACCGTCTGGGTCATTGCCGACATCGTGCTCCATCAGAAATCTCGTATGTTCTAGACGCTCTGGTGCAACGACTTGGTCGTTTTCCTTCGCCAAAAAAGCGAACACCCCGATGGAACGACGACGCGAAGTGGAAGTTCAAGTGCAAACAAACTTCGGTAGAAGTGCTCTGTTATCCTTCTTCCTTCTGAGAGAAAAACCCGTCGGTCCCCCACTTGTAAGAAGATGCCGACTGTAGCAGAGTGCCATCATAGCATGGTGTGACCAGAGGGCTACTGCCCTCTTATATGAATCAGTTAATATCCAAATCAAGCCCCCGGATCGAAGCGAAGTTTAATGGCTTTCTGGAGTTTTTCTTTGTGTGTTATTCTCGCACCTCCCCTTTGTGTAAGAACATACTTCCTACTGTAAAAAAGACAAAGATAGGGCGGCAGCGAGGAAAATCTGTCTAACTTGGAGCGGGGATTTTCCTCGTCATTACTCATGGGTTTTGTTCTCCTAGTTTTCGCTATTCATGGGTAAGAATCATGCGACTACCGGCGACGGTGCAGCTGCTCGCCATCTTCAGGAAGGAAGATGATAGAACTTGTTCCAAAAGACAAAGTTTAAAGACATTGTTTCTTCTTCCGATGTGTTTCTTTGTAGGGCAATGAAAGTTTTACTTCTTCTATACGGGCGGCAAACTAGTCGCTATCGGTTGGCAAGCTTCGGTGAACAACACTTAAACTAGCGGAAATAATAGAAGATATGATTTATAGACGTGTCGTCTGGAAAATGAGCTCATTGTTTGAGGACTGGCTGGCATCACATCAAAGGAAAGTTAACAAGTTAGGCTATTATTGAAGAGCATGGAATCAAATCTAAACTATGTTTTTCCTGCAATTTAATTTTTTATTCAGTTTCTCTTTACGTTTGGTTTTATCACTAGAGAAACTTTCACAAAACTGACGGAATGTTTCTAGAATTTAGCTCCTAGAAGTCATCTAGCGGTTTGGCGAAGTTCTGTTGAAATTCAAATTTCTTATTTTTAAATTCAGGTTCTGCAAAATCATAAAAAGCGCCTTTTTGATTGATTTGACATTTATATCCTCAGCTAATGGACTGTGGAATACCTGATATTATGTTTGACAACAATAACTTTTAATAACTAAAAATTAAATCTTTTTCAATGTGCTTGTAATTATTTTATTGCTTTATAACAAATAATTCTGCTTCTTCAAGGTATTTTTACAAACGCTCGTGATGCAAGTTAATTGCTTACATAACTTTTTCTGCATTTTTTACTTTTGAAACTTTTGAATGTTTCCAAAACTTGATCATTAGTTGAAAAAGCATTATCTAACCACTTTCCCACACACGAGGCAGCAGTTCCCACCATAGTGCCCTACCAGGAGAGATTGATGAACGCTTCGTCAAAATTGAAGTCCAACCATAAGCAATAAGCATATATTGCATCCCCTTCCTCTTCCTCATAGCTCGTCTGCTCTGTGCCGCCGCGGTACGCCCCGGAATGCACAATCCATTTGTGTAACGAAGGACAGACACTTTCCACTCGAAGCGAAGAAAACATATCGCAACTCCATAAGAGAAAAACTGCAACAAAGTATTACTTTACAAAAACATGCCATATATCACCTAACCGAGGGACCGACTGGGAGGCAACACTTGTTGTTACTGAGCTAAGTTCGAAAGCGAAAGATAGACATGATGCACATTGCACCGCACCGTCGACTCGTCGTCGGTCGGACGTCGAGTGGAGCGACCTCAGTGCAATTCATCCCACAGCAGTGATGGATGCGATGATGAAAATGAAAATAAGGTCGATGGTTCGTAGGGAAGCAGCGGGAAGCTGCTGATCCGACTTAGACACAACTCCGGAACGCACTTATTCAGCAGAAGGTACAACCAGACAGGAAGTTTGTAATCTTCACATTCTCCAGATGCACACGTTCCATTTTAATTTGTATAGTTGGGGAGCACACTAATGTAGAAAGGGGTATGTTGGCAAGTAAAAACTACGAGATTGTAAGTACGGGTCTCGAGGCGGAAATGATCCGGTACCCTTAATCTTCCTGTATTCATCTCTGTACCCGTCTAAAAAGTCAATGGGGAAGAATAGGTGCTAGATTTACACTTCTAGCACCCATTCTTCACCATTGAATGATTGAAAACCCGAAACAGTTCTCTTGCAGATAGAAGATGGGCAGATCCAGATCGGTTCTCATAAAACTAATGGATTTGTGTTATTAATTGAAATGATTTTTAGCCTTTTTCTATGGCAACATAAATTAGGGATTGTGAGAAGTTAACATTGAACATCCTCCTTGATTTCACTTCGCTAGGTCATCGAGAGATGGAGTGATAGTGATAGAGATTAGATAGGTATTGACCCATGAAAGTTATTCAATTTTTATGGAAGAATTGAAGGTTTCTAAATCTAAACCTCTCTAAACCCGTATCTGATTCGATCCCGGTTAATTTTATTTACGGAAACATAATTTCTATTCTATCTAGCAGGAGCCCGACCGGAAATAAATTCTTTGGTTGTATTGAAATTTGGAACAATATTTTAAATTTCGCTAGAACGAATCCTTTGTCGAGACTATTTGAAACATATTCAGAACATTTTTTCTCCTTAACAATGTTCTGTTTTGGAAGAAAATTATTGAAGCTTGTTTAGATAAATGTCTTAACCTGTCATAAGACGTGTTAGTACTATTTCATTTAATTCCACCGTTTGGTAAACTTTACAAGCACGTATTTTGACCGCAGACCGCAGTCAAAAAATATGATGATTCAACTTTCTGATCAATTAAATGAAAATCACATCACAATGATGCTTTAAAAAAAAACCCGACTTGATTTGAGCTTGATTTTGCTGTTTCCTTTCCATAACAATCTTAATAAAATTCAATAATTTCCTTCAGAAAAAGTTCGTTTACAACGATAATTGTGGCTTTCTTTGCAAAAAAACAAAACTAACATTTCTGAATAAAATGTTAACAGATACAATTGCTGCTTTAAATCAAATTTGTTTTTTTACATAATTGAAACACGAACTAATAAAAATAATGTAAGATTGTTTAAAAATCTGCCAATTTGTGTTTGCCAATTTTTTATGCGAATTTTGCAAGCTTTTATTATAGATATAAATTTATAATAAAATAAATTTCCCTAAAGAACTAGACATTTTATATAATAAATAAAAAAAAATCCATTAAAGAAATCGAGATACAAGCAAAAAAATAAATATAAAATCTCCCCAAACTATGCAAAATTTCCATAAACAATTAAAAAAATTTCACGAAACAAAAATATATTAGCACTTTTGAAAGTTAAAATTGCAATTAAAAAAAAACCTTTTTCAAAGAAATCAAAAGTTAGTGTCTCGTTGTGGTGGATACCAGCCTTACTGCCACTTTGATATGCACGATCAGCATAAATGCGCAACCGTCCAAAGTTCCACGAACGGACGGCGATTGCCCTTTATGCTGATCCTAGCACAAAGCGTCACGTAGGCAGCGCGTTAGTTGTACGACGAGAAGTTAAATAAAAATATATGGGGACACTCTCCTCTGAACCGTACATGAGTACACTACACTCTGTTTAAGATATCACCCCCAAAGAAGGTCAAAACATGGCGATCCTGCCAGGAGAGCCTGTTCCTGTTGGAAAAAGTAGTAGTTAATTATCCACCCGCAGTGCGCAGAACGAACAACACTCTCAGCTTAGTGTAAAACGTTCCGGTTCAATCAAAATGATTGGTTAATTATCTTCTCACAGTGCTAGGAAGAAAAAAAAAATCGAAGCGCAAGTGAAATCGGTCAGTAGTGAAATCTGCAAGGAGCAAAGCGTTTGTGGTATTTGAACATTTGGACTTATATGTATACAGTGCCCTGGTGATAATAATGGGTTTCTTCTCGGCCGACGAAATCGTCGCGCCAGTGATAGATAGTGCGTCACATACTACCGCCCAAACCGTGGCAATTTGTGTGATTGCCGCCGTCGCGGTGGAATACTTATTACTTCGCGGACTCACAAAATTGCACCGTCAGCACACCGAAAGGGTTGCTGAACGCGTTGCTCGCCGGTCGACCGTCGATGTTTAATTTAATCTGTGCGTAAAGCATAGAGGAATCAAATCGGAGACTGTTGTTTAATTTATGAGCTGGATGAAGAATGTGAAAAGTGCAGTGAAAACGATGCTCAACCGATGGAACCGATGAATGGTGTGAAAAGTGCAGGAGGACGATGCTTAACCGTTGGACCCGTTGCTGCATAAGCATGTTTAACCGATGGATCTGAGAGGACGATGTTTAACCGATGGAACCGCTGAAGGAGCTGGATAGACAACACAGGAAGGAGTCTTGGAAGTGCGAACGTGTACATCAGCCCTCTTCTGGATCGAGACCAAGGACATTGTTGCGTAAATATGCTGGGACGTATCTATGACGCGTTACCAAAATGTTAGAAACTAATCCATATCAATTATTTTAGGTTCACCAAAGATATCTATCTGAACAAGTGGTAGGAGTGTTAAATCGGAAGCAAATATTTCCAGAAATAAGAAACTAATTTCCAAAAGATGTCAGGTATGTCCTAAATGGATACATTTTTCGAAATAGGCGATAAAATAAAACATTTACATACAACAATCCTCAAAAACAAACCACATGCACGTAAAACGCGAAACATAAAGATAAAAATTTTAAAGGAATATTTACTTAGTTTAAAATGCATAGTGCTTGATGCTCAAGGTGATACATTTTTTGGTTTGAGAAAAAGGTATATCGTTTTGAAAAATATAGTCCGAGAGTGTATGGATATTTTAAATGAGGAACATCTTAACATTACCCCGTTAGAAGAATCAGAGGAAGAGGAAGATACAGAAGTAAAGGAAGAAGTAGTTTTTGATATTGAAGAAGCAGAGTCGTTCCTTAGTTCAGACGAAGACACTGGCAACAACATGGCTAACAGATTAGATTTGACTCTTGCCTTAAAACTTGTCGATAAATATAATGGCGAGGCAGAGAAATTAGCAGGATTCTTCGAATCCATTGACCTTCTAAAGGACTATTCAGAAGAAGTAGCTGAATTGGAAATTATTAAATTCATAAAAACCAGACTAACTGGACCAGCACATGGTGTTATTAACACCGCTGTTACTCTAGTTAATGCGAAAGCTTTACTCAAAGCAAAATTTGCTGTTCGATTTAGTCCTCAGGCAATAGAGGCAGAGATGGCGAGTATCAAACAACATAAACTATCTTTGAGTGAATACGGCCAACAGATTCATGATTTAGCAGCGAAGCTTGCTGCTGCTCATGTATCTAGAGGTACTTTTAATGATGAAGCGGCAGCAGACGCTATTGTCCAGCCTGTCGCTATAAAAGCTTTCACCAACGGACTAAAGGATCCGAAAGCTCAATTTTTCATCAAAGCCCGTAACCCAGAAACTTTGACTAAGGCTATCAGTGATGCCTTAGAGGTAAATAATACTGATGGAGAAACTGTTCACATAACATTTCACCAGACACCAAAATACACTGGATATAACCATAACCAGCATAATTCATACAGAGGTTATCGAGATAACAGAGGTTATCGCGGCAACCGAGGTTTTCGAGGTAGAGGTAGATTTGGCTACCGTGGTTTTGATTACAATTATCAATCGAATCAAAATATGCCTCAATACCATAGTACTCGAGGAAATCGTGGGAATCGAGGAATTCATAATCCACGATATCAGTCAAATCATCATCAACGAGGAAACCAACATTCGGTGAATGTAGCCGAACCAGCACAGGAAAATCGTCAAACCAATCAAACACAAACACCACGCCCAAATCATGAAGCAAATCTAATTGATTTTTTTCGTTGATTTAAATCAACACAAACTTAAATCGTCTCCCAGAACAATTTTTACAGTATTCAAAAACAATATTACTTTCATTATTGATAGTGGTGCGTCATGTAGCGTGATAGATAGTAAATTTATCCCAAAAGATGCACAAATCAATACTAATGATATAATTTCGATCAAAGGAATAAATGGAATAACAAAATCACTAGGATCCATAGATACTACTCTGCATTTTGGAAATGATACTTTTAATATTAAATTCAATGTGGTACCGAATCTGCCTAGTAATATAGCAGGTTTGGTAGGCACAGATTTTTTGCTTAACTACAAAGCGAATATTGACTTCGAAACATTAATTTTAACACTGAGAAAAAGCAACCATGCTATTCACAAAATACCTTTGACGCTTGACGGTACTGTGTCAATCGTTATACCTCCGCGTACAGAAGTTACAACATATGTTAAAACTAAATTTGTAAAACACATGTGTCGTGCTTAATCAACAAATTACACCGCATGTTTACGTTGCGAATTCAGTTGGACAACCATCGAACGGAATGATCCCAGTTCGTGTAGTCAACTTCAAAAATAAACCGGTTGCAATTGATCATTTTGAACCACATATAGAATCAGCTTCAAATTACAACATCATTGAACTTCGTAATAATAACAATAATATTGATAAAGTTCGAGCGAGTACACTTTTTAAACGAATTAAAATTAAATCATTTGTCAGGATCTGACGAAAAACGATCAAGCAAATTTGCCTGAAATATGCTGATATCTTCTGTTTGGAAGGAGATAGGCTTGAAACAACCAATGTGTATTCCCCACAGTTACTGTTAAACCCAATAGTCAACCTTCATACAGCAAGCCATATCAATTCCCCATTCACAAAAGAAGGAAGTTTGTAAACAAGTTAGAAAATGTTACAAGATGAAATTATAGAGGAAACTAAATCTGAGTGGAACAGTCCTTTATTACTTGTTCCTAAAAAATCTGATACTGATGTGAAGAAGTGGAGATTAGTGATTGATTACCGAAAGGTCAACACGACTCTCCAAGATGATAAATTTCCGCTCCCAAATATAGAGGAAGTAATTGACTCACTAGCAGGAGCTCAATACTTCACACATTTAGATCTATCACAAGGATATTACCAATGTAAATTAAAACCTGAAGATAGACCAATTACGGCATTTTCAACTCCATCGGGTCAATATCAAATGACGAGATTGCCCATGGGTCTGAAAATAAGCCCTCAAGTTTTCAAGGTTGATGACCGTAGCGATGTCAGGTTTAAACCTTGAAAGATGTTTAGTATACCTAGATGATATTATTGTGTTCGGTAAAACTTTTGATGAGCACAATAAAAATCTAATTTCCGTATTTCAAAGATTACGAGATGTAAACTTAAAGCTAAACCCCAGTAAGTGCAATTTTCTAAAACAGGAATTACTTTATTTAGGTCATTATATTTCGAAAGAAGGAGTACTGCCTGACCCTTCAAAAATTGAAATCATTAAAATTGGAGCAGCCCAGTTTCTGTTGATGAAATGAAAAGGTTTGTAGCCTTTTCAAACTATTATAGAAAACATATCCGAGATTTCGCAAAAATATGTGCCCCCTTAAATTGCTTAACCAGAAAAGACGTTGTATTTAACTGGACTCCTGAATGCGAAGCGGCATTCCAAAAACTGAAAACCCTATTCATAAACCCCCCAGTTTTAGATTACCCAAACTTTGATGATGAAAATATTTTTAAATTACATACTGATGCTTCAGGATATGGACTTGGAGCAGTACTTAGCAATATGAATGATAGACCGATAGCATTTGCTAGCAAAATGCTGAATCCAGCCGAGAAAAACTATTCAACGATAGAAAAGGAACTACTGGCAATGGTGTGGGCAATCCGACATTTTCGTTCATACTTACATGGACGAAAGTTTCAACTGTATACCGACCATCGACCATTAGTTTACCTTTTCACACTAACCGATCCTTCAAGTAGACTGACGAAGTTTCGTCTGGCACTTGAAGAATACAAATTCGATGTCTTTTACAAGAAAGGTTCTGAAAATGCAGTAGCGGACGCGCTATCGCGTATTTCTGTGACCGAGTTAAAGGACATGCACAACAAACTTACACACGAAGCATTCGTAACAACCCGAATGCAAACCCAAAATGAGGAATCACAACGTTCTCCTTATAATGAAGTTGTCACTGGCCATGACTCTTCAAACTCTTCTAACATGAGAACAGTACAAATTATAGTCAAGGATAATAACTTAAAAGAAAATGTAATATGGGTCCCAGAAAAGAGATAATAATGATCAAGCCAACGGAAACCTTGGTTTCGTTACGACGAACAAGGGATGAACTTGGTAAAATATGTAAAAGATACAAAGTCGACGAATTATTTATGAAAATCAATGATCAATGTGCGCACAAATTTTATGAACAAATAATAAAAATGGTCTAGACAAAGGGATACCGAAAATAATAAGGATTTCCAATAAAATAAAATTTATAGAAGATGACTTGACTAAAAATTGATTCTAAATGACTATCATTTACTACCCACTGCTGGTCATGCAGGTATGAAAAGAACTATGAGTACAATAAGGCAAAAGTACTACTGGAAAGGTATGAAACAAGATATAGAAGCTATGATTAAGGCTTGTGAAAAATGTCAAAAATACAAATCAATTAATACGCCAAAACCGGAAATGACAATAACCACAACAGCTGAAACAGCTTTTGAGAAAATATATTTAGACCTAGTAGGACCATTAATTCCTTCTGAAGGTAATGAATATATTTTGACAAGCCAATGTGAACTGACAAAGTTCATAACGGCAACTCCTCTCAAAAATAAGACAACCACCACAGTTGCCAAAGCCTTTGTAGAAAATTTCATTTTGAAATATGGAGTTCTGAACGAATTGCTACTGACAGAGGAACTGAGTTTATGTCAGAATTGTTCAGTTCAGTAGCAAAACTTTTAAATATAGAAAAACTAAATAGTACCGCTTACCATCACGAAACAATAGGAGCTTTAGAAAACACTCACAAAAAGCCTTCGGAATTTCCTGAGAATTCAATGTGACAGTAAATTGTTTTCTTGGGTAAAGTGGGTACCATACTATGAATTTGCGTATAATAATACAATACACACGAAAACAAATTATACACCATTTCATTTAGTTTATGGCAAACTATCGAAAATGCCATCCAATTTAACAGACATTGAACCAGAACCTATTTATAATTATGAAAACTATTGCAAGGTATTGAAATCAAAATTGCAAATTTGTCACAATGAGGTAAGAAATCGTTTAATTGAAGAAAAAACGAAAAGAACTGCGAATATTAACAGAAATGCCAAACTTCAAATGTACAAGCCAGGAGATCTAGTGTGGCTAAAGAACGAAACTGCTAAAAAATTAGAAGCAAGATATTTTGGACCATACAAAGTAGTTGCAGATTTGAACCCAAACGTAAAAATTTTGATTAATAGAAAAGAAGATTTAGTTCACAAATGTAGAATCAAACCGTACGAAAGAATAGTAGAAGATTAGGAAAGACGTGTGGTGGATATATGGACATGCATAGATAAATAATTAAATCATGGTTATTATTAATTCAATTATATCTTAAAAAACAATATATATTATATAATCTTTAACTTTGTATTACATTTCTATAAAATATTATTATCATCTAATTTTAGTAATATATGTAAACATTATTCTTTTGTAGATTTAAAAATTTAACTGCAGCAAATTTTTAAATTTCATTAGGTAAGGCGTGTGGTGGATACCAGCCTTACTGCCACTTTGATATGCACGATCAGCATAAATGCGCAACCGTCCAAAGTTCCACGAACGGACGGCGATTGCCCTTTATGCTGATCCTAGCACAAAGCGTCACGTAGGCAGCGCGTTAGTTGTACGACGAGAAGTTAAATAAAATATATGGGGACACTCTCCTCTGAACCGTACATGAGTACACTACACTCTGTTTAAGATATCACCCCAAAGAAGGTCAAAACATCGTTCTTGGACCCGACTCAAAGTAGTTTTCTTTAACAAAATGGGATTGTATTAATTTTTATATTTTTATATTTTTCCATGGAAGTCTTTTTTTTTATTTTCAATTGCTCTTTATTAATTTTTTGTGGAAATTTTTCAAATTTTTGTAGATTTATTTTTGGAGATTTTGTATTTTTCTCCTATGGAACATTTTGATTTCCTTATGGAAAATCCTTTTGTTATAATTGCAATTTTTGTTTTAAAAAACGCTAATAAATTGTGGTTTTGTGAAAAATTCTTTATTGTTTATGGAAATTTTGCATTATTTCTATAAATTTTATATTCATTTCTTTAGTTCAGTCTATATTTCCGATATTGGCCCACCCGATATAGAAAAACTAATTGTAAATTTATTTTAAAATTAATGAAAAACCTATTTTTGGATAACCTCAGCATGGCTTTGAGGCCTCTTGGAAGGAGGCTTCCAAGCCTCTTGAATGGAGGCATCCGAACTTCTTAAAATAAGCCCTCCGGGCCCCTTGAAGAGGTGCTTCCAGGTCTCTTGAAAATAAGCTTCCAGGCCTCTTGAAAGTAGGCTTCCAGGCCCCTTGGAAGGATGCTTCCATGCCTCTTTGAAAAGAGACTTCCAGGTCTCTTCGTAGGAGGCTTCCAGGCCTCTTAAAACGAGACTTCCAGGCCTCTCGAAGAGAAGCTTCCAGGTCTTTTGAAATAAGGCGTCCAGGCCTCTTGAAAGAAGGCGTCTAGGCCTTTTGAAAGAAGGCTTCCAGGCCGCTTGGAAGAAGGCTTCTTTAAAGGAGGCTTCCAGGCCTCTTAAAAGAAAGCTTCCAGGCCTTTTGAAAGGACGCTTTCAGGTCTCTTGGAAGGGGGCTTCTAGGCCTCTTGAAAGGAGACTTCCAGCCCTCTTAAAAGGAGATTTCCGGGCCTCTTAAAACTAGGCTTCCGGGTCTCTTAAAATGAGACTTCCGGGCCTCTTGAATAGAGGCTTCCAGGCCTCTTGAAAGGAGGCTCTCAATCCTCTTGAAATAAAGTTTCTAGGTCTCTTCGCAGCAGGCTTCCAGACATCTTAAAAGGATGCTTCAAGGCCTCTTGAAAAGAGGCATCGGGCTTTAAAACGATACTTCCGGGCCTCTTAAAGAGAAGCTTTCCAGGCCTCTTGAAAATAGGCATCCAGGCCTCTTGAAAGAATGCTTCCAGGCCTTTTAAATGGAGGCACCCAGGCTTATGGAAAGGAGGCTTCCAGGCCTCTTGAATGGAGGCATCCGGGCCTCTTGAAGAAACGCTTCCAGGCCTCTTGAAGAAACGCTTCCAGGCCTCTTGAAAGAGGTTTCCAAGCCTCTTGAATGGAGGCATCCGGGCCTTTTAAAAGGAGGCTTCCAGGCCTCTTGAAAGGGGGCTTCCAGGCATCTTGAAACAAGGGTTTTATGCCTCTTGTCAGAAGGCTTTCAGGCCTCTTGAAAGGAGGCTTCCAAGCCTCTTGAATGGAGGCATTCGGGTCTCTTAAAACAAAGCTTCCAGGCTTCTTGAAAGGAGGCTTCCAGACCTTTTAAATAGAGGCTTCCAGGCCTCTTGAAATGAGGTTTGCAGGTCTCTTGGCAGCAGGCTTCTGGTCCTCTTGAAATGATATTTCCAGGTTTCTTGAAAGGAGGCTTCTGGGCTTATTGAAGAAGGCCTACAGACCTCATGAAAGGAGGCTTCCGAGCATTTGGAAAAAAAACTTCCAAGCCTCTTGAATGGAGGCATCGGGGATTCTTAAAACAAGGCTTGCGGTCTTCTTGGATAGAGGTTTCCGGGCCTCTTGAAGAGAGGCTTCTGGGCCTCTTGAAAGAAAGCCTCTAGGCCTCTTGAAAGAAGACTTCCATGCCTTTTGAAAGGAGGCTTCCAGGCATCTTAAAAGGAGGTTTCCAGGCATCTTGAAAGGAGGCTTCCAGGCCTCTTGAAAGAGGCTGCCAGTCCTCTTGAAAGGAGGCTGTCAGTTCTCTTGAAATGAGGCTTCCAGGCTTCTTGAAAGGAAGCTTCCGGCCTCTTGAAAGGAGGGTTTCAGGCCTCTTGAAAGGAGGCTTCCTTGGCTCTTGAAAGGAGGCTTCCAGGCCTCTTGAAAGGAGGCTTCCAGGCCTCTTGAAAGGAGGCTTCCAGGCCTCTTGAAAGGAGGCTTCCAGGCCTCTTGAAAGGAGGCTTCCAGGCCTCTTGAAAGGAGGCTTCCAGGCCTCTTGAAAGGAGGCTTCCAGGCCTCTTGAAAGGAGGCTTCCAGGCCTCTTGAAAGGAGGCTTCCAGGCCTCTTGAAGGCTTCCAGGCCTCTTGAAGGAGGCTTCCAGGCCTCTTGAAAGGAGGCTTCCAGGCCTCTGAAAGGAGGCTTCAGGCCTCTTGAAAGGAGGCTTCCAGGCCTCTTGAAAGGAGGCTTCCAGGCCTCCTGGAAGGAGCCTTCCAGGCCTCTTGGAAGGAGGCTTCCAGCCCCCTAGAAAGGAGGCTTCCAGGCCTCTTGAATGGAGGCTTCCAGGCCTCTTGAATGGAGGCTTCCAGGCCTCTTGAATGGAGGCTTCCAGGCCTCTTGAAAGGAGGCTTCCAGGCCTCTTGAAAGGAGGCTTCCAGGCCTCTTGAAAGGAGGCTTCCAGGCCTCTTGAAAGGAGGCTTCCAGGCCTCTTGAAAGGAGGCTTCCAGGCCTCTTGAAAGGAGGGCTTCCAGGCCTCTTGAAAGGAGGCTTCCAGGCCTCTTGAAAGGAGGCTTCCAGGCCTCCTCTTGAAAGGAGGCTTCCAGGCCCTCTTTTAAGGAGGCTTCCAGGCATCTTGAAAGGACCTCTTGTATAGAGGGTTCCAGACCTCTTGAAATGAGGCTTCCAGGCTTCTTGAAAGGAGGCTTCCAAGCCCCTTGAATAGAGGCTTCCAGGCCTCTCGTAAGGAGGTTTCCAGGCCTCTTGAAATGAGGATTCCAGGTCTCTTGAAAGGAGGCTTCTGGGCCTCTTGAAATGAGGATTCCAGGTCTCTTGAAGGAGGCTTCTGGGCCTCTTGAAGAAGGTCTACAGACCTCATGAAAGGAGGCTTCCGAGCCTTTTGAGAAGAAGGTTCCAGGCCTCTTGAAAGGAGGCTTCCTTGGCTCTTGAAAGGAGGCTTCCAGGCCTCTTGAAGGAGGCTTCCAGGCTTCTTGAAAGGAGGCTTCCAGGCCTCTTGAAAGGAGGCTTCCAGGCCTCTTGAAAGGAGGCTTCCAGGCCTCTTGAATGGAGGCTTCCAGGCCTCTTGAAAGGAGGCTTCAGGCCTCTTGAAAGGAGGCTTCCAGGCCTCTTGAAAGGAGACTTCCAGGCCTCTTGAAAGGAGGCTTCCAGGCCTCTTTGAAAGGAGGCTTCAGGCCTCTTGAAAGGAGGCTTCCAGGCCCTCTTGAAAGGAGGCTTCCAGGCCTCTTGAAAGGAGGCTGGGCCTCTTGAAAGGAGGCTTCCAGGCCTCTTGAAAGGAGGCTTCCAGGCCTCTTGAAAGGAGGCTTCCAGGCCTCTTGGAAAGGAGGCTTCCAGGCCTCTTGAAATGAGGCTTCCAGGCCTCTTGAAAGGAGGCTTCCAGGCCCCTCTTGAAAGGGAGGCTTCCAGGCCTCTTGAAAGGAGGCTTCCAGGCCTCTTGAAAGGAGGCTTCCAGGCCTCTTGAAAGGAGGCTTCCAGGCCTCTCTTGAAAGGAGGCTTCCAGGCCTCTTGAAAGGAGGCTTCCAGGCCTCTTGAAAGGAGGCTTCCAGGCCTCTTGAAAGGAGGCTTCCAGGCCCCTCTTGAAAGGAGGCTTCCAGGCCTCTTGAAAGGAGGCTTCCAGGCCTCTTGAAAGGAGGCTTCCAGGCCTCTTGAAGGAGGCTTCCAGGCCTCTTGAAAGGAGGCTTCCAGGCCTCTTGAAAGGAGGCTTCCAGGCCCTCTTGAAAGGGGGCTTCCAGGCCTCTTGAAAGGAGGCTTCCAGGCCTCTTGAAAGGGAGGCTTCCAGGCCTCTTGAAAGGAGACTTCCAGGCCTCTTGAAAGGAGACTTCCAGGCCTCTTGAAGGAGACTTCCAGGCCTCTTGAAAGGAGGCTTCCAAAAAGATGAACATGTAATTTTATGGATACCTATGTACGATATAGTTTTATTTATTCATAGGTAAAAATTTCAATTTTAGGCAAATATTCGATATGTATAATATACTTCCTTCTCCATTTTATATCCATTTCATTTTCAACAACATTTGCAAATTTTACATAAATATTGTTGAAATATTTTCCTATATCACTAAACGAGATAAAAATATATGATGATACGAATACGAATCGATTGAATATAAACAAACTGATCTGCACTCTGTCCTCCTTCCCGTCAAGTGATACCATAGCCGACGAAAGTAACAGCACTGAAATTCGAGACGTCTTTGGGTGGTCCAACACTTTTCTGTTTATGCGATTGTTTTCTCCGTTGAAGATGTGAGTCGAATTCCCATTGGATTCAAATTGCTCCCACCGGTCAAGGAAAAAATGCCAATAGCAAAAAAACACTTTGTTGTTGTTTGATTAGATTTTGTTCCACGGATGAATTGCTGATTGGATAATAAGTTGTTTGGTGATTAAAAATACAAAATAGTATTACTAAATCACTCACCCGGATTCCATTTTCGGCTGTGCACTGGATCGCTGTGGTGTGGTAAACACACGATTGTGGTCTTAAGATGATCATCGATGAAAATCGCAGTAGATTATGCACAGATATTAAGTTAAGTGGTTACTCCGATTCAAATTGGACGGACGGCCGAGAAGAAAAATTGACAACAACAAAGAGATTAATTACAACGAAAAAGATCGTACATTCGATAATGCTTTACTGCTCGGTTGTGGCGCATATGTGTGCTCAACGCTCGAGGTGTTAAATTGGTTATGGTTGATCACCATATATGATAACGATCGGGGGTATTTAAAGCAGGTGATTCACCGAAACCGAAGATGCAGGTTTTTCGTGGCGTAAAAGCGATCCAGTAGTAAACGTGTGTAACATAGGCAATGGCAGCTGCGCCAGTGCATGAATTTAATTGAGTGCCAAAAGTGAATTAATTACACGAGAGAAGATCGACGCGATAATAATTTTTCGTGCAAAGAAAGGGTTTGAAGTGTGATGTCTCAATCGAAGGAACATGCAAAAAATGAAATGGGATTTATTGTTTGGTGAAGAAAATAAAATTGAGGTCATTAAAAAAGTATTATTTACATAGTCTGGTTTTCAAGAACCCAAACGCTATGGGGCTAATGATCGCCGTTAACCAAACTATCATTTTCAATTAGGCCAATGCAACAAAGCATAATGAATGCATGCTGTGCACTTCAAAACCAACCAATCAGCTTAAACGCGCATCATAGTTATGCTGCTTGATCTCGTTTGCTCTACACCACATGATCTCTGCTCTGCCAGTACGATGAATAAACACAAAAGCGTGTTCTTCTCAAGTACGGCCCGGCGCGTCAGTTTTCATTTTCGAGTACAAAACAGTGACGATCCTCCAATTCTGAGTTAGCCATCCACTTGTAATTGTATAACGAACCGCACCACACCGACCACGCCACGCTTCCACCACAACACAAACGATGTCCGGGAAACATATCACACCACTTGCGATGTATTCCTACCCATAAGCGAGCCAGCACAGACCCAGCCCCAGCCATTCTCGAGTGGCATCACAAAACCCGATACCAGCTCCAGAATGGCACCGTCTCTCCTCTGTTTTTGTTGTTTGTTGCTGTTTTTGTTGTTCGGGACGGCATCTGGTTAGCACTTTATTTAAATTTAATGACAATAATGAATAGTGCTTTGCTATATGCATTTTGTGCAGTTAGTGTACAAATTCATTCGCAGTTCACATTAGTATGGTGTCGCATGGGTGCCCTGTCACGAGACGAGGCTGGGCTGCTCCACTTTGACCCTACTGTGAACAATTATTTCTTCTACCTTGAGAACATAAACAAAGCAAAGTGCGGTTGAAGCGCCATCAGTCGTTACGCAGCAAGCTTTTGCAATTACAATGAAAATAGGAATCGACTATCGAGGTTGCCTCACGTTGGTATTATTTGATTTAGGATGAAATCATGACCTGATTACAGTAAGGAATATATTAAACATATTCTACTTTACAAAATTTTGAACATCAACATTTAATTTAGTCTGAAAGTCGTAGTCGATCTATAATCCATAAAAATTTAAAAGCAATGACCAGCTTTGGAAATAAATATATTGGAGGTTTTGGCAATATGTTTAAAGCCATGGTGCTCCATGGCTTACGATCTGAAAACCTCTGTTGTAGTGTTCTATTGTAGCACAGTTGTAGATCTAACTAGTTCATGAATGGTTCGTTGAGAGCCAGATTTAGAGATAGTCAGCATTTATGGAACGGAAGAGAGTATACTTCCGTGGGAAACGTTGAAGTCATAGTGAGTACCGGAAGGGGAAGGGGTATTTTGGTAAAAAAATTTACCGAGAAATATGCAATATAGATTGCGGTGCTCTGGATATTTTTGTGTCAATCATGAATGGATAGAACATAGCAGTTCTGTTTTTGTTGTTTTATCTAGAAACAAATAAGTGAATTCAGTATGCTGAACACCCTTGTTGCTGCCGTCAGTTCGCGCACATAGTCGTAACCAGAAAGAGGTCATACTTACTGCATACTTTAGTTTTGAGTTCAGAATCTTTATTCTAGACTAGATTATCTTCTCTCGTCAAATCATCAATTGTTGTTAAACTGAAAGATCTGTTATGTTTTATTACTGCGTATTGAAAACAAAGTGAAAAACAATCGCTTACTGAAGGAAAGAATTAAATAAATCTCGCTTAACTTTTCAAAAGGGCCTAAGTAACATTTTTTTCATGAACTAATTTGAGTACTGCAATCAAATGCTTCCATGTTGTTCTGTTGATTGTGGAATTCAAATTAATTCATGAAAAAAATGTTACTTAAGTCCTTTTGAAAAGTTAAGCGAGAAATGTACAGTTTTTGATAAACGGTAATAGTGTAGCCCGGATGTTGTATACAGTTAATTCTTGCGAACAAAGGCATAGATGATCCCGAGATGACGAATTCGATTCTCGGTCCGGTTTTGTCTAAGATCATTTTCTGGTGGGAAGTATTCTCGACTTCATGGGCATAGTGTATCCATTTTGTTTTTAATATTTGTGCATAATAAATAAAACACATATTTTGAAAAGCAGGCTAGTTTCAGCAGGAATATACAGCCGTTAAAGATATAATTATTACTTGCACTAATTGAAATGATCAAATAGGGGTTTTATGTATTTCTTTTCGTGTATTTTTTGTATTTCGTGCTATCTCATTTATTCAACATTTCTAATTTTCCTACTTCAGAAATATTTAACAAATTCGCTTTCCCATTTCTGCCATCGCCTACGGTCACTTGTGAATACATAAATGAATGAGGCTTTAATTAAAATAGTAATCGTTCGATGAAATATTGACTCTCTAGCGCGAGAGTGAGACTGTCTGGCTTTTAATGAATCTCTGAAAATGTCTGCGGCAAATGACGACATCGCCAGTGACGGAATTGACATGCAACATATTTATCGTGCACTGGATGTACATGTTCCGGCCTCGGAAACAAGTTCCGCCAGATTACCACCGAACCAACTCCATAATCGTTCAGTTAGTCGGTATGGGGGGGCCAACGATCAGAGGGCGCGTGCCTCGTGTACCCCGTCACGTATGGAGCCGCACGGTAGAGAGCATGAGGTTGAAACATTTAAACGCACCATTAAACGGTTGTAAAGTTATATCTTCCCGCAAACGCATTCGTTCGTGGCTCTGGGATGCTGCTTCTGCTGTTGCTGCTGTTGCGGTTTTGTACGCCGCACATGCTTTATGGCTAAGATACCAAGCAAAACTAGCTGACGGGTGGTGTATTACGGCGAAGTTGAGCTAACCGGTGCGGCGTGCTGGGAGAGCTTAGTGGAAATCATCTGCACAATTATAAGTACTGATGCACAATCCAAACACAGACGGGGGCACGAGCTATCACGTGATCGTAGGCAGCCCATGTGTTCGTATCTAACCGACCTAGCGAAGAGAGGAGGTCCCGTAAGCATGAACGAAAGTGTAAGCTACAATTATGTTGTTCAGGAACGCATCAAATCTTGCCGAAGCATGGAAGCGGGCTTGATTGGCGATGGCAGTGTAATACCTTGAGTGGAACCAGCAAATTGCATGATATGTGCACATACTGGGCAAGTGTAGGCAGCAACCTCAGCTGGAGTCACGTGATAATTGCAGTTAAACTTGTCGAACCATTGCCTCACTACCAGTGCGATTATTTTAATGTGAGAAAGAGTGACGAAAACATGCGGGTTCAGACGCGCCAATCTGGTACTTTGTATGCTTACCGGTCAACATCTATTATGACGACAATAATTTTTTTCTTGGAGTTCACATTTATTTGCGAAAAATCTTGTTGATTTACACACTTGATTACGTAACGTAACGTTGAACGTAATAGCCCTTCAGGCTTGGAAATTTATGTATTCTGCTTTTTTATCTTTCTAGCTTTAACCCCATTCGATTTTGGCAAAACAATTTTTATTTGATTTTTGGAATTGATTACAAACCGCTTAAATCTCATAATCCACACGAAAAAAACTGTTCAGATCCCAAAACATGCGTGAAAAAAAATTACATTAGGAAACGCGTTCAAAAATCCAAGAAAATCGCTTAGATTCCAAAAATCCACTTTAAAAAGTGTTACAGTGCTTCTAGTTTCACAATAAATAAAGAAATAGGAAGTATTATGAGAAAAAAAAAACATTCGATTCTGGCAAAAAAAACGTCCCGAACGTGTAACAAAATTGAATGGGGTCTGAAGAAAACATTTTGACTCTATGAAAAATGCTATCTAAGTAACTAAGCCCAAATTGTCATATTGATCGAATCCCGCACCTCTTGGAGTTCCGATATTTCGCAAGGGACGTTAAACTAATTCTTCGTTCTACAAAAGCAGTCTACACAGGTTTCCGCTCGATATTGCATATAGGAATGCGGAGGAACTTCTTTTGGACATGTTGGAGATCTTCAGATGATGTGTTTAAGCCGGTAACTCTGTCAGACTGACGTACCATAATCAATTACGGGCGGGGTAGTAGACACCAAAAAAAATTTTTTTTACAGTTTAGATTTGCAATCAATCAACGGGTACAACGATTTCAGCAGAGTGTTGCATTGTGACTGCTTTGTCCACCTGTTGTCTGATAGTCAGCATACAGCAAATCAGAGTAAATCCGAAATTGTCAGACACATTTGCCCATTCTACTGCTGTAGGTAGCGTTCAGGGTGATTTTAATGTCCACAACAAGAACAATTCTTGGTGACTTGAAGTAGAGGAATAATATGTGTCTTACTGATATGCTTTTTAACTTCCTGAGTATTATACAAGCATAGGATTCGCTAATAAAATTAGTCTAAGTACTTATCAAAAACTTTTGTGCATAACGCATTTTATATATCTGTTTAATAGACATTGAATTACAGCAAAGAATCCGAACTCAGGTCCACCAAGTCCACAATATCATCCTTGCTTCATCTAATATCATCTACGCTTTCTAATACGACTAAAATAAAAGCTGCCTCTAACAAATTAGAAATTTTCCATAAAAAATTAGGAAATTGACAATAAAGAAATCAGGGTATGAATTATAAATGAAAATAAAATTTCCACAAATAATGCAAAATTTTCACAAACAATAGAGAATTCTCTACAAAAATTTGAAAATTTGCATAAAGAAATATAAAAAAAAGTAATAAAACTGATAAGTTTTTCATTGATGACCCCTTTTTTGAAAGCGTTTAAGGTTCATGGAAAATTTTATCAATATTATATCTTTTTTTTGTATTTTTTATGAAATTTCTCTTATTTTTTATTGCTTTTTATTGATTACTAGCGGAAAATTCCCCGCTTTGCCTGGGTATTGCAAATATCACAATGACCTGTTTGCAGCACCGCACTCTAGATCAATTGGCGTATTTTTGTTTTGTTTTCATCAACAGCTGACCCAAAATTGTATTCTAATGATTTTTTTACATTTCTCTGTTAAATTCACCAACTTTTTGTATATACAAACCTTGCGGATTCCAAAACAAATCGATTAGGGAAAAATCTTGCAAATCGGTCAACCCGTTCTCGAGTTAAATTATCAGGACGGAAATCTCAATTCATTTTTATCATATAGATTTTGGGAAACTTGTTTTAATTTTTTTTGAAAAAAAAAGTTCATTTTGTGGAAAATTTCTTTTGATTGCTTCATTGGCAATTTGCCAATTTTTTTATGGAAAATTTCTTATTATTCATAGAAATTTTATTTTGCTGTCGATAGATCCATGCAAAATGGGTCTGCCGATAACCGTTATCTGCCGATAACCGCATATTTGTCCCATCTTTGCTGGGTTTCCTATTTATATGGGACAAATATGCGATTACAGGCAGTAATAATCATGAAATAGAATGATTTCATGCATTGGCGTAAATAAGGGGGGGCTAGGGGGCTTAGCCCTTCCTAGAAAAAAAAAATTAGCCCCTAGGATTTGATAAGTTAGTTAGCAGTGATATCAGTTTTCAACATATAGCATAAATGAATTACCGAAAAGTTTGAAGACTAAAGAGTTATCTCTCATATTCACTCTATCATACTTAATGAAATGAGTGGAAGAAAAATTAGTTTGTTTCTGAATTCTGAGAAAGATTCCCATCAGCATCCTAGAAGAATTCTCATCAGAATCCAAGAAGAATTCTCACTTCAATCTCTAAAGAATTCTTTTCGGATTCATCGAAGTATTCCAATCGTAATCCAGAAGAATTCCTACTGGATTCTTTCCAGTATTGTTGAGCAATACCCTTAGGAATCTGTGAAAAATATCCTTTAAAATCCATTGAGGATTTGCTTTATAATCTCTCTTTGATTTACTCCGGAATATCTCCAGATTCGTTTTAAGATTGGTTTAGGAATTCCTTGACAAATCAGAATCCTTCGGTGATTTGCTTCGTAATCCTTTGAAGATTTAATTCGGAGTCTCTCGACATTTTGCAAAATACGATAAGGAATCCGGCTGACGATTAGCTTCGGAATCCCGCAAAGAATTGCTTCAGAATCATTCGACGTTTCGTTTCGGAATACATCGACGGTTTGCTTCAGAATTTCTCATAGATTTTGTTCAGAGTCCCTTAACGATTTTTTTTTTGGATCCATTCGACGATTTGCTTCGAAATCTTTTGATGATTTGCATCGGAATCCCTCAACGATTTGCTTCAACATCTTTGGAGGATTCCCTTCGGGATCGCTGGAGGATTCTTTTCGAAATAACTGAAGGATTAATTCGGAGTCGCTTGACGATTTGCTTCGGAGTCCCTCGACGGATTGCTTCGGAGTCCTTCGACGATATGCGTCTTCATCCCTGGAACATTGCTCATGAAATACCTGGAACCATCATATTGGAATTCCTGGAGGGTTTTCGACGAAATCCCTGGAATATTCCCCTTCAAATTCCTGAAATATTCCCGTCAAAATTCCTGGAGGGTGAAGGATCCCTGGTACATTCACGTCGGAATCCTTGAATTTTTTCCGTTGGAATTCCTGAAACATTCCTTCCGAAATCGCTGGTGGATTCCCCTTCATGAGTCCTGGAGGCTTCCATCGGTATTCTCGTCGAAATATCTAGAGATTCCCGTCGGAGTCCCTGGAACATTCCTGTCAGGATCACTAAAGGATTCTCATCAGAATTCTTGAAAGTTGAACTATTTTTTTTTCATTTGAGATAGATAGAATATTTATGAAGTATGCAAATATATCCACTGCCTGACGCTAGTCGAGCGCAATTAAACATAGTGCACGTGCTTGAGAAAAGAGAATAATATGAATGAGTGTGATGGATCCACAATTGCCTTAGGACTGCATTTGTCACATTACCGCCAAGCTAACTTGATGAGATGTTAAAATGTTCGAGAATTTTCAAAAGAGGGTCAATTTTGAGAAAAAATATGAAGGGCTATAGCCCCCCTAGACATCGGAGGTAGTTACGCCAATTATTTCATGTTTTTGACATAAACTTCGTCTAATCAATGGTGATACTCGGATACAACTTTGAAAATTTCAAAGTTGGGACATTAACAAAATTATTCAAGATTTTAAACGTTAACAGCGCTTTTATCTTTCTATGTTTTTTTTTAGATTGTTTCTTCAAGAGCGCGCTTGATTTTCGTTCGAGAATTCGCGGAGAGCGGATAATAAAGTCCGGTAGCGGTCTCATCCGGGAGGTTTTAGCTCGCAAGGTTCAAATTATTGAGTAGTTGCTGATAGTGATTAAAGATTTTTGAAAATAAATCGGTGCTTTTCAGAACCACTATTGTATTCGGAAGAAGTTGAGATCAATTTTTTCAAAGTACAATTAGCAAATTAGTGACAAATTAGCGTCAACGAATTTTAACATCCTAATATAGACACGCTTATTCTTCTGCACTCCACACTCTCCTCAACCATCGTATCAGTACAAAGCTGTTCATTGTGACATACCTATTGAAATGATCGGATTTGCTTCTTCCATCATTATCTAACATACCAAAGAGTGACACGATACCCGACCGTCATTTGACTTGCCTCTAAAAAGATACAAAAAATATTTTAGTTACAAGATGAAGATTGTCGCTTCGGTTTCCTTTGTTCTGCTGTCCAAAACATGTTGGGTACCGATCTGTCAAATCGTATGTATTTTTCGTATGTATTTATAAGGCATGCTAGTCTTTTGAAAGGAGGCTTTCGAGCCTCTTGAAAGGAGGCTTTCGAGCCTCTTGAAAGGAGGCCTGAGCCTTCTTGAAAGGAGGCTTCTGAGCCTCTTGAAAGGAGGCTTCCGAGGCCTCTTGAAAGGAGGCTTCTGAGCTCTCTTGAAAGGGAGGCTTTGAGCCTCTTGAAAGGAGGCTTTGAGCCTCTGAAAGGAGGCTTCCTGAGCCTCTTTGAAAGGAGGCTTCTGAGCTTTTCTTTGAAAGGAGGCTTCTGAGCCTCTTGAAAGGAGGCTTGAGCCTCTTGGAAAGGAGGCTTCTGAGCCTCTTGAAAGGAGGCTTCTGAGCTCTTGAAAGGAGGCTTCTGAGCCTCTTGAAAGGAGGCTTCTGAGCCTCTTGAAAGGAGGCTTCTGAGCCTCTTGAAAGGAGGCTCTGAGGCCTCTTGAAAGGAGGCTTCCAGGCCTCTTGAAAGGAGGCTTCCGAGGCCTCTTGAAAGGAGGCTTCTGAGCCTCTTGAAAGGAGGCCTGAGCTTCTTGAAAGGAGGCTTGGGCCTGAGTTTCTCTTGAAAGGAGGCTTCGAGGCCTCTTGAAAGGAGGCTTCCTGAGGCCTCTTGAAAGGAGGCTTCCTAGCCTCTTGGAAGGAAGCTTCCTAGCCTCTTGAAAGGAGGCTCTGAGCCTCTTGAAAGGGAGGCTTCCTGAGCCTCTTGAAAGGAGGCCTGAGGCCTCTTGAAAGGAGGCTTCTGAGCTCTTGAAAGGAGGCTTCCTAGCCTCTTGAAAGGGAGGCTTCCTAGCCTCTTGAAAGGAGGCTTCCTAGCCTCTTGAAAGGAGGCTTCCAGGCCTCTTGAAAGGAGGCTTCCTGGCTTCTTGAAAGGAGGCTTCCTAGCCTCTTGAAAGGAGGCTTCCTAGTCTCTTGAAAGGAGGCTCCTAGCCTCTTGAAAGGAAGCTTCCTAGCCTCTTGAAAGGAGGCTTCCTAGCCTCTTGAAAGGAGGCTTCCTAGCCTCTTGAAAGGAGGCTTCCTAGCCTCTTGAAAGGAGGCTTCCTAGCCTCTTGAAAGGAGGCTTCCTAGCCTCTTGAAAGGAGGCTTCCGAACCCCTTGAAAGGAGGCTTCCGAACCCCTTGAAAGGAGGCTTCCGAACCCCTTGAAAGGAGGCTTCCGAACCCCTTGAAAGGAGGCTTCCGAACCCCTTGAAAGGAGGCTTCCGAGCCTCTTGATAAAAAAGGCTTCCTAGCCTCTTGAAAAAGGAGGCTTCCAAGCATCTTGTTACAAGGCTTCCAAGCATCTTGTTATAAGGCTTCCAGGCCTCCTGAAAATAGGATTCCGTGCCTCATGAAGAATTTACTTTCGAGACAATTTATCTCATCCAATGGGCCAGATTTAACCGGAAGGGGGCCACGGGACCAATCTCCAGTAGCCTTGCGAGCAAAGGCGTAGGGTTGCCAATCCGGAGATGGTGAGTTCGATTCTCGATCCGGTGTAAAATGTTTTCGGGTAGGAAACTTTCTCGACACCATGGGCATAGAGTATCTACTGTACTAAGTGAACAATTTTCTACAAAACTTCAAAATTAGTTACATAGTTCCAAATTTTTTAAATAGAAATCGAAACCAGCCAGCATGGTTTTGGTTTATATCAGCTCGTCTAATCATTTACACCTTGATGCATATATTTTCTTATATGTATATCATAACAAGCTTTATAGTGCGCAGTGCGCTCATGAATATGCAGTTTTCTATCAAATTGTGTAATGACAATTAAAGTAAACTTACTACGAAACCTATACTTTACCGCATAATAACACTTTTATCGCCTGGCACTCCATCGCAGCACTAATCGATCATTACCCACCTGGTGGTGTTCTACTGGTCAACGCAGTAAAACGATAGACGCGTATGAATGTGATTTCCCGTACTGAACCATGAATAATTTAATAATAATTATCCTATCGATACAAAACGCACCCATCGCTGCCGCCATCACAGTAATTATTGAAGTTGTTATGTTGGACGTCGTAATTGGCGGTGATGAACAAACCGTACCAAAACAACAACGAATATTTATTTGGTTCGCAAAAGCAAATTTAAATCTCTAATTAGCTGATTAGCAGTAGTCTATATTGAATTATACAAACTCAAATATTAAGGATTATTTGTCTAGGGGAAAGTTCATTTCACTTAAGTAGAAAACATTGAAGCAAGTCCTTACCAACAATGAGAGTGAACGTATGACTATTTATCATCAGAATTATAATTTGATAAAATTGTATTCTTCAATTGTATTATATATCTGACATCCAGGTGAAAAATGCTTCTTATTCCATTATAAGCCATCATGTGCTCACTAATCTTTGAACTGCAAATTATTGACCCTTTACGAATTTGTTAAAAATGACAACCATGTTAATAAAGGGTCGTTGCGGTTTTTTTCGTTATGTATGCTATTTGTAATTGAAGGTTATTCTATATTTTGTTCTACAAATACTTCGAAAAAGTCTTTTAATGTTTTTGTTGCCAGATCCTTAAAATAGGATATATCCGATTTTTTCCTAGAAACTACAATCAGTACCAGTGTAACACAAGTTGATTGAAAAACTTATTATTTCCTTTTCCTACTTTCGTTTCAGGTGAGTTTTCCACACTTTGAAGTTTTCAAATAAGAGCGCTCAACGACTTTGTTCTCCGAACAAAAAGCGCAAGGACTCAACAAGACGGATGGGGAACAGGTGAGTGGTGTCGGGTGGACCCAAGAGCGTCCTTGAGAAACACACCTTCTCCGTTCCGTTCATTGGTGGTGGTTCTGGCTCACATTCACCAACTTCAAATAAACGACGGAAACGACCACAACAACTGGCGCGATTGGATAAATGGGCATTTGGAACGAGCGTCAGTCGATGGAGCCATTTTCATCGCTTTTGCTATTTTGTGGGTTTTCTTGCGAAGGAGTGTGTTCTCGATTAGGTTTATTCTTTACGGCGTGAAAGAAGATGCCTTTCAAACTGCTATTAGCAAGTCTATTCAACTTTCAATAATTGCTGTTTTCCGTTTGAATAGCGTTTGGAAGGTTTCGTGGTCTGGCGTAATAACTCAATGTTGCATTACAAAATTTCAATAGCTGTACAGTTTGACCCAAAGTTTTGAGAAAAGAAAACATAGGTGTGCATTGAAATTCCACGTCATAACTTTGAGCTTTTGTTTCTAATGAGAATTTAGGTAAATCGTTTGTACACCAACCATACAATAATGTGAGCTTACAATTCCTACGTAACAGATATAATGTATTGGGATACGAGTCTATTTAATTTTTAAGACACTTCACTAAACGTGTGTGATTTTGAAACTTCTACTTTCTGTGAAAACGAAATGAAAAACCGTAGCTCCATTGCCAGTTAACTCGGATAATTCATTACTATCGGTAGCCAGATGCGAGAAAATCCACTGTCCCTAGGGAGTCTCGCTAGTTCCAAGCGCCAACTGTGTTGCAACCCCACCACGCTACCACAACCGAATCGATTATCGCGCAGCACATTCCAGTCTCGTGTATCGTTACAGAATAGACTGTCGACCGCGGCCACCCACCCGTCGACGGTGAGAAAATATATGACTACCGCGGGGATTAAGCGGAACCCAGGTACGCAATATAAAAGTCCTATTCGAATAGTGCTCGCACTTGTTTTTTTCTTCTGTTGGTTCTAGCGCAGTGAGAAATATGTGAAAGCATTCTGTTATCTGATATGCTATAGAGTAAGTTCACCATAATTCAAAGCTGCTTGTAACTTGTAAAGAGGTAGCCAACCGGTAGTACAGCATAAGTTGGAACATTTCTCCGAAGTATCTAAAAAGGGATTAATGGAAGGGTTACATTGCGTGGTTGTAACTTATTCCTCTGTCCTTAAACCCATAGGCAACAAATAAATTTTCTCTCGTGTTGTGGAGCAGCTTTTCAATGAATAATAAAAACATAATGTTATGGCTGGTAACCAGCATGTCCTTTAGAAAGTCGTACAATTTACGAAAAGTGTTAGGGACAGTAAATTTATAGCTGCTTTTAATTTTTCGCTTTATGTCAAGGGATGGAAACAAAATGGTAATATTAACTCTATATAAAAAAAAATCTTAGAAAATCTGGTTATTCCTATTGACGAAACTTCATCATGGTTTTGTTCATGGTTTCGTCATGCGATGACTGTATAGATGAAAGTGGATCAAAAAATCGATTTTGATTTTAATATCTTTCCCGAACAGCACAAGTCAGACGAAAATGGTTGCAGCAACTTGATTTTGACCAAATCTAGTTACGTATGAGTTGCAATAACCTTTGTGTATCATGTGTGCTGCTAGGGTAATTAGCGAGACTTTCAGCCCAAGGCTGGCTCGTATCGTATCTGCATCTTAATTGTTCTAACAACACTGGGAATACTTTTTACACGGATGGACTTTATCAATTTCTCGGTTTGTCTCAATTTTCACAACAATTTTATTACCACCTAAGTATTCTTTGATTTTTTATGGATTTTTTTTCGTGGAATTTACTCAATGTTTTATTGAATCCAAATTCCAGAATCAAGCAAAAAACGAACAGCGTTAAAAGCAACACCAGTGTATTCAAGCAACACCTCTTGTTTCTCAGTGAGTAACAACAACTGTGGAGTGACTTACTAAAGGTCTGGCTTATGCACAACGCGTCGTATTTGAAACTCCTTTGTGACACAAAAAGCGCAAGAGGTGGAGCCTATTTGCAACATCTTGCGGCTACAATGAAAATAAAAACGCAAAAACCAACCGGGAATCGAACGATGGACCTTGAGATTTGCAACCTTCTGCTATAACCATCACACTAACAATTCTTTTTGAGATTCTGCTACAAGTGCACTACATAAACAACAAAGTCATTTGTAACTTCATTGTACCTTATATGGAACATGGAAGAGACTGTCAAAAATAGAATACTGCTCAGCTGAGCTCAAAGTGTTTTGCAACATATCAGAAACATTGTCGTAACAGCAATGAACCGAATTGTTATTAACTCTGAAACTTATCTGTTTTGTTTCTGATATGAAACACATCGACTTTTAAACCACCCAAGAAGTCAGATGGGTAGAATATTGCGACGCCACTTAAACGGAAATGAAACATTGCGATTTTCTGAAACTGGGAAGTGGCTTTAATGTGACTCGATGTATTGCGATGTATTGACTCAATGTTGCGCGTGCTGCTTGGGACATAAACGGTTGTATAGCAAGAATGCATGTTTATCCAATAATCTGAGCGTTATATACATCTGATACTATTTAGGTCATGGGCGTAGCCAGGATTTCGAGAAGAGGGGGTCAACTTTTTTGGTTTTCTAAATCGTAGTTTTATAGTAGTTTTATAAAAACACATGAATATTAACACATGAAACCAAATCCAAACCAAATCGAAACAATAATGATTAAAACAATAATATGGATTTAAAAATGCGTGATTTATTGCTCATCAGATTTTTTAAATAAAGTTAGAAAAATATTAATGAACTTAGTATTTAGAAAGAATATTAAATCGGCTATAATAATTATTATAAAAATCCTGCATTCTTCCATAAGTTTAAGAAAACTAGAACCATACATCTGAATTTCTAAACAAATCCTTTCAGAAATAATATTTATTATAAAATAGGCAGAAAAATCAATATGCAAGCTTGCTCCAGGATTTCCTTCGACAATTGCTCCTGGCATTCTATCCGAATTTCTATCAGGGATTCTTTAGGAATGCCTCCAGCAACTTCTTCGGCAGTGTCTTCAGGAATTCCACCATAAATTTTGCCGGGAATTGAATTATAAGTTCTGCAGAATTCCCTGCAATAAGTCAAATAATTTCGTGCTGTTTCCCATAATTTTTAAGAATAAGAATATTCCGTGAAAGTTCCGCAGAATTGCCAGTAAACATTCCTAAGAATTCCACGAAAAATCTTCGAATTTCTTGTGTAAATTCCATAAAATTTCCCGTGAATTGTTTCGAATAATTTCTTGTGAAAATTTCAAAGAATTTCTCCAGGAATGAAATCCACAATGGAATTTTCCGAGGAGTTCCTAGATTAATTCGCAATGAAATCCTGAAAGAATTCCGGTGGAAACTTCCAGATTTCCACTGGGAGATCCTTCAGGAGTTTCTCCGAAAATTCCTCCTGAAATTCTTACAGGAGTTCCACCGGTATCAAGAATTTCTCTAGGATTTCCTTCGAGAAATAATTCCGGTAGTTCTATCGGCAGTTCCTCTGAAAATTCTTCCGGGAATTTCGGCAGAATTTGAATTTATTTAGGACTGCTTCAGGAATTTATATAGATTTTCCACCAGAAGCTCTTTCCTGAGAATTTTTCCCAACAAAGGTTTCAGCTAGATGAGATTTGTCTATAAGATGAATTCTCTTGTTTCGAGAATGCTTCTGGTAGTTTCCCAGGGGTTCCTTTGAAAATTCTCCCAGGGAGTTTCTTTCAGAAATTCTTCCAGAAAATTCCTTCGAGAGTTCCTCTGAGAATTCCACCAGCAATTCATCCGGAAGATTCTCCGGAAATTCCTCCGGGAGTTCCACCAGAAGCTATTCCAGGAAATTATTCAGGCTTTTTTCAGGAAATCATTTAAGTTTTCTTCAGAAATTAAGCTGGAAATTCCTCCCGAAGTTCTTCCGAAAGTTTCTCTGGGAGCTCATCCGGGAGGTCCTCTAGGAATTCTTCTAGGAGTTCCTCCTGAAATTCCTCCGGGAGTTCTTACGGGAGATCTTACGGGAGCTCCTCCGGCAGTTCCTCCGGGAGATCCATCAGCAGTTTCTACGAGAATCACTCCGGGAGTTTCACCTGCAGTTTCTCCGGGTGTTTCTCTGAAAAGGAACTCCCGGAGGAACTCCCAGAGTAATTTCCGGAGGAACTCCCGGGGGATTTTCTATAGGAATTTCCCGAGAAATTATCAGAGGAATTCTCGGAGGAACTTCCGGTGGAACTTTTGGAGGAATTTATTGAAGAACTACAGGAAGAATTTCCGTAGGAAATCCTGGAGGAACTCTCGTAAGAATTCTAGGATGAACTTCCAAAGGAACTTCCGTAAGAATTCCAGGAGGAACTCCTGGAGGAATTTTTAAAAGAACCTCCCGGAGGAATTCCTGTAAGAACTCCCAGAGAAATTCTCCGAGGAACTTCTGGAGGAATTTGTAGATAAATGAATAAAGAAATGCAAATGAATTCTTGGAAGAAAGCCTGATTGAATTCTGAAGGAACTACTGGTGGAACTTCAGAGGAACATCCGGTAGAATACCCTTGAGGAAGAGAAAAATATTTCTGAAGGAACTTCCAAAAATCCCATTTCCCGTGAATTTCTTGCCAAATATCGTCCAGGAATTCCTGTAAAGTTCCTGGAGGTATTACCGGAGAATTTCTTGGAAAAATCCTGGAAAAATTCCATGAGGAACTGTCACAAGCACTTCCGGAGGAATTCCCACATCGAAGTGCTGAAATAATTCTTAGAGAAGTTCCTAAAGGAATTTCCGAAAAAAATATCTGAAGGAATTCCCAGAAAATACCAGGAGGAATTAATGCAGAAATTCCCTGATGAAATCCTGAAAGTATTCCCAGATTATTTGCTGAAGAAAATCTCTGCGGATTGTTCCGAATAAATTTCTGGAAGAACTCTTGGCAGATATCCGAGTAAATTCCGAGTGAAGTCCGGAAGGAATTCTAGTACACTTCCGCGGAAAATCTCCCGGAGAAGTTCCTGGAGGAATTCCTGGAGAAGTACCTGAAGAAACTCCCGAAAAAATACCTGTAAGAATTTTCCAGGAGAAATTCATGAAGATATTTCTAGAGGATTTCCTGAAGGATATTCTGAATTGCCAAAAGATTGGAATGCTAGATGATTTCGCTATTGAATGTTCGGAGGTATTCCCGGAAAATTTCCTGGAAGTAATCCCGTAGGAATTAAAGGAATAGTTCTGGGAGGAATACCCGGAGAAGTTCCTAGAAGAATTTCCGAAGGAATTTCTTATAGATTTACAAGATTTATGGAGCTCGGAGGATTTCCGTCATAAACTTTTGAAGAAACTTCTGGTAGAATTTTGGGAAGATATTCCGTATGTATTGTTACGGGATCTATTGGCTGGTGGCTTCAAACCGATGCTTACAGCAAATAAAATACATATTTGAAATTCATTAGCTAAAAAGCTGAAATAATATATTTATTGACAGTTATTTACATAATTAGAAATAGTGTATAACTCACTATTTCGGTGATTTGTCTGAAGCCGATTGCCTCCTTGCCAACAGAACCTCCACACTCGCTGAACAAGAGGTTTTGTTGTTATTTCTTACACATCTAAATTGGTTGATTTATAGCTAGGGGTGAGTATTATGCAATGAGGTGCGAAATGTATCATGTAAGGTACAGTGGGGTAAGTGGGTAAATGGGGTAAGTGAAAAAAACGCAAGTATTTCACTGATAAAGCACAGAATTATTCAATTTCACTTCACAATCATACAAGGCCATTCAAATCAATGCGTTGAATAAGTGAAACATGAAATAATGAACCATTTCAACATGCGAGAGTAAATGTTTATTAACCTTTCAAGTTTATCTTTTGCACAAGTTGTTTTGCGTGTCAATAAATACAAATATTTTTTTATGTTGGTTTCCATAACACATTCAATTAGTGCATTGATAAGTTGGTTTTCTTTGTAGTTTTGAATTCCAACCACAAAAATATTGATATGAACATCAAAAATTTTGAAAAAAATATTTTATTGCTTTGCCTGTTTTTTACCATGGGTGGGGCAAGTGAAAATTTTCCGACACTGAATGCATTTCTCTATTTTTTCAAACACAAATAATTTCTATTAAGCGTATATAAACAAATGATACCAATTCGAACTCATTCGAAAGCTTTTGGTTATTACAGTGAAACATGCTAATACTAAATTAGGAACCCAAAGTGCCAAGCGTGTCAGTGTTTTAAATAATCCATGTTTGATAAATAATTCGTGAAAAATGTTATTTATATAGCTTAAATACAAGAATCACTACTATTGCAAATATATCAACAATTATGATTTATTTGGTTGAAATTTATAAAATTTATTTATTTGTTAATGTAGATTCTTCTACTGAAATCATAAGTGAATTGTTAATGAAACACAATATGATTCCAGATTTGATGAATATTTCAAAGATTATTACATTTACTCATTATCGCATTACCGCCAAGATTAATTATCTTACTATAAACCTGAAGTAGAAAGTAGTGTTAGACACAAATGGAGATGAGATATTAGATCTCAAAAATTCAAGTAAAGAAAACATAAAAATCATTTAATGGAGGCATCCTTTGACTTTCATGAAGTGTCAAAAAACATCACAACAGATCACAGTTATGCTCTATTCAGTATAATTATCATTTGCATGAAATATATGAACAGAAAATGTGTTCTTATATTGAAAAATCCTCTTTTAAAATCATTTTTTCACTTACCCCACATGTGGGGCAAGTGAAAAATTTAAACCGTTTTTTTTTGTTTTCCAAATATTTTGTATCCTAAAAGTATTATTCAAAGATTTTGTTCGCAGGCATATAAATATTGGATAGACGATTCGTTATAAATATGATCAATTTCAATATTATTTTCAACTTTTATGACTTGATGAACACGAAATATACGATTTCCTCTACCCACTTGCCCCACTGTACCTTATTCTTGACGGAACTCTCGAATGCATTAGGGTCTCGCCGACATTTCTCACCAACACGAACGCAGGTTCGTGGTTGCAAACAATCCCATTTGATTTTGCTGTGACAGCTGCTCGTGGTTGCAAACAAACCGAGTAAAAGTGTGAGTGAAACGTGCGTGTACGTACACGATCGCTGAAAGCCTAATGCCTGAAGGAAATGCCGGATTCTTCCTGAAGAGAGAATAGTCGAAGAAATATCTAGAAGTAAATCTTGGAGAGAAGACAAGATATCTTCAAGGAATTTCCTCGTGAATTTCCTAAAAAAGTTTAGTGGGGGGTTTCTAGATATGGAGGAATTACAATTACATGAGAAGAATTTTCGAACGGTTTTCAGAGGAATTTGTGGATAACTTTCCGGAGGAATTTAGAAGTTCCCAGAGGAGCTTCTAGAAGGATTTCAAGGAGAATTTTTGAGCTCGAAATGTTTCGAGTTGTTTTGAACTTTCATATATTATGGATACTGGATGCCTTAATAAGTTTTAGGATTTTTTTGAATTTCAAACACCTATTTCTGTATATGATTGGATCGTAAAGTGCACATGTTTGAGGAAATTCATTTCAGTACCCGTTCAATATTTCCACAATTTAGGGGGGGGCGACGGTCCCCCCTGCCCCCCCCCTTGGCTACGCCCATGATTAGGTAATAAAATTCAATAAATGCTTAAGTTCGTCACTTTCAATATGTAAAGTTGGAAGTATTTCTCGTAAAAGTTTTAAGTGGATATCTAATTGTTCTCATTGTTGGATTCTATTTCATATTCGCTGTGCGACATGTGCATTTCTCATGTCATCACTTTTCTTTTGAACTAAGTTTCCCATAGAATATTTTCCCATGAAATCAAATTGATTGCACAAGCATTTCCTGTAAGGAGTCCAATGACTACAGACAAGCTGTTGTCAGCACCTTCTCCATTAGGCACTCCCAATTAAAACATGCTATACTCATTCTCTCACTCACTCTTAATTCAAATATCGATCCAAGCTCAGATGTCTCCAGTAGTAGTAAACTTATATTCGACAAGTTATAAATAAATCAATTACAGTTCAACCTTCAACGTGAGCGTTGGTTATTTTGAGTTATCACTCTCCTATACGAGCACGCAGTGTTCTATTTGTTACATGGCAACCGTGACAGGACACGAACCTGCAATCTTCGGATTGTAGAATTCAGTATATCCGTTATATTTATTATAAAAATATTCTCATTATTTTATTATATTTATTTATTCAAATCTGCTCATAACTATATACACTTTTACCAAACGCAATTCTAGGATGCCCTTGCTTGTTTTCCTATGCACATAAACCGGTTTTTAACTGATGGCAGTGTACCTGTCATTTTATATGCTAATATTTCACCTAGTGGACATAATGACAGACCGTGCTCAGAGAGAATAATTATTTCCAACCCGAAAACATACTGGACAGGATTATAGATTAGATAGATTATATCATTTGCAGACATTTTATCTACTATTTTTGAATTGCTGTTTGATCACACCAAACAAAGAATCCCATATTAACTTAAATACATATAGATTTTCAGGTTTCAAATAGATTTTCCATGAAAAAAAGATAATGAACAGGAAAACAAAGCTGCACCTGCTAACTGATAATATTAGGGGCGATTCAAATATGATGTCCACTACTTTCCCTCCTCTGTCACGCTTTTTGTATACCTAGTATATGCACTGTCACAAAATCTTAAACCCCCTCATCGCCCTCAAACCTTAACATCATTTTTGAACGACCCCTTATTCGTGAATATTTCATACCATTTTGATAACAAAATATTTTATTTAAAATTATTTTACTAATGTTTGTTATTCTAAATTCATTTTTAAATATATATTGTTATACAAAGCTGGGCAATGGCGAATCAAGGCGTTACAAACAATGTTGCGAACTGTAGAGTTGGTCTGTTGGATTTTACTTATTATTGGAGGAAGTTATATTACGCGGGTGTTAAGTATCACTGCGGTGAAAGCACAGTTGTATACTTTAATCTGAATTATAAAAAAACACATAAAGATAAAAAAGGTGTACTTGATATACCATAATTGAACTAGAATACAACGTTGAATCGAACAGCACGCTGGACAAAACGAGCCAGGATGGTATCTTACTACATACATACATATAATTAAAAAATATATCTAGAGTGCTTTGAAAATAGGTCGTATTTGCAAAAGAGTCTCTCAAAAGAGAGTCTATTCTCTTTCGATTATTATGAAACTATACAAAAGTTTACTTAGAATTTCTTGGCAGATATCCAAAGACAATAGCTTTGTCTATCATGCTGAAGTGGAATCGTAGCAAAACATGCAAAACTAGCCGATTTATTAGCGAAAGAGAGCGTGATCAAAGAGAATCTTTCTTTTGCACATACGACCTATTCTCAAAGCAATCTAGATATAATACTTTTTATGTCATCTATTAAATAATTATATTATCACGTATTTTTTTAGCATTTTAACTGAAATTATAATTTTGAACAATATGTCAAATGTCTTAGAAATACATGAAACATCAACATCTGGTGTAATCTAAAAAAAAATGTTTTTGTGATCTAAAAATCATTGCAATTTTCAAGTGAATTAGCTTGACAATGTTTTTTTTTATTTATTAGAATCAACCAGCCTGGAGTGAATGTGCTTCATGAAAGTGAATATTTTATGCTCTGTCCAGGGCACTTATTAAATCACTTTTCTTTTTAGATTTGTGCTATTAGGAGAGTTAACTGATTTGGCAAACCAATTTAGCAAAATAATTAAATCCCTACTATGAACGCTTTCTTATTTACTGCTTACCCAGATCTGGAATGTTGTCGCCTCGCTGATTAGTATTTAGTTAGAACATTAGGCAGTTTCAAACATTACGAAATTTAAATATTATTTTATTGTCTTGAAGATGTTTAATACTTTATTGTAAAATCTAATTCTTTGAAATGTTTATCCAAAACCTTTTTAAATTCTTGGAATATTCGAAGAAGCATCGTTTAGACATTCCTTTAAGAATTCCTCCATTTACTTCGGAAAAATATTGAAAAATTTCGTTGAGTATTTCTGTGGAAACTTGAGAAGTTCTCAAATGAATTTTTGGAGGAGTATTTGAAGAAATTCGTGGAGGGTTTTGTGCAGGAATTTCGAAATGAATTTTTGAAGGCATTTCTAAAAGAGAACTTGAATGGATTTTAGAAATTATTTCCTGAAGGAACTGCTAAAAGAGTTTTTGAAGGTATTTCTAAAAGACTTCCTAAAGGAATTTCCAGAGGAATCCATAAAGGAATTTCTGAAAGAATTTTGAAGGAATTTCCGGAGGAATTCTCTAAGGGCTGTCCATAAACCACGTAGACTCTTGAGGGGAGGAGGGTTTCGAAAAAGTATACGTTAGTCTACGAAGGGGACGGGGGGCATAGCAAAACTCTACGTAGACTTTTTTATATTTTTTTTTTGGGAAACAATTTATAAAGCAGCAAGGTTCACTATTGTGATTTTTTTTAGGGTTTTTACCAGATTTTTTTTGCAAGACTTTATCGAAATATTCTCTTGAATTTTTCCAGAAGAATCTAATAAATTACATTGAAGTAATAGTCGGAACTATGGCTTAAAACTATATGGATTTTCTCAGGAAATTCTTCTGTGTTGAGCAGGAATATTCTATGAAGTATTGTATAAAAACTTTCGAAAAAAAATTTCCACTTGGATTTTATAGCAGATTCTATTAGAATATCTTTTGATTTTCGTCGGGAACTTCTTTAGAAACTACAAGTGATTCCTTAGAATTTTCACGAAAAATTATGTCGCACTTCAACGGGGAATTCCTCGAAATTACAGCGAGAAACCCTTCACTGGAGATTTTTGGGAAGTTCACGGGAAATTTTTCTTAATTTCGAAAACCCTTCGGAATTTTCGCGAGGAATTCTTTGGATAGATAAGCGCAATTCTTCAAAATGTCCATGGGAAATTCTTCGTATATTTCACGGCAATTTCTTTGGAAGCGCTAATGTGAATTCTTTGGAATAATCAATGGAAAATCTTCGAAATTTCTGAAGAAACTATTGAAAATTCACCAAAATTACAACTGAAATTTCTACCTTTATAATTTCCACCGAAAATTATTCGGTGAAGTCTTTGGAATGTCTATATGATTTTTTTCAATTTACTCAGAAAATTGTTCCAAATCTGCAAGAATGTAGGAAACCATTCTAAAATTCCACGGGAAATATATCGGAATATCCATTTAAACTTGAAATTACCTCGGGAAATAATTCTAAAATAGTTTTGGAATTTATAAGACAATTCTAGCGATTACAATGGATGATTATTCAATGGGATATTGCATGGAATTTTCAAGAAAAGCATCGGAATTTTCACGGAGAGTTCTTTGAAATATTACCGGGAAGCTTTAAAGATTATTATCGGGATCTTCTTCGAAAATTGCCACGAAAAACTTATTGGAATGTAGACTTGGCTTTCTCGGAATTTCAACTAGAAATTTTTCAAAATTATGGAAATTCTTCGGTTTTCTACAATTTTGAACCGGCGTGGAGAATTATAGGTCAGATGCGTGACATATTTTATGCAGTGGTGTAATCAGTCGAATTCAACGGAAATTAAATTACTTCACTTTGAGATTTGGTTTCAAGAGCTGTGGACAGAGGATTAAATTAGATTTTGATTTTGATTGTCCAATCACATATGATATTTTGTAAAATTTGGAAAAGTCTACGTAGACTTCAAGGGGGTGGGGAGGGGTTTCCTAAAAGTCCACGAAAGTCTACCAGGGGGGAGGGGGGGTTTTGAAAATGTGAAATTTCGGTCTACGTGGTTTATGGACAGCCCCTAAGGAATTTACGAAGAAATTCCTAATAAAATTTCATAGGAATTGTCTACTGATATTTCTGAAGTAATTTCTAACTTGTCCAGGAATTCTATCGAAATTTTTCCGAGTAATTTATTCACCATTTACGTAATTTATTCGCCATTCGGGTATTGACTCAAGGAGTTATACACTCCTCCGAAAACGAATTCCAGAAAGTCTTTCGGAAATTCTTTCGGGTATTCCTTGGAGTTTCCCTCAGGAATTAGTTCGGAATTTCTTCTACGTATTCCTTCAGAAATTTGTTTAGGAAAACCATGGGAAATTCGTTAAGGTATTCTTCAAAAATTCCTTCAGAAATTCTTCTAAGAACTCTTTTGGAATTTCTTGCAAAGTTCTAGGACGAAATTCTGGGAAATTCCTTAAGAATTCCTAAATAAGTTCCTGGAGAGATATCCGAGGAAATTCTTGATGGAATTTTCAAAGCAACTACTGAACTTCCGACAGTCTTAGATTTCTCTAAGAATTCCTTTGGGCATTCGGCCAAGACTTCGTTCAGAAATTCCTCTAGGGATTTCTTCAGAAAATCTTAAAAAATTGCTTAGGAATTAAAGCTAGAAATTTAATATATTTTTTTAAATTCCTCAAGATATTCCTCCAAAAATTCGAAGAAGGGATTCTAAGAACTGTTTCAGAATTTGCCCTCAGGAATCCATTAAGAACTTCCTCTAGGAATTCTTTAGGAAATTCCTTTGGAAATTTCTTAGGAAATTACTTCACGAATTGCTTCACCAAATCCTTTAGGAATTCTCTCAAATTTCCCATAAAAATTCCTTCGGATGTACTTTCCGAAAATCCAGTAGATTGTTTGATAACATTAGAAAGAAATTCTTGGACGTGTTCCTCAGGAATTACTTCACAACATTCTCCATTTTTTCGGGAAGTTCTTCAGAAATTCATTCAAAACTCCTTCAGAAATTTCTTCGGAAATTCCTTTGCAAATTCTTTCGAAAATTGCTTCTGGGATGCATTCGAAAATTCTGTTCGGAATTCCTGCAAAAATGTCTGTAGATTCCTCTTGATTTTTCTTTGGAATTCTTTCGGATCTCCAAGTTCTTCCGGAAAGTCCTTAAAAATTTTGCCCGAAATGCTTTCCTAAACTCTTTCCGACATTTATTCAGGAATTCCTTTGGGAAGTCCTTTAGGAATCACTTCGAGAAATTGTTTCGGAAATTTCATTGGAAACTATTTTATTCCTTGATAAATTTCCGAATGATTTCCTGTAGGAATATTGTATAAAGGAATTTCCCAAAGAGAACTTTTGATATCATAAAAAAAAAATTATGCACAATTATTGTTGTTTTTGACTACTTGGCGTAATAACCTTGGCGCAAGTAAGCAAGTCACCTGGTTGCATAATTTTGGTTAGAACTTCAATATATGAAGACTTACAACGATAAATGTAGACAACCACAGCATATTAGGCTATGGTTTGAGCCATATACCGTCAAATGGGGGGAAGATGATCATTGAGGTGAAGATGATCATTTGATGTGTCAGTCAAAAGTGCCAAATTTTTTTATGAAACGGTAGTCAACAATATTCTCCGTTCAAGTAATGTTACCGCTTGGTACAAATCCAAGTTTTTCGATTATAATCATGAAAATATATTTTGTTAAAAAAGAGAGAGATAGTCATAAATGACGCTTTTTTCATTTCAAATATTAACTTCGTAGACTTCTTTACGTAGTAAATTCAACATTTATTCAAATAACCTAGTGTATTTTGACTATTAGGTCATAATGATTTTAGTAGAGCTGTCTTGATCAACTTCACCCCAAACCAGATTACTCAAAAAATGTGTGATAATTTAAATTATTTTAATAAATGCGAACGCATTTCAAAAAAATAAAGTTATTGATTATTGCAACATATAGCAGTACATGTTTTGAAAATATTTGTTTCGATTTAAAATGTAAACACACATTGTTATTGCATGTTTTGTCTTAAAAATGATCATCTTCCCCCCAGTTGACGGTACCTTGTTTTATGAATAATGGAATTTGATTTTGTTGTGTGTAGATATTTTTTCTCGACTATCCGAATATTGCATTTGTGCAAAGCCCCCTAAAGCAGAACAGATACAATACTTATTTTGATTGATTTCAACTGCTTTAGATTGGCCAATTGCTCATCTGTTGTTTGAAACATATCCGCCCGGCAGATATTCCAATATTTCCAACTGCAAGCTGTGCTGCTTACCAGGCCGACACACTGCATCCGTTTTTAAGTGGCTATCATTAAGTGCACTGAGATCAGTCAATTCTGTGCAGATTTTTCAGTTTCCGGTAGCATTGACCTTTTCCTGCAGTGGTCCAGCATTATAAGATAATCGACGCTGAGTAGAGTACAACATCGCATCAACTTTTGCCCACATATGGAGAATGTGAATCATATTGCAGCAAAAATGGGACAAATCGAATTGTTTTTAAAGCATTATATGTCTTTTGTGACTCAAGTAACTTGTGACTCAAGTTGACTAAACTCGATACATATTGACTAGAGATGAAATTTTTTGCTTAATTACATTTCCTTAAGTTGGCTTGACATAAATTCAAAAAGGTGCGTATCGAACCATTCTCTCCTGAACTAGAAAAAACGCAGCTCTCAAACTGCCAGCGTACTTGAACCACTGAAAAACAGAATCAGATCATAGGTAATAACACTCACTTAAACTCGCTGAAGTGGATGTTCGCAAACAAAAAGCCTACCCATATACCTTGGCGAAAAAAAAAAGGTTTCCAGGAACCGGCGCGATCGCGATTTGGAAATGGCCTTCCGCTTAAGTGGAGCTTGGTGTAAGAGTTCTCAAGTGGTGTGCCCTCTCACTTGAGGCTTGAGGCTTCTTCTGATCCCACGAGCACGACAGGCCAGCACCGAAGAGTGAAAGCCATTACACCACCACCGCGCTTCCTCGGCCGAAAGAAGCCCATTAAAAGTTCGATTCTTCCCGTGTCTTCAAATTCAGAGCGGAAGATAAGACAATCTTTATGGAAAGGTTTTGTTTTTCGCTTTTACCTCGAAGATTCTTCAGCCTTTCAATGTGAAGCAACGTTTTAATGATCTTTGCGGTGTGACCGATGGAAGTTATGTTAATAAAAATATACACAGTACAGTTCGTTCGAAGATTGGGGTTCCAGATCTGGTTTCAATCGAAACGATTTAATTTTAGGCATCAATTTGAACAAAATTGGCATTTACTCTTACTTTGATATTCAATCATCTGACAGAAACACCGTGCACTGTTTTCAACGTTGTCCAACGTTGTCATAAAATACCCAAACGAACGTGCGATGACTCATATGTTTACAAAGTTTTACCTTTACTTTTTTAAAGCTTCGCATGTTTGACGGTTCGCGGTAGAGGTTCAACGGAGATGTGATGGGGCTCGCAACTCTCTTTGCCGATGGATGCTGATAATCTGACCTACCATTCATAACCTTCTGCGTCCAAGCTGTTGTTCGCGTGGACCGAAGAAGTTCAAAGAAAGCGCCATCAGTCAATTGTTGATCTTTGTACGAATGTGGTGCCGTTGTCATCGCAATTATCGACCGTTCTCTGGTTCAGCCCTGAACTTGCTGTATAGCAGAAGTTGCATGACTTCCATCATTTAGTAGCGGGAAGGTTTTGCCCTAGGTGGTATTTTTTAATTGAGCGTTCCACTAATGAGTGTAGGGATGTTGGATGGGAAGAAATTGCTTTTGTGTTTGCTTTGACATTTACTCATTTGAATGCTTTTACAAAGGTTCGCATTAGCACGGTTAATGTGCAACAATGTAGCACACAGATGTTATTTAATACAATTAATTATAATTGTTGTGACTATACTACATACATGTTTTTTGTTGGGATTTGCAGTTATAACGACAATAGCATTTTTTCAGTATACATATTCGTTTTCTCCTCTCAAAGCTCTGAGTATATGCTGGTAATATTTCTTTAGTTATTAATGGACTGTTTTTTATTTTCAATGTTCTGAAAACTAAGGGTCGTGGGTTCGAGTCCCACCGAAAGTGGTTACCTCCAATACATTTTTCAAATCAATATCTTTCACATATGAGTTTTCAGAGCATTGTAAATTAATGTCCAAGTCGGGTGGTTTAATCGCCGGAATATAGGCAATTAACTTTGATTTAACGGTTTTTTATACCCAGCATTGTATCCATTAGTAGGTACCCTATGTGGCAAACATAATAGATGCACGTTTTCCCGATTTGCATTGTGCAAGTGGTGATCTAAATTTCTAAATAGTGGCTTTATGCAACCAGGAAAAATTTGGACCTCAAATCCTGGAAAGTAGGTAGTGGATTTTATTAATTCAATTTTGCCGGAAATGTGCTACGCCCCAACAACAAAAAAGAAAACAATCTCATTGATTAAGGCCTAATGTGTTTTCGATAAAACGTCATAATGTAAACAAAACTCTCAATCTCAATTACTCGTACAATATGTATAGAATCCAGCGTAACAAAATCCAATAAGTCATGGTACAATGGAGGCATACAATCTCATTCCAACAGTTGGATGTTTTACGAAGAACCGCTTATAGTGAAGAAAAAATACCAGATAATAGTATATCCCTATATACGTAAGTTTGTCGTTCCGAGGCTGTCCTTATTGTTCCTCGGCCCGTTTGAATGGCTGCGACCGTCTTATTTTGCAATGACGCAAATCATCCGGATGAATTATGGAAGGTTATACCATGGCACGCCGCCGTATGGACCTGAATATTATGTGAAGAAGCAATGAAGGCACTCGGAAATATGCTTACCCATCGCTTTCTTTCGCAAGCTGCGAGGAGATACGGGGTATGATATCCCACAGTACAGTATTCATATACCTACAACATCGTTAGGTTAGTGAATAGTAGTCAATCCCTTACTGTAGGGATTTAGAGTCGGGGCTATCGTTGTTGCACGATCTGCAGTAAAATGCTCTCATTCGTGACGCATTCAAGATATAGTGAAGTGAGCGATTCAGGAATTCGGCTTCAGTTGCTGGTGCCTAAGCCACGAAAGAAAATAGAAGGTGGGCACCTTTTACTCCTTTCTTTCATTGCTCGTACCCTAACAAAGGCGATGATAAAACCGCTGACGATGGATCGCTCTTTTGAATTCGGTATTATCGGTCGCTCGATGAAGAGAAACCAACAGCCATTGCTTTATTTACTGACAGAAAAGTTCGATTGCTTCTGGAAGAGGTCGAATGATTACGGGTGAAATTGGGTCTTTGATGTACATGTTTCTGGATTGTCGTTATTCAGTCGGATTCTCGTTAGCCAGTCGGAGAAATAGCATCAGCATTTGAAGGACTGTAAATCTATGTGTGGCTCGGTGCGCTTGGCAGAAATGGGATGTGATTTGAATGGCCCAGATAATGAATCAATAATAACATACAATCATGCTGTGAAAATAAGAAACTGTTGGAGGAGATTGTACTCGGTTTTCTACTCGCAAACAAATCGTGACTGAATGAAATGAATGTAGTGGCGTGAATGAAGTAAAATAGATTCTTCATTTGAAGAATCATCATATCTTTATATTGAATACACATAGCAGGGAGATTTGTAACATTCGCAGGACATGTTTGTTGATACCTACATTATTTAGAAAATTGTTCAGAATCCTTGGAATCTAGAACTAAATTTTAAAGTCCATAAAGATTCCAAAAAGTTTTTTTGAATTCCTATTCAACGGGCTCAAGTATGATACTATTCTCTACTATTTAATTTTTTGTAGCAAGAACGCTCATGTGAAGTGCCTAAACCTGACAGTAGTTTTCTGGTCCCGAATCGACAACACTTCGTCGAAAAAAATCTGCTTTAAAATATTCTACGGTGTTTATCAATTTCAAGTTACCTTGAAAGTGACAGTTCGTAAATCAAAAAAATACCCGGAAAAAAGAATGGCTGCTACAATTCAGTAAGACCAATAAGACATCAGCAGGGCCATTTAATAACAATTTAAATTTTAACGAACTTTTCACGTTTATCTCGAGAAATAAGACCGAGCTTAAATGTGTATATTTCACACATTTTAACGAACACTGACAGTATACCCGAGCAGAGCTTGAGAGCAAATCGATAACATGTTTTGTTGTTGTGAAATCGCCTAATTTTGATAACTCAGGTTGATATCCTTTTGGTCGTTTTAACGGTTAAAAGATCAAAATCTATAGCAGAAAAATCTTACTGTGACATCAAATCGAAAACTATTCCTGCTATCGATGAGAGCAAATCAAAAACTAATTTTGATATTGGTTCCGATAACAAAATAAGTACACAGTTTGATGTCAGATCATACAATTTAGAAATCAACAGCAAAATAAGATCAAAATATGTAATCAGTCATGATGATTCATATTTGAAAACAAATTATGATTTCAATTTGATATCAATATCAAAATATGTTTTCTATATGCTCTCATTATGTTTTCAGACTTTGCTCGGGTAATGTTTATAAATTTTGCCTAACTATATTCGACTTCGACTGGACTACAACGCTAAACTTTTTCCGAATCATTCTTTATTATATCACAATTGGATTCATTTGTAACGTCAGTGGAGTATATTTTCTTTTGATAATGACCGAAGAACAAATAACTATTAATCTCGCCCTGCTGCTATGCGACCACCGTTGCACACACCTCCCGATAAGTAAAAATTATGTAATTATCATAATCGTTTACGAGCTTCCTTGCACCTCACATAATAGGCGAGATGAGGAAGCTTAAGCTCACCTACCACAGGCAGACCCAGTACTGGAGGCAGGTTCTCAAACATAAAACACAAACCGCAGTCATAATAAAGTGTCATAAACTAGCTCCGCGGTGAGTGCAAACTAGGAGAGCACCATTGCATCCCAAGAATCGAGAAGACGGTGGTATGCCGTAGTAAGTCAACAAACCCACTGTTTGGGTAGACATTGACCGAGAAAGACGTCCAACAACACTCAGTGACTACCGCACGGCAATTGTTTACAACGATGAGATAGACGCGCTAGAGAGTACGGTAGTATTATAATTGCCCTACCATAATGGTAATGGATCGCGGACTATACCATTTGAATGCTTGCTCGTATCTACCCATGCATGCAGATTATACTCGCTGCATTTGCATGATTTATGTTGGCTGGGAAGACGGAAATGCTATTCCCTGGTAATATCCAGGCGAGCTGTATTTATGACGTATTAAGGGACTTAATTGGAATTGGGAGACAATTTATAGCGGTTCAAACGGTTGTCGGTGTATTTGTGTACGTGCAGTAGACTGACCCGGGAATAAACATCTGCAGAATTTTCATTTTCCTGAATTTATAATGACTTTCGGGCAACAGATTTATACTATTTAAAAACTTGTTTGTATCGAATGACAGTGTTATTCGTATATTGAACACTGTATTAATACTAATATCACAGAGAAACAGACATAAGACATTGAGCATTTACTTATCAAATTCATTGTCGTTCAAATACTAACGACATCTGTTGATTTCAGTTAGTTGAGCAAATCACGAACCAGATGGTGGTAGTGAGCAATCGTCAAACTCGAGCAAAAACGACGCACGCGCCACGAGTCGATTGGCAAACTAATGATTATTTAAATTGACCAGTAAATCAGTGAACGATGGAAATTTGACAAGTGTTATGTCTGTTTGTCTGTGCTAATATGTTTCATTCTAAATTGCTATCAAAGTTAAACAAATTGAGGAAAACCTTAATTAAAATTTGATACAGAAATAACACTACACCTCCGGCCAGCTTAATCTCTACCATAACTGAGGATAGGAAGAGACTATTGACTATTGGTAGGTATCATAAGTACCGTAGTCCGGGGAACATTGATAATTTTTTTTTATAATTTTTTGTAATTTTTTTCGCCGTAAGTGAAACCTTTGCAATTTTCTTTTTTTTAAATACGTACTTAAGTACTTCTACGTGTAGTGTAAGGCTGTTGTGTTGTGATCGATTATTTAATAATTTTAAACATGTTTCTAAAATCTTAAAACATTGTTTTTTCACCATTTTCCCAAGGGAGACCCTTCCAAATAAATCACAATAAAAAAAATCAATAGCTGCTGCAATGCATTCCGCAAAAAATATGAATTCATGGAAATAACTGAATCTATCTACCTAAAGTTCAATTTTGACCTCTCTTATGCACTTGTATCTTTACATTTTATAATACACGAGAAAGGCACCATCATCGCTAGGTGTATTATTCAGGGTTTTTAGGTTGTATACTATTTCACCGAAAAACATTTCGCGGTACGACATTTCGCGGAATGTATCAATTCTCCGAAACACATTTCGCGGAATGAACCTTTTTTCCGAAAGACATTTCGCGGAATGTATCTTTTCACCGAAAATCATTCCGCGGAATGCCATTTGGCGGAATTCAGTTAGAATTATTATCATTCAAATATTAAACGATTTCTGCTTAATTACATGAAATCAGGGCAATTTTTTTTTTTATTTGATGAAAAACCGATCTCGACCCGTACTCGAGAATTTTTGCATTCGTAAACCCGTACTCGACCCGAACCCAACATAATTTAATTATTTAAGCCCGCACAAAAGTTTTCCCCGGAAAATTCAAACTAGATATTTTCTGGTTCTTTTTAAATTGAAGAAAATGTAAGCCCAAACAACGAACTAGCCTCACAATTAACAAAACTGAATAAAATAATTTTCAGTATTTTATTTTTTAAACCCGTACCCGACCCGAACCCGAACTAATTTTTCAAACCCGAACCCAACAAAAAACCCATCGTGTTCGGGTTCAATTCGGGTTCGATTCGGGTTGCGAGTCTAGGCCCGGTCTAGGAAATTTATCGAAAAAAATTGTTTCGGCTTTTTAGGTATAACAGTTTAAAGTGTAAATCTCGTGTTTAACGAATGCAAAAAAAAGGTAACCTGGCTAATAGCCTATTCAGATTACGCCATTAATGACATAATAATTGGCGTTTCAGGGTAAATACGCTTTATGATGTCATTATTTACGTAATATTCCATACATTTTGCGCTGTCAAAAGATACCCTCTAAAAAGAATTTATTACGAACAATTATTACGAGAGAGCTTTCGTTCTAACTGGGATGCAGGGAGAAATTCAACAAAACAAAACTGACAAGCGTCACGCTTTCTTTGCCAGAGAGAAAATTCTCTCTGTTTTCATTTCGTTTCGTAGTTGACAGTCATGCTCTTTCTGTCGCACCAGGGTCGAATGCATGTTAAATGGAAATCTTCTGAGCGCTGAAGAATAACTCGGATTGTGATGGTTTTGTGGAAAGCATTTTATATGATGAAAAATAATGATGATAATTATTTATTCTCCACTTATTCAACATGAATTGTTTAAAAAACAGATGCTCTCTAGAATTAACATGAAGTATTTAACTTAAACCTAGATTTAATAGAACAAATCGAATATATTTTCAAAGTTCAAGGGCCAATGCGGAAGACAATTTAAAACGTAGGAATGGTTGTAAAACGAATATATTTGATGAATAAACATGATTTCATAAATTGTTTCAATTCTGCTCCTTGAATGGCTCAATATACTTTGGATTTCAACATTTTTCACGTGGGACAACTGTACGATTTGAATGGGTATATACATATAATAGTAGAATAACATTAAATAAAAGATGGATTGGTAATGCATTAATTCATCCAACATCCAGTTTAAATTATATCACATTCACACGATTCGATTTTGTTAGAAGCTGTATCATTGATTGTCGAGTAGAACGCAATGGTTCAGTTTCCATTTTTGAAAAAAAATTAAATTGCTGAGTTGCCCTTCATACATGGAGATACTGGTGGAAATACATTTTAGTTCGATAATATTTCTTGAAAATTGGTCCAATCGTCCTTTTCTATTTATTTGTGAGAATTCTAAAAGTATCTAAATTTTTCTATCAAATCTCCGTTCGATCATAGTACAGAATCAAAATACTTTTTAAACTTAAACATAAATTGAGGAATAGTCTGATTCCCCGAAGAACGGCGCACCCAACTAATGAATGTAGCTTCGCTCATTATCCTTAATGAGAGCTTCAAATATTCTTCGAAAATCCCTTTTCATATTTTTTTTTTAATATTTTTTTTCGTAGAAACTTTGTTCAGAAAAAAATGTTCGATTGTCGCCACACAAATGCTTGATTTCGCAAATCAAATTTTAAAACTCTCCTTGAATTCAACCCTGTATTAGCGTGCAAATGAGGAAACATGGAAACGTCAAGATATATTATCTTGCTGCAGTCTGAACACCTCGTAATAATTGGATACCCTCTCACTTAACAAAGTCATAAATAGCCCAATCTGAATAGGCTATAAGAAACCTCGCAAGTGATAATTGTAGGAATGTTGAATGAACAAAAGCTATTATTATTAATATTCCGCAAAATGGTACATTCTGCCAAAAGTCATTCGGGGAAAAGATACAAACCGCGAAAAGTTACAAACCGCCAAATGTTATTCCGCGAAATGTTCAACCGCGAAAATGAATTCCGCGAAATAGTTTTCGGTGAAATGTTATACAATCACGTCTCGCATATCGAGTTATTATAGACAAAACATAAAAAGAACTAACAAAACCAAATTACAATAATATCGCTTCAAAACTCGTATTACCGATGCATTTCATTCACTTTAATCCATTTTTTATCTAATTTATACCATATAAAATCCTTTATAGAGTGCAACGTGGGGGAAATAAACGGAATAGTACTAAATAAAGTCATCTTATGACAGACGATGCTTTTGACAAATCGCAGGATGATTAGTTGACACAGTTGTGTTGTCTTTTTTTTTTTTTTTTTTTTTACAAGGGAGAATGCATTTACACACTAACACAGTACACGTGCATTGTAGTTGCCAAACTACCACACGGAAGTGTACTGGAGTGTCGGACTCGACCATACCGGTAATACCGACTAAACTCCCTTGGGCTCCACCATCGTTTCCCCCAGGAACTACCTCGCAGTACTACTTCTGGGGGATGGCAGTACTAAGCGTACTCGCTCATTATCTCTCACACAGGCACTCGTCCCATGCGAGACTGACTTGGGTGCTCGCACACCATTCACTCCATTTGAGTCTTACTTGGATGCTCTCCCGGCGCTCCGCTGCCATGCCTCGAGGTGTCAATAGCAGTAACTGCCTGGGCCTACAGATATTACGCTACGACACTCCTGCCTCAGCACGAGCAGATCAATCACACCACTGCCGAAGCAGGGACATTCCCATGCTCCACATGTGCACAACTGTAGGTGTGTGGGTACAACCCACTGCTACCCTGCCGCCGAAGCAGCTTCTCCAAAGACCATTCGCTCCATGTGACACTTATTCGGGTGCTCACTCTAACACTCCACTGCCATGCCTCGAGGTGTCGATAGGGTACCTGGACACCGACCTCAGCATGTGCAGTCCATACTCAGACTTCTGCTGCGCTTCGAGGTGACAATAGCGGCGACACGCTATGACACTCCTGCCTCAGCACAACCAGATCACTCACTCCCTGCCGAAGCAGCTCACGCGCTACCCTACCGAAGTAGGGACACTCCCCAACTCACTCTAACACTCCACTGCCATGCCTCGAGGTGTCGATAGCGGTATGTAGGGACCAACCAGCGATACTACGCTACGACACTCCTACCTCAGCATGTGCAGTCCATACTCAGACTTCTGCTGCGCTTCGAGGTGACAATAGCGGTGACGCGCTATGACACTCCTGCCTCAGCACAAACAGATCACTCACTCCCTGCCGAAGCAGCTCACGCGCTACCCTACCGAAGTAGGGACACTCCCCATGCCAATTGGCACTCCCTGGGCTTGTGCTTTTGAAGCGGCACACAGTCGCTTTGATAGAGTCTGCTTACGGGCACTTGTGGTTTTTTGGGAGGGATTTTAGCAGAGCCCACTGCTAAATCCCACCACGCCCTAGGCAGTTCTCCCTGACTCACAGACAGCTGGGTAGGGGTCGTCAAGCCCTTGGACATGGCCCATGCTGTCCCTGCTGTCCCTGCTGCCCCCACAGTTGTGTTGTCTGCGATGGTCGAAGTTGACTGAGTTTAATTAGCGTAAAAATTAGACGTTCCGTAGAAATTACATTTCTTTTTTGGGCACTGAAAATCTGAATTTTGAAACAAAAAATATGGATTCACCAAGGAAATAGGATAACTTATCATATTATATTTGTTCCGAACTTATTATTACATTTGTTTCTCGAGTGCTTCGCGAAAATCGGACGACTGCGATGGGCCGGGCACGTAGCCAGAATGTCGGACAGTAACCCGGTGAAAATGGTTCTCGACAACGATCCGACGGGCACAAGAAGGCGAGGTGCGCAGCGGGCAAGGTGGATCGATCAGGTGGAAGATGACTTGCGGACCCTCCGTAGACTGCGTGGTTGGCGACGTGTAGCCATGGACCGAGCCGAATGGAGAAGACTCTTATATACCGCACAGGCCACTTCGGCCTTAGTCTGATTAAATAATAATAATTCTCGAGTGCTTTGTTCGTAGCTTGCTGTGAGTTGAAGAATTAAGTTTGTTTTAGTTTTTCAAACAAAAAAGCGATTAAAAGAATGCAAAGTTAGGCCACATGGTATTCTGCAGCAAATTTAGCAAAAAAATTGTTCATTTCATATCATCGAAAAAAAATTTGTACTACGTCCTATCCGGACGGGATCTTGGCGTTATCCTGGATAGCGGGCTGACATTCAGAGTTCACTACAACAATATTGTCCCCCGATCGATTGGGCTTTATCTTCAAAATTATCGACATGTTCCGTGATCCGCTTTGCTTCAGGGCTTTTCTCTGTTGCGATGTGTGGAGCCCTGTATTGCCATAACTGAAGCCGTACAACGAAAATTTGGAAGACATGCTCGCTCTTCGTTTACTCAATAGGCGCGATCCGATGAACCTGCAACGTTTACGATGAACGCTGTCGTTTTATTGACATCGAACCACTAGAGGCAGCTGGGAAGCTGATTAACGGAAATATCGATTGTTTAACTTGATACTTGATGGGCTACAGCTCTTCGATGGAGCGACTCCCATAGATTGTTGATGTTGTCGCTTACTTTGGTTGCACTTATACGTTCGTCGAGCTCCTGGTACTCAGCCGATACTCCTTCCGCCGACAATCGCTGGTTATTGTAACGCATCGTTCGCTGTGATCTTTCGTTCGATACAGTTGACAACCGTGATCGAATTTTATTGACAACGAGATAGTGATAAGAATCAATTTTCAGACCTCCGAATGTCCGCACATCGATAACATCCGAGAAAAGACGCCCATCCAGCAGAACATGGTCTATCTGGTTGCAAGTTTCACCATTTGGGTGTCTCCAGGTGTGCTTTCGGATGTTCTTTCGTGCAAAGTAGGTGTTACTGATGGCCGCCATTCCTCTGGCAGCCTCGAAATTTACTAGCCGTAGGCCGTCCTCATTGCACTATGGGGAATTCTCATACAAATGGGCGGCCAAAAATATATTTTTCAGGCCATCGTTAACCCTTCAAAAATGACACCCATGAAAAAAAACTTTATTTTTTAATTTGTTTGAGCATTTTTTTTGTTTTCAATACAGCATGCATAAAATAGCAAACAATCATATTTCTAGTAATAATGTTGTTCATTTTTTAATCATTATGAGGTATAAAGAATAAATACCACAATTTTCAAGTAAACTCTGATTGCAGCGTTCTCGTAAAAGCGCAAATATGCGCAAGCAAATCACTCACTAAAAAGTGGTACTAGGGTTATATTTCAATCCCCCATTTACAGATGAGGGGACATTTGGGGACATTAGGTTTGCGGGACCATTTTATAGCGAAGAATTATGATAATTAAAGTTTTCTTCTACAACTTTTTGATGTAAATCTTTGCATACAAAACAACCCAAACCCATATCTTTTGACTGAATAAGAACAGCACTTCAATATTTTCCGATTCTCTTATCTAGGGTATATACTTTCATACGATATATCGGGATTAGACAAATTGGAGATAGTAATTTTTCGATTAATGGCCACCCCTTTCCCCATAGTGCATTGGTAGCGAAGTGAAGGCTCTCGCTACCGATTATGGGAGGGAAAATGTCCTCTCTACCGACCTGAGCGTTAGCGTCTCCGATAACAATTTTCACGTCATGCTTTGGGCACTCTCCATAGGCTTCATCAAGACATCCATTAAACGTGTCGTTCACGTCGTCGGATTTATCGTTTGTCGGTGCGTAAACGTTGATTAGGCTTTAATTGAAGAATTTGCTCTGTATCTTCAACACACAGATTCGTTCGCTAATGGGTTTCCACTGCATTCTCGCTTCATCTGCTTGCCCATCACTACGAAACCTACTCCATACTCTGTTTTTCGCCGCCACTATGATATATGTTATATTCGAATGCAGTGTTGGTTGTCGGGTCCACGGCTCGGAATTCACGTTCTCCGGATCTAGGCCATCGGACTTCTTGAATAGCGGCCACGTTCACTCCAACCTTTTGCAGTTCGCGAGCCAGAAGGTTCACTCGTCTAGGTTCATTTGGGGTCCTGACATTCCAGGCTTCAGTAAGCTACCTTACCGGGGTCGCGTTACCTACATCGCGTTGGTGGGGCTGCCACCTTAGGTATAGCTGACGCGATACAGCATTTCGTTAATCAGCCGCTGGGTACTAGGCAGACGCTGTTTGAGCCGCACCTCCTGGTGAACAGACGCTTGAGGCGTACCTTCTCACTCTAGCTGATGTCGGAAGGACACCAGTGCCCAGGCTGCACTACCAGCTAAGTACACAACCCTCAGCTGGCGGTCTTTTGTCATCGGACGACCAGTGGAAGCGTGAGATAGGAACTTGTGGGGACCAGAGCTCCGTTGGGCGCTCCTTCCTTGATGTCAACACACCATTTTGCAACACACACTTTTCATGTCGGTAATGGGAAAGAAATCCCATTACCGATTAACATGATTCTCTAATTTATTGAATATGCTTTGCGAAGTTAACTAATCTTCTTCTTCTTCTTATATATAAAAATGAAATGGTCTGTGTTCGTATCCGCATAACTCGAAAACGGCTGGATGGATTTTTTTCATTTCTTCAGCAGAAATATTCGTTATAGTTTCCGACGGGTTTATATGATATTTCCTAATGGGAAAATTACGAGTAAAGTTGAGCAAACCGTGAATAACTAAAATTGTGATTCCTATGCAAACTTTGCATGGGCAGTTCGGAATGCACATTCTTGCCTACTACGCAGGACAACGTCTGCCGGGTCAACTAGTATCTATACAAATTTTCCATACGTGTAATGTTATAGGGTAAAAGACCCAATACTGGAGGCAATAAGCACCATTCTATCGCTTACACTTGTCGATATTGCAATCAACTTACCTTGAGGTTGTTTCCTAAAGCTCATCAACACTATTTTATGCAAAATATGTTTCAACCGCTAGGAAATTCATCACTGTTGCCTAAATTCATTCCTCCAATTATTGGTACAATGTTCCAATAGTTGTGTTATTTTTTATTCGTATTCCTTTAATTGCAAATTTTCCTAAGGGACTCGCAACTATTGGTGCGAAGGCCAAAAATAAATAAGGTATTTGAGGATAATTTACCGTTTTCGAGGATATTCCTAAGCTGTTTTCGCTTGTTTCGTATAATGACAATTCACCTAATTGATCAGCAATGTGGATTGCTACGTTTAGATTCTCTAAAAACTACACTACCGCAACTATAGGAACACCCACACCTATTGGGAAAGTAGGCTTAAAATTTTCCTTCCATATAAGTTCATATCTATCTAACATACACTAATTGGTTGGTATGGGAACCATCCAGCGAGAAAACTCGAAGGCTCAACAACGGACATTAACATCATAATCACGTTTCGCTACCGTAATTTGGTTTCTGCTCAAAGGAATCTTTATAACGACTCTGTTGTAGGTCGGTGTCCCTTTGGTCTGTCCATCACCCGCTACATGGGTTGAGTCTATCAAACTCATAACCACGAGAGCAGCGGGTGAACCACTTTCTGTTTTCACTTTCATTCTTTCACTTTGGCCATTAATTTTGCTACGATACGGCCGATGATACGATGCGTTGTTTGTCGCCGTCTCGGTAATATTAACCAGTCAGTCGCCGAACTGGCTGGATGTTACTGTCCGTCGTTTACTCGTCAGTAGGGTGTTCCAGTTTAATTTGAATATCCGAGCTGGTGTTTTATCCTTAAAAAATACATATTCATATCTATGAAAGCTTGATGTTTTCGTTTTCATAAAGAGAATACACAGAACTTCTTCAATGGTATTATAAAATGTTATTTACATACTGAATTTCATCAAATTTGATCCGCAAACTCGTTTTCAAGCTTCCTTTTTCAACATAAATGCTCCGGTCGCTATGGATTCTCCAACATATAATTTACATTTAGGGACACCCTCATAGGCAGTGGCACGTGAACGACCCATCGTCAATGTGGTCGATCCCTGTACAACAGAAGAACGTGCCGTCAATGGCAATGAATTCAAATTATGCCAGGAACGTGTATCAATCGGCCGGCCGGTAGAAGTTGTATGGCAGCAGTCAGTCGGTGCTGTGGTATTGCACTGCCTACCCTTAGCGGAGTGCGTTTCTTCTCATTACCGTGAGGTTTTAATGCGCCAAGTGTTTGGGGCTGGTGTGGCCCGCCGAGATCGTCGACACCAGGTGGGTGGCACGCCGCCATGTTTTTGCAGCCAACATCTCAGTGTAAAATTCATGATAGTATGTGTTTTGTTTAAAGCATCACATTTGATTCTCATTAGGATACAGAACTGTCAGTGGGATACGGTCGCGTAATGTTGGCTGCAAAACAAACCTATTGTGTGAGATAGGGATGCCACCGGGCTGGTCGACACATCAACATTACGACCGGGTTAACGGCGATGTGTGGTTTCACTTTCATCCGAGATCGATGAAAGAGGATCCGGAATGGGATACGCATCCGAGAGCGGTTGTAGTGATGTGCGGCGGACGGCGAGTTAGAAATTTGCTGCGCTAATAGTAATTACGTATATGGTGAGGCTGTTATCGATATGGTCATGGTCGATGTGAGAAAATTAACACATAATGTCATACGTATGCATCAACATAATGTTAGTAGTTGGTTTGAACATTTCAATATATTAGATTTGCTACAATGCAAGATCTTGGTTTGTAACAAGATATCAAGATTCAGATACTTTAGGCATAAATTAGTTTAACTGTTGCCATTCCTCATTACAAAAAAATCATTCTACTAAAGCATTCAAAAATGTTTTCGGGAAAATAAGATTATATTTTAGAAATAATGTAATACAAATATTCTTTTTTCATGGGAACGATATTTACATTCGTATGAAATAGAAACTACCATATTGCCAAAATTTCGTCCCCCATGAGAAAACGAGTAAATTGAATCCTATTCAGCCGTTCTGTGTTTTTTTTCTTTGAATAAAAAAATGACTTCCCAAAAATCAAGAAATCAATTTCCTCTCACCCGAAATTGTTGGTTAAACATTGTTAAAATAATTTTCCTTCTGTCTCCTTCCTTTCAGCTACAAGCAACAACTGGTGAAAAGCAAGAGCCAATCGGAGCTTGCCACCTTCATTCCGGCGTCGGCCATCATCTATCACAACACGGCGAAACCATTCAGCAGCGGCGTGGGTGGCGTCGGCTCGGTTGGCGTTGGCATCGGCGGAAATGATCCTCTGAGCTACGGTGGTTCCAAGGACCAAAGGGCTGGTTTCCTGAATCAATCCAAGACCACCGTCGTCGGAGCGGGGGAAGGCGTGGATCTGCAACGTCAGCAGCACTACCCGGTGCCACCCGGTTTCATCGGTTTGAGACGCTGCCTAACGGAGGAGATGCGCCCGGATCAGGACTCGATGGTGAAGAGCGTGTCGATCGCCGAACGGTTGGCGGCACTACAAAAGAGCGGCGAAGATGACTGGCGGAAGCGAATTGCCAAGAAAGATGTCACGGACGATGTCCGGCGGGAGAACTTAGTCAATGTGAGTATCTCTATCACTTGTCATGTCATGCCTATACTACAGCATAACGAAATCGGGGACTCGATTGATTACACTTTGGGAGCTGGATTGCTCACAGATGGTGATGGTAGTCTGTGCGGTGCACAGTCACGGGTGAATTGTTTGCCATAAATCAAGCAGCATGGGAGAGCATCAGTCGCTCATCGTGAGTCAGGGAACGAACTAGTTCTCGCTACCCGCGAACGATAAATTGAACGTCAATCGACCATGCTTTGCCAAGGGAGAGGGAATATTTTTTTTAACGTAACGAGATGAGGTTTTTGGATGGGTAGAGTTAAGCACAGAAAATCATGAGAAATATCAATGCTAAGTAATTATTTCGAAAGAAAGGTATCTAAATTGGTAAAACAAATCGGTTTATCAATTTTAACCTAAATTTCTCAAATAACGTTTTCGTTAAACTATTTGTGGTCGTGCTATTTACTACAACAATTTATACCAAAAAAATTGCAACAAATTTTCACATTTTTTTGTGAACAAGAACTCTTAAGGTTAAGGTTGAGGATTAAACATGTTTAAAAGACAGAATCGCTGAATACTCAACACCTAGTATAAATTAACGAACAGGACTTAAACAACACCTAGCAGACAAGTCAACACTATGAATGTAGGATTTGGATTCCCAGTCTCGTAGGATTTTTTAAACTTTCCTGGGCATGGAGTATCATTGTGATAGCCTTGTGATACATGAATGCTAAAATGGTAATTTGACTTCTGGAGCTGGAGCTCGATGGGGATGTGACCCACCAAATTGAACATTTCCTTCACTCCTCCTTGTACTTAAATTGCCATATTTGTTCTGGAAAAAAATTGTTCTAGATTTATATTGATAAACAATTCCCAACGAAATTTCTTGGTTTTCTTGAAATAATTTCCGAAGGAAGTCCTGGAGGAAGTTCTGAAGGAATACATGAAGAAAATTTTTAGAGTCTTGAGCAATTTCTGGATTTATCCCCGTATTAATTTCTGGAGGATTTTCTGAAGGAATCCCTGGAGAAAATTTCGAAGGAATGTGGAGAAATGTCCAAATGAATTCTTTATGCAATTTAAAAATGTCGCTAATTTTTTTAGGAGTTCCTTTAGAAATTGCTCTAGGAATTCGTACGAAGATATCCGAAAATTTGTTCTAGAATTTTGGAAGGAAATGGCGGAGAAAATTCCGATGGAATTACTAGATGAATTTCCGAGGCAGAGCAGAGACACTTACGCGAAGCCCGCGGGATAGAGATAATCTCCTTTTAACAGTTTAATCCAACAGACTAATAAATAGATTCGCAATACTTTATTTTGATAAACAATTGCTCTTTTGAAATAATTTCCGAAGGAAGTCCCAGAAGAAGTTGTGCAGGAATACATGAATACAATTCTTAGAGTCTTGAGGAATTCCTGGATCTATCTCCGTAGTATTTTCTGGAGGAATCCCTGGACAAAATTTTCTTGGAGGAATGTTCAAAGAAATTCTTTAAGAAATTTAAGAATGTCGGTAATTCTATTAGGAGTTCCTTCGGAAATTATATCTGATATCTGAAAATTTGTCCTAGAGGGAAATGGCGGAAGAAATTCCGAAGGAATTACTAGATGAATTTCCGAGGGAATGGAATGTCTTATGGAATACCTGCAAAAGTTCCGGTGGAAATGTTAAAATAATTTCCGAAGGAATTTTGTAGAAATTGTATGTATATTGTTTATATATAGTTATCCATCATCCTGGCTTGAGTCTTGCTCTGCATACGGCTCCACCGAATAGTACAGTCGAATTCAATTACCATTCTGCTTTCAATGCACTGGTGTATGAAGGGCAAAAACGGAGGTGGCGAACCCGTAAGCAGAGACACTTACGCGAAGCCCGTGGGATAGAGAGAATCTCCTTTCAACAGTGTAATCCAACAGACTAATAGATTCGCAGTCCTTTCTGAACTTTCCGAGGGATGGCTTCTTTGAGGAAGCACGCGTCAAATCCATTACAACCGTAGGGAAGTGTGTCCATACATGGGTAGAAATTTTTAAAAGTATTCCAAAAATAATTTCTAAAGAATTTTTGAAGAAATGTCCAGAAGAATTCTTTTATAAATGTTCTAAGGTCCTAAGAAATTCCCGATGGAATTCCTGATGTAATTTTTGAAGGTATACTAGAATGAGTTTCTTGATGACTTTCCAATACAATTCTTGAATATATTTCCTAGGGAATTATTTAAGGTATTTACAAAAAAAAATCTAGAAATTTTCGAAGGAACTCCTGCAGTGAATTCCCAAAGAATTCTTGAGAATATTCGAATTTTCGCAATCTCGATATTTTGGGAGTTTTTCTTGGCATGTAGTCTTGATTCTAGAGTCAAAACTGAGTTTGTTTTACTACTATCCAGATTTTCGAAGAAATTCCTGGAGAAATATAGGATTTCCAATAGCTATTTATTTGGAAAATCCATTAAAAAATCCTTCGTAAATTCCTTTCAGAATTCCTTCGGATATTCCTTCAGAAATTCATTTAAAAATTCTGTTCGAAAATCTTTTCAGGTTCTCTTTCGGTTATTCCTTCAAGAATTTATTCGAAAATCTCTTTAGAAAAGCCGCCAGGAATTAATTTGGACTTTCATCAATGGATTCCTTCAGAAAACCCTCCGAAAAGGCCTTTGTTTTTTTTCGGAAATTCCTTTCGAACTTCCTCCAGGAAGCCCTTAGGATTTTTTTTCAGTGAGCCATTCCTTCAGGAATAATTCCGGAACAAATTCTAATTTGGAGGAATTTATAAAAGAATTTTCGAAGAAATTTCCAAAGGCATATGAGTGTTAAACTTATTTTCAATAAAAAAAAACAAATATAACCTCCCTCCCCCCGTTTTTAACTAAAATTTATAGTGATCCCTAGAAGAAGGCAAAATACATTGCGCCGACACGTCGGAAGATAGAAAATCTATGTTTCCCTATATTTTAATGACTGCATGCCAAACCAAATCCCGCAATAACACCGAACAGTCGATAAATTGAACTAAATCCACTTAAACAACGGTTTAAAAAATTGAAGGAATTTACAAACGAAATTTCCAGATTCCCCAAAGAATTTCAGAAGAGATTCCCGAAAGAATTCTCAAAGGAATTTTAAAAGCAATTTTCGAAGATCTACATTCTACAGGAATTTCTGGAAGAGTTGCTAAAGGGATTTTCTATGGGAAATTCGTAAAAAAAATCCTGTGTAAATTTATAAATAAACGCCAGAGGAAAATTTCGAAAGATTAATACCAAAATATCTGCATAGAGTTTACAAAGAAAATTTGAAGAATTAGTGTTTTTTTTATTATTAGAGACTAGCGATTTTCTACCTTTCCCCGTTAAGGTCACTCCTCACGGAATCTAAGTTTCAATTTAACGCATGCTGCGACGCAGCAAAGCTGAATAAAAAAAATGACAGTTGTGCGCCGCCTCCGTATCGAGTGGTGTGCCTCCGAGAACGCGAGCACTTTGAAACTTGGATTCCGTGAGAAGTGACCTTAAATTAACAATTGTTTTTGTACATACAAACCTTATAGGTCTCCAGACGAATCGATTAGGGAGAAAATTTTGCAAATCGGTTAAACCATTCGTGAGTGACCCATTTTTTATGGAACAGTGACGGGAAATGTCGAAAAAAAATGTCGTGGGATTTCAATTACAAATTTGCCAATAACTTTTTTCAGAAGTTATTAACAATTCGGTTTTGTGATTAACATTTAATTCTTAGAAGATCCTAGAACTTTGTCGACAGATCATTGTTCTAAATACAAAGTCTAAGCCATGAGAGCGAAATTAAAAAATGTCACGGAATGTCATGACATTAATGTCATTTGACACTAATTCGGCTCTCACGCCGCCAATTTCAGATTTAAAGAAATTACCTATTAGAAAAAGTTAGGGTCTTTTGAGGGCTACATGTGTGTGTGTCATCCTCTATCCCTCAAAATATATGAATAAAAAATGACTACTTCATTTCTTCTCAATATGGAGCAGAAAGACATGCACTAAACAAATGACATGGGTATACTACTAAAGTTCAATGAAATGGACGCAGTGGTTCACCCCGAAAAAAAAAAAAAAAAAAAAAAAATCCCTCACCCAGCTGGGAGTGTTGGTCAAGTAGTACTACGAATAATTTGATCATATCGCAAGCTCCGTAATGGTGCCCTTTATGTTACGAAGACTAGTACTACCAAAAGGATTTATCCCTGAAGCAAGTTAAGCTGCTCCAGGAAGTGTAAGGAACGGGATGTACTAGTTATTCATAACAGGTACAGCAAAACTTCACAAGAACGCTCTTATTCGTACTAACTACTCAGGGAATTAAAGGTCGAGAAGAGCCACCGTTGCTAACTAAAGCGTGAACCGGATACCTGGGACTCCCACAATATCCGCGGCGATAGTAACAAACGATGCCCTGTACGTATTTAGTGTTCAATTTTCAATTTTTAAATTTATAAGGAAATGATAGAAAGAAAGCAAATATTTGGAACGTGCTCACCAGTTTCCGAGACGATGACTTGATAACAAAGCGTTTAATTTTGAGAAATCAGACACTAGATGCATTTCGCTATTCTGATTTCTGTGAGTTAGAGTCTAGTGTGCCGTTGTAATCGCGTTCAAAGTGGGTGTTTCATGATATGATCCTCTTCTAGTTGATTTAGAGAACACACATTAAAGTAAAAATATAAAATGAAAAAGGGAAAAGAATTCGAAGAAATCAAACGATTTGGAGCATGATTGGAAATGTTGAAATGTAAAATAAGGAATGAAGAGGAACAGAATAGCAAATTATAACAAAACAAAAAGCTTCTCTGTTAGCTTCCGCAGGAAATCTTGATCTCTTCGTCAGCAGCGGGTTGAAGTTCACCGATTTGTAGCTTCCGTGTCCTTTTTTTCTTTGCATAACAAAAATGCTGGAGGCGAAAAAAAATGACGCACAGAAAACCAAACACGTCTTGATTTGAGCACAGCACACTACGTTTTTCGGTCTTTTGAGGGCTACATGTTTATATAAAAAAAAAATCATAATTGTAAATAATGTTTGAAAAAAGATATTAGCAAATTTGTCCCATGACATCGAAATGACATTTCCAGTCACTAGTCAGGAAGGAAACCTAAACTAATTTTTATTTATATAGATTCCTAAAAGAAATTCCTGAAGGAATTTAAAAGAAAAATCCCTAACAGTGTCCGTATCACCCAACCAGAGAATGCATGATTTGATGACAATCTTGTATGAATTCCATGGTTTATGGTGACGAGAAAAATAGAAATAAGTATTTGTTTGTGCCTAGTTCCGTCGAAGAACGATTCTTTATATACTTCGGCAACCATATTTATTTTCGAAAAAAATGGTAGAAGACGAGAATTGAACCAAAACCCTACAGCTATTCGACTAACGCGCTAGCCATCTGGGCTATACACCAGATGAAAGAAGCAGTGATAGAAGACTATCATAATCTTCGTTCTTTATTATGTGAATGTGATAATTATCATATAATCACAAGTAGAAGGGTAATAGAGATAGCAAAGGGTGGTGTTAGTGGAATTGGCATTATGCTTATCTGCGTCCTTGTCCGCCATCAAGTTGAACGGAGCTGGGAAGATTGTGTCAGTCAAAGTTATACTGCTGTACACGATGCATATATTTGTTGCTGTCCGAAGAAATAATGTCCGAAGAAATAATAAATTTTCTAGGGAATTTTTGAAGGTAGTTCTGAAAGGATTCAATAGGGAAATTTGAATTAATTCTTAGAATTTTTTTTTTTAATTTTGTGGGGAATATATTAATACATTTCCAAACAAATTTTCAGAATTATATCCGAATTACTTATGTACTTATGTGCTGTGATGCGGCAATGTCCTAGTGGAAGATGTAATGTACATTTTTGCTGTGGAGATATAAGCTATAGCTATTCGGATGTTTACCCCATCAGTCTGACTGTAGCTAGCAATTGTTAAAAAAACCTAAAATTCATAAAAAGCAGCATATGCATTGCAGCGTAAATTTCTTTTCTCTGCTCAAAGCTCTTCACGTTGATTCAAAACGCCGCCGTCAAACATTGCTCACGACGCCGCCGAGGGTGTAAAAATGACCTTACGCTGCCGTTCACATATACTTCGGCGCTTATCGGAGATATCAACGTAATTTTGACAGAAAAACAATTATAACTTTTGATTGGCAAAAGATATTGAGCATATTTACATATCAAAAGTTGCATTTTTTTAGCTTTAAAAGTAACCCAAAGACGACTTTTCCGAAAAATCAAAAACAAAAAACAATTGATCAAAAATGCTGTTTTTTTAGAGACACCCTAATTTATGTAGGCAAAATTGCTTTAAGCTACAGAATTGTTTTCTTAGGATTGATTGGTATAAACTGCGCTACAACTTTGTAGAATATTGCATTTAATATTCCGTAAATTTAAAAACAATTTTTTTTAATTTTTTTATGATGGGCCACATTATTAAGGACTGTTCATTAAAGAAAATGGACACCTGTTTTTTAAAGGAACATGTTTATTATGAAACAAATTCATAAGGTTGCTTTATATAAATGACAATCAACATATATATGAACGAATTCACGTGATTTTGAATATTTACTTCTCTTTTCTGAAGAATGCTAGGACTTTTCTCTTGACAGCTCCCATTAGATTCTGCACAACTTCTTCCGTAACTTTTCATTGTGCCGCAGACCACATTTTCTTGAAGCAGTCAACAGAGCTTGCTTCTCTCCCATCTACCTTAAGAAACCGCGTAATTATTGCCCAGTATTTTTCGATAGGGCGCAGTTCAGGGCAGTTTGGTGGGTTTCGGCATTTTTCGACAAAATCGACTTTTTCCTTCTTCAGCATCTCCAACGTACCAGAAACGTAGTGAACCGATGCCAAATACGGCCAAAACAATAGAGGATCCATATGCTTTCGGTAGATGGTTAGAAGTCGTTTTTTGATACATTATTTTCTTCAATTTTCACCGTTGTTTGTGAAATATGGAGTCACAGGAGCAAATTGCTTGCCATACCAAAACATTTTCCCCAATTTTTTCGGTTCGGATATATCGCACGTCATCAGGCACATCTGTCCTCTGTTCAGCGTTGAAAAAATGTGGCCCTGGAAGTGTACCGGTGTCCAATTTGACGTATATCTCGTCGTCCATCAAAATGCACTATACCATTTGTGCAGAATTAATCTGCGAGTTGATAAACTGATCCGACCTATCGTTCGGAATTTCTAAGGTTTTTCCAAATTTTTCAGGTGTGCTGCAAAAGTAAACAATTTCTTTACAAACAGAGCGAAAATTACGAATTTTCGTTAAGTTTTAACCTTAAACCATTCATAAAAAGGTGTCCACTTACTTTAATGAACAGTCCTTCACAGATAGAAAAATCCACTGAAATTTACGCTAAAAATCATGCACATAAATGGAACGCCATTATTAGCTCAATTCCACACGTGATATAGCCTAAATGTATACAATATTTGACGCAAATCGTCAATATTGCTTACAAGTTGTAAGCAAACTTGTTAGCAAGAGGTCCATTTTCGCGTAGAATAGTGTAAATTTCCGCATCTCAAGTTTTACGCGCTGTTTACTTTTCATTATTTTTTTCTGTGTTATTAAATAGCATGCACGCAAAAAAAGTGGTCATGAATTCGTGAACTAACAAGTTCACGGTGTATTTTTTAGTGAACAACAGCCACGGATTCGGGAACACAGTCACGTTTTCTGGAACGTTCTGGAAAACGTGACTGGTGTTCCCGAATCCATGAATTTAATCACGGTGTATTTTTGCTGGTTCACGAATTCGGGAACGCTTTTTTTGCGTGTGATGATGGCCTCACCAAGGATGTTATCGATCGTTTAGTAATTTGCGTTCGATCATTTAGTAGTTTATCAATAACTCATTCCAGAAGCTGAATTTCAAAATGTGTTGTATTGTGAACTTCTAGTGCGAAGGTTTATCTACAACTTTGCGGAATGTTTTGTTTGCTGTTGGAATTCAACTAAAAACGGAGTTATAGCGCTAGTTGCAGTAACTTTAACTAAATGATTGGAATTTTGTTATCATTTAGTCTAAGTTACTGAAACTATAGCTATAACTCCGTTACTAGTAGTATTCAAACAACGAAACATTTGGCAGATTTGTAGAAAAACCTTCGCACTAGAAGTCCACCATACAACACATTTTGAAATTCAGCTTCTGGAATGAGTTATTGACAAACTACTAAATGATCGAACGCAAATTACTAAATGATCGATAACATCCTTGGGCCTCACTACTCCGATCAACTTTGTAAAAAAAACATTTTTTTACTATAAAATATAGTTTTACCGTAAAATGCATCTTTCCGTGTAAATCTGTATCCTGGACCATAGTGCAGCGGAGAATGTGTTGTTTCACAAAAAGCTTTCTTTCCCGTAGAGCGTGACTCGAACTTACCTACCACAGCACGTAAATCCCCTTGTATAGCAGTCAGTGGTAACATTCAAAGCCAAGTTTATTAAATTTATGTATAACTTACCCTTGCCCTGAGAAGTTCCGAATAGTTTACCGGGTATATTCTGATTAATGTATAGTAAAGAAAAATGTGGTTGCATTACTTACTATGGTAAATGTGGATGCATTACTTCAACATCTTCTTATTTATAACATTGGTCAAATTGGCGGCCATTACCGCTCGCGGAAAACAAGATAGAAATCACAAACGTATGTAGTCCTACGTCATAAAAAAAATCCGGTAAAAGCGTATCAAGAATTATCGACTCACAACTCTAAACGCAGGTTCCACAATCACAGACCACATTACCTGCCAATACCTACGTCTGTCTGCTTATTGCGCTCATTTCCTTCGTTTGGTGGAGCAACAGCCGTGCATACAGGCAGGCAGACCGGCAGACCTCACCTATGTGTAGAAGCAGCAGCGACATGGTGGGAGCCTTCATGGGAGCCATCCATCTTTCGGAGAATAAACGCTCGCAAGAAGCAGAACAGTAGAGACCATTGCATTATTGCTAAATCGATTCGTTTCCATTCATGCTAACGCTGGCTGGTGCTGTGGGAGGCCAGCTGCCTATTATTGATGATGGCGCACAGTGAAACCATCTTGGAGCCACACCTGTTCGGATGTTATTCCGAGTAGAAGGAGCGTCAAAGTGGTTGTTGGTATCGCGTCGAGTTATAGAAGTGTTGTTGTGGGGAAGGTACACGTGACGAACCTTTCTTAATAACGACGACGACCGGTTGCAGTCAGCTACCATGCAAGATGCTGTGCGCTTCCAGTTAACCAGATTCGTGGGCGTGAACGTGACTTCGACTGTCGACTAACTGTGTGCTTAATTGAACGTTTTCCCATATTGTCGTTGGTTGCCGGCGAGATCCATTTCTCACTGCAGGGCTTGTTCTGTCGTATACGTGTACTTAAATCTGACAAGTCTCGATTGGCATCGACCGACAGGCAATAATAATATATCTGTCAACATGTCTCAGCGAGATGTTCAATCATTCGTTTGTAACGTTTGGCTGGCTGATGCCGGCGATGCGATGGGCATCTTTTGAATTTGACTGCTATAAAAGCGATAAAAGCATGGAACTGGGGAACATATATCGCTGCATGATGGTAGAAGATGGGATTGCTTTGTGCATTGCCCGACCGTGGTGTGTTGGGTGTTGCATATGTCTAGGCGATGGGGGAACTGCTCGATTGAATTTTCAATTTATTGCGAGGTGTTTCTTTTCGCCCGGAGTTTTATGGCTTTGCGATCGATTTGCATGGGATGAATATTCTCGTTTATGTTATTTCATAGGAGCGAAATCTTATCATAAAATAAAGTAAGCAGAATTCTTCGACTTCTGGGAATGAAATTTCAAGACGCCATTAAGCCATCATCTTCGTAATCAAATGCGAAATATATATATAAAAACCAATCTATGTATGTATGTTCGCTAACTACTTCTGAACCACTTGACCGATTTCAACTAAATTTGGTACACACATTCTACATCCTCAGGGGAAGTTAACAAAGGGGTGGGATGGTCATTTGGAATATGGGGAGGGGTGGTGGGAGGGGTTTTGTTCAGAAAACGAACAATTCTGAGTAACTTTCAACTCCCACGACCGATTTAAACCAAATTTTGTACACATATTCACTACGAGGAGGCGATCATATGGGAGGGGATTTGCGAAAGGGGGAGGGGTCTGGAGGGAGGGGTTTTGTTCAGAAAACGGGCAATTCAAAGTAAATTATGAACCCCTGTAACGATTTCAACCAAATTTGGTACACAAATTCTATATCATAAGGAAAGGATAACAAAGGGGGTGGAATGGTCATTGGGAAAAAAGGGAGGGTATAGGGAGAGGTGTTGTCTTTGGAAAACGAGCAACTCAGTGTAACTCCCAATCCACAGGACCGATTTCAATCAAATTGTTCAGGGGTATTGTTCAGAAAACGGACAATTTAGTGTAACTTCTGAACCCCTGTACCGATTTCACTGAAATTGGTACACACACACTAAGATTTTCTTTCTCGAGCTAGGCAAAATTGGGCACCGCTGTATCTCAGTAAATTTCAGAACTGAGCTTCGGCAGAAAATTTGGTTTTACTGATTTTTGACAAAATATTTACCGTATCTCAGCAGCTGAAACGTCACTTTTACTGAGATCTCGGCAAAAAAACATGTTTGCTGAAACTCGGCGGTGCCCACCTCGGGAAAATAAACAAAAAATGCTGAGGTCTCGGAGAAAAAAATTAAGTTTGCACATTCTCCATCCTAAGGAGAAGATAACAAAGTTCACCCCCATGGTCATTGAAAAAAGAGGGAGGGTAAGGGGAAAGAGGTTGTCTTTAGAAAACGAATAACGGAATAACGGAAAACGGAATAAGGCATCGGTGGATGTTTTTCCTTCTTTAGAAATAGACGTCCGGAATAAGGGTTTGATCCGATTTTGGGTTTGATCCCTTTTTCAAAATCAGTCAATGTTTTCAAATGAAATCTGCCTTCTTTTAATCAAATGATGAAGTATCAATAAGAAAACACAATTGTCCTTTTGACCAATTGGTCTATTCGTTTTCCGATTGTGAAAAAACTGCGAATCAAACTGGTAACTCCGAGCAAGGCCGGGTACATACAGCTAGTGCGAAATAGAAACCGGTGAAACCAGTTTATCTCATCTTCAAGATGCTCCGACACTGCTCGCGCACTTGTAGTGAGACATGTACGACATCAGACCCTCAAACCCTGCAGCGTGAGGTTTTGTTAGTGTACACTAAGATTATTATTCATGATCTTTCAATGAAAACTAATGATAACATGGATATCAAATCTATGTTGTACTTATAAGCATATTTGTATCATGTTTGATTGGATCCGAACGATTTGAGTTCACTTATGCGTAGAACGGCGATATAAATCTTATATGAAAGATGGAAGCTGTGCATAACCAATGTTACTGTAATAATACTGTTACAATATCAGTTACTAAACAGTTTCAAATAATACAAAACGTAGAATAAGCAAAATCGTGATAGGTTTTGAAACTTGCCTGCTGGATAACTGGATTTACTTACTGGCACAACTGAAAATGTTCACGGAATTACACTCTACCTCAGTTGGGAACCTCTGACAACAACCTAGGCTACCCGTCAGCACAGGATGGTATTGTAAAAAAAACGGGTTTATTCCCCGCAGTAAAACCGGCAATCATCGATGACTCATCCAACCCATCCTACTTGTTCCGGGTCTGTCAGAAGGATCATAAAACTTGGCGCATTCTCAAAGGCAGGTCCGATGCGTTTTTTACTTTATATGGAAAAGAGTTGCTCCGAGTGCAATGATGTTATAAAGCAAGGCTTGATAAGCATAAAGATACTACAGTGTCTTTAGATAAGCAAAGCACTTGGGATATTTTATCAGAATGAACATCGTGGCGTTGAATTACAATTCAATATTAAAATAATGCAAATGTAAAATCCAAAACAAATGCATCCAATCGAGCTAATTATTCTAGAGTATTTTCTGTGGGACCCATGAATAAAATTCAACTTTTAAAACTGAGACATTTGATACCAACAACCTTGTTTTGGAAAAAAAAACTCGACAAACACCATGTATGGGTATTTTATATTCTACTTCGAATCGGGAAAAATCAAAAACAAGTTCTTGTTTGGCCAAATCGAAAGGAACACCAGAATGATAGTGCTGATGTTAAAAGCGGGTGGAGTGAAGAAAAGGAATCAAAACAAATACATCGAATTGGCAATTGAGAACTTCAGAACTGGTTTGTACGCGGTGGTATCGTGCGATTTGAAGGTTTCGGGTGCGATTCGGATGGGTTATGCTTCAACTACCTTTTGGGTAAGCATTTGATAGTGAAAATGAGCTTGCTTGAAACCGGGCTCATTTTGCATCTGACAGCAATAATTAGTATGTATTAGGGAACTTTAAGATTCTAGACTTGCATTCCATTCAGTGAAGTAGCCAGAAAATCGACCAAGGGGAGGGGGAACACATGGTCCTACAACTTCCGGGCACGGCTTTTTGTGACCGAAACTTGATTTGCATCAGGGTTTGGAGACCTTAAACGTACGTAGTTCAGCTCGAGTTTTGGTATTCTGCACGGAAGTTTTGCTAACATGCAATTTTTTGGCAACATCTCAACCTGAGGCTTTCAGCGGCTGTGACCTGAAGCCTTTTTTTCAATTTGCTGTTCCGATCGAGTACATCGTTCTTCAAACCGTTTTTTGACACCAGACACTGTGGATTTCGCGATTCCCAACTTTTTCCGATGGCACGATGCGACAGATGCACACGCACTGTTCTTTCGTCGCCATTTTGGAAACTTTCCAAGTATGAGGCAAGGTGTGGACGGCGATAACTTCTCACATTTTTGTCAATCGATAGTCAACACCAAGATTTTTTTTATGTACAGGTTATCCGACTTGTCAATATCCCCAACTCAGCCATCTTGGATTTTTGTATGGAATTTACGCTCGTTTGTTTACGTTTTGCACTGAAAATGTATGTTTCCCCCCCGCGCTGGTTATTCCCATCTACTGACGAAGTCGGATAACCTGTACATAAAAAAATCTTGGTCAACACCATGGTCGGATAGGAAGCCCCCTTCCCCCCCATGTGATGATGATAATACGCTTTGTTCTCGCTCATTTTGTTTTGAGGACCATGTTTTTTCCGCACAGCTATGTAAAACAAGTGGAAATACATCATCAGAACAAGTGCCCCCATGTTTGGAACTTTTTGAAAGGAATGTATCATGGGGTACAGCCTCCCGAATCGACTAAAATAAAAACTCCCCCTTAAAAAGTTAGAAATTCTCCAAATAGAAAATTGCCAATAAAGGAATAAAGGGTAGAAACAATAAATAAATATAAAATTTTCCCGTAATAATGCAAAATTTCTATAAGCAATTCAGATTTTTTCACAAAACAAAAATAAATTACTATTTTTGAAAGCAAAAATTGCAATTATAAAAGAAGAAAAGAAATTTCCATAAATAAATCAATATTAGCAATAAACAATTGAAAGGTTTTCTACAAAATAAATGTTTTTTTTTCCACAAAAAATTAAAAACTTTCCATAGAAAAAATCAATAAAGAGACATATTTTTTTCTTAGAAATCCACCTTACATGCAGTATTTTAGAAAATGTGGAAATTATTCTTCAGGAATTTAAGAAATTATTTCAAAGACTCCTCCTGCCAGAAGAAAGTTCGTACATACAATATTATAATTTAGCCCTCGTTTCCCAGATTGACCCAATAGATGGGGAGAAGAGCCCGCCCTCTATCCACGAGATGTTAACAACAGGAAGTAGGCGATTCCACTCTTCCTATCCAAATCGCTTCAATCGGGTGCCCTGGTGTTTTTTTTATGGTATATAATCATATAGTTTCAATATAATTTGGTAAATATATATATAATGGAATTCTCTCACCAAGTTTTAATTCCATGTCCTGAACCTTTCTCCAACGCCAGCTCGTTTTGGTTTAATGTCCGCTGAGATCGAAGACCAATAGCTCTTCAAGAGATGTTCTGGTTTAGATCGGGAAATATGCTTCATTCTGGTACAAAGATCGAGAAATAGAGTTCTTGATTTCTGAAAAGATGAAATAAAAAAACGGATACTATACTAAATACTACGAGTGCTGAAAAAATCGAGTTTTGCAACGAATTGCACACGCTATTTTTTGCAATGACGAAAAATGGGCTTAAATATGATAAATCTGTTCCAAAATGGTACAATTTTATTCACTTAATATTGGTCATGATATTGCCAAAAAATCATGTTGCTGCAAAAAACAAACAGATTGTGTGCTCGACAGACCATAAGGCGATAGATAAACCTGCCTTTGGAGAATTTCATGTCATGTCCATCAAATTATTTCATTTGTTACGTGACACAGAGAATACACTATTTGAACACTCCCCCAAGCCAATTTAGCTAAATGTGGTCATGTAACTATTGTTCTAATGCTGGTTTTCCATTATAGCACCCAAATGAGTGCTTTAATGGATTTTATGCAACCCATTTGAGTTGCATAATGTTCATTAAAGCACCCATGTCATTGGTATGGAAAAGAAGGCCGTTTTATCACTCAAACGCCAACTGTAAACCAGGTATTATGATCAGGAATTGCAAAAATGGGCTTAATGGGTCTAATTTACTTTACATGATCGTTCTTGCCATTAAATTATGTTGCTGCAGAGAACAATTAGATTCCATAGAAAAAAATATATACTCCTTTTAGTGGTATGTATTCTACCGTATAAGACGAGTTTAGTACATTCCATTTAATTCCACTACGTTTTGTTATCTTTGCAGATACGTATTTCGACCTTGAAGTCGAGTCAACTATCTGCAAAGATAACTAAACGAAGTGTAATTAAATGGAAAGTACTGAACTCTTCTTAGACGGTTGATCAGATGCCATGTTATCGTGACATATCACATAGCTCGACAAGCCATGAAGCGATAGATGAACTTGCCTTTGTCAAAGTTTGGTGTTACGTCCTTCAAACTATTTCATTCATTATGCAACACAAAGAATACACTATTTGAACACTTACCCAAGCTAATTCAACAAAATGTAATCATGTAACTACTGTTCTGATCTGATGTTGGTTTTTCATTTTAGCACCCAAAGGAGTGCTATAATGATTTTTTTGCAATTCCTGATCAGAATACCTGGTTTATAGTTCTTGTTTGAATGATAAAACGGCCTACTTTTCCATACCAACGAAATGGGTGCTTTAATGGTCTTTATGCAACTCATTTGAGTTAGTGCAACAAGTTGCACACTCATTTCGGTGCTATAATGGAAAACCCACATTAGAACTGCAGTTCCATGACAACATTTGGCCTAATTAGCTTGGATGAGTGTTCAAATAGTGAATTCTATGACTTACATAATAAATTAAATATCGCCTTACAAGCGAATGATCATGGGTTCGATTCCCAGCCCTTCCACCAAACCCTCGTCAGTCGCCAGATGCGCAGCCTATACGGTGGCGTATTGGGGAGCGCTCTTACCGTTACGACTGCCTGATGACGACTGACAAATTGTTCTTCTCGGAGGCATTCCTCCAACGTACCCGGATAAATGGCAACCGAACAATGCAAAGATCATTGGATTCACGACACGGACAAATGGACACAATGGACTCACAATGAGATGGACCAGCAACGACAACAACAATGAATAATGGAAAAATCTAAAAATAGATTCTGTGTGGATTCTGGAAACTGTCATACGAAAGACCTGCGCAATGATCAGCAATTGCATAAAAGGAATTTCATAGTATAGGCGAGATTTTCGTTTATGTTCCAAAGCTGGTGAAAACATTCCACTAAAAAGCTCAAAATAATTTTCTTTCCAAAGCTAGCTACAGAATGAAGATTGGTGGGTGAATGATATTCCTCATCATAAACAACGAAAACAGATTTTCAATGGGCTCATTGAAACGAAAAGTCGAAACACTGGTAGTAATATCCCGTATAAGAGTTGATGACTAAAGTTGTACTTATTGAGATTTTTATTTACCTTTTTTCTAGTGTCTACTTGATGGTAGTGCGTGAAATTAAAAAATGAAGTTCTATAAGTAAGGTAACTAAATGTTTGAAAACAAAATGAGATTTACAAACGATTATTTCCAGTAGGTACCTATCAAGGATAAAAAAAATACAATTTGTCGGTTTACTCATGGGAAATAATGGACAGAAAAATGAAAAACTTATAGGTTTTAATTTAGCGCATCACTTTTTCAGATTACGGCAGTATATGTTCAGCTCAAAAAAATAACTAGGGCGTTCAATCGCGCGCTCTGGTTCAGTTGACTATTTTTGAACGCAAATTGAACGCACTTAAATGCAACACATAGTGTAAACAATGTTATTTATTCGCATGTACAAAGACTACTAAATTGTGTGTCAAATTATGAAGCTCAGAAGGCCAAAAAACTTATAATTTCTAAATAATCCTTTTTGCATTTTGACTCTTAGCGCTATATCTAAAACAACATTTGAAAAGGGCGTAACAGCCAAAATTTATTCCTTTTGATTCTTCGTCTACATCACGGCGTGTTCAGTAGAACAATATTATCACAAAAAAATGAGCATGGCTAAAATTTCAACTACGTTAAAATATAGCTTCTTATCTTTCATTTCCTGGGTATTTTAAAAAATTCTACCGGGGGGTCCCGAACAAATTTTTTTTCCTTTCCGTATGGAACCTGCATTCTAATCTAATACCAGCTGCCAGTCACGAGTCCCTCACGAGTTGACTCATCATTTATTTTTTTTAACTATTTTCATGAATTAAATGCAAGGAATGAATATTTTTCATGTTCATTTATTTTGAACCTAATTTAAAAGGCTCAAATATGGAAAAGCATGACGGAGCCAAAATTATTAAGTTCAACATTTGGCTAGCAAACATACTGTTTCGCAAGGGTTGAACCCACTAATATTTTTAACAGTGTTTGTTTAGTTTCAATTTTATACTTTTTGGATTTAAATGAAAATTAGCGAAATTCGTAGAAATTATTCCAGATAATTGAGAAATTTCAAATTGATTGTTTGAGCTAAAAAAACGACAGGATTCCGACATTCAAGACATAACGATTTCTGAAAACCTAATGATTTTTTATAACATTTCCAAGATAATATAAAACTATTTTTCGCAATTCCTGATCATAATACCTGGTTTACAGTTCGTCTTTGAATGCTAAAATGGCCTACTTTTCCATACCAACCAAATGGGTGCTTTAATGACCATTTTGCAACTCAAATGGGTTGCATAATATATATAGCATTTGGGTGCTATAATGAAAAACCAACATGGGAACAGTAGTTACATGACTTCATTTTGCTGATTTTGCTTGGGAAAGTGTTCAAATAGTGTATTCTCTGCGTCGCGTCATAAATTAAATATTTTGATGGACAAGACATAATAATTTTCCAAATGAACGCTTCATGGTTTAAGAGCTATGTAATGTGGTACGATAACATAGAATATGATAGTTCTCTGCAGCAACATGATTTATTCGCAAGAATGATCATGTGGAGTAAATTAGATGGTACAATGTTACCATACTGAAGCTCATTTTTCGTCATTGCAAAAAATAGCGTGTGCAACTCGTTGCAAAACTCGATTTTTTCAGCACTCGTAGTATTTATCCAACTCGGCAAGCCTCGTTGGATAAACGTACAACTTGTGCTGAAAAAATCATCTTTTTGCAACTAGTTGCACAAACTACTATTAACCTACCGAGATAAGCATGCCAAGACCATGCTGCAGGTGGCTGAGTTGTATTCCCGGTTCGGTCTAGGAAATGTTTAGGTTGGACATTTCCTCGGCATTTCTATGTGGGATGGTTTTATAAAGATATTTTTGGTTTTGAAAATAAGGAATACATTTTATTCTATGGAGTTTTTATAAATATTAACGGGGCTTAATAATTAGTAAAACTTTTCTAAATTACGCTTCTGATCATTGTTGAGCTAGATTTTTTCCACTAGATAGATGAATAAAAGTAAAGCTCATCGATTACTTCAAAGTCTGGTGGTTGTACCAAGAGTCATGAAAATAAGTGTCTTTTTAGAAGAAGATGCATTTGATGCATAGGGCAGGAGATTGATTTTCGTTTACTGGTTAACTTTTCTGAACTCTTAGGCAATTTAGATTTTATTAGAGTCATCCCTTCAGCACGATTTTTGTGTCTAAAATTCAAACTCTTCTCCAAAAACTTCTAAAACTACCCTGGTTCTGATCGTCCAGGTTTTGTGTTTGCGTTTTATGTTGGTGGTATTCGGCTTGACCAAATAATTGAACGTTATTGAAAGTGATTGCCAAAAGCAAAATAGCAATAATGCGACAACACAATGAAAAGTGGACTAATTTTTAAATTGGTAATGAATTTCGAGTGAAAATAATCGTTTCGAATGAGTATTTCTCCAAGCTCACGCAGTGCAATATCATAGAAAGTTGCATGTTTGCCACAACATTTGTAGTAAAATGAATTTGCTTGTCTGGATGAATCACTCGTTCTCATCAACTATGCATCGCAGCGATATGATCTCTAGGACAAAATACAGTACATATTTTTAAGTTTTTTTTATACCCATGTCACTTTTTTTTGAAATCAGAAGAGATTTTATTTTAAACTAAAAGCTAGATATTTACTTCCATTTTTGCCTTTATTGTGCATTTAGCATGACTCATATTTGCGCTCATCTGTTTACCGTATATCAATTGGAATCCGATTTCTATTTGAATGAGTTATTAAGGATTTCTATGAGCATGTTGGATAGTTTTTAGTGATAAATTGAAGTTACACAATCAAAAATACGACAGAAAAAAAAGTGTAAGAAGTGAATTATGTGTATCTACATTACTTCTCCTTCTTCGTTATGGCATTACATTCCCCACTAAGACATTGCCGTCTCACAGTTGAAAAACTGCGAGGTTTCTAAGCCAAGTTACCATTTTTCTACCATCAAATTTACCACCAAAGTTTCAATTTTGGTATATATTTGGGAAAGAATTGGGTGTATATGTGCATAAGATGACGATGCAGAGCATAATCTCCATCCAAGCCTTTCTTAGCTGTTTGCAGGGGATAACATAAATATATCGAGTTCGGCTTCGTCATGCACTTTGACGCTTGAGCTCCAACAAACTATTAATTTAGACTATAACTTGGTAATTTCGGTACCCCTGAGTTTATATACGATTATTGGAATAAAAAAATCCAGGAATCTCATTTTAAATGGGACGCGATAAATAATAATCGTTGGTCTTCCAACTACAAAGATCCGTTTCAGGGAGAAAAAAAAAGTTATTCGAGACCCCTCGGTATATTTTTCTCAAATAGTCACGAAATGAAAGCTTAAGAGCTATATTTTCACGTAGTGAAAGTTTTGGCGATGCTCATTTTTTTGTCATAAAGGTCCCCCATACACACGCCGTGACATATATAGCTTATATGCTTATGAAGTACCAATGTACAATGTTATTGAATATAGTCAAAAATGGGTTGAGTATGCTCGTTTGATTTATTTCACTGCCACTAAATGAAAGACCAAGGAGTTGTTGTGCTGTTGCTACTTACCAAACATACAAGTCCCCTGAAAGCTACAAAAACAACATACAAGTCACTGAAGGCTACATCTGTGTACATGTTTAAACAGTAAAATCTGCATTTCATACATATGCTGGCGGGTTGAAGTGCTTGTCTGTATTTTGAACGATCATAGAGCACTTTGTGTTCTAGTCAATATGACAAGACAATGACTGAGTTAATTGCGACGCAGCATGCTAAATTATTTTTGAGTGATCCCATTGGGCTTTCTCACAACTCGCTCTAATATGTATTGTATTTAGGCAATTTTTCAACTTTTTAAAACCAAAAATTTTTTGGTAAAAATTACCATTTTGAGTGGTAAAATTAAGAACAGTTCCGACTTTTTTCAACCGAAGCAACAAACCGCCTCATATCTACTACTATTTTGAGTTTTGAGGACCCATAAATGCCCAAGACGAACTTTTAATTTTGAAAACTATGTATATCAGAGGTTTTAGAGGTTTTTGCTTTGAATTTTCACTAAAATCAAGGGGAATGGTTATACTTTTATGTACCTACATGCCAACCCCTTCCCACCACTTTTTGTGGTTGAGAAAACTAGGTGACCCAAAAGTGTAATTTTAGGCTTTGATATATGAAAATGGTAATATCTGATTTAATTGTCTGTTTATCAGTCCGTATGAACAGGGCTATTCAATATCATTCAATTGTATGATATTTGTGCAAATAATGTATCAAGAATTATCATAAGGCCACCAATACATCTGAAAGATTCTGGTGCTCTAAATAAATAAAAAAATGCTGTGCCTAAATCATGAACCTATGTCCATATGAGTCCTTAGAACACTTTCAAATGCTTCAACATTCAAATAAATCCAACGCAGATGTTCTAGGGTCTCCTTATTGTCCGAGAGTTGAGTTCAATTGGTAACCAGGTCAACTACGACTGATATTAAACCGATAGCAAGCCAGCATTTCCATGTAAGTCCTCAGACCCCTTGCAAATTATTCGGGACTCAATTGAGTCCCACACAGATGTCCTAGGGTCTCCAAATTGTCCGGGAAATGATTTAAATTAGTCTCCCAGGTCAACCTAGCCTGGTATCAAACATCTACTAATTTTGAATTTTGAGTTAATTACAAGTATGGAAATATTCTATACGCTGTAATGTCATTTGATATTAATAACGAGAGGTGTGAAACGTGCTTCTTGAGAAGAGAGTACAAACCCTTATCCGTTTTCATAATGATGGAATTTACAGTTCTCATTAATCAAGTAGATACCATTTGTCTTGTATCATGCTGTAACAGTCACTCTAAGCTAAGCTACAAAAATTGGGCCACAATGAACTGAATTTATTAATACTCTCCGCGGTCTTCTCACACAACTTTTGGCATCCTCTGCCATATGAAGTAATATTATATTAGCGAAATCTATCTCAGTCTTCTCAAATCGATCCTTTCGGGCATCAAACACTACACTAGTGCTGCTGCTACCGACACCACGGGTACCCTCGGGACACCCTTTTGCCATCCATCCTACATACTAATTATTGCTGGTGTTAGACAAACGACCATCAACGACGGCATGCGCAAGGCGCGCCGCGCCCATCACAACAGTTCGAACCCACATCTAACGATGGATGCGACGACGACGGGACCGTGAGGATGGTGATGATGATGATGGATGGCTTTCATCTTCAGCTTCTTCGCATTAATTTCAAGCTGCGATGGCTTATCTTTTAGCACACACTCAGCACAGTACCTACATTTTATCAGGCTTAGCACGTCAACAGAGAAAGGAACAAAAGAGTAATTTGTTGAGTACCACCCGCCCGTTGTTCGGTCAGTCATGCGTGTAAGTGACGGTTAACTGCTCACCTGAGCTGCTGCCGGCTTGGCTGGCTGGCTGGCTCCTCGTCGACGGTGATTAGGAACTGGTGATGTATGGAATGGAATACATACATAACCGGTGTAGCCGATCGAAAGTGTTTTAACGCAAGCTAAAGCCATCGACGATGGTGAATCAAAACAAGCCAGCACTCGTTCTCTTGCTCGTAGCTGCGCTCCACTCAATTCAGCTCGACAAACAGAAACAGACGAACTGACTCATGGTGAGTCGGTTGAGCGTCGTTTTCCAACCATTATTGGAGACGACTGTGGGCCACATTCATATCTATACTGACTTCATTAGTAGTAGCTTTTTTTAAGAATTGAAAGAAAAGTTCACCGATAAAACTCTAAAAGAAATGTGCTATTCGAAAGCGGATTGTAGTGAAAACAATCAAATCTCGTTAATAGAATTATTTTAAGTGGATTTAAGCTTGTTTAGTGGAATGTCTTCACTTGTCATAAAGCAAGTTAGTACTACCTAAATCCTGTTAGTCGTGCAGATTGGTTGGTCAACTATAATTTTCTATTTGCACATGATCGTATTGTTGTAGATATATTTCTCATCAGACTATTTTGATATCAACGGCGCAGAAAAATCGATATTGAAAGTACAAGTAACACATTTAGGGTGATTGATCATTAAACTGAAGACACCATTACACTAAAACACATAATAAAAATTAATAATTTAATAATCATTTTGATTATTCAGTGATAGCAGGGATTCAAAAGATTGATATTCGATTCCCTTGCGATACATCATCGTACATCAAAGTTGTTACTGTATCAGCGACTTTTTTCTACTTTGAACGCATTTCTTGAACGTTTTTTACTATTCTATCATCACATTTCGCATTGATGATTGCACAAAATTGGTCAATGGATCGAAAATCAGGACAATTGGGATTCAGCGGCATAGAAACAAAATCGTTCTTGTAAGCCGCATATCACTCTAGCTCAAATTTATCACTCCTACAGTTATCAACTGTGAGAATTCTAAGCCAAGTTACCATTTCTGCACAGCAAATAATTTTGAATATTCAACGACGTGTAAAAATGCAGCTCATCCCATCAAACGAATTAACATTCGATATTCAATTAAATTTGATTGAATTTTACAAGCAAGTACCGTTTACATTTATTTCGATTTAAAAGAATGGTGAGATCGATTGAATGTTACGTTTATTTGCATGCTCCAAATATGTGCATGAAAATAAATTTAAAATCACAACATATTTTTATCTGTGTGCATTCGTATATCATGAGGCTAACACTATGATACTTTTATGCCCAGGGAAATCGGGACAATTTCCAATCCGAAAATTGCCTAGTAGTCCGGCACCGGGAATCGAACCCAGCTACCCACAGCATGATCTTGCTTTGTAGCTGCACATCTTACAGCACATCTTACAACGCATGCTAAAACAGATACCACGCAGAATGAATTGTGATTTGATTTTTGCGAAACTACGAACAAGATATCCGGCGTTGAGCTTCACACTAGTGTAGGTCTTGCACAGACTCACAGATATTTCGATACAGCTCACACTATAACGATTTTTTTTGCTAAAGTAAATGACATTATCAATTGGCTTGTTTATTTTATTTTAAAGACAAGACCGACAACAACAAATAATGCATAAAGTAATCCACATATCAGCAATGACAGTTCTTTGTGGGATTTCAAAGTAAAAGAACAGAGAGAAAGGTATAACGACCATGTTTGGCTCAAACACTGATAGATAGCAATGAGTTTTCCCATATGAAGGATGTGCAGAATTTGCTTCGATTTCGCGAATATCAGTATTGGACACAACGTATTATGCTAAGAAATTTTCTCTCGAAACAGTACAAAACTCTTCAAAACTGGCACCTCTGCGCTGCCTAGAAGATAGTAAAACACGAAAAAGTTTCTTTTCGATAAAAAAATAACAAATAACATTTTTCGTTCGAAATTAGTGAAATAGTGAATTTGTTTCTTAAATTTTGTTTTGCAATTAGTACTGTAGAACAGTGGTTCCTTCTTCTTGAGAGATACCCCTTCACACTTTTGTATTAATTGAGGTACCCCATATTTTTTGTTCTAAATAAAAATAAGTGTAACTCATAAGATAAGAAAGTTGGCTGAAATTTTCATTATTCCGAGATCTTGGAGTGAAGCTTCCGAGCCTCCTGAAAGACGAATTTCGAGCCACATAAGAGGAGGCTTCCGAGCCTCTTGAAAGGAGGCTTCCGAGCCTCTTGAAAGGAGGCTTCCGAGCCTCTTGAAAGGAGGCTTCCGAGCCTCTTGAAAGGAGGCTTCCGAGCCTCTTGAAAGGAGGCTTCCGAGCCTCTTGAAAGGAGGCTTCTAAGCCTCTTGAAAGGAGGCTTCCGGGCCTCTTGAAAGGAGGCTTCCGGGCCTCTTGAAAGGAGGCTTCCGGGCCTCTTGAAAGGAGGCTTCCGGGCCTCTTGAAAGGAGGCTTCTGGGCCTCTTGAAAGGAGGCTTCCGGGCCTCTTGAAAGGAGGCTTCCGGGCCTCTTGAAAGGAGGCTTCCGGGCCTCTTGAAAGGAGGCTTCCGGGCCTCTTGAAAGGAGGCTTCCGGGCCTCTTGAAAGGAGGCTTCCGGGCCTCTTGAAAGGAGGCTTCCGGGCCTCTTGAAAGGAGGCTTCCGGGCCTCTTGAAAGGAGGCTTCCGGGCCTCTTGAAAGGAGGCTTCCGGGCCTCTTGAAAGGAGGCTGGGGGCCTCTTGAAAGGAGGCTGCCGGGCCTCTTGAAAGGAGGCTTCCGGGCCTCTTGAAAGGAGGCTTCCGGGCCTCTTGAAAGGAGGCTTCCGGGCCTCTTGAAAGGAGGCTTGGGCCTCTTGAAAGAAGGCTTCGGGCCTCTTGAAAGGAGGCTTCCGGGCCTCTTGAAAGGAGGCTTCCGGGCCTCTTGAAAGGAGGCTTCCGGGCCTCTTGAAAGGAGGCTTCCGGGCCTCTTGAAAGGAGGCTTCCGGGCCTCTTGAAAGGAGGCTTCCGGGCCTCTTGAAAGGAGGCTTCCGGGCCTCTTGAAAGAAGGCTTCCGGGCATCTTGAAAGAAGGCTTCCGGGCCTCTTGAAAGAAGGCTTCCGGGCCTCTTGAAAGAAGGCTTCCGGGCCTCTTGAAAGAAGGCTTCCGGGCCTCTTGAAAGAAGGCTTCCGGGCCTCTTGAAAGAAGGCTTCCGGGCCTCTTGAAAGAAGGCTTCCGGGCCTCTTGAAAGAAGGCTTCCGCTCCTCTTGAAAGGAGGCTTCCGGGGCTCTTGAAAGGAGGCTACCGGGGCTTTTGAAAGGAGGCTTCCAAGCCTCTTGAAAGGAGGCTTCCAAGCCTTTTGAAAGGAGGCTTCCAAGCCTCTTGAAAGGAGGCTTCCAAGCCTCTTGAAAGGAGGCTTCCGGGCTTCTTGAAAGGAGGATTCCGGGCCTTTTGAAAGGAGGATTCCGGGCCTCTTGAAAGGAGGATTCCGGGCCTCTTGAAAGGAGGATTCCGGGCCTCTTGAAAGGAGGATTCCGGGCCTCTTGAAAGGAGGATTCCGGGCCTCTTGAAAGGAGGATTCCGGGCCTCTTGAAAGGAGGATTCCGGGCCTCTTGAAAGGAGGATTCCGGGGCTCTTGGAAGAAGGCTTCCAGGCCTTTTGAAAGGAGACTTCAGGGCCTCTTAACGAAATAATCGCGGAAAAAACTTTTTTTTTCAAAAATCATTTATTATTATTAAAAAAAGCATGAAATAAATACAATACATAATAATTTGTTGCACCGTCCTTTAAATTCTACCAAAATTAAGATCTTTTTGCAAAATACAGCATTTGCTACGCGTTACGCATAGGGTGGGGGATTCTTAGAAACAACGTTTTTCGCGTTACGTAATATATCACCCTTTAAAATGATGAGATGATTTGATTGGTATATTAAGTCGCAAATTTTCACTTAGTGGCCCATAGTTCGACAGACAACCCACCAACAACAATGATGGATTTGAGTAGAGAAAAAAAATCACGCGCGCCTGTTCGCTACTGCACTCCGGGTCTCTCACATCGAACGGCGCAGCGCCGTCGACGACCGCCACCAACACAAGGATGGCCGGTGCGGGGTGTTGTGAGAACCCTTTGAGTCCCACAATCCATCCCGTGCGGCAGGAGGATGCCCTCCAAGAGACTCGACGAACTGGGCGTTCAGTTGAATCCTGGTCGCGGTACGATTGGTACTGTTGATGCGCGAAGTCTCGACTGCATCATTTCGATATCGGTCTCGGTCGACGTTGTCGTCGTCGTCGTCGGTGGTGCGAGAAGTAAGTGAAGCGCGACCCCGCCGTTGCTATCCGTGATTGTTGTTCAGTGCAAAAGAAGCCTCAATCTATCATCGCACCCAGGCGGGTGATAAATATGAGCTGAATACTATTGGCGATTCGATCGCGCTGTGAAGAAATAGCTTTGCCGTGATTCATGATTAGTTATGATTCAGTAGGTTTTCCCCTCGATCAGTATGGATCTGCTCATGATGCTGGAAATTGCCCAACAGTGGCTGTTGATGCCGCTGGTGGTGATGATTTCCTTGCACAGCCTGTGGCGGCTGTATAGGAACGTAAAGGACAATGCGAGATTGTTTGTGCGTCGAGTCCAAGAGGCGATTGAACGCGAAAGAGAACGGCTAATTGAGGATATCAAAGCGGATCTGCTGAAAACGTTAAATAAAGGGTCAAAACCTTTGGAACGCAATGGGACTGCATTGCAGCCAACGCCCGAAGTGAAGCCTACCGAGAATCAAAAAGAACGGCGTAGTCAGCCCTCGTTCGAGTATGCGAGCAGATTAGATAGGAAAGATAAGAGTAACATCGTGAATGAAATCATCTATCAAATTCAGTCCGGGGACAGAAACTACACCGACGACGATAAAGTCGAAAACAAGGTTGAAACGGAAGACTCAGCCATATTGAAGGACGTCCACCGCAGAAATGTGGTCGCTCGAATGAAGAACCTTTTTGAATCGAACGAATCCAGTAAATGGCAGCTTAACCGGGTCGTCGATATCATAAATCAAAAGCAACGACCTCCTCCCATGGTTACCACCAGTATGGAAAATTTACGAGTCAAGCCGCTCTCTATCCCTAAGGCCGCATCGGAGCCACCAGTAGTCCGCCTACGACGCAAAATTCGTTCCCAGCAAAGTCTGTCCGAGTCTAGCAATCGCGACTATTCCGACATTGCATCCAGCATCGAAGACATCCTGGAGGCGGAACGGTTCTCCAAACGTCTCTCGCAGTACTCCATTTCGGAGCTCCTAGACGAGGACAGCCCGCGCAATCAAGAGGTTCCCAACCCCACCCCGGACTTCAATCGCGTAGGTCGTGGAATCAAAACGCTGTCAACGTTCTCCCTTTCGGAGCTTCTATGTGACGATGAAGCAGAAAGCATGTTTGAATCCGTTACCCTACGACGAAGCGGGGTCATCATTCGCAAACCCGTCGAGAACATAGATCAAATTTTGATCGATGAAAACCTTTCGCGGTGCTACTCGCAGTACTCGATCTCCGATCTCGTCGACGACGAAGTCGTCTTCCTACAGGACTATTCCTCATCATCGACAGCCTAAGTCGGTGCCCAATTGTGATTTCCATTTCGCCAAGCGAATCAAACGTTCCGCACCAAAGTGGAAACTAAAACAAAGGAACAATATCTTATCTAGCGCACTCGCAGGTGCATACCAAAACGTGTAAATATTTCTGTCGCATTTTCGTTAAGTCAGTTTAAGCCGTAGATTAGGCCACCTTAAAGATTGTGACCGGTGGTCTCTCTATCAATGTATATCCTACCCGTAAATCAACTACATTACTATGACGTGGCTGTGATTTGTGCTATTTAGACAGCACACACTATACATATAATCAAGTACCCGCCTGAGGGCATTGTCATCAAGGATAGAAGCGAGTAGTGAAAAAAAAGTATGTCAGTTTAATTTATTATTGCTTTCGAAAGCAAAAACACTAAAACATGGACGAGGAAGAAGGTTCGGCCACTGTTTGTGTCTGCTGCGTCGTCAACTTAGCGCCCAACTCTGTCAACATCATCGTCGTCACCGCCCCAGCACTATGCTCAAATGTGCGCCAATCAGTTGGCGGTGGTCAAAGGCGACGGACAATTTCCAGGAATAATGTTTGTCCGCATTCTTTTGCGCGCTCCAGTGATGGTCATTTCGGTGAAAAAGTGACCCAACGAAAACATTAATTAACGGGTAGGTAATCTGATACGATCGATACACACACAGGTTATGGATTGTTGATCAATGAGCATTTTGTTTGATGTCTTCGTACAGCTTCAGCAATCGGTTGCGCTTGGGCTCATGAGTGTAAATTGTTTACTTTTCAATTCGATTGTTGATTTTGCACACAGTTGTCTGAATCGATGGACAGACTATCTTCGGCGGTGCTTAGCACGTTTCGTTATTTTTTTATTACCCAATGTACTTAATTGCACATCTGCCAGCTGAGCCAAAAAATTCTCGTCTATTTTGGACAGAACAGAACTATATAAGCACTTTTGGAAGCAGTTCACACAAGCTAGGAGTTAAATAGTTTGTCAAAGAAATGTTATCAAACAGTCTTTGGAAATACTGCCGGGATTGAACGTAGTCTATGATGATGAAGTCCTTTTCACTGAGAAGAAATTTCTTCCTGTTCAATAAGCAACGATCGAACTAAACAGTTTAAATTTGATAAATATAATCAAACATGAAAATGTACTATTTCTGAGCTGAGCTACTGTTTCTATTATTCATCTCATAGCTTCCATATTCATCCTAGCAAAAACAAAGAAATGAACAGTCGTTCGATTTGTTTCTTATCTTTGACAACGAGTTAGGGATTTAAATATGTACTAAATTTTATCAACTGGTGAATCTTCTTCTTATTGGCATTACATCCCCACAATGGAACAGAGCCGCCTCGTAGCTTAGTGTTCATTAAGCACTTCCACATTTATTAACTGCGAGGTTTCTAAGCCAGGTTACCATTTTTGCATTCGAGGCTAACACGATGATACTTTTATGCCCAGGGAAGTCTAGACAATTTCCAATCCGAAAATTGCCTAGATCGGCACCGGGAATCGAACCCAGCCACCCTCAGAATGGTCTTGCTTTGTAGCCGCGCATCTTACCGCACGGCTAAGGAGGGCCCCTTAACTGGTGAATAATGGTAGTAGCACACGGTAGCACACGGAAGTTCTTGTTATTAAACAAGTTCTTTAGCTTGAAACGGTTTTGTAGATAATGCTGCATGGCCATGGCCGATGCATGGCCAAATATCAGTATTACTGTTTTGATTTCTCAAGAAAGGATTGATTTGTTATTGGTAAAGGGGAATGCCTTCAATAAGCTTGCTATCTGTGAAGCGTCTAATCTAAATAGCGAAACCTTGTCATGATGTTCTTGAGAAAAATGAAAATGCTTGTTGAGCCCACTCCGCAGAAAAGAGCGTTGCAGTACTGATATAGCGTTTCGTGCTCATTAGCCCAATCGGAGTCGTCTTGGTGTTTCACAAAATAAACTGTCAAACAGCTCAAGGTATGGCACACCGTCAATCGTACCTACCAAGATCTCATCGATTACGATGATAAGTAACAGTAGAGATGAAATGCGTCCTTTCCTTACTTCACATCAGCGAATGGGGTCGGTGAAGCTACGATCCTATCTGAAAATCGCTTGCATCAATGGGCGCCACACAAATTTTCGTGATTCAGACAAAAGAAATCACTTCCGTAGTCAATGAATATTTAGCAAATAAAGGGACACTTCCACCTGCTTGACTTTCTCCAGAATGATGCGGAGCGGATATTGCATAATAGTTGCTTCAACATTCGCACAGACAGCATAGGGTCAGCCCTGAGCACCTCCGCCGAAAGCCGATCTTTAGAGTTCATGCGTCGGATGGCTACTTTTTGAAGAACACTGGCTGAGACTTGAAGAAGCTGTTCAAAGTGCTCGACCCAACATTTCAGCTGTCCAAGTCAGTGAGTAATTGAGGCAATAATCTCTGGATGCTCAGACATCCTTTCTTCATCGGTCAGGATGTCCACCTATGCTCGTCTGTCCTGTCTGCAACAGCGCCCGACTCCCACTTACAGATAAACATACCGTTGACGGGACTCGTAATTTTCTTTTCTGGATCTTCCCGTTTCTCAGCCTTTGCTACTTTACGCTCCTAAATCTTCCGCCGCGTAATATATGTAATCCATTATTTTCGTTTAATGCACGGCTCACCCAAGTTGTTCTCGCCGGTTTCGATAAAAGCATTCTTCGCCGCCTACTTCTCTTCTACACTACTACCTTCCAGAACATGCACTACCCGAGTTCCAAGTTCTTCAACGAACGATCTCAGTTGGATCCTCTAGTCGGTCTATGTTGATTCGTTTCCTGAGCCTCTCCTCCAGCCGCTGAATCCGAGCAATGCGTTGTCGGATCTCGTCAATTAGAAGATTGCTAGCTCTGCTAGCGCTGCATTTATTACGGGCTCAAAAGGCATCGTCTTCGTTTTCAGCTGATCCATTTCTAGAGAAACCAAATACTACCCGGACAGGAGCCATAAACAGAATAACAAAATATGATATGGGGCCCTCCTTAGCCGTGCGGTAAGATGCGCGGCTACAAAGCAAGACCATGCTGAGGGTGGCTGGGTTCGATTCCCGGTGCCGGTCTAGGCAATTTTCGGATTGGAAATTGTCTCGACTTCCCTGGGCATAAAGGTATCATCGTGTTAGCCTCACGATATACGAATGCAAAAATGGTAACCTGGCTTAGAAACCTCGCAGTTAATAACTGTGGAAGCGCCTAATGAACACTAAGCTGCGAGGCGGCTCTGTCCCAGTGTGGGGAGGTAATGCCAATAAGAAGAAGAAGAAGATATGGATTTGATTGACATAAGAGATAAAAAAACAAGCAACAATATCAAAAATTTGCACCGAAATATCATTTAAATATCAAGATATGCTTTGGATAAGAACAAACTAATGGCACATGATATTTATCACTTCTTACAAATAGCATAACTTGATCTTCTTATGATATTTTAGTTCAAATTATTGATAATTGTCGTCTGATCTTTTATCTCTTATATCAATTATGTCCATATCTCATTTTACTATCTTATCAACATTTGATATTATTGAGCTATTTTCGTCTATTCGGGTAGTTCTGTCCACTACTAGGTTTTTCCAATCTGCCAGATTCACTATTCAGCCATCTTGGATTTTAGTACGGCATAGCCAGCGAGTTTGTATGCACTGGAAATGATTTTTTCACCCCCGTCTTCTTCTCCTCCATTAATTTGGCAGATTAGGAACCTAGTAATGTATTAATCTTGGTCCCGCCAATTTCAAAGCGGCTCCTGAGAAGTAAATCAAACGCTTCTGGCTGCAGACGGGAGAAGCGGGTGCGGGTGGACTCCCCAGCCGTCAATGCAAGGGGAGGAAAGCCGCAACAACCGGCGATAACCGCCTCCTCTACGATATTTCACGAAGTCTGATTGGGGCAAGGACAAATTGGTGGGTGTCGAGACATGTCAGTCACTCACCGATCCAGCTGATCAGTTGAAACGTTGACTTGACCACTTAGAACAACTTCATCAAGTTTTGACGACTTATCCGAATTCGTATATAGAGAAAGGTTGACAATTCTCTGACGGCAGCCGGTAGGATTCCGGCCCGGATGATCATGTGAGAATCATACTGTCATGCTTCGCATTATCCTGGGACAGGTTAATGAATTTCAAGAGTCCCTCCATTTGGTACTGATTAGCCACGGAGAAGCCTCCGATCGTTTGAATCACAAAAAAAAACTACGTACGAGTCAAGTACGAGACACTGTTGAGGTCGAAATACGTATCTGTCAAGATACAATTAAGTGGTGGAATTCAATGGGATTGTATCAACTCGTCTTATGACAAGTGAATTAACTTTGATTGAACTTTTCTGCTAAAATAAATTCTAAGATGATTTTTAAAACTTCAATTCTACATCCTAATACAACTTATATGTCGATAATTTTCAATTCAGTTATCAAATTTAGCAACAAATTAGGAACAAATTCAACGCATATTTTAAAATAAGCTGTCTGAGAAAAAAATCTCACTCGATCTGTCACCTAACTTAATTTTTCACGCCTCAGACACTTGTTATTATGCTTCGGCGACAATAGGAGCTTAGAAAATTATAATAAGTCAGGGGAGTTTTGAAAATCCATATTCGTTGAAATTTAGGAGTATTTCCGAACCTTTCTCCAATCTCAAGAAGCCTACACACTTAAAATAAATTGCCGAATTCGGTATAGAATTGATAGGGGTAATGACGGCTTTAGCAGGTTTTGTTCTATTATTGGCAGGGGGGTTTTCATGACTGATTAGGCTCAAATTTGGCCCAAACATTCTTTGCATATCAAAGAATATTGTGGCCAAATTTAATAAAATTCGGTCGACTAAACCCCCCCTGCCAATAATAGAACAAAACCTGCCAAAGCCGTCTGTTCCCCTACGCCGATTTGATAAGCTGCATCGTATTTGTAAGGATTATCCTGAAATGCGATGCATCTTATAGGACTAGTTTTAGTTAGAAAGAAAAAAGATTCTGAAAGAAGTTTCGTTTGCGATGGAATTTCCTTTGATGTCATATAACTCACGAACAGGTTGACCGATATGCAAGATTTTCTCACTAATCGATTCGTCTCAATTTGGGCGAGAAAAGTTGGAAAATTGTTAACTCCACTAACCACAACGTGATTTTTTTGTTCGGAATGTGTTCTTCAAATTGTTGGTGAAACCAGATAAACCAATTGGAATATTCACCCTAGTTAGTAAGATATATTCGTTTCCGTTGTACTCGCTTCAAAAATAACACAGGTATGCATTATTTTGAGTTAAAATGTCGATTTGCTACTGCGCACAATTGAGCACCACGGTTTTTGTTTCACGATCAGAAGGATATGAAATACAAACGAAATCAAATTTTTCTGGCTACCCGATTCGTCGAGTCGCAGCGATGTACAGAATCCCGGAGAATACACTTATGCGAGCCCGTGGCACTACGGAATTGAAACATCCAGGACGACCAACTGTCTTGATCACTTGATCACTAAGCAAGAAAAAATCGGAATCATCAAATGGATAATTGACCTTTCCCGTCAAATATTGTTATTCGCTCAATCGATTTTTTTGGCCTATTTAAGGCCAACTTTCCCAAAGAACCCATATTGTTTACCCCTTTGAGTATTTTTAAAATTTAAGCAAGCATCGGTGAATTTTTCAGGCCGGTTCACACGTGCAGCACTTTTTCGGTTTTACTTTTTGATTTTAAAAATATTTAGAGGCTTCAAAAAATATGGGTACTTTGGAAAAGTTGACCTTAAATACGCCGAAGAATCGACTGAGCTGAGACAATAAAACGAGATACAATTTTTGACAGGAAAGGTCAATTGAGACGGCAAGAACGTCTTCCCAACGCTTCCCAACGTCTGAAAACGTCAGTAGCCTATTTTTTTTTTTTCAAATCCACAGGAAGCGCAAGTTTCCTGAAAACGTACCCGGTCGAAAATGGATATTATTGTTTTAAAAACAACGTCTTAACCAAGGGGCAACTAACTCTAAACTTTCGACAGTATCCAGAAATACTAACAAATATTAGCGAAAAACTACGTCGTATCTACAATACCTAAATTGATCGAAGAGCCCTGGTTGGGAAAGCATGAAACACGACGCCACCCAGTAAATACAGTCCATCCCGTTTTATGCAACACATAATTTCAGTCTCTTTTAAATTTCTAAAAATAAACTCTGAACAATTATTTCTATTACCAATACTTTTGGAACAACCTTTGGGGCTCCTGTTTTGGTTTTATAGCATTGGAAATATAAAATGCGGTTTGAATGTTTTCTAGCATCTATTGGAGGCAGAAAACACATGTTTTCAAAGCGGGGGAGCACTGTGTTTCATTAACTAACTGACAAACGTCATAACAACCAAACTAGCAACCGTACCGTTGTTTGACGAAAATCATATATACTAGAAATATTACGAAATACTATTGCGGGACAATGAATAATATTTTCGCAAAGTTTAGAGTTAGTTGCCCCTTGGTCTGAACTGTACTTAACTCGAGTGGCGATCTCTCTTCGCTTATGTGGTCGGGTCGGGATCTGACGACCAACTGGCACAACCTCACACAACCCTACTTCATTGAGCGCCGTTGCTGATGGAGCAAGTGTGTAGTAGCCGGACAATACTAAATACTCATCCTACTTGGTTGGCATGTGTACAAAAATACATACGAGAGAGTGAGTTCTGAAAATGTATTGCGAGAGTTCGGCTGGTTCCCGGTGCTGGGAATTTGGTTACCCGCTAAGCTGCGGAGGACGACGGAAATCCTTCGTAGCTTAGTAGGGAAAGCACCTGTCTAGCGTACTGGGGTCGTGGGATCAAAGCCCACCGAAGGGGCGGTTACCCGCCAATACCTTTTCCGAACTAAATCTAGCACATGTTGTGCATATGCATAATCGAGTTTCAGACATAGTAACGCATAAAACTTATTGGAGCAAATTGAAAATTTAGAATTTGAACATTGAAGTGATAAAACGAGCGACATCGGACATCCAAAACTTTTTTTTGGTTATCGACATATATTGCCCTAGCAGATCGGTCCCTGTGAATCTCGGAACCGTAAGAAGCATAAGTACTAGAAGGCGGTTTAAACAGATTATGCCAAATTATGCTTCAACAAGCTCCAATTGGCCATAATTTATGCATCATGTTGTAGTGCCTGTTTGGTTTCATCACCAACATCGGTTTGACATTTGTAGTACCAATACTTTGGCTGCCAGGTCGAAGTAAAAGTAACTTAGATGTTAGTCACGCGAGCAGGAGCGACATTAGCAATCTTATACTTTTAAATCAACTCTCGAGACGGACACCTTTTCTCTTCAAATGTCAAATATTACAGCACCGCACTCTAGATTGACTTACAGTGTCCGACAAAACTATAAGACCAGAGGCCGTTTTTTATACAAAATGACCAACTTTGGAGGGCTGTATGTATCTCGGTTTGAAGTTAGCCAATCGAGCTGAAATTTTAGCTGCCCGGACCACCACTTTGGGTTAATTTTCCAGGGTCATAACGTGAGAATTGAACCATGACCACTGGCCCAATGATACTTATTTACCAATATCTTTTAACATAGTGAATAAGTTTACTGTCTTGTTTCTTAGTTTTAGAGATCCTAGATGTGGTCCTATTTTTTGTCCTTTCAGAGGTCTGTAAGTTCGAAGTCCGTGGTCCGAAAAATGTGTTCGGGCAGCCAAAATTTCAGCTCGATAGGCCAACTACAAACTGAGATACAGCCCTCCATAGTTGGTCATTTTGTATAAAAAAAAACGGCTTCTCGTCTTAAAGTTTTGTCCGACACTTTATGTACAATACCTTTGAATTTCTTCACTTTGTGCGGTAAGCAGAACGATCAGCCGATCACCGAAATTTTGTTCTGCTTTGTGCGGCATTGTTTTCATCGATCAAACTACACGCTATACACGGCATACCGTTTACCAAAACGAACCCTGCCACACTCCCTACCCCATATATCCAACATCCCAGTGATCTCTCGTGGAAGTGCAGATGACTCGTCGGCTTCTATCAAAGCGAGTATCACGTCAACAATTTCCTACCTATTCCCTAATTGACCTGCATTCGGGCACGGCCGGCGCTGGTATTGCTTATTTTTTGGGTCACCAGTTCTTACACATTGAAGATGATGTTAGTCCCAAACTTCATCTGTTGGTTCTCTGTGTAACTACAGCTGACCTGGCAATAACGGAGGAGCAACCGTGGGTGGTCAATCATGCTCATGCTCATGCTCAATACCTTTGAATTTCTTCACTACTCACAAGTTTTTTTTTGCATTTCCCTGATTTTCTATTTCCAAAAAAAAAAATTGTCTTTTTCTATATAAACACAGTCCTTCCTAAAACTAATCGAACCTCACATAAATCAGGCTAATTGATCCATCCGTTTGTAAATAATATTGCCTCTTAAGAAATGCAAACTCATTTGTATACATATTATATAAAGATTGTCCATAATGAAGAAGATTTATTTTTAGGATGTTGCAATTCTGGGCGATTATTCAAAAACTGTGCCCATGATACTCCATAAATATGGTGTGGTTTTCGCTCCTCTAGTATTTTGGATATTCCTGGTGGCACTACTACGTCCGTCGAATGAGTTCACATTGAGAGAGAAACAAATATTGCGAACGCTGATATGTAAATAAGACTATTTTAGTAATTAACACATTTACCTCGTGCTTTTCTATATAGTATAAAGGTGAGCTTCTCTGCATAGCTGAGAATTCTATATGAGCAGCTGAAAATTATCAAATTCTATGAAAGGCAACATAGATGATTATAAGTAATTCATTCAGTAAAGTACAATGGACTAAACTTTCTCACTCGAAGTGATTTATCAGAGACGATTTCTTTTCTATATTCTTAACAATAATGCTTCTTAGAAAAATTCGTTTGTAGAAATATTCTCATTGTTGAGTTTAACGAAGAACATGTAGGAAGTATTGCCAATATCAAAAGGTCAGTACGTTAATTGAAAATTAAGCGCAAACTCTTGGGGAAGATTCATTAGTTACGTAAGGCAAAAATTGGCAATTTTCAAAACAACCACACTTTTTGTATGAATCATCTGAAAATTTTGTTTGGATCATCACAAATCGCTCAAACCCCTCTCCCCTCTAAGCGTTACATAATTTATGTAAGTTCTCTTGCGTGATCTTACCCTATTTCACAATACTAAGAGCACTAAGAGTGAATAGAAAGCATATAGTGTATCGCATTCTCACATAACGACAAACCTGAGATGATATGATCGTAGATATTTGGTATCGAAGTTTTTAATAAAAGCCAAATCTCAGAATTCCGATGGTTGTATTCCTTTTTGAAGCACCAACTAGTGCCTAAGGCTGTGATTTAACTCGAAAACCCGAAATTTGAAGGAAATCCGTTTTTATTTGAATTTAAAATTTTGATTCAAACATGATTATTTATACACTAAAATGTTATTATTAAGTCAAAAATAGCGATTAACAAAAGGCTTAAGCTGAAAAAACACCTAAATAAAAGATGAAAAAACGATGATGATTTCTTCAAAATATCTGTTTGTGCTATCATCTAACCATAATTGTGTTTCCTATTACTATTTTCCCTGCGATTCTATTCATTCATATTACATCTGAATAATAATGCTTTTTGATTCGCCAGTTGTCGCAAGGGCGTGGTCAGAACACAAAGAAAACTTGTTGAATAAACAGAGATTAGTTTTTAATGTCTGCCTTTGCTGCAGCACATGGAGTGGACAATCATCATGTACTGTTTGACTTGCTTATTGCTACTCAAAGAATGATCAAGCAATTTTCGAGAATCAATGCAAGTAGATATAGTGTTGCGTTGCTCAAACAGACTATTGAATTGTTGACCAAACATCGTACATTCGTAAATCAAATACCCAATGAAGGCATTGAACTCAATTTGACCCCTTTTCAAATCTCATCAATTAAAAAAAACTGATCAGTTTATTGTCATAAATTTTATGAACAAGTGTTTCTGCCAATTTAACCAGTATACATACTTCTCAGTCACATACGTACTGACTAAGTCATGCAAGTCACCGAAGATAAGTTTGCCAAAATTCCCACCAGACATCCGAATTGGCTTCATTGTTCCTGGGTTAAGGAAAAAAGGTCACCCCAATTATCCCTCCTTCAAGTGGTCACCATATTTATTTGAACGTTCTTGTACGTGTAGTCGATTGGCGATGACGACGTCGCCTACCGCCGACGTACAGAGACATTAGACATTAGCTGCCGCATCAATTCGGCTGACTCCGATATTCCTCATTCATGACTCAATCACTTGACTTGATTTGATTTAATTGTGCATACGACGACGCTCTGACATGCTCCACTCTGGACTGGACGGCCGGCGCGGCGATGATTCGATTCGTTCGAGCTCCCTAAGAGGTTCAGCTTTGATTGGTCGTCGTTCACATAATTGCCCGCTCGAGTTCAAATCGGTTCCAATTTTTCAGCTCGTTCGTTTTGCAACCAACCAGTAATCTCAAACGCAAACAACCGGCGGCGTTGAGCCGGGCGCTGTTTACCGAGTGCCTGTTATCCGAGTAGAGACACTTTTGATTTCAGGGTAGGGTGTCTCATTAAACAATAATAAAAAATAAAAACTTGTAAGGTATTCTAGAAAAGGCTTGGTAAAACTGTAAGGTCTTGTACAATACTTGTATGAGAATCTAGCAATTTCGTATACAGATGATCGTAAGTTCTCGTACAGATTTTGTATTACAGAATTGTAAGAAAATCTGACATCCACTACAAGAAGGTTGCTAGATGTGGTACAAGAAACCCGCATTTGTCCAAATTTTTCCATAACTCTGTGCGGTCGTCACCACAGATTGTATGCAGCCTTTGAATCGACAAACAATTTTTGCGTTAGGGTAGGATATACGCTGTTTTAGCAGGTCAGTACGGGACCTGCTAAAGTGCGCATTTTCTGAGAAAACCACGATATGTCAAAAATAATGTATGCTGAATATTGTGTTATCCAAAGTTGACGAGTGTCCATTAATGTCTGATAACTTTCGATACTAAATTAAAACTGGCCTGATAACATGTCTCTGAATAATTTGTTATTGGCAGTTTATTATTGATGCTTATGGTGGTGTTTATCTACAAAGAAACTCCCAACCTTATCCCTACACATTTCGGTTCACGGCATGAAACCTTTCCAGCATGCATCAGCCTAGTGCATATCTTTCGTATTTTCAGGAATATGCACATTGAATTTTGCTGCAATCAATTTCCTTGTCTTACCCTATTCAAGTCTCACTGAATCGTGTGGGAAATAATCATTGGTTATGGGTTGCACTGCAACCAGCGCCAGCGGAAGGAACGAGTGGGTCCGTACCATTATTACATATTACGATTACTCATTAAACCGAAACCATCATCATTGGCACTTTTTTCTGGGTGTTACACATCGCAGTTAGGCTGGTCAGTTTACTCATGTTGGTTATATTTTTTTTCCTGTTGTGGGGCGATTGACCGTTTGAGCCTGTGGTTAGGTGGGCTTTCGCTTTCTATACGATGTGCATCTATTCGCGCCCATTATCCAACCCGCTCACTCATGGGAGCACAGAAACTTGTATTCATAAACTTTCAATTATCACACATTACTCATTCGTGTTCAACTTTTGTTTGTTCTTTTCAGAATGCCATCCTTGTTGCCAAATCGCTCGAGAGTCCGGTGAAGAACAGCACACCGCGCCCGTTCAGTCGGCCAGCGGACGTCGAAGGCGGGAACATTTCCGACCGGCTCGGAAAAATCAAAACGTCTTCGGAAAACTGGAAGAATCGTGTCGGTAAGTAAGGGCACTAAAGATATGTATCAATCGTTAATCCATACTCACTCAGGCGTATGATTAAAGATGCATTTACAGAAGAGAGCGCTTGTGGTGTTTGTTTTTGTTCACTGTAGGCATTGATGGGGTGTTTGACAATGTTTAACTACGCACGCTTCCTTCCGTAGTAGTTAGGGTAAGACGGTATAATGCGCCCCACCTGGCCAAAACGCCCCACTTTGATTTCTAGAAAACTATAACTAATTAAGGATCAAAATCAGTTGGTACCCATAAGTATTTGTAAACCCATCATACTATGTGAATGTGAAAGTATTTTTGTATTACACAATGAAAATAATAGCAAAATACAAAAAGTTATAGTTTTGATGTAACTTTTAAAGTTTGTTTGCTTAACATTCTGGAGCGACTCTGGCATACTGTCCGCAAAACTTGCACTGGAACACTCAGTTGGGCAACAAAATAACTTTTGGCAGTGGTTAATATGATATAAAATTGCTTCCATCTTCAAAAATGTAACGATTTTCGAAAATATGTTTCACTGGCCAAAACGCCCCAGTGTAGGCAGGACGATATGCCCTTACCAACTGAACACAAGCGCAGCGAGCCTGCAGCAGTTGCTTCCAAATTGTATGGAGAATATTGAAATGTAATTCACACCTGCTTAAATGGACCTATGTTGGTTTTTTAATGTCAAGCGCATAAGGATTTGTAGCTCTTTTGTTATGGGATTGATAAAATACTAATGAAGGGCTTTGAAACGTCTTTGGTTAAGATGGGGCGTATTGCCCAGGCACTTTTTGAAATTCATTTTTTCACGACTTTTGTAAAAAGCTTTATTACGTGTTATCTGTAATATTTTTATATGATTACTCACGGGCAATGCATTTGCGACTTCCTGGACTACCAAATAACACAAAGTTTGCATAAATTGCGTTGAAGAGTAAAAAGTTATAGAGGAGTTGCCTTAGGGGGGGCATATTATACCGTCTTACCCTATGTGCAAATAGATGAACGATAACATACTTTCGAGTTGGCGGACGATGGTAATCGCTATAGGTCTATCTGTCTATCAGACATTGGAACATACATGTTTCTGTTGTGAAAACTTAAGGGATGTGCATATTTCGCTTATGCATCGCTGCACAATGCGATCGTTTTCACGTACCCACTTGTTGGTGCACATCATGTCTCTATTGGAAACAAATTGATAATGTGATGGTTCATAAATCTTGTACTAGATCTTTCCTAATTCCGGATCATAGTGATTTATGGGACTTAGTGCATTTTAGGTGATACTGCAAGCCGGGTTCGCGTCGATCTGTGGGTGGAGTTGATCATCCGTGTAACGAGTAACAACATCTCATGAACGATATCAAGCGTGAGTCATAACCCGCCGAACTGAATAACTTAAAATCAAGCAGGATTCGACTCAACGTAGGTTACGTAAATGAAATGCATCTGAACCCGGATAGATTATGCACTGAATTTCTAAAAACTTTCACTTTTGATATAAAGAAGAAAAGATAAAAATCCTGATTTTTTTTGTCTAGCCTATTCTAGTAGCCTAGAAATTTGAATGTATCGACATAGGAAGACTGAATCCTGAACAAAATATGACCAGAACACATCGATAAAAAGAAATTTTGACGGAGATTAAGGGAAGATCCATTAATTACGTAACGCAAAAATTGGGAGTTTTAAGAAGGGAGAATTCGACAGCACATGCAATTTTAAAATTTGGGGAGACTTGATCTCTTTTATATTATATCTACGCAATAAATATTTTTTCCTGCCAACCCTTCAACAAATCTGTCAAATCTACAAAAATTAGAAGCCTGAGAACAGATTTATATTTTTTTAATTTTTTCGCCAAATTTTTGTATGGGAGACTAATGGGGGATCAAGTGTCTCCATATTGAGGCAAATACTTCAAATCCAAATATCCTAAAACTTTGATGGAATGTTGACATTTTCATCAGTACAGATCATTAAGCATATTTATTAGACCTCTTCATGTTTTCAAAAAGTATCAAAAATTCAACCGGTCAGCCCAGAATCACAATTCTTATGCTAAAATAAGTCTCCTGTCAAATTTTCAGCTAATTCGGATAAAATTTCGATGTGGCTCAAGTCGATTTAGTGTTTTTGGGCTATTTTCAATTTTGGAAAAAATCTAACAAGAGATATAAACGTCGAAAACTATCGCAACAACCTCTATACGGAAGCTTTTGGTGTGCTCTACCAGTCTTGTGAACATTGCGATTCGTTCCGTTCACGTTTTGTCCATGTAAAAGTGATTTTCAAGCTTTTAAGTGCATAAAAATACTGTTTCCCCCAAAAGTCGTTGTTCAAAATTCTTGAATTTATTACAAATCATTGTTATTTTATTCTTCTTCTTTTTTTTCCTGGAAATTTGAGTAATATAATTGTCCATGTGCGATTTACCGTTTAATTTTTAAAAATCAGTTGCTGAAGATTTGTCAGAAATTTACACGTTAGGATTTCTTCAAACAAGTTGTTCGAACAAAAAAGCTTTGATTCCATTTGTTACTACGATGCACTCAATGTTAAAAGCATGAAGGCATATGATAAAATTAACAAAATTTGGAAGTCGTTTGTTGTTAGCATCAAATATCATATGATTTAATTTATGTTTTGTTCGAACAACTTGCTTGAAGAAATCCTAACGTGCAAATTTATGACAAATGTTCAGCGTCTGATTTTTAAGAATTTAACGGTAAATCGCACATGGGCAATTATATTACTCAAATTTCCAGGGAAAAAAGAGGAATAATAATATAATAAATTAACAATCATTTGTCATAAACTCAAGAATTTTGTAGAACAATGACTTTGAGGGGAAACAGTATTTTTATGCACTCAAAAGCTTGAAAATCACTTTAACATGGACAAAACGTGAACGGAACGAATCGCAATGTTCACAAGACTGGTAAAGCACACCAAAAGCTTCCGTATAGAGGTTGTTGCGATAGTTTTCGACGTTTATATCTCTTGTTAGATTTTTTCCAAAATTGAAAATAGCCCAAAAACACTAAATCGACTTGAGCCACATCGAAATTTTATCCGAATTAGCTGAAAATTTGACAGGAGACTTATTTTAGCATAAGAATTGTGGTGCTGGGCTGACCGATTGAATGTTTGATACTTTTGGAAAACATGAAGAGGTCTAATATTTATGGCTTTGTGCTGTGAAAAAAACGAAAGCATTTGGTCATTGTTATGAAAAGTTGTTCAAATTCTGCGCGGCCAATAAAATAATCTTTAGGAAGGACAAAACATACAAACCACCCTGCAGAATAAATAAGGTTGTCAATCCAAAAAATAACTGACCACATAAAGGTCATTTGTCTAGAGCTAAAGCTAAAGATCCTAATGGTTAGAAGCATTAGGTTCAGAGAAACAGCCATTCAGATACAGTCGGCTAACCAAATCTTGATATTAATATATTAAAGAGACCATCGAGAAAGGAGAGATCAGGAAATGTAAGAAACATTAATATTAGTATCTACTCGTCACTACGAAAAAAAAAATACAACAAAATAAATGTCAATTCTTTTAATATTTGTTGTTGGCCAAATATGGTCTAGTAGCCTAGAAATTTGAATATATCGATATAGGAAGAGTGAATCCTGAACAAAATATGACCAGAACACATTGAGAAAAAGAAATATTGGCGGAGATTATATCGAAATGTGTTTTTCTCCTTACATTTTATAATGCACGAGAAATGCACCTTCACCGTCAGGAAAATTAATTATGACGTTTTTCTTATCTCTTATACACAATTCAAAACTACCCAAACTATTTAATAACCTCGATGGGGACCTCCCCTCTTGAATACTGCTGGAGTACAGTTAAAGTAGCCATCAACGACGCAGCGGAGGACAACGTCGGCTATGCTTAGCTTAGCTTAGCTTGATTAACTGTACACATCGTAGTTGCTAATCTTGATTGGCCGAGAAACAACCATTGGCGTAACTAAGGGGGGCCAGGGGCCATACTTTGTATGGACCACATTTAGAACTTCTAAAGGCACATCTTTTTGTTGAAGACCCATGGACCTATCTCGTTTATTTATCAAGTTATAGCCGTTTTTCGATTAAAAACATACTTTTTTCAAAATGAAATAAAACGCTTTAAACAAAAAACGCTCTCTCAGTTTTCCCACCATAAACGCAGAAAAATGCGAGCTTTCGAATAGAACCAATTGATTGAAAATCGGTTTGCTCCATTTCAAAATATACGCATATGAAAAAAACATGTTTTTCATACAAAAACTCGAATAACTTTTTTTTGTTATAAGAGATAGATCCATAGTTCTTTAACAAAAATGTGCGTCTTCAAATGTCCAAAAAGTGCTCGGAGCAAAGTGTATGCGAGAAATGAATGTATAAAAAGTTATGTGAAGAATACCGATTCTTAGCGACCGCCCTAACGTATTTATTGAAAAAGCTCATAACTTGTGAACCATAAGTGATAGAAAAATGGTTTCTTCGGCAAAGTTGCTCAAAATTAGTTGCTCTACAACTTTGTGGAACATTGCACAAGTCTTTACCAAAAAATTAAAAAGTTGATATTATGAACTTCTGAAATATAGATACCACCCTAATTTCACTACATAAAAAAAAACGTCAAAAAATATGAAATTTTTTTTCCCAAAGACACTATATATCAAAAACTAAAAGTTTTGGCGCAAACATTCGCAAGATTCGACTCTGGGACCATTGTGCATTGGGCACAGCGCGAGCTGCTTCTGTTTTTCGCCTTTTGTTGCATCCACATCTGCTTTATCGGCGTGATCGATGAGCACATGACGCTGTTACAGAGGTGCGCGCGGTGGTTCATTAAGTCAATTCGAGTCCGTTTTTCATTGCTGTGCACAGTGGCTAAAATCGTGTTTTAGCGCGTTTATTTAATAGTATCTTTATAACGTGATTTAGCGTGATGGCGTCTTCGAGACATTTTATCGGTAAGTTAACGCGCTTCTTTGGAGGTATTCATCCTTATGAACAATCCCCCTAAGAGTGAGATGAAAAATTTATTTTTTGCACTTCACAACATATAAAGTTTGATTCTTCATAAAAGTTGTAGCAAAAGTTCTCCTGAAAAACTTTGTCGAAAACACCGAGTTCGTAATTTCTTTACTTTTGGAGATTCATTGATTTTTATGCCAACAAGTTTTGAGCATGTTCGATGTATAAGCAACCAAGCACATGGAGACGCATGGTGCATTAGTTCATCAACTCCTTGAAGGGTGATTGATTTCTACCTTGCATAGTAGGAAATGGTTTTTGATGAAACATTCCTTACATTCGCTTACAACTCTACAGTTCAGGTAATAATTTAAAGTTCATTACTTGTACTTTGTTATGCGTATGAGATTGACTGCCACAATTTGCCCCTTGTCAAATTACAGTTATATTAAATATGACTAAAAAATCCAATAAAACTGTTATAGCTTTTTTATTTTTAAAGTTTTTAAGTCACAATAGCCACCAAACGGCGTATTTTAATATTATCTAAAACTTTTTAGAATATGCAAAAAAATTATAAATTATAGTGAAAAAGATATGCAGAAAACGTAAAACATTTCCAAAAGTAACGTTATTACGAACTTGGTGTCTTCGACAAAGTTTTTCAGGAGAATTTTTGCTACAACTTTTATGAAGAATGAAACCTTATATGTTGTGAAGTGGAAAAATCTAAATTTCCATCTTACTTTTGGGGAGATTGATCAGTAAACTGAATACCTCTAAAGAATCGCATAAACTTACTGATAAAATGTCTCGAAGACACCATTACGCTAAATTGCATAATAAAAATACTATTAATTAAACGCGCTCGAAACACGATTTTAGCCACTGTGCTGGGGGGGGGATCTGGTTGCCATTATCCGTGTGTCATAAAGAGGGTCATTGTCAGTCGCAGTCCGATGATTGTGATCACGAGCGTTCCCCAAAGCGTCGTTCTTCACGCTGCACCTTTTAGCGACTTGACGAAAGGTAATTGGGAGGGCTGGGAATCGAACCCATGACAATCCGCTTATAAGGCGAATGTGTAGCAAAAGCTGAATTTCAAAATGTGTTGTATGGTGGACTTCTAGTGCGAAGGTTTTTCTACAACTTTGCTTTATGGTTCGTTGTTTGAATTCCACTAGTAACGAAGTTATAGCTATAGTTAAAGTAACATAGACTAAATGATAAAATTCCAATCATTTAGTTTAAGTTACTGCAACTAGCGCTATAATTCCGTTAATAGTTGAATTCTAACAACGAACCATTGGGCAGAGTTGTAGATAAACCTTTGCACTAGAAGTCCACCATACAACACATTTTGAAAATCAGCTTCTGGAATGAGTTATTGACAAACTACTAAATGATCGAACGCGAATTACTAAATGGTCGATAATATCCTTGCTATTTTGTACTTCTTCACTCAGTGATCTGCCATGCTGACGAATCAAGCAAGATGAATTCTAAGTACATATATGCCAGTGGGCGGAACCAGTATAGAACCAGTAGATAAGCCAGGGCTCGAGAATAAAAACTGGGTCCCATTCCAAGAAGTTGAAGACCCAAGGAGTGACCATTAACCATCTTAGCTAAGTCACTCCAAACGATTCAACTACTACTATCACCTAATAATATAAACGGCTAGTACGAGATGTTCCCGTTCTGTTGTTTAATTGTGAAATCAAGTTAAGAATTGATTCTCACAGGAATTTACAACAACGCTGCACAGTAGGCCTGGCCGCTTTTATGTTTGAACTACATTTCTGATGTACTTCAAATATAAATATGTGATGGTGTGCAAGACGACGGTGTGGGGCGACGAAGGCTGAACGATAAGCTCGCCCAACTCTATCACGGTGTCTTTGTCCAAAAAGACTTATTTTCAAAAAATCAGTATTTCTGAAACACCCGTAGTATAGGCGTTCTTCTTTCACGTAAGTGCAATCATAAAATGTGCTATCGTCGGTCATTTTTTCGTACTTTTTTGGTGAGTTGTGTGAATTTTAACGTGGATAAGATTTATATGGAGTTTCCACTAAAAACACCAAAAAAAATGAAAATTGTTCTAGATCCCCCGATAGAACATTTCAGTGTAGACACGAAATGAAAGAGGAGACTACACACTTTCGCGTGGTGGTTGTTTCAGAGATACTGATTTTTATAAAGTAATATTCCCCAAGCAGGAAGGGGAACGATGGGCAGGGCATGTTGCAAGAATACCGAAAATGATGTTCGCTTCCGATCCGGCAGGTAGAGGGAGGCGATGAGCGCAGCTAGCCAGATTCGAAACAATTTGGTGACCGTGCGACGGAATCGAGAATGGAGTGATGTGACATCGAACCATGTATTGTGGCGTCTGTTGATCCTGTGTTATCTGCTTAGATGTAAGCTAAATAAATGAAAATGATTATTTCTCATGATATATATTTTGTGATTTAGTCTGTTATTTTGTACTGATATACTTCGAGGTTAATGTCTCAGGGTCAGCGAGGATTTCAAATCGATGATTATTTGTTATCGTTATCGGTACGGAAATCTGTGGCAAGGTTCAATCTCACCCGGTGTGGCAATTTTGAAAATCCGTCGTAGATTAAGAACGGTGCTACCAAAACAAATCAATCTCAATTTTCAGCAGGGGCGTCTCGTGGACTTTTGCTACACCTGTTCTACCATGCTGATAAAAAATTATTCATCAAGCTGAGTGGTTTCGAATGAAAGTTGTGCATTTAATCTAATATTACAACCTTTTCTTGTACAACTATATGTACAATATTAGAAAAAAAAATTAAATAGAAAGGATTTACAAAACAATAAATAGCTTATTAATCTCTTTTGTTACAAAAATGTTTTAAATTTAGATGCACTTGAAATTCTAAACTCTCGCAAATCGTCTGAAATCTAACTTGATAACAGTTGGCAATAACTGGATATTGCTCAGAATAGAGATCTTTCAAATCGGCTCATTCCACCATTCGGGGTACACGGGTCCCATCGCCGCTAATATTTAAACCCTCACATATTTTGTAGCTATGAAAGAAATGTTATTAACCATTATTAGTATAATAATAATAGTATATAATTATACAATTATTCAGTTCAATCAAAGTTAATTGCCTATTTCCGGGGATTAAAACACCCGACTTGGACATTCATTTACAATGTTGTGAAAAATCATATGTGAATAGCATAGGCGTAACTAGAGTCTCGGTCTAGGGGGGGCCATGGCACCAGCTGGTGGGATGTAATTTTCAAAGGCGATTTAAAGCACTGTGCGCATGGATTGCAATAGAAATTGTTTGACTAAGTTTATCGCTCATTCGTCCTAGAATTAACATAAAAAAATCGCGAATAATACAATTGATTTCCAATGATGCTGTGATTGCTTCAAAACGCTGTGTCTGTGTCAACTTGTCTTCTCCATGTTACTAAATGTAGATAAGTGTGTAATCTAAGATTCAAGAATCTTCTTCGAATTATCTATAAATGAAATTCGATATGAGTATATTTCTGAAAGTTTTCAAGCATTTCCATGATTACTTAATGCATAAAGATTAATTCCGCGAAATTGTGTCATAATCAATATAAGTATTCATGCAATTCCAAAATGTATGCTATGTGTTGAAATAGTTAAGTACCGATGAACCCAAATTTGAAATCCTAAAGTGTTTTTTATGAGTCATAAATTCCATGAGTCATAAAATTATGAGTCATAAATCAAATTCTAGAATAACATAGGGTTTTTGTAGTTACTGACGTTAGGAAGAGGCTTTATTATGGTTTTCTGAATAGGTGAGAGATTTCTCTGCAAAAATCAAAGAGACTTGAGAAGCAACCAAATCGATCTGAATTGTGCAGCAAAAGAAATGTTTTCTGATACGAACTGGTTTCTAAATCTAATTTTTTTTATCCTAAGAAACAAATTCTAACTAAAGCAGGCACAAAAGAGTTTTCCGATGATCCTTATGAAATCGCCAAAAAAATAAATGGACCAAGATCTTTTGAGGATTATAAAAATATTTCTTTAATGTAATCTCTGTTGTGAGTGCGAAGGTTGCCTAAGTTTTGTCCTAATACTTTCAATGGAATGCGTTGTTGATTTTTCTGTCATTGTAACAAAGATTCTTAAGTTTTATAATTTTATATCTTTCTGTGCCAGAATTATATAACGAGAGCAAAAAGCTCCATAGGAATTTGATCAACTGTTTTGCGGCATACCTTGCGATTAACTCGAAGATTTTCGAAAGAATGGTCGTTCGAAATTTCATTGACCGGATTTGTGTACATGTGCTCATTTTGATGTAGTTGCTTCAGTCTTTTTGGGAATGGTAGTTTAATAGAACAGAAATATTTATATCTTAATACAATTATGTTTTTATGTTTCTGCGACCAGGATACTAGTCAAACAAATGCAGAACAAATTTATTTTTTTAAGCTAGCAACTGAATTAGATGCGGCATTGATTTTAGCTTAAAAATCAAGAAAATGTTCCTGGGGTCCAACTCAAATATTTCAATGCTTTGCTGAACAAATGGTCATAGATGTGATAACGCAACAAATATATGTTTATAGAATTCATAATCAAAATTAAGAAATATGTAGGAAATATGTAAATGAAATAAAAACTGACTAAGTTGGAATTACTTTTCAAAATTTTCTGGGGGGGGCCACAAGTAGGTCTGGAGGGGGCCAGGCCCCCCCGGCCCCCCCTTATTTACGCCAATGGTGAATAGTCTAGCGTACTGAACGTACATATTCACATATGAGTTTCCACAACATTGTAAATTATACAATTATTGTTTGATGCGACCCCAGATTGTGACGACCAATGAGTCACATTTAGAAGTTGAAATGTGTTCCAGTTATTTAATTCTTCAAATTTAGTGAAAACTATACATTTTTCTCTATGTTGATTGATTTTGAGTATTCGTAAAAAAGCATTATTTAATGTCTCTTTTGAAAACGCAAACATTAGTTTAATATTGTTCTTGATGCATTGCATATTCATCAGGAGAAAAAAGAAAAACAAACTGTTTCCAATCATCGAAGTATGAACGAAAGCGTGCGCGGTGCGCCTTTCGGCAAAGCACAGCCCGACACTACGATCGAGTCTAACCGAAGGTGCATCGCGTCGTTGATTGTTCTCGCAGCGTGTCGAACGGGTTTGACTCCTGCTGCGCGCATAGCAGAACTTGCATCTAAACGTGCTTGCTTCGCATGCGAAAGAGGATGATATGAGGAAACGGAGAAAGCTGGCAACGCTCACGCTGGTTCTCTGCGCGCGGAGAACGAGTGAGCATACCAAGAAGGAAATTATTTCAAATCATTTGTCATGGCGCAAAACTTTAAATTTGACTTCTGGCAGCGCTGCTGTTGGTTCTTCTTTATGGATCGTACGACTGGCAAAAGCTTTCTATGTGATGGGGTGTGGTGTGTCGGGGAAACACACATTTAGCTGCAATTTGACTGTACGCCAAGCATGTGGCGTTAACTTGATCTGCCTACGAAATATTTTGTTTCTTTAGATGTTTAGATGTTAAAATCATTGGAAATACTACGCGAAACTTTGTTTTAAAAATTTACTGAGTAAATTATTTGCCCTAATAATTAATTGCCAAGACATTAATTTCCTACTTCTGGTTACCTGTTCCATGAACAGGTAGAACGTATGGACGAGTCGCCTCTGATTTTCAGCGATAACGATAAAGTTCCACCCTATATATGTCGCTATTTATCCACACCCAATCGTTGGTTATTATTCTTTTATTTCTTTATTGCCTTTCTCGTTCAACAAAGTTGTACCAGAAGGCTATAATTTCACTCCAAAAGCCAAATTTTGATAGAAGGCTCGGAGACCCATAGTGTTATATACCAATCGACTCAGCTCGAAAAACTGAGCACATGTCTGACTGTGTGTGTGTGTGTGTGTGTGTGTGTGTGTGTGTGTGTGTGTGTGTGTGTGTGTGTGTGTGTGTGTGTGTGTGTGTGTGTGTGTGTGTGTGTGTGTGTGTGTGTGTGTGTGTGTAGCCCCGGGAATTTTTTATTGTTAAACACGTTTCATATAGAAGGACTTGACCGATTCGAGTGCAACTAGTTTCATTCGACGGAGAAACTTTCCTAGTTGGACACTATTGTTTTTGTTTGCTAATAACTCATTCGATTTGAATAATATTTCTATTTTTCTTTTAACAAATACGCTGTTTACATGCACACTTTAAGTCATTAATCAATTTAGCCATGACGCAATCCATTACTCTCATAATAATTGCTAAAAAATTACTCAATTATTGAGTAATTTGTAAGCAGCGTGATAGAGTTGCATCAAATATTTTAACCGCCAAGATGTAGGCAATTAGCACAGTATTTACATCATTAATTCGAATCCAACATATCGAATCGAGAAAGGCATAATCACCACTTGGGGATAAATTTAGGTTTTTTTTTATTGAATTCTTGTATTTCTTTATTTAATCCGAAGCGTTAATCGAATCACTTTCCGGCGTTAAATACTGGATATTTGTTGTGGCGCGCATGCATTAGCATTAGACTGGCCCAGATTACTATGGGGAGAAAAAATGTTGTCGAATTCCGCGGGGCACCCCCCAGAATTGTGTCTTTGGGTGAGAAAATCAATCTCTGAAAATTTCAGCTCAATCGCTTGTTGCATAAGCTGGCGCATTTGATTTGAAGTTTGTATGGGGATTTCAGTCAAAATGTATAGGAAAATACACCTCCGTCACTCATTCGATCTGGAAATTGGTTCTGATTGCTCGATTGACCTCAGAATTGCAAAAACGGCAGTTGGTATGCTACAGAACAATTTCACAGAACATTGCATGATGATTAAATGAACTTTTATATAATTTTCGGCTGGTTTATTAGGAGCTGATTTGAGTATTTTGGGGTTTTTTGATCGAATCGCATCAGCCGAAACCTATATAAAAGTTCATCCAATCATCATACAATGCTCCGTGAAACTGTTCTGTAGCATCCCAACTGCCGTTTTTGCGATTCTGAGGTCAATCGAGCAATCAGAACCAATTTCCAGATCGAATGAGTGACGGAGGTGTATTTTCCTATACATTTTGGCTGAAATCCCCATACAAACTTCAAATCAAATGCGCCAGCTTATGCAACAAGCGATTGAGCTGAAATTTTCAGAGATTGATTTTCTCACCCAAAGACACAATCCTGGGGGGTGCCCCGTGGAATTAGACAACTTTTTGTTTCCTGGGCCAGTCTAATTAGCATGTTTAAGGTTGCTTTACACCTCGGGAATCCGGTCCGTGATTTTTGTTCCAATGTGTTTTCAAATGGATTACGACCCGAATAATAAAAAAAATCGGGTCCCATTGAAAATACATGGGAATGAATATACGGCGCAAATTTTTCCAAAGTTTGAGGCCACTTGAGCGCGCGCAAAAGGAATTGTTTATGTTGCATATGCTTCTCATGCCAAATATTGAAATCGAACAGATCAGTCGAGAACTAAATGAAAATTTATTTAATCTTTAATCATCGTACAATACTCTGCGGAATTGTGGACATTAGAGTGGGGCGCAGTTGTATGGGAAAACTAAAACTTCGTCCGATCAAGTGAGATCAAGGTTTTTCTGAATCGTTTTGGGACCCCAATCAACTGTGCAAAAAATGGGCTCGATTGGTTGCGACCTTGCATGCCGCCGCATCGCGTTTAAGTTTACATGGAGATTAGTATGGGAAAACGTTCTTTTTTACAGTTTTGCTCTTAGCGGCTTCAATTTATCATCAATCACGTGACTCAATACGTTAGCATATCGCCTTGAAGATGCCGAAAGATTTTGCCGAAGAAGGTACGCGGCTGGAAGGTGTACAAAAAAATGTATTACGCTTCGAAAAATGATTGTTTAAAGCATATGCAAGAAATCAATGTTTTTGCCAGCACTACCGGACAACCTGTAATTGTCAGAGGGCAAAACCCATCTTGCTTCTAGTCGGAATTTTTACTTTGTGAAATCATTCCGAGTATCTCCCATTAGTTCCAAAGTCCTATAAAATCAATAATTTTGAAATAACACTCAGTTAAAATATTGCTCCACGTAGTTCGGCAGTGCTGGCAGAATAAATGATTTTTTGCATATGGTTTGAACACTCAATCTTCGAAGTGTTATAACTTTTTTCGTGAACGCTCCAGCAACGTGCCTTCTTCAGCAAAGTTTTTCGGCATCCTTTGGGTTACACTTTAACGTAATGTGCCACTTGGTTTATGATGAACTGAAACCTCTAGTAGTAGAAATGCAAAAATATACGTTCTCCCATACTAATTTCCATACAAACTTCAAACGCGATGCGGAAAGCGAGGAAGCAACCAATCGGTCCCAAATTCTACACAGTTGTTCAGGACCCAGAATGGCTTTGAAAAACCATTGATTTGAAAAAATGACCATGACGCCCCACTCTAGTGGACATGTTCTTGAAGGCTATAAATAATGTTTCTTACATAAGACTTTAAAATTCAGTCATTGTTTTAAAACAAAATATACATATGTTATCAATAAAATAAAGTATGATAAGAAAATTATTTAGTATGATAGTGTGATGCTTTCCTGAAAAATTACAAGTGAATTCACTAGCATTTTAATGATGGATGATTTTATCACGTCTACTGATATAAAAATTGATTACCTACATAAATGTGTTCTTCTATTCATACACAATCAATATTTGCATACCCCAGAGTTGACCTTATGTTCCTTATTTTTTTTCTCACGCTTCACAGAACTCTCGGATGCCACCAACTTCACCGTAGCGGGCCGCATGCCCGCCGCCCGGTCGCCAAAGTTGCCGTTCATCAAATCCGACACCAAGCAGTCGCCACCGATGAGCGCGTTCCGCAGCGTGAACCCGCCCCAGCTGGGCCTTGCTAAGAGCCCCTCGATGATGGTATCTTCGGTGACCACCTCATCAACGCTGCATACTCCCACTACCCCCAGCGTACCACTACTGCAGAATGGCGCAGCCGCAGGGTCATCACCAGTCGCCGCACTGGCCGCCATCGGCCAACAACTATCTAGTCAACTTAGTCAGCACAGAGCAGGAATGGACAGTATGATGAAGCGTAGCATTAGTGTCCCCGGAGTGCCCTCATCCGGCGTCTACGGGGAAGCCGGTGGGGATCTCAAGTTCCACGCTGCCGGCGGTTCGAAGGTTTCAATCCCAAAGCTGGACGATGAAAGCTTTGGCAACTTTTTCACCAAAGTCGAGAAAACCGTATCAGCTACCACATTTACCACCAGCAAGACCAGTAGTAGCAACAGTTCGTCGGCGGAGGTCGTTATCGGAGATTTCGACACGCTCAAAGTAGATAGTCAGCAGCGTCTGACGCAGAAGAAGGTTGTCCAGGGACCAAGACGTCGTGGTGCCATGTCGAAGAATCCGCTCAAGAAGCTGGCCGCTCGGGATGACCTGCAGACCGAGTACACCGAAATCAAAACAGGTATCGCCGATAAAGAGTTAAAAAGACTCAAACTAGAATCAAGTAAGTGTGTGTTTTAATTTTGTTGTTGTACCATCTAAAGCTCGACGCAAACGCTCTTTTTTCGACTATTCTGCTTTTAGTTTCTACATATCGACGTTTACTACCTATTGTATCATTTGAAAAATCATTTGCTAACTGCTTACAAGACCCTCGAGACCTTACCGTTACCCAAACCAACATTTTTCTAACAGCATATTTGTTAACCATGTTCCCTTTCTCCTCGCGCTTTCTCCCGTGGGACTCGTTCTCGCGATCGAATGCGTCGTTTTCTTTTCTTTTTCATGTGTGTTTGCGTGTTTTTCCCACCCGCTCCCGCTGCTACCAACAACCACCGCATATCGCCATCCAACTCAACAGTTGCCAAAACTAGCAATCTGGCCGTCGAAGCGCTTGCTGGCTTGGCTTCCGTGGAGGACTTTAAATCGGTCGCACTAAAATCTAGCACCCTGCCTCTGAACCAAAGTTTCGTTCCGTACAAACCGTTGATGTTGTTGCATGTCAAGGGCCGCCGACACGTTCAGACCAGGTTAGTGGAACCGGTGGCACGGTCGATCAACCGAGGAGACTGCTTTGTGCTCGTCACCTCCGATCGACTGTTTGCCTTCATGGGCCAGTTTGCAAATGTGATCGAGCGATCACGGGCCAAGGAAATCTGCGACGTGATCGTGCGGGATAAGGATCTGGGATGTGGTGCAACGAGTGCTACGGTGATCAACGATGGAAAGTTTTGCAGCGAGCGACAGTTACGTGAATTCTGGAAACTACTTGGACGCGGTCAGGAAGATCAGAAAGTAGACGTTTGCGATGCTGGGCATGCCGACGAGGATGAGCTTTTGGAGAGCTGTCTAATTGAGACAACCAAAGTTTACGAATTCGAAGATGATGGGTTGGTGCCACTTGAAGAATACTGGGGTGCTGCGCCCAAAATGGCTATGCTGGATTGTAAGAAAATCTTGATCTTTGATTTCGGTAGCGAACTGTACATTTGGAACGGGAAGAATGCCTCAAGTGAGGCCAAGAGGGCCGCTATCAGGTTAGCGCAAGAGCTGTATTTGCAGGAATACAGTTATGACATGTGCCAGTTAAATCCAATCAATTTCACGGAATTGAGCGGTGACAGACAGAGAGATGCCAGACGTGTACCGAAGAGTGGATCTGTTCGTCCGGAATGGTGCTTGATTGCGAAGGTTACTCAACATATGGAGACGACTCTATTCCGACAGAAGTTCATTGATTGGCCAGATATAACCGTTCAGTTGAAGGACGATGGTTACCAGTTGGGGGACACTCCCAGTTTGGAGATTAAACCGGTCGACGGTGAGATGTTGTTTAAAGGACAGCCCTATGTGGAACCGAATTTGGTGCTCGAAAACACTAGCTTGGGACGTGGGAACTTTTACTATGATACTAATACGATGCGTCACTTCGATGTGCTAACGATCTCAGTGACTCAGTGGGAGATTGACGAATACGAGTATAAAGTTATTGAGGGTCCATCTTGTGGACATTTCTACTCTGACGAAAGCTACACGGTACGTTGGATGTATCAGGTGAGTGTGACCGTGCGAGAGCTTAGTGGAAAAGTTTCAAATCGAAGCACCGTTGTTGGACGTGACCGTTGCGCCTATTTCTGCTGGCACGGAAAGGACGCTCCGGCCAACGAAAAAGGTGCAGCTGCTCTTCTGACTGTTGAATTGGACAAGGAAAAGGGTGCTCAGGTTCGTGTTGGTCAGGGTCAGGAATCATCGGCCTTCATTCGCCTATTCAAAATTATGTTTATTCACAAAAGTAAGAAGACTTTGCGGAATGCCTGGCGTTTGTTTATCATCACCGGTAACTATCCGGAAGAAACAGTCTGCACCGAAGTGATTTGCCATGAACGTCAATTACGCTCCCGTGCTACAATGGTGCTAATCAATGGTGAGAAGGGCCGCGTAATCCTTTGGAATGGATGCAAAGCCCAGCCTCATGCTAGGGAAGTAGGTCAGAACGTTCTCAATGCCATCATTCAAAACAAGTATACCGAACTGTTTGATGAAAGTCTATCTTCAGTAAGCTCTAAAACTCTCGAAGAAGGACATGAAACTCATGAATTCTTCGAAGCACTTGAAGGCACTGAAAATCGCCATTCGTACCATTCGTTGCTTGGTTCAAACCAGGACTTCAGTTACACACCACGAATCTTTAACCTGACCAGCATCAATAACGGTAATTTTGAAGCCACAGAATTGCAGTATAATCTACGGTGCAAAGATTTGGTTTCACCGTATCCGTTCCGACAGGGAGATCTGTACGGTGCCCGCCAACCGACGATATTCATGATCGATAACGGGCACATACTGTGGCTGTGGCAAGGATGGTGGCCAACGGAAGACGGTGCTGGAAGCGATTCTGGTAGCAATAGCGGCAGCGACAACCACAGCAGCTTCGACAGTAATCGCTCCGGCGAAAACCGTTGGCAAAGTGAACGTCGAGTCGCAATGGAGACGGCAGTAGCTTACTGGAAGGCGAAACAGCGGAAAATCGGCAACGGTACAGCCATAGATGAATCGATGAGTAAGATTTGTAACGGAAACGAAAACCATGCGCAACTTCCGGACGAAAACGGCAACGGTGCCATCGATGAGGTTGACATAGTCGGGAAAACCACTGCCAACAATGGAACATTACAACACGCTGCCAGCGACACAACCGATGACTGTGATACTAACCCTGCTGCTACACTCAGAGGGGACTGTGATGGCGTCGCTGTTGAGAACGGTGCTGTAATTGATGACGGGATTGGTGACGTTGGTAAGGGATCTGCTAGAGAAGCCGAAGCGATGCAGCGGGAGGAGCGAAGCACACTGAACGACATTAACGGCTACGTGGTTTGGGCAGGTTTGGAACCGTTGGAATTTATTGCCATGTTCCCCGATTGGGAGCAGCGCGACGATGTTGCAGAGATTAACGTACAGGTGAGTTTATTAATGTAAGAGCTAACAGGTATTATATGCGTTGATAGAAGGTAAGACCGTTGTTGTTCGCGCGGTTACATCACATTGCGTGAAGCATTTCTCAAAGTATTGTTACAGTAGGTAATGTGAAATTATCGTCACAGCTTTTTGAACGTATTTATTAGCCATATCGCCTTTTGTGGACTGCCTTCTGCAGTTCTCAATATTTTGTCTATTATTAAGCAACTTATATGTAACCAGTCGTAAATTCTTTTTATGTATTCACATATCTGTTCATTCTACTTTTTATTATGATACGTGAATCAGCCTAAGCGCACAAATTTTCTACAGGAACTGAACAAGTTGTATTTTTTCGGTCAAATTAAATTTATTTCTGGACAGATTTACTGAAATTTTGATCAACTTTATCGGTATTTTTGTAAAGCGATTCATCTAAAAACATTGCAGAAATCATGTTACTTTCTCCGCAATCGCATTATTTTGTTATTTGGATAGGTTGTATGAATCAGAGTTGAATGGCAAAATATTAATAATCAAAGGGACTTTTTAAAGTGGCACGCAAAGAAATAATCGGCAACTTGAAGAACAACTACCTTGATGCTGTTACCTGATTCCGTTCAACAAAGTCAAAATGCGTTTCAATTCTTAAACATCGTCTAAAAACTAAATAATTGCAGAAAAAATACTAAACTAAGAGATAGCCGTTTAGTATTAACCGACAATTAAATCATAACACGTCTGTTTGGTTCGATATGTGGAGGCAAAACTGATATTTTTAATGTCATATATGTATGTTAGTGGCATACTATGATACAAAACAATTCGATGGTTACTGCGCCAACATCCTCCCTTAACCGAGAATCCGTCCAATGCCAATTGTTCGTCTTTCAGTTTCGAATCTGGGAGCCGGAATCGCCTTCGTCAGTATGTCCGCAACTTGCTGTTGACTTCCAACGTGCTGCAAACCGATCACATTTTCGTCGATCTTCTCGCGTACGAAATGATGACGAATGTCTATGTGCTTACTGCGTGGAGAGTAACCGACTTCCTTTTCCGCTAGGTGGATCGCGCTCTTGTTGTCGCAAAAAATGGTTATCTTCTCAGCAACGCCGGATAGCTCCTGTCGTAGTCCTCGCCACCAGATAGCTTCTTGAGCTGCTGCCGTCGATTGCCTTCGACAACTCCAAGATATCGGTCCGCATGACTTCATGAACACATATCCCGTGATGGTTTGTGGCGTCTCGATGTCGTTTCCCCAGTCCGCATTACTAGCAGCCAGTCAAACTTTCGTCTTCTTGTTTCTTATAAATTATTTTCATCTCCTTCGTCCCTTTCAGGTACCGCAAAATGCGCTTCGCTGCTGTCCAGTGCGGTTTGCCTGGATCGCTGCTAAACTGGCTAACTACATTCACGGCAAAACTGATGTCCGGGCGCGTGCAACACGCCAGGAACTGTAGACCCCCAGCAGCTAACGGGACGGAACTTTCTTCATCTGCTTTCGTTCTTCCTCACTTCTCGGACCGTCAGGGTTGACGAATCCTTCTGGCTGCTCCATATAAATTTCCTCCTATTCCAACTCACCTTGCAGAAACGCTATTACTGCATCCATCTGGTGAATCTTCAGGTCCAACCTGGCAACCAACGACATCAAATAGCGGACGGTGGCATACCGGACCACGGGCGAGTAGGTATTTTCGTAGTCGACACCCTTGACTTGAGAGTAGCCCTTGGTCACTAAACGGGCTTTGTACCGCTCGGTGGATCCATCTGGATTGGTCTTGACCGTGTACACCCACTTGCAACGGAGTGCTTTCCTTCCAGCAGGCAAATCGGCGAGCTCCCAGGTCTGATTCTTCATCTGCGCTCGGTACTCCTCGACCATCGCGTCCTTCCAACGGTCGCTGTACTTGCACGAAATCGCTTCCTGGAACGTCTGTGGCTCGACGCTCGCATCACCTGGGGTTACGCGAAGCTGTGGAATTTGGGAACGTTCGTCAGGAAGAATACTGAGTCCCAAATGAAAGACCGATACTTGCCTGGGGTTACGCGCTCCCTCGCACTGCGCCTTACCAACTGTTGTGGGTCCTCTGGTTGTGGAGGGAGCGCAGCAGGTTGTAGGTCAGGGTCGATCAGCGTCTTGTCGGCGTCTTCTGATTCCTCGGACTGAGCTCGTCATCTTGCGCCTCCAGATCGTTTTCTTCACCGTATACGAACTGTTTCTCTGCAATATCCATCTCGTTTTGCACAACCATTTCGAAAGGTGCTTCTTGGGTGGAATCTTCTTCTCTCGGAGTATCTTGACCTTCCTTCAGAAATATCACGACTCACTGCTACGTCCTGCGTCTTGAAGTTGTACACTCTGTACGCTTTTGAGTTCTCACTGTAGCCCATGAAGATGCAACGTTCTGATTTCTCATCCCATTTGCGTCTCTTCTACTTCGGAATGTGCACCATGACTTCGCTTCCAAACACACGTAGGTGCGACAAATCGGGACGCTTTCCCGTAAACTTCTCTTCAGGAGTGACATGAAGACCTTTAGTTGGTAAACGGGTGGCGACGTATGAAGCAGTGGCTACCGCTTCCGCCCAGAATCGTTTTCCAAGCCCAGCATCAAACAGCCCTCCTTAGCCGTGCGGTAAGACTCGCGGCTACAAAGCAAGACCATGCTGAGGGTGGCTGGGTTCGATTCCAGGTGCCGGTCTAGGCAATTTTCGGATTGGAAATTGTTTCGACTTCCCTGCGCATAAAAGTATCATCGTGTTAGCCTCATGATATACGAATGTAAAAATGGTAACCTGGCTTAGAAACCTCGCAGTTAATAACTGTGGAAGTGCATAATGAACACTAAGCTGCTAGGCGGCTCTGTCCCAGTGTGGGGATGTAATGCCAATAAGAAGAAGAAGAAGCATCAAACAGCATACTCTTGGCACGCTCCACCAACGTTCGGTTCATCCGTTCTGCAAGCCCATTCTGCTCTGGATTGTACGGAACCGTTGTCTCGTGATGGATTCCAGATCGACGCAAGCACCGCCGCATCGCACAATTAACGTACTCCTTGCCGTTGTCCGTTCTGATCCGCTTGATTTGCTCTCCCGTTTGGTTCTCAACAAATGACTTGAAATCTTCAAATGCGTCCGCCTTCGATTTCAAAAAATATTCAAACGCCTTCCTGTTCGCATCATCGATGAATGACAGGAAGTACCTGCTTCCTCCCAACGATTCCGTCTCCATTGGCCCACAGAGATCGGAGTGGACCAGCTCGAGCACCCGATCAGCACGATTTTACCTTGAACGGTTGCCGCTGGTGCTTACCTTGAATGCAGGGAACACATTTCTCCAACTCTTCGTCTTCAAATTGCATGCCAGTCGCTATTTTCCTCAGCCGATGCATACCGTCGGCCGAAAGATGTCCCAATCGACGATGCCATAGTTGAAAACTATTCTGCCCCCCTGTCACGTGAACGTTCGGATTCTTCGTACAGACCGTCCGAATACTGTTCAACCGCTACAATCTCCTTCGTGGGGCTAACGACCTTGCACGAACTCTTGTCGAACGTCACCTGGTATCCGCTCTGGCATATCTTGCCCACGGACAGCAGATTCAAGGCCAAATTTGGAACACACAGCACATTCTTCATGGTGATACCACACGACGAACCTCCGATGTCTACTTCCAGATTGAAGACGCCCTTCGAGACGACGTCAGCTTTCGCATTATTCGCTACGTTGATACTTGACGACACATTTTCAGCTTCTTCCAATAACTTCCTGTTCCGGCACGGATGCGTCGTTGCACCGGAATCAAAGATCCAGTCGGTATTGACCTCTGACGACTGTATTGCGTTGAACGTCGCGTAGAATGCAGCGTGACCACTTTGTTTCACACGGGCTTCTCCTCGGGTTTCCTTCTTCTCACTAAATTTCCTCTGGCACTGGGATGCATAGTGTCCCGACTTCTTGCACTGGAAACACTTCACCGCAGACTTTTCTCCAGATTTCTGCTCCGGTCTCGGATGATTGTAGAACGCACCACCACTTGACTTGCAATTGTTGCCGACCTTCACATCCTGCAAGATTTTCGCCTTGACGATGTCCGCCGTAAGCTGCATTCCCGACGACTCCAATCCCAGGATGATCGGTTCGTACTGCTTCGGCAGGCCTTTAATCAGCAAGCTCGGTAACCTGGTGTCGTCCACTTTGAAACCTACCTCCGAAAGCTGGTGACACGTCGTAAACAGTTCGTTCACGTACTCCTGTGTCGTCTGGCAAATGATTTCTTCATCCCGTTCAGCGCCAACCAGTCGGATTCCCGTCAGTCTTCTCAACAGGCCAATCTTCCGTGTCGAGCCGCTATGCTCGTAGGAATCCCGCAAATTGTCCCACGCTTCTTTTGCGGTTTTGGCCCCAAATGTGGGGGGCACCGGTTCTGGTGATAAATTTACACTTGTTTTACAAACAGCTGTGCGAAAAAAAATATGGTCCCCAACATAAAATGAGCGAGAAAAACATGTTTCATCAAACCCCCTCGGTGGGGGATGCCTACACTCAGGAAAATGGTTCTTACAATTTTCATAAGACCAATCTTATGAAATCATTTCATAAGAATGGAATTATGAAAATCATAAGACCTTGTTTTGACAAATTCTGGATTTATATTTGCTATCCAGCGAAATGTTTTCTTGAGGCGTTGATAGGCGTGTGATGTAATCACGCGCCTCCTAATCTCGACGTCCACGGTTCAAATCCGGGTTACATTTTTTACATATATTCAAAATATTTCATAAGATCGTCTTATGAAATTCATTCCATAAGAAAAACTTATGAAAATCAACACATTTTCTTTTGTCGCAATTTCAAAAGAGTATCTTATGATATTCATACGACCCGTTTCTTCAGTGTATCCGAATCAGTTTTTTCCAACTTTTATGCAAGTGCGATAGTTTCGTTTTCATGGCTTGTTATGATCCGAAGAGGTTTTTGCCTCTCTTTCTTAAATGTTATTCTATTATGAGCAACAATTGGCCCTGACGAAAGCGAGAAAATAAAATGGGGGCCGGTTGATACTTTTTTATTTCACCCAGCAAGGGATATAGGACGTAAATTTTAAAATGCTTATTAAAGCGTTAAAACATATTTTAGCCTAAAATTGTTCACTTTTTTGGGTTAGAAATTTAATTTACTTTTATGTAGGTAACACGAAAGTTGAATTATTTTAATTAGAAAAACATGTGTAGATAAGGTCCCTAACATGTAGTTTTTCAAAATTCTCACCCTACGTATTTAAAAGTTTTCAACATATCACTGTTAGTAATATTTTAAAAGCATTTTAAAATATATTTCCTATACTTCAGTGATTTCACGCACACGTCCGTCGCCGCTAGATGGCAACAGCGCGGCTGCGACAAAGCGAATAGATCTTATTGTAATTACAATTCAATTTGTCGTATTGTTACAATAATTTCTATTGTAATTCTATTGGACTTTTCTTATTAATGTGTTTTTCAAGATTGGCCTAACATTTACTCTATTTTGAACGAACATATTTTGGTAAGTTTTTCAGGCCGGTTCACACGTGCAGCACTTTTTCGGGTTTTGTTTTTTGAAATAGTTAGAGGCTTACACAAATATGGGTTCTTTGGGAAAGTTGACCTTAAATAAGTCAAATAATCGATTGAGACAATAAAACGAGATGCAATTTTTGACGGGAAAGATCAATTACAAAACAATGTATTTAATCATTAATTCACAATGTGATAAATTATAAATATTATGAAAATTATAAGATTTGTGATACCCTAAATAAGAATTTAGCCTATTTATTGTCTTATTTTGTTAACTTTTAAAGTTTAGATAATTATCCGTTTATTTCTGGCATTTATAAGGTTTTTTTTAATTTTCTTATAATTGCATTATTTTATCACTATTCGCGATATCATGAGCATGAATTAAAGACAGGGTGGCCAACCGGAAAAACTGTTAATTCGGCTGAAACTAAATTAGTTTTTAAATTCTTTATAATTAGTTTTATTTTATCAAATTTCATATAAACTTTCTCGTACTATTCCAACCAACCCAGAGCTTTATTGTGGTCTTCCAGTTTATATAATGAAGCCCTGTTTACTGAAACCTATAATGTAGGTAGTTGCCCAATTCTTTGTGGTTCATTATTTCACATAAAATTGCAAATAAAAAATGGTTCCAAAGTGTCACAAAATCTGAAAAAAACATTTTATTTGGTTCAGTTTTTTTCTGAAATTCAAAGTAAGTTAAAATCTAGATAAGGGGCCATCCAGAAACCACGTGGTCATATTTTTGAAGATTTTCAACCCCCCCCTCCCCCCATGTGGTCTATCGTGGTCATTTGGCAGACCCCCCCCCCTCCCCCCCCCTTTGACCACGTGGTTTTTTTTTCAAGCACAAAAATAAAAAAAAAAACCTATGTAACTAAAACATATGGTTAATCCGATCAATTTTGAAGATGGACAATTTCAACTGATTCAAAATCAAACTAAAACCCAGCATGGAAATTATAAATTTTCATTATTTCGAAGATTTGTATGTTGTTATCATGTTGTAATGTGTATCAGGTATTAGGTTATCTAGAACTCGCATACCTTCGATGCATCAGGAGGATACCAAAAAATGCGGACTCGCGAATATGTTATAAAAATTTCGAGAAAAATTTGTAATGGTTTAGAAATTTTCCAAAATATCCCTATATTTTTTAATTTCTTTATTGGTGATTTTTTTAAATACATAATTGCAATTTTTGCTTTTACAAGTGCTAATTTATTATTGTTTTGTGGAAAATTTTCAACTGTTTATGGAAATTTTGCATTATTTGCAGTAATTCTATATTTATTTAATACTCATACCCTGATTTCTTTATTGGCAATTTCCAATTCTATTATGGAAAATTTCTATTTTTTCTCTGATAAATAATCTAGAGCTGGCTCATCTCTCAAAATTTCTAATTCTTCATTGAAATTTTATTTTGATATTGACTCGTGGAATCCAATGATGCCATACTAAACATATTTTCTCGGTCACTCTGATGTCTTTCGAATAATTTCCCAAGGAACTTCTATTCCATATCTCGAATATGCTTCAGTCAATGGTCTTTTCATAAGCGCCTCATAAAAGAATGAATTTATTATAAATCAATTATCATTTTGGAGTTCGGATCATTCGATTTATCCAATTAACCAAATTATGAATGATGTATGATATAATATCCCATTAGGTCCATTGGGTTGATATGACAATTGTTATTTGTACAAACTACTACAGACTTTTTAGTTAAAAAAATTATGTTGAGCTTTTTAATGGAATGTCTTTACTTGTCATAAGACGAGTTTGTACCTTCCCATTTAATTCCACCACTTGATTGTACCTTGACAGATACGTATTTCGACCTCAACAGTAAGGTCGTCTTCAGTGTTTCGTACTTGACTCGACTTAGGTTATACAAAACTTTTAGGTTTTAAAAAACGTCCTGGAAGTCGTATTGTTTGAACTACTTAATCATCCAAGTCCGTGAACCCAGTGCTTCTAAGGCCCTACAAAAAAGGCTTAGTCATTGTGCAGCTTGATGTTGACTCAAGATAATTTTGGTTACCTTGTCTCTATGCTTATTTCATCGGATTGGGTACATACCGATGATGAGGACATTAGGGGAAACTGGACACACATGATCCCCACTTTTTGTTTAGGATATTTCTCGATGTAACATGCACAGATTTGCACGCTTCTTGATGGACTTGATAAAAAATTTAATAAGCTATTCAAAAACGTCATTGGAAGCAATTATTTGTTCATGAAAGTTACCGAAAAATCGATTTTGCCGAAAGATAGAAAATTTGGCATTTTCAAAACTTGCGGGAGACTTGATCCCCATATAGGGGGAAATTAATCCCTTTATGAGCTGAACATGTTTAGGTTCTTCCAAATCTAATGAAAGGTTGAATTGGTCTTACCTCAAATCCTAATAATTCTTAATAGTCTGCCGTAACATCAATCGTGCTAGTATTTTAGTTCTCGAATAGAGTAATAGTGACAGATAGAATGTCTGCTATAGCAACAAAATTGGTCATTTTCTCCAATAACTCCACTTTTCTTTCTAACCATTCACTCCACTGACAGTGATCATACCACGACAACCATGATGTTCCCAAGAGGATCTCTCTTTGTGATTGATACAGTTATGATACCAAAAATGGTTGATCGATACATAAATATATGGTCATATGGAATGGGTCATCGTTCTCACCGGCAGTCTTGAGGTAGTAGAGCAAAATTGTTCAAAAAGGTCTTTTTGCCCTCAGATGCATTCAATCTATTCTACAAGCATTCTAAGTAGCTGAAAAAGTGACCCATTCTCACCCCTATGTGACCCATTGCCTCCCCCTTGAGATCGCCAGACTACTAACAATACCACAACCGTGATAATACCAGAATGATGGCTTCATACATCAATATGGTACTATCACGCATCATCATTTTTGTAATGCGTGTTATTATTACACTAATGCGATTTCTCTTTAACGACTGGCCAAAAGATGTTGAATGAGCCTATTATTTAAAATTCTTGAGGAAGATTTACAAATAAATGGTGATTGTAAGCAAACTTCTCCTAGTTCAAACGGAAAAAAAAAATTAATACCTGATCGAACAATACTGATTTTAAGCCCTGTGATTTGTTGAGTATTTTCAAAGCTTAATTTACACTCTTTTTCATTGAAAATAATGTTCAAATGCATTTAATAATCAATCAAAACTAAGTGTGTTCAACTACACTTTGTTCTGGTTAATGAAATGAGGAAAATTCAAATTGCGCGTGTATTGTCTGATTGACAAAATTAAAGAGAATTAAAATGTATTTATACTTTTTAACTAGATAAGAATTTTAACAGATCAATTAGTTATAGACAATACAATAATATGCGACGATAGACAACAAACGCCTTAATATATGCAATATCGGGATCAAGTGTGTCCAAACTGTGGGGGATCAAGTGTGTCCATGTTGAGTATTTATCTTGTTTTGTTTTTTGTATTCAATGGAAAATAAGCAATAGTTAATTGAATGAATTTATTCAATTCTACAATAATAAAACTTTGTCCAGTAAAAATTTGGTACGTTTTGGTTGGACATATTCAAAGTTATTAAACTTTTCTCCTTTGAAGAAAAAAAGGATTGAGAATGCTTAAATAATAAAACCTCTCTAAAACCCATTTACATCAAGTAACTAATATCAAATGTTACTCAGATTCAATAATCTATCTAACGGATTCGTTTGCACATATCACTGGTATAAAAATGTGATTAGTTTTCGAGAAAACAGAGGGGGATCATGTGTCCCCGGGGATCATGTGTGTCCAGTTTCCCCTACAAATGTCATGATTGATCACCCGAGAAGTCGTGGGCTGAACTTGAGAGCAATCACTGGCTTAACGTTCAGGATGACCCATCTTATCTGAGTGTTCAGAATGATTCAAACATTTCAACTTCATTTGCATGCTCTTAGAATCGAAATCTTCCCAAAGTTTCGGATAACTGAGTTTTCAGGGTCAGTCAAATTTGAGCTCCCATATTTTTTTCTGTAAAACCAATATCTAGATGAACAATTTTACTGAAGAAAATGGTGGTCTAGCTCTCTTTTGTGATTTAATAGACAATCTAAAACGCTGGGCATATATGACCCATCCGTCCTGAAAGGGTTGAGATTTGTTTTGGAATTCAATTTCAATCGTTATTATAACACTATTTATTACCTAGATTGTTTTAGGAATTGGAGTGATTTTTTTCTGGAACACTGACACTTTTTTCATATCGCCGGACTCTTCTTAGTTCTAAGACCCTTTTATGAATTTAAAAAGCATTTTATTTAGAATTTCATGTTGATTTTTTAAATTAAAACTTCTCTATGTCATAACCTTTTTCATACGCACTACTAGAATTTTGTGCATTATTGATCGAAAATTTAAAATGCACCTAAATGTTCTAATTAGGTGCATTATTCAATTTTCGATCAATTAGCCTCATTATTCAATATCATAAGAACTAGGCTTCTTAATCCTAATTGCCTACATGTATTGCTTGGACGAATTTTAAATTCCAAGATCTTCCTAATTTTCAAAAATAATTATTCTGGAGTTGCAAGGTAGTTCAGAATAGTTAAAAGAAATTCTTCGGAGTCTCCACGGAAAAATCTTCAGTATTTCAACGATTTTTTTTTCGAAATTCTGTGGAAAAGTTCCTAAAAAAGGTTCGGTAGAAATTTTGAAGAACTAGAAGAATCCGTAGAAGGATCCTAAATGCATATTTACGATGAAAATTCCAATAAACATCAAATTCGAAGAACTTCCGGTATAAATTAGAAAAAAATCCAGCTTACTTTTTTTACAGAATCTCTAAAGATTTTTTCAAAATCCTGGGCAACTTTAATGAATCTTCAAAGGAAATTCTTCTAAATTTCCAATGGATTTTTTTTCGTTTTTAAAAAAAATCTTAGAAATTTTTAGCAGCTTTTTTTAATTTCCAAAAGAAATTATTTGGAATATGCCAAAATATTTCCGATGGAAATTCCTAAGATTTTTCAGTAGAAAATCGAAAAAAGTTCATCTAAAACACCAATAATGAATTTCCCGAGGATATTCCGATGTTTTACAAGTGGAAATAACGAAAAAATTGAACTTTTGTAGTACTTGTGGTGGTTGTACTTTAGAGGCAATTCCAATAGGAATTCCTTAGAAAATTAAATCAAAATTTTAAAGATTTTCTGATGTGAAAATTCCTTAAAATTTTTAAATCATTTCTTGTGCTTCTTTGCATGGTAAAGATTTAAAGCAATGTTTAGCTGAACCTACAAAGAAATCAAAATGACTTTCCGAAGAAGAATGAATTTCCCATGAAATTTTGGAAGAATTTATGGTGCAAATTAAAAAAAAAACACGAACCTTGTGAATTCTAAAGATTTATTCTTTGAAAATCCAAAGTATTTGTTGAAGATAATCCATAGACTCTTCCGTGGAAATTCTAAATAATGCCTCGAATAAAAAAAATATTTGGAAAATTTAAAAAAATGTGATAGAATTCACAAAGAGCGTAAAAAATTTCATTTCAAAATTCCAAATTTGAAAACAAAAATCCAAAACAAAAAATCAACGGTAATATCAAAGTGTTTCATGTGGCATTGGCTTTTAATTTCTCATGAAAATTCAGAAGATTTCTTCTTGAAAAATTTAGAAGTCTTCTTCTTCTTCTATGGCTCCATATTCCAACTGGAAGTTGGTCTGCTTTTCAACTTAGTTTATTCTTTTAGCATTTCCTCAGTTATAAATTGAAAGTTTTAAATGCCAGCAATTGTACGATTATATATCTTGTGTAGCAAGTACGAAGGATACATTATACCTAGGATGTCGACAATGTTTGACACCCGAAAACATCCTAGACAGGAACGAGAATCGAACTCGTCATCTCCGGATTGGCAATCCTATGCCTTTGGTCGTAAGGCTAACTGGAGACTAAACATTTTAAAGTGCACTCCCAAAATGTTCGAAAAACTTATTTTGGAAATGAAATAGAATTTCTGGTGAAGATTCGGAAGAACTTGTCGAAGAAATTCATTAGAATGTAAAAAATATGAAAATATGAACATTTTTTCCACCGAAAATTATATGTATTTCCCACGAGACTGTTTTGAATTTTCAGACAGAATTCACATAGAATTTTTTCGGCATTTACACTGGCGATATTTTGTTTTTTTCATGACCAATTTGTAGAAAAATTACAAGCAAAATTTTCCAGAGAAAATTGTTCAAAAACATTCTGAATGCCAGCACTTTATCAGGATTATATGAAGTAAGGTCAAAGTTTTTACAGGAAATTTTTTACTGGATTTTTCCTGAATATCCACAAGACATTCTTTTGAAGATTTTTCTTGAATTATTGTAAAAACATGAACAGTTTTCAAAATTGTAGCTGTAGTCCGCTGATGCAAAAGTGTCGGCGGCGTGATGCCAAAAACCATCTGCGGCGGAATTTTAAAAAAAATATTTTTTCATTTTTCTTTCCCAATTTTTTTTGGTGAAAATTGAGACTGAAACGCAACCTGCTTTTTCTACTTTTTTTTTTTATGGAAAAAGGATCTAAAGCTAAGTTGGCCAAATAACTCAGACATGCATCGGCGTTGCGACCGACGCTGCGTTACCGGGTTTTCTCGATGCTTGATGCTAAATTCTTTTTAACACTGAGTTGAAAAGACGCTACGTGGGCATCGGCCCTAAGATGCGCTTTGCGTTTAATGATTAAATCATTAAATTTTGATGATTTGTATTTTTTACACCGCTATTGTTATTTACCAAAAATTTTCGTGTTAAAAAAAACCACGTGGTTCGAGAGCAACACCCCCCTCCCCCCATGTGGCTTATCGTGGTCATTTTCCAAACCCCCCCCCTCCCCCCCTATATGACCACGTGGTTTCTGGACGACCCCTAACGCTGAAGAACCCATTTAAAAATTGTATAATATACAAGGTCAGTATCACGAAATTGTTTAACACAGGATATGTGCCCGTTTGTGTCAGTATCTACTTACTTCTTAATAATATCATCTTAAACTTAAAACTTTTCGACCAATTCGCATTTAATATCAATTCAAAATTATGTTCAATTATTTAGAATAATTTGCAGTAATGTGCCATAATTTCAATCAATAGTACAGAACTAATAGCGCTGTTTTTATTGAGCTGGATTTTAGGTCACATCCCAATCAATTTTGGCTTTGCTGTTGATTTTTTGTTCATAATTCCTACTTAAAAGTTCAAACATTTAACTAAACATTCGTATTTTTTGTTGTTCTTGTTTCATTTCTATTATCACCTAAACAGGATGGCCGTAAATCTGCCCCGCAGCCAATAGCCAGCAGTCTGTCGCTTCTGTCGCGCAAGGAGTATCCCCTGTCTGTGCTGCTGGAGCGACCGCTACCCGAGGGAGTCGACCCGACCAAGCTAGAATTGTACCTCCACGAGCAGGACTACCCGGAGGGGCTGGGGCTCACCAAGGCCGAGTTCGATCAGCTGCCCGCGTGGAAGCAAACAAAACTCAAAAAGGAGCGAGGTCTGTTCTGAGAAGACAAACGAACGAATACCACCACTTGTTTTTGCACTTATTAGTACTCGGATGGTTACCACTAACTTTTCCTTCCCCTCCATGTTCTTCGTTTGTTAAAAAATGAAAGGCTGCATAGGAAAATTTCGTTTGTTTTTTTTTACCAAATGTTTTATGTCTTATATTTTGGAAATCCTTCGTCGATGTGTTTTACCTGTCTCAGTTCAAACAAAGGCAGACACAATTATATTTTTCTGGGTCTTTCCAGTTGTTCAAATTTTATTCACAAGTTATTTTGTTTTTGTTATTATGATTTTTGTTTTCACTCTCGAATTTACGTTTTTATACTCTGGGAGGGGCGCTAACGGTTGTTTTCTACTTAGATGTTGTTTTTAATTTATGTATTGATTCATAGATGGCGCCACTCCAACTTTTCGAAAATCATTTGTAACTATAAAGTGAGAAAACCACTATACTCTAATTTGTAAAAAAAAAATGAGATTGTGTATCAATAAAAGATGATCGAAAACGTATCCTCCGACTGTGTGGAGATTTCCGCTAATTTTTAAATACGAAGATTTCAGCTGCCCTCTATGTTTTAACCTTTTAACCTTAAAACCGACGGAAAGACGTGTGAGAATCCAACACTCTGCTCCCGAAAACGAGAATGCTTTATACAACTTTTTTATATGAATAGAGAAACGTAATAGCAGCGCATACGATTTCATACTTATGAATAAAATATGAAATAACTTTTCATAATATCTTTCGCCATTCGTCATTTTTTTTGTAAAAATGTAATTTTATTACCATTAGTAAGCCTAAATCGTGCATATATGTTACTCTTAATAGCAGTCTAAAATGATTAAATTAACTTCTTTTTTGCTTTTGCCCAACTGGTTTATGTAGAAATGTGTGCTATCTTCTTTAAATTATTACAACTTTAATACACTTGGAAAAGGCAAAAAGCAGAATTCCCCTTCTCTCTTGGCAGTGATAGTATGTTTTAAGGCGCTTATTATTATTATTTTTGTAAAATCCTGCATTAATATGTTTAAAATATCATATGTAGATTTTAGGTGGATCGGTTTTCATTTAAAAAACAAAAGTCACAATTGAAAAGAAAATTTCGTGTTTTGTTGTAAAAAAGAAGTACTTAAAAGAACTGAACTCTGCTCGATGGGAAATATGGAGACAAACGAACAAGGCAGAACCACTTCCACATGGTTTAGGGGAAGTTGTTCTTTTATGAACTGTTTTATGCCTGTTTGTGCAAGTGTGCGTGATGTAACGTGCTATTTGTAGTGAAACAGTAACTCTGTGTTCCATATTTACCTATATAATATTTGAAACCAAACATTGCTGAGCTCCACACACCGAATAAAAAGAATGGTTCATAATATCCGCCAATGCAAGAAAGAAAACATTTTGTGTGTGCTACTAAAATAGGATTTTATTCAAATAAATCGGCCGAAACCAAGAAAAATCACAATCACTAAAATACCAGCCTCATTGATTATAATAGAAATATACACATATACATGAAAAATAATAATTATCGACTAAAAATCTTACAAACAGCCGAACATTTATCATCCTCCCGAACACTTTACAAACGCAAACACACAAACACAGTTGAAGGTATATACCGATATCAATATATACACCATTACACGAAACGCGCATATAGCAGCAAAACAATTTAAAAAATAGTCATATACGGTCCTGATTCGAGCATATAGAATAATTAATCATTTGCATGCTTTGTAAAGCTCCGCGTACAAGCATCTTGAATGCTGATGCTATGAATTACGGCGGCAGAAGAAAACGAACAAACGAACACACACACAGGAGCTAAAGCTAAATTGTGAATGCGGAAGAGTAAGTGCAGTGTATTATGGAAAATATAAAAGATGAAAAACTTTTTACCAATTATAAGTGCGCAGCTGGTACTTGAATAATGAAAGAAATTCCTTCTATAATACATTGATGACAGTCGATTTTTGTCGTTGAATTCCACATCTTTTCAACGTTTTCACCCCTACGTAAGGTATGGCCGACCTAGCCTCACTTCCGTTCCAGAATTTCAGTTGATGTTGGCAAACACCAACAGCCGAAGAGTGTTCTCCACTGATACACACCATGCTTCGCTAACGTTCAGCAGCACAGATTTCACGTTAGAATCAAAAATTAGATTTCTGGTGCGTTCTCTTATCTCTGTCTGCCTGTTTTCCAAGATATAGGTACCACCGGAAATAAGTATAAAGACAAGCATGATACATACATATTTTCATACATTTTCATCATGTTTGAGGATCGAAATTTCGATTCATAGCGATTCGGTTTGGCTAAAATTTTGCTAGGCACCTGTTTTTAACTTGAAGTTTATATCTTTAAGTGAATTGAATACAACATCTTTATTGATTTCGGCCTCCGAATTTGGAAATAATAATAAAGACACCACTTTTTTTATGGGGCTCCATACAACGGAACTGTCTTCATAATTATTTCCCACAGAAACGCGTATAAGCAGAATATATGCATAACTGAAATTTTCATTGAATGAAAATTAAAGTTATTTTAGACCTGCTGGAAAAAAAGCAGCCCAATCGAATCGGATGAATCGAGATAATGACCTCCCAACTTATTTCCACCAGTGTATTTATCCGTGCGCCTATTTCGATCTTGGTATCGCCGTTTGAAGAGTTGTACCAAGTGTAAAACAATGCAGACATAGGCAGGCTGATAAAATACGGCAGATTACAGTAGACTGGACATGTAGTGCGTCTGCCGGAAAAGAAACCAGCAAAAGTAATGTTTAGCAGAGAAACTAGAAGAGGACGTCAGCTCCGGGGTAAATCTCGCACTCGCTGGCTGTGCGCAATCAAGGAAGATGCGCGTGCGGCCGGCGTGTAGGGAGACTGGCGACTGGCGGCCCAATAACGAGCGACCTGGAAAAAGACATTGCAATCGCTTTTGTTCCAGACAACACGGAGTGTACGATCATCATAGGATATGATAGAATCAGGTGTTCCATGGCAGGCCGCGATGTGGTTCACGGTCAATCGTACCTACCAGAATCTCGTCGATTACGATTAGGAACAGTAACGGTGATAGGGTACATCCTTGCCGGATAGGGTCGGACAAGACCCCATTGTGCAGCACTCTACACGAGAAGACCTCCCTCTGTGCTTCTATGATTACACACGGTCTTCCGGCACGAAATCCGGCCTGCTGCCGCCGCCCGCCGGAGAGTTGCCGCTATTTATGCTCGCAAATGGCTATAAGAACGGTACACAGCAACATAACGCCTCGCAAGTTATCGCATGCTTTCGATGGCTGTTTGAATTTCTAGCAGTGAAGGAGCTTCGGTATTGACGTGTGTTATACGTCGGGTCCTAGGCAGATCATTCCAAGGTGGTGGTGGCCTGGCTGGCACTTGAAAAGATGTTCGAAGTGCTTAAATCAGCGTCAGGTCAGTTGGGTAGGTAAGTAACTGACCAGTCGCATCGTTCTACTCATCTTTGCCCAGCATAGTCGTCGTGAGGTATCGTAAAGTATGCGAATGTCTTCGTTTTCTGCAGCTCTATCCTCTTTGTCGACATAAGCGTTTCACATCCTTCTCCAGAGCCGAGTATCTTTAATTGACGGGCTTCTGTGTGTAGCTATTTTAAAAACAATAATTACATAATTTCAAAAAGAATTTCGTATTGTGCGATAATAAGAACTATTGTTGTTTCAGCAATCCAATAGGATTATTTTCATAGAAGCTTGGAATGCTTCAGCTTTTCTGAAGGGTTTGTACATTTAAATAGTATTGTTGTTTTGAAAAGAGATATCTGGTTAATTCAAAAATATTTTTTTTCATTTGAATGACTTTCTTCTCGTAACTCTGGCTCCTCTGATTTGTTTTTCGCCCTACAGCTACTTTGGCTTCTCTTCAAGGCGAGCTCGGTTGTCTAGAGGCTACCGCTTCTGCCTTATAAGCAGCAAGTAGGAGGTCGTGGGTTGAATTCCAGGCTCGTCCCTTTCCTACTTTGTATTTCTATCTTAGTTCTTTCATGTTCTACTAAAACGATTCCTACTGTTAGAACCTTCCACATCAGCAATTCCCAAACCTCCTGTTACCGACGCCGATCCCAACCGAAGGAATTGGGCGACGAGGGTGGGTATGATGTTCGAAACAAGCTAACGTCTAATGACAATAGCTGGTTTCAAACTCGTTCTGTTTCTTACTTCCAGCTTGCTACCTGAAATAAATGAAAGTTGTTATGACAGTGCGTCAGAAATGCTGGGGAATTCCAGTGATGAATCATTGTTCAGAGGTTTTTCGGAAGAAGATGTACTGCGGCGGTCAGGACGTAAGACAAAAGGAGTTCCACCTGAGCGATTTGGTGATCAAGCGAAAGTGGTGCGAGCAGATGATGAGCCCGAACCACGAAATTTACAAGAAGTAAAATAATCGCAGAATTCAAAAGCTTGGCAGGATGCTATGACAGAGGAAATAAAGAGTCATGCTGTGAAAACACAACGTGGGAGTTAGTGCCGCTGCCCGCGGGAAGAAAAGCAATCGGAAGTCGTTGGGTTTTCAAGTTGAAGAAGGATGTAGCTGGCAATATAAGCAGATATAAAGCAAGGCTTGTGGCGCAGTTCGGGGTTGACTTTGATGAGGTGTTCGCCCCAGTAACAAACCAAACAACATTTCGTGCACTTCTCGCTATATCCAGCATTGAAGGAATCGCACTGAAGCATCTGGACGTGAAAACTGCTTACCTTAATGGTGACCTGCAGGAGGAAGTTTTCATGAAGCAGCCACCCGGATTCGAGGAACCTGGACGTGAGCACCTTGTATGCCGACTGAAGAAAAGCATATACGGACTTAAACAGTCGGCGAGGTGCTGGAACCGCAAATTGCATGAGGCCCTAAACAGAATGAAGTTCAAGCAAAGTCAATCGTACACTAAGGTCGTAGTGTACGTAGTGTACGTGGTAATCTATGTAGATGATATTGTGGTAGGGTGCAAAATTTCTTGGGAATGCAAATCGCCAGAACGGACGGGAAGTATAGTATCAGTCTTGGTGGCTATATCGACCATGTATCAAAACGTTTTTTTTTAAAGCTTGATGATCGAAGTGAATCGTTCAAAGACGCAACCGTGTACCGTAGTTTGATCGGTGCTTTATTATACTTCGCCGTTCACGCCAAACTGGGCATATCGGTTAGTACATCAATTTTGGGACGCCAAGTAAGTTGTCCATCGGAAGCTGATTGGTGTGCAGCAAAGCGAATAGTTCGGTATCTACGAGGAACAAGAGATTGGAAGCTTGAGTTTTCCGGAAAAGAGAAAAATCTTGTTGGTTTCTGTGACACTGATCAGAAATCTCGGAAGTCTACAACCGGATATTGTTTTCTGCTGGGAGGTGCAGCTATTTCATGGGTAAGCCGTCGACAGTAACTTTATCATCCATGGAAGCCGAAATTGTGGCATTGAGTGAAGCAAGCCAGGAAGTAATCTGGTTACGAAAGCTGTTGTATGAAATGGGAAACGTTCAAAAAGATCCAACTTTGATATACGAAGATAATCAGAGTTGCATCGCTTTTGTGCGTTCGGAAAGATCAACGAAAAGATCGAAACACATAGAAACTGAAAAACATTTAGTTAAAGATCTCTGGTAGCAGAAGAAACTACAACTTATCTACTGTCCAACGGAAGAAATGACAGCGGATATCGTAACAAACCCATTAGGCGCAGTGAAGCAACGTAAATTCGCCGGTATGATTGGAATGAGTCTCACTCACTGAGGAGGAGTGTTAGTAAATAGGAACAGTGATTCAAATTTTGACTTTTTTGCTCCCCTATGCTTAAACAATGGCATTTGCTATTTTAATAATCGTCTCAATTTTTTTAGCTAATTTGACTGTAATTTAACTGAGCACAAGCAGTTTGAAGCTTATATGAAAATTACTATGAAAACAGTAACTTTTGTGAAAAACCGTTCCCCACCATTGCCCATTAAGCTCTAAAAATGTATGAATACGTTAGCGACATAGGAAATTTAACAAGGGAAAATATCGTCGTTGTTGCTAAACGATTTGATGCTGGCAACAAAAGTTATTAGGGAAATACTGAATTGTGGGAAATTCAATTTAACACGTAAAAGAATAACATCAATATCAATAATGAGCATTTCTGTTTTCTTTATAATTTTGCTCACAAAAGTCAGATTGCTTCGCAACAACAACTGACTTTCAGCTTAGGATCTATTCTATGATAGCGATGCATTAAATATATTCAAATAGATTCTGGGCTGGTTCACGAAACGATCCTTTACATGAGCGACAATCCTCATAGTAATTTTCATATAACCTTCAAATGGCACATGCACAATCAAAATACATCCAAATCAGCTTAAATTTGGGAGGACTATTAAAATAGCAAAAACAATCGTTTAAGCACAGGGGAGCGAGAAAGTCAAAAGTTGAATCACTCTAGTGAGCATCCCTACTCATTCTACATGCAACGTAAATGAATAAGCGCTGCCAACCTAAACAACTAATAGCGGAAGTCACGCAAAAAGCTTGTGACGCTGGTGCATTGTAACTCACTCTTGTACAGATCCTCGTTGAGTTAACATCCCTTTCTTTTTTCAAGTTTCTTTAAAGATTCCTACGGGCAAGAAGGGCACCCTTCTAAAAATCATTTTTTCAAACTAAAATGTATTAGAACACCAATATTCACACAAAATAATAGCTTTTAATGCACATTGGCCATATTAGAACAATAAAAATGACGAGCTCGGTGGTCTAGTGGCTACCGCTTCTGCCTTATCAACAGGAGGTCGTGGGTTCAATTCCAGGCTCCAGGTGTTTCACGTTCTACCAAAAACGATTTCTATACTCTGCCGTAATCTGAAAAAGTGACGTATACGCCATTATCCAAAAATGGTGTTAACAAGTAGTACTCATTAAGCTCTTTAACAGAAAAATGGCAAACAAGCATATTGTAATTTAGCGCTTACATCACTTTCTGAGATTACAGCAGTACTGTTATAACATCCCACACTAACAATTCCAAAACCTCCCGTGACACCTATGAGAGGTCGTAGAGTTCCCTGCATCTTTCTTAAGGACACTCCCGGAATCCAATTTTAATAAAAATACTCGCGTTTTCACGGGCACACCACTCAATACGGGGTCAACGCACAACTGTCATTTTTATTATTTCAGCCTTGTTGCGTCGCAGCATGCGTGAAATAAGAAAAATTACAGTTGGGCGTTGCTTCCGTGTCGAGTACATTTAAATTTTGATTCCGCGAGGAGTGTCCTTAAATAGGTGTCCATCTAACCATCCTCCTAACTAACCATCGCAAGGACGTGGTCATGACAGATCTCGACTATTGGAGAGTGCATTGCTTCCATCTAAGAGATAGTGATTAGTACCGTACTGTTGTATCTGCCAGACAACTGGTTTTCGGGATATTAGGTAGTAATAAAAGAGCACTGTTACTTGTGACGGCACAAACCGAACTGACAGAATAACAATAAGAATCAGAGCGTAACACTTTCACGTCACTTCGGGTACATGTAGTCTTTGTCGTTTCTGAGTCGGCGTATCCTTTTTTTCAACCTCTTGAATGGCTTCGTCCATATCCCTCTTCCGCTTGTGGCTGTGTCTAATTTCCTCCTCCGGAAAACCAAGAAATTCCTTCTCATCGACCTCTGGTCCCGGCTGTTGCCGATGTAAATGAATGTTCGGTTTATGGGATTTCCCATGCTTAATGATGCGTAGTTGTCCTCGATGTGCTGTGGTCGATACGTTTCCAATTTGAACCTGGAAGGTATTGCGAGAACACCTTTTAATATAATTTGCTTTGAGCCATCTAGATTTATTATGAGGATTATGGTTTTTGTACCACATTTCGTCTCCTTCCTCCAAGTTCTCGAAAGGGTCCGAAATATTGTTGAAATTTCCTTTGCCTTCATTTGAAATATTGTCATGCATTGGAGTTGTGTTTTGTTTATAAATTAAGGTATCATGCAAACACCCCTATTCTTGTTTACGGACGAACGAAACTTTCGATCGAATGCAGTTCGTTCGAATCGTTTCCCCATTTGATTTTGCTGGCGTAAACGAGAATGCGCATCAGCTTTCGTTCGAAAGCGCGTTCGTACGTAAACAAGAATAAGGGTGAAAGCTTCTAAATGTAAATTGTTTTTGTACTGCGTTTTCGGATTTAACAAATCTAGCATTGTTTTAGGCTTATATCCAAATACCAACTTTGATGGACAACTTCCATCAACAGCTATGCAATTATTTCTGTAGTTAAATAAAAACAGATTGAGTTGGTCCTCTACATTTAATTCAGAAAATTCTGGGTCAATCAAAAACTTCTTCAACACATCTTTTACGGTTCTCACCAACCTTTCAGCCTGACCATTACTGGAAGGATTATAAGGAGGACTTTTCAGGACATGGATCCCTTGTCTTTTCAAAAAGTGAACAAAAGCATGAGAATTAAATGGAGGACCTCCGTCTGAAACTAGAACATCTGGTAGACCAAATCTGGCAAACACCGTTATCAACTTCCTCAGTACCTTTGTACAATCTGTTCCGTTTTTCATCAGCTCAACTTCTACCCATTTGGAATAGCTGTCAACCACTAATAAATATGTATGATGTTCAAAATAGAAAAAGTCAATATGAATCCTGCTGAATGGTCTTGTTGTTGGTATCCATTTAGAATGAGTTTTAGTTTTAGGAACAACCATCATACTGTTGCAAATGTCACACTCAGCTACATAATTCTCGATATCATTGTTAATTCCAAACCAAAAAACGCTTTGTCTTGCTAACCGTTTCATTTTAACAATTCCAGCATGGTTGCCATGCAACAGTTTTAAAACTTTCTTCTTCAAAGACACCGGTATCACTACTCTATTTTGGTACAATAGACAATTATCCATCAACTCCAATTCCCTTTGGTTTGCAAAAACATCTATATACTCCTTGTTTACCTTTGAAGGCCAACCTTTCGTCATGAATAAAATAACATTCTTTAAAAACAAATCATCTTTAGTTCTAGCCGCTATCACAGAAAAGTCAATCGGAAATTCATTATTAAAGTTTATACTATTAATTAAGTCTGAATCATACTCGTCAGGAACTTTGCTCTCTAAAGGAAAACGCGAACAGAAATCCGCGTTTCCCATCCTTTTGGATGGTCTATAGTAAATTTCAAATTCATATATAGAAAGCTCAAGTACAAACCGTTGCAGTCTAGTGGCGTAGATAGAATTTTTTCCATCTTTCCCAAATATGCCTACTAAAGGTTTGTGGTCTGTGTAAATGTAAAATTTCTTACCAAATACAAACTTGTGGAATTTTTTCACTGTGCAGACCAGGGCAAGTGCTTCCAAATGCAAAATTGGATAATTTCGTTGGGCAGTATTTAACGAAAATGAAGTAAAATAAATTGGTTTCTCCACCCCATCGATTATGTGAGCCATTACTCCTCCCAAACCATATCCAGAAGCATCTGTAACTATAACGATAGGTTTGTTTGCGTCATAGAATTCTAAAAACTGTGCATCTAACAATGCGCGCTTACTATTTTCAAAAGCTTTATTGCAGTTATCATCCCAATTAAATTTCACGCCGGTTTTCAATAAATTATATAAATGATACAACTTTGAAGATAATCTTGGAATAAATTTGTGATAATAGTTAATGAATCCTAAAAAGGACTTTAGTTCTGTCTCATTCCGGGAGCATTTGCTTTTTCAATAGTAGAAATCTTATCCGAGCAAGGTAATAGCCCTCTTTCACTTATCACATGACCCAAATGAAGAAGTTCAGTAACAAAAAATTTGCACTTATTCCAATTAACTTTTATATTTGCTTGCTTTAGCCTATCAAGTACCATCAATAATTTTTGTTTACAATCATCCATATCCGTTCCGGCTATTAAAACATCATCTAAATACACCGATACATGTTCAATTCCATTAAGAATCTGATCCATTATTTGTTGAAATATTGCTGCACTAGATGATGCGCCTTGAGGAAGCCTGTTGTAAGTATACAACCCTTTTATTGTATTTATTACCATAAATTGTTTCGATCTTTCTGATAAGGCTAACTGGGTATAAGCACCCTCAAGGTCCAGTGAGCAGAAAATTTTACAGCCAGCTAATCCAGAAAAAACATCTTGTACTGTGGGAAGTGGATATGTATTTGGGATAATGTACTTGTTGACTGAAACTTTACAATCTATGACCAAACGGATTTCATTATTCCTTTTCATTACAACAATAACTGGAGACGCCCATTCACTAGTTTTAATAGGGGTTATCACTTTTTCATTCTCCAACCTATTTAGATAGTCCAAAACTTTATCACGCAAACGATATGGCACTTCATAAGCTTTTTTAAATATCGGGACTTCTGATTTTAATATTAAATCTGCCTCAAACCCTTGTATTGGAGAGGAAATTTTTTTAATAAATACATCTTCATATTTAGCCTTGATTTCATCCACTGATTGATCATACCCTATTGAATTTACAAAAAATTGTCTCCAACTTGGAAAAAATGCATCAAGCCATGGCCTGCCTAACAAGGGAATAAAATTATTGTCACAGCTCAACACCAAGAGTTTCATTTTTTTTGAAATTCCTTTAAAGGTAACACACACATCTACTTCTCCTTCAATTGCTAGATTAGATCCATTTACTACCACCAAATGTCTGTTGCTCTTCATTAAGGCTTTGTCAAAATACTCAAAAAATTGTCTCTTTCCCATTACAGATACGGACGATCCACAATCCACCTCCATGTCGAACGAAACATCCTCAATTTTCACGTTTACAAGACAAGGATCACTAATTTTACCAACTGACGATACGTGCATACACTGAAGAACATTTGTCTCACCATCATTCTCACTTTCAGTATCCGAATCTGCTCGCATCCTGTTGACTAACGCGCTCAAATATTCATCCGGATTAGATGTGTTCGGGTTTACCATATTCACAGCATCTCTACGCATATTCTTTAATTTAAAGCACTTTCGCTTAATGTGACCTTGTACTCCACAAAAATCACAAATTAATCGAGAATAATCAGGACGCGTGGAGCGACGACCCTTCTCCTCCTGCTCCTGCTTTCGAGTCTGCCAATGCCTGTTGTTCCATTGAGTCCGCTGATAGGGAGCGTACCCTAACCTACTTCTAACTGGTCCACGATTTCGTTCCTCGCCTCCAACACTAGCACTCGGCCTGGCGGCTAATTCTAAGGTAGCTGCTATTTTATTCAATCTAGCTCCAGGAAAACCCAAACTTTTCAATGATGCTATCTGGCCCGTATTGTTGCTGTAATCCATATTTTTTGCGTTGTTTCTGGCAATTTCCCAGGTTGCTATGAGCTTTTCAGCTGTTTCTAGGGTTAATTTCTCTTCATTCAGTAACCTTTGCTGGAGAGCTTTGTCCCGGACACCAGCAACAATACGGTCCCGGATTGCCATCTGCTTAAAATTTTCAAAATTGCAGAATTCTGCCTGTAGTTTTACAGACAACACGAAGTCCTCTAGGGATTCTTCCGGTTGCTGTATTCTCATATTGAATTTTAGTCGCTGAACTAAATCCGACTCGGTTTTGTCCAGTCGCGCTTTCAATTTTTCAATCATTTCCATGTAAGGGACTTCTGCAAGATTACTGTTGGGGTACAGCAGTTTAAGTTCTCTAAAAATGGTGGGACCACTAAGAGTTATAAAATGGTCTCGCTTTTCTGCTTCAGGAACTTTGTTCATGTTAAAGAAAAATCCCAATCGTTCAACCCAGTCTCCGAAAGAACTACCTCTCCTGAATGGTTCCAGAGTGGTATTAATATTTGATTGGGCCATTTTGTAATTTACAAAAAAAAAATGTATACGTTCCTTACTGCCGGATGCACTCAAATGTTCCCGAATGAAAGAAAAATGAATAAAAACTCACCGAGGTATCCTTCGACCCTTGCCGCCGTTCTCTACTCGCGGTATCGGTCCCTTGACCAGTAAGCGAGCCGTCAGTTAACGTCAACGTTGCACTGGGAAATCGGAAACTGTCCTGTTAGCTTTCAACTTCCGTGAAATAGCCAGTTAGCTAGACAGAAGTGACGGATCACTTTACGTCGATTTATTGACGATTGTCACAGTCGAAATCTAAAGAAATAAGAAAAAATCTTTTAATAATAACGTTATAATCGGGTATTGTTTCTAACGATTTCTTTTTCATCTGCACTTCATTATCTTGTTAGCTGAAAAGAGAACAATAGCCCGCACGTTTCACTCACGACTGTTAACAGTTTGCAAAATGGCGTACACTACACAATGCATGTTATGTCTTACAATTATTACCAAAGCACAATACTGTATTAATTCTTTTCCAATAAACTTACAGCAAAAAAGGATGCCGTCGGCATCAAATTCCTTAAATTCTGTCCGGTTACTTGTTCCCGTACAATGGCGTCCAAACGTTGTAATAGCAATCGAAATTGACTCACTAACCAGGGATGCCAGATGATATTTTCATATGTCTTCACAGTCGTTTAAAAATGTCTTCAAATGTCTTCAATATTATTATAAATTCAGTAGAAAATCGAATTATAGCCGCTATTGAAATTGGAGTTTTTTCACAATCCATACGTTAAACCTAATTTCGGAAGTGGTGCGCTGTATAGCACATCACCAAATGAAAGCAGTGCACCACTTCCGAAGTTAGGTTTAACGTATGGATTGTGAAAAAAATCCAACTTCGTTAGCGGCTATAATTCGGTTTTGCACTGAATTGATAATATTAAAATTATGATTATCAGTGAGAAATTTCGAAATCCAATAGGTTTGTTAATTCAATAATCACCTTGTTTTACTAATGTGGAATAATGTTAACGAGTTTCTTATGGATTTTGTACTGAGTCGGATTTTTTAACTGAATTTTCACGTGGAAGTCTTCCAAATTTCTTTCTAAAGAATACCATATTGGGATTCAAAATTAACTGTGAAATACTTGAAGAAACATCCAGAGAATTTTCTAAAGGAACTTCTGGTAAAATTTCTAGATCAACTTCCGGATAAATTCCTGATGGAGCTTCTTATAACTTATACTAATTTCTTCTGGATGGAGCTTCTAATTACTTTTGGAAGTCTCCTAAAGAAATTTTCCGAGGAATTCCTGTTGGAACATCCAGAGGATTGACTGAAGAAACTTTCGGAAAAAGTTCAGCAGAAACTTCGGGGGGAATTCCTGGAGGAACTTAAGAAGGAATTCCTGTAGAAACTTCAGGATGAATCCCGGAGGTTTTTTTTCTGGAGGAATAACTGAAGGATTTTCCTGATGAATTTCTGAAGGATGTTCCTGAGGAATTACTGAAGGAATTTCTGGTGGTATTCTTGAAGGAACTTCTGGAGACATTTTTGGAGGTAGTTCTGGGTGAATTCTTGGAGGAGCTTCTTGAGGTATTGATGAAGAAATTTCCGAAAAAAATCCTGGAGGAAATACCAGATGAATTTCATTTCAAATCCTGGAGGAAATACCAGATTCATAGTATACTTCCGGAGGCATTCTTGAAGAGTCATTCGGCAACTTTCTTAAAGGATCTTCCAGAGGGGGAACTTACGGAGGAATCCCTGGTGGAGCTTTCGCCGCAATCCCGGGGAAAACTTCCGTAAAAATTCCTGGAAGAATTACTGAAGGAATTCGTGAAGGAACTACCGAAGGAGTTCTGGAGGACCTTCCAAATGAATTCCTTGAGGATTTTTCGGAAAACTGCCTGAAATTCTGGAAAATTTCCTGGAGGGATTACAGAAAGAATACCAGAACGATTTTTTTAAAAGAAATTCATTGAGGAATTTGCAGAGAAAACATTAAAAAAATGTCCAAAGACTTTTCTAGAAGAATAATCAAAGGAATTTAAGGAAGAATTTAACGAAAGTGTGTACAGAAAAATATATTAAGCTCTTCTAGTGGAATGTATTCAACCGTCTAAGACGAATTAAGTACTCTCCAGTTGTGGTCGAAATACGTATCTGCAAAGATATCGAAAATAATTGGTGGAATTAAATGAAGAGTACTTAATTCGTCTTAGACGGTTGAAAGTGTGTAGCAAGTTTCCTTTGAATTTCTTTTAGGGAGATTTTCCTGCAGAAATTTACCTTGAAAATTATGAGAAATATCCATTTAACACCAGCACAATTTCAATTTCTTATCGACATTCGTAAGAATTTTCTATGAAATTTAATTGAGACAATTTTCTTGTGGAAATTAAAGTGCATTTATTGTGAGAGTTGTGGAAATCAAGATGAATTTTCCGTAGTGTTGGTAAAATCACTCATAAATCTCAATCAACGAGCGCTCCCATGCGAACGAAATTTTCTGCGATTTTGAAGGAATGCATCACGCTTGAGTTTTTTATGCTAAAACGCATCATTTCACTCATTTGCCAAAAAATCATTTTGGTTTAAAAACGCGACAAACGTCAATTCACTGTTTTTAACGAAGGAGAACAAAAGAAAACCTACGATGATTCAAATGGATGATTCAACTCATCCATGTGTTTTTAGGTGCTGATTTGAGTGCGTTTCAACTCACGCTTGATTTGAATCATCCATGAGTTTTGAGATTTTGAGTTTTTACCAACACTGATTTTCCGTTTAAATTTTGGAGGATTTCCTTTATAACTTTTTTACGGAAATTATTAAATATAAATTTTGTACTGAATTTCCAATTTCAATTCTCTTGAATAAAGACAAGAAATTCATAATTTTTATCGGAAATTCTCCTTATTTTACACGAACAATTCTATGAAAATTTTCACAGAAAATTCTTTCAAAAATTCACGGAAATTTCAATCAGTTTTCCGTCGGATATTTAGAAGAAAGTCACATGGAAATACCGAAAAGATAAAATGAATTCAGAAGGAATTTAGAAAAAGTGCAGGTTCTAGCTCAACGGTTGAAAAGATTAAATCAAGTCATAGAAGAGTTCAATCTATTTTTGCCGTAAATTAGATCGGTCATTGCGTTCCGATGCAATTATTGAAATACCTTTTTACATAAACGGCATCGGAATTTTTTTAACCAGCGCTCAACTCAAAGTTAAGTGCGTATCAGGTCTAAAATGCGTTCCATTTATCAGATCTATTATAACTTTTGTAATTTTTTTGTATAATTTAAATATAGAACTCGCAGCTCGCAGAATTATAAGTAATAAATCAAATTATATTTTCTCTCGCTGGCTTATTGATTGTCTTCAAGTATCTTCGAATAAGTAGATAAGTCTTCAAATATTTTGAAAAGTCTTCAAAATGTCTTCACGAAATAAATGTCTTCACAGAGATTCAAATGTCTTCAAATCGAAGACATGTCTTAAAATCTGGCATCCCTGTCACTAACTCTCCTGTTTCCTCGTCGCCAATCTGTTGTATCTGCCAGACAACTGGTTTTCGGGATATTAGGTAGTAATAAAAGAGCACTGTTACTTGTGACGGCACAAACCGAACTGACTCGTGCGGTATATTATCTCATCTATATCAAATCCACTGTAGTAGTCCTTCGAGAGCTAAACAAGAACATCGCACACTCTTTCGTTTAACGGAACTCATAAATTCATCGATACACTCTTATTAAAAACATATCACGTACCAATATCTGTGGTAACGGATGAAAGTGATGCTACTTTCATACAATAGTCGTGGCTTGTACCACCTACGAATTTGTGCGAAATGCTCAATGCTAATGCTGTTTTTCTTTCTCGAAAATTTCTCCGATTTCTCCCCGAAAATTTTCGTGAGGGAGCATCCTGTGCTCCTGAGATTGAGTGAGCATTACAAACCCTGCATAAATGAATATAAGTTCGATTTACGTAAGATTAGTTGACATCGATTTATCTCACGTCATTTTATCCATAGAATTTTCACTTGATGAAGGGATGTGATCCAAATATAATTTTGTTCGTTTGAAATAATACGTATTGCATATATTTAGGTTAGTTCATAAATAATCTTAAAACTAATATCACATTGCGTAATTTTTAGCCCTTCGTTTCCCATGACAGCAATGATTTTTGATAACTATAGAAACAAATCGAATTAAATTTTGCTCAGTACGTTAAGCTACAAGTTCTTGATGACCGTAAAGAAAGACTATAGGAATATTGATGTAAGTATTCGTTTTGGAAATGAGGAAAAGTTGGGTAAGATGGCCATACTTGCTTTTTTTTTTGCTGCAATAAAAAGATCTTAACGACCGACGAAAGCAGCTGCATTAACTCATCCGCACCGTCGTTATTTCCACCGACTGATAGGTTAGATGGATGATGGGCATATTTGTGTTTGGAATAATAGCAGCGGAGCTTGATTTTTATTCCAAATGGCTTATTTTTACAAGCTGTAACCACAGATAACTTATTCCGTTCCATAGGTTTGGAAGATGGATTCCGAAAATTCCGTTCGTGGGAATATACTCTATGAGCATGAAAAGGTACATAATGCCAGATTAATGGTAAACTTTAGAAAATCTATTCTGCAAGAAGCCAGACCGAATAGAATTCCGTTTGCGACTCTGCACTATGTGGCATATGGTTCTTGGCTGCAGAAAAAGTTGACCTCACTGGAATCGATCAAGATGAAAACAAAGTGGTGGAATTCAATACCAAAGTACGATCTCGGTTTATAGAGTATTTAGACTATGTGCACTATCAAAATGCTAAAGATTATCTTGACATGAAACGACATATACATTATTTCCGACGGAAATTAGATGTAAACTTGCACATCAAGTATTATGTGATAAATCTCGTAGACTGGATAGGCTTTTATAGCTTTGTGAGAACAATCAATTAAACAAGGTATATCAGCAATGTTGGCCATCTCACTACACTTTCCACTATGCTTCGTTTCTGTTCTGACAAAAAAAAACGACTTCTTAAAACACAAACCTGAAACCATAAATTCCTTCAGCTACCGAGGGCGCTTTCACCGTAAGTCATTGGTGCCATTGCGGAAATGCTGTTCTTCATGGCGTCGTATCCATGCTGTTGATGTCCACCCGATAATGATCCTGTTGCTGAACCATCGATGGAAGAAACAATCACAGCACCATCCGTTGTTGCCACCAGCTGAGCAACGGCCCCCTGTTGTACCGTTTGCTGCAGCGTCGCTCCCGTTTGCTGTTGTTGGTAATGCTGTTGATCACCCATGGGACCGGCGTTGCCGTATCCGTAAAAATTGTCCACCTTGGAGAGATTATTGGCAAACCCTGCTGGTCGTATCAGTGGGAATTGTTGATCGTACTGGTGCTGATGATGGTCACCCAGTGGTGGAGGAATAAGCGAGAAAGCGTCCATCGGAGGTTCGATTGAATCCTTTTCTACAATGACCACATCGGAGTTGACACTTTCGCATAATCGCTCCGGTTCTTCTTCCTCTACAACTTGTTGAATTGGTTCTGTTGCAAGACTGGTGGATGGTGTGCCTCCTTGCGGTACTGGGGCGATTATATCTCCTTCCTGTTTATGCTTCGCTTTGTGTAATTGATATTTAACTTCACTGATGGATACGAACGAGCATTCTGTGCATTTGTATAAAAGATTGGTAGCCACATCTGCATGCATGCGCTCCAAATGCCTTCGATAAGTTGTGCTTTGAATGCTCGTGTAATCACAGTATGAGCACCGATACATGTGTCCTTCGGAGTTGTGCCTCATTTTGTGCCTTCGCATGGAATTGTGGTCGTTGCACGAAAAGTCGCAACTGGAGCATTTGAATCGTTTTTCATCGGAATGTTTGGCCACATGCGATAGCAATAAATATCTGGTTTTCAGATGCATTCCACAGATCAAACACCTCATTCGTCCGTCAACTTCGACGCTTTCCGGGACGTGTCTGCTTTCCATATGCGCTTTGAGGAACTTTTGATTCGCAAATTTGAAATCACATTGAACGCACTTCACGGGGTTATCAGACTGGAGCCAAGGACTTTGAGGTCTGTGACTCTCTTTCGGTTGATGAACTTGCTGAAGATCCCTATGGGATCGTCGATGATTCCTCAATTGTTTGTTATTCTTGAAAGCCTTGTTACAAATAGCGCAAATAAAGTTCTTTTCATCCGAATGGATCTTCATGTGGGTGTTGTTCAAACGACACAGAACAGGGGTTTTGAAGTTACACAACTGGCAAGAATAGAGTTCCATGTCTATCGAGTGTTCCCTCCACAGGTGCGTGTGCAACGTGTTCCAATTTCTAAACTCTTGTGAACCGCATTCCGGGCAACGAGTTCCGTCCGAATTGGTGCTTTCATTAACCGTATCGTGACACTTTTTGTGGTATGCTAAAGTTTCCGGTTGTTTGAAGCGAACACCACATTCTCCAAAGTCGCATTTATAGCCTTCTTCCATAGGCGTTAGGTTGTTATAAAGTTTTTTCAGTTTTGTAATTCCAGTTTGTTTGGCACCTTTGGGGCGCCCTCTGGTTCGAGTACGTTCGCGATCTTTATCTGACGGTTTTTGAGGCTTAGCCGAAGAGCTAGGAGTCTGCTGTGGCAGAATATCACTGGGATGTCCTGTAGGAAGATTGATATTGATTTGTTCCATTTGATTCAACGGCGATATCGCTGTTTCATTTATGGAATGCGTTAGATGCGACGGCGATTGTTGAGAGGGCTGTAAAATAGGCCCACTGGGTTCCATTAAATTGTCTGCAACATAGATACGACCTTGCTGTGCTTGTACGGATTGTTGTGGTTGTGATTGAATATGCGGCGGCGTTGATTGTATTGATGGTGGTTCTGAAGATTCCGGCTCTGAAGGTGCTGGAGGATCGAGGTTAATTATATCCTCCGCACAAACAAACATATTATAATCGTCCGTATGGTTGTACGGTTGCTGTTCCACAGTTTCCGACGAAGAAGCTTGTAATTGCTGATGCTCAAGCAGGTCATTTGTATGTGCTGCAATCCTGTAATCGAATATATCAAATAATAATTCTAGATCAATCTGAAACCTTGAAACTAAACATTTTTACCTTAAATGTTCCTGTTGTTCATCGTATGCTACATTTTCCGCTGTCCTATCCGGTTCAATTATGATGAAGTCATTATTAAATTCCTGTTGATAGGTTTCTTGTTCAGTCACACTACCGCAAGCGGAATCACAGCCTGTCATGTCCTGATACTGCGATCCGTTGTCTTGAAACTCGTCAAGATCGGAAGGGACCTCTTCCAAAATATTCAAAAAGCTGTCCTCCTGCATTGGTTGCGTTCCAATTTCATTGCTCATTTCTACACTATTCAAATTTTGAGCAGTGCTCGTTGGTGGAAGCAAATTTTGCAACTGTAGCTGATCGATGGTCATTAAATTAAGTTCGTCGACGGATTTCAAATGGATAGTCGGTTGCTTGAGCACGCTAATATTCTTTATAAATATCTTGCTCTTCCTCTGCGGTTGTGCTGTTTGCAGGCCTGAATCAAAATTAGCCACAGTCATCAACGGCGGAGTGAAAGTTGTCGGAGGTGTCGAAGAATTGCTGCTACAAATAGGGGTCGGAAGAATAACCATATTCAGGGCCGAGCACCCAGCTGATAATGGGGTTCCGATGCTGGATACAGACGTGGATGGACTGACAATCGGCGGAGGTGGGGTTGTGTACAAACTTTCACTACTGCTGGTCCGACTCATCTCACAAGTTGAATTGATCGTCGGGGGAGTTATGGGAATCATTGGATTCCGTAAGATATCAACATTGCGTATAAATATATTATTACGTTGCGAAGATCCTCCGGTCACCGATTCGCCTATACTTATCGGAGGTGACTGACTGTTTGGACTAGGCGCAGGAACCACGAAGCTGTATTTGCTCTCATGCAATCCAGAAGGATTTTGAAATACATTCTCTACGTTTTGGTTGAAATTCAGGTTTTGCAATGAAGATACGTTACGGATGAAAATCTTCCCATTTTGTGGAGGTTGTTGTTGAGTAGTTTGCTGTTGATTAGCTTGTTGAACGTTTTCCTGCTCAATGACATCAGGTTTTTTGAGCAACTGTACATTTTTTATGTAGATTCGACTTCTGTTCTGCTCTGGGGCGACCTGTAATTGGAAAATAAATATAATTTATTTAACAGTAAAAATGTTTTAAACTTGGAACCTGCTTAATTTAAGGTAATGTATGTATTTTTAACCACAAAGCATTCAGTAATTCTGGTCTGGACAAAATAACCAAGTGGTGGTATTTGGGATTTGGCTGTCCTTCTATTAAGCTTATTTGAAATATTCCTTAATTTTAGTTAAATACCTCTTGAACAGGTTCAACAACCGAAACTTCATCTCCGCCGCGAATTGAGGATTCGCAATTAGTTGATTCCGGGACGCGCAAAAATCGTCCATCGATCAACGTATTCACCTCAGTTTCGTCCATCATGTGATCGACCTCAAGGTGCACTTTCAAGGAATTCGATTTCCGAAACTTATTCTCGCAAGCTGGGCAGTTCAGAAAATCCGTGATATCTCGTTCTCGGCTGGGATGCTTATCGCGAACGTGATCTCTCAAATTTTGTTCCACCAGGGTAACCAGCGGGCAAAACTCACAACAGTGCACTCTCAACTCTTCCTCCCTGCGTTCCTGGCGGTCCTCCTCCAAATAACTCTCGGATACATTGGGTACCTGTACCATGGCGGTGCCCTTTTCCAGCGCCCGCAAATCTCCCAGCTCACGCTTAATAGCTTCCGATTTCTCCTCGCACTTGATAGCTTCCGCATTGCTCCGGGACTGGTTCTGCTGCTGATACTGCTGGTTGATTTGCATGGGCACTTTAACGAATATGCTCGGCAGAACGACATCGTTCGGTCCGGATGAAACTCCTGTTGAACTGCTGATGGATCCATTAGCAGCGCAGGCGACTGTTACAGCACTTGACACGGTGGTGCACGGCGGAGCAGGTATTGTGCTGAAGTATGCCGAATTGAAACTGAGATGGGAAGTAGGCTCAATACTCTGCAGTGGCGAATTGATGGGATTTGCCGCCAGCTATAAAACGCAACGATGGATTTTTTTTATTTATTATTTTGGATTGCGATGAACTACGAAGCAAACATACCATAGAATCAAATCCGAGGCTCTCCGTGCATTGATTTTGAAAAATGTCCATTCTTTCCGAAAATGGTATAGCGATCCTATGATTCCAGAAAACTATTTACTTTGCCATCATGATGGTTATATCAGATTTCGACAACTAGCTGAATAATTTTTAATTTTTAAAGAAATCTACGCAATGTTTACTTTCTAGCTGCTAGCATAAAGTTATAGCATCGCTTTTTGACAGGTAAACAGCTGTTTATAAAGTCGATATGGCGATGTGTGCGTGTGATCCCATCAAGAAGCATATTACGATGTGTTGTTTGATAAGGGCGAAAGTCGAAAACGTAAAAATTGGCCTTTTTTGCTGATTTCAGAAGGATTATAGACTCCTTGCATTGTTTTTCATTTCCATTCGGTAGATGACACGGTGCTATACCACTTCCAAAGGAAGCGGTCCTACACGGTAATATTGGAATACTCATTTTAGGAGTACTTTTTAGTCTTATTTGAGAATATGGCCAATACGTCAAAAAATGCGTACTTTCAAATCATTGGTGGAGAGTATTTTTCACTCCTTTTAGAGTATGTAAAATAAATTGAAAATGAGTGAAAAGTAGTATTTTAAAGAAAAGAAAATTTCATAACCAAACATTAAGCAAGTAAGTTTACTGCTTGTGACGGTGGTTGTTAAAAAATGAAAAGCTAATTAGAAATCCACTAGTAATCCACAACGCAGGAAAAACTATTTTGTTCATGGGTAAGTTTATATTATTGATTTGTTTCATGTTCTCTAACTAAAAATATATATTATAATTTATCTATAGGAACTATGATGATTCTATAGCCTGTTCTAGAGTGTTTTGCGTGACGATCATAAGCCTGTCAGGATATGGCCAACTAGTCGATTTGGTGATCTGATGGAAATGCAGGTCAAACTCGGTCTGGGCCATTGCTCACGACAAATGTGAGTTGAAATTTGGTGAATTCGTTTGGGAATGAAATGCTAAACTGTGATTTCTTTTTGCAGATTGATGTCGGCCCTCGCGCCTGGGTCGAATCCTTCTACCAGAGCATCCAACTATCTCAAACCGAATACAAAAGCAGTTCCGATCGGAGATCGGTTCATCCAAGGAACGCATCCGGAAGCGAGCATAAGGAAAGAAGCACAAAAACTAGGAGGAACATAAAGCCCGTTTGGATCCAGTGGAGGACATCGAATATCTTCCTGATGTATTGTAAGTGTTTGAAACTCTCGATATTGGAATGCTGCAGTAAGCGATGAGCACACTGCCCAAGGAGGAAGCTCGCTATCACTTCACGTTGTGTAGATTCTGGTATGTGCGTTCCGGTTGACGATAGGAGTATGCTAGACACAGTCGTACTATAATTGTTCCATATGAATCATTTTATTATTGAATAAATATGCATTAATACCCTCGCTTTTGTTATTATTAGCTGAAAATGAAGGAATCGTTTTATTTTTTAAAACGAATAATTTATAATAAGGTGTAAAAAGTATGCATTTTACCATTGATATTTGGGGTAAAAAAGATGCATTTTAACTTTGAGAAAAGGAGTAAAAAGTATGCTTCGTTTGACGTATAGGCAATATACTCATAAATGAGTAAACGAAACATACTCCTTTTAAGCGTAGTTCCACTTTTCCAGGATTATGCGTACTTTATAGTCCTAAAAGAGTATATTCCGGTTACCGTGTATAGTATCGAGAAATTTTGGTGAAAGTCATTGCTAATAATTGCAACTTTCGGCATTATGAAACAAAAGTGTTGATTTATGATCAACTGTGATAATATTATGTTCATGGGGCGATGAAAAATTACATAACTCGATAAATGCGGGGACGTGCACCGAATTAACACAATAACACAGAGAAACAGACGTCTCTTTCAACACACGTTCCATCGTTCACCTTTTTAACGGTTGATTTATTTTTGTAGGTACAATATTGTAGATCCAGTTGAAAACCGAACTGAGCTCTCGCGATAATCGCATTTTCTCCCATTTCCGAATGTCGCAACTGCATCGCGAGTGATGCGCATGATGGCGCACGGCTATGGCATAGATGCGCACTACGCGCGATGCAGTTGCGACATCCGGAAATTAGAGAAAATGCGATTGTCGCGAGAGCTCAGTTCGGTTTTCAAGTGGATCTACAATATATATATCTGTACACCCAAAAAAATCTGCACGTTGTTTCCACCTGAAAAAGTACGTAAATTTTTTCCACCTGAAATTCACGTAACCTTTACCTGATTTGTCGATAGAATTTGCATTCTACGTGAAAATCAGGTAAGTTCTACCAGAGTTTTGGATAGAATTCACCGGACACGTAAGTTTCACCTGAATTTTCTGAAGCATTTGCAGTTACGTGTGCACGTAAAATGTACCTGAAAATTCAGGTGGAAACAACGTTTAGATTATTTGGAGTGTACAATTCGTATATACAATATACAATTCTACTCCACACTCTACCACGGGAGTAGCACCTTCAGCACTGATGTTCGGTTAGAGTGCTTCGGGATAAACTCCCAGCGTTCCCAGTAGAAGTAGCAAGAAAGTCTATCGAAGAAATACAGGATACAGACCGAGAGAAGAAACAGAAAGGTGCGGAGTATGCCGACAGAATACGTAATGCCACACCTAATTTACTGAAGGAAGGAGATACTGTTGTTGCGAAAAGGATGACGAGGGACAACAAGCTGTCAACGAATTTCAGTCCGGAAGAAAATGGTCATACTCAAACGCAATGGAGAAGATGCAACTATATCCAATCAAAGGAAACCGGCAAAATATTTCATCGGAATGTTTCGTATCTAAAGCCACTGATACCAAGAAAGGAAGTCATCGTGGATCACATGGTCGGTGAAGGAAATGATTACATTGAGTCCCTGTCCCGAACTAGCAAAGCAGCTCAACAAACCCACCGAAAATGCAAATGCAGATTTTGGACCCTCATCGCGTTCTAAACGTGCGCATAAGAAACCTACACTCAGAAATAGAATAATCCTAGCAAAGTATAAAAACAAATCCGTTTTTATATTTTTGAAGTTTATTCTAAGACTACCTTCAGATTATGAGCTATATCACTTGATATAGCGACTCTTGACATGAGATGCCATATGCATTATTTCCAGCGAAAACTAGATGTACAAACACTGATGTCAAGATGCTCTATATCAAGTGATATAGCTCATAATCTGAACGTACTATAAGCTTTGTTTAAATAGTATACCTTTCAAGTTAGACAGAAGCTGTACGACTGTAATCAGTTTAAATTCAATTTTATTGGCATATCGGTCTCGATGCTGCTCGTATAGAGGAAGGGAGCAGCGTGTGTGCGAAAACAGGCAGCGACAAGTGTGAAAATGGTTTGAAAGGTGTTGAAGTATGCGAGGGCCATTTGAGAATAATTAAATTATCGAAGCGTCCGTCTTTGCCGTACATCCTTTCTGGGGATGGCTCGGGCAGTGAATGAAAGTCACTGTTACCGAGACTGCCAGCCGCTGTCGCAACATGGCAAATGAAATGAACGAGTAAGTGTTTGACATATACATTGCTGTATGTTGAGCAATGTCGTAGAATTGCTGGATTTTCAGCTAACAAAACCAACTTTGCTGATGTTTCAGCAACAGGAAATTTACTGAAGCAATTCCAGCAATTCAGTTTGCTGGACGACGATAAATAAATTTGGTGTGTATGTATCTCAATGATTACCAACTGGGTATAGTTCAGGACTACTGAGAAAGTGGGGGAATGTAGTGTCGAGATTGAGATCTAACAGGGTATAATATAACAGACTAATTAAGAATGTTCTTTAGGTGTGTAAGTGAGAATGAATAAAGAGAATGGGTCAGTTGGATACACGCAGAGAAAATCTACCTTTTTGAACTAAAAAATAAATTTATTGAAATATTTTTTAAACCCAAATATTTTATTTTTTAAATCAAAACTGAAATATATTTAATTCAAAAATTTTCATTGTTGTTTCTACTGCAATCCAGTGTAACTAGTTTGTGGAGTAAATATTTGAAAAAATTACAAATATAATTATTGTGGTTTTATTTTTCACACTAATCCTACCCAAAAATAAAATAATTGATAATCACAAGAAATTTTATAGGGTTCTCGCCATGTGTTTTTGCATATGCGATGTTTTCAGGATTTGGGCACGGAAAATCAAAATTTCGGACCCATTTAAAATGCGCGGGGACTAAAATCAGGCGACAAATTTTCCCAAGCTGTGAGGCTAGCTTAAAAGCTTCTTTACACCTCGGGAAAATTTTCCGCCGAAATTTGATCCCCGTGCATTTTAAATGGGGCCGGGATTTTGATTTTCCCTGCCCAAATCCCGAAAACATCGCATATGCAAAAATACATGGGGAAAAAATCCGCCAACCAAATTCCCGAGGTGTGAGGCTACCTTAAGGTGGGCTTTACACCTCGGGAAAATTTTCTGCCGGATTTTGGTCCCCGTGCGGTTTAAATGGGGCCGGGATTTTGATTTTCCATGCCCAAATCCAGAAATCATCGCATATGCAAAAATGCATGGGGAAAAATCCGCGGACCAAATTCCCGAGGTGTAAGGCTACCTTTAAAGGAGGACATGTCCTTCTTTTTCGCCAAATTGGTTCACGTCGGTAGGGTCTGTTGGCCATAGGAAGGGAACCCCCTCACGAAGAACAACAAAATACTAGAGTTCCCTCTCACTACACCACGGCATGCTACTGATTGATACTTCTGCCAGCAGCTGCAGTTCTCTTTATTCAACAATAGGTATATACAATACATTCATAACAATATTTCTTAATCTACCCAAGAGCAACTACAGCCAACTGGCACCTGCTTCCTATCCATCTTCGATCTACAGCGAAGCGTCGCACACTACCTGATATTCCAACACTCCTCCTTAGTGTGCACGCGTCGCTACTGTCCTGGCTCCTCCTAACACCGAACCTCTCTTCCAGCATCTCCTCGCCGGAACAATTCCTCTTGGTCCAAATCCGTTGCCCGTACAAATGGACCCCCGAGGGGCGGATCACTATGAAATTTAGCTGAATCCAAAATACGTATTGATAAAAATGCGGCAAAAATATGCCAATTAATATAATGCGTTAAAAAATGCACAAATGCTTTTGAAATGCGAATGAAATCTTAATGCGTTCGAAAATGCATCTAAATACGAAGTGCGTAAGTAAATGCTCGTTGGTATAAAATACATAATGCGTTACAAATGCAACAATTCGTTAGAAAATACGTTTTTTCACGAAGTGCGCTTGACTGATTTGACAGATGTAGGCTCCATATTTTGACATTGTTGTTTTGCAGCGGCGATAGTCGTAAACATTAATTTTTGCCACCAATTTCAGGAAAATTAGATGTTTTAAACGGTTTTTCCGTCGCCATTTAACAAAAGGCGCTGAACTTCATTTGTTCCCGGTGGTAGTTGGCAGAGATCGTTCCTAAATATTGCCGAATTTGCTGAAATGCAGAATGCAGATTCCGAAGGAGAAAAGGCTACTTCTTAAACCTTCCTGTTTTGGCTAAATGTTATGTGTTCAGAGGCTACTTGGTGCATTTGAAAAATTCTTGAACATCCAGAAATGCTGGTTCTCCGATTGAAATGGCCACTTTTCTATCAAATCTGGATCCTGGATAGCGACTTATGTTTTTGTTTGTTCTTTGTTCTTTTTAGACATTCATGATATAAATTTGTCATCTAAAACGTCCGAGTCATGTTTGTGTTCGAATATGCACCTATTTAAAAGTTATCTATAAGAACTACAATGAGAAAACCTGGAAATCAGTTAAATAAATGGCCAAACTCTTGGCCCAGAAAAGTGTAATCAACACCAGTGCTGTCCAATGAGCAGGTTAAAGTAGCTCGAATTTTCTCCCATCCTACTCGCTCTTTTTTGTCAATAAATGGAATCAAGCGGAATGGGAATAACTTCGAGATGCTTATTAGATAGGACTACGCTGCCGCTAACCGCAAGTCGAGCACATCTGTATATGGAGCTCCATATACAGATATGCTCGACTTGCGGTTAGCGGCAGTACGGTTCATTGATATTGCATGAAATTATTTTTGAACAGCCATATCAAAAATTTTATTTTGTCAAACTCGGAATGCAAGTTAACACAAGAAAGAAAATAACGCTTTGTCAATGGACGGGAGGGCTTATGGGATCAACCGAAATACGATGTTTTGTATATAAAAGCTTGATATGACGAGCTGCGATATTTTACAACGATTTTGAAGGTATTAAAATATTGGTAACATAAAATAGTTTGTTTCTATACACTAATCCAAGTTCGAGTTGAAACCACAACAAATGTACGTCAAATATGGCATGTCAAACCAATAAGAACACTCTTTTAATTAGGAATGCGTGGAAAATTATCCAAATGCGTTCAATAATGCATCAATGCACAGTGAAATGCCTCAATGCGTTCTCAAATGCAACAATGCTTCAATGCAATTTCAATGCACCAAAAATACGCGAATGCGTTCAGCAATACGTATGACTGCTTCGAAAATGCGTGAGTGATCTGCCCCTCGTGGACCCCACTCCGATGTTTGTACAAGAACCTCTCCAGCACATGCGTCTGCACAAGTGGCCCGACTCCGAAGCTTGCACAGCGCCTCTCGATTAGGGTGTCCCAAAAAAAATCGATTTTCGAAAAGTCATGGTGCTCAACCCTGAAATGAAAGATATACCTGTCTGGATAATTTTTGTAGAACAAACCGAATTTTAAAAAATCGTTTAGAGGTCGCGCCAGATCGATTTTTGAAAAATTAGCTTTAGGTAAAAATCAAATATTGGGGCCTTTCACAATTTTTTTTCAGGGTCACCCATTCGTTTTATATTTTTTTATTTTTCTGTGGATCTTTGCCCATATCCTCCTTGAATTAGTTTTTCGTATTGTGCGTTTTTACAGTCTGCAGAAATTTTTAAATATCGAAAAATACACATTTTTTTGACAAATTTTCGCAGTTACTTCATCCTAACACAAAATTTTTTTTTTCTCGTTTGGGAAAACTTAGATACTACAAAGAGTTATTTATAACGAGTATTTTCATAAAAAAATATCCAAGAAATGTTGATCTGGGGCTGAGATATTGCAGTTTTAGTAAATAGTCAAAAAGTGTACAAATTCGATACTTTTTCTTTACATGTTATAATTTCATCAAGATTGCACCAATATTTTAATTTAAATTTAAAAAAATCAAAAGCAAATAAATGGGAATATTTTCTAGGTAACATAGCTTTTCTTTCGGATGGAGTTGGTTACCTGAATTACAGGATTTGGACTGAGTATATGGATGGAGCCAGTTATAAAATGATATCACACCAAACAGTTAATATGTAGCAATATACAAGTAATCAGGTTTACTATGATCTCTTTATTAGTTTTGATTCAGTCATAGGAAGCTTTCCACAGCATACAAAAATCAAGGCAGGCTCAGCACGTATGTAAACATTCAGTTTGAATGTAAACATGTGTCGTCACTACTATCTTCGCACAAGCTGAACTGAGACGATGCTCTACGGTCTCAGCATGCTTACTTTTGTACTCTAATATGTCGCGTTAAAATTTGCGTCACTCTTGAAGTGTCACTTTTCTTACGAGCCTACCTTGTTGTCGGTATACCGTGATGCTTTTGATATGTCATATGACAGTCAAACAATTTGTTTCGTCGTATCAGTTTGACAGTTTTTCCATGAGAGATATTGAAAAGAGATATTGAACTTGAGATATTGAAAAAAAAAACGGAATAAACATAAAAATGACACATCAAGAGTGACGCATATTTTAAAGCCACATGTTAGAGTACAAAAGTAAGCATGCTGAGACCGTAGAGCAGCGTCTCAGTTCAGCTTGTGCGAAGATAGTAGTGACGACACATGTTTACGTTCAAACTAAATGTTTACATACGTGCTGAGCCTGCCTTGTTTTTTGTATGCCGTGAAAAGCATCCTATGATTGAATCAAAACTAATAAAGAGATCATAGTAAACCTGATTACTTGTATATTGCTACATATTAACTGTTGGGTGTGATATCATTTTATAACTGGCTCCATCCATATACTCCGACCAAATCCTGTAATTCAGGTATCCAACTCCATCCGAAAGAAAAGCTATGTTACCTAGAAAATATTCCCATTTATTTGCTTTTGATTTTTTTTAAATTTAAATTAAAATATTGGTGCAATCTTGATGAAATTATAACATGTAAAGAAAAAGTATCGAATTTGTACACTTTTTGACTATTTACTAAAACTGCAATATCTCAGCCCCAGAACAACATTTCTTGGATATTTTTTTATGAAAATATTCGCTATAAATAACTCTTTGTAGTATCTAAGTTTTTCCAAACGAGAAAAAATTATTTTTTGTGTTAGGATGAAGTAACTGCGAAAATTCGTCAAAAAAATGTGTATTTTTCGATATTTAAAAAGTTCTGCAGACTGTAAAAACGCACAATACGAAAAACTAATTCATGGAGAATATAGGCAAAGATCCACAGAAAAATAAAAAAAAATATAAAACGAATGGGTGACCCTCAAAAAAATTGTAAAAGGACCCAATATTTGATTTTTTTCCTAAAAAATGTTAATTTTTCAAAAATCGATCTGGCGCGACCTCTAAGCGATTTTTAAGAAATTTGGTTTGTTCTACAAAAATTATCCAGACAGGTATATCTTTCATTTCAGGGTTGAGCACCATGACTTTTTGAACATCGATTTTTTTTGGGACACCCTACTCTCGATGCTCTGCCAACCCTGAATGTTCCGATCCAAAGTTCCTCCTGGACTCCTGCTGACCAGCCAGCATCCTACCGAACGTTCCAACCTCCTGATGAATTCCGTCCGGCGCTACCCAAGACTTACGTGGCTGATCCATGATCCCACTGCGCCACGCGACTTATGGGGCTGATCCATGATCCCACTGCGATAACGTCGACGGCAATAACATCCCACTAAAGGCTACCTTACACCTCGGGAAAATTTTCCGCCGGATTTTGGTCCCCGTGCATTTTAAATGGGGCCGGGATTTTTATTTTCCGTGTCCAAATCCCGGAAACATCGCATATGCAAAAACACATGGGAAAAAAAATCCACGGACCAAATTCCCGAGGTGTGATAAGATGGAGAACGGAAATCGTTCCTGGGTCCATAACCTGTTGGCCAAAGGAAGGGAACCCCCTCACAAAGAATTACAACTATACTAGAGTTCCCCTCCATACACCACGGCAGGCTACTGACTGATACTTCTGCCAGTAGCTGCAGTTCTCTTTATTCAACAATAGGTATATACAATACATTCATAAGAATATTTCTTAATCTACCCAAGAGCAACTACAACCAACTGGCGCCTGTTTCCTATCCATCTTCGATCTACAGCGAAGCGTCGCACACTATCTGATATTCCAACAGGGTCGACCGATTTGGTTCCCGACGAATTTATAGATTGTTTCACCGAGCCTTATGGGACTTTTACAGGGGAGCTCGCCGACGCGATGCCAAACAAAATCGATAGACTATCATCGACTAAATCAGCGGTTCTCAACCTTTTTATTAAGAGCATTGTCCTTCATTAAGGTACTCCCTATTTGTTGCTGTAAATGAAAAAAGCATTACTTAAGACATATGACCAGGCTCACCAAAAAGATGTCTGAAGTTTTCGCTATTCCGTGAAGCTTATAATTCAAATTAAGTTTATACGTCATGCTTCGTAAAAAGAGGCTTACGACACTCTTGAAAGTAGCTTTCCACACCTTTTAAAAGAAACTTCCGAGCATCTTAAGGGCCTTGCGTTTGCAAGGGCACCATTTTCAATAATGAAGCTACGGTCAGCTGTCATCTTTTAATTCCGAGCCTTTGAAAGGAGGCTTCCGAGCCTCTTGAAAGGAGGCGTTAAAATAGTTAATTACTGATAAGAAAATTATTTTGAGCTTTTTAGTGGAATGTTTTCACCTGTCATAAGACGAGTTTATACAATCCCATTGAATTCCACCTCTTAATTGTATCTTGACAGATACGTATTTCGACCTCAAAAGTAAGGCCGTCTTCAGTGTCTCGTACTTGACTCGACTTAAGTCATATTCTAGTCGGCCTTGAGAGTTATTGGCTTAATTTTCAAAATGTTGGTGTACATTTCACTCCAAAATCGAACCTTTTAAAGAAGTCTTGGAGACCAATGATGTTATATACCAACTACCAACCCGACCAGTTAGTCATAACAATTATATCAATATGTGTTACAAATAACAATACTTGAAAAAATTTCTCTGTCAAAAATGGATGAAAGTAAATTTCACGATCGTCATAACTTGATTATAACATAATGTATTATGTTTATTTTACAAAAAAAAACAAAATTGCCAACATTTTTGGTACCGCCATCGGGGGTGACAATGGGTCATCGCTCTCACCGGCAGCCTGAAGGTCGTAGCGTAAAATCGTTCAAAAAGGTGTCTTATATTTTAGTCTTCTTGCTCTCAGATACATCCAATCCATTCTACAAGCATTCTAAGTAGTTGAAACAGTGACCCATTCTCACCCCCATTTGACCCATTGTCACCCCCGACGACGGTAGATACACAGAAAAAAAATCTGTGGTAAAAACTACTATTTTGTAGACTACGCTCTTAAAGAGGCTGCACTCATAACAAAGAGATGAAGGGTCAAAATAGGAACAGCGCATTTGCTGTCAAATCGGTTATTCAATCGAGCACAAGGTTATTAAAGGTAGGAGTATTGCGTCTCTTTGTTTTTAATCCAGGCTCGTTATACGCTCTGTTTTTAAAACTACCATGAAATTTCAGTAAATTTTACCATGGTATCAGAGAAATTCACCACTGTTTCAGTTCATGTGACAACAATCCGCATGGACCACAGTTGATTTTTACTGCGCGCATGGTAAAATCAAACGGGTTTGTTATCTGCTGAAAATCGTCGGTGCGTATTCTTAAAATAACCCTCGGAATGGTAGTTTAGACTACAATATTTTTTTGCGTGTAGGAATTGGAAAAAACGAAGTTACCACCTTCAGTATATCTTGATTTAATCGAGAAAGGCATCGTCACCGCTAGGTGGATTAATTTGGGTTTTTAACGGTTGATTTTTTTTTTGTAGGTGGTCAATGGTGGCCGGATGGCGCTTCCATCGATTTTGGTTGTGTTTGGGTAGGGTGACATTATAATGGTATATGGTAAATATATGGTAGCACCTTACACCTCGGGAAAATTTTCCGCCGGAATTTGGTCCCCGTGTATTTTAAAGGGGGCCGGGATTTTGATTTTCCGTGTCCAAATCCCGAAAACATCGCATATGCAAAAACACATGGGGAAAAAATCCGCGGACCAATTTCCGGATTTTGGTCCCCGTGTTAAAGGTAGCCTCACACCTCGGGAATTTAGTTGGCGGATTTTTTCCCCATGTATTTTTGCATATGCGATGTTTTCGGGATTTGGGCACGGAAAATCAAAATCCCGGCCCCATTTAAATGCACGGGGATCAAAATCTGCCGGATATTCTTCCCGAGGTGTAAGGTAGCCTTAAGGGTACCCTCACACCTCGGAATTTGGTCGGCGGATTTTTCCCCATGTATTTTTGCATATGCGATGTTTTCAGGATTTGGGCAAGGAAAATCAAAATCCTGACCCCATTCAAAATGCACGGGAAATCAAAATCCGCCGGACAATTTTCCCGAGGTGTAAGGTAGCCTTAAGGTAGCCTCGCACCTCGGAAATTCGGTCCACGGATTTTTTCCCATGTATTTTTGCATATGCGATGTTTTCGGAATTTGGGCACGGAAAATTCCCGGCCCCATTTAAAATACACGGGGACCAAATTCCGGCGGAAAATTTTCCCGAGGTGTAAAGCTAGCCTCACACCTCGGGAATTTGGTTCGCGGATTTTTTCCCCATGCATTTTTACATATGCGATGTTTTCGGAATTTGGGCACGGAAAATTCCCGGCCCCATTTAAAATACACGGGGACCAAATTCCGGCGGAAAATTTTCCCGAGGTGTAAGGCAGCCTTGCATATGCAAAAATACATGGTGAAAGGAGGCTTCCAAGCCTCTTGAAAGAAGGCTTCCAAGCCTCTTGAAAGGAGGCTTCCAAGCCTCTCGAAAGGAGGCTTCCAAGCCTCTTGAAAGGAGGCTTCCAAGCCTCTTGAAATGAGGCTTCCGAGCCTCTTGAAATGAGGCTTCCGAGCCACTCGAAAGAAGGCTTCCGAGTCTCTTGAAAGGAGGCTTCCGAGCCTCTTGAAAGGAGGCTTCCGAGCCTCTTGAAAGGAGGCTTCCGAGCCTCTTGAAAGGAGGCTCTGAGCCTCTTGAAAGGAGGCTTCCGAGCCTCTTGAAAGGAGGCTTCCGAGCCTCTTGAAAGAAGGCTTCCGAGCCTCTTGAAAGGAGGCTTCCGAGCCTCTTGAAAGGAGGCTTCCGAGCCTCTTAAAAGGAGGCCTCCGAACCTCTTGAAAGGAGGCCTCCGAACCTCTTGAAAGGAGGCTTCCGAGCCTGTTGAAAGGAGGCTTCCGAGCCTCTTGAAAGGAGGCTTCCGAGCCTATTGGAAGCAGGCTCCCGAGCCTCTTGAAAGGAGGCTTTCGAGCCTATTGAAAGGAGGCTCCGAGGCTCTTGAATGGAGGCATCCGAGCATCTTGAAAAGAGGCTTCCGAGCCTCTTGAAAGGAGGCTTCCGAGCCTCTTGAAAGGAGGCTTCCGAGCCTCTCGAAAGGAGGCTTCCAAGCCTCTCGAAAGGAGGCTTCCAAGCCTCTCGGAAGAAGGCTTCCAAGCCTCTCGAAAGGAGGCTTCCGAGCCTCTCGAAAGGAGGCTTCCGAGCAGGGTTGGGAAAAATCAAATTTTCGAAAAATCGAGAATGATCAAACTCACCGGCGATTTTACTTTTAAATTATCAGCGATTAAGAATCGTTTGAAAATCGGATCTTGATTTACAGCATTTACCGTTACATTTTGAACTCTTTTTCCTTACTAGCATGAAGCTATGACGCCAAATAGAAGATAAAACGGGACTGTTGGCAATTAGCTATTATTAGTAAAGATTAATGATTGAATGAAAATTCTGTGTTTATTATCGTTTGAGTACAAAATTTGAGAAGTTGTCGCCGGCGACAACTTGCCTACTGTTTTCACGTGAGAAGTTTTCACATGAAAATTGCAATCATGATCGTCTGATAATGATTAATCACAACACTGCTTCCGAGCCTCTCGAAAGGAGGCTTCCAAGGCTCTCGAAAGGAGGCTTCCAAGGCTCTCGAAAGGAGGCTTCCAAGCTTCTCGAAAGGAGGATTCCAAGCCTCTCGCAATAGGCTTGCAAGCCTCTTGAAAGGTGGTTTCCGAGCCTCTTGAAAGGAGGCTTCCGAGCCTCTCGAAAGGAGGCTTCCAAGCCTCTCGGAAGAAGGCTTCCAAGGCTCTCGAAAAGAGGCTTCCAAGCCTTTCGAAAGGAGGCTTCCAAGCCTCTCGAAAGGAGGCTTCCGAGCCTCTCGAAAGGAGGCTTCCGAGCCTCTCGAAAGGAGGCTTCCGAGCCTCTTGAAAGGAGGCTTCCAAGGCTCTCAAAAGGAGGCTTCCAAGGCTCTCGAAAGGAGGCTTCCAAGCTTCTCGAAAGGAGGCTTCCAAGCCTCTTGAAAGGTGGTTTCCGAGCCTCTTGAAAGGAGGCTTCCGAGCCTCTTGAAAGAAGGCTTCCAAGCTTCTTGAAAGGAGGCTTCCAAGCATATTGAAAGGATGATTAAGCTCTACAAATAGTTATAAACAGTTTACCTAGAATAACCTTCCTTATTTTTACAGAAATCACATATGCCAAAGAAAGCACCAATTCCGACACAATTCAGCACACCAAACAAACCAACATTTCATTTATAATTTTTTTTTTAAATGTCTGACTAGTGAGTAATAGTGATGAAATAAAATAACCTATCCTGCAGAACTTTTTGATCACTTACCTTGATTACTCGGACTTCCTGGATGTTCCGGAATGTTTCTCGATCTGAAAATCTCAGAAACCACCGTTTCCATACCACTAACCACGCCGTCCACTACCAGGACGTTAGGCAAGAAGATTCACGCTTCGATTGTGTGCTGTTCAATAGATGGTCTTCCTTCTTCCCTTTCACACTCTATCGTTTCATACTTGTTCGCGCCATAGCGAACGGCTTTCAATCTGTTGATTTTCAATTATCTTTCGATTACCTACTCCCTCATACTTTGAGTAGAACTGACCGATAAAGCCGATAAACAAATCATTCATATAAATAAAAAAATATTTATATGGGAAAAATCTAACATTCAATAATTTCATCAACTATTGGATTCGGCTTCTGGTGTTGGTCTATGTTTCTAACTATTCCCGCATAGGATTTCTGCTGACTCCGATTCAATCTTTCTGGACAGGAATTCTTCCGGTGTCCTTCCGATTGACACACAAAGCATTTTTTTAGTCGCATTTTGCATTATAGAAAATCTTTCCTTTCCTGTTGCATACCTCAATCGATGACGGAATATCATCTTCAAGGACAGTCCACAAAGGATCTTCCGGCATGGAAGGCACATCGATCTTTTTTTCTTAATCGGGGCAATGTTCAATTACTTATTCGAATGATAATTCAATGATCTTCAATAGAAATAAATAAAAAAACTTTTTATTATTCAAACAGTTTTGTTTTATTTCATATACCAAACTATGAATTGAGAAATCGTTGGTAAAAAGGTTTGGACAGGGACTAATTCTCGGGGCGATTGGCTCCATAAACCACCATAATGGGGTTTCAGCGGTGGTGATTGGGGACGAGAAAAATACAAAGGAGTAATGAACAGTTTATAATCTTCTGATACATACGTCTAAATACATAATAAATCTCTACTGTTGCTCACTAGTCTACAAGAGAGTTATAGAGAAAGATATATGGTACTGACTGATTAAATAGCACAGATTAAATGATATTTGTCGCGTAAAACGTACGATGACACTTATTAATATAAACCACTGATTATATTTACGAAGATACAATTGCGTATGGATGATACAGATTGCCGCCTACACTGTCGTAATCAGAAACTATATGCGTAATATGTAGATAAATATGTTTGTTAATAGCTGCTTGCACAAGCTGCGCGCGTTGTATAAATAGGACGAGAATAAAACAATTCGAACAAAAGGACAAAAAGAAGGAACCTAAACTACAGTTTCTCGTCAGGAATCCCCCGGGGCGTTCCCGTTGATGGCAGTAGTAACAGTAGCTGCATCGTTTCCATTAGTGGGTGTAACATTGTTGGTGGTTGGAGTGGTGGTAAGACTCGTCGTTTCTACTGCCAGTGGGGCTTTGCGCACCAGAGGTGATCCTTCCAGCGGAGCTTCTTCCAACGGAGAACTCGAATCTTCATCACTAGAAGATACCAATGGGGCAGTAGCACCGTTTGTGGCCGTACTGGATTTATGTGGAGCAGTTTCCACCACTTCTTTGGTTACCATTTTTCGATAGGCTGCACAGATGCATTCGCAAACAAAGCGATACTGACTCTGTGAATGAGGAGATAATTTTTAATTTATATTTCATAAGTACTCAATGTCTCTGTTCCACGATACTTACCACGTTTTGTACCATACAAGCCCTTTGATCACGCATTGCCTGAACTATATCCAAAGGGTAAACGGGTTCTTTCACTTCCATCAATGCGAGTGCCGTATCCATTAGAATTAGAACCCCTGTTCGACCGATACCAGCGGAACAATGAACAATGATGGGGGGATTTGCTGCACTGATGTATCTAAAACAAAAAAAAAAAAAACAATCAGATACAATTACAAGTGTAAGCATTTATGAGAGGATACACTTACTGATGAACTGATGTTGACGAAGGCATATCGTTTGGACTTTCATCGCTATCCGTATGCAAAATCCGTCGCTCTGATGAATCCAAGCCCCCATTTTCGTCCATCGTTCTTAACTTGACGTTTTTTAAGCTGGCTTCGATCTCCTGCAAAAGGGTGGTATTTCGCGCGGCACGTACTTTTTCCGTGAATTGTAGAAAAAGGTCCGGATCCGCTGGTACTCCGTGATCTGGCCAAGCAAGGTATTGCATATGCTGGATCGTTCTGGTTTCACCAGTCTTCTCATCTGTCAGCACCAAATCTCGAAAAACGAAGCTTCCTGTTTCGTCCGGTTTCTCGTTTAGGCATCTGATGGAGAATCCTTCAGATAAGGCCAAAGGTTCTTCGTCAGCCGATGGCCAATATTGGTGACATTTGGGTCGCCCTCGTTCCATGACGGTGGTCAGCATAACCACCAGATGGCTGCTTTCTTGTTGAACCATTCGCCAAAAATCGTTCACCGTGGTTGAAAGAGGGCCCTGTGTAGCAATGTATCGGTTGATTGTTCCCGTTGGTGGAATTTCCATGTTTACGTAGTTTGCGTTTATGTAATCGCCGCTTTCAGCATTCAACAAAACCACACGAGTGCAATCATCTTGAAAATAAATAGAACTAAATTTAGATTCATTGTATAATACTTTTTAATACTTACAAGGCGAAATATCCCTGTAGCGGTTCTTGTTAAGATTGTCGTTCTTCCTAGCTTCTGTAATAGCTAGATCCGCATTTTTTCTGTACATCTGCTCGTACTGTGCAAGCAATGATCCGGACGCCAATCCGTCACTCAATAAAAGCAACGATTGCGTAAACAGCTGATCGCCATTCAGTTCGCCACGTACGATATCGTTTTCTTCCGGAACGTACTGATACAGTGGTTCCTCTTCCGTATAGTCAACTAAGGCATTCGGTTTCAGCGTTAGCATAAGCTCGCCTCCCTGCCGCGAGGCACGGATCAAATTCACAACCTGTTCGTGCATCATGGTGCCAACGTCACGCCCATTGATCATTACTAATTGGTCGCCTTCGCAAATCCGTGGAGTGCTTTTGTCTGCCGGCGTGTGGGGCGCCACTCGGGACACCTGCACAGGAAGATTCAAATCCACACCACCTTTCACGTTGAACCCGAACCGGCCTTGATCATCGGCCACTAACCGTATCGTTACAAGACCTTCTTCCTTGGGTATACTGTTTTCTGGATTGTTAATACCGTTGTACGCGGGGGGAGAATCGAACATTGTCGGAATTTGTGCATCGTATGTTCTTGCACAATGCTCGATGAATGTGGGACTGAAATGAGGATCATGATTATCAATGAACTGGTTTGGACTGAAGTTTAACAAAACTAACTCATCACTCTGCTGTTCCCAAGCTTTTCTCGGAATCGACGGCGTTTTCGATGTAACTTTGTCATATGTCCGGTTTCCCTTGGTTAACGACAATAACGACAGTTGATTCTTATTATTCGTGGTTCCATTAGTGCTTTCGTTGCCGGAACCATTAAGCAACGGCGACTGAGGTTGAGACGCCGTCAAAAGACGTTTACTGGGCGAACGGATGAATATTTTTGCAACTTTACCACGCTGCCGGCTTTCTTGTACAGCTTGAAGCTCGGTGCGACCGGAATAATGGAACCTAAAGAATTACGAAGGTTAGATAGAAAACAACTCACTCGTCTAAAATATAGTGTCACCTACTTAGAACCTAGAGTTAATGGCAGGAATCGTGGTGATCGGTGCGGTCTTTGCAGACGGAAAAACGAGTGATGTTCGACACAAGCCTTCCACAGTGACTTTGCGTTGCGATGTGCGCCCATGTTGAACCCAAGCAGTGTGTCGTAACTCTCCGACTGTGAACGTGATTGGTGTATATTTGTACTAATTTTATAATTAAACTTATCGAAGCTTACCGGTTCCCGTCGCAGTTGGATGAAGAAATCTTTTCGTTTGAATGACACTTTCACCATCTTGGACCAGGAGAAGGTGTTAATGCGAATACCGTTTTGGTAGACTAGTAATCCTATGGATGATACGCCCAGGTTTAATACTTTTCCGGTCGAGTCCTGGAATATGCAACAATGTTAGAAGGCAAGTATGTCGAGACGAAACGTGATAACTCACCGTTGCCTTGTGAGAATCTATCCCGTACATATCAAGTCGTTTGGCGTGCTCAAGATAGTTGTATTCGGCATCCGCCGGTAGCTGTCCCCTATGAAGCTTGTGCAGCTCCGATATCCGATGTTCCAACTCTTCGTTTTGTTCCGGCAGTAATTGCATATCACTGAGATAGCCATGCGTATGTTCCAATGGATTGTAATCGCCTAGTTCAGCTGCAATCCAAGACAGAATTAAAACAATTTCGATGCAAATATAAGAATTACTTACACTGCACGGTATAACTAGCGAGCAGACAGGCGGTGTTCAATGCCACTGGCAGCTTCCCTTGAAAAATATCCCGTTTTATCTGCTGATAAAACTGGTATCTCGTATACTCTTCACACAGTCGGCTAGGATCTGTGATGTAAAACTTCACTCTAAAAATCAGTACCGGACTGATGTCACCCGAGAGTCGAACCGCGTTCCACTGCTTCCGGAATGGCTTGTTCGGATCAAGCCATCGCCCAGCCTCAATGGAAATTGCGGTGGCCTCGCTTCCACCGGTGCTACCGCTGTTGCCACCGGAACCGTTCTTGTCCTTTTTGCTGCTGCCGTTGGTGGCACATTTCGGCTGAAACTGTAGCCCGAAGTAGTCTCGCTCCGATAGTTCCAGATGCTGAAATACCAACTCAAGCAAATCCGATCCCTTGGCCTTCTTCTCTAGCTGGAAGGTGTGAGTGGTGTCATCGAGGAACAGGACGGTCACCGCTTTGGTTTGGGATTTCTTATCGCGCGCCAGTTCGGCACTTCTCACTTTATACGTTCCACTGAAACCACCGATTCGAACACGCTCAAGCATAGCGTCTGGCCATAGCTTGGAGATTCCGTAGTCGTTAGGAGCTGAAAGTGGAAATGAAGTAAATTTAGTTGCATAAGTGTTGAAGAATGAGAATATGTATAATTCATGTAAATAAAATGACAATGGTTTGATTCCATTAACGATTTTATAGGAATAATTTGAAAAATCTTCCGCTAAGTACAACTTAACTATAATGCCATATAAAATCTATACTGCCGTGAACCGCAAGTCAGTCAGTAACACGCAGGGTTTCGACTTTTCATTTCGATCCGAACCATTTGGGCAGCACCCCCTATTCCCGTCAATAACGTTCATTACTCGAGCGCATTACAGCCGAACTATTTGTTTTTTAAGTACATAGTTAGCTTCTGTCGATATCTAGTGATGTACAAAAAATCAAGCCATTTGGTTGGACCGCGGTCAAGTTATTGACGTTGCGGACGGAAATAGGGGGTGCTGCCCAAATGATCCCAATATTTACTTTTTTAAGCCACCAAAGTGTCGAGCGAAATGGATAAAATTTTGGCTAATTTTCCCAATATGAGGTCCATAGGTAGATACTTTTTTCAGCCCACTTGGGACAAGTGCCTGTTTATTTCGAGCATACGAATAATATAAAGATGGGTTGCTGTTTGCTTGGTTGCAACTTTACTTACGTTGAACGAAGGCAGCATGCAAACGAAAGCAGAAAATCAAAACACCTGTTCTCATTTCAAAACGTAAACAATGCGTTAGGTTCTTCTTCTTCTTATTGGCATTACATCCCCACACTGGGACAGAGCCGCCTCGCAGCTTAGTGTTCATTAAGCACTTCCACAGTTATTAACTGCGAGGTGCTTAATGAGGCTAACACGATGATACCTTTATGCACAGGGAGAGAGACAATTTCCAATCCGAAAATTTTCTAGACCGGCACCGGGAATCGAACCCAGCCACCCTCAGCATGGTCTTGCTTTGTAACCGCGCGTCTTACCACACGGCTAAGGAGGGCCCCTCGATGATTGTGTTGTATGCGTTAGGTGCAGGGTTTGAATCCAAAAGAGAATGGTAAAGTTTCTCCCTTATCGTCTTTGTATACATATACGGTATGTAGCATACCGCGAGAGATTTCTTTTGCAAGCTGTTATGATAAACAACTAATTCGGGAGGCTCTACCTCATGATAAATTTGTTTTAAAAAGCTCCAAACGCGGGGAGCACTGGTTCTGATGATGCATTTCAACTTGTTCTACACAGGTCACGGCCGGAAACTTACTTTAAATTGAGCGTGATAAAAAAATCTTAACTAAGTTTAAAATAATCACCCTGATTTATTTGTTACCCTTTCTCTAGTTATTGTACCTCACTTATGGCACAAACAAAATTGGATCGATGCCACCAATAACAAACCACAAACTTCATAATTGGTGTCTACAATGATGGACATAAACTTATTATAATCTCAATAATTGAAGGTTGTTCGAAATTAGTATATAGCATGAGTGTTGCAATAACGGTATAGACTCAATCACATTCAAATAGCCACAAAAGGATATTGAAAACATGGCATTTTCCAAAAGACAAGAAAAATTCTTTATCTACTCTGCACCTCGAACTGTAAACCTTTGAATCTGCAGGTCCTGACACTACCACATAGCCCACTCTAGATCAATACCAATGGGTTGAGTATACAGAATGACATTACTCATAACTCATAGTCAACTTTGACTCCAAAATCCCCATGGTAGTGATCATTTTCCTATCGAAGTCTCGATCTCCAATGGACGTAATCAATCTGTTGATATCGATCTCTCATATTACCACACGAAGCACATCGATTGGGGAAAATATGTGGAGGCCATTATTGATGGCGTAATGTCGATAGAAGCAGTTCCCCCGCGAGAAGAGTACGAGTTTCAACTTACTCAAGAACCTCCCAGACGTCGCGAAGAGATGCTTATTGAGCTTGTAAAATCAGTTACTGGAGTGCAACATTGTTCCGGATGATTGGAGGCAAGGGAAGGTTATAGCCATCCAGAAGCCCGGAAAATCCGCGTCGGATTATAATTTGTACCGTCCAATCACTATGCTATCCTGTCTTCGGAAGCTATTGGAGAAGATGATTCTCTTTTGGCTAGACAAATGGATTGAATCGAATGATTTATTGTCAGATACACAATTTGGTTTCTGAGGGACAAGGGAACGAACGACTGTCTTGCGTTACTTTCTTCAGAAATTCAACTAACTTTCGCTAAAAAAGAGCAAATGGGCTCAGTGTTTTTGGACATTAAGGACATAGTTGGAAGAGTACCACGATGGCCGTCAATATGGCACCGGACCTTCCACGGGTCAACCCCACACCTCCCGCACTCCTCTCCCACCAACATTCGAATTCATCGAACAGCTTCGAACAAAAGTTTAATATTCAAATTACTAACCTGTTCACAGCATATTTATTCACTTTCCGTGATAATGAACATGTTTGTCCAAAGAGTCCTATGTATTTCGGCTCGAATAATATTCTAAATCAGCAGTTTCGTGCCAATTTATTAGCCGTTCGCGATTTGGTGGGTTCATCACTGCACTTCACTTCTTCTTAAAGGGCACTGAAAAATCAAGTTTTACTCACTTTTCCGCACAGGAGCAGCCCGAAATGTTGATGGAATGCAAATTAAACATCACTTTTCGAAATCAGTCACTTGTTTGAACCGAAAACTTAATATAAACTGCAATTTTGCCCGAAAAAACGATTAAAACTGCTCGCGGAGCGAATGTCAACAACGGCACCGGCAGCAGCAAACTAATAACTAGGGTGGTTCAAAAAATAATTTTGCTCCGCCACGCTAAGTCGAATATGATTTCTCGCTTAACTTTTCAAAAGGACCTAAGTAACATTTTTTTCATGATTTAATTTGAATAGCGCAATCAACAGAAAAACATGAAAGCTTTTGATTGCAGTACTCAAATTAATTCATAAAAAAAATGTTACTTAGGTCCTTTTGAAAAGTTAAGCGAGATTTATAATTTGGGTGTCATCCGATGGTTTGGGCTGGTTTGAATAGAAGCTTACCGTGCACAGGTCGTTTCAGTTTTGTATGACAGTTGATATGGCGAGCTTGAATTTAACATTATTCTGATTCTGGCACTCCGTCATTGGGCGATGGCGAGGGGGGAGACCATATGACTGGAAGAAATATTCAATAGCTTTAACCCCATAGACAATCCATATTGAATGGTCGTTCCAATAGTTGGGAGTCGATTTAATTTAGGTTGCGAATCTTTAGTATGATAATTGGGCTTCTCAGAAGGCATCAGTGAAACGTGCAATTCAACAAAATATGTACCCAGAATTTGTCAGTGATATCTATCGCACCAGGGGCAGATACTTCTAGTCTAGTCTAGTCTACACTATCGCACCAGAGGCAGATGCTTCAAACAAAAAGTGTGACATAGAGGTGAGTAAAATGCTATTTTTGCGTTACGAAATCAATGGATCTTTCCTGCGATGCGGTTTTCGTTCAGTCTCTGGAATGTTGCTTTCAGCTATGCGGGTTCTCTTTTCGCCAGCGTTTGGAGGAGAGGCACTTTAGCCAGCGTAATAAAAGGTTCAGTTTCCCATACTAGTTTTCATATAAACTTGAACCGGCTCGCGCTTAACCAGTTTTTGTTCAAATCGGTTTTTGGAGGACACTCGGAGCATGGGACGGAATCGAATGAGCGGGGTGGTGCTGGGTCGTTTTTGAACCACCCTACTAATATTCTTCGTTTTTTTATAAATACTACACCAATACTACTACAGTATATGACAGTTTTTATTGTACCAATACTTTCAAAGCTTTGTTTTGGTACTCAACCCACCTTCACCTTAAGGGAGCTTTTGATTCAGTTTGCGTTGATGTCTTATCTGACAAACTCCACGCGTGTGGACTTTCACCACTTTTGAACAACTATTTGTACAATTTGTTGTCAGAGAAGCGTATGAGTTTTTCTCATGGTGACTCGGCAACTTCACGAATTAGCTACATGGGTCTCCCTCAGGGCTCATGTTTAAGCCCTCTTCTTTACAATTTGTACGTCAGAGACATTGATGAATGTCTCATGCCAAATTGCTCGTTAAGACAGCTGGCAGATTGTGTTGTATCCGTTGGACGCAAGGACCGTTGCAAGATATTCTGGACAATTTGTCCACTTGGGCTTTAAAGCTCCGCATTCTCTCCGGAGAAAACTGAGATGGTTGTCTTTTCAAAAAAACATAAGCCAGCAAAGTTCCCGCTCCAACTGATGGGTAAGGCAATCACTCATAGTATGTCTTCTAAATATCTCGGGGTCTGGTTCGACTCGAAATGCACCTTTGGAAGGCACATTGTGTATCTGACACAAAAATGCCAGAAAAGAATCAACTCCATGCGAACGATAACGGGAACATGGTGAGGAGCGCATCCCGAAGATCTTATCACGTTGTACTGAACAACCATTCTGTCGGTTCTCGAATACGGTAGCTTCTGCTTCCAGTCCGCGGCTAAAACACTCATGCTGAAGCTTCAACGGATTCAGTACCGCTGTCTCCGTATCGCGTTGGGTTGTATGAATTCGACTAATACGATGAGTCTGGAAGTACTTGCGGGAGTATTGCCTCTGACAGATTGTTTCGCAGAATTATCGCTCCGGTTCCTCATCCGTTGTGAGGTTCTCAATCTATTGGTTATTGACAACTTCGAGAGGCTGCTCGAACAAAACCCTCAATCTCGATTCATGAGTATTTACCACTGGTATATGACGCTGGAGGTAAGCCCATCTTCGGTTGACACCAATCGTGCTGATTTCTTAGACCCTTACAGCTCCTCTGTAACTTTTGATCTGTCCATGAAGCAGGAGGTTCATGGAATACCAGACTTTCCTCTGGTCTTTCCTCCAGACTTTGCTGCTGCAAATAACTGCAACATATAAAAGGGGCCCTCCTTAGCCGTGCGGTAAGACGCGCGGCTACAAAACAAGACCATGCTGAGGGAGGCTGGGTTCGATTCCCGGTGCCGGTCTAGGCAATTTTCGGATTGGAAATTGTCTCGACTTCCCTGGGCATAAAAGTATCATCGTGCTAGCCTCATGATATACGAATGCAAAAATGGTGACCTGGCTTAGAAACCTCGCAGTTAATAACTGTGGAAGTGCTTAATGAACACTAAGCTGCGAGGCGGCTCTGTCACAGTGTGGGGATGTAATGCCAATAAGAAGAAGAAGATAAAAGACATTTAATTCCTCTTACTTTTCAAAGAATACCTAGTGTGAGACACATCGAATTAATTAAAGTATTTAGGTTGTTCATTTTCGTAGTGAACTTCAATGGGTTTGTAAAAGTCAGTAAGTGATTACTTACTCAGAAATGAGTGAATTTTTTTAACTGTTGTGCGTTTTCTTGCACACACATACATTGAACAGACGATGTGTAAATCATTATGCAGATGGAGTTAGTGGTTGGAAAAGGATTACTGCGGTTAAAAAAATCAGTACACATGTATGAGCATGCACGTCAGTTTGTCGGTGGTCATACCTCCATTATTTGCAAGCAAATACGGGCATGCCAGCGAGGAGAGAAGCTTTTTTACAGACGAGTCAATAATGGATGACTCTACTGGTTTCGGCGTTTTTAACGTTTTTCATAGCGCCTACTTTAAGCTCAAAGAGCCTACCCAAGTAACCATGGAGCTATATATATGCTTGCATATAATACAGCCATTAAAGTTGACTTAAAGTGGAAAAAGGCCCTTTTACGACCGAAATAATGCCTTATTACTTTGACATGTTGAAATAAAACATATTAAATGCATTGCTGCATTCGTAACGCTGAACTAGTGTATCGTTGCTTGACAGGCGATGAATAAATGCATCTTTACATCGGTAAAACTTATCTAATGCAATTAGTATTTAAAATGCTGATCTGTGATTGATTACATGCTTTGATTAATGCTTGGTGGTTACTTGGGTAGTTCCGTGTATACCGCTGAGCTAGCAGCTGTGCACTATTCACTTGAGCATATTACATCCCTACCTCCTGACCACTTCTTTATCTTCACCGACAGTCTAAGTACCTTGGAGGCTGTTCGGTCAATGAAACCTGTAAAGCACTCAGCGTATCTTCTAATCGGGATACGGCTTGGGTGCCTTCTCATTGCTCGATCACGGGAAATGAGAAAGCGGACTCTTTGACTAAGGTGGGCGCTGTGGAAGGTGATATTTACGATCGGCAAATCACCTTCGATGCTCAATTTTGCTCATTAGTTCGTCAGGAAACCTTGATCAGCTGGCAGCAGAAAAGGACAAATGGGGAGTTGGGTAGATGGCTGTATTCAATTCGCTCGCAGGTGTCGAAGCGAACATGGTTAAAAATGAAAATAGGACGAGCCTTCATTCGAACCATGTGTCGTCTAATGTCCAATCACTACACTTTAAACGCACACCTTTTCAGAGTGGGACTCTCGGAAAGCAATCTCTGTGTTTGCGGCGAGGATTATCAGGACATTGATCATGTCGTGTGGGCGTGCGAGGAGAATCGCGGCCCCAGATCTGAATTAACTGAACATCTCCGGGTCCGAGGAAAACAACCAAAGCCTGTTAGAGAAGTGTTGGCGGGCCTTGATCTCGAATACATGTCCCCCGTCCACCAATTTTTGAAAGGTGCTGATGTAAGACTGTGATCTTAGTCTGCCCATCCCTTTGTCTGTCGTATCCCATATCGAATGTCTTCCTCTAGCTGCCCATTTCAATGTCTGTCGTTAACCCCTTTCGTATGTCTTCCTCTCATTGTTGTCTCCCAAGAAAATGCTTGTTTGTCCCGTTACAGATGTGAAACATCGCCAGGAATATCAACTATGTGAACATCAGCATCGTAATTACTTCACGCTTCACGGCAATTGAACCTCCAAAACAAACAAAAAAAGTCAACTTTGATCTAGCCTGGGGGGAATGGTCTTGCTTAACTACCCTATTCAAATGTTGAGTAATTCATGAAAACTGCATTATTACATGCTGAAGATTATTTTTCAGAATAAAGTGATGTATGGACAAAACCTTCGCAACAGTCGAAAGAATTGAACGGAAAAGTTTAATTGGGCACATATTGAAAATTTATACTACCCCCAGAAGCACAGAAAATTATTTTTTTGATTTGTAGGCATTTTTTTCAGCTAAACCTACTAAAAAGTCATAGAATAAGGACTCTAAACAATATGGTATCAATGACGAAGTGATAGATAATAGTCTAATGAAGCTATTAACGACTAATGCTTCTATTAGGGGAACTGCTCCTTGAATTCATATCATGTACCCAAATCAATACCAAGAATTGGTGCGCAATTTATTTTTTTCCTTATTTTTGTGATTTTGTTCAGTAGTCACGCCGGATAACAACAAAACACGACACAAATTGAGCCTAAATTGCCTGTTTTGCGAATGTTATTGATATAGGAGCATGTTATTAATAATGGAACAGATACCCTATGTGAAGTAAAATTGATGCATTCAGTCGACATTTCTATGGAAAAATCTAAAAAATCACAAATCTTTTTTGAAGCACCTCTAAATCTCCATGGATTTGGCTGAAAATTGGTCAGGAGACTCCATTTAAGATACTCATTGAAATAGAGGAGTGGCACTTTGAATCTGGAATACTTTTGAAAATGGTGAACAGGTAAATATTTTCCATCTAGTTTCGGATGTAAAAGTTAAATGATTCATTAGTGATGGCACTCATGATTCTTAAATTACTAGACAAGCAAATTAAATTTAAGTGAATATTTATTTGTCAATTTCAAATGAAACTTTGGAGAAATCTTCCGTACTTTCTTTGTTAGAGATGTTCCGTCTACTAGACTCGGACGAAGCATAAACTTATTTCATAGTCAAACATTTTGTTTTGCAAATCGTTCTCATAATGTAGCGTAGACACGCTCAAACACGTTGGATCAACATTGACTCCGCCCCAAGAAAATGCCACTAACTTTCAGTGATGTTATGGAAGAAAGCTGTCTGTATTACAGTCAGATTTAATCCGGGAGTTAGAAAGTTTTAGCTCTCCTGCTGTTCCAGTGACCCGTTTCAGACTGCCTGGTATTTCATGACCAGTCCGAGGTCACTTTGGCTTACAATAATGGATCCATAAACAAACTTCCGGATTGATATATTCGGCGCGTATTTAGTTTTATAAATTGATATTACAGTAAACACATTGGAACAATCTCACCAAATTATTCCTCCGGATAATGGAATCAAAGAAGCGAATTGTACTGCTTGTGTCCACAGAATCAGGGACGCATCACATGGAAAATGGCAGCTGAACTTTCATTATCCACCTCGAAATACCTGGTCGGTAGATAACACTTTCCCACTGTAATATTATTGTTCGGTATCTGATAGAACACCTATCATGGTCTGACGTCTCATTTGAACGCTCTTCCACTTTTAATCTTCTCGTCGATAACCGGACACTTGTGTTCAATACATCCATGGTTTGTTCTGAATCATACGCACACTCGCCTTTTAAAAAGCTCTATTTTCTTTTTTTACTGTTGATTAAACTTTATTTTAACCACTTTTGGACACAGCCAATATAACTTTCAACAATCTTTTTGCCTTTCTCTTATTTTTTCTGAAGGAACAAAAATCTGTACTACGAGAGACAAAAACGAGAGAAAGGCACGAAAATCTTAACACGATTTTCCTGCACAGCACACTAAGTTTTTTCATTTGACAGTTGGCGAGCCGGTTGAACAAAAATCAAAGCGCGGTTTGATTTTGGTTTGACCTGTCGGTGGCGGAGTCAAAGTTTGCCGAACATGTTTGAGCATTTGTAAGCAAACCTTCATGTATTTTTTGATGGTTGGTGTTCAAGTTGGCTTCGTGATATTGTAAGTCAAATAAATTGAGTGTTCTTGTCGCGGTTTGTAGAGCATATTCGATTCACTTATCACAAAATGTTGCATTCGACGCGGAATCCTGTCCCATTGTTTCGTATTGAACATTGGCCATATATATCGGACTATGGGCTCAAAAGTTAAGGCCAAAATACTATTTTTATGACACACGAGAAAGGCTCCATCATCGCTAGGTGGATTAATCTGGGTTTTTTTCTGGTGTCTCTTCAAGTGCGAAATAAATTCGTTTAATGAAAATTATCCGATTCCGCGTCGTAAAAATGGCGTCACATCAGGAGGCATGTGATCGAAAACTGCGCTCGGTATTTAGTTCAGCGGGTGTTCAGTAAAGCACTTTTGATTTTACTGAGTGATCGGCTTTTTTTTTACAAGGGCAGGACATTATCTTAGAACAGTGTGTATCGGTAATGCTTATTACCGAAACTCAGTATTCTTTTTAGAACTACTGAGAGAGCCGTAAAAATGACTGCAGAAATCAACAAAGGTTATTAAATAACTGAGCTCTCGGTTCAATTTTTCGTTTACCGAATAAAATCAGTGAATAATATTACCGAGCTGAAATTCTCTATTTAAGCGTGCGTAACTACTTTCACTACTGGGCCCCCCTTAGCCGTGCGGTAAGACGCGCGGCTACAAATCAAGACCATGCTGAGGATGGCTGAGTTCGATTCCCGGTGCCGGTCTAGGCAATTTTCGGATTGTAAATTGTCTCGACTTCTCTGGGCATACAAGTTTCATCGTGTTAGCCTTATGATATACGAATGCAAAAATTATAACTTGGCTTAGAAACCTCGCGGTTAATAACTGTGGAAGTACTTAATGAACACTAAGCTGCGAGGCGGCTCTGTCCCAGTGTAGGGATGTAATGCCAATAAGAAGAAGAAGAACTACTTTCAAACTTCATGTCATTAGTACTGGAAAATCCAGTCAGATTCACCTGATAAATCACCACACGAAGCGAAATTTTGGTCAGGGTACGTGCCAGTCAGGTCACTGTTACGTGAAAAGTATGGTCGATGAAAAACACATTTGTTTTCCGATAAATATGACGTAAAGATTTTTCAGAGTGCACACATCTAGATGGATTCTTCCGAATTTAAGCAGCCAGCGTAGTAAACGTCAAAACATAGAAAACATTTTCTCTAACAACTATACCTTCACCTGTCATAAGACGAGTTTATACAATCCCATTGAATTCCACCACTTAATTATATCTTGACAGATACGTATTTCGACCTCAACAGTAAGGCCGTCTTCAGTGTCTCGTACTTGACTCGACTTGTCAAGTATCTGTCAAGATACAATTAAGTGGTGGAATTCAATGGGATTGTATAAACTCGTCTTATGACAGGTGAAAACATTCCACTAAAAAGCTCAAAATAATTTTCTTAACTATACCTTATTTATAGTTTTAAGATGTCAAAATTAAAAAAAAAACCGAAAATCAACACAATAACTTATCTTTGTCAAAAAATGTATGTGACGACACAAATCAATAAAAATTATCGGGATACAAAACTCTAGTGCAGATCTTTCGTTTTGTGTACGCACACTCATAAGTTCATATTAAGTAATCGCATCGCACATATCAAAAAGGCATTGCGAATGTCACTGCTATATAAACTGTTGCATTCACACACGAAGAAGTTTCAATTGCAAACCATTCATAACGTATCTGAATCTACTTTGGGGCCGTACACTTATTACGTAAGCGATTTTTCTCCGTTCCCTATGTGAGAAGTTTTGTCATACAAATTATTTTTTAATTTATTTGAAGCGTAAAAAATGACAGACCCCCCCCCTTTCCCGTAAGTGCTTCACGTAATAAGTGTACGACCCCTTCGCTCTCTTGCCGTTCTCGCCATGCTGCTGTGCAGCTCATTCGGATGTTGAACGTTTCTTGGAATCATGAATCAGCGGTATCCGCCGTCATCGATACCGACTCGAATGCACATCAATTCACCATTTAGATACACACAAATGGGGAAGGTGGTGATTTGAAGGGGTTTCGTTTCGTTGCCTTATCTCCCAATAGCTGCACAAAGAAGTTCGTTCAGTGCGCGGATCGGGTCCTTGCAGGGCGTCCGAGTTCCTAGAACTCCGCTATCGTGTGGTTGCTGTGTACTTTCTTCTCCCGTGCGCTATGACTTGTGTAGATACAAGCCGCTGATAAGAAAGTAAAATTTTGTTAAATTGATTTTTCCTTTCGGTGGTCGTAGGCAGTCAATGATAGGTCCGCTTCTTGCCTTGCCCCCGAACGCTACCAGCAATTGAACAGGGTTTGCTACTTTTCGCATTTCAGCAGATACACTTGAGATAAGTGATGTCGTACTACGTGGGCAGACCACCTCGACGGCAGTTAGGTAATTTGTATGACCGGTGTTGCTCATAGCGAAAATAATCATCTGATATGGAGAAATGCTCCACACGCGCTACTATCGTTCGCCTTATGAACCAGTGTTTGTGCTTACTTTGCAGATGCAATGATAACAATGTCGAGATGACATCCTGTAAATGATTCCAGAGCAAAACGCAGATAAATCTGAATTATCTACCTACTGCTGATACTGGCTTTGTAATTAGTATGAACACCCAACCATTGTGGTTCGATACGACGTTTTTGTTCATAACTTTTGGGTACAGCAATGGATTGTATCTTAGGCTTTGGTCCGCTTCGCAAATTAAAATAAAATTAAACTTAAAAATGACAATTCAATAAATTTCAAATAACCCTGCTCGCAGAGCAAGATTACTTTTGACAGATATTGAATCATTTTTGATAGATGTTTTGTTGGGCATGCTGGTTGGCTTGGCACCAGCCATTCTTATGACCGGGGGATTTGATAATTTCCGAACTGTCACTTTTAAGTTTAATTTGATTTTAATTCGCGGATCGGACCAAAGCCTAAAAGTCTGTCTCATTTAGAGAATTAAACTTAAAAGTGACAGTTCGAAAGTTAGAAAATCACCCGGTCATAAGAATGACTGGTTCATTTATTTATTACCAGACTAAAACCGGAGTGGTTTGCGCAATACATAAAAGTCTTCTCCATTGAGCTCGATCCATGGCTGCAGTCCCTCCGCAAATCGTGCTCCACCTGATCGATCCACATTGCCCGATTTGCACCTCGCCTTCTTGTTCTTGTCGGATCGTTGTCGAGAACCGTTTTCACCGGATAACTGTCCGACATTCTGGCTACGTGCCCGGTCCACCGTGATCTTCTGATTTTTGCGGTTTGAACGATGGATGGTTCTCCCAGCAGCTGATGCATTCGTGGTTCATTCGCCTCCTCCACGTATCGTCCGTCATCTGCTCCCCACGATAGATGGTACGCAGCACTTTCCTTCCGAAAACTCCCAGTGCGCGTTAGTCCTCCACGAACATCGTCCAGGTCTCGTGTCCGTAGATGACTACCGGTCTAATAAGGGTTTTGTAGATAGTCAGTTTAGTAAGACGGCGAACTCTATTCGATCGGAGCGCTTTGTGGAATCCAAAGTACGTACGATTTCCTGCCATGATGTTTCTTCGAATTTATCTACTGGTATCGTTATCGGCGGTCACTAGTGAGCCCAAGTACACGAATTCTCCAACCACCTCGATTTCGTCACCACCGATACAAACTCGTGGTGGGTGGCTTACATTGACCTTTCATGAGCCTTTTCCTATCATGCACTTCGTCTTCGACAGCTATTATTGTTACTATTCTGGGATCGAGGCGCGGACATACAATTTTGTAATTGTTCTGCGATAATTCTCGCGAAAAGTGAGTGAGAGGTAAAAGTGATGAAACGAAAAAGGATTTTCATCTAATAGGCAAGATTTTCGTTTATCTTCCCAGGCTAATTCTGGAGAAAGATTGATGGGTGAAAGATGATCCTCAACATAAACAAAGAAAAAAGATTCTCCCTTGGCCCGAAAAACGCTTGCTTTGATCTCATTGAAACGAAAAGTCGAAACCCTGGTCAAAAGTAATCTTGCTCTGCGAGGAGGATTATTCGATAATTATTGAAATGTCACTTTTAAGTTTAATTTCAGTTTACTTCTTCAAATGAGACAGTCCCTAAATAGTCATTGATGTTAGAAGGTGAAAATATTGCTTTTTTTGTTTAAGTTTTTACTAAAAACAATTCGCATTCATAGTGACAATATGTCTGCTAGATGGTTTCAAATAAGAAGCTCTTGGCTAATGTAGGAAAATTATAAGCTGAGTTTTGGAAGCATTCGGGAAAATTTTCCATTTTTGCAAATAAGTGGAAAAAAATCCAAAAGATCGCAGCAAGCCATGCTCGCAGTTGGTTGTTTTTGAATTTGCTGTCACGCTTTTGTTCGTTCCCGCAACAAATAGATTTGGCTGATGTCTATATTTTGCATATGTACTAGAAGAAAAAGTTTATGTGATCTGAAATTAATGCGTTTGGTGACTTTTAATGAAGTGTATTTCTTAATTGAGTGCGCGAACTCGTTTAAGGGGAGTTTGTATACGGAAATGTCCTTGGTGAAATATGTGTGGCTGTGTGATAATATCAGAAATACATGGACCAATAACGAATTGCTTAGAATAGATTAGAAAGAATGAAGTGAATTGTTTGTGGACACTAACAGTGATCATCGTTTCCTCAGTTCATTTAACCGGAATTGGATCAATTTGGTGAGATTGTTTCAATATGTATTTTATATGATTCCAAAACTAAATACGCGCTGGATTTAAAAATCCGGAAGTTTGTTTATGGATCCACTATCCAATTGACAGGCGGGGTTTATTGCAAGTGAAAGTGACCTCGGACTGGACGTGAGTAACCAGGCAGTCTGAAATGGGTCACTGGAGCTGCAATAGAGCTAACAGCTTCTAACTCCCAGGCTAAAGCTGACTTTATTACAGACAGCTTTCTTCCATAATACCACTGCCGGATAGTGGGGGTTATATTGAAGATACACACGAGATACACACAAGTTTTTACTGAAAACAATTGCTTAATTTTTTGAAAGTCGGTACAAGGAGTAACAAATCTCATTGGGTGCTCTTTAAGTCTCCGCGTCTATTTCCTAACGGGACTTTTTGCTAGATACCAATAGGCCAATAAGCCGGGCAAGCGAGCTTAGAATTGCAGTTCAGGTGGGAAGTACGTGTTCCTTTCTGAGACAACATTGTTAGTAGTAGAAGGAAGAAAACACCCGGACATGGGATTTCGGGTGATAAGATTTAGAATTGGTAACATGGGACGATCATTCAGTCACGTTCGCTTTGTGTGCGGTCAGCATCAAACAATGTTTATCTACATATTTTTTTATCAATGCCAAAAAATCCAACATTTGATGAAAAATCGAATGATAGTTTATTAATGTTTGAGCTGTTATCGGTGTTTTTTTTATCCAAATAAGATTATGTGAGAGATTTGGACATCTTATGAATCTTTAAAGGCATGGTCAAGCGAAGTCCTTCGTCCACTTCGCGGTTAAATCAGAAAAATTATCCACTGTTAGTTTTGACGCCATTTATGAAAATCACGCATAAAATTTTATCTCTAGAATATTGGATTTGGCACCCAAGTACAATTTCTATCCCGAAGGGTATTGAAAGCATTGATATTGATCTCTATTATTGGCTCTCTGAAGAACCGTTTGTTTTTTGGACATGCATGCTGCATCATGTGGCTTTTCTTCAGCCTGTCTCGGCTCAGCACCGATGCCGGCCGGTCTCGGCTCGACTCTGCTGCTGCTGCCGGTATCTGCTCAGCATTGCTGCTTTGTCGGGTCTGTAGGGTGGACTGCTGATGTACTGGCTAGGTTTCGGCTGATGATGGTCGCTTCGATGGTGTCGAGCCGAAAAAGCGATCGGTGCAGACTTCATTCCCTGCTAAAAGGTGTGAGTGTGCTGTTCAATCGATGATGCGGTTGCTTCGCTTGTCCCGGTCAGAATGACTGGCTGCTCATTCGCTGGTGTCTGCACCAATCAGAACGTGGTAATGGAATGATGCAAGAATTATGCGGTACCCATATTTATAGGTTCCCTTGATCTCAATGGTTTTCATTGAAAACAGTTTCATGCCTATTGAAACAAGTTTTTCGGGTCTTATCAAGCATGGACATGGAAGGCATACTTGAAATCTGTCGATTGAGGGGCTTACCGCAGAAATTCGTCCACTGAGACGAACGCTATTAACGTTTAAAATCTTTCAACACAGCGTAACGCGGTCGATTTGAATATTTTGAAATGACACCCGGTATAGTAAAGAGAGACGTAAGTCCTACGTCAAAACGAGTGATCTGGCCGTTTCAAAAGGCCGTTGTAGGTTCAATCGAAATAGTTTTGTCTTAACAAATTCAATCGAAAATAGTGATCAATAGCTATAAGAGGATGCTATCGTTTATCTTCTATTGATAGGCATCAAGTTCTGTCCCATTTCCCAAATTAAGTTCAAATTAAATTCAAAAGTGACAGTTCTTTATCTATTGGCATTGCAAACCATCCCATCATTCGGTCTTCTGTGCAATGATGAGAAATTGATCTCAGTTGTCAGCTCTTGTTGTAGCAACATCTTCGCAACGTCAACAAAACCCGAGCTGCGCTGACTGTCAGCACCTATCAGTGTCATATGATATTATTTGATGCTCAAACTCATATTACCGTTTTTTTGATGAGTTTGCTCTAGTTGTAACGGTGATGCGGTGACGCTGTACAACGCGATAAAAAGTTCATCCGCAACCACCATGCAACTCATCTGTCTAGCGTATAAAGAAAAAGAGGGCATCCAATGCAATGTCTTAACATTTGGTTTGTTTTCACCGAAATAGAAAGCGGAATGAAAGCTTTTTCGTTTAAATACTCGCTCGAATTCCGTTACTCTTTCAGGACAGGATAGTCAGGAAATAAACACCTGTTATACCTGTATAAGGTAAGCAACTTGAATATTTCTTGCTGGTTTTGAAACGGAATTCTAACTGAAACATATTTTAGGGCGCTAAGAAAACTGCTGGATGAGAAGCTCATCGAATCTATGGCTATGAAGAAAGTAACGCGGAAGATGGCAGATATTAATTATTGTTGTCATACTGTCCTGTTGTCCTAAAATTCTCCTCTTTGATTTTACTCCATCTAAACGATTTTATAATCACAATTAAGTAAGGGCAACTAATAGAAGGATAATTGCATTTTCTAAAAGTCATGTCAAACTGTCAAAAAACCCAGATTGATCCACCTAGCAGTGATTATGCCTTTCTCATGCATTATTTAACAACGCAATCAAATGCATTATCGGGAAATTCATTGAAATCTATATTTATAAAAAAGAATTTCTGTCTGTCTTAACCTTATAGACTCGGAAACTACTGAATCGATTGGCGTGAAAATTTGTACGCACAGGTTTTTGGGGACGGGAAAGATTTTCAAAGATAGTTTGAGACCCCTCCCCCCTTTGAAAAAGGGGGCTCCCATACAAATGAAACAGCAATTTCTTCATACCTCGAGAACTAATCAGAGAATACATCAATTTTAGGCGAAACGAAGATTGTCGGGTCTGCTAGTGCTGAATAATTTGTGATATTAATTTTAAAATCACTTATATTAGCGTGCGTGTTTTATGCGAGCTTTTTGCCTTTCTCGTACAACTAAGTTGTACCGAAAGGCTATCATTTCACTCCAAATTCGAACTTTTGATAGAAGTCCCGGAGACCCATAGTATTATATACCATTCGACTCAGCTCGATGAGCTGAACAAATGTCTGTCTGTCCGTGTGTGCGTGTGTGTGTGTATGTGTGTGCGTGTGTGTGTGTGCACAAAATGCCATAAAAAACATTAGCCAAATTTTCACATAGAAACTCTTAACCGATTTTCTTGCAACAAGTTGCATCCGACAGAGACTAAAACGCTGTTGATCACTATTGAATTTCATAATAATTGCAAATTGCAAAAAATAGATAATATTAAAATAGTGATGAGACATAGTCACATAGAACAATAATGTGTTATGAAAAATGCCTTACATCTATGAATATTTTATCCGTGGCTTCCCATTAAGAGTTTCATCGCACTATAAAGATGCTCGTGTTGCACGCATTTAGGCGTAAGTATGCTCTTCGTTCAGTTTCATAGTACTATGAAATTGTGCGAAAGTCAAAATTCGAACATAGGAAATTCGAGAAACTTTTGGCAGCGCCATCTGTCGTCTAGTAGTGTAAATTTTCTATCATAACATTAGACGGTGTAACCGTTTTGCCTTTCTTGTACATCATCGAGGTGTAAGCGTAAAGGCTACATTTTATACATTTTTGCGCGAGAAAGGCGCCATCACCGTTAGGTCGATTAATCTGGGTTTTTAAATTGAGTTGCTGTAGTCATCTCAATTTTGACCAAAATGTCACTTACACCCCTCTGCTTCCAACCCCCTCAACTGTGGAAGTGCTTGCAGGGTTGTTACGGAAACAAAATCAAATCCAATCCATTTCCGCGCGGCATTAAACCCTTACCGCGTCAAATCTGCGCAACTCACAATCAAATTCTGGTCAAACACGCACGAATTATAATTTTTTTTATCATAATTTCCCGAACTAGCAACCCTATAACCAGAGACCGGCGGAGCGAAAAACTGTTGAATTGGCAACGTATGTAAATGCATGAAATCGTAAAAATAATACTGGCAGCACTTGAACTTTTTGTTTTGTTGTTCCTATGGATTCTTCTTCTTCTCCTTCGGTCTGTGACTGCGTTCATCAGTCACTTTGGGGACAGGTAGCACCGACCATATGTCTAGCGGTTTCGTTTAACGTCCAATTTGAAGGTCCGTCCGGCGGTAAAGCATCGCAGTCGTGCTTCATAGCGTTGACATTCAGTTTATTATTTATTTATTTGTCAGATTTGCCATCTGTATTTTTTGAGGTAGTTCGTAATTTCTTTGTACAGAGTTACATACCTAGTTTTTAGCAAGTCTCAGAAAGTATCCATCAAACGAAAATTGAGCTCTGATCTTGTTCTATTTCGGACATAGTAATATCAAGTGTTCTGCTGTCTCTGGTTCCTGGTATATATCGCAGTCGCCGTCGTCATTCAATCGCATTTTGTGTAGCCAATACCGGCTGTAATCGTGTCCTGCCATAATTCTATTCATAGTCCTGGTTTGGTTGTTATTTATTTCAACGTTGTAGAACCACGGCCTCGGTAGGAAAACTTGTTGCACTTCGAAAAACTGTTTACCTTTCTCTTGAGAATAATCCACATACCATGTATTTGTTTTCTTTTCAACATCATTTTTAAACCTCAGAATGGCGTCTTTCAACAACGTCTTTCTGTGTACCAGCCCAAGAGTCATCTGTCGTAGAACTTTGTCGTTCGTATCTTTCTTAGCGGTTGGTCCAAATCCCAAGTCAGTGTATATTTCTACCAAATCATATTTGGAGAACACTCTATATATTAAGGTTATGCTGTTGAAAACTTCTAGATGTTCCTTGAAGATTTTTTTCATGTATTTGAGCTTTTCTTCTTCACACTCCTCGTAGTCTATTCGTAATAATTGCGCACTCAACACATTTTTGAACGCACAACTTTTCGCTATCTCCTTGCAGGCTATAAATTCTCTTATTTTCCATGACTCCTGTGCTGATATAGCTACTAATATATTTCTAGGTGTAGTTTTGCTACACCCGGTTACTTTTCGCAAAGCTTGGTTGAGAACTACTTGTATCTTATCTTGATTAGTTTTTGATGAATTGTTGGTAACTGATGAACAATATTCTAAAACATTGCTCAAAGCTTTGCACAGTAATAACATTGTTTGTGGGTGGCCTCCATTTTTGATACTGCTGATAACTTTTAACATGTTCAAACTTTCAGTTATCTTTTGACAAGTGATACGCGTTTGTTGTTCGAAACTCAAAGACCGATCTACAATAATTCCTAAATATTTGTGACTTTTTACAGTTTCTATTTCGATATTATTGATTCTTAAATCTAAAGTGGCTTCTCCTAGTTGAAAAATTACAGCTTTGGGTTTTTCTGGGTTTATTTGTAAATTAAGACTTATACATTCTGAAAATTTATCTATTATATGACTGTGCTTTTCTTCTTTTTTCTTCTCTTCAATAGTTTTTGCTTTAATTAAAATTGAAACGTCATCCGCGAACTGCATCAAAATTACATCGTCTTCTATCATTTCGTGTAGCTGTTTAGTATAAATATTAAAAAGGGTAGGTGATAAAACGTCACCATGAGGTAGTCCATTACTTATCATTCTACTTATTTGTTCATTTCCTACACTCATCGTAACTTTTCTATTTTGGAGTAAACACATTACCCACGTTATAATTTCATTTGGGAGTCTAGCTAATGACATCGTCTCTACTAATTTCTCAGCTCGTACTGCATTAAAGGCATTTGATAGATCTAGGAAGATTGCGGCTGTTTTGTAGTTGCGTCGTTTGTTCTCTTTTATCGCGTTCACTAGATAGTTGATGCATGTTGATGTGGATAGATTTCGCTGGAACCCGAAAGACGTCGCCGGTAGTAGCTTGTTTTTGTCCAGTACCTCATGGTTTTTTTTCGAGAACTGCTGTGTTGATTGTTTTTGTGAGTGTGGGAACAAGAGAAATTGGTCTCTTTCCCTCTACTGTCATCTGATTTTTACCGGCTTTTGGTATGGCGACTACTTTAATTTCTTTCAGCTGCTCCCGTAGATGTCCAGCAATGAACATTTCGTTCATTTCTTGGCTGATGTTCTTTCTCACTGAAGGTTTGATCGCACGAAGGTTGTCGCAGGTGCTGATGGCTTCTTTCTGAACAAAATGTTTTCCCATTTTTCGGTATCCATGATGTTGTAATTGCAAACAGGTCCTGAAGTGAAGGCTTCTACGTCTACGTTGTTTGGTCCATAGTGCATGTCCATGACGCGCTCAGCCATTGTACCATCCTCTTGTACTAGGTTGTTCTCTTTTCTAATCTTCTTTCCTATTAATCTGCTGATCCTGTTCCACAGTTCCTTAGAACTTGTCTATGGGTCGATGCTATTTGCAAAATCCTTGATCGATTCTTGTATTCCTTCTTTTTTGAATCTAGTGAATATAGCTGTCATTTTCTTCACTGTAATAGCATTTTCTGGCGAACTATTTACGTTAAAGTTCTTTAGTGCTTCGTTTTTATTTTTCCGTGCTTCTTCGACTTGTTTGTTCCACCAAACCTTTGGAGTATATTTCTCGGGTACTTATTCAAAAGGACGTATGTGATTTTGTAAACAAAGATTCAAACGTCGATTTGTCCGGTCTGATAGCCCCCCCCACGCAAACCATCACCATAGACAGATAGGGGGAGGCTTCGGCTACCTGTTGGTGGTGTTGGTTTGCGTGGGAGTGCCATCAGATTGGACAAATTGTCGTTTGAATCTTTGTTTACAAAATCACATACGTCCTTTTGAGTATGTCCGAAATTGGTTGATTCTGGTATTTTTTTTTTTGTTATTCTCCTGATTTGATCCCTTAATTTTTATTTTTACATTTCTTCGTTTATCTTTTTCTTGTTAACAAACTGCTTCTTCCTTAGGTTTTCGTTTCGCAGATCCATTTCGATTAGCATATGCGCGCTTCCTCCTATGCTTTGTGGCAGGACTTGACACTCTACTTCGTCAATGTCTGTATCCGTTGTTAGACGATTAGCCAGCTGATAGTTGTTCAAATAAACCATCACCTTATTTCGCCCCGCCTGTTTGACCTCGGTAATGCGACCTTTGTACACGATCAATCGCTGTAACACCTGTGCCAGAGACAGCTTGTTAATTCGTACCTCGCCTCCCTTGTTGTCGCTCAACTCTACCATTACTCTGTAGGATCCATCGTCTTGTTTCGTGTATTGAAAGTTCTCTTGCGTTCCTCGATAGTTGTTCTCCCTCCCGTTAGTATGGTTGTCTTTTTCATTGCCCACCATCTTGGATTCTTCGTATATTCCCCTTTTCTTTGTCTCGCTTATTTTCTGTCGTACGCACTTCGTGCGGCCGCCATTTTGTATGTCACTACGGCTTTATTCACTATGGCGTCGGCACCGGAGCCGAAAAATATCACTGAACTGGGCTTCTTAATTACTATTTTAAAAATTTCCTTTCTCACTTCACTTGAGTGTTAATTTTCTTAACAAACGCCGTTTAATCTTCCGAAAAACGTACTTTTCACGAAAATGAAAAATAAAAACTCGCTCGTCACCGATAAAAAACACAACCGATCGCTTCGGACTTCTAACTCGGAATCGCTTCTTATGGATAAAAAATGTAAGCAAGTCGAATTGGAACCGCTTTTGACGGATCGATTGGAAACAAGATGGCGTCTTCGCCGATATCTTATTGTAGTATTCTATTCCGAACCTTCTATGCGTTTTATAAAATATCACTGAAGACTTCAAACTAATTCGGCATGTTTTGTTCTATTATTGGGTATGAAATGAAAACTTTATAAAATTCGGCGCATAATCCATTTATATTCAAAGAATAACAATAATAAGAAACTTCCGAACCTGTAGTTTAGCCTAAAACATTAAAACATGCAACTTTGTTGGAATTATTCACAAGACAGGTTAGGTAAGTTTGAAGCGAAATTTCTACGGAAGGTTTTCAGATATTTTAGCAGAAAACAATTCGGAAATTTTTGCAGAAAATCTTCCACAAAATTGTGTGAAAATTAATTCGAAATTTGTGAGGAGATTGCTTCTATAGTTCTTGTAAAAACTTCCTCCATTATTTTTTGCGGAAATTTTTCCAACGATTTGGACAAACATTATGTGCAACACTTCGGAAGGAATTGCAAAGGACCATTTTGGAATTTTAGTGGTAAGCTTCGAGAATATTGACGAAAATTCTTCCTGAAATTCATCAAAAAAAAAATTCATCCGGGTGTAAATTCCACACGGAAGTCTTACGAATTTTTCAATCAGGAAATCTTGCAGAGAGTTCTCCGCGAATTCCTAAGATCTTCTGGAATTTTCTTCGGTAATCTAAAAAACTACTGCAGAAATTGCTCCTGTGAGATTCTGGGAAAATTATTTTGAGAATACCTGTGGAATTCTTGCGGAAACCTGCATGTTAATGCAAAAACTTATTCGTGATATTGTTTTCGTAAATTTAAGTAAGTTTTCTCAGAATATTCTGTGGGATATATTCCGAGAATACCTGCAGAAATTCCTCTACATTTTCCTGCGGAAATCACTTTGATAAATCCTGGAGACATATTTTCCATTTTGTAAATTGTAGCGAACTCTTCGTCTGTTTTTTTTAGTAAATTTAAGCGGAACTCCTGCGGATTCTTTCTACAGAATTTCTTGCGATCATCGCTCCAAGAATATTGGCGAAATGATGTTAAGGTTATACATATACACAGCCAGTTCGTGAAAATGATGGTAAGGTTCGTCGTAAAATTAAAATAAATAAAAGTAAAAATCAATCAGAAACTAACAAATACATGTCTCGGAATTATAACGAAATTTAAGAGATAAAAAAAATCAGTATTGATGTTTTAGTCTAGAAATGTTTTGTTTTGTAAATGTCATGTTTAAAAATTTATTAAAAATTACAACACGTAACGTCCCTCCACAATAACACTTGTAAAATGCATGCCTTTCAATAAGGACTTGGAAATATCCAAAAAATTGTGTAAGCATGGACGCCAAACGGTGGCTTTTATTTCAACAACATTTTACTATCGTGAATATAGCCACATTTGGCATGCTCATAAAAAACATTAATAAAAGTATATTATAAACAGGGTGTCGACTCAAATTTGAAAATAAAATTCCCTGACTTTCCCTGATTTTCCAGACCATTCCTCAAAAAAATCCAGATATGGGAAATGTTTTTTTAATTCCTAGAAACGGAATAAAATCTCTGCATGTGTGAATAATTTAAGTCCATATGAGTTCCTGAGCTACTGGAAGCCTAATCACTTCTAGAAACAGAACATTAAGGATTTGTAGAATATCGTAGGTAATTCTGGTCGTTCACAAAGATTCAAGTAAATGCGCATAACTCCTGAAAGATTTTCATATTTCTAGACCAACATTTGAAAAAGGCGTAACAGCCCAAAATTAGATTTTACTGGTTTCTAAAATTGGCTCCAATCAATGTTATAAGTTTTCCTTCATCCACCATTAGGAATTCTCACGAACTCCTTGGAGTCGCAATATAGACATCTAAGACAACTGATGGACTTCTTCAAATCGTTGAAGTTTTCATTATCTTTCTGGAAATTTGTGTGAACTCTTGTATCTTTTGACACGACTTTTGAACTTCCAAACAGTCGGAGAAGCTTCTAAAAATCCTTCTAATGCCGTAAAAAAATCGTACGTATTAGGTATTGTCGAGAACATCGAGAAACCTCCATTGGCTCTCAAGTATGATTACGGAGTAAGCATTCTTATTCACTCTCTGTGGAGTTTATAGACTTCTAAAATTAGTTACGGATCAATCCCTACAAGCTCACATAAATCTATGCAGCACTTACAGTAAGCCCAGCAAAACATTCTAACCACTGCAATACTGTAAATAATTTGGTCTGAATTATTTATTTGAACACCGTCTTCAATTTATAGATTGCTTCACGAAGACATTCAATTCAAATTTGAGTAAATACCATACAATCTACCAAGTTTTTGGAACAAAGCTTTTGAAAAAATCTACTGAACATCTATCGAGGAGTTCCAGGATAAAAACTATCGAGACAGATTTCTTAAATCCCTTGGGATTTTTTACTTATCAGTGAGAATTCTGAGGTAATTTCTGGACAAAATTATCATAGATACAGCAGAATATTTCCCCATTAAATTGTTTTAAAAACATCAGCAGCGAATTTAAAACTGAAACATTACCATTGATAACAACATTATCCGCCTCTTGCGTCTAAGCATAATTATGGAATATCGAGTAATGTCTTATTGAGACCTTCGCCACCTACGTATATGAGGTAGACCATATGATGCTTTTATTCACTTTCATTCTCTCTACATGACCATTATTTTGAGCACCTAAGGACGTGAGGATCGACCAATGAATGTATAAGCCCATCATCAAATGGATGTTCCCGAAATGATTTTAAAACATTACCTACAGAAACTTGTTTAGGGCCGATGTCCACGTAGCGGTTTTTCAAGCTGCGTTGACGCAGCGTTACTCGGCGTTGAATCAGGCTGGGAATGCACACGACAAGCGGTAATTTGCCGCAAAACTTCTACCGTAAAACCTATCTGTCACGCCAAATTTCATCCAACTGCCAGCTGTTGTCAGTCTGTCATTTTCCTTTCTCTTCCAATATGAATCGAGTTATCAATCCACATAAAGACACCAAACGTGCAATATTTAAAGTACAGCATCCGTTCGCTAACTGGGCTGAAACACCAGCCCAGTTAACGAACGCCGCTTTTTAACTGGGCTGACGAGGGAATTCGCGATGCATTGTTGTGATCGTGTTTTACATGAAGCTTAAAGAATATACCATTCAGAGTCCCCTCGTCACCGAGTCTTTGTTGTTGTTTTTTGACGGATAACTGCTTTTTAACTGGGCTTTGGCCCAGTTAGCGAACGCCCAGTTAAAAAACAGTCCAGTTAAAACGCGCCCAGTTAGCGAACTGTTGCTGTATTACAAAAAGTTTGATTTTGATTTGTATGAAGCTCATCGCCCCCGAACAAGAATCAATGGGTAGTGCTATTGAAAACATGTCATGAGCTTTAACATACCTATATGATGGCAGACTAGAGAAAGTAACTTAGTTTAGTATTATCCCAAAATAAAAAGTTCCAGTGATGCTATTTAGTAGAGGGTAGAAAGATGGGGCCCTCCTTAGCCGTGCGGTAAGACGCGCGGCTACAAAGCAAGACCATGCTGAGGGTGGCTGGGTTCGATTCCCGGTGCCGGTCTAGGCAATTTTCGGATTGGAAATTGTCTCGACTTCCCTGGGCATAAAAGTATCATCGTGCTAGCCTCATGATATACGAATGCAAAATGGTAACCTGGCTTAGAAACCTCGCAGTTAATAACTGTGGAAGTGCTTAATGAACACTAAGCTGCAAGGCGGCTCTGTCCCAGTGTGGGGATGTAATGCCAATAAGAAGAAGAAGAAGAAGAAGAAAGATTAATCACTGTCGATTTAGAAGTCACCCATTACTTCTAAAATGAAAAGTTTAAACTTTCGAAATTAATTGTAGACCTGTGAAATTGAAATCGGGCCACACAATCCGATTGTTCAAAAACACGTTTTCAATACAGAGAGGCAGAAATTTGGCATTGCTTTACTTAATCCCAATATATTTTCTACATTCATAATTAATAAATATTGTTACGATTTCATAATGTTCTTTATTCTTTATTTCCAACTTAAATTTATTACATCATTCGGCGAGATTAATCTTGAATTATAGTGGATCCAGGCATTTAATTGTTTTTGTCTTGAATCGATCATCTTTTGCGTTTGGGGTACGATTTTTTATTAGTTCCATTTATCGGCTAAATAGGGACGAATCATTTTGTTCCGGAATAAAAAGTCATTAAACATTTTGGTCAGATACTCCAGCCGCTCCTACAAATTAGGTACTCAATATAAATTTTCACTCCACTGCAACACGGACCGATCGCGTTGCCCACAACACTAGAAGAGTCGCACTTATCCCGAAGTCTTACTGTGGCTCGCGTCCATCCCATCATTTGGTCTCGTTTATTTTTTGCAATTGCAATCCACATTATTTGACGACATCCTTCCGTTCACATTCCTTAAAACATGTACATCTATCAGCAATAGAAAATTAGAAAATCTAAGATATAGGAACAAACTTACATTTAATAATTTTTCCCATTACGGAACTGGTATCGCCTGCCTAACAAACTTACATTTAATAATTTTTCTCATTACGGAACTGGTATCGCCTGCCTTGGTGCATACAGGGTCCCGCGGAATGCACTTTGTTGGTTGAATTTTGCTCCGTCATTCAGTCCAAAACTGTCACATCACCGTCTGTTCGGAAATCAATTTATTCTGATAAAGTTGGTACAAGCAACGTCACTACACTATCGGCCATCGGGCACATATTTTCGTTGACTTTAACTCTATCCGCCAGCCTGGGATGGTTGCTTGTCAGTTTTTTCCAAATGTGTTTTGATCACTACTGGTATTAACATAGAAACGAAAGAAAAACTTGCCGCTCTGAACGTACTAGTACTATTATTTAAATAAGTTAGAATTGAAAGTTTTTGTTATATGCTAACTAATTTTCGAAACCAAAATGAACTGATTTGAGAAGTATTTTTGTTTGTTTTGATTTCGCTCTGACAGATTCTTTCTGCAGATTTTCCCATTAGAAATCTAGTTGGAAGGAAAAAAATAGAGAAATGTCAAAAAAATATTCGCGTGCACGCTGCGTTCCTGTGGGGAATTGCGATGACTTTGCGGTAGCTCTCGCCGCAAATGAGACGCGTGTCGAAGCCGCGTTAACGCAAGTGCGTGTGCATGATTCTATTTGATGTTGGGTACTTCCTACCGCAATTGCGTGGACGCTGCGTGCACGCAAGTTCAAAACCGCTACGTGGACATCGGCCCTTAGAGATACTATTCGTCGATTTTTTTTAACAAGCTTCCTAGTTGATTGATTGTTGAACGGTTCTGAACTAAAGCCTGTCTACGTGAAATTTCGGACACCCATCTTCCAACGCGTTTTTCAAACATTTTTACCAACCACTGAGACGATCCATTTACATAACAGCTCAATCTCTTTGTTTTACTGCTGCTTTCAGCATGTCTTAGCTCTCGTCCAAATTGATGAAATGGCGACAAATCAATTGAACATCATCTAACTGTCCGAAATTTAACGTGGAAATTAGAAAAGCTAAGATATAGTAACAAACTTACATTTAATAATTTTTCCCATTACGGAACTGGTATCGCCTGCCTAACAAACTTACATTTAATAATTTTTCACATTACGGAACTGGTATCGCCTGCCTTGGTGATTCAGTTTCGACTGCTTTCACGAGATAGTTTTCAAACATTTGGGCGTTACATTTTCATCAGAAAGTAATGTGATATATTAGGTTTTTAATTAGAGTTGGTTACTAGTCAGCAATTTAAATTCATCAGGATAGATCGCAATATATTATTTTTTTCTATATCATAAGTACATCAACATAATTTTATAAGGAATGACTCTCCCGATTGATGATATCTTAAAGCATTTAACTATATCTTTGTACACAAATACACGCTCACATCCACACAATAAATTTTTGGATTTGTGCAAAGCTTCTTAGTTGTCGACCAAGTGTGACTAAGTAGGACGGGAGGGCTGTATAGAAGTCGCAGAATTTATAACTAAGAAATAAAATTATATTTTCTCTCGCTGGCTTATTGATTGTCTTCAAGTATCTTCAAATAAGTAGATAAGTCTTCAAATATTTTGAAAAGTCTTCAAAATGTCTTCACGAAATAAATGTCTTCACAGAGATTCAAATGTCTTTAAATTGAAGACATGTCTTCAAATCTGGCATCTCTGGCCAATAGAGGCCCGTAGCGTAAAATTTGCAACCTCTTTGGTAACCAAAGTTTGATATTTAACTTACTTTAAGTGTAAAAATGTATCTTTTACCAATTTCGGTACAGGAAACTCTCCCCAACTCGATGTTCTGTAACTCGATATTTTCCCTTCCGGGATGAAGTTCAAAGTCCCTTGAATCTAGCATGCTACGTACCCTTCGTAAATCTACACCTCCCTTACTCGATATTCTAAGGGCCAATTTCTTCGAATCTATGACAATTGGTCGAAAGACAAAAGGCCGAAAAGACAAAACGTTAGAAGGTCCAAAAGGACACAAGGTCGAAAGGGACAAAAGGTCGAAAAGGACAACACGTCGAAAAAGGCAAAAGGTCTATCAAGAACAAGTTGATAACAAGTTGGGTGTATTCCAAAAGAATTTATGAAATGCATTTAACTTCAAGCAGAAATGACGCACTCATCTAATCAATTAAAGTTGAAGAATGAGCAATTTTCAAAGAAGGAGTTATTACTATAAAACAATATTATGAATATCTAGATAGTTCTGAAAGAGATATAAAAGATAAAAGATAAAGTTTTTAAATTTTCAGAACTTATTTTGCTTGATGGGAACATGACTCAAACGCTACTAATAAGGAAACTGCAAACAATTCAAAACGACTCCGACACAAAACCACTCAAACTAAATAATCTAAAATATTGAAGGGGACTTTAAAAAAATTGGATCAGGTCTCAACAGTGACCATTTGGGCAACGTGGCTTTGAACCTCTGTTATTGCTTAGAGATTAATAGAAACAAACTCGATTACCATGGGGAACATGAAAAGGCCTCGTAGTAGACTTTTAGTCTACAGACTGCCAACAACCACAAAAAAAAGCTTTATAGCTTAATAGTGGAGGTGGTTGTCGAATATAACTGCCTCGGAGTATTGTTTATCGGCTATGCAGTCTGATGATCAGCTAAAGCGCAATATTAATTCTGATCCGATGTTTCAGTACTTTTATCGGTCCCTTTTCAATAGATTAAAATTGATTCAGAGTTTCAATGTCATAAGTGTCCTTAGTTTAGTATACATTGCTAGAAATAAAAAAAATCACTATAAATTTTCAATATTGGGTTTGTGATTTTTTCCCTGACCTCAATCAAAATTCCCTGACTTTCCCTGACATTCCAGGTCCAAAATGAAATTCCCTGACTTTCCCTGACTTTCCAGGTTTTTCCAGGTAGTCGACACCCTGATAAAAGATACGATATTTAATTTAATAAATTTTCATCTAAAACTAAATCCACGCCAAATCCTCGTGAAGTCTAATTCGCGAAAATCACGAAATCCGCGTAGTCGTAACAACCCTGTGCTTGATGAGCACTAAGCTGCGAGTCGAGAATGTCCTAGTGGAGAATGTAGTGTCAATAAAAAGAAGAAGCAGAAGAAGAAGACTATCTCCTAGTTCAGAGGAATTTGTAGACATTAAGATCATTAGAAGTAAGTCCTTAAAGTGAATTATAATTAATAATAAAAATTCCTTTATATACAAGGTTCGACAAATAGATCGAGATGAGCAAAATTTTGTCAAAATTCCAATAAGCATAACTTTGTTTAAAACTTGTATATTCAAGATACATTTTGAGGACCGGAGAGCTGAAAGACTCGCTAACCAATTTAAAACACGCTCCGGATGTTCTGCAAAAGTTACATCGGTTCAGGATGTATGGCCGATGTAACTTTCGACCCTTTTTACGGAATTGATCATATCTCTGCGTTTTCCTGACGAATTCTGTATATGCTGCCAGCATTGGTCGATACATTAGTTTTTAGTTTCTGGGAAAACCATAAAACATGATGAAAATAAACGCCACATAATATTGAAACAGTAGAAAAAACTGCCTTTTTAACATACCCTCGGAAAACCCGAAACATCTCCGGTGCCGGTGGACCGATGCGTGATTAAGTATAAGGACATGGTTCCGGATTATTGTATGCAAAATTATACCAATCTGAATATCGAAAATTTTGCCTATCTCAAACTGTTTGTCTAAGGGACCGTTTAATAATTACGCAAGCATTTTTCTTGGTTTTTCGGAAACCCCTTCCTCCTTGTAAGATTTTTTCCATACAAATTAGGTTTGTTTATATGAAGAGTTAAAAAATTACAGACCCCCTCCCCCATATGTGCTTACATAATTAGTGAACGACCCCTAAATTCCGTGTATGTATCTCAGGAATTTTTAACTACAGCTATCATTACTATGGAGAAGTAAATTTTTGCTGAATTCAACCACACTTCATGCAACAATTCATATAAGTACTGCGCTTTTTAAGTTTAAAGTGATTCTAATATGGTGCATTAGTTTACAACATTGCTCTACAGTACACCCCCGAACATAATTATAACGCCAACGCTAATATTCATGGCCATGTCTGAGAAGCAAAATCTCGAATCCCAGCTATAAGATTGAGTACATATTGTGCTTTTCAGCTCAAAATGACCTGAATTTTTATTCCATTGATGTTATTTGTAGGCATGTTGAAAGTACGTTAAAAGGATTTATACAAATGGAGTGGCGTTGTTTTTCTTAACTGGTCATTTTGAGATTTCCATTAGGTGATTTATGTATAGAAAGAATTATTAGACTGAGACGAGGATTGGTGCACACAATATTAGTTTTTTTATCGGCTGTAAACAAAAATTTAAAACATGATCTCCTTCTATAAAATGTCGATACTAGAATGAGTCAATAATATTTTTTATCTACTGGGCAAACAAATCCCCATCATCATTCTTGTTAAAACTCATGGATCGATATTTTTACTCATACTTTTACATCGACATGACCCTTCTGATTGATAAACTTGACCCTTTTATGTAGCTCCAATCATCCAGAGCGATTAAAAAATATGTGAAATGTGTGAAAAGAAATTTAGATATTTTTTATTGCTTACCGTTCAAAACTAAATGGATGGTCACGCCGTACTTAATCCGCTCGAATCATTCGTGGATGGCGATGATTAATCCCAAACTGCGACAAACTCCAACAGGCACCGAAGGAAAACACAAGATCAGAATCTTCCACTCACTCTTGGTTGCACTAACAGGTAGCAAAGCTCGTTGTTTGTTTTTTTTCCACGGACTTGCACTGCTTTTATTTTGTCGTCGTTTCGGGAACAACGGACCACTGATTGAATGCACCGCAACGCAAGAAGAAAGAACGACGGGATTTAGGACGCCGGAGCTTTGAGAGATTAAGCACTCGTCGTCGTCGTCGTCTGTTTGCACCACCAGCCAGCACCCACTGAAGCACCGAGGAAAAAAATAAGCACTCAGCAAAAGCAGACACAGGATGTAGTGAAAAATGCCGAAAAAGCACTCGAAACCAACAAAATATCGCGAAGCAACACTGCTAACCGAATACCGGGACAATGGAGCGCAGTTTGACGCAAATTTAGCAAAGAAAAATGCACTTTTTCGGGGAAAATTCCGCGAAAAACAATGACCACTAGCCGACCGAAAGCGTTCACTGGCAGAAAGACGAAGACCGAACAGAGAAGCAGCCGGACTGGGATTTTCCTCTTCGTTTTTTGGTGTTTGTGCGAATGACGGGAAATTGACGGATTAGAATGACACTTGAATTCAGGGTCGGTCGTGCCGAAGGGTATTCATTCACAGTACGCAATAATCGATGAAGTTCATTTTAGTATTTACCCAGCAAACAATCAGTTCGACGTTAGAAACTAATTAGGGGATGTTAGTTATGTTGCGGTGCAAATACATAACCATTTTTATGATTTTATGCTGTTGCAATAGTATTCGTACGTGTCTATTTTCGATTTTGACGGTTTGCTTTTGTATCAGCCGCAATGCTGGGTTGTTGAAAAAAGCGGAGATGAAAAAATCTCGAAGCTCCCGAACAGGTCCTGAAACGAAACGTCTGGTCCGCGGTCAGGATGCGCTTCTTCCGATGACTCGTGCCGTACCGGGTAAGTTTTGTTTTTATTTTCATAAAAAAAAATAATTGCCAAGAACTTTATCATTTACAGAGGCCGTATGGATTCCGGCATCAATGTGGTTGCGGCACTTGGAAAAATCATCGGAAAAATCTATTGACGGCGGATGCGATAAATTTGCCAACGATTTTGAATGCGGATTCGAATAAACCGTACGCCGCTGATCGATCTGCCGCTGGAGTTTTTTGAGCAAGTGCTGTGCGTCTGGATGCCTGGATGCCAAGCCGTGTGGATGCCTGCCTCCAGAATGAATGTGCTGCAGCGAGAAAAACCGCACCAGTTTGAAAGCCCTTGAACAAAAGATACCAGCAATTAGTCAGGTAAGTTCTGTGTTGATGTCCATGTGGTTGTTTGACTTCATAAAGATTTTGCCTTTTACAGACAATGTTTACATGGATGCCGGCATAATTATCGGATGAGTCAACCCGTGTCCGTGCTACACAAGCATTTTAAAATCATGGACTTTAATTCATCGCTAGGAATATGTGGATGCAGGATGATATCTATTGTAAAAAAAGGGATGAGCTCATTTGAATCCGAACGGAAAACATGATCAAAACGATTTAGTATAGGGATTCTAGGTTTTCCGAGTTAGAAAACATTTGATCAAACTCTAGTTTGAAACAACAGTACATACATATCGAACTATTTAATTTTTCGTTGGAATTCCTGGAGGAACTTCCTGATGGAACTTCCGAAGGAATTCCTAGAGAACCTCCGGAGTAATTTCTGGAAGAAAATTTGGAGGAATTTCTAGAAAACATTCGGAGGAGCTTTAATTTAATTTTAATTTAATTTTAATTTAATTTTAATTTAATTTTAATTTAATTTTAATTTAATTTTAATTTAATTTTAATTTAATTTTAATTTAATTTTAATTTAATTTTAATTTAATTTTAATTTAATTTTAATTTAATTTTAATTTAATTTTAATTTAATTTTTAATTTAATTTTAATTTAATTTTAATTTAATTTTAATTTAATTTTAATTTAATTTTAATTTAATTTTAATTTAATTTTAATTTAATTTTAATTTAATTTTAATTTAATTTTAATTTAATTTTAATTTAATTTTAATTTAATTTTAATTTAATTTTAATTTAATTTTAATTTAATTTTAATTTAATTTTAATTTAATTTTAATTTAATTTTAATTTAATTTTAATTTAATTTTAATTTAATTTTAATTTAATTTTAATTTAATTTTAATTTAATTTTAATTTAATTTTAATTTAATTTTAATTTAATTTTAATTTAATTTTAATTTTATTTTTATTTAATTTTTAATTTAATTTTAATTTAATTTTAATTTAATTTTAATTTAATTTTAATTTAATTTTAATTTAATTTTAATTTAATTTTAATTTAATTTTAATTTAATTTTAATTTAATTTTAATTTAATTTTAATTTAATTTTAATTTAATTTTAATTTAAATCATTAATTTAATTTTAATTTAATTTTAATTTAATTTTAATTTAATTTTAATTTAATTTTAATTTAATTTTAATTTAATTTTAATTTAATTTTAATTTAATTTTAATTTAATTTTAATTTATTTTTTAATTTAATTTTAATTTAATTTTAATTTAATTTTAATTTAATTTTAATTTAATTTTAATTTAATTTTAATTTAATTTTAATTTAATTTTAATTTAATTTAAATTTAATTTAAATTTAATTTTAATTTAATTTAAATTTAATTTTAATTTAATTTTAATTTAATTTTAATTTAATTTTAATTTAATTTTAATTTAATTTTAATTTAATTTTAATTTAATTTTAATTTAATTTTAATTTAATTTTAATTTAATTTTAATTTAATTTTAATTTAATTTTAATTTTAATTTTAATTTAATTTTAATTTAATTTTAATTTAATTTTAATTTAATTTTAATTTAATTTTAATTTAATTTTAATTTAATTTTAATTTAATTTTAATTTAATTTTAATTTAATTTTAATTTAATTTTAATTTAATTTTAATTTAATTTTAATTTAATTTTAATTTAATTTTAATTTAATTTTAATTTAATTTTTAATTTAATTTTAATTTAATTTTAATTTAATTTTAATTTAATTTTAATTTAATTTTAATTTAATTTTAATTTAATTTTAATTTAATTTTAATTTAATTTTAATTTAATTTTAATTTAATTTTAATTTAATTTTAATTTAATTTTAATTTAATTTTAATTTAATTTTAATTTAATTTTAATTTAATTTTAATTTAATTTTAATTTAATTTTAATTTAATTTTAATTTAATTTTAATTTAATTTTAATTTAATTTAATTTTAATTTTAATTTTAATTTTAATTTAATTTAATTTAATTTTAATTTAATTTTAATTTTATTTTAATTTAATTTTTAATTTAATTTTAATTTAATTTTAATTTAATTTTAATTTAATTTTAATTTAATTTTAATTTAATTTTAATTTAATTTTAATTTAATTTTTAATTTAATTTTAATTTAATTTAATTTTAATTTAATTTTAATTTAATTTTAATTTAATTTTAATTTAATTTTAATTTAATTTTAATTTAATTTTAATTTAATTTTAATTTAATTTTAATTTAATTTTAATTTAATTTTAATTTAATTTTAATTTAATTTTAATTTAATTTTAATTTAATTTTAATTTAATTTTAATTTAATTTTAATTTAATTTTAATTTAATTTTTAATTTAATTTTAATTTAATTTTAATTTAATTTTAATTTCAATTTTAATTTAATTTTAATTTAATTTTAATTTAATTTTAATTTAATTTTAATTTAATTTTAATTTAATTTTAATTTAATTTTAATTTAATTTTAATTTAATTTTTAATTTAATTTTAATTTAATTTTAATTTAATTTTAATTTAATTTTAATTTAATTTTAATTTAATTTTAATTTAATTTTAATTTAATTTTAATTTAATTTTAATTTAATTTTAATTTTAATTTTAATTTAATTTTAATTTAATTTTAATTTAATTTTAATTTAATTTTAATTTAATTTTAATTTAATTTTAATTTAATTTTAATTTAATTTTAATTTAATTTTAATTTAATTTTAATTTAATTTTAATTTAATTTTAATTTAATTTTAATTTAATTTTATTTTAATTTTTAATTTTATTCTAATTTAAATTGTGATTTTAATTTTAATTTAATTTTAATTTAATTTTAATTTAATTTTAATTTAATTTTAATTTAATTTTAATTTAATTTTAATTTAATTTTAATTTAATTTTAATTTAATTTTAATTTAATTTTAATTTAATTTTAATTTAATTTTAATTTAATTTTAATTTAATTTTAATTTAATTTTAATTTAATTTTAATTTAATTTTAATTTAATTTTAATTTAATTTTAATTTAATTTTAATTTAATTTTAATTTAATTTTAATTTAATTTTAATTTAATTTTAATTTAATTTTAATTTAATTTTAATTTAATTTTAATTTAATTTTAATTTAATTTTAATTTAATTTTAATTTAATTTTAATTTAATTTTAATTTAATTTTAATTTAATTTTAATTTAATTTTAATTTAATTTTAATTTAATTTTAATTTAATTTTAATTTAATTTTAATTTAATTTTAATTTAATTTTAATTTAATTTTAATTTAATTTTAATTTAATTTTAATTTAATTTTAATTTAATTTTAATTTAATTTTTAATTTAATTTTAATTTAATTTTAATTTAATTTTAATTTAATTTTAATTTAATTTTAATTTAATTTTAATTTAATTTTAATTTAATTTTAATTTAATTTTAATTTAATTTTAATTTAATTTTAATTTAATTTTAATTTAATTTTAATTTAATTTTAATTTAATTTTAATTTAATTTTAATTTAATTTTAATTTAATTTTAATTTAATTTTAATTTAATTTTAATTTAATTTTAATTTAATTTTTAATTTAATTTTAATTTAATTTTAATTTAATTTTAATTTAATTTTAATTTAATTTTAATTTAATTTTAATTTAATTTTAATTTAATTTTAATTTAATTTTAATTTAATTTTAATTTAATTTTAATTTAATTTTAATTTAATTTTAATTTAATTTTAATTTAATTTTAATTTAATTTTAATTTAATTTTAATTTAATTTTAATTTAATTTTAATTTAATTTTAATTTAATTTTAATTTAATTTTAATTTTAATTTTAATTTAATTTTAATTTAATTTTAATTTAATTTTAATTTAATTTTAATTTACCTTTAATTTAAGTTTAATTTAGTTTTAATTTAATTTAATTTTAATTTCAATTTTAATTTAATTTTGATATAATTTTAATTTAATTTAAATTTAATTTTAATGTAATTTTAATTTAATTTTAATTTAATTTTAATTAAATTTTAATTTAATTTTAATTTAATTTTAGTTTAAGTTTGATTTAATTTTAATTTAATTTTAATTTAATTTTAATTTAATTTTAATTTAATTTTAATTTAATTTTAATTTAATTTTAATTTAATTTTAATTTAATTTTAATTTAATTTTAATTTAATTTTAATTTAATTTTAATTTAATTTTAATTTAATTTTAATTTAATTTTAATTTCAAAATGATTTTCCCAAAAGAACTCCTGGCGAAATTCTTATAGGCTCTTATAGAACTCCTGATTGAATTCCCAGAAAAGTTCCTGGAGTTCTAATGCAACTCCTTGAGGAATTCCCAGAGGAATGCCAAGAGGAACTACTGGAGGAATTTTAAGCAGAACTTCTGCAAGAATTATCAGGGGAGCTCATGAAGGATTTTTTATATGGACACCTGGAGGATTTTCCAGAAAAACTTTTGGAGAAATTCCTAGAGAAACTCCTGAAAAAAGTCCCAGAGGAACTCCTGGATGTATTCTCAAAAAAGTTGTTCGAGGAAATTGTAATGCAACTCCTAGAGGTATTCCCAGAAGAATGGAAAGAATATTCAAGGGTATCTCTGGAGAAATTATCAGGAACTTCGAGAGATGTTATCGGACGAACTTTTGTAGGAATTTTCTGGGCAACTTCTGGTGGAATTTGGGAACCCCTAGATAAATTTTCAGAGAAACTTTTGAAGGAATGGCCAGATTAACCCTTGGAGGATTTTCAAACAATTTTCTGAAGAAATTTTTGGGCCATTGAAACTTTCGGAGAATTACTAATAAGAACTCCATTACGTTAATTTTGATTTTTTCATTTAGTACATAAATTCTATTTATGCTTAATGTCTATTGCAATGCATATTCCTATTCCTAAATTTTAACCGAAAGCAAAAGGCCGCATCGGATGGATGGCCGTAGTGTGTGCTATCTGAAAATTGCAAAGCATTTTCGTGTATCGGACGGATCGACATTTCCGTAGCCTTTGTTCCTGCTCTCATACCCTTGGATATTGTCAGATGACGAAGACTGTTCCGAGCCGAAAGGCGGCAGTGCAAACCTGAAAAGGACAAGACGATTGTTAAGTTCTCGGAAGGATTCGCATCGACAAAAATGCCGCAATGTAATGGACAGCCATCGCAGACTGCAAATGACTTACTTACCTTTGCTAGGATCACAAATTGTATCTTCTGCAAACTCGTCGATGCTGCTTTGCTTGATGTCCTTGAAATGGCATTCGATCCATTTCAGCACCATCGTCAAAAACCTCGTCAGCTAAGAAGCCAAAACTTGAGGACATTGGTTCCGATGACTAAGAAGATAATGCCAGAAGAATCAAATCTAAAGTGCCGTTGGTTTTCGACTTTGAGCAGCCGGTCTCGACTCTAATCCGGATTAACGTCTATGCCTGTTTGGTATGCGGAAAGTACCTCCAGGGACGCGGAACAAATACACACGGCTATACGCATTCCGTATTCGAGTCTCATCATGTCTTCCTGAACTTCCTGAAGTGGCCAGACGACGAAGACTGTTCAGAGCTGAAAGGTGACATTGCGGCAGTGCAAACCTGAAAAGGGCAAGATGTTTTTTTAGTTCTCGGACGAAATTCTCGGCTCTGGATCGTCTACAATTTCAATGCCAACAAATTTAATTTAATATAACTTACCTTTGTCTGATTCGATGTACAATAGCAAATACATATATGTTAAATATGAAATAATTATGAAAGGGGAAAAAGTCTCCGAAGGCCCCGAAGATGTTTATTTATATTTCATTTACATCCAACTGTCATTGGAGGCAGTTATGTACTTTATGTACTTATCTGCCTCTGATGACAACTGGATGTAAATAAATCAGCATGAAAATCCCGAAAATCCCTCTTGAAACAACCCTAACCGCTGCCTAACCGGCCAAAGAAAAACATACATAACGTTCATCTAACGTAAGAGTAACATGTTAGATGAAATTATGCACGAATCATAAACATACCTAACAAAAGTGTGTCATTCTAGCGTAACTTTAGCCTCACTTTACCCTAACTGTTAGTGAGAATGTTAGTGTAACTATCTAACAGGATAGATGCACATTATGCTCATGTTAGAGTAACCTTCCTTGCTGGGTAAGGCGAAGGCGTCCAAAAGTTACGTCACAAAAAAAAAGATGTTAAGGCCACCTTACATCTCGGGAAAATTTTCCGCCGGATTTCCCGTGCATTTTAAATGGGTCCGGGATTTTGATTTTCCGGGTCCAAATTCCGAAAACATCGCATATGTATAAACATACATGGGGATAAAATCCGCGGCTCAAATTTCCGAGGTGTGAGGCTACCTTTAAGGCTACCTTACACCTCGGGAAAATTTTCCGGCGGATTTTGGTCCTCGTGCATTTTAAATGGGGCCGGGATTTTGATATTCCGTATCCAAATCCCGAAAACATCGCATATGCAAAAATGCATAAGGCTTTCAGCGATCGTGTACGTACACGCACGTTTCACTCACACTTTTACTCGGTTTGTTTGCAACCACGAGCAGCTGTCACGGCAAAATCAAATGGGATTGTTTGCAACCACGAACCTGCGTTCGTGTTGGTGGGAAATGTCGGAGAGACCCTAATGGGGAAAAAATCCGTGGATCAAATTCTCAAGGTGTGAGGCTTCCTTAAACGGCGAAATGACCATTTTTGGTTAATGGACGGTTAAATATGTATAATTAACATATATAATCGGTTGTTTTTCCGAACAAAATTTTCTATGTATCCCCGCTCATCCTGCTCTCGTTAATCCGACGACTCGTTATTGCGAGAAAAGAGAAAAATTCTAATTTTGCGGAGCAAAGAAGAAGAAGCAGACTGAGTGTCGGAAGCTTCAAAATGGCATGCACTGTACGAAAATTGTTGATATTTCTTGATATTAAGAATATTCGAGAAATCTAAAATGTTTCTAAATCACATAAATAGGGTAAAATGCCCAATAGTGGACCCCCTAGTAGCGAAATTTTGCTCTTCCTGGCGTAAGGAGTGGAAATTTTCAAAATATTTTTTTTGCGTGATATCTAATATCAAGCTCTGCATCTCCTCTTCACGATACATACATAAAACGCTCAAATACTCGACGTTATTCTTTGAAATTTACATTGTAAAGTCGGACTAAATTTGCCCTATAGTAGACCCCCTGGGGGTCCATAATAGGAAATTGGTTCCCTATAGTCGACACTTCATTTGATTTTCATGTTTCGTTTCGGGACGTTCTTCTTCCCTATTATGGACCCTCCAAAATATTCCTATAATGGACACTCTCGTGTTTATTTTTTATAGAATTGTAAAAAATCATCTATTTTTACATTCCATAGCATTAAGCACTAAATCCGGCCGCATGCATTCACTTTCAGTCGAAGTAGTCAGTGAGGTTCCGGCTCCTCCATAAGTGGGTCCAACGTATCACAAGCATCAACGACCAGAACCACCCCGGAAAACGGCCAATGCCGAAAGTGTACATAAGGAATGAGGCCCTGGTAGACGCATGGTGGTACAAAATCTAAATTTCACCGATCAGAAAAATCATGGCTTTCAATAAAAGATATTTTAGTTACTAGATAAAGATTGTCGCTGTCGTCGCTGTCCGGAACATCTTTTGCTGGCGAGGATAGGGGAGCTAAATGTCAAAGAAGGAAAATCCATACGATTTGACAGGTATGTACCACACATGTTTCGGACAGCAGAACAAAGGGAACAGTAGCGACAATCTTTATCTAGTAACTAAAATATCTTTTCTTTCAATAAATAAAGATAATAAATTACTTTTATCGAGACTTTTATTGTGATTTTGATTTTAATTATTGTATTGAAAAAGGACAACGATAAAAACAAACGAACATAACCTACAAACCACAGCCAATTCCAAAATAATCTAAACAATTATACAACCAACTTATACTACAGAACGATTTTCTCAAAGTTATACTATCCCGGTATTATTATATCGAATACGAGTTTGGGAGTTTGGGGTCAACCAGGCGAATAGCCATTTAGAATGACTTCTCACTTAACTTTTCAAAAGGACCTAAGTAACATTTTTTTCATGAATTAATTTGAGTACTGCAATCAAAAGCTTTCATGTTGTTCTGTTGATTGCGCCATTCAAATTAATTCATGAAAAAATGTTACTTAGGTCCTTTTGAAAAGTTAAGCGAGACTTTTAAGCTATTTAGTATTTCAAGCAAAATTTTTCATAACGACGTATGTAACAAAAGTAAACAAAACGGGGTTTTTAATACAACGTGACAATCACACGCGGCTTTATATAATACGCATCGATTTTACTGATTTCAGATCTTAAAATTCTTTAATTCGATCTTTTTGCGAATCGACGTATGTAAAAATTTCTATTTTTGAAGCCTCACTGTTACATACGTCGCTTTAACATATGGGAACTGAGAGCGACCTATGTAACAAAAAAAGCAAAACAAAACAAAACTGCAGTTGCGTCAATCGTGCAACTATGGAAAACCGACCAATGTACACCGACGTACGTGTAGCATACCGGTGTATGTATAATTTTATCGTTTTTCACAGTGAATTTGAATGAACTGAGCTTTGCTGTGAAGCACGCTTATTACGTGTCATGTAATGATGCATGCCAGCGGAAAAAAGTATTGAAAAAAGATTTGGTTTTAAAACAGTTTTAGAAAAAGTTTTGCCAACTTTGTGCAAAGGATTTCTCGAATCCTCATAATTGTTACATACGTCGTTATGAAAAATTATGCTTGATTTATTTATTTCATGTCGTTTTCGTTTTTGCGGTGTACACTGAACCCAATCATCATCCTCGTAATGAAGGAATTGTCATCCACACTGTCCCCGGAAGACATCGTTTTGTTTTCATATGACGAAAATCACCGCATGCTTCACTTTCCTGTAACCGAAAGCGAATCATCCCCTATTGAGATGACTGTGTTTTGATTTGTTAACACCTGTAATCCCAAGCGCGGATGAAAGATGATTTGAGCCTGCCCCACAACGTTTGTCATTCATTTGTCGTCTTTATGATTTTCGGTTGCTTGGTGCTATTGCTAGCGCGATAGTTTTCACCATTTTGAAATCAGTTGTAAAGCAGATTAGACAAAGAAAATCATTTACTGATAGTTTTGTGAGCAATAAGTCCTGTTTTTTGTTTTATAAGTTATTATAGCTACGACTGTGATTCTTGCAAACGAGTAACATTATATTCAAATAGTGAGTATGGATAGAAACTACAGTGGAGCATTCATTCCATTGAATAATTGTGGTATTGTTTCGTTTTTTTAGGAAGCGTCGGAATTCTTCGGTTTCTCAGCAAACACTGTTGTAGCAAAGGAAATCTTTAATAACAGATTAAATTGCCCTAGCAGTTTGTTCCGGTTGTTCCTTTCGCCATGCAAAGCCGATGTTATCCTACACATTCCTACACAGGTGATCCGGAATCGCAGCAATTTTGTCCAGCTCGATTCAGATGGTCCGTGTATCATACAGTAATTGGCTTGGTAGTGGCCGAGGAAGTGGCACTAATCCATCGTATACTCAATTGTGGGATCCGGAACCTTTTGTTTGACGTACGGATCCGAAACCATAGGATTTTCTTGGATGTGGACGAGTGCCATACAAAGTTTGGTATCAGAGCTTATCAGTCTTTTTGATGCTGGATTCCGGAACCGCTGCTACTATTTATAAATATGTGATACGTGTCATACACATCCAAATTATTATTTTGTTTAATATGGATTGATTTCAAAATAAACTTATATGGAATCGTAAAATACACATGTTTCTGTATTTTTTATTACTAGTAGAATGTGGACTCAATTGTGGAGTAATCTTTCACCTGGATCATAATTGATTTTCATCCGAATTCTAAATAAAAATGCATTTATTATTCATATTTCTATCATTCTCTTCTTGATTTACACATCATTCGTATACCAATCGCAACTAATTTAGTCATCGGATGATGTTCATTCAGATGCGTGTCATCCGACATCGAAAAAACCCGAATGCAAATCATTCGATAAGTGAATGACAGTCGTTAAGGGGCGGGAGCAATACAGTCGCGATTCGCTGGTTGGGCCACGACCTTGGCCCAACTAACGGATTTGGTTTTTAGTTGGGCCAACTGACAGCCATTTGAACACGTGTATTTCGACTTGAACATCACAAATGATGTCCAGTGACGCCCAATCCCGTTTTCCGTGTTTACATTGAATTTTGACGTACGGTTGCTTTTTAGTTGGGCCATGGTCCAACCAGCGGAGGCCCAACTAAAAAGTGACCCAAGTATTAAGATCCCGACCAGCGAATCCCGACTGTACACTTGTCAGTTATATTTATGAGGAAGTATTGGTTCAGTGTAGCTACACTCGTGCTACACTTTTGCACCGAAAATGTTCGTTTTTGATTTTCGTGCTACACCAGTGTAGCGTTTTTCTTGCACTGAAACAAGTAGTGTAGCACCAGTAAAAATCAGAGTGTGCCGTGTGTAGAGAATAAGAAGCGGTCACCACACCGTGTAGTGTAGTTTGTTGTCAAGTTTCTCCCGTTGTTACTGTTTTCTTTTTATGGTATCCAACAGGTATCCATAACAAACAAACCCAACTGCACTCAAAACGTTCGTTTTTGCCGTGCAAAATGCTGCACTAAACGGTGTTGCTACACCTCAAAAACGAAAACGACATCAGAGTGTACCATCATCTATTTTAAAAAAAAACTTCAGGCTTTTTTCAAATGCTATTCGTGAGAGTTCATGCAAACGAAACGTCATCGGCTGAGTGTGGTTGATCGATTCGTCGATGAAACGTTTTTTTTTCCTTTGCGCGAGTGAAAATCCGATTGTGTCATTATCCGTCCGCCTCGTCGTAATCGTAAAAGTTGGAGGAAAGTTATTCGATCCTCCCTTTCGCGTTCGGTTGTTTTCTGGTGATTTTCGCTGCAACAATGGATTAGTTTTGTGCAAAAAGTGCTGCAAACAGTTCTGCGAACATTGGTAGGTACGGCGAAATCAAAGTTGAACAGACTTTCGGACATATTGTGCGGAAAATAATCCTTTTAAAAGTGACGGTCCGAGTGCGGATTGACTGACAAACGTCGTGCTGGAAGACATTTTTTCTTGGCAAGTGACACAGCAGCAGTGCCTTTGTGGATGAGAAGATGCTGGTGGAATGGTGCGGGTGAATTAGTAGTACGATGGTCGAAGGCAGAAGAATAAAATAGGACGATAGCACTTATATATTTTCACTGATACTTCCAGTGGGACGATAATTGAATTGATGCTTCCGGTGAAATAAGAGATTCAGAGAAACTGAAACTTGCTAATCGAAAAAATGCCCTATCAGGCGAGGATAGTTATTGATTTTATATCTGATGTGACGTGCAACTAGCCTCGAAATTGATCAAATTAAATGCAATAGTGTCAAACATATCAACTATGAAAAAAGCAAATAATATCAGAACACTGCCCCCAAAATTCGGATTTTTTATGCAGCCCTGTGTTTGCTAACTGCCTCACATCAGTTCTTGGTTCTATCAATTACTTTCACTGTTGGGGAATTTCTTATCAGTGAGATGCTGATTATGCTCAGTTTACTCACTGCCGTAGCATTCAGTGAAGCCAGTAGAATATACAAAAATATTGTTATGGAAGTGGGCGGTTCGATGGCTTCGTTAATGGCTATCACGATTTTCTAACCGGATATCGCTGTATGGTCACTTATTCATGCTCAAAAATAGGGAATTTAATCATGAAAGGATATGAATTGTCTTTTGTAAGAACATTCAGTTGTTACTTAACAAATCTGCGTTATGAGTTGCTTCTTAAGATGCCAATTGATATGTGTATCAAAATCAAAAATAACAAAATTAACTTTTACTTTTCGCTTTTGACTTTACTAGCTGACACCGAGAACGTAAACTCACTCGGAACAACGATAGCAATTTATTATCCGAGAGGCATAGCACAACGTATAAGCAGCCAAAATGATTGGCGGACTGTTCGTTTACAACCATAAGGGCGAGGTGTTGATCTCCCGCGTTTATCGGGATGACATTGGGCGGAATGCCGTTGATGCCTTCCGGGTGAATGTGATCCATGCGCGGCAGCAGGTTCGCTCGCCGGTGACCAACATCGCTAGGACCAGTTTCTTCCACATTAAGGTAAGAGCGGTTTAGATTTGATCACACATGATGAGTGTTTCCTTCCAAACGTACAACGGTGAATCCTAATTTTCCAATATTTTGTAGCGTGCGAATATTTGGCTGGCTGCAGTTACAAAACAAAACGTGAACGCTGCCATGGTATTTGAGTTTCTGCTGAAAATCATAGATGTGATGCAGTCGTACTTTGGAAAGATATCTGAGGAGAACATCAAGAATAATTTCGTACTGATTTACGAGTTACTAGATGGTGAGTTACTTAAAAAAAAGTTCAATCATACGGAAGCTTTCATTCCTCCATATCCTATTAGAAATCCTGGACTTTGGTTATCCACAAAACTCGGATACCGGTGTGCTCAAGACGTTCATCACACAGCAAGGTATCAAGACGGCCACCAAAGAGGAACAGGCCCAGATCACATCACAGGTAACGGGCCAAATCGGCTGGCGTCGCGAGGGCATCAAGTATCGTCGAAACGAACTGTTCCTCGATGTGCTTGAGTACGTCAATCTGCTAATGAGTCCCCAGGGTCAGGTTCTATCGGCTCACGTTGCCGGCAAGGTTGTTATGAAGTCATACCTCTCCGGTGAGTGTTCTCAGGATTCCGCACTAGATGTACAAACCTACCAGCATGTATGTAAAACCTTTCTCATATTCCTTAGGCATGCCTGAATGTAAATTCGGCATTAATGACAAGATCGTAATGGAAGCGAAGGGTCGCAGCGGCATCTCCGGAAATGCGGACAACGAAGCATCTCGTTCGGGCAAGCCCGTTGTTGTGATCGACGACTGTCAGTTCCACCAGTGCGTCAAGTTGAGTAAGTTCGAGACGGAACATTCGATCAGCTTCATTCCACCGGATGGTGAATTTGAGCTGATGCGCTACCGCACGACCAAGGACATTTCGTTGCCATTCCGAGTGATTCCGCTGGTGCGAGAAGTGGGCCGCACGAAAATGGAAGTCAAGGTGGTGCTCAAGTCTAACTTCAAACCATCGCTGCTCGGGCAGAAGATCGAGGTGAAAATTCCCACACCGCTCAACACGTCCGGCGTTCAGCTAATCTGTCTGAAGGGCAAGGCCAAGTACAAGGCGTCCGAGAATGCCATTGTGTGGAAGTGAGTTGCCATTGTTTATCCGGTTGATGTATATTTCAAAATGATATCATATTCGTTTTTTCAGGATCAAACGCATGGCTGGAATGAAGGAAACACAGCTTTCGGCTGAAATTGAACTGCTGGAAACCGACACGAAGAAGAAGTGGACCCGACCTCCGATCTCAATGAACTTTGAGGTTCCGTTTGCACCATCAGGGTTTAAGGTATGTTTTGAAAGAAATCCTCGACTAAGTAATTAATGTTGTCGCAGTATCTCCGACATTGGAGCCGGATGTCTGCGCTTTTAGCATTTTGTGCCAACAAATCAATAATGTAGATTTAGTTGATACTGCTTTTACTGGTCGGATAAATTTAGATTGGCAAGAGATTGTGTATTTTATGTAGGGGAAAGTCGGGCAAAATCGTCATATAGCTTTATCTCTCTGACGCACGCTCGTGATTCTGCTGCCGATGGAAGCTTTCTGCTGTCACCAAGCGATTATAATTTGCACTTTAAACAAAATTCGTCTCGGCTAAACCTTCGCTTCCATAAAATTGTGATACTTGAAAAACGATTGATTTTCAATAATTCGCCTTCCCAGTCACAAACAGTAACAAAACCAAATCAGAATCTTGATTTTTTTACTTGGTTGCCACTGACGCGCGTTCGTGATTTTGCTACGGACGGCCACTTTCTGGCGTCGCAATGCGGTTAATTTGCAATTTAGAACAAAATTCTTCACACAACAACCTTCCCTTCTATAAAATGGTGGTCCTGAAAAGAACCAATTTATTGGTCCTGCAACAACACCAGATCCAGAACCATGCAAAAAAAATCACAGGAGTTCCGCTGTCGTCGACGATAGCTACTCGATAGTTTGTCGCTAAACCGCTACAGATGCAGAAACCACCGCCACCCATGCTAGGACCGCTATCAACGCCATCGTTCTGTGCGCTCTCCGTTATCGCTCTCCGTGACCACTCACCGTATAGATCATCGTACAGGAATGTCGCGCGAGCGAGAATCATGGGCCTTTTTATACCCGGCGAAAATAAAACAAGGCCTGATTGGTTCTGATATTTTTACTGGGTATGACAAGAGTTTAAATTTTCAATAGTTTTTCGTTAATAATCAAAAATTTCAACGAAATTGACTGATTTCTGAAGAGTTGCGGAGTCAATTGATATATAAATCTCGAAAATCCATCAAAAGATAAAGGCGGTATTGTATTGACGTTCAAAATCTTACATGATTTCGTGACGGTCCCAAATTTCAGATTCTGATTTGACACCCAGCTCCTTCGGGTAAGGCGTTGTCCAACTTCAAAATACAAAGAAGTACAGTTCAATCTGATATACGTTATATAAAGAGTTGTCCTCAGTTTTCAAACAGTTACCGCTCAGCTTCTGAGACGTGCAGACGTGTTTCCGATTGCGCTCTTGGAAAGTCAAGTGATCGATTACAGTGGTTAAAGTTCGATTCCGTCCGTGCCGCTTCGCGCGTTTCAGTGATCCGCGATGAGGCGAGAAAATACTTTTCGTATTGACTATTCGAGTTTCCCAGTGAAGCCGTCATTCGAGAAGGTTCACGGCTTTTGCCGTACGGTACTCGGCCTAAAGAAAGAAGAAGTGTTGAGACTACAGTGCCACAGAGGTGAACAATGTGCGTTCGTCAAGGTTGACAACCTGGCGCTCGCACAACGAATAGTGCAAGAACATGATGAGAAGCATGAAGTGGAGCACGCGGGGAAAAAGTACAAGCTTCGCATCACCATGGAAGATGGATGTGTAGAGGTTAAAGTGCACGACCTGCCAGAAAACGTCCCGAAGAAAAAATCGTTGAGTTTCTGAAGTGTTTTCGGTGAATCGGTGAAGTGTTTTCGCTGTGAGAGTTAACATGGGGAGAAGGGTTCGAGTACGGTGGGATACCGCTCGGCATTTGGTCAGCCCGAATGCTAGTCCATCGAAACATCGATTCATGGGTAACGATCGATGGACAGCAGGCCTACATTGTTTACAAGGGTCAGATCGTCTCTTGTAAATACTGCAAAGAGCAAGCGCATACTGGCATATCGTGTGTCCAGAACAAAAAGCTGCTAGTCCAGAAGAGCTACGCGAACGTGGCGAAGCAAACTGGGCCACGACAACCACCGAAAAAGGCGAACGTTGCAAAACCCCCGAGCGCCAAACCGGTAGGTCAGCGTTCTGTCGCTCCACCACCAGCATCGCTGGAGGCTTTCCCCGAGCTGCCACAGCCGTCGAGTCAGACCGAACAGTCCGGCTCAAAAACCCCAACAGCTATCCAATCTGCTGCTCCAACTGCACGAACGGTGTCTCTCAGTTCGTTGCAAACACAAACCGCGCGCAACTCATCGTCGTCATTGCGCACACAACCACGGACCGCTGAAGTGCTCTTGGTTGACATATTTAAAAAGCCAGCAAACGCAATGCGATCGAAAGATCAAACCGCCGGCAACGATACGGACGAATTGTCCACATCGACGAGAAGTAGCCGAAGCCGAGGGCGCCCGCCCGGCGAGAAACAGCGATGCCACGACGGTGACGACGAGAAGGATGTGCACTTCCTTCCATAGATGGCTCTCACGTCATACAATCTCGCATCCACCAACATCGGCACGATCACGAACCCCACAAAACTGAACGCACGCCGAACCTTCATAAGCAGCCAAAACCTCGATATCGTGTGTCTGCAGGAAGTCGAGAACGAACAGCTTTCCTTGCCTGGCTTTGTCGTTTTCGCGAATGTGGACCACACGAGGAGAGGCACAGCTGTAGCGGTAAAGGAGCACATCCATGTCTCTCACGTGGAGAAGAGCCTGGACAGCCGACTAATCGCGCTGCGAGTGCACGACACAACGATCTGCAACGTATACGCACTGCTCAGCGCGCTGCTAGAGAGGAGTTCTTCAATGGCACGCTTGTCTATTATCTCCGCCACCACACCGAGAACGTCATCGTAGCTGGCGATTTCAATTGCGTGCGATTCGTCCAGCCCGAACATCGGTCCGTCCCTCAAAACAGCTGTACAGCTGTACATGATGTATGGGAGAAGTTGTGTCCATGTGATGCAGGTTTTACCTATGTCTGTCGAAACGCGCGATCTCGACTCGATCGGATCTATGTCAGCCGTGGTCTTCGTGACAAACTGCAGTCGGCCTACACGCACGTTTGCTGTTTCACGGATCACAAGGCGCTAACGCTCAGACTTTGTCTTCCCCCACTGGGACACGAGCCCGGGCGCGGTTTCTGGGCCCTTCGACCGCATCTTCTAACCGAAGAAAACGTTGCCGAGTTTCAGTATAAGTGGCAATATTGGACTCGTCAGCGCAGAAACTACGCGTCGTGTATGCAATGGTGGTAGAAGACGAAATCATCGTCGAGCCTCAAGCGATCGAGGCAAATCTGTTTGATTTTTTCTCGAGCCTGTACTCAGAAGAAACAGCAGAAAATGACGGCAATGCCAACAACGGGGACGATTTTGCTTGCGAACGTGTTATCCCACCGGACGACCCACTGAACGAAGCGTGCATGGAGGAGATACAAACAGCGGAAATTCTGGCTGCTATCAGGGCGAGCGCACCCAAACGATCCCCCGGTGCCGACGGGATCCCACGAGAATTTTATCTCCGGATGTTCGATGTCATCCACCGTGAGTTGAACATGCTTATGAATGAAGCACTCAACGGAAATCTCCCCCATGCCTTCGTGGAGGGCGTCATCGTGTTAGTGAAGAAGAAGGGAGGCGACAACACAGCGCGAGCGTACCGGCCCATATCGCTGCTCAACAGTGATTATAAATTGCTGTCCCACATCCTGAAAAACAGGATGGAACGCGTTATGCAGGCCCACCGCGTCCTTAGCAACGGACAGAAAAAATGAAAGATCTTCCGCCGATTCTACTTCGACAGCACATCCGGAGACGAGCCAGCCTAGGACTGAAAGTCTCCTTAATCTTCGTCTTCTTCTTATTGACATTGCATCCCCACACTGGGACAGAGCCGCCAGTCGAGCGAACAATCCGCGAAGAATGTTGATAGTCACTGCCGATGTGATACGGTTGGTTTGAACGATCTCTGGCCACTTCGAGAACGAGTCTACGACGATGAGGTAGTACTCGCCTTCGATCGGACCGGCGTAGTCAATGTGGACGCGCTGCCACGGACATGCAAGCTAGGCCAGTAGACATAGCTCCTTGCGAGGGACTTCATTCGCTGCATGCCGGGATGACCACGATGAAGCTGCTCGAGACATCGCTTGCGGTGCAGCAACGGAATTATGAGCCGTTTGGCAAACAATATACACCCAGCTACCACGAAGAGCGATTCCTGTCTGGCTTGGAACTGTTGGATGTCGGACCCTGAAAGTTTGGACTGGGGCCAACCGTGTTGAACACCGTGGTAGACTGTTTGGAGCAAACGGTCTGCTTGGGTGCTTTGCGCAACGGCTCTGAAATTGAGAGGCAAAACTTTAACCGCATTAGACACTACTGACCTGAGATCTTCTTCCAAATTGAGACTCGCGATGAGATAATCCTCATCGGGCTTGACATGCTGATTGATCAATCGCGAGAGCACGTCTGCATTGCCAAACTTGTGCGTGGGTACATACTCGATGTCGAAATCGTAAAGTAGCAAGTTCAAAGTGAAGCGTTGGAGGCGATTGGCAGTATATACCGGTATTCCCTTTTTAGAACCGAAAATTCGTAGCAGAGCTTGATGGTCGGTTTGGAGTCGGAAGTGCCGCCCGAAAAGCATCTTATGGAATTTCGTGACGGCGAAGATGATGGCCAAACCTTCTCGATCCGGCAGACTATAGCCTTGCTCGGCCTTCGTGAGTGCACGGGACGCGTGTTGGACGACCTTGACGGTACCGTAGAGGAACTTGTGACTGATCGTTGCCCCGAGCCCAACAGAAAAAGCGTCGGTGGACACTACGATCTCCCGCTTAGGATCGTAATGGGTAAGGAGTAGATCAGAGGAAAGAATTCGCTTGAATTGCTCAAATGCTGTCTGGCACTCTGGCGTCCATTGGAATTTTGCCTCAGTCTTGAGGAGATTGTCGAGCGGGTACCGTAGCTTGCGCATGTTAGGGACGAATTTGCCATAATAGTTGATAGCCCCCAGAAAAGAGCGCGTATCGGACACATTTGTGGGAGGCGGAAGCTTCATAATTGCCTCGAACTTAGCTGGATCTGGACGTAACCCGCAACCATCGATGACGTGACCTACGTATTTCACTTGCTGTTTGCGAAATGTGCACTTTTCATGACGAATGGTGAAGCCAAACTCTTGAATTCGCTTCAGAGCAGCCCGTAGATCGTGTTCCTCCTCCGTGCTTCCGTCGATGATGACGTTAGGCACCATGTCCGGATAGGATCCCAAACCTGGCTCTTAAACATGCGATTCTTGCTAATCCGGATATGTTCAGAAGTTGCCTCCAACAATGCCTGGATGAAGGAAGCTTTCCAGATCGTTGGAAACGGCAGAAACTGGTGCTGTTACCTAAGCCCTGGAAGCTCCCAGGAGACCCTTCGACATACAGACAAATCTGCCTGCTCGACACAACTGGTAAGTTGTTGGAGAGGGTGATCCTGAATAGTTTGTCGGTTTACACGGAATGTGCTGGCGGCTTATGAAGCAACCAGTATGGGTTCTGTAAAGGTCGTTCTACCGTTAAAGCAATTCGATCGGTAACGGATACGGCTAGGATAGCGCGTAGTTTGAATAGAAGAGGTATTAGGTACTGTGCATTGATTATTTACTTGATACTTGATGGGCTACAGCTCTTCGATGAACCTACGCCAAATGGAGTATCCTTCTCCACTGGACTCGATCCTGGGCCAATCGCTTCCAGTCGCCCTGAACATTGGGCGCCCTCAGGTCCTCTTCAACTGCAAAAAGCCATCGTGTATGCGGCCTTCCACGAAGCCTGCGGCCTCTTCCGGGTTCTCTACTAAATATTATCTTCGCTAGACGTTCTTCCGGCATACGAACAACGTGACCAGTCCACCGTAGTCTGCCGTGTTGTATAAGCCTAATAATATCCAGCCCTTTATACACCTGGTACAATTCGTGATTCAAGCGACGCCGCCAGATACCGTTCTCCTGTTTACCGCAGGGTATTGTCCACAGCACCTTACGCTCAAACACTTCGAAAGCTCTCCGATCAGCCACCTTTAACGTCGATTGCCAGCGACCATGTACTTCGTTATGCTGGTATTGATCGTGAGTCCAATCCTTGCTGTCCCCCTCTTAAAAGGCACAAAAGCCTCTCCCACGGCACGGCGATCAATCCCGATAATATCCATATCGTCCACAAATCCCAGCAGCATATGCGATCTTGTGGTAATGGTACCGCTTCTTTGCACACCAGCTCTCCTAATCGCTCCGTCGAGCGCGCTACATTAGAGTAGATTCGAGAGTGCATCACCCTGCTATAATCCATCTAAGGTAACAAATGACGTCGATATTTCATCCGCAACCCTTAAATTTGATTTCGATCCATCTGTGCATTGATCACTAGGTGGATTTCTCCAGAGATGAATCAGCCAAGAGCTGAAAGCTTCTTTAATAAAGAAGAAAAGAAAACTAAGTGGATTAATTAGGGTTGTACAACTGAACTGAACTGTGCTGCTACAACACCGATAATGAAAATACATAAAAGAACAACACATAGCAATTATAAACAATTGAAATTGTCGTTATTTTGATTTTTTTTCTTTTTCCAGGTTCGCTATCTGAAAGTATTCGAGTCCAAACTGAACTACTCGGACCATGATGTGATCAAATGGGTGCGCTACATCGGCCGCAGCGGGCTCTACGAAACGCGGTGTTAATGCTCCACACTGTTTGCACTAGTAGCTCTTTTTACTCTCGATAATCGTGGACGATGGCACACTACAAGCATAATTATTGTGTTGAATGCACGCGCAGGACAAAAGTGTGTGGGTGTTGAGCTCGTGCGTGGCGGCAATCGAAATATCGCTCGGTCTTGTTAATATTGTGAAATTGATTTCGGTTCAACGACACGAAATAGTGTTTGCTGCGAAGGTCGCACTGCTCACCCCACATGCGTAAATTATACAAAGAATTTTTCAATGAACGTGGAGAAAATAACCGTGGAACTACTATTACTGAAGCACTACTATTGGACATAATTAAGAGTTATCAAAGTATGCTTAGACTAGCAATCAGCAAAAAACTCCTTATTCTCGTTATTATAATTAAACAAACACTATATTATATGAACAAGTATAAAAATGGTAACAATAATATTATAGGAATAGATCGCCCTAAGACCAATTTGATTTATTTAGAGGATTAGTCCACTGATCAGCAGGTTGACGGTAGTTTATTGTAGAAGAAATTGCAGTAATATTGAATGAAAATTCGATACAATTTTCACCCTACTAAGAGATGTTATGCTTTGTTATTCTGAATGTAGCTATCGTGATGTGCTCCCATTCATGTAAGCAAGAAACAGTGTCTAACTTCCAACTAGCTAGGCGCTGTGACATGTTGATTGGAATTAGAGCACATCCCGGTACAATTATCAAGAATCTCAGACTTAGTTTCTGCGCTTCTTTCATTTCGTCCTTGATGTAAATACTTGTTTTGCTCGTTTCGAAGCTTCCCATATGATTTGCTCCTTCAAGATAAATCCATTCCATTAGTTTGATTATAACTTAAACCTTTCATGGAGAATTGTCTTCTCTCGTTACCGAAAGTCGAAACCAGTAGAAGAAACTAGTTATATGATAAGATTCGAATCGAACATAAGGTGTATGTGTACAAAAGTGCAAAAATCACAGATCCCATACATAGTACATGTTCAAAACGGAAGAATACGCAGAAGAAGAAGCATCATAATCATAATCACGAATAAACTAAAACATAAAATAAAATATTACAAAAAAAAACTTTGCTGTAGTCACTGGCCATAAATAAAAACCATCAATACGTTTTAACGAAATGTTCAATTCTGTCTTAGAGTTTACAAATGTAACATTCTTTTGTTGCAGGTGAAATTATTGATTTACCAACAAGTGGAGTTATTAGAAATTAGCATTAATGATAATTATGTTGATTTTCTAGCTACTACAATCTTTACAGAACAATGAACAACAATTGACGCAATCATCTGAAACAGTTTAGTTTTTCAAACGAAAAGAGTGGGTTCATGATATTATTGTTTCTTAGTACGATCCAATCTGTGTATTTAAATAACTATCATCATCATCCGTACGCTTTTATTCGTAACTCACGATAGCCTGAATTTGTGTCGCTATTTTTGTGTTTCAGCGGCCATTTCTTCGGATTTACTGGCAAGAGTGGAGAACCTTAACTCGGAACCAAACGATTATATTAGTAATTAGCCAAACGGAAATTCTCGCTATTGCAAAAAAAACTAGAATGAGATAACATAATGCTTAGATCGGTTACAATGCGATGAGAAGAATTACTGCAGAGGAAACAAAATTCGAAGCATGGTTCTCCCACAGAAAATACAACACAGCTATTCACACGATATGCAAAATACCAAGATCGTAAAAAAAACTACTGAATGCTATTCCCTTATATAAAGAGACATGAGAAACTGACATATTAATATAAAATGGAATAAACTCATGAACATAGTTGTTGAAAATAGGAATGTGTTTCTTTTATGATTTATCCCTAAATCCGATACTACCCGTGCAGGAAAGTGGACTCTCTCACTCATTGCTCCTAGCACCGTGCGTACTTAGAACCAACGTAAAAGATTTGATTGGTAGACTAGATGGTTACGCCTATCCTCGCCGTCTTACTTCTCAGTGGGATAAAAGCCTCCACTACTGCCCTGCGATCGATCGCAAAGAGCTCGATGGTCGATGTCGTTCGCAAAACCCAGGAGCATGATAGCCAATCATGTGATTATAATTCCGTTCCTTTGCACGTTAGAATAAATTCGAAAGCGAAAGCACCATGCTTCAATCCTCCAAACGAAGATTTCGAGCTTTCGGACATTGTTTCGACAGAGAACAATGTTCGGATATTGTCTGCCACTGCTCTTTTTTTAACTGAATCATCACTGCTTTGAAATCAATTAACGGATAGTGATCGGCGGATAGTGATAGTGCGGCGCAGCATGCGTGAAATACTAAAAATGACAGTTGTGCGTTGCTTTCGTATCGAGTGGTGTGCCCCCGAAAACGCGAGCACTTTGAAGCTTGGATTCCGTGAGGAGTGAGCTTAAGAAAACCTGTTTGATATTCGCCGATGAAGGACTCGTCAAGTGGTCTCAGCATGTAAAACAGTTTTTCATACTTCCATAATTTATGAACAATGTGATGGATTGATTGATTGAAGTTTGAGAAGCTCGTCCGGGATCTTGTCCTTTACAGTAGCTTCATTGGTTTTCAGGTTTTTAGTAGAGATAGTCGGGTTTCGGATTTTTAAAACCAAATTTCACACCGCAGTTTCTGCTTCTACAGCTACGGCAACATATTATAGATTATGCAACACACCGTCTGCTGCGTAGCCAGGTGTTTTAGTGTTGGATCATAGCAATCTTTGATATACAAAAACAATTTAAAATGTACTCTCATAGCAACTAACGGCTATATAAACCCCACTACTGTCATATGTCATATGCTCTCCTAAAGATCCATAAACCCGGGAAGGAGATGCAAGAAATAGTTTCATCAGTGGGCTATGCTACCCAAAACCTGGCCTGGAGTTCACCCAGAAGCTGTTAGAATCAGGACGCATCGAAAAAGCGGCATTGTTCCCAAGCGTTCTAGTGAAAGACGATCTGAATCTCCTGGAGGATTGGCTGATAACACAAAGGACGGAAACAGCATGGCGAAGAAAGGTTAAGATGCACCTAAAGCCGGCAAGGCTATGCATGAAGGAGAACTACTTCACATTCCGAGGAAGCTCTACAAACAGACGAAGGGTGCACCGATGGGAAATCCGCTATCACCGGATTTGTGGAAACTATTCATGGCGAATTTAGAGGACAACATACAGAGACAAGGAGTACTACCCGAGAAATGTTGGAGATACGTCGACGACATTTTCAGCATCATCAACCGGAAAGGACTACCTATGATTTTGGAAGCGGTAAACAACATGCATAATTGCATAAGGACATCAAATTCAACCACGAGGATTAAAAGGAAGGTAAATTAACTTTCTTGAATCATTTATTTTTTATTTATTATCAGACTAAGGTCGGAGTGGCCTGTGCTGCACATACAAGTCTTCTCCATTCAGCTCGGTCCATGGCTGCACTTCGCCAACCACGCAGTCTGCGGAGGGTCCGCAAATCGTCCTCCACCTGATCGAACCACCTTGTCCGCTGTGCACCTCGCCTTCTTGTTCCCGTCGGATCGTTGTTGAGAACCATTTTCACCAGATTACTGTCCGACATTCTGGCTACGTGCCCGGCCCACCGCAGTCTTCCGATTTTGGCGGTGTGAACGATGGATGGCTCTACCAATAGCTGTTGCAACTCGTGGTTCATTCGCCTCCTCCACGTACCGTCCGCCATCTGCACCCCACCATAGATGGTACGCAACACTTTCCTTTCGAAAACTCCGCGTTGGTCCTCCACGAGCATCGTCCAGGTCTCGTGTCCGTAGAGAACTACCGGTCTTATAAGCGTTTTGTAGATAGTCAGTTTGGTACGGCGGCGAACTCTATTCGATCGGAGCGTCTTGCGGAGTCCAAAGTACGTACGATTTCCAGCCACTATGCCTCTCCGAATTTCTCTGCTGGTATCGTTATCGGCGGTCGCCAGTGAGCCCAAGTACACGAATTCTTCAACCACCTCGATTTCGTCACCACCGATAGAAACTCGTGGTAGATGGCTTACATTGACCTCTCTTGAGCCTCTTCCTATTATGTACTTCGTCTTCGACGTGTTGATGACTAGTCCTATCCGTTTAGCTTCGCTTTTCAGTCTGATGTAGGCTTCCTCCATCCTCTCAAAGTTACGTGCCATGATATCAATGTCGTCGGCGAAACCAAATAACTGGACGGACTTCGTGAAAATTGTACCACTCGTGTCAATCCCTCACGCAGAAAAAACTACGTTAAAAACAAACATATTTCAGGTAAATCCAAACATAAATTCAGTTTACTTTGGCCTCAAAAATAAATATGTTTGGATCAAACATATTGTCGCATTTGAAGCGAACGAAAACTTTTTTTGAATCAAATGTTTGTTTCAAGTTGTTTCAACCAGCTAAATGTTTGAAGCGAACATGGATATTATTGTTTTGGTTCGACCACTCATAAGATTTTCTTATCAATTCTACTAATTTTTATATTCTGGTAGCATTTGACTACCAGATTTCACAATTCCAAACGATCATATTTCATTTTCTTACCTTTCTGTACCTGAAAAACATTCTTGTCATCAATTTGGAAGCAAGAAAACATGTGCTTCTACTCTTGCTCCTGCTCCTCTTCTGACTTCCGATCGGATCCGATCCGAACTCGAGTTTTTGTTTACTTTTGCAAAAGTGAGCGAGGGGCTGCCCACTAGTGTATGTATAAAACAAACAGGGATTTAATTTGGTTTTGAAAATAAATATGTTTGATTCAAACATATTACCATTTTGGGAATAAACATGTATATTTTTGAAGCCAATGGATGAAATTTGAGCTGCCCTACGTATTACTCCCTCCAAAGCGATGTTGAATAGCAGACACGAAAGACCATCACGCGTTTCGAAGGGACTCGAGAATGCCCCTGAAACTTGAACTACGCACATCACCCGATCTATCGTCGCCTTGATCAACCGTATCAGTTTATCCGGAAATCCGTTTTCGTGCATTACGGATACAAATTTCATCCATTGGCTTCAAAAATATACATGTTTATTCCCAAAATGGTAGAGTAGAGTGGGGCAAGAGTACGCACTTAGTTTTCAATCGATCATGTGACCCTTATAAAGCAAGCTTCTGCATATCAAATCAGGGTCGATGATTCATATACTCTTCCTTTATGTTACCCAGTGGAAAAAATATTGAAATTATTGAGATTCGTTTTAGTAGAACCCTTATTGCAAGACAAGTGAAAAACGCACTCTTACCCCACCGGTGGGGCAAAAGTGCGCATTGGGTGGGGTAAGAGTACGCATTTATAAAATCATGTGCTTTAAGTATATAATTACACAAATAAGATTTAATAACATTTAATTGATGTTTAATGAGCATATATTAGGGAATGTTTAAAGATTACGTAACTCTTAAAGGGGGAGGGGTCCTAAAAATGTGCACTTTCAAACGAAAAACCATTATTTTCTGTATATACAAAAAACTACAGAGGTAAAAATATATATCAGGTTTTACGTGGCGTATACAAAGGAATTTTCCTTAAAGAAAGTTCACCAATCACGTAACGTTAAATTTGGTTATTTCATCACCCCTCCCCCCTATATTATACTTTTTGTATGAATCCTCTAAAAATAATATGGGTCGTCATACATCTCGCAACCCCTCCCAGATAAACGTTGCGTAATTTATGAATGTTTATTTTGATTGAATGAAATTATCATTTAGATGAAATTGTGTTTTCGTACTATGTTTAGGTGTACAACAAGTCCTAATACAATTTCATTATTTCGCTTCAGTGCTTGGTTCGCTAAGTCCTTTCTAACACCGAATTACTTCAACTTATCCTAATTTCGAATTCTGTCCTTTTTTTCTTAGTTGTGGATCTTAACGCTTTGGAAGAAGTCCTATTTCGGCCGGAGATACGGGTTTGACATCAGAACTTGAAGATTCATATGCGTACTCTTGCCCCACCGGTTCCTGCGTACTTTTACCCCACAGTCCCAAAAATTATTCAAGTAATGGTTTTGATTTCTTGGAAAACCAATCGGATTGGTGTTCTGCACCATAAAGTACTCTATACAATAGGTTATCGAAATGGTATAATGTTCACCTGATTGAACGTATATATGGTAATGAAATACTAGTTGCGGAAACCCAATTATTTTTAGCAAAATGACCAAAAAATTATCTAACTCCATATCTCCCTTGTTGTTTATTCAAATCGTTTACAATTACATATGATAATAGTTGGCCAGAATACCTGTCAAACTGATGCAGTGCTGCTAGTTTATCTTTTTTTATTACTTCAAAAAATCGAAAACGTACTCTTACCCCACGCGCACTCTTGCCCCACTCTACTCTAATATGTTTGAATCAAACATATTTATTTTTAAAACCAAATTAAATCTCTGTTTGTTTTATACATACACTAGTGGGCAGCCCCTCGCTCGCTTTTGCAAAAGTAAACAAAAACTCGAGTTCGGATCGGATCCGATCGGAAGTCAACAGAGGAGCAGGAGCAAGAGTGAATCATATGTTTTCTTGCTTCCAAATTGATGATAAGGATGTTTTTCAGGTACAGAAAGGTAAGTAAATGAAATATGAATGTTTGGAATTGTGAAATCTGGTAGTCAAATGCTACCAGAATATGAAAATTGGTAGAATTGATAAGAAAATATTATGAGTGGTCGAACCAAAACAATAATATCCATGTTCGCTTCAAACATTTAGCTGGTTGAAACAACTTGAAACGCACATTTGATTCAAAAAAAAGTTTTCGTTCGCTTCAAATGCAACAATATGTTTGATCCAAACATATTTATGTTTGATGCCAGAACAAACTGAATTTATGTTTGGATTTACCTAGAATATGTTTGTTTTTAACGTAGTTTTTTCTGCGTGATTAGCTGCCATAGTTCGTCCCGATCGATTGTATCATATGCGGCTTTGAAGTCGATTAATAAATGATGTGTGGGCACGTTGTATTCGCGGAATTTCTGCAATACCTGACGTATGGCGAACACCTGGTCTGTGGTAGAGCGTTCACCCATAAATCCCGCCTGGTACTGCCCCACGAACTCTCTTGCAGTTGGTGTTAGTCGGCGGCATAAAATTTGGGAGAGTACCTTGTAGGCGGCGTTCAGCAATGTGATTGCGCGGTAGTGGCTATAATCCAGCTTATCGCCCTTTTTGTAGATGGGACACACGACACCTTCCATCCACTCCTGCGGCAGAACCTCATCCTCCCAAACCTTGGTAATCACCCAGTGCAGCGCTCTAGCCAGTGCCTCACCACCGTGTTTAAACAGCTCTCATGGTAGTCAACTCCATGGGGCTTTTTTGTTTTTCAGCCGGCCGATCTCCTCCTGGATTTCCTGTAGATTCGGAGCCGGAAGTCGCATGTCCTGCGCGCGTGCTCCTAGGTTCATTACCATACCGCCACTGTTATCTGCCATATCGCCATTCAGGTGCTCTTCGTAGTGCTGTCGCCACCTTTGGATCACCTCACGCTCGTTTGTAAGAAGGTTCCCTTTTATGTCCTTACGCATATCGGGCTGTGGCACGTGGCCCTTACGTGAACGGTTCAACTTCTCAATAAACTTTCGTGCGTTATTAGCGCGGTACAGTTCCTTCGTCTCTTCACGGTCTCGATCTTCCTGCTGGCGCTTTTTCCTCCGGAAAATCGAGTTTTGTCTGTTCCGCGCCCGTTTGTATCGTGCCTCGTTCGCCCTCGTGCGGTGTTGCAGCAATCTCGCCCATGCTGCATTCTTCTCCTCAACTAACTGCTCACATTCGCCGTCAAACCAGTCGAGGTAGTGGTCGGATTCAATATTCAATATTCGCACTGCGGTAAGTGCGTACGTTCGTGATGTCGGAGAAGAATTTACCGTCGATTTGGTTTTCCGTTACTTGATTAGGTGATTTCCATGTGACCTTGTGGATATTCTTGTGGGGGAAGAAAGTGCTTCGGACTACCATTCCGCGGGAGGCTGCAAAGTTAATGCATCGTTGGCCGTTGTCGTTCGATACGGTATGCAGACTATCCGGTCCGATGACCGGTCTATACATTTCCTCCCTTCCTACCTGAGCGTTCATGTCACCGATGGCGATTTTGACGTCCCGCAATGGGCATCCATCGTATGTCTGCTCCAGCTGCGCATAGAACGCTTCTTTCTCGTCGTCGGGTCTCCCTTCGTATGGGCAGTGCACGTTGATGATGCTATAATTGAAGAAACGGCCTTTTATCCTCAGCTTGCACATCCTTGCGTTGATTGGATGCCACCCAATCACGCGTTGGCGCATCTTTCTTGAATCAACTTGGTCATCAAAGGAACAAATGCAACATTAGACTTCGAGATCTACAGGAAGCCCATCATATGATCCACAGGATTTTTTCCCTGTTCGGATGTACCACTGCGACCAGTTATTAGATCTATTGTGGTATTACCAGTACATATAGTGTATGAGTGAATGTCGAATTACTCCAGTCAGTGCTATTGAGAAGCAATGCAGTATAGGTTTCGATACAGATTTGTTTTGTTTTTCTCATGCTTCCGAAGGCCATGCATAGGAGCCTCGAGTATAATTTTGCACTGCCTTCTTTCATATACTTGGGTCATTCCGGCAGACAGTTCAGCTCAGGGCAATGATTCCGAGGTTTTTTAAACTAATTGCTAGAAAAGTGGTTTAGTTTCAAACAAGAGGTCTTTTAATCATCTGCAGGGTAAAGTTATTTTTGTTATACTTCAAAAACTGATATTGCCCAAGCTCGTAACATGGATTAGGCTAGGGCTCGGTTTTGTAGATCTTACACCTTAAAACGCTACGTAAAAATGATCTACCAGCTTTACGGGAATTTCTAGCTTTACAGGATGCAGACGATGCCCCTAAGCGAAGACGGAAAAACAAAGGAGCTACAACACATTTTGGAAACAGCGAAAATCAATCAAATCATCAGCAAGAAGAAAAGGAACCTGCGGAGAAACGAAACGGTTCAAAGAACATATTGCAGGTGAAAGTAAGGCTAAGAGGGAAACAGATAAGAAATAATGAATTTAGATCTAAGGTAGCTAAACATGTACATCAGGAGAATCTTTCAATTACGACATCAAACATTAAAATTTCAAGAATTTGTAAGTGTTTGGTTTTGTTAATCGTGTGTATTATTGAGATTTTTCTTTGTAAATATGCGAAAAAATGTATGACAGGTAGTTTTTGTATGAGAAGCGAAGGTTTGTCCCCCAGTAGGCCCACTTAGCATACAAGTAGATAGTCATTAGGAGCAACCACCTTAACTGCTACCAACCACCCACCAAGCTTCTTCAACCCACCACCAGGAGCCGCAGGATAAGGAGTTGGAGCGGCCATGATGGGTTGCACAGATGGGTGGTACGAAACAGGGATGGTGACTGGAAAAGTCGATGACCGGAGATGGGGGTCATGAACCTTGGGCCTGAAAATCTTGTAATAGCTCGTTCACTTACCCGTCAATCGTGAACGAGTTAAGAAGTGTAAAGTCAAGGAGATCGTTTATTTTTCGGAAAATAATATTGAAAGCGATAAGACAAGGATATCAGGTAATTGCTCAGCCTCCATCTCCATATATCTTCCGGGTTCCCTAAATTGTGACCGTGATTGTGATGTGTGCTTTCGTTTCAAATTTCATAGGACCACGTTGTTCTACCGTGGATTCGTTGCTGTCCCGTGCTTTTCAACGCCGTGTTTGTGCCCAGTTTCCCGTGAAGCCCTGCGCCGTCCTAGTGCCGCGTGCCCTCGCCACGTAAATTCCGGCACCGTTGTTGGCCGAAGACCGATCCGACAACACATCGGTAGCCTAGGACGCGCAACTGGATCATTAACTATACGCCGACGATCCCTCGGCTCTTAGGTTGAGCGGAACGCGGAACGTAGCCAGACGTGGCTGAAGCTTGCGGTCAAGACGAGGAAGGACGCAGCGAAGAGGAAAGAGGTGGTTGGAAAGAAGAAGGGGCCCCAACAGTAAAGGTTAGCTAAATAGTTAGTAAGAAAGTGGGAGGAAGGAAGAGAGGAAGGAGTGAAGCTAATAAAATTGTTAAAACGTTGAAAGTGCTGGTAGGTTTACCTTAATTTCGAGTGCGAAGATTCCCTGTCCCGCGATAAACTTCCGAGAGTGTGCCGACCCTGAGGCAGTTGATTCGGGGAGTCTCGGAAGTGCTCCCGTTTGGCTAGACCGGAAATTACAAATTGTCTCTTCCCCGTGGAAACTTGTTGCCGAGAGCTTGGAAATCTACCGGCAGGTACAAAAGCGGCTGTTGGATAAAGATCAAGGAAATGGTAGCTCCTTGCTCTTCAAGTTTATACCTAAACATTAAACGTTACAAGCGAGTAGACGTAAGCACCGTGGTAAAATAAGTTAATGTACCTAGATAGTACCTACACCTAGTATAAATAGTATAAGCTGGGATCATTTTCTTCAAGTCGAGTAAAGTACGAGACACTGAAGACGGCCTTACTGTTCAGGTCGAAATACGTTTCTGTCAGAGGTATAATAAAGTAGTGGAATTAAATGGAATAGTACAAACTCGTCTTATGACGAGGAAACGCCACTTGGTGATATGTCATGTTATCTTCGATCGTACACTCCGAAACACATTCAATCGCGAACTAATTGATTCGCTTTTTGACCGCGCAAAACAGACCTAAAAACTGGATACGAGACACATTCAATCGAGAACTCTGCTTTTATGCAATCTTCGGGAGACTTGTTCAATTTTTAAGAGCTGTATTTTACAGAAAATGGATAGAAAAAGTGGAAGCAAACAGATCGCCGTCAAATAAATTTTACACAAATAAAAAAAAAGGATTAATCCACCTAGCAGTGATGATGCCTTTCTAGAGCATCTAGAGCAAAAAAAAAAACGTTTTTGAAAATGATTTTTCAATAATTCCGATCGGGCCAATTTTCAATAGCAAATAATGGAGCCGCATTCCCCGTCGAATGCAATTTGTTGCGAGTAAATCGGATAATGCTAAATTTCAAAAAGTATGTCTACAATTTTTTTACACATACACACTAGAGTGGGGCGCAGTGGTATGCTGTAAAATATTTGTAAAATTACTGTAACCAAAATTATCAATTCCCTCGTCAGAACTACTGTGCAATCCTCAGCTTCCCTGAGATTGTGAACATCAGGCTGCCTTGCAGCATCCAATGCAGGTAGATGGAAATGATATTATCTCATCTTTCTTGTAGTACTCTCTACCCAGCTCTTAGCTTTTTCCAAGAGGGAAGAAATCTGATTAAGTTGTAATCATTTATCAGTTCCAATCAATAAACCAACCGCGCCGGACGGATAGTGTATTTTCTTGAAAGCGTCGTTTTTATGCACTTAAAAGTTGTGTTTTATTCCAAATCAGTACCGAAAATCGAAGACGTTATTTTTTCTTATGTAAAAATGCCAACTTCATCCAATCAAGTGAGATCAAGGTTTTTCTGAATCGTTTTAGGACCCCAATAAACTGTGTAAAATATGGGCTTTCCGCATTACGTTTTAAATTTATATGAAGATTAGTATGGAAAAAATTCTGTTTTTCATTTTTTTTTCGAACAAGGTACATAGCTGGAAGGTCTACAAAAAATGTTATTACATTTCGAAAATTGTTTGTTCAAACTTCAAACTTTGTTGTAACTTCCATTTGCTCCTTTCATTAGCTCCAAAATCTTATAAGATATTTTTTTTAATTACACTCATTTAAATTATTGGTCCACGTAGTTCGGCAGTGCTGGCAAAATAAACGATTTTTTGAAAATGGATTCAACAATCAATCTTCGAAGCGTTATAACTTTTTTCTTGGACGTTCCAGCAATGTACCTTTTTCAGCAAAGCTTTTCGGCATCTTTTGGGTTATACCAAGGGGCAAGTAACTCTAAACTTTGCGAAAATATTACTCATTGTCTCGCAATAGTATTTCGTGATATTTCTAGTATCCACGATTTCCATCAAACAAAGAAACGGTTGCTAGTTCGGTTGTTATGGCGTTTGTTAGTTACTTGATGAAGCACAGTGCTCCCCCGTATTCGAAACACCTGATTTCTACTTTCTACAGATTCTAGAAAACTTTCAAACCGCATTTTATATTACGAATGGCATCAAACCAAAGCGTAGGCCCTAAGGAGTGCTCAAAAAGTAATAATAACAGAAACAGTTGTTCAAAAATTTTTTTGAATTTAAAGGAGACTGAAATCATATGTTACCTAAAACTGGGTGGACTGTAAGCGTTGTGTGTCATGCTTTCCAAACAGGGCTCTTCGATCAATTTACCGTAGATACGAAGTAGTTTTTCTCTAGTATTTGTTAGTATTTTAGGATACTGTCGAAAGTTTAGAGTTAGTTGCCCCTTGGGTTATACTTAAACTTATTAAAAAAACTACAGAAATTTCACGAAAAATTGTTCCAAGTTTTTACAAGAAAATCCACGGAAAGTTTCTGTTGAGTATTCTTTGAAATTTACTCAGAAAATTCTTCAGATTTTCGAGGGGGGATTGTCCAAAATGTGGACATAAAATAATGGATTTCATCGGCAAATTGTTCGAATTTTTTATTGGAATTTGCACAGGACTTTTTAAAACATCGTTGGAAAATAATTTGGAATTTCAACGCTGAATTTTACGAAATTTTAACAAAATTGTTCAGAACTTCGACATACGGCCGAATTGGTTATTTGGCCGAAAAAGCCTCTTCCCTAACACGTTGTTTGGCCGAACAGGATACAAGGCCGCAAATGTACACCCAAAACAATTCTGTATGACATTCTTTGTATTAAGCGTATTGTATCAAATCTCGCAAACTGATCAGAGAATGTCATACATATGCAAGCTCATTGCATTAAGTTGGTTTATTTGGTTTCGATCAATACATCCAAACGAATCTCGTTGGCTCCTCCTAGAACAAGTATATTAAATCGTGTACAGTAATTTTTTTAAAAGAATATAGAAAATAGCATCGTCCATGTTTCTTATCTTTATTTTTTTAGTAATAGATCTCCAAAGATCGTTCCAAACAAACGGTCTAAAACATTTTCTTGATTGAGAATGTTTTCGAACATTCGCTTTACCTGATGCTGAACTGCAAGACCTAGACTGAAAATATATGGACACTGTCAATCTGGGCCCAATTGAGCTTTTCGAATCAGACTTAAAATGGATGACACAAATATTCTACGTGATTCTACGTTCATAGAATTTGAGCAATTTAGCGTAGTTTTTGAGGAAAATTACCCAGACCTAATTAGGATCCGAATCCAACAACCTAAAACGCCTGAAATTCCTAGAATAAAATATATATACATACAAGAATTTAATCGGAAATGCTCCTCAGGGGCTCGTTAACATCGATCACTTCTCATATCCGCTACCATGCGTCCCCATTCGATAACATGCTTTGCTTCAAATCGAATGCAGTGATACCATCTAGAACGTTTTTTTTAGTTGATTGTGATAGATTACTATCGGTGAGACTTCTTTGCTGCTCCTCACCAAATACTATCTGTATTTCGTTTCACTGCTCATCGTGTGCACTTCCATACATTCGCCTTGCGATAATAATAATATTTAGAAACCGAGGAACGCACTCTAAACAACTATAAATAACGTAATGCTTTTGGAACATTTACTTACATATTTTTTTCTTATAGGCTCGTGCCATTCACTACACATCGCATGGCTGACCATGAAATCTGGATTAGAATTTCTCCACTGAAAGGTGGCATTTTCTATGGGTGTTCCCTAACAAAGCACAGAGTCTGCTTAGGTGACTTTCTTGATGCTCAGCGAGGCAAGCAACACACACAGTGTGAGAATCCGGTAGTTTAACTATGAGAGATGATGGTCCAGTTTGCACCACACACAATTTCGATGCTTTTTAAACAATTAGAAATTTAGAGTATGCATTCTTCATTATGATAGATTTTTTTGCATACTGAGATAACAGCGATTAAAGTTTCAAATCGCGTTTCCATATGAAACCTTAAAAAACATCAAATATGTTGAAAAATCATCGGAGTTGTTCATCTATCGATAGATTACGGTGAAACGATTTAGTGACACATGGTAACTAGAATGCTCTACACTCCAGGACGTTTTGGAAAACTAGGGAAGTTCCCCGCAGACTAATGGATCGATGGGTCAATAGTTGTACATATTCTGTCAAAATGGGTGTCCTTGGACTTGATGTTGGAACGTATTGTCTTTTTTGATAGTTTTCCTATTAAATCGCAGAAAAGGCGACCCGGCGATCCAGTAGGAGTAGAAGAATGCAGTTTTAAAAAGAACATAACTTGACATCTCAAAGTCAAACTTCAAGATTCCCCAAAAATGGCAGATGTAGGATATCATTTTTCGTTATTGAGACTACTTCTGATCACTTCCGGGAAAATCCGGAACACTAAGGAAGCGGTTCTGAAGCTTGTTTTATAAGACTGATGTCCAACATCACCAACACTATTAGTTGTACGTACTTTTCGACTTTTCAAAATCAGATTGAGTAAAAACAATGTTTGCCTGTGAACTAATTTGATCCTTGATGGTCAGTTTTGGGCACTCGATACTCGTTTTGGCTCACTAGCTGGGGACATATTTCTGGATACTTAAAAACACAAGAAAGAAATCGTTCATTCGACCATTTGACGAAAGCCATTCGACTGAATTCCACTTGGCTGATTAACACGTCAGTCCAAAAGCCGCATTCCAGTTAGCCGAATTGAGCGTTTAACCGAAACGGTTATTAGGTCAAGCATTCGGCTGCTTTAGTCAAACAAGTCATTTGGTCGAAAGAGAGGTTTGGGGGACTAGATCATAAATATTCAACTGAAAATGTCGTTTAATTAAAAATTGCTTCTGGCCGAAAGGCGAAAATGTCCTTTCATTCGCTGAACACATTTGACCAAAAATGGCGTTTGAATTGCTGAAAAGGTTATTGGCCATACGGCTTAACAAGACAATTGACCGAACATGTCGCTCGGCTGGAAATGTCAATTGGTCGAAAAACCTTAATTTTTGGCGTTAATAATGGTTTAGTGTTAGCATCAATTTGCTTAGGTGGTTATGGGCCATTTGGACGAATGCCGCTTCGCCGAATTGGTAAAGTTGGTAGACGAGAAGTGAGAGGTAAGAAATGAGCAGTAAGAAGTAAGCAGAAAGAAAACAGATGTGAGCAGTGAACCGTCTCACGTATCAATTCAAAGTTCCAACTTCTGACTCACTGACTCACTGTAAGAAGTCAGAAAAGAGAAATGAGAAGTAAGATATGGGTAGTGAGAAGTGAGATGCGAGAAATAAGAAGTGAGAAATGGTAGAAATATCGAGACGTTTCCTTCTCATTTCTTACTTCCCACAGCTCACATCTTACTTCCCTCTGCTCACTTCTCATTTCTCATCTCTTACTTCTCGTATGGGCGAAATTATCTCACAATGTGAGGGACAACTATTTTGGGAAAAGGCATTGTCAGCAAGACCAAATGGTCGGGCAAGCAATGGAAAAGGTCGAGAAGGTTAGGGAATTTACGAAACATATGGTGGTTCAATCAGGTTAGTAAATGCACTAAATTTCGAATGTCAAAATTTCGTGTGTCAAAATTCTACCATTATTTTTCAGCACAATACTGCGTCACTGGGATATAACCAAATATAACGACATTCTTCATTCTGTGAGTTTGCACCACTTGTAATGTGTTTGTTTTTATCTGTACTGGACCTAATCGGCTAAACGATTTTTTCAATAAAACAAAATGTTCGCGTTCGGCTTAATTAAAAATCAACCATCTGAACAAACAACATTTTCAGCGGTCTTATGACTTGTTCGGTCAAGCGACATTTTCGCCTAAATTATCTGTTTGGTCCTATGACCGGTTCGACAAAATGACCTGTACGGCAAAGTCATTTGCGGCAAAACGGCGTAGTTTGTTCCGCCATACCTCTTTTTCGGCCATTAATTACTTTACTATTCGGCCAAATGGGTTTTGGAATGCATTCAGATATGAAGCGCTTATATGTAAAGAAAAAATAGTCTTCGGCTAGAAAAACTAGCTTATTCGACTTGAATTGTTTTTTTCTTTGTGATACTCCCTGAAAAAAAAAATTCTGCATTTTTTTCATGAAGAATCATGAAGTTCGATACGATACTAAACTAGACTCAAGCCTTCACAAAGTTTCCAGCAACGGTTTCGGGTGTCCCAGGATGTTTTCATTCAAAATAGTGTTAGCAATAGTAGTTTGTGCAACTAGTTGCAAAAACATAATTTTTTTCAGAACGAGTTGTACGTTTATTTAACGAGGCTTGCCGAGATGATAGATGAACTTGTCTTTGGAAAATGTTGAAGCCATGTCAATCAAACTTTTTCACTTATTTCGCCTTGCAAAGAATACACTATTTGAACTTTTTCTTCTTCTTATTGGCATTACATCCCCACACTGGGACAGAGCCGCCTCGCAGCTCAGTGTTCATTAAGCACTTCCACAGTTATTAACTGCGAGGTTTCTATTTGACCACTTACCCTTCAAATGTAGTCCTGTAGATGTAACTACTATTCTGATGTTGGGGTTTCATTATAGTACCCAAATGAGTGTTATAATAGAATTTATGCAGCTCCTTTGACTTGCATAATGGTCATTAAAGCTCTCATTTCGTTGGTATGGGAAAGTAGGCCGTTTTATCACTCAAAAGCAAACTGTTAACCAGATATTATAATCAGAAATTGTAAAAAAATAGTTTTAACATGCATTTTGCAAAAAAAAAAGCCGATGATGACTTGAAGGTATTCTGATAAATGTCTCCAGCTAGAGCCCCGGTACCGGTTCAAGTGTATTAAAAACTGGTATTCATTCTTCCAGATTCGTTCCAAGGCATCGCAAATAAGTTTTCTCCACGATACGGTTATGGAAAGACGATGTAGATACGAATAACAAAATACAAGTCAAAAATGTCTTAAATAGCCACCCGACAGACCCACCTGGCAATCCTTAAAAATCCGGAACCGTTCAACTAACATATCCTATTGATAGACCCTCTGAAACTATGATAATTTCTGGTTGATACCAAATGTAATGTAATTAATGGATCTACCCATAGAGAAAAAGAGAACTGTGCAACAAAAATCCTATCCGACTAGATGCTGGTGTCATTTAAGAAATTTTGAGCCAGTACTCGTCGATAGAAACAGTTGATGCAAAAGTATAAGATTGTTCAGAGGCGTCGCGTGATCATTTCTTCAACCTGTGCACTAGGGTGGCTCAAAAACACTTTTTAAAATTTTTTGATGGGCCGCCCTTTTTTTTGGTTTTATTTGATGCCCTGATGCTCTGAACAAAATTTCAGCCAAATCGGTCAACGTTTGGGCGGTTTGAGCGGTTGAAAGTTTATATGCAGAAACATCAAAAAACAGTGATTTCCAGTCGGACGGCACAATTTACGATCAAGAACCATGGTACTCATTCAGTTCTTGTAGAATTAAATACAGAATGTTATGCTGAAAACCGCGAGAATATTAGAGTTTATTAGACAAAAATATTAGCATTATACTGGAGTGTTGTAGGGGTGAATTTATTTCTTTTCAAAGGTAAAAGAAACGAAATTTGCTCAAACCCCACTGCAGAGAAATGCTAATAACTCAGCCGAGCAAAGTCTAAACTTCTCGCGGTTTTCTTCATAACATTCTGTATTAAATTCTTCAAGATCTGAATGAGTATCAGAGTTCTACATCGTAAGTTATGCCGTCCAACTGCAATTCACTGTTTTTGGATGTTTCTGCATACATTTTTGCATATAAACTTCCAACGAGTTTAGCACCGCCCAAACGTTGACCGATTTGGCTGAAATTTTGTCCAGAGCATCAGGGCATCAAATAGAGCCGAATAAGAGGGCGGACCATCAAAAAATTGAAAAAAGTTTTTTCCATACTAATTTGAGCCACCCTACTGTGCACTATTTTAATATTTCGAGAAAAACACATAAAAGCGACCTGAAATGATTCATAAACGAAGTAAAATCATAAACGAGTCATTTTCCAGCGCGTTTCTCAATATGTTTGCTTATTTTGTTGCATCTAACTGGTGAGTAATTCTCGCTGAGACCGGGCCACTATTTGCACGAGGTTCTTAAAAATACCTAAATTTATAATCATTCGAAAGCTTTCGGCGAGTATATTAAGGATCCGAGTTAAATTCTTCAGAAAGATGAACCCCTCGTTAGTTATACACGAAATCATTTTAATGGACCCCTCGATTTTTGTCATTTCTTGACTCACCAAAACTGTCATAACTCCAACATTTCTCAATCGATCTTAAAGATCAGCAATTATTTTTTGAAAGCCCATCTGACCAAAGAACATTATTTTTATGGTTAATATGATACTACGACGTCAGTTCCTTAATTTCATACACTATTCTAAGCAAAATGTGTTTAAAAAATAAAAAGCATATCTACAACAGTATTCTATTTGAAGGACTCAAAAGTTCGAGGGGTCCATAAACGTGATTTCGTGTATAACTATCGAGGGGCCTATCTTTCTGAAGAATTTAACGCGGATCCTCAATATACTCGCCAAAAGCTTTCGAATGAACATAAATTTAGGAATTTTTAAGAACCTCGTGCAAATAGTGGCCAGGTCTCAGCGAGAATTACTCTGGTGCTTAGTTACTTCTTATTTTCTGAATTAACTCAAACTTAACTAGGCTCATCAGAACCGTTTCCAATGAGACAAATAAGACATAGGTATATCTATTCGGAAATTATTGAGCTGGCACTTTCAATTCTAATGAGTTATTCGTAAAATGAGACGAAGTTTTAAATGCAGAAATCAGAATATCAGAAAATAAAAGTCTATACAATAAACTCTTCCCAATTAATAATTATTCTATTTACAGTTTATATCTTTGATCAATATTCTGGACTGGACAGATGTCGAACAGTTTTCCGTCCATCAGCATTTACTCAACATTTGCTCAACTAAACCTAACTAAATACCCAACAAACATTCACTAGTTTAACTAACATCAGTGTGATGAATCAGTTCAGCACTGTGTTGAATTATGTCTGTACTATTTCTTATCGCAACTTCTGTTCAGGCTTTGTTCACACAATTTTTGAGAAGTTATACAGCTACAACATCTCGTTTTGAAAAAAACAACTTTATTCCCTGATTCGTTAAACCTTTAATAAGCATTTTACTTAGCCTTAATCCGGCTACATGTAAATTCTTCGAAAATAATAACGCATTGAGAGTAACATGATCAAGATCTCCATTAAACGTAATTGCTATTTTCATATAATCATTTTAAAATTTTCATAAATCGGGTCTCGAACTGCTGACATTTGATCATCAGCCGGTAACGTTGCCATCCGCGCCATCCTTGATTTGTAAGTTATGGTTTACTCAATGCAAAACATAAATAACACAGCTCAACAAGATTTTGTCCCTAACACCAAATAATGTGTCCCTAGTAGATTTTTGCTCGCTGAATCCGAATCTGACTTCAGATTTTCTCTAACACGTCGAGATTTTGAGATATACCTCAATAAATGTCGTAAAATCAATGATTTTGAGCATTTTTGAAAACCCATCGTTAACCCTATAGAAAGAATTACTAGTCAATCAAGGTCCAAAATGGATCACAAACATCTAATCTTTCGAAATGTGGTGCATTTTGAACAAGTTAAACATAATAAGTGTGATTTATCTACAATTTTCGTAAGTGAAAGTTATTTAAAAATATGTTTTATGCAAGCCTTTTTCGAAGACTTGTGTACAAGCCTGGTAATTATTTGTGAACGGTTTTGAGAGGAAAGTCAAAAGAATTCAATATACCTAATAGTTTGTCCAAGCAAAAATAATTTGTTTTCATTGAAGTAAGTTCTATTGAATGTAAATATGATATTGTATTTCCTCTGGCGCGATAAATTTTCAATAATTGCTCAAGTGATGGGTGTATTTACTGTTAATTGAAGCATCTTTATTATGTTCATTCGAATAAAGTTAAGTACGAGAACTGTACGCAGTTCTATATATTTTGATTATTCCTGCTATTTATGATCATTCTAATATTCCTATGATAGAAATTTGGGCGGAAAATTATCAATTAGCAAAATCAATCAACGAATCGATAAGTTGCATTCGATCGTTCTTGTATATGATTGCATACAAGCTGAAGCGACGTTGACGGCTACGCAACAGAAACCGGAAAACGTCAACAACCTACTCGTGCGCGGGGGACTTTTTATTTGATTCGCGTTGAAAATGCTGAATGGATGTTGCAATAATCCCAATGCAATTTCTTTTATCTATGGTCAGTTTATAACAGTAAAACGGGAAAAAGTTCACTAGTTTTATCAACCTTTTTATGTGCTAAGACGCAAAGTAATGCGCCAGAAAAAAAAACAGTTGGGCTCCGCTCCACTTGTGTGCTGTTCAACATGTTACAGCTACCCGAGCATATGGTTAAATGATCCGCCAATTCTGCACTCTGATATTTCTCTAATTTAACAAAACAAAGGCATGAATGAGAAAATTTACGATGAAGTTACAAAATGTTTAAGTTTCAACTTATTTTCCGAGTGCTGGAATGTATTTTATTAGTAAATGTGGGTGTGGCTTGAATGCTCTTGTAGGGAATCTAGTAGAGGATTTGAATTTGTTCAAATTGCAATCCGATCTGTTTCTTGTTGATTAAAGGAATCATCATGTTCGCACTATATTATAGCACAACACAATTGCAACATGATAACGGATTACGTGTGGTTATTGGAAGTTGATCGATCGAAAAAAAAAACAACCATAAATCGAGTAGAATACCATTTTAGGAGGAGGACAAATGTTGAGCATAAAACGAAAAAAAAGTATATTTTATCAAAAGTCGAATGAAACATATATTTACAAGCTGACTAGTATCTATATACTTCATTCAATATTTTCATATCCCAGTTCCTCTGGCCGTTGCATGCAACTTTTTGAAACGGACTTGCATGGAATGTTTTTAAATCAAATTCACTGAACCTAAACTCAAGGAAAACCGAACAGAAAACAATTGTAACGAGCAAATCTGATGGAAATTCATTAGATTAGATGTGTTTATACCGTTTCAGGTATTGATTGATCTAAAATTATGTTTATATGCTTCATGAAAGTCCTTCAAAAAATGCCAATTTCTTCAAATTATCGGTATTAATCTAGCTATATCTCAAAATTTGGACATGTTAGAGCATATCTGAGGACAGATTCGGATTCAGCGAGCCAAAATCTACTGAAGACACATCAATTGGTTCTGAGGACCAGCAAAAAGTTAAATTTTGTTCCCCTGTGTAATCGTATGGCTGAATATGAATCATAATTGGACTCTTAATCAACAAGTCAATCTGTCAAACTACAGTTTGTTAATAACTGTACAAGGTTTTTATTTCAACCATTGTTCAGCCAGTCATAACCATTCTACACTGGGAAAAAATATAAGAAAATAATGTCAAAACGATAAAATAAAATTCGTCTCCAATGATGGGGTTTATGAAAATTTAATGAATTTATGTTCGACCTTTCTCGGATACTCTGAATAACCGGTTGCGATATTATTCTACCATCAATACCACACATGCAGCGAGTAAATAACTACACACATCGACATTTATTTACATATAAAAAAACAACTAGTATATAGGAAATCTGTAACAGACATGCAATATGGTCGATTTTTTTTATGAATTTGTTTGTGTTTGTTTCCTTTTCGTTTTTTTTATAGTTTATAGTTCAACAACAACTGCAAACAACAACTTTGTGTTTGTTTCCTTTCCGTTTTTTTATAGTTTATAGTTCAACAACAACTGCATGAATTTTCTTCATTGCACCAGCAATTTTGTTCGTTATAATTTCCAACAGCTTTATTCTAGATCAGGAATTAATTATGTATCACGAAACAATTACGCATCACCCCACGAATATAAAGCCTGAGTGTTCTTGACAATAAAGCCAACACTGCCAAAAATATCTATATAGATATATGTGTCGCTGTTATAAATTTTTGCAATAGCTCCACCCTAATATAATCGATATAGAACCACACATAAATTAAATAATTGCTAATTCGAGACCACACATAAAGTTTATTTGGATATATATTTTATTAGTATACTAGTATATAACTCAAACTTAACCAGGCTTAAAAGTGATAGTTCGTAAAATTACTATCATCAGAACCGTTTCCAATGAGACAAATAAGACATAGGTATATCTATTCGGAAATTATTGAGCTGGCACTTTCAATTCTAATGAGTTATTCGTAAAATGAGACGAAGTTTTAAATGCAGAAATCAGAATATCAGAAAAATAAAGTCTATACAATAAACCCTTCCCAATTAATAATTATTCTATTTACAGTTTATATCTTTGATCAATATTCTGGACTGGACAGATGTCGAACAGTTTTCCGTCCATCAGCATTTACTCAACATTTGCTCAACTAAACCTAACTAAATATATTGCATTTCTCGAAAAAAAAAACCTTCAGAAATAAACATCTTTGAAAATGTTGACCCGTTTCATATTCGCTAATTCTGCGACAATAAAGATTTTCATCAGAAGATGTTAATATTGTCGGATACTTCTATGTCGAATATAGTTATCGTATTTGTAAACAGGCTTCAGGCTTTATTGCAAACGCCTATTAGCAGATGACAATTTCTGTTTAAATTGTCGCGCTAGTATTATCCGACAGTACATTGTCGCCAGGATTAGTGGATATGTAAACGGGCCATCCCATATCAAATATCCAGAGGCGCCTCGTCCATACGTTCTACCTGTTCATGGAACAGGTAACCATTTTTAGTTCAGAAGTAAGAAACTTAATGTACTTACAATTAATTTCATAGCAATTAATCATTAGGGCGAACAAAGCTTCACATAATATTTCCAATGATGGTTTAATATCTAACGAAACAAAATATTTCGTAGGCAGATCAAGTTAACGCCACATGCTTGGCGTATAGTCAAATTGCAGCTAAATGTGTGTTTCTCCGATACACCACAGCCTATCACATAGAAAGCTTTTGCCAGTCGTGCGATCCATAACGAAGAACCAACAGTAGCGCTGCCAGAAGTCAAATTTAAAGTTTTGCGCCATGACAAATGATTTGAAATAATTTCCTCCTTGGTATGCTCACTCGTTCTCCGCGCGCAGAGAACCAGCGTGAGCGTTGCCAGCTTTCTCCGTTTCCTCACATCATCCTCTTTCGCATGCGAAGCAAGCACGTTTAGATGCAAATTCTGCTATGCGCGCAGGAGTCAAACCCGTTCGACGCGCTGCGAGAACAATCAACGACGCGACGCACCTTCGGTTAGACTCGGTCGGAGTGTCGGGCTGTGCTTTGTCGAAAGGCGCACCGCGCACGCTTTCGTTCATACTCCGATGATTGGAAACAGTTTGTTTTTCTTTTTTCTCCTGATGAATATGCAATGCATCAAGAACAATATTAAATTAATGTTTGCGTTTTCAAAAGATGCATTCAATAATGCTTTTTTACGAATACTGAAAATCAATCAACATAGAGAAAAAGGTATAGTTTTCATTAAATGTGATAAATTAAATAACTGGAACACTTTTCAGCTTCTAAATGTGACTCATTGGTCGTCACAATCTGGGGCCGCATCAAACAATTATACTAATAATGGTTAATAACATTTCTTTCATAGCAACAAAATATGTGAGAGTTTAAATATTAGCGGCGATGCCCGTGTACCCCGAATGGTGGAATGAGCCGATTTAGAAGATCTCTATTCTGAGAAATATCCAGTTATGTATTGCCAACTGTTACCAAGTTAGATTTTAGACGAGTGTTCAAGTGACTTAGTGTTTAAGTGCATGTCGAATTACTTCATTACTATTGAGAAGCAATGAAGTATCGGTTTCGATACAGTTCTTGTTTTTTCCCAAGAGTACATGACACGGTCACGCTATTCAGACCCTTCACAGAGAGCATTCTCATTGAAGCCGCGCCCCTTATCAAATCTTTCCTTGAGAAAACAGAACAGTAATACTGTTAATTGGCCATACATTGGATTCCTAGCCACATCCTTGTCTTGCTTCTAGAATATCACCAGCAAAGGTATAAACCCGGGATTAAGCTCTATCTACAAGACCATTTCAATCTAGAGAAGTTGTTCAGTAACAAGAATTTCCGTGTGTTCCTCGAACTAACATTGTTTACCAGTTCATGAAGAGTTAGTACCCATAGAACCCTAACTTGAATTTTTTCCAGCAGTTAGTTCAGTATAGGTCAATGGCCCCGGGTTTTTATAACTAATTGCTAGAAAATATGTTTCCGCTGCATACAATTTAGCATCAAATCAGAGAGGAATTTGAGTCTTTCAACCATGTGCAGGGTAAAGTTAATTTTGTTATAATTCATAAACTGCAATTGGTAGAGAGGACTAAATACGATAAATTGTTGAAATACCACAACTTATTGTCCTAGCTTGAAAAATGGATTAAGTTAGGACTCGGTTTGGTAGATCTTACACCGTAAAACACTATGTAAAAGTGATCTACCAGCTTTACGGGGCAAAAAAAAAAGAGATTAATAAGCTATTTATTGTTTTGTAAATCATTTCTATTTAAATGTTTTTTTCTAATATTTGGTTAAGTTGTACAAGAAAAGGTTGTAATATTAGATTAAATGCACAACTTTCATTCGAAGCCATTGATGAATATTTTTTACCAGGATGGTAGAACAGGTGTAGCAAAAGTCCACGAGACGCCCCTGCAAATATCAAATATCAAATATCAAAAGCGCTTTTGCTCCGCGGTGCTTATGCAAAGTGGAACGCTTTGAGGTAGCAGAAATGCGCGCTTTACTCTTCTCTTTCGATTTTGTTCCGATCGCGCTCTCTTCACCGAATCACGCACACTCTAACTTTCACCTACTCTGTGACTGAGTAAAATTGTATTGCCCTCTCTTTTCTTCCCACGGAAATTTTACTCAACTTCCGTCAAAAGCAGGACTACTCTCGCTTAGCTTTTCAAATAGACCTAAGTAACTTTTTTTTTCATGAATTAATTTGAGTACTACAATCAAAAGCTTTCATGTTGTTCTGTTGATTGCGCTATTCAAATTAATTCATGAAAAAAATGTTACTTAGGTCATTTTGAAAAGTTTAGCGAGTACTCATAGTTTTGAGTAGCACCGCTTTTGACGGAAATTGAGTAAAATTTCCGTGGGAAGAAAAGAGAGGGCAATACAATTTTACTCAGTCACTGAGCAGGTGAAAGTTAGAGTGCATGCGCTGTTTGAAGCGGTTCTCGATAGGCATCAAACCTGCACTGCCAGCGAAGAACGCTTTGACTACCTATACATCGCCGATTGCGGTTAGAGCAGATGATCCACACATATAAAATAATGCGTGTATGATTCATGACAAAGCGTTCTCGGCTGAAAGTTCCGTGTTGATACTGTTGATACAACATGTGGTGTCGGTGAAAAATATAACGCGTCCCCATCGCAGCTTTTGGTTGCCACATCACATGCCGCTTATAAAAAAACATGCATATTTTCCATTAATGTATCTAATAGTCAAATTTGCATGTAACATCTATCAAATGCACAACATTCAAATATATGCTTGGATTAGAAAGACAAGAAATCTATCTAGAGTTTAAATGTTGAGGATAAAATTGCCATTGCCACATGTGCAGTGCACAGGTTGCACATGCGGACGCGACGCCTCTGAGATTGCTATTGGCGCTCCTTTTCGCGTGACCAAGCAGCTAGGGTACCGGTACCACAAGTGTCAAACTGATTTTGGTTATAGAAACAAACATGCACTGGAGCATGATGCATAGTAAGCATAGTTAGGCTTATTTAAGCATATTTCAAAATAGGTATAATGACTACAGCGCCACTAGCGTTCTAGTATCAATGCATCTACTATAGAAACCCTTTCAGCACGCGATGGTATATGAGCAAATCGAACCACCTTCCTTTTGCCAGTGGAGAGATATCAGCTTCCACACTGATACTCTTCCCTCCCTCTTCATATGGGAGTTTAATCATCACAAATATTGCTCGCTTTCAAATCCACCTCTATAAAGCATTCTTCATGTCTGCCGTATCCTAACGGAAATTACAAATCTTTACTTTCGCCTCTAATTCTATCATGAACATGTACATCTAAGTTTGGAAGATGATTTTAATATAATGCTATTTCAATCATTTTATATAAACATGGGCTATAATATTCAGACAATATTCTCTGTATTTGGTTCCATGGCAAAAGATTATGTTATTAGGCACACGCACAGATATTCTCATGAATGTACATTGCTGCATCAGATGTATTTGAGCCCATGCTCCCCTCACTTATAAAAAACGACTGAGTCGAGTGCGAACTAGAAGAAAATTTGACAGCCGCGGTGAACCCTCGTCGAGTGAATTTTCCTCCAACCGACGTCGTCGAACGGTCGCGAATTTTCCTGCCCACCGCTCTCACTCGTACGGGAGTAGGCATCCCAGTCAGGAGGAGGTCAGTGCCATAGGCTCGCGGTGTGTTTATCTCGCGGGTGCGTGCGTTTTTTGTTGGCTCGGTTGGGTGCAAAGACAAAAGTGCATTCCCGTGTGGACAGCCCAGCTCGCTGACGGGCATTCGAGAAGGTGCTGTTTTGTGATTATCAGTCGGGTGTGAACGATTTTGGCCAGGTTGCAAGTCGAGAACAAGGAAAATAAAACATAGTGAAGTCATAGTTCTCTATCGCCCTTTTTGACAGTGCGCGAGAGCAATGGTAGCAAATTTTCCTCAGTGAGACGTGAATCTCGCGGTGGGAAATAGAGTGAGAAAGGGATTCGTAAATTGCTCTGCGTGTATTAGGGTGATCTATGATTTGCTTGTTTTAATCAGAAGTTGAATATGTATTAGAGTCTAGATTTAAGAATAAATATTTCAACTTCTTCTAAGACCATGTTTATTATAATGGGTATAGAGAACATGATACAAATCCCTACAAGGGCGTTTGTTTTATTATTTATAATTTAAGATATTGTTTGTTTTCAAACTAAATGTTCTTATGAGTTTGAGCTAGAAACTTGAGTTGCAGGTAATAATATATCCTACCGACTTGATCTAAAGACTAGATCGGCAATTTATTTATTAAACAATGAAGATAAATAGAAATATAAAGACTTGTTATAGTAAGCGAGTATCATGCCACAAGATTGGAGTGTATAAATAGCAGCTTGAATTAGGAACCTCATACTAAATAGCTGTGGAAGTGCTTATTAAACTCCATGAAAGATCCGGTCATTTCGTTTTGATTTAGTTTCGCATGATTTAGATCTCTCTATTTCCCTTCCTTTCTATGTCACACTTTAGTTTTGACGTCACACTTCGGCCTGCCGTAATTTATGGACGTTTCTTAAACAAAAAGAAAATTTTGTTTTGAGCTTGAATATGTTTGATATAATAGTGGATCACCCTAATGCACCATACTGTTGCCGGAGCAGTGAATTCTAAACCAAAGCAAGACGGAAAACGTTAGTAGAATGTTCATATCTGCTAAGGAAAAGTGAGACAGCAAAACCAATGAAGAACCGTGAAAACTCGTTTAGTGTGAAATGAAAATTCTAATGAACCTACTATCCCTTCGGTGCTCTGATGGAACGTGACTGTGGTGCGAGTTTCAATCAGGAATGTTTTACCTATACAGAGAAAACCGAGGAACGTGCTCCATCATCAACAACTGCTACTGGCCGTCGTGTTGCTCGGCTTGATGGAAAGTCGCGTTTCACATCGATGTGGATAAGGTTGTGTGCGACCGCTGGTGGGAGCTCAGTGGGTGGTGGGTGATTGGTTGGTTGGTTGGTTGGTAGCGATACGTAGTCATGAGCAAGTTGTTATTTTGTTATTGATGTTGATCGTATCGTATCCAGTTTTTCCTATACTTGTTGTGTTAGTGAGCGATGAATTATATGTGGGCCGATGACAACGACAGGTTGAAGATCCTTGTTTACAAATTTATTCATGTCGTAAAACGAAGCCTTTTCAGAAAAAAATAAGGGAAATTGTTTTCAACATTATTTATTATGTATCATGAATTCACTTCAACGTAATAATATTCTATATATTTCGGAACTTTTAGTGTTTTAGTCCTGTTTTAATTACTGTTTACATTCTGAAGCCAACAATGGGTAAGCCGATCCATAAATAGAGGTATTTAGGCGAAATCCACGGTTTAAATAAAATATGTCCTTTATGATGAATGTTCGTATGTTTAGTAAAAATATAGAGCCCAAGTTTCCCATTCATTTATTTAGTCTACATCTAAACAGATAACACTGAATCAACAATTTTACGCCACAATACACGGTTCGAGGCCGCATCTCTCCATCCTCGAATACGCCCCACGCTCGCCAAGTCGTTCTGCACCTGGTCTGTCCATCTCGCTCGCTGCGCTCCACGTCGTCTCGTACCTGCCGGATCAGAAGCGAACACCATCTTTGCAGGGTTGCTGTCCGGCATTCTTGCAACATGCCCTGCCCATCGTACCCTTCCGTTTCCCATATTGAACCAATAGATTAGAAACGAAATGTTAGCACTAGGAAGTTGACGATCTCACTTTCATTATTCAATTCGCTGATGGTCCTTGTAGACCATCCATTGTTTAATAGTAGCGCTGCGAGTGGTTAGGACAGGTAGGACATGTTCTACGCTCGATACTGCCTGGGTAGGGCTGTTCATGATTGTGGTGAACATAATAAACACACTTTTTTGTTTTTCGTGAAACATTTCTTATACATACTATATATAACTAGTTTATTTGTGGACGCAATAGCGCCCGTGGCAAGTGTTTTTTTTTCAAATTTTTAAGAGTGATATATTATTTTCTGCATTTAAAAAAATCAAAATTTTCAACGCCTGTTGTCTGTGATTTATTTCATCAAATGCTGTGTCTGGTTGTCTAAGGTTGTCACTGGTTTTGTTTTCTGCATCTGATAGTAAAAAAGAATTGAAGTGTCAAATATTTTATTTTTTGTTAGAATTTCCCCGCGTGCTGCGTCTGGTTTGCTAGTCACCGGACAGACAAACAGGGCTATTATATATATGATAGCCCTGTTTGTCTGTCCGGTGACTAGCCAACCAGACGCAGCACGCGGGGAAATTCTAACAAAAAAATATATTTGACACTATCAGATGCAGAAAACAAAACCAGTGACAACTTTAGACAACCAGACACAGCATTTGATGAAAAAAAAATCACAGAAAACAGACGTTGACGATTTTGATATTTTTTTTAATGCATGAATTAATGAACCGTTTATATTAAAAAAAAAAACACTTGCCGCGGACGCTACTGCGTCCACAAATAAACTAGTTTTAAATAATACAGACCCCATTCGATTTTGGCAACACGTTCGGAACATTTATGTTGCCAAAATCGAATGGTTTTTGTTTTCTCATGATATTTCACATTTCTGCACTTATTGTGACACTATAGACATACTGTGACACTTTTTACGCGGATTTTGAAATCTAAGCGTTTACACTGAACATTTTTTGATGCGATTTTTTTTTACAATTTGTTTTACGTCGGTTTCGGGGTCCAACCAATTTTTTACGAGAGTTTTGGAATTTGAGCGTTTTCCTCGAAACAAATTTTTACGACTTTTTTTTATCGGTTTAGGGGTTGAATCAGGACTAAGAGTTTTATGTGGTGTACAAGCAATATAAAAAAAAAATCCCAGATTAATCCATCTAGCGGTGATGATGCCTTTCTCGCTTATTATAAAAAGTATCGAGAAAAATTCTTAAGAGAAGTCCAAATAGCTTAAATAATATAAAGTAATTAATAGTTTTTGTTTGTCATATAGTTGAAATTTGAAATAAATTTCTTCTTTAGACTTCAATATTCTTGAAATAATTTATTATAAGCCACAGATGATGAAAATTATTAATTGTTTTTGTATTATTTCTAAGAATAAAATTCTGTACAAAAAAATGTGGCAAAATTGGATCGTGAAGAAATCATATTAAAACTGTCATAAAATTGGGGCAAACAAAACTTCATTTAATTTACTTAGTTTACATCTAAACAGATAACACTGAATCAACAATTTGACGCCACAATACACGGTTCGAGGACGCATCTCTCCATCCTCGAATGCACCCCACGCTCGCCAAGTCGTTTTGTACCTGGACTGCCCACCTCGCTCGCGGCGCTCCATGTCGTCTCGTACTTGCCGGATCGGAAGCGAACACCATCTTTGCAGGGTTGTTGTCCGGCATTCTTGCAACATGTCCTGCCCATCACACCCTTCCGGCTTTAGCTACCTTCTGGATACTGGGTTTGCCGTAGAGCTGGGCGATCTCGTGGTTCATTCTTCGCCGCCACACACCGTCTTCTTGCACACCGCCAAAGATGGTCTTAAGCACCGTCTTTCGAATACTTCGAGTGCTTGCAAGTCCTCCTTGAGTATTGTCCATGTTTCATATCCGTAGAGGACTATCGGTCTTATCAGCGGCTTGTACATGACACATTTGGTGCGGTGGAGAATCTTTTTTGACCGCAGTTTCTTCTGGAGCCCGATGCATTTACCACTTTTGCAAACGTTCGGCCGACAATGTTAATGTCATCAGCGAAACAAATAAATTGATTGGAACTGTTGAAAACCGTACCCCGGCTGTTACACCCGGCTCTCTGCATGACACCTTCTAGCACAATGTTGAACAAAAGGCACGAAAGTCCATCACCTTGTCTTAGTCCCGACGCGATTCGAACGAACTGGAGTGTTCGCCCGAAATCTTCACACAGTTTTGCACACCATCCACCGTTGCTTTGATCAATCTGGTAAGCTTCCCAGGGAAGCTGTTCTCGTCCATAATTTTCCATAGCTCTATGCGGTCTATACTGTCGTATGCCGCCTTGAAATCAATGAACAGATGGTGCGTTAGGACCTGGTATTCACGGCATTTTTGAAGGATTTGCCTTACAGTAACGATCTGGTCCGTTGTCGAGCGGCAGTCAACGAAGCCGGCTTGATAACTTCCCACGAACTCATTCACAAATGGCGACAGACGTCGGAAGATGATCTGGGATATCATCTTTTTGCGGTATTAAGGATGGTGATCCCTCGAAAGTTCTCACACTCCAGCTTGTCGCCTTTCTTGTAGATGGGGCATATAACCCCTTACTTCCACTCCTCTGGTAGCTGTTCAGTTTCCCAGATTCTGACTATCAATTTGTGCAGGAAAGTGGACAGCTTTTCCGGGCCTATCTTAATGATCATAATCATCCTTACCAGCTGCTTTATTGGTCTTTAGATGCTGGATGGCATCCTTAACTTCCCTCAAGGTGGGGACTGATTGGCTTCCATTGTCCGCTGAACTGACGTAGTCATCTCCTCAGTTGCCTTGACTTTCACTGCCTGTACTCTTAGCGCCATTCAAATGTTCCTCGTAGTGCTGGTTCCACCTTTCGATCACCACACGTTCGTCCGTCAAGATGCTCCCATCCTTAACCCTGTACATTTCGGCTCGTGGCACGAAGCCTTTGCGGGAGCTTTGAGTTTCTGATAGAACTTGCGTGTTTCTTGAGAATGGCACAGCTGTTCCATCTCCTCGCACTACGCTTCTTCCAGGCGGCGTTTATTCTCCTGAAAAAGGCGGGTCTTCTCTCTCCGCTCCGTCTATAACGTTCCACGTTCTGCCGGGTACCTTGCTGCAGCGCGACCGCCCGCGCTGCGTCCTTCTCCTCCAGAATCTGTCTGCACTTTTCGTCAAACCAACCGTTCCGTCAACTTCGTCCCACATACCCGACGTTGTTATCGGCTTCAACTGTATTCCAGTAGTCCTCAAGAGGGGCTTCATCGAGCTTGCCCTCTTCCGGCAACGCAGCCTTCGGATGCTGCGCGTATGCAGTGGCGACATCAGGTTGCTTCAGTTGCTCTAGGTCGTACCACGGCGGTCGTCGGTACCGAACATTGTTGATGACGGATAGTTTTGGGCGCAGTTTAACCATCACCAGATAGTGGTCAGAGTCGATGTTAGCGTAACGATATGTCCTGACGTCGATAGTGTCGGAGAAGTGCCGTCCATCAATCAGAACGTGATCGATTTGTGATTCGGTCTGCAGTGGTGATCTCCAGGTTTACCGATACGTAAGGCTGTGTTGGAAGTAGGTGCTGCGAATGCGAACATATTCAATACTTGAACATGTTAAAAATTGGGGCATCACTGTGTCTTGTACACACTCATTTATAGAATAATGATGCTATGGCATTTTCATTGCAGATAATTGAAAACAATCTCATTTGAAGATAAATTATAAACAAATAATTAATTAGAAGCCTGAATGTGTCCATTTTTGAGAGAATAAAGTGAAATTACATATGTTGAACGAAATTCACAGTATCACGACGTTCTGACAATCACATTTACATACCGGGCATTGTTTATCCGAAACGTTGGAACTTGTTTGCCTCGCCTTTGATATTTCCACAGGAATCTTGATATTGCCTGTTTAGAGAACCATCTTTCTTATTAGAACACGTGGTTTGACTAATGCCATTACTGCAGTTGCATCCTGCGCTGCTGAATACATCCATGCGCTGAAATCTAACAGGTTTGGATTCAGTGTGTTCCTAGAGTATTTTGCCCGGTCAAGCTTCAATGATGACGGCAGTCTCTCGACCAGTTCGTAACGTAGCGGTGCGTTGTAGACAAAATCATTTACTCTGCAAGCTTGGATTGTTGCAACCAAGTTCTCCACGGTAAGGGCGAAGTTAACCACCGTCTCTAGACGATCGATATTCGGTGATGTTAGATTTAAGCAAATATTTCTCATTAGCACATTTTAAAGAACTAGAATGGATATAGATTGCCAATTTGTCGATAACATGTGCTTTTTGCTTATCATCCCGTATGACACAGACGTTGTCATTTTCTGTTTCTGACGTAGATGACGGACGTTGTCATTTCCTGGTAGCACATTGATGGGTAGCATTGGTAGTGTACGGTGCACAATGGGCTCGCTGATAGACGGGCGCGCTTTCAGGTAGTTTGGCAGAAAGCGTCCCGTTCCGTACGTCTTTAAATGTCGTTTGGCCGAACAGAGGTCATATGGTCGAACGACCATACAACCGAAATGTCATCTGCTGAGCTGTCATTGGCCAAAAATGCCAAACTATAATGAATATGAAAAGAGTGAGGTGATAAATGACAATCGACAAGCGAGAAGAAACCCGAGCAGGAGCGACGACCTCGATAACAGAAATTGGTATGAACTAGCCTTGCATAAGACGTAAAATACCGAAAAATAATACCAAAAACTTATATGCAGAATACTTGAGGCATAACATGCTTAGTTATTTCAATACCAAACGAATAATAACTTGTTATGCATTTGGTATTGAAATTCAATTTAATATCAGAGTATGTTATGGCTCAAGTATTGTCCATATTATTTTTTGGTTTTATTCCGATTGTGTTGACAGAGGCGGTTAGGATGAGGAACGGTTCGTTAGAAAGCGATGCTCGTAATCTTTATATTCGGTGTCCAGCAGTTCCGCCACCAACCTTCAAGGGCTTCCGTTTTGGCGCCTCTCTTAAAATGCAGGAACTTGTTCCAGGCACAGGCAGACATGGGGTCGGTGAGAGGACGTGTAGCCGGTTACAGTAACCGAGGTACGTAGCTCGAGCCCATACAGAAGCGTGTTGTCAATGATCGCTTGCCTAATTCGTAGACGAAGACCCTAATTCATCGTTTTTGATTTATTGGCATTATCGATGGCATATCGATTGGCAGATCGATGTGTATTACATTTCAAGCTCAAATTAGAAAAAGAACATAGAAATGAAACACTGCACTATTGTTCAGGATACAGTTTTACGCGGAAAGATGCTTTTTACGTCAAAACTATATTTTTTGAAATAAAATGTTGTTCTACAAAATTGTTCAAAATAGTAAGGCCACCATACTTACTTGATACTTGACAGCTACAGCTACAGCTACAGCTCTTCGATGAACCTACGCCGAATGGAGTATCCTTCTCCATCATAATGGTATCAAAAGATAGGGTGGCCCATCATATAAAAAAAATTGAAAATATTTTTTTAATTCCTCGGAATTTCGACATGTTATGTTGCACAAACTTGTAGCGCATTCCAATAAATTTTGCGAAAAACAGCTTTTTCTGTAGCTCTTAAGTTGGCTTATTCAGAGCAATTTCACCCAATTGGATTAGGGTGTACCTAAAAAAAAAACAGTATTTTTGATCTACTTTTTTTGTTTTAAACTAGCTGACCCGGCGAACTTTGTCTCGCCCAAAACTGATCAAATTGCTGATATATTATTTTACGTACACAATTTATCTAAAAAATAAACCGGTTTTTCAAAATAACTTTTCCTTTTTTTCACATTATTTTATCATGACACTTTTCGAATTAATTTAGTAGCCAAAGCAAAATTAACAAAAAACGATCTTTCCGTTATCTGATGATAATGTCCACTTAGATGACATGATTTGAAATTATCATACAAAATGCACGACAAACCATTTCATCGGAGAGATTTGATTTCGATTGTCAATTTTTTCAACTTCATCGTAAATAAAAAAAGAAAGGGATATAAATTAGTAAAAATTGAGCTGTCTATTCTTGAGTCATGCGCGGTCGTACAAATGCCACCGAAATTGAAAGAAAAATCATGTAAATTAATTTCAACGAAAAGATTGGGCATTGATCTTTAAAGTATTCCATTTCATCTTAACATTTTTCCTCGTAAATAGAAGAAGGAAAGGGATATTAATTAGCAAAAATTGGGTTGTCTATTCTTGAGTGATGCGCGGTCGTACAAATGACAACTTTGTTTTATATATATAAGATTTGAGATAAAACAAAAAAAGTAGATCAAAAATACTGTTTTTTTTAGGTACACCCTAATCCAATTAGGTAAAATTGCTCTAAATCAGCCAACTCAAGAGCTACAGAAAAAGCTTTTTAGCAAAATTTATTGGAATAAGCTGCGCTACAACTTTGTAGAACATAACATGTCAGTATTCCGAGAAATAAAAAAATATTTTTTCATATGATGGGCCACCCTATTGATGGCCTTACTATTTCGAACAATTTTGTAGAACAACATTTTTTTTTTCTAAAAAATATTATTTTGGCGTAAAATGCATCTTTCCGCGAAAATCTGTATCCTGGACTATAGTGCACTGTATGAATAGATATCGCAAGCAAGCTACCAGTATGAAGGGTGTCAGGCCATTTAGCCGAATGCCGTTTGTTCGAACGGGTCGTTTAGATTACGAGTAATGAAGAGTGAGAAATGAGAAGTGAGTAATGAGAAGTAGGAAGTGAGTAGTGAGAAAAAAAAGTGAACTGAGAACAGAGAACTTCTTCTTCCCCTCCTTCCTTACTCTTTCTTTCTTCTCCTGTCTTCCTTCTTCCTTTTTCTACCTTTTTCTTTCTCCTTCTTTCTACCTACTTTTTTCCTTCTGCCTTCTCCTTTCTCCCTTCTTCCTTTTTCTTTCTTTTGTCTTCCTTCTTCATTCGTCCTTCTTTCTTTTTTCTTCCTTCTTTTTTCCTCCATTTTATTCCTTCCTTCATCCTTTTTTTCTTTCTTCTTGCTTCCTTATTCCCTAATTTCATCTACCTATTCCTTCTTCCTTCTTTTTGCTTCCTTCTTCCTTTTTTCTTCTTTTTCCTCCTTTCTTTTTATCCTTCCTTTTTTCCCTTTTTACTTCTTCCTTCTTTTTTTCCCTCCTTCTTTCATCCTTTACTTCTCCGACTGTAAGACTGGACTCGTGTACTTTGAGCAGCACACGGGTGCTTTAGAAACTCCTGTCGGTACATGCAGCTTTCATTGAAGTTTAACACAGCCCAGAGTTAAACCGGTGGTTAAACCCTTGGTCAAATTTCACCATATCCTAGACAGGATCTGCAGATCGTCACTCCCTTACTTTAGTTAAAGACAGACGAATGACAGTGTCAAGGCCACACTATCAGCTGAGTACGCAACCCTCAATTAGCGGTCAATTGTCTCTGGCAAATCCGTTGAAGCTTGAGATTGGTAGACGTCAACTCAACATTTCGAAGCACAAAAGCTCTCTCTATGAAATACCATGCGCCTCCATATTGACAAATATACAATATATATTATGGAATGCTTCCAAAGACCATATTTGCTTCGCTGTAGGTACAAAAAACACCATAAAGGCTCTCCCAGACCTAAGCGATTTCATCGCCGTGTCGGCGACATCAAGTGGCCGCGTTTATATCGTTTTTTTTTTTATTTTTTTTTATTTTGTTTTTTTTTAAACTAATTTTATTCGCTAATTATCTAATACATGCATTCATCTCTTAGACTAGGTGTTCCGTGTTTTCTTAACACTATCATCCTTATTTGCTATGTTATATTTTTAGTTATTATTAATACATTTCAATTGCCTCTGGCAGTTAGAATTTTTTTCCTCTGGTTGAATTGAACCATGTAGGAATTACAATGTTTTCCGCGTTTATATCGTTGGATTTCTTTACCAACGGCGTCGCGTGTGTGTGGGGGAAATTTGATACTCGAAAAGCATAGATTTTTTTTTCATGTAATGCAAGACATACAAAGCTTTGAAAATGTTCCACTCATTCCGAAATGTTGAAGAAACGTGCTTCACTGTACACCCCAGGGAATAATTTTAACACCATCACTGTTTGAGGATCAAAATTTAATGATTGTTGCTCGTATGCATGTTTACTGAAAAGTCACGTTTTAGTTGGAAATAATTATAAAGCCATCACTTTTATATGGGGCTCCATACAAGTGGAGTGGTTTTATAATTATTTACAACCAAAACGCGCCTTTTTCAGTAAATATGCATACGAGTAACAATTGTTTATTGAAAATTAAGGTTAGGCTAGGAGGCCATTCTATTCCAAAAACATCATATAGAATAATGTAAGTTGGAGTGGGGAGTCAATGGACGTAGAATACCGCATAATCTGTTACGGGTTTCCTTAGATTCCTGCATGGTTAAATTTAACATCAGACAAGTGCGTGGGGAAGTAAATAGAAAATTACCAAACTTCAATTTGACTTAATTAAAGAACTGCTGCAGTACATCGTTTATTCTTCATACATAATAGGATGTGTTTTTCGATCACGATGAAACTTATCAAATAAAACCAAAAACTTTGGAAATGCTTCTAAAAACACTAAATTAAAAAGTTTAGCTTTGGTTAGAAATTCAGCCTAATATCAATATACAACCTTAAACCCAGTTCTTTGTTTGAGGCTTATTATCTTTTGTTTACGGCTATAACTCGCAAGCATTCATCTCCATGTCGAGCCCTAAGACATAAATTTAATATTACCCTTACCATGTGGCAGAAGAGTGAACCTACAACGTTATTGAACCTCCCGTAAAGCCTACCATCTCCACCAACCATATAATCCAAAGCCTGTTCCTCGATGTGGGACCACTCACTCATACAAGACACGTGCTTTGCTCAAACACTCAACCTCTCACTCACCACGAGTATCGGAATCAACACCACCAGCGAACGCAAGGATTCAGTGAAATACATGTGCCAATTGGGCCTCATTTTCCTCAAAACAATAAAATCCTACGAGTTTTCCAACCACATGCCATCAGCATGTTTTCCGAAATTCTCAGAGCAAGAGCAAGAACCCATTCTCACCACACCGTTGCTATCCAGCACTCGCTCACTTCGGATGGTTCATCGGTCCTCTACAAGTCATGTTTTTCCTTCCACAGAAGTACCGACTGGCAGAGCTGTGGTGTGTGCTGGCGAGAGAATGGAACTCGGTCAGGAGTCGTCGAGTATCGCAGAGTGACAGCTCCGTTTTTAGCCCAGTTTTCCCAGTTACCAGTGAAATCGTGGAGTGAAGTTTCCCGTTCTTATTTTGCGTTGTTTTGGTAGTGTTTTCCTAGGACAAAGTGTTGAAACTTGCAGTTAATGTAGTGTGCTCAGAGTTTATCTTGTTAGTTGACAGTTAGGATTCTTGTCGTGGCGGGTTTTCCACGGAAAAAGTAGGAAAATCGGTTCTATTTAGTGGGCCTTTAATAGCACCTGGTCCTCTTTCGCTGTGTGTGCACAGGAAAAAACAGCGAAGAAAATTCATGCCCACCCCGTGCTGCCTCCCGTGTGTTACTTTCAGTGTCGCTCACATTTGGGTGGAAAGTTCATCCCGTCTATAGTGATCAGAGGCCAAAAAGCACGTGCGAGTGGTTGTGTGTGTAGCACAAGTCGACTGTTGTAGTGGTGCCGGAGTGTTTTCCAGCGGGTGCGTGTGAACCATTGTATTTACACAAAAGTGAAATATTTCAAGCCCCAACGTGATGACGACGACGTCGATATTATCCTTGGACTTCACGTGAAAAGCGGCGGCAACTGTGGGAAATACGTCGAAGGAAAAGAATAAGCAGACCGGTTGGGTTGTTTTCTGTGGCAATTCTACACAGTGTTCGTTCCGCGGACGCAAAACGCTGATCGTCTTTACGGCCAGGTGAGTATTATTGCATATAGTCATTTGCTGATGAGTATAGAATTTTGGAATATGTTTTCAATCATCAAGTTAAATGGTTGAGAGGATTATTTTTTCATTTCACCAATGATAATTAATGATGAATTGAGGAATTCCATCAAATAGTAAGAGCAAAGAATATCTGTATCATAAATCAATTAATCTCATGCATTGATAATAGTTTCATCTAATAGGCATTGTTGACAAAGACGAAGCTGTCTCCTTGTATTTAAGAAATTCTAACTTATTCTAATTTTGAAAACTCATATGTGAATATGAATATTATGTGGAAGATATTGATTTGAAAAATGTATTGGAGGTAATCACTTTCCTATCGATGGGACTCGAATCCACGACCCTCAGTGCGCTAGCCTGGTGCTTTAATCAACTAAGCTACGAAGGACCTCCGTCGGCCTTCGCAACCTAGCGACTACTGAATGAGCTCGAGATTCCCAAATTGGACGCATAGTCAATTCACTCGCAATCCATTTGTCAAAGCAACACTTCCACATGTGTATAGTACACGCTCACATTAGAGGAGCGTGAGTAAATATTTAGAATGTCTGGCGGCTATACACATTCTTCATCGGCAACTGTACTGATCAAGTGAGGTTGTGTGAGCTATTTGCCAGTCGATCGTCAAGCTCAGACCTGACCGCAAAATAACTGTTTATCTGCATGTATGGGCGCGGCAAATGCTGGGTAACCCAAGTAGCATTTTAAGTTTTATAACGCTCTTGTAGACCATAATTTACTCTATAAGAGTGTTATAAAACCAATATAAAACCAAAATGTTACTAGGGAAAGCGTATCATTGGTACTTCGCATATCTGAAGGAGTAAATAGACCCCATCTTGCGGTCCTTAGCCTCTTACCCACCAGCTCCTATCCCTATCTCCTCGTGGCGCTGGTCGGGATACTAGCAACATTAGGGAAGATCGGGTAACCAATCCCAGTGGGAACTATGGTCGTATGCTGACATAGAAGGGGAGTATGCTCCTCTCCGGAGGTGCAAATCTTACTGGGCGTGTGTTCTCCATGTCCATCTGCTCAAATCACGCAACGAATAATTAACAAGAGAGTACACACGCATACTCGCCGATGTGCTCAAAGATCGTGGATTCGGCATCGTAGCGCTGCAGAAGGTTTGTTGGAAGGGATGTGTTAAGGCCATCGACAAGCCACCGGGGTGTTTCAAGCACATCGCATCAGTGGATGACATGCCTCATGTTGAGGCCCCACTAAGTCATCATATCACCATATTGCATTATATACTTACCCCTTTTTGTCATACCTTGCTCCATACCTGGAGCATTACATAGCATACCAGAAACGAGACAAAATTCATAACAATAACAAATATAACACAATAATTAATGTAAATTACTTACCTTACAATCTTTCTGAAGATCAACAACATTTGTTTGTGTACAATGCATTGTTATTGACACTTCCAGAACAGTCAGGCAAGCAAATACTAGACACAATATCTTTAGTACAATAATAGAGCTTGCATACAATAGGTTAGACAGATAATAGTTGTATACAATCTGCAACATTCCATAGGGTAGAGCTACTATAAATAATACACCGTACTATCTAGAAAAAGTTAATTCGTAATAAATCATCAAGTGAATCGGAACGTTTTTCTCATACCCCGGCCAGTTGGCCGCGCTCGGATTCCTTAATCCTGTAGTCTGTGTACCAGGCATTACCTAAACGTTAACAGGATCAATGGTGCGAACGTTCAGAGCTGCGGCAAAACACACGAGCTGGGAACAGCTTTCATAGTGATGGGTGATATGCAAAGGCGTGTGATCGGATGGTGGCCGATCAACGAAAGAATATATGTGCAGGTTGAGGATCAAAGGCCGGTTCTTCAACTTCAGCATAATCAACGTCCATAGCCCACACTCCGGAAGCACTGATGATGATAAGGACGCATTCTACGCGCAGCTGGAACATGAGTAAGACAGCTGCCAAAGCCACGACGTCAAAATCCTCATAGGAGATTTGAACGCTCAGGTTGGCCAAGAGGAGGAGTTTAGACCGCCTATTGGGAAGTTCAGCGCTCACCGGCTGACGAACGAAAACGGCCTACGACTAATTGATTTCGCCGCCTCCACGAATATGGCCATTCGCAGCACCTACTACTTACTCACACATCGACCACGTTCTGATTAATGGACGGCACTTCACCGACATTTTCGACGTCAGGACATATCGTGGCCCTAACATCGACTCTCATATCTATCCGTCAACTAACGTCCGTCTATCCATCAACTATCCGTCATCAACAATGTTCGGTACCGACGAACGCCTTGGTACGAATTAGAGCGACTGAAGCAACCTGATGTCACCACTGCATACGCGCAGCATCTCGAGGCAGCGTTGCCGGAAGAGGGTGAGCTCGAGGGGGCCCCTCTTGGGGTCTGCTGGAATACAGTTGAAGCAGCCATTAACGACGCAGCGGAGAACAACGAGAGTGTAGACAAATTCTGGATGAGAAGGACGCAGCGCGGGCGGTCGCGCTGCAGCTAAGTACCCTGTAGAACGTGGAACGTTATAGACGGAAGCGGAGACAGCAAACCCGCCTTTTTTCAGGAGAAGAAACGCCGCCTGGAAGAAGTGGAGTGCGAGGAGATGGAACAGCTGTGCCGTTCTCAAGAAACACGCAAGTTCTATCAGAAGCTCAATGCATCCCGCAAAGGCTTCGTGCCACGAGCCGAAATGTGCCGGGATAAGGATGGGAGCATCTTGACGGACGAACGTGTGGTGGTCGAATGGTGGAAGCAGCACTACGCGGAACATTTGAATGGCGCTGATAGTACATGCAGTGAAAGTCAAGGCAGCGGAGGAAATGACTACTTCAGTTCAGTGGACGATGTTAGCCAACCAGTCCCCACCTTCAGGGAAGTTAAGGATGGCATCCAACAGCTAAAGACCAATAAAGCAGTTGATAATGATGGTATCGGAGCTGAGCTCATCAAGATGGGCCCGGAAAAGCTGGTCACTTGCCTGCACTTACTCATAGTCAGAATCTGGGAAACTGAACAGCTACCGGAGGAGTGAAAGGAAGGGGTTAGGCCCCATCTACAAGAAAGGCGACAAGTTGGAGTGTGAGAACTTTCGAGCGATCACCATCCTTGATGCCGCCTACGAAGTGATATCCAGATCATCATCTTCCGACGTTTGTCATCATTAGTGTGAATGAGTTCGTGGGAAGCCGGCTTCGCTGACGGCCGCTCGACAACGAACCAGATCTTAATGTACGACAAATACTCCAAAAATGCCGTGAATACCAGGTCCCAACCAGCTGTTCATTGATTTCAAGGCGGTATACGACAGTATAGACCGCGTAGAGCTATGGACGAGAACAGCTTCCCTGGAAAGCTTACCAGACTGATCAAAGCAACGGTGGATGGTGTGCAAAACTGTGTGAAGATTTCGGACGAACACTCCAGTTCGTTCGATTCGTGCCGAAGACTAAGGCAAGGTGCTGGACTTTCGTGCCTGTTGTTCAACATTGCGCTAGAAGGTGTCATGCGGAGAGCCGGGTGTAACAGCTGGAGTACGATTTTCAACAGATCCAGTCAATTTATTTGTTTCGCGGATGGCATGGACATTGTCGGCCGAACATTTGCAAAGGTGGCAGAATTGTGCACCCGCCTGAAAAGTGAAGCAACAAAAGTTGGACTGGTGATGAATGCTTCGAAGACAAAGTACATGCTATTGGGCGGAACCGAGCGCTACAGGGCCCGCCTGGGATGCAGTGTTATGATAGACGGGGATACTTTCGAGGTGGTCGAGGAATTCGTCTACGTTGGATCCTTGCTAACGGCTGATAACAATGTGAAATCGTGAAATACGAAGGCGCATCATCTGTGGAAGTCAAATTCACCTCCGCACCAAATGTGTCATGTACAAGACGCTGATAAGACAGGTAGTCCTTTACGGACATGAAACATGGACAATGATCGAGAAGGACTTGCAAGCACTCGGAGTGTTCGAGAGACGGGTGCTTAGGGCCATCTTTGGCGGTGTGCAAGAAGACGGTGTGTCACGGCGAAGAATGAACCACAGCTCGCCCAGCTCTACGGCGAACCCAGTATGTAGAAGGTAGCTAACGCCGGAAGGGTACGATGGGCAGGGCATGTTGCAAGAATGCCGGACAGCAACCCTGCAAAGATGGTGTTCGCTCCCGATTCGGCAGGTACGAGGCGACGTAGAGCGCAGCGAGCGAGGTGGGCAGACCAGGTGCAAAACGACTTGGCGAGCGTAAGGCGCATTCGAGAATGGAGAGATGCGGTCTCGAACCGTGTATTGTGGCGTCAAATTGTAGATTCAGTGTTATCTGTTTAGATGTAAACTAAATAAATGAATAAATGAACACTGCTAGCTCTAGTGCCACTGAGCTTTACGATATGACCAAAATCATCTTGATACGCACTACATATCTCCGCGTAACGGGACTAAAACCATCGCTTTAACCTTCCGAGACTCGATTCAACTTTCATGAGCATGAGCATTATGACCGTAAAATTCGTAGTTACTACTCCGTGATTGACTGGGGCTTGGGATGAGCTACCCATTACCAATGTGCACGTTTTAGGAAGCTCGGAATATTTTTAGTCAATAACGGCACTGGCCACGTCCTTACGGTCGTATAAGAAGGAAAGGATTATTGGTAAGACTCTCGTTGCTACTAGAGACTGAGTATACCTCTGCATCTCCGTGATTGTCTATGGATAGGACATTTGTTAGTTACAAAGGATAATTTATTTGGATTGACTTCGGTTAGCGAAGCGATGTAAGGGATGGGATATAATTAGGCGCATTTAAAATATTCTACTCACTTTCGTTTCTATCGAACCGGCGTGTAAATCTCAAATGCTACAAAACGTGCATAATTTAATTTATTTACAGGCCGCACAAAGTTTTGCGTATATTTAGAAAACACGCACAAACAGCCACTGATTTATTAATTCACCGGCCGCACAACGCAGAACAAATTTTGTATTTTTTTGTATTTGTTTTTCTTTTGGGTCTCAAACCAAGGCATATGGGATATGGGATGTTTTAAGATTTCCAAATTGTCCTGGAGTTTGAATCAAATTGTGTACCGTATAAATCACGGTTTCGATTGTGTCCTCAGTCTCAACATCAACATCTGATGTGCTTGCATGTGGCCTGTAAGTAAAACACATTTACTTGGAGGACATAATACCTTAGCTGGGGACATGATGGAATCCTTGATTGATTCTGTAGACTATTTGATTCAAACTCCAGAACGATTTGGAGATCTTAAAACATCCGATGTACTTGAATACCAGACGCAAGTGATGAGGAAACAAACTGGAAGGACAGATTTGGGTTGATACTGTTGCTCGAGACATCATGTAAGCCTAGGCTGACCAGATCATTTCGATGAAAAAACGGGACAAACGCACTTACAAAAAGGGATATGTCAAAAAACCTTGTGACAAAATTCAAGAGCTGTGCAAATTTCAAAATGTATGGACTTAATTTTCATTTTCCGTGTAAGAAGTTAGAGAAAATTTCTAGAGTGAATCATTCACCACCATAACCAACCTTCTATCCTTCTATTGTATTAAGTTAGTAGTGGGAAAATACTAAACTACAAATATTTCACTCTTCAAAGGGGCGCGGACAAAAACATAAAGGAACAAAAACCTCGCATTTTTTATAATGTTTTTAAAAAAATTGTGGTTTTTGAAATTCTATTTTAATCGACTCTTAAACAAGCATTAAGGATTTTATTATTGACTAATATCAAAAACTTTTCCAATTCTAAACTCTTGAAAATTACAGAAAATAGTCAAAGTACCCTGTCTAAAGCCGGTCTGGACATTGAAGAGATAAGAAAAAATAATTTTCTGAAAAAAATATCAAAAGACAAATGCGATAAGAGCAATAGGGTAGGATTATAGATTTCCCGTGCTAAAACCCTTTTTCATGAATATAAGTGAGGGAAAATCTGCGGATAAGAATAATAAGAATCTCAACGGGGAAAGAACATTAATAATATGTAATTTTATTTATGGTGAATAAATGGCGCATGTGAATAAATGTCAAATCTAATCAATTCACAGTCCTTTTCGATCGAAATTGATTTAAATGACGCTTAAAGTCGACTCACCTCGGGAAACTTGTCCATTGATTTTGTTCCCAAAAAGGCGGGAAGCAATTTCGTCCCGAAAAGTAAAACAAATCTTGGTTTATTTTAGCTCGGACTCTCGAAGATTTCCGATAGGATTGTATTTTGAATCGGGCCGAAATTCTAGTTTTCTGCAACGGAATCCTATAAATAACGCCTGTGCATATGGAAGCAAAATTTGCAGACAAGCTACTCATCTGTAAACTAGCCTTGAAGTACGTAGCGACCGAAATATGAACAAATTTTCCCTAAAATTAGTTTTGTTCAGCTGATTATTTTTAAAGTCGTTATTTTTTTTTACAGTGGATGATTTCGAAACTGAATGATTCTTAATGTTTCGAAAAGAATCAAACGATTGAAAAATGTGTGGTAAAGTTGATTTTAATAAAAATAGGAATACATACTTAGCATAAAAAACCCGAAAATGAACTTAATGTGAAAATTAGAATGTCTGTCCCTGCACTTCATTTTATTGACGTTGAGGCGTGACCTGATTTTCAGAATATACTTGCCTACCGAGTTACAAAAAATGTTAAAAACCTTAAAAAAGTCGATCCAAGCAAAATACATAGCGGCATAGATAACATTCTCTTAAAAGCAACATTAATAACATAACATCTCACTCTTTTTTTTTATGTGTTTCATCCACTTTATTTGTATTTGGTTTTAGGTTCTTGCCTGAAATATTGAATTTGTTTGAAAGACATTTTGGAGCTCTTTGGAAGAATCAATAAAAAAACGGGACAAATTGAGGACTTTTTAGATTACGACGGAACAGCACAATAAGGTCTAAAAAACGGGACTGTCCCGTTAAATACGGTACGTATGGTCAGCCTATGTAAGCCGTGATTCATTCGGTAGACCATTTTATTCAAGCTTCAGTACAGTTCGGAAAACTAAGAGCACCTAATATTCCAGGATTTGAGATGCAAGTGAAAGACATATACTTTGAGGACATAATTGAGTTTATACAGATGTTGATTCGGTATACGATTTGATTTAAACTCCAGGGCGTTTTTGGTATCTTACAATATATCATAAGGCTGTATTTAAGACGCAAGTGGGAGACAAATACTTGGAGGATATAATTGGGTTGCTTCCGCCGCTGGAAACATTATCAAGGGCGTGGTTGATTCGATAGACCATTTAATTCATACTCTAAGACAATTTGGAGAATTTGAAATCTTACAACATTGTAGTAGATAAGATAAATATATAATGTCAAGATTTAGCGAGTTCGAATTTATATTTTGTTGAGAAATAGAAGTATTTCAATTAATTTTTACAGTGTGCATTAGATTCCAATCGATTAGATTTTGAGGCATTTGCGATTATGTGCATTGAGCTAAAATATCAATTAATGGGTGAATTTATGTCTGCGTATATTCTTGGTTTAATGATGTTGATGATGATTCCCGACCACGAACGCTTGAAAAAACGAGAGAAGAGATGTTCGGGTGTTTGAAAAGGAAGGAATCGTTATGAGTCAGTTTTGTCAGTCTGATATCTATTTTCTTGGCGAATGAACGTGGATTGATTTAGTGAAGGTTATTCCGTGGCGATTGGTTACCACAAACATCTCATACGCCTAAATTTAAGACGCCAGTTAAAGACAAATACTTGGAGGACATAATTGAGTTGCTACAACGGCTGGGAACATCATGAATGGCATGGTGGATTCGTTTGATTATTTGATTCAAACTCTTGGACAATTAAGCATCCTAGGCTGAACCGAGAATTGAACTCACAACCTCTGGATCGCACGTCTTTGCTGGGATGCTGCCTATGACCCTTTGTAGACCTGTGTGCCGAAGTATTTGTGAACGGCGGCGGCGTAAGGCCATTTTTACACCGGCGGCGGCGGCATCGGTGGCGCCACGCCGTAAGCAATGTTTGGCGGTGGCGGCGGCGTGAATCGGCGTGAAGAATTTTGAGCTGAGAAAAAAAATCACGCAGCAAGGCATTTCATGCTTTTTATGAATTTTGGGGTTTTTTGTACAATTGCTAGCCTCAGTCAGACTGATGGGGGAGCATCCTAATGGGTGTAGCTTGTATCTCCACAGCAAAAGTTTACATTACATCCTCCACTAGGACATTGCCGCATCACAGCACATGAGTTCATTGGAAAGTACTTCGGATATAAATCCAGAAATTCGTGTGGAAATTCTTCAAGATATTCCTCAGAAAATTTGAGTAAGGAATTCTAAGAATTAATTTAAAATTTCCCTAATGAATTTCTTCAGAACTTCCACCAAGAATTCAGTTGAAAATTTATTAGGGTATTTCTTCGGAAATTCCTTTACGGAGTCTTTTGAGAATTTCTTCAGTAGTTCATTCGAAACTATTTTCAGGGATTCCTTTGAAAATTTCTTTAAGAATGAGATACCCATGGAAAATCCTTCAAGAAGTTCTATGAGAATACCTACGGACACTGTTTTAAGAATACATTCGAAAATCCATTTGGGAGAAAACCTTCAGGAATTTCTAATCGAAAATCTTCCAGTAATTCCTCAAAAAAAATCTATGGAAACTCTAGGAAGATATTTTTGGTATTCTTATAGAAATCCGATCCTTTAGCAACTCTTCCAGAAATTCCTGTAGACCTTCGAAAATTTCCTTTTAAATTACTTTAAGAATTATGTCGGGAATCTCTTCAGAACTTCTATTGCGAAATCTTCGGAAATTTTGTTTGTTAATCCCTTCATTTTTTTAAAACGTTTTTAAGTGTTTTTTTTTATTTGAAAATAAGTTTAACTCTCAAATACCTTTAGAAATTTCTCCAAATTCGAATTATTTCCGGAACTATTCCTGCTGTAATTTTGTATGGTTTACTGAAGTAATTTTCTTAAGACTTCCTGGAGGACGTTCCAAAAGAATTTCTGAAAATATTTCAAATGCCTTTCCGGAGGGGTTTATGAACGAATCCCTGGATAAATGTCCAAATTATTTCTTGGTGGCTTTTCTATAGAGATTTTCGAAGAAATTTCCGACTCAATTGTTGAAGGAATAATCGAAAAGCCTGAGAACCTGAAAAGATTTTCGAACAGAATTTTAAAATGAGTTTCTGAAGGAATATTCGAAGGAATTCTGAAAGTAATTTACGAAAGAATTTTGAATGGATTTTCCAAACATCTATTGGAATTTACATAGAAATTCCTATATTTCTCCTGGAATTTCTTCAAAAACCCGGACAGTAGTAAAACAAATTCAGTTTTGACTCTAGAATCAAAATTACATGCCAAGAAAAACTCCCAAAATATCGAGATTGCAGGGCTGGTAGCGACCAATCTCGTACAAAATAGTGACTTTAGTGACCAATGCTGACGAAAAAAGGGACCAAATAGTGTCTTTCAGTTCCAGAAAAAGTGACCAAATAGTCACTTTCAATTGACTTTTATGTGGCAATGGTACCTATTTAATTATTTCTCAGACATAGAATTATTTCGACTCATAAAGTTTATAAGTCTGCGGTCGGAATCTCTGTTGTTATGGAAAATGTAGCAACGTTATAAAGAATTTTAGAAACTAACTTTCTTTATAAAGCTTGTAAAAATTCATCCTACTTTAAAGTATATTCATAAAGGGAACTGTTCCGTTTCCCATTTCACTAAACATATATTCATCTCATCGCGAAACAAACAGCTATCTTCATTGTAACTTTTCACAAACATGTATGCTCACTGTTTAAAAAATCACAAGAATAAACAACAAATTAAATTCATTTTTGTTGCTTTGTTTTTTTTTTTTTGATGAACATAGGAGCTAGGGGATGAAGTCGAGGAGCAGTAAATCTTCATTATGAAATAATGAATTTTACGAACATACATGGACAACTTACTAGTTAGCATAATAAGAAAGTGTCCGAGGAAAATTAAGCAATTCCGATAAAATAAAACTACGCGCGCATGTTTCCTACAAGCTTTGCCGGACTAGTTTTTACGCGGGTCAAATTCCACATAAGTTTACAAAGTTTACGGGAAATACCAATCACCTGCGTAAAAAACGACTCCATTGTACGAAACATGTTAGTTAACTGGGTAAACAATTGAAGCAAAAGGGTGTAAGTGACATTTTGGTCAACATTGAGTTGACCATAGCAAAAAATTATTTGGTTTTAGAACTTTGAATTGATATACTTAGTACGGTCTTCTTTCTTGTTCTTATTGGCATTCCATCCCCACACTGGGACAGGGCTGCCTCGCAGCTTAGTGTTCACTAAGCACTTCCACAGTTCTTAACTGCGAGGTTTCTAAGCCAGGTTACCATTTTTGCATTCGTATATCATGAGGCAAGCACGATGATACTTTTATGCCCGGGGAAGTCGAGACAATTTCCAATCCGAAAATTGCCTAGACCGGCACCGGTAATCGAACCCAACCACCCTCAGCATGGTCTTGCTTTGTATCCGCGCGTCTTACCGCACGGCTAAGGAGGAGTATACGGTATTTGTAAAAAAATTAAAAATTCCCAGTTATTTTTAAAATCTTTATACGATTTGTATGAAAAAATATTGAAAAACTTAACAGTTATTTTTCTCAAAACTAAGACTACACCCCTTTGAGTTTGACTCTCAATTAAGGGTTTACCCTCTTATGATTTCAAAAAATATTAATGAAACTCACGTGCTTCATTACTTCAAGGAAATTCAATGAATCCATGAAAAAAAGGAAGTGTTAAAAATCTTATCAAGCATTTATATTTTATCCCTAAAGACTTTTTTTCTTCATGGCCAAATATACTGAAACTAAAATTGTTTATGTTATGCACTGTTTCTTGGATGTAACTTTTACAATTTAAAAAGAAGTTTTAAGAAAGAAAAGAAAAAAAAACAGTAATAACAAAACTTTTTTATACATTCCAAAACATAACAAAAAAAAACAACAATCTTCTCCCCATCTCATAAAAACTGTATGATTTGCGTCGAAATTATGTTATTTTAGAATTAGTTACAGCACAGATTCTTGCCAGAGATCAAAGAATCATGTCAAAATCTATTTTTTTTTGTTAATGGCATGTCACGGTATGTGTCAAATTCAAAATCATCAAAAATTTTAAATATTCACCTTTTTTTATATTTGAGTAACCAAAATTTATGCATTTTCAGTTTCAGATGTATAACATCATTATATTTTTAAAAATTCACAAGTATTGATACGTAATTAATAAACCACCTCAAATCCCATTACATTATCAAACACAGATGCAGATTTTAATATTTCGATTCATTTTATGTTACAAAATTGATATATTTATTTGTTACAAAAAATCAGAAGGGTTATGTACAAGACACAACCGCCCAACGTAAACTACGTAAGACAGTTTGTTCATTGAGGATTGTAGTGCCATCATACATGAATATTTTTAGAAAATTCATTTGATTACTTATGTCACTGGTTTCGAACAAAACTAGCGTATCTTAAGATATGAAAATTGTTGGATACGACAATTGTTTAAAAAAATTACTATGAAAACCCAAATTTATTCCTCAGTGGTAATGATGCCTTTCTTGGATCCGAATTGCCTACATTTGGGTTTTGAAGCATTTGATGAAATATTTCAATAGAAATATTTTCCGTTTGCAACTTTTATTATTCAGAAACATTCCAATCATAGGCATATCTTGTTTTTCGTGCATCACTAGAAATCATAAAATGTCAATCATGTACCAAAACCCAATTAATTTGGTTGTGATGCGGGTGTGAAGAGGGTGTGTGTGTTATTACAATCTAACTCCCACTGTCTGGCAGTGTCACCGGTGTTGGTAAAATCTCAAAATCTCAAATCTCATCGGCGATTCAAACCATGCGTGAGTCAAATACCATCAGAATCATGGCCCAGAGATTTGCTCATGATTCGAATCACAATTTGCATCATTGCATGATATTTACGTGTTCTTCATTGTTGAATGCATTAAATTAACTGTGTTTCTTCTAAAACAATGGCTAATAATTGCATATATAAACAAAACATACGCCTCGATTGCGTTTCGACGCTTTTTAAAACGAAATCATTTTTCGGTTTGTGAGCGAAGCGATGCGATTCTGGCCGAGAAACTCAAGCGCGATGCTCCCCCTACAGAATCGCAGGTGAGTTAGCTCGTGCATGAAACCTCGATGATTCAGATTTGAATATGATTCTACCAACACTGAGTGTCACTATGGATAAAATATGCGTGCAACCATTTTATTAATATCATTGCAAGACTTTTGAATCAGGGATCAAGAAGGTGATAACTCTATTGTAACTCATATAGCCCGTTTCAAGAACGTATGCATTCCGAAGCTTTTGTCGTGCAATAAGTACTGCATGATTCATTCCTGTAATAACACTTCCTGAATCAATGTTAAATCCTTCTGATTCAGGCGCGCATTTAATTGACAAACTATTATCAGGCCGATATAAATATCTTTTAAAATAAGCCCCCTTCGGATTGTTTTTGCTTAAAATAACAATTTGAGGGGCAACAAAAAATTCAGGTAAATTTTGAGAATTTTCAAAACATTCTTTAACAAATCCGAGGAGTTTTTTTTCAATTTTTTTAACATTTTTATATTTATTTTTTACTAGCAGACCCGACGAACTTTATTTCGTCTAAAATTGATTTATTCTCTGATTAGTTCTCGAGTTATGCAGAAATTTTTGGTTCATTTGTATGGGAGCCCCTCTTTCCTCCACACGCCAGATTTGGTTCCATTTGCTTGATCTCGAGTTATGATGAAATTGGTGTTTCATTTGTATAGGAGCCAGGTTTCAAAGAGGAGAGGGATCTCGAACCATCTTAAGAACCTTTCCCGGCCCCAAAGACCTCTGCATTCAAATTTTCACGCCGCTCGATTCAGTAGAAGAAGAAGAAGATTACCCCCTCCCACTTGACTTTGCGGAGAGTCGGAGGCCAGTAGACCTTGACCTTGCGTAGACCATAATCTTCTATATGGTAAACATGAGTTCAGATTTCCTTCCTGACGATTTAACTCGCGAACGGGTTGACCGATTTGCAAGATTTTTCCCCTGATCGATTCGTTTTGAGTTCCGCAAGGTTTGTATATATAAAAAGTTGGTAAATTTGACGGGAAAATGTAAAAAACATTAGAATACAATTTTAGGTCAGCTGTTGAGAAAAATAAAACATACGCACGGAAATTAATCTAGAGTGCGGTGCTGCAAATAGTACATTGTGACATTTGCAACACCCGGGCAAAGCTGCATCTGTTTCTGCTAGTTTTATATGTATGGCCTTATTAGTTTTCAGTTTGCAAAAAATGCTCGTTTTAAATATTAATATGGTTATGCAATTACATTGCGATGATTGCATTACTAGCAAGGGCATTGGCATTGATATCAATTGATCGTCTCATGCCTGCACAAACATGCCCCTATCTGCATCACTTTTTATACAGCATGCACGACATTACGCATTTTCGTTACATTCGTCGCTGGTCCGGCTCCATTGTTCTACTTTTTGTGCGAAACACCGCACAAAAAGCAAAGTCCAAAAGCCAACCGCACTGAACGGCGACGACCGAAACGTGACTCTTGCGGGCAAGAAAAGAGGGTGCTGCCAAAATGATCCGATACCCTATTTTAACGTCCTAACCCAAAGTTTCAATATAATTGGCAAATTGGTAGAGAATTTACGCGTAGATTGATATATAAATCTCAAAAATCCATCGGAAGATAAAGACGCTATTAAAGTTCAAAATCTTACATGATTTCGTGACGGTCTCGAATTTGGAAATTTTCATTTGTCCCCCTGTATCCGAGTCTTCCCCTTAGACGTAGTTTACGTCAAAAGAGACTTTTTAGTGACCAAGTATACCTTCAATAATTCTTCAGACAATTTATTCGGTAAGTCATCAAGAAACTCATTTTCTTCAGGTATTCCTTCAGAACTTCCTCCAGGACTTCCTTCGGAAATTATTTCAGGAAAATCGTGCTTCAGCTTCAGAAGCTTAGTTCCCATTATTGCTTTCTGTAGCCAATAAGATCTTGGATGATCTAACATTTAACACGCCAATGCGGGTAAAAGTGACAGAGATAGAAACAAACAAATCTGCTAAAGGTATAACAGCTATTTAATTAATGCCTGATAGGTTGCCTTGGCTCGGCAGATGCAAACGATCTGCATACTGTGATTTTTGTGTTGACCGAACATCGGCGTGAAATACGAAATTCAGCGGCGTCGAGCAAACCGGCGTATGGCGCGCCGCCGACACCTTGGCTGGCGTCGGCGTACGTCAATAAGTGTCGGCGGCGGCGACGTGGCGCGGCGGCGCACAGGTCTAACCCTATGACCAATATATCTCTTTATTCAACTTCAATATAAGCTTTATCTCGCTGCTATTTTGTTGGTAATGCTATTTCCAGCTGTTGCATCTAGTCTTGAATCATTCGGCTGTCGATATATAGCCGCGTCGTTTGATAACCACAATTTTCACAATTTTCTTATCGTCTAGGAAAGGGGATTGCAATTATTACATCCAACGTTTTGATTTAACATGCGAGACTATTTGACTTCAGTCTACTATAAACCATGTTTTATTTTATCAATCCCATTGTGGGAGAAAATCATGAATGAATTGTTTCCATTCTTTGTCATTCATTCGTTCATTTTATTCTGTGCTCTATTTGCTGGGGCCCCCATATTCACCCTCTTCAAAATCTTTCACGGCTGCTCTGTCTGAGCTGGGTTCAACTTCAACTGCTGTTGCTGCTGGTTGTTTACAAAGCGCTCTTTATTCGGTATAGGTCTAGGATCGAAACCAATATGCAAATCAAATGATGATAATCTTTTTGACACGAAAAGGCAGACACACATCACCAGCTAGATATGTTTGTACAATTCCACATGAAGCAACCGGCGTGCTCCGTGAATAGGTAAGAAAGGAGTCTCGAAAGGATATGATGAACCACGGTTCCTAACATCTATCCATGTCTAGCTATAGGTTACGGATAAATAGAGTCGAGATTGGATTAGTTTTATTCTCCCCCTACATCACCACACTTGGTTCACGATGAAAAAGTGATACTCTTCTGTAGTCAGATGGATTGGAGGGAAAAAAGGTTATCTAAATAGAATATATTACAAGCGGTCGGAAAAGATTCATATGCTTATCAACGTTATGTCCATCATCGTGATTATGTGTTTCTTTTTCTGTGATTTTTGTTTGCTTTTCGGAACACCTTCTGCGAGATTCTTGTGCTTTTTAAATAGGTGCTACGCTGTGGTTGACTGTAAAAACAATTGTCAGATGCTTTAAGAAAATTAGCATTCTTTCTCAGAACACAAAATATAAAATTATCTCGCGATCGTGGTTTTCAAGGTCAGCCACTCGCACATAAACCCTCCCAGTGTTTCTATCCAAAATCATCAGCGCACCGAGGAATGTGAGTCGACAAAAACACGGCGGCCTCCGGAACATTACACCGACACGCACAAAGGATTTTTCCCGGTGGGGTTTTCAGTGTTTTACCAACAGCATATCCCCTCCAGCCAGTTACCGGGTTCCGTTGTGGATGGATCGATATGTTTTTATGTGTGGTTTCAGCAGAATGTTTGCCCAACAGTATTAACGCCGAGCCATTCCATCGTACGGTTTTGGTAAACAGAAGGGTGCGAGCGAGTTGAGTGGGAGAGTTTTAATCCTTGTATGGTACTTACATATGCGTATGTGGTGTTCGCTTTGACTTTTCGATGACACCGTTCCTTGTCTTCAGCTGTTTTGATATCAAAACATTGGAAAGGCTACTCCTTTCTTGTTGGCATTATTTCCCCCACTCGGACAATGTCACATCACAGTTTACTGTACATTAAGTTCTCAGCCAAGTTACTATTTTTGCAATTATGTATCATGAGGCTAACATCCATGAAATCGTGAAAACCGGGTCAAGCATGGTCTTGCCTCGCACAATTAGTGCATTTTACCATTAGAATAAGGAAGGCTCCAGAAGATTGCTGTTACCTCTTAGAGAAAATGGCAAGGTTTTATCTGTGGTGAAATTAGTTTTGAACTTTTGTTTTGTTTATTAAATCATGTTACTTCGAGATTTTTATTTTTTTTAAACTTCTCACCAATAATAATATAAATCCTACCAAAAAAACTTCAACCTACACTTGAACCGTTTGTTTGAGAAACTGCATATGTTAAATTTTTGGCAAAATGAGATTTTTATATATTCTGAATCCTTGTCCAATAACACGCATCATGGCAAAAAAAAACGAACAAAAATTAAGGTTCAGGAATGTGAAATTTTTTTCATTTGTTTGAGAGACTACTTATGTGCAAGAGTAATTATGAAAATACTGCTTATAGTTTTCGCACTGGGAGTGCCCCAGGATGTTGTTTTTGCCAAAAACTATTAATCTGTATCGAATAAATAAAAAAAAATCAATGCTAATTTGTTCAAAAACAGTTTTTTTGTTGTATCCTCGATTTTTTTTAAATGGATATAATATTATGCAGTTTCTCAAACAAACGTTTCATTTGTCATACCTTGCTTGTAGATCGAATCGCGACAAAATCGATGGCATTCGATGGTTTCTAAGTGCTTGGTCCTGTGAAATCATCTTTTTTGCCTCTCAATTTGTCATAAGTTGAGTTCCAGTGAGGTCGTCTTTCGCCTGTTTTGTCGGGAGTTCAACAGTAGTCTAACACACCGTCTAACGCATTTGGGGAACGAATTGTGCCGTTCGTAGATTGGGAATTCCCCAATTCTGACTGTTAATTAGAAATAAACTAGAGAACAAACTACATAAGTTAGCAGCTGTTGCGATTTAACGTGCCCCTGCCTTTTATTTTGCATACGGAATGGCATCTAAGGCCAAGTACCACCGTGGGACAATCTAATCACCGAGCCAGTGAACGCAGGGATACGGAGAAATTTATTCTGCTAATAAAAGTCTACTTCAGCTCTCCTCGAGCGAACACCACACCCCAATATAGTGGCAATTCACAGCTGAAGCGGCAGCAGCACCTATCGGGGAGAGTATGTGTAGGTCAAGGCCGGGGTTTTCCTTCAGTTCTGTGTTTCGTTCGTTTGTGAATTCACACTAGGCAGGCTGGTCGTTGGCGGCTAATGCTTTTTCATTTGGGCACATAACTGTTAGACTGGTTCATGGATAAGCAAAATGTGTCTCATTTACGATTTTTTTTATTAAATTTTATTAAAGTATTAATAAAGTATCTTTGCTATGAAACCATCACAAAGAGCATTAAACTCATACCGAAAACATCGAACCAGTCTAGCTGGCCTGTATTAATATAGTTACTGTATCTCTTCGACCAAGTTGCTCTACCCTGGCTGCGAAGCGAGTTTATCCAGCACGAACAAGGGGAGCGTTGCTTTTATGCGTATTGATTTTCGACTACGATTGTGGGCTCAAATAGGCACAGAAGATGAAGTGAGGCAAAGAGGAGCGGAAATTTGCGATGAATACAACATCGCTGATTGTTATCTTGGCGCTGGGAAGGAGTGCTCCAACAAGGACTAACATTTGATGATTAGTTCGAGCATTGGGAGCAACTGTTATGAAAACTTTCACCGAAAATATTGGCATGAAATATTTCAACATTTCGTAGTAGTATCATCAACATGGCAACAATACCAGTTCAAAGCGGACCTCATGTGGTTGAGGATGTACTGATTGAATGGAACGGTTTCGTATATAGCAGACTTAATTGTTAGTTATCATGTTTTTCGCCAACATTCGACGAAATATATCTGCTACCCTCATTAGCCCTCCAAGACCCAAATTTATGTTTTCGGTCAAAATCATTGTGTTGCTCTCTAAAATCGATCTAAGCACGTTTTTGGCCATATTTGCCTAGGAAATTCCGAAGAATTTTCCGAGAAAATATATCCGATTTTCCGAGATATCTTCGGAAAATTCTTCGGAAGTTCCTTAGGAAATTCTTCAAATTTCCTTGGGAAATTCTTCGGAATTTTCTCATGAAGCTCCACGGCATTGCCTCCAGAAATTCTTCCTTCTTTCTTCGGGAAATTATTTGGAATTTTCTGGGGAAATTCTTTGAAATTTTTCGGAATTTTCTCAGGAAATTCTGCGGTTTTTCCTCGGGAAATTCTTCGGCACTTGCTTGGGAGATTCTTCGGAATTTCCTTGGAAAAGTCTTGAGATTTTTTTTGGAAATTCTTCGAAATTTTCTTATGGAATTCTTCGGAATTTTCTCGGGAAATTCTTCAGTATTTCCTCGGGAAATTCAACGAAATTTTCTCGAGAAATTCTTCAGAATTTCCTCGGGAAATTCTTCGAAATTTTCTCGGGAAATTCTACGGAATTTCCTCGGGAAATTCTTCAGTGGAATTTCCTCGGGAAGTTCTTTTGTATTTTCGAAATTCTTCAGAATTTCCTCGAGAAATTCTTCGGAATTTCCTCGGAAAATTCTTCGGAATTTCTTTGGGAAATTCTTCGGAATTTCCTTGGGGAATTTTTAGGAATTTCCTTGGAAAATTGTTCGGAATTTCCTTGGGAAATTGTTCGGAATTTTTTTAAAATTTCCTCGGGAAATTCGTCTTGATTTCCTCGGGAAATTCTTTCGAATTTACTCTGAAAATTAATTAGATTTTTCTGTGGATTTTCTTTGGATTTTCTTCGGAATTTCCTCGGAAAATTCTTCGTAATTTCCTCGGGAAATTCTTCGGAATATCCTCGGGAAATTCTTCGGAATATCCTCGGGAAATTCTTCGGAATATCCTCGGGGAAATTTTTCGGAATTTCTTTGGGAAATTCTTCGGAATTTCCTTGGGAAATCGGGAAATTCTTCTAAATTTCCTTGGGAAATTATTCGTAATTTCATTGGGAAATTCTTCGGAATTTCCTTGGGAAATTCTTCGAATTTCCTTGGGAAATTTTTCGAATTTCCTTGGGAAATTCTTCGGAATTTCCTTGGGAAATTCTTCGAATTTCCTTGGGAAATTCTTCGAATTTCCTTGGGAAATTCTTCGAATTTCCTTGGGAAATTTTTCGAATTTTGAAATTCTTCGAATTTCCTTGGGAAATTCTTCGAATTTTGGGAAATTCTTCGAATTTCCTTGGGAAATTCTTCGAATTTCCTTGGGAAATTCTTCGAATTTCCTTGGGAAATTCTTCGAATTTCCTTGGGAAATTCTTCGAATTTCCTTGGGAAATTCTTCGAATTTCCTTTGGGAAATTTTTCGAATTTCCTTGGGAAATTCTTCGAATTTCCTTGGAAATTTTTTGGAATTTCCTTGGGAAATTCTTTTGAATTTCCTTGAAAATTCTTCGAATTTCCTTGAAATTCTTCGAATTTCTTTGGGAAATTCTTCGAATTTCCTTGGGAAATTCTTCGAATTTCCTTGGAAATTCTTCAGAATTTCCTTGGGAAATTCTTCAGAATTTCCTTGGGAAATTCTTCGAATTTCCTCGAAATTCTTCTAAATTTCCTTGGGAAATTCTTCGTAATTTCCTTGGGAAATTCTTCGAATTTCCTTGGGAAATTCTTCGAATTTCCTTGGGAAATTCTTCGAATTTACTCGAAATTCTTCGAATTTACTCGGAAATTCTTCGAATATCCTCGAAATTCTTCAAAATATCCTCGAAATTCTTCGAATTTGCTCGGGAAATTCTTCGAATTTCCTCGAAAATTCTTCGAATTTCTTCGGGAAATTCTTCGAATTTCTCCGGAAATTCTTCGAATTTCCTCGGAAATTCTTCGGAATTTTCTCGAAATTCTTCGGAATTTCCTCGGGAAATTCTTCGGAATTTCCTCGGGAAATTCTTCGGAATTTCCTCGGGAAATTCTTCGGAATTTCCTCGGGAAATTCTTCGGAATTTCTTCGGGAAATTCTTCGGAATTCCTTTGGAAATTTCTTCGAAATTTCCTCGGGAAACTCTACGGAATTTCTTGGGGAAATTCTTCGGAATTTCCTCGGGAAATTCGTCGGAATTTCCTCGAGAAATTCGGCGGAGTTTCCTCGGAAAATTCGTAGGAATTTACTCGGGAAATTCTTCGGAATTTCCTCGGGAAATTTGTCAGAATTTCCTCGGGAAATTCGTCGGAATTTCCTTGAGAAATTCATCGGAATTTCCTCGGGAAATTCGTCGGAATTTCCTCGGGAAATTCGTCGGAATTTCCTCAAGAAATTCGTCGGAGTTTCCTCGGGAAATTCGTCGGAATTTCCTCGGGAAATTCGTCGGAATTTCCTCGGGAAATTCGTCGGAATTTCCTCGGGAAATTCGTCGGAATTTCCTCGGGAAATTCGTCGGAATTTCCTCGGGAAATTCGTCGGAATTTCCTCGGGAAATTCGTCGGAATTTCCTCGAAATTCTTCGAATTTCCTCCGAAAAGTCTTCGGAATTTCCTCGGAAAAGTCTTCGGAATTTCCTCGGAAAAGTCTTCAAAATTTCCTCGGGAAATTCTTCAAATTTTCTCGGGAAATTCTTCGGAAAATCCTCGGGAAATTCTTCGAATTTCCTCGAGAAATTCTTTGGAATTTCCTTGGGAAATTCTCCAGAATTTCCTTGGGAAATTCTTCGGAAAATCCTTGGGAAATTCTTCGGAATTTCCTTGGGAAATTCTTCGGAATTTCCTTGGGAAATTCTTCGGAATTTCCTTGGGAAATTCTTCGGACTTTCCTTGGGAAATTCTTCGGGCTTTCCTTGGGACTTTCCTAATTTCCTAGGGAAATTCTTCGGAATTTCCTTGGGAAAAGTTCTTCTGAGTTTCCTCGGGAAATATTTCGGACTTTGCTCAGGAAATTCTTCCGAATTTTGCAAAGGACTTCCGAAAAAACCTAAAGAAAATTTCATGGAACATTTGCAGAGCTTCCTAAATGATTTCCTTTGATTTTCTTCAGGATATTCCGAAAAATTCATCGAGGAGGAAATTACAATTGTATGTCACGAGAAATTCTGAAGAGTTTCTTGAGGATTCGAAGAATTTCCCAAACTCCGATGAGTTCTACAAAAAACGTCCGAAAAATTTCCAAACAACTTTCTGAATTTATTTCTTAAAGAAATTTCTAAGAATTAAAAAAAAGCCGTGGAAATTCCCAAAAAATCCGATAGATTTCTGAAGAACTTTCTCAAGATTTTCGAAACAGCTTCTTAAATAAATTGTGACGATTTTTCCAAAGAAATTCCGAAGAATTCATCGAATACGAAGAATTATCAAAAGAAATTCCGCATAATGTTTCGAAAGCCCTTTGAAAATTCAACACACATTTTTCGTATTTTTGGACTATTTCGTCTAAAAATGCATGCTAAAATTTCTTTAGTTGCTTGTGATTTAACATATCTGATTTTAGAGATTGTCAATCATTTTGATATTTTTATCTTAGTGTAGACTGTAATCGAAGGAAATTGTACCAATCAGGTATCAGGTATCAGAACGTCGGCTTGGGAGGCACGTTCCCCTCAATTTGGGAGATTTGTGCCATCGCCTTCACTGGCCTTTCTCATCATTTACCTGACGGAAAAGGAAGTGGAAAAGGGAAAGGAAGGAAGTGAAGTTGAAAAGAAGAATGGAACTGGTTTTTGGAGATAGAGGGTACATTCAATAATACATACATACGATGCATTTTGTGAAACGCAATGAAACGCGAAGCATAAAATATATTGGATAAGTCACACAATGCGAATGCATATGATATACCATTTATAGAAAAGCCAAATATGTAGGCTCACAGAGAGAGACTAAAGAGAGGTGTCACAAAAACACTGAGGACGTAACAATGGACGAACGTAAAAACGAAACACAGAGTACACTGTGAAAAACGCATAATGCGAATCCATATAGGTGACAAACACAGAGTACATTGTAAAAAACATATATGCGAATCCATATTTACGTCAACTCTCAATGTGGCCGAACAGCCCTGAAAATACGAAAGCCCTTTGAACATTTAACACCATTTTTTCGAATGTTTAGGCTATTTCCTCTAAAAATGCATGCTCAATTTTCTTTAGTTGCTTGTGAGGTTGATCTTATATTAAGGTGAAACTGTTCAGAATCCAAATCTTTTCCACCTCGCATTTTCAGAGGCAACAATCTCAAAGGAGCAACAAATTGTAATCATCTTTTAATTTTAGCTTTGATGCGTCGCAGATAATATAAAACGATGACAGCTGCTCGTTGCTTCATTATTTAAAATGGTGCCTTTGAAAACTCGAGGTGGAAAAAAAACAGGATTCCGAAAAGTTCGTCCTTAATTCAAAAGCACACCTTTAAGCTTAATATTTTACATAGGGAAATGTTCCGATTTCAATCTCACTGTACATATATCCATCTCATCGCTAAACAAAGAAATACGGCACCAAATTCATCGCTTCTTTTTGTAAACATGCATGCTCACTGCTGAAAAAAATCACAAAAATAATAATCAAACCAAATTCCTTTCCATTGCTTTGTTTTTGATGGGATGAAAATAGGAGCTATGAGATGAAGTGGCGAACCGCTCCCCTAGTTACATATTTTTCTCACGCTCGTATACCCCAACTTTGATGTTTAAAATCAATTTTAAAAGTTTCTGGAATTCAGACTGCTTGGCAGTTAGCTCACTAGCTGACAGCTCGACCCATAGTTAAATCAAGTTAGGGGTGCTCAATACGCGATATATCAAATTTTTCGAAATTGATTTAAAATAGTTCCCGTGCATCAAATCTGATTTTGTCATTTTCATTTCTGGTGAGACAACTTCCTCTTAATTGGATTCTCTCGCAGTTCAAGGTTTTATTCTAAATCACCACATGCCAATGTGGATTAGCTGGAAAAAGCGACGAGTACGTACTCAATGATCTCATGCTTCAAACCACACCATTGCGATGCATCGCCCATTATTGCCTATCGCGAGAATGGATGGATTCGTGCTTGTGCGAAAAGTAAACACTCGCTTGACGCCACGACGCTGCTGCACGTGACGAAACTGAACTGGTGCTTCATCGACCAATCAACGGACCAACATATGGATTATTGCTATATGTGCATGGTCTTAAGGTGAATATTTTCGTGGAAAACAAACAGTTTTTCCCGTTTTATGAATCGAAATAGAAATTTAGCAAATGAGTTACCATTGTTTTAACATCATGTGTCTAAAAGCTGTTTCAATTCGTGTTATTATGATTGTCATAGTTTCATTATCACCTTAAGGCAACTTGATGGAGAAAGCCATCATTGGAACCAACAGCAATCCGATAGCTTGGAGCAGGCTTTAGTTTAGTGGGTGGATTGTGGCGGTGATGGTAGGTAACTAAACTAGGTTGCTAATAAGTGGGCATTAGAGGCAATTAAATTTGTGTGTACTTGCTTGAGTGTGTGTATCGACTTTGACGCGGTCACACATTATCACAAAGAAGTCGAGACTTATGACGACTGCACCTCCACCACGCACATCGCTTATGAGGGGCCATTCGTAGTTTATAGTTACGTGGCCAGTCCATTAGGTGGCGTGCACCATGGATTGTGGGAACAGCGAGGACCAGCGTGCATTGTGACGTTCTGTGCGATATAAGGATGCATGTCGTCATGTACGTTACCGGCTTTCCAATGTTTGGTAATAAATGTTCACGAAGCACGTCTGTCAGATGCACGACAGCTCATCGAGGGGATATGGTTTACATAAATTCAATTATTACTATGATGATAGATGTTGGCATGCTCGGAAATGTGACTTGTTACGATAATATAATGATCAACTTGAAGCATTTTGTTTGAAGACTCGACGTGCATATGCACAGCATGTGAAATTTTTTTTAAATGTATTGGAGGTAATTATTTTCCTTCTGTGGGATTCGAAACCACGACCCTCAGTATGGGTTCGAATCCCAACAAAGGAAAGTAGATACTTCCAAAATATTTTTCGAATCAAATCTTGCACATGCTGTATATGTGTATATATGCATATCGAGTTTTCAAACATTGTGATAAATGTCCATGTCGAGTGGTTAATACCCGGAAAATTAACTTCGATTGAATTAAATTATTTTATTTTCGTTGTCTTATAACCTCATATGGACATAGAAGTTTTGGTCAAGTCAGCGTTACTGACAATGTTTATTATACTTAGCTTCTTAGTACTGTGCTTTTATTAGAAACTAGTCGACCCGGCAGACGTTGTACTGCATAGTAGGCGAAAATGCGCGAATCTTTATTTTAGTTTTTCACGATTTATTCTACTTTATTCGTGATTTTCGCATAAGGAAATATCATACAAACCCGTCGGAAACAATAACCAACATACCTGCTGAAGGAATGAAGAAAATCCACCCAGTTGTTTTTGAGTTTTGGATAAACACTAATTTGATAGCAATCTTTCATATTAGATTATGCAAACTTTTGCTTTCGCTAATCTTGTGGAACTTTAGAGGTTCAAAGAGTATTTCCAAATATAGCCAACATTGAGAAATAAATTAGTGTGAAATTAAATTTCTACATCGTTTTGATTCAAAGCAGTTTAAATGCAAACAACTTTCTACTTCATTCAAATGAAATCTAACTAACAAAATCCTTTCTAATTCAGCTCCGTCTGTCAATAATAAATTCCACTAATCCTAACATCTCTACGTCTCCCGCTCTTGAAGAGCAATACCCAGCCCAAATCAGAAATCGTTACCCATTAGTATCAATTTGTATCCACTTAATTTTTGGGCTTTCGGTATCTCTTTCGGTCCATGGCTACAGCTTAATCTAATCCAGATCTTGCCAATAGCTCGTGTGTTGATATGGAAAGCACAAGTTTGTCCCTCTACGTCTACGGCCAGAGCGTGTTCGTGCTTCTATTTCTAGCTACCCCTTGAAGATTTTCCACAGTGCGGTGCGTTCAATTGAGCTGAGGTGTGCGAAGCCAACCGTAGCCCACCGTCTATTGGGAAAGTTTTCGCAATCGAAAATCTCCGAAGCGGCACCGAACACCAAAATGGGAAACAGATCCCCGCTCTGGATCGGTGGATTAGTGCGTCGTCAGCGCCTTCATCGGCTTGCTACCTGGGGCGGTGGAAAACACAATCGAAGAAGGAACATTTTGCGGTAAAAACTATAACTTTAATCCTTCGGTATGTTGAATAATTTTCTTCGGTTATTTTTCTTTCATTGCTCCCGTTCTACCTAAGTGGTATCTATAGATGAAACGAAAATCAAAATCCTTTTCAGATTTTTGGCGTGGATTCTGGGGATTTTCCGGAATGGGATGCGTAGAATCGTATTGGAATCGAAAACGACGATGGCGATGACGGCAGCAGCATTTAGACTTCCCCACCTAGTTGTGAATTCTTGGAATTGTAGCTCAACTCGAACCGTGAGCTACCCATATAGGTAGGGGAAGGGGGGGCAATATGCCCTAGCTAAGCAAACACTGCTCTATTGTCATATTTGTAACGCTATTCATGGGCATTTTTACATTATGCATTAGTTGAACAAGATAGCTAGTTGATGCCATTCAAAAATTGTCAAAAATCTCAATCATATTGATAATATTCACATTTCAAAAAAGTGGTGATATTCTGTTGCCGGAAAACTCATGAGGCAAAACGCCTTTTAGCTGTCAGCTCCTAGGGAACAAAGTACCACGCGTCGGCGAATCAGCATTCTAGTATGGATTGTCCGTGGAGACGCAAGTACTTTGTAGGTTATTGCCACTAGGGCGTTTTGCCTCGCCAAAATGTTAGATGTTTCTTCAAAATGTGGAAATTTTCGGTTTTTCCGACCTTCCCATGCACTATTTTGAAACTTTCTTCGCCTATCCTACATAATTTTAGATCTAGTTTTGTTACGGACATGTTAATGACGGTAAATATGAGGGAAACTACAAAAGGCGTTTTGCATCGGGGGGGCGTTTTGGGGCCTCTTCCCCTACAACATACAATTGTGGGGTTAGGCAGAGATGGTCATGTACTGTTTGAAACAATCGGGCGGGTGGATTAGAAAGGCTCAAGGACGAAGATTGAACGGCGGAGGTGGGTTTAATGCTTTGATGGAAACTATTCGCCCAACAAATTGATATTTATTGAAGGGAAAAGCCTTTATTGTGCAAGATAGGAGTCGAGTGTACAATTGGCGTCAGTACTGATGATGAAAGCGAATGCTAAAGGCTGACTGGAATATTGGAATGAACTTATGATGAAAAGATTTCTTTTAACTTTATTTGCAAACAGATATAAACAATAATTCTCACCGCAATAAAAAAACACTATTTATTAAACACTGTAAAAATTATCATTTTTTTATTTTTGAATTCTTTCGATGAAGTTCAGATGAATTGTAAAGACTTTATATTCGAATTCAAAAAAATTCAATTTGCATTTGAAAGTTCAGAATTATTACATTATCAACAACATTGAATATTGCTAAAATATTCTTGTTTTAGGATGTTTCCTAAGTTTCCTAAGTATGAGTATTATTTTGAATATTTGCCCGTCTTTTAATAACAATTTTCTGATTCTCTATGGAAATTTGCGAATTTTATAGCCATCAACACTCGCAATAACGTCAACAGCTATGTCACTCATAAATATCTATCTCCAGTGGTAACAGTTAAATTGTTCTGGTCAGCTTGTTTCCCTCACTCCCCCAATGGGACTGTCGCATGAATTTTTCAGCACCTGTTCTCATTCATTGAAGCTCGTGGTTCGTGTTACACTTCGACTACATATCAATGCATTGAATAACCCATTCACGCTACGATTCTTGTAAAGCACAGGTTCTGTTTCATATATAGAACGAAATACACATTGTGACGCCTCCGGGCGAATGAAGTGGGCGAGCGGGTGAGCAAGAATCAGTTATTCCGAAGTTTCAACTGTCATTGGTCAAGATTTTTTTTTGCTACCATCATCACAGCGTGGCTAGTTTAATCCATCCATTAGCAGTAATTGAAATATCACTTGTTGAACGAACTTAACCAGCATTGACATCTAACGGTGTCCAGAGTGAAGCTCAACTGTATTTGTCTTTCTTGTACGTCTGTGTTGTACTGAAAGGTTTTATCTTCGCTACAAAAACGGATGTCTGATATGATTGATCAAACAAACTATGCTAGTGTAAATATTGTTTAGCAGAAAGGTGTTCTTTTCAAACTATATTTTTTTAAAATCTTGATTAGGGTGTTTTGTCTTTCTCGTATACTAAGTATACGTAAAGGCTATATGTTCACTAAAAACGAACTTTCTATAGGAGGACCGGAGACCCATAGTATTATACATATACCGATCGCCCCAGTTCGACGAATTGAGGTGATGTTTGTATGTGCGTGTGTGAATGTATGTGTGTATGTATGTGTCTATGTGGGTGTGCAAAAAAAATCTCACTTATTTTAGGCAAACATCCTTAACCGATTTGCTCGCAACAAGTTGCATTCAGCGCAGAGTTCTGTCCCAATATTTTCTATCGGAAATTGGTCGGATCGGAAGTTATGGCCAAAATACAATTTTTCACAAAAAAACGCGTAAAAAAGTGTCCCCCTTTTTTTTTTTGTCACTTATCCTTAAATGATTTGTTCGCTACATTCGCATTGGTCAGGTCGAACTATGGGCTCGAAAGTTATGGCCAAAATACAGTTTGTTTATGTGCATGAGAAAGGCACCATCACTGTTAGGTCGATTAATCGGGGTTTTTAATTTTAAAAATAAGTTCAGCACAATTTTTAACTAAGGAAAGTCATATACTTACTTGACACTTGATGGGCTACAGGTCTTGGATGAACCTACGCCGAAGGAAGTATCCTTCTCCACTGGACTTGATCCTGAGCCAATCGCTTCCAGTCGCCCTGAACGTTAAGCGCCCTCAGGTCCTCTTCAACTGTTAAAAGCCATCGCGTACGCGGCCTTCCACGAAGCCTACGGCCTCCTTCGGGTTTTATAATAATATGAACTTTGCTTGACGTTCTTCCGGCATACGAACAACGTGTCCAGCCCACCGTAGTCTGCCGTGTTGTATGAAGCCTAACAATATCCAGCCCTTTATACACCTGGTACAACTCGTGATTCATGTGACGGCGCCAGATACCGCTTTCCTGTTTACCGCCGAGTATTTTTCGCCGCACTTTACGCTCAAACACTCCGAAAGCTTTCCGATCAGTCTCCTTTAACGTTCATGTTTCATGCCCGTATAAAGCCACCGGAAGAATCAGAGTAGTATACAGCGCGAATTTTGTCTTCGTTTGCAGACCACGGGACTCAAGCTGGTTACGAAGTCCGTAACAAGCCCTATTTGCAGCTGCAATATGCCTTTTCACCACGCGGGTAACATCATTATCGCACGTCACCAATGTCCCAAGATACACAAATTTTTCAAACACTTAAAATTTTTCACGATCCAGCACCATTTCACTACCACCACCACTAATGAACCCACGTTGATTGCCAGCGACCATGTACTTCGTTTTGCTGGTATTAATCGTGAGTCCAATCCTTGCTGTCTTCCTCTTAAAAGGCACCAAAGCCTCTTCCACGGCACGGCGATCAATCCCAATTATGTCGATATCGTCCGCAAATCTCAGGAGCATATGCGATCTTGTGATAATGGTACCGCTTCTTTGTACACCAGCTATCGTATTTGTTCCCTCGATAGCTATATTGAACAGTAGATTGGAGAGTGCATCACCCTGCTTCAATCCATCTAAGGAAACAAATGATGTCGATATTTCATCTGCAACCCTTACGTTTTATTTCGACCCGTCCAACATTACACGAATCAGCCGTACTTGTTTCGCCGGAAAACCATGTTCTAACAAAATTTGCCATAAGTCATCCCGTTTCACTGAGTCGTACGTCGCCTTGAAATCAATAAACAGATGATTTATCTGCAAGTTGTACTCCCGAAATTTATCAAGGATTTGTCTTAGGATAAACATTTGATCCGTCGTTGATCGGTTCTCATGAAAATCTGCCTGGTATTCGCCGATGAAGGATTCTTCAAGCGGTCTCAATCTGTTGAACAAAATCTTCTTCTTCTTATTGGCATTACATCCCCACACTGGGACAGAGCTGCCTCGCAGCTTAGTGTTCATTAAGCACTTCCACAGTTATTAACTGCGAGGTTTCTAAGCCAGGTTACCATTTTTGCATTCGTATATCATGGCTAACACGATGATACTTTTATGCCCAGGGAAGTCGAGACAATTTCCAATCCGAAAATTGCCTAGACCGGCACCGGGAATCGAACCCAGCCACCCTCAGCATGGTCTTGCTTTGTAGCCGCGCGTCTTACCGCACGGCTAACAGAATAAGGGACATAATTTTGTACGCCGAATTAAAGAGGGTTATTCCTCGGTAATTGGCGCACTCCAGTATGTGCCCTTTTCTTAAAGAGGGCAAATGAGGCCGTCCAACCAGCTAGCAGGCATTTCCTCATATTCCCATGATTTCGACATAATATGATGCAGAACTTCAAACAGCTGCTAACTACCATGTTTGAGAAGTTCAGCCGGAAGCTGGTCCTTCCCTGCAGCCTTATTTTTTTCAGATCTTTAATAGCTGTTTTAATCTCATCTAGTGTAGGCGACTTCACAGCTTGTTCATCGTCGCTAATATTTATTCTGTTCACCGATGCACCATCACTTCCACTATTCAATAAAGTCTCGAAGTGTTGCTTCCACCTGGCAGCCACTTCATTTTTATCTGTCAACAAAAAGCCTTTTTGGTCGTTGCACATGACGGGAGATGGCGCTGTCTTTCTCCGCATGTCATTGACAGTCTCATAAAACCTCCGCATATCATTCTGCTCCATTCTTTCCTGCGCATCACTAATAACTTGTTCTTCGTACTCTTTTTTCTTCCTGCGGTGGGTTCGTTTTTCGGCTGCTCTTGCTTCCTTGTAGCGATCTCTATTCGATCGGGTACCTGTCACCAACATCCGGCTTCTGGCAGCGTTCTTCTCGTCTGTCACACCAACCCGTCCTGGATCGGCTCTATGCAGTGCCTACCTCTTCTCATGCTGTTGTGCTAATCGCTTCATGGACCGACTCCCATAGATGAAGTTGTCGCTAACGTTGATTAGCGCAATCATAGCCGATACTCTTCCCGCCGACAATTGCTGGATATTGTAACGCATCGTTCGTTGTGATTTTTCGTTCAATACAGTTGACAACCGTGATCGAATTTTACTGACAACAAGGTAGTGATCAGAGTCAATGTTCGGACCTCTGAACGTCCGCACATCGATAACATCCGAGAAATGGCGCCCATCCACCCGAACATGGTCTATCTGGTTGCAAGTTTCACCAATCGGGTGTCTCCAGGTGTGTTTTCGAATGTTCATATATTCGTGGCGATTTTTGCAATTGGAAAGTGTACCCCGGTATAGAAATCAAAACGCCAGGTGGTTTATTGCACATAAGGGAATGGAATACACCCACGTTTAAGGCTTATATAAACTAATATGAGGTGGGTAAGTTCCACACATTTTACAAAATTTGAAATCTCTTCCATGCATGTATATAGGAAATCAAGGTGAGTGATTTTGAAACATGAAATGCGTAATCTAGTCTAGTTGTCTACTGTGTAGGTCAGCTCTTGTATTCGTACCTCTACGTTGTCTGCAAGAACCTGTATGTGTGACCTCGTGTCATCGGAAAAGGACCAGCCGGAAACGTTAGGTATTTGTCGGGGACAAAATAGTACTTACGTGTCGTCCATAACTAATCAGGTGGTGGGGATTCACATCGATTTGTTTTCGGCGAAAAATGACAAAACAAAACTTTTTTTCCAAGTTCGTTTATTTGGTAGGCTCAGGCGTGTATAACACTTTACGGAGCCATATTTCTTTGTGATATATACAATCAATGTCATTTTTTTTAGTTAGTAAGAGCGGGATAGGAGCCAGCGTACTCGTGGTGACTCGAGGTTAGTTTACAATATTAAAGGATGGACGAGGCTTAGGATTCGGGATCAAGGAATTTCGGCTGCTCATCCGGGCATTTGGCGTAAGGGACGATGTGGCGTGTCGTCGTGCTCGAGGATTGGTTCTACTGGGAGCGTCTTCCGGATGGCCTGAATAACGGAGATCTACGGAACATAGAGACAGAGACAGTACAAAAAAACTGACAAAAGAAAAAAAACTTTGACAAAAGAAAAAAAAGCAAAAATTAGGTTTTGATGTCAGAATCACAAATGAAACTATAAATGGCCTGCATATAAACCGCATCACGACCAAAACACCTCGAATTTCCCTGAAGGGTTGTTTACCTCGGGCCACTAGGGTATCCAATAGTCGCTCTCTGGAGGCGGCAATTTCCGAGCAGAACCAAACTACGTGATCGATGTTATCATAACCGGCTCCGCACCTACATAAGTTGCTATCGACAAGGTTTATTCTGTACAGATGTGCGTTTAGTGAATAGTGATTGGACATAAGTCTCGACATCACGCGAATGAAGCCTCGACTTAAGTCCTCACCTCTGAACCATGCTCGCCCAGAAACTTTTTCGAACTATGGAAAATAGCCACCGTCCGAGTTCATTGTGTGTCCAATTCCTTTGCCAACTTTGAAGAGTACTCTGACGGACTAATGGGAAAAACTCGTTACTATGCGAGATTCGTCTATCATAAACCTCACGTTCCTGTGCGCCCACCTTTGCCACCGAGTCTGCCTTCTCATTGCCGTAGATTGAGCAGTGAGATGGGACCCAAACAAAAGGTAATCTTGAATGATCTTTCGACCAAAACACGCATCTGCTCTCTTATGTTTGTAAGAAAGTAAGATGCGTGCTTAACAGGTTTCATCGACCGGAGTGCCTCGATAGAACTAAGACTATCCGAGAAGATGAAATAATGGTCTACAGGCTGATTGGAAATTATCCCCAAAGCGAAGTTAATTGCTGCCAGCTCAGCAACATAAACCGAACACGGTTCCTGAAGTTTTCGGAAGGTGGTTGAAGTTACATTGAAAACACCGAAGCCAGTGGATCCGTTGATGCGAGAACCATCAGTGAAATATCTGTTGTTGCAATTGACATGTTCATATTTATCAGAAAAAAGTGAGGGAATAGATATTTGTCGAAGATGATCTGGTATTCCTTGAATAGCATGTTTCATGGACAGATCGTATACAATTGAGGAACTGTCGTTGGTGAAGTGAACTCGAGGGGGATTATAACACGGAAGACAAAGATCTGATGATATGTAGTTGAGATAAATTCTCAGGAATCTTGAACGACAAGTTAGTTCAAGCATATTATCGAAGTTATCTAGAACAAGTGTGTTACTTGTTCCACATTTGATGAGTATTCTAAGCGAGGCTCCCAGTAACGGTGCTTTAAAGGAGTGACTCAGCAAGCACCTCCAGGCTCATGTTATGCGTTGAATGCATGCAGCCAAGGGCAATACGCAAACAACGATACTGAATTCGTTCCAATTTGATCAGGTGGCAATCAGCTGCTGAGAGGAAGCAGAAAGAGTCGTACTCTAAAACAGAGAGAATAGTCGTTCTATAGAGTTTGATGAGGTCTTCCGGGTGAGCACCCCACCCCGTTCCGGAGATAGAACGTAGAAAATTGATCCTTTTCCGGCATTTTTGTATCAAATACTCAATGTGGAGTTTCCAGGTACATTTGGAATCAAACACGACCCCAAGGTATTTAGAAGATAAAGATTGGTTGATGTCATCATTCAACAGCTTGAGTTTCAGTTGAGCAGGATACCGCTTCTTAGTAAACACAACCAACTGAGTTTTTTGCGGTGAAAACTCGATCCCTAAATGTCTGGCCCAAACAGTCAGATTATCCAGGGTACTTTGCAATGGTCCTTGCAAGACAGCTGCACATGGACCTCTTAGAGACCACGGCATCATCTGCATAAAGCAAGGACTTAAACATGAACCTTGGGAAGGCCCATGTAACTAGTTCTGGAAGTTGTCAGAGTGCCGAGTGTGAAGTTCATTTGTTTTTCTGACAACAAATTGTACAAGAAATTATTCTAAATAACGGGTAATCCATTACTGTGCAGATTGTCTGACAGTACTTCTATGGAAACTGAATCAAAAGCGCCCTTAATGTCCAAGAATACTGAAGCCAATTGCTCCTTGTGCGCAAAGGCCAGTTGTATATCTGAAGAAAGCAACGCTAGACAATCGTTTGTTCCTTTCCCTTTTCTAAATCCAAACTGAGTATTTGAAAGCAATGCATTTTCTTCGACCCAATGGTCGACTCTTGAAAGGATCATTTTCTCCAATAATTTTCTCATGCATGATAGCATGGCAATCGGTCGGTATGAATTGTGATTAGACGCTGGTTTCCCAGGCTTTTGAATAGCTATTACTTTGACCTGTCGCCATTCAGGTGGCACAATGTTGTACTCCATGAAACAGTTGTACAGGTCAAGTAATCGTCTTTTGCGATATCTGGGAGGTTTTTAAGAAGATTGAATTTGATGTTACCGCATCCCGGAGCAGAGTTATTCGATGAAAGAAGAGACATAGAAAGTTCCAGCATTGTGAATGGTCCACCCAATGAACCGGGATCAGTGACTGATTCTCGAAATAGCGGTTCTGCTGGTACGGAATCTGGGCAGACCTTTTTTGCGAAGTTGAATATCCATCGATTGGAGTATTCTTCACTCTCATTGGTGGAAATGCGGTTCCGCATGTTGCGAGCCGTTTTCCAAAGTGTTGTCATTCAGGTTTCTCGTGATAGTCCCTCGACAAAACGTCGCCAGTAGCTACGTTTTTTTGCCTTGAGAAGATTTTGAGTTTTCTTTCGAGCCTCAAATACTCTTCAAAGCTCTGACCTTCCGTGTTTACGGAAGGCCTTGAAGGCATCAGATTTCTCAGAATACAACTTAGTACATTCATCATCCCATCCAGGAGTGGCTGGTCTTCTGATGACAGATGTACTTGGAACGCGTCGTTTCTGAGCTTCTAGTGCGCTTTTTGAATCAACTCAGTAAGGAATCGATATTCATCCAAAGGGGAAGAGTATCAGTTGATTCAATACCAATTTTTCCGCCGATGCAAATTTTTGCCAGTCAATGTTCTTCGTGAGATCGAAAGGAACATTAACTGGCTCAGATTGTTGATAGCCACTCTTAATTGTGGTGACTATCGGCATATGGTCACTACCATGGGGATCTTGAATTACCTTCCACGTGCAATCTAATGATAGTGAATTTGAACATAAAGACAGATCAATACGGCTTTGTTGACCATTTGGTCCTATTCGAGTTACTTCACCAGTGTTCAAAATATTCAAATTGAAATCGTCACACAAATCATAGAAAATAGGCGCTCTATAATCGTCATACGTTTCGCCCCATCCAATACCATGTGCGTTCATATCACCCAATATCAATACTGGAGATGATAGGAGGGAGACTGCGCTCCAAAAATGTCGACGATTAATAGAGGCATTTGGAGGAATGTACACTGAAGCTATGCAAAGATCTTTATTCTTTACATTTATTTGGCAAGCGACGATCTCTAGGCCATTAACAGTCGGAATGGGAATTCTGTAGAAGGAGTAGCACTTTTTGATCCCCAAAAGAACGCCACCATAATGATCATCCGGATCTTGGCGAATAATATTAAAATCGTGGAAGTTGATTTCATCTTCAGAAGAAAGCCATGTTTCACAGAGTGCATATATCGCAATCGGAATTGCGAATCAAAAACTTGAACACGTCTAGTTTATTTTTCAGACTATGACAGTTCCACTGCAGCACAGTGATTGTATCTTGCATGGCCGTATTATCCATCGAAAGATACAATTTCTGCAAGAAGGGGCCATGAAACAGTCAATTGCTTCAGATAACTTTCTACTGTTGGTATAAAGAGGTCAATGAGTGGCCTCAATGAATTCGGAATATTGAACAAATTCAAAAAACGGTCCACGAGGTCCTTAAAGAGATCAATCCTCGCTTGGACGGAATATTTTTCTGGAAGTGCGAATTGCATTTTTTCTTTCATTGATTCTCCTAACCGGATGTTTCTTGGAAACATCGGTTTTAGGCAATGGCGGGAATGTCTTGCTGCAACTAGGATCCAAAGGAGCAGTGAAGACAGATTGCTTCGGAATTTTAAATAATCCCCCATTACCTTCAGATTTTGGCAAGCTTTTATGGATGACTTTTGTTCTCTTACGGCGCGATCCCGGGGAAGACGGTTGCTTCCTCTTTTCGGGCACGTGTACCTCCGAAGAATCATTCATATCAGCTACGTCGGAGTCCAATTCATCAGTGGCAATAGAATCGTAGTAATCACTTACTCGAACGGCAGCTGAAATAGCAGCTGTTAAGGCCATCAGCAAGCCACCGGGGTGTTTCATCATGACACCGCGCCGGTGGACGACATGCCTCATGCTGAGGCCCCAACACATCACTTATTTGCCACTTTAAATTTCATTGAATACTTACCCTTTTTCGCATACCTTACTCCAGCTTTGGAGCATTGCATAACATACCTGAAACGAGACAAAATCCATAACATTAACAAATATAACGCAATAATCAATGTGAATTACTTACCTTACAATCTTTCTGAAGATCAACAACATTTGTTTGTGTACAATGCATTGTTATTGACACTTCCAGAACAGTCAGGCAAGCAAACACTAGACACAATATCTTTAGTACAATAATAGAGCTTTCATACAATAGGTTAGACAGATAATAGTTGTATACAATTCTGCAACATTCCATAGGGTAGAGCTACTATAAATAAGACACCGTACTATGTAGAAAAAGTTAGTTCGTAATAAATCATCAAGTGGATCGGATCGTTTTCCTTATACCCCGGCCAGTTGGCCGGGTTCGGATTCCTTAATCCTGTAGCCTGTGTACCAGGCACTACTAAAGCGTTAACATTGGTCCTTCGAGCCGGATAGACGCCAAGGCCTGGCGGCCGTTTCAAGAGTACAATAGAAGTCTAGCTGAATTCTGCACCAACGCCATCACGATTTCCTTGCCAACGCCATCGTCATCTGTGAGTAGAGTGGAATCGTTACCATCAAGTGAAACTGTGCAACATCATTGGACACCATCAAAAGTGGATCCTGAAGTGTGTGTGTCAAACTCCCGTACGTCATGTCATCAACCTCCGTCTCTTCTGTGACTATCCTCCGATCGTAGGATATTTCCCGCAACGCACTCCATGTGGTTGGGCTGGGAAATCCATTTGCGTGTAGCCTGCATCAGACAGTACCACAGGATTAGCCACAGACAGAAAGCAGAAGTCAATCTCCCGTCATGGATTCTGTTCCTCGGCACCTTTAGACTAGCAAACCGGACCGGAGGAATCCATATTTCCGTGGTGCTCATCCCAACGTCGTGTTGAGTATACCACAAGATGCATCTTTCGTTTTGGATTCTGTTCCTCGGCACCTCCAGCGTGACCGGACCGGAGGAATCCATATTTCCGTGGTACTCATCCCAAAGTCGTGTTGAGTATACCACAAGATGCATCTTCTGTTTTGGATTCTGTTCCTCGGTATCTAAAGCGTGGCCGGACCGGAAGAGTCCATATTTGCGTGTAGTTCATCCGAGAATACACCATAAGATTGACTCCATTTCAAGCCAACAGAAGATTACAAATGGCACCGCGCACACAAGCAGGATAATTATCATCGTAAAACCATCATGGCATCGTATTAAAGCAATTTCGAGTATCAAGCGTCTATCAACACCGGAAAATTCATCCATTCAAGTTATTGTTCCAACCCGATCGCTCAAGGTGGGCGGCATGAGATTCGTTACCAACCCGCATCCAACTGCACATCGACAACATTCATTCATCCAAAGTCACCAATTGAACCCAATCGCTCAAGGTGGGCGGCGTAAAGCTCTTCAGCATTATACATCCAACCAAATATCATCATCGAAAGAAGTTTACCCAGTCAAGTCATCAATCGCTCAAGGTGAGCGGCAAGGTAATCAGCAATAAACATCCAAACGAACATCATCATCATCAAGAAAAGAGTCGTCTGGTCGAGTCATCATCCAGATCGGTCGCTCAAGGTGGGCGGCATGAAATTCATCAGCAACCAAACATCGTCAACGAACAAAGATTCATCGATTCGAGTCCAACCCAGTTCAAGCATTATATCATCATTACAAACATCGGAGAAAATCGTATCTCATCATATTCCACCCAACCTCAACAACTCAACCTGGTCGCTCAAGGTGGGCGGTGTGAAGCTAGTCAACAATTTGTATCCTCGGCATCAACGAAAACTCATCGTCGATTCGATCCAACCCGATCGTTCAAGGGATTCTATGATGTCATCGCATCAGCAAGCATAGTGTCATCATTTAAACATCGGCTGAAATCGTTTAGCAACATCGTTCAGGGTGAGCGGTATGAAGCTTGCCAACAACCCCACCCAAGTTAGTAGCATCGACGAAGAAACACCAGTCAAGAAGTCATCGATTCAACCCAATTGCTCAGCGTAGTAGCGTGAACCAACACAAGGGAAATCATCATAAATACCAACACAACTGCAGTCTGAGGTCATCATCAAGATAAAGATCGCATCAACCCGTGCCACATCGAAGTTCATCATAAATTGCATACATCGAAAAGCAACATAATCGTTTTCCCATCTAAACTCAATAATCGAAAATTGTAAACAATTTGGTGGGCGGAATGTTAAGGCCATCAGCAAGCCACCGGGGTGTTTTCATCACACCGCGCCGGTGGACGACATGCCTCATGCTGAGGCCCCAACACATCACTTATTTGCCACTTTAAATTTCATTGAATACTTACCCTTTTTCGCATACCTTACTCCAGCTTTGGAGCATTGCATAACATACCTGAAACGAGACAAAATCCATAACATTAACAAATATAACGCAATAATCAATGTGAATTACTTACCTTACAATCTTTCTGAAGATCAACAACATTTGTTTGTGTACAATGCATTGTTATTGACACTTCCAGAACAGTCAGGCAAGCAAACACTAGACACAATATCTTTAGTACAATAATAGAGCTTTCATACAATAGGTTAGACAGATAATAGTTGTATACAATTCTGCAACATTCCATAGGGTAGAGCTACTATAAATAGGACACCGTACTATGTAGAAACTTTAGTTCGTAATAAATCATCAAGTGGATCGGATCGTTTTCCTTATACCCCGGCCAGTTGGCCGGGTTCGGATTCCTTAATCCTGTAGCCTGTGTACCAGGCACTACTAAAGCGTTAACAGCAGCCGTGGCGGTGGTTGTGGCGGATGTGTCTTGCGACTTAACCATTTCCGCATACGACTGCTTGGAGCGCTGTACCAACGAGCGCTTCACTTTTTGGGTGCGCTTTTTGTACACTGGGCATTCTTGCAAACCATGGGGAGGATCCATGCCACAATAAGCGCACTTTGTAGCTTGTTGTTGACAGGACGGGGCTTGTTGTCGGAAAACTCGGCAGTGTGCCCCAACTGTTTGCAGTTGGTACAATTGAACACCCTCGGCACAAAAAGACGCACCGGAAATAACATATTTTCAATATCTACATATTTTGGGAGAATCGAACCGGCTTAGAATACACTCTTTTACCATCTACCATGGTAGCTGAATGCAACTCCTTGCAATCCAGAATATCCACAGTAGACTCCATTGCATTCTTTAAGCGGCCTTTTCCCGCAAGTACATCCTTGCAAGTCAGGCTCGCTGCGTTGATCACACCTTCGATTTCGACCTCCCGCGAGGGGACATAAACCAAGTATTCAACATTGTAGGCCTTGTCTTTAGCGATTTCGTTTGCATCCTTGTATGTAGGTGCGGTTATGCGTAGTTTGTTCCGATTTACCTGATGGAAATCAGTTTTCGGAAAACGACGCGTCAAATCTCGCTTAATGCCGAGAAAATCTAGGCTTTTCACTTTCTGCCGAAAGTAAACAACCCAAGGCCCAGGAGAAGATGCATGGTAGAATCGTGTGTGCCACCATCTTTGGGAGGCCCACTGCCCTCCGCAGTCTCCGCCTCCATTATCACCTCGCAAGGTGTTGGAAGTATAGTTATTACAAGCTAAGAACTAATAACTATTAACTAATTAGAAAAAACTAATAAAAAAACTAATTCAAACTATTCTAATCAGACCCACTCTGTGGGAGAACAATACAACAATCTTTGCCACTTATCTGCGGCTGCTGCTGTAGGTAGCAGCAGTAACAATAGCCTGCTTCACTGGCGTCGCCAGAAGCAGCTACTTCCACTCGCCGACAGTGATCGCCTTGGATCCGTAGGTAGGATACGCACCACACAATAGCACTCGCACTACCGAACACAATCCGCGATGAGACACAGCACACACGTCTGGCTCGTTCGAACTATCGGCACGGAATGAAAACAAAACTTTGCCAGACTGTCCGGACGTTTCGGTCGATTTACTGGCCTTCGACCAACTTCTGCGGACAAATCTTCCAGTCACTAACGTAGGCCGTCTGTTAGAAAATAAGTGACTGGAAGACCTGTCATAAGACGAGTTTATACAATCCCATTGAATTCCACCACTTAATTGTATCTTGACAGATACGTATTTCGACCTCAACAGTAAGGACTAAGTCGAGTCAAGTACGAGACACTGAAGACGGCCTTACTGTTGAGGTCGAAATACGTATCTGTCAAGATACAATTAAGTGGTGGAATTCAATGGGATTGTTTAAACTCGTCTTATGACAGGTGAAAACATTCCACTAAAAAGCTCAAAATAATTTTTCTTATCATGACTGGAAGATTTGTCCGCAGAAGATGGTCGAAGGCCAGTAAATCGACCGAAACGTCCGGACAGTCTGGCAAAGTTTTGTTTTGTCATTTTTCGCCGAAAACAAATCGATGAGAATCCCCACCAGCAATTTCGCGGCGATTGATCCATTGTAAACATAACTAATCAGGGCAAATACTGTTTGCTTTGCAAACGTGCTGTAAGTCATGGCCTACTGACGCTCTATTCAAATTATGCGTATGGCGAGTCACGTGAGACGTAACATCGATAAGATAGATATCGGCAATGGATATTATGCATATTACACACTGCCAAACGAGAATTCAAATAAATATACATCCAGGCTAGGATAACGTTGCATTGAACTTTGAGAACGATGTCGCATACAGTGAGGCCACCCTTTTTTGCACCTTTACTTTACAGACTCCAGTCGACAGGGAAAGTTGGGGTTTCCCAGACATTACGAAATAAACGATACAGTGGCTGAGCGGATATCATAGGGTCAGCTATGAGCAACTCGGCTGTTATGCGTTCGATCCCAGGGACTTTATTCGATTTCATGAATGGCCGTTTAAATCTCTAGAAGTGATTGAGATTCAGTATTGACACGTGGTATACGTCGGATTCTAGGCAGATCATGCCGAGGGGTAGCGAATTAGCTGGCACTTGAAAAAGCTATTCGAAATGCTCGCCAACAGACCAGGGTCGTTCAGTAGCTGACCATTCGAGTTTTTTACAGGCATCGTTGCATTCGTCTTCGCCGTTTAAGCGTCGTGAGATATCAAAGAGGGAGTGAATGTCCCTGGTTTCTCCTTCATCGGCGAAAGAGTCCACCCACTCTCATCTGCCCCGTGTATTAAGTTGGTATTTTTTGTTTTACCGATTCTAATACGTACAGAGCACTTCTCGCGCTCAAAATATGTTAGCTATTTAATACTCACTGAGCACTTTTGTGAGCAGCACTAGTGCTCAAAATATTTCAGCAATTTTGGATACGCACTGAGCGAGCACCTTTTGCGAGCCCCACTCGCGCTCAAAATGTTTTGCGATTTCATTACGAACTGAGCACTTTTGCGAGCACCACTCGCGCTTAAAATGTTTTAGTGATTTGGATACCCACTGAGAACTTTTGCGAGCACCACTCGCGCTCAAACAGCGATTTGAATACGCACTGAGCACTTTTGCGAGCACCACTCGCGCTCAAAATATTTTAGCGATTTGGATACGCTCTGAGCACTTTTGCGAGCACCACTCGCGCTCTAAATGTTTTAGCGATTTAGAAACACACTGAGCACTTTTGCAAGCACCACTCACGCTCAGAATGTTTTAGCGATTTGGATACAAACTGAGCACTTTTCGCGCTCAAAATGTTTTGGCGATTTGGATACACGCTTAAAATGACTTACATATTTTTGTGTTCCGTTCACACAAAACGGGCCTCTCCTGGAACAACTCATATTATGAGTAACTACGATGTTACTCATTTTTGTGTAACCGATGGCCGATGATTTTCGGTGAGTTCATTTTACACAGCGAGAGAGCAGTCGGAAATCGAACCTAACCTCAATTGTATGTTTTCAAATTAATGTTTAAGTAAGCCAACTTTTCTATACTTATTCGGAGGCTTCTCCAATCGTTTTGATCAACAAAACAAAGTGCGATGATTGTATTCGCACTTTTTTTTTGTTTCGCCATCAAAACAAAAGGAAAAACCTCCGAAAAAGTAGGATTTCTTGCAGCACATTCTGCACACGTTCGCCATCATAGCGACCCGAAGGACTTTGACAGTTCGAGGCAAACTCACTTACACATATCATGCACATGTGAGACAGTACACAGCGACTGCTTATGTTTCACACAAAGTTTTCACTCATAGTGAGAGTTGGCTAAGGCGTCGCCGGGATGTGTGAAAGCTATTCATGCGATGTGTACTTGACTTTAAGCGTGTACAAACTGAGCACTTTTCGCGCTCAAAATGTTTTGGCGATTTGGATACGCACTGAGCACTTTTGCGAGCACCACTTGCACTCAAAACATTGTAGCGATTTTCCACACGCACTGAGCACTTTTGCGAGCACCACTCGCGATTTATGTAGTTTCATTGTGCATTTTTATTTATTAACTTTGATCGGTCCATCCTTTTTCGTTTATTAAGTAAAAGTTCGGTGAGAGTCATGTATAGCATGCTATTCAGCTAGACAATGAACTTAAAGTGTACTTTACAAAATAAAATAAAAATCACAAGGCGATGTACTGGAAGATTTTATTTTATTTATTTTTTTCAATGATTGTTCACTAGAATGTAGATGCTGTTCTTATTTAGGATGCGAGACTCCACGAGACGAAGCACCTACCACAAGTATTGAACTTCAGTTATCCTCTTATAATCCGGGATGCGTACCACTGCTCCATACGATCGACATGTAAAGTGGCAAAATTTTACTTCATGAGTAGATTTCATATATGACACTTGACTCAAAGTTTACCATAAGTTCAATTAGGATAAAATGTGAACTAGAAAGTTCGTATAATGCCAAGGTGGCACTAAATGTGAACTTTATGTCACAAAAAGTTAATACCGAACTGATTCTGAATTTGAAAGTTCACAAAAAGTTCGTATGGAGCTAGATTCTGAATTAAAGTTTTATAAAAAGTTCATGTGAACCTGATAGGCGGCTTTGAACAGTTTGACTTTGTATTGTTTTTGTAGCAGTGTGCCTATGCTCAAGTTCCTACAAAGTATTATTCAGAACTTTGTTTGTACTTGTGAAGTGAAAAAAAAAATTTTGTGAACTTTTGTGCTGACAACAAGTTCGGTTTGTACTATCGTGGAACTTGATATTAGAAGTTCGGAACAAGTTCCAAAGTAGCGTGGTGTAAATTTTATAGTTCGGAATAATATAGATTTTCAAACTGATTAGAAGTACGATTAGTACTTGAACCGAACTTCTTGTTAGAAGTTCGGAACAATAATTTAAGTAGCATAACGTGAACTTTTAAGTTCAGATGAAGAGGAATAAGCAACTTTCCTAAACTTTCAAGTTCATTAATAGTATTAATTAAGAGTTAAGTTCGGTTTATGAACAATGTAGCTATATTCGAACTAAATGTGAACTTCTTAGTTCAATCCTCAAGTCTAATCCGAACTTTTGGTTGCTTGGGGTGGCTCTCTGTGGATGCGTGAGCATCTGAGATCTGACAAGAATAGACACAGTCATGGCTTGCTGCTCGCAGATTGACATGCTGAGGTGTGAATCTATGGACACATGCTGAAGGAATTTTACTCAAACCCCACCACCTTTGTTTCGTGAGAGAAGTCAAAAATATCGCTGATAGCTGGCTAGGTTACATTATTTACGTTCATGTTTTATCAATAACTCCAGAAAGCAAATGCCGATCAATCCCATTTTCAACAGGAATCTATATTACCGGATTCCCCGTCGAATGCTTAACACTCGAGCACCCGCGCTTTTGTACTTTGCACTATATTAACGATAAACCATCGCTCATGCTACAACACGAACGAGCTTGCATGAGCGTTCCAGGACCGGGCGCATGCTGAACGGATTATTGGCGTTAGAAACCTTGTTTTATAGTTTATTGAGTTGATTCACAATTATTCAATTCTCCACTATTTAAAACAAATGAATTTTTATGACCGGTTTTTTTTGTTAATTTAGTCATGTTTCGAACTTTATCAGTTAATGATTTTTCAAATTTAGCCAAGTTAGTTAATTTTAGCCAAGTTAGTTAATTAGCGTTCAATACGATAAACAAATTTTTTATACATTCTATAACTACTGTTTTAAAGATTTTGCTCACATGCCATTTTCTCATCTTATTTAAATAAGCCAGTTTTACTACATCTAAGACGTAAGACGCGCGGCTACAAAGCGAGACCATGCTGAGGGTGGCTGGGTTCGATTCCCGGTGCCGGTCTAGGCAATTTTCGGATTGGAAATTGTGTCGACTTCCCTGGGCATAAAAGTATCATCGTGTTAGCCTCATGATATACGAATGCAAAAATGGTAACTTGGCTTAGAAATCTCGCAGTTAATAACTGTGGAAGTGCTTAATGAACACTAAGCTGCGAGGCGGCTCTGTCCCAGCGTGGGGATGTAATGCCAATAAGAAGAAGAAGAAGTTTTACTACATTAATCAATTTGTTTTGACTGATTTGAAAGCGATCAATATTGACAATTAAGGAAATTGGGTCAGTTTAGTTAATTTGATCAATTTAGTTAAATTCAGTAAATGTGATTAAATAGAATCAATTTGTTTGAATTATTTATTAAATTTGTTAAATAATTGATAAGTTTAGTTTTTTTGGATTTGTCAAATTTCATTTGCGATCCTGTCGTTCAATAAACAATGTGCACTCGCTTGACTGTGGATATACAACAGTAAATCACATGTGAGATTGGACAAATCAAGCATCCGAAAGATATTCTATTCGCAAAAAAAAGAGCTAACCGCGGTGAAGGTTGTTACTCGGATTCTGATGGCTTTTCCGCAAATGTGACCTTTAAGTGGTCTTGTTATGTAGGGGTTATCACGCCCATCTAGAGAGTTGGAGGTTGAGGGATAATTTTTCGTCCCCTCGAATTTTCAATTTTTTCTCAGCGGTTTTTCTTTTTTTGGCTAGCTAGTTTTTTCATAAGTCTGGTACACCCAGAGTGATGCAGTGATTACCTTGAATATGACATGTCGAAAATTCATTAAATATGTGTAAATTGTGTTGTGTATTTAAAAAAATGTAGTGCTGGAAGAATTATGTTCCTTGAATTATAGGAAGCGGATTGGAGCAACTTTAAGATCAAGATTTATCCAAGGAAGTATCTTTTATTATTATATAGGTTCTGATGAGCGGCTTCAAGTGGTTCGGGGTTGTTTCCGTCCAGCTCGGTTTTATTTGTTGACAAAAGAAGACGAGCGGAGTGGGAGGGACTTCGGGTTGCTTCGGGCTGCTCGTTGTAGCAATCGATATACAGCAATATATATCGATTACGGAATTTGTTTGGATTCTACTTTGAATCTATCCTTCTATCTATCCATTATCTTAGTAGAAAATTTATTTAGTAACTGTATCGCGGAAGATTAGCAGGAACATTAATTTTAATATCTGTTGAACATTCAACGTTTTCTGGGGTTTCATTTGATTTCGGGCAAATAGATATAAAACTGTTAGAATTTGATAATATTCCTAGGACCTTTTTATTCAACATGCAGATTACTCGTAAGAATCGGCAGATTTTGATATGCTTTAAGCGGCCAGATTTGAGTTCTTCCCAGAAAAGTTAAAGTGATTTTTTTTTCTTGAAGTAATGATATGGAAATGCGTAGAAGTAACACACACGAAATCATTAATTTAGTTCTTGAAGTAGGTTTTCGAGTGTAGAAGCAGAATATCTTTTCAGAGAACGATCTTTTTTCTTCATATTGGCTATACATCTCCCACTGGGACATTACCGCATCGCAGCAGTACCATTTTTGCACTCTCATATCATTAGGCTAACACGATGATACTTTTGTGTCCAGGGAAATCGAGACAATTTCCAATCCCACCCGGTATCGAACCCAGCCACCTTCAGCATGGTCTTGCTTTGTAGCCGCGCATCTTGCCGCTAGGCTAAGGAGGGTCACTCAGAGATCGTTACTGAGAACTAGTAATAAAATTTTGTTTCTCGCCAAAAGAGTATTAGCACATACAAGAAAACCTTCAGTTGCGTTTGCTCGTGTTTAGTATGGATAGAACGATCGCGCTGTAATAGAGTGCTTGGTTCTGGTTTTTGATACCATGCCTTTCAAGGATTAATTAACTGCCATTAATCACGCGTGTAATTAAGAATCGACTCAAAACAATACAGCAGTTTAAGGCTAAAATATCAGGCGAACAAAAGTAATCCGGTATCCAAACATCGTATCTACAGAACAGGCAGAATTTTTTTTTTTCGTCTCTTCAATTTTTTACCAATCCAATTTCTACTTTCTAACATTCTAACTATTGTTTGTATGTATGTTTGTTCACCATAAGTAATTAAATATACTTGCGTTGAAGAAGCGTTGTGCATTGTAGGCGATTTAGCTGAAATGTAAGTGAACAATTGCTCGCTTTGAGCAAATGATTATTTATTCTCGCGAAGGATGAACAATTAAGAAATTGAAGTGATTTCGTACAACATTATTCGAGCGCATGAAAAATTGATTAGCTAGTAACGCATTCTTGTGAGTACAAAACAGTGTTCGGTAAACCATTCAACACAAAAAAATAAAAAAAATCTTCCTAGGGATTGAGTGCAGAATGGATCTTGTGCCGCTACCTTGTCTGATAAAAACGTGAAGTAAAAGTAAACATCAATTTCTACTGCCCGGTTAGCAATAAACTTATAAGATCAATCACAAGAACCGGAAAATGTTGTCCACAGAAAAACATCAGTACATGTTTGTTCGTGTTTTGTATTGGACGTAGAACGATCGGAGACATATTTCGTCAGTAAGCAGAATGATCGGCTGATATTCGAAATTTTGTTCTGCTTTGTGCGGTGAGCAAAACGATCAGCCGGTCACCGAAATTTTATTCTGCTGCGTGCGAGTGAGTAAATAATTAGAAAGTAAAAGTTTAGATCGCGTGTTCTCTTCAGTAAGCAGAACGATCGGCCGGTCATCACAATTTTGTTCTGCTTTGTGCGGTGAGCAGAACGATCGGCCGGTTACCGCAATTTTGTTCTGCTTTGTGCGGCTTTTCATATTAAATTATTAGTTTTGTTTTCATCGATTAAACTACACGCTATACACGGCAAACCGTTTACCAAAACGAACCCTGCCACACTTCCTACCCCATATATCCAACATCCCAGTGATTTCTCGTGGAAGTGCAGATGACTCGTCGGCTTCTATCAAAGCGAGTATCATGTCAACATTCTCCTACCCTTCCTTAATTGACCTGCATTCGGACACGGCCGGCGCTGGTATTGCTTAATTTTGGGTCACCAGTTCTTACATTGAAGATGATGTTAGTCCCAAACTTCATCTGTTGGTTCTCTGTGTAATTACAGCTGACCGGGCAATAACGGAGTAGCAACCGTGGGCGGTCAATCATGCTCATGCTCATGCTCTTGTTATGTAGGGGTTATCACGCCCATCTAGAGAGTTGGAGGTTGAGGGTTCGAGTCCCTCCAAGACACGTGGATTTTTTTTATGGATTTTTTTTCGCAAATTTCATATCAATTTGTCCATTTCGAAACATGTGCTGTGCATATGTACAGCCAAGATATTTAACAAAAAAAAGTCTTACACAGTTCATCCGAACCGTAGGTGAATGAATATAGCGTTTTTTTTCGGTTTTAAATTCCCCCTGGATCAGATTCAATTCTCAATCCAGCTGCGTTATCTCGGCCACCGCGCCACGTCACGTGTGTAAAGCTTTTAATTACAATATTTAATTTCGCCACCATCAATTGAGCTTAATTCAATTGTGTCGCTGTTAAAGATAGGAAGGATATCCTCCATTTAACCGCCACTGGCATGCTTCTTCCACATACAGCTCGAAATGAACACTGAAATGGCAGAATAAAAAAAACATGTTTTTTGTTTGTGGAAATTCGATTTTTGTTAAATTTGGATGTAGGCAATTGTTGGAATGCACGTGGAAAAATTTCGAACACATCAGACAAAAACGTACATGGCTTTGGTTGATCGGGCGATTGGTGTTACCCAGGATCAATGGTGAGTGGAAAAAATCTGATTCTGGTTAATTACAGCCGGAAATGGACCGAAAGCCTGAGGCCATTTAGTGGGCTGAGGGATTTTTTCATTCATTCAGAATTGTTTGGAAAGCGTGGGATGCATTGAGACCATTGTTGGCCGTAATTGACATATGAGACAATTAGCAAGGTGAATAGATTGCGATTTCATAGCTTTGATTAAAGTACTATTGTGTGGGGGTAATTGATGATGAATAAACATTCAATTTGTTTATTATTTCTATTTTTTTATTGACACGCCGTTACAAATATGCAAAAAAATGTGTCCTCTACCTCTTTTGAGAGTCAATAAAATATGTAGTTAAAGAAGGCCAGTTCTAAGCAGAATGCTTTTGTTAACATTCTCAACATGTGTGGTAAAAAGGCAAGCCATTTTTTCCATCAATTGACTACCATTTCTAAACATGTTGCTACATCGAATGTCACCAAGTTCACCAACAATACGCACCATACTAATACTTGCTAAATTGACAATCACCAGCATCAGTCAGGTTAACACGCCTGGGCGTCACATGCACCACTAGCCTTCTACCGAAGGCATCGTTCGAGTGTGGGCCATTTGCATAAACATTCTCAATATTAATTATAGCAAATTTATTGCTAATTTAAGACCCGATAGGAGCCTATTATTGTCAAGCTAATATCCTCCGAAGTGCTGTGTTCTCATCATTACATTTATATCTCGCTTTTCTCGCCTGGCCGCGCCCGGCGTCGGACCCAATCGAGCTTGTCATTTGATCTCTCACTCTCTGGGTCGGCGCGAAAATTCCGATCCGACTGAATCCGATATGACCCTCGAGTGCCAAAGTGCGTGGGCCGCGGGCGCGGACTATTCGCAGTACCTTCACAACAAAAGGTGAATGTGTTCTAAAAGGCACCGATTGTGACAGATAACCATCTCTGGTAGCTCTCGGTCTGAAGAGCCAACTTTCTCAAATCGTCTCAAACTATATTTGTTTTAAACTTCTTGCTTATCATTAGATTGAGTTTTAGTCGACCATATGCCAATATGTTTGCAAGGTGCACATCGGACCACTTTCCCCACTCTCCCCTAGCTCTCGGTCTGAAGAGCAAACTTTCTCAAACTATATTTGTTTTAAACTTCTTGCTTATCATTAGATTGAGTTTTAGTCGACCATGTGCCAATATGTTTGCAAGGTGCACATCGGACCATTCTTCCCTACACGTATGGGAAAATGTATCTCTCTACAACAGCCTTGGCTCTGGTTTATCGTCCTTCATCGGAACTGCGATTGTTGTACATATTGTCGAGTGATAGTTCACTTGCAATGTTGTTGCCATTTCGCTATCCAGCCATTCATGTTGCCGCCGTACCGTGTACCATGGTAGCAGATATGCTTCATAATAGCTATGCTCGTGAGGACGATCAAAACTTATTATTTGCATTATTTGCTGTTCCTACTAGCATAGGTTAGAGGGTTAGATGATTCTGTGTATATCGCCATGGCTGTATGCGAGGAAAGGTGCGCGACAATTCCGATTCCGACGACAATGATGACGATGTTGTTTTGAACACATAAACCTACAGACCTGGTCTTGGCGTTCGCGCTCATTCCCGTTTTAGGAGCACAAGGTAAGGTGGAGTGAATGGTGTGTAGCATAATGCCACAACGTAGCAAGGTTGCATGTGCCAGTGCAATAGCTGGTGGCCTGCCATTAGCTATTAATAATGCCACTACTAAACATTGGAATCCTTGCCATTCTGCCGACCTCACGACCGACCGTTGTTGTTCAAGCCTTCGAAGACGAAACAACGGTATTCTGGCCGTTTCTCATCGGAATGGTTTGGAAAGGGCTGTACACCGGAGGAAACTGTTGCCAAGCTGCTCCCAGAAGTCGCGATTCAGATACAACCAGCAATCTGCTCCGATAGGGTTGATTAGGTAATTCGGTCTGTAAAATGACTTGCGGATTCTACAAAATTATTCTACAAAACAATTTCATTACACAAATTTTCATTATTTCATTTGTTTATATAATATTCTCGAAGATTCCGATTTATTTTTAATTTCCCGCTTTGAGAAATTCTTCCGAGTTTTCCTGAAGTTCTTTAAACGTTTTTTCTTTCGTATTTCATGAAGCTCGTCTTAATTTTCGCAGGAAAATCTTTTAATTTTCCTACTATTCGAACTTTCAAGGAAAATTATTTTGAATTGTCACGGGAAACAGCATTTTCGTGAGAAACTTATTCGAATTTCCTTGGGAAATTCTTCCGAATTTTTTGAGAAAATTCTTTCGATTTTCCATGGGAAATGACTTCGACCAAATGACTTCGGCTTAATGGTCTGTTCGGCCAAAAGGTATATTCGGTCAAACAATTCGGCCAAACGGCCCTTTCCCGAATTTTAGAAAATCTTGCAAAAAAACTAAAGGCAATTTAATTAAAAATGGATAGCAGTACGGTGTCGAGATAATTTCCAATCCGAAAATTGCCTAGACCGGCACCGGGAATCGAACCCAGCCACCCTCAGCATGGTCTTGCTTTGTAGCCGCGCGTATAACCTCACGGCTAAGGAGGGCCCCTGTACATATAATGAGTACATAATTTCGATTTTAAATTTTGTGTCGTGATAATCATACTTTATAACCAGTATAAGAAAAAAATCTGATTTGGTAACCGTTTTTAAATAAATGGCTTTAAGAATTTTCGAGAGGAGTTTTTCTTCGTATCCTTTCCAGTGCATATCTTAAAATTTTATCTTTCTGCTTTATACACCATCAAAACGCCAATACCCCAGCAATTTGAAACAATTCAATTAGAGCGACTTTAAAAATATGTGTAGCATGATAATTTGCAAAATCTTTCTGCCGGCTCTAGGTGACTAGTTTCCCACCAAAAACATATAAGAAATTCCACAGACAATGATGGTTATTTAAAATATGACTGGAATATACTATCCTCTGTAAAGGTAGGGTGCATTTAAATAGCTTTCTTTTATGCTACACAAGACGTTGAAGCTTTGATAAGCCAAACCGTGCAACAAAAATCAAATGTTCATTTTTTCGCAGAAGTTCCAATTAATTACATTGAGGATATTTCCAAATATCTACACGCATAATAAGATAAGACATATTCTCCTAAATTCAATTCTATTAAACTAGAGTTTGAATTGAACACCAAAATGTTAAGCCAAGCTCAAACCAATGTCTGTGGATTGAAACCTAGAACATCAATGTTCGAGCCCTAAGCGAATGATAATTCGAGTGTGGGAATTCTTCCGAATTTCTTCAGGAAATCCTTTTTTTTATTTACACGGGACATTCTTTCGAATCCAAAACAAAATAGAAATGTAAAATTGAAAATTTTTCAATGAAAACTTGAAAAAAAAATCCCTTCGGGAGTTTGAAAATGTTTCCAAAAAAAAGTTCGAAGGATTTTCTCGACGAAATTTGGAAAAACCCTCGTGGACACTCAAAAGATGTCGTCACTTAGGGTACTTGCGCATATTTGTCGATGGGATCCGGATCCGTGGTAGCTTGACGTGCAGGTGGCAGCTTGTAGATGGCGTTGCGGTGCACTCCGGTAGCGTATAGCAGCTAACGGGAGATTCGTGGTGATTCGAGACGATAATGGACACATCCATACGTAGTAGATGGTCTGAAGCGCATGCTGACCCAACAGAGAGGAGAGGGGAGGGGTATTTTCCCTTTTCACAATAGTTTCCTGTCCATCGTTGACTTTGTGGGACGATTAGCGTAGCGTAGCGTAGGCTTGTAGCTGCTTGGTGGTTCTGGGGAATAGGCAGAACTTGTTCCGCACACACAGAGAAAAAGAGAGTGAATTAGCACCCTATTATGACGCCATCTTGTCTATCACTTCACACAACTATACATCTTCTATTCAATTTACTTTTCTCTTAGAATATTCCCAATTTACAAAAACTTCGGATTATACAGTTTTTCCGATCCGATTTCGAGTAAACGATACAACAATAAAAGTAGATTGTAACAATAATTTTAACAAATTTTGAACTAAAACCAACCGTACTATTTTGTTCTCGTTATTCAAAAAAATCTTCTTTTAAGTTTTAAGCAGCGCTTCTTCTTCTTATTGGCATTACATCCCCACACTGGGACAGAGCCGCCTCGCAGCTTAGTGTTCATTAAGCACTTCCACAGTTATTAACTGCGAGGTTTCTAAGTTACCATTTTTGCATTCGTATATCATGAGGCTAACACGATGATACTTTTATGCCCAGGGAAGTCGAGACAATTTCCAATCCGAAAATTGCCTAGACCAGCACCGGGAATTGAACCCAGCCATCCTCAGCATGGTCTTGCTTTGTAGCCGCGCTTCTTACCGCACGGCTAAGGAGGCACGGTCAGACGTTGCTAGTAAATCACTCGCACAGAGCGTTTTGTTCGCAGAAAGTGACATCTGTCAAAAATTTGCATGTCTGGCTACACTGAAAGTGATAGCATGCAAACAAGTGACATCTCGCAAGCAAACGCTCGCTTGCATTGTGTGACTGCTAGGCGTTAAAAAATTGCAACTCGCAGAAACAAAATTGCCCTTGCTAGAGCAGCACTAGCAAAAGTGAAAACGTTTTCAGATGGCAGTGTTGTCCTGCAAAAGTAGGAATGGAATTAGATTTTTTGGCCGAAAAATAAGTTTTTCTTTTTTGTTTATATTTGCATGAGAGTGAATCTGACATTTCTTCTTCTTCTTCTTCTTCTTATTGGCATTACATCCCCACACTGGGACAGAGCCGCCTCGCAGCTTAGTGTTCATTAAGCACTTCCACAGTTATTAACTGCGAGGTTTCTAAGCCAAGTTACCATTTTTGCATTCGTACACAGCAAAAAAAATATTAAAATGCAGCGACGCAACTTTACGAAACGTACCCAATAAATTGATGTAATTGGTGATTTTACGTATTATCACGTCACTTCAACGCTTTATTACATCGCTACCCGTAAAATCTGATTGAGAATAATCATCTCTCGGTTACGTCATTAAAGCATAAAATTGACCATATTTTTCAACAATTTAGTACATTCAAAATGCTGCACATCATGCTGGTTCACAATAATATATAATATTACAGAAATCAACGTAATATCGCTTTAAAAATTGCGGCATACTCGTCAACAACACAGTAGCCAACTGACAGCCATTTTCACTTTTTTGTTTGCGCTGAACGACAGTGATCGGCGATCAACATTTTACTTTTAAAACTATATTTATTTGTAAAAATGTGAACTTGAACTAGTGCAGTGTCCATCGCTATTGCTGACAACAATTCGTGCTAAGGTGCAGATCGAATACTCATCATGAGGGTGAGAAAAACAATACCACAGGTAAGCATCCATTTTATTGTCAGCCGTGGAAGTGCAAAATTTGATGCGTTCGAGAAACTCAGGTGCATGATGCTTGATTTACAAGTTACTTTCATTCCCCAGGTAAAATAATGGAGTTTGTGAGTTTGTTGCTTTCCTGCGAAGGTACCCGTTCGTCGATAAGAAAATAATATGGTTCCGCAGGTATGTTTTTCATTCATTTGTGTTCTGCCCCAGCCGATGTGAACTGCGAAAATCTATTACAGGTTCTCTTCCGGAATCGGAAGCACACGTTAATAACAAGCGATTGGATAATTAGCAAAACATGAGTTGTACGGAGGTGTCGACGTGTCAAAGGTAAACTTATTAAAGATCACAAATGCGGTAGGGAGAGCAACCATTTGAGCAGCATCTTTACTACCGTCCCGAATTACTAGTTACGAATTGCATAGTAGGTAAAGGTTTCCAGTGATGATGTGTAAACAACTAAGCCGTTTGATTGGGATGTGTAATGAACGCTTAGGACGGGAGTAGGAGTGCTACCAAAATTATCCTCTGTTATCCTAATAGTTTAACGGTAAGGTCATATCAAACAAGAAAAAATAATATTAGAAATCAAATAAAACTGAAAATGAATTCGAAAAAGAAAATTTAAAAATAAACAATAAAAACTAAAAATGAAAATTCAAATTCAAATAATTAAAAACAAACATTAAAAATAATTTTATTATATTTTCATGTTTTATATTTTTATATTTTTATATTTTTGTATTTTTATATTTTCATAGTTTTATATTTTCATATTTTTATATTTTTATATTTTTATATTTTTATATTTTTATATTTTCATATTTTTATATATTTATATTTTTTATATTTTTATATTTTTATATTTTTATATTTTTATAATTTTATATTTTTATATTTTTATATTTTTATATATCTATATTTTTATATTTTTATATTTTTATATTTTTATTTTTTTATATTTTAAATTTTAAAATTTTTAAATTTTATATTTTTAAAATTTTAAAATTTTTTATTTTTTTAATTTTTTATTTTTTTTTTTTTTTATTTTTATATTTTTATATTTTTATAATTTTTATTTTTATATTTTTATATTTTTATATTTTTATATTTTTATATTTTTATATTTTTATGTTTTATTTTTTTTTGTATTTTTAAATTTTTATATTTTTATATTTTTTTATTTTCATATTTTCATATTTTTATTTTTATTTTTATTTTTTTTATATCTTTGCATTTTTATATTTATATATGTATTTTTATATTTTTATATTTTTATATTTTTAAATTTTTATATTTTTATATTTTTATATTTTTGTATTTTTATATTTTTATATTTTTATATTTTTATATTTTTATATTTTTATATTTTTATATTTTTATATTTTTATATTTTTATATTTTTATATTTTTAATTTTATTGTTTATATTTTTATATTTTTATATTTTTATATTTTTATTTTTTATATTTTTATATTTTAATATTTTTAAATTTTAATTTTTTAATATTTTTATATTTTCATATTTTTCAATTTTTATATTTTAAAAATTTTATATTTTTATATTTTTAAATTTTTATATTTTTATACTTTCATATTCTTATATTTTTATATTTTTATACTTTTATATTTTTATATTTTTATACTTTCATATTCTTATTATATTTTTATACTTTTATATTTTTATATTTTTATATTTTCATAGGTTATTTTTATAAAGGCTTTCAACAGTTTCAACGTGCATTTTGGACACTCTCGAAATCCTTTCAATAATTCATCTAAAATTTTCTATAGTTATTTAAACCAGAAATAACTTTTCGAGTTTCTACCGGAACTGTTTCAGATTTTTTTCTCGAGAATTTCTCCATAGCGATATGAATCAGAAATCGCAGCGAAAAATTTTCCTTGAATTTATCCCAAATTTTCTAAAGCTATGTAACCAACAATTCCTTTGCGAATTTCTTCAGAAACTTCATCGAGAAATCTTTCAGGACTTGTTTCGTGGATTCATCCAAGAACTCCTTCGAACATTTCCTCAAAAAATATCCAGGATGTTTTTGGTTTAATCTTAAGGAATTTAAAAATAGATTACCAAAGCAATTCCCCGAGAATTATATTGTGAAATTTCTGGAAGGGCATAGAAAAGTATTCTTAAAGTAATTTACACTGAATCTCCTGGAGGAATAGAAGGCAGAATGACTTATGAAAGAGTTTCTAGGAGTGTAATTTGGGTGGACGCATCTGGAAAAAATTGAGGACTTTTGAAAGTAATTTCTGTAAAAGTTGACCTGGGGGGATTTCTAGGTTAATTTTTGAAAGAATTGATGGATTATCAGAACTTTCTTGAGGAATATGCAAATGAATTTCCATAAGTATTCCTTGGAAAACTCCAAGACATATTTCCGGAAGAATTCTCGGTGGTGGGTGGCAATTGGGTTAGAAATTCTATGTAAGATTTAAAAGGCATTCCTGATGGAACTTCCGGAGGAATTCCTGGAGGAGCTTCCGGAGGAATTCCTAGAGGAATTTCCGGAGGAATTCCTGGAGGAACCTCCGGAGAAATTCATGGAGGAATTTCCAAAGGAATTCCTGGAGGAATTTCCAAAGGAATTCCTGGAGGAATTCCTGGAGGAATTTCCGGAGGAATTTCCGGAAGAATTCCTGAAGGAATTTCCGGAAGAATTCCTGAAGGAACTTCCGGAGGAATTCCTGAAGGAATTTCCGGAGGAATTCCTGGAGGAACTTCCGGAGGAATTCCTGGAGGAACTTCCGGAGGAATTCCTGGAGGAACTTCTGAGGAAATCCTGGAGGAGCTTGCGGAGGAATTCCTGGAGGAACTTCCGTAGGAATTCCTGGAGGAACTTCCAAAGGAATTCCTGGAGGAACTTCCAAAGGAATTCCTGGAGGAACTTCCAAAGGAATTCCTGGAGGAACTTCCGGAGGAATTCCTGGAGGAACTTCCGGAGGAATTCCTGGAGGAACTTCCGGAGGAATTCCTGGAGGAACTTCCGGAGGAATTCCTGGAGGAACTTTCGGAGGAATTCCTGGAGGAACTTCCTGGAGGAACTTCAGGAGGAATTCCTGGAGGAACTTCAGGAGGAATTCCTGGAGGAACTTCAGGAGGAATTCCTGGAGGAACTTCCGGAGGAATTCCTGGAGGAACTTCCGGAGGAATTCCTGGAGGAACTTCCGGAGAAATTCCTGGAGGAACTTCCGGAGGAATTCCTGGAGGAACTTCCGGAGGAATTCCTGGAGGAACTTCCGGAGAAATTCCTGGAGGAACTTCCGGAGGAACTCCTGGAGGAACTTCCGGAGGAACTCCTGGAGGAACTTCCGGAGGAATTCTTGGAGGAACTTCCGGAGGAATTCCTGGAGGAACTTCCGGAGGAGTTCCTGGAGGAACTTCCGGAGGAGTTCCTGGAGGAACTTCCGGAGGAGTTCCTGGAGGAACTTCCGGAAGAATTCCTAGAGAAACTTCCGGAGGAATTCCTGGAGGAACTTCCGGAGGAATTCCTGGAGGAACTTCCGGAAGAATTCTTGGAAGAACGTCCGGAGGAATTCTTGGACGATTTTCCAGAGGAATTCTTGGACGAACTTCCGAAGAAATTCCTGCAGGAACTTCTGGAGGCATTCCTGAAGGATCTTTAGTAATAATTCTTGGTGCAATTTTCGGAAGATTTCCAGAAGGTACTCGGAGACGAGCCAGCCTAGAGCTGAAAGTATTCTTAATCAAGACATAAAAAAAAATCCAGGAGGTACTTCAGGAAAAACTATTTATTTTTCGGAGGAATTTTTGAAGGAATCAATGGAGGATCTTTCGCAGAAATCCCTGGAGAATCTGCCGAAAAAAATCCTGGAGGAACTTATATATCAGGAAGCAATATCAGGAGGAACTTCCAGAGGAATTCCTGGAGAAACTTCCGGAAGATGTCCTGGAGGAATTTTCGGAGGAATTGCTGGAGGAACTTGAAGGAAATTCTTAACGAAATTCTGGAGAAGTTCATCAAAGAACTTCTGGAGGAGTTCGTGAAGGGACTGCCGGTGAAACTCCCGGAAGAATTCCAGGTGGATATCACGGGGGAATTCCTGGAGGTTCTTCCGGAGGATGTCCTAGAGGAACTTCCGGAGCAATTACTGGTAAGGAATTCCTGGAGAAACTAACGGAGTAATTCCTGGAGGTACTTCTGGAGGATGTCTTACAGGTACTCCCAGAGCAATTACTGGAGCAACTTCTGGAAGAATTTCAGAAGGAATTCCTGGAGGAACTTCTGGAGGAATTCCTGGAGGAACTTCGGGAGGAATTCCTGGAGGAACTTCCGGAGGAATTCCTGGAGGAACTTCCGGAGGAATTCCTGGAGGAACTTACGGTGGAATTCCTGGAGGAACTTACGGTGGAATTCCTGGAGGAACTTACGGTGGAATTCCTGGAGGAACTTCCGGAGGAATTCCTGGAGGAACTAACGGAGGTAACTGGTAATTCCTGGTAATTCCTGGAGGTACTTCTGGATGATGTTTTAGAGGCACTCCCAGAGCAATTACTGGAGCAAATTCTGGAGGAATTTCAGAAGGTATTTATGAAGGAACTTCAGGATGAACTCCCAGATGATTTTCCGGGTGAATTCCTGGGAATTCCTTGAGCAACTTCCATGGGACTTCTTGGAGGAACTTCTTGAGGGATTCCTGGAGGAACTTCTTTGTGCATCTTATGAAAACTTTAAGAACAACTCAAATTTATAGCTCAGTTTTTCTTCTCAAAGCCATCGGCGTGGTATGAAAATATTATGCGGCGTACACATTTTTAGCTACACCATGCGGCAGCGATGCCGTTGCGCGTTTTTGCTCAAGTCGAGGCTTAAGTCTACTAAAAATCAAAAATTTCGCATAAAAACTTTTTTGACAAAATTTAAAATCAAAATATTTGAAATTTAAAAAAATTAAAAACTAAAAGTCCATTATCCATAAGACATTATTAAACATAAGTGTTCTAGAGCTATTCAAGAATGTCAATCATAGAAAAAGATATATGGAAAATAAAAATTAATTCAAAATCGCTACAAAATGTTTTTTAATACAAAAGAACTCAAATGAAAAATCCCGATCCCCTTAATCCCGCCCCAAAAATGAGGCATCCACCTGCCGGGTTTTACGTCGCCTCGTCTATTACATCGCAAATATTACGTAGTAAATTTATTACATCTCACTATTCGGAAGGTAAAATATAAAGTACGTCACTTTTTTGTCACTTAATTCTGATGTAATAACACATCGGATCTGCGACGGCGATGATGTGCATCTAATCTGATGTGATATTACTTTTTATTTTTTACTGTATGAGGCTAGCACGATGATACTTTTATGCCCAGGGAAGTCGAGACGATTTCCAATCCGAAAATTGCCTAGACCGGCACCGGGAATCGAAATCAGCCACCCTCAGCATGGTCTTGCTTTGTAGCCGCGCGTCTCACCGCACGGCTAAGGAGGGCCCCTGACATTTACAAAAAGTGAAAATCTGCTACGTGTGACTGCAATGGCGAGTGCTCTCAGAAATCATTCGTTTGTACGAGTGATTTGCTTGCAACGCCTGACGGAGCCTTTATGCTGTCAGTTCGTATGATTAGGGTGGGACATGAATTTGGACTTGCCGTACGATCAGCAAGATGTATTTGGTACCGAACCAGGGGAAATTTTTCTGAATTTCCAGGGGAAATTATTTTGAATTTCCAAGGGTAAATCCGCGACTCTGAAAACAAAACCGCGACAAACATAAATATGGTTTCTTTTCTTCAAAACACGCTTCAAACATCAATGCGAAATTCAATAGTTTTGCTTCTAATTTATCGGAACATGAATATGAATAAATAGAAGAGAAAATGTAAGAATATTCCGCTTGATAATATTAAACAAAATTCCGTGACATCCCCACCTTTTGAAGTCGATACTTCAAATTGGACTTAAGTTGGTTGCACAGATGGCCGTCTGCAGTCATAAATGAATAACAATTAAATAAAAGACTATATTAGAATTAAACTTTTTAGTGCGAATTGACCTTTCCCCTCAAAAAATTTTATTCGCTCAATCGATTCTTTATTTTATTTAAGGTCAACTTTCCCAAAGAACCCATATTCTGTAACGCCTTTAAGTATTTTTTGAAATTTAAAACAGAAAATCGAAAAAGTGCTGTTTTTCAAGATTGGCCTAACATTTGCCCGATTTTGAACGAACATCGTGAATTTTTCAGGCCGGTTCACACCACGTACAGTACTTTTTCGGGTTTTGTTTTCGATTTTTAAAATAGTTAGAGGCTTTAAAAAATATAGGTTCGTCGGAAAAGTTGATTTTTAATAAGCCAAAGAACCGACTGAAACAATAAAACGAGAAACGATTTTTGACAGGAAAGGTAAATTCCAAGTCCAATCATCGTTTTATAAGTGCTTCAATCGGTAACCCGTCAGTACCATCAATTGATCCACGTTAGGAATCAAGAAAACCAAATCATTTAAATGAACTGATCTTCTTAAGGCTACCTTACACCTCGGGAAAATTTTGGTCCCAGTGCATTTTAAATGGGGCATGGATTTTGGTTTTCAGTGCCCAAATCCCGAAAACATCGCATATGTAAAAATGCATTGGGGAAAATTCCGTGAACCAAATTCTCGAGGTGTGAGGCTACCATTAAGGTAGCCTCACACCTCAGGAATTTGGTCCGCGGATTTTTTCACCATGTATTTTTACACATGCGATGTTTTCGGGATTTGGGCACGGAAAATCATAATCCCGGCCTCATTTAAAATGCACGGGGACCAAAATCCGGCGGAAAATTTTCCCGAGGTGTAAGGTAGCTTTTACCCTAGTACGATACACTACAGATCCGAGAATATTATCCGACAACGAAGGGGAGACCGGGGCTGGTTGGCCGAACGGACAGGTTTGGCCGAGTGGCTTTTGTGAAAATGCTTTAAGGTAGGCTCACACCTCGGGAGTTTGGTCCGCTTATTTTTTCCCATATGTTTTTACATATGCAATGTTTTCGGGATTTGGGCACGAAAAATCAAGATCCCGACCCCATTTAAAATGCACGGGGACTAAAATCATGCGGAAAATTTTCCCGAGGTGTAAAGTAGCCTTTAAGGTAACCTCACACCTTGTGAATTTGGTCCGCGGAATGTTTCCCCATGTATTTTTACATATGCGATGTTTTCGGGATTTGAACACGGAAAATCCAATTCCCGGCCCCATTTAAAATGCACGGGGATCAAAATCCGAAAAATTTTCCCGAGGTGTAAAGTAGCTTTTACGGTGATTTTGGTGGGGTATTAGGTTGCTCTTGTACGGATGTAATATCAGATATTTTTGTGCTTCCGTTTGCGCAGGACGACTTTTTTTTTTGCTATTTTGGTGCTAGTGAGTAAAATTATGTTATGATAAAGTCATATTTGTAACACGAATCAATATTCTTCAGATTTACAAAAACGTGGTACTCTGGAAATGGTAATAAAAATTATACAAAATGGTTTTTGTAAATTGTGATTGTTCTCGAAAACATCCAGTGGGGTAGGTTGGCCAAATTTTGTGTGGTTGTTGTCGATCGGCCGAGTTGAAATTCCGGAAAAGCCAATTGACATACATTTTGACCGATTCCTCAATGAAAGCAGCATTGAGAAAAGAGAAAATGATATCAAACGAAAATAAATCATTTGTTTGAAAAATTGCTTATATCTAATGATATGGAAATGCTAATATCATCTTACAAACTTAGACGTACATGTTCATGATAGAATTAGAGGCGAAAGTATAGAATTGATAGTTCCATTAGGATACGGTAGGCAATTGCATGAAGAATGTTTTTATGGAAGTAGAGTTGAAAGCGAACGGAGGGCAATATTTGTTATGGTATAGGGACACGGCAGGTATTTTCGCCTGTTCGTCATAGTCTCGAAAACCAATAAAAGTGACACTTTTTTGTAAAACTCCCCAAGTAGCACAGATTGTCACAATTGGATTGCGGTGATCTATATGCGACAACAATTTATGTGAAATTTTATTAACTGTAACTGTATCTGTAACACTAGTGCAACCAAAAAAGCGCAAAAAATTGAGCTACTATGTAACTAACTATACGGTCTCACATTAAGTTGCGCTGTAATCCATCCGTAATACAGTCACTCTCAAAATTGAGCGTACACCATGGATTAGATGAATATATTCGAAAATTCCAAAGGAAATTTAATTGTTGGCTCGGTTGTTTTTAATGCATTTCAATATTCATCCCTTCCTTCAATGTATGCGTACATAAAATGGTTGAAATGTTTTCTCTAAAGTTCATTTATTTGAAAATAATCTCAAAATACGCCTATTAGATGTGACAAAATTGAGCGTACAGCTAATGTTTTTCTATAAAATTTCTTATTATAAACACGATTAATGTATTTTAATATTGTTTTTTCATGATTATATTTATAATAATAAACATCCGCTACTTAAACATTCAATGTTTTGAAATTAAACCATGTTTTAATCAAAATGGCGAACAAGTAAGATGTATAAACAATGCTATTTAACAATTCAATGCTGCTGGGCAAAATAGATGCTTTAAGATATGGATTTCACCGGCATCGTGTCTTATATATGATAGATAATCGAAATCGAGCGAGACATACGATAAATTTGGGAAAATTCAGTCGGCAAATGATGAAAACAGATGTAAACATACAAAAAAACGACAAATGTTGGGAAAAGCATATTACAAATTAAGTGTAACTTTATTTAAAAGTCGATGTATAGGTAGCTTATAAGCTCAGGACACTCATTAATGATAAATAAATAAAAGAGCAGCACACGGATACATTATAAGATGTCATTTCATATTTGAAGACTCAGTCACCGTAGGAACAAATTTGGTTGAATCATTTTAATTCATTAAGATATCATTTAATAAGCTACCGAACTCTTAAAAAAGTTTATTTTTACTCGCCACATGGAAATCATCCAATTGCATCTCTTATGGTAACAGACAAAGGAGTTCAATCCAAATTTGATTATGAAATTACGATTTTAAGCTTTCTTTTCAATATTCAATCAGAAGTGCTCTGCGGGATTGAAAAGCCGTTTTTATGTTCGGTACCTTAACATGCACCTTGTACTTTTAGAATTTGACTGTGAATGATTGGATTCAATAATATTACTTTTAATGATGGACCTGAGACAATAATCGAGCTTTAAAACAAATTTTAGTTAAAGATATACTTAATTTGAATTATGTCATTTCTAACATTTGTCGTTTTCTCTGTATGTTTACATCTGTTTTCATCATTTACCGACTGAATTTTCTCAAATTAATCGTATGTCTCGCTCGATTTCGATTATCTATCATATATAAGATACGATGCCGCTGAAACATACAAATTAAAGCATTTATTTTGCCCACAGGCATTGAATTGTTAAATAGCAATGTTCTTACCTCTCACTTGTCCGCCATTTTGACCAAAACATGGTTTAATTTCAAAACATTGAATGTTTAAGTAGCGGATGTTTATTATTATAAATATAATCATGAAAAAGCAATATTAAAATACATTAATCGTGTTTATAATAAGAAATTTTATAGAAAAACATTAGCTGTACGCCCAATTTTGTCACATCTAATAGGCGTATTTTGAGATTATTTTCAAATAAATGAACTTTAGAGAAAAAATTTCAACAATTTTATGTACACATACATTGAAGAAAGGGATGAATATTGAAATGCATTAAAAACAACCGAGCTAACCATTTAATTTCCTTTGAAATTTTCGAATGTAGTCAACTAATCCATACTGTACGCTCAATTTTGAGAGTGACTGTATTTCCATGTTACAGTAACTGAAACATTCAGGTCTTGATTGCCACATTATAACTATTTACTGACTTCTACTTGTCAACGTTTTATTTGTTGTCATGAAACTTAGTTATGTATTTAATACGAAAATAAAACAAATCTGGTCACAATGTCACTGAAATTAAATGTCAGTAATCAGAAAGTTAAAAACATGAATCTGAAATAACAAATTGTAAATGGTTATATGCAAAGTGTTATCTTTATGTTATTTTAGCAGGGATAAATGTGCGGAATGGAATTTTTGGTGAAACCTATCATTTTAGCTAGCTAAAAACCTCGCGCCCTCAGTTAAACCAACTTTTAGGTTTTATTATTTAAAGTATTTTTGTTCTTAAATAAGTTTCAATAACAGTAAAGAAAAATAAATGTCTTTATTATTATATCTCTAGATCCCGAATTTAAAATTAAAAGTAGATTTAAAAAAATAGCCGTTTTCTTATTTATTACATTAATCATTTACCAAAAATATATTTTATAGGCATATTTCCAAGCATATTTCTAGACCAACATTTGAAAAGGGCGTAACAGCCAAAATTTGATCTCTCCAGTATTTTGTCTATGTATATAGCTATGCATGTAGATAAGGAATCCGAAGGAATAAATTTTGGCTGTTACGCCCTTTTCAAATGTTGGTCTAGATTTCATCAAACGACCGCATACATGGTGGTTCAAAATATTTGATAACCTTTGCAATTTTTCAATGTACTGATGTTTGGATTTGGATAATGCTTCTGTCTAAAATAAAAGGTCGTGTATGGTTCAATAGTTGCTAATTTGCATCTCTATAATTTTTACTTTTTTAATTTTCATACTGTCAATTCCAAAACATGACCCTTATGGAAGGCCGTAGATCTATCAACATTCTTCTAGAGCAGGTTTTCAAATAACACTTCATTAGTTAGAAAATTTTTGATTTTCAAATGACATAAATTTAGCATCACTTATGCACACCTTTGGGTTTCGTTTTCCTTTATAAATAAGAATGGAATTTTTTCGTCTAGGAATATGATCATACGTACCAAATCGTAAGCTTAGGAGAAACGTTCGGCTATAGTGGAGTTCTAGCAAATGTACGTTGCTTTCGTTGGTTTTAGCCCCTACGACGATGGACGGAAAAACCTGCCGTGTCCCTATATCTCACGACCTTCCTTCTGCTAAACTCCCGTATGAAGGGGGAGGGAAGAATATCAGTATGAAAGCTCAAAAATGTAAAAAAATACTAAAAAGTAAAGATTTGAGATTTTTTACGTGCCTAAATATAACAAAATTATAAACACCATTTTTAACTACCGTCATCGGGGATGACAATGGGTCAAATGGGGGTGCGAATAGGTCACTGTTTCAAGTACTTAGAATGCTTGTAGAAAACATTGAATGTATCTGAGGGCAAGAAGACTAAAATATAAGAGACCTTTTTGAACGATTTTTCTATCCGATCACCATGCTGCCGGTGAGAGCGATGACTTATTCTCACCCCCAGACCCATTGTCACCCCCGATGACGGCATTTTAACCTATTTTAACAAACTCGGTCAACCTACCGCAACCCGATGGTTGGCGATGGGGTTGGTTGGCCGATTTTTCCCACCGCGTTTGTTTGTTCATAACTTTTTCCTCAATTCGTTTCCATCGATGAAAATATGTCAAAGACGCGCCCAAGACAAGTATATTTATGATAGTTAAAACCGTTTTTTTTTTTCAAAAAATCTATCCAGAATGAGTACAGACATTCCAAAAGCAACCACATCAGGTATTCCTTAATTATCTATCATGAAAACCGTCGGATGTGCCATTCACTGTATAAATCCCTTTTAGTCTTCTCAAGGCTGCAAGCTCAGTCACAGTCTGTTGTAACTGAGCAACCACGAATGAACCTTCAATGGATATGGAGAAGATTGGAGAAGATTAAAGAGAAGATTAAAGCACAGGTAAGGGAACAGAAACCTTCCCGACTGAAATAAGAACTAGCCTACCAAGAAATTATTGGAATAATTGATAGCACAAATGACGAGATATCGAATGCTTTGAATTCGATGCCTGCAACACGGTGGGAATCGATAAAGTACAAAACTGGACACTACAGATGGTCGAGAAATAGAAAAAACTATAGTGCTGTCCAATGAGAGCTTGAAGTAGCTCGAAGTTTCTCCCTGTCCTTCTAATGTCCATTTGTTGACCAAAAAGAACGAACAGGACGGGAACAACTTCAAGCTACTTCGAGCTGCTCATTGGACAGCACTTATGTATCGATCAATCGATGAGAATTGCAGAGTTGCCAACAGTCAACATACCTATGTGCGATCAGTTATCCATTCTGTCCCAGAAAAGTTGCAAGTGCGAATATTACTGTACATATTTGACTTTATCGACCACACTCTATGCAGCGTAAGGTAGATAAGGTGTCGTACCCTTAATCGTAATAATAATTCCGTAATTTTCGCCATAAAAGTGTTAGAATAAGTAAGCATTTTAAGCGCAGCTCGGAATTTCAGTAATCCAGTAATGCAATATGATCGATCCAACATCCAGTCAATCCAATCGATAGTTAAAATGGTCGAATATTAAGTATTTGGATCTTAACGGATTGCTAATTCCACAAACGCTATTTCAACTATTCCTGTATTTCTGCTTGCGGTACAACATCTATCAGCAACAATAAGCTATTCGACCCTAATCGAAGTTTGTTTACGAACTTTACAGTTCAGCTTCCTACATCCGCCTAGACGGGAGCATAGATAGAACCGAAATCCATAGGTGTTCCGTGCCATACTTCTCCCTGGTGGAGCATTCATCATCGAAGCAGAATGCACACACCGATACAGAACAGCCCATAATGTTGGGACATGCATGCATCCCCGTTACGAGCCAGGTAGCGGCTGCTAGGCGAATATCATCATCATGTTAGATCCGTCGTCACCACACACCGCCCAAACAATGTTCAATATGCACGCGTCTGCCGTGGCGGGCGACGACGTCACACACATACACACCGCCACATGTGCACACAATGGGGGTATCGTTCGGTGTTTTGTGCATACGATTTTCAGTTAGATAAATTTTCAAATGGCATTATTATAAGTCTTCTGTTTGCAAACACGATGACCGCGGCCAACACGAACCGATGATGTCGAGCAACATACACAAAGTATCAGGGTATATATTTGGAAAACTGGATTGCATGACAATTGAAATTCCGTTTAAACAATAATGATCATATAATTAGTTGAGTGAGATTTTGAGGAAACGGGAAACGGGAGGGTTCTGTTGATTTGTTTTCAGAACGGTCACGATATCAAAATATTATAGATTAGTTTCTAAATTGCTCAGGTTGTGCTTCCTGAGACTGAGTTGATTTGCAATTGTTGAATCGAGCATTCCAGGAATTAGTATACACCTATTTTAGAGTATCTATCGACTATTCTTTCAAATACAATGCCAAATGAAAAATAATATGGGTTAACATTTTTCAGCGTAATACTCATGACCAAAACGATCAAAGCGAAACCACCAAATAGAAAAAAAAGTTCAGTTTCTTTCTAACAATCATTACGATGATACCGAGGATATTTATTATTCATCGCAACTGTAAGAGACAAAAGCGCCCGCCGTTGTTGGATGGATTCGGTTTCCTTTTCCATCAGGACGACATCATCCATGGATTCATTCGAGGAAGCAGCTTAGGAGATTCGATGACGGTGACAGCCATAACAAGAAGGATGTTCCTTGGCGGGATATCGGAAGAAGCAAACTTGAGCTCACTCAATATTCATAAATATGCATATAACCTGAGTTAGGTCTTGGCTTTGTCGAAAGTTGTAGGTGGCTTCCGGCGACGAAGCGATATTATCTTTTCCTACATTGCATTGTGGTGGTGATGTACAGAGAAAAACGAGCTTGAAGAAAAACTGCAAAAAAGCACAAAAAAAAACGTTTTCAGCTTGTTTCACTTTTTTCCACGCGACTACCATGGAAAAATTACTATTCATCCACGAACGTGCCGTGAAGATGTTTCTTCATAATTCACTTGCGTTCTCCCACAGTATGCATGCAGGAGGACGCCGCTGCTGTCGTCGTCTAACGATTGCATTGTACAGCGGCCGCGGTCCTCGGGATGGATGGCTGCTGAGTGGCTTCAGGACGATTTAACTCATTTATCTTCGCTTTATCTTTAATGGACTTGAGGGGCCTCTTGTATTACGAGGTAGGATCCAGTGAGGCGCTGTATACGGAATCTGCTCGAAGCTGTATGCAATAAGATATCATTGTGTGGGGACAAGTTAAGGAGTGTTCCAAGATAATATGGTTGACTACGTACATTTACTTAGATTAATTTTATTCCCATCATTAGTTTTGGGGCCAACGATTGCGGATTTCATTGTGAAGAGGTGTAAATCCTTCACAAAGAAAGTTTGTAAAGAAAGTTTTATATAAACCATGAATTGGTATTCTGTTATGTCCTAAAACTTAATTAATTTGAATTAATTTTGTTTTTATTTAAGTTTGACTGCACTTGTATGAATTATTTCCGTAAAAAATGTTGTCAATGTCAATTCAATATATGTCAATTGGGTGTCTAGAACTGTGTTTGCGTCAGCCACCGATGTAGACCGGTGTCGTATTTAGCTATCGTTTTATAAACTGAACTACTGTGGCACTCGTGAGAACTCGAGGAAACGTTCATAGACAATCTCTCAAATTTTACCAAGGTGTCACATGTTTGAACTGGTACCCAATCCACATATTCGGTCATGAAAAGCTAGGGTTGACTGGTGGATCACACTGTGCGTTTCCAAATGACCATGCACAACGTTTTAGTTGATAAGACTACCGTAATTTGCCAATCGTCCTGAGCATTGTCGAAAGGCATCAAATAAACTCGAGATCGATATACTGGCGCCATGGCGTGAGCATCGTATAAATGATTCTACGGTGGCACATGAAATCTTTTGGTACCCTTCATGGAGAGCAGAGTTTGGTAACCTACCGTACTCAGGTACATTCGTGCCAACACTGTACGAATCCATCCCACACATGTTCTACGTGTGAGAAGAACAAAAAGTGGTTGGGATAAAATTGAACCGTAAGGACTGTAAAGTTCAACAGCAATCAGCCAGCGAGATTTGCGAGCGTGGTGAACAGCAGCTTAAATACCATCTCTGATACCAACATTCGTTACTTTGAACCCCATCCTTCGTCGAAGAAATACGCTTGTCGTGGACTTCAGTATTCTTCCAAAATGACCCCCGTTGGAGCATTGGAGCAATCGTATCACGATTGGAAGCTTGGAACATGGAACTGCAAGTCGCTAGGTTTCGCAGGTTGCGACAGGATGATATACGATGAATTACATCCCCGCAACGACGTCGTGGCGCTGCAGGAGATTTGCTGGACAGGACAGAAAGTGTGGAAAAGCGGGCATCGGGCGGCTACCTTCTACCAAAGCTGTGGCACCACCAACGAGCTGGGAACCGGCTTCATAGTGCTGGGTAAGATGCATCAACGCGTGATTGGTGGCAGGATGTGCAAGCTGAGGATTAAAGGCCGTTTCTTCAACTATAGAATGAGCATCATCAACGTGCACTGCCCACACGAAGGGAGACCCGACGACGAGAAAGAAGCGTTCTACGCACAGCTGGAGCAGACATACGATGGATGCCCACTGCGGGACGTCAAAATCGTCATCGGTGACATGAACGAGCAGGTAGGAAGGGAGGAAATGTATAGACCGGTCATCGGACCGGATAGTCTGCACACCGTATCGAATGACAACGGCAAACGATGCATAAACTTCGCAGCCACCCGCGGAATGGTAGTCCGAAGCACCTTCTTTCCCCGCAAAAATATCCACAAGGCCACATGGAGATCACCTAACCAAAAAACGGAAAACCAAATCGACCATGTTCTAATCGACGGTAAATTCTTCTCCGACATCACAAACGTCCGCACTTATCGCAGTGCGAATATTGAATCCGACCACTACCTCGTTGCAGTATTGTTTGGGATGTCATGAGTATCGGAGGCAAGGACATCGTCTGCTAAAGAAATTCATTGTCATTTTTGGCATTTTTTGATTATCTTTCATAAACATGTAGGCGACCTTTACAGAATGTCAAGGAAATGTTTTAAAAGCTCGGCTGAATTTGTTTTTCTGCTGAGAAACAAATATCGTGTTTATAAATGTTTCCTCATGAAACCTCATTTTTTCCTTCTAACAACCTACTCAGAGGAAGAAAATCTTGAATGTGAGCGTCTCACCACGTAGAATTTTGATTACTCTGATCAACAATAACATTATTCATCTTGCGGGTGTCCCAACAGCGCAGAGGGAAAAACTCTTGAATGTAGGCGCCTCGCCACGCAAAATTGTGATCATTCTAATCAACAATAACAACATTCCTCTTGCGGGTGTCTTACAAACGCAGAGGAAGAAGCTTGAATGCGGGTGCCCCATTCGATGCAGCCAAAAGTTATGACGGTTTCTGTCGTCACTTTTTCACATGATTGATTGCACGTCTTTATAGTCGGAGTAGTTGAAAACCTAATGGCGTCTCAAATAAACAAATAGTAGGAACTTTGGTAACATAAATGTTTCGATAACATTTATAACGTCTTCATACGTTACTTCAAATTCATTATTACAAAGAATTAATAAAAATCTTCGTATGGCAGCTGCCGTTTGAAGAATAATTGTATGAAGTCTTCGTTATTCGATGTCGTCATGACGATTTGGTTGCACGACGAAAGCTAACGTCGTGCATCGTCAATGGATGCGTCTAGTAGCAATGAAGACAATACAACTCGTCGCTACTGCGACGATGACTATTGTTAGCCCTGATTGTAGGCAACCCACCACCCGAGCAGGATAAAATTAATCATTATGAACTTGCCTTCCATAAGACCACCATTATGGTATTATTTTTTGCTATTTTACCTTTTATGCGAGGCAAGATCATACACAATTCTGTTATCGAGGGTATGGGAATGCAAAGTTGTGATGCTTCTGATCCACAATAATACCCCTCTTCTTGCTAGCCATCCAATACTGAGGAGGAAACTTTTGATTGTGGGTGTCCCACCACGAAGAATTGTGAACATTCAGATCCACAATAACATCATTCCTCTTGCAGGTGTACACTAATAAAACAAAATATGAAACTCTTAAATGCGTGCGTCTCATCACGCAGAATTGTGATCATCCTGATTCACAATAACACCGTTCTCCTTGTGGGCGTCCCACCAACGTAGAGAAAGAAAATCTTGAATGCGGCGTCCCACCACGCAGAATCATGGTAATTCTGATCCACAATAATATCAGTTTTCTTGCGGGCATTCCACCAACGCAGAGGAAAAACACACTTGAAAGCGTTCGTCTTATCTCACAGAGTTATGATAAATCCACAGCTACACAAATCAAACTCTCTTTATTGAACTCCATCGAATCCTGGGGCGAGGCATGCAAAAACGATTCTTCTTTTTCATTATTTGAACTCTTATTCTTCTTTACATCACGGTTGGCCATTAATTTACCAACTGCTTCATCTACGTGCCGCGTAGACTATTCATAGCACCATATGTGTTCCCAATTCGCGTAAGTAAGTACGTCCTATTCTTTATGGGTCTTTCAATTTTTCTGAACATTTTTCTATGTTTATTCAAACTTATATTTCTTTGCGATTTGGGCGTAACTTATTTTGTAAACAAACATTGGAAAGGGAATTCCTGCTAAAACAAGCATTTTATGAGGAAACCACGGTATGGTTCCGACAGATTAAGCTTTCCTCTACCAGATAAGGGAATTAGTTTGGGATTAGGAAGCAATGTTTGTTTACAAAATAAGTTACGCCCAAATCGCAAAGCAGTCCCGATTTATAAATCCTTATTTGAACTGAATTGTATGACCTTAGCCTATAACGAAGGAAAGCACATCCGTCCCAAACCTTCAAAATGCTTCAAAGATTAAACATACCGTGTTGTCAAGTAGAAGCAGAATCCCTCTCATTCACACAGATATAACATGACCATTTTTCTTCTTATCGATGCAAATATGCTGCTTCTATTTTCGTTTCAAATTGTTTTTCTTTACAAACGTCTACACAACACAATGGGTGAGAAATTTCTTCAAGCTCTTCTAGTGGAATGTTTTCACTTGTCATAAGACGACTACTACTAAGTACTACTCCATTAAATTCTTTGTGAAAATGGAAAAAAAAGTGAAAAAGCTCCTGGCAGGATCGCCAAATGTGAAATTCAACATATATATTGATTACCCATAATGTTAGCATTGCGATTCAACTCATGAAGAAGCTGGTTCCTTCAGAAGCTCGGAAGCCTCTTTTTAAGAGGCTAAGAAGCCTTTTTTCAAGAGGCTCGGAAACCTCCTTTCAAGAGGCTCGGAAGCCTCCTTCCAAGAGGCTCGGAAGCCTTCTTTCAAGAGGCTCGGAAGCCTCCTTTCAAGAGGCTCGGAAGCCTCCTTTCCAAGAGGCTCAGGAAGCCTCCTTTCAAGAGGCTCGAGCCTCCTTTCAAGAGACTCAGGAAGCCTCCTTTCAAGAGGCTCAGGAAGCCTCCTTTCAAGAGGCTCGGAAGCCTCCTTTCAAGAGGCCCGAAGCCTCCTTTCAAGAGGCTCAGAAGCCTCCTTTCAAGAGGCTCAGAGCCTCCTTTCAAGAGGCTCAAGCCTCCTTTCAAGAGGCTCAGAGCCTCCTTTCAAGAGGCTCAGAAGCCTCCTTTCAAGAGGCTCGGAAGCCTCCTTTCAAGAGGCTCAGAAGCCTCCTTTCAAGAGGCTCAGGAAGCCTCCTTTCAAGAGGCTCAGAAGCCTCCTTTCAAGAGGCTCAGAAGCCTCCTTTCAAGAGGCTCAGAAGCCTCCTTCAAGAGGCTCGGAAGCCTCCTTTCAAGAGGCTCAGGAAGCCTCCTTTCAAGAGGCTCAAGCCTCCTTTCAAGAGGCTCAGGAAGCCTCCTTTCAAGAGGCCTCAGAAGCCTCCTTTCAAGAGGCTCGGAAGCCTCCTTTCAAGAGGCTCAGGAAGCCTCCTTTCAAGAGGCTCAGGAAGCCTCCTTTCAAGAGGCTCAGAGCCTCCTTTCAAGAGGCTCAGAAGCCTCCTTTCAAGAGGCTCGGAAGCCTCCTTTCAAGAGGCTCAGAAGCCTCCTTTCAAGAGGCTGGAAGCCTCCTTTCAAGAGGCCCCAGCCTCCTTTCAAGAGGCTCAGAGCCTCCTTTCAAGAGGCTCAGAAGCCTCCTTTCAAGAGGCTCGGAAGCCTCCTTTCAAGAGCTCAAGCCTCCTTTCAAGAGGCCCGGAAGCCTCCTTTCAAGAGGCTCAGGCCTCCTTTCAAGAGGCTCAGAAGCCTCCTTTCAAGAGGCTCAGCCTCCTTTCAAGAGGCTCAAGCCTCCTTTCAAGAGGCTCGGAAGCCTCCTTTCAAGAGGCTCAGAAGCCTCCTTTCAAGAGGCTCAGAGCCTCCTTTCAAGAGGCTCAGGCCTCCTTTCAAGAGGCTCGGAAGCCTCCTTCAAGAGGCTCGGAAGCCTCCTTTCAAGAGGCTCAGAGCCTCCCTTTCAAGAGGCCTCAAGCCTCCTTTCAAGAGGCTCAGGAAGCCTCCTTTCAAGAGGCTCAGAGCCTCCTTTCAAGAGGCCTGGAAGCCTCCTTTCAAGAGGCTCAGGAAGCCTCCTTTCAAGAGGCTCAGAAGCCTCCTTTCAAGAGGCTCAGGCCTCCTTTCAAGAGGCTCAGAAGCCTCCTTTCAAGAGGCTCGGAAGCCTCCTTTCAAGAGGCTCAGAGCCTCCTTCAAGAGGCTCAGAAGCCTCCTTTCAAGAGGCTCAGAAGCCTCCTTTCAAGAGGCTCAGGCCTCCTTTCAAGGCTCAGGCCTCCTTTCAAGAGGCTCAGAGCCTCCTTTCAAGAGGCTCAGAAGCCTCCTTCAAGAGGCTCGGAAGCCTCCTTTCAAGAGGCTCAGAAGCCTCCTTTCAGAAGGCTCAGAAGCCTCCTTTCAAGAGGCCTGGAAGCCTCCTTTCAAGAGGCCTGGAAGCCTCCTTTCAAGAGGCTCAGAGCCTCCTTTCAAGAGGCTCAGGAAGCCTCCTTTCAAGAGGCTCGGAAGCCTCCTTTCAAGAGGCCCGGAAGCCTCCTTTCCTTTCAAGAGCTCAGAAGCCTCCTTTCAAGAGGCTCAGAAGCCTCCTTTCAAGAGGCTCAGAGCCTCCTTTCAAGAGGCTCAGGAAGCCTTCTTTCAAGAAGCTCGGAAGCCTCCTTTCAAGAGGCTCGGAAGCCTCCTTTCAAAAGCCTCGGAAGCCTCCTTTCAAGAGGCTCAGAAGCCTCCTTTCAAGAGGCTCAGAAGCCTCCTTTCAAGAGGCTCAGAAGCCTCCTTTCAAGAGGCTCAGGCCTCCTTTCAAGAGGCCTGGAAGCCTCCTTTCAAGAGGCTCAGAAGCCTCCTTTCAAGAGGCCTGGAAGCCTCCTTTCAAGAGGCTCAGGCCTCCTTTCAAGAGGCTCAAGCCTCCTTTCAAGAGGCTCAGGAAGCCTCCTTTCAAGAGGCTCAGAGCCTCCTTTCAAGAGGCTCAGAAGCCTCCTTTCAAGAGGCCTCGGAAGCCTCCTTTCAAGAGGCTCAGGAAGCCTCCTTTCAAGGGGCTCGAGAGCCTCCTTTCAAAAGGCTCGGAAGCCTCCTTTCAAAAGGCTCGGAAGCCTCCTTTCAAAAGGCTCGGAAGCCGCCTTTCAAGAGGCTCAGAAGCCTCCTTTCAAGAGGCTCGGAAGCCTCCTTTCAAGAGGCCCAGCATCCTTCAAGAAAGCCTCCTTTCAAGAGGCTCGGAAGCCTCCTTTCAAGAGGCTCAAGCCTCCTTTCAAGAGGCTCAGAGCCTCCTTTCAAGAGGCTCAAGGCCTCCTTTCAAAAGGCTCAGAAGCCTCCTTTCAAGAAGCTCAGAAGCCTCCTTCAATTGGCTCAAAAGCCTCCTTTCAAGAGGCTCAGAAGCCTCCTTTCAAGAGGCTCGGAAGCCTCCTTTCAAGAGGCTCGGAAGCCTTCTTTCAAGAGGCTCGGAAGCCTCCTTTCAAGAGGCTCAGAAACCTCATTTCAAGAGGCTCGGGAGCCTCCTTTCAAGAGGCTCGGAAGCCTCCTTTCAAGAGGCTCGGAAGCCTCCTTTCAAGAGGCTCGGAAGCCTCCTTTCAAGAGGCTCGGAAGCCTCCTTTCAAGAGGCTCGGAAGCCTCCTTTCAAGAGGCTCGGAAGCCTCCATTTAAAGAATATGTTTCGATACTAATAGCAATAACTCAAGCTGGGTCTATTAGAATAGCATCCTTAAAACCAATTGTTTTTAGAATTCGTGCTTTCTGAATGCTGAAACTTTTGGGATTGAATACCTGATCCATGTAAGAGCCTTTACAGGAAAAGGAATTGTTTGTATCTAGAGTTGTTACTATGGACATTACTTATGACTAGCTAAAAAACCAACTGATGATCAACCACTTTTTATTGTGCTTTGATAGATAGTATTCGCAGAATTGATTTTAAACATTTAGCTTGAACTCAGTTTGCCAAACATCAGTCAAGAATGTAGACTGCTTATAATCTTATGCAACTCAACAAAAACCCATTAATTCAATCTGTTATCAGCTCCAAAATCAATTGTAAAACAATTCGCTTTTTTTGTTTGGCTTATAATCGTTTTAACATCTACTAAATCTGGTTGGGCTATCAACCTTCAAACTGACTCCCAAGCCCCAAAGGCGCAGCACAATCGAACATAAAATAGTTCCACAAAAGCAACACCCCCATAAATATCCCCGTTACATGCGATTAATTTAATTGTAATTTATCGTACTTGGAGCGATAGATTTCACATGCAACACATTAGCTTGCCGATGATGCTAGTGCTGCCGGCCGGCGATGGCGCTTCTGTTCCTCGAAAATAATAGAATCCAGATCACTACCGAAAGCTGACCACCGACCATCCTTTGGGAGCTGGTAGGTCGGTAATTGATCACTACATTCCGAAAAAGTGTACCAACTAGTTAGTTGCATACGTTTGTAGAACTGGTCCGAGCTGGTGGGAAACAATCGGACCTGTTATCGTAAGCGCTGCGATTGGGACACGGTTTGACCACAGACAAACCAACGTACGATCTGTAGGGCGTTTTTCTTGGACATTCATATTCGATCTAACTCTATCACATGTGCCACCATTTAGTGCGATAGGTTACTTGTTTCACAAATGACAAAAACTAACAATCAATCAAAATATTACATCACTTGTCTATGACAATATTGTCCATCGGCGCTAGTTGCTTTTAGGTGTGTAGGCCGGCCACTTATCGATCCCGACAATCGCTCCGGGGTAAACAATATAAACTGATAAGTGCAGATATCTGCGTGGATGGAAACTGGCTTCGAGTGGCTATTTTCGGGCTCTCCGCGGATTGAAAGATTGGGCCGGAATCAATTTTGGCGCGGATTCGGTTGGATTTATTTGCGATGAAACCGGAGATTTGCGATTGCCGATTTACCCATATTTACATAGCAACTAATTTTGCAGTGATTCAGAGCCCCCCGGGTGCCGGCGGTGGTGGTCGATTTGAATAAATCATGGATCGCATGTACACACGTACTCACAGTAGAATTATTGCGTCATTGATATTCATGAGAGCTTAGGATAATCGTTTTGGTTTGATTTTTTTTCGGAGCGTGGGGAATTTTTACCCTCATTTAGTGTAGATAAATAATTGCCTTTTCTGATTGCGTGTGTGTGGCTATTCCAACTCGATTAGCTATCATTGGCCATCCCTATCAAACGGTGGTGAATGAGGTGGAGTTGTAAGGCCCTTAATTGGATGGGTATTTGTTTTGTTTCGCAAACCAATTTTCGAAATGGTGCGTGATTTTGGATAATAAAAACGGTTTGGTTGAATCGACACTAAACGGCGAATTCATGTCAGCTGATTACATTTCTAATTTAATGTCTGTTGAAAAAAAAACTCTGCGACAAACCGAAAGTCCGATAAACTTTCATTATTTTGTTCTGAAAGTGAAAGAAAATAACATAGAAAGACAAGAACATAAGATGAGAGAATAGACAAGAAGAGACAAAACGAGGAAATAAGACACAAGAAGAGATAAGAAGAAACAAGAAGGGACAAGAAAAGATAAATAGAGATTAGAAGGGCAAACGTTAGATAAACTTCCATCTCGAGCCGGAAAAATCATTACAGATAACTATTATGATAGTTTTCATTAAAAGGAATGCTATCATGTAAAGTCCAGTTTTAATATGAGCCTTTATTGCTTAATGAGCTACAAACAGTGTCAAGAGGCTTATTACCATTTTCTCATGCCATGACACGGTACAATGCAAAACAGTGATTGGCTAAGAGGGTTTGAGGATTACCATCGTCTATTGAATAATCCTATTATTCCATTTCCGTCACATAGCGAATATGTAGTACAAAACAAACCCCAAGAAGTCACAGTTTGACGTTACCGGTGGAAAGTCCCCAAAGTGATTTACCTTGAAGCCTCTGCACTTTGGTCCAGCTTTGGCAAGCAAAATTTCGCCCCTTCTTCCTTCACCTTCAAAAAGTCCTTCGAGTGAGTGCCCAACCTTAGCTAGTAGTATGCAAAAGAACGAGCGAGGATAGCGTTCACCATCGTAAGAATGATAAACGGTCGTTACACAATGCGAGGGCAAAGGAGCAGCACCACGGCAGTGTGGTGCAGAAGAAGAATTGTTTTCCCGCCCGTCTACTGGCGCGGAGGCTTGAGCATGGAATGCTCGTCGTGCTCGATGTGACAGGCACAATGGAAAAATGGAGTAAAGATGAGTGTCTTATGATAAATGAATTCTGAATTTGGGTTAAAACACTGTATCGGGGTGGGCGGACGAAGTGTTTAACACGTCTTACATTATCACATTCTGAGAGCACTCCGCCATCGAGTGGGGTTGGGTTTCTCTGCAGCCTCCGACAAACTGTTTCCGAGAGGTGGCAGAAGATTTATGACTTCATGCAACAGATATCCCCGCAGTCCTGCAGTTGGTAAAGGAGTTGAGAAGAAGGCGCTCAGGTATTAGGCATATTCTTTACACCATTGACATTTTGCTTTCGTTAGCAGGTGGTAGTCAAGTTGAGTTTTAAGAGGGCTTGTTTAGCATATTTTCCGGGACGGTTGAGCAGGGTCGCATCGTTTTATTTACCATATACTACCCTAATGAAATTATGTTATGAACAATATTCTAGTTTAAAGATATATTTTACTTTCTTTACATCAAATACGAAGATTTCATTTAAATTTCAAATTTGACGATCTTGTTATATGCATCAGTATCTTACAAAAAACGATTCTAAGTTGCTTTGGAATTGCAGATCGACAAATTTCCTTCAGCTGGCCCTGTCGTTCGATGTAAACCCTCTTAATGCAAATCTGTGCACTGCATCTTGTTTGGAAATACCTCACACTCACCTTCTGTCAAAGCGTGTCATCAATCTTACTCCGGTTGACGAGCGAGTGCATGATCCGAAAAGTCCCTTCCATGCAGTTTGTAGTTACGTAGGCTGTAACTGAAATCCGGCTCGCATCGCACTCACATAAATCTCTGCCAAGCTTCACACTGTTTGGCCGGGAAAAACTTTTTTAATTCCACTTCTGAATATTAACATTATAAACTAGGGCTGTAAAACTTAATCAGCGCCAGCAAAATCTAGCTTGGCGTGTGGCTGCCGGGGGGATTGTGATCGTAATCTACTGCTTCCTATAGTTTTTCATTTTTTGGAAAACTTTCGCTTGCATACGGGTGGAGGCCTAAGAAATGATAATCTAAATTGTACTGCTGGCGTAAGGATGTTGCATTCATTTTCACACGTTCTCTATTCTTATTCTTTCAGAAGCGCTAACAAAGCTGTCCCAGTACTAAGCAGTTGGTGGAAACAGTTGCATATGAGGTTTGCACCAGGCAGAGGATGGTGAAAGCAGCAGCAGTTCACCGTTTGGAATAGATTGTTCCTGACGTCAGGGCAATGACGTCACAGGCCGTGTATTGCCTCAGTTTGCAGATACGTAAGTAAATTTTTTACTTGATTTATTTAAATCGAGACTGAAGCTTTTCACAGCGTTTCATAATTAGTAAACCGTTCTTTTTGGTCTATTTTGTTCACAGTTTGAAACTAACGTGGTTTCAAAATATTTACCATGCAAGAAGAGAAAAGATAAAAAGAAAAAAAATAATTATGCACAGTCATGCAAAATCCATCTCCGTCAAAAACCGGATATTACCATTCATTCAGTCCCAGATGGTCCATTTACGTTTTGGCTAGATTTATTTAGCCAGCTGCTATTGTAGCAATTTAATTCAATTATTTTTCTATATACATAAAAATGAATTTATGTCTGTCTGAACCTTATAGATTCCGAAACTACTGAACCGATCGGTGTAGAAATTTGTTTGCAGGGTTTTTGGGGCTGGGGAAGGTCTTAAGATGGTTCGAGACCCTCCAAACTTTGGAAAGCTGGGCTCTAATACAAATGAAACACCAATTTCTTCATAACTTGAGAATTAATCAGAGAATAAATCAATTTTGGGCGAAATAAAGTTCGTCGGGACTGCTAGCATGTAATAAAATAATCCATGATCCATTTTTGGGGCCCTCCTTAGCCGTGCGGTAAGACGCGCGGCTACAAAGCAAGACCATGCTGAGGGTGGCTGGGTTCGATTCCCGGTGCCGGTCTAGGTAATTTTCGGATTGGAAATTGTCTCGACTTCCCTGGGCATAAAAGTATCATCGTGCTAGCTTCATGATATACGAATGCAAAAATGGTAACCTGGCTAAGAAACCTCGCAGTTAAAAACTGTGGAAGTGCTTAATGAACACTAAGCTGCGAGGCGGCTCTGTCCCAGTGTGGGGATGTAATGCCAATAAGAAGAAGAAGAAGAAGAAGAAGAAGAAGATGATCCATTTTTAGAAAGTTTTTCGATTTAACGAAAAGTTTAAAAAATACACACATTTTAAAGTGCCCCATTTTTAAATGATCTGGTCTTTAAGGAATAATGACAATGGATTAAGGACTAACGGCGAAGGACTAAGGACTAAGGACTAACGGGGTGAAGGACTAAGGACTAACGGGGTGAAGGACTAAGGACTAAGGACTAAAGACTAAGGACTAACGGTGAAGGACTATTGACTAAGAACTAAGGACTACGGACTAAGGACTAAGGACTAAGGACTAAGGACTAAGGACTAAGAACTAAGGACTAAGGACTAAGGGCTAAGGACTAAGGACTAAGAACTAAGGACTAAGGACTAAGGACTAAGGACTAAGGACTAAGGACTAAGGACTAAGGACCAAGAACTAAGCACTAAGGACTAAGGACTAAGGACCAAGGACTAAGGACTAAGGACACAGGACTAAGGACTAAGGGCTAAGGACTAAGGACTAAGGACTAAAGACTAAGGACTAAGCACTAAGGACTAAGGACTAAGGACTAAGGACTAAGGACTAAGGACTAAGGACTAAGGACTAAGGACTAAGGACTAAGGACTAAGGACTAAGGACTAAGGACTAAGGACTAAGGACTAAGGACTAAGGACTAAGGACTAAGGACTAAGGACTAAGGACAAAGGACTAAGGACTAAGGACTAAGGACTAAGGACTAAGGACTAAGGACTAATGACTAAGGACTAATGACTAAGGACTAAGGACTAAGGACTAAGGGCTAAGGACTAAGAACTAAGGACTAAGGACTAAGGGCTTAGGGCTAAGGGCTAAGGACTAAGGACTAAGGTCTAAGGACTAATAACGAATACCAAGTACTAAGGATTAAGAGCTAAGGACTGAGGACTAATAACTAAGACTAAATACTAAGGATTTAGAGCTAAGGACAGAAGGCTAAGAACTAATGACGCAGGACAGAGGATTAAGCACAAACAAGGACAAAGAACTAAGGATTAAGGACAAAAAAGGACAAAGGACTTAATACTAAAAATTAAGAATTATGAGCTAAGGACTAAGGACTACAAACTTATGACGCAGGACTAAAGACTAAGAGCTAAATACTAAGCGTTAAGGATTAAAAACAAAAAGGACAGAACTAAGATCAATCTGACTAAACTAAAAATTGAAGACAAAAAAGGACTAAGAACTAATGACACAGGACTAAGGATCAATGGCGACGGACGATGGACTGCAGATTAAGGAATAAAGACTAAGTAATAGGATTATGGACTAAGCACTTAGGACTAAGAGATGGAGACTAAGGGCTGAAGACTAAGAACTAAGGTCTAAACTATGGACTATGAACTGAGAACTAAAGAGAATGGGGGGTCCCGTAGCGTAGTTGGCTACACGTTCGCCTTACAAGCGAATGGTCATGGGTTCGATTCCCAGCCCCTCAACCAAACCCTCGTCAGTCGCCGGATGCGCAGCCTATACTGTGGCGTATTGGGGAGCGCCCGTACCGTTGCGACTGCCTGATGACGACTGACAAATTGTTCTTCTCGGAGGCATTCCTCCAACGTACCCAGATAAATGGCAACCGAACAACGCAACGATCATTGGATTCACGACACGGATAAAAATGGACACAATAGACTCACGGTGAGATGGACCAGCAACGACAACAACAATGAATAATGGAACATCTAAAAATAGATTCTGTGTGGAATACCACAGAATACCACAGTAGATCTCGGCACAGTAGCGGTTGAGTAACACAGAGAGACTAACGACTAAGGAGACTAATGAGACTAAGGACTAAGAACTAATGACTAAGGATATTACGGAATAAGTACTAAGTAGTAAGGGCTAAGGGTTAAGGATTTAGGACTTTGGACTAAAAACTAACGATTGAGGACTAAAAACTAAAGACTATGGCGACTAAGGATTAAGAACTGAGGATTAGGGTCTAAAGAACAAGAAGACTAAGGACTTTGGACTGAGGACTGAGGACTACAGAAACTACAGAAACTAAGATTGAAAGAGATTAAGGACTTACGAAACTAAGGACTAAAGAGATGAAGGGCTAAGGACTAAGGACATACGACTAACAACTAATGCCTAAGGAATGAGGACTAAGGACTTGAGACTAAGGAATAAGCAGACTATGGATTAAGAAGAACAAGGAGACAAAGGAATAACGACGAAGAACTAAGTTGCATTTTTTCAACCACGCATGCTCAAAGCGATTCGTTTTTGTTTTCATTTTCTTAATTTCCTCTCCCTCACATTTTGTCGCTTAATCTGATGTAAGAAAAATGAACCAGCAAATGAAATCAACTAACTTAAATGCGGACAAACATTGATTAAATTTTAAGCTCGGATTAAAATTATGTTTGTATCTGGATTGAATTTGGTTTGGATTTGATTATCCAAATTATCGGATTGGATTTAGATTTGAATTATTTGATTTGGGTTAGATTTTGGTCAGATTTGGATTTGATTGGATTTGGAGTGGTTTTGGTTTCGATTTGAATTGGGCTTGGGTTTGAAATTGTATTGGATTTGGATTGGATTTGGATTGGATTTGGATTGGATTTGGATTGGATTTGGATTGGATTTGGATTGGATTTGGATTGGATTTGGATTGGATTTGGATTTGATTTGGATTGGATTTGGATTGGATTGGATTGGATTGGATTGGATTGGATTGGATTTGGATTGGATTTGGATTGGATTGGTTGATTGGATTGATTGGATTGATTGGTTGGATTGGTTTGGATTGGTTTGGATTGGTTTGGATTGGATTTGGATTGGTTTGGATTGGTTTGGATTGGTTTGGATTGGTTTGGATTGGATTTGGATTGGATTGGATTGGTTTGGATTGGTTTGGATTGGTTTGGATTGGTTTGGATTGGTTTGGTTGGTTTGGTTGGTTTGGATTGGTTTGGATTGGTTTGGTTGGTTTGGATTGGTTTGGATTGGTTTGGATTGGTTTGGATTGGTTTGGATTGGTTTGGTTGGTTTGGATTGGTTTGGATTGGTTTGGATTGGTTTGGATTGGTTTGGATTGGTTTGGATTGGTTTGGATTGGTTGGATTGGTTTGGATTGGATTTGGTTTGGATTGGTTTGGATTGGTTTGGATGGATTGGATTGGATTGGTTTGGATTGGTTTTGGTTGGTTTTGTGTTTGGTTTGGATTGGTTTGGATTGGATTTGGTTTGGTTCGATTTGGATTGAATTTGGATTTGGATTGGATTGGATTTTGATTGAATTTGGATTGGATTGGATTTCGATTTGGATTGGATTGGATTTGAATTGGATTTGGATCGGATTCGGATTTGATTCGGATTGGATTTAAATTGGGTTTGGATTGAGCTTTGATTGTGTTTGGTTTTGTTTTGATTGTGTTTGGATTGGTTTGGGTTAGATTTGTGTTAGATTGGTTTGGATTGGTTTGGATTGGTTTGGATTGGATTTGGATTGGTTTGGATTGGTTGGATTGGTTTGGATTGGTTGGATTGGTTTGGATTGGTTTGGATTGGTTTGGATTGGTTGGATTGGTTTGGATTGGTTTGGATTGGTTTGGATTGGTTTGGATTGGTTTGGATTGGTTTGGATTGGTTTGGATTGGTTTGGATTGGTTTGGATTGGTTTGGTTGGTTTGGATTGGTTTGGATTTGGATTGGATTTGGATTGGTTTGGTTGGATTGGTTTGGATTTGGATGTGGATTGGTTTGGATTGGTTTTTGATTGGTTTGATTGGATTTGGATTGGTTGGATTGGTTTGGATTGGTTTTGATTGGTTTGGATTGAATTTGATTTTGAGTTGGATTTAGATTGGATTTACATTGGTTTGTGTTTGGTTTGGTTGGTTTGGATTGGTTTGGATTGGTTTGGATTGGTTTGGATTGGACTTGGATTGGTTTGGTTTGATTTGGATTGGTTTGGATTGGTTTGGATTGGATTGGGTTGGTTTGGATTGGTTTGGATTGGTTTGGATTGGATCTGGATTGGATTTGGATTGGATTCGGATTCGGTTGGATTTGGATTGGTTTGGATTGGTTTGGATTGGTTTGGATTGGTTTGGATTGGTTTGGATTGGTTTGGATTGGTTTGGATTGGATTTGGATTGGTTTGGATTGGTTTGGATTGGTTTGGATTGGTTTGGATTGGTTTGGATTGGTTTGGATTGGTTTGGATTGGTTTGGTTGGATTTGGATTGGTTTGGTTGGTTTGGATTGGTTTGGTTGGTTTGGTTGGTTTGGATTGGTTGGATTGGTTTGGATTGGTTGGATTGGTTTGGATTGGTTTGGATTGGTTTGGATTGGTTTGGATTGGTTTGGATTGGTTTGGATTGGTTGGATTGGTTTGGATTGGTTTGGATTGGTTTGGATTGGTTTGGATTGGTTGGATTGGTTTGGATTGGATTTGGATTGGATGTGGATTGGTTTGGATTGGTTTGGATTGGTTTGGATTGGTTTGGATTGGTTTGGTTGGATTGGATTGGATTGGTTTGGATTGGTTTGGTTGGTTTGGATTGGATTTGGGTTGGATTTGGATAAGATTGGGATTGGATTTTGATTAGATTTTGATTGGATTTGGATTGGATTTGGATTAGATTTAGATTGGATTTGAATTGGATTTGGAATTAATTTGGATAGCATTTGGATTTGGATTCGATTTGGATTGGATTTAATTTGGATTGGGATCGGATTTGGATTGGGCTTTGATTGGATTTGGGTTGGATTTGTATTAGATTGGGATTGGATTTGTATTAGATTTTGTTTGGATTAGGATTGGATTTGGGTTGGGTTTAGATTGGATTTGGATTGGATTTGGATTGGATTTGGATTGGATTTGGATTGGATTTGGATTGGATTTGGATTGGATTTGGATTGGATTTGGATTGGATTTGAATTGGATTTGGATTGGATTTAGATTGGATTTGGATTGGATTTGGATTGGATTTGGATTGAATTTGGATTGGATTTTGATTGGATTTGGATTGGATTTGGATTGGATTTGGATTGGATTTGGATTGGATTTGGATTGGATTTGGATTGGATTTGGATTGGATTTGGGTTGGATTTGTATTAGATTGGGATTGAATTTGGATTAGATTTTGATTGGATTTGGATTGGATTTGGATTAGATTTAGATTGGATTTGAATTGGATTTGAATTGGATTTGGATTGGATTTGGATTAGATTTGGATGGGATTTGGATTGGATTTGATTTGGATTTGGATCGGATTTGGATTGGATTGGGTTTTGATTGTATTTGGATTGGATTTGGGTTGGATTTGTATTAGATTGGGATTGAATTTTGATTAGATTTTGATTGGGTTTGGATTGTATTTTGATTGGTTTGGATTGGATTGGATTTGGATTGGTTTGGATTGGTTGGATTGGATTGGTTTGGATTGGTTTGGATTGGTTTGGATTGGATTGGTTGGATTGGATTAAGATTGGTTTGGATTGGATTCGGATTGGATTCGGTTGGTTTGGATTGGTTGGATTGGTTTGGATTGGTTTGGATTGGTTTGGATTGGTTTGGATTGGTTTGATTGGTTTGGATTGGTTTGGATTGGATTTGGATTGGTTTGATTGGTTTGGATTGGATTTGATTGGTTTGGATTGGTTTGGATTGGTTTGGATTGGTTGGATTAGATTTGATTGGTTTGGATTTGATTGGTTTGGATTGGTTTGGATTGGTTTGGATTGGTTTGGATTGGTTTGGATTGGTTTGGATTAGATTTGGTTTGGTTTGGATTGGTTTCAATTGGTTTGGATTGGATTTGGATTGGTTTGGATTGGTTTGGATTGGATTTGGATTGGTTTGGATTGGTTTGGATTGGTTTGGATGGGATTTGGATTGGTTTGGATTGGTTTGGATTGAATTTGGATTGGTTGGATAGGTTTGGATTGGATTTGGATTGGATTTGGATTGGTTTGGATTGGTTTGGATTGGTTTGGATTGGTTTGGATTGGTTTGGATTGTATTTGGATTGGTTTTGATTGGATTTGGATTAGATTTGGATTGTTTTGGATTGGTTTGGATTGGTTTGGATTGGTTTGGATTGGTTTAGATTGAATTTGGATTGGATATGGATTGGTTTTGATTGGTTTGGTTGGTTTGGGTTGGATTTAAATTGGATTTGGATTGAATTTGGATTGGATTTGGTTTGGATTTGGATTGGATTTAAATTGGATTTGGATTGAATTTGGATTGATTTTGGATTGGATTTGGATTACATTTGTTTTGGATTGAGATTGGGCTTGGATTGGAATTGGATAAGATTTAGATTTGATTTGGATTGGATTTGGATTGTATTTGGATTGGATTTTGATTGGATTTGAATTGGATTTGGATTGTATTTGGATTGGATTTGGATTGGATTTGGATTGGATTTGGATTGGATTTGGATTGGATTTGGATTGAATTTGGATTGGTTTTGGATTGGATTTAGATTGAATTTGGATTGGATATGGATTGGAGATGGATTGGATTTGGATTGGATTTGGATTGGATTTGGATCGGATTTGGATTAGATTTGTATTGGATTTGGATTGGGTTTGGATTGGATTTGGATTAGATTTGGGTTTGATTTGGATTGAATTTGAATTGGATTTGGATTGGATTTGGATTGAATTCGAATTTGATCTGGATTAAATTGCTTTATTAGTCGATTCCGGTATTTACTGTTCTTGGTTACGAAATCGTCCATGGCCACATTCAACTTTGATTTTTTTCTCGATTATCATCATAAGAAAGTACACGCCAAAGTACATGCTTATGTTGAGTTGATTGGAAGCCTCCAAGATAATGTTTTCCAATTCATGCGTGTTGTTTTAGTTCTGGTAGTTAAGCTCTAAAAGCTCGCTCCATGGGACCGTATTTTTAAAGGATTGTATTTACCATGGATACAATACACAGTGCACTTGCACTGCAAATTTCCTCAAAATATATTTTTAAACAAACCACAAACTTTCAATCGATCCCATAATTGACTGAAATTTCAACACTCATATTTTTAATTAGCTCCGTACAAAACTTCATCTTGCAGATTCACCGACAAACGTTGACTGGGTTACTGCAAACTTTCTCCTAGAAGAGCTAGTAACATCATTCGGAACTATCTCCGGTGAAGAGAAACTTCGTCTCAGAATGAGGCACATTTATTAAACTAGAATCCGGGCTTCCCTTTCGAAACTGGAGCAGGCAGTGTGCTGTGCTACCATTTCCTTGCCACACTCTTTGGAATAAAGTCATTTTTGCTCCTCTCGCTTCACTGACGGTTTCTTCAAACGACTGAGGGAGAAGTGAACCGTTTTCAATATCATTTCCATTTTCATAAGCTCTATTAGATTAAGACATTAATGAGAGTCAATTGATTTTTACCACTTTCTTTGCAACCTAACTCACTTCCGCTGCCGCAAGAATCCTAGGGAGACGACCCATACGGTCGTTTATGGTCTATCATTGGGGGAGCTTGTGCAAAAACGGTTAGAATCCTACTGAAAGTAGAAAACTACGTAACTCTTAACAGGCGTTTTGTTTCTTCGCAGGTTGAATAACCTTGATCTTGAAATGTCAAATAAATCAAATGTCAGATATAATAAACCAAGAATCTTGCATTTTTGAAAATCAGAAATTCCTATAATCAAGGTTCTTCAAAAAACCCAAAGTTTGCATTTAAGTCCACAATCTTTGACCTGAAACCTAGACAAATTATTTAAATGTGATTAAAGAATAGCTTAATACACTAATGTGCTCTAACAACTCTTTTTTGGTAATTAACAGATAGTACATCGTATTTATACTCTTACTATCAATAACGAAAATCATAACTTTTTTTATGAACCAAACAAAACTGTTTCGGTGTGTCCGTCTTACTCCAACCTCCTGTTTTGGAAGCGAGAGCGTGTTTCCCTCGTTTTCGCCTGAAGCTGAACGAGCAAAGAATCAACAAAAGTGTGATAATTGACTTAATAACCACGGTTCCTTCCCGATAAAACTGAAGAAAAGAATGCGAACGGTTATCGGGTCTACCCATTGAATTTACGGAGGTGGTGATCAATTTCAGGAATTAGGAATTAATATATATATATATATATATATATTACCGCTAAAGCTCATTGAATTACATGAGTCTCCCGGATTCGGGTGATACATGGGCCTCTTCGCCATGTCAAGTTGCTCAAATGGGCTAGTCTAGACTCCATATTTATCTCCACCGGTGCTTCTTTCCCTCAGGACCGTCCGAAAATGACTGCTGGCGGTGGGGTGACAGACAAGGTTGTATAATCCATTCGGATATAGATTCACATTCGGGGGGGGAGTGAGTAGAGGGTGTTAGATTCGAAGGCGATTTGCTGCCTTTTGTTCTTGAATTTGTGTCTTCCTTTTGTCGTCGTCTTGAGTAGAAAATTCCGGGTGGTAAAAGTGCAATAAAACCAAAGGAGAGTCGTTCCATCTTTGGTACATGTGTTGTGAGGTAGCTATGGCTGAACTATGAGAACCAGTGAAGCCATGATTACACACCATGGAAAGATGGTAACGAAGAAAGAGCATAACATCCACATCCACACATACATACGGAAACGTCCTATTTTAGTGCTCATAAAAGAAGTTAATTTTCTCAAGTGTTGGATGATAAAACTATCAGTAAATCACTTCCACTTTTATGCACTTGAGCACAAGATTATCGTGAATGGTAGATGTGTTTGACTGGAGTTGGAGTCACTTGGAACAGGCTATGGCAACTAGAGACGAGCAATCCGAATTCGTCGACAGTCGCCAGAGGCGCATCCACGTTCCAATTCGTGGGTACAACAAATAGTAAAAATGTGTGTGGTGTTGAGAAATCGATGCACATTATATTATATATAAAAAATTGTAAAAATTAAAAATCTGGACTTCCTGTCATTCCAGACATTTTCTTCAAATAAATTGTGAAATTTTCATCGATTTTCAGAACAAATATTGCTCTTTCAATAAGCATGATTGTACTAAAAGTTGCTTGGTGCTCTATTCATCAAAACGATGATCAATATAGGAGAAAGGGAAGAAAATCAATTCGACCACCTTTGCTACCAGACGGATAGTAATGTCTAGGAAGTCGTCTAAATATTTAATTTTACGACGGTACTTCGTAAGGATTAAAGACGAGAACCGTGTTTCACTCAAACGCGCTCTCAATGCACATTAAAAAACGATAGCGCGCCCACTCATGAGTTTCTTCTACTAAGCGATAACACGTTTTTAACGTATTTTAACGCGGATTTTTCAACAAGTTTTTTTTTGTTACGTAGTGGACGAAAATTATGTTCCTCAACTGCACGATCCACCAAGCAATAATTATTCAACCTCATTGTCTCGTGACTGGTTAAAAAAATAACTCACACATTTTCGTCCAAAGGCTGCTGAACACTCTATAAATTAGTTAGAGAACGCCCATCAAATAAGGTAGGGGAAACTTTGGGCAATTATAAGCTAGATTATGTTTCTAAAATTATTGTTGTAAATGTTGTCTCAACCATCATGTATAAGAAATTAAAGATTCTTAAGTTTTGTTCATTCAATCTTTTATTCCTTCACCTTTGACATTTTTAGAAATTTCTATGGATTGTAGCTTATCCACTACCAGGAAATTTTATGATCGTCAAATAATCTTTTGGGGAGTACAGAACCCCTCGCAGACCAGATGTTATGCGGGCTTGAGAATATTTGTGATTTAATAGTCCTTTCAGGTTTCTACAAAACTTTTTCCCATGGACTTCTAATAATCCTAATAATAAGTTAAACTGCTTATTATAGAAATCCGACCAACGACAGTTCACAGATTTTGGTGAAATTAACCGAAATCCCAACAGCATAACTGTTCGGTATTTATTTCCCCAATTTTCTGCGATATTTTCCTTTAAGCAACTGACATAACCACGTAAAATCTGTAAAATTATTTTCCGAACAGTTCTGCTGTTGAGATTTTGGTAAAATTTCACAGAAATCATTTATTCTAAGTGTGTACTCAGTAAGTATTACGACTTCGGCGTACCCATCCTTATCAGTTTTCACCAACAAGGCGTCGCCTCTGTCCTTAGCTTTCTTCCGCTTTACCATACTGACCAGCTGCCAGGGATTTTCGGTCCCTTGTGCCGGTGGCACCGGTCGGATGGTACCCTCTTGCGGCCCGGCGACTTGCGTCTGGTTGGTGCCTTTCGGCCTTTTTGGGCCGAGAAGTAGTCTTCTAGGGTCGACGCCCTTCGTGCTCCTCTGCACCCCGATCTGCTCCGTCCAGACGACGTTTGACCTTTATGATCGCACGTTGTTTGGCTCTGCTTTGCCGGATTGCTGCCTGAGCCGTTTGGGGTTAGGGGCAGTCTTTTCTTCATTGGCCGTCAGGACGAAATCAATCGCCTCTTGGGCCATGGTCACTCCTCCAAGGAAGGAGAAGGCATCGGTTTGGGGTCCTTTGCCGGCCTTCTCTCTTCCCACAACCCGCTTGAAAAACGCATCCTGTTCTTGTCTTGCGACTCGAACACCCTGGCGGAGCATCCGAAGGTTCTGTTTCAGTACCTTGATGGTGTTCTGCCTTGCGCTCGCGAACTCGATGGTATCATCGGTGACCACCCGCATCCCAGGTAGTTGCCCGCCGAGCGTGCTGATAGGGCCATACCCCATAACTGCTGGAGAGACTGTGGTGCTGCAAGTTGCAGTCTCCGTCACTCCGCTCTCCGCCTCCTTGGCAAAGGGCTTTACTACCTCCGTGCCTAACGCATCGTCAAAAGAATTATTTTTGTATTCACTCATTTTTATTGGGTGGCAGAATTGGACAGTGTGCTACAATGCCCGCCACTGATTAGGGCACGGAAGACAGCCTAGCCATAAGTCCACTCGCCGTTTCGAGTCAGTGTCACCTGGCTCTACTAAGAGAGTATGTAAGACTGCCTGCCCGGGCTTTCACAACATTACGATATCCAAGACAAGGTCCGTTAACACGTGGTCAGAATGCCATATAATCAGGATCTCACTGCAATTGATCCTGTTGTGCCAATTGGCACTCCCTGGGATCCTGTGCGCTTTGAGCGGCACACGGTCGCTTTGATAAGGCCTGCTTGCGGACACATGCAGTTTTTTAGCAGTTTAATAGAGCCCACTGCCAAGCCTCACCACGTCCTAAACAGGCCCCCTAACTCGCAGAGGCATGTTAAGGTGGTTATACAACAAAGTCACAAATCGGCCATCTTGGAACCCACGTGCTTTAGCACGAATTGAGAGAACCACAACGTCCACGGGGTTGAAATATCCGTAGATCGTTTGCTAACTCGTGCTAAATAATCGACATTAATTTCAGCATTGTACAAAAATTATTACGCTTGATTTGATCTTTGACCGATGCTAACTAAAGCATGAATCGGGTACCTGGGACTCCCACAATACCCGCGGCAATAGCAGCAAACGTATTTAGGGTTCAATTTTCATTTTTTAAATTTATAAAGCAATGATAGAAAAAATCGAAACGTGCTCACCAGTTGAGTTCATCTACTATCAAGATGGCTCCAGTTTCGAACAGGACGCATCAGGAATATCCGAGAGACGATATAATTTCAACGCTTCTCATCCTTCATTGCTTCCATCGGAACTAAGCTGCAATACCCAACTGTGGCCAATATGACAGCTGCGAAGGTTCTCATGTAGTTCGTAGCCAGGGATGCCAGGGGATATTTTCAAATGTCTTCGCAGATGAGTAAAAATGTCTTCAAATGTCTTCAATATCAAAATTATGATATCAGTGAAAAAATTTCAAAATCCAATAGATTTGTAATTTAAATTATCTCCTTGTTTTATGTATCGTTCATTTTTACACACTCAAATTATTAGAATTCAAGAGAATATTCTTTTAAATCTTCATGAGTAAGGGAAATGACTTGCTCTTGGATTTTCTAATGAGTCTTTAAATATAATTCCAACGGTTTTTTCGAACTGAATTTCCTTGTGGAATTCTTCTGAATTTATTTTTGAAGAATTGCCTGTAGGGATTCGGAAAAATTCACCGTGAAATACCTGAAGAAACTTCCATAGGATTGGAACATCCAAAGAATTTTCTGAAGGAACTTTCAGATAAATTTCTGAAAGAACTTCCGGATGCTGAAATGCTAATGGAACTTCCGGAGGAATTACAGGATAAATTCCGGAGGGATTTTCTGGAAGAATTAATGAAGGATTTTTCTGAAGAATTCCTGGAGGATTTGTAACGGTCAGATTTTTGTAAATATTAAATGTGTTTCTGTATATATGTGAATGGGCGAAAATTCCATTCAAAATGTTTAAATGTTTAACTGTCCCTTAGCATAGGCAACAAGCCATAAATTTTTGCCCAATCTTTCCTTGGGCGAGTTTAGTTGTCGCCTCGAAAGGTTGGAAAGGGACGGCAGCAGGTCCAGCGCACCGAGTTATCCTTCGGAATTGTGCAATCACGAATGTGCACGAAGAAATTTCGGGAAATGGCGAATCTCAGGATTGTCCGGGATTCACTTTCCTTAATCTGAGGGAACATAGATTCTGCCATTTCGTCTGTGAACAGCCAGTATATAGGAAGTGTGCGCGTTTGTAATTTATTCGTTTTTTCTATAAAGTATGTTAAATATAGTGACGTTAAGTGCATGTGATTAATTAAATATTTGTTCGTCCTTAGATTAGAAGTAAAGTGTGCGTAGTTAGGAATTGTGTGCGATAATTGAGTTAAAACCAACGAGATAAGGTAACGTGCTCTATATGTGCTGTGCTGTGCTTGTGCTAAGTGTTCTGTTTAGCCGTTTGGCCATCTAATTCGTAGTAACCTCACTCGCACCCAAGCGTGCGAATTCCTTTCCCTCCACGGACGAAAGCCTTCCCAGCAACCGTCAACCCGCTGGAAGCGGACGATCCGTCAACAAATCGTCCGGGCGAGGCCTGGGGGACCTCCACTTGGACAGGGTCCATAATTCGGTCCGTCTATCGTACCGCCAACCGCCATCAAAAGCTGCTACCGCGTGTCGCCATCGCTGCATCGCCGCTTTTAGAGTGGGCAAGCCCACCGCCATCGTCCAAGCAGGCGCTTGGCGTCATCGTCGCCGCTCGAGACGGGCACATTGACCTGCCCGTAGGTCAACGACTGGGCCGGTAAGCCATCAGAATCCGGTGAGTCCATCCAGTGGAAGTTTTCTTTTTGTGGAGTGGGGCGTCCGCTGAGGGCGCCTCGGAGTTGTTGTTTTTTGTCCAGTCAAAAGACTGAAGGAATGTGCCCATAAAGCCATTCACAAAAATTGGTGACACCGTGAAGCGTGCGTGACGAATTGCCGCCGCTAGAACTTCTTGTCACCAGGAGCGCAGACTAGCCCACCAATGCGCTGCTAGAAAAGTGACGTCGCATCAAGAACACAAATAGCACGTGAGCACAAGAGAGTTAGACAGGGAGAGAACAAGCACACATAGTAGGGACAGAGAAGAGAGGACGAACACAAAACCAAACATGAATGAGAAAATCTAAAATGTAAGAATCAAACCAAATACATGTAATCGAAAAGCTAAATATGTCTCTCTTATAATAAATGTAGTTCTGTCCCAATTCCCTGCTGTTTGATTGATTTATATGTGTTTTACGTCACTTCGCGTTTGTTTGTTTCGAGTCCCGTCCTCCACCATATGGGAGTGTGACGTAGGGGCAGTCAGACCACCTCCTATCTGTTGTTTATTGCGCGACGATCGGTGGATCTCCGATGATGAGATGTTGCGAGCAGCATAGCCTGTTGCATCGCATTTGAGTATGGGTGGATCCTTACCGAAATCTCTGAGTGCCTTCTGGTTGTATGAGGAAGTTGCGATAATTAGGGTAAACCCGTTCGGTCGTTGGTTCGCTAGCTAGCTGAAACGATCCGTAAAATTCCTTTCGAGGAAATTAAATGGACTCGCCCTAAGGAGAGTCTCGTACGGGCAATAAATCTGCACACGTGGTTTCCCCGTGGAGTGGCGCTTAAGCCACGTGTTTGAGGGCGGATCGCTCCTTGCCGGCTACAGATTTTCCTGAGGACTTCCTGAAGGATTTTCCTGAGCAATTACTGAAAGGGTTTCTGAAGAAATGTCTGAAGAAACTTCCGGAAGAACTTCTGGATAACTTTCTGGAGGAACTTCCTGAGGTATTGCTCAGGAATATTGCACAGGAATTTCCGAAAGAATGACTGGAGGAAATATCAGAGAAACTCCAGAGTATAGTTCAAGAGGTATTATTGGAGAATCTTTCGGCAACATTCTCGGAGCATCATCAAGAGGAATTCCTGGAGAAACTTCCGGAAGGATTCTTAGAGGAATTTTCGAAAGAATGCCTGCAGGAGCTTTGTGAGCAATTCCTGGAAGATCTGCTGGAGTAAGTCGTGAAAGAAACAAACTGAGGAATTTCTGAGGGAGCGACTGGAGGATTTTCCGACGGAATTCTTGGAAGATCTAAAGGAGAAATTTCTGGGCGAACTTATGGCGAACTAGCTGCTAGAGGTACTTCCAAAGGAAACTGGAGAAATTTTCGGAAAAATCTCCAAAAAAATTGCTGCACGAATTCCTGGAGGAATTTCATGGAAAATTTCAGAAAGAATACCAGAGATGTATTTACTGGCGAAATTCTTAGAGGGATTCCCAGTTAAAATACTGGAAGAGTGCCCAAAAATATTTCTTGGAAAAATATCAAAGGAATTCAAGGAACAATTCAACAAGGGACTGTAACGAGTTTACCCTGAACTTTCTACTGAGTCTTTAATAAAAATTCTGGCTGTTTTTTTTTAGGAAATTCCCCTGATTTTTTTTTCAGAATGTTCTCCTGAACAAATAAAAATAATTTACGGTGGCTATTCTGAGAAACATCCATTTAACTCCAGAACAATTTCAATTTCTTGTCGACACTCGTAAGAATTTTCTGTGGAAACTAAAGAAAATTTTCTGGGAAAATTAAAATAATTTCCTGTGAAAATTTTCGTAAAAAGAAGAGACATCCCTTAACTTTCAAACAGAACTGAAAGACAGAAAGACAGACCAATTTAGACAAATTTCTTGTGGAAATAAACATGAATTCTTTGTAGGAGTTCAGATGATTTTCCTGCAAGAACTTAGAAATAATTTTGTGAAAATTAAGATGAATTTCTCGTTTAAATTTTTGGGGAATTCCTTCATTGCCAATACCTACTGAAATTATTATAAATTTTCAAAACAATTTGAAAAGAATTTCCAATTCCATTTCTCTTGAAATTTTATGAGAAATTCCTTTTATGGGAAATTCTCTTTATTTTACACGATTTTTTGGGCCCCAAATAAAGAATCGATAATTTCTTTCAAAGAACGATGAAGTTAATCTTCCTGAACGCGTCAGTTTTCCATTCGACTCAAAAATCGAAAGGAACATTGTTTAATTTGAAATTTAAATGAATAGATGAAAAATGCTTCCTCAACATTTTCGGTCTTGTTTGACGTACGGAATAATATGATTCAAACGAACTAGCAAAACACCGCAGGGCACTTGACTCAACCTTTGACAGTTAAAATATGGGCCTGACGTTTTGGGCTGATGGTTCATTCGTTCTGAAATGTTGCAAAGCTCAAAATTTGCCTTAATATGTCTTAAAAAAAATATTATTTTTACTGTTTTAGACTTTCACCAGAATTTTTATAACTTTGGTTAAAGTATTTCTGGCTATCGTTTGCAATCATAAACGAGATATGGCTTTGAAACCCAATTCTCCTTATTTTACACGAATTGATATTTTAAAACGAATTTTCATTAATTTTTTTTTAAATCCACTGAAAAATCATCGAGTTCTTCAAAATTTATTCTTTTTCTCGACGGTTATTCTGGGAATACCGAAAAGATCAGATGAATTATAAATAAATTTAAGAAAAATTGTTCTAGCCCAACAACTTATAGTAAAGTTCTTTTTTGCCATTTGAAATAAATTAGATCGGTCATTGCGTTCTGATACAATGATCGAAACATCTTTTTAGCAGACACGTCGAAAACGCCACCGCTACCAAGGAAAATTTAAACGAATGCTGCCATCGGAAGTTTTTTAACCAGCACATAACTAAAATGTGTTGCAGTTGTCAACCTTATCAACCGGCTAGTGTAAATGTGTTTTTACGTTTGAAATTTTATGAAACATTAGTCTGTTATGTATAACTTTTGAAATATTCATATGATCTGCATATAGAAGTCACATTATTTATAAGTTAGTCATCAAATTATATTTTCTATTCGCTGGCGATTGTCTTCAAGTATCTTATTTAAATAAGAAGGTAAATCTGCAAAATGTCTTCATGAAATAAATGTCTTCACAGGGATTCAAATGTCTTCAAATTGAAGACATGTCTTCAAATCTGGCATCCCTGTTCGTAGCAAACAAAAGATATTTTAGTTACCAGATAAAGATTGACGCTGTCGTCGCTGTCCAGAACATCTTTTGCTGGCGAGGATAGGGGATCTAAATGTCAGTGTAGGAAAAATACATACGATTTGACAGTTGTGTACCACACATGTTTCGGACAGCAGAACGAAAGGGAACCGAAGCGACAATCTTTATTTGGTAACTAAAAAATCTTTTTAGCAAACCAATCCTGTCTCTATATACTTAGAATTGCTTCTGCATTCACTAACAACTTCTGATATCGTCGATAATAAGTTCTCCGCTGAAGATAGCGGGTATGCCATCTGCTAGAGCTGGTTGTATTGTTGCTATTGTCACTGCTGTAGCTCTTGCATTATTTGTAGATGGAGAAACTGATGTGAACTGCATTTGGCAGGAGGTAATTTTGGGGTTGCACATCCTTCCCCCAATATCCTCCGTATAATACATTTTCGACACTTTCCGATTACGATTCGTTACTGAAATACGGCACTTTTACTGGATATTGAGTTGTTCAAATTATTTTTGGCAGAGGAAAAAACTGTTGTTTTGAAAAACACGCCTGTTCGAGGCAAAGACTGCTACGATATTTTTCTGGAGTAGAAAACCGTGTGGTGAATTTGAAATTCTGGCTTAATTGTATAATCATTTAAACGCACATTTAGTTTTTTTTTTTCTAATTGTTTGGTTCTAATCTGCGGCACGGCATACAAAATACAAAACAGGATCAGCATGTATGTAAACATTCATTTTGAATGAAAACATGTGACGTCGTTGCTTCGCACAAGCTGAACCGAGACGATGATCTACGGCTTCAGCATGCCTACTTTTGTACTCCCCCATGTGGCGATAAAATATGCGACACTATCGAAGTTTCATTTTCCTTACGAGCCTACCATGTTTTCTATATACCGCGATCTGGGGTAGAACTTGCAAAGAGGAAATAATGTAACGTCATCTGCTGCCAGTCACCTGCTGTCTGTCACGTACTATCAGATGCAGCCATTAACTTTTTTGTGTGGTATCTCTTAAATAGAATATGTACCGCATGATTTTTGTTTTATGAAGACCTTTTCATTTTAACGTGTTCCAAAAGAGCCGGGTAGCATAATAACACTTTCATTGTGCCTGTAATGGGAGTTAGGTGAAGCAGTCGAAAATGCATGGTTAACTGTGATGAATCATACTTGACAAGTAGAACGCAAAAAAATAGGTTTGAAGAATGCCTGTCCACAGTAATCAATGTTACTTTCGGTGTACCGCAAGGTTCACATCTTGGTCCATGACTCTTTATTTTGTTCGTCAATGATGTTGAGCAGGCACTGAAACATATTGTGGGTTTTGAGTAAGTTACCATCAGCGTGTGATTATACATTAACACTTCAGCGTGTCGATCAGTGCGCAGCAAGCCATGACTCGAGCCTTCTGATCAGACCTCCGCGGCGTGCACACGCACCCACGGAGAGCTGCTGTCATAACAATTCGCTCCGGCCAATTTGGGGCTACACATTTTGGCGATCCTGCCAGGTTATTTGTTGGATCCTGACGCTGATTTCAAAAGGTGAGTTGAATTCAATTTGTTAATGTGCTAATGTGTTTTTGAAAAAATGATAAAATTGATTGATAAAATTTTTGATGATTCAAAAAAACACAAGGCAATGGGTTTATATTGCTACAAAACGCGTCTGGAAAAACGCTGCAAAATGGATTGTGGTTTGAAAATTACAAAGCGCGTCTGGAAGACCGCTAGAAAATGGATTGTGGTTTGGAAAATCACAAAGCGCGTCTGGATGACCGCTGGAAAATGGATTGTGGTTTGAAAAATCACAAAGCGCGTCTGGAAGACCACTGGAAAATGGATTGTGGTTTGGAAAATCAAAAAGCGCGTCTGGAAGACCGCTGGAAAATGTGGAATTCCATTTTATTTACAAGAAAATACATTAAAGTACACAGAACGTTGACATTGAACCATGAACCGACTGAAAGATTTAATCAGGTTCGAGATTTGGGTGTGATACTTGATTCTAAACTATCTTTTGTTGATCACTTCAACAACATTATTTATGAAGTAATGAACATGTTTGGGTTTATCAAAAGATTTAGTTTACATTTTAACGATCCATACGCAATAAAAACATTGTACGTCGCATATGTGAGGCCTATTTTTGAATATTGTACGATAGTGTAGGCCCGCATATAAACCGCATTGAATCAGTACAAAAACAATACATTTCTATTGTTTGCCTGTTTGCCTACATTGAACGATTATGAGGCACGACGTATGTTAATAAATATTGATGGACTTCAAAAGCGAAGGGAATTTGCAATGATAGTTTTTGTAAATGATGTTATAGCCAAGTATCTTATACGGAAATTCTAGAAAACTTAAATTTCAGCACACCAGCTCGTCCTCTTAGAAATAGACATTTATTTTACATACACTATTAAAAGTGGCAAAAATGGGACGTGAACTGAAGTGTTTTCCATTTTCATCCGTCATATTTCCTATTCTCATTAAAAATTAATTGAAAAATTCTTAAAAATTGATGGATGGAATACTAATTGTAGTGATCCTTTGTAAAATTTAGTGATTTTTATTGTGCTAATGAAGTTTGTGTCAAGTGAGGAGGAGAATCTTCATCAAGAATTCATTACTCAACTCAATAAATCGCTGGCTTCAACTTTCGCTGTTTTATTTATCGAGGAGATAGTGAAGGACACTTTCTCAAGCCAACAAATGTGATGTCGAGATAGAAATTTCAATTCATGACTGACGAGCCAAAGAAGCTGAAGTATAAAACGGACCCATGAATTTGGTGAGCAAGCTCCATTTGTTTCCATTAACCCTCTAAGACCCAAATGTTCGTATTTACTCGAAACCACTTTTTTTATATTAATCGATTTGTCTACTCGGACGTGAATTTCCGTCGTTTTGGAAGCCGTATGTAATTTTTAAATATTCTTGTAATAAATTCGAGACCTGAGAAAGTATCACGTATCACCATATAGATCTCCATTACATCGGTTTAGTTGTGGATGAATTCTAAGCTAATAAATATTTACCTTCCAAAGCGATTCGAATTTAAACACCAAACTAATTTTCAACATTTTTTTAATTACTGAGATTCTCCAATTTAGCTTTAACTTACTTTGAATCACGCATTTAAGTCTATATTATTGAACAAAATCAAAATGAGTCATGAATTATGGTTATTTGGAAACTTAATAAATAAATACGATACCCCGTCTTGGGTTTAGAGGATTAATTATATTTTAAATTTAATGTATTATCCACTTGTATATTACTAAATACGTACAGGGCATCGTTTGCTACTATTGCCGCGGATATTGTGGGAGTCCCAGGTATCCGGTTCACGCTCTAGTTGGCAACGGTGGCTCTTCTCGACCTTCTACTCCCTGAGTAGTCAGTACGAATAAGGGCGTCCTTGTGATGTTTTGCTGTACCTGTTATGGATAGCTAGTGCATCCCCAACCCCTTACACTCTCTGAAGACACCCTTCTTCCTTCAGCAGTGATTCCTTTTTACAGCACTAGTGTTCATAACCAAGAGGGCGCCATTACGGAGCATGAGATATGATCAAATTATTCGTAGTACTACTTGAACAACACCCCCGGCTGGGTGAGGGATAGAGGATGACCCACACACACACATACACTATTAAAAATGCCAAAAATGGACCTTTGAACAAATTGATGTCTTGCTATAACACCTATTGCGATACAATTGATGTAACAATAAGTAAATCTATGCTTAAAAAATGTTTCTTTTCACTTTATGTATAAAAAGTTTTTTTTATCAATAAAAAATATACCTATTACGTACTATTGTTAATTAGTTAAGAAGGTCTACAAATGTTTGACGACAATAAATACAAAATACAAAATACAAAAGAAGAACAAATATTAAACCTAAAACCTCATTTTTAGAACATACTTTCCTTCGTAATTATAAAGTACTTTACGGTATTTCCTTTCTAGACATTTATCACTGTTTAGAACAATTTTATTTGGGAATCAGAAATATGGGGTTAAATAAATTTCTTTAAGAGACTATTATGTATTTCATGCAGGATCAGTTGATTGCAATTGTTGTCATTGTTTGCTGAAGCGTAATTATTCCCCAGGAAGTCCTTCTTGGAATCGAAACGAATTTCTTCGAGGTTCTGCTTACTATTAATTTCAATTTCTTCAATCAGTCGTGCTTTTTCTAACCAAATGCATCAAACGTACAAGTTGGAGTGCCGTCTTTAATGTTATATGTATTGCAAATTGTTAAGGCTCAAGGCTCCATAACTCTGTTTTGAAAATTAATGACGTTATTGCTTGTTAGTATTGGTGAGGCAACTAGTACGAAAAAGTGACGAAAATTTGAGGTGGGTGAAAATGGGGTGGTAAAAGCTTGTCAGCTGCTACATAATGTTGCCAGCTGCAACAAAATGTTTACTTTAGAGTATTTATGAAATATTTATTATATGGAAACTTATTTTAAAATTCTTCATACACCACTGGGCTTTCAACATACAGTGTTGGTGAAAGTACAGTAAAACACTTTGATTCTCCGAATATTTACATTTTATCCGGTAAAATTTCGTGCACCGAGCACATTGAGACAGTTTCCCAAATTAATGTAAGACGAAATTATGTCTTTTTTATTCTTCATCCGCAGACTGTTTGTTTGCTGCTGCGTGAGTCTCGTGCCATCCATCCACACTTTCTTGTGCGCAGTGCAAATAAAACAGAATCGAGTTGAATTAGGCTGTGGCACACAGCTTTGAAAGAGTGCTAGCCACAGATACTGATTTATTAGTTCTAATCTGAAAAATGAGTAAGGAATAATGAAATGTATATTTGCCACCAAAACCGATTATATGTTTTATTATAATTATTATACGAAAACATTGATTGTGGGGGGAGAACACAGTAAAAGTATGCGCTGTCGTCTGCTTGGTCGTGGCTGCTGCTGCGGCTGCCGTGGTTTTATTTTTTTTTGACTGCATGGTAGGATGAATGGTACGGTTAAATTAAATGTCAACCATTCTCCACCCTGCCAACAGAAGCTTGCATAATCTTTTCTTTTTTCTGGTCGATTTGATTAATTCGACAAACCGCAATAATTATTTGATTAAACAAATCTGGCAACGATGAAATGATGATTCTTTTCTTGTATATGCATAAAGTTGTTTTCGTGTCGACTAGCATATTCGATGTATTGTTTCAATATTTCTAAGTTGCTTTGCCGAGATTTTGAGCGCACTATTTCACCTAATGCGGTAGTGAATTTGGGTGTTCCGAATTTTGCGACATTCACAATACGGCCGTCAAATTTGTCTCTCACTTCAAATTTTTTAAAGCAGTTTTCGTTGGTTTTTCGACATGAAGTGAAGAAATTGGTGTTCAACATCAAAGACAAAAGTGAAAGTTAGGTAGTGAATTATGTTTAGTTGTGATAAAATAAAGAAAACGGCGAGAAAAGAACAAGTGAAAAACTGAGTGCATGTTCAAAATAAGTGTATGCGTGTGTTTCAATCGTTCGGAGTTGGTGTGTGTACAATTAGTATACGAAAATTTGTCTAGGAAAAAAGCAGTTTTAAGCGCTTTTCAGTCAAATAATTAATAATTAATTAGCTAGGTGAGTGAAAAACGCATATGAAAATACCATGAATATACGTTGACAGAGGTAAGTTGGTGAATAGCAGTGAAATATTGAATTTTGTCTAAAATTGCATTAGTATTAGTGCGAATGAGAACAAAATCATCTTCATCATCAAATTGATTACGGTTTATAGAGCCTTAAATCAGTATTCAGTTTAAGTCCAGGCTACGATCTCTATAAATGATAAAGAATCAGTCCTCTTTGAATTTTGGATAATGTCAAAATTTAGATAGATTTAATCTATTGGACATTATTTAAGTGTTTGTGTTCGAACATAAGCGTGGACAGGTTTTACGTCTGTCATAAGACGAGTTTATACAATCCCATTGAATTCCACCACTTAAATGTATCTTGACAGATACGTATTTCGACCTCAACAGTAAGGCCGTCTTCAGTGTCTCGTACTTGACTCGACTTTCTACGGTTTTACGTCTTTTTCACGGAAAACTGTGGTTAATTACACATACAGGTTTGTTTTTGTTGATCGATCATCATTCCACCTTTCGCAGGTGTCAATTACTTATTTACCCATCCCACATTATTCCGTCTGCAATATTTCCTCCCGAAGACTGCTTAGGGAAAATTTACATTACCACCAGCGCGCCAAACGACAGCAACCGAGCACAACAAATCTCGCTACATTGAACGATTTATCTCGGAAACATCGCGGCACATATCATTTCGAGCGAGCGAGCGCGCGCGTACGGATAATAAACACCCACTTTGGAAGGAGTAGTGCGGGAACTGTGCTGCACTGAGTAGCAAACATCGAGCAGCTGAAGTGCTCTCTGCGAGTGCTTGTTTCGCTTGATTTGCTAAATGCCGGTACATGTTTCTCGGTTTCATGACGTCTACTTCCTTCGTCGCATAGTGACCGGTCGTCGGGAAATTGTTGGATGGAAAAGGATGGCACTTTTGTCGAGTTGAATATTATAAATATTGCAGCATTGACCCTAAAAAAATCAGAACATTGCCGCCTTGCAGCTAAGTGTTTATTAAGCGAGATTTCTGATCCAAGTACCATTTATGTGTATATGTATATTATGAGGTACGAACGAATGCATTTTGACACAAATATCCTAAAGTTGACCAGTTGATCCGATTCACTATTGACATTGTTTGCTTTGGCTTTGTGGGCGCGCATCTTATCGCTATGCTACAAATGGCCCCTGATGCTAAAAAATATTAATATGTATATGCTACATATTAAAATTTTAACCAGCTAGATTAGGTATATACCCCTTCTGTGGACGTCATTCCTGCCGATATTTTCTTTCATTTCCAAGCAAACTTCTTTCGATTCAAACTGCGTTTAGTGTAAATATTTAATCAGTGATGTAGCATCGTTAGCAACCGCTCGTGGACGACGACGAATGGCGTTGGTTCGTATAGCTGGTGCGACGAGCTGAAATATCACTAGATTGGGGGGTCCCTTGTGTGCGAATTTTGCAAGACAAATGTAGTTTCGTTCGTCTCCTTCGGTGGAAAGATGGAAAGGGGTTAGGAAAAATGGTAAAAATCGTGATTTCCACTCACGAAATTTAGCTAACTTCTGGTTCGCTGCTGGTTCTGTTTTGTGTTCTTAGGAAGTGCGCGATGTCTTCTCGTTCCGATTGTGATGCATGTTTCGTATCTTGTTCGATGGTTGATGGGATCATTCATATGTATGAATGTTGTCGTGGCATGGGAAGGAAAATTAATAAATTTATTTGTGTGTGGAAGGAAATTGGAGTTCCTCTGGGAAATCCATTTGATAAATAGGAGCTCTGAAGATTTTCGCTTTGTCTTGTTTTGGTTGAGATTGTTAGCAATTGTTTGGGATTTGGAATGTGTGTTAGAGAATTTCTGCAGGATTGCTCAAGTAGGTTCATTGAAGATTTACCGTCTTGAACTATTAAATCTTATCCATGCTTTCTATCTATAGCCACAGATTAGGAATTGGTATTATTGTTCGACTTTCAGTCGATAGTAACAATTGTTTTATCAGCCGTAAATCGTTTTGTTTTTTGGGAATCGAAAAAGGAAGGTCTGTTAAATATCTATTCAAGTATGGAAAATATGAAGAGTATTGGTTTATAAATGCAATAATTTATTTCAGTATATTAAGTCTTTCTGGAACTAAAATAAACCATTATGTATTATTGTGTAGTGTCGGTGAAGGCCCGCTACTACTGGCATGGTTTGGAAAATTTCTTGTTACATTGGGCATTAAATGCTTAGATGTTTGTCACACAAACTTTCAACTTAGACCTATGGAAGTGCATTTAGATCACTAAGGTAAGAGAATGCGATTGTCGAATATACCATTAATAAAAAACGCCGTTTAAAACCTTGGTGAATGTGGCTCTGGGTACAAACTTGGGTTCAGGAAATTTTCAGATGCCAGTCAAATATGATAATCGTAAGTAGGAATGATAACCGTTAGCCGGCCATATTCATTTGTGGAATACGATGCTAGTAAAGATAGAGTAAAGATGATGATAGAAAACTCCAGTCATTCGTATGATGGTAATATAATAAATATTGCCAATGTAGATTCGTAATCCTGGTCTAAAACAAAAGAGGCAGGGCACACACTTTTCTGCTCCGGTAGGTCGTAATTCAAGTTCGATTTAACCTTGTTCCATTTGAATGCTATTAGACACGTGTAGCACCGGAGACTACCTAACGGTGGGGGAGACAGATCCTAATCGTCCTGAAAATGATATCATGTGAAATCATTTCCTTCTTCCATACCCTAATAGATAAAAGCTTCCCTACTATGGAGCGCCCCTCAAGTGCGGGAAATGGAAAGGGAGTTCAACACGAGTTGTATGATGGAATCCTCTTTGCATACACAAATAAATACAGAAACAGCCAGCAATTGGAGATCCCAACGTTGCCCATACCGGGTGGAGAAGATAGATGTCTTCTAAACATTCTGTTGACACAAACCAAACGAAGAGCATTTAAATTTAAACGGCGGTGGTCTGATCTGACGCTCCTTGAGAAAATACACCAACCGGTGTCGTTGCGTTGTCGTCGTTTCGGATGAACGGATTTGCCCCGAGGGGGCGACCAGAGTTTGCCATTGTTCACGGTTAAGTGATTTATCAACGCCTCTCTTCGGGAAGCAGAAATGTGTTGACGTTTGTGATGCCATTCAGAGTCAATTAGGTTCTAATGTTCTCGTTTAGCAGTTATTAGACGAATATTGATCTTTTGTTGTCACAATAAAATTTAGAGAAGGGGGAAAATGGAAAAGTCGACCACTGCGAGGAGATGGACTGTATGTGTGTATGTATGTATGTGTGTGCACAAAGAAAACTTAAGACGAGTTTAGTAAAATTTATCACCTCATGTTTCTAGTAATGGACTAACCATTGACCTCGATGTTGTATTTTTTTTATTCCTAGAACTCCCAGAATTGTATTTAGATTAGTCAGATTTCCAGGTAATAATACTTGCCGTTAAAACTAACTTTTAATAATTAATATAACATCGATTAAAGATATTTCATTCATTTATTTAGTTAACATCTAAACAGATAACACTGAATCAACAATTTGACGCCACAATGCACGGTTCGAGGCCGCATCTCTCCATCCTCGGATACGCCCCACTCTCGCCAGGTCGTTCTGCACCTGGTCTGCCCATCTCGCTCGCTGCGCTCCACGCCGTCTCGTACCTGCCGGATCGGAAGCGAACACCATCTTTGCAGGGTTGTTGTCCGGCATTCTTGCAACATGTCCTGCCCATCGTACCCTTCCGGCTTTAGCTACCTTCTGGATACTGGGTTCGCCGTAGAGTTGGGCGAGCTCATGGTTCATTCTTCGCCGCCACACACCGTCTTCTTGCACACCGCCAAAGATGGTCCTAAGCACCCGTCTCTCGAATACTCCGAGTGCTTGCAAGTCCTCCTCGAGCATTGTCCATGTTTCATGTCCGTAGAGGACTACCGGTCTTATTAACGTCTTGTACATGACACATTTGGTGCGGTGGCGAATCTTTTCGACCGCAGTTTCTTCTGGAGCCCGTAGTAGGCCCGACTTCCACAGATGATGCGCCTTCGTATTTCACGACTAACGTTGTTGTCAGCCGTTAGCAAGGATCCGAGGTAGACGAATTCCTCGACCACCTCGAAGATATCCCCGTCTATCGTAACACTGCATCCCAGATGGGCCCTGTCGCGCTCGGTTCCGCCCACAAGCATTTGCTTTGTCTTTGACGCATTCACCACCAGACCAACTTTTGTTGCTTCACGTTTCAGGCGGGTGTACAGTTTTGCCACCTTTGCAAATGTTCGGCCGACAATGTCCATGTCATCCGCGAAGCAAATAAATTGACTGGATCTGTTGAAAATCGTACCCCGGCTGTTACACCCCGCTCTCCGCATGACACCTTCTAGCGCAATGTTGAACAACAGGCACGAAAGTCCATCACCTTGTCTTAGTCCCCGGCGCGATTCGAACGAACTGGAGTGTTCGCCAGAAATCTTCACACAGTTTTGCACACCATCCACCGTTGCTTTGATCAGTCTGGTAAGCTTCTCAGGGAAGCTGTTCTCGTCCATAATTTTCCATAGCTCTATGCGGTGTATACTGTCGTATGCCGCCTTGAAATCAACAAACAGATGTTGCATTGGGACCTGGTATTCACGGCATTTTGAAGGATTTGCCGTACAGTAAAGATCCGGTCCGTTGTCGAGCGGCCGTCAACGGAGCCGGCTTGATAACTTCCCACAAACTCATTCACTAATGGTGATAGACGACGGAAGATGATCTTGTATATCACTTTGTAGGCGGCATTAAGGATGGTGATCGCTCGAAAGTTCTCACACTCCAGTTTGTCGCCTTTCTTGTAGATGGGGCATATTACCCCTTCCTTCCATTCCTCCGGTAGCTGTTCGGTTTCCCAGATTCTGACTATCAGTATGTGCAGGCAAGTGGCCAGCTTTTCCGGGCCTATCTTGATGAGCTCAGCTCCGATACCATCCTTACCAGCTGCTTTATTGGTCTTTAGCTGTTGAATAGCATCCTTAACTTCCCTCAAGGGGGGGGGCTGGTTGGCTTCCATCGTCCGCTGAACTGACGTAGTCATCTCCTCCGCTGCCTTGACTTTCACTGCCTGTACTCTCAGCGCCATTCAGATGTTCCTCGTAGTGCTGCTTCCACCTTTCGATCACCACACGTTCGTCCGTCAAGATGCTCCCATCCTTATCCCGGCACATTTCGGCTCGCCGCACGAAGCTTTTGCGGGATGCGTTGAGCTTCTGATAGAACTTGCGTGTATCTTGAGAACGGCACAGCTGTTCCATCTCCTCGCACTCCGCTTCTTCCAGGCGGCGTTTCTTCTCCTGAAAAAGGCGGGTCTGCTGTCTCCGCTTCCGTCTATAACGTTCCACGTTCTGCCGAGTACCTTGCTGCAGCGCGACCGCCCGCGCTGCGTCCTTCTCCTCCAGAATCTGTCTGCACTCTTCGTCGAACCAATCGTTCCGTCGACTTCGACCCATATACCCGACGTTGTTCTCCGCTGCGTCGTTAATGGCTGCTTTAACTGTACTCCAGCAGTCCTCAAGAGGGGCCCCATCGAGCTCACCCTCTTCCGGCAACGCTGCCTCGAGATGCAGCGCGTATGCAGTGGCGACATCAGGTTGCTTCAGTCGCTCTAGGTCGTACCGTGGCGGTCGTCGGTACCGAACATTGTTGATGACGGATAGTTTTGGGCGCAGTTTAACCATCACCAGATAGTGGTCCGAGTCGATGTTAGCGCCACGATATGTCCTGACGTCGATAATGTCGGAGAAGTGCCGTCCATCAATCAGAACGTGGTCGATTTGTGATTCTGTCTGCAGTGGTGATCTCCAGGTGTACCGATACGGGAGGCTGTGTTGGAAGTAGGTGCTACGAATGGCCATATTCTTGGAGGCGGCGAAATCAATTAGTCGTAGGCCGTTTTCGTTCGTCAGCCGGTGAGCGCTGAACTTTCCAATAGTCGGTCTAAACTCCTCCTCTTGGCCAACCTGAGCGTTCAAATCTCCTATGATGATTTTGACGTCGTGGCTTGGGCAGCTGTCGTACTCACGTTCCAGCTGCGCGTAGAATGCGTCCTTATCATCATCAGTGCTTCCGGAGTGTGGGCTATGGACGTTGATTATGCTGAAGTTGAAGAACCGGCCTTTGATCCTCAACCTGCACATTCTTTCATTGATCGGCCACCACCCGATCACGCGCCTTGGCATATCGCCCATCACTATGAAAGCTGTTCCCAGCTCGTGTGTGTTGCCGCAGCTCTGGTAGATGGTATGATTACCTCTAAACGTTCGCACCATTGATCCCTTCCAACAAACCTCCTGCAGCGCTACGATGCCGAATCCACGGTCCTTGAGCACATCGGCGAGTATGCGTGTGCTCCTGATGAAGTTGAGAGATTTGCAGTTCCACGAACCGAGTTTCCAATCGCTAGTCCCTTTTCGTCGCAGTGGTCTTCGCCGATGGTTCCGGTCCGTACTCTCTTGTTGATTGTTCGTTGCTTATGATTTTTAAAGGCTGGCTTGCAGGGCCTGACACCAAACCCCTAAATTTCCGGAGGACCATTCCTCCTTATTTCCGGTGGACCATGGTGCACAGTTTCACTTTAGAGTCCCTCGCTGGCACTCGGACGATGATCAGCCGCCCCTAACATGGAGAACAGACGCTGTTGTGAGCCGATCCTGACATGGAGAACAGACGCTCAATAAGATTTGCACCTCCGAGAGGAGCAAACCCCCTTCCCTGTCAGCATACGACCATAGTTCCCACTGGGGTTGGTTACCCGATCTTCCCTAAGGTTGCTCGTATCCCGGCCAGCACCGCGGGGAGGTAGGGATAGGAGTTGCTGGGTAAGAGGCTAAGGACCGCGAGATGGGGTCTATTTTATTCCTTCAGGTACGCGAAGTACCAATGGTACGCTTTACCCAGCATTTGCCGTGCCTGATTAAAGATCTCTTGACGTTAAATAGTCCGCTTCACTTGACAATTCATCACCCTCAAGCTATTATCAAAAATCACTATTCCTATTGCCAAAGCTAAAGCAAGACCAATTTTATTCCATCAAATCACCAAAAATCTCTGGAGGCCCACGGAAATACCTTCCAAATGCACCTTCACCGTTACGAACCGGGGTAGCATAAAGTCAGTATTATAAATTGCTTCCTGTCATGCATCCATACATCATCGAAATGAACTTTCGGGCACGGGTGTTACTTCATTCGCCTAACAACATGTAGGCCCATTTGATGTTGCTGTAACGGATCACGCTGTCCTCAAGGATTTACCTTCCACCTCAGCTAGGAACCCAACTAATATATCCGATTTGTAACTGTGAAACGACGACGGTTTGGCGAATCAAATTCTAAAACATTTTCCCTTGAGACGACAGTTCGCCCAACCTCTGCCACCGAGGACTCGGTCTTACTCAACCAAGGTGTACACTGTAGCTACATATTTGTTCAATCCTTTCCGTTGGTTTGTCTGTTCAGATTTCGAAAATCGCAGCCATAAATTGGTTGTAAAGCAACACAGTCAGAGCGAAACCGCTTTCCGTGGTCCCGAATGGTCTCGCCTCCTGAAACAGAAGGGGGAGGTGGCCAATTTCTAAGTCCGTCAAAGTGAGTTTTATCTTTCGATCTTTATGCACCCCAAAGGTGACCATTCGCGCATTCATTGTGGTTATCTGAGCGAGGAATGGGGTGGCAACCGAGGATAATAGAGTAGGTTTGATTTATTTTCCAATTTGATGCTAATTTTTTGGGCGCTTACGGAGACGTAGAGTACGATTCTCTATGGGTCTTCAGGTGAGATCATTGTGTTTGCCACAAAAGTAATAAGATCAAGCATTTCGCATGGAAATCCTTCAATTAACAATTGTGAAAACGAAAATAAGCCGACAATGTGAAAAAGCCTTAAACTAAACCACAATTTTTATTCCGTATTTAGTTTTTGGGAACTGTGGAAATTCGTAGCGGGTCGGATAACACTACCGAGTGTTCGTTGGGGCATGCAGTATCGAATGGTCAGCAGGCGATAGTGCTACGATAGGGCATAAGAAGTATTAATTTTATGAAGAGGTCACTCTAACAGTGGTTAAAACCCCTAATTAATCCACTTAGCTGAATGAGTTTTTACACGGGTTTTGCGCATAAAAAATCGATCTGTCCAATTTACAATTGGAAACAATGGGACCACTGGAGGTGCCATTTTTGGCGTAATTGGATTATTTATAATTTGGCGTCAGTAATAGTAAAATTATTTCAGGTATTCCTTCAGATCGGAAATTCCATTCCCTCAAAAATTCCTTCAGTAATTCCTCCGGAATTTCCACCAAAAAACCTGTCCACAAATATTGTAAAAAAAATCAGGAATTTCCTCAGGAGTTTCCGAGCGAATTGCTAACGGACGTGACAACGGAACTCCTGAAGGCATTTCCGACATTGAATGAGTACAAGAATTTCTTTGGACATTCCTCCAAGTATTTTTTCGAGATTTACTCTAGGGATTTTTCTAGAAAATCCTCTGGAAATTACTTCGGAGATAAATCCAGAAATTCCTTCGTAAAATCTTTTAGTAAAACCATTTAAATTTCTGCAGGAACTGTCCGGAATTTATTTTGGAATAATTTCCCTGAGATTTTTTTTTTAAGAATTTTAATTTTTAATTAAGGAATTTTCAGAAGAGTTTCTAGAGGAAATGTCAAATGAATTTCCAGAAGAAATTTACGAAAGAACTTTACGAAAGAAGTTATTTCCGAATGATAATAAAAGAATTTCTGAATGAATTTCAGGAGTGATTCCCGAAAAAATGTTAAAGGAATCGTAAGAACTCCAAGAATTTCTTCCTTGAGTTCCCGAAAAGATTTCTTATGACTTGCAGAATTTATTTAAGAAATTCCTGGAATAATTGCTGAAGCAGTTTCTTAAAAAACCCAGATTAATCCACCTAGCGGTGATGGTGCCTTTCTCGTTCGTTCAAAAGGTTTAGAAAAATCTCAAATAACACCAATATGTGGATTGGTCTTATTTTTCATATTTGTTTATATGCATAAAAAAAATCTCGCCAAACGCAATTTGTTGCAAACAAATCGGATGAGCATAAGAGCAAAAAATGGCATTTTATTTTGTTGTTTTAAAATTAGTATTTTCGCCATAACTTTTGATCCAATTGTACGATCCGGCCAAGTTTCTATAGGAAACAATGAAACAAGATTCTGCGTCGAATGCAATCTGTTGCGAGCAACCTGAGAAGCACACATATTGCACATCAATCACAGTAACTTATATATGACCGGAATCAGTCACAATATGGTTACTGCAACCAGATTTGTTGAACTTGTGTTGCTTGGGGAATAGATGAAGTCTAAGTGCTAAAAAAGTGAGCTAGACTTTTTAGAACTCTTTTTCACAATAAATAGTAATTTGACCATCCCGAGCAGCACAAGTCAAACAAAAATGGTTACAGCAACTTATATGTGACTGAAGCTGGTCACATATGAGTTGCAGTAATCTATGTGGAACATGCGTGCTGCTAGGGATAACATCTGAGCCCATAGTCCAATCTGGCCAATTTACAATAAGAAAATATGAGACATTCTGCGTCGAATGCAATTTAATGCGAGCAAATCGGTTGAGGAAAAGTGCCCGAAAAATGAGTGACATTTTTTACGCGATTTTTTCGTACGAATTTGTATTTTGGCCATAACTTTCGATCCCATAGTTCGATCTGGCCAATTTCAAATAGGGAACAATGGGACAGGATTCTGCGTCGAATGCAATTTGTTGCGAGCAAATCGGTTGAGGATAAGTGCCCGAAAAATGAATGACATTTTTTACGCGATTTTTTCGTATGAATTTGTATTTTGGCCATAACTCTTGATCCCATAGTCCGATCTGGCCAATTTCAAATAGGAAACAATGGGACAGGATTTTGCGTCGAATGCAACTTGTTGCGAGCAAATCGGTTGAGGATAAGTGCCCGAAAAATAAATGACATTTTTTACGCAATTTTTTTGTATGAATTTGTATTTTGGCCATAACTTTTGATCCCATAGTCCGACCTGGCCAATTTCAAATAGGAAACAATGGGACAGAATTCTGCGTCGAATGCAACTTGTTGCGAGCAAATCGGTTGAGAATAAGTGCCCGAAAAATGAGTGACATTTTTTACGCGATTTTTTCGTATGGATTTCTATTTTGGCCATAACTCTCGATCCCATAGTTCGATCTGGCCAATTTCAAATAGGAAACAATGAAACATGATTCTGCGTCAAATGCACCTTGTTGTGAGCAAATCGGTTGAGGATAAGTGCCCGAAAAATGAGTGACATTTTTTACGCGATTTTTCGTACGGATTTGTATTTTTGCCGTAACTCTCGATCCCATAGTCCGATCTGGCCAATTTCAAATAGGTAACAATGGGACAGGATTCTGCGTCGAATACAACTTGTTGCGAGCAAATCGGTTGAGGATAAGTGCCCGAAAAATGAGTGACATTTTTTACGCGATTTTTTCGTATGAATTTGTATTTTGGTCATAACTCTCGATCCCATAGTTCGATCTGGCCAATTTCAAATAGGAAACAATGATACAGGAGTCTGCGTCGAATGCACCTTGTTGTGAGCAAATCGGTTGAGGATAAGTGCCCGAAAAATGAGTGACATTTTTTGAGTAGTTTTGCGCACACACACACACATACACACACACACACACACACACACACACACACACACACACACACACACACACACACACACACACACACACACACACACACACACACACACACACACACACACACACACAGACATCACCTCAATTCATCGAACTGAGTCGATTGGTATATAACACTATGGGTCTCCGGGCCTTCTATAAAAGTTTGTTTTGGAGCGATCATATAGCCTTTACCGTATACTTAGTATACGAGAAAGGCAAAAAGGTAGTTTGACCATAACTTCCGATCCCATAGTCCGACCTGACCAATTATCAATAGGAAACAATGAGACAGGATTCTGCAGCGAATGCAACTTGTTGCGAGCAAATCGGTTAAGGATAAGTGCCAAAAAAATGAGTGACATTTTTACGCGATTTTTACGTATGAATTTGTATTTTGGCCATAACTTTCGATCCCATAGTCCGATCTAGCCAATTTCAAATAGGAAATAATGGGACAGGATTCTGCAGCGAATGCAACTTGTTGCGAGCAAATCGGTTAAAGATAAGTGCCCGAAAAATGAGCGACATTTTTTACGCGATTTTTACGTATGAATTTGTATTTTGGCCATAACTTTCGATCCCATAGTCCGATCTGGCCAATTGCAAATAGGAAACAATGAGACAAGATTCTGCGTCGAATGCAACTTGTTGCGCTCAAATCTTTTGAAGATAAGTGCCCGAAAAATGAATGACTTTTTTTACGCGATTTTTTCGTATGAATTTGTATTTTGGCCATAACTTTCGATCCCATAGTCCGATCTGGCCAATTCCAAATAGGAAACAATGGGACAGGATTCTGCGTCGAATGCAACTTGTTGCGAGCAAATCGGTTAAGGAAAAGTGCCCGAAAATGAGTGACATTTTAATGAGTAGTTTTGCGCACACACACACACACACATACACACACACATACACACACACACACACACACACAGACATCACCTCAATTCGTCGAACTGAGTCGATTGGTATATAACACTATGGGTCTCCGGGCCTTCTATAAAAAGTTTGTTTTTGGAGCGATCATATAGCCTTTACCGTATACTTAGTATACGAGAAAGGCAAAACCAGATTAATCCACCTAGCGGTGATGGTTCCTTTCTCGTTTTTTTTCGAGTGAGTAGTTTCTACGCACATTTGGTGAAAAAAAAAGTATTTTGGCCATAACTTCTGAGCCCATAGTTCGATCCGGCCAATTTTCAACAATAATGGGACTGGATTCTGCATCAAATGCAGCAAAATGTTGCGAGCAAATCGGTTGAGGGTAAATGCCTAGAAATGAGTGAGATTTTTTTTAAATTAATTTTGGCCATAACTCCGAGTCCCATAGTCCGATTTCGCCAATTTTCAATACGAAACAATGGGACAAGATTCCGCGTCGAATGCAACTTGATGCGAGCAAATCTGTTAAAGATAAGTGGCTGAAAAATTAGTTTTATTTTGTATGTGTTTCTTATGTAAAAAATGAATTTTGACCATAACTTCGAAACCCATAGTCCGATCTGTCCATTTTTCAATACGAAACAATTGGACAAGATTCTACGTCGAATGCAACTTTTTGCGAGTAAATCAACCAAGAGTAAGGCCTAAAAAGTGAGTGAGATTTTTTTTCACACACAGACATCACCTCATTTCGTCGAGCTGAGTTGATCGGTATCGGTAAAGCCATAGTGTTGGCTTTCCGGGACTCCTATAAAAAGTTCATTTTTGGAGCGAACATATAGCCTTGACGTATACTTTGTATACGAGAAAGGCAAAAAGGCAAAAAAAAGTATTTTGGCCATAAATTCTGAGCTCATATTTTCATAGCTGAATTTTCAATACGAAACAATGGGACACGATTCCGCGTCGAATGCAACTTGTTGCGAGCAAATCCGTTGAAAATAAGTGCCTGAAAAATGAGTGAGAATTTTGTATGTGTTTCTCATGTAAAAAATGAATTTTGGCCATAACTTCGAAACCCATAGTCCGATCTGTCCAATTTTCAATACGAAACAATGGGACAATATTGTGCGTCGAATGCAACTTGTTGCGAGTTAATCAGCTAAGAGTAAGTCCCTAAAAAGTGAATGAGAATTTTTCGTGTAAAAAAATATATTTTGGCCGTAATTCCGAAGCCCATAGTCCGATTGGGCCAATTTTCAATATGAAATAATGCAACTTGTTGCGAGCAAATCGGTTAAGGATAAGTGCCTAAAAAATGAGTGAGATTATTTTGCGCACACACATACACACACATACACACATACATACACACATTGGGGGCAGCAGGGACTTTGTCCAAGGGCTTGACGACCCCTCCCCATGGCCTCTGCGAGTTAGACCGGGACCATGTCCCTATCCCCTAATCTCGAGGCGTCAAGCGACCCATGCCGAGGGGATGCATGGGGGGAAAATTAATTAGCTAGGCCTTTAACGGAGCCTGTGGGGTACCTGAGCACCCTCCACAGTAATTGTCCCTTACCGCGTCATGCTGGGCTCTGGCGTGGTGGACCTCTTTTCCCGAGCAACTCGTGGGACCAAAATGGAAAACCAAGTCAATTCTTCAATTAGTGGTAGTAGTGTAGGCGACAACCTCTTCGCAAGAGGTGGGTTGTTCAGGTCTCCGCCTAGGAGGCCAGAGGCAATAGTCGGCAGCTCAGTGCGCAGCGCCAGCGTGGGTCACTTAACCTTCCTCTCGGCTAAAAAAACGCCGGTAGAGGTTATTGACGGCCCATGGCTTGTGGAGGCGATGAACCGCAAACGCGATGGGCTTTCGGCCTTCGAGGTGGCGACGGAACAGCTGGACGCCATCATCGACTTTGCGTCATCGAAGCATAATATCAGTAAGGACCTCAAGAGGAGCTTGCTGAAACTTCGAAAGTCGATGTTGGACGCCAAGCTGGAAACGGCGGTCGTCGACGGCCAAGTGCGAACCCGTGAAATCTGTGGAGTCGAGGTCTACCCAGACGGAGGCTCAAGAATTCGCGGATTTGGGCAGGGTCGAATCGACCGAGGGCGTGCCAGCGAAGACGGTGGTGCCAAAGTCTACCCAGACTGAGGCTCAAGTATTCGCGGGCACGTCGAGGGTGACTGCTCCAACGGAGGAGACAGTCTTCAGGGGATGAGCTCCAAAACGCGGAGGGTTACTACCCATAACAAGGGTAGTGGGGCTGGGAAGCTGAACCCCGGCCAGGTACCTCCAAAACCGGGGGAGGAAGGACCTGGAAAGGTCCGTCCACCCAGGAAAGACGGTGGTAAGGGGTTACGGCAGGCTGAGAGCTCTCAGCCGCCCCAGACCAGGGAAATAGAGGGGGATGATGCCTCCTGGACCCTGGTCAAGAACAAGAGAAAAACCGAAGACGTCAAGGGCCCAGGCGAATGTCTAGGGTAAGTCTAGGGTAGGCGCCAATCGCTCCAGGGGCGATGCTCTAGTCATCACGGTGGATGAGGCTAAGTACTCGGACGTTTTGAAGGCGATGAGGAGTGACGTCAAGCTCGGTGAACTCGGCGCCGACGTACGTCGAATAAGACATACCCGGATGGGCGAGATGATCCTCGAGCTGAAGCGGGGCGTCTCGCAAAAGGGCGCCTTCTACAAGAAGTTGGCGGAGGAAGTCCTAGGCGAGACGGTCAAGGTGAGGGCACTCACGACGGAGGTGAATCTAAGGGTTAAAGACCTGGACGAGATCACCGAAGTCGAAGAGCTCGTCACGGCCCTGCGGCGACAGTGTGAAGTAAAGATGCCCACCGCAGCTGTACGGCTACGGAAAGGTCCGGCAGGGACGCAGGTAGCATTGGCTCGGCTATCTGCAGCGGACGCCTCCAAGGTAGTCAAGTTAGGGAGCGTCAAGGTGGGATGGTCGGTATGCCCTGTGGGCATATACGAGCAACCCGAAGTTTGCTTCAAGTGCCTGGAACCGGGGCACAAGCAATGGGACTGCAAAGGCTCTGACAGAAGCAATCTCTGCCGACGCTGCGGATTGGAGGGACATAAGGTACAATGCTGCACGAACCCTCCCAATTGTTTGATTTGTTCTAGCAAAGCTGCGAACAGCAAGCACCCTATGGGGGTTCGATGAGCCCGGCGTTTAAGCGTGCTGCAAAATCAAAGTGCAGGTAACGCAGCTGGCTTGCTCGGCCTCGCCCGAGTGTTTGGTGTGCGCAGGTTTAGAGGAAACGGCGGAACACGTGTTGTTTGTGTGCTCACGTTTTCGCGCAATGCGTGACCACATGCTTGCCACATGTGGTCTGGACATTACCCCGGACAACCTAGCTCGGAGGATGTGTAAAGATGAAGTTGGCTGGAACGCCGTTTTATCGGCTATCGCCCAAATCGTCTCGGAGCTACACAGAAGGTGGCGCGTGGACTCAAGGATGGCTAGTTCAGGCGCAAATAAGAGGTGGTCCAAGGGTTCGGAGTCGGCTTCATGGGTCATACCGGTGCCCTGTGGTCGAACTCGATCCTTTTATCGAACAAGTGGCCGCGTGAAGAACAACATGGTATCGTCGCTTTTCCCGGCGTCGGTCGACCGGGCGGGTTCCGAGCCCTAGGACGGAAAGGGGTCCTCGTCAAGGCTGGGGCAGGCATAGGCAAGTTCCTCTGTATGTTTGCGAATAGGCCCTATCGCAGAGAGGTCAATTTGGGGTGCACGCGGCATCAGCATTCTTGATACCAGTCGTGCAGAGGGAAGCAGGCGCGAAGTCGACCCTTCCCACCTTCCGAGGACATAGGGCGTGGTAAGGTCACCTGGAAAGCCGGCAATGCCCTGGCACGATACCACGGTGTTCTTCTAAAAAAGCGAGTTACGATGTTCGGTGCTGCAAGGACACGCAGCTAACCTCGAGGGTGCGTTGTGCACTGGCCCCCCTTTGAAGCATTACTTTCTGGTTGTACCGAAGGGACTATGGGCTTGGCGACAATGGAAACGGTTTAGCGGGTCGGGGATGTAGTCCTGCCTCCCTCGGTGATCCCTAACCCCGCACTTCCTGGTCAACCCAGGATGTCTGTTGAGAAGATTCCCGCTCCATTGCTTAGGAAGAAAAAAAAAACACGCACGCATAACACTATGGCTCTCCTATAAAAAGTTCGTTTTTGGAGCGAACATATAGCCTTTACGTATACTCTGTATAAATGTCATTCAAATGACATTATGTCAAATGACACAAGACATTTTGAAGAGTTTTCACTCTTCAACCTCAGATGTTATATTTAGAGTAATGTATTCTTGGACAATAGCCCTACTCAAGCGTTATGAGTACATCAAAAATTATGGAATAAATTTGGATTCTATAGAAAGTAATGAGCAAATTAGTCAAATGACATGCAGATGACATTTTACAAGCCTGCATGTGAGTAGATGGAGAGAAACGATGGTGCTAGGGAAGGGATAGCGGTCTAGCCAGTTATTTTAGTGTTTCAAGACCAGATTACTGGAGTAAATGTAGATTATTAGAGAATCTTGCGAGTCCAGTGTTGGTAGAATCATGCTCAAATCTCACTCACCGAAGCCTCATGCGCGAGCTGAATCGCTTGCGATTCTGTATGGAGAGCATCGCGGATGAGTTTTTCACGCAGAATCGCATCGTTTCGCTCATTTGCCGAAACATGGTTTCGTTTCAAAAAGTGTCTATACCCAATCGAAGCACATTTTATGTTTATGTATGAATTTGTTATCCATTGTTTTAAGCAAAGAAAGTTATTCCGATGGATTTAACTAATAAGAACATGCAAAAATCACGCAATGATGTAAATCGCGAGTTGAATAGTGGACGATTCTCTGGGCCATGAGTCGGATGAGAGTTGCATCGCGCTTGATTTGAATCGTGGATGAGATTTGAGAATTTGAGTTTTTACCAACACTGCCGGCGACTTATGAAATTTTTCTCCGGAGATTCCAACGTTAGTGCTTCGGATGTTAGCAACTGCGGAGTTCATAGTATACCTAGCTAAACTGGTGCTCGTATTCCTGGAAAACTTGTATCTTTTATCTTTTGTTTGGAAAAGCTAAGTATCATTCACCCTTTTATTTTATTACTTTTATTACTGTTTTCATTTCTTCTATTGTTGCATCGCAGTTTAACATTTATTAAGCAGTGTGAACGTATAGACATCATTATATTTTGATTAAATTAAGTTCGAAACGAAAATCGAAAGTGAAAATACAGTTCGCGTTCATTCGTGTTTTCTTCAGTAAGCAGAATGATCATCCGGTCTTCGAAAATTTGGTCTGCTTTGTACGGTTAGCAGAATGACCGGCCGACGGACGAAATTGTGTTCTGCTATATGCGGTTGCGTAAATTATTGTCTATCCGGTACAGAGTTAGTAGACATTTTGTACCGAAGACAGATTTTCCGAAGAAGATACAAGCAAAATACCCGTCTCCGGAAGTACAATGTATTCACCCAAAGAAGCTTTATTCAGTTTGACAGATAAAACTTTGGAACAAAGTTTAGCTCGGAAGTCCATACTTCCGAATTTTAATTTGGTGCTACGCCGACAATAATAAGAAAGTGAAGATTCCGCGTCCAGTGGTTATTTCTTCAATAAGCAGAACGATCGGTCTGTAATCAAAAATTATGTTCTACTTTGTGCGATTAGTAGAACCATCGGTCGGTCATCGAAAATTGTGTTCTGTTAGTGCGGTCGGTAATTTAAATATTTAGGGTTCGTTTGATTGTGTTTTTGTTTTAAGGACAAGCATTTCAGAGTCCAATAATGGCAGTCAAAATGGAATCGCTCCCTTCACCACCCTTGCCCTTTTTTACACTACGCATACATGCAAAAATTTCACTGCAAGATCGAGTAACAAAATTAAGTCTCAATTTGAGCGACTTACCTACTATAAATCTGCATTATGTATTATATTTGAACTTCAGAGATGTTACATCTTTGATAATAACACCAATTTCTCCCGATCGAATTATTATTTCGTCTGATTAGTGCGAATTGAAATGATGTTATCAATTCACCATCACTCCATCGCTGCAACCTCCCGCACGGAAGGGCAAAAGAAAATCATTAATTTGGACCACTATCACTATTCTGATGACAATGAGAATAAAAATTCAGCAAGCGCATGCTTCTAGGCTATCAATCACTTCCAAAATTCACTTGATTTATGCTGTAATTAAATCAATTAGTGCCTATTTATTTTCTTCACTGCCAAAACTGAAATTAAATTTTTCATTTTTTAGCTTCACTGCCTGTGATCGCTTAAAAGACTTAATCATGCTAGATCTGTTAAGTTTGGGACGAATATGCAAGTATAGCCAGTCTCCCGTTTTGTTGCAATAGTGTTGGTAAAATGGGTCATGTTTCAGTGAGGGCAGATTTGCTCCAAATAATTTCATTTAAAATATCCTAACATCATAGGAAAAGCTTTATACATCAACAATATTGAATTTCAAAATACATTGATCATCGAAAATATACGTAAATGCTATAAACAGCTAAGAAAACGCGTTTTGATTCTGAATATTTTCATATTTTTTGCCATCAAATTATTACAAACCAGAGTGCTGGCCACCCTGCCACGCTCGTTTCAATCAGTCAAAAGTGTAAACAAAACAAAAGTGGAAAAGTACTGCAATCAGTAAAATGGGTCGTCCGTGCAAAAGACGTGCAGCTGCCCGGCAGCGTGAGGCACAGAAGAAAATCAAGGTGAATATCGATGATCCACTAGCCTGGACCTTTCAGGATCCGTGGAGGACCGTCCAAGAGGTATATCAATCAAATTCAGTAGTGCAGGATGTCACACAACCGACAGCACCGATCGCTGTGCCGGAGAATGTTTTTCCGCTGCCTCCGGAGCCATCACCATTGCCAGAAATACCGATGCCTGAAACGGAAATCCAGCCGAGCTCCGCAGTTCGTCCAATGCTGCTGAATGAATCGCTGATGCTGTCAGGTAAGCACATCAGATCAGATTTTAATAATGGTAAGTGCATAATGTGTTTTCTGTACAGATTCCTGTTTTTCGTCATCCACATCTGCACCGCTTTCCGCTCTTCCGTTAGATCCAATGGCATTGCGACAGGAGTTAGATGGGCCATCATTAGGAGTATTCCCGGTATTGGGAGAGGAACGACCGGTTTCATTTGGTAAGATTTAATTTTAGTTGCGCGTTTCACTTTAAAATCATACCAAGTGGTACGTGTTTCTTTATCAATTCTCAGAACCCCGATTTGAATCATCTGCGCGGCCACATGATTATATCCCACATTCGACGGACACGTCGGCCACAGGATTGCATACCACATTCGACGGACACGACAGTAGCACTACCCAGGAATTAACTGTTGGCTCCATGCCAGTATTAGGACCCCTAAGTACATTTGGTAGGCTTTATTTTTTGTCAATATGAATTTCAATCTGTATATAATAATGCTTATATTTATGATCTATATTTAAACACATTTTACTAAACATAATTCGCGTTACGTAATATTTAAATAATTTATAATATCATTCTTAACTACTTTCCTGTAGGTTGTGCGAGTGGAACGGACCGTTCAACTGTTGGAACGCATAAAACAACACCTCAGAATATCAATCTGGTTCGTTCAAGTACCCTAATAGTGGAAATTCCTGGTCTACCTGCGGGGAAAGTGTGCAACACAGGTCTAGACTGCTACTGTGCTGCATGTCTGAAATGGGATACCGTGGCCACCAAACCAGCATATAGCACGAACATCGAACGTATGTCGGTTGAGGAATCAAGTGAGGCCGTATCGATGAAGAAGGTTTACGGTACGCTTCGCAACATGAAAGCCACTTGTCGATTTATCAACAAATCGAAATGCACATTGCGTCCTGGAAAAAAAGTGCTACGAAAGGTGTCCAAACATATTTCAGTAAAGAGGTATAGAATAAGGAACGTTAGGGTAAGTGTGCCAGTGGTGGATGTACTATTATTAATGATTATTTAAATAAAGTTAATAAAGACATGATGTAGTGAAAGCGTTCTACTTCGGTAACATTGTTTAAAAAGCTAAAAGTGTTATTATATTTCTAATCAGTTTTGCCACAAGTACCATAGCTGTTCAAATACTAATTTCGGTGTGAACTCTACTAATGTTCAATGGAGAGTACACGCGATTCTTTTTTTACACGGCTTTTTTACACGGATTCTCGAAATAACACGGATTTTTTTGCACGGTTTCTTGAAATAACACGGATTATTTTTATATGGATTTTTTTCACACGGCACGCATCTCCCGTGTAAAAAAAGAATCGGGTGTACTAAACTCGTCTTAGACGGTTGAATACATTCCACTAAAAAGAGCTTAAAATATTTTTTCTACTAATGTTGGTCGACATTATGTCAGACTGAACCTATTTGAATTTATTTTTTGATTTCGAGAAATACGAGTTCAAATATCTGAACACCCATTGGAATTGATTGTTAGAAGGTAATTTATGTACATAAAACCCAACATTTGTATGTATGTATGTATGAATGCAGCATAACTGGGTATTGTTTAGTCAACTTACAATTCTGTGTAACTTACGAACCGCTTGACCGATTGTCTTGTCTTGTCTTAGCACATGCACAGCCAGTATACTTACGAACCCCTTGACCGATTTTCACTAAATTTGGAACACATATTTTCTGTCCTCAAAAGAGTAGATAGAGTAGGTGGCAGGGTCATATGAGCCATTTTACTATCAAATGGAGGATCCACTAAATAATAATAACAAATTTCAAACGTTCATTAGAAGTACAACAAGCATAGTTCTTGTATTTTTTTTTGTACACAGTATGGGACGCGTTCAACTTGTAATTCAGTTTTTTGTAAAGACATGTGTATATTGAAATGTCGTAGAGTAAAACAACAACAAAATAATTAAACAAAAGACCTTCTTCCACCACAATGGGTGCGCTTACCCTCTATGATTATGCAGTAGTATTCACATTACTTTCTCATGTTTAGATTCCAAGCCATTGATGCTGATTCATATGCGAAGGTGAAAATACCTTACGAAAAACCTTGTGAAAACCTTATTAGTGGTCGCCGGGTCATCGAGTATGACTATTTCATCAAATGGATTACATTGGCGCAAGCAACGCATTCTCAGATATGTGTGGGGGTACTGAGGCCATTCCAGGAAAATTTCCGCGCTATGGTATCCACAATTTATTTAAAATGCAACGTTTGTGGAGAAATGTTTAAAGGATCGTCCGAGCAGCCTAGTTCGAAGCTACGGCTGCGACGAAGTATTAGCTGGGGTATTTTGTGCAGTGGAAGTACGTACACCCAAGCACACGAATTATTTTCCTTTTTAAACATACCATTTATGACGAGAAATGCATTCATCAAAGATGAGGTTGCAATGGACAGCGTGCTTGAAAAAGCTTTGGAAGATTCGCTAGATCGAGCAATCGAAGGAGAAAAGGCATGTGTTTTAAAGGAAATGAATCAACAAGGAGATACAGCCATGGCCGAGCAGTATGTGGAGTCGTGTGCCGCCTTAGATGGTTCATGGGGACAACGAAGCAACGGCCATCGGTATAATTCGGCTTCCGGTTGTGCTGCGATAATTGCAACAAGGACGAAAAAAGTTTGCTATGTTGGCTGTAAAAATAAGCGATGCTACGCATGTAACCTGAATTTGGCGAGAACTAAGAACAAGCTACCCGTACTCAACCACAAATGCTACAGGAACTACAAGGGAGCATCTGGAGGTATGGAACCTGCGATCATAATTGAAGGTTTCGAGGCCCTCAAAAAGAAAGGAATTAAATTCACTACCGTTGTCACTGACGGGGACTCAACAACAGTTGCTCGCCTAAAAAATAGCTGCGATTTTGGACCGGATATACGACATCAACTGTGCTGTAATCACGTAATGAAGAGTATGGGCAAAAAGTTACGAGAGGTAAGTTATAGACACTACGGTAATAAAATTAAACAGCGGATTTTGAGTTTATCCCTTATAAGGCCGGGACGTCACTCATCTTGTTCAAAGTGCTCAGAATGCGCTTACCAATTTTCATAACCTTAGGCTTTTTTCAAAGGGATTAGTAGGATTTTCTTTTTCCCTAGGTACCTCCCCGCGTTCATTAGCTACAAAAATGTCTGTGTTTTTCCATTTCCATTTCCGGAAGTTCCTTCAGGAATTCCTCTAGAAGTTCCTCCAAGAATTCCTCCAGAAATTTCTCCAGAAGTTACTCCAAGAATTCCTGCAGAAGTTCTTCCAAGAATTCTTCCAGGAATTCCTCCAGAAGTTACTCCAGGAATTCCTGCAAAAGTTTCTCCAAGAATTCCCCCAAAAGTTCCTCCAGGAATACCTCCGTAAGTTCCTCCACCAATTCCTCCGGAAGTTTTTCCAGGAATTCCTCCGGAAGTTCCTCCATGGAATTCCTCTGGATGTTCCTCCAGGAATTCCTCCGGAAGTTCCTCCAGGAATTCCTCCGGAAGTTTCTCCAGGAATTCCTCCGGAAGTTCCTCCAGGAATTCCTCCGGAAGTTCCTCCAGGAATTCCTCCGGAAGTTCCTCCAGGAATTCCTCCGGAAGTTCCTCCAGAAATTCCTCCAGAAGTTCCTCCAGGAAGTTCCTCCAGGAAGTTCCTCCAGGAAGTTCCTCCAGGAATTCCTCCGGAAGTTCCTCCAGGAATTCCTCCGGAAGTTCCTCCAAGAATTCCTCCAGCAATTCCTCCGGAAGTTCCTCCAGGAATTCCTCCGGAAGTTCCTCCAGGAATTCCTCCGGAAGTTCCTCCAGGAATTCCTCCGGGAGTTCCTCCAGGAATTCCTCCAGGAATTCCTCCGGAAGTTCCTCAAGGAATTCCTCCGGAAGTTCCTCAAGGAATTCCTCCGGAAGTTCCTCAAGGAATTCCTCCGGAAGTTCCTCCAGGAATTCCTCCGGAAGTTCCTCCACAAATTCCTCCGGAAGTTCCTCCAGGAATTGAAGAAAAGCTGTAGCCTGGTCAAGCCGAATGACCTAAGTTTGAAATACGCATTACGCAGACCGTAGATCTGACGACCTGAACTCAAGAACGTTTTGCATGTCCAACAGTTTGTTGGAATGCAGCAAGATTGGTGTCACATATCTTCACAGGCATTTGAGTATTTGTTGGGAATACTTTTGACAGATGTCATGAACATTTTGAAGGCCGTTACTGAGTAGTCCCTACGACCTAAAGTTCAGAATGTTTCGCGTCATCTAGAATATCACTGTGAGGCATGACAAATATTTCCACATAATCATTTGATATCCTTGAACTGGGCAGGATGTCCTTAGCTTGGTGTAAAACACCAAACATAATTGTGGATCTGATGACCTGAATTCAAGAACGTTCTGGCCCTAAGTGCATTAAAATGCATAATAAATCGGTAAGCGCATTACTGAGAACAAACACTTTTAACGAGGTGTTATCGTGCGATAAAATCTGTCAGAATGAATAAATATTTCTTACTATAATGTTTTCACTAAATACTATACATTTTTGTAGATCAAATGTCCCAAGCAATATACTGTTGTTGTAAATAGATGTATAGAGAGAACCACGAGAGGAATTAGAGCCGCAATCAAGCATTGCGCCGAGAACACCTCAGGAAAGGATATAGAAGGCTTGAGGTACGATATCCGAAACGCCCCTTTCCATGCGTTTGGTAACCATACGCAATGTCGTGATTACTTTTGCACAATTAAAGAAGGAGATACAGAAAACGATGATAATTTGATTACGGAACTAGACAAGGCAGGAATATGGAACAAGTTCCTGGTAATTGTCGAGAAAACTGCCGCAAAAGCTGAATTCATAAGCGAAAATAGGACAAGCAACTTGTAAGTAGCATATTTGGCCTTCAAAGTACTATAGTAAAATTTTCTTCTCTGTGATCCATTAAACATTTGACCGTTCGGTGACAGTTCTTATAGAATTTAAAATTGATCTTCTGGGAAGGTCAGTTTAATCGGCAGGGCGTTGACAGTTCTTTAGTACTCGACACATATCATCTGGGCAGATAAGTTCAACCGGCAGGACGGTGACAGTTCGAACCTTCCTAGGCACCTGGATGACTACACCTATGCCTAACCTATCACAGAGCTCCATAATCGTTGATCTTGGGCGATGTTCTTCCAGTTTCCCCGAACGGTCAAGGTCTCTAGGTCCAATTCCAGCACGTGCAGTCAGATTGTTCGTGACCTTCCTCGAAATCGTCGGTCTCTATCTGGGTTTCGCTATTCATTCTTTAGACTTTCACACTAAGTGACCAGCCCACTGAAGGTTGCCGTATTTTATACGATTCGCAATATTTTCTGTTTTGTTTATTTAAAATAAGCTGGTTACGTAATTCGTAAAAGGCCCTAATCGCAGCAGCAATACGTCTTTTAACTTCACAGTAATCGCCTTTGTCACAAGCGTTCCAATTTGAAGAAAATCTTCAACAACTACAAACACATCCCCATCCAGTACTGCCTCATCACCAACAGCAGTAGGACTACTTCTATCTCTACCTGCAACCATGATCTTTGCCGGGACAACGACCTTCACTACTGTCATGCAATCGATTGGTGACATTTCTTATATGTTTGAAATAGCTTCCCTTGGGTGATCTGTTCTGTTGGCAGGATGATGCCAGTTCTTATAGTGTTTTAAATAGTTCTTCTGGGGAGTTAATTCGGCAGGGCGGTTACAGTTCGTGTAATGTTTGAAATAGATACCCTAAGGAGATTAGTGCTGTGTGGACAGGGCGATGAAACTTCGTGTAGTGTTCGAAATAGTTTATGAACTGGAATTTGAAATAATTTGTGGCGCAATATGCTGGTTACGGGTCGTACACATATTACGTAAGCACTTATGGGAGGTTTTCGTTTTCGTACGCACCATATAAATACAATTTCATTTGTATAAAAAAATCTTACATGGGGAGAGGGGTCGACCAGAAAAAATGCTCACGTAATAAGTGTACGACCCCTTAGTCGTTGACTAACCGCGACTAATTTGGGCTGCAACACTAATATTTGAATAGAAAAATAATTACAAAAATTTACCAACAGGGTGGAAAACTTGTACTGTAGACTCAGTAAGTACAATGTTGGAAAACGAGTCGACACGATGAGTCGTGGCTCATACCAGCGGCGAGTTTTCATAACCGTACTGCAGCACAATGATGGGTTCTCGTGGCAGGATAATTACATGCATTTGTTCACTGGTGATAAGCCAGGGTATTACATGAGAAAAATGATCTTAGAAAAGCAAAAAAAACTGACACGAACGAAACAAGCTGCGAGTAAACCTGGATTTTCCCGCCGAAAAGCCACGCAATGTGTAGAAGAAGAACACGACTACGGCGAAGAAGCAGTTAATGCATTCGAAAATTCTGTAAGCATGGCTTACGATTATTCTACGATTGAATCAAAATACGAGGTAATTTATTAGTATGTATTTATACACTGGGGACGGTTTTACGCGGTTGTGTCGCGGTAATTTAAGGTCACTCCTGACGGAATCCAATTTTCAAAGTACTCGCGTTTTCAAGAGCACACCATTCGATACGGAAGCAACGCACAACTGTCATTTTTATTTTTTCAGCTTTGCTGCGTCGCAGCATGCGTGAAAAAAATTGCGTGACCTTAAACCATGCGTGACCTTAAACCATGCGTGACCTTAAACCACGTAAATCCCTAAATCGCGTAAATTTAAATCACGTTAATCCCTTAAACCGAGTAAAAAACCGAGTGAAAGACTCGACTGTTCACGTTATAGAGAGTACGTATTTGAAAGACGAAAGTATATTCATGATGAAAAACTTCAAAAACCTATAGGTTCATCATGAAATATTACATTGACTGATGACTGGAAAATTCACATTTGTTAAACAGCAGTCTGAAATTAGAAAAATGAAGAGAAAACAGTTGTGACGCATAAATTATGTAACGTAGCAATTGAGCATTTTCATTCCCATTAGTCTCGTTTTTATATGGCATTACAAATTGGCTGCATGGATCGTCACGTTTTTTGGGCCCACACCCGCCATGCTCCCTAAGAGCGTGATATAATTTTTGCCGTCATTATTTGCTAACAAATGAAATATCATTAAATTAAGGTGCACTGTATAAAGTGAACAGGTCTAAATATAATCCATATCAAACACTTAGGCTGTGAACCGTTCACGTTAACCTTTTTGTTAAAATTTGACAGTTGATGTTTATTTCTCTAACTAAAAGAATCAATTAAATGGTTCGCAGCCTTAGAGTAGTTAAAATATATTCAAAATCTTTCAAATTGTTTGGTGGAATTTTAACCAAAAACCTTCAGATCGATAGAACAATTCCAATCATATGGAACAAATGTATTCAATGCTATTTTTTTTATTTATTTTTAAGCTGACAGAGGCCACAAGATCGCTATTAAGATCCAGTTTGTCCATAACAGAAATGGAAGGAATAGCTATGGGACGGATCCTCACAAAATATGTGCCAGAAGTTATGAGTTGCAGAGATTCCAGCAAGTTAAAAAAATGTGAAATGATTCTTCAAGCGACGAATACGTGGAACTATTTAAAAAGCAACAGGGCTATAGTAGGTCTGGTCCTTCGTTTCCTCAATGGTCAAACGGATTCTCAAATGGGAGAGTGTAGAATGTTTGTTGACACGTGCCATCAATACTTGTGTTGTGTTGTGGATGGTAATATGAATATTTTATGGTTAAATGATGAAAATAATCAATTTTATTTTATAGCGATTTCTGAGGACGGCACTACCGTGCTTTTGATCAAAAAAATTGAATCAAAGGACAACATATCCGTAATCATGTCGAAACCCTCTAATAAGTTTGGGTGCAGACTGAAAGACGGAAACATTACAGTTGGAAAAAACTTGAACATTGAAGTGCAAGCTCTGTTACATACATGCAAGGTAGAAAAGTGTTTAATTTTTTTTGTTAATTCTACCAACCTTGCAGATAACATGCAGACTATGGTCAAATATGACGATGATTTTTTTCAAAAAAACGTTTCCTCGAAACTGTTTGAATTTTTCAAACTTTTGGGCAAAAAGGTATTGGACAATGGCACTCATATAAAAATATAGTACTGTTGCGATTTTTATATGAAATGTATTAAGTGGTGTTTCTAAAATAAAGCCGAAATAAAAATGAATGAAGTATGAAATTTATTTATTTTTCGTTATCTTATATTATTATCATTTGTTCCCCAGCTGATATGTGTGGAAGACATCTTGAGTGCCTTCCGAACAATATCTAACGGTTTGAGTGTTCGAAAATACTAATTTGATCCATGGCACTCTGGCAGATTTTTCACATTTATTGATCAATTTGGTATTCTTATAGGTATCATCTCTTCATATGAATCAGATCAGATAAGTCAAGAATATTTTGCCGTTGATGTTATCTTGTTTTGCTGCACAAAGTTGCGCTTTATCAATGAAATTCGAACATGCTAACAGCGGCACACTGTGAGTTAACTTTCTGAAATCAGTATGGTGAATTGTATCTAAGGTGGAATTTCTTGAAATAAAACACCTTAATTGGAACAGTATTTGATAAGCGTAGTAGCCGACACTTTCCTGCATTACTGGTACCAAATAGAACAAGAACAAAGTTCCTGCTTCCGAGAAAACCCGCGCTGGATGACTTTCGCCATATACAGTTCAGGCTGTTATGCTGGGTATTTGTGCATATACGTTAGTGCCTGGATGCCAGCAGCGGCGGGTAGGAAACCACTGCTAATACATAATTTATTGCACCCACTCTTGTTCAACTAGATGGACTGATTTTCGTTCGAAAACATAAATAGGCTATTATTTAACTTGTACATGGGTAGTCTTAAATAAGGGGTTTTGGTTCTAATAGGTGGATTGATCTTTGATAAGAAATGTAAATAATGTTTGACAGATGCATATTGTGCATGTATTGGTGGAGGATCTTGCGATCACACATACAAACATAATTTTAATTGCACCAATACTAATGCATTTTTTCCGTGGACGCTGAGATGCTTGTCCTTAAAGCTTCGCATGAGCTTGTGGCGAGTGCAGAGGTGTTCTTGGCTTGCAGTAGGCGATTGGTTGCATCATCAATTCCTTGCCATTCCCGGTAAACCGTGAGGACGTGGTCAGCGCCGTTATCGACCATTTAAAATACAAGAGCTCTCGGACTGTTCACATTGAGGTTGGTTCATTAGTTCCATGTGCAATTGCGATTGTTCTGGTCAATCACGGAGCAGTAACTACGAAAAGCACGGTCATCATGCTCATGCTCATGTAGAATACGGTGCTGCAGTATTTGACTTTTGAAAAGAAAACTGCTAATATCGAGCAACGCAGGATCCAATCTTCTAGTAACAAATTCATTACATACAACTGTGTAGACCTTCTTCACCTTTGAACGCCCATTGGGTTGCACCTTTGAGTTTTTTCTTTTATGTTTCCAAAATAACGAAACATCGGATAACTGATTTTATGAATGAGCAGTGAGAGTAACTTCTAAAAAAAGTATTCGTGGAAAATAGTGATCAAAACGATGGGTCAAATGTCAAATGAAATGAGTATTTGGAATTAAAAACCAATGGTCATTCAATTGGTTTCGAATTCCATAAACACATTTCATTTGCAACATTTCATTTGATGAATACAAACAGAAGCTATTTAGTTAACTTTCATATCCTACTATGTAGTTTATAAAAACAATGAAAGATAAAAGTTTTCGACCTGTCTTTTGTGGGTTATTTTTTGAAAAATCAAACCTTTTACACCAGAAAACTGTTTTTAATAAAAAACAGGGATATTTATTATTTCGCTTCTTGTTATTAAATTTGTTTAAATATATGAATGTAACTTTCAATATTTCCCAAGCTTCGAAATAAAACGCGCATTATAGAGCCTTCACCTATGTCCCAGCAACATCGCTTTCAATGCCAGCGTGAAAAAATCTCCTGATTAAACACATTTATTATGATGCGCGAAAAGTCGACACTCCGCTGAAGTCGTACTTCGCGCTATAAACCCAGAGAATAGTGTCGGGCACATTCCGAAAAGTGGATCAGTCCACAGTAACGGGAGGGGCATGGAAAGTTGAATTGGTAACGGTAATGGTAATGGTCATTTTTTCGCGACCCAAGTTAACAACCGACCAACCAAGCAGCCAACCATTCAAAAGAAGAGGCTATGAAAGGATTAAATTTATGCCAGGCTCGTTCGGCAAAATAAAAGTGTTTCTAAATGGACGGCATAGACTGGTCGTAGAAAAGGCTCACCCTGTAGGGTGGCAAAACCGTATTTCCTAAGATTTTTGTTTTTTTTTACAAAAGGGTGTACTTGACTTTGGGTATCAGAAGTTAGTACAAAACTATTTACTTCAGCAATATCCAAAACGAGGAGAATGCAATACTTTTCGGAGCTCGAGCTATTAGCGATGCTAACTTTAAGTAATGACCATCAAGTCGTAAATGCAAATCGCTATTTCAACATCAGGCAAGGGTGAAAAGCATAGGGGAAAGTAATCAACAATGGGAAAGTGTTCCTTGCTACTGTTGCTACCATGCAAACCGTTCAATCAACTAATAATCAAATTTTGCATTGATATAAAGTTTTGGATAATTGACTCATATTACTTTAGAACTTTTATCGAAGAGATTAGTACCAAGGTTGAAAGCGATCATTTATAACAATTATGCATTACTTTAATAATAACGTACTTTCGAATGATCGACTGTTTATTGTTATTTTAACTTAAAACGGCTACGCAGTCTTTAAGGATTAAAACAAGATTTATATTTGTCCAACGTTTCGACACGTTTCTAACCCCGTGTCGAAACGTTGGACAAATATAAATCTTGTTTTAATCCTTAAAGACTGCGTAGTAAAACGGTTAAACTTTAATAATAACTTTATAATGCATTTGGCTCATCAGCTTTAGGTTTAGGTCGAAGGAAATTTTAAAAAAATCGTGGACCATGAAAATGAGTTCATATGAATTAAATAAAAATTATCACAATAGGATCTAACAAATGGTCAAAGTGATTGAAACTCCCAACAAGGGAAAAAACTTAAATTTTCGAAATATGTTTATTCGTGTTCTTTCTCAGTATCAACCACTCTCCTCTACATTCCCATACTCATTCACTTTCCAGTCTCCGCTACCTTTGAAGCCGAAAGCCTTTTTCCACCCCATTCATACGAGTTGCATACATATGTGAAGTGTGGCATACGTGCTCCCTATCCCCATTTTCGAAGCCCATTTGCCATCCAGCAAACACGTCGACGTAGTAAACAGAACGCAGCGAGTAAGCAAAGAAAACGGTCTGCGAAATCGCGAAAGAGGCTACAACTATAAATATTCGGCGTTTGCTATGAGAGTTCCCTTCAACCCTTCCAGTATCCAATCCATTTCAGCTTGCAGGCGCAGCGGAGAGAAGAAAGCGCCCGGAATACAACTTGAAAGTTCGCGATGCTCTTTATTAAATATTTTTATAGTGCTTTTTGTGGCTTGCCCGTCTGTCGAAGCTCCCACCCTCTGGGCCACACTGGATTGCAGTCACCCTCGCCTTCGCGTTCAACCACATAACTAACTGCGTTCGTGCCCTGCGCCTGGGCCCAAAGCCAACGATGAATGGAGACAGCAGGGTGGGAGGGTTGTTGTTCGGTCATACATCTAGAGACAGAGAGCGTGGAAAAGCAACCCTTTTGGCTTTTCGTTTCGAAGAACAAACCGGAAGGCAGGCGTTTTCCCATACGCGCGTTCCAAGTTATCGTTCTTTTCCATGTTTTTCTTCGGTTACGTGTGAGCATGGGAAACTATGGGCTTGGGCTTCGCGAAACCGTTTGACTACTACTATTCGCTGGTGTTGCAGAATTCTAGGAGCGTATTTTAACCCATAGTTCGGATCATCCAGAATCCACATGTGTATGCATTCGGCCTTCACTGGGTGGTACGACTTTAACTTTTATTGTTTTTTTTTCGTTGGTACGTGAAAAGTGGGGTGGTGAAATGTGAAAGATAAAATTTAATTTCGCGACAATAATTTTTATTGTTGGCTTTACCGGAGGGCTTACTACAGCAACGCATAGGAGGCGAGAGTACAAACAACAAGTACCATGCTCGGCACGGGGAGTAAAAAATGGAATAATCCTTTGGTTGCGATCGGTGTACGATGATAAGTTAAGAGGATTAAAAATTCCTGACACGAAAGTGGAAATGTTATCGTGATCACTAGTGTCAGCGACAATCAGGATGCAAATTATTGCATTCCGTAGATACTACTGACGTTACAATATTTCTTTTAAATGGCATTAACACCGACTTATTTTCGTTGGGAATAGGGCAACGTTAAAATATAAATAATTAAGTACTATTATGTTTTGCCATTTTAATACGAATCATGTATTGTTTGAATTATCGTTCAGCAAAGTTTTACTAAAAGGCTATAATTTCACTTTAAATTCAAGTTTTGATTAACAACTAGAATAGAAACATAATTTATTGTAACAATCGATGTGCGTGCCCTTTTTATACAACTTTTTAACAATATTCGTGATTACAAAATTCCATATTTACTCAAGATGATTGGTTTCTCAATATCGATCCATGAAGCCTCAGCTGTATATTAGTTATCTATTTATTTATTTATTCATAGGATATTTGATTTTCATCATCTGTTTATTGGTTTTATAATAATTATTTAATTCAATTAAACAATAAAAATGAATTAAGCTTTTGTTAGATGTTATAGTTGAAACTAATCTTGCTTGAAATCAACTTTAAGAAAGGCTGAATGAAAAAATATTACACTCCAGTCACGTAATCTACATACCAAAAATAGTTTGTCTTTTGTTTTGTACACAGTTAGCTTCGCTACCCTTTTTACTGGGCTCACAAGATGACGCGGGAAACGAAAATGCATCCAGGCCAACTTTTCGTCTGTCGCGGTTGTTTTCAAGGCAAATTACATGCACGTGAAACATTCTCCGCGAAACTTTATTTATGTTTTCCAGTTTTAAAATCTTCTACTTCAAGGCAAATATGGATTTGGTTGCAAATGAATGCCGTTACTGTAATTTAATTTTGACAAAGGTTAGAATTCAAAATTTGTATGCAACCAACGGAACGATTTGTATGCACAACAACCACCCGGAATACAAGAGTCTACGAGGCGAGTAGTTGTTCCACCGTGCCGACGATATTTATTGGTTGTTTGTTTAATTATTTACACCGACAATCTGGTGCGTACTTGTGTTTCGCAGCGATTGCCTTGTAAAGTAAGTCGAACTGTGCCCTATTTAAGGGAACTACCAAGCCCAACTCGTTACCAACTGGAGGTCGGGTTCATCTAAATTTACCACCGCCATCCATGAAGTGCTATTGGAGGGTGTTTCCAGTTGGCAACCCCAATACGGTCTGCTGGTGGCACAATTCAGTTGAAGTAAATTCGAACGAGACGAGCTGATGTCCCTGCCGTTTGAGGTGACATCGATTCTGTGTGGCTAGCAGCTCGCCGGTGTAAGAACGAGGCCTAATTTTCTGTACAACTTCGTTCACTCATTTATAATGCCATCTTTATGTTGTGCACTTCGAACGTGCAGCCCATATCGCCGGGTATGACAGGAAAATTTAACTCGGAGGGAAATGGGAGAATCTGCCAGGTGCATGATGGAAAGGACTTGCTGTCTCTTCGTGGCAGACCGTGACGGCGTTGGTATCCGACGGATGGTAAGGTGGAGTGAACTGTTGTTGGCATCAAGATTAATAACGAAATTGTGGGTTAATTAATAAATGTGACAGTGTTAGACTACCAACGAAGCCTTTCTTTGTTGGCATACATCCCTAATGGAACATTCGTGAGCATCACGAATTCATGAAACAACAGAACGATGCGTTTCAATATCAAACGCTCGGCAGTTGAAAGAGTTGCTGAACAGAACCGCCAAAAGCTGGACGAGCGAATGAGAGATGCCAACGGGTCTGGTGACGGCTACAGACTGTGGGAGAGCATCCAAAATACTGTGACTACAACAGCGCAGAAAGTGTTAGACACTGCAGTGCACAGCTACGCGACCGAAATGGTTGGTTTGATGAGGAGTGCCAGCGAGTGACAGACGAGAAAAATACTTCGAGAGTAGAATGATAGTGGCTTGTACCCGTTGCAATACAGAACGGTACTATGTAACAAGGGCAGACGAGAATCGAATCCACTGCAGAAAGTAAAACCAGCAGGAAGAGTGTGATAGCTGAAGCGCAGGAGTACATGGATAGCTACGAGAAAAGCTAATAATATGGTAATATGAAGAACTGCCTACCGGCTGCATATACCCGATCGAAAAGAAAGGGCACAGACTAGAGCGTGCCAAATACGGAGGGATCACATTCTGTTCAACATACTGCGACCCCTTGATTAGTCCTTCATCGGGGAATACCAACAGTATTTCGACATGTTTAGCCTGTGGATGATATTTGATAAAATCCAGGAGTACAGCTTGCAGTACTCGAGGGGGCGATTAGGATATCTGGCGTGCAAAGGAACGGCACTATCATCACAAGGTCGCATATTTTTTGTAGCATTCAGCAAATTCGTGAATGGATTTGCAAATAATTTATGTAAATACTGTAAATGAATTATGTTGTAAGAAGTAAAATTTTTCAATCGCCAGTTAAGTATTATATAATTTTCCCTTGACATAGGCAAACGGGCATTAGGTGAGCATCCATCCTCTCTAAGGTCGAGGCCATTTGTTTTCTGGGACTCTACGACACTACCCATAATTCCATTACCCATAATGCCATTACCCCGAAGGCCACTACCCCGAACGCCACAACCCCGAATGAGTCACTACCCCGAATGCCATTACCCCTAATGGGACACTACCCCGAATGAGCCAGTACCCCGAACTAGACATTATTTCAAGTTCGGGGGTCCCGTAGCGTAGATGTTTACACGTTCGCTTTGTAAGCGAATGGTCATGGGTTCGATTCCCGGCCTTTTTACCAAACCCTCGTCAGTCGCCGGATCCGCAGCCCATACGGTGGCGTTTTGGGGTACGCGCCTTACCGTCACGGCTGCCTGATGACGACTGACAACTTGTTCTTCTCGGAGGCATTCCTCCAACGTTACCCGGATAAATGGCAACCGAACAATGCAACGATCATTGGATAGACGACATGAACAAACGGACACAATGGACTCACGATGAGATGGACAGGCAACGACAACAACAATGATAATGGAGAATCTAAAATAGATTCTGTGTGGATTCTGGCAGCAGAATGCCACAGTAGATCTCGGCACAGTAGCGGTTAAGTAACACAGAGTGCCTACCAAATAAAGAAAGGAATAAAAAAAAAAAAATAATTATTTCAAGTTTATATATATTATACATATGAATGAACAATAATGAATTATTGACAGTGGCTGATTTTCTACCCGCCGCTTCCACATCCAGGCGCTATCGTATATGCGCCAATAGCCAGCATGAGTTAACCGCCAGAAATTGGCTCCACCCCAGTACCCCGAATCCTAGTACCCCGAATGCCATTAACCCGAAGGCCACTACCCCGAATGGGACAGTGCCCCAAAATTCATAACCCCGAATGAGACACTACCCCGAAATCCATTTCCCCGAAAGGCAATTACCCCGAAAACATTTAGAATCTATAGTATTCTATTATTATGTTTAACACCAACAGATATCGATGAATCGCAACAGTTTTTAACCAACCAGTTTAACCAACGGTTTTGATTTTTCTTCTAATTAGCTTTAACTGTCATTCCTGTCATTATGACCTGGAAAAGTACTATTCTACGAAATGGAGTAAGAGATCCTTTTTTCCAACAGAACGCGTTTTCCCGGTATAAGGCGAACAGAGGAGATGATGCCTTGTTTTAATGAACGAGTTTGCCCGGTATAAGGCATACAGGGTAAATATGATTTTTTTTAAATAAACGCGTTTGCCCGGTATAAGGCGAAAAGGAGAGATAATGACTTCTTTAAATGGACGTGTTTGCCCGGTATAAGGCAGACAGAGGAGATGATGCCTTCTTTAAATGGACGGGTTTGCCCGGTATAAGGCACACCGAGGAAATAATGCCTTGTTTAAATGAACGCGTTTGCCTGGTATAAAACAGACAGAGGAAATGACGCCTTCTTTAAATGGACGGGTTTGCCCGGTATAAGGTATACAGAGGAAATTATTCCTCGTTTAAATGAACGCGTTTGCCCGGTATAAGGCAGACAGAGGAGATGATGCCTTCTTTAAATGGACGCGTTTGCCCGGTATAAGGCAGACAGAGAAGATGATGCCTTCTTTAAATGGACGCGTTTGCCCGGTATAAGGCAGACAGAGGAGATGATGCCTTCTTTAAATGGACGGGTTTGCCCGGTATAAAGGAACAAAGAGGAAATTATTCCTTGTTTAAATGAACGCGTTTGTCCGGTATAAGGCAGACAGAGGAGATGATGCCTTCTTTAAATGGACGCGTTTGCCCGGTATAAGGCAGACAGAGGAGATGATGCCTTCTTTAAATGGACGGGTTTGCCGGTATAAGGCACACAGAGGAAATTATGCCTTGTTTAAATGAACGCGTTTGCCCGGTATAAGGCAGACAGAGGAGATGATGCCTTCTTTAAATGGACGGGTTTGCCCGGTATAAAGGAACAAAGAGGAAATTATTCCTTGTTTAAATGAACGCGTTTGCCCGGTATAAGGCAGACAGAGGAGATGATGCCTTCTTTAAATGGACGGGTTTGCCCTGTATAAGGCAGACAGAGGAGATGATACCACCTTTTAATGAACGTGCTTATACCTCGATAAGGCACACAGAGGAAATACTGCCTTTTTAAAAGGAACGTCTGTTCCATAGAAGGCGAAACGAGATGATGCCTTCTTTAAGTCAACGCAACTTCCCGAAGACAAACAAGATCTCCCTCTCTCTCATTCTCATACACAAACTCTCACTCACTCACTTACTCTGTCACACTAATTATTACTCATTCACCCACTCTCATTCATTCACCCACTTTTACTCACTTAACCACTCTTACTCACTCATCCACTTTTACTCATTCATTTACTTTCAATCATTCGCTCTCTCTTTCTCGCTCACTCTTACTCACTCACTCTTACTCGTTTACTCTTACTCGCTCACTCACTAACTCTTACTCGCTCACTCACACACTCACTCTTACTCACTCACTAAATCACTCACTCACTCTTACTCACCCATTCACCCCCTCGTCGATTTTGAGATTTAGACCACGCTTCATCCAGAATCCGTTGCTTTTACTACAGCGACCAAGGAACAACTTCTACCTTGTTGCCCTAGTAGCCATGCTGACGTGGACCGCAATTGCCTCCAACTCTCTGCATTGTGCATGGAAACGTGCTGCATAATCTCCCCTGCCATTCAGGAATCTTGAAGAGTGCCATACGAAGTGGAACGGGATCTTACGGAGTAAGAATACTTAGTTCCATACTGCATTAAAACAGTTTCAGTTCCAATCATTGTTCATTCATATGAAATTTAAAAAAACATTTATTGAGTTAAATTTTTTTCATTGAAATGAAGTATTAACTTGAAATAATGACTAATTCGGGGTACTGGCTCATTCGGGGTAGTATTCCATTAGGGGTAATGGCATTCGGGGTAGTGACTCATTCGGGGTTGTAGCGTTCGGGGTAGTTTCCTTCGGAGTAATGGCATTATGGGTAATGGAATTATGGGTAGTGTCGTAGAGTCCCAGAAATTTGTATGGTGAACGACATCTAACGCGGGTTTTCTCAAAATTAGGATCTTTTCATGAAAAACTATTTGGTACCGGTTATGTAGAAAGGAGTTCGCTACTACGCCTACCAAATATTTTTCCGATGAAAGTGCTTAATTTTGAGAAAGCGAGCCTTAGATGCCTTTCGCCATACTGATTTCAGAAAGTTAACTCCTAGTGTGCCGCTGTAAGCACGCTCAAAGCAGGCGATTCATTGGAACTGAAACTGTTTCAAGCAGTACAGAACTAAGTATGTATTCTTACTCCGTAAGATTCCGATGGCACTCTTCAAGAGTCCTGAACGGCAGGGGGAGATTATGCAGCACGTTTTCATGCACAATGCAGAGAGTTGGAGGCAATTGCGGTCCACGTCAGCATGGCACGTCAGCTAGGGTATCAAGGTAGAAGTTGTTCCTTGGTCGCTGTAGTAAAACCAACGGATTCTGGATGAAGCGTGGTCTGAATGTCAGAATCGATGAATGGGTGAGTAAGAGTGAGTAAGTGAGTAAGAATGAGTGTGTGAATGAGCGAGTAAATGAGTGAGTAAGAGTAGTTAAGTAAGTAAGAGTGGGTTAATGAATGAAAGTGGGTGAGTGAGTTATAATTAGTGAGACAGAGGAAGTGAGTGAGTAAGGGGATGTGTGTATGAGAGTGAGAGAGAAAGGGAGGTTTTGTTTGTCTTCGGGAAGTTGCGTTGACTTAAAGAAGGCATCATCTCTGTTCGCCTTACTTTTAAAAAGGCAGTATTTCCTCTGTCTGCCTTATCGCGGTATAAGCACGTTCATTGAAAGGAGGTATCATCTCCTCTGTCTGCCTTATACCGAGCAAACGCGTTCATTTAAAGAAGGTATCATCTCCTCTGTCTGCCTTATACCGAGAAAACGCGTTCATTCAAAGAAGGTATCATCTCCTCTGTCTGCCTTATACCGGATAAACGCGTCCATTGAAAGAAGGCATCATCTCCTCTGTCTGTCTTATACCGGGCAAACACGTCCATTTGAAGAAGGCATCATATCCTCTGTCTGCCTTATACCGAGCAAACGCGTTCATTTAAAGAAGGTATCATCTCCTCTGTCTGCCTTATACCGGGTAAACGCGTCCATTTAAAGAAGGCATCATCTTCTCTGTCTGCCTTATACCGGGCAAACACGTCCATTTGAAGAAGGCATCATATCCTCTGTCTGCCTTATACCGGGCAAACTCGTTCATTTAAAGAAAGCATCAACTACTCTGTCCGCCTTATACCGGGAAAACGCGTTCTGCTGAAAAAAGGATCTCTTACTTCATTTCGTAGAATAGTACTTTTCCAGGTCATAATGACAGGAATGACAGTTAAAGCTAATTAGAAGTAAAATCAAAACTGTTGGTTAAACTGGTTGGTTAAAAAACTGTTGCGATTCATCGATATCTGTTGGTGTTGAACATAATAATACAGATTCTTAATGTTTTCGGGGTAATTGCCTTTCGGGGTAATGGATTTCGGGGTAGTGTCCCGTTCGGGGTGATGGTTTTCGGGGAACTGTCCCATTCGGGGTAGTGGCCGTCGGGGTAATGGCATTCGGGGTACTGGCATTCGGGGTAGTGGGGTGGAGCCGTTTTCTGGATAAGGTAGGAAAGGGATAGCAGCGCGACTATTTTGTCAAATTATCAATCGAGCCGAGAAAGTCAGGATTGTACATGAAGGTGTTGGGAAATGACGTACTTCCGGTTGTGTCCAAGTTCCACCTTCCATAGTCTGAGGATTCACATCAGATTCGATCATTTCGTCCGCGACTTTCCGTAAAGTTAGAAATGTTCGCGTTTGTTAGGACTCTACGACACTACCCATAATTCCATTACTCATAATGCTATTACCCCGAAGGCCACTACCCCGAACGCCATTACCCAGAATGAGTCACTACCCCGAATGCCATCACCCCGAATGGGATACTACCCCGAATAAGCCAGTACCCCGAATCAGTCATGATTACAAGTTTATAGTTTATTTCAATGAAAAAAAAGTAAATCAAAAGAAGTTTGAATAATAATCACTTGTTTTATGAATTATACAACATCAAGGCAACTTCAGTCGAGTAAATTACACAATTTTTACGAAGATTTTGACCGTATACCCGTACTTATTTTTGAGCTGATAGTTCTTTATCAAGTACACTATTAATTATATGTGTGTATTTCTTCTACGTGAAAATAATCGATTTACAATGATATAGAAATGCTAATTCTACCATGAAAGTGTACGTCAAAGTTTGGAAGATTGTATTAGCATTTCCATACCTTTGACAAGGTTCACCGTGTCAGACTCGAAAGTACTCAACGGTGTGGCAGCTGCCACTCGAAGAGTTTTTTTTAAACCTTTTAAATAATGAATTTGAATTAACATATAAAGGCGTTTTTGATACATTTATGTTAGCAGAGTTCCTACTATTTTGTTTATTTGACACACCATTCTGGTTTGGTCCAGTTCATCCATACCCAAGCAACACCTCTTGTTTCTTAGTGAGTAACAACAACTGTGGTGTGACTTACTAAAGGTCTGACTTATGCACAACGAGTCGTATTCGGAACTCCTTTGTGACACAAAAAGCGCAAGAGGTGGAGCCTATTTGCAACATCTTGCGGCTACAATGAAAATAAAAACACAAAAACCAACCGGGAATCGAACCATGGACCTTGAGATTTGCAACCTTCTACTATAACCATCACACCAACAATTCTATTTGGAGATTCCGCTTCAAGTGCACTACATAAACAACAAAGTCATTTGTAACTTCATTGTACCTTATACGGAACAATGAAATGTGACTCGATGTATTGCCAGTGTCTTCAATGCAATTTATTAGGAACAAACACCTACTCGGAAGATGTTGCGCGTGCTGCTTGAGTGACGTGCAGTCAATTATGTGAAGAAGTGACTACAAAAATCGTCATGACTATTGGCTGCGCGAACATCTTCGTGGTAGGCATGCGGCACGAAGAAACCGAATAGGTGATACGTTGAACCTGGCGAACGCGTTCATTTTAAGAAGGCATTATCACTTCTCCCTGCTTCAAAACGTTCAATCGCGTTCACTTAAAGCAGGCATTATATCCACTGTTCGCCTTATACCGGGCAAATTCGTTCATTAAAAGAAGGCATTATCAATTATGTACCCCTTAAACCGGGTTAACGCATTTATTCAAAGAAGGCAGCATCTCATATGTATGCCTTACACCGGGCTAATTCTTTCATTTAAAGAAGGTGTTATCAACTCGGCTCGGCAGGCAAATGCATTCATTTAAAGAACGCATCATCTACTCTCTTCACCATATAACGGGCAAATGCGTTCATTTAAAGAATGCGTTTTCAACTCGGTTCGTCTTATAATGGACAAATGCTTTCATTTAAGGAACCGGGCAGATGCATTCATTTAAAGAATCATCTACTCATCTACTCTGTTCGTCTTATCCCGGGGAAATGCGTTCATTAAAAGAAGGCATTATCAGCTATGTTCGCCTTATACCGGGCAAAAGCGTTCATTTGAAGAAGGCATCATCTGCTCCGTTCGCCTTATACCGGGCAAATGCGTTCGTTGAAAGAAAATATTATCAACTATGTTCGCCTTATTCGCGTTCATTTAAGAAGGCATTACTTCCTATGTTCGTCTCGTAGTAGGCAAGTGCGTTAATTTAGAAAAAAAGGCGTTATCTCCTCTGTTCGCCTAATCCCGTTTATGCTTATTCTCGGCAATCAGTAAACTTAGAATTTTAAGTGTGTACGTTCATCAAATCTATTTTTTCTGCTTTATATCAGGCAAACGCGTTCATTTAAAGAAGGCATTATTTTCACTGTTCGCCTTATGTTAATAGAAAGAAAACGTTATTTTCTCACTTACTCCATTTCATAGAATAGAACTTTCCCAGATAATAATGGCGTAGAATGATAGTTAAAGCTAATTAAACAAAAAATAAAAAATGTTGGTTAAATAGAACCTTTATTGCCTTTCTCTAAATAGTAAACTGACCCCAAAATCATGGGTCACACACTAATATGAGTCATTTCAATTTAACGAATGTGCAAATGGAGTGACTAATTATTGTTACAAAATGACCCATATATGTGGGGTCAGTGTATATACTTTTATTATTTTCAAAGATTGTAATTTTACGATTCATCAGTATCTGAATGATGGAAAAACAACAGATTCGAAATGTATTCGGGGTAATGGATTTCCGGGTACTGTCCCATTCGGGGTAGTGGCCTTCGGGGTAATGGCATTCGGGGTACTGGGATTCGGGGTACTGGGGTTGAGCCGTTTGTTAGTTAGTGTTTCGTTTGCCAAAAGTAGATCTTATTAATGACGTTATGTGTAATTAATTAATTAAATAATTGTTCGTTCTACAGTAGGTTAAAATAAAGTGTGCGGTGTGAAATTGTGTGTGCTAATTGGAAAGCAAAGCCCAGATAGGAGGTAATCCATTGTGCTCAAGATGTGATAGATGAGCCAATACATATTCGTTCGGTTCAGCCATATCGGCTTGTTTCTCACTCGTAGCATTTATCAATGCACCCAAGCGCGTCACCGTTTCCCAACGGACGGAGAATCCCCGACAACTGTCTACAGGTCGGAATCGGACTGGTCCGTCACCATACTGGACCGGGGAGGTTCTGGACCTCCACGTGGACAAGATCCATTGGCCAGTGCATCAAATTGCCGACGAAGCGAGCAACCGGCATCGCACCATTGAGTAGCGGATAGTCACGAGCATTGTCCGCACCCGGCAGGTCATCGACTGTAGTAAGTCGCATTGAATCGATGAGTCTGAAACTTTTTTTTTTGTATATAGTGCGGCGTCCAAGGAGGGCGCCGCAGAGGGATATTTTTTACTAGTCTTAGATTGAGGAACTGTGAAAGTTCAAAGAAAAATCTAGTAATCGAGAGTCGGAGTGGGGAACCCGCTACTCATTACTCAAGCCTGTAATCACCCGTGAAAAGCGTGTGTGATCCCATTCACGCGACCATCTGAATTCCCATCACGCAGAATAAAGAGAAGCTGAGCTACCGATAATCCGTGACGTCATGATGAAGAAGGACAGAGCACGTGAGAGTAAGAGATAGGATAGAGAAAACCTCACACAAGCTAAAGATAGGCAATGAAAACCAACATCAACCCTAAACAAATACAATCCCCCCACGAGTATGTTTATTTATTACCAGACTAAGGCCGGAATGGCCTGTGCAATACATAAAAGTTTAGCTCGGTCCATGGCTGCACTTCGCCAACCACCCAGTCTGCCAACCGCCAACCGCAAATCGTCCTCCACCTGATCGATCCACCTTACCCGCTGTGCACGTCGCCTTCTTGTTCCCGTCGGATTGTTGTCGAGAACCATGTTCACCGGATTACTGTTCGAAATTCTGGCTACGTGCCCGGAATTCTTCAACCACCTCGTTACCACCGATAGAAACTCGTGGAGGGTGGCTTACATTGATCTCTCTTGAGCTTCTTCCTATCATGTACTTCGTCTTTGACGTGTTGATGACTAGTCCAATACGTTTAGCTTCGCTTTTCAGTCTGATGTAGGCTTCCTCCATCTTCTCAAAGTAGCGTGCCATAATATCTATGTCGTCGGCGAAACCAAATAACTGGACGGACCTCGTTAAAATCGTACCACTCGTATCAATCCCTGCCTTTCGTATTACTCCCTCCAAAGCGATGTTGAATAGCAGACATGAAAGACCATCATCTTGCCGTAACCTTCTGCGCGTTTCGCAGGGACTCGAGAATGCCCCTCAAACTCGAACTACGCACATCACCCGATCCATCGTCGCCTTGATCAACCGTATCAGTTTATTCGGAAATTCGTTTTCGTGCATTAGCTGCCATAGCTGGTTCCGATCGATTTTATCTTATGCGGCTTTGAAGACGATAAATAGATGATGTGTGGGCACGTTGTATTCGCGGCATTTCTGCAATACTTGACGTACGGCGAACACCTGGTCTGTGGTGGAGCGTTCACCCATAAATCCCGCCTGGTACTGCCCCACGAACTCTCTTGCAATTGGTGTTAGTCGTCGGCATAAAATTTGGGAGAGTACCTCGTAGACGGCGTTCAGCAATGTGATTGCGCGGTTGTTGCTACAATCCAGCTTATCGCCCTTTTGTAGATGGACTTGTAGACTTGGACTTGGATTTTGTAGACACACGACACCTGCCATCCACTCATGCGGCAAATCCTCATCCTCCCAAACCTTGGTAATCACCCAGTGCATCGCTCTAGCCAGTGCCTCACCACCGTGTTTAAACTGCTCTCCTGGTAGTTGGTCAACTCCAGGGGCTTTGTTGTTTTTCAGCCGGCCGATCTCCTCCTGGATTTCCTGGAGATTCGGAGCCGGAAGTCGCATGTCCTGCGCGCGTGCTCCTAGGTTCATTACCATACCGCCACCGTTGTCCGCCACATCGCCATTCAGGTGCTCTTCGAAGTGCTGCAGCTATCTTTGGATCACCTCACGCTCGTTTGTAAGAAGGTTCCCGTTTATGTCTTTACACATATCGGGCTGTGGCACGTGGCCCTTATGTGAACGGTTTAACTTCTCATAGAAATTTCGTGCGTTACTAGCGCGGTACAGTTCCTCCGTCTCTACACGGTCTCGATTTTCCTGCTGGTGCTTTTTCCTCCGAAAAATCTAGTTTTGTCTGTTTCGCGCCTGTTGCAGCAATCTCGCCCATGCTGCATTCTTCTCCTCAAATAACTGCTCACATTCGCCTCCATGTGGCCTTGTGGATATTTTTGTGGGGAAAGAAGGTGCTTCGGACTACCATTCCGCGGGAGGCTGCGAAGTTTATGCATCGTTGGCCGTTGTCATTCGATACGGTGTGCCAACTATCCGGTCCGATGACCGGTTTATACATTTCCTCCCTTCCTACCTGTGCGTTCATGTCGCCGATGACGATTTTGACGTCCCGCAGTGGGCATCCATCGTATGTCTGCTCCAGCTGTGCATAGAACGCTTCTTTCTCGTCGTCGGGTCTCCCTTCGTGTGGGCAGTGCACGTTGATGACGCTATAGTTGAAGAAACGGCCTTTTATCCTCAGCTTGCACATCCTTGCGTTGATTGGCTGCCACCCAATCACACGATGGCACATCTTACCCAGCACTATGAAGCCGGTTCCCAGCTCGTTGATGGTGCCACAGCTTTGGTAGAAGGTAGTCGCTCGATGCCCGCTTTTCCACACTTTCTGTCCTGTCCAGCAAATCTCCTGCAGCGCCACGACGTCGAAGCTATTATTATTTTATTTATTCAGACTAAGGCCGAAGTGGCCTGTGCGGTATATAAGAGTCTTCTCCATTCGGCTCGGTCCATGGCTACACGTCGCCAACCACGCAGTCTACGGAGGGTCCGCAAGTCATCTTCCACCTGATCGATCCACCTTGCCCGCTGCGCACCTCGCCTTCTTGTGCCCGTCGGATCGTTGTCGAGAACCATTTTCACCGGGTTACTGTCCGACATTCTGGCTACGTGCCCGGCCCACCGCAGTCGTCCGATTTTCGCGGTGTGAACGATGGATGGTTCTCCCAACAGCTGATGCAACTCGTGGTTCATTCGCCTCCTCCACGTACCGTCCGCCATCTGCACCCCACCATAGATGGTACGCAGCACTTTCCTTTCGAAAACTCCAAGTGCGCGTTGGTCCTCCACGAGCATCGTCCAGGTCTCGTGTCCGTAGAGGACTACCGGTCTAATGAGCGTTTTGTAGATTGTCAGTTTGGTACGGCGGCGAACTCTATTCGATCGGAGCGTCTTGCGGAGTCCAAAGTACGTACGATTTCCAGCCACTATGCGTCTCTGAATTTCTCTGCTGGTGTCATTTTCGGCAGTCACCAGTGAGCCCAAGTACACAAATTCTTCTACCACCTCGATTTCGTCACCACCGATGCAAACTCGCGGTGGGTGGCTCACATTGTCTTCTCTTGAACCTCTTCCTATCATGTACTTCGTCTTCGACGTGTTGATGACTAGTCCGATCCGCTTAGCTTCCCTCTTTAGTCTGATGTAGGCTTCCTCCATCTTCTCAAAATTACGTGCCATAATATCAATGTCGTCGGCGAAGCCAAATAGCTGGACGGACTTATTGAAAATTGTACCACTCGTGTTAATCCCTGCTCTCCGTATTACCCCTTCCAAAGCGATGTTGAATAGCAGACACGAAAGACCATCACCTTGCCGTAACCCTCTACGGGTTTCGAAGGGACTCGAGAATGCCCCTGAAACTCGAACTACGCACATCACCCGATCCATCGTCGCTTTGATCAACCGTGTCAGTTTATCCGGAAAACCGTGTTCGTGCATTAGCTGCCATAGCTGGTCCCGATCGATTGTATCATATGCGGCTTTGAAGTCGATGAATAGATGATGTGTGGGCACGTTGTATTCGCGGCATTTCTGCAGTACTTGGCGAATGGCGAAAACCTGGTCCGTGGTGGAGCGTTCGCCCATAAAACCCGCCTGGTACTGCCCCACGAACTCCCTTGCAGTTGGTGCTAGTCGACGGCATAAAATTTGGGAGAGTACCTTGTAGGCGGCGTTCAGCAATGTGATTGCGCGGTAGTTGCTACAATCCAGCTTATCGCCCTTTTTGTAGATGGGGCACACGACACCTTCCATCCACTCCTGCGGCAAAACTTCCTCCTCCCAAATCTTGGTAATGACCCAGTGCAGCGCTCTAGCCAGTGCCTCACCACCGTGTTTAAATAGCTCTCCTGGTAGTTGGTCAACCCCAGGGGCTTTGTTGTTCTTCAGCCGGCCAATCTCCTCCTGGATTTCCTGGAGATCCGGAGCAGGTAGAATTATGTCCTGCGCGCGTTTCCCCAGGTCCATCACCATACCGCCATCTTCGTCTGCCACATCGCCATTCAGGTGTTCTTCGTAGTGCTGCCGCCACCTTTGGATCACCTCACGCTCGTTCGTAAGAAGGTTCCCGTTTATGTCCTTACACATATCAGGCTGTGGCACGTGGCCCTTACGTGAACGGTTTAACTTCTCATAGAACTTTCGTGTGTTATTAGCGCGGTACAGTTGCTCCGTTTCTTCACGGTCTCGATCTTCCTGCTGGCGCTTTTTCCTCCGGAAAATCGAGTTTTGTCTGTTCCGCGCCTGTTTATATCGTGCCTCGTTCGCCCTCGTGCGGTGTTGCAGTAATCTCGCCCATGCTGCATTCTTCTCTTCCACTAACTGCTCACATTCGCCGTCATACCAGTCGTTTCTCTGATCCGGGGGCACCGTGCCAAGTGCAGCGGTTGCGGTGCTACCAATGGCGGATCGAATATCTCTCCAGCCATCTTCAAGAGACGCTGCGCCTAGCTGCTCTTCCGTTGGGAGTGCCACTTCCAGCTGCTGCGCGTATTCTTGGGCTAGTCTACCGTCTTGTAGCCGCCCAATGTTAAGCCGCGGCGTCCGACTTCAACGCGTGTTGTACACCGTCGAGAGTTTTGAGCGCAGGCATACTGCAACGAGGTAGTGGTCGGATTCAATATTCGCACTGCGGTAAGTGCGGACGTTCGTGATGTCGGAGAAGAATTTACCGTCGATTAGAACGTGGTCGATTTGGTTTTCCGTTTCTTGGTTAGGTGATCTCCATGTGGCCTTGTGGATATTTTTGCGGGGAAAGAAGGTGCTTCGGACTACCATTCCGCGGGAGGCTGCGAAGTTTATGCATCGTTGGCCGTTGTCATTCGATACGGTGTGCAGACTATCCGGTCCGATGACCGGTCTATACATTTCCTCTCTTCCTACCTGTGCGTTCATGTCACCGATGACGATTTTGACGTCCCGCAGTGTGTCTGCTCCAGCTGTGCGTAGAACGCTTCTTTCTCGTCGTCGGGTCTCCCTTCGTGTGGGCAGTGCACGTTGATGATGCTATAGTTGAAGAAACGGCCTTTAATCCTCAGCTTGCACATCCTTGCGTTGATTGGTTGCCACTCAATCACGCGTTGGCGCATCTTACCCAGCACTATGAAGCCGGTTCCCAGCTCGTTGGTGGTGCCACAGCTTTGGTAGAAGGTAGCCGCTCGATGCCCGCTTTTCCACACTTTCTGTCCTGTCCAGCAAATCTCCTGCAGCGCCACGACGTCGAAGCTGCGGGGCATTCATCACTATACAATGCAACATATTAATGACAATTATTAATATTGAACAAAATATTGGGATTTAATTTTTTGAAAAAGCTTCCAATCGTGATCCTGTATTCGTCGCTTAGGTCTTTGCCGATTATATCGAGTCGCATTAACTCTTATATTGTTTGTAATGTTTGGTTTTCCAGGCGGCTTATTGGGCCTGCGCAAACCTCCTGTCTCGTCGGAGGGTCGTCGTGTCAGGGCTGTTTAGCGTCCCACCTAACACCAGGACTTGGGCTTGTGCGCTTTGAGCGACACACGGTCGCTTTGGTGGGGCCTACTTGCGGATACATGCAGCTTTTTAAAGGAATTTAACAGGTCAAACCCCACCACATCCTAGGCAAGCCCCACAACTCGCAGATGGCCTGGGGAGGGATCGTCAAGCCCTTGAACGTAGTCCCTGCTGCCCGCAACACTCCAAATTACTGGCAATCAAATATGTCCAAACAAATATGTTCAAACGGGCGATGTCAACTAAATTGTAGTGGAGGTAATACAAATAAACCTCAACCGCTATGATACTGCGCAGCGAGGGACTCAAAGTGCTATGTTGCAATCATTTCTGATCTATACCGGATCCCACCAGAAAACGGTAATTGGGTAGCGGATGAAGCTGGAACCGCCGCTATACATATGTACGGTAGAAAGTTACCCTTTCCAAGAAATTGTGTATTGTGCAGCTGAAGGCTGCGTGATCGCCAAAATCAACGGTATCTACTACGTACCCCCACAATGGACGATTGATCAGTTCAATCGGATGCTGGATAAGGTAGCAGTAGAGCTTATCGACTGGAGGCCAGTCGTCATTGCTGGTGACGTACGTCACGCCTGACCAATAGAGTGGGGCAGCCGTTACACTAACCCTAGAGGTTGGAGTTTACTAGACGCACTTGCACAGCTCAACGTAGACGTAGTTAATAAAGGTTGGACGAGCACCTATGGGATGGCAGAGAGTTCATCATCGATGTTACCTTCTGCAGTCCTGCAGTTAGCAAGGAACACGAACCGGAGAGTCTGCGAAGACTATACCCATAACGGTCCGATATTATACATTCGGAACCACGCGAGAGCAGTATCAAGGAGCGAAAGAGGAAGACAGAAGCCTTTGACAAGGATTTGATTGCGAAAGCAATGCGATTCGAGCGCATCCCGCAAAATCTTAGTCCTGACGAGCTCAATACGGCGACCATGCCGTCGCAGCTGTTTTCTATTAGGCAGGAGGATGCAAAGACTCACAACGACGCAGAAACAGAAGAGCGCAGACCAGTTTTTAGGGCGGCTAAAGCTGCCCTCAAAAAGAAATCAGGCTCAGTAAGGCAGATTGCATGAAGAAGCTCTGCCACAACGTGGATGTGAACCCATGGAGGATGCATACAGAGTCGCCATGGCTAAGATTAAAGGCCCAGTGATACCGCTAGAGAGGAGCTCAGAAAAACTCAACACAATTATCGAAGGACTGCTTCCGCATCACGAATCAACAGTCTGGCCTCCCACACCGTATGGTGTGGCCAATTGAAGGATCTTAAGATGGTTCAAGATCCCTCCTCCCAAACATTTCTGCACAACTCAAGAACTAATCAAGCAAATGTAAATTAATGTGGGAAAACAGAATTTTTGATGTTTGATCTGCGATTACATTTTCCTTTTTTGTATACTTCATCGCGTCAATTTATTTTTGGGCGAGACAAAGTTCGACGAGTCAGCTAGTTGTAAATAGTTTCCAATCCGGCTGGCCAATAACCGGGAAGTCGGCAATTACCTTTAAATAAACTGAAGAAAATGACAACAAAAATTATTTTTATTTTCGTTTTAAATACGGGGTTGATGAAGAAAAAGTTAGTACAGAATTGTAAGTTATTTGGATCTAGATTTTGTGTACATGCCAAAATGTGTCGACAATAGACAAAAGCACCGTAGCTGCTTAACTGAACCATCACCAACCGCACCAAGTATCATCGTCATCGTGGTTGGAAACTGCTTCCATACCGTGTGCCATCGTATTAGCTTGGTTGGCACTCTATAGCTAGTCAGGATTCCAGCCTGTAACGATCATAAACTAGCACCATACACCACCAACCGTTTTCACATGATAGAAACTCACCTCTTCAACGTATAGCCTAAGTACGATGTTTTGCGGGCGGAACCGAGCGCCATATCGGGGTTGTAGGTGAAACTATTTGGTTGACTCTTATAAATATCTGACGGCATGCATTGGACTCTCGTACACTCGGCGGCACTGAACTGTATTGAGCCGGTTGTTCCACGTGCCAAAGAGGACGGGTGTCGTATTTCCTACTACAACAGAGGGCTTGGGTTGAATTGAAGCGTTCCAGCTAGGAGGGGAGTGGAAGCGCGTGGAAAAGTAATTGGCGGTGTGTAGTTATTTTAGACGTTTTATTGCCTCTCTCGGATTTGTATATGATCAAAATTAGTTAAACGTTTCATTGAACGAAAATAATTGCTTCGGGATAGTAATATTTTGCGGGTTAATGTGAGGGGATTGCGTGATGTTGAGTAGGTTTCAAATGTTTTAGAATCAGTGTCTTGTTTAAAGTTTGCTAATCATAGCATTTTCTCAAATCCAGAAAATCATCTTTATTGCTAATAGAAAGTTTCGCTTGAAAATGCGAAATTGTTTTGTAGGAGTTTCACGCCTATCTGATAGTAGAAGATTATGGAGTTATGATCAACCAAAACACGTGGATTCTTTTTCGTTAATGTAATATTAATTCGTTTATTTTCGAAACATGCATTGTGCATATGCACAGTCAAATTAATTAATTAGAATTATTGTTTGTAAGGACGAAATGCCAAATAATATGCAATTATTTACTGTTGAAATTTTTATGTCCACTTAGTAACAGTTAAATTTGGAACTCTCTAAAAAAAGTGATCTCCAATTTCTAGTTGAACGGTTGAGCGCCTTGTTTTTCTAGATCGAATTAAAATTTCAAAATGCATGCTGTAATTTTAATTATTTTGACCTCTACCTTCCATATTAATAAACATAAAGATAACATAAATCATGACCACAAAAGCACCCCAATCAAGCTATTATATACTGTTGTAATGAAAATTGTACATTAATAAGAAATTAAACTATAAATATGTCAACCTTGATTTACCGCCTGGGTCCTGTTTGGTTTCATCTCACACCACCGGATCCAATTTTATATTTGGAAAGAAGAAAAAAAACTAAACCTACTGACAAACCTGTTCAGCAACGCGTAAGTTTGTTTATTGCCGACTATCTACGCTCTACGATGGACCGGCAGCAACTTCACTCATGGCAAAGTGTTCCGGAAAGGTTGGGGAACCAAACCCTCAAGTGTAAATAAGCACAACTTGCTCCAGCCTCAGGACGAGATGGAACACCACGCTGCCTGATTCCACAATTGTGTGGCACTTTGCACCCGGGGACAAATACACTTTTCCACTAATTATGACTTTGTGCGGCGAGTTTTTGAAAACCGCGGTGCGATTTGAATGGGATATGAAGTGTTGAGATGTTCATGATGAAGTTTTATATATGAAAATACATATTTATTATTGTATCGGATGTGTAAAACCGACAGTGTAGTATCGATCGCCTAACGACTAATTTTGTGAAGAATCATAAAATTAAATCTGAGCATCCCTCCATTTGGAGCTGCGCACACCAGAAACTATATGATGGTCAGTCATCGTCGCCACTCGTAGTAGTCGAACCTTAGGCGGATGGAGATAAAAACTGAACGGCAAGCGTTGTAAAGGATGAGGCGCGATACAAAGTTGGTCTATTTGTCGGCCGAGAAAGGAACACGCAGGGCAATCCGAACGTGCTTTGGCGAGTGCAACTAGGACGTTTGTTCTACGTACAATAACCGGGTCGGGTTTGGATCCGGCTGCCGGAAAGTAACTATTTGAACTGGACAAGTGGCAAAAGACGACCCAATGGTCACATGGCTCACGATAACGGATGGGCTACGGTGAGGATTAAATTAAATTCTCCCAGAGGGTCTGTTTTGCTTCGTTGTTTTTTTTTTATTAAATGTTTGCGGTGAATAGATTGCGATTTATTGTATACATTGTCAGTTCTAGCAGTCGGTCTTATTTAACGTTAAGAACATGATATATTTTAGAAATTTTGTTTTCCATTCGATATCTTGTTATGTAGTAACAATCACTAATGTCATAAATGTCCCTCAAATGCAAGCATGGTAGCGTTGCGCTTGATTTTTTTTCAGCTGTGGTGTGTACAATAAATGTTAATCAATGAAAAATGAAACCCGATCTTGTGATACTTTGGAACATTTCTCAAGTGATTGTTTTTATTATTTTCCTTAAAAAACTCTTTTTCTTCAAAACTGGGCGGTTTTTATTAGTTAACCGTTAGTTAAATTATTAACCGTATTTTCGAGGTTGTCCACAATCGAATCAAAAAATGGAAATGTCCAAAAATGTCAAATTTTCACAATTGTCAATGATTTTTTTTTTCAAATCGATACAATCAACCTTACTTTTTTGCTTGCGGTGTGGTTTTTTGTCTTGCTCTCCATTGGTATACAAATATTGGCATAATATCAATTATGGCTAAAGTTATGGACCAAAAACCAAAGGGTTCCCATAACCGAACCTCTTCCCCTAGGTTCTGCTCATTTAGAACATTTTTTTTGCATTTCCATGACAATATATTATCTGCATCTCACAACTGAAGCGTTAGTTTGAGGAACTGCGTAACTGCGACATCTGGAAAAAGGTATGAGTGACGATTATGGAAATTTTCCACGGAATATATAGGACATAAAATTGAAAATGCGTTTTTTAAATTCAATATTTAAAGAACAATATTTATTTGAAAACTACTTTGTATGCGGGATTAGACTTTTAATATGCTTTATAATAAACGTATTAATTTGAAAATACATAATGTTTCATGTAAAAATGCTTATTTAGTAGATTATTAAATTTCTACCACCAAAGCTGTATTATTTTTTTATTAAAAAGTTTTACATTTTTTGGAAGCATATTAAATTTAATTTTCTATACTTCATCATGCCAAATTTCCGTGATGTCACTCATGTTTCTTGTATGCACGGCAGCTTCGACTTCGCGAAAATATAGTTCATGATAATTAATTTAGGCAATCCATTTAGGAAAGACCCAGTGTATCGGCCAATATATCAAAGGTTATGCTTTTGTTTAAGGAAATTAAATTTGACCTGTAGTAAAGATTTAATATTAATACAAAAATAAAGTTTTCCTAAAATACACTCAACCCTCTTTTTGCGGCACTTATTGGGGGACGTAAAAAGATTTGACGTTAAAATATTTTTTTCCTAAATTACGAGATTTTTACTTAATTCATTGATCTTTGGACACTTTGGACAAATACGATACATATTCATAGCAATTCAAAGACCTAAAATGGATATGTTATTTCACATTTTCTTGGTCTTCCAAGAGTTCCCTGGAATTTAGGCTTTCAGACCACCATGCGTACACTAATATATATCGGTTTTTTTATATGGTACATGCAACCAGTGGTTCATACATCAATATTCCTTTTTTGTCTTTATTTGAGAGATTTTCAGCCCTAGGCTGGCTCACCTCTTTACAATATTCCTAGCGATTCTTGAATCAAATTGGACATACCTTCAACATGCGTTCCGTTCCTGGTAATCCATTAATTTCAAGAATTGTAGTACAAGCCTTAAGATCTTTGCGCGTAACCAAAGATCTATTTGCTGTTTTAGAAATGCAACATGATCTTAGTTATTATTGGAACCGAATTGGATATGAGTTTAATGCATGTTCCAGCTCAGGTCATTCAAAAGTTATAAGAATTGGAGTACAGGCCTTAAGGTCAATACGCGTAACGAAAAAGCTATTTACTCCTGTGGAAAGAAATGAAATATGCTTTTAATGATCATTTGAATCAAATTAGTGTTCCTTATAGAATATGGTTCTAAGGACCAACCTTGCAGTCTACGGAGGGTCCACAAGTAATCTTCCACCTGATCGATCAATCTTGCCCGCTGCGCACCTCGCCTTCTTGTGCCCGTCGCATCGTTGTCGATAGCCATTTTCACCGGGTTACTGTCCGACATTCTGGCTACGTGCCCGGCCCACCGCAGTCATCAGCTTTTCGCGGTGTGAACGATGGATGGTTCTCCCAGCAGCTCATGCAACTCGTGGTTCATTCGCCTCCTCCATGTATCGTCCGCCATCTGCACCCCACCATAGATGGTACGCAGCACTTTCTTTCCAAAAATTCCCAATGCGCGTTGGTCCTCCACGAACATCGTCCAAGTCTCGTATCCGTAGAGGACTACCGGTCTAATGAGCGTTTTGTAGATGATCAGTTTGGTACGGCGGCGAACTCTATTTGATCGGAGCGTTTCGCCCTTGGTAATTACCCAGTGCAGCGCTCTAACCAGTGCCTTAACACCGTGTTGAAACAGCTCTCCTGGTACACGCAAAAAATCCGTAACCAAAAGTGCTAAAATGAGTCATGATTTCAAGAAAAATGTGTGTTTTTATGTTATGAAAATACACCATGAAAAAAGGTCATGAAATCATGACTCATTTTGCTGTAACGCAAGCTTGGCGTTACGTTTTCGATATTTTATGACGAAATGTGGCAAACTGAGTCATGATATCATGAAGTGTGGACTCCGGGACCATGACCTAAAGTCATGAAAACAGAATCACAATTCATGAATCTGGAATCTGTCATTTATGGTTCCGATGAATTTGACGAAAAGTGGAAATTTGGGTGATGATATCATGACGCATACACACTGAGACCATGAACTAAGGTTATGATACATAATTCATTTATGATTCCAGAGTGTCAGTTCAAATCTCAGAATAAAAATCATTAGTTGAAATGGCATAACAGAGAAGTACGGATTTTTTCAAGCATTTCTGATGGCAAACACGTCCACTAGCTCTGGCTCATTAGGCGGTTTTCTAGCAGCGACTCCATCGTCTGATCCAGTTTTAATAAAACATTGAGTGCATTTGAGACCACAGAGATTATGATGAGGTAAGGGAATTGATGATAAATCAATCCTCCAGCCACAAAGTGAAGCAGGAAAATATTGGGGAAAATAATAGATGTTTTAGTTACAATATAAAGATTGTCGCTATCATCGCTGTCCGGAACATCTTTTGCTGGCGAGGATACGGCGCTAAATGTCAATGAAGGAAACATCCATACGATTTGACAGTTTCGTGCCCAACATGTTCCGGACAGCAGCACAAAGGGAATCGAAACGACAATCTTTATCTTGTAACTAAAACATCTTTTGGGAAAATATACAATTGATATACCTACTGCCATTTTTACTCAAACTGGTAGAGATCTTGCGTTTAGCACCGGCCGGATGATCAACATGGACGTAACACAAAACAAATTAGAACACGATGATCATCGTTTGCAGAAGGTAAACTACTTCCTGGGTACGTACAGCGTAGTGTCGTATTTCTGCGTTGGATTGTGGAACAGCGTGTACCAATCGCACAGGCGGCGCACACCGCAGGAATTGATCCGCCGCTGCCAGATTGGATGAGGATAAGTTTTCCAGAAGAGTCCAACCACAGTATAGTTCTAGGCACTTTTGCACTGTTTTCTGCACACTATTCCCGATTAAAACCGCGGATCCAAAATTATTATTATTTTTGTCCATAGCAAAATATTTTTGTTGATTAAATCTTACAATTATTGAACTATTTTATTATGAAATTATAACATCTGCCAGGGACGCCTTGACAGAAATGAAATGAAAAAAAAAAAAAACAATTTGACAAGATTGCGTAACGCTGATTTAGGATATTTTGACATATTTTCATGACTCTGGGTCATGATCCCATGACTCTGAGTCATGTTTTCACGACTCAGCATCAGTTTTCATGACTCATGAAAATACGGCTAGCATTTTGATAACACTTCTGGCACATATGAACTTAGCTCAAGAAAAAATTCTAATGCTAATCGCCGTTTGGGTCATTATATCATGAATTGTAGTCATGATATCATGAACCAACCAGTTTTATGAAATCATGACTTTTTAGTCATGAATTCGGTTACGGATTTTTACCCGTGTAGATGGTCAACTCCAGGGGCTTTGTTATTTTTCAGCCAGACGATCTCCTCCAGGATTTGCTGGATATACGGATCCGGAAGTCGTATGTCCTGCGTGCGTGCTCCCAGGTTCATTTCCATACCGCCATCGTTATCTGCCACATTACTATTCAGGTGCTCTTCGTAGTGCTGCAGCCACCTCAAGGACTATACTTCAGAGAATTCTTGGATGAACTGGGATGCAACAAGGTATATGCATTGTTTTTCTAGGGTTCATAAAGACATCAATCAGTTTTTTAAAGTTTTTAGAGACTTTTGTCTATGCGTGTAGATCCTATGTCATGTGATCCAGAGATTATTGGATGAGTTAGAATGGAACATTTGCTGAAGGGCAGCCCTTACTTTGCACCGTTAAATGTGTAAAAACGATCCACAAAAAAAAAATAAAAACGATCCGTAAATTACATCTGAGTGTTCCATGAAACGCTACCGTTAATCCATAAAATAGTTCGGGAGTATCCCCAAATAATAATTTTAAGATCCATAACTACACTAAAATTAAGCAAAAAAAAAAGTTCCTTTAGACATGATCAAGAAAACAATTAAATTCTTGCTATTTTCCATGACAAATGATCCATAAATCTTTGGAAAATGATTCATAAAAACCATATTTCGATTCATAAAAGGTGGGCAATTTTTATCGTGACGATGATCCATAATATTGGTCATTTGATCCATAATTTTGGTGATATGATCGATAAATTTGATCATATGATCCATAACGCTTGGAAAGAAGGCCAATGAAACTATGTTAATTGATCCATTTTTTTTTAAATCTATGGATCATATGGCCAAAATTATGGATCTTATCATTTGAACAAAATGATGGATAAAATGAACAAAATTTAGGATTAACATCCCGATAACAATAACGCAAATTTGAAGTTTTATGGATCAAAATTCATCATTTTCAATATAAAAAGAAAAATGGATTATTTTTCAAAGATCTATGGATCATTTGTCATATGTTCATGGAAAAATAACAAGAATGTTATTGTTTTTTACCATGTCAAAAGGAACATATTTTCCTATTGATTGCTAAATTTTAGCTATTCTATGGAATTATGGTAGGTGTTATTTACGGATCGTTTTTCATTTTTTATGGATCATTCTTTATTGTTTATATGAAAAAGTATGTTTGTCTTTGCTGAAGGGTTATCAAATTTGGTTCTATGAATCAAAAAGGGCATAAACCATTCTACGAAGAGACAAATGGCCTTTGGTTACGCGTGTTGATAAGGCCCATACTCCAGAGAAACCTTGGATGATCTGGAATGAAACATTTGTTGATGGCGTATTCTATTCACTTTTATGGCTAAAAAAACATATCAGCTCTTTTGGTAAGCGTGTAGACTTTTAAGCTTATACTCCAGGGACTTCTTGGATGACCTGAAACGCAACAGTTATTAAAGTCGTGTAAAATTTGATTCCATGGATTATAAAGGGCTTGAACCATTTTTAAAAAGATATAAAGCCCTTTGGTTACGCTTGGAGACCTTAAAGTCTTAACTCCAGGGAATTTTTGGTTGACCTGGAAAGGAACAGCTATTGAAGGGATATCCAATTTGGCTTATTACATAATAAAGGGGCATGAACCATTTTTCAAAAGAGATATCTTCACTTCGGATACGCGTGCAGACCTTGAGATCTATATTTCAGGGAGTTCTTGGATGACCTGGAACGGACCCGAGCAGCACAATTAAGACCGATTCGGTTGCAGCAACTCATATACAACTGGATTTGGTCGAACATATAGTTATGATACAATATGCACATCAACCGTAATAGCCAACCAGAGGGCCCTGCCAACAGAGAAGCACCGTCAGCAGAACCCCTGGACTTCGATCCCAATCAGCCGTTGTCACCCAGAAAGTAATAATGCACCATCAGCAGAATTCCCCACCGGTCGATCACCGATGTTCCAAATAGGCAGGCATAGGAAATATTAAGTTGGCAATAATAAGTTATAAAAGGTAGTGAAAGACAGTGAATTGGGCAGTTCATAGTTAGCAAGCATTGAATTCAATGTAATTAGTGTAAAGTTTGATTAATAAATTTTTTTTTATGATTCCGTTAAACTCGTTATTACAATTGGCGCAGCCAGATAGGCCAGTGAAAAGTGTTCTTAGGGAAAAAACAGTGGAATAAGTTGGACTAATAAACCAATTTGAAGTGGTACCCGTTTTTCAACATCCTCAACTGAAGGCGTAGCCGTTGACGTGATAAGAGGACCCCCCGCCACTAGGACACGTGGAGCACCGCCAACGTTTTTCATCGAGCCACCACGACTAAAAAACCGTAAGTAGAACCCTTTATTCATTTTAAAGTGAAAAGTGTTACTTGCGTCTGTGATTAATTTTATCGCAGCGAAACGAATTTGCGAGTTCTAAGAGAACGCAAGTTCAAAAACCCAGTGAAATTTAAACCGTGTGTGCACAAGCGAGGCTAGTGAAATCAGAGACAACATTAGTTGAACTTCATTCACATTAACAGCTCTTGTTGCATAATCGTATAGGTCAGGTACGTTGAGTCGCGCAGCGAACCGTATCGCATGCCAAAAATTCATCGCAAAAGAAAATTTGTGCTGAACTTTTCAGATTCTTCTGAGGACGAGTTTAATACATCCTCACCTGATATGGAAGAAATCTCTAACAAGCTCGCTCAAATGATGACTGCTATTGTCAGTCTTCAAGAGAGACAAATTCAAATACAACCACGAAAACGTTTAGCTAGGAGCCTGAACCTTATCGGAACGACTTGGAAATGGATCAGTGGAAGCCCGGACGCCGAAGACTTTCACATCATCAACACAACCCTGAACAACTTAATCGAAAGCAACAACCAACAATATAAAGTCAACGAACAGATTGGTAAAAGATTGGAGTCATTAACCAGAGCAGTCAATAAGGTAATTGAAAGCAAACATGAAAACCAGATCATACTAAATGAAATAGAAACCATCACTACCATTATTAATATTGACCTGATCAACATGATACTAGAAGAAATTCAGGACGCAATATTGTGGACTAAAATATCAGTTGCCAAGAGCAAAATTCTCACAACCCAAGAGATACACACAATTCGAGTATTATTGGAGGATCAAGGAGTTTACACAGATCTGCCAGACGAAGCACTAAACTTAGTGCAACCCAAAATTGCCGTTAACCACGAAACCCTACTGTACATCTTACGTGTACCAAAACTGGAGAGAGAAGAATCAGCAATACTTCAAATCCATCCGCTGAATAATAACAATTCAATGATTAGAAATATCCAACACACCTGATTAAAAGCAATCATGGACTATTCACAACCACCAAACCTGATGAATTCATTCAACGTAGTAGTTACATCAGTAAGTACTCAGATCAATGTATATCGAGTTTGATATTGGGAAAGAAGAGCTATTGTACTACCAGACGAGAGAATAGTACAGAAGCACAACTAATAACCGACAACCAATTATTAGTTACCAATGCGAAATCAGAGTTACTAAAACTGATTGTGGTCCTGATAATCGCATCCTAGAGGGAAACTTTTAATAACATTTTACAATTGTACAGTAACTATCAGAAACCAGCAGTTTTCATAAATCAGCCGAATCGTTCAACCGTCCATCATTCAAGGGGCTATGTACAATCTTATAATACACCACCAATTAGAGGAGGACGACATAAATTATCTCAACAATAAAACTATAACCAACAGGAAAATGATTAATCACGTTTACTTGAAGCAGTTTACAAATCAACTTTGGCATTGGAGTTTATTTGGAGGGTTAACACTCTCAACCATTATAACCATAACATTAGCTGTGTTTGCTCTACTCTATTACAGACAAACTGTTCGTTACTTCATTTCTAAGCTAACCAAAAGAGACCCCAAATCTTCATCGCAGAATCCCATTGAAGACGCGTGAGGCCACGCTTTTTTCACCCCCCGGAGGAGTTATGATACAATATGCACATCAACCGTAATAGCCAACCAGAGGGCCCTGCCAACAGAGAAGCACCGTCAGCAGAACCCCTGGACTTCGATCCCAATCAGCCGTTGTCACCCAGAAAGTAATAATGCACCATCAGCAGAATTCCCCACCGGTCGATCACCGATGTTCCAAATAGGCAGGCATAGGAAATGTTAAGTTAGCAATAATAAGTTATAAAAGGTAGTGAAAGACAGTGAATTGGGCAGTTCATAGTTAGTAAGCAGTGAATTCAGATGTAATTAGTGTAAAGTTTGATTAATAAATTATTTTTTTATGATTCCGTAACACTTGTTACTATAATTATATGTCAGAGTAACTTCTATACAAAATTAGCTTTCTGAATAACGTAAATCTAGCTGCCAAAATGTGCCAATAAGGGTGATATTTTTTTCATGAAATTGACCTATTTTTCCGAAAAATGTTTTCCATTTGATAGAAATGTCAATAAAAAAGGCAATATTATCTTCAGATTAGCGTATGTCAGTGCTATTCAATGTTTTGTGTTAAAAAACGGGTCAAAACGTTGTATATTTAGTTTCGAAATATTGAAAATTTTAGTTTAATTTTAAATTAGTTTAAGACTGCAATATCGAAAAACAACGAAAAACAAAATTAGGAAGAAAACATACAGTATCTTTAGCAAAATATCTCAAAACATAGAATATTGTATAAAACATTATCAAAAACCCGTACAAAAAAAATATTGTAGAAAAAAGTTTTTTTTTGCTCGGGGATCGCATTAAAACATAATAGTGGATTATACGCTCTAGATTTTATCGGGCAGCTTTTTGAACACATTCTATGAACAAATCATGGATCTAAATCTGTATTAAACGCCACAATGAGGTTTTGACCGTCTTTTTCCTGAGTTGTTCCAATGTGCGTCCTACTTAAAACACGTTTGAACCCATTGGAGTTTTGACAGATTGATAGTTATTTGGAACAAAATGGATTTGGCACCAATTTTCTCATGAACAAAGTTTAACTTTCGAACTGTCAAATCTAATCATGCTTCGGGTCAATTTTAACCCCAGAGAAACAACCATCGAATTGTCAAAGTTTAACTGAAAATAAAACGGATTGGCGGAATGGTTCACAGCCTTACTGAGGCAAAATTGGCACTGATTGATTTTCATTTCGACCGCACAAAACAAAACAAAAATCGGGCCGCGTGAACTGTCTGCTTTCTGAGCAGCAACACTATAAAACAGACACTCAATTTTTTTTGTTAAATATCTTGGCTGTGCATATGCACAGCATATGTTTCGAAATGGACAAATTGATATGAAATTTGCGAAAAAGAATCCACGTGTCTTGGAGGGACAAGCATGCCTTTGGCACAGCAGAGTGCGATTGAATTCGCATTCTATACCGTCCCGCCCAGACAGTTACTGGGGGGCATGGAGTGCGATCCTCTCGTTTAATAAACAATGTGCACTCGCTTGGCTGTGGATATACAATAGTAAAGCATATGTGGAGATTGGACAAATCAAGCATCCGAAAGATATTCAATTTGCAAAAAAGAGAGCTAACCGCGGTGGAGGTTGGTACTCGGATTCTGATGGCTTTTCCGCAAACGTGACCTTTAAGTGGTCTTGTTGTGTAGGGGTTATCACGCCTATCTAGAGAGTAGGAGGTTGAGGGTTCGAGTCCCTCCAAGACACGTGGATTCTTTTTCGCAAATTTCATATCAATTTGTCCATTTCGAAACATATGCTGTGCATATGCACAGCCAAGATATTTAACAAAAAAATGGTTTTCGTACGGCCGAGTTGCCGAATAATATGCAATTAATAGACACTCAATTGTTGAAAGCAATTTTGAAGATGTACAAGAACTTCTTAGCTCATTGGGTTTCTAAGAGTGCCTTGTGAAATCTCAGCTTGTGAATTATAGTCACTTTTGGAAGTCAATTATGTTTAAAAATTTGTGTACGTCACCTGCCATAAAAAGGAGGCTGTAAAACTGTAAAGTGACTGTAAAGCTGTAAGGCTGTAAAGTGACGTATGAAAAGTGCCGTAAAAAGTGGGTTGAGTGTGTTGTTGTTTTTTTTAATATAAATAGAAAACATGTTACAAATATTAAAGACCTGCTATTGAATCTGAGTTCTTGGAAATATTACTTTTGAAATTTTATTCATATTTTTATTTTTATTTATATTATAGAAGGGTAAATTTAGAAGAGTTTCCGTTGGAAATTTGATGGCTTTTCAGTAAAAACTTTGAAAAGATCAGTAAAATTCAAAATAATGCCGTCTGCAACGAGTTTTTAGGGAACATTGCTTCTCGCGTCGTGTCTAATTTGTCTGGAGCTGGAGACGCGTGATGCATTGTAAGACACTGTCTTGCAAGGAAAAACAAACATCTCGGGAAGTAGGGAAAAACACGCTCTACCATGCTGAGCCTCTTTTCGTCGAGGTACAAATTCAGTCACAACTTTCGATGAATGGACGTAGCTATAATATTAATTAATTTACCACGAGCTTCCCCGCTGAGTTGGTGTGCCTTTCTTGTTTTCCTGTGTTTTTTCATTCACTGCCATTTCGATTGCCATTCCGAGCGAGTGGACCAGGTCATCCGACCGCAAAACGATTGCCATCTTTCCGTTTAAACACCAATCTGCCTAGTCGCCACCTTTTGTTGACCACGTGAAGAAATGACTTTTTGCGGTTTAGATTATTTGTTATGTAGATTAGCTTCCTTTTGGGGTGCGATTGTGCGGTTTGAAGTCAGACACGAACGGGAGCACTCCACAATAAATTGTCTCCCTATCGGTTTAGTTAGCCTGGTTCCTGTTCCCCTGCACAGAAACGGACTCAAGCACCACCTTTTTCGCCAACTGGGAATGGAAAGGGCAGTTTAGGTCATCGCAAAGTTTTATCCCCGTTCGGGGAGTTGGCCTGGGTCCAGTTCAAATAGATGGAGCTGTGTGTTTGTGTATCAGAAGGCAATAAAAATTCCATGATGCGATATTTATGGGCCCTCCCCAAGAGGAATCCGTTTGCGTACTCGTGGAAGGTGCGAGGGACAGTTCGAGAAATGATAGCAATCTTTCATCCTAATTGACTCGCATTAAAAAGTGCTTATTGTGTCCACACTCTGTATCGGCTCATCTTGGAAGGGAGACGCAGACGACTCGTAACAAATTGGGTAGATCATAAATTTATGTTTCCTTTTTTATCGGGGACTACTACAAGAATGATGACATGGGCTAATTGAAACATCATGTAGGGCATTATTTCTTCAAGAGTTAAACTTGGGTGAACCTAAAAGAAAATAATCTAATTATATTTGAGTCCTTCTAGAAGTATTAGATCTTCTTCTTCTTCTTATTGGAATTACATCTCCCACTGGGACATTGCCGCCTCGCAGCATAGTGTTCTCTAAGCACTTCCACAGTTATTAACTGCGAGGTTTCAAAGCCAAGTTACCTTTTTGCGTTCGTATATCACGATGATACTTTTATGCCCAGGGTAGTCGAGAAAATTTCCTACACCGGATCGGGAATCGAACTCAGCCAGCTTTAGCATGATCTTGCCTTGTAGCCGCGCATCTTACCACACGGCTCAAGATGGCCCCGACAGTATTAGATGTTTATGGTAATAAATATCGCTTTCTAAGATTTTTGCTTCTTCAATAAAGTGTTTGTAAAAGCGTGTCAATTTGCGCGTATGGGCGATTGTTTGTATAAGAACAATGCAATGTGGGATCCTGCCCATTAATTCTCAATTGATTTCATACAAATTGCATTCGGTGGGAAAGCTACACTCGACACATGTGTCTACTTTTGCTGGAACACATCCCGGAACTGGAACATTTTGCATTTAAACATTGTCTCATTTTAAAGCAAGATCAACTCAGTTGCATAACTTTTTTGGGCCGCTCCTTCACGTCGTTCGAACGAGAGCACTGTAGGTGAAGAAGTTACCAATGTAAGCCCGTCAAACGAACCGTGAAAATTCAATTGTAAGTCAATTTTTATGACACTCCTCCTCGTTCCCAGCGACGGACACAAATGGCGGCGACGCGACGGCCAAAGATTATAGTGCTTTCCCAAGAACTCCTTCAGAATGCACAAATTTCAGACGTTGAACATAAATCCATTCCAATAAAAATGAAGTCTATTTTCGCTTCTTTACATCAACTTCGAACTTGGAAGCTACTTCGAAATTTGACGTAATCGATCCGGTAGGGTTGTCACTGGAAGTTCCCAAGGTTCGCGAGCAGTGGAATTCGAGGAAATGTGAAAACCCCTCACCGCGTCGGCGGAACAATCGAACAGGTAAATCCATTTCCCACCCTTCGGCCATTCCGATCGGTCCTTCGTCGAAGGTATCCATCCATTCAATCCAGGTGTAGGCAATGTACTTGACTCGAACGTCTATCTTGTCTCCTGTCTTGCACAGTGTCTCGTCGAGCACCGTCGAAAAAAAATCTACATTGATTGACAACGAACGATTTTACAGCTGACTGAGGCCTTTCAATCTCAGCTTTGCGATTCGGCTTAGTGTGCCCGCTGTTGATGGCAGTAGTGGATCAGGACAGGGGGTTTCGTTACAATGTAACCGAACCGGAAGGACCCGAGCGCGCTGCTTGATTGGAACGGGGTAGTTAAACATTCCATTGCTCGTGCATAAATTTCTGGCTCAGTCCGATCCGTCGATGATGTGGTTCAACTAAGGGTGATTGATTTTATGAGTTGAGTCGCCGTCAACCTTGCATTTCGGGTTTTAAAACGAGCTGTGACCTGGATTTTATGGCTTAAAGAGCTGAGTCGATAACCTCGAGAATTACAAATGTAGCAAATATTTTGTTTTTTTTTTTTTCTATTTCTCGATTTGGGATTTTAGCACTTGAATGAAGAATTTTTTTTATAATATTCAAGACTTAAACGATCTGTGCACAGCTGATTCGAATGAACTACATTTTACCTACCGAATATCGAGTGTCAGACGTCAAATGCGAAATGTCCAATTTCTAATAATCCATTTCCATTTACGATTTCCTTTTTACATTATTCAAATTATGACTTCCACTTTACAATTATTTTTGTCTTTATTAGCGAGACTTTCTGCTCATCTCCAATTTTCAATTTCCACTTTCCAATTTCCAATTTCCAATTTCCAATTTCCAATTTCCAATTTCCAATTTCCAATTTCCAATTTCCAATTTCCAATTTCCAATTTCCAATTTCAAATTTCCAATTTCAATTTCCAATTTCAATTTCCAATTTCAATTTCAATTTCAATTTCAATTTCCAATTTCAATTTCCAATTTCCAATTTCCAATTTCAAACTTGCAATTTCCAATTTCCAATTTCCAATTTCCAATTTCCAATTTCCAATTTCCAATTTCCAATTTCCAAATTCCAAAATTCCAAATTCCAAAATTCCAAATTCCAAAATTCCTGCATCATCTTTTCCTCATCATCTCCGAGTACCGTAAGGACATGGCCGACGCCGTAATTGACCATTGAAAAGTTTAGATCTGTCGGACTGTGCACAGTGAGGTTGGAAAGCAGCTCAACAACTCAACAAAATCATTTATGTTTGCGGTATTATTTACGAATAGAAAAAGAACGACTCAAATTTTCAAAAACTTTTAGTGGTGACAAAATCAGTTCAAAAACGTGATAAAATCAGGGAGTGACGAAATCAAGTCAACGCTTTATTTTTATTTGTGATTGTTGATAATATGTATGCGATTGAAATTAAGATTGGAAATGAAATCGAATTCAAGAATTGGTGGAATAAGAATAAATTCGTTTTAGGATTGGGAATGAATATGGAAATAGGATTGGAAATGTAATTTTCCCTGGAATTGAGATTCAGATTCAGATTCAGATGATTCAAATTCAGATTCAGATTCAGATTCTGATTTAGATTAAGATTTAGAATCAGATTTGGATTCAGACTCAAATTCAGATTCTGATTTAGATTCAGACAAAGATTCAGAATCAGACAGAGATTTAAATTCAGATTCTGAATCAGACTGAAATTTAGATTCAGAAACAGACTCAGACTTAGATTCAGACTCAGATTCAAACACAGATTCACACTCAGGCAAAGATTAAGATTCAGACTTAGAATCACATTCAGATTCATATATGGAATAAGATTCAGATTCAGATTTAGATTCGGATTCAGTTTCAGAAACAGAATCAGGTCTAGATCCAGATTCAAATTTAGATTCAGACTCAGAACCAGAATCAGATTCAGACCCAATTTCAGATCCTGATTCTGATTTAGATTCCGATCAAGACTCAGAATCAGAATCAGAATGACACTCAAAACCCAGATTAATCCACCTAGCGGTGATGGCGCCTTTCTCGCGCAAAAAGGTAATAAATGTAGCCTTTACGCTTACACCTCGATGATGTACAAGAAAGGCAAAACAGTTACACCGTCTAATGTTATGATAGAAAATTTACACTAGTAGACGACAGATGGCGCTGCCAAAAGTTTATCGAATTTCCTATGTTCGAATTTTGACTTTCGGACAACTTCATAGTACTATGAAACTGAACGAAGAGCATACCTACGCCTAAATGCGTGCAACACGAGCATCTTTATAGTACGATGAAACTCTTAATGGGAGAAATATTCATAGATGCAAGACATTTTTCATAACACATTATTGTTCTATGTGACTATGTCTCATCACTATTTTAATATTATCTATTTTTTGCAATTTTCAATTATTATGAAATTCAATAGTGATCAACAGCGTTTTAGTCTCTGTCGGATGCAACTTGTTGCAAGAAAATCGGTTAAGAGTTTCTATGTGAAAATTTGGCTAATGTTTTTTATGGCATTTTGTGCACACACACACGCACACACATACACACACACACACACGCACACACGGACAGACAGACATTTGTTCAGCTCATCGAGCTGAGTCGAATGGTATATAACACTCCGGGTCCGGGTCTCCGGGATTTCTATCAAAAGTTCGAATTTGGAGTGAAATGATAGCCTTTCGGTACAACTTAGTTGTACGAGAAAGGCAAAAAAGAAACAAAGATTCGGATTCAGACCCAGATTCAGAATCAGACTTAGATTCAGATTTAGATTTAGCCTCAAATTCAGATAAAAACAGATTCAGATTTAGATTCAGAATTCAGAATTCAGAATCAGATTCAAAACCAGACTAAGACTTAGATTCAGATTCAGACTCAGAAGCAGATTCAGACTATGATTTAGATTCAGATTTCGATTCATATTTAGATTCAGATTCCAATTCAGTCTCAAATTCTCATTCTAATTCAGACTCATGTTCAGATTCACATTCAGAATCATTTTCAAATTAGATTCAAATTCAGATCCAGAATAAGATTTAGATTCAGATTCAGAATTAGACTCAGATTCATATTTAAATTAAGATTCTGATTCAGACTCAGATTAGGAATCCGATTCTGATTCAGATTTAGATTCTGATTCAGATTTAGATTCTGATTCAGATTTAGATTCAGATTTAAAATCAGAATCAGATTCAGATTAAGATTCAGACACAGACTCGGATTAAAATTCCAAAATTCCAAAATTCCAAAATTCCAAAATTCCAAAATTCCAAAATTCCAAAATTCCAAAATTCCAAAATTCAAAATTCCAAAATTCCAAAATTCCAAAATTCAAAATTCCAAAATTCCAAAATTCCAAAATTCCAAAATTCCAAAATTCCAAAATTCAAAATTCCAAAATTCCAAAATTCAAAATTCCAAAATTCCAAAATTCCAAAATTCCAAAATTCCAAAATTCAAAATTCCAAAATTCAAAATTCAAAATTCCAAAATTCAAAATTCAAAATTCCAAAATTCCAAAATTCCAAAATTCAAAATTCCAAAATTCCAAAATTCCAAAATTCCAAAATTCAAAATTCCAAAATTCCAAAATTCCAAAATTCAAAATTCCAAAATTCCAAAATTCCAAAAATTCCTAAATTCCAAAATTCCAAAATTCAAAAGTTCCAAAATTCCAAAATTCCAAAATTCCAAATTCCAAAATTCCAAAATTCCAAAATTCCAAAATTCCAAAATTCCAAAATTCCAAAATTCCAAAATTCCAAAATTCCAAAATTCCAAAATTCCAAAATTGCAAAAATGCAAAATTCCAAAATTCCAAAAAATTCCAAAATTTTTTTTATTTGTTATTTGTTACCGTTATTTGTGATTGTTGATAATATGTATGCGATTGAAATTAAGATTGGAAATGAAATCGAACTCAAGAATTGGTGGAATAAGAATAAATTCGTTTTAGGATTGGGAATGAATATGGAAATAGGATTGGAAATGCAATTTTCCCTAGAATTGAGATTCAGATTCAGACTCAGATTCAGATTCTGATTTAGATTAAGATTCAGAATCAGATTTGGATTCAGACTCATATTCAGATTCTGATTTAGATTCAGAGTCAGATTCAGATTCAGAATCAGACTGAAATTAAGATTCAGAAACAGACTCAGACTTAGATTCAGACTCAGATTTAGACACAGACTCACACTCAGGCTTAGATTCAGATTCAGACTCAGAATCACATTCAGGTTCATATTTGGAATAAGATTCAGATTCAGATTTAGATTCGGATTCAGATTTAGAAACAGAATCAGGTTTAGATCCAAATTCAAATTTAGATTCAGACTCAGAACTTTCAATTCCAAAATTCCGAAATTCCAAAATTCCAAAATTCCAAAATTCCAAAATTCCAAAATTCCAAAATTCCAAAATTCTACAAATGTTCAAATCTTCAAATCTTCAAATTTTCAAATCTTCAAACCTCCAAATCTTCAAATCTTCAAAACTTCAAATCTTCAAATCTTCAAATCTTCAAATCTTCAAATCTTCAAATGCTCAAATCTTCAAATTAATAATCTTCAAATCTTCAAATCTTCAAATGAAGATATGAAGATCTTCAAATCTCAAATTTCATACTATCTTCGATATATTATCGATTATTAAATGTGTGCTCTTTCTCTTCAATTACAGGTCCCCCAACAGAGGAAGGAACCAACGTGGTGGCTACCTCAAGCGGAAATGATCTTACCAAAGTGGTCACCACTGCTTCCACGCCGGTCACTGCCCCCGGAGGAGCCATTATCACGGGGCTGGACAGCAAGAGCGTTACCCTTACGGAAGCGGCCACCCGCCAACTGCAGACCCAGATCCATCTGCAGCAGGCTCAAACACAAACGGCCGCTGCGCACCCGCAGCACAGCAACATAATCCTGGTGCGCGGCTCTCGATCGGAAAATGGACAAATTATTCTCCAGAACACCCATGAACTACTGAGTCTGTTGAGTGATGAGGACAAACCTATTTTACTGCAGCATCAACGGCTCAAAACCAAAACCGTCCCAGAGGTCACCGCAACGGCCGCCACTGGTAATACGATTCTGTTCCAACCGGCGATCAAGAGCAACGCCGTCGACGGTACCTTTCTGCTGCAATCCGATGGAGGCCTCAAGAAAACCGCCCTCACCACGGATGGTGGTGGACCGATCTTCCTTCAGCAGCGCCTAAACAAAAACGGTTCCTCCGAAGGGCCGATTCTTCTTCGCACGCTTAAACGCATAGATAAGTCTCAGTCGATTCTCGTTATTCGCAATGCTACAACCACTGCTTCAACTGCCGGCTCCGTTATGGCCGGCAACGCTTCTTCCAATAGTGCTTCTACCAGTGTGGCCGGACCGGCAACCACCGCCACCATAGTTAAGGCAAAACCGATTCAAATACAGCAACAGCAGCAACAGCAGCTGATTCAGCCGGCAACAGCTACTTCGACCACGGCCACCGTCGTAACCGTTAGCTCCGGTGGGGCATCGAACGTGGCAGTGGCGGAGGAAATCGACAGCAAAAAGGAGGCGACGCCCCCGGTGAAAATCGTCCAAAAGCCGATCAATTTGCCACTTGGAACAGGTGAGTCGTTATTGTTTTGTTCCTGATTTGTCGAGGAAATATGATGGGAAGCGATAAATCACTTTTGCAATTTTGCGTTGCAAATTGAAAGCTTAAATGGGAATCGTTCAGAACAGTATCTCATCGTAGTGGTCATTTTTACATTTCGGAAAAGTTTCAAAACATCTAATTTAAATATTCTATGTTAATATAAGCTGGTCGCTTTTCAAGAACTTTTCAAGATTTTTTCAAAAAAATTAAAAATTGGCGAAACTGGCGAAAAACTGGCGAAATTAGGAAGAATTTCTTCAGAAAGTTTAGAATTTAAAAAAAAGGAGAGAATGAATGCTATCCTCAATCAATAAAACCTAGGAATCGAGCAAATTGTGTTATGTGAATATCATCAATTTTCATCGTACTCCAATTAGTCCTCCTCATGTGAAGTTTGTTCTCTGAGTAACTCAATGTTTTGACCTATTGATGATTTGCATAAAATCGTCCTAACTTTCTGTCGAATTGTACCAGTCCTCGGCAAAGCTGGTTTCATCACAAAGAAGCCTGGCGGAGAGGGCAACAAATAGCTCGTTGACTCTCCATTATCACAACATCCGTCGTCGGGTTTAAAAAATCAAATGGGATGGGTCTCCTTTAAATTTGTCTGGGCCTGCTCGTGTGATAAATGTTGAGACAGTTTAGTGTTTTCCATCCTGGCCGGGCCCAGCTAGATCGAACGACCGGCCGACAAATCGGCAAAGCAACCCACAAGAACCAGTCGGTTGTCGGAAAATGGTTTGGGTGGGAGAGGCGTTTCTGGGACCATTTTTCACACTTTTGTCGCTCGATTTCATTCCGTCGGGTAGTGTCGATCAGATCGAACGAGAAGGGCTTAGAAATGGCGAAGGCGGCATTCGGGGTCGGCCGGAGCATGGTTCAAAGGGCGACACTTTTCGCAATCTGTTTTCTTTCGATTTCGAGTGGAAAAATTGGAATGTTGGTACTGTTCGGGTGTTGCTGTTCGTGTTCTAGGATTATCGGGTCGATGGTAATGGTGATGGTGGTGGCATTGAATTAATTTTTGATTTTTGTGCAAATTCAATTTCTTTTTATGTTTTCTTTCCAAAGTTCTTGAAGAGGGAAATTGAGCATTGTTTTCGCGTCGTTTGGCGTTTGGCAGCGATTTTCGCGTGCCCTGATTGAGTTCGGTGCTCGTTTCGTGAAGTGGGAAGGGTATTTTTGATTTGCAATCGCGACACGGTGATTTATGAGAGATTTTTAGAATTGTTCGTTGTTTACTCGCTCCAAGATTCCGGAATGAAAATAATAGCTCTGTATCCAATCTATGTCTGAATCAGTTTCGTTATTCTAACAATTTATTAAGCTCATTTTCTTTTGAAAGTATGCTGAAAACTTTTCATAACTAACGCTGAATGGGCATAATACAGCAATAAAATCAACTTAATTGGCCTTCTTTCGACCAAACACTTTTGATCAATCTGGCCAGCGGTTTATACACAACAAGGGATAAGCATAAAATTAAGATAATTATTACTTTTCAACTTGAATAGCTCAAGTGGTTGGCCCTTCAAGGTTTCGTTCAACAGAAAACAGCCCATTGAAGCGCTCGGAACTGACAACTGAGAAACAGATACACAGCTCACGATGCTCTGCTCATGGAACTGTGGGTAGTAAATTGGTTTTGTTTTTTGATCTTTCAGTTCGTTTGTAAGCGCTCATAGAATTTCCTATACAGTTTTCCGCTCAAGCAGAGAACTTGGAACTCATGCAACGAAGAGACACTCCATCTTAAGTTTTTTGTATCACAGTTTAAAAAATTCTAGTTGTGCAAATGAACGATATTCATATTGAGAGAAGTGTTGGCAAACGATTTATTTTCTCACATTGAAGAACCTTTGGATTGATGAATTAAGCATTTAAGCAGGATTCAAGTAGCTGATCAGTCGGTTTTGGAACTGCGAAGAATTGGTAACAGAAACTTTCTAGACATCCTGGGCATAGTGTATTCTTGTGCTTGTGTAAAAGCTTTCAAATTATAACTGAGGAAATGCTAATAGAATACTAAGTTGAAAAGCAGGCCAAGCCCCAGTTGCAAAATAGAAGTCATGGAAGAAAAGAAGAATATGAAGCAGAAAGGGTGTCATTAGGTCATGCCCTCATAAAAACCGTGGGTATTCTTTATAATTCGGTTTTCTTATCTTTAGGAGCATTAAGTTCTTTATGAAAGCTTTTTAAGACTTACCTTGACTTTTCGGAGGGCTTTAAACCATTTTAGTCTCACTGACCCGATATCTTCCACAATGACGCTTCTTCAGTACACATTTTTTATTTTCAAAGCAGACTTTTTGACTTATCTTTAGACCACTTTCTTGTAACTATACAAATATTCGAATGTTTTGCTTTCGTTGCTATATTTTGCTAATCGAATGAACGAGATTGTAGAATGCATCATAACCCTCCAGTCTATCAGGATCACTCACTGCTGTAAAAAATGTCAATCCAATTTGTACATTAACCCGAAAATCCTTCCAACACTGAATGGCAGCAACCTTGCACGGACGTCGCCGGTCGGTGATGAAGAAATGATGTTGATGACTGGATATTTAACGTCGTCGTTTTCCCTATGTCAACAATGGTAAGCCCTGGTATATCCCCGAAAGTGTACAAAACGAGAAAATGCCTCCTCTTGCTAGCTTTTCCAACCGAACTACGCTCGTCTGAAGCCATCTGTCACCGGAAAAGCAACCGTTTATCAGAATGGCTTGTTTGTTGGATGACTTCCTTCTTCGTCCCCCTCCGGTTTCTTTTCCTCTCCGTCTAAAAGTGAAATATGCATCGTGATAGGAACCCCCCCATCTGACTCGGGGTTATGTCTTTTCTTCGGCGAAGATTTTAAAATGAAATATGCTTTCTTCACCGGGTTTTATTTGTTTCCTATGAAAATGCTGCGCGTTGCCCTTTACAATCCTCATAATTTGCAATTTTATTTCGTTAATTTTATAACGATGATAATGTTTATTTATCTGTGTCCTTTGAGTTGTCTTCGGCAGCAGGAATCGTTCCTCATTGTGAATGGGTCGCATTCATCGTGTCTGTCTCGTATAGTTTCACAGTTTACGACGTCGTCCGAGCTCCATTCAATTCTCTAAAATGGGGAAAGGGACCTTGCTTTGTTCCGGAAATGAACTCACCATTAAGGAAATTACTTCAATGGAAGGATTTCCGCCGACAAATTTCGGGTCCAGTTCGGATCAATTTGCCGTGGGAAGAAGGAAATTCCAGTAATTTCTTCACTAACGATGCCGTCACCTTCAAATTCCGTCATGAATATTCGATTAAAATTAGCTCAATTTTCACCTTCACACATGGGAGAAGCTCATTGGTATTCTTCGAGCGTGCCGCCAACCGAGCACATGCACTTATATGAGCACCGACATATCCACCGATCCTGCCGCACCGTAACCGGTAGAGAGGCAATCGAACTGGATCGCCCGATGAGGTGGTCTCACCACCAGAAGAAGGCCTTGTCGGCTCACAATCCAATCAAATTAATTATTGATTGGCAGCGTGGTTATAGCATTAATTGAATACGAGACAGTGCCGCCGGAAGGTATCTTTCGGATTCTATTTTTTTGTCTGTTGCTTCTGAACATTCCATCGAAAAGTGCCGACTCGGTTCAATAGAAGAAAAAAAAACACCATAAGATTTGTCATCTAGGGGAAATGCGGGAAAAATATACCGATGAATTATTCAAAAATGTGTTTTCCTAAATTTTTAGTTAATTTGGTTGTAATTTGACTGAGCACGCGTAGTTTTAGGTTTGTATGAAAATTACTATAAAAAGAGTAACTTTTGCGGGAAACCATTCTATAACGCTGCTCATTAAGGTCTAAAATAAATGAGCACGTTGATAACATAGGAAATTTAGCAAGGGAACAGACCGTTCTTGTTGCGAAACGATTGGATGCTTGCCAGAAAAGTTATTAAGGAAATACTGATTCGTTGGAAAATCTATTTAACACGTAGAAGAATAACATCAATATCAATAATGAGCGATTTTGTTTCTTTTTTAACTTTGCCTTCAAAAGCCAGATCGCTTCGCAACAACAACTGTCTTCTAGCTTAGGACGTATTCTAAAAGTTAACGGGTTAATTATATTTTAATAGTTTATGAGTCATTACACGGAACGGTTTTGCACATAAGTATAAATTTTCATAGTAATTTCCATACAAACTTCGAACTGCGCGTGCTAAGTCGTATTACAACCAAATTAGGTGAAAATTTAGGAGGATTACTAAAACTGCAACTGTCATCGTTTAAGCACAGTGGAGCGAGAAAGTCAAAATTTGAATCACGCTATTATCATATAATATACAGGCAAGAAAAACTGAGTCGAGTCAAGTTATCAACCCTTTAGCGCCAAATTAGTAAAAGCTTATTTTTCATGTTCCATTTACTCGGGATTCATATGTTTTTTTTTCGTTTTGGGAAGGCATTTGACCCAAAGCCAAAAACTGATTGGCCGGACAAACCATTAGGCCGAAATCCATCTGGCCGAAAGGCATTTGACCAAATTGGTCAAACGGCCGAAAATGCCGTTTGGCAAAAAGGGTCATTTGGTTGGCATACGAACGAAAATGTAGTTTGACCAAACAGGTTATATCGCCGAAAAGGTCTTTTGGCTGAAAATGCTGTTTGGCTGAATATGCCGTTTGGCCGAAAAGGTCATTTGGGTCATATTGTCAATAATGTAAAAAGTGAGAAATGAATCATGCGAAATGAGACGCCTCACTGCGCACTCATCAAATCTCACATCTGACTAAAACAAAGCATTGGTAGCTCACCGCATGCAGCTCGCAGCTCGTTCATTCATTGCACAAATGAAGTTGAGCTAGGTGTTCCAATTGACCTTTCCTGTCAAATATTTTCAATCGCTCAATCGATTCTTTATTTTATTTAAGGTCAACTTTCCCAAATACCCCATATTTTTTACCACTCTAAGTATTTTTAAAATTTAATACAAAAAAAGTGCACTTTTCGGTTTTTGTTTTCGATTTTAAAAATAGTTAGAGACTTCAAAAAATATCGGTTCATTGGGAAAATTGACCTTAAATAAGCCCAAAAACCCGCTGAGACAATAAAACGAGATACAATTTTTGACGGGAAAGATCAATTGACCACTTTCGTGATTCTGCCATTTAAATTTTCTATCGGACAGCTTCCGGGTTTGTTCACGTTTTGTACTGAAAATAAACTTTTCTGCTATAGCCGCGATTATTACTTCTGCTGCAAGATGCAATCACCCTTTATTACACCAATCCAATCTACCGCGATTCGCAACATTAATAAACAGAAAACATCGACAAAGATAAATCGATCAATGCAGTTCGCCCGTAGGATTCTAAGCGCTTGAAAAGACATTTGAGAGGCGAATGAATTCCGTATTCATCACGCTATGAATGAGTTGAATTCATTTGCTGATTTCAACTACGATCCTGATATTCAATCAACCAAACTTTGTTGCTATGGTGCTGTACTATGGGACGCGCGTTGATCAGGGCTCCAACATGGTTAAAAACAGCTAACTTTCATTCACTCTTCTCTATGGGATTTAAATCGAGTCAAGTACAAGACGCTGAAGACGACCACACAGTTGTGGTCGAAATACGTATCTGCAAAGATATCGAAATAATTGGTGGAATTAAATGGAGGTTACTTAACTCGTCTTAGACGGTTGAATACATTCCACTAAAAATAGCTTAAAATATTTTTTTCTGCCATTCAAATATTCCTCGTAGTGCTGCTTCAATCTTTCAATCACCACACGTTTGTCCTTCAAGATGCTCCCATCCCACCCTTATCCCGGCACATTTCGGCTCTCGGCACGAAGCCTCTGCGGGATGCATAGAGCTTCTGATATAACTAGCGTGTTTCTTGAGAACGGCACAGCCTGTTCCATTTCCCCGCACTCCGCTTCTTCCAGGCGGCGTAGTCTATAACGTTCCACGTTCTTCCGGGACCCTCTGCAACGCGGTCGTCCGCTGCGTCCTTCTCCTTCAGAATCTGTCTGCACTCTTCGTCAAACCAATCGTTCCGTCGACTTCGTCCCACATACCCGACGTTGTTCTCCGCTGCGTCGTTAATAGCTGCTTTAACTGTATTCCAGCAGTCCTCAAGAGGTTTGGAATCATTTGGCCGAATGCCGTTTGGCCGAATGTCGTTTGGCCGAATGTCGTTTGGCCGAACGGGTCATTTGGCCGAACGCCATCTGGCCGAATGCCGTTTGGACAAATAGTTGAAATTCTCTGAATGAAGAATAAATAAAAAAAAGAAGGAAAGAGAAAGAAGAAAGAATCAAGGAAGAAAAAAGAAGAAAGAAGCAAGAGGGAAGAAGGAAGAATGAAGAAGGAAGAAGGAAGAAGGAAGAAGGAAAACGGAAAACGGAAAACGGAAGAAGCAAGACGAAAGAAGGAAGAAGGAAGAAGGAAGAAGGAAAAAGGAAGAAGGAAGAAGGAAGAGGAAGAAAGAAGAAAGAAGAAGGAAGAAGGATGAAGGAAGAAGGATGAAGGAAGAAGGAAGAAGGAAGAAGGAAGAAGGAAGAAGGAAGAAGGAAGAAGGAAGAAGGAAGAAGGAAGAAGGAAGAAGGAAGAAGGAAGAAGGAAGAAGGAAGAAGGAAGAAGGAAGAAGGAAGAAGGAAGATGGAAGATGGAAGATGGAAGAAGGAAGATGGAAGATGGAAGAAGAAAGAAGAAAAAAGAAAGAAGAAAGAAGGAAGAAGGAAGAAGGAGAAAGGAAGAAGGAAGAAGGAGGAAGGAAGAAGGAAGAAAAAAGAAGGAAGAAGGACGAATGAAGAAGGAAGAAGGAAGAGGGAAGAAAGAAGAAGGAAGAAGAAAGAAGGAGAAGAAGGTAGAAGGAAGAAGGAAGAAGGAAAAAGGAAGAAGATAGAAGGAGAAGGAAAAAAAAGAAAGAATAAAGAAAGAAGAAGTAAGAAGGAATAAGGAAGAAGTAAGAAGGAAGAAAGAAGAAGGAAGAAGGAAGAAAGAAGAAGGAAGAAGGGGAAGAATGAAGAAGGAAGAAGGAAGAAGGAAGAAGGAAGAAGGAAGAAGGAAGAAAGAAGAAGGAAGAAGATAAAAGAAGATAGAAGAAGAAGGTAGAAGAAAGAAAGAAGAAGAAAGAAGGAAGAAGGAAGAAGAAAGAAGGAAGAAGTTAGAAGAAGAAGGAAGAAGGAAGGAGGAAGAAGGAAGTAGAAAAAAGGAAACAAGAAGAAGGAAGAAGGAAGAAAGAAGAAGGAAGAAGGAAGAAGGAAGAAAGAAGAAGGAAGAAGGAAGGAGGAAGAAGGAAGAAGGAAGAAGGAAAAAAGAAGAAGAAAGAAGGAAAAAGGAAGAAGGAAGAAGGAAGAAGGAAGAGGGAAGAAAGAAGAAGGAAGAAGGGGAAGAAGGTAGAAGGAAGAAGGAAAAAGGAAGAAGATAGTAGGATGAAGATAGAAGGAAGAAGATAGAAGGAGAAGGAAGAAGAAAGAAAGAAAAAAGAAAGAAGAAGTAAGAAAGAATAAGGAAGAAGGAAGAAAAAAGAAGGAAGAAGGAAGATGGAGTAATATAGAAGAAGAAGGAAGAAGGAAGAAGGAAGAAAGAAGAGGGAAGAAGGAAGAGGGGAAGAATGAAGAAGAAGAAGGAAGACGGAAGAAGGAAGAAAGAAGAAGGAAGAAGATAAAAGAAGATAGAAGAAGAAGGTAGAAGAAAGAAAGAAGAAGGAAGAAGGAAGAAGTTAGAAGAAGAAGGAAGAAGGAAAGAGGAAGAAGGAAGTAGAAAAATGGTAACAAGAAGAAGGAAGAAGGAAGAAAGAAGGAAGAAGGAAGAAGGAAGAAGGAAGAATGAAGAAGGAAGAAGGAAGAAGGAAGAAGGAAGAAGAAAGAAGGAAGAAGGAAGAAGGAAGAAAGAAGAAGGATGAAGAAAGAAGGAAGAAGGATGAAGGAAGAAGAAAGAAGAAGAAGGAAGAAGGAAGCAGGAAGAAGGGGGAAGGAAGAAGGAATAAGAAAGAAGAAGAAAAAAGAAAGAAGAAAGAAAGGGGAATGTAAAAGGAAGAAGGGAAAAGGGACAAGTACGAAGGAAAAATAAAGAAGGAAAAATGAAGAAGGAGAAGGAAGAAGGAAAAATAAAGAAGGAAGGAGGAAGAAGGAGAAGGAAGAAGAAGGTAAAGGAAGAAGAATGAAGAAGGAAGAAGGAAAAGGAAGGAGAAGAAAAGAGGAGGAAGAAGAAGGAAAAAGTTCTCTTTTCACATCTCCCTTCTCACATCTTACTTCTCATTACTCACGTTTCATTTCTCACCCTTCGCTACTCGTAATTTGAGGTTAATTTTTTTTAACTATTCGGCCAAACGGCATTCGGCCAAACGGCATTCGGCCAAACGACCCGTTCGGCCAAACGGCATTCGGCCAGACGGCATTCGGCCAAATGGCCTGACACCCCCCAAGAAGGGCCCCATCGAGCTCACCCTCTTCCGGCAACGCTGCCTCGAGATGCTGCGCGTATGCAGTGGCGACATCAGGTTGCTTCAGTCGTTCTAGGTCGTACCGCGGCGATCGTCGGTACCGAACATTGTTGATGACGGATAGTTTTGGGCGCAGTTTCACCATCACCAGATAGTACCTTCCCTCGGATATGTTACCATGCCGCGGTGGGTCTGTTTACGACATTAGCACTGAGATGGCAACCAAAGACATATCCTGTCGTGGTGGTATCACATGTTGACCATTTTGTTTGGTGCCGCGTTACATATCTGGCATTGACGCACTAATTTACGGCATTTGCATGTGATCCAACGGATCTCGTGTCTTGGAGCCTTGAATGGTAGTGCAGTCAGGCAGAAGCCTTTTCCATCAGTGATAATGACGTGAGTTCTCTTCTTTTCGGCAATACTTTTCTGGTGCGTTCCCTGTGACGATGAGTCGTAGCCACGCTTACATTTAGCTAGCTAGGCATTTATGGAAAAACAAAGTATTCAAGACATTCGTAGGAATCGACTGCTGGATTCACTGAGTAGAAGTTTTTTCAAAACAAGGAACGTGGTACCAGTTCTATTTTGTTATGCCTCACTTCGAAGAGCAATAATAAAAAATACCACACATTATAATGATGGTATATGAACAATCTTATGACGGCTTCATTCACGATAATTTTTACTAATAGTAGGGAATAGGCGTGATGAAGCTTTACTTTGCCACCGAAAAGTGAATCCTAAAGCTGACTCATAACTGATCATTAGTACATGATAGATAATGACAGTTAGTTTGGAAACGATCAAGCTACTTATTAGAACATAATAATAGTAATACCTTGACAAAGGAATAACAATAAAATAGACTAAATGCACGAACAGTTTCCACTTTTTACAAGACATAACTTACATTGTGTTTGATAGTATTGACACAGGATAAACCAATAACTTAGGCAAACAAAGTAATTCATGGAACGCATACTTCATACCTTCTGACCATAAAGACAAGAATGACATCGTACAGATCAATCTATATGATTCGGCAATTGAGCCTCCAAAATAAACGAAAGATTAAAAAAAAAAATCTATATGATTAGGGGCCCTCCTTAGCCGTGCGGCAAGACCATGCTGAGGTTGGCTGGGTTCGATTCCCGGTGCCGGTCTAAGCAATTTTCGGATTGGAAATCGTCTCGACTTCCCTGGGCATAAAAGTATCATCGTGTTAGCCTCATGATATACGAATGCAAAATGGTAACTTGGCTTAGAAACCTCGCAGTTAATAACTGTGGAAGTGCTTAATGAATACTAAGCTGCGAGGCGGCTCTGTCCCAGTGTGGGGATGTAATGCCAATAAGAAGAAGAAGAAGATATGATTAGGAATGAGATAATGGGAGAGAGTATCTATAAGAGTTGTAAATGTAATGTCTTTTGAGCCAGTTCAACAGTGTCTTAATGGACGACATGATCCTTGTACGGCTGGGAAACTGCTTCAAAAGTTATTAACTTGTCATTTTTTATAAATCGGGGATTGAACGCTTTCTTATACTTGATAAAAAAAAACTTCCGGCTCAGTTTCTACGATGAAGCATTGGGCAACATGTTCCATGTGAGTCGGATAAACTGCTTCGGTCGATTTTGAGCGCGTACAATGACAATAGACGTATAAATAGCATAAAAACTGGCTAAATTATTTGACTCTGACAAGAAAATGACAAAAATGACTTTAAACTATTACGATGTTAGTTAGCATGAGACCTCTCCGACTATTTATGAACGTAAATCCCTCTGATTCAGTTGCAACAGCGTCTTCTTGGACGACATGTTCCGTGTACGGCTGGCAAACTGCTTCGAATGGAATTATGCTACGGTATCATCAAAGGCCTGGTGCAGAGGTTTCTACTCTATTCAGAGTCCCGCCAGTAAACCTTCATAAAAAAAAAAGTTTCACCATCACCAGATAGTGGTCAGAGTCGATATTAGCGCCACGATATGTCCTGACGTCGATAATGTCGGAGAAGTGCCGTCCATCAATCAGAACGTAATCGATTTGTGATTCTGATCGCTGATCGCTGAACTTCCCAATAGTCGGTTTAAACTCCTCCTCTTGGCCAGCCTGAGCGTTCAAATCTCCTATGATGATTTTGACGTCGTGGCTTGGGCAGCTGTCGTACTCACGTTCCAGTTGCGCGTAGAATGCGTCCTTATCATCATCAGTGCTTCCGGAGTGTGGGCTATGGACGTTGATTATGCTGAAGTTGAAGAACCGGCCTTTGATCCCCAACCTGCACATTCTTTCATTGATCGGCCATCGCCCATCACTATGAAAGCTGCTCCCAGCTCGTGTGTGTTGCTGCAGCTCTGATAGATGGTATGATTACCTCTAAACGTTCGCACCATTGATCCCTTCCATTAAACCTCCTGCAGCGCTATGATGCCGAGTCCACGGTCCTTGAGCATATCGGCGAGTATGCGTGTTCTTCCGATGAAGTTGAGAGATTTGCAGTTCCACGAACCGAGTTTCCAATCGCTAGTCCCTTTTCGTCGTAGTGGTCTTCGCCGATGGTTCTAGTCTGTACTCTCTTGTTGATTGTTCGTTGCGTATGTTTTTTTAAAGGCTGGCTTGCAGGGCCTGACACCAAAACCCCTAAATTTCCGGAGGACCATTCCTCCTTATTCCCGGTGGACCATGATGCACAGTTTCACTTAGAATCCCTCGCTGGAACTCGGACGATGATCAACATGGAGAACAGACGCTGTTGTGAGCCAATCATGACATGGAGAACAGACGCTCAGTAAGATTTGCCCCTCCGGAGAGGAGCAAACCCTGCTTCCCTGTCAGCATACGAACATAGTTTCCACCGGGGTTGGTTACCTTGGTTATCTTCCCTAAAGTTGCTCGTATCCTGGCCAGTATCACGGGAGAAAAATAGAGTCGAGATCTGATGTTATTGGAAGTCCATGAGGAGATTGGCTGCTGAAAAACAACAAAGCCCTGGGCCTTTTTTGAAAGGAAGGAGGAAACCTAAATCAGACTGAAGAACGAAGCTAACCGGTTTGGACTTGTCATCAACACGTCCAAGACATGATCGGAAGCGGCTCAACAGAAGACAACGTGAGCCACCTACCACGACTCTGTTTATGTGGTGGCGAAATCGAGGTGCTCGTGTACTTGAGCTCACTGGTGACTGCCGAAAATGATACCAGTAGAGAACCATCCATCGTTCACAACGCAAAAATTGAAAGACTGCGGACAGTAATCTGGTGAAAATGGTTCTCGACAACGATCCGATGAGCACAAGAAGGCGAGGTGCGCAGTGAGCAAGGTGGATCGATCAGGTGGTGGTCGATTTGCAGACCCTCCTCAGACTGCGTGGTTGGTGGCGTACAGCCATGAACCGAACCGAATGGAGAAGACTTCTATGTACTGCACAGGCCACTTCGGCCTTAGTCCGAGGAAATAAATAATAATGAACTGCATTGATACATGATGGGTGCATGAAACGATTTAGGAAAAAATCGGAAGGAAGAACTGCTAGACTGCCCATAAATTCATAAAAGTCCCATGTCTGCTTGATTTCCTATCTACATGGAACTGTTATGAATTTATGAACAGTAGAGTCATTGGGTAGTCACTACACAGATTGACAAAACATCTCTTTGAAATAGGTAAAAATTCTGGATCTCTCAAATCTATTTTTTTTTTAAAGAATTTCCAATCTGCTGATGGGTTGGTAAAATATTTCATAATCATATTGGTAGGAAAAACTTTCACTTTGAGTTACATATTATTATCATAACAATTGTTTTCAATTCTTGTGGTCAAGTTGTCCGCGAACGTTCGAAGAAGCCAAAAACAGTCCGAATCTTGAATGACCTACCTCGAAGTCGAATCCAAAATTAATACATCCCCTACAGAAATTCCGTCTTCCAGCTTTCCGCCGATGGCATCAGAAAATATAAAAACTGCTGACCGAGAAGAAGCGACAAATTTTCGATGATCGGTCCCCCCTTCGATACTCTCATACCTACTTATGGAAAGGCTAAATCTTTGGTGGAAATGTGCAGACGATGAAGACGTCAAGTGGCGTATGTATTTTGTCTACCCCATCCTGCATCACCACACAGTTTCTTTTTGTTACGACCAAAGTGTATGATTCCCTTCTTTTCGGGGTGTTGACTTTATTTAATAATATTTGTCCCTGGTCCATATTTCAGCCTTTCAGTACTGATTGCATTGCACGTGTTGCACTTTTGGCCGTCCTCTGGGCAGAGCCAGTTGTTGTAAGGCGAAAATGTTTCTTCGGATCAAATTATAAAATCAGCAATTTTTCGGCGACTCTCAAACAAGGAAACCGAACTCGGGAATAAATCTCAACTTGAGACAAACTTTGTCTCTTCCGAGTCGGAGGGTAAAACACAAATATTTGATCTAAACATTATTTTGTCAGTCGCTCACTCAATTCGGGTTGAAGAGTTATTTGTCGTTATTTTTTTTTCTCCCGACGAGTTGAACTGTTTTAGTTTCGTTTTAGTTAGTTGTGCTTGGAACAACAATGAGCAACAAAACAACAAGGATTAACCCCTCTTCGATGGGGGAAGGTCTGGGGTTGCGGTTTAGAAAAATCGTTTGAGCATTTTCCCGGCGGCTCCTTTTGCTGTTGCCCGGTATGTCGAGAGAACGAGAGGTGCAACTTTGATACATGAAAGGCAAGTGCAATTTCGATAGACACAAAAACTTGCTTCACAAGTAGTTTCGATGTTTCGGTTTGACTTTTTTTTCCGTTGGGCTGGTAAGAGTTTGTCCTCCCACTAAATCGTTGTGGGCTGAGCTGGTCTTTTTTGACGAGGAGAAATATTGAGGAAGGATGGAGTTGACTGTTTTGAATTTTAAATAGTTTGGATGATTGTGAGTTTCTTCATTTTTTGCTCGGTCTGAGTTGTATTCCCCAGGAAAATTGAAACACGGGTCTCCAAAGTTGTCCTTTAGAATCGCGTGAAGCGGGAGAAGACAATTTAGCATAGGTGTATCAAGAATGTGTTTTATTATTCAACATTTTTGTAAAGTAATAACAGTCAGCCAGTGGAACATTTAAAATTATGACGTCCAAGGTGACAAGTTGATTTGTTTTTCTTTATCTAAGGTTTGGCTTTACAAACATCATCGAAATATCAAGAATTAAACCATATGCTTTGAAATATAACTTTTTTTATTCAGAATTTCATATGAATTTAGCAGAAATAGGAAATGGAAATGGCGCATTTATCGTTAATTGGAATTCAAGAATCAAAATCGAATATTTAGATTTCTTATTCTGGATTTTGAAAGTAAGTATTGGGACATAAATTCTGCATCGACTTAGGACATGAATTTGTGCTGACATTCAGATTTGTTGGTTTCTGTGTAATAACACCAGTTTATTGTAATTATTTATTCAGATTTTGATGTTTACAACCCCTGGTTTGTTTAAAATTTAATATGAAACCAAATTGATGATAGATCCCTTTAGTTGAATCACAATGAAGGGCACAGGGATCAAATTTGAGATTAACGATACAAAGCATATATGTTTGCAACAGAAATTCGCCTCTTGATTCCCTCTTCCCATTCCCAATCACGTCACTGCATATCTTTCATTTGCCGTCGCCTCTTCCTTCTAACTAACGGCCAGAGTAATTATTCAAAATTTTTAAGGTTCGGTTTCATGATTTGCATTCTAATGAATCCCCTCCCGAGCCTAGATACCCGCGGGAGAATCACTTTTCGGAGATGATGAGAATAACTTGATTTAAATAACGACACTAATTATTGCGTTTATTTCTTGTCCTCCCCGACGACGGAAGCTGGTTGCAACTCAAACTTTAGGAACGTTTCGGAATATGGAGGGTGCATTTTCGTTGTGATTCATTAATTCCTTTATAGGCCAGATTGTCAACAAGGCACTGCCTACACACCGTGCATTGGCGTTGAATCTAATCTCAAATTGATCAAATCAAGTCAGACAAAGGTGTTTCATAAAAAAGTGAGTTACCTAGCGTTGTCGTTTGTCATTTCGCTGAAAACGGGGAACGATGCAAATCACATTGTAATTTTCTCGAGGCTGCTGGTTGTCCACAACGGAGTCAGGTGTCATTTGTCATCGCTGGCTGCTTCTGGCTGGTTGACATAATCCCTGAATAATGTAGCCATTTTCCATAGTGTACATCGGTTTAAGTTGTCGTTTGTCAGGGATTATGCTCTTTCTTCTCAAGTGGTGATCCTTTTGTTGCGTGGGTTGATAAACTTACGAGAAAGTAGGAAAGTGGGGAGACAAAAATGAGAAGACTGCTCAATTTTGTTTTTAAGTTTTCTACTTTTTATGGGTTAACTTTGATAGATTAATTACATCCTTCTCCTTTACACACGTTTTTGTTTAGAAAAGTTTATCTAATTCGTTATCACCAAAGATTTGATTCGTCTCAATATGTCACTCGCAGGCCGTTATAACGTACCGGGCTACTTGCGCTCAAGACAAAAATGATCAAGGCCAGAAGGGTTGACCTAAGAAATAGTGAGTTTTCCCACAATATCAGCGCTCTCCCAGACTGTGCCAATCCGTTTTTGTTGTGGATCAATTTAAAAAAATCCATTTCACCTTAGACAATATTGGACACATTGCCGGTCTAGATGAAACAGCCGTCAGCGAGCAATACCCATCTGACTCCCAATGACTTCCCGGGAGAGCTAGAGATCTTGGCTGACAAACTGTTGACCTATATCGAACCATCAAGAAACATGAGAATCTCAGGCTTTCATAACATCCTAAATCTTGAACTCAATCACATGAGTGCTCCTTTTTCCTTTATATCTAGGAAAGTTGCAAATAATGTTCAAGCTCCGAGGGATGTAGAATCCCTCTGAGTAACTCCGTTCGCTCCTGACAAGGAAGCTAAGGAAGTAATACAGTATGTTGTTGAGATCTCCAACGTGGATGCTTCTCTAGTCACCGTTACTAAGCTTGTCTCTCGTGGCAAGAGCATAGACGATCTCTCTTTCGTTTCGTTTGAAGTGTCAGTCTGCAAATTGGTCTCTAGATTGATCGGATTGGCCTGCTGGTATCAGTGTCCGACCTATTGCACCTTATCGAAAAAACAGAGCAGCCTATCGACTACCAAATCTACAATGAGAACCAGATCAATCTCACCGTTTCATTCTTTGGAACCCCCCCATCTCCATTGGGCCGGAATCCATCTGGTCGAATAGGTCATTTGGCCGAAAAGGTCATTTGGCCAAAAATGTCATATGGCTGTAAAGGTCATTTGACCGAATAGGTCATATTGCCTAATAGGTCCTTTGGCCAAAAAGGTCATATGGCCGCAAAGGTCATTTGGCCGAAAAGGTCATATGACCGAATAGGTAATTGGTCGAATACGTCATTTGGCCGAATAGCCATTGAATATTTGGCCGAATAGCCATTGAATAAGTCATTTGGCCGAATAGGTCACATGGTCGTAAAGGTCATTGGCCGAACAGGTCATTTGTCTGAAAAGGTCATTGGCCGAATAGGTCATTTGGTCGAATAGGCTATAAGGTTAAAAATTTTTGGCCCCGGACAGGGAATGTAGAACAACAAGATCGTCAATGATAACAACAATATCCTCTCTTGTAAGTGATAGGACAAACTCAACTCACAATAAGCGTTTGACCCAAACTGCAACAGAATAGGACAATGATCGCCTGCCGCGCATTTAGAGAAGTGGTGGTCGGTTTTCGACGATGTTTTGGTTAAATAAGTATCAGTTATCAATGTTTAGACAAAAATTTAACCATCTATTAACATGATTTGTGTTTTGTGTTTGAAAAGTTCACAAACAATTACCTTTTCATTTTTGTTACAAATAAAATGGAACGAAACATTGTCTTCATTCTCTGCAGATGAGGACAAAGGCTTATCGCTATTTTCTTTTGTTCCTTGTTTTTGGATTTTTTCAGCGACAATTTCATTTCTTGGCCCGGAATCGATGAGTTCCAGAAGAGAACTGGCCTCCACCCCCAGCTGCTGCTCTAGCCACGGCAATTGTGTGGGGCAGGCGCAGAAGGGCTCTTTTGTTCCGGGTCTCAGGGTTGTTGGTGTTGGGAAGCTTTCGGGAGCGTGAAGGAACTAACAATGGAATTGAATAATCTACTAAGAAGTTTTTAATACCAAAAACCCAAAATAATCCACCTAGCGGTGATAGTGCCTTTCTTGTGTATTATAAAATATAATGAGAAAAGCACATAAGATAGCTAAAAATTGTATTTTAGGGAGAAAGATTCAGTTATTTCCATTATTTCACATTTATTAGTATTCATTCAAATGTATTGAGCAGTTTTTGAAAAAAAAAACGAGCAATGGGTAATGTTTTCAACATAACCGCGACTAGACGTAGGACTTGTATAAACGTAGCGTATTTACATTCAACTTCTATCTTTTGGATCTATGGAGTTTGATTATAGTATTGATATTGGAAACGACAACTTCCATGCTGTGTAGAATTATTAGCAATTTGTGTATTCAAAACTTCTGGAAATAAAACTAATAATTAAATACATAATTAGAATTGCTTTGTTTCTAACTTTTAAGCCCTTATTTACTCAAGCAAATGTAGGGCATTTATAGATTTCTTATTGATGCTTACTGCTGAAAAAAATCAAAACAATAAGAAACAAGTCAAGGAGCAGTAACCCTACTGAAATAGAGGAGGTACTGCTAACACATCAACGAAAATTTATTTAATGTTCTGATTCCAAACTCTGAGTCTACGTCAAATTTAATAATACAATTTCTCAGAAAATGATAAACAAAGAATAAAATAAAGTTTATTTAAATATTCTTCTGGAAATTATTTTTTTGCGGACTTTCTTAAAAGATTTACATGTAATGCAGCGAAATTTTCTAATCTAAAATGGATATCAACACTATTGCTAATGCCTTCTGCAAATAAATGAAAGTAATTATTTTAATCAAATTTTTATTTTCATCAGTGCAGTTGATTTTTTTTGGCTGGGGAATCAGAACTGTTATAGTATAACCATGTTTTAATGTACGTGTCGTTTAGTACCAAGCACAACTTAACATATGGTCAGTCATATGACATGACTCGTACCCATCCCGGGATCATGTGGATTATGAAACCAATCACTTTTCGTGGATGAGCAGACCAAATCTCTCTAATTTTCTTCTTCTCCATCCACCACCGCTGCCTCAGCCATCATCGGCCTCTAGCCGTGAACTCCGAGCGATGCGATGGGCGATTGCATCCATCGCAACCGACACCACTGCATCCGACCATCATCAAGCACAGAATGACAAAAAATGCGCCCACTTCTTAAGTATTCATAGACCCTCCGGCAGTTCTACCGCTGGTGACTGCATGCTGTCGCTGTCGCTGTGTAGGTAAACAGCGAACGAACGAAACAAAAAAATGCGCGAGCAAAAAGCACGTCAGTACGCGCTGCTGTCACAAATTGTAATGGCTCACACACGGCAGGAACTGCTTCTTTCATACACAAAGAGAACTTTGTGGTTAACCCGAAGGCCCGTGACATACCGCATTCTGATGTCCGTGTTAGGAATGCACGGGATTGGTTACATATGAAATTTTTACTGGCTTGACAAGAATTGAAATTTTCAATAGCTTATCGTTAATAATCTTTAGTTTCAATGAAATAGGCAAATTGCTGGAGAGTGTCCGAGTCGATTGATATATAAATCTTAAAAATCCATCGAAAGATAAAGGCGCTAGTAGCGTTCAAAATCTTCCCTTCCATCGTAACGCTCTCGATTTCCAAAAATCTAAATGACACCCAGTATAGTGAAGAAAGACGTAAGTCCTACGTCAAAAACCACCGTTTGAAAAAAAATCTAACAATAATAATTTTTACGCTCGAATTCGCCGAAAAGTTTATATGTCCGTAAAAGCTGAATAGGTCGTTGGCCGAATAGGTCATTTTGTCGAATAGGTATTTTTGCCGAAAAGTTCGGAAGCCTCGGAAGCCTCCTTTCAAGAGGCTCGGAAGCCTCCTTTCAAGAGGCTCGGAAGCCTCCTTTCAAGAGGCTCGGAAGCCTCCTTTGAAGAGGCTCGGAAGCCTCCTTTCTTGAGGCTCGGAGGCCTCCTTTCAAGTGGCTCGGAAGCCTCCTTTCAAGAGGCTCAGGAAGCCTCCTTTCAAGAGGCTCGGAAGCCTCCTTTCAAGAGGCTCAGGAAGCCTCCTTCCAAGCGGCTCAGAGGCCTCTTTTCAAGAGGCTCATAAGCCTCCTTTCAAGAGGCTCGGAAGCCTCCTTTCAAGAGGCTCAGGAAGCCCTCCTTTCAAGAGGCTCAGGAAGCCTCCTTTCAAGAGGCTCCAGAAGCCTCCTTTCAAGAGGCTCAGGCCTCCTTTCAAGAGGCTCAGAAGCCTCCTTTCAAGAGGCTCAAGCCTCCTTTCAAGAGGCTCAGAAGCCTCCTTTCAAGAGGCCCGAAGCCTCCTTTCAAGAGGCTCGGAAGCCTCCTTTCAAGAGGCTCAGAGCCTCCTTTCAAGAGGCCTGGAAGCCTCCTTTCAAGAGGCTCAGGAAGCATCCTTTCAAGAGGCTCAGAAGCCTCCTTTCAAGAGGCTCAGCCTCCTTCAAGAGGCTCCAGAGCCTCCCTTTCAAGAGGCTCGGAAGCCTCCTTTGAAGAGGCTCGGAAGCCTCCTTTCAAGAGGCTCGGAAGCCTCCTTTCAAGAGGCTAGGAAACTCCCTCTCAAGAGGCTCGGAGGTCTTCTTTCGAGAAGCTCGGATGCGTCCCTCCAAAAGGTATGGAATTCTTCTTTCAAGAGGCTCAGAAGCGTTCTTCCAAGATGTGCAAAACTTTCTTTAAGAGGCTCGGAAACCTGCTTTTAAGAGGTTCGGAAACCTCCTTTTAAAGAGCGCGATAGTTTCCTTTCACGAGGTTTGGAAGCCTTCTTTTAAGAGGCTCTAAAGCTTACTTCCAAGAGGCTAGGAAGTCTCCCTTGGAGAGGATCGGATTCTTTGAGGAGGTTTAGAAGACTCCTTTTATGAAGCTCGGAAGCCTCCTTTCAAGAGGCTCGAAGACTCCAAAAGTCATCAAAGTCTTACAGCAAGCTTGATGTATAAACTTAATTTGAATTGAATAGTTTCACGAAGATTTCACATTCTGGAGATCCATATATTGCGTTACTTTTAAGGTCCGTTTTCCATATATCTTATGAGCTTTGCATAATTTCATTTACAGCGAAAAAAGTAGGGGTACCTCCATGAATATAAAAGTTCAAATGGGTACCTCTCTAGAAAAAGGTTGAAAACCGCTGATCATAACTTTAAACCAGAGCGTTAATGAATAAAGCTTCCAATGAATGATTAAATTTGTTATGATTAAATCATTCAACTCTATGATTAAAGATTATGATTAATGATTTTATCATTTTTGACAATGATTAATGATTATGATTAACGATTAAATTAATTTTGACAATGATTAACGATTATGATTAATGAATAAAACGTTTGGAGTAAGATTAACGATTACCAATCGTGATTAAATACTGACACAATATGTGTATGATTAATGATTAAAGATCGGTATGAATAATGATTAATGATTATGAATAATCAAATTGAATGGTTTGCCTATTGATCAATTATCAAGTAACATTTTTACCAAATTGGGTTATTAAAAGGTATGAAAATTAAATGATTATGATTAAAGATTAATGAATAAAAGCGATGTATGCAATGATTAAAAGTGACGATTAATGATTAAACTCAAAACAATTGGCTATGATTAGTGATTAATGATAAAATATGAAATTATATGATTAACGATTAGTGAATAATGATTGAATCATATTTTTTGTATGATTATGATTAATGAATAATGATTAAATAACCCATTATTCATTAATCATGATTAAATCTATGATTAATCACTAATGCTCTGCTTTAAACTACCGGGTAAAGCTATTACTTTTATTTTATTTCAATGGATTTTCAACAAAAAAGTCGCTTCTCTGCATTTGAGCCAAAATTAAGGTGGTTATACAACAAAGCCACAAATCGGCCATCTTGGAAACCACGTGCTTTTTATTGTGATTTTTCAAGAGCACGAATTGAGTGAACCACAATGCCCATGGGGATGAAACATTCGTTGATCGCTTGATCACTTGTGCTAAACAATCGACTTCATTTTCAGCATTGTACGAAAATTATTACGCTAGATTTGATCTTTTGATGCTAGGAGTAGAAAACCGTGTGGTGAATTTGAAATTCACCACATGGCTTGATTGTATAATCACCTTAAAGAACATGAAGAATATTCATCGGTTTCATTAGATTCATGAAGAATGGTTAAAAAATGAATGAACTCGTGATTGGCAGCTCGTATTAGATTAGAATGTTGGTAGCCTTTGGAAAAGAAGAAAATGTTCAGGACCCCTCGGTATTATTTTTTTTTAAATACCCAGGAAATGAAAGATAAGAAGCTATATTTTCACGTAGTTGAAATTTTAGCGATGCTCATTTTGTGATAATATTGTTCTACTGAACACGCCGTGAAAATCTTAATATTGAAGGCTTTAAAAATTAATTTCGCATAGTTTAGATATCCTGGGACGTACAGAATCCGTACCACTTACTGGAAAATTGAGGAGTTTTCCATTCTATCAATTTTTATTTTATTGAATAAATTTTTAAAAACTTTTCAATCATTTGATTTTATGTACTATCAAATATGGGAGCATCCATAAATTACGTAACGCTCAGAGATGGGTGGGTGGTTGACCGAAGTGTGACAATCCATACAAAAATTTTCAATGATTCATACAAAAAGTGTGACGGAGGGGGGTGGGGCGGTAGAAAATGGCCAATTTTTGCGTTACGTAATTAATGGATCTTCCCTATGGACTAAACCATTTGCTGTTTCTTTTAAATAATATATGTATTTTCATAATGTTTTGTCATGTTATCTTACACATACTTTGTTAATCTGAACATAAATGCAAAAAGGAAACTTATAAATTCATTTACCGATCATGTCTTTAGCATACTAATTTATATTTCATTTTTTTTTTCAGGTAAGCATTTCACCGATTAATACGGAATGAAAAAGTGAGTAGTCGGTTCACAACAGATGAATATTTCATGACAGAAACCTTACTCACTCATGGTATAAGCCTTAAATGGGTGTGCTATTAGAGTGACATTCTTATCTTCATTAACTGCATCAGATAATTCGTTTTATAAATCTGCCTGTGATATTTGGTCATTGAACAAGGTCATTGGTATTTGTGGGCTTCCACACGAATATATAAACTTTGTTTCCTGACGAGAATAAAAATCGTAATCCTCAGAACGTCACTGAAATGTACAACTTTTCAAAGTTTGACGGAAGTGTCGGTACATTGTAAAACAAATAAGTGAAAATGTAGGTGGGTTATTACAATTTGTGATAAATTAGTGGACTTGGGCAGTTTGATAGTCTACTAAAAGTTACTCGAATTTAGATTTATTTCAACGTTGAAAGTAGTTGTTTGGCTTTTCTTCTATCAAAATGGGAAATATTTTATAAGGGGCGATTGTTCAAGATGCAAAAAAGAAAAGAAAGGAAAGAATATGAAATGAAAATTAAGGAAACATTGTTCTTTTGTCAAAAATAATATATAACCTTATTAATCATTGTTAAATTTATCATTATTTTCGATTTGTTACAATCATCTAAAATATCTAGTTGTGTGTTTCACTGCCGCTCTGACTAGTACTGTACTTCTAAAGTAATAAATATGTAATAGCACACATGCTGTAACAAAATGACATGCATTTTTATTGACAATGGTATTTATCAAATTTTTACATCAGTTCTCGACAACGTGATCTGTTATCGATAGCAAGTTGAAGATATTTCCGCGATGATTCATCCATTTCGATTTGATGAAATCCGTTTTTGAATCAATTCTTTTTTGTTGTTGCAAAAATATCTTGAATACTAGAATAAGTGCACCTGAACTGGAATTATTCTATATGACGAGTTTCCTACAATATTATTGTAAAATCAATAGCTTCATTTATGATTGTTTCATTTTCTTGTCAACCGAAGACTTCTGCTTACACACCTTTTGTATCAGTCTTTTCACAACGTAAATATTGATGGCAGCTACTGCCAACAAAATTACAAACATCACAGCATAAACATCCAAAAGCTGGTACTCGAACAGCGAGAGATCCATTGCCGCCGATCGCAAATGCGGAGCTCCTCGATGTCGGATTACGTATTCGGTCCAGAATACGGCCGCCTCTTTCGGAGACAACGGCTTATCGCGGAATCGTTCGGACACTAATTTTGCATTCTTAGCATACGCCGGATTGTTTAACACCGTAGTGATCGCTTTCTCGACCGTCTCCTCGGTAATGTCATCGTAGTCCAGCCGCACTGCATATCCAGAGCGAACGGCTTTTTCGACGTTCATCGGTTGGTCCCCGAAGATCGGAATTCCAACCATGGGTTTGCCGTGATACAGCGCTTCCGTCGATCCGAGAAGACCGCCGTGCGTGATAAACAGCTTTACGTTTGGATGAGCCAAAATGTCATTTTGTGGCATCCATGCCTGGATCTTTAAGTTAGACGGTTGGTTGGGTATGGTTTCGTCTTCAAATTTCCACAAAACACGCTGTTTGAGCTTTGAGAAAACTTTCAGAAATGCTTGTCGCTTCTCTTCTGGAAAGTGAATCGACTTGATATTTGATCCCATACAAAAATAAACGACACCGTCTTTAGCCTCGTCAAGGTATTTTTGAAGGTCCTAGAAAATTGAACAGTAGGTAGAGATTTACGAAATCAATTCAAATGTCAAATAAAATCCCTTGACTCACCTGCGGCAAAGGTTTCCCTTCTTCGATCTGGATTCCTCCGGCTTCGATCACATTAGGTGGATAAGGCCTTGGGCTACTTAAACTAAAATGTTGATTCAAAAACACTAAAGACACGTTTTTCATCTGCTGCTCGAAAGTCAGTTTGGCATGGGGAAATCCTGCTTCATACATCCGCCTCTGATTGGGTAGATAGCGTTGCTCGTAGTACAGCCTATCGATAATTGTCATGGCCGTATTGTGGAAACGCTGCCAGAATGTCATCTTATCTGTGTAGCTTAGCAAAAAGTGAGCCACGTGTGATGGTGGTGCCGGAGATCCCACCAGATCGTTGGTCCACATGCAACTCCCAAACGTTGAGTACGCTATCAATGGGGCATCAAAATGCTGGGCAAATCCGTACAGCGACTCGGTGATAAATGCCTCAACGAACACCACATCAAACTTCTCATCTGATTCGAGCAAATCGACTACACTCGGGTGTTTCAGCACGTATTTGCAAACCATTTCAGAGAACGTTTCGTACATCATGTATAACATGAAAATCGGTGCGATAAATCCACCGGAATTCCTAAAGTTGAAAAAGTTCTGCTCAACACCTTTTTGGGTCTCTTCAACTAATCCGGTCAACAATATTTCGCGGTAGTTTTTGGGTGGGTTCTTAAGTGAAAACGGGCTGATGACGGTAACATCATGTCCGGCATTTGCCAACGTTTTCATGATCCCGGCACCAATGTTGAAGTGAGATGTTGCTACCATTGGTAGCACGCCAAGAATTTTGGCACCTTCGGAGAAGGTCACCAATAGGAGGAGAATCGCTACCGCGCGTGCGATCATGGTGATTTGCCAAAGTAAACTAAATGAAATACGTCGAACAGAAGTGTGGGAAGTTGTCTATTATTGAGGTAGAGTATGAATGGTATCTTATCGACGTCGCTGGCGTTTGTGATTTGTCGTCAGAATGATAACTGGATTCAATACGTTAATTGGAAATGATTTAGCAACTTTGGGGATACATTCTTGGATAGCATGCTTACAGACAATTTCACAACGATATGTGTTGTTAGTATTTTAATAACCTTTATCAATAAAGGTCAAAACATCAGAATACTTGCTGTGCAATGTCTTCGCATTAATAGCATACATTTATTAAATTCAATCAAGCCCAGGGAACCTTCAGAAACTGCGAGTTCATTTCGCGGCCTTCGCAGTGTTTCGCAGTGAAGAATTGTAATTCTCAATCATAATATAAAGATAGACATAAGAGATAAGTTGGTTCCTGGGTTTGTATGATGTTGTTATTGCGATAAACACCAAATGTTTATTTGGGTTATGTATAGTCGGTCGAAATACGATACTGTCATATGAAAAATCTTAAACCAAAGTAGATCTCCAGAATATTTTAACCGTAGACTAATGCATGGAAATGTTATAACCAGTGATTTTGATAAAATGATACAGTTAGATACACTTAAGTATAAGCAAGTCATTCTGTCTGGTGTGGCAACATTATTTCGTTCCTAACAGCTTTGGCCCTTCTGTTCTACAAAACTGTACCGAAAGGTGTTTCATCATCTTTTTACAATCAGCTTCAAGTTTCCATTTCACTTCAAAATTCCATCATTCAATCATTTCACTTACAAACTTGCAATTATCCAACATCTGTCGCGATACTCCAATTTTGCAGATTTGAGAAAGATAAGATAGCGCTTTATCTAAACCCATTAATGTCCAGTGATCTGTTGATAGATTAGAAGCGTTTGAAGCTTTTTTGTTTTTAAATAGGCAAAAGTAACTACCTATTATAAAAGTATCTGAACTGGTTTATTTACACAACTCACCATGATTTGCCAAGATCTAGAACCAGAACACAACCACATAATTGACAACCCACAGAAGAAAAAAAATGTATGGAGCTATGAAAAAGCTAATGAAAGCAGTGTAAAATATTAGTTTCGTATCTATCTTCTATTCTTCTCGATTAACCGGGCTCGATTAATCGGAGAAAATGGCTCGATTATCCGGAGTAATATTTTTACCCATCTTAGAAAAATAGAAATATTATCTTTGTGTATCCGTAACGTATCCAATATGTGCAAGACATGATAGTGACTTTCTCGCTTTCCTAAGGGAGCATCCATAAATAACGTAACGCTTAGAGGGGGAAGGGGTGTTGCCCGAAGTGTGACAATCCATACAAAAAATTGCAATGATTCATACAAAAAGTGTGACATAGGGGGATGGGGGTTGAAAATGGTCAATTTTTGCGTTACGTAATTAATGGATCTTAGCTAAGGGACTGTCCACAAATTACGTAACGCTTTAGAGGAAATAAGGAAGTTAGACCAAGCGTTACGATCCGTAAAAAAAACCTTCCATAAGTTACGTGAGGGAGGGTGGGGTAACACCGATATTTTTTTAAGCATTTGTATGTACATTCTGAGTACAGCATTCGCATTGTGATTCATGCCACCAAATGGTCCTTCGGAATATCCGGAATGGATTCATTCACAAATAACGTAACGCTAAATTTGGAGATTTTGAACCTCCATCCTCCCCCTCGTAACGATTTTTATATGGAAGGTTTAATTGGTTTGTATGAATCGTAACGCACGGCCTGACTCTTTCCCTTCCCGTCCAGCGTTACGTAATTTGACGTGACAGCCTCAATATTTATATGAAAAAATAATTATTTTACCAACGGTGGTCCATGTATGGATTAAAACACCAGTTCTATATTCATAGTAACAACAAATGGCGCTGAAAAATTCTTGTGTTTAGGGAACATCCGTAAATTACGTAACGCTTAGATAGGGGAGGGGGGTTTCCTGAAGTGTGACAATCCATACAAATTTTTTAGATACCTCAAACAAAAAGTGTGACGTAATTGATGGATCTTACCTAATGATGAAATGAATATTTTCATTTTCAAAAGAATCACTCGGTGGCCAAGGTGATCCATACACAATGTCATGCTCAGAATGTCGGGCAATAACCCGGTGAAAATGGTTCCTGATAAGGATCCGCAAGGGACAAGAAGGCGAGGTGCGCAGAGAGCAAGGTGGATCGATTTAAGGTCCCTCCGTGGACTACAAAGTTGGCGACGTGCAACTACAGACCAAGCTGAATGTAGATGAATTTTATGTATTGCAGAGGCCTTAGCTTGAAGAAATCAAATGAAATAAATTCCGATGTTAGAATGTCAAATGGTGCTATGCGATGAAATTCATTATTTTTTGTTTTATTTCATGGACGTTCCGGAATTTTTGGAAGGCCACGACATGTATAAGCCACAACATCAAGTGCATCTGAAAAATCTTGGTGCTTAACGATAAATTTTAGAAGTTTTCTTTTTTTGGATCCTCCACACGGTGGTTAGAGGTATGCGCCATCGCCGCCGACAGTTTATGGCAATCCCGTTGAAACTTCAGTGGATTTTTCGTGAAAAAAGCTATTTTTCTTGAAAATTCTATACAATTTTTCGTTGAAAAATCGAAAAAGCTTTTCGTAAAACTAAGAACTTTCATTGAAAATTCTGAAGAATTTCCTTCGAAATTCTAAGTAAATTTCCTTAAAAATTTGGAAGATATTTTTGTATAATTTAAAAGAAAGGAATACAGGATCACCGTCTTTGACCAGAGGTCGCACAGACTGAATACGTTATGGGCCAAACACAATTGGTACGTTTGCGTGCGTTTTGACAGTTCTCCCATGGGAAAACTGTCAAAACGCACGCAAACGTACCAATTGTGTTTGGCCCATTACACTTGGCATTAGACAACGGACACGATTTTTTTTCTCCTTACTAGGGCGAGAATCAAACTCACACTCTATGGCTTACAAATGCGCTGAGACAACTGACGTCACTAAGGCCTAGGCCAAAAAGGCCTAGATGGTCGTTTGGTAGAGAAGGGCCATTTGGCCGAAATGAACATATGGTGTTAAATTAATGATTTCGTGTGTGTTACTTCTACGTGAAGTTAAACGATTTACAATGATATGTAAATGCTAATATCGACACTATTGTTTCATAAGGGTGAATGTCCCAAACGTAAACAATGCCTTTTCCTGCAAAGTCCTCAACAACTAGGACCACTCCCAACTAACAACCACTTGGAACTAGTGGCGCTCCGCGCCTTCTATCAAGAGGAATGGAAAATACCGCCAGAAGTCTCTAATCTTCCGGAAATCAGCAGAATAAGTCAATGTTTACGTTTGCGACTTTCGCCCTTTTGAAACAACAATGTCGATATCATCTTCCAAACTTAGACGCACATGTTCATGATAGAATTAGAGGCGAAAGTATAGAATTGATAGTTCCGTTAGGATACGGCAGGCATGAAGAATGTTTTTATAGAAGTCGATTTGAAAGCGAGCGGAGGGGCAATATTTGTGATGGCACATATCGCACGACCTTCCTTCTGCCAAGCTCCCGTATGAAGGGGGGAGGGAAGAATATCAGTGGAATATCAGTGTGGAAGCTGATATATCTCCACTGGCAAAAGGAAGGTGGTTTGACTTGCTCATATACCATCGCGTGCGGAAGGATTTGCTATCGACGAGTACTGTCTCCAAATTTCAAATATGACATCAGCATTTAGTCGAATAGGATTTTTATTGCACAGTTCTGTTTTCTCATTGCGTCCGTCTCGTCGCAACCAACTTGGCTGCCTCGGAGAGAACAAAGCAGAGAAAGGCACTGCTGCTGTACCGTCGACCAATAACAGCTGGATTGATGGATGCCCCCACCAAGGGTAGTACACTAAATCAGGGTAAAAATATTTCACAGTCAATGCAGTGAAAAACATGGATCTCAGTAAAATCTGCTGTCGCCTTCATCGCCGCCGTGATGAGTGCGACTGGGTGCAGCCGAAAAATCATTTCCAACGCCGACTATTCAATTTCGCATTCAGCCACTCACAAGTCGCTCTGACATGCTGCTCAGTTCGCGCCTTACCGTATGACTGTGAGTGGCCCATTTAAACGCGTGGTGAATTTTTTCAATTTGCTGGGTGAATGTGTACATTTTGCTGTGGTAAATTTCATCTTCGCGGCGCTGTGGGTGATGTGAGTTCTGTTGTTTACTTTTCTGCTTCTCCGGGAATGTGAGGTTGATTTCAAAGCAGGAAGAAAATAAAAAAATGATATAAAAAAACATCACCTTCATCCAGTGCTGCCGAATATTTACAACCCTGCACTAAATTAATGATTTCGTGTGTGTTACTTCTACGTGAAGTTAAACGATTTACAATGATATGGAAATGCTAATATCATCTTCCAAACTTGGACGTACATGTTCATGATAGCATTAGAGGCGAAAGTATAGAATTGATAGTTCCGTTAGGATACGGCAGGCATGAAGAATGTTTTTATAGAAGTCGATTTGAAAGCGAGCGGAGGGCAATATTTGTGATGGCGCATATCACACGACCTTCCTTCTGCCAAGCTCCCGTATGAAGGGGAGGGAAGAATATCAGTGTGGAAGCTGATATATCTCCACTGGCAAAAGGAAGGTGGTTTGACTTGCTCATATGCCATCGCGTGCGGAAGGATTTTCTATCGACGAGTGCTGTCTCCAAATTTCTAATATGACATCAGCATTTAGTCGAATAGGATTTTTATTGCACAGTTCTGTTTTCTCATTGCGTCCGTCTCGTCGCAACCAACTTGGCTGCCTCAGAGAACATCCATACGACGTACGGGTGAAGATCATACGGCCGAACTAATAATTTGGCCGAAAAAGACGTTTGCTCCGACAGCTTTTTTGTTCGAAGGACGTTTTTCGCCGTATAATCCGATCAGCCGAATAAAATTTTCGGCCAAATTGCCCTTCCTTCTAAACTACCATTTCGGTCAAATGGAATTTTCGATGACAAGGCCTATTCGACCAAACGACCTGTTAGGGCATATGGCTTTTTCGGCCAAATGACTAGTTTGGTCCTACCGCCAAACCATTTTCGACATATAACCGTATCGGACAAATGGAAATCGGCTAGATAGCTTCCGGCTTAACGTATTATTTGGCCATGTGGTATTCGGTCAAATTACTTTCAACCAAACGACCCTCGTCTTATGAAAATTTTCTCGTAGAATTTCCAAAGAATTACTAATAGACAACATAAGGAATTTAACGTAGAAATCCAAAGAAATTCCGTAAAAAATCCAGTTGAAATTCCGTTGGAAACAGTTTTTGTGAAACTTTAAAAAAATCACAAGGAAATTCTGTTAAATTCATAGAATGCATGCCCGATGGCATAGGCAAACTCCTAAACAATTTCCCGTGAAAATTTCAAAGAAATTCCCATGAAAACTTTAGAGCAATTCCTGTTGAAAATTCGAAAAACTTGGAAGAATCTCCTGGGACAGCTCATTAGATTTTTTCGTGGAAATCGAAAGGATTCTCCCGTTAATGTTTTTATATATCCTAAAAAAAAACTTTACGTTACGAACGTAATAAAAAAAATCGCCAAGCCATCGCTGACCAAAATTATGACAAACGTTGCCGCCGACGATTTTCGGATCGGCGCTGACCTCTAACGGTAGTCTGAATCCGTGAACGGACCAACGGAATGTTTTATTAGATGTTATATAACCAAAATAAATATTATTCGATTCAAAGTTGAATTTTCAGCAACAACAAAAACATGGCTCGGAGGGTTCGATTATCCGGAGTGAAATTTTTTCAACACTCCGGATAATCAAGTCCGGCCTGTAATAAAAATGAAATGGTCTGTGTTCGTATCCGCATAACTCAAAAACGGCTGGATGGATTTTCTTCATTCCTTCAGCAGATATGTTCGTTTTAGTTTCCGATGGGTTTATATGATATTTCCTCATGCGAAAATTACGAGTAAAGTTAAGTAAATTGGGGAAAAATAAATTTAAGATTCGTATGAGCATTTTGCATGGACGCTTACTATGCAGGACTACGTCTGCCGGGTCAACTAGTTTCTTATAAAATGATTAGTAAGAAGAACATCGACAATACAAAATATGTTGTCTATAAAATGAATAGCTCTTACTTTAAATTTACAGATCATAGTGATGAAACGGATTTTTCCGCCAGGTAATAGTAGCAAGCTCTCAAATTGCATGCATATTCGGAATAGATCCTGACTATGCCTTTGTCAAAGTTATTCTGGGGATCTGGGGCAAAGAAATAAAAGAAGTCGACCGAAACCTAACTTGGCAACAGGTTAAAGTGATAGCTGGGAAACGCTCAGGATGGAGATCTTTCAAGTCGGCCCTTTGCACCACCGGAGGTGTACAGGGTTCATAAGTCAGTAAAAAAGGGACAAAGTTACTCTTCTTCTTCTTGTTGGCATTACATCCCCACACTGGGGCAGAGCAGCTTAGTGTTCATTAAGCACTTCCACAGTTATTAATTGCGAGGTTTCTAAGCCAAGTTACCATTTCTGCATTCGTTTTTCATGAGGCTAACACGATGATACTTTTATGCCCAGGGAAGTCGAAACAATTTCCATTCCGAAAATTGTCTAGACCGGCACCGGGAATCGAACCCAGCCACCATCAGCATGGCCTTGCTTTGTAGCCGCGCGTCTTACCGCACGAGCAAAGTTACTCATGATCATCATCATAATTCGGAATCCCTGCGCTAGGTGGCGCCCTTGAAATGCATGTTAATTGGAAATCGGGATGTACCACAAGAATCTGAATATTTTATAAAAGCACAGTATAAAAATGTTACAGCATATATGATGTAATAAAAAGGCTCCATTCGATTCGACTGATTTTTCCATCACTTTTCAAAATTACAGGTCGTCGTTACTATGGAGGTTGTATTCAATATTGCGTACAAGAAAAAGTTGGATGTAAAATTAGAGGCTTTTGAACACAAAAATATGCGTTTCAATATTTCCATAGCGTATAATTTTCAGAATTTTTAACTGTATGGGTACACAGGAGAAGCTCAAATAAAATAATAATAAGAAAAGTGCGTAAAAAATAATGTCGTAAGTATTACTTAAAGCTTGCTCACTAGTAGTATGCTTTAAAACCTTTGCTTCACTTTAACCTTCATCTACTCAGTGACTGCGTAAAATTGTATTGTCGTCTCCTTTCTTCCCACGGAAATTTTAGTCAATTTCCATCAAAAGCAGCACTACTCATAGTTTTGAAGTGGCGACAATACTATTTTACTCAACCACTAGTGTAGATAAAAGTTAATGTGATGAGAAGTACGCAACAAAACTTTCGTCTTAATGATTACAAATTAGGAAAAAAAAGTTGGTAGCCTCTATTCAAGGTTTTTTTTTCTTTTAATCTTAGATGTATTGGATGGGAGAATTGCATAATTCATCACTTTTCAAACGTTTCCTCATTTTTAAAACATCACTGAAAATCCGCGTAGTAAGTGAGGTTCTGCAAGGCAGACGCAACGTCATTCTGCTCCACATACATGATTTTGCAGGTTTGTTTGTCGCAGCAGACATTTCATATCTTTCACGTGATGCGAGCCAGTGATAAGAAATCGCATTACCTAAACAATCGGTAACTGATGAGTCGAGCACCAAACGTAGGGGAACAGGCCCCATAATACACCCAGGGGGCAAAACGTCTTCATGCTATTGCATCATATTTATGATGGTAGTTGAGATAAAACTAGGCCGAAAATTATGTAGGTCAGCCGAGAAAAGTATTGAAACTACATAAAGGAAGGTCGAAAAAATTGAAAATTTCCTTATTTTGATGAAACGTTTAACACTCAAGAAAAAAAAAGATCATTCGATTCATGTGCTAGCTCACGTGGATTTTTGCAATGGGGTCTTCTTCATGAAAGGTATGTGTTGTATTCATGGATTATTTCCAATCTTGATTTTCATCAAATTCATGATTGCGTTAAATGGAATCTATAAAGATGACACATACTTTTGATAGAAGCTTTAAATGAAATATGTATATTCGTATGCCAAATGATTTCGATCACTGGTATTTCTTTACTAATGATATTTATTTTGCTTTATTCTTCAATATCAGTCACAATAAGTGCAAGACACATGTTTATTAATAAAAAATGAAAATAAAAATTTCACAATAAAGCAAACCACGTTACGCAAAAATTGGCCTTCACACTCCTGTAGCACTGTTTGTATGAAACGACTGCAAATTTGCATTAATTTCGAACGGATCGTCAAGCTTCACACTCTCCCCCTTCAAATGCTTCGCATCTTATGGACGTTCTCCTAATGATCCTCTTTTTTCGTCGAACACAACGAAACTCTAGTCCAGCTGCTGATGAAGAAGCCCAACCAATTAACTGCCTACCCAACAATGACCTGCAAAATGGAGACACGCACTTCATATTCAATTCCCAAAGAACGCATGCAGTTCGGATGATGGATTGGATGGTTATCAAGTTGCAGACTGACTTTATGTATTTTAAGGAGATAATTTTATCGCACACAACTATTGTATATTGTGGAGCGCTTGCTTGATGATAATAACTAATTTGCTCACCAATTCGAAGTTTGAATTCATAAAACAAAGCACTAACTCGAATTTTCTCCACCGCGCTCAAAATAAGTGCAACAGCAGCATCTAAACTCTAACTCCGCCAATTTTTATAACTTGGCTCCAGAAGGTCTGCTAGTCCGCAAATGCTTTGGGTAAATTAAATGAGGCATTTTATTTAAGTCCGGCATATGTTATAGGTATGTGTCACTATTAATGATGGGTATGAGATACAAATAAATATAATAAGAATGAAAATATATATATATATATTTAGAGTAAAATCAACAGTGATTCAAATCGTTGGGGCTGTCAGTTTGAATATGAATCTGAAACATCAATTTTCCCAGCAGCTGTTCTAGATTCATTTTTTACACAACTGTCAAACAAATAAAACTGGTATAACGCTCAGTTTTATTTTCTGCAAATTTGAATCACGAATGAATCACGAGATTCAAATATTTTCCAATTGTTTTGGTGTATGAATGCGTCATTTTATCTACGGATCAATCCACTTTGCAATTACGGGGCCTTTCTTGGCAGCAACATAATGATTTCATTCAATTGAAAATTTGAAAAACATGAATAGAACACTGCTGGGGAAACCAGCGAGTTTGTTCTATTTTGCTCCAGATTCAAATTAGAATAGTGGTCGAAAAAATGTAAAAAATAACGTTTTCCCGTACTAATCTTCATATAGATTCAAAACGCGATGCGGAAAGCGATGACGCATCCAATCGAGCAAGAAAGTTGGATGAAAAAGTTGATTGGGGTCCCAAAACGATTTAGAAAAACCTTAATCTCACTTAATTGGATGAAGTTTGCATTTTTCCATACAACTGCGCCTCACTCCACTATAGAGGCAGATTGTCGCTGTTGTTACTGATGGAACAGTTTTTGCTGGCGATGTTAGGGCGCTAAATGTCAACAAAGCCTATGCGCATGAACCTGGTTTGAGGCCTAAGCGGAGGTGAAGAAATCGACCTTTAATAAGAAGGAGGCGTTCGCAAAAGACTTTACAAAGGCCCTAGGAAGCCACGCCACGGCTCTGCCTCTTTGACAAAGTAATACTGATCTGAATCATATCTGATTACATTTACACTTTAAGCTTGACGTCTTAAATATTGAGCCGGATCACTTATAAAAATAGAATACAATAGTTAAAGACACTTTTCGTTTTCTGTTACTTAGTTAGGAATTTATTATTAGCTTAGTAAGGGCCAATTGTCCCCTCTCCCCTATCACTGTAAGCTCAATCAATCAGCAACACTGCGATATAAAAGATATAAGTGTCTTGCACTTGACCGTAGTAGCACGACTCACAAATTCTATGGAGTTTTTCAAATGAGCGTAATTGACGTCGACCTTGAATTTTGGGGCGGATTTTTTTTTTAGAATTATTTATTGATGAACATTGAGTACGGAATTGATGTTGTTATCCCCACACGGACCACGGAAAATCCGGAACATCCATAGAAATGATCATTCGAAAATTTCAGCGTAAAGCACCGGGATTTTTTTAGAACCATTTCTTGTTTACCATGAATATGATATTTATGTTGTGAACCACACACGGACCATTATGGCCACCGGGTGGTCCCTTCGATGATCCGGAATATCCGTAAAAATAATCTATTGGAATATTTCATCGTATTTTAAAACCTTCTACATAAGTTTCAGCTCCGTTTAATCTTGCTGGGTGGGACAGGAAACCTTCCGACTTATAATGCAAATCACTGCTGCTATATCTGAACGGGTGTTCATTGCGATATACAGTAGTTGTCCTACCACTTTCTGGCACTGCTTGTTGTCCGGAAGAAGAATGGAATTTTCGTTTTGCTTCCTGTATACAGGGTCCAACGGAATGTTCGACGGTTTAGCATCTTCCAGTACAACAGATTTCACCAATTCGTCGATGTACTTAGGGTGACTTTAGTGGAACTATCCAGCTTCATCTCGCACCACATAAATGGCCAGGTAATGTCCGACATCCCAAAGGCAACTGATTTTGAAGTTTGTCTCATAAAAATCTCCTCCTCAATGTTGCCATGGAGAAAGGCCGTCTTCACATCGTACTGCTTGACCATCATCTTTCGTTTCGCCGCAACAGACATCAGGGTCTGGAACGAAGTTTGACGGACCATCGGCGCGAATACCTCGTCGTAGTCGGTCTCATAACGTTGGCTGAAACCTTGAACTACCAACCGCGCCTTATACCGGATTACTTCGGCGTTCTGGTCCCGTTTCATCTTAAAAGCCCATTTACAGCCAACAGCGCCCTTTTTTTCGGGAAGATCAACCAGCTTCCAAGTGTCGTTGAAACTGATTGAGTCTATCTCTTCCTATCTCCTGCCTTCTTCCACTGGATGCTTGGGGAACTGGACATTGCTTCTTTGAAACTCTTCGGCTCCTTATGAACCAGCAGTCCAGCAATGCACGCATACCTGTCCGGTGGCTTACCTCGATTGATCCTTTCAGACCTTCGGATTGACAGGTCATCTGGTTGATCTTTATTCTGTAGCTCTTTATCCACTGGATCATCCCTTTTACCGTCGTCATTGCGTTGGACTTTGATGGATTTATCAGGCACTTCAATGTTCGATGGAAAAATGCTTGAAGGAATCACCATCTTCTTCTTCTATTTCAGCTTCGTCTTATGGTTGGCAGGTATCCAGGAACTTGACATCACGACTCACGACTATTTTTCCGCTTCAAGGATTCTGCAAACGATACGCTTTCGAAAGCTTTACTGCTTTGCTGTCCAGCTTTGCGCGCTTTTTGTTAGGTATATGGCAGAACACATCCACTCCAAATCGTTGTACATGCCCCAGAAGGGGTTTCTTATCAAACCATCGTTCATACGGTGTACCGGAGATGGAGGGAGAAGGCAGCCGATTTTGAAGATAGTTGGCTGTAACCACCGCCTCTCCGCAGAATTGATGATCCATGATGGCGTCAATCAGCATACAACCGGCCATTTCCACCAGCCATACAGAGCAGTGAACTGGCCAACAATCCCGTTCCGCTTCAGATACGTCAAGAAATATCTCCGCCCTCCAATGGTTTTCGTCCGCATCGGTCCACAGATATCGGTGTGAACGAGGTCCATCACCGCCGACCTCTTGGAGTCGGACACTTTCGGAAACGGCTTTCGCTGCATTTTACCTTGAGCACATGCTTCACACACCTCCTTGCAACTGCATCCCTTCACGTGCACTCCTTGGGCCAGATCCGTGAGCTTCATGATAGCATCACAATCTCTATCGCCAAGCCGCCGATGCCCAACATAAATACACTCGCTGGCCGATGTCGGCCGATCTGTGTGTGGTCACAACATCAATTCCATACTTTTTTTTATCTTTATTTATGTGATTTTTTATTCAACATAAGTTCATCGCCTACAATTCCTCAGGGTTCAACAATAATAGGTTTCTATAATAGGGATGTTCCGGATCATGTAGTGGACTACCAGGCGGTCAAAACGGTCAGTGTGGGGGTCACAACAACAATTTTATATTCAGGTTTTCGGTTTTAAAAAATCGATGCGCTCTACGATGAAATGACTGACCAACTATCCATCCATCCACCGGTTAAACGCCTTTTGGGTATTCCCCAAGGTATTCCCTTATATTTATCATATTTGGCATGACCGTAACAAAACTAGACCTAAAATTATGTAGGTTGGGCGAAAAAAGTGTCAAAGAAAAGAAGGTTGGAAAACCCGAAATTTTCCACATTTTGATGAAACAACGGGGCGAAATGCCCTAGGGGGCTAACCTACAATATGCCGGCTAATAGGCTTTTGCCTCTTGAGTTTTTGTTGGCAACGACATATCATCACTTTTTTAAATGTGAATAGGGGAAATGACGGCTTCGGCAGGTTTTTTTTTATTATTGTCAGGGGGGTTTTTGTTGACCAAATTTTATGAAATTTGGCCACAATATTCTTTAATATGCAAAGAATGCTTAGGCCAAATGTGAGCATTTGTATTTTGAAAGATGTATTTTGTTTGTTCACTTCGACTTTGTTCACTTGTCATCGGATAGCGTTAAATTCCCTGGATAATGCATTGATATTACAATCACTGGAGCAAATCAAATAAATACTAAGTGCAAATCAACCACTTTATTTCGTAATAACCTTTTACATCCGAAAAATGCGTATGCTTTTTATTGATCGTTCATAAAAGTCTAACCCTTCTTTGGAACCTGGAGGAAACCAATTATGCAAACTCTGTCGCTCAAAATCATAAATACTTAAATAAAATATTAAAAAAAGGGTTACTTTTTTTTTAGCATACTTCACTATATTAAAATAAAAACAAGTGACGATTGCGTGAGGATGCGTGAAATGTTTTTCGTGGAGCTTATTAAGAAAACTCCAATCCTTCCAACGCTGACAATTTTTTTGCTTGATTGTGTTTGGAATCAAATCAAAAGTTTTATTTTATTTTGTATTGTAGAAAAAAGCTACCAATTAATATCATCATTAAGGGTCACCTGAAAACAATTTTAGATCGAATCATGCTTGAAAACTTGGACAATTGCGATAAAATTGACATGCAAATTATGATGCAGTTTTGGCAGCCAGCTTTGCTTACAATTAATCAAGATTGTTTCAAAACACGCTTTTTTGATTTTTCGTATGCGATTTTACGATGCACGAGAAAACCATCATCGCCCCTAGGTGGATCAATGTTTTTTTTAAATGGGTTTTTATTGGTTTGTCCTTATAAATGAAATACAATCCAACGATATTAGTAGTTAATAATGGTAGTTCTTAGTGACAAAATTAAATATAAAATATCTTCAAACGTGAGTAGCACTAGCAGACATAAGCTTACATTTAATAAAAGTGAAATTTGCGTCAAGTTATATACTTGCTGATGCAATTATCTTCCTAAGTATAGCTTTCCTTCATTAACATGTAGTGCCGCTTTCTATGATCAAAATACCAACCAACAACAAACTATATGATATTTTATATTCTATAGGTTGTTTTGATGCATTAGTAAAATTTCAGCCCTAAAGTCTATTTTAATACTTCATCATTGACTATTTCGACTTTATGATCGTTTCTTTCGCCTATCTACCGAAGACTTCCGCTTGAAAATCTTTTGCAAGCTTCGTTTCACAATGTAAACATTACCAGCAGCAACTACTAACAAAATCACAAACATCACAGCGTAAACATCCAGTAGCTGGTACTGGAACAGCGAGAGATCCAATGCCGCCGATCGCAGGTGCAGGGCTCCCCGATGTCGAATGATATATTCGGTCCAGAACACGACCGTCTCTTTCGGCGTCAACGGCTTATCGCGGAATCGTTCCGACACTAATTTTGCATTTCTCGCATACGCCGGATTGTTCAACACCGTACCGATTGCTTTCTCGACCGTCTCCTCGGTAATGTCATCGTAGTCCAGCAGCACGGCGTATCCAGAGCGAACGGCTTTTTCGACGTTCATCGGTTGGTCCCCGAAGATCGGAATTCCAACCATGGGTTTGCCGTGGTACAGCGCTTCCGTCGAACCGAGAAGACCGCCGTGTGTGATGAACAGCTTCACATTGGGATGAGCCAAAATGTCATTTTGTGGCATCCAGGCCTTGATCATCAAGTTGGATGGTTGATTGGGCATGGATTCGTCTTCAAATTTCCACAAAACGCGTTGTTTGAGCTTTGAGAAAACCTTTAGGAAGGCATTCCGCTTTGCTTCTGGGAAGTATTTCGACTTGATATTTGATCCCATACAGAAATAAACGACTCCGTCTTTAGCCTCGTCAAGGTATTTTTGAAGTTCCTACAAAATTTAACAGTAGGGATTTACGAAATCAATTCAAATGTCAAATAAAATGTCTTGATCTCACCTGCGGCAAAGGTTTCCCATCTTCGATTTGGACTCCTCCGGCTTCAATCACATTGGGTGGATAAGGCCTTGGGCTACTTAAACTAAAGTGCTGATTCAAAAACACTAAAGACACGTTTTTCATCTGCTGCTCGAAAGTCAATTTAGCATTGGGAAATCCTGCTTCATACATCCGTCTCTGATTGGGCAGATAACGTAACTCGTAGTACAGCCTATCAAGAATGGTCATGGCCGTATTGTGGAAACGCTGCCAGAATGTCATCTTATCTGTGTAGCTTAGCAAAAAGTGAGCTACGTGTGATGGTGGTGCCGGAGATCCCACCAGATCGTTGGTCCACATACAGCTTCCAAACGTTGAGTACGCTATCAATGGGGCATCAAAATGCTGGGCGAATCCGTACAGCGACTCGGTGATAAAGGACTCGACGAATACCACATCGAACTGCTCATCTGATTCGAGCAAATTGACTACATTCGGGTGTTTCAACACGGATTTGCAAACCAATTCAGAGAACGTTTCGTACAACATGTTTAACATAAACATCGGCGCGATAAACCCACCGGAACTTTTAAAGTTGAAAAAGTTCTGTTCGACGCCTTTTTCGGCCTCTTCAATTAAACCGGTTAACAATATTTCGCGGTAGTTTTTGGGTGGGTTTTTAAGCGAATACGGGCTAATGACGGTGACTTCATGCCCGGCATTGGCCAATGCTTTCATGATCCCGGCGCCAATGTTGAAGTGGGATGTTGCTACCATTGGTAGCACACCAAGAATTTTGGCACCTTCGGAGAAGGTCACCAATAGGAGGAGAACTGCTGCCGAGCGTGCGACCATGGTGATTCGCGAAAGTAAACTGAACGAATCAACGTAGTAAGTTGAGAATTATTGAGGTAGAATCTGAACGATAACTTATCTCCAGCGTTTGTGAATCGTCGTTAGTGTGATAACTGGATTCAATGTGTTAATCAGTAAGGCAACAGCTGCTTGCGGGCGCCACTCCACTATGGGGAATTCTCATACAAATGAGCGGCCAAAAATATGTTTTTAATGAAAACTGTTTCTATGCAACATATATTATGTGAAGGAATATTTGAGAACCTTTTTCAACCCTTTAAGGGCCATCGTTAGCCCTTCAAAAAATGTCACCCATGAATAAAAACTTTTTTTTAATTTGTTTTTGGCTATTTTTTTTTGTTTGTTTCTAATACAGCATGCATAAAATAGCAAACAATCATATTTCTAGTGATAACGTTGTTCATTTTCTAATCCTTACGAGGTATAGAGAATAAAAATCATAATTTTCAAGAAAACTTTGATTGCAGCGCAAATGTACCCAAGAAAATCACTCACTAAAAGGTGGTACTAAGGTTATATTGCAATCCCCCATTTACAGATGAGGGGACATTTGGGGACATTAGGTTTGCGGGACCATTTTATAACGAAAAATTATGATAATTGAAGTTTTTCTTTACAACTTTTTGATATTAATATTGGCGTGCAAAACAAACCAAACTATCGGAAAGCTGAGCTGAGATTAAGCTTTGAAATGGTATATAAAACTTTATATTTGGAGAAAAATTCATAATTCACTTCATAACATACAAATCAAAGTAAGGAAAGATTTTTTAGTTTCATCAGCTTTTTTCACTTCGCCAGCCCATACCTATCTTTTGACTGAACAAACACAGCGCTTCAATATTTTCCGAATCTCTTATCTAGGGTATATACTTTCGTATGATATATAAATTAGACAAATTGGAGATAGTAAATGTTTCGATTAATGGCCACCCTTTTCCCCATAGTGCACTTGTGGAGACAATGTTTCACAGACAATTTCGCAACAATATTTGATGTTACAATATCAATAAAGGTGACATCAGATTACAGTATTAATGTCTTTGAATTGATTTTATACGTCTTATTTATATTAGAAAAAATGTTGAGGCATTTGGGCATTGAGCACGTTCTATCAAATCTCGAAATCTGATTGTTTAAAGAATGCTATATAAAGCGAATGTCGCAAGTAAAATTTCTTTTTGTCGTCTTTCTTTTTTTTAATCCTTTATAAGACAGTGACAACTATATTGTAATCATCAAACATGGCGTTTTTCTGTTTATTAACAATAGCATTACCCCTTAGCAAAGAAACAGATGAAAACCTTTTCTGATTAAAGCTCACATAAAAAATGATTCAATCATTAAGAAATATAATTACAATACCATCTATGTCGTCCACATATGGTCGGGGTTCAGCCAAAACGCACCAAGCGCCAACGAAAAATTACCTATTTTACTGCTCAAACTTTCGTTTAGCAGATTTAATTGATCGTAAATCGTATCGGATATCCCTCAACCGCATAACTGAGGATATCCTACTGCAAATGTACGTTTAAAGTGATATGAAACTATTTCCGTTGTCCTTTTACGAACAAAATATCACAAGTCAGTCGAAAAGCCGCTTGGTGCGGTTTGGCTGAACCCCGACCATATGTAGTATGTGCTGATCATTTTTTTTTCAACTAATTTTATTTGCTAATTATCTAATACATGCATTCATCTCTTAGGCTAGGTGTTCCGTGTTTTCTTAACACTATCATCCTTATTTGCTATGTTATATTTTTAGTTATTATTAATACATTTAAATTGCCTCTGGCAGTTAGAATTTTTCCTCTGGTTGAATTGAACCATGTAGGAATTACAATGTTTTCAACTTAAACTAATCTTAACCTATTTTATACTAAGGGTACCAGGAGTTAATCGTTGCAATAGAAGATTGCAACGATTTTTGTCTAAAATTGGAAATTATTTTGTTGGACATTTGTTGCAATGTCTCAATATTAGAAATTCTATGAAGTTCATTGGTACTATACCACGGAGGCAACTTCGGAATCATTTTCAGAATTTTATTTTGAATCCTCTGAAGTGCCTTCTTTCTGGTATTGCAGCAACTAGTCCATATTGGCACAGCATACAACATGGCAGGTCCAAACATTTGTTTGTAAATCAAAAGTTTGTTCTTAAGACAAAGTTTTGATTTTCTGTTTATAAGTGGATATAGACACATAATATATTTGTTACATTTGACTTGAAGGCCTTCAATGTGATTTTTAAAGTAATTTTTGATCTAGCAGAAGTCCTATTCAGCTTCGCTAGACCAATTAATTAAGTGACAATATGTCTACTAGAAGGTTTCAAATAAGAAGCTCTCGGCTTAGGTGGGAAAATTATAAGCTGAGTTTTGGAAGCATTCGGGGAAATTTTCCATTTTTGCAAGTAAGTGGAGAAGATATCCAAACTTTTTTGCAATCTACTACAAATGACACGAAGGCTACGCCCTTTGGCTGAGAGACCTGTGTCGTCTGCAAACAAAGATTTTTGACATCCTGGTGGTAAATCAGGTAAGTCAGAAGTAAAAATGTTATACAAAATGGGCCCCAGTATGCTGCCTTGGGGGACACCAGCCCTTACAGGTAATCTATCAGATTTAGAATTCTGATAGTTTACCTGCAGTGAGCGATCTGATAAATAATTTTGGATCAGTTTAATAATGTACAGAGGAAAATTAAAATTCATCAATTTTACAATCAAACCTTCGTGCCAAACACTGTCAAATGCTTTCTCTATATGAAGAAGAGCAACTTCATTCGAATATCCTTCAGATTTGTTGAGCCGAATTAAGTTCGTAACTCTTAATAACTGATGAGTGGTTGAATGCCCATGGCGAAAACCAAATTGCTCATCAGCAAAAATAGAATTGTCATTAATATTAACCATCATTCTATTTAAAATAATCTTTTCAAACAGTTTGCTTATTGAAGAAAGCAAAACTGATTGGGCGATAACTAGAAGCCTCAGCTGGATTTTTGTCCGGCTTCAAAATTGGAACAACTTTGGCATTTTTCCATTTATCTGGGAAGTATGCCAATTGAAAACATTTGTTAAATAAATTAACCAAAAAGGATAAAGAGCTCTCAGGAAGTTTTTTGATAAGTATGTAGAAAATACCATCATCACCCGGAGCTTTCATATTTTTAAATTTTCTAGTAATAGATCTCACTTCATCCAAATTAGTTCCCAACGAAGGGTCAAAAACATTATCTTGGTTGAGAATGTCTTCAAAGCTTCGTGTAACCTGATCCTCAATTGGACTAGTGAGACCTAGACTAAAATTATGGGCACTTTCGAACTGCTGAGCAAGTTTTTGAGCCTTTTCGCCATTTGTTAATAAAATTTTATTTCCCTCTTTAAGCGCTGGAATTGGCTTTTGAGGTTTTTTAAGAATTTTCGTTAATTTCCAAAAGGGTTTCGAACTGGGATCCAACTTCGAGACATTATTCTCAAAGTTGGTATTTCTCAGAATAGCGAAACGTTTTTTAATTTCATTTTGCAAATCTCGCCAAATAACTTTCAACGCGGGATCGCGAGTTCTTTGGTATTGCCTTCGCCTCACATTTTTAAGACGGATCAGTAGATGTAGTTGAATTTAATTTCACATTTAGGAATTGCAATGCCTCTGGCTTCGACAATTAAATTTGTCAAAGATACGAGAGCATTATCAATATCACTTTTGGTATCGAGAGGAATATCAACATCAAAATTCCTATCGATATACGTTTTATATAAATCCCAATCAGCCCTATGATAATTGAAAGTAGAGCTGATTGGATTATAAATGGCTTCTTGTGAGATTTCAAATGTCACAGGAAGGTGATCAGAGTCAAAGTCAGCATGAGTTACCAATTGGCCACACAGCTGACTTGAATCCATTAAAACCAAATCAATTATCGAAGGATTTCGAGTGGATGAAAAACAAGTTGGGCCATTGGGATATTGAATAGTATAATATCCCGCAGAACAATCTTCAAATAATATGTTGCCGTTGGAATTGCTTTGAGCATTATTCCATGAACGGTGTTTGGCATTGAAGTCACCAATTACGAAGAATTTTGATTTGTTGCGAGGCAGAATTTGAAGATCAGCTTTCAACAAATTCTTTTGCTGCCCATTGCATTGAAAAGACAAATAGGCTGCAATTAGAGTTTCCATTTCCCGGCCATTTTTGCTGTCCCGGGATTCGGGATGAAAATTCTTGTATATCCCGGGAAATCCCGGGATCCCGGGAATTTTCGATGTTTTTAAAAACATTATTTTTTTGTTTTGAAAAAGTTTGTTTTCGAAGTTTAGGAGTAAAGTTCATATTTTAGAAAGGCCAAATGATACAGAATTCATATTGAAAAACTAAATTCAATTTCAATTTAAATGGTTAAAGCAAATAGTATTTGCGTTTGTATCGAAAAGAAAAGTTTTTTGAACAAATGTTCGCCGAGTTCGAAAAGCCGCGTTCGCTGTCCGTCGAAGTAGGCTTGATTGTTTGTATTATATATTGGATTTAGACCATTTGTAAGTTTTCATTCAAGCAGCGCATTTTCTGTGGCAATACTAGGTAGTGTCAGACACCTCGCTGTATACGGAAGATGCGCAGTGGAATCGTACTGCGACCATAAGCTCACGAGTCACAACGAAAACACAATAGTAGAGTTCCCTACACTCCACTGCAGGTTTCTGACTGATACTTCTACCAGCAGTTACAGCTCCCCCTTTGCATCAACAGGTTATAGGCCCAGGAATGGTTCCAGATCTACAACTTAGTGTCGATAAACTAGTCCCAAAGACATTATCAAAGACCAACTAATTAAGTAACTAATCTTTGACGTAATCGCAGTACGGGATCCATACATCGGTTGTATATAAGTCACGTGTTCGCCGTTTCTGAATCGTACCGCATTTATCGGAGCAGGTCAGCAAAAGTCTAAGAAGAGCTTTAATCCAAAACATTCAGAAGCTGGTTAGCAGAAGTCCTGAAGGAACTCGGACCAAAAAATAAACATAGGGGACGAAGAGCTCATGATGACTAGCTATGACATGATGACATGATGCTGTTGCTGGCAGAAGTATCAGTCTAGTCTTGTGTTTTCTTTGTAAGGGAGTTCTTCTTGGCGTTGGGCGTTTAATGCAAATATAAATTGTGAGCATAAACACTATTAGTAAGCCTGAAGAAAAAAAAGGATTTTTTGTCTCGGGTATCTCAAGATTTTCGGGATTTAAAAAAATATATCCCGGGAATCGGGAAATCCCGAATTTTCCTAAATCCCGGGATTTTTCGTCCCGGGATGTCCCGGGATGGAAACTCTAGCTGCAATGAAGGAAAATTGACCAAAATTTGTTACAACAGAAACTCCCAAGGTTTCAAAAACTTTGGTTTCAAACGAAGAAAATAATTTATGTTTGATACGTCTATTAATGACAATGGCGACCCCACCACAGGCGCAGTCAAGACGATCATTTCTGTAGATAAAATAATTTGGATCTCTTTTAATGGAGAGTCCGGGCTTTAAATAAGTTTCTGTTATAATGGCAATATGCACATTATGAACTGAAAGGAAGTTGAATAATTCATCTTCCTTACCCTTTAGAGAGCGGGCATTCCAATTTAGAACATTAAAACGGAGTCCGAAAACAATTTTTTGTGTGCACTTTATACCAACCTGAACAGCTTCAGGTATGGTATTTGTTTTGAACATTGCATCAATCATGTGATGCAATTGTTCAGTTAAAAAATCAAAAACGGAGGCAGTCATGTTACCAGAATCGGCAACATGACCGTTATTTTCCGTTGGGACATGGGTATAAACCTCATTTTGAGAAGAGAAATTTTGTATACCAGCAGCGATGTTTGCATACGTGGGCACATTGGAAAAATTGGAATTAACTGAAGTACTTGCTACCCGTTGAGGAGTGGCAAAATTTGTTCGTGAATTGTGGTGGGTATGAATTGCTCCACCGGTAACTGGTTGCGAATTTCTAACGTTTGAAAATTTCTACCCGTCGAATCTGGGATCCGATTGGAATTTCCCGTCATCAATTTTGCACGGGAATTCAAAACTTTTTTGCGTGAAAGGCATTCCCAGAAATTGGATTTATGATTCCCCCCACAAATTTGCGCACTTAAACTTATTGGAATCTTCTCTCACATGCGTCCTTGGCGTGAGAGGTTCCACCACAAATCATGCATTTAGCATCCATGTGACAATGTTTGGTTCCATGACCCCACTTTTGGCACTTACGGCACTGGGTGGGGTTTTGGAAATTTCCCCCAGGCCTGCGGAAATGTTCCCATGTAACACGGACATGGGACATAATACAGGCCTTTTCCAAACTTTTCATATTATTTAGTTCACATTTGTTAAAATGAACTAAATAAAATTCTTGAGAAATGCCCCTCTGGGAAGTACCAGAGTGGGATTTCTTTTTCATCTTAATTATTTGGACTGGGCCCTCCTTAGCCGTGCGGTAAGATGCGCGGCTACAAAGCAAGACCATGCTGAGGGTGGCTGGGTTCGATTCCCGGTACCGGTCTAGGCAATTTTCGGATTGGAAATTGTGTCGACTACCCTGGGCATAAAAGTATCATCGTGTTAGCCTCATGATATACGAATGCAGAAATGGTATCCTGGCTTAGAAACCTCGCAGTTAATAACTGTGGAAGTGCTTAATGAACACTAAGCTGCGAGGCGGCAATGTCCCAGTGTGGGGATGTAATGCCAATGAAGAAGAAGAAGACTTGGACTGGTGAAAATTCAAGTAATTGAGAAATTTCAATTTTAATCTCATCCAGTGATTTGTCATCACTGGGGAGACCTTTCAAGACGACTTTGAACAATCGCTCAGTTTTGTCGTCGTATGTGAAGAATTTATGGCGCTTCTCAGTTAAATACTGAAGAAGACGTTTGCGATCGTCAAAGGATCCCGACAAAACGCGGCAGTCACCCTTCCTAGCAATCTGAAATGAAACCTTGATTCCCTGAAGGTTACTCAAGATTTCATTCCGAAAGCCAGAAAACTCGGCAACAGATACCACAATTGGCGGAATCCTTTGCTTTTTCGCATGAATCGAATCACCTGGGCTAGAGGTATATTCGATTTGCTCAATTTCATCATTAATCAAATCGAACTGATTGCTCAGTTCGATTGGAGAAGAATTATTTCCGATATTAGAGTTAGAAGGAATATCTGAATTCTCCAGCTTCATTCTATTTTTTCCGCGCTTTGGCAGGACGGTCTTGAAACCTTGTTTCTTTGAAGGAAATGGAGAATTCAGAGACTCCCCCTTCCTCTTGTTTTTATTAATGCTCATTGCTGAGCGTGGAGACGTGACCTTCTAAGAGGTTTCTTCCCAGAACGGTGTCCCTGCAGGATTACCACCGCTTGTCGGAATTTTACTTCCGCAAACGGGTCCAACGTAAAACGAAGGCACGGGTCCTTGCAAAGATCGTAACGGGATCAGTGGGTACAAATAGCGCTAAGAAGCACCGTTGAAATTAAAATAGCTTCGGGTAGTATTAAAAACTTCCTTCCGTAAAGAGAGAAAGAACCGCACAGCACGATTGTTAGTTAGGGCCCTCCATAGCCGTTTTGTAAGATGCACGGCTACAGAGCAAGACCATGCTAAAGGTGGCTGGGTCCAGTCTAAGAAATTTTCTGGTTGGAAATTTTCTCGATTTTTTTTTCAATTAGCGTTCATTTGAAGGCTCAAGCGCTCGAAGGCATAACGGAGCCGAAAGCCAATTGAAATTTTATTACAATTTCATCTTTTGTTTCTTATGTTCGTATGTTAGTGTTGGGGAGCCGAAAAACTCGCGGCTTGATCAAGGTTAAGGAGTACACACAAAAAAAAATGGATGGGATAGTGCCTTGGGATTATATTGGTAGGTAAATTTTCTCGACTTCCCTGGGCATAAAAGTGATATTCAAATGCAAAAATGGTACTTGGCTTAAAAACCTCGTAGTTAATAACTGTGGAAGAGCTTAATGAACACTAAGCTGCGAGGCGGCAATGTCACAGTGGGGGATGTAATGTCAAAAAAGAAGAAGAAGTTAGGGTGTATAATTTTTGTTCAGACAGTCAGTATAATATCACCAAATGATACTTTAATAATAAAAGTGTACAAATTTTACAATGTGGACGAAAATAAACTTTTAGTAGAAACAAAGCTATAAAATATTTTAATTAGTCCCAAATCAAGTGACAACAAGAAGTGTAATTGTAGCTGAAAATGCAAAAAGCAACAAAAGAGAATGGCGTTTATTCTTTATCCTCATCTGTGGAGGATAAAGACAATGTTGCGTTCTATTATATTTGCAACAAATATGGTGAGGTACCTAATTGTTGTGATCATTTTCCTATTCTGTTGCAGTTTGGAACAAACGCTTGTTGCGAGTTTAGTTTGGACAATGTTGCTATCATTGGCAGTGATAGTTTCATATTTGCTTAATTCAAATTATTCCCTGCATTAAAATTTATATAATGTTCAAATTTTGCACAGACCCATCATGCCTTACCTTACCTAATATCAGGAAAAAATCTTCAATTACGACATCACATATTATCCATAATGTCTGATCCCGTCCAAACATAACGTAACTGAGAGCTTGGAAGGTACAAACAACGCTATTAAATAAAGATCAGGGAAGCAGCAGCACTTGACTCTCCCAGTGCCTATCTACCTGATCAGTAATGAAACTGTCGGTATAGGTGAGCATGGCAGTGAAATAAGATAAGTTGATGTAACTAGCTGAGTACGAATAGTATAAACTTCGATTTCAAGTCGAGTCAAGTACAAAAGAAACACTTTACTTTTGAAGTAGCATTACGCATATTGTAATCAAGTGGTGACACTAAATGGGATATGACAAGCCCATTTTGCATTTAGTAAAGGCAGAGATGCGGGGCTATGATAGAATATAATTTTCCCTTTTTTGTTGGGGCGTGGAACCACTGCGTCCGTTGAGTTCAACTTTTATTGTAAACCTCTGACTATTATATACTAATCATCATTTAGCAAGTAAATAACCTAAGACGCGTCTTTTCACATTCCGGCAAAATTGTATTTATAAAACCCATTACCTCTCCAGGATTTGCAGTCCAAATTTTCTCCTGGTTGCATAAAGCCACTATTTTGAAATTTAGATCTACGCTTGTACAATGCATCACAAATGCAAAGTAGATGTTCAGAGGTTTCACAGAAACAAAGTAGGGGAACTGCTCCTGGATTTCATCTCATGGCTCCGATGTTCATCCCATCAAAAACAATGCAATGGAAAAGTATTTGATTTATTTCTTATTTTTGTGATTTTTCCAGCAGTGAGCATGCATGTTAATCACTAATATTGAGGTACCGACTGTTTACTTCGATGAAATTTACTTCCAGGGTGCAGCAGCCGTAAAAAGTGTAGACAACAACCTTCTTGCACCATCTTTACAGTATACTCGTCATTGAGTGGCGATACCGGCGTTTTTATCTGTTTAGTTAAACCTGCTACTCTATGTTTTGAGATTTTCACAATGAATCACATACAGTGGCTGGTTTCATACTCGCCGCTGCCAGCGTCCAGGCGCCAACGTAAATGTGAATATAGCCAGCATGAGTTAACCACCAGAAGTATGTATGGCGAAAAACATCTAACGCGAGTTTTCTCAACAGTAGGAACTTTTCACGAAAAACTATTTGGTACCAGTTATGTAGGAAGGTTAGTGTTCGCTACTATGCCCATCAAATATTTTTTCGATGAAGTTGCCTTATTTCGAGAAATCGAGCCTTAGATGCATTTCGCCATACTGATTTCCAAAAGTTAACTCCTAGTGTGCCGCTGTAAGCATAACAATCACTTAAGAAAGGTCCAAAATAGCACTTTAGGTAGTTGGATTTAATTTTTCCATCAATTTACATACATATATTGCATTCATTTATATAGGGGAAATGCCGCTTTGGCAGGTTTTGTTCTATTATTATCAGGGGGGTTTTTGTTGACCAAATTTCATGAAATTCTGCCACAAGAATGAATTTATGAATTTGATATGCAAAGAATGTTAAGGCCAAATTTGAGCATAATTGCTTATAAAAACCCCCCTGACAATAATAGAACAAACCCTGTCAAATTCGTCATTTCCCCTACATCGCAGGCAAAAAAAGTTTTTTTTTTAAACTCGCGTTTTTCTTCGCAATGACGGGTCCCTATCAAAATAAACGATAATTTGTCAACAACTTCAGAAGGAAATGTCTAAAAGGTCAAATTTTCAATGACAACAATAATACTGGATTCTACGTCGAATGCAACTTGTTGAATGTAAATCGGTCCACGCTTAGTTCCAAAAAGAGCATATACAGTGGTTAGATAAGCAAAAAAAAAATAAAGCCTATTATTTCAATAAACTATGACTAAATAAATCGAAGAAAATGCATTAAAATAAGTTTGTGGATTTGTTTGTTGATAACCTCAGTGATATTGAACGATTTGTCAATGAAAAGAGGGTGCCCATAACCGAACCAATAAAGGTGGCCACAATCGAATTTAGCAGCGTGTTAGGAAAGTGGTGAAAAAAATTTCGAATAGAATAAATAACCGTAAAATAATAAATTTACCGTATGAATACGCATTAGAACTTACTTTTTGAATTCAATCACACCAATTTATGACACTTTGAAAAAGGTAAAAAAAACTTTCGTGTTGATTTTCGTGTAGAAAAAAATGATTTGTTCATAGTTCAATGTCAGAATGACAATAACTGCTTTCTGTCAAAAGATACGTAGGGGTGCCCACAATCGAACTACTTCCTTTAGTTTTATAGTGATGAAATTTCGATTTTACGAACACTGAAAAAACGCCATCTCTTGCATTACTCGTTCTGACTGCTACCTTATAGCAACAAAACCAAACTCAGGATCTTGCGAGAAAATTTCAATTTTCACCGATAACAGCCAAACCGATGAAGAAGTCAGATGGTCGGTATTGGCCATTTTTGAAAAATACCGGTATTCAGTATTTGGTGGAGTCAATACCGGTAATACCTGTAAAATACCGGTTTTTGTAAACTTTTTTTATTTTGGCTTTTTGATGAAAAACAATTTGTTGACAAGCTTCAAATGTTAAAATCATTACTTGTTTAGCTGGGTTAAGCGAAACTTAAATAGGCATAACATACTGAGCGACTCATCCCCCAATCTATATTGGATTTTGTTGGCAATGTTGCCAACTACTAAGAATGCCCTCTCTGGTTCAAACGATGTTGGACGAATGGTTACAAGACCGTCGAAAATCAGTGTCAAGTTCTTGAGCTTAACCCTAGTAGCATACCTTACTCTGATTTGGTTGCAGCAACTCAAATGTGACCAAATTTGGTTCCATATGTGTTACTGTTACTACTCTACAACATGAGTGTTACTCGGGAATCCCTTCAGATTCATAGTAGGAGAATTCCAAGTGTTATGCTCTGCTACAGTCTCTTCACAAGTTGTTCTTTAACCGATAAACCAGAAAAAAATATCGACAGAGGCACCTTCTGCGTACCGATCGTCAGGTATGGACGTTGTCTTAGTTTCACCGATCGCATCAAGAATCCCGTCCACTTGCCCAAATAAAAGTAGCTCTGGATATCTTGAGGAAAATGCGAAAATCGTTTCTGATCAAACGAATTATTAAAAAAAAAAAAAAAAATGTTGGTGCATTCCGATCGTCTTTCTTGTATTTTTTTCCTTAAGGTGGTTATACAGCAAAGCCACCAATCGGCCATCTTGGAAACCACGTGTTTTTTCTAGTGATTTTTCAAGAGCAATTGAGAGAACCACAACGCCCATGGTGGTGAAACATCCGTAGATCGTTTGCTTACTTATGCTAAACAATCGACTTTAATTTCAGTATTGTATGAAAATTATTACGCTAGATTTGAACTTTTGATAATAGGAGTAGAAACCGTGTGGTGAATTTAAAATTGTTTGTATATGTATAATCACCTTGAAAGCATCGAATAAATTGGCGGAAATTTCTGTCGCTTGATTTGATAATTGTTTCAATATAGATTGGAGCGCCACGCCGGCTTCATAAAGATTGCAGAACTCCCGACAGAGTAGTTACACGGCAGCTTAAACCGGGTTCGAGAGCTTGAATTATTTCACCAACCGTCAAACAATTATCACTGAAGATGAATTTGGATTAAAGCTTCAACTCATAGATTCGTCTGTGCATAGATAACATGCTATTCCAACGTGCCTTGGTATCAGCCACTAATTCGACTTCTTTTCCGAATTCAGAATGGGCAAATTTTTGCAGCAATTCGTTTTTCACTGGTGATTTCCGGAAAAGAGCTAGTACGGCATGTGCCTTTTTCAGAATTCCATGTATCGCGGGAAAATTCTTGTCAATATCAACAATATTCATGCTTAGCTTAGCTTAGACTGACTGTACATATCAATGGTTGCTACTCCGTGATTGATCAGAGCTGGTGCAAATTGCACTTCGATCCAAGTGAATAGTGGTTGGGGTTTACCATCTATTCTCGAAGTGCACGTTTCAGCAGCTCGCACATGTTGATCAATAACGGCGCCGGCCAAGTCCTTACAGTCAGTTGGGAAAGGAAGGGAAAGCAGTGTGTGGTAACTGTTGCTACTAGAGACCGAGAATACCTCTGCATCTCCACAATTACCACGGGAAGGAAGTTAGTTGGGTAGGGTAATCAGAAACATAGATCGGGATGCACCATGGAAAGTGATGTGACCTATGCAACTTCTATTCTACTAATTATTTCAGATATTTTGAATATTAGCATTTCCTTACCTTGTTTAATTGTTCATCCTTCGCGAGGATAAACAATCAATCGCTCAAAGTGAGTGATTGTGTATTTGAGTTTTGAGTCGAGCACCCGCAATATAATTTCTTCTACGCGAGAAAAGTAGAAAAAGAGCGGGCATAAAATTTAAATTAAGGAGTAAATTACGGTTGTTTAGCCATATTTATAATTATCGGAATTACGGTTGTTTAGCCACATTTATAATTATCGGAAAGCCAATATCAATCAGCAACCATTATTGAATTTCAACTTGAGGTTAAATACAAGAATGCATAGTCAGACAATGCATATTTTGACATAAATTTTTGACGTTTTTTATGTTTATTTTGCATGTTCATATGTTGATGTGTGTGGATTATGAGTTTTTATTTAGTTATTTGACATTAATATCCTTCATGGATTCCATTAATGCATTAGTAGTAAATTGTACAAAACCAACATTTATTGCCGTTAACATAAAAGTAGACGTGCGCTTGAACACTAAAGCAATAGAAAGTTTCTAATCGCTAAATGTGTAGCAATGACTAAGATAAGCTCTTTTAGTAGAATGGCTTCACCTGTCATAAGACGAGTCCAGTACCCCTCCATTCAACTACACCGCGCCGCAATTTCCACAGATACAAATACCGCACAGGCAAAGTCGTCCTCAGCGTTCTGCACTTGACTCGACTTCGAGTCAAGCACGAGATACCGAGGTCGGCCCCACAGCTGAATCTGAAACACGCATCCGTAAAGACTACAACGCGGCGGAACTAAACGAAATAGCACCAAACTCGTCCTATGACCGTCTTTTCACGGTGCTCCTGTAAAAATCTAAATTGAACTATCTATGGTTGCAATTTATGTAAAATTACTCCATAGTAGACATATGTATGAATCCCAAAATGTTTATGTTTCTAAGTTAATCTCTTGCTAGCCTGCTAGGCTTTCGGAAGAGTATGTACTTATATCTATTGTATTTACTGTTTGTTCTTAAGATGCGCATGAAATTCCCAAGATTCCTTGTCCATAACTTTCTGATCAGTAAGCAAAACCATCCGGGTCATCACACACTTGAATAATATTACTATCGAAACGAATGAAAAAAAAATAGTATTACTTTTAAGCAGCGACGTATTTTTCGCGATTTTCCGCTTATGCTACGTGTTTTAGATTAGAAATTTAGCTAAATTGTATGTCAGGAATACGTCGCAAGAGACTTACGATTGTGAGGTTTTATTTTATTGAATAAAATCTACCGAATCTACCAAAATACTACAAAATACAAATTAATTGTAAGAACCCTGAAAATGCAACAAAACACACAAAATATCGAACATCTCCACCGCTTCCACCTTCTCCCCATAGCATTCATTTACCATTCATACATGGATTTACTAGAATATGGAAAAATACTCCCTTTTGTATTCCGCGATATGAAATTTCACTATTGTTTGCTTCTATTGCACTACTTGTCACTAAAACATGAACGTATTTAAAATCAAATCGAATTAACAAGGCACCAGCCGAAACTATGAAAAACCGCCGATTGTCTCCGAACTCTCTTGTCAATATCAACAATATTCATTGAAGAAAAGTCAATGGCAGTTTGACAGATGACTAAGAGAATGAAACAACACGTACGATCGATTTTTGCTGTAACGTGAACGTCGTCAATGAAGCTTACTTGTGCAAAGTTACTGATGCGCGCATTCGATTGTTGTATGTTTCGCACGATGAGTCTTAACTTGTAACCGAATATCTGTCCAATCTGTCTCTGACCGACATAAAGGTCATGGTTTCACCATTCCATTAATATCCCCAATCACTATCGGCAACCACTCAATATTTTCAATCCTGTGAGACAAATCTGACTTCAGAGCTGCTTCCCGACCACTCACTCTGTAAACGTCACCGATGCGAACAAATTTCACGAGTGCTGCTACTTGCCGCTGATGATTCGCAGCTCCATCATCCATTACCGCCACTGAGGCCATTGATGCCGTTACCCACGCCATTGCCACTTCGATTTTTCTGTAGCAACCGCGCCCGCGCCGACTACCATCGCACAGTGGTGTCATCAATTTCGGTATGAAATTTTGTTTTAAATGGCATAGTAAGTTCAGCAAGTATGTTGCATACATCAAGGCGTATAATTTGAGAAAATTTTATTTTAGATTAATTCACCCAAAAGTGAGATAAAAAAAATATTTTTTAAAAAAATATTGGTTGAAACAAAACGGCGTCTTTGGAAAAGTTGTCAGAAATAATGTACAGAAAAACTTTGTCAAAGATACTAAGGGTCTATCTATTGGAAAGAACAAAATATGGCACAATTTTAAATAACACGTCATTCAACCCGATAAAAATAACTTCGCATGGTTGAATTTTTGAGGTCAACTATGTTCTAGAAACTTATTCAGCACATACAAAAATACAGCATTCAACTACAAAATCATAACAATAACTTCAATTTACAGAAGAAAATTCGAGATTTACAACAACATTTTTTACCCCAAAATATCTCGCAAGGTTGCAAAAAGTGGCAGCCAAATCAATGCACATTCAAAAGATAAGCTTCCAAGTTTTCTATTACAAGTAGTTTTAGTTGTATCGCGTTGTATCCTCGTCAGATATTTGTTATTGAAAAATAACTATTTTTTCTACATGATCGGGTTAGTCGTTGGTATAAGATAAATATTTATGGCTAAAAAATCAACTGGTCTTAATTAATATGTCTGAAATTTGATTCATGTATATGCACAACATGTGATAGATTTAGTTCGAAAAATGTATTGGAAGATATATAAAATATAAGTGATATAAAATCATGCAATATAGGTGTCTATCGATCGGGCACGATGAGTAGAGCACGAAAATTGATGTTTGATGCCATTTTGACATTCAAAATGGCGGACCGAAAATTCAAGATGGCCGCCGCTTAGGCAACAAAAATCATATATAATCATGCAATATGGGTGTCTATCGATCGAAAACTGATGTTTGACGCTACTTTGAAATTCAAAATGGCGGACCGAAAATTCAAGATGGCCGCCGCTTGGGCAAAAAAATTATATAAAATCATGTAATATGCCTGTCTATCGATCGGGCACGATGAGTAGAGCATGTAAATTGATGTTTGACGGCATTTCGTATTGGTATTTGAATTTATCTTCAATATAAAAAATCGTACCGACTATGTAGACACCTTTGCGTGGTGTGTTACGATGTAAGATCTACCACGGTCACATTGTCACCCGAGCAGCACAAGTCGGACATAAATGGTTGCAGCAACTTGATTGTGATAAAATCTGGTCACATATGAGTTGCAGTAATCTACGTGGTACATGTGTGCTGCTAGGGCAGCTACAGGCAAATCCTGACCCAACGAATACCTACTACAATATCCAACTCCGTGGTACTTATGAGGGTGTCGCTGAGTCGGGGCCTCTCGTTAAGTAGGTAGTACATCAACACTTCCTTCCCCTCTCAAGTTACGGTGAAGATGGGCATGGCCAGCAGTAGTAATCCTGCTTTTGTGATTTTTATCCTAGATTGAAATCAAGGACCATACCTACCTTGATTTCTGATAGCAATGTAAATAAAGATTTCAAAAGAAAAACATAAGTATCACTAGTGTCCAATCTACGAAGTACACCGTAACTATGCTATGCTATGCTATATAGAAAATCGTACAGACTATTCGTATTCTACATATTTAATTTTAAATTTAAAACTCTACTTCAACATCCCACATACATGCAAACAGCTTACATCGTTGTATCACAGACAAACAGATGTAACACTGATGAAATACCCATCGCCCATGCTCTGAACGGTTGTTTCAAATAACACTGATTACTTGGTTCATACCAGATTTGACAATTCACACTAGCGCCGTCTGTTGACATTGTCGTACTAGACACCATTTCGTGCAACATGCACGCGAGATGGTGATAAAGTAACTGGGTGATGAGTTTTTCAGGAAATTGTTCTAGCTGTTACGTCTGTTTGTGTGTGGTTGTATGCTCTGAAGCATGATCTGAAGGAGCTGTACTGGCCGTAGTTGGTTCCATGATGCGGAACATTAATTGTTGGTGGATTTCGAAGCGTGCAATGTGGCATGTTTATATTAAAATCACGTCAAATACAAACAACCGTTGAATTTTCTTTCTTCGGGCCGATAGTGTCTGTAAATTAATCAGCAAACATCTCGATTTATATACCGGTAAGTTCTCTATACCATTCCATGGCAGCTGGCGTAGTACAAATCCTATGAACTGCCTTTGTATCCGCTTTATGCGTATGACGTGTACCGTATGCTTCACGCAAAAAAAGAGTTCATGAATTCGTGAACTAACAAGTTCACGGTGTATTTTTTCGTGAACAACAGCCACGGATTCGGAAACAAAGTCACGTTTTTTGGAACGTTCTGGAAAACCGGTGTTCCCGAATCCATGAATTAAATCACGGTGTATTTTTGCTGGTTCACGAATTCGGAAACGCTTTTTTTTGCGTGTAGGGAGTCCTGATCGGGACTGCATACTCCAGGAGGCTATGAACCAAAGAGTGATTTCAGAATGTGAATGTTCTAGAATGTTGAAGTGTGTGAATCGTTACGATTTACTTGATTACAGTTCGACTGGGGTGTTTATTGAAATATTTTGGCTTTTCAGTCCGATATATTCAAACGGGTTTATATTCGCATTGCCCGACGTTTCAATAAACGGGCCGAAACGTCGGGTAATGCGAATATAAACCCGTTTGAATATATCAGACTGAAAAAGCCAACATATTTTAAAAAAAAAAAAAGGTGACTATTTACGTTATGGGTCTGCAAAGGGCCAACTTGAAAGATCTTTGATCTGCGAGTGAATCCTAACACGGAAAATACTTTGATCATGGATGAAATGTGGTCGTTGAAGCGTTGCTTTGAGTCGAAAGTCTTGGACAGAGCTTACGCGCTCCAAAGTGCTACTGCCAATGCTGTATATGGTTATGGTTGTTATGTTAAGGTTGCCATTATTTGAAATCATAAATGGTGGTGGGTAAATGTCACATTCGTACACATGACACATGTGGGAGATTGTCATTCGGGTAAACGTCATCGGGTTCAATTGCATAGATTTATTTGACTTTAATTGCTCAAGCGGTGGCCTAATAATCGATTTGCTTGTTCCACTCATCGAGCCCGAACATCATTTATTGTATTATTTCCTGTATTTTTTATTGCCTGAGTGGTGTCCACATTGAATTAACGGTCCGCCATTTTGAATTATAAAATGGCGTCAGACATCAATTTTCGTGTTTTACTCATCGAGCTCGAACGATAGATATCCATAGTTATTGTGGTTTCATATGAATTTTAATGCACGAATGTTGCCAAAATCGAATAGTTTTAGTTTTTTCATGATATGTACTTCACATTTTCACTTATTGTGATAGGGGAAATGACGGCTTTGGCACAAATATGGGACTGCACAAGCGTTATGAGCATGAGCATGATTGACCGCCCACGGTTGCTACTCCGTTATTGCCAGGTCAGCTGTAATTACACAGAGAACCAACAGATGAAGTTTGGGACTAACATCATCTTCAATGTGTAAGAACTGGTGACCCAAAAATAAGCAATTCCAGCGCCGCCCGTGTCCGAATGCAGGTCAATTGAGGAATGGGTAGGAGAATGTTGACATGATTCTCGCTTTGATAGAAGCCGACGAGTCATCTGCACTTCCACGAGAAATCACTGGGATGTTGGATATATGGGGTAGGGAGTGTGGCAGGGTTCGTTTTGGTAAACGGTATGCCGTGTATAGCGTGTAGTTTGATCGATAAAAAAAAACTAGTCATTTCAATTTAAGGCCGCACAAAGCAGAACAAAATTTCGGTGACCGGCTGATCGTTCTGCTTACCGCACAAAGCAGAACAAAGTTTCGATGACCGGCCGATCGTTCTGCTTCCTGAAGAAAACATGTCTGGACGCGATCTAAACTTTAACTTTCTTATTAATTTACTCACCCGCACTACGCAGAACAAAATTTCGGTGACCGGCCGATCTTTCTGCTTACCGCACAAAGCAGAACACAATTTTGATGACCGGCTGATCGTTCTGCTTAATGAAGAAAACAAGGATGCGATCTACAATCGTTCTACGTCCTACGAAACACGTACAAACCTGCACTGATTGTTTCACTTTCTTATTAATTTATCCACTCGCACAAATGAACCGGACATTTAGATAATCGCGCGATCATTTTATGTCCAATACAAAGCACAAAAAACTGATTGTTTCATTTTCTTATAATTTTTCTCACCAGCACTGCAGAATCGGACATTTCGCTAACCACGCGGTTGTTCTGCGTCCAACACGAAAAAGCTTGCACTTGCACTTGTATAGAATGATAAAAAGCACGATGTCCTCTTTTATAAAATAGAAAATATCAGAAAATAAAAGCTCTACTCACCTGGATTTCCAGAGCACAAACTGCTCTCCTACCAGTAACTCACCATGATATATTTCTCCGGACAATAAAAAATAAATATTTAAATGAAAAAAACAATAACACTCCTCGGATTTATTAAACAATGTTTTGAAAATCCTCAAAATTGCCCGAATTTTTTTTTTGCCCCCTCAAAATATTATTTTTGGCCAAAAAAAAACCGAGGAGGGGGGACATAATTGTTTTTAAATATTTGTATCGGCCTAAATTGAGTTTATCACAAACTTTTGTTTAAAGATAAAATCACTCAAATCGTTTCACAGACGGTTGAGATCTTGATAAGACCAATTTATTTGCTTTTGATAATTGATTCAACTAATTTGCCTTAAATCACTATAAACTTAAATCACTATAACTTAATTGCGCATTATTCGTTGATTCGGTCACAGAAAAAATCATGTTAAATAATTTGTAAAAAAAAGTAACAGAAGAATTACGGTAAACCCAGTGCAATTTAAGGTTATTCAAAAAAATATATATTTTTTTTGACGCTTTGATTCCTAAGCGCTTACACATATGTTGATATAAATCTAATTTTTTTTTTGCAGAGATATGGATGAATTTTGACTAGTAAAGATTAGTTTTTTTCTCTATGCTTAAATACTTTAACAATAGAAAAACAAACACACTCAGATGAGAAGTTGAATTTGAATTTAAATTGAAAATGAGCTCCACGTAACATCTATTCTCTTCCATATAATTAAAGCCATATGTTTAATGAATGTAGTGAATATGTATATAATAAATACAACTAATGAGATGAAAATAAAATATTGTAATGCATAAAAGTCCGTGTGATAAACGCTAGGATGGACTTCCGTTATCGCTCCGTTTATCTTTTTTAAATGACATAATCGGTTTTTTCCTATGCCGGCAGTTTACATTATTCTCTTCGAAGGATGCACATCACTAGATAACGAACATTCATAGAAAGAGTCAATATAACCCATACAAAGAGTAGATATAACGATCGCAACTTATGTTGTAATGCATAAACTAACAGCGCGTGCACTGTACAATGTCTATGGAATAGTAACCGGAAGCAGAGACTTCTAGCGGCCTGTTCGTTGTGCTAAGTTTTCTGTGACGTAGCAAAGTGACGTAAGAGCAAGGATACCAGGGCATTAACTAAATGACTTTAGCGTGTTAAGATGGATCATGAATTGCATGGTCTCTACCTTACATAGTATCGTAATTCGACGCGATACTACTCGTTTTATTCCAGTTCGAAACAGAAGTTGGATCAGTTCAAATAGCCAATTCCTGCCTTCAACCCAGCGGAAAGAATTGTTTAGACTATCAAATCATTATTGGCAGGGAGGTTTTTGTCGACCGAATTTTATGAAACTTGGCCACAATGTTCTTTGATATGCAAAGAATGTTTAGGCCAAATTTGAGCGTAATCAGTCATAAAAAACCCCCTGACAACAATAGAACAAAACCCGCCAAAGCAATCATTCCCCTTATGAGATCCATTGATTTTTCATAAGGTGGTTAATATGTGACTTACCTTATGGCGTTTAGGTAGAGAGGGAAAGATTTTGAGCACCTATTTTTACACCGTTACCTACTTCATCCATATCGATTATGTAGAGCTGAGTAATCACGGTACAGTCTTAGGATTTTCCTTCAGGTCTTCAGGCTATTTGATCTGTTGAACAATCCTAAGCGAAATCATTGCTTGCAGGACAACTTGCACTGCCACTAGTATCTCTACGTTGATTGCCGTCCGCAGCGAAGGTAAGATTGACTGCATGTTCGAGTGATGACCCGCTAGCATGAATTCAGGATATAAACAACTACCCGGTTCTTCGGTTGTCCTCGTCTATGATGACGTTTCCTACACGTTGGTTGATACACATTGTACTGTGGTTGCTTTCATCCTTGGCGCCGCTTTTCTCGTTGGAGACACCATTCCATTGTCCCGGAAGTAGGTAATGCCACCGCCATCTTCGTCGTCGTCGTCACCTTGGAATTCTTGCCACCAGAACTTTTGATCTTTCTGACTGTTGAAGCTGTTGTTGATCTTCTCGCAGCATTTCTCCGATCTTCGTCGTCGTCGTCACCTTGGAATTCTTGCCACCAGAACTTTTGATCTTTCTGACTGTTGAAGCTGTTGTTGATCTTCTCTGTTGGAATCTTCAAACTGGATTTTTTGATTTTCTTTGACAAGGCGGAAAAATGGCGCATGAAGAAATTTTTGCTTCCAACTTCTATTCTATGGAACTACACAAGCGTTATAACTGACAAATTCATCAAAAACTGTGAAAGGAATAAGACTTTCGAGTTGGTGGTAACACATAAACAAATACGGCTTCAGAAAAAGGCTTGGGTAAATTAGTCAAAAGACATGCATATGACATTCTACAACACTAGTGCGGACTATGAGTCATGCTCGGGATTTGGGTCAGCATTAAAACAAGCACTGCGGTTTATTCCTAAAATTGCTTTTTTTTCATAAATCAAATTTTCACTTCATTTCAATGAATCACTTATCGGAGGTTTTTTAAAAACGAAGTTTAAAATACTGAACTAGTTGAACTAAGCGATTACATCCAAAAAATAAAAATGGTGCAGATGCAGAAAACTAATCACCGTTGATAACACAGAGTCGAAATCATCTGTGACTGTATAAACAGACCGAAACTAAATGATGTAAATAAAAATGTACCCAAAAATATTTGTCATGCGAAATATTGAAGACTCATCACTTGGAAAAAGTAATACATACTTGAGTATAAGTTCCTTAGCACGAAAAAATACATCGAATAACAAGGAGCATTACATTCCGGATTCTCATCAATTATATAATAGATTTTTTTTATAAAGACAGGAACACAGTCTTCGACCAGAGGTCGTACAGACTGAACATTTAAGGACAAGCATTTCGGAATCCAAAACAAAATTCACTCGCGTTTTCAAAGGAACACCAATATGAAAGCAACTGTTATTTTCATAATTCCACGCATGCTGCGACGCAGCAAAGCTGAAATAATAAAATCAAAAGTTGTTCGCTGCCTCCATAATGAGTGGTGTGCCTTTGAAAACGTAAGAGAATTAAGTTTTGGATTCTGTGATGCTTGTCCTTAAGGGGGAATGAAGGTTGGCAAAACTCCACTACATAAATCCGTATTTTTTAAATGAGTGTTTGTGATATTGCCCGGTGTTGCACTAACAAAATCACAATTTTCCGAAGGACGGAAAGAGACAGACGACACACCGCCGGTGATGAATCATTCAGAAAACTGTTTTCTTTGCCCAACTTTCCTTGAGCCTTAACACCTAGACAACGGACAGGAAAAGTTTCCTCTATACCGGGCCGGGAATCGTACCCACGCTTCACAGCCCATGCGTCTAGGCAATGGTTTCCCAAACTGTGGGTCCCGACCCCAAGGGGGTCGCGAGCGGATTGTTGGTGGGTCGCGTAGAACAAATATTAATTACAGCTTGGATGCCGAACCTTTTGATCATTTTTGTCAGGAACATAATTCCGAGTTCAAACCGCATTTTAAATATTCATCACCATGCTATCTTAGAAAACATTTATCCCCTTAATAAAGTAAAATAAAAACGCTAACATTTTAACAAACAATACCATGTTCGTCATTTTGACGTAAACTACGTCTAAGGGGAAGACTCTGATACAGGGTGTAAAACGGAAATTTCCAAATTCGAGACCGTCACGAAATTAGGATAGATTTCAAACGCTAATAGCTCCTTCATCTTTCAATGGATTTTCGAGATTTTATTATCAATCGAATCCTAAGCCTATTGGAATTATTGATTGCCAACGAAAAAACATTGAAAATTCCAAATCTTCACCAACCCAGTGAAATTTCACAGTTTCGTTACGACCGCCGTCTGCGGTTGGTTTTTGCGGTCTACTTTTGTGCGATGATTCGCACAAAAAGTACAAAATAGAACCAGAGCAATGACCGCGTCGGAGCAAAAAAGTAGTGTTTATGAAAAAGTGCTACAGATGCTGGACATGTTCATGTAAGCAAGAAGTGAATATTAAAATTGATCAATTTTAAACAAACACTCTAACTCTTTGAAGGAAATTGAGTAAAATTTCTGTGGGATAGAAAGAGAGAGCAATGCAATTTCACTCAGTCACCGAGTAGGTGAAAGTTAGCGTGTACCTATCCTACTATTTAGGCAGCATCCCTTTAAAAAAAACACTTCAAAAGCATTTAATCGCCATTTAATAGGCAATTAACTATGAAATGCATTAATCACTTTAAGTCGAATAACAATCGGAGAAAGGCATCATCACCACTGCGGAATAATAAATTTGGGGTTTTTAAATGAAAATTTGAAATTGTCATATCCAACCATTTTCATATATAGTGAGTTACGCCAATTTTGTTCGAAACATAAATGGATTGGTGTGCGATCGAACATGATTTGCGGAAAAACTACACATTACACGCGGCAATACGTTTACATATACATATACAAACCTCGCTACCTCTCGACCCAATATAGGGTAAATGATCCAATAGTGGAGGAACTAAGCACATTCCACCACTGCACTGTTTATTCGCTTGCCCACAAACTATACATTAATTCACTTACATTAAAGGTGCATTTGAGAGCTAATCATTTCTATTTTGTGTAAAAAGTGTTCCAATATCATCAGCACCCGTCATTATTACCTAAAATGAATCCTCCAATTATTGGTGCAATGTTCCAATAGTTGCGATATTTTCTTATTTGTGTTCCTATAGTTGCGAATCCCATTGTTTTCAAACGGGACTCGCAACTATGGGGACACTACCGCAACTATTGGTACAAGGCACAGAATAAATTAAAGTATTTCAGTGATACTTTACCGATTTTTCTCGAAATTCCAAATTGTTTTCGTCTTTTTCGTGTAATGACAGGTCAACTAATTGATATGCAATGTAGGTTGCTGCGTTTATTGCGTATATTTGGCAAAAACTGCACTACCGCAACTATAGGAACAACCACGACTATCGGATCAAATACCCTATCCAACATCCCAATGGTTGTAATTTGACTAAGCACGCACGCGCAGTTTGAAGCTTGTATGAGAATTACTATGAAAACAGTAAATTTTTCGGAAAACCGTTTTGCAACGTTGGTCATTAATATCTAAAAATATATGAGTAGGGGAAGGGGGGGGGGCAATATGCCCTAGCTAAGCAAACACTGCTCTATTGTCTTATTTGTAACGCTATTCATGGGTATTTTTACATTATGCATCAGTTAAACAAGATAGCTAGTTGATGCCATTCAAAAATTGTCAAAAATCTCAATCATATTGATAATATTCACATTTCAAAAAGTGGTGATATTTTGTTGCCGGAAAACTCATGAGGCAAAACGCCTTTCAGCTGGCGGCTCCTAGGGAACAAAGTACCACGCGTCGGCGAATCAGCATTCTAGTAAGGATAGTCCGTGGAGACGCAAGTACTTTGTAGGTTATTGCCACTAGGGCGTTTTGCCTCGCCAAAATGTTAGATGTTTCTTCAAAATGTGGAAATTTTCGGTTTTTCCGACCTTCCCATGCATTATTTTGAAACTTTTTTCGCCTATCCTACATAATTTTAGATCTAGTTTTGTTACGGACATATTAATGACGGTAAATATGAGGGAAACCACAAAAGGCGTTTTGCATCGGGGGGGCGTTTTGGGGCCTCTTCCCCTACGTTGGCAACATAGGAAATTTAGCAAGTGAATAAATCGTCTTTATTGCGAAACAATTTGCTGCTTGCAAGAAAAATTATTAAGGAAATACTAAATCGTGGAAAATTCAATTGAGCACGTGAAAGAATATCATCAATAATGAGCAGTTTTATTTTCTTTAAAACTTTGCTTACGAAAATCCGATCGGTTCGCAACAACAATCGTCTTACAGATTTAGAAATATTCTACGAAGTCTTCGGGTTGATTATATTTAGGGGGAGATCCTCCACTGCCGGACACATAAGCCATTAAACAAAAAAAACTTTAACTATCCGGATTATATTTCCTTTTATACCATACTAGCAGAACGTACCCTGCGTTGCTCGGGTATTTTCGTTTAACGTTCGAAATGTCATTTTCTGCGTTGATTGCGACGACGCCGCACTCTATATCATTTTTCGAGCGATCGCATTAGGTTTTCTCCAAACTCGCCTTAATATTGTATTTTGACAATTTTCCCAACTTTTCCTTTAAAATTAGCTAACCTTATGCATATAGAAACACAGCTGATCATTAATACGAATCGATTAGTAAGGAAATCTCGCAAATCGGTCATCCTCTTCGTGAGTTATATTGCCTCAAAGGAAGAATAGATAGAAGAAAGAAACACAAAATATGACTATTGACCATTGATGATTCATACAAACTATATTTGATCATTTGAACACGTTTTTCGACGATGAATTTTGGTGAAAAATTTTACGATTCAGAAAAATGTCTCCTAGTACCGGACACTATTGCATCATGTTCAAATGTGACTAAGTTCCTGTTACATGAGTAAAGACATAATTCAGGATAGTAATATTATTCAAGTGCTTTAAGTTGTAAATATTAAAAATTGTTAGTGGAGCTTATTTGACTCTTCAGCTAAATTTTTTACATCCTAATCCAAATTCCCACCTTTTTCAATTTTTGTTTCTGCTAATTTTTGTGGCTTCTCAGCAAGAAGAAACAATTGAATTGAAGTAAGTGTAGTTTTGTACAAAGTTTATCAAATGAAGATCTGATATTCCTTGCCGTTAGAAGCCTGTTCAATAGCTTCCTTTTGTACTTAATAAGATGAAGGAGGGACTTCTGCAAGTAGTGTCGTTTTAAGAAGTGTCCGGTATTGGGAGGTGTCCGGCGCTGGGAGATCTTCCCCTAAATAGTTAGTGATCCGCCTCACGTAACGATCTCTCACATACGGGGCGTTTTCTATAGTAATTTCCATACAAACTTCAAACTGCTCGTACTCAGTTATATTATAACCAATTCAGTTGAAAATTTAGGAGGTTAACCAAAACAGCAAATGTAGTCAAAATTTCAATCACTCTAGGCTCTAACCAAAATAATTATCTTATGATCTGTTTTACGTAGTTTACGTCGGGCGGTCGTATCTTGTATATAACCCTTCTGATTTTTTGCATTTGTACATGTAAGCTAACGTAAATATTTGCCATGTGAAAGAAGCCGAAACAGATGACATTCTGTTTCAATTAATGCTTAATACTACTTGATAAAATGCATTTTTCATAGGTGGGTCGCGAGACATATATAATTTTGCTAGGTGGGTCGCATACCCAAAAGTTTGGGAAGCTCACTCTAGGCGATTGACGTCGCCAACCGCACGACCACGAAGCCCATTTAATATTTGCTTGAGTGCTGATATTTACTCAGTGATAAGACTGTATTTAAATTAACTCTAAATGTAAAGAGCAGACAAATATTTAGTAACAATGAAATCCTCGTTAAGTTATGTTATGTTTATTCAACTATCGGCCTTAATATAGCTTTTCTTCCTTTAGATGCCTCCTATCACAAAAAATATGACTAAACTATGTAATTATTCTTATCCTCCTATTCTTGTCAGTCCTAGAAAAAAATAATTAAATACTGTGATTTTTACAAAGTAACTCTACGATCGTTTCTTTCTCTTATCCACCGGAGTCTTGTGTTTAAATATCTTTTGCAAGAACCTTTTCACTACATAAATGTTGACAGCAACAACTGCCAATAAAATAGCAAGCATCATAGCGTATACATCCAGTAGCTGGTACTGGAGCAGCGAGAGATCGGTTGCCGCCGATCGGAGATGCGGAGCTCCACGATGTCGTACCACATATTCGGTCCAAAACACGGCCGTCTCTTTCGGAGTCAACGGCTTATCGCGGAATCGTTCGGACACCAACTTGGCATTCTTTGTGTACGAGGGATCGTTCAACACCGTTTTGATTGCCTTTTCTACGCTTTCCTCAGTAATATAATTGTAATCAAGCATGACAGCATATCCAGAACGAACGGCTTTATCAACGTTCATCGGTTGATCACCGAAGATCGGAATTCCTACCATAGGCTTTCCATGGTAAAGTGCCTCCGTCGTACCAAGAAGACCGCCATGAGTAATAAACAGTTTCACATTGGGGTGTGCAAGAATGTCATTTTGTGGCATCCATGCTTTGACCTTCAAATTGGACGACTTATTCGTCATGGTTTCATCTTCGAACTTCCATAACACACGCTGTTTGAGTTTGGAGAAAACTTTCAGAAAGGCATTCCGCTTCTCTTCCGGGAAGTGAATTGATTTAAGATTTGATCCCATGCAGAAGTAGATCACACCTTCTTTAGCCTCGTCCAGATACCTTTGTAGGTCCTATGGATTGAGACATGCTTTTTAGTTGTATATTCGATAAACTCTGCAAAACTTACCTCTGGTAAAGGTTTTGCCTCCTCAACCTGGATTCCTCCTGCTTCAATCACATTTGGTGGATAAGGTCTTGGGCTGCTCAAACTGAAATGTTGATTCAAGAACACCAAGGAAACGTTCTGGATCTGTTGCTCGAAGGTTAACCTTGCATTCGGAAATCTTGCATTGTACAGCCGCTTTTGAGTGGGCAGAAAACGCAACTCGTAGTACAATCTGTCGATGATTGTCATTGCCGTATTGTGGAATCGCTGCCAGAAAGTCATATTATCCGAGTAGCCTAACATGAAGTGGGTAACGTGTGAAGGTGGTGCTGGAGCTCCCACCAGATCGTTGGTCCACATGCAGCTACCGAACGTAGAGTAAGTTATCAATGGGGCATCGAAATGCTGAGCAAACCCGTACAGTGATTCAGTGATGAACGATTCAACAAAAACAACATCAAACTTCTCATCCGAGTTGAGCAACTTAACCACATTGGGATGTTCGAGCAAATTCTTGCAAACCGACATACCGATTGCGTCGTACATCACGTATAACATGAACAGTGGTGCAATGATCCCGCCTGAGCTTTTATAATTGAACAGGTTCGTATCGAAGCTTTTCTGAGCTTCTTCCACCAATCCGGTCAATAATATTTCCCGGTAGTTCTTCGGTGGGTTTTTCAGCGTATACGGACTGACGACGGTGACATCGTGCCCAGCGTTGGCCAAAGTTTTCATGATCCCAGCGCCGATGTTGAAGTGAGATGTTGCTACCATGGGTAGCACGCCAAGTATCCTGGCCCCTTCGGAGGTAGACACCAAAAGTAGGAGAACTGCTGCCAAACGTGCGATCATGGTGATTGAAGGAGGTGAACTGATTGAAACACGTTTCTTCCGTGAATGATAATTTACTTATTGTTGAGGTAGAGACGAATCTTATCGCAGACGGTGGCGTTTGTGAATTGTCGCAGAGATAGCAAAATTCAAACGGCCATTGATACGGCGATCATTCACGGGCGACGTTTATTTATAAAATGCAAACTCATGGTCAATTTCACAGCAATGTTGAATACGCGAGATGCGTCAGCATCACTTTATTACAATTGGGCTACTTAACGCTACTCGAATGATGCGCGAATGGCTGAATGTCGGTCGATGCGTGTGCGGTTAGTCAAGATCAACAATTGTCACGCCTCTCTACTCGTGCGGAACAGATACTCCCCAAAATATTATTACCGAAAACAGGGGCCAAGTTAATCAGCGGATTTTTAAAATAATTGGGAAGGTACGGCACTCGTGGATTTTAATACTATTATAAGAGGCTTTCGTTTTGCAACTTAGTTTGATGGAAAAATTGGCAGAACACTCAAAATAGTGCAAATGAAATGTATCTTCTGTAGCAATGTCGCCTTAAAATATGAAATATCTGACACAAATTATCAATATTGCATACAACTTTCAAGCTAACTTGTTTGCCGTAAGTAAGACCGTAAGGGAAATGTTCGTCACTAATTGAATATGTGACAAAACGTTGAGCACGAAATTGACGGCTTAAGCTTAGATAAGATAAGACCCAGTCATAACAATTCGATTCAGGCGTATTCAAACAAACAGCTGTAAGCTCAATAAGATCATTTTATCAGGTGAGGATAGGCACACACTTGACGAATTGATCCAATAAAACTCGCTATATTTTATTAATATTTTTTATTGTTGATGTTTATTATTAAATTCATTATTCTTAAATGTTTTCGCTCTACACAAGCATTTTCCTCACAGTTTCCTCACAGATTCCTAACATGAAAAACAGAACACGACTTCCCTGATTTGAGCCAAGTATATCTTATTTTATGATTTTCAAAATAAAAAGTATATCTCCTAAGCTGACATTTTTGAATTCTTGTTGATATTTTTTTTTGCTTCAGTGCATGATCGATAGTAATTGATCTCCCTCTCTCTGTATTTTTATTTTCCAAATTTGTTTAAAGACCGCCATAAGATGATTTACAGTGGTCTCCAGTAGCCTTGTGAGCAAAGTCAGCGTTGGCGTTGGTATTCATCTGAGGAGAACCGTCGGATCTCGGTGAATTATTCTTGAATGATGGACCTATAAAGGTTTTTACAAATACGAGCCCCATCCAACTCTAAGTGAAATTTCTGGATTGAACCACAACAAGACATCGCAGAAGAGATAATTTTTAAAGACTCATGATGACGCAAACCTGGTAAATAAATGAAAGAAATAAACCAAAATTTGATGACAAATTTTCAATGAGAGAGATAGGCAGATGCAAGAAAATTTTCCGTGCCAGCTCAATCTGGAATGTAGATAAGTATTGTACAAATAGATGACCTCATTTTATAATCATTTATAACCAAATTGCACCAAACGCCATCGAAATTTACAAATTTTTCATCACAAGTTTTCGTTTAGCAGATTCAATTGATCACAAATCGTGTCAGATATCTCTCAGTTCCATAACTGGGGATATGCTTCAAAAAAGTTTAGAATAATTTGATATGAAATTATTTACGTTTTCCTTTCACGAACAAAATATCGCAAGTCAATTGACAAGCCGCTTGGTGCGTTTTGGCAGAACCCCGACCATATATGGAAAGTTTTTGCCACGAACATTCCCCAAACCCCCCCACAAACATTCCCCAATTTATGCCCATTTTTTTCTTTTTTTTGTAGAAGGTGATAAATTAGATTTGTATTGAATTTGGAATCGATTGAAATTGGATTGGATTTGGGTTGGATTTTTTTTTAATTTTGATTGGATTTGGATTGGATTTGGATTGGATTTGGATTGGATTTGGATTGGATTTGGATTGGATTTGGATTGGATTTGGGTTGTTTTTTTTTTAATTTTGATTGGATTTGGATTGAATTTGGATTGGATTGGATTTGTATTGGATTTGGATGTGATTTGGTTAAGATATGGATTTGGATTGGATTTGGATTGGATTTGGATTGGATTTGGATTGGATTCGGATTGGATTCGGATTGGATTTGGATTGGATTTGGATTTAAATTGGATTGGATTTGGATTTGGATAGCATTAAGATTGGATTTGGTTTGAATTTTGATTGGATTTGGATTGGATTTAAATTGGATTGGGTTTTGGTTTGATTTGGATTGAATTTGGATTTGTATTCGATTTAGATTGGATTTGGATTTTGATTTGGGTTGGATTGGTTGTGGATTGGATTTAGAATGGATTTGATTTTGATTTGGATTGGAATTTGGATTGGATTGGATGTGGATTGGATTTGGATTGGATTTGGATTTAGATTGGATTTGATTTGGATTGAATTTGGAATGGATTTGGATTGGTTGGTTTGGATTGGTTTGGATTGGTTTGGATTGGTTGGATTGGTTTGGATTGGTTCGGATTGGTTGGATTGGTTGGTTGGTTTGGTTGGTTGGTTGGATTTGGTTGGATTGGTTTGGTTGGTTTGGATTGGTTTGGGTTGGATTGGATTTGGGTTGGTTGGTTTGGATTGGATTGGATTTGGATTGGTTTGGATTGGATTTGGATTGGTTTGGATTGGTTTGGATTGGATTTGGATTGGTTTGGTTGGTTTGGATTGGTTTGGATTGGTTTGGATTGGTTGGGATTGGATTGGTTGGTTTGGATTGGTTTGGATTGGTTGGATTGGATTTGGATTGGTTTGGATTGGTTTGGTTGGTTTGGATTGGTTTGGATTGGATTTGGATTGGTTTGGATTGGATTTGGATTGGTTTGGTTGGTTTGGATTGGTTTGGATTGGTTTGGATTGGATTTGGATTGGTTTGGATTGGTTTGATTGGTTTGGATTGGTTTGGATTGGATTTGGATTGGTTTGGTTGGTTTGGATTGGTTTGGATTGGTTTGGATTGGATTTGGATTGGTTTGGTTGGTTTGGATTGGTTTGATTTTGATTGGTTTGGGTGGTTGGATTTGGATTGGTTTGGATTGGTTTGGATTTGGTTTGGTTGGTTTGGATTGGTTTGGATTGGTTTGGTTGGATTTGGATTGGTTGGATTGGTTTGGATTGGTTTGGATTGGTTTGGATTGGTTTGGATTGATTTGGATTGGTTTGGATTGGTTTGGTTGGTTTGGTTTGGTTTGGATTGGTTTGGATTGGTTTGATTGGTTTGGATTGGTTTGGATTGGATTTGGTTGGTTTGGATGGGATTTGGATTGGATTTGGATTGGTTTTGATTGGATTTTGATTGGATTTGGATTGGTTTGGATTGGTTTGGATTGGTTTGGATTGGTTTGGATTGGTTTGTTGGTTTGGATTGGTTTGGTTGTTTTGGATTGGTTTGGATTGGTTTGGATTGATTTGGATTGGTTGGATTGTGATTTGGTTGTTTGATTTGGATTTGGATTGGTTTGGATTGCGGTTTGGATTGGATTCGGATTGGATTCGGATTGGATTTGGATTGGTTTGGATTGGTTTGGTTGGATTGGATTGGATTGGATTGGATTTGGATTTGGTTTGGATTGGATGTGGATAGAACTTTGATTGAATTTGATTTGGATTGGATTGAATTTGGATTGGATTTGAATTGGATTGGATTGGATTGGATTTGGATTGGATTTGGATTGGATTCGGATTGGATTTGGATTGGATTTGGATTGGATTTGGATTTTGATTTGGATTGATTTGGATTGGATTGGATTGGTTTGATTGGTTTGGATTGGTTGGTTTGGTTGGATTTGGATTGGTTTGGATTGGATTTGATTGGTTTGGATTGGTTTGGATTGGTTTGGATTGGATTTGGATTGGTTTGGATTGGATTTGGATTGGTTTGGATTGGTTTGGATTGGTTTGGATTGGTTTGGTTGGTTTGGATTGGTTTGGTTGGATTTGGTTGGATTGGATTGGTTTGGTTGGTTTCGATTGGTTTGATTGGTTTGGTTGGTTTGGATTGGTTTGGTTGGTTTGGATTGGATTTGGATTGGTTTGGATTGGTTTGGATTGGTTTGGATTGGTTTGGATTGGTTTGGATTGATTTGGATTGGATTTGGATTTGGTTTGGATTGGTTTGGATTGGTTTGGATTGGTTTGGATTGGTTTGGTTGGTTTGGATTGGTTTGGATTGGTTTGGTTGGTTTGGATTGGTTTGGTTGGTTTGGATTGGTTTGGATTGGTTTGGATTGGTTTGGATTGGTTGGATTGGATTTGGTTGGTTTGGATTGGTTTGGGATTGGTTTGGATTGGTTTGGATTGGTTTGGATTGGTTTGGATTGGTTTGGATTGGATTGGTTGGATTGGTTTGGATTGGTTTGGATTGGTTTGGATTGGATTTGTTGGTTTGGATTGGATTTGGTTTGGTTTGGATTGGTTTGGTTGGTTTGATTGGTTTGGATTGGATTTGGATTGGTTTGGATTGGATTTGGATTGGATTTGGATTGATTGATTGGTTTGGATTGGTTTGGATTGGATTTGGTTTGGATTGGTTTGGATTCGGATTAGTTTGGATTTGGTTGGATTTGGATTGGATTTGGATTGTATTTGGATTTAAATTGGATTGGATTTGGATTGCATTTAGATTGGATTTGATTTGAATTTTGATTGGCTCTGGATTGGATTTAAATTGGATTGGGTTCTGGATTGGTTTGGGATTGGTTTGGGTTGGTTTGGATTGGTTTGGGATTGGTTTGGTTGGTTTGGTTGGTTTGGATTGGTTTGGATTGGTTTGGTTGGTTTGGTTGGATTTGGATTGGTTTGGATTGGTTTGGTTGGTTTGGATTGGTTTGGTTGGTTGGTTGGTTTGGTTGGTTTGGATTGGTTTGGTTGGTTTGGATTGGTTTGGATTGGTTTGGTTGGTTTGGATTGGTTTGGATTGGTTTGGATTGGTTTGGTTTGGTTGGTTTGGGTTGGTTTGGATTGGTTTGGATTGGTTTGGATTGGTTTGGTTGGTTTGGATTGGTTGGATTGGTTTGGATTGGTTTGGTTGGTTTGGATTGGTTTGGTTGGTTTGGGTTGGTTTGGATTGGATTTGGGTTGGTTTGGATTGGTTTGGATTGGTTTGGGTTGGTTTGGATTGGTTTGGATTGGTTTGGTTGGTTTGGATTGGTTTGGTTGGTTGGGATTGGTTTGGATTGGTTTGGTTGGTTGGATTGGTTTGGTTGGTTTGGATTGGTTTGGTTGGTTTGGTTGGTTTGGATTGGTGTTGGTTGGTTTGGTTGGTTTGGATTGGTTTGGATTGGTTTGGATTGGTTTGGATTGGTTTGGATTGGTTTGGATTGGTTTGGATTGGTTTGGATTGGTTTGGATTGGTTTGGATTGGTTTGGTTGGTTTGGATTGGTTTGGGATTTGGTTTGGATTGGATTTGGATTGGTTTGGTTGGTTTGGATTGGTTTGGATTGGTTGGATTGGTTTGGTTGGTTTGGTTGGTTTGGATTGGTTTGGATTGGTTTGGATTGGTTTGGATTGGATTTGGTTGGATTGGATTGGTTTGGATTGGTTTGGATTGGTTTGGATTGGTTTGGGATTGGATTTGGATTGGTTGGATTGGTTTGGTTGGTTTGGTTGGTTTGGTTTGGATTGGTTTGGATTGGTTTGGTTGGTTTGGATTGGTTTGGTTGGTTTGGATTTGGATTTGGTTGGTTTGGATTGGTTGGTTGGTTTGGTTGATTGGTTTGGATTGGTTTGGATTGGTTTGGTTGGATTGGATTGGTTTGGATTGGTTTGGTTGGTTTGGGATTTGGTTTGGGTTGGTTTGGTTGGATTTGGATTGGTTTGGGATTTGGTTTGGATTGGTTTGGTTGGTTTGGTTTGGTTTGGTTGGTTTGGATTGGTTTGGATTGGTTTGGATTGGTTTGGGATTGGTTTGGTTGGTTTGGATTGGTTTGGTTGGTTTGGTTTGGTTTGGATTGGTTTGGATTGGTTTGGATTGGTTTGGTTGGTTTGGATTGGTTTGGTTGGTTTGGATTGGTTTGGATTGGTTTGGATTGGTTTGGATTGGTTTGGTTGGTTTGGATTGGTTTGGATTGGTTTGGATTGGTTGGTTGGATTTGGATTGGTTTGGTTGGTTTGGATTGGTTTGGTTGGTTTGGGATTGGTTTGGGATTGGATTTGGATTGGTTTGGTTGGTTTGGATTTGGTTTGGTTGGTTTGGTTGGTTTGGGTTGGTTGGTTGGTTTGGATTGGTTGGATTGGTTTGGATTGGTTTGGATTGGTTTGGTTGGTTTGGATTGGTTTGGATTGGTTTGGATTGGTTTGGTTGGTTTGGATTGGTTTGGATTGGTTTGGTTTGGATTGGTTGGATTGGTTGGATTTGGTTTGGATTGGTTTGGTTGGTTTGGATTTGGTTTGGATTGGTTTGGATTGGTTTGGATTGGTTTGGATTGGTTTGATTGGTTTGGATTGGTTTGGATTGGTTTGGATTGGATTTGGTTGGATTGGTTTGGATTGGTTTGGATTGGTTTGGATTGGTTTGGTTGGTTTGGTTGGTTTGGTTGGTTTGGATTGGTTTGGATTGGTTTGGATTGGTTTGGTTGGTTTGGGATTGGTTTGGTTTGGTTGGTTTGGATTGGTTTGGTTGGTTTGGATTGGTTTGGATTGGTTTGGATTGGTTTGGTTGGTTTGGATTGGTTTGGATTGGTTTGGATTGGTTTGGATTGGATTTGGTTGGTTTGGTTGGTTTGGTTGGTTTGGATTGGTTTGGGTTGGGTTTGGTTGGTTTGGGTTGGTTTGGTTGGTTTGGTTGGTTTGGTTGGATTGGTTTGGTTGGTTTGGTTGGTTTGGATTGGTTTGGATTGGTTTGGATTGGTTTGGATTGGATTTGGTTGGTTTGGATTGGTTTGGATTGGTTTGGTTGGTTTGGTTGGTTTGGTTGGTTTGGATTGGGTTGGATTGGTTTGGATTGGTTTGGTTGGTTTGGATTGGATTTGGTTGGTTTGGTTGGTTTGGATTGGTTTGGTTGGTTTGGATTGGATTTGGATTGGATTTGGGATTGGTTTGGATTGGTTTGGGATTGGTTGGATTGGTTTGGATTGGTTTGGTTGGTTGGTTGGTTGGTTTGGATTGGTTTGGATTGGTTTGGTTGGTTTGGTTGGTTGGATTGGTTTGGATTGGTTTGGATTGGTTTGGATTGGTTTGGTTGGTTTGGATTGGTTTGGATTGGGTTTGGTTGGTTGGATTTTGGATTGGTTTGGTTGGTTTGGGTTGGTTTGGATTGGTTTGGATTGGTTTGGGATTGGATTTGGTTGGTTTGGATTGGTTTGGATTGGTTTGGTTGGATTTGGATTGGTTTGGATTGGATTTGGATTGGTTTGGATTGGTTTGGTTGGTTTGGATTGGTTGGTTTGGGTTGGTTTGGATTTGGTTTGGTTGGTTTGGTTTGGTTTGGATTGGTTTGGATTGGTTGGTTGGTTTTGATTGGTTTGAATTGAGTTGGTTGGTTGGATTGATTTTATGGGTTTGGATTCGATTGGTTGGTTGAGATTTAATTTGATTGGATATTGGATTGATTTGGTTAGTTTGGATTGGTTTGGATTGGATTTGATTTGATTTGGATTGGTTTGGTTGATTTGGATTGGTTGCATTGGTTACATTGGATTCGATTTGGATTGGATTGGTTTGATTGGTTTGGATTGGTTTGGATTGGTTTGGATTGGTTTAGGATTGGTTTGAATTGGTTTGGATTGGTTTGGATTGGTTAATTGGTTGGGATTAGTTTTGATTGGATTTGCGTTAGTTCGTTTACGTTTGGATTTGGTTGGTTTTGATTTGGTTGGATTGGTTAGTGGATTGGTTTGAGCCAATTGGATTCGATTGGTTTGATTGGTTGGATTGGTTTAGTTGGATTTGGATTGGATTTTGGATTGGTTTGGTTGGATTTGGTTGGTTGCTGGATTGGATTTGGTTAATTTGGTTTGGATTGGTTTGGTTGATTTGGATTGGTTGGTGGATTGCATTTTGGTTGCATTTGGATTGGTTTGGATTGGTTGGATTTGGTTTGGATTGGATTGGTTGGATTGGTTTGAATTGGTTTGGATTTGGATTTTGGTTTTGGATTTGGTTTGGTTGGATTTTGGATTGGTTTAGATTGGATTTGGTTGGTTGGATTGATTTGGTTGGATTTGGATTAGATTTTGATTGGATTTGGATTGGTTTACGTTGGATTGGATTTTGGATTGAATTTGGATTTGTGTTCAATTTGGATTGGTTTGGATTGGTTTGGTTTGCAGAATGGAATTGGATTGGTTTGGATTGGTTGATTGGTTTAGTTTGGTTGGTTTTGGTTGGTTGGTTGGGTTTGGATTGGTTTGGATTGGTTTGGTTGGTTTGGTTGGTTGGGTTGGTTTGGATTGGTTTGGATTGGTTTGGATTGGTTTGGATTGGTTTGATTGGTTTGGTTGGTTTGGATTTGGTTGGATTGGTTTGGTTGGTTTGGATTGGTTTGGATGGTTTGGTTTTGGTTTGGATGGTTGGATTGGTTGTGGATTGGTTTGGATTGGATTTGGATTGGTTTGGATTGAATTTGGTTGGTTTGGATTGGATTTGGTTTGGATTTGGATTTGGGTGGTTTGGTGGTGGTTGGTGGATGGGTGGTTTGTTGGTTGAATTGGTTGGTGGTTGATTGGTTTGGTTTGGTTGGTTTGGTTGCATTTGGTTTGGTTTGGTTTGATTTGGTTGGAATTGGATTTGGGTTGGTTTGGTTGTGATTGGTTGGATTGGTTTGGATTGGTTTGGATTGGTTTGGATTGGTTTGGGTTGGTTTGGATTGGTTTGGTTGGTTTGATTGGATTTGGATTGGTTTGGATTGGTTTGGTTGGTTGGATTGGTTGGGTGTTAGATTGGTTTGGATTGAATTTGGTTTGGTTTGGATTGGTTTCAATTGGTTGGATTGGATTTGGATTGGATTGGTTGGTTTGGATTGGTTTGGATTGGTTTGGATTGGTTTGGATTGGTTTGGATTGGTTGGATTGGTTTGGATTGGTTTGGATTGGTTTGGTTGGTTTGGATTGGTTTGGATTGGTTTGGATTGGTTTGGTTGGTTTGGTTGGTTGGATTGGTTTGGTTGGTTTGGATTGGTTGGATTGGTTGGTTGGTTTGGATTGGTTGGATTGGTTTGGTTGGTTTGGATTGGTTTGGTTTGGATTTGGATTGGTTTGGATTGGTTGGATTGGTTTGGATTGGTTTGGTTGGTTTGGTTGGTTTGGTTGGTTTGGATTGGTTTGGATTGGTTTGGTTGGTTTGGATTGGTTTGGATTGGTTTGGTTGGTTTGGTTGGTTTGGTTGGTTTGGATTGGTTTGGATTGGTTTGGATTGGTTTGGATTGGTTTGATTGGTTTGGATTGGATTTGGATTGGTTTGGATTGGTTTGGATTGGTTTGGTTGGTTTGGATTGGTTTGGATTGGTTTGGATTGGTTGGTTTGGATTGGTTTGGTTGGATTGGTTGGTTTGGATTGGTTTGGATTGGTTTGGTTGGTTGGATTGGTTTGGATTGGTTTGGTTGGTTTGGATTGGTTTGGTTGGTTTGGATTGGTTGGATTGGTTTGGATTGGTTTGGTTGGTTGGATTGGTTGGATTGGTTTGGATTGGTTTGGATTGGTTTGGATTGGTTTGGTTGGTTGGTTTGGTTGGTTTGGTTGGTTTGGATTGGTTTGGTTGGTTTGGATTGGTTTGGATTGGTTTGGATTGGTTTGGATTGGTTTGGTTGGTTGGATTGGTTTGGTTGGATTTGGTTGGTTTGGATTGGTTTGGATTGGTTGGATTGGTTTGGATTGGTTTGGATTGGTTTGGATTGGTTTGGATTGGTTTGGTTGGTTTGGATTGGTTTGGATTGGTTGGTTTGGTTTGGATTGGTTTGGATTGGTTTGGATTGGTTTGGATTGGATTTGGTTGGTTTGGATTGGTTTGGATTGGTTTGGATTGGTTTGGATTGGTTTGGATTGGATTTGGATTGGTTTGGTTTGGATTGGTTTGGATTGGTTTGGTTGGTTGGGTTGGTTTGGATTGGTTTGGGATTGGTTTGGATTGGTTTGGTTGGTTTGGATTGGTTTGGATTGGTTTGGATTGGTTTGGTTGGTTTGGTTGGTTTGGATTGGTTTGGATTGGTTTGGATTGGTTTGGATTGGTTTGGATTGGTTTGGTTGGTTTGGATTGGTTTGGATTGGTTTGGTTGGTTTGGTTGGTTTGGATTGGTTTGGTTGGTTTGGATTGGTTTGGATTGGTTTGGATTGGTTGGTTGGTTTGGATTGGTTTGGATTGGTTTGGATTGGTTTGGTTGGTTTGGATTGGTTGGATTGGTTGGATTGGTTGGATTGGTTTGGTTTGGTTTGGTTGGTTTGGATTGGTTTGGATTGGTTTGGATTGGTTTGGATTGGTTTGGTTGGTTTGGATTGGTTTGGTTGGTTTGGATTGGTTTGGATTGGTTTGGTTTGGTTTGGATTGGTTTGGTTGGTTTGGATTGGTTTGGATTGGATTGGTTTGGATTGGTTTGGATTGGTTTGGATTGGTTTGGTTGGTTTGGATTGGTTTGGTTGGTTTGGTTGGTTTGGATTGGTTTGGTTGGTTGGTTGGATTGGTTTGGATTGGTTTGGATTGGTTTGGATTGGTTTGGATTGGTTTGGTTGGTTTGGATTGGTTTGGATTGGTTTGGATTGGTTTGGATTGGTTTGGTTGGTTTGGATTGGTTTGGTTGGTTTGGATTGGTTTGGATTGGTTTGGATTGGTTTGGATTGGTTTGGATTGGTTTGGATTGGTTTGGATTGGTTTGGATTGGTTTGGTTGGTTTGGTTGGTTGGTTTGGATTGGTTTGGATTGGTTTGGTTGGTTTGGATTGGTTTGGTTGGTTTGGATTGGTTTGGATTGGTTTGGATTGGTTTGGTTGGTTTGGATTGGTTTGGATTGGTTTGGTTGGTTTGGTTGGTTTGGATTGGTTTGGATTGGTTTGGTTGGTTGGTTGGTTTGGTTGGTTTGGATTGGTTTGGATTGGTTTGGATTGGTTTGGTTGGTTTGGATTGGTTTGGATTGGTTTGGTTGGTTTGGATTGGTTTGGATTGGTTTGGTTGGTTTGGATTGGTTGGATTGGTTTGGATTGGTTTGGATTGGTTTGGATTGGTTTGGATTGGTTTGGATTGGTTTGGATTGGTTTGGTTGGTTGGATTGGTTTGGATTGGTTTGGTTGGTTTGGATTGGTTTGGATTGGTTTGGATTGGTTTGGTTGGTTTGGATTGGTTTGGATTGGTTTGGATTGGTTTGGGATTGGTTTGGATTGGTTTGGATTGGTTTGGGTTGGTTTGGATTGGTTTGGATTGGTTTGGGATTGGTTTGGATTGGTTTGATTTGGTTGGTTTGGATTGGTTTGGTTGGATTGGTTTGGGATTGGATTTGGTTGGTTTGGATTGGTTTGGATTGGTTTGGATTGGTTTGGATTGGTTGGATTGGTTTGGATTGGTTTGGTTGGTTGGATTGGTTTGGATTGGTTTGGATTGGTTTGGATTGGTTTGGATTGGTTGGATTGGTTTGGTTGGTTTGGATTGGTTTGGATTGGTTTGGTTGGTTTGGATTGGTTTGGGATTGGTTTGGATTGGTTTGGATTGGTTTGGATTGGTTTGGATTGGTTTGGATTGGTTTGGATTGGTTTGGATTGGTTTGGATTGGTTTGGATTGGTTGGATTGGTTTGGTTGGTTTGGATTGGTTTGGATTGGTTTGGATTGGTTTGGATTGGTTTGGATTGGTTTGGATTGGTTTGGATTGGTTTGGATTGGATTTGGATTGGTTTGGATTGGTTTGGATTGGTTGGATTGGTTTGGATTGGTTTGGATTGGTTTGGATTGGTTTGGATTGGTTTGGATTGGATTTGGATTGGTTTGGATTGGTTTGGATTGGTTTGGATTGGTTTGGATTGGTTTGGATTGGTTTGGATTGGATTTGGATTGAATTTGGATTGGTTTGGATTGGTTGGATTGGTTGGATTGGTTTGGATTGGTTTGGATTGGTTTGGATTGGTTTGGATTGGTTTGGATTGGTTGGATTGGTTTGGATTGGTTTGGTTGGTTTGGTTGGTTTGGATTGGTTGGATTGGTTTGGATTGGTTTGGATTGGTTTGGTTGGTTTGGATTGGTTTGGTTGGTTTGGATTGGTTTGGATTGGTTTGGATTGGTTGGATTGGTTTGGATTGGTTGGATTGGTTTGGATTGGTTTGGATTGGTTTGGTTGGTTTGGGATTGGTTTGGATTGGTTTGGGTTGGTTGGATTGGTTTGGATTGGTTTGGATTGGTTTGGATTGGTTTGGGTTGGTTTGGATTGGTTTGGATTGGTTTGGATTGGTTTGGTTGGATTTGGATTGGTTTGGTTGGTTTGATTGGATTGGTTTGGATTGGTTTGGATTGGTTTGGTTGGTTGGATTGGTTTGGTTGGTTGGATTGGATTTGGTTTGGATTGGTTTGGATTGGTTTGGATTGGTTTGGGTTGGTTTGGATTGGTTTGGATTGGTTTGGTTGGTTTGGATTGGTTGGATTGGTTTGGATTGGTTTGGATTGGTTTGGATTGGTTGGATTGGTTTGGATTGGTTGGTTGGATTGGTTTGGATTGGTTTGGTTGGTTTGGATTGGTTTGGATTGGTTTGGATTGGTTTGGATTGGATTTGGATTGGTTTGGATTGGTTTGGTTGGTTGGTTGGATTGGTTTGGTTGGTTTGGTTGGTTTGGTTGGTTTGGGATTGGTTTGGATTGGTTTGGATTGGTTTGGATTGGTTTGGATTGGTTTGGATTGGTTTGGATTGGTTGGTTTGGATTGGTTTGGATTGGTTTGGATTGGTTTGGATTGGTTTGGATTGGTTTGGTTGGTTTGGATTGGTTTGGATTGGATTTGGATTTGGTTGGTTTGGTTTGGATTGGTTTGGATTGGTTTGGATTGGTTTGGTTTGGTTTGGATTGGTTTGGATTGGTTGGATTGGTTTGGATTGGTTTGGATTGGTTTGGATTGGTTTGGATTGGTTTGGTTGGTTTGGATTGGTTTGGATTGGTTTGGATTGGTTTGGATTGGTTGGATTGGTTTGGATTGGTTTGGATTGGTTTGGATTGGTTTGGTTGGTTGGTTGGATTGGTTTGGATTGGTTTGGTTGGATTGGTTTGGTTGGTTTGGTTTGGTTTGGATTGGTTTGGATTGGATTTGGATTGGTTTGGATTGGTTTGGATTGGTTTGGTTGGTTTGGATTGGTTTGGTTGGTTTGGATTGGATTTGGATTGGTTTGGATTGGTTTGGTTGGTTTGGATTGGTTTGGTTGGTTTGGATTGGTTTGGATTGGTTTGGATTGGTTTGGATTGGTTTGGATTGGTTGGATTGGTTTGGATTGGTTTGGATTGGTTTGGATTGGTTTGGATTGGATTTGGTTTGGATTGGTTTGGATTGGTTTGGATTGGTTTGGATTGGTTTGGATTGGTTTGGTTGGTTTGGATTGGATTGGTTTGGATTGGTTTGGGATTGGTTTGGATTGGTTTGGATTGGATTTGGATTGGTTTGGTTGGATTTGGATTGGTTTGGTTGGTTTGGATTGGTTTGGGATTGGTTTGGATTGGTTTGGATTGGTTTGGATTGGATTTGGATTGGTTTGGTTGGTTTGGATTGGTTTGGTTGGTTTGGTTGGTTTGGATTGGTTTGGTTGGTTTGGATTGGTTGGATTGGTTTGGATTGGTTGGATTGGTTTGGATTGGTTTGGATTGGTTTGGATTGGTTTGGATTGGTTTGGATTGGTTTGGATTGGTTTGGATTGGTTTGGATTGGTTTGGATTGGTTTGGATTGGTTTGGATTGGTTTGGATTGGTTTGGATTGGATTTGGATTGGTTTGGATTGGTTTGGTTGGTTTGGATTGGTTTGGATTGGTTTGGATTGGTTTGGATTGGTTTGGTTGGTTTGGATTGGTTTGGATTGGTTTGGATTGGTTTGGATTGGTTTGGTTGGTTTGGATTGGTTTGGATTGGTTTGGGATTGGTTTGGATTGGTTTGGATTGGTTTGGATTGGTTTGGATTGGTTTGGATTGGTTTGGATTGGATTTGGATTTGGTTTGGATTGGTTTGGATTGGTTTGGATTGGTTTGGGATTGGTTTGGATTGGTTTGGATTGGTTTGGGATTGGTTTGGATTGGTTTGGATTGGTTTGGATTGGATTGGTTGGTTGGATTGGATTTGGATTGGTTTGGATTGGTTTGGATTGGTTTGGGATTGGTTTGGATTGGTTTGGATTGGTTTGGATTGGTTTGGATTGGTTTGGATTGGTTTGGATTGGTTTGGTTGGTTTGGATTGGTTTGGATTGGTTTGGATTGGTTTGGTTGGTTTGGATTGGTTTGGATTGGTTTGGATTGGTTTGGTTGGTTTGGATTGGTTTGGATTGGTTTGGATTGGTTTGGATTGGTTTGGATTGGTTTGGTTGGTTTGGATTGGTTTGGATTGGTTTGGATTGGTTGGATTGGTTTGGATTGGTTTGGATTGGTTTGGATTGGTTTGGTTGGTTTGGATTGGTTTGGATTGGTTTGGTTGGTTTGGATTGGTTTGGATTGGTTTGGATTGGTTTGGTTGGTTTGGATTGGTTTGGATTGGTTTGGATTGGTTTGGTTGGTTTGGATTGGTTTGGATTGGTTTGGTTGGTTGGTTGGATTGGTTTGGATTGGTTTGGATTGGTTTGGGATTGGATTTGGATTGGTTTGGATTGGTTTGGTTGGTTTGGTTGGTTTGGATTGGTTTGGATTGGTTTGGATTGGTTTGGTTGGTTTGGATTGGTTTGGATTGGTTTGGATTGGTTTGGATTGGTTTGGTTGGTTTGGTTGGTTTGGATTGGTTTGGTTGGTTTGGATTGGTTTGGATTGGTTTGGTTGGTTTGGATTGGTTTGGATTGGTTTGGATTGGTTTGGTTGGTTTGGATTGGTTTGGTTGGTTTGGATTGGTTTGGATTGGTTTGGATTGGTTTGGGATTGGTTTGGATTGGTTTGGATTGGTTTGGATTGGTTTGGTTGGTTTGGATTGGTTTGGATTGGTTTGGATTGGTTTGGATTGGTTTGGTTGGTTTGGATTGGTTTGGGATTGGTTTGGATTGGTTTGGATTGGTTTGGATTGGTTTGGATTGGTTTGGATTGGTTTGGATTGGTTTGGATTGGTTTGGATTGGTTTGGATTGGATTTGGATTGGTTTGGATTGGTTTGGATTGGTTGGTTTGGTTGGTTGGATTGGTTTGGATTGGTTTGGTTGGTTTGGATTGGATTTGGTTGGTTTGGATTGGTTTGGTTGGTTTGGATTGGTTTGGATTGGTTTGGATTGGTTTGGTTGGTTTGGATTGGTTTGGTTGGTTTGGATTGGTTTGGATTGGTTTGGTTGGTTTGGATTGGTTTGGTTGGTTTGGATTGGTTTGGATTGGTTTGGATTGGTTTGGATTGGTTTGGTTGGTTTGGATTGGTTTGGATTGGTTTGGATTGGTTTGGTTGGTTTGGATTGGTTTGGGATTGGTTTGGATTGGTTTGGATTGGTTTGGGATTGGTTTGGATTGGTTTGGTTGGTTTGGATTGGTTTGGATTGGTTTGGGATTGGTTTGGATTGGATTGGATTGGTTTGGGATTGGATTTGGATTGGTTTGGATTGGTTTGGTTGGTTTGGATTGGTTTGGATTGGTTGGTTGGTTTGGTTGGTTTGGATTGGATTTGGATTGGTTTGGTTGGATTTGGATTGGTTTGGTTGGTTTGGATTGGTTTGGATTGGTTTGGATTGGTTTGGATTGGTTTGGATTGGTTTGGATTGGTTTGGTTTGGTTGGTTTGGTTTGGTTTGGTTGGTTTGGTTGGTTTGGTTGGTTTGGATTGGTTTGGATTGGTTTGGATTGGTTTGGTTGGTTTGGATTGGTTTGGATTGGTTTGGATTGGTTGGATTGGTTTGGATTGGTTTGGTTGGTTTGGATTGGTTTGGTTGGTTTGGTTGGTTTGGTTGGTTTGGATTGGTTTGGATTGGTTTGGTTGGTTTGGATTGGTTTGGATTGGTTTGGTTGGTTGGATTGGTTTGGATTGGTTTGGATTGGTTTGGATTGGTTTGGGTTGGTTTGGATTGGTTTGGATTGGTTTGGATTGGTTTGGTTGGTTTGGATTGGTTTGGTTGGTTTGGATTGGATTTGGTTTGGTTTGGATTGGTTTGGATTGGTTTGGATTGGTTTGGTTGGTTTGGGATTGGTTTGGATTGGTTTGGATTGGTTTGGATTGGTTTGGTTGGTTTGGATTGGTTTGGATTGGTTTGGATTGGTTTGGTTGGTTTGGATTGGTTTGGTTGGTTTGGTTGGTTTGGATTGGTTTGGTTGGTTTGGTTGGTTTGGATTGGTTTGGTTGGTTTGGTTGGTTGGATTGGTTTGGTTGGTTTGGATTGGTTTGGATTGGTTTGGTTGGTTTGGTTGGTTTGGTTGGTTTGGATTGGTTTGGTTGGTTTGGATTGGTTTGGATTGGTTTGGATTGGTTTGGATTGGTTTGGATTGGTTTGGATTGGTTTGGTTGGTTTGGATTGGTTTGGATTGGTTTGGATTGGATTTGGTTGGTTTGGATTGGTTTGGATTGGTTTGGGATTGGTTTGGATTGGTTTGGATTGGTTTGGATTGGTTTGGTTGGTTTGGATTGGTTTGGATTGGTTTGGATTTGGATTGGTTGGATTGGTTTGGATTGGTTTGGATTGGTTTGGATTGGTTTGGATTGGTTTGGATTGGTTGGATTGGTTTGGATTGGTTTGGATTGGTTTGGATTGGTTTGGTTGGTTTGGTTGGTTGGTTGGTTTGGTTGGTTTGGATTGGTTGGATTGGTTTGGTTGGTTGGTTGGTTGGATTGGTTTGGATTGGTTTGGATTGGTTTGGATTGGTTTGGATTGGTTGGATTGGTTTGGATTGGTTTGGATTGGTTTGGATTGGTTTGGATTGGTTTGGTTGGTTTGGTTGGTTTGGTTGGTTTGGATTGGTTTGGATTGGTTTGGGATTGGTTTGGATTGGTTTGGATTGGTTTGGTTGGTTTGGATTGGTTTGATTGGTTTGGATTGGTTTGGATTGGTTTGGATTGGTTTGGATTGGTTTGGATTGGATTGGGATTGGTTTGGATTGGTTTGGATTGGTTTGGATTGGATTTGGATTGGTTTGGATTGGATTTGGATTGGATTTGGATTGGTTTGGATTGGAACCACCGTTATTGATGCAGTTATTGAAGAATAAACAAGTTGTGTGACTCCTGCTTAGTATTTGTTTATATTTCAAGTAGTCTCGTTGTTGTCGTGGGTTTCAAGTAAGCTACGAACTTCATATAGTCAAGGTCTGCGGAGGCAGTTATTGCAGAATAAGTAAGTAATTGTTAAGAATATACAAGGACGTTATTGAAGAATTAATAAGTTGTTTAACCACCTTTTAGTATGTGATTCCATTCCAAGTAGTTCTTGTTGTTGTCATGGGTTTCAGGTAGTCTACGAGCTCCATAGAGTAAAGGTCTTCTTATCAACCAGCGTTACGCAGGCAGTTATTCAAGAATTAACAAGCTGTGCGATTCCTTCTTGGTAAATATTTTCATTCCAAGTAGTTCTTGTTGTCATGGGTTCCACATAGCCTAGTGGACTCCATAGAGTCAAGGTCTGCTGATCTACCTCCGAAATTGATGCGTTCATTGAAGAATAAACACATTGTGAGACCCCATCTTTGTATATGATTCCACTTCAAGTAGTTCTTGTTGATGTTATAGGTCCAAGGTAGTCTATGAAATTCATAGAATCAAGGTCGGTGGATCAACCTCTGTAATGAAGGCAGTTATTGAACATTAAACACTTTGTGTGACCCCTTCTTGGTATATGTTTGCATTTCATGTAGTGCTGGTTGTTGTCATGGGTTCAGTGTAGTCTACGAACTCCGTAGAGTCACGGTATGCAGATCAACCTCTACAATGGAGGCAGATGCTTAGGAATAGACAAGTTGTATGACCACGTCTTCAATCATATAGCATTCCGAGTAGTTTCTATTGTTGTAATTGGTTCCAGGTAGTGAAAGAAATTTCTTTGGTTTATGTCTTCATTGAAGAGGTTTGCAGCCCTGGGCTGGCTCACCTTTTAGTCAACGAACTTCACAGAGAGATCTGCTGATAAATCTCCGTAATGGAGCCATTAATTTAGGAAATAACAAGTTGTGCAACCTCATCTGAGTGAATGAGGTAATTGATATACGTTTGCATTCCAAGTAGTTGATCTAGGCAGTTATTGAAGAATGAACAAGTTGTGTAACCTCATATTGATACATTTGGATTCCAAGTAGTTCTTGTTGTCATGAGTTCTAGATAGTATACAAACTTTGTTTAATCCTTGGAAATGTAAAATGTGAATAAATTGAAACGAGATAACCTCAAGCCGGGATCGTATGTGAGGAAGAAAATATCACAAAGATCATGTACCATATTTTAAACGTGTTGAAGACTTTTTAGTTACTCGAAAGTCTTACTCCAGAGATTTCCAGGATGACCATTAACATATGTTAAGATCGCATTTAGATCTATAAACACATGCAATGTAGGCGTTTTATTCTATGTACCACAAAGGGCATATACCGCTTTTGAAACCGGCTGAAGGATATCTGGTTACGCGTGGAGATCATAATGCCTTTTCCAGGGTTTTCTTGGATGACCATGAACACATGCAATGCAGGCGTTCTATTCTATGTACCACAAAGAGCATATACGAATTTTGAAACAGGCCAAAGGATCTCTGGTTACGCATGCAGATCTTAAGACCTTTTCTGGGATTTTCTTGGATGACCATGTACATATGCAATTAACGCATTCGATCCTATGTATCACAAAACACAGGTCCAAGCTCAAGGAAGTTCTTGAAAAAATGTGAATACTTGAAAATGACGGTTAACGACTTACTGTGCGTCATCATGGATCTGCACCACTTACGACTTCTTGATTTCTTGGCTCACCAAGAACATCTAAAGGCCTCAGCACTCAAACATTTTGATGACCAAGATAAAGAAAACAATTTAAAGGACTCTAATACCAAAATTGGTAAAAAACACATCTTAAGACTAAAAGTAAATTAAATACCAAACTTTGCTTTCCTTAAAGATTGCTAATTTTCCAAGAACTCTCTTTTTAAGCACAAAATTCGAAATAATGCTCCCTCTTTTGACGCTCTGATTCAATTAACGCTCCCCCGTTTTGGGCGCAAAAAGAGGTTTTGCAGTAACGATGACATTTCTTGGTAGGTACCGAGGATCGTTCATAGTCTATGAAACTGGAACCACGAAAAATCCGGCAGTTTCATATTAATTGTTGCTAAGAAAATTTTCTAGTTTGCCTGTTTCAGATGAAAAGCAATTGTGGCTGCTTTGCTTCCCTTTTTCGAATCTACGATAACAAATATAACACAATACGGTAATCCGAACTAAGTACTAAACCGTCAACATACCTTAAATTACGATTTTGTTCTAATCAAAATACCGATTAGTAGTAATTAAAATTATAATATCATTGATAATAATGCTGTTTATGTGATGCGTGCGTGCTTTCGTTGCGACATGATACGGAGAACTGATTCATTTGAATCGGATTCCATTTGACGGCACGAAATAATATCTTACCACCTCCATAAATGGACTTCAACGTCACGTGGGAAATACACCTGACTGAAGCGGCCGCAGTGTAATCAATGCAGAAGTAAACGACCCTGTTATCTTTTAAAGTGATATTTTGAGAAATAAATAAATCGAAAGATTAATCACTGCGAACAATTCCCAACTTTTTATCTGATTCAAGATAAGTTGAACAACACGACCCATGCGATTGTTCCAACTGATGGCGTGATTTCATAAGTTGGATTCATCTCCAACTGTCCGACATGAACTCTCCTGTTTACTTTGTTTAACCTCTCGTAACTAGTTATCGCGGCATTTGGCTTGCCGGTGATAAGATACGTACGTTGGCGTGGCTCAACACTCCACCCAGCCAACGTGCTTTCATCGGAATGATGAATTCAGTCAACTAAACATGGTAGCACTCAACATAACAGCAGCACTTCTCCTGCTTTTGGTGGCCTCTTCCGAAGGAGCCAGAATTCTTGGCGTACTGCCTCCAGGTGGGAAATCTCATTTCTACATCGGGGCTGGTTACATGAAAGCCTTGGCCGAAGCAGGGCACGATGTCACTGTGATCAGTTCCTTTCCGCTGAAGAACCCGCCCAAAAACTACCGGGACATTGAGCTAACCGTAGATCAGACCGAAGAAGAGTACGATGAGAACATGTTGGATTACAAAAGCTCGAACTGGTTCACCGCGCCCTTCCACATGTTGTACTTTTTGTATGAAATGTTCCCTGATGGGATGTGCGGGTTCGTCCTGAATCATCCGAATGTGGTGAAGCTGCTCAACTCGGATGAGAAGTTCGATGTAGTGCTTGTGCAGACATTTATAACTGAAGCATTGTATGGTTTTGCACAGCACTTCGATGCTCCACTGATTTCGTTTTCAACTTTAGGAAGTTCCTTGTGGACCGACAATCTTGTGGGAACTTCAGCGACACCATCATATGCGGCACATTTCTTACTTAGCTACACAGACAACATGTCCTTCTGGCAGCGGTTCTATAACACGATCATAACCGCTTACGATAAATTGTACTATGAGTGGCGGTATCTTCCCGTACAGAAGAAGCTGTACGACGCTGCATTTCCCAATGCCAAGTTGACTTTCGAGCAGCAGATGAAGAATGTGTCTTTAGTTTTCCTAAATACACATTTCAGCTTGGGCAATCCAAGGTCGTATCCGCCAAATATGATTGATGCTGGAGGAATCCAAATTCAAGAGACGAAACCTTTGCCTCAGGTGAGTTTCCGGTTAATAGTTTACGCATACATAAGTCTTAGATGAGTTATTGTTTTAGGATCTTCAAAAATATTTAGACGATGCGAAAGATGGGGTCATTTACTTTTGCATGGGATCTAACATAAAATCGACTCACCTTCCGGAAGAGAAACGGAATGCTTTTCTGAAGGCTTTCTCCAAACTCAAACAACGCGTTGTGTGGAAGTTTGAGGACGAAACCATGCTTAACCAACCGCCCAACTTGATGGTCAGGGCTTGGTTGCCACAGAATGATATTCTCGCCCATCCCAACGTCAAGCTGTTCATCACTCACGGAGGTCTTCTCAGCACGACGGAAGCGCTGTACCACGGCATCCCTTTGATAGGCATTCCGATTTTCGGTGATCAACCGATGAACGTCGAGAAGGCCGTTCGGGGAGGGTATGCCGTGCTGCTGGACTATCCGGATATTACCGAACAAACCGTCGAGGAGGCAATCAGTACCGTGCTGGATGATCCGTCCTATTCGAGAAATGCAAAGTTAGTGTCCGACCGGTTCCGTGACAAACCGATGTCTCCGAAGGAAACGGCCGTGTACTGGACCGAGTACGTAATTCGGCATCGGGGAGCACCGCATCTGCGAACGGCGGCATTGAATCTCTCGCTGGTGCAGTACCACCTTCTGGATGTTTATGTTGCGATGTTTGTAATTGTGTTATTAGTTGCTGTTATGAACATGTACTTGGTTAAGAAAATTTTGCTGAAAGTACGTAGATCTTCGCTCAACAGGAAGAAAAAACTATTTTAAATTATTGGATTTTTATTGGATGAAATTGCAATGTGAGATTTTTGGTCGATACTTCTTGGCATACGATTGATGAGGATTTTCAAATAGATGCATTCAATTTTAGTGTTATGGTTTTACGCCCACCAAATTTGAATTGAAATAATTCTTTAAAATGTATTATTGTTAATCTACATTGAAATGAGAAAAATAAAATATATTTTCGAATAAATAAATATTTTCCTTTTGTCTTTATGCATTACAAAACAAATCTCGTACGTTAATTAAAACACGTAAAAAAATATTAAAATAGCAAGTTGTTATCGATAACAACACACTGAAGAAGTCCTCAAGTGGAGGACGAAATGCGTATCTGTGTTGATACCAAAAAAACTAATTAGTGGAAGTAAAAGGAAGACAACAGTCGTTTAACCGTGTAACATTTTACACTTTCCAGAGCGTGTTCTAAAATAATTATTCATTATGGCCCTTAATGTTGTTTGCTTCATAAAAAATATTTTTAGTTCAAATAGATAGATAGAACTGCAAGTCGCAAGTTGCGATGAATTACAATCCCGCAACTTCGACGTCGTGCGCTGCAAAAGTAAATATCATAAAGTAAGTGTTTACAAAAATATTTGGAAACGCCATAAGCGTATTCACAACTATCATAGACAAATGATTAAACGCGTTGAATACTTGCCATTTGATAGTTGAGTCGGCAGTGACCTGTCAAGGCCTTGACTAAGACACTACAATTCTGTTTGGACAGATTAGCTGAATAGTTTGCTACTACCAGAGATTAACAGACAGCAGAAGAGTTAATCGAAAGCTTCACCCAACACATAGATATTGGGATAGTTGACTCAGGATTAATAAAGTCAAGTGATGCAAAAAAGGTGTTAATAATTATCAAAATTCTCAATTTGAGAATTCTAACTTCGACCTTATGTGAATTGGCAGTTTTTGAACAGATGTATATTACATTGCCCATAATGTGTCGCTGTAGTGCCGATTCACTCCACACATAGCGGCAAATATTTCCGCTTGAAAGACAGCGCAGTGTCTACCTAGTGAGTTGGACTGTTCCAATCTCAGCTCACGCAAATAGACACCTGCACCTGCTCTACCTTGGAGGCAAAAAAAACAATGCTGCCCGACATGCTTCTCTCCAAATAGCCAATTGACCACTCATCCCCGAGGGGAATTTTGTTGAAAATGCTCTATAGAGAAAACTACTAAGGCACACTAAGGCACAGATGACTTGGAACAAGTACAGTTTTGTCCCATTTAACCATAAGCGTTAAAAACGAAATGTATGTGAATTGCAATTTACAGAATTCTTTTCCATGAAACCGAGTATTCATGCCCGGCAAGTACAATAAAATGCTTCTTGTTTGAGATGTACGTGTATTGGGGCCACATCGAAGAGAACTTCGAGAGCAGTTGTGAGAGTCGAAGAGAACGCACAAGTTATTGCATTTTGGCACATACTTTGAAGATTTAGTCTGAATTGTCCTAACTGTCACTACACAAGATTAGTCACCACACCATAAGCACCCAAAATAGGTCGTATAGCTGTTCTCTTTTTCTAAGGAAAACTGTCTGCCGTTATAAGTACAAAAAACAATAGTAAAAGATTCTGCGTCGAATACAACTTGTTGCAATTAAATCGGTTGAAGATAAGTGCCTGACGGGGAAAGGTCAAGCAACCAAAAGTACGGATAAGATGGAATGTTTTGGCTTAATCAGCTTGCATTTTAAGTATTTTTTTGTATGGCTGGAGCGCGAAAGTGAACTTTGAAGTTCCGTTAAGGTGCTTGGAACTGAATGTGAACCAAGAGTGAACCAATTGGTTCGGTTAGGAACAAATTTAAGTAAAATGTGAACTTTTCGTTGCTTAGAAAACCATTATGCTGAAACCCATCTGGCCGAAAGCCAGTTGGTCGAACGTGTCATCCGGCCGAATAGGCAGGGATGAAATCCAAAAGAGAAAAAAAAGACAATAAAAACCCAACTTAATTCACCGAAAAGTGATACTGCCTTCCTCGCATTTAGCCAAGACACCAACCTTAGATGGTTCAATCGAAGGTTCAATGAACCATTTTCTTAATAACTTTTGAGGGCTTACCACCTTTCGAACTTGTTGCAAGAAAATCGGTTGGAGTTACTATATGAATAGTTGTCTATTGTTTTACTTAGCTTATGTGCGCACACACACATCCATAATAAATTTCTTTTAAAAAGCTGCAAACGCGGGGAGCATTAGCTCTGATGATGCATTTCAACTTGTTCTACACAGCTGTGCATGCCCCAACACAAAATGAGCGAGAATCATAACTTCTATGTGGGGGCTGAATATCCGATTTTGTTTTTTCGCACTTGTATACAAGTTTGATAAATTTGTTATCATGGCTTGTTATGATTCGAAACAGTTTTTGCCTTTCTTTTGTCGATTTTCGTTATCTATGGAGAATGATTTCTGCAAACCCTCCGAATTGGTCTTTGGGCCTAATAGGTCATTTGGCTGAAAAGGTCATTTCCCACTTCTCACTGTGAAAAGTGAGGAGTGCAAAGTGAGAAGGTAGACATCTCACTACTCACTTTTTACAGTGATAAGTGAGAAATGAGGAGTAAAAAGTTAGATGTCTTTTCATTTCTCACTACTCACTGTATGAAGTGAGGATGAGAGGTGAGCCGTCTCACTTTTCACTCCTCATTTCTAACTTCTCATCGTGAAAATAGAGAAGTGAGAAGTGAATAGTGATACGTCCCACTTCTCACTTCGCACTAATCACTTCTTATAGTGGGAAGTAAGAAATAAGGAGTGATAAGTGAGACGTGTCACTCATCATTTCTCAATTCTTACTGTGAAAATAGAGTAACGCGAAGTGGCTAGTGAGACGTCTCTTTTCTCACTTCACACTTCTCACTTTTCACAGTGGTAGGTAAAAAATTAGGAGGGAGAAGTGGGTAGAGTCTTGCTACTCTTTTCTCACTACTCTCTTCTCAATTCTTATCTCTCACTTCTCACTATGAAAAGTGAGTAGTGCGAAGGAGAGCGGGTCATTTGGTATGAAAACCGTTTGGCATAACGGATAATAGTATTAAAAAGACATAGTCCTTTCGGAGACAGCATCCATTAACCGAGTATGAAAAATGATAAATGTTATCTCTTCATGGAAAATAAATCATCCTTCGGGATGCGTTTGTCCGGGTTAATGCAATGGTGGATGTGATCCCTTCCTTAAAAGTAGGCAATGGTGGATGTGATCCCTTCTTTAATAGTAGAAGCTTGCTTAGATTAAGGCAAATGTGATTGTGATCCCTTCTTTCAAAATAAGCGCTTGTTCGGATTAAGGCTTTCTCGCGGTTAGGCAATGGTGCATGTGATTCCTTCTTTGAAAGAAGGCGTATTCCAGAATTGAGACAATCATGGATTTAATCCATTCTTCAAAAGTTGGTGTCTAGAATAAGGCAAAGGGAATCAAGATTCTTTTTCTGGATGCATGCGTTTTTCAGGAATAAGCCCAACTATGTGAAAAAATACATTAAATAACCCTTTTCCTTTAACAGTTCCAAATTATGCCAAATGTCCGTTATGTCAAATGACCCAGACCAAGTGCGAAGTCAGAAGTTGGACATCTCATTACTCCCTTTACACTACTCACTTTTCACAGTGAGAAGTATGAAATAAGGAGTGAGACGTCTCACTTCTCACTCCTTGTATCTTATTTATCACTTCTCATTGTTTAAACTGAGAAAAGCAAATTGAGAATGGTCACATCTCTTTCCTCACTCATCACTTCTTATTTCTAATTTTTCACAGTGAGAAGTGAGATGTGGGAATGACCTTTTCGGCCAAATGACTTTTTCGGCCAAATGACATATTCGGTCCAATAGCCTATTCGGCCAAATGACCCTTTGGGCTATATTACTCTTACGGTCAAATGACTTCCGGCCTAATGGTCTGCTTGGCCAAATTACTTGTTTACTTGTTTTTGTCTAGAGCAAATACATTTTGACATGACATTGAGAAGGCAGAAATTTGCCCAACGTCCATTATGCCTAACCGACATTATGCTTTACGTCGCTTACCGTCATCGGGGGTCACACAATGGGTCAAATGGGGATGAGAATGGGCCACTGTTTCAACTACTTGGAATGTTTGTAGAATAGATTGAATGTATCTGAGGGCAAGAAGACTAAAATATAAGAGACCATTTTAAACGATGACCCATTTTCACCCCCCAAACCCATTGTTACCACCGATTGCGGTATGCCTAACGTCGCGGACTCGTTTAGTACTATTACATTTAAATCAATTCGAGTCAAGTAGGTACATGACACAGAAGGCGGCGTTATAGTTGAGGATGAAATATGTATCTGTAAAGATTACAATGTGGTGGAACAGGCGAATGAGGAAGGATTTCCCGTCGAATGCAGTTTGGTCGGGGTTCAGCCAAACCGCACCAAGCGGCTTTTCGACTGACTTGTGATATTTTGTTCGTTCAAGGACAACGGAAATTGTTTCATATCCATTTAAGCATACATTTTCAGTAGGATATCCTAAGTTATGGGGTTGAGGGATATCCAATACGATTTGCAATCAATTAAATCTGATAGGGTAAAAGTTCCGATAGTCGTGGGTGTTCCTATAGTTGCGGTAGTGCTGTTTTTACACAATCTACGTATTTAACGCAGCAACCCATATAGTCTATCAATTTGTTGACCTGTCATTACACGAAATACAGGAAAAGAGGTTGAGAATTGCATCAAAATTGGTAAAGTATCACTAAAATACCATTTCCTTTTCTCTGCTTTGCACCAATAGTTGCGGTAGTGTTCCTATAGTTGCGAGTCCCATATGAAAACAATGGGATTCGCAACTAGAGGAACACGAATTAAAAAATACCGCAACTATTGGAACACTGCACCAATAATTGGAGGTACCATTTTAGGTAACAATGATGGATGCTGCTGCAATCAGAACCCCTTTCGGATCAAATATAATTAATATTCTTTCATGTGCACCCTTGAGGTAAGTGAAATGAAGTATAGGCTTGGTGCGAACCAACAAATAGTGGTGGAACGTGCTTAGTTCCTCCACTATTGGGTCTTTTACCCTAAACAAAAGCAGAAAAATCCCCGCTGGCTGGCTGAACCCCGACCATTTGTTCTGAGGAAATCAGTGAAGAATAAGTACCTAAAAAAATGAGTGAGAATGTTTTACGGATTTTTCGTGTAAAAAATGTGTTTTGGTCATAACATCGAAGCCCATACTCCGATTCGGCCAATTTTGAATAGGAAACATTGGGACAGGATTCCGCGACGAATGTTCTCGGATGCCCGTTACTCTAATAGGAGCGCAACATTATTTCATTTTCGGAAGTTCTGAAGGGTATATTTTCAACAGCAAAATGGACACAAATTAAGCATAATGATCAGACCATAATAATAAATGTTTTGCAATTCCTGTTCATAATACCTGGCTTACAGTTCGTCATTGAATGATAAAATGGCCTACTTTTCCATACCAACGGAATGGGTGCTTTAATGGCCTTTATGTAACTCAAATGGGTTGCATAATAGTAGTTTGTGCAACAAGTTGCAAAAAGATGATTTTTTCAGCTCAAGTTGTACGTTTATCCAACGAGTTGCACATGCTATTTTTTGCAATAACGAAAAATGGACTTTAATTTGGTAGATTTGTACCAACATTGTACAGTCTAATTTATTCCACATGATCATTCTTTCAAAAAAATATGTTGCAGCAGAAAACAATCAGATTCCATGTTACCGTGCCACAATGCATAGTTCGATAAGCTGTGAAGAGATTTAGATATACTTTTTTAATTTTTTATGTCATGATCATAAAACTATTCAATTTATTACGTGACGCAGAGAATACACTATTTGAACACTTGCCTAAGCTAATTCAGCAGAATGGTGAGTAATGTGAGTCAAAATGTGAGTCATGTAACTACTGTTCTGATGTTGGTTTTTCATTATAGCACCCAAATGAGTGCTATAATGAATATTCGGCAACCCATTTGAGTTGCATAATGTTCATCAAAGCACCCATTTCGTTGGTATGGAAAAGTAGGCCGTTTTATCATTCAAAGACGTACTGTAAACCAGGAATTATGATCTGGAATTGCAAAAAAATGATTATAGCACTCATTTGTGTGCTATAATGAGAAAACAACATTTCTTTATTTCTCTATTTAGTATTTTCTTCATCGGACTGTACAATTCTAATGAAGTCTGATAGAGAAAAGTCTTGTTGAGCAACTTCCCACACGGTTAGAAAAAAGTACCTAATTTTAGGTACTTTTTTCTCTTGCATCTCCCTCCCTCTTCCCTTTGTTGTCATAAAATGAAGAGCAAAACCACTCAACAAGGGCATTAAAGTGTGCAAAATAAATTGCCGAGAATCCAACAGCTGATATCTCGTTAAAAATCTCGGTGAAAGTTTAAATTACCGATTGGTCGTAAAATGACCAATGCAACCCAACTGTCAAAATTTACCGTGCCGTTCGGTGCGTTGCCGAATTGATCGGTAAAGTGCTTTGCCGAAACTCAGTAAGTATTTTTTTTATTTATTGTCAGATGAAGCAAAACAAAAATTAATATGAAATTAGAAATATTTCAGGTCGCGTTTTTGTTGTACATATTTATTGATAATGAAACTTTATAAATGGTTACAAGTAGTATGGATATGGATTTCTATTCGCTCTGGGAGCCAGTTAGACAGCATACTCTATCCCCGTTTTTACAATTTATCACTATAGGCCACATTCAAGCAAAATGAAATAATTTTCTGTGCATCTTTTCTTCTGTTTTAAAGTTAAATTCTGTACCATGCTGTAACGTTGAGGACGGGATCAGGGGGTGTTTTTGTATATAGATTCTTGATTTATCCAATGATTTTCAACTTGTTTGTTTTGGGGGGGAAGCAATTTCCATCGATTATGGTGCATCTGTTGCATCTTTGGTGTGAAGTACAGCTGAAGCTAAAAATAATACAAATATAAAATTCATTACTTTCAACACCGAAGTCAACATAAATTTTAGTATGAATATTGAGCGTGTACGGAGAAGAAATTCAAGTCTGAATAAATGCTTACCAGAAAAGTTAAAGATTCGTTTTCTTTTTTCTTTGTTTCATGCTGCTTCACGTGTTTTAACAGGGACAGAGCACGCTATAGGTTTTATACATTTGACAGATGTGTTTGCCGAAATTCAGCTAAATTCCCTACTACCGATCACTATGACAAACTTGACTGCCGAGTTTCAGTAAATTGTGTAAACGTCATATATATTAACGAAATATCAGTTATTAAAAGCTTTTACAGTCATATTCGTCAATTTATTTTACCGAGAAAAAAATTGTCGATTAAGTGTGTGGGAACCCAACGTTGAGTAATCTCATGTTTACAAAAGTTGTGTTAAACTTATCCAACTTTTGGTTAGTTTATATTTAAAATTTAGTATATTTTATTTAATATTAAGTGAATTTTATTTAATTTCAAGGAAAAGTTACTTGATTTTGGGGTCCCACACTGAACCCCCGATTTGAGTGAAAAGTACATAATATAAGGTACTTTTTTCTAACTGTGCATACTCAATATGGCATAGAAGCTCCACATCTTTTCAACGTCATTACAAGACAAAAAATAAAAACAATACAAAACGTTTGGCATACGGAATACAAACATTCACTTATCATTAATAAAATATTAATCCTAGGAAGTCTATGTAGTTCATCTGATACATCGCAGCTCTCGTCTCATCCCGTCATTGGTGAAGTCCGTGGCAAATAAAAAAAAAACAAACAAAATTCTCCGCTATTCACTCATCTTCTGGCCCATGCACAATGGTCGGGCTACCAAAACATAATTTCGCAGATTGTATATTTTTTTTGATTAAAAAGTAAATAAACTATATTTTCATGTGCACTGATTCAAAATTAATTTGAAAATGGTTTTCATTGTTGTTAGAGCTTAGCTTAGACTGACTGTATATATCAATGGTTGCTACTCCGGGATTGATCAGAACTGGTGCAAATTGCACTTCGATCCAAGTGAATAGTGGTTGGGATTTACCTGGGTGCTGCGGATAGAGCCGCTTTTCTGCTCTCAAGCGAGTAGCGGGATATTTTGAAATCAATCCCATGAGTAGAATAATTTTGCAGTTCTCCGGCTGTCAAACATTTCCCGCTCTTCCAATTTCTCTTTCCATGCTACATGAATGCGCACAACTGCGCGAGACTCTACATGACTTTACGATGGTTTACATACAATCCTGCTCCAATCAGCTGCTGAATCTTGTGAAATCTCGTAACGAGTGCTTTTTAGTTGCATTCATACTAATTATCCACTCGAAATATAATGTGAATATATTTGTTACAAAGAATGCAAAACTCAAACTAAGTTTATTTATATTTTTTCCCCAAATAGTAACAATACTTCTCAATATAAGATCTAAAACGAACATAACCACAATCTTCAATGTTTGGCTCCGGCACAATAGAAAATTTTGGCTTCAGTTTGACAACCAAATCGATTCTATCCGCACCACCCAGGGATTTACCATCTATTCTCGAAGTGCACGTTTCAGCAGCTCACAAATATTGATCAATAGCGGCGCCGGCCAAGCCCTTTCAGTCAGTTGGGAAAGGGAGGGAATGTTAGTGTGTGGTTATTGTTGCTACTGAAGACCGAGAATACCTCTGCATCTCCACAATAACCACGGGAAGGATGTTGTGTTAGTTGGGTGGGGTAATCAGTAACATAGATCGGGATTCACCATGGAAAGTGATGTGACCTATGAAACTTATATACAACAGTTTTAGCATTTCTTTATCTGGTTCAATTGTTCATCCTTCGCGAAAATGAACAATCAATCGCTCAAAGTGAGCGATTGTCCTTTGAATTTTGGATTAAGCGCCTGTTTCATCATTTCTTTAACGGTCTAGTATTAGCCTGGAAATACCTGTCGTTTACCTATATGAAAATTTGGGGCATAATATGAAAATAATTATAAATTATATTCTTTATATCTACTTTTGAAAAAATATGAAATCATTCATAAATTGTATGAGAATTGGAATGCGAAAGTATCACGTGAAAGAAAAAGTTTGTGAATTACGACACACGAAAATGGTCTTCATTGTTGTAAGAGACCTAGTGAAAAATGTGGAAAACGATGAATTCCATAAAATGCGTTAAGAACACATATCTACGCCGTATGATAAGTTCTATTTTATTAGCTACATTAATAGTCATACTAAAACCTTCCTATGGCACATTTTACATTGATAAAAAATGCTTTTGATGTTTTTAGCCACTAGATTGAAAATTTCTGAAGTTTGACGATTTGGCATTGAAAAAAGTCTTTTATCGCCGCTACTTTACGTTTCAGAATACCATCAGACCTTTCAGGGGGCGTCGAGAAAGTTTGCATATATTTGCAGACATTTGTCTAATTCAAGGTAATTTTTTATAAGAAAAGTCGAAAAGAGCACTGATAGATGGATATGTCCCACCATTTACGTTTATTTGTATTCAATACTAAAATCCCCGCCTCGTAAAAAAACTTATTGCGAATCGGATGAGTATAAGTTCCAAAAATGTGTTTTTCCTATATACTTTAAGAAATTTATTTTGAACATATTTTTTAAACACGTTGACCCATTAGGGTCACATCTTCTTTTGGGAGCAAATCGATTGAGGCAATTTTTATGCTCATTTGTACATACACACTCACATGGGAACAAAACTACGTAATGATTAATTATTTTAGAGCGTCTTAGGGGAAATGCTACAAGGTTAAAAGACTATTATTCTTCCATTTACTTCCACTATTAACTACGTACATTAATACACAGAGTATACAATACATACACACATACAGACATTCATTCATTTCTTTTTTTTAGTTAACATCTAAACAGATAACGCTGAATCAACAATTTGACGCCACAATGCACGGTTCGAGGCCGCATCTCTCCATCCTAGGATACGCCCCACGCTCGCCAAGTCATTTTGCACCTGGTCTGCCCATCTCGCTCGCTGCGCTCCACGCCGTCTCGTACCTGCCGGATCGGAAGCGAACACCATCTTTGCAGGGTTGCTGTCCGGCATTCTTGCAACATGTCCTGCCCATCGTACCCTTCCGGCTTTAGCTACCTTCTGGATACTGGGTTCGCCGTAGAGTTGGGCGAGCTCATGGTTCGTTCTTCGCCGCCACACACCGTCTTCTTGCACACCGCCAAAGATGGTCCTAAGCACCCGTCTCTCGAATACTCCGAGTGCTTGCAAGTCCTCCTCGAGCATTGTCGATGTTTCATGTCCGTAGAGGTCAACCGGTCTTATAAGCGTCTTGTACATGACACATTTGGTGCGGTGGCTAATCTTTTTCGACCGCAGTTTTTTTTCTGGAGCCCGTAGTAGGCCCGACTTCCACAGATGATGCGCCTTCGTATTTCACGACTAACGATGTTGTCAGCCGTTAGCAAGGATCCGAGGTAGACGAATTCCTCGACCACCTCGAAGGTATCCCCGTCTATCGTAACACTGCTTCCCAGGCGGGCCCGGTCGCGCTCGGTTCCGCCCACAAGCATGTAAGTACCTTGTCTTTGACGTATTCACTACCAGTCCAACTTTTGTTGCTTCACGTTTCAAGCGTGTGAACAGTTCTGCAACATTTGCAAATGTTCGGCCGACAATGTCCATGTCATTCGCGAAGCAAATAAATTGACTGGATCTGTTGAAAATCGTACCCCGGCTGTTACACCCGGCTCTCCGCATGACACCTTCTAGCGCAATGTTGAACAACAGGCACGAAAGTCCATCACCTTGTCTTAGTCCCCGGCGCGATTCAAACGAACTGGAGTGTTCGCCCGAAATCTTCACACAGTTTTGCACACCGTCCACACCGTCTTTGATCAGTCTGGTAAGCTTCCCAGGGAAGCTGTTCTCGTCCATAATTTTCCATAGCTCTACGCGGTCTATACTGTTGTATGCCGCCTTGAAATCAACGAACAGGTGGTGCGTTGGGACCTGGTATTCACGGCATTTTCGAAGGATTTGCCTTACAGTAAAGATCTGGTCCGTTGTCGAGCGGCCGTCAACGAAGCCGGCTTGATAACTTCACACGAACTCGTTCACTAATGGTGACAGACGACGGAAGATGATCTGATATATCACTTTGTAGGCGGTATTACGGATGGTGATCGCTCGAAAGTTCTCACACTCCAGTTTGTCGCCTTTCTTGTAGATGGGGCATATAACCCCTTCCTTCCACTTCTCCGGTAGCTGTTCGGTTTCCCAGATTCTGACTATCAGTTTGTGCAGGCAAGTGGCCAGCTTTTCCGGGCCCATCTTGATGAGCTCAGCTCCGAAACCATCCTTACCAGCTGCTTTATTGGTCTTTAGCTGTTGAATGGCATCCTTAACTTCCCTCAAGGTGGGGGCTGGTTGGCTTCCATCGTCCGCAGAGCTGACGTAGTCATCTCCTCCGCTGCTTTGGCTTTCACTGCCTGTACTCTCAGCGCCATTCAGATGTTCCTCGTAGTGCTGCTTCCACCTTTCGATCACCACACGTTCGTCCGTCAAGATGCTACCATCCTTATCCCGGCACATTTCGGCTCGCGGCACAAAGCCTTTGCGGGATGCGTTGAGCTTCTGATAGAACTTGCGTGTATCTTGAGAACGGCACAGCTGTTCCATCTCCTCGCACTCCGCTTCTTCCAGGCGGCGTTTCACCATTGATCCCTTCCAACAAACCTCCTGCAGCACTACGATGCCGAATCCACGGTCCTTGAGCACATCGGCGAGTATGCGTGTGCTCCCGATGAAGTTGAGAGATTTGCAGTTCCACGAACCGAGTTTCCAATCGCTAGTCCTTTTCGTTGCAGTGGTCTTCGCCGATGGTTCCGGTCCGTACTCTCTTGTTGATTGTTCGTTGCTTATGATTTTTTAAAGGCTAGCTTGCAGACAGCAAACCTCCTAAAAACCAAACCCCCTAAATTTCCGGAGGACCATTCCTCATTATTTCCGGTGGACCATGGTGCACAGTTTCACTTAGAGTCCCTCGCTGGCACTCGGACGATGATCAGCCGCCCCTAACATGGAGAACAGACGCTGTTGTGAGCCGATCCTGACATGGAGAACAGACGCTTAATAAGATTTGCACCTCCGGAGAGGAGCAACCCCCCCTTCCCTGTCAGCATACGACCATAGTTCCCACCGGGGTTGGTTACCCGATCTTCCCTAAGGTTGCTCGTATCCCGGCCACCACCACGGGAGGTAGGGATAGGAGTTGCTGGGTAAGAGGCTAAAGACCGCGAGATGGGGTCTCTTTTATTCCTTCAGGTACGCGAAGTACCAACGGTACGCTTTACCCAGCATTTGCCGTGCCACATGCAGACATACTTTATCTCAATTTACCGTTTGATATTCAGGCCTTACAGGCCTTCTATCAAAAATGTGTCCCACATTTCTTCGTTGGATCTATTTAATAAAATCTTCAGTTTTAGCAATTCTTCTGTATTTTAAAGATATCCCAAAATAATTTGAAATAATTCTTTTTGTGTATCTAAAACATTTTTTTTAAAATGCCCAAAAAATTCAAAAATAAAAGAGAACAAAAAAACTTCCTTGAATTTAATTTTTTGGTAGGCAGAGCCCCAATATCCCCTACAATAGGCTAAATATTACTTTAAAACATTTTATTCCGTCTATATGTGGTCCAGATAAGATAATCAAGCAAATCTAATTTTGGTCAAATTTCGTAATTTTCATTGTGCCATGTCGACTATTGAAGTCGAAGAGTTCGAAAAATTTGTTGAAGCTCCATGACATAAACCTGATTGGGTCATGTAATTCTTTAATCTTTATTCTTTATTTAGTATTTTCTTCAACAGACTGTACAGTCTTAATGAAGTCTGATGGAGAAAAGCCATGTTGAGCGACTTCCCATGTAGCTAACTCAATATGGCATAAAAACTCCACATCATTACAAGACAAAAACTAAAAACAATACAAAACATTTGGCGTACGGAATACAAACATTCACTTATCATAATAAAATATTCATCCTAGGAAGTCCATGTAGTTCTCGTCTCGTTCCGTCATTGATGAAGTCCGTAGCCATGGGCGTTGCCAGGATTTCGAGAAGGGGGGGGGGCAACTTTTTTGGTCTTCTAAATCGTAGTTTTATAGTAGTTTTATAAAAACACATGAAACCAAATCCAAACCAAATCTAAACAATAATGGATTAAAAAATGCGTAATTTATTGCTCATCAGATATTTCTAAATAAAGTGAGAAAAATATTAACGAACTTATTATTCAGAAAGAATATAAAATCGGCTATAACAATTATTATAAAAATCCTGCATTCTCCCATATGTTTGAGAAAACTAGAACCATACATCTAAATTTCTAAACAAATCCTCTCTGACATAATATTTATTATAAAATAGGCAGAAAAATCAATATGCAAGCTTTCTCCAGGAATTCCTTCGACAATTGCTCCTGGCATTCTATCCAAAATTCTATCAGGGATTCTTTAGGAATGCCTCCAGCAACTTCTTCGGCCATGTCTTCAGGAATTCCACCATAAATTTTGCGGGAATTGATCCGAAAATTTCACCATTATTTACTCCAAGAAAATCTTCACGAACTTTTTTATAAGTTCTGCAGAATTCCCTGTAATAATTCAAATAATTTCGTGCTGTTTCCCATAATTTTTAAGAATAAGAATATTCCGTGGAAATTCCATTCCTGAGAATTTCACGAAAAATCTTCGAATTTCTTTCCATAAATTTCATTAAATTTTCCGTAAATTGTTTCGAATAATTTCTTGTGAAAATTTCAAAGAATTTCTCCAGGAATTCTACAGGAAATTTATACAGAAATTATACCGAAAATGAAATCAAAAATGGAATTTTCGGAGGAATTCCTAGATTAATTCGCAATGAAATCCTGAAAGAATTCCGGTGGAAACTTCAAGATTTCCACTGGGAAATCGTTCAGGAGTTTCTCCGAAAATTCCTCCTGGAATTCTTCCAGGAGTTCCACTGGCATTTTCACCAAGAATTTATCTAGGATTTCCTTCGAGAATTATTCCGGTGATTCTATCGGCAGTTCCTCTGAAAATTCTTCCGGGAATTTCGGCAGAATTGAAATTTATTTAGGCTTCTTCAGGAATTTACATAGATTTTCCACCAGAAGCTCCTCCGAGAATTTTTCTACGAGCTCCTCAGGGAATTCTCCAGGAGGTCATCTGATGATGATGATGGTTCAGCTACTAACCCCAACAAAGATTTCAGCTAGACGAGATTTGTCTATAAGATGAATTCTCTTGTTACCGAGAATGCTTCTGGTAGTTTCCCCGGGGTTCCTTTGGAAATTCTCCCGGGAGTTTCTTCAGAAATTCTTCCAGAAAATTCCTTCGAGAGTTCCTCCAGGAATTCCACCAGAAGCTATTCCAGGAAATTATTCAGGCTTTTTTCAGGAAATCATTTAGGCTTTCTTCAGAAATTAAACCTCCCGAAGTTCTTCCGATAGTTTCTCTGGGAGCTCATCCGGGAGGTTTTCTAGGAATTCTTCTAGGAGTTCCTCCTGAAATTCCTCCGGAAGTTCTTACGGGAGATCTTACAGGAGCTCGGGAATTCCTCCGGGAGATCCACCAGCAGTTTCTACGAGAATCCCTCCGGGAGTTTCACCGGTAGTTTCTCCGCGTGTTTCTCTGAAACACTGGAACTCCCGGGGGATTTTCTATAGGAATTTCCGGAGAATTTATCAGAGGAATTCTCGGAGGAACTGCCGGTAGAACTTCTGGAGGAATTAATTGAAGAAACTACAGGAAGAACTTCCGGAGGAAATCCTGGAGGAACTCCTGGAAGAACACTTAAAAGAACCTCCCGGAGGAATTCTCATAAGAACTCCCAGAGAAATTCTCCGAGGAACTTCTGGTGGAATTTGTAGATAAATGCCTAAAGAAATGCTAAATGAAGTCCTGGAAGAAAGCCTGATTGAATTCCCGAAGAAACTACTGGAATCGTCCAGGAATTCCCTGTTAAGTTCCTGGAGGTATTACCGGAGAATTTGTTGGAAAAACTCCTGGAAGAACTCCCGGAGGAACTCCCACAAGCACTTCCGGAGGAATTCCCACATGGAAGCTCTGAAATAATTCTTAGAGAAGTTCCTAAAGGAATTTCCGAAAAAATATCTGAAGGAATTTCCAGAAAAATACCAGGAGGAATTAATGCAGAAATTCGCAGATGAAATCCTGAAAGTATTCCCAGATGAATTGCTGAAGAAAATCCCTGCGGATTGTTACGAAGAAATTTCTGAACTCTTGGCAGATATCCGAATAAATTGCGAGTGAAGTCCGGAAGGAATTCTAGTACACTTCCGCGGAAAATCTTCCGGAGAAATTCCTGAAGGAATTCCTGGAGAAGTACCTGAAGAAACTCGAAAAATACCTGTAAGAAGTTCTGGGGAAATACTTGGACGAATTCCAGGAGAAATTCATGAAGATATTTCTAGAAGATTTCTTGAAGGATATTCTGAAGTAATTGCGAAAAGAATTCCAGATTGGAATGCTAGATGATTTCGCTATTGAATATTTGGAGGTATTCCCGGAAAATTTCCTGGAAGTAATCCCGGAGGAATTAAAGGAAAAGTTCCGAGAGGAATGCCCGGAGAAGTTCCTAGAAGAATTTCCGAAGGTGAAAAGTGAAATTATGGAGCTAAATCGGAGGATTTCCATCATAAATTTTTGAAGACACTTCTGGTAGAATTTTGGGAAAAAATTTCGTATGTATTCTTGACGGAACTCTCGAATACATCCTGAAGGAAGTGCCGGATTCTTCCTGAAGAGAGAATAGCCGAAGAAATATATAGAAGTAAATCTTGGAAAGGAGAAAAGAAATCTTCAAGGAATTTCCTCGTGAATTTCCTCAAAAAAAAATTAGTTGGGGTTTTCTAGATAAGGAGGAATTAAAATTACATGAGAAGGATTTTCGAACGATTTTCGAACGATTTTCAGAGGAATTTGTGAATAACTTTCCGGAGGAATTCAGAAGTTCCCAGGGGAACTTCTAGAAGTATTTCAAGGAGAATTTTTGAGCTCAAAATGTTTCGAGTTGTTTTGAACTTTCATATATCTTTTGAATTTCAATAACCTATTTCTGTATATGATTGGATCGTATAGTACAAAATGTGCGGCGAATCGATTCCTCCTAACAGTATTTTTGCAACGAATACAGTTTGTGAGCATTTCATTCTTTGCTCAAGGATTTCGATTCCAAGAAGTCTACAGCGACGGGAACAAGAAGGCGAGGTGCACAGCGGGCAAGGTGGATCGATCAGGTGGAGGACGATTTGCGGACCCTCCGCAGGCTGCGTGGTTGGCGAAGTGCAGCAATGGACCGAGCTGAATGGAGAAGACTTTTATGTGCAGCACAGGCCACTTCGGCCTTAGTCTGGTAATAAATAAATAAAAGTCTACAGTGATCTTGATATCGTGGTAAATTTAAAAGATCACACCAGGGAAGACCACGTAAAGCAAATCTGACGAATTTGTGTTGAATTGCTTCGATCCTAGTGATCCAAGTAGATTGATACGGGGTCCATACAAATGCATTCGATTCGAGTATTGACGCACGAAATTCAATGATGAAAAATTCCGAAAAATTTCTATGATGAGGGAAACTTGCACTGACTTAGCGAATGGTTGTAAAGTTTAAGATCAATGCCTCGCTACAATTTTTGGAAACGAATGACGGAATGCCATCAGAGCTGGCTGAGGAGGAATATTTGAGTTTACTAATGGCTGAATTAACTTGACGAGGAGTTATCTGCAGCTACAACTCGTGCTTAAAAAATGTCTTTTGGCAAATAGTTGCACAAACCACTTTTATTGCACAGAATAAATAATTAGAGGGTTAGTTCTTTGTTTTTGAGCAGTAGCTTAACAATTTCTGAAATCTTATTATAATGTTTTATAACATACAAATGGACGAACTGATATGACATCTAGGTGTGCGTGTAAATTTCAAATACTTGGTCACAAATCTGATCTTTTGAAAGTTTAAATCGCAAATAATGTATGTAAAAACTGATACCGTACGGTTCTTCTGCGAATGATAGGCTCAAACAAAAACAATCGCACCATCACCACTCAACTCGTAGATTAGAGACACCCAGCTGATAAGCACCGGACAAAATAGCCGAACTAAAACACAACGCTCACAATCAAACAGCACCGCCCGTGGCTATGATGGCCTCATCGCTGATACCGCGGCTACTATTTACCGTTTGCATCGCCATCAGTTACCATTCGGTGCTCCATCGTGAAGCCGAAGCTGCCAACATTTTGGGTGTTTTACCAACATGGGCCAAATCTCATTACATCATCGGGGCGGAGTATATGCGCTCGCTGGCTCTGGCAGGGCATAATGTGACCGTGGTGACACCTTTCCAGCTGGCGGATGCTCCACCGAGCTACCGCGAAATTGTGATGGATGGTATTTTGGATGCATCCGCTGGTGAGTTTTAGTTGAATATTTTCAAACTCTGATACACAGGAATATAAAAGGTTCATTATTTTCAAGGCTTGGAGAAAAACTATTTCAAATACAAGGAAGGCTCGTTCATAATGATCCTGTCGATGTTGTACAACGGCCTTGCAGACACAACATGCAATTTCGTTTTGAAACATCCTAAGGTTGCATCTTTGATGAAATCTGATCAACAGTTCGATGCGGTGATCGTGGAATCGTTTATGACAGAATCCATCTACGGATTGGCACAACACTTCAATGCACCGCTGATTGTATTCTCTACCTTGGGAAGCAATCTATGGACCAATGGACTGGTTGGTGCCTCCGCGCCATTTTCCACTGTGGCACACCTGATGCTTGGGCTTACTGATCAGATGAATTTTTGGGAAAGAATGCTTAATACGGTTGTTGGGATTTCGGAACAGATTTATTATGAAGCAGTATATCTACGAAGACAGAAGCGATTCTACGACGAAGCATTCCCTCAAGCAAGCATGAGTTTTGAACAGCAACTGAAGAATACATCATTAGTTCTGTTAAATCAACATTTTGCAATAGGCAGTGCTAGATCTTATCCACCAAATATGGTTGAAGTTGGTGGAATTCATATTCGAAAGATTCAGCCTTTACCGGAGGTATATACTGAAATTAAAATAAAAATAAATTGAAGAAGTACGAATTTGTTTTCAGGACCTCAAACAATTTCTGGATGAAGCGCCGTTCGGGGTGATATACTTCTGCATGGGATCTCACATCCAGTCGAAGCATTTCCCTAGGAACAAACGTGACATCTTCCTTAAGGTTTTCTCCAAACTGAAGCAGAAAGTTCTTTGGAAATACGAAGACAGCTCGATTCAAGACGTCCCTAGAAATGTTCTGATTCGATCATGGATGCCACAGAATGACATCCTCGCTCATCCCAACGTTAAAATGTTCATTACCCATGGGGGCCTCCTCGGAACGATGGAAGCACTGTACCACGGAAAACCAATCATCGGCATACCGATCTTCGGTGATCAGTTGATGAACGTGGAAAAGGCCGTTCGGTCCGGTTATGGGCTCCAGTTGGACTACGAGGCTATCAGTGAAACAAATGTCGAGCGAGTGATCGGAACACTTTTGTCTGATGAAACTTTCGCAAACAAGGCCCGCCAAATCTCCAACTGGTTTCACGATAAGCCGATGACGGCAGCCGAAGCAGCTGTCTTTTGGACAGAGTATGTGATAAGGCATCGAGGAGCGGTTCAGCTGCGTTCACCAGCGACGGATTTGATGCCGTGGCAGTATTATTTGCTGGATGTGGGCTTCGCTTTATTGGGGCTTGGACTGATCAGTTTGATAATGGTATGGAAAACTGTGAGGGTTTGTAGTAAGCTGGGAAAAATGTTGAGGAAAGCTAAGCAAGAATGATTTTAAAATATGTGTTTGTCTGTTGAAATTTTCTGAACAATACAACGTAAATAGAATAAGTGAGCATTTTATTTATATTTTTCTACTTTTAATTTAGGTGTTTTTACTATAAATTAATTTAAACATTTAGTGTCGACGTTGAGGATTTTAAAACACTGATGTTTTACAAGACTTGCACTACACATTTTTTAATTGACTCTTGTGTTAACAGCCCATTCTTTTCATTGAGATCATGGCCATTACAAATATTTAAGAACAATAATGTCTCCCTTCCCCTCGGATTGTTTCGCCCAAAAATAATATTTTGAGGTGAATTTTTTTTAGCAATTTTCAAAACATTCTTTAACAAATCCGAGGATTTTTTTTGTTTTTTTTTTCATTTTAGTATTTATTATTTACTAGCAGACCCGACGAACTTCGTTTCGCCTAAAATTGATTTATTCTCTAATTAATTCTCGAGTTTTGCAGAAAGTTGTGACTCATTTGTATGGGAGCCACCCCTTCCAGAGTGGGGAGGGGTCTTGAAACATCTTAAGAACCTTCCCCGGCCCAAAAAAACCCTCTGTGCGAAATTTCAGTCCGATTGGTTCAGTATTTTCCGAGTCTATAAGTATATACTAGCAGACCCGACGAACTTCGTTTCGCCTAAAATTGATTTATTTTCTGAATAGATCTCGAGTTATGAAGAAAGTGGTGTTTCATTTGTATGGGAGCCCCCCTTTCCAAAGCGGGGAGGGGTCTCGAACCATCTTAAGAACCTTCCCCGGCCCCAAAAACCTCTACATACAAATTTTCACGTCGATCGGTTCAGTAGTTTCCGAGTCTATAAGGCACAGACAGACAGAAATTCATTTTTATGTATATAGATATATATAAAATATATAATATATATATATATATATATATATATATATATATATATATATATATCTAGACCAACATTTGAAAAGTGCGTTACAGCCAAAATTTGATCTCTCCAGTATTTTATCTATGTATATATCTATGTATGTAGATAACGAATCCGAAGGAATAAATGTTGGCTGTTACGCCCTTTTCAAATGTGTGTCTAGATATATATATATATATATATATATATATTATATATATATATATATATTATCCTTGCCCCTGGACCTTTTGGAGATCAGTAGAACATAATTTTAATTAAACATTTGTTACAATTCTACCATAAACAAATATCGTTAAAATATTGTCCGTATAATGCTCAAAACATTGTTTAAATAGTCCAAAACTTTATATCAACCCTTCGTTTGCCTATTTTTTGCTACAATTACGCTCTGAAGACGCGTTTGTATTAATTTGGCCAGTTTTTAGGGTTTTGCGGGGAGATTTTCTGCCAGAGGAAAGACGTTTTTTTCACGCTTGACAGATTTTCTCTCTATTTTCAGAGTGAACATTTTCAAATAAAAATGACGATGTTTTTCAAGTTTTTGTTGGAATAGACGGCCAAAACCAAAACCGGAAGACTCCCGGACACCACAATTTGAGAAACTGAGCCAAATCAAAAACATCTCAATTTGTGTCCCATTCACTCAAATATGTTGTCCAGCGAATCCATTGGGCAGCTTTGGTGCGATAAAATGCCCATCGATGCCGGATTTGAGTTTGAGGTGTTGGAAGCTTTAAAGGTAACCAATTACGAAGGACTCGTTCGGTAAGTTAGTTTTATTATTTCTCACATAGACCCATACTTACATGAGCTGTTGTATGTGGCAGTCAGTTTGATTCAGATAATTGAACATTAGGATCGTTCAATTTTATAGAAGGTTTGAGGGTTCTAGCTTCCGTATGTCTTCTGCCGGCATTTTTTTGTTTATATTTTGGCAGTATTTCGACCAAATTGATGAAGAATTGTGGCGAATTCTGTTTGTATGGTGGTTTGTGTGGGAGGAATTAAGGATTTATGTGAACCTTAAATCTTCATACGATTACCGGATCGTGTTAGATTCGGTAGTGCACCCAGTCCTGGCTATTGTGTCTATGGGCGGAGCATGCGGATAACTCATTACCATTACTTTAGAGTTGATTTAGCGATGTAATTGGCATTGTTTATATGAGATAAATAGATAATTTGGTGCAATTAGCGTGAACTGATTTACTATCAGAATCAACGCACGATGAGTTAGTTGTCCGGTGGTTTTATTTGTATAGATGCTGAAGGTGAGTGTTGGGAATGTACATTAGAATTCATCATGAATTGGTAGTGTGGGGTTGGGGGCTCACGGTAGTTTTGGGTTTTTCCGGCATGGATTACCATATAAACATAGTTTGCCTTTGCGTCACCCTTGGATCGTCATCAGAATTATCAAGGGGGTGCTTAACGGGGGATATATTTTTTTGCGGAGAAAAACTAAAAATGGAACTGCTGTTTTGAGCATGTGCTTATAATTACTAATATAAGAAATTTGTTAGTTTCTCATTTCATGGATCAGTGAGATTCTTGCCCATACATAATAAGAAGGTTGAAGAAAACTCGAGTACATTTTCTTCGATATACCGTCAACTGGGGGGAAGATGATCATTTTTAAGACAAAACATGCAATAGCAATGTGTGTTTACATTTTAAATCGAAACAAATATTTTCAAAACATGTACTGCTATACGTTGCATCAATCAACAACTTTAGTTTTCTGAAATGCATTCGCATTTATTAAAATAAATTAAATTATCACACATTTTTGGAGTAATCTGGTTTGGGGTGAAGTTGATCAAGACAGCTCTACTAAAATCATTATCACCTAGTAGTCAAAATACACTAGGTTATTTGTATGAATGTTGAATTTACTACGTAAAGAAGTCTACGAAGTCAATATTTGAAACGAAAATAGCGTCATTTATGACTATCTCTCTCTTTCTTCCACAAAATACATTTTCATGTTTATAATCGAAAAACTCGGATTTCTACCTAGCGGTAACATTACTTGAACGGAGAATATTGTTGACTACCGTTTCATAAAAAAATTTGGCACTTTTGACTGACACATCAAATGATCATCTTCACCTCAATGATCATCTTCCCCCCAGTTGACGGTACTTATCATAGTGCTGTCCTGATATACTGTATATTTATATATGAAAATGTTGGGGCGCCTATTTATTGGTGTTCAATCTGTAGAGTGGTCGTTTCTCAATTATGTATTTAAAAAAGTTGTCACATTTTCTCAGCCAGATGTCAGATGGAGTGTAAAGGAATCTAGCTATTTCTCATATGCCCAGTTGTAATGATTTATATGGGTCATTGTACATGATTGTAAGATAAAACATACAAAACACGTCTGCTGTCTTCCGCTAGTGAAGACATTCCACAAAAAAGCCCGATATAATTTTCTAGAGAGAGTTTACATTTTTGTCTCTTTACAGTAAGCGTTGAATACCCCCGCGTCGAAGAAATGAGTTTCTTTAAAAATAAATGTCGGTTTTGCAACTGCAAAACAACTTTGCAACTAATAGCTCATTTATATGTTATAGGATGTTTAATTTATCTAAATTCTTTCTTAAATCTCTGGCCTATTCTTTTTCTACATTCCTCGCGTTGGAGCAATGACGACGTAGGTACTTCACCAAATATTCAAATGAACAATTGCTCACTTTAAGCGGTTGATTGTTTGTCCTCGCGAGGGATAAACAAGTGAACAATTCACGTTTTTCGATTGTTCGACAGCCGTTAACATTTAACGATGCAAACCGGATGCCAGTTTTGTCACAGATCTTTGCGACAATAAGCAGATATTGATTATTTTTCCTCGCGTTAGATGAAAATAATACAATCACGATAGCTGATTATCGCGGACAGTTAAAAGATAAATTAACAATAGCTCTACCGGAACGATTGATTGTTTGCCCTTTCGTTGGGTGAACAAGAACGCAACAAAATACGTTGTAACTGATCTATACTTTGTTCTCGCGTCAACATTAACATGCTAGTTACTTGGATTACATCACTTACCAAGGTGAATCCTGATCTAAGTAATGACACTTCCTCTCCCTACTTACAATAATCCTTCCCGTAACAACCGTAGAGATGCAGACGATTCGTCGGTCTCTAAAACAACGGTTGTTACACTTACATTCCTTCCCTTCCTTAGATGATCGTAAGGACGTGGCCGGCGCTGTTATTGACCCATTGAAAGTTGAGCTTTCAGAACTTGCACATTGAGGATGGAGTGCTAATCCCAAGTCCCATCTGTTGGTTCCCTGTGCAATTCCGCTAGTTCTGGTCAATCACGGAGTAGCAACTGCGAATTGTACGGTCATCTCATGCTCATGCTCATGCTCATGCTTTTGCGGGGAGATTTTCTGCCACTTTTACATGAGAACCTTCTTCAATTGGTTCAAGTTCTGTATCGTGTGATCTCGAGCTTTCTGTTTAAGGTTCCCAAAGATTTTCAATGGTACAAACATTCTAATAAGCCTTCAGTTTACGGGCAATCCCTTGCGGCGTCAGACCACTAAGGGTGGAGCAGCAGCATCCTTGGCACAATTGATTCATTTATAATTTGGCGTCAGTAGTAAGAACTATAGTTGGAGGCGTTAATCAGTCAAGCTATAAATCAATTCAAGTAAAAATCTTCGGTTTCAAATATTACAAAATTTTTATTGCATTTTATCGTCTATAAAATACAGCGCAATCTTTTTTTAAACCTTATCAACGTGTTTTTAAAATTTAAAAATTAGGCAAACAATACAATGCAATCGTTTAATTTATTGAAAAGGTTTCAAGGAATTCTTTGGAATGTTTTTGCCTTTCTCGTACAACTAAGTTGTACCGAAAGGCTATCATTTCCTCGAAAACGAACTTTTTATAGAAGACTCTCCGACCCATAGTATTATATACCAATCGATTCAAATCGACGAGCTGAGCATATATCTTTTTGTCCGTGTGTATGTATGTGTGTATGTGTGTGTGTATGTGTGTGCACAAAATCTATAAAAAACATTAGACAACTTTTCGTATAGTAATCCTTAACCGATTTTCTCGCAACAAGTTTTATTCGACAGGGGACAAAGCCTTGTTGATCACTATTGAATTTTATAATGATCGGTTATTGCGTTATAAAGCTATGAAGAAAATGGTACATCGGACAATATAAACCCCATATAAGGTTGGTGTCTTAACTAAATGCGAGAAAGGCACCACCAACGCTAGGTGGATTAATCTGGGTTTTCTATATCTAATTCAAAGAAGGAATTCTAAGAGAATTTTGAAAATTGCTTTGGAAATTCCTTTCCTAATTCTTTCTGGAATTCTTTTGAATATTTCTTCGGTAATACCTAAAGACAATCCTTCGGATATTCTTCAGGAACTCCCACAGATATTGTTTAATGATGATAATACAAGATATTGTTTAAGGGATACCTCCTGAATTTTTTTTAGAAATTCTCCGGAAATTTCTGCAGGAAATTCTGGAAATTCTTTTAGGAATTTGTTCGGAATTGATTTCATGATATCTACGGAATATGTTTCAGGGAGTCCTTCAAAAATTATTTTGAGAACTCCTCCCGGAATTCACTCCAACGATAATTGAGAAAATTACGCCAGGAACTCGTTTCCACATTCGTCTAGAGAATCCTTCGAAAAATTCTCTGGAAAGGACTTTGTAAATTTCTTCGGAATTGCTTTTGAAACTTCCTCCAAGAAATCCTTCGGAAATCCTTTTAATAAAACCATATAAAATTTCTTCCGAAATTCCTGGAATTATTCAGAAACTTCGTTGTACGTTTTTTCGGGAAAAAAGGAAAACTAATGGAACTGAAACTAAACAACCTCTAAAGTAATTTCCGAATGATTCCTAAAAGAATTTCTGAATGAATTTCTGAAGTAACTCCCACAAAAAATGCTAATGGAATATCCGAAGGCTTCAATGAATTACAAAAAACTAAACAAATTCGAAGGAAGTTCTCAAGAAATTTCGTAGGAACTTCAAAAAGAATTTCTTCCTAGAGTTTCCGAAGGGACTTCTTAAGGAAGACTGGAAGAATTTCTCTTAGAAACTCCTGTAATAATTGCTGCAGCAATTTGTTTAAAAATTGGAAGGAATCCCTAAACTAATTCCCGCAAAAATTCCTAAAGCAATTTCCAAAAGAAATCATGAAGAAATGTCCCGATTTATCTCCAAAGCAATTTTCTGAGAATTTGCCGAACGAATCCCTGGAGAAAATTCCGGAGGAATTGGAAATTCCTTCAGGAGTTCTTTCCGAAATATTTTTCGAAGCTCGTTCGGAAATTCCGGCGGAATTATGGAGGCCGAAGTATCACCTAGATGAATACTGGAAAAATTTCCAAAGCAATTTCTGAAGTAAATTCCCAAGGGATCCACTTTTCATTTGAAGGATCTTAACAAAAACCTTGACATGAATCATCGTCAGCGTGCTTTTCTCCTTCCAGGCTCATTTTCCAGAGCAACGCAGACTACACTATTTTCACAGCAGATATGTACTGAATTCGTCCACTCCGAGGACAATGAATTTTTAAACAATTTACAAAAAAATGAAAAGAAAACTGACGGAAAAGTGCTGAAGAAAATATGACGGGACAGCAAAAGAAAATAATTTTGCGACCTATCTCAAACGCGGCACTCTTCGATCTGATCAGCATAATCGAGTCTGTGCAGCCAAAATTTTACATTATTGTACAAAACTTTGGCATATACAATTCTGCAAGATTTTAATACAAGAAATGTAAGTCTTTTATACAGATTCCGAAATTGTATATGCCAAAAATGTATACAATTTCTGAAAGGTTCTTATGAAGAATTGTTTTAAAATCTGCCATCCGCAGTTGGGTGTGCCCTTTCTTGTAGATAGGACATCATAGGTGTCTTCGCTTCACTCTTCTTCGCTTCCAAATCATTCAAAGCACTTTGTGGATTTTTTGTTAAGCCGGTCACTCACAACTTTTAGAAGCTCATTTTCTCTAGCGTTGGTGGCTTCACTGCCTATCTATCGCCCTCAATCTTAGTTCTGTTTGTGCGGTGCTCCTTCCACCTAGCCTCTGCTGACTATCGTTTCTGGCAAAGCTTCTCTCTGCCTCCGTTTCTTACGCCGGTGGAGTTTTTTTTCTCAGCTTGATTCTTTATATCGTTATCTATTTTGGCGGGTAGCTACTACGAGTATATGGCTGACTTCTTGTGTGGTACCAAGTTTCTCTGTGGCTGTTTTATTGACCGCCTCATGGACTTGTTGCCTTGCACATTTCGTTCAAATTTTCTCCAGTTGAGTGTCCTTCGATTCTTTCATCGAGCATATGAGCGAATTGCTCCGCAACGCCCTCGCCCGACAGTCACTGTATCTGTATGTTTAGTCACATATGGTTCTCGCACGCCTACAACCGTTGATGCTGGACAGCCTTGCGCGAATTTTACATTGGTGCTATCAATTCCTCTGGCTTTGGCAAATGACTAGCTTCAGGCCGTTGTCATTGGTGGTTGTATGAGGGCTCTCCTTTCCAATAACTGGGTGAAACTTCACTTCGCTTCCGACCATTGCATGTGCGTCACCGATGATGTATTTCATGTTGTGTTTGGAAAATTTCCCGTAGGTCTTCTCTAGACGCTCATATAACTCGTCCTTCACATCATTTGGTCTGTAGTTGGTTGGTGTGTATGCATTGAACAAGCTGTAGCTGTAGAACTTGACTTAATTCTCAATACGCATATGCGATCACTTACCTGTTTCCATCTAATGCTAAAACGATGCTGGTTACCAAGCACTACGAAACCATCTAACCAAACCTTTTGCAGCTGTCGAATAAGGGGGCAACTCGTACAGTTTCCCACAGGATCCCAACATTCCAAGTATCGAGTCTACAGCTTCCGTGAAACATTACAGTGTCCTTTGCCGATTGTGCAATCCTTCATTTTTGATTACATTTCTCGGGGTTGACCTACCCACATGATGGAGCTGTCATCTTAGGAATAGCTTACGTAGTGCCGCATTTAAAAGACTTTGTGTTCTGCAAATCAAGTATAAAAAAGTCGTTTTCGAGAAGATCAGAGAAAAAAAAGCATTCCGAAAAGTAAAATAGTGAAATTGACTGGTCGACGGATAGTTGTAACCATACTAGGTTTATTCAGTGCTTGTATGGCCTCTTCTGGATGAAGCAGCTGACTCAAAGTTGAGCAAGGATGCCGGAATGGTGAGTGGGTCAAACCCGTAGTTTATTTTACAAGTCAATCAATATATGGCATGAAAATGGGGTAATTAATTTCCAATTATCACAAGCGGGCTGTAATTCTCTTTTCTCAAGGGAAACACACACAAAGTTGAAACATGGTTGAGTTATTAACGTTGCAGACGGGAATAGGGGGTGCTGCCCAAATGGTCCCGCTCCCTACATCAACCTTCTGTTGCTGATTGGAAATAAAACGTCATGCATTTCCCGACTATTACTATTCATAAGTTCTTCACTTAACTTCACTTGTGCGAAGGTTTTTCTACAACTTTGCCTAACAGCTGAATGTTTGAATTTAACTTATAACGGAGCTATAGCGCTAGTATCAGTAACTTATTCTGAATGATAACAAAATTTTAATCATTTAGTATAAGTTACTGCTACTGGAGCTATAGCTCTGTTATTAGTGAAATTCATACAACGAACTGTTAGGCAGAGTTGTAGAAAAACCTTCACCCAAGAAGTCCTCCATTCAACACATTTTGAAATTTAGCCTCTGGAATGAGTTATTGACAAACTACTAAATGATCAAGCGCAGATTACTAAATGATCGATAACATCCTAGCGCGCAAATGTCATTTTAATTATTTCAGCTTTGCCGCATTGCAACATGCGTGAAATAATAAAAATGACAGTTTAGTGTTGCTTGTATGAAGGAGTGTTGCTTTGGATTCCGGGAGGTTCCATTCCTATATTACTACAAGGTCGTGGCCGCCATTACTGATCCTTCTTCTTCTTCGTCAATGGCTTTACATTCCAACTGGAGCCTGGCCTGCTTTTCAACTTAGTATTCTATTAGCAGTTCCTCAGTTATTAACTAAAAGCTTTTCATTGCCTGCCATTGCATGAGTATGTATCTTGTTTGGCAAGTACACTGGATACACTATGCCCATCAATCCTAGACCGGACCGAGAATCGAACTCGCCATCTCCGGATTGACATTCCAACGCCTTTGCTCGCAAGGCTACTGGAAACCATCCTGATCCTTCTAAGTCTTTAATTTTCAACAGGTGCACATTGAGAATAAAAGCCAATCCTCGATTTCGACTGTTGATTCTTTTTACAAGTTTGGTTGTTCTGATTTATTGCGAAGAATCAACTATACCAGTGGTCCTCAGCATGCTTACTATCAAGGGCCGCATAGCAATTTTGAACTGCTGAAGCGGGCCTCAGTAAACTTGCAACATTTGTTTTTCATTTCATGTAGAATTTTGAAGCCTAATCAAAATTATTTTCAATACATTTATTTCACATTTAAATAAAACTTGTTGCGATGAATCTTCTTCAAATAACATAGGGGGAAAGACGGCTTTGGCAAGCTTTGTTCTATTATTGGCAGGGGGGTTTTTGTCGATCAAATTTTATGAAATTTGGCTACAATATTCTTTGATACCGTCGTGCGGGGCTTCTTTTGACAAATAGGGGGCTACTTTGGACATTTTAAAACAAGAATTATAACGTTAATTACTACCCAATTACCACTATCACTATTTAAGTGTCTTGCTGATATTTGGATGGCAACTTTCTATTACAAATTTGGTATTTTTATCTTTTAACTTTTTTAGAAAATCAAAAATCCAAAGTAGCCCCCGGAATCAAAAGAAGCCCCACACGACGGTATGCAAAGAATGTTTAGGCCAAATTGGAGCCTAGCCAGTCATAAAAAACACCCCTGCCAATAATAGAACAAAACCTGCCAAAGCCGTCATTCCCCCTAGTATGCACATTTTATTTTACAGGTTTTATTGCCGTAGCTGACTTTTAGTTGATACTGTGGTAGCGGACTTGACACGAGAAACATATTTTCGCATAATGTCGTTCGATACTAAAATTTTGAATTTTTATTGAAGGATTATTGTTCACTACAAAACAGTAACGATTCCTGATTATGGATCGACTGTACGTTTAAATTATATTTATTGAACGGCTACTCAGTCTTACAATTTTTACGACCACTTGACATAAGACATGTTTGGGAAATTATTAGATAATTTTCTTAATTTTTACGAGTTTATTATTTACCCGACGTTTCGCCACTGGGATTGTGTCTTTTTCAAAGGGAAAAACAAAAATATTTTAATAATTTAATAATTTTAATAAATATAAGTAACGATTCCTTAACCTCATTCTATCGATCCAAGGACTTTCAATATGCAAAATTTGTGCACGTAAATGTATGGAATAAAGAGATTTTGATTAACTATGATTTGACTCTGATAATTTTATTTCCTGTTTGGGCAGTGATTATAGTAATATTGAAATCTTCCAATTCTGTGTCATTGAGTAGATAAAAAGTAAGATTTCGAGACTTCACTAATCGTAACTTGTCCTGTCAAATAACGTCGAACATGTTTCGGCGCCAGGTGAACTTGCCAGCAATTTTGAATAAATCTGAATTCCGCACTATTAATTGTGTTTCCAGATTTCCGATCAATTGAAATTTACTGAAACCTTCATCAACTAGTCGGAGCATGGACAAAATCTTGACTTTGTTAAAAAAAACAGGTAGCGTAAAGTACGTTGATATTCAGTTTAGATTCCCTGAGCAGCACAAACAACTGGGCATGATGAAAAGTGTTTGGTGACATCTAATACGTACACAGTTCGAACGAAACCTGTAAATTTCCGTTTAAGTAGATGTAACAAATTGACCTCCGTGTTAAGCATCGTAAGGTTATAGGTTATTTTAAATTTACACGTGCTGTAATTTACGAGTTTGTATTTTTATAAGAAATTTAAAAAAATGCGACCAACATGGGAATCGAACTTCAATCCACAGAGTGAGATACCACCTCGTTAGCCACTCGTGCATTTCAACTTCTTGAAGGCGAGCCGACCAAAGAGTATCAAGTTAAGCGTTCTGTCGATTTGATTATTCTTCATCAGACTGAACGATAACTTAAATTTACATGACACGGAAACTTCTTCGAGGCGCGAATGTTTGAGACTCAGTATACTGAATACATCACAGATTTCTCGAAGTGATGTTATGTAATCATTGAGTTACAGCGATGAAATGCTGCGTTATAAGGGCCACTTTGAACAAACATCCGAAAATTTCAATTTGATTGATGCTTATATGAATAAAATAAGCACCAGCTGCGGTTTGCATGAAATGGAATGGGAGATGTTTTGATTTGTTTTGACAGCTACGTTCTCGCACAACAAGGTTTCCGTTAGACGCATGTAAAATTGAGTCATGTTGAATGGAAATATCAACGATTTTATCGTTTACATCACAGAGATTGAAAATTATGATTTAGTACACATTCTGTTACCAAATTTTACATTCAGTAAGGATTTCCGTCGTGGCTAATTTCCAGAATATTTTACTGCGTATTAACGGGCCACATGAAGTGTATATTCTGAAATGCTTCGCGGGCCGCAGCAAAAGGCTTCGAGGGCCACATGCGGCCCGCGGGCCGCACTTTGGGGATCACTGAACTATACGCTAAGTAGGCCATCATGCTTAAACTGTTATCATAATTTCAATTTAAGTATCACTTACACAGGCACAGCGATGCTTCAATCAAATCCAGTTCTTCAAGTGTCTTGAAGGTTACAAACAAAAAAGCATGCCGTAATAGGCACTATCGTGTAATTATCTCTGAAAAGGAACAACAGGGGAGGCAAGCGATTTTGTTATTATCTCTAGCTGTGCAGGGCAGCCGAAATATTGCGTCCAAAGAAATTGATAAGATGTTTGCTGTGGTTTTCTAAACGAGGTTATAAACTAAAAAGAAAGATTATCGCTATCGTCAGTGAAATAAAACATCTTTTATTGGAATGGCGGCAAAACATCTTTAACTTTTTGCATACGCGTACATATTTGTCCAATTGGGTTTCTTATTAGGCTTGTGAGCAAAGCCAAAGTCAATACTACATATATGCGGATTATTATTCATGTTTATGATCGTACTTCTTCTTTTTGTTGACAATAAAGCCCCTGTACCGCGCTAATAACACACGAAAGTTCTATGAGAAGTTAAACCGTTCACGTAAGAGCCACGTGCCACAGCCTGATATGTGTAAGGACATAAACGGGAACCTTCTTACGAACGAGCGTGAGGTGATCCAAAGGTGGCGGCAGCACTACGAAGAACACCTGAATGGCGATGTGGCAGACGAAGATGGCGGTATGGTGATGGACCTGGGAGAACGCACGCAGGACATAATTCTACCGGCTCCGGATCTCCAGGAAATCCAGGAGGAGATTGGCCGGCTGAAGAACAAAAAGCCCCTGGGGTTGACCAACTACCAGGAGAGCTATTTAAACACGGTGGTGAGGCACTGGCTAGAGCGCTGCACTGGGTCATTACCAAGATTTGGGAGGAGGAAGTTTTGCCGCAGGAGTGGATGGAAGGTGTCGTGTGTCCCATCTACAAAAGGGCGATAAGCTGGATTGTAGCAACTACCGCGCAATCACATTGCTGAACGCCGCCTACAAGGTACTCTCCCAAATTTTATGCCGTCGACTAGCACCAACTGCAAGGGAGTTCGTGGGGCAGTACCAGGCGGGTTTTATGGGCGAACGCTCCACCACGGACCAGGTGTTCGCCATTCGCCAGGTACTGCAGAAATGCCGCGAATACAACGTGCCCACACATCATCTATTCATCGACTTCAAAGCCGCATATGATACAATCGATCATGACCAGCTATGGCAGCTAATGCACGAACACGGTTTTCCGGATAAACTGACACGGTTGATCAAAGTGACGATGGATCGGGTGATGTGCGTAGTTCGAGTTTCAGGGACATCCTTGAGTCCCTTCAAAACGCGCAGAGGGTTACGGCAAGGTGATGGTCTTTCGTGTCTGCCATTCAACATCGCTTTGGAGGGAGTAATACGAAGGGCAGGGATTAACACGAGTGGTACAATTTTCGATAAGTCCGTCCAGCTATTTGGCTTCGCCGACGACATAGATATTATGGCACGTAATTTTGAGAAGATGGAGGAAGCCTACATCAGACTGAAGAGGGAAGCTAAGCGGATCGGACTAGTCGTCAACACGTCGAAGACGAAGTACATGATAGGAAGAGGTTCAAGAGAAGACAATGTGAGCCACCCACCGCGAGTTTGCATCGGTGGTGACGAAATCGAGGTGGTAGAAAAATTTGTGTAATTGGGCTCACTGGTGACTGCCGAAAATGACACCAGCAGAGAAATTCGGAGACGCATAGTGGCTGGAAATCGTACGAAATGGACTCCGCAAGACGCTCCGATCGAATAGAGTTCGCCGCCGTACCAAACTGACAATCTACAAAACGCTAATTAGACCGGTAGTCCTCTACGGACACGAGACCTGGACGATGCTCGTGGAGGACCAACGCGCACTTGGAGTTTTCGAAAGGAAAGTGCTGCGTACCATCTATGGTGGGGTGCAGATGGCGGACGGTACGTGGAGGAGGCGAATGAACCACGAATTGCATCAGCTGTTGGGAGAACCATCCATCGTTCACACCGCGAAAATCGGACGACTGCGATGGGCCGGGCACGTAGCCAGAATGTCGGACAGTAACCCGGTGAAAATGGTTCTCGACAACGATCCGACGGGCACAAGAAGGCGAGGTGCGCAGCGGGCAAGGTGGATCGATCAGGTGGAAGATGACTTGCGGACCCTCCGTAGACTGCGTGGTTGGCGACGTGTAGCCATGGACCGAGCCGAATGGAGAAGACTCTTATATACCGCACAGGCCACTTCGGCCTTAGTCTGATTAAATAATAAATAATAATAAAGCCCCGGCGTGGTAGATTGTTTATTCCATAAAGGCTAATCTTTTTGCAATTTATGATGGCACGAAAAGGACGATAGAAGTGAGAAAACGTGCGAATCAACTTTTCGCGACACTACTGGTAGTGAGGGAAAAATGATAATCTCTCATCAGACCTTTTTGACGTAAAGCTAGTTTAAAGGAAGACTCGGGCACAGGGTGTGAAATGAAAATTTCAAAATTGGGGACCGTCACGAAATTATGTAGGATTTTGAACGTTAATATATAAATAGATTTTTGAGATTTGCATATCAATCGATTCGGAAACTCTCCATATTTTTTTTTTTCAAATTTATTGAAATATTTGATTATCAATGTTAAAATATTAAAACTTCAATTCTTTTCAAACCCAGTAAAAATTTCAAGATCAATCCTGTTCATCCATCCTCAACACGGACATCAGTTTGACGTAAGTTACGAGTCTATTGGCACACAGTTGCTTTTTCTCTGTGCATAATAACGATGCCGTCTGATAGCGGCTGCCGCGGTGGCGTTAGTAGCGGTCATTAATGGTGGAGTGGCGGTCGGGTCGGCAGCATCATTAAGTATAATTTTTCGCATCGGAGGCATCTGCAGAACCGAGGGGGCTGGAAGCCGCTCTCAAATCATATTTGTCTCACAAGATTCAAACTATTGAGTGGTTGCTGATAGCTATTGGAGACAATATTGCATAGAACGCTAGTGACTAGAAAACTCATGGCATTCAGTGAAATTTTCTCGCGAAATTCAGAGTTGGTTAGGTGTTGTTTGTCGTATACAACACATATTATTGAGAAGAATAACAAGAGAAAGTTGATCCGAAACGAATTTTCTTCAAAACATAATCGCTTGGTATCGGAATCGGAATCATGACGTCAGTTTATGTCAGTGTCAGTTTTCGAGCGGCTGTGGTTGGTGGGATGTTGCCCTTAGGAATGTATTTCCCATGGTGGCGTATGTAGGGGAGAATGGTCCAAAATGCACCCCTGGGGCAAAATGGCCTCACTCATAAAATCACTCATGTAATCTGTTGTAGTACATTTATGAACGAATATTACCATTACAATTCATAATTAGTTGTCCATCATTGAGCTCCATTGGAAGAATTTATCAAAATCCCTTCAAATTTAACGATTTGCTATTCTTCCACCACATCCGTAAGATTGTAGCTCAATCCATTAAGAAAAAACAAACAACCATGCGTTCACCATCATTTTACAAGCAATTGAGTCATTTTAGACCACCATTCGGGCGTTTTTCCCCAGGCCTATTTTTGAAACATGCGTTAGAAAGTCATGAAAACTTTATTGTTTTGAATAAGAGATCATTGTGAAATGTAGTATACGTTGAAATGGTTGGGTATTTTTGTTTACATGGGCGAAAACATCGAAAAAGCTTAAGGGGTGCATTTTGGACCGTTCTCCCCTATCGATTTGGTGTCGTCGGCGAAAAGTGGAATTTTCTCGCGAGATGGCTGACTTTGGATTTTAAAATTAATCAAACAGAACTAAACCACTCATATCAACCAACACTCAAATGTCCATCTAATTCAGCATAATAACAAGAATACATACCTATAAGTAACTTTTTTAAGTGGAAATTTTAAATGGTCTATCCAACAACTTTCATATTTTCAGATATGCCAGTTTTGATGGAAACCAGTGACATGAGAAATCAAAAACTATGACATTAAAATATTCATGCATGATGGCACTACATTTCACAGTGCATGAAACTGTTTTATGTAGTTTGCGTCGGGAGGTCGTATCTTGTACGCCTAACCTTTCGGACTTTTTCTTTTCCGCAAATCGATTTTTCGGCGAAAATCCGCGTGCTTGAGCATTCACAAATCACTGCTCGTAACAATGGTCGAGAATTACGTTCCCACGGCTTGATCTAATGGCCAATAATTCGATTCTTTCAAACAACCTTTCATCAAGCCGCTGAAAAATGCAACGGGATGGGCGGCACGGTGATTGCCCTTTTTTTCACTTGTTGGGCATCTTAATCACTGCGACCATTTGTTAGATCTATTGTGATGTACGCCCCATTTGATCTAGCTTTGTTAACTTAACACATTATTACTATGTTGTAGAGCAAATGCATCACCTTGACTACCAGCGTTATCCCAATGTAGGTCAAACAAAAAGATCGTTAGATGTAAGGTTCAAAGAACATATTGCAGAAGTAAGTAAGGCTAAGGGGGAAGCTGATGAGGGATTAAATTATGAGTTTAGGTCTAAGGTAGCTGAACATGCCCGAGTAACACATTTGTCAAGTCAAGTACGAAACACTGAAGACGACCTTTCTGTTGAGTTCGAAATACGTATCTGTCAAGGTAAAATTAAGTAGTGGAATTAAATGGGATTGTACAAACTCGTCTTATGATAAGTTAGAATACTAAGTTGTCCTTTTAGGTCACCTTCGAAGAGGTTAGAATTTCTCTTGATCTTCAAAGCACTCTTCTCTGCTTCTAATTGAATGAATTGATCCAATGGAAGCACGTGGAGCAAAGTGTCTAGCGCTTTATTCGGCGTGCTTCTCATTGCACCAGTTATTGAAAAAGCAGCTAATCTTTAAGGTTTTTTCAACTTCTTCTGAATAACCCTTTCTTTTGTTTTTGGCCGCCATATTAATGCGGCAGATGACGTTCTGGTTTTCACAATCGCCATATAAATCCATTGAATCATATTTGGCTTTAGTCCCCATTTTTTACCGAACGTCGCCTTACTTATCCATAAAGCATTTGTAGCTTTGCTTAATGCTCCCTTAAGATGTAAGTTCTAATTCAGCTTGTTAAGTCTAATCCAAGATGCTTGATCATCAACGATAAAAGCTAAAAAATATTGATACAAATCATTTCTTTTTGTTTCTAGTAAATATTCGCACCTTCTTCTTTATTCCTCTCATAAAAGTTGCACACATCTGGAGTCAACTTCCTTGACACATTTGTTCCACATTGTTGTCATCTGAGTCGCGTCCCGAGCTGTTTTTCCACTTTTCTTAAGCTTCCGCTCCATTACTGCCCAAAATGTCTCGTTGGGCCGGATCTGTGGGCAGTTGCGTGGATTAATGTTTTATCAATGAAATCTTCGTTATTATCGCGGTACCACTGGATGACTTCCCGGCTGTAGTGGCAACCTCGCCAAATCTGGCCAAAACTTGATGGGACCTTTATGGGCTTTATTGAAGATAGACTGCGGTTTTTGAGACATTCCTCCTTGTACAGCTTCGAGTCCATCGTCTTATTCGTCACAAACACTTAGTAATATCACAATAAATAAAATAATGAACTATAATAAAACAATAAAACAAACAAGGGGCCCTCCTTAGCCGTGCGGTTAGATGCGCGGCTACATAGCAAGACCATGCTGAGGGTGGCTGGGTTCGATTCCCGGTGCCGGCTAGGCAATTTTCGGCTTGGAAATTGGCTCGACTTCCCGGGGCATAAAAGTATCATCGTGATAGCCTCATGATGTACGAATGCAAAAATGGTAACCTGGCTTAGAAACCTCGCAGTTAATAACTGTTAAAGTGCTTAGTGAACACTAAGCTGCGAGGCGGCTCTGTCCCAGTTTGGGGATGTAATGCCAATTAGAAGAAGAAGAAGAATGCTACGTAATATGTACGTAAAATTATTATCTTAATATTTTTCATGTGAAATTCATTCTCATTTGTTTGAATTCAGAATGACAAAGAAAGTCTCAATTAGTTAAACAAGCTATTTCTCTTTTAAGCAACACACAAGGTAGGTACCATTGCAGGAATCTAAATTCAATTTATCAAAAGTGCCACCCGCTGAGTGTTGTTCAGACATCGAAAGTCCCGATTGTCAACCATCTCTCTTCGCTTCCCGCCAGAACCGGGCATGATACGATTTGTTTGCATCTAATTCGTAATTCCCCGGTTGAAATGCACGTGACACCACCGGAAATGAAACGTCCCACAAGTCGCGAAAGCTCTCCAACCACACTTTACACACTTGTTTGCCAAACAGCCTTCCCTCAGATGAAGTTGAGCCCGCACCAGCAGCGTTTCCGTGAGGACACTACTAGACTTAGACACGTAGCCGCTGTCGCGGTTCTCGTCGGCGTCATCCTCACTCGCGTAGGTTGCTCTTCTCAAGTGGTGATGGTCCTTGGCGGTGAGCACTCTGGGCTTTGATTCTCTATTTCATATTCATAGTCGAGGACTCCCCTTGGCGGTGGATGGGCCAAAGCCATCACAATTTTCGACTTGATTTGAAGTGTCTCGACGACGACGGCAGAGAGGCCAATTTGTGGGACAAGGTATGTGGTTTTGCGGCGGAATGTCAACCGCGATCCCAAACGGAAGGTCTCTAGCTGCGGTCGTGACGATGATTGCCGGAGAACTTTTCGAAGGGGTTAATTGACTACCGCCACGACCGCCGTCTGTACCACGAATGGTAGCAAAGCAACAAATTTAATTTATTTCTTCGAGCTGAACTTGCAACGGATTGGTAGGAGTTATAATAATTTTGCGGTTGGTCGGGTTGAATTGCAGTTAGATATGATGGATTCCCCCAAATTATGGTCTTGAAATAACCAAACAAATAATTTGATGGACTTTGTTTGCGAAAAGTTTTCCGGTTTGAGTAGACGGAATGATTTTTCACTCCAACGAGCAGATATAATGAACTATGAGGAGATGTTTCTTTTTTTACCAAAGTACGATTCGAATTGGATCATTTTCAGCACCTCTTTGAATTCATGTCAAAGATCAATTTACGAAAATTACATTAGTATTTGTAATTCACTTTCCAAGCATGCACTTATCAAGTATAAGCTAATTGACCAATAAAGAACATTATTGCCCTTAGGTAAAACGTTAGAGTTCCCCACAGGTATCCACACCAAAAGCCCGTAAATTCCTTCAAATTAATACCGACAGGCGAGCGGCGAGAACTTTGTCAGCTTCAAGCGTTGGATTCCCACTGTGAGATTTATCGCTCAATGGATTTGCCCTAGATCAGTTGAATAACACTATTAAGACGGTGGGGTAGTGTAGAGTGGGTCTAACGTGCTCTTTTTTGCTCTGCTCAATAGAATTAGAACGAATTTCCAACTTATGACAATAAAAATTTTTGATTCTGGAAACAATAATTGTTTGTGGTTCAATCTAGGATTGTATCTCAAATTAGTTTAAAAATGTAACAAACATATGGAACAAATGTCAAATTTTATTATTATTGAGTTTAGGTTATTTTTACTACAATAATATTCAATTTTGCAGCCCCTTGTGAATTTTTGATTTATAAAATAAAGATAAGTGATGAATAGTACTTTTTTTTATTTGGCAGTTTTTAAACTCATTTCACAAACATAAATGTTGTTTGTTAGACAAGCATCCAAAAGCTTTAACAGAAATCTTGGAATTATTCATAATCATAAATAGCAGCAGATAATTCGCAAATTTACAAAAATCATCAGTTGCTAAAATGATGAATATTAAAAATTGTCTTAAACTTGGTATGTTTAAAAAATGTACGAATGAAAAAGAAACTGCACGTTATGTTTTTAAGCTGTAGTAAGTAAGTTATATATTTTACTAACATCAAAATTTTACCTGGACCCACTCTATGGCCCTGATTCCTTCCTTTGGTTCAACAGCTGTCTAATCCCCGTTCTTACTCGCAATCCCAAGAGCTTTCGCTCTTGTCAGCAGGAGATTTTCGTGTCGATTCTGGTCGTCGCCCGCTCTAAAACCTCCGTCAGACAAGTGGTCACTAATTTGGCTCTGATCCGGTCTCACTTCCCTTCGTCCTTGTCCAGCCTTCATCCTATCTTCGGGGATCAACCACTTATGCAATCATAATCATCGTCATCACCATAATCGACATGTGGATAGATCCGATATCTGTGCGCTCGTTGTTAATCCTCTCGTCGTGATGAGCTGCCGGCGAGCTGCAGATCAAATTTCTCCCACTGCTGGCTGTTCCTCGTTATAATTTCATTAATGCTCCCATCATCACCACCGCTGCCCGTTGAGGGCCAATCAAACGATGAATGATGGTGATGATGAGTTGACGGCTGTCCTCCTTCCGAACAGTGTCCCCCGATCACATCCCGTGAAAGGCGATGACAGCGACGCATCGCGCGTGGGAGAATATTCATTCGGGTCGTTTATTGCGATTCGCTTTTCTGTTGGGTTGTGAGCTCGGTTTGCGCTCTTCTACTATGTCAATTTGCCTATAATTGAAATGGTTGGAGATGCTACCTTCTGTTTTTTGGGGAATCCCTGTTTGGGACCAAATTTACATAATAAATTGAAAATTGGTGCCGGTAAATTGGAAATTGCATCTCAAAAAATTTCAAATTTCACAGGTTGCATGCATGCAAATGTTTACGTTGAGCAAATATTGATACACACTTACCTCATTTCACCGTATTCGGTAAATTTTACCGAAATCTCAACAGCAGAACTGTTCGGTAATTTATTTTACAGATTTTTGTAATTTTTTCCATTGCTCAACTGTAAAAAATAACCGAAAATCAGTTAAATTATTTACCGAACAGTTCTGCTGTTGAGATTTCGGTAAAATTTTACCGAATTCGGCGATTTATTTTAAGTGTGTATCGACTTAATTTTCCATCACATTTTAAAATGACAGGTTATCGTTGCTATGGATCTTGTATTCAATAGTGTGTGCAAGAAAATGTTGGATGTAAAATTAGAGGCTATTGAAATAAGCGTTTGAATATTTCCATGGCGTGTAATTTTCAGAATTTTTAACTGTGTTGATTATTCGCATAAACTAGAAAAAATCACGGATCTGTTTTAAAAAACTATTGCACTTGATCACAAAATGCACAGTATAAAAATGTGCAACTGGTTGGCTACAGCGTCAATACACCTATGCCTGGCGTATTGTAGAGCTCTATAATTGTCTGTCTTGGGCGATGTTCCTCCAGTTTCCCCGAACGTTCAGGGTCCCCAGGTCCGATTCCACCGCGTGCAGCTAGCGTGTTCGTGGCCTTCCACGAAGTCGCTGGCACCTATCTGGTTCTCTGTTAAATATTGTTTTCGCTATTCTTTCTTCCGACATTCGCACTAAGGGGCCAGCCCACTGAAGTCTGCCGTATTTTATACGATTCATAATATTTTCTTCTTTGTATACTTGATACAGCTCATTCATGCGTCTGCACCATACACCATTTTCTAGTTTCCCTCCGAGTATTGTACGCAGCACTTTTCGCTCGAAAAACCCCGAAAGCTCTCCGGTCCGCCTCTTTTAATATCCATGCTTCATGTCTATAAAGGGCCACTGGTAGAATCAGAGTTTTGTATAGAGCAAATTTCGTTTCACCAACACAACTAGGTCTTCCTCTATCTCTACCTGCCACCATGTACTTTGTATTGGTAGAGTTAATGGTTAAGCCTATCTTAAGTCTCCCTCTATATTAAGTCTCCCTCTTCAGTGGGACAAAAACCTCCACTACTGCTCTGCGATCGATTCCAATAAGGTCGATGTCGTCCGCAAAACCCAGGAGCATATTCGACCGTGTGATGATAGTGCCGTTCCTCTGCACGCCAGATCTCCTAATAGCGCCTTCGAGTGCAATGTTGAACAATAAATTCGAAAGTGCATCACCCTGCTTCAATCCGTCTAAGGTCACAAACAGGGTTGACACTTCGTCTGCAATCCGAATACTTGATTTCGAACCATCCAGCGTTGCACGTATCAGTCTAATCAGTTTCGCCGGAAAACCGTGTTCGGACACTATCTGCCACAACTCATTTCTCTACACTGAATCGTACGCTGCTTGGAAATCAATGAACAGATGGTGAGTCTGCAAGTTGTACTCCCGGAATTTATCAAGGGTCAAGGAACCGCAGGCTAAACATCTGATCCGTCGTTGATCGGCCCTCACGAAAACCTGCCTGGTATTCCCCGACGAAGGACTCCTCAAGCGGTCTCAGCCTATTAAACAGGATACACGACAGGATTTTGTACGCCGAGTTCAGAAGGGTGATCCCTCTGTAACTGGCACACTCTAGTCTAGTTTTACTGTTTTTAAGCCCATTTAGAGCCTTTTTAACCTCGTCCAGCGTTGGTGGTTCCACAGCTTGACCGTCGCCGACTATTTCCATCCTGCTCCTTAATACACTTTCATTTTCACCGTTCAACAAATCTTCGAAGTGCTCCTTCCACCTGGCTGCCACAATAGTCTTGTCTGTCAGAAAATTCCCCTCTCGGTTATTGCAAATGGCGGGAACTGGCGCAGTCATTGACAGTTGCGTAAAACCTCCGCATATCGTTTCTATCCATGTTCTCCTGCGCTTCAGCTATCACACTCTCTTCGTGTTGCTCGACCTTCGATGTGCTCGACCACTGTAGATACCTCGTCCTGGGAGATGCCCAGCTTGTACTCGGAGCCGAAATATTTTTTGATCATTTCAAAGTGTCAGGTCAGATTCAACTTGGCGAGTCCCTGCCGAATCTCGTCAACTCCGTTCTTGGTTGGGTTGTATCTGGGGGAACTGCCAACTTTCGATCGACGCAGTCCGTTTCCGCCAACCTTGCTAAAGTCGCAGATCTCTGTAATCTAATGGGAAAATTCTGGATCATCGAAAAAAACTAGGATTCCTCAACCTACTCTGTTGAAGAAGCAGTCTGTGAATCTCATTTCCGTCGAACGGTTTCTCGTTCACCAGAAGGTCGCTATATCGTTCGATTGCCGCTAAAACACCTTGGGAACAATCGTCGATCTGCTATCCACCGACTTCATCTCATCGAAGGCCGACTTTCACGGAATCCGGAGCTATGGAGTCACTATAGAGAGTTCATGCGAGAGTACGAAGAATTAGGTCACATGCAACAAGTTCACGACGATGAAAACCCACCATCTCCCAGTTACCATCTACCTCATCACGCCATTGTACGAGAAGACAGCACAACCACTAAGTTGCGTGTTGTTTTCGATGCATCCTGTCGAACTACAGAAGGATCATCCCTAAACGATGCTCTCATGCTTGGGCCTATAGTTCAAGAAGACCTCCGATCTATTATTTTGCGCTCCAAAACCCATGCTGTGATGCTTATCGCAGACATCAAACAAATGTTCCGTCAGATACGGATTAACGAAGAAGATACACCACTCCAAAGAATTGTATGGCGTGCCTCTCCAGACACATCCATGAATACATTTGAACTGAAGACTGTTACCTATGGTACTGCTAGTGCACCCTTTTTGGCCACCAGAGTACTCCGTCAACTCGCCGATAGCGAACAACATCGATTTCCGGAAGCTGCAGACGTTTTGCGCAAGGACTTCTACGTGGACGACTTGTTCTCCGGCAGAAAAACTGTGGAAGAGGCCATCACACTCCGAAATCAGCCTAATTTGTTGCTAGCAGCAGGTGGCTTCGAGCTTCGTAAGTGGGCTTCAAATGACAACACTGTCCTGGAAGGAGTTCCATCAGACAACCAAGCGTTGAAGCAATCGGTGGATTTGGATCGTGACAAATGTATCAAAAACCCTTGGGCTTCACTGGGCATCATCAACAGATCATCTTCGTTATAAAATCGAACAACCTACACATGAAAACACTCCACTAACAAAAAGGATCACCTTATCTCAAAAAGCTCGCCTGTTTGATCCCCTTGGCCTTGTTGGTCCCGTCATTACAGCTGTAAAATTATTTATGCAAACTCTGTGGGCCTCAAAAACCAGCAACGGACATTTATGGGCCTGGGACCGGGAACTTCCTCCAAGCTACAAGGACGATGGCTCAATTACAGCACTCAATTGCCCCATCTAAATGACCTACGCATCAAAAGACATATTTTATACTCCCTTCCCTTCCTCGACTCAGCTACATTTCTTTTCCGATGCTTCGAAAAATGAATACGGCACATGCTGCTACATATGCTCTACGAATTCCGCCGGAGAAATTAAGGTTGCACTGCTGACTGCCAAGTCTAGAATCGCTCCATTGAAGCAGCAGAGCATTCCACGTCTCGAGTTATGTGGAGCATTACTCTCAGCAGAGCTCTATGGAAAGGTAACTGCATCACTGCAAATTCCAGCCGATGTTTTCTTTTGGGTAGACTCAACTATCGTAATCAGTTGGCTTCAATCTGCACCTTCGACTTGGACCACCTTCGTAGCAAACCGTGTTTCCAAGATCCAACTCGCCACACAAAACTGTTCGTGGAACCATGTTTCGGGACAACAAAATCCTGCCGACCATATCTCTCGTGGGATGTCTGCAGAAAATCTTATTCATGACGAACTTTGGTGGAAGGGTCCGCAATGGTTGATATTGGAGAAGGAATTTTGGCCCTCACAACGAACAAACGACTCAAACTTTAATAACATCTCAGAATCACGGAATCCTACTGCACTAGCAGGTTCTGCAATTTTAACCACTGAGCCTTCTTTCGTCGATCAATTCATCGCCAAATTTTCTAGTTATAACAAAATGCTACGAGTGGTTGCTTATTGTCAACGTTTTCGTCAAAATTGCCAACGTATTCCGACCCAGACCACAACACTCATCACTACCGAAGAAATGCAAGCAGCAGAAACCGTTCTTATTCGCCTAGTGCAGCAGCAGCAGTTAGACCCATGCTGACCCATTACCGTAACATTTGGAAAATGTATTGGAGGTAACCACCTTCCTTCGATGGGACTCGAACCCACGACTTCTCAGTGCGCTAGACTGGTGCTTTGTTAACCAACTAAGCTACGAAGGACCTCAGTCGGCCTTCGCAACTTAGGGGCTACTGAATGAGCTCGAGATTCTTAAATTGGACGCATAGTCGAAACACTCACAATCCATTTGTCAAGCTAACATTTCCACATGTGCTAAGTTGCGTAGGCCGACGTAGATCCTTCGAAGTTTAGTTGGTTAAAAAAGCACCAGTCTAGCGTACTATGAAGCCTTGGGTTCGAGTCCCATTGAAGGGAAGTGGTTATCTCCAATACATTTTTCAAATGTTACGGTAATGGGTCAGCAGGTTGGCTCAAACGACAACGAAACTAATTCCAAGGTTCTAAGTTGCCGACGGAGGTCCTTCGAAGTTTAGTTAGTTAAAAAGCACTAGTTTAGCGTACTGAGGGTTGTGGGTTCGAGTCCCATCGAAAGGAAGTGGTTACCTCCAATACATTTTTCAAGTCATAATCTTCCAGATAATGTACATATTCATATCTGAGTTATCAGCACATTGTAAATTAATGTCCAAGTCGGGTGGTCCAATATTCGGAAAATAGGCAATTAACTTTAATTGAATTATTGCTGTGTTAAGTATTCAGTGTGTTGGATCTCTGGTCGAAGATCCTGACACTCTTTTTATATAAATTCGCAACGGAAAAAAATACATTGTTTCCAATCTCGATAATAAACCCCTCGTCGAACATCTTAAATTTTGTTGATGAGTTAAAATAAATCTGTGACAACTTTTTCCTGTATCCGGTCTGCATTCAAGTTCAAAAATATGTATAACACAGAAGATCTCTATACATGATAGCCGTTTCTCAGAACGATAATATAATTTAACACAATGATAGGCAAGTGATATAATACCCTCTCATTCGCACTTGACTTTGGTCTTATAACTTGATAATTAATGCTTCCACAAGTAGTATCCAAAGCTGTTAAACGGCTAAAAATAAACGCATCCTGAATATATAAATGCTTCACCGAAAATAAAAATGAAATCATTAAAATATTTGTTTTGTGAGAAATATGTATTTATTGCCATTCTGATTCAATCGAAAACTTTTGTGCAAGTTCTACGTTCTTCGCGCCTATATTAATATTGAAAAATTCCTAAAACTCATGGAAGTTTTTACCTTATAAATTGGAACTTTTTAGTTTTTTTTTCGACGAGCTTCTCGTTCATATAACATTTACGTAAAAAAAGCATTATGTATCTTATGTTATAAGCAGGTTAGGACGATTAAAACTCTACTTTTTCCATAAGTTCCCAAATACCTATTGGTGGCAGAACACGTAATTCCAAATAGGCGATTGCCATGAAACGACTCGTTATAATATTCTTACTGAAATTGCAATATGGTAATATTGTTCTTTTATTTACTTACAGGTACGTTTTCAAATTTTTAATTGCAACTGTCGCAGGTAAGAAGTAATGAAAAAAAAACAGAACATATTTATGATAAAATGTCGTTTGTTTTTTCCACACAAATCAAACGCATCAATCATTTCTAGTTCAAACAGTGGCGAAATAAAATGGTTCGTGACATAAGCAGTAACGGTGAATTATTCTCAATTTAGCTGATAAGTTTTTGCATGAAGCTCTTCACGGATCCAAACGTCATAGAAAATAGATTATTATAAACAAAATAAACTTTTTCTAACTTTTAATGTCACATTCAATCAATTCAACGCAACACATGTCTAAAGAATGACTCAGCAATAACTGCTTTAGTCTTATCTCACCAACAACGCGCGATAAACGCTAGGGGAGCTAAATTGTTTTTTTATTTCGATTATAATAGCAAACAAATCCATGTCGGCCTTCAAATTTAGATGAATCCAACAGCATAGCGAGTTCACCATCGACAATCAAGAAGTGAGTAGATATGTCTTATCAAATTGCATACACCACCTATGAACTGTTTTCTAGTCTCGAATCCAAGAGCAAGCGCATTATAAAATTGTGTTCGAGTGAGTGAGGTACACAACATTGTTCGATCACCTGATACCAAAGACCTATCGTACGACAAACCACACGGAGTGCAGTAATTGCGTGCATTGTGCTTTTCAACGGTCAAAAATGTTTCGATACAACGCAATTGATCGTGACGAGGTGAAACGCTTCGAAACACCATTCAATGAGGACCTAACTGAGGTACATCTGGAAGACACCTCGGTGAATCCGTATGGCAGTGAACCATGGAATCCGACCCACTGCGTGATGCCCGCCATGTACGCGGAATACGCAGACCGTATTCGAAATCTAACGGTTTATGATGACGATGTGTGGGTAGTGACATTTCCCAAGGCAGGCACTACATGGACCCAGGAAATGGTTTGGTTGATCCATCGCGACTTGGACTACAAAACGGCATCCGCCGTCAACCTAACCGATAGAGCTATCTTCTTAGAGTGAGAAGCTTGGATGATGCACTTGAAATGATTAAAAGTGATCCAGTGTTTTTGTTACAGAATTTGCGCATTTTTCTCCAAAATAGAATTACCGGATACCATCTCGATGGTCGACCGGATGCCTCGACCTCGTCACATCAAAAGCCATCTACCATTGGCGCTGCTTCCCAAACAGCTGTGGACTGTGAAACCAAAGATTGTCTACACGGCCAGAAACCCAAAGGACGTTACCACTTCGTACATGCATCACTACAAAAATCTGCACGCTTTCAAAGGCACCAAGGAAGATTATTTGGATGGGATCTTGGCTGACAGAATCGTTTTCTGTCCCCAAATCAAACACGCCGCCGATTTTTGGCCTTTGTCTACCCGCGATCATGTACTTTTTTTGCATTTCGAAGACATGAAGAGAAATCTTCCCGAAGTGCTGAAGAAAGTATGTGCCTTTTTCGGAAAATCCTATACCCCAAGTGAGCTGGCGGAGCTGAAACAGCATCTGTCCTTCGACATAATGAAAGGTTGGATCGTATGTTACTTATGCGACTTAGTTCACTAAATCAAATTATTGAAACTTTTTAGAAAATAAATCTGCAAACAATCAAGCATTGGCCAACAAGCTCCAGGACTCCATGGGTGTGAATGCAGGATTCCAATTTATGCGCAAAGGAGAAGTTGGTAGCTATAAAAAAGAACTTCCAGAGGAGTTTATCGCCAGGCTAAACGACTTAGTTGAGAGTGAGCTGCAAGGAACAACGTTCAAATATAGAGAATGAAAACATGGTTTTTTGAAAATGAAAATGTATTAATTGTGATGGTGTATTTACTGATAGATTTTATGGGTACCCGACGCTCGTATTCGTAAACGTATTCGGAAATGATGAAATAAAGCATTATAGAAGCATGAATGTGTATCAATTGCGCACGATTACATAACTGAGCGCTACAGCGAGTTATTTAAGTTTTAATGAATTAGGCTGCACCTAACGGTTATTTCTACGTCTTTAAATGATTGGAAATTGATCACGGCGGCTAGGAGTATGTTGGGATGTGGGTATTTTCGAGCTAAAAGTTCTACGTATTTCTAACATATTTCGTTAAAAACCCACAAGTACACGAGTTCATCATTATAAATTGAATTCCATCATTTTACTGTATTTGTGATTTTTTTTAACTTAGGTAAATTTTATTTTGCATTATGAGCATGAGTTGCACATTAGTAAGGTGACCAGACCACACTATTCACAGTTCCATCATTCAGATAAGTGATGGTAAAGCTTGTTAATCTGTTGCTATTTTTATCTTTTCCTGGTATAAGGTGTGAAATTATGGAAGCCATTCACAATTTTATTGTTTCAGAAGTTTAACACATTCTTTCTCGAATAAATTGCTTATGAGTCTTATTCTGCGGGATTTTGTAGATAAGGACATTTCGGTCTTAAGCCAAAAAGTGTTACGCAACAATTTTCCACGTATAGCCTAATGGTGGAAATTCCAAAATATTCGTAATTGCCATTTCTGGAACTGTGAACAATGCTACGGAAAAATCTGATATTATTTTGTGTCAATCACAAAAAAATATTTGACAGCTGTTAGAAATAATGTGATGCTTTCCTTGAGTGTTAGTTGAGCTCCGAATTCTTGACTAGTTGATATTCGAGCTAATACAAACAACACCATTGTCGGTTGTGCGAGACGGATAGAAGTAGTAAGATTTGATTCTGGTTATAGTTAGGAAGTGCGTGCTTTGGAGATTAACGAAGGAACTGTAATGTAATTTTTCTTTATATCTTCTTCATCTTATTGGCATTACTTCCCCACTGGGACATTGCCGCCCCGTTGCACAGTGGCTAAAACCGTGTTTTAAGCGCGTTTAATTAATATCACCTTTATTATGCAAGTTAGCTTAATGGTCTCTTCGAGACATTTGATCAGTAAGTAAATGCGCTTCTTTGAAGGTATTTAGCTTACTGATCAATCCCCCTAAAAGTGAGATAAAAATTTTCTTTTTTCTGCTTTACAATGAACAAGGTTAATGTCTTCACAAAAGTTGTAGTAAAAGTTCTCCTGAAAAACTTTGTCGAAGACACCGAGTTCGTAATTTCATTACTTTTGAAGATTTGTTACGTTTTATTCCGACAACCCCCTAAAAATGGTTTTTCCATCATAGCTTTTTTATTCTCAATTCTACATTTTTTGCATGTTCTAGAAAGTTATAGATAATAATAAAATACGTTGTTTGGTGGTAATTGCACCTTAAAAACTTGAAAAATAAAAAGTTATAACAGTTTTAATGGATTTTAGTCATATTTCATGAAGTTGTAACTAAGTATAGGGCAAATTGTGGCAAACAATCTCATACGTATATCAAAGTACAAGTAATGGACTTTAATTTAATACTTAAATTGTCGAGTTGTAAGCGAATGTAAGACATGTTTGAACAAATAACTAACTTAGAAGTGTATTAATGAAAATGCATTCAAGAAGTTGCTTTGCTTTTTTAAGATACTACACAAAATAATTTTAAAGCATTAAATTCGCTAATCGATGTAGCTATTTTCACTGTCACTATTGTCTTTGTTTATGCTGCTATATGAAAAGTTCTCCTTTTCAGAAGAGTTTTTGCGTCCTCTGAAAACGAATATATTGCTTTTTATCCACGAGTTCTATTTATAAACGGTTCAGATGAAACGAGTAGCATATCCAAAACATCACGGTCCATTGCTTGTCTTGAAATTTTTCGGGTGCTGAGTTCTCGATATCTGCTTACCGGATAAAATATGTAAATAGTATGCCATAATCAGCCATTGTTTGGTGCCGATTGGTCAACTGTCTGAAGAAGTGCAGGAAGCCAGAAACAAAGATTGGAAAAGGTAATTTTCTTACAATTTCTTCGATATGAGCATATTATTTACATAGTTCATCCGGTAAGCAGATATCGAGAACTCAACAAGCAAAGACAAGCAACGAACCATCATGTTTTGAATATGCTACTCGTTTCATCTGATCCGTTAATAAGTAGTATTCGCGGATGGCCCAAAAAGCGAAATATTCGTTTTCGGAGGACGCAAAAACTCTTCTGAAGAACTTTTCAAATAGCAGCATAAACAGTGACAACAGTGGCAGTGGAAATAGCGACAGCAATTAGCGAATTGAATGCTTTAAAATGATTTTGTGCAGTATCTTAAATAAGCAAAGCAACTTCTTGAATGCATTTTCATTAATACACTTCTAATATTGCAATAAAAATTATTTGTTCAAACATGTCTTACATTCGCTTACAACTCGACAATTTAAGTATTAAATTAAAGTCCATTACTTGTACTTTGATATGCGTATGAGATTGTTTGCCACAATTTGCCCTATACTTAGTTACAACTACATCAAATATGACTAAAAATCCATTAAAACTGTTATAACTTTTTTATTTTTCAAGTTTTTAAGGTGCAATTACCACCAAACGACGTATTTTGTTATTATCTATAACTTTCTAGAACATGCAAAAAATGTAGAATTGAAAATAAAAAAGCTATGATGGAAAAAACATTTTTAGGGGGTTGTCGGAATAAAACGTAACAAATCTTCAAAAGTAATGAAATTACGAACTCGGTGTCTTCGACAAAGTTTTTCAGGAGTACCTTTACTACAACTTTTTTGAAAACATGAACCTTGTGTATAGTAAAGCTAAAAAAACAAATTTTTATCTCACTGTTTGGTGGTTAAGCCGGAAATCTCCAAAGAAGCGCATTTACTTACTAATCAAATGTCTCGAAGAGGCCATCACGCTGAATTTCATAATATAGGTGATATTAATTAAACGCGCTTAAAACACGGTTTTAGCCACTGTGCGTTGCTCAGTTTTCATTCAGCACTTCCACAGTTATTAACCGCGACGTTCCTAAGCCAAGTTACCATTTTTGCATTCGTATATCATGAGGCTTACACGATGACACTTTTATGCCCAGGGAAGTCGAGACAATTTCCAAACCGAAAATTACCTAGACCGGCACCGGGAGTTGAACCCATCCACCCTAAGCATGGTTTTGCTTTATAGCCGCGCCCCCATTTCTTTAATTAAAATTAATTTTTAGTCTTGAAGCTGCTAAGGCAGTCAGCTGCTGTTGAAATGACACTTCCCAGGTAACCAGTAAGCATTATATAAAGCATTTAAGTGGCATTATATGCGCCTTTACTGCAAAACATTAAGTGCCAATAAGCCCTATAGTCGCCTTTAATGCTATTTTAATGCAGGTTTTGGCCCAATATATGGCTCCTTAAATGCTCAATCCTACTTTATCGATAAAGTAGAAATTTTGCTGAGTAGCATTTATGCAGCATCCGAAATGCTGAATAAATGCTTAATTTTAAAATCAAGAGAAAAAGTTTTTTTAAATGGCATTTTTGTAATTCTTTTTTTACATAGTTTTTTTTTCATACTATATCGTTATTGCATTTTCATATTTGATATGGAACATAATTTTTTACTTTCTTCGAGCGGGATTCGAACTCGCGCTTTTGCCACCCGACGCCCTTACCAGTTGGCCCATAAGAGAGAGATTATTCATTTATTTAGTCTACATCTATACAGATAACACTGAATCAACAATTTGACGCCACAATACACGGTTCGAGGCCGCATCTCTCCATCCTCGAATACGCCCCACGCTCGCCAAGTCGTTCTGCACCTGGTCTGCCCATCTCGCTCGCTGCGCTCCACGTCGTCTCGTACCTGCCGGATCGCAAGCGAACACCATCTTTGCAGGGTTGCTGTCCGGCATTCTTGCAACATGCCCTGCCCATCGTACCCTTCCGGCTTTAGCTACCTTCTGGATACTGGGTTCGCCGTAGAGCTGGGCGAGCTCATGGTTCATTCTTCGCCGCCACACACCGTCTTCTTGTACACCGCCAAAGATGGTCCTAAGCACCCGTCTCTCGAATACTCCGAGTGCTTGCAAGTCCTCCTCGAGCATTGTCCATGTTTCATGTCCGTAGAGGACTATCGGTCTTATTAACGTCTTGTACATGACACATTTGGTGCGGTGGCGAATCTTTTTCGACCGCAGTTTCTTCTGGAGCCCGTAGTAGGCCCGACTTCCACAGATGATGCGCCTTCGTATTTCACGACTAACGTTGTTGTCAGCCGTTAGCAAGGATCCGAGGTAGACGAATTCCTCGACCACCTCGAAGGTATCCCCGTCTATCGTAACGCTGCTTCCCAGGCGGACCCTGTCGCGCTCGGTTCCACCCACAAGCATGTACTTTTGTCTTTGACGCATTCACCACCAGTCCAACTTTTGTTGCTTCACGTTTCCAGGCGGGTGTACAGTTCTGCCACCTTTGCAAATGTTCGGCCGACAATGTCCATGTCATCCGCGAAGCAAATAAATTGACTGGATCTGTTGAAAATCGTTCCCCGGCTGTTACACCCGGCTCTCCGCATGACACCTTCTAGCGCAATGTTGAACAACAGGCACGAAAGTCCATCACCTTGTCTTAGTCCCCGGCGCGATTCGAACGAACTGGAGTGTTCGCCCGAGATCTTCACACAGTTTTGCACACCATCCACCGTTGCTTTGATCAGTCTGGTAAGCTTTCCAGGGAAGCTGTTCTCGTCCATAATTTTCCATAGCTCTACGCGGTCTATACTGTCGTATGCCGCTTTGAAATCAACGAACAGATGGTGCGTTGGGACCTGGTATTCACGGCATTTTGAAGGATTTGCCGTACAGTAAAGATCTGGTCCGTTGTCGAGCGGCCGTCAACGAAGCCGGCTTGATAACTTCCCACGAACTCGTTCACTAATGGTGACAGACGACGGAAGATGATCTGGGATATCACTTTGTAGGCGGCATTAAGGATGGTGATCGCTCGAAAGTTCTCACACTCCAGTTTGTCACCTTTCTTGTAGATGGGGCATATAACCCCTTCCTTCCACTCCTCCGGTAGCTGTTCGTTTTCCCAGATTCTGACTATCAGTTTGTGCAGGCAAGTGGCCAGCTTTTCCGGGCCCATCTTGATGAGCTCAGCTCCGATACCATCCTTACCAGCTGCTTTATTGGTCTTTAGCTGTTGAATGGCATCCTTAACTTCCCTCAAGGTGGGGGCTGGTTGGCTTCCATCGTCCGCTGAACTGACGTAGTCATCTCCTCCGCTGCCTTGACTTTCATTGCCTGTACTCTCAGCGCCATTCAGATGTTCCTCGTAGTGCTGCTTCCACCTTTCGATCACCACACGTTCGTCCGTCAAGATGCTCCCATCCTTATCCCGGCACATTTCGGCTCGCGGCACGAAGCCTTTGCGGGATGCGTTGAGCTTCTGATAGAACTTGCGTGTATCTTGAGAACGGCACAGCTGTTCCATCTTCTCGCACTCCGCTTCTTCCAGGCGGCGTTTCTTCTCCTGAAAAGGCGGGTCTGCTGTCTCCGCTTCCGTCTATAACGTTCCACGTTCTGCCGGGTACCTTGCTGCAGCGCGACCGCCCGCGCTGCGTCCTTCTCCTCCAGAATCTGTCTGCACTCTTCGTCGAACCAATCGTTCCGTCGACTTCGACCCATATACCCGACGTTGTTCTCCGCTGCGTCGTTAATGGCTGCTTTGACTGTATTCCAGCAGTCCTCAAGAGGGGCCCATCGAGCTCACCCTCTTCCGGCAACGCTGCCTCGAGATGCTGCGCGTATGCAGTGGCGACATCAGGTTGCTTCAGTCGCTCTTGGTCGTACCGCGGCGGTCGTCGGTACCGAACATTGTTGATGACGGATAGTTTTGGGCGCAGTTTAACCATCACCAGATAGTGGTCAGAGTCGATGTTAGCGCCACGATATGTCCTGACGTCGATAATGTCGGAGAAGTGCCATCCATCAATCAGAACGTGGTCGATTTGTGATTCTGTCTGCAGTGGTGATCTCCAGGTGTACCGATACGGGAGGCTGTGTTGGAAGTAGGTGCTGCGAATGGCCATATTCTTGGAGGCGGCGAAATCAATTAGTCGTAGGCCGTTTTCGTTCGTCAGCCGGTGAGCGCTGAACTTTCCAATAGTCGGTCTAAACTCCTCCTCTTGGCCAACCTGAGCGTTCAAATCTCCTATGATGATTTTGACGTCGTGGCTTGGGCAGCTGTCGTACTCACGTTCCAGCTGCGCGTAGAATGCGTCCTTATCATCATCAGTGCTTCCGGAGTGTGGGCTATGGACGTTGATTATGCTGAAGTTGAAGAACCGGCCTTTGATCCTCAACCTGCACATTCTCTCGTTGATCGGCCACCACCCGATCACGCGCCTTTGCATGTCGCCCATCACTATGAAAGCTGTTCCCAGCTCGTGTGTGCTGCCGCAGCTCTGGTAGATGGTATGATTACCTCTAAACGTTCGCACCATTGATCCCTTACAACAAACCTCCTGCAGCGCTACGATGCCGAATCCACGGTCCTTGAGCACATCGGCGAGTATGCGTGTGCTCCCGATGAAGTTGAGAGATTTGCAGTTCCACGAACCGAGTTTCCAATCGCTAGTCCCTTTTCGTCGCAGTGGTCTTCGCCGATGGTTCCGGTCCGTACTCTCTTGTTGATTGTTCGTTGCTTATGATTTTTCAAAGGCTGGCTTGCAGGGCCTGACACCAAACCCCCTAAATTTTCGGAGGACCATTCCTCCTTATTTCCGGTGGACCATGGTGCACAGTTTCACTTAAGAGTCCCTCGCTGGCACTCGGACGATGATCAGCCGCCCTAACATGGAGAACAGACGCTGTTGTGAGCCGATCCTGACATGGAGAACAGACGCTCAATAAGATTTGCACCTCCGGAGAGGAGCAAACCCCTTCCCTGTCAGCATACGACCATAGTTCCCACCGGGGTTGGTTACCCGATCTTCCCTAAGGTTGCTCGTATCCCGGCCAGCACCGCGGGGAGGTAGGGATAGGAGTTGCTGGGTAAGAGGCTAAGGACCGCGAGATGGGGTCTATTTTATTCCTTCAGGTACGCGAAGTACCAATGGTACGCTTTACCCAGCATTTGCCGTGCCATAAGAGAGAGATGGTAGTGAGAATAATTTTGCCCAACATAACCAAAACCTCATTTAAGGAACATTGAAACTTAATCTAACTCATCTCAGAATGCAACCGTCACAAACGTCATACCCAGTTTCAATGAAATAGCTACAGTAGTGCTGCTTTAATGCATCCATCGAAAATAGTGCAATGGAATAATCAAATGTAGCTAAACTATGTAATTAGTAATAGGGTTAGGTTAAGGTGGCTTCCGGTGGCACTCCAATATCTTTGTGTGTGTACCATAAAAATCATCAACTCAAGATTAGTAGCCGTGAGAAACTTGACTACCAATCTTTTTGCCTTTCTCGTATACAAAGTACAGAGGTTAGGCAAAATGATTGAGATAGGCAAAATTTGGCCTAAATTCAAATCCTTATAACTTTTTGAAAAATTGATGAAATTGGACAAAACTGGAAGCATTCGACGGCAAATTTAGTCAAGAATTAGGAACATGCCTGGTCACAAATACTGGCCACTAGACACAGGAGATATTCCGGATTTTTAGAGGCCATGTCAAAAACACATTTTTTCTGACGCTCGTATTTCTGTGTGGTTTGAAGTTACATCGATGAACACTATTTTCCTAGAGACTAGATCTTATTGAAAATTGAGTGCGGGCGGTTGCGCTAAGATCCGTTGAAAAACATCCGAGATATGGCCATTTCAGTAAACCTGTTTTTGGATATTATGATCAATTATGTATATCCTTCCAATCACGTATATATTATCCGGTACCATATTAATATTGGTATCAAACTTCAAGATTTTTCATGGAGATGCTTCTGGAAGCATATTCAGGACGATCAGTTGCCCTGACCACTCTGTAGTAGGTTCCAGGTGCCCCCGGGGAAGTGGCCAATTTGAAAAACGTTTAGAACCCTATCAATATGGGTATCAAACTTCAAGATTTTTCATGAAGATGTTTCAGGAAGCAAATTCAGGACGATCAGTTACCCTGACCACTCTATAGTAGGTTCCAGGTGCCCCGGGGGAATTGACCAATTTGAAAAACGTTCACCATTTTGAAAGTCCAAAACGAAAAACCCTATCAATATGGGTATCAAACTTCAAGACTTTATTTAGGTGATACTTCTAAATGCATTTTAAAACCAGCAGCTGTCATGACCACTCTGTAGTAGGTTCCAGGTGCCCCGGGCAAGTGGCCAATTTGCAAAATGTTCGAAACCATATCAAAATGTGTATCAAGGTTCAAGGTTTTTCATGAAGATGCTTTTGGACTCTCCTGTCGAATAGAGTTCGCCGCCGCACGAAGTTGACCATCTACAAAACGCTCATATGACTGGTCGGCCTCTATGGACACGAAAGTTGGACGTTGCTGGCGAAGGACCAACGCGCAGTTGGAGTTTCCGAATGGAAGGTGTTGCGGACCACCTATGGCAGCTGATCATCCTGAATATGCTTCCTGAAACATCTCCATGAAAAATCTTGAAGTTTGATACCCATATTGACAGGGTTCTGAACGTTTTTCAAATTGGCCACTTCCCCCGGGGCACCTGGAACCTACTACATAGTGGTCAGGGCAACTGCTCGTCCTGAATATGCTTCCTGAAACATCTCCATGAAAAATCTTGAAGTTTGATACCCATATTGATAGGGTTCTGAACGTTTTTCAAATTGGCCACTTCTCCCGGGGCACCTGGAACCTACTACAGAGTGGTCAGGGCAACTGCTCGTCCTGAATATGCTTCCTGAAACATCTCTATGAAAAATCTTGAAGTTTGATACCCATATTGACAGGGTTCTGAACGTTTTTCAAATTGGCCACTTCTCCCGGGGCACCTGGAACCTACTATAGAGTGGTCAGGCAACTGATCGTCCTGAATATGCTTCCTGAAGCATCTCCATGAAAAATCTTAAAGTTTGATACCAATATTAATATGGTACCGGATAATATATACGTGATTGGAATGATATACATAATTGTCCATAGTATCCGAAACAGGTTTACTGAAATGGCCATATCTCGGATATTTTTCAACGCATCTTAGCGCAACCACCCGCATTCAATTGTCAATAAGATATAGTTTCTATGAAAAAAGTGTTCATCGATGTAACTTCAAACCACACAAAAATACGAGCGGCAGAAAAAATGTGTTTTTGACATGGCCTCCGAGAATCCGGAACATCTCCGGTATCCGGTAACCAGTGTTCGTGACCATGCATGTTCCTAAATCTTCCTAAATCTGCCGTTGAATGCTTCCAGTTTTGTCCAATTACATCAATTTTTCAAAAAGTTATAAGGATTTGAATTTGGGCTAAATTTTGCCTATCTCAATCATTTTGCCTAACCCCTGTATACGTAAAGGCTATGTTCGCTCCAAAAATGAACTTTTTATAGGAGGCCCAGAAACGCATAGTGTTGTATACCGATCGACTCAGCTCGATGAATTGAAGTGATGTCTGTGTGTGCCTGTTTGTATATGAGTGTATGTGTGTTTTTTCTTCCTAAGCAATGGAAGGGGAATCTGCTCAACAGACATCCTGGGTTGTCCAGGAAGTGCGGTGTTAGGGACCACCTCCAACAGCAAACGAGGGAGGCAGGACTGCATCCCCGACCCGCTAAACCGTTTTCATTGCCGCCAAGCCCATCGTCCCTTCGGTACAACCAGAAAGTATTACTTCAAAGGGGGCCATGGCATAACGCACCCCCGAGGTTAGCTGCTTGTCCTTGCAGCATCGAACATCGTGACTCGCTTTTTTAGAAGAACACCATGGTATCGTGCCAGCGCATTGCCAGTTTTCCAGGTGGCCTTACCACGCCCTATGTCCTCGGAAGGTGGGAAGGGTTGACTTCGCGCCTGCTTCCCTCTGCACGACTGGTATCAAGAATGATGAGTGATGATGCCGCGTGCACCCTAAATTGACCTCTCTAGGGCCGATAGGGCCTATTCGGCAGCAGACAGAGGGACTTGCCGACGCGGTGCCTACGCCTGCCCCAGCCTTGACGAGGACCCCTTTCCGTGGGCTCGGAACCCGCCCGGTTGACCGACGCCGCGAAAGCGACGATACCATGTTGTTATTCACGCGGCCACTTGTTCGATAAAAGAACGAGTTCGACCACAGGGCACCGGTATGACCCATGAAGCCGACTCCGAACCCTTGGACCACCTCTTATTTGCGCCTGAACTAGCCATTCCTCGAGTCCACGCGCCATCTTCTGTGTAGCTCCGAGATGATTTGGACGATAGCCGATAAAACAGCGTTCCAGCCAACTTCATCTTTACACATCCTCCGGACTAGGTTGTCCGGGGTAGTGTCCAGACCACATATGGCAAGCATGTGGTCACGCATTGTACGAAAACGCGGGCACACGAACAACACGTGTTCCGCCGTTTCCTCCGGCAGGGCCCGGTGGCTGAACCGGTGTAGGTACTGTCTGAAGCAACCATGGCCTGTAAGGACCTGGGTCAGGTGGAAAGTGATTTCCCCATGGAGCCTCTTGACATAGGTACGTGGTATAAACCTATGTGTCTATCTACCCTTAGTGGAACTGTCCCACGCACGCTGGCATTTGACCATTGAGGCCAACCTGACAGTCCTACGGACGCCTCTCGTGCCGCGCATTTCGAAGCACTCCGCATTTCGACCCGCCTCCGTGTCGTGTACCAGTACTCGATTCTGGAAGTAGCTTCCGAGAATCTTGTACAGGTACTCGGGAATTCCAAGACGCAGGAGCGCATCTGCAATAGCTGCCCAACTGGCACTATTGAAAGCATTCCTCACGTCGAGAGTCACTACTGCACAATAGCGAACTCCCCTCCTCTTACAAGATAGCGTCTACGGTCAACTTACCCTTTCGGAAGCCAAACTGGTTACTCGATAGACCATCCGCACCCTCCGTGCGTATCAACAACCTGTTGAGGATGATCTTCTCGAGCACCTTCCCCGCCGTATCAAGCAGGCATATTGGTCTATATGCCGACGGATCCCCCGGTGGTTTTCCCGCCTTTGGCAATAGGACCAAGCTCTGCCTTTTCCATGCTTCAGGGAAGACTGTATGTGTATGTGTATGCGCAAAATAATCTCACTCATTTTCAGGCACTTATCCTTAACCGATTTGCTCGCAACAAATTGCATTCGACGCGGAATCTTGTCCAATTGTTTCGTATTGAACATTGGACAGATCGGACTATGGGAGTTATGGCCAAAATTCATTTTTTTACATAAGAAACACATACAAAATTCTCACTCATTTTTCAGGCACTTATCTTTAACGGATTTGCTCCCATCAAGTTGCATTCGACGCGGAATCTTGTCCCATTGTTTCGTAATGAAAATTGGCGGAATCGGACTATGGGATTCGGAGTTTTGGCCAAAAAACATTTTTTTACCCAAAAAAATCTCACTCCTTTTTTAGGCACTTACTCTTAGCTTACTCTCGCAACAAGTTGCATTCGATGCAGAATCCGATCCCAATGTTTCCTGTTGAAAATTGGCCGGGTCGGACTATGGGCTCAGAAGTTATGGCCAAAATACTTTTTTTTCACCAAAAGTGCGTAGAAATTACTCACTCGAAAAACCCAGATTAATCCACCTAGCGGTGATGGTGCCTTTCTCGACCTTCGTAAAATGTGTGTGTTTAAAAATAGATGAGCTAGTAGTTAGGAGAAAAAAGGAAAAATTCTTTGTCCGTTCTATGAAAATCAGATTATTTAAGGCAAAGATATTGTAGATCCAGTTAAAAACCGAAAACCATATTTTGTCCCATTTTCGGATATCGCAACTGCATCGCGAGTGATGCACGACTACAGATGCGCACTACTCGCGATGCAGTTGCAACATCCGGAAATGCGAGAAAATGCGATTGTCGCGAGATCTCAGTTCGGTTTTCAAGTTGATCTACAGTATGCTAATAAGAATTTCGACCATTTTTTTTTTCAATCTTTTTGACCGTAGGGGCCCTCCTTAGCCGTGCGGTAAGACGCGCGGCTACAAAGCAAGACCATGCTGAGGATGGCTGGGTTCGATTCCCGGTGCCGGTCTAGGCAATTTTCGGATTGGAAATTGTCTCGACTTCCCTGGGCATAAAAGTATCATCGTGTTAGCCTCATGAATGCTAAAATGGTAAACTGGCTTAGAAACCTCGCAGTTAATAACTGTGGAAGTGCTTAATGAACACTAAGCTGCGAGGCGGCTCTATCCCAGTGTGGGGATGTAATGCCAATAAGAAGAAGAAGAAGAATCTTTTTGACGTACATACCCATCACTTGTCATAAGACGAGTTTATACAATCCCATTTAATTCCACCACTTAATTGTATCTTGACAGATATCAAGATCAATAATACAATTAAGTGGTGGAATTAAATGGGATTGTACAAACTCGTCTTATGACAAGTGAAGACATTCCACTAAAAAGCTCAAAATAATGTTCTAAACAAAATGTACATACCAATGTTTTATTTTACCCAGTCATATATTTTAAGGATATCACTTTTGGATGTTTGTTAAACTGAAGCTCCGACTACACAAAAAGAAAACGAAAATGTTCTTCCAATCAAGCGAGCGGAAGGCAATATTTGTTATGATAAAAATCTCAAGACCGTCCTTCTGCCAAACTCCCGTTTGAAGAGGGAGAGAAGTGTATTAGTGTGGAAGCATCCGATAGTTCGTTTTCAGAGAGAAATTATAGCCTTTCGTTGCACAAGAAAGGCAAAAAGTATTTTGGCCATAATTTCTAAGATAATGGCCAATTTCCAATAGAAAATAATAGAACAGGATTCCGCGCCTAATGCAATTTGTTGTGAGTAAATCGATTGAGGGTAGGTGCATTAAAAGTGAGCTAGACTTTTTTACGCGCTTTTTTATAACACAAAGTATTTAGGCCATAATTTCTGTGCCCATAGTCCGATTTTCCAAATTTTCCATCTTCCAAATCAACAATACGACAGGATTCCGCGTCGAATGAAACTTGTTGCAAGTAAATCGGTTGTGGATAAGTACCAAAAAAATGAGCTAAACTTTTTGCACTTTTGGTGCGTGCACACACAGAGACATCATCTCACTTCGTCGAGCTGAGTCGATTGGTATATAACACTATGGGTCTCCAGGCTTTATGTAAAAGTTTGGTTTTGGAACGAACATATAGCCTTTTCGTATACTTTGTAGGTAAAAGGCAAAAATGGTGTTTCGGCCATAACTTCCGCTCCCATATTTCGATCTGCCCAATGTTCAATAGGACACATCGAGACATGATTATGCGTCGAATGCAACTTGTTGCGAGCAAATCAGCTGAAGATAAATGGCTAAAAAATTAGTGACATTCTTTACGCGATTTTTTTGTAACAGTTTGCATTTTAGCCATATCTTCCGATCCCATAGTCCGACCTGGCCAATTTTCAAAAGGAAACAATGGGACAGGATTCTGCGACGAATGCATTTTGTTGCGAGCAAATCGGTTGAGGATAAGTGCCTGAAAAATGAGTGACATTTTTTACGCGATTTTTACGTATGAATTTGTATTTTGGCCATAACTTCCGATCCCATAGTCCGATCTGGCCAATTTCAAATAGGAAACAATGAGACAGGATTCTGCGTCGAATGCAACTTGTTGCGAGTAAATCGGTTGAGGATAAGTGCCCGAAAAATGAGTGACATTTTTTACGCGATTTTTCGTATGAATTTGTATTTTGGCCATAACTGTCGATCCCATAGTTAGATCTGGCCAATTTAAAATAGGAAACAATGGGACAGGATTTTGCGTCGAATGCAACTTGTTGCGAGCAAATCGGTTGAGGATAAGTGCCCGAAAAATGAGTGAAATTTTTTACGTGATTTTTTCGTATGAATTTGTATTTTGGCCATAACTCTCGATCCCATAGTCCGATCTGGCCAATTTCAAATAGGAGACAATGAGACAGGATTCTGCGTCGAATGCAACTTTTTGCGAGTAAATCGGTTGAGGATAAGTGCCCGAAAAATGAGTGACATTTTTTGAGTAGTTTTGCACACACACACACACACATACACACACACACACACACACACACACACACACACACACACACACACACACACACACACACACACACACACACACACACACACACACACACACACACACACACACACACACACACACACACACACACACACACACACACACACACACACACACACACACAGACATCACCTCGATTCGTCGAACTGAGTCGATTGGTATATAACACTATGGGTCTCCGGGCCTTCTATAAAAAGTTTGTTTTTGGAGCGATCATATAGCCTTTACCGTATACTTAGTATACGAGAAAGGCAAAAAACGAGAAAGGCACCATCACCGCTAGGTGGATTAATCTGGGTTTTTTGTTTACATCCGATTACCGTAAACAATGCATTAATGTGAACGATTTCAGTCCAAGTTGAATACAGGAATACTCAATACTGTTTGACTATGGCATAAACTAACGAAATGTGTCCGAAAATCAACAGATTCGCTTTGATTTGCGACGATATTTATGTATTATTTTTTCATTATGCTAGATGTTTATGTTTACGTCTTGCGATATTGTTACCAGCTGTTCAAATTCACAAATAGTAAGTATAATTGAAATTTACTGCGTTTTCTTTTTGATTTTTCAAGACGTACCAAAGTAGGATAATGACGATATATTTATGACATTAATAGATAACAGGTTGGAGGGAGATTTATTATTTTTTCGATATTTTACATGTTTTCACCACTTTTCACTGTGATTTCACAGTATTTCATGTTCACATCACTGTCTTCTGGTATAGGCAATGATCAATGACTGCTTGCATACGACGCTGCCGACGACGATCAACCGACGTTTTATTTTCACTCAGTTTTATTTTGATTGAATCGACGCTAAATGAGCACTATATGGTTTGATAATTTATCAATGTGTAGATTAAGATTCTTACATAGTTCTGATACTTTTCCTAGTAAAAGTGTTATCAGGTGTGGTTTTTTCAATCACAAACAAACTGCTCGGTGCTAATTGGAGTGAGAAAGTGGGTAATTGTAAGATTGTGTTGGTGAGCCGCAGCCATTCTGAATGACACCGTAAGAGGCCTTAACGACAAGTACTCCTGTCAATGGTCGGAATGGAAAAAAAACATTCAGCACGTACCGATTTCTATTCTCAAATGTAAGTTCATTGGACAAATAGTCCCCGCTATATGGTTGCATGTTTTCCGTTTGACGTATGAACACTACAGGCCTTAAAGTGGCACTAATGTAGCTGTTCCATTGCACTTAGCGAAAAACAACATTTTGCATTCAAAATGCTATTATAACACTATGCCTCTCATGATTGCTTTTAGAATGCTTATTTAGAACAGCCAGGTTTTCGTAATGCTTATTTACAGCATGGAGCATATGCAATGCCAGTATAAAGCTACTATTGTGCTTACTTTAATGCTTATTGGTTACCTGGGTTATTCTACGAGGAAGAATAGCAGCCTTTTCTGATTTTTTTCCCTTTTTTCCCGAAATTATAGAAGGAAATTTCACTTAACTTTTCAAATGGTAACAACATTTTTTTCATGAGTTAATTTAAATAGCACAATCAACAGAACAACATGAAAGCTATTTATTGCAGTATTCAAATTAATTCATGGACAATTTTTACTTGGATCCTTTTGAAAAGTTAATTGAGAAATTTATCTCATGGCTCCAGTTAGGCGAGTTCGATTCTCGGTCCGGTCTAGGAGGTTTTCGGGTGGGAAACATTTTCGACGCCCTGAGCATAGTGTATCCACTGTACTTACCACGCAAGTTATTGACTCATGCAATGGCGGGCATAGAAACGCTTTCAATTATTAGTTGAATACTAAGTATTAAAGCAGGCCAAGTTCCAGTTGGAATGTAGAGCCATTGAGGAAGAATCAGATCTTATAGCCACTTCCGGACCCCCACAGATGCATCGCAACAACCTATGGAAAGATTTCTTCTTTTTTTCTTTCATCAGGCATGACATAACATAGGATAGGTTTTTTTTAAATCTTTCTTTTATGTTAATACTAGCGAAAAATAGTCAAAGACCCAAAATGTATTCTACCGTTTTTTTACCTCTCCCCACCAAATTCACCAGCTTTTTTGTAAACAAACCTTACGAATCCCAAGACGAATCGATTAGGGCGGAAATTTTGCAAATCGGTCAACCCATTCGTGGAAGGGAACCTAAACTAATTTTTATTTATATAGATGTATCTGGTAGTTTTTATCTTATAAAGTTCTCATCAAATCTAGTAATGCGACAGATTTTTTGTCGTGATTATCAACGAACCAACTTGTGATAAAAATTTCTGGATAATTTTGCATTATTCTGATTCTCTTGAACGACTAGAATCTAGGATAACTAGGGCCAAATGACCTATTCAGACAAATAACTTTTTCGGTTGAACGACATTTTTGGCTATATGACCCGTTTGTCCAAATCATATATTCGTCGGCTAATTGAACCTTTCTGTCAAATGTCTTTTTCGGTTAAAAGGATTTTCTAGCAAACCGAATAAGTCATTTGAAAAGTAAGAAATGAGGTGTGAAAAGTGAGACGTCTTCTCTTTTCAAAAGATCTATTCGGTCAAATGGCTATTAAGCCAAATGATCTATTAGGCCAAATGACTATTCAGTCAAATGTTCTATTCGGCCAAATAACCTATACGACCAAATGTCCTTTACGGTCAAATGATCTGATCGGCCAAATTTCTTATTCGGCCAAACGACCTATTCGGCCAAATAACCTATTCAGCCAAATGACGTATTCGGCAAAAAGACCAATTCGGCCAAATATCATATTCGGCCAAATGATCTATTCGGTCAAATGACCTATTCTGCATAATGGTCTGTTCGGCCAAACAACTTTCGGCTCAGTGGCCTTCGGCCGAACGGTTTTTCCCCTCAATAAAACTGAAAAATTTGGACGCAAAAGTTCTTCTAGTGTTCTGCCATTATCCTCAATATTTCGTCAGTCCATGGTTACCGGAGATGTTTCACTCGAGCAGCATAAGTCAGGCAGAAATACTTGCAACAACTCGGTTGCTACTAAACTCGGTCACATATCAGTTGCAGTGACCTATGTAGAACCAGAGTTGTCCTACAAAGCTGGCAAAAAATATGCTCTTTTATTTTTAACAATTTTGAAGATTGAAGTGACATTAAGAAAACATTTCAAACATTTAAATATCAATCTATTAGTTGCATTCACTGATCCAACTCTTTGAGAAAAGACAGAAAACTAGGGGAATTTTTGCGTTCATAGATTTCAAATTTATCGAAATTGAATTTATGAAGCAAAGTCATGATAATTTGAATTTTGACAAATTTTTACCTTTCTCAACATGTTTGTCTGTTCTTTGTATGTAGGTACCAGAAACATAACACGGCTTTTTTGTCAAATGGCTTACTTTCATCTATCCACAGTCGTAGAATATTTCACAAGCCCAAACTAAGGGATTGGAGGGGTAGCCAATAGTTTATTTTTTTCGTTTCTAATGCGGTGATGAGCAAAATGAAAATGATCTGCAGAACTGGGCCAATGCATCCTACAAAGCAAATAGTTTTGAATATTCAACGACGTGTAAAATTGTGTTACTATAATTCCATTTTGTCGATCAAATTTACTATTCAAAGCATGAAAAATATTCAATGATAGAAAATCAGATTTCAACTCAATCGGCAATTTTTTCTGTTGGCACTTTTTTTATATGGGATTGTTATGCGATTACAAGCAGTATTATAGGAGAATGAAGTAACTTGAACTAGATGAAAGCTAGTATAAAACCCTATTGATTATGCGATGCCTTAATTAAACTGTAATGAAATTTTAATAAGCCAAATAGAATTGAAAATGTTAATAGGCTAATAAGGTTGAGCACTTTCGAAGTTCTGAAATCGAAACCTGGTTTAAACTAAAACTAATTGAGCCTGGTTTAGCGTGCGTGTCATTATTATTTTATTATGTTTCAGGAAAATTCTACTGATCAATACCAAAATTTATAATTCCGTAGAAGTCCAATCGTTGACACCTCAAGGGAATCTGAAAAAAGGAGCATTCGAGTTCACAAGTAACAAATGTCCAATTCGAAATCAACTACTCGAAGTCAATTCTTGCACGGTTATCTGCAAGTATGATGACAATCAAGAAATAATTATTTCAGATTTTTTTGCACCCTTGCATGATTTTTCTTCATTATGTCAATCATTGTTTTAAGGAAAGTTTGTTTCATTCTTTGTATTTAAATGTTGTTCCCTGCAATTGTTCTTCAATGAAATTATTCATTTTGTCGATAAACTCTGCTGGAAGTTCATCCTTGTAGCCACCGACTTGACCCTTACGCATGAACTTGAAATCATTGGTTATCCCCATAGCGTCCTGGATTCCCGTCACCAGTATCTGGTTGTTTGCAGAATTGTTTTCTGAAATGAATTTTGAAACTGTAAAACCATTACATTAAAAACACGATACCTACGTTTCATAGTATCGAACGTCAAATGTGTATTCAACTCCGCCAGTTGACTTGGGCTGTAGGATTTTCCGAAGAAGTCACATACTTTCCGCAGTACCGCGGGCATATTTCTCTTCATGTCTTCAAAGTTTAAAAACAGCACATTTGGGAGGTGTGCTACAGCCCAAAATTCGGTAACGTGCTTAATTTGTGGGCAGTAGACTAGTTTATCCGCCAGTATTCCATCCAGAAAATCTTCTCTTGGACCTTTGAAGCCGTGCATATTTTTATAGTGATGCATAAACGAAGTGGTGACATCTTTCGGATTTCTTGCGGTGTATATAATTTTCGGTTTCACCATCCAAAGCTGCTTGGGAAGCAGTGCTAATGGTAGGTGACTTTTAATGTGCCGTGGTCGGGGCAGATGCTCAACCTGAGCTATAGTATCCGGTAAATCCACATTCGAACAAAAGGTGCATAATCTGCAATGCAAAAAAAAATATTTCAAAAGCTCAAAAGAAGTTGATAACACCTTACTCCAAAAAGATAGATCTTTCCGTTAGGTTGACTGCGGATGCCTTTTCGTAGTCCAAATCGTGATGAATCAGCCATACCATTTCCTGAGTCCAGGTAGTGCCAGCCTTCGGAAACGTCACTATCCACACGTCATCATCGTAAACTGTTAGCTCTCGAATACGGTCCGCATATTTTTGATACATGGAAGGCATAACGCAGTGAACCGGTTTCCACGATGGGTTCCCGGACGGATTAACCGAAGTGTCCTCCAAGTGCACCTCAGTGAAATTTTCATTGAATGGTGTCTCGAAGCGTTTCACCTCGTCACGATTAAGGGTTTCGTATCGAAACATGTCAGCACGGAGATTGATATCGTCGTTTACACTCAGTTTGTTTATCTAATGATTATTGTTCAACGATATTTCGGGTTTATTCGAATCTGAGTACTTCCTTCCTTCGGAAGAACTTGATTGATAGAGCACTCGTCATCGGCTTCGTTACAAGTGAGCTGCTGTGCTTACAACAGCTGATGATAGTAGTCTGATAAGAACTATCTACAGCCAGATTGTCGAAGGTGTAATGGTGATGGTCATATGTGTAATTTGTCTGAAACAAATATCCGAATATGAATAGCAGCGATCTTTATCATTGCTGTAATAAACAAAACTATCTGTGTGCTTTTCCCAGCGTATGAAACAGTGAGATAAGAGTATAGTAAGATTATCTACATAGTTTCTAAAGGGTGTTGTGAAATTATTTTGCTTGTATAAAAGGCTTTGGCTAAATACCTACTTGATTTCGTTATCATGGGTAGTGTGTGATTTGAAATATTATCAAACAATCGGCATATAGTTATTTGCTAATGTATTGTTATGCGGTTAGTTTTTGCGGTTTTCATTTCAATTACAATTTTTGGTTGGCCTGGAGTGCTGGAGTGCAGGCAACCATTTGTATATACAGGAGGCATTCGATAACTGCAAGTCATTTAACTGCAATGCTTTTCTAATGCAATTGCAAATGCAAATACAGTAATATCCCGATTTTATCACCCCCCTGGTGAATTTTGGGGTGATAAAACAGGGTATGTGACAAAATTGGAAAAAAAATATTTCCAATTTTTTAATTCATTCCACAAATATGAATCATTTTATGCCTTGGAAAGGCCAAAGGCGTGATTGGTACCCGTTTTTTTCTTGTCGAAATTGCTTACAAAATGTTTTTCAGGTACTTAGAGGTCGTTCGTAATAAACTACACGCGGTGAAAGTTATTTCATGAAAATCAATGTTGTTTGTGGTATTATTTACGAAAATAAAAAGAATGACAAATTTTTTTGGGGTGACAAAATCGGGTCGAAAACGTGACAAAATCGGGACGTGATAAAATCGGGTCGAAAACGTGATAAAATCGGGGGTAGACAAAATCGGGGGTAGACAAAATCGGGGAGTGACAAAATCGGGTCAATACTGTAGCTGCAACAGTTAAAAAAAAATTCAAAATGATGTCAAAATCAACGACAGCTGCAATGCGTTGCACAGTCAAATGCACTTTTGTTGCATCTGACATCGACTGACAACAGTTTAACGATTGAAATGCGTTGTAATCGAACGGCATTCGCTAACTAAAACGTAAACATGTAGCAGTTATCGAACGACTAGTTTTGTTTAATTCGTTCTATCCTATTTAACGCACAATAAATTTGTTTGATAGGGTAACCGTACTCTTAGTAGAGGTAGCACCAATAGTGGAGGTAGTGGGGTTTTATAGAGATTTTTCATATTTATGATGGTTTCAGTTGATGCATCGTGCTTAAAATATTTTGTTAAATACAACTTATTCTAAGATTTTTCTTGGAAAACTATTGAAAACAATGATTTTCCTTAATAAAATTGACCCCTTTGCACCTATAGTGGTGCAACTGTACCAATAGTGGTGAGTCTCATAAGAAATCAATGGATAGCACCACTATGGTTTTATTTCAATACTAGAATTTCCAGCCCGCGACAAAAAAAAACGGGATTTAGGAAAATTTGGGATTCCCCAATTCCCGGGATATTATTTTTGAGATCCCGAAAACCAGCTTTCTACTTCAGGTTTACAATTACGCTCAAAATTTTTATTTGGTTTGAACGCACAATGTCACAAAGAAAACATAAGACTAGAGTTTGCTTCACCTATGGCGGGCTACTGACTGATACTCCTACAATATAAAATACAATACATCGTTAACAATATTCCTTAATATTACAAATGAGCAGATACATCTACAAGAAAATTATTTAGCTCTTTTTAAGTGGAATGTTTTCACTGTCATAAGACGAGTTTAGCACAATTCCATTTAATTACACCACCTCGTAATACTCCACACATCCTGAATATTTTGTAATTTTTCTATCCTTTTGATGCACATATTTGGAGCATAATAATAGATGCAAGAATTAATGCTTTATTTTTGAATCTAAATTGTTTCAATTGTTTGATTGATGTGAAAATAAGGCAGATTTTATTGAAATATAAACTAATATAAATTAAAATTTACATGGCACTTGATATTGCATCAAATAAGGCTTATATTTATATTTACATATTATTTTACACGTTACTTAACTTTCATTACTCTTTTTCTGTGTGTATTGTGCACGCGTCGTTAATCTCTTCGGCATTCCTATCACCGAGCTAATCATACAGAGCTCATCGTCCTGTATATGTATGTTTAGGTCCGAATCTCCTCCAGGACTTTTGGTGATCAGCTCCTGAATGTTTTGGTTCATAGCTTATCTTGGACTTCTGCTGACCAGCAAGTTCTCCGAATATATTCCGTACGATTAACGCAGCCAATCCAAAATCTCACGGCGCCACGCGGCTTTTGCAGTCGATTCGTGGATCTCATACTGCGATTACTTCGAAGACTAATTAGTTTATTCGTTAGTCTTTGATTACGTCTTTGCGGATAATCTATCGATACTAAGCTGTAGATCCGGGACCTTCCCTGGGCCCATGACCTGTTGAACTATAGGGGGAGCAAACTCTATTATTAGTATTTTGTTTTCATCGTGAGGTTATGGGCCCAGTACAATGTGTATTGTGTATCTTCCGTCTACAGCGAGGTGTCTGATACTACCTAGTATTGCCATAGAAAGTATGCTGCTTGAATAAAAACTTAGAATTTGTCCAAATCCAATATATAATACAAACAATCAAGCCTACTTCGACCGTCAGCTAACGCGGATTTTCGGACTCAACGAACATCTGTTCCAAAAATCCTACTTTCCGATCAAAACGCAAATACTATTTACTTTTTGAAGTCATATCATTAAGTCATTTAATTAAAATTGAATTGAGTTACAAACCAATCCAAACCATCCTTTCCCTTCCTCAGCATTCGCAAGGACGTGGCCAGGACAGATCTCGACTATTGGAGAGTGCATTGTTTCCATCTAAGAGATATTGATTAGTCCCAAATCAATATCTGTGGTAACGGATGAAAGTGATGCTACTTTCATACAATAGTCTTGGCTTGTACCACCTACGAATTTGTGCGAAATGCTCAATGCTAATGCTAATGCTAAATTGAGTTACAATTTGAATTCTGTATCATCTGGTCTTTCCAAAATGTAAACTTTAAACATGAACTTTGAAAAAAAATTCGATCGCGAATCCCGGAAAAAATTAAGAAATTTCAGAAATGTCATCAAAAATCCCGGAAAATTTCAGAAATTTACACGCTACGGAAATATTTGAACCCAGGATTTTGTGTTTAATAACATTTAATTTTACATCCAACTTTTTCTTGTATACAACGTTGCACGCAAGCTCCATAGTAATGACTACCTGTAATTTTGAAATGTAATGTAAAAATGAGTAGAATCGAATGGAGCATTTTTGTTTCATCATAATACTGTAACATTTTTATACTGTGTAGATATTGAGTTTGGAGAAAGACTTTTTTGGGTTACTTCAAGAACTTTTAATCATTCCGGACCGATAGCTTGAACGAGTCAGACGTGTGTGCTGTGTCTCATCGCGGATTGTGTCGTACCTTCGGATTCAAGGCGATCGCTGTCGGCGAGGGAAGTAGCTGCTTCTGGCGACGCCAGTGAAGCAAGCTATTGTTACTGCTGCTACCTACAGCAGCAGGCGCAGATAAGTGGAAGAGATTGCTTTATTGTTCTCCCGTCACAGAGCGGAACTAATAGAAACCAATTGAATTAGTTTTTTTTCATGATATTTTTTTTTCTAATTAGCTATTAGTTGTAAGTTAGTATAAGCAATAATTATCCTTTCACCTTGCGAGGTGAGAATGGAGGCAGACAGTAGGAGGCAATGGGCCTCTAAAAGATACACAGTTAAAAATTATGGAAATACTTGAAAGCATATTTTTGTGTTCAATAGCCTCTAATTTTACATCAAATTTTTTGTTGTACGCAATATTGAATACAAGCTCCATAGTAACGACGACCTGTAATTTTAAAAAGTTACGGAAAAATGAGTCGAATCGAACGGAGCCTTTTTGTTACATCATATGTGCTGTAACATTTTTATACCGTGGATAATCAAAATTCGGACACACTCAAACTTCGGACGCTTCAATTCGTATGGGATATTTTCTGAAATATTTCTTCGAAATGTTTCGTGAAGCTGGATCGGAAAGACTAATAGATTTCGCTTGTTTTAGTATAGTTACATTTTAATAAGACATGTTAAAACAATGCGATGAAATGATTAAAAGACAGTCAGAACTGTGCAGTGAAAATTGTTTTCAATTATTCTTCCCGGTACGGTGTAATCAGGTGTCCGAAGTTTGAATCTTTGTGTCCGAAATATGAATACAAACCCGCCGGTGTCCGAGGTTTGAATCAAACAGAAGCCGGACATTTTCATAAATTGCAAACATTCTTCGCAATATCTTGCACATATTAAATACGTAGTTTAAAGATGAATACTGTACTTAGTGATTTAAACGGTGTGATTCAAAATGTGAGTTAACAGGATGATTGTACATCAGAAAGTGTTTAAGCGTCCGAAGTTTGAGTTTGCACGGTACTGTGTAGTACTCGCACACGATTGTACCATGCGGCTTCGCCTGGGACTTGGGTTGTTTACTTTCGGCAGAAAGTGAAGAGCCTAGATTTCCTGGACATAAAACGAGATTTGACGCGTCGTTTTACGAAGCTTGAATTCAACCAGATCAACAGAAACAAATTACGCATCACCGCGCCTGCATACCAGGTGGCGAATTAAATTGCGAAAGGCAAGGCGTACAATATTGAATATTTAGTTTATGTGCCCTCGCGAGAGGTCGAGATAGAAGATGTAATCAACGCAGTGAGCCTGACTTGTAAGGATGTGCTTGCAGGGAAAGGTCGTCTAAAGAATGCCCTGCTATCTACCGTGGATATTCTGGACTGCAAGGAATTGCATTCAGCAGCCACGGTAGATAGCAAAAAGGTATATTCTAAGTCAGGCTCGCTTCGGGTGACATTCGCCGGTTCGATGCTCCCAAAATATGTCGATATAGAAAATATGTTGTTTCCGGTGCGTCTTTTTGTGCCAAGGGTATTTGATTGAACCAAAAAACAACTTGGTCACACTGTCGAGTTTTGTGACAACAAATCACGTTGTGCTAAATACTTCGAAAGTCATCGGGAGGAGTCCTGTCAGCAACAAGCCACAAAATGTGCTTATTCTGGTATGGCTCCTGCCCATGGTTTGCAAGATTGCCCGGTGTACAAAAAGCGCACACAAAAAGTGAAGCGCTCTTTGGTACAGCGCTCCAAGCAGACTTATGCGGAAATGGTTAAAGCGCAAGACTCATCCGTCGATACCACTGCAAAGGCTGCTATTTCAGCTACCGTTCAAGTAAGTGATTACTACGATTCCATTTCCATTGACGAATTGGACTCTGATGTAGCCGACATGGATGATTCTGCGGAGGTACACGTGCCCGAAAAGAGGAAGCAACCGTCTTCCCCGGGATCGCGCCGTAAGAAATCAAAAGTCATCCATAAAAGCTTGCCAAAATCTGAAGACAATGGGGATTATTTAAAATCCCGAAGCAAACTGTCTTCACTGCTCCTTTAGATCCTAGTTGCAGCAAGACATTCTCGCCATTGCCAAAAACCGATGCTTCAAAGAAACATCCGATTAGGACTATCAACGAAAAAAAAATGTTACTCGCACTTCTAGGAAAAGAATTCCATCCAAGCGAGGATTGATATCCTTTAAGGACCTTGTGGACCGTTTTCTGAACTTGTTCAGTATTCCGAATTCATTAAGGCCAATCAGAAAGTTATCTGAAGCAATTGACTGTTTCATGGCCCCTTTTTGCAGAAATTGTATATTTCGATGGATAATATGGCCAATACCCAAGATACAATCACTATGCTGCAGTGGAACTGTCATAGGTTGAAAAATAAATTAGACGTGTACAAGTTTTTGATTCGCAATTCCGATTGCGATATATTTGCACTCTGTGAAACATGGCTTTCTTCCGAAGACGAAATCAACTTCCACGATTTTAATATTATTCGCCAAGATCGGAATGATCATTATGGTGGCGTTCTTTTGAGGATCAAAAAATGCTACTCCTTCTACAGAATTCCCATTCCGACTGTTCCCGGCTTAGAAATCGTCGCTTGCCAAGTAAATGTGAAGAATAAAGATCTTTGCATAGCTTCAGTGTACATTCCTCCAAATGCCTCTATTAATCGTCGACATTTTAGGAGCGCAGTCTCCCTCCTATCATCTCCAGTATTGATATTGGGTGATATGAACGCACGTGGTATTGGATGGGGCGAAACGTATGACGATTATAGAGCGCCTATTTTCTATGATTTGTGTGACGATTTCAATTTGAATATTTTGAACACTGGTGAAGTAACTCGAATAGGACCAAATGGTCAACAAAGCCGTATTGATCTGTCTTTATGTTCAAATTCACTATCGTTACCATATGCCGATAGCCACCACCATTAAAAGTGGCCAGCCAGTTAATGTTCCTTTCGACCTCACGAAAAACATTGACTGGCCAAAATTTGCATCGGCGGTAAAAATTGGTATTGAATCAACTGATACTCTTCCACCTTTGGATGAATATCGATTCCTTACTGAGTTGATTCAAAAAAGCGCACTAGAAGCTCAGAAACGACGCGTTCCAAGTACATCTGTCATAAGAAGACCAGCCACTCCTGGATGGGATGATGAATGTACTAAGTTGTATTCTGAGAAATCTGATGCCTTCAAGGCTTTCCGTAAACACGGAAGGTCTGAGCTTTTCGAAGAGTATTTGAGGCTTGAAAGAAAGCTCAAAAATATCCTCAAGGCTAAAAACGTAGCTGCTGGCGACGTTTTGTCGAGGGACTATCACGAGAAACCTCAACGACAACATTTTGGAAACGGCCTGCAACATGCGGAACCGCATTTCCACCAACGAGGGTGAAGAATACTCCAATAGATGGATATTCAACTTCGCAAAAAAGGTCTGTCCAGATTCCGTACCAGCAGAACCGCTATTTCGAAAATGAGTCACTGATCCCGCTTCTTTGGGTGGACCATTCTCAATGCTGGATCTTTTCTATGTCTCTACTTTCATCGAATAACTCTGCTCCGGGATGCGATAACATGAAATTCAATCTCCTTAAAAACCTCCCAGATATCGCTAAAAGACGATTACTTGACCAGTACAACTGTTTCATGGAGTACAACATTGTGCCACATAAATGGAGACAGGTAAAAGTAATAGCTATTCAAAAGCCTGGGAAACCAGCGTCTAAACACAATTCCTACCGACCGATTACCATGCTTTCATGCATGAGAAAATTATTGGAGAAAATGATCCTTTCAAGAGTCGACCATTGGGTCGAACAAAATGCATTACTCTCAAATATTCAGTTTGGATTTAGAAAAGGGAAAGGAACAAACGATTGTCTTGCGTTGCTTTCTTCAGATATACAACTGGCCTTTGCGCACAAGGAGCAATTGGCTTCAGTATTCTTGGACATTAAGGGCGCTTTTGATTCAGTTTCCATAGAAGTACTGTCAGACAATCTGCACAGTAGTGGATTACCCGTTATTTTGAATAATTTCTTGTACAATTTGTTGTCAGAAAAACAAATGAACTTCACACTCGGCACTCTGACAACTTCCAGAACTAGTTACATGGGCCTTCCCCAAGGTTCATGTTATGTACCTTGCTTTATAATTTCTATGTTAAAGATATTGACAATTGTTTGGAAGGACAATGCACGCTGAGACAACTTGCAGATGATGCCGTGGTCTCTCTAAGAGGTCCATGTACAGATGTCTTGCAAGGACCATTGCAAAGTACCCTGAATAATCTGACTGTTTGGGCCAGACATTTGGGGATCGAGTTTTCACCGCAAAAAAAACTTAGTTGGTTGTGTTTACTAGGAAGCTGTACCCTGCTCAACTGCAACTAAAACTGTTGAATGATGACATCAACCAATCTTTATCTTCTAAATACCTTGGCGTCGCGTTTGATTCTAAATGTACTTGGAAACTCCATTTTGAGTATTTGATACAAAAATGCCGGAAAAGGATCCATTTTCTACGTTCTATCTCCGAAACATGGTGGGGTGCTCACCCGGAAGACCTCATCAAACTCTATAGAACGACTATTCTCTCTATTTTAGAGTATGGCTCTTTCTGCTTCCTCTCAGCAGCTGATTGCCACCTGATCAAATTGGAACGAATTCAGTATAGTTGTTAGCGTATTTCCTTTGGCTGTATGCATTCAACCCATAACATGAGCCTGGAGGTGCTTGCTGGAGTCACTCCTTTGAAGCACCATTACTGGGAGCTCTCACTTAGAATACTTTTCAAATGTGGAACAAGTAACACACTTGCCTCAGATAACTTCGATAAAATGCTTGAACTGACTTGTCGTTCAAGATTCCTTAGAGTCTATCTTAACTACTATCTATCTATCTCAACTTCAGATCTTTGTCTTCCGTGTTATAATCCACCTCGAGTTCACTTCACCAACGACAGTTCCTCAATTGAATACAATCTGTCCATGAAACATGCTATCCAAGGAATACCAGATCATCATCTTCGACAAATATCTATTCCCTCCCTTTTTTCCGAAAAATATGAACATGCCAATTGCAACAAAAGATACTTCACTTATGGTTCTCGCATTAACGGATCCACTGGCTTCGGTGTTTTCAATGTAACTTCAACTACCTTCCGAAAACTTCAGGAACCCTGTTCGGATTATGTTGCTGAGCTGGCAGCAATTAACTTCGCTTTGGGATAATTTCCAATCAGCCCGTAGACCATTATTTCATTTTCTTGGATAGTCTTAGTTCTATCGAGGCAGTCCGGTCGATGAAACCTGTTAAGCACGCATCTTACTTTCTTACAAACATAAGAGAGCAGATGCGTCTTTTGGTCAAAAGATCAAAGATCATTCAAGATTACCTTTGTTTGGGTCCCATCTCACTGCTCAATCTACGGCAATGAGAAGGCTGACTCGCTGGCAGAGGTGGGCGCACAGGAGGGTGAGGTTTATGATAGACAATACTCGAGCAACGAGTGTTCCCATTAGTCCGTCAGAGTACTCTTCAAAGTTGGCAAAAAATCGGACACACAACGAGCTTGGACAATGGTTATATTCCATAGTTCCAAAAGTTTCTGGGCAAGCGTGGTTCAGAGGTGAGGACTTAAGTCGAGGCTTCATTCGCGTGATGTCGAAACTTATGTCTAATCACTATTCACTAAACGCACATCTGTACAGAATAAACCTTATCGATAGCAACTTATGTAGGTGCGGAGCCGATTATGATGACATCGATCACGTAGTTTGGTTCTGCTCGGAAAATGACGCCTCCAGAGAGCAACTATATCAATGTCGTCGGCGAAACCAAATAACTGGACGGACTTCGTGAAAATCGTACCACTCGTGTCAATCCCTGCCCTTCGTATTACTCCCTCCAAAGCGATGTTGAATAGCAGACACGAGAGACCATCACCTTGCCATAACCCTCTACGCGTTTCGAAGGGACTCGAGAATGCCCCTGAAACTCGATCTACGCACATCACCCGATCCATCGTCGCCTTGATCAACCGTATCAGTTTATCCGGAAATCCGTTTTCGTGCATTAGCTGCCATAGCTGGTCCCGATCGATTGTATCATATGCGGCTTTGAAGTCGATAAATAGATGATGTGTGGGCACGTTGTATTCGCGGCATTTCTGCAATACCTGACGTATGGCGAACACCTGGTCTGTGGTAGAACGTTCACCCATAAATCCCGCCTAGTACTGCTCCACGAACTCTCTCTTGCAATTGGTGTTAGTCGGCGGCATAAAATTTACATTAGTTGTTACAACCCAGCTTATCGCCCTTTTTGTAGATGGGACACACGACACCTTCCATCCACTCCTGCGGCAGAACCTCATCCTCCCAAACTTTGGTAATTACCCAGTGCAGCGCTCTAGCCAGAGCCTCACCACTGTGTAAACAGCTCTCCTGGTAGTTGGTCAACTCCAGGGGCATTATTGTTTTTCAGTCGGCCGATCTCCTCCTGGATTTCCTGGAGATTCGGAGCCGGGAGACGTAAGTCCTGCGCGCGTGCTCCCAGGTTCATTATTATACCGCCACCGTTGTCTGCCACATCGCCATTCAGGTGCTCTTCGTAGTGCTGTCGCCACCTTTGGATCACCTCACGCTCGTTTGTAAGAAGGTTCCCGTTTATGTCCTTACACATATCGGGCTGTGGCACGTGGCCCTTACATGAACGGTTTAACTTCTCATAGAACTTTCGTGCGTTATTAGCGCGGTAAAGTTCCACCGTCTTTTCACGGTTTCTATCTTCGTGCTGGCGCTTTTTCCGCCGAAAAATCGAGTTTTGTCTGTTCCGCGCCCATCGTGCCTCGTTCACCCTCGTGCAGTGTTGCACCAATCTCGTCCAAGCTGCATTCTTCCCCTCAACCAACTGCTCACATTAGCCGTCATACCAGTCGTTCCTCTGATCCGGAGCCACCATGCCTAGTGCAGCGGTTGCAGTGCTTCAATGGCGGATCGAATATGTCTCCAGCCATCTTCAAGAGATGCTGCGCCTAGCTGCTCTTCCGTTGGGAGTGCCACTTCCAGCTGCTGCGCGTAGTCTTGGGCTAGCCTACCGTCTTGTAGCCGCCCAATGTTTAGCCGCGCGGACGACTCCGACGCGTGTTGATCACCGTCGAGAGTTTTGAGCGCAGGCATACTGCAACGAGGTAGTGGTCGAAGATGGTCGGTAAGTGCGGACGTTCGTGATGTCGGAGAAGAATTTACCGTCGATTAGAACGTGGTCGATTTGGTTTTCCGTTACTTGATTAGGTGATTTCCATGTGGCCTTATGGATATTCTTGCGGGGGAAGAAAGTGCTTCGGACTACCATTCCGCGGGAGGCTGTAAAGTTTATGTATCGTTGGCCGTTGTCGTTCGATACGGTATGCAGACTATCCAGTCCGATGACCGGTCTATACATTTCCTCCTTTCCTACCTGAGCGTTCATGTCACCGATGACGATTTTGACGTCCCGCAGTGGGCATCCATCGTATGTCTGCTCCAGCTGCGCATAGAACGCTTCTTTCTCGTCGTCGGATCTCCCTTCGTGTGGGCAGTGCACGTTGATGATACTATAGTTGAAGAAACGGCATTTTATCCTCAGCTTGCACATCCTTGCGTTGATTGGCTGCCACCCAATCACGCGTTGGCGCATCTTTCCCAGCACTATAAAGCCGGTTCCCAGCTCGTTGGTGGTGCCACAGCTTTTGGTAGAAGGTAGCCGCTCGATGCCCGCTTTTCCACACTTTCTGTCCTGTCCAGCAGATTTCCTGCAGCGCTACGACATCAAAGTTGCGGGGATGTAATTCATCGTAGATTATCCTGTCGCAACCTGCGAAGCCAAGCGACTTGCAGTTCCATGTTCCAAGCTTCCAATCGTGATCCTTCATTCGTCGCCTAGGTCGTTGCCGATTGTATCGAGTCGTATTATCTTCTATGTCGTTCGTAACCGTTGTTTTTAAAGGCGGCTTATTGGGCCTGCGCAAACCTCCTGTCTCGTCGGAGGGCCGTCGTGTCAGGGCTGTTTAGCGTCCCACCTAACACCAGGACTTAATCTGCGATTAAACACAAATTTTATTATCATAACCCAGCGCGATAACATCGAAGTATATTTGCAGTCGGACTACATATCATCTATGCATGAAGTTAAGCATTTCATGAATCATAACGATAAAACTATTCACGATATATGAATCGTGCTTCAACTTGACAGGTTCCCAAGTACACACATAATCGGGACTGATAAAAAGCTGTTCCAATCATATAATGCTTATCCATTATAATGCTCAGAAAACCTTCGCGGGCCGCAGGAAAAGGCTTAAAGGGCCGCACTTTGGGGTTCACTGAACTAGATGAATGATAAAGTATTCATTCTTAGTAAACAGCGCACCGCTCAAACGTCAATGATGAATTCGGTGCATTGGACCATTGTTGCCCTTGCCAGTCCATCTCATCGTGAGTCCATTGTGTCCGTTTGTCCATGTCGTGTATTCAATGATCATTGCATTGTTCGGTTGCCATTTATCCGGGTAACGTTGAAGGCATGCCTCGATAAGAAAAAGTTGACAGTCGTGCATTCGGCGACTGACGAGGGGCTGGTGGAGGGGCTGGGAATCGAACCCATGACCATTCGCTTGTAAGGCGAGCGTGTAGCCAACTACGATACGGGATCCCCTGGTCATATTGCAATGTTAATGAAACATTGATCACAATTCAAATGTTTTTGACATCTTGATGCAACTTTTTCATGCTTTGATGATTTTTCAATGACTTTAATGAAACTGAATAGAAACAGTTTTCAGGTGAGAGAATTACTTAAATTTCTTTGGCACAAATGTTTTACGAATGTCTAATAAGCAGTGCCGACAAATCATGCTCAAACAGTATCTGTCAATAGTTCATTTATTTTTATTCAATAATACGTCAGCCTTTTGAAAAGGTTGCACTAAGTATAATATTCCTTTCATAATTCTACCATTTGACGCTATTCCCATCTTGCACGGCAGGCATATAGTGCCATTTAACCACCTGGTTCTTTTTTCACCATTCGGTCATATTTTTTAAATGCCAAAGTAATTTCGATTGCGATTCTATATTTGTTTCGAGACTGCAAATTACATTATATATTACATTATAAGATTTATACATCGATTTGTTCAATCTGATGGTACTTCCACGCAAACGAACACCACGACTAGGTAGCCGAAGTTTCCCCCTACCTGTTCGTGGTATTGGATTTCGTGGGAGTGCCATTACATTGGGCAAATCGACTTTGTTACAAAATCACATACGTCCTTTTGAATAAGTACCCGAGAATTAGTATATGATTAACACTTGTGTGGTAAATGTTCAAAACATATCTATATAGAGATTTTATTGCTACACGCAGGGCAGATGATAATTGTGCTAATGCATCCAATTAGAGCCGATCGTTTCTCGTGAAGCAAGTTCGAGTTATTGTACAGGAATGAGAACCATCGGTTCATCATTAGTCACAGTACGATTGGCTAGATTTCAGTTGATAAACATTTTCTGTAATAATAATTATTAGAAAAGAGTGATTTTTTTATATTTGTTGACCATTTAGGAATAGTTTATTTATGGCAATGTCTCGTACAGGAGCATCCAAAATTCAAATGAAAATAATCATCAGATAAAATACTAAATTCTCAATCATATGGATTGCTGAACAGATTTCATCATATTTTCACGCAGAGTTCAACGCCGACAACCAAAGCCTATCCATTTCGTCGATTCGAAAATCGACATACACCGTACAGTCCGGTTTCTCGCTGCTCTGAACGTCGATTTCCCAATTTTCCACCGAAAGCCAAAACTTTCTCACCCACGTGCATTTCCATGTGCGAGAAAATCCCAGCGCACGAATGAGAGAACCACAACAAACGGCTCAAAATGTTGCTAAAATACCTTCACGTGCAAAACATTATCGCTCCGTACGGAAGGCTCTCTCTCGAGCACAGCTCTCTCGACGTGCCTCGTGAAAATTGTTAACAATTTTCCTTCTCCTTCCTGGGACTCGAAGAAAATCGCCAGATGCCGTGGTCTCGCTCGCACACCACGCATTATCCTTGCCGCGAGGGGAAAAATCCTTTTCGATTCGCACGGTTTTCCCTTTCTGGTGCGCTATCGCGCGGACAGCGAGCTGTCCTGCTCGGGCAATCCCGGCAGCTTTCGGGCTCGGTCCCGGATCTCCGGTCTCCAGCAGCGGTGGTCATAACAAACGCTTCAGTTGGGCGCTTTTCCAGTGTCGTTCGTCCTTCTGCCGGGAAAGGAAGTGTGTTCCGCTTACGCGCGCGTTCCCTTTTCCAGTGAGGAAAGCAGGGGTTCAAGGGTGCCAGCCATCCTTGCCTGGATTGATGTGTTCCTAGCCCCTTACGATGTGTGTCTATTAGGTGTCGTGGTCGTTGTCGTAGTCCTTCGGTGTTTGGTGTTGTTTCCTCCCTGGATGTTTAGTTTCCTGTGTGCATAGTCGACGTCGTGTTTTTTGCGTGCAATCGTAAAATCGAAGAAAGTTTAAGTTCCTGATGGGAGAGAAGCATCGTTTTTGACGTGAAAGTTGTAAAATCTTTGTACAATGACCTACATGTGACTGTAAATAAGTCGATGTGAAACATGTCGTGAACATATAATTTCGTAGAGAAAAGCCCAACAACTGTAGCACTGTGTGGATGTCTCAAAGTGGTTTTTATTAATTTCACCCATTTGAGTGTCGTGAAGTGTCACAGTCGGTGTACAGTGAAAAAAAATCAGTCTACATTCAACCACATGCCACAAGACGCCACTAAATGAGGGAACCGATTTACGCCGATGAAATAGCAACTAATTAATGCCCGGTGCGTGTTCCCCAGAATTAAAAGGATCCAAACAAGGGAACTAACCAAGTCGAGATTGTTATCAATTCGACAATTTCGCTAATCTGAAAACCAGCAGTGATAAACCGTTTTCGTCGTTTTAAGGTTAAGTGAACTCACCCTAAATGGAGGGGTGATCCACAATTCACAGGAAACCCTCACTCAGAAGTCAATAAATGTGAGTGATGATGGTTAATTAAATTAAAAACCACAATCAAATAAAGTACCCCTCAGACCGCGAAAAAGTGAATCCGAAAGAAGGAAAGTCCTTAACGAAACGAAATAAATATCAAGTGAAAGTGACCCATAAGATAAGAAAGAACGACCGTGATAGCTCATAAAAATTAACCGAAAGAAAATAAACAGCCGGAAATGGTAGCCAAGTGCAGAAGAAAAACTGACAAAAGTCCTGCCAGTTGGTCGAACGCGGAACGTTTGAACAATTAAAAGGCAAAAAATCGTAAGTGAGAGTGGAAGTGATTTAGTAGTGTTTGTCCAGGCAACAACGGGTTTTGGCCACATCCTGGGTTGGCATCTGTTTGCATGTCGAAAGGGGGAACACATTTGAGCAAAAATGGTTACATTTGAAAATTATTATATTTTGTTATATTACCAATTTTTAGTGTTATTGAATTTTTCTGTGTACAGTCGTCATCAAAAAATATTTGGCACAATTTTGGAATTTTATCAAATTAGGAATAGACCAACAAATACAAGCTATTGCAGTTTTTAGTACAACACTTTTTGATGTTATGCCTTGAAATTGATAAGTTATTCAGATTATTCAGTAAGTAAGTGCTGTGCTTGCGCTTTTGAAAAGAACATAGACATACCGTTTTGCAAACATTTTTCTCAAAATATTATAGGGGAAGTGCTCATTTTTGTAAAATTCCGCGCAAATCTAATGGAACGTTAATTAGAATGTGCGTATGTGAAAGTGGATTTTTTTTTCGAGTGTGAGATGAGATACTCTAAATAATAAGTTATCAAACCCAGATTAAACATATCATGTGCATATTTATATTTGCAATATTATTTTGATCTTTAAATTGAGAAAACTCGAAAAAAGTAGTTGGTGCAGTTAATTTCCTAACATTAATCCGTATCCGCTATAGAAAATGTATTTCGCAGGAAATCCTTCCACCGAGGATGTTTTATTTGGATTAAGAAATTCAGAAGCACGCGCTTAGTAGGAGAATTCCTCAGTTTTCTCAGAAAGAATAGGGATCTTGAAATGGCATTTGATCTTTGATGTTGTGGCTGTATTACTATGTAATTTAAATTTGTGTGAACAATGCTTGAACAGAAGCAGTAATGAGAAATAGTTCGTAAGCCATTCAATAATAAATACACTCGATTCTTTTTTTACACGGGGATGCGTTCCGTGTTAAAAAAGTTTGCAGTTTAAAATTTGAAAATCCGTGAAAAAAAAGTTTTATGATTTCTCGACAAATCATGAAAAATGGGGCAACTTTGCAAAATTTTTGTATGGGATATTTTTTACACGGCCGTGTAAAAAAAAATCCGTGTAAAAACATAATCGGGTGTAATTGAATTGAATCATTGCACCGATGTTAGTTAAACTAGTGATTATGGTTGGGCTCCCTCTCACCTTGGTAATTCTTTAACCAATGCAAACTTCTGCCATATGCTTAAGTACTTTTACATTGGAATGATACAATAATGAAAACAAACCTCTGTTATTCGGATTTTCTGTGTTAGGTTGGCTGATCTAATCACGATGAAATAGAAACTTTCTTAAGTTTATTTGGAGCTATTTCAATTACCATATATGATTTAGGGTACAAATGAGTGTCCACAGCATTCTAGTGCATTGATTCGACAACTACTATCGTTGCTGAATTTTCTTAATTTAACTAAGTCATGGAATATATCAAAGACTTGTATTACAGGTGGTTAGAAATCGACTGGTGACTTAAATGCGGTTTGGTTTGTCGACGCCCAGAAACTGTGAGGAACATATCTGTTGATTTTATAGCTCGAGATATTGATCTGTTCAAATCAATAGCAAAATCAGATATTTTCATGATATCGCAGGTGAAGATAGAAACGGCATGGACTCCATATCCAACTCTTGCGATTGCTAGAACATGAGAAGCATAGGGAAAATAAAAGTAGGAGAATGGAACGGGCCTGTGATTCAATACACGACCTCTTACGTATAAAGCATAAGCAGTAGTCATATGACCACCAAGCCCAAATTTGAAACGAATTTTGTCAAAGGCTATGTATTTAACAAAGTGAGTTTTTTAACAGTTCACTTTGTTAAGCTACAAAACCTTCGTCAAAATTTGTTTCAAATTTGATCTCGATATCAGGCATTCTGAAATACTCTTAGAACTGTTTACATCTATGAAACTTTTGCAAACATTTTGCGCAAATTAAACCAATATACTTTCTTTATCAGGAGCGAAGCGCCCTGCTACACAACAGGAAAAAACAAAACAAAAATGAAAATAGAGAAGCAAAACACGTATGAATCAAACAAGTGAAGGTAGCCAGATTGTCGAATTACAATCTCACAAGTTTGCTTGACAACAATCACTGTTGAATTAGCTGGGTTTTGCGGTAGTTGAAATATCTGAGAATTATCAAACTTATCGGCTAAGAAATCGTGCACACAGTCAGAAATATTTTATGCATATATTGGAAGCGCCAAAATAAATGCAAAATAACACGATCCTGTGAATGACCGCATCGTGCTTTCGTGATGTGCGGTTCTATTTTCTTTCTTTGCGGAAGGAAGTTTTTAATACTACCCGAAGCTATTTTAATTTCAGCAGTGCTTCTCAGCGCTATTTTTACCCACTGATCTCGTTAAGATCTTTGCAGGGACCCGTGCCTTCGTTTTACGTTGGACTCGTTTGCGGAAGTAAAATTCCGACAAGCGATGGTAATCTTGCAGGGACACCGTTCTGGGAAAAAACCTCTTAAAAGGTCACGTCTCCACGCTCAGCAATGAGCATTAATAAAAACAAGAGGAAGGGGGAGTCGCTGAATTTTCCACTTCCTTCTAAGAAACAAGGTTTCAAGACTCCTGCCAAAACGAGTCTACAGATGTTCCTTCTGTGGTACTCCTCACCGTCCATTTTTTTTTTGCTCTGGTTTTTTAAACTAGGATCCGAACCAGCAGATGTTTATTCTCCTAAAATCATACACTGAATGCCACGAACCTGTTCTTCACAACACGCACCAAGGAAACATCGCTGCATCTCAACGATCACTCTTTCCTTGTCGTGTAGCTACTGACATGTATCGTTTTATACGAGTTTACTTCTCTCTCTTTCTGTCGCACTTTACCAAATTGGTTCCGACCTCTCTCAGTTAAGAGCGTTTCCGGTATATTTGCGATCAACGACCCTTCAGAAGTATCCGTTCAAAGTACACAGTTATATAAACTATTCATAAATGTTTAAATTTGGTATTCAATGTGATCGTACTAATTATATATCCTACACCTTCTAACTCTAATATTGGAAATAATTGTTCTCCTATCGAACTGGAGCAATCAGTTCGATTTAATTCATGACGAAATTGAGCAAATCGAATCTACCTCTAGCCCAGGTGATTTGATCCATGCGAAAAAGCAAAGGATTCCGCCAATTTTAGTATCTGTTGCCGAGTTTTCTGGGGTTACTCAAAATCTCAATCCTAAAGCCAGACAACTCGGCAACAGATACCACAATTGGCGGAATCCTTTGCATTTCAGATTGCCAGGAAGGGTGACTGTCACGTTTTGCCAGGATCCTTTGACGATCGCAAACGTCTTCTTCAGTATTTAACTGAAAAGCGCCATAAGTTCTTCACATACGACGACAAAACTGAGCGATTGTTCAAAGTCGTCTTGAAAGGTCTCCCTAGTGATGATAAATCACTGAATGAGATTAAAATTGAAAATTTCTCAATTACTTGGATTTTCACCAATCCTAGTAATTAAGATGAAAAAGAAATCTCGCTCTGGTACTTCCCAGAGGGTTATTTTTAAAGAATTTTATTTAGTTCATTTCAACAAAAGTAAAGTAAATAATATGAAAAGTTTGGAAAAGGCCTGTATTATGTCCCATGTCCGTGATTCATGGGAACATTTCCGCAGGCCTGGGCCTCCAAAACCCCACTTAGTGCCGTAAGTGCCAAAAGTGGGGTCACGGAACTAAACATTGCCACATGGTCTTTTCATTTAAAGAGATTCAAATTATTTTTTACCGAAATGATTGTCTTGACAGTGCCTGTGGTGGGGTTGCCATTGTCATTAATAGTCGTATCAAACATAAATTATATTCTTCGTTTGAAACCAAAGTTTTCGAAACCTTAGGAGTTTCTGTTGAAACAAATTTTGGACAATTCTCTTTTATTGCCGCCTACTTGCCTTTCCAATGCAATAGGCAGCAAAAGGAATTTGTTGAGAGTTGATCTTCAAATTATAACTCGCAAAAAATTCAAATTTTCATAATTGGTGACTGTCGGGTTTCTTCCCGACCGAGAACTATGTTTCCACCCACAACACCACCAGTGAACATTTGACCCAAAACACTTTTTCTTTAGGGGCAATTTTCGTCATCGAACGACCAATTTATCACACAAACGCCAATAGTTCCAATTCACTACACAGTTTATTTCACATAAGACGATTTATTTAACAAAACTACTTTTATTTTACACTACATTTATTACTACATAATTAATACTAAACACGGAACAATTATTCGATCGAGGGTTCGCCCCTCGATGTGCGTACGACGACGGTTTGTTTTGAACTAAAAATTGCCTTTGCATTCGCTGCTGCTGCTTCTGCAGCCGATCAATCGTCCGCCCTACAACGATCATTCGTTCGGTTGGTAAGGTTGACGATGCGAGAGATGCGATAGAGCGAACCGGTAAAGTGCAGCCACAGTAGGTACGACTGGTATCGCACTCCGTTCACTTCAGTTGTACAGTGATAGCATGTTGAGTGATGCTACCGTCAGTGGTTAAACTGAATGGGTTAGTCACGAACATCCTCACCCACCCTGAAGTGGCCAGGAAGCTTCTGACAAGAAACACCCAACAGTACGTCCCTCCGTGCACTGGACGGAATCTTCTGACGAACCCCAAACTTTGATTTCTACATTTTAAAAGGCAAGTGGCACACTCTGTTGCACCTATGCAGTACCACCCGTGATTTTGAGCTTAAGAGCTGCACTGAAAACGTCCTTCATTCCGATAGTTGATAGTGCTAATGGGACTTTCGTATTTTCTCACCCACCATTTCGGATAGCGGGTTACCCAAAATTTGCCTATCCTAATTATTTTGTCCATCCCTGTAGTTCTGCAAGCACTAGATTGCGTTCAATGGAGATCTTCGTTCCTTCCTCGCTTCGGACAGACTAAGCTTCTTTATGAACATATCGTTTCGTGAGAACCTCCTTATGTTATCTCTATCAATACCATTCACATTCCTTCGTTGAGAAGTCCTTCAAGTGCTTCCGGACGGTTGAAAGTACATAGTGCACATCCTTCGCTGACCATCATTGCGTCGATCTGTCGTCTCTAATCGACTAGAGCATTGACGTTTTCTACTCCGGTGATAACATTCTCTTCGATCACGTTTGCTGTTCCAGTTTCGCTCTATTGATTACTGCGTCCTCACTGTGATGTCTTTTGATTCTCTTATGTCCTCCAACGCTTCAGCTTTCTCTGGGAGGGATACCATTGGATCCCTTCAGACCGTGCGATATCGCCATATTGCAGCTGAATCCAGTCGCCTGACTAGTAGATGTGACTTCCCCTGTCACTATCCATCCAAAAAGCGGACTCCGTCAGCACAGGTAGATCCTTGCCTAACGGGATTTCACTTCCTGACGGAAGAAGCTGAAGAACGCTTGGATGCCCAACATCATCAATTTTCCTCGATCGGAACAACTCCGGACCCGCTAGCTCGATGTCCTCTGGAATGTCCCATTCACTTGCCTGAACGGTGGAGGTTGGCAGGTTTGCTGTGACCTTTCGGTAAAACGAAGAAAGTCTATCGATCGAGCATACGATGAAAGGCGAGATTTGACGACAGCTTTTTATCTTGTGCGATGCCTTTATTCCAGACTGGCCAATGCCACAGAATCGAGATGTTGACTTTCTGTACCGAAACGTTCATCGCCTGGCATAGATTAGCAGAGATAAAGTTACACTCTGACCCTGAATCCAGAAGTGCTCTAACGCTGGATATCGACGACCCACGTCGTCTTCTATTACTACGACAGCTGTAGCAGCTAAGAGGCTCGGTATGAAGCACACTGCGCCGCGTTGGAAGAAGTTGAGTTCGACCGCTAGTAAATCCGCTTTGCCCTGGAATTTGCACTTGCACCAATCCTGTTCCGGACTTCCTCACCAGAGTCGATCTCCTGGAGAATCCTATGGCTACCCCTGCGTTCTCCTCCTTGAAACACAGCAAGGAAGTGGTGTCGACCTTTACAATGCCAACAGGAGAACTTCGACGTGCACTCCCGAGCTATGTGACCACTAGACTGGCCAGGAAACAAAAGTTGTCTCCCACAATTCCACGGGGCACCCCCAGGATTGTGTCTTTGGGTGAGAAAATCAATCTCTGAAATTTCAGCTCAATCCGCTTGTTGCATAAGCTGGCGCATTTGATTTGAAGTTTGTATGGGGATTTCAGCCAAAATGTATAGGAGAAAAAATACACACTCCGTCACTCATTCGATCTGGAAATTGGTTTACTGATTGCTCATTATTGACCTCAGAATACCCAAAAACGGCAGTTGGTATGCTACAGAACAATTTCACAGAACATTGTATGATGATTAAATGAACTTTGCTTATATAGTTAGGCACTTCGGCTGAGTGCGATTCGATCAAAAACCAAAAATACATAAATTAGCTCCTAATAATTTCCAGCCGAAAATTATATAAAGTTTATTTAATCATCATGCATTAATATTGATACTGTATACACTACCGATTGGCTGAAATCCTGCATCAGTGAGCTGAATTGCCCAGAGCTGATGCTTATAAAGCGGCTGTATTGGCCCTCTCCCCATATTAATCTGGGCCAGTCTAGTATTGACACGTTGAGGCAATTGCGGCAAAGAGGATTAGCTTCGGCGCAAGAACGACTCCCGACTGAACAGCGACATCCTTAGAAACACGATGGACACGTGTGAAGTCCGTGGATCTCCGCACAGGATGGACACACTTCGCGTTATACGACTGTACGGCGTTGTTAGCTGAGCGCTTCGGTGAATATGGCCTTCTTCTGCGTTGTGGCGACTGCTCGAAGACTTTCCGACTCCACCTTCGTTGGTAAAGCTTCGAAAGAACTTGGATTCTGCACGCTGCAGAAACTCCAGCAAGAATCGCCTTTATGGTGTCCTGCTCCTTCGTCGACCCCAGTGCTCCTCCGCATCCTCGTCGTGTGCTCGGAGTCGAGACGAGCGCTTAGATATTCGACCAGCAACCAGATCTTTTTGCCCATTCCCGGCTGGATTGGATGATCTGATCCAGGGTCAAGAATCACACGATCGAACCCATCCGGCAGCCACCAGCCTGTGGAGATCCGCGATTGACTCCGTGATGAGGGACGGCAGCTTGAAAGAGGCCTGCACTTGCTTCTTCCGTAAAAAGCTTTGCTGCACTGTTTAGCGTTTGTAGCGACGACTGCCAAGCAACCTGGTAGATGTCCCTGGTGATCTTCAGCGGATTTCTCCACTGGTGCCTTAGCTTCGCCTGCATATAAGCACCACCTTGCAGGTAGTGGTAAATTTCTCCACATCAGGTGAGGTCCTGGCTTCTCGTGAATCCAGAGACGTGTAGAGATCCCTGAAGCTGAGCCAGTCGTCCGATGTTCCCATCGAAACTCTGCGAAGGTTGAATTTGAGGGTAATCGAACGTGGTCCATACCACCACGTAGAGTGACATCTCCAGGACAGAGTCGACTGGTTCTGGACGGAATTATGCTGAACCTCTCCCACTTTCTCCGCCGGAAACGATTTCGCATCGTAGTAGCGGTTCTCCATCTCAACTGCTCCCTCTGCAAACCTTCAGGCTCACGTAATGAAGTCCTCCGTGCGCTTATATTTCCCCAGATTGCCTCACTTATCTGAACCCACTGAATTACGTATCTAACTTCTCGAGGACAGAACATTGATTTGAGCGACAGGGGGTACCCTCAGCTTAAAGTTCTTAACAGTACTGGCGGCTAATGTTAGCTTAAAGATAATTTTAACCCTTCAGCCTCGTCGTCAAACTCTTCAGGGAATCTGCGTTCCCGGTAGCAGGCTTCATGTTGCTGGCATCGTCGCTCCACGGAAACTCGAACAATGTCGTTAGTCAGATTCAGGATTTACTCCCACTCGCAGAGTCGTAGAACCGTCAGCAAATCAAAAATCGATAGAAAAGGAGATGCTTAGTACTCAATATTGTCATCGCTTCCGCAGGTACCTGTATTGCCGCACTATTCAGCTCACCTATGAGGAAGTAACAGCGGTGCAGCCGAGCCAAAACAACAAATTCACCGATTGAGAACACCTCCAATATTCGGACGAAGAACGCCTCAGATTCCGATCCAAGCCAGGAAATGCGAGGGAGTGGAAATAAGAGTTGTAATATTCAAAAATTGGAAACTTCGGCTGACACATACTGTTCGCGCTCACCTGTAAGAAACAACAGCAGGTACCAGTGGCCGAGCTCAAAAAGCAATCAAATTATGCTCAAAACGCCGCTGGAGAACTAAAGATGGCGCGCTGAACGAATTGAATTCGGTTTCCAAATCAACGCAAATCCTTCCAAAAACCAAATCCGTCATTCGACTCAGTAATGGCAATCCAAATTGCACCGAAAGAGGAATGAAATTTATTTCAGATGTGCAGTATATCAAAACTATATCCACAGCTTTGGCTGGGCATATACTATTCAAAATGAATTTACCTGGCCGGAAAAAGCGCTTTCCGTGATGCCCAAGCCCAAAGCGAATGTAGTGTCGTCCGTCTCTAAATTGAAGTCGTCGTCCGGAATTCCGTCGCACCTTTGCTTACAGTCCGTAGAACCCAAAATGTTCTTGACGAACAGAGTATTCTCCGATGCCACCCCGGTCGAAGCAGCGGCCATAAAATCGTCACTTTTATAAATGGTAATGTTGGTGTTAGCGAGAGTATTGCACAAGCTTCGGCTAAACATATACTTGTTCTAACATACCTGACAGGTAGTAGAACAACGCTTCGATTATTTTACAATTCGATTTTTAGCCTCCGAATCAAATCAAATTTTACTTCCACACGCTCCACTGTGCAACGATGCGACGGCAGTAACAGCAAACAATAACCACTGCCGGTCGTCGTTCAATTGCTTCTTCTCTTTACTGCTGCTGAAGGCGAATAGTATACACTGCAGCAGATTGATCAGCTGATGATGACGGTTGGATGTGATGTACGGTGCCTTGATTAGTCTTTATGACGGGTTTCGATAGTTAGAATCGATGGCAATTTGATCCTAACACTAGATCAAGTAATAGCCTAAGGATCTATTCAGCAGCTTTTCGATGGCCACTGATACTATTCAACACACTAGAGTATGGCGATTTTCTTTCTTTCGGGCACTTCACTATGGCGCAATCCATTTGTGTGATTTTCGATTGTTTTTCACCGGTGTATTTGGTCAAATATTTGGAATTTGACCGTTCCAAAACCAGTAGATCATCAGCTCCGAAGAGGACCAGCTTATGTCGGGTTCCTTCCCGACAGAGAACTATGTTTTTCCACCCACTACAACACCAGTGAATCTTTTACCCAAAGCACCACCTTGCTTTTCTTCTGCAGGGCAATTTTTCGTCATCGAACGACCAATTTATCACTACAAACGCCAATAGTTCCAATTCACTACACGGTTTATTTCACATAAGACAGATTTATTTTTAACGAAAACTACTTTTTATTTACACCACATTTTATTACTACATAATTAATACTAAACACGGAACAATTATTCAGTCTAGGGTTCGCCCCTCGATGTGCGTACGACGACGGTTTGTTTTGAACTAAAAAATTGCCTTTGCATTCGCTGCTGCTGCTTCTGCAGCCCCGATCAATCGTCCGCCCTACAACGATCATTCACGTTCGGCGGTTGGTAAGGTTGACGATGCGAGAGATGCGATAAGAGCAGAACCAGTAGAAGTGCAGCCACAGTAGGTTACGACTACGGTATCGCATATCTCCGTTCACTTCAGTTGTACAGTGATAGCATGTTGAGTGATGCTACCGTCCAGTGGATTAAATTGAATGGGTTAGTCACGAACGAGTGACTTCAATGCCAAACACCGTTCATGGAATAATGCTCAAAGCAATTCCAATGGTAAAATTTTATTTGAAGATTGTTCTGCGGGATATTATACTATTCAATATCCCAATGGACCAACTTGTTTTTCTTCCAGTCGAAATCCTTCTACAATTGATTTAGTTTTAACGGATTCAAGTCAGCTGTGTGGCCAATTGGTAACTCATGCTGACTTTGACTCTGATCACCTTCCTGTGACATTTGAAATCTCACAAGAAGCCATTTATAATCCAATCAGCTCTACTTTTAATTATCATAGAGCTGATTGGGATTTATATCAAACATATATCGATAGGAATTTTGATGTTAATATTCCTTTGGATACCAAAAGTGATATTGACAATGCGCTCGTATCTTTGACAAATTTAATTGTCGAAGCCAGAGGCATTGTAATTCCTAAATGTGAAATTAAATTCAACTCCATTATTATTGACGACGATCTTCAGCTACTGATCCGTCTTAAAAATGTAAGGCGAAGGCAATACCAAAGAACTCGCGATCCCGCTTTGAAAGTTATTTGGCGAGATTTGCAAAATGAAATTAAAAAACGTTTCGCTATTCTGAGAAATACCAATGTCTCGAAGTTGGATCCCAGTTCGAAACCCTTTTGGAAATTAACGAAAATTCTTTAAAAACCTCAAAAGCCAATTCCAGCGCTTAAAGAGGGAAATAAAATTTCATTAACAAATGGCGAAAAGGCTCAAAAACTTGCTCAGCAGTTCGATAGTGCCCATAATTTTAGTCTAGGTCTCACTAGTCCAATTGAGGATCAGGTTACACGGAGCTCCGAAGACATTCTCAATCAAGAGAATGTTTTTGACCCTTCGTTGGGAACTAATTTGGATGAAGTGAGATCTATTACTAGAAAATTTAAAAATATGAAAGCCCCGGGTGATGATGGTATTTTCTACATACTTATCAAAAAACTTCTTGAGAGCTCTTTATCATTTTTGGATAATTTATTTAACAAATGTTTTCAATTGGCATACTTTCCAGATAAATGGAAAAACGCCAAAGTTGTTCCAATTTTGAAGCCGGACAAAAATCCAGCTGGGGCTTCTAGTTATCGCCCAATCAGTTTGCTTTCTTCAATAAGCAAACTGTTTGAAAAGATTATTTTAAATAGAATGATGGTTCATATTAATGACAATTCTATTTTTGCTGATGAGCAATTTGGTTTTCGCCATGGGCATTCAACCACTCATCAGTTATTAAGAGTTACGAACTTAATTCGGCTCAACAAATCTGAAGGATATTCGACTGGAGTTGCTCTTCTTGATATAGAGAAAGCATTTGACAGTGTTTGGAATGAAGGTTTGATTGTGAAATTGATGAATTTTAATTTTCCTCTGTACATTATTAAACTGATCCAAAATTATTTATCAGATCGCTCACTGCAGGTAAACTATCAGAATTCTAAATCTGATAGATTACCTGTTAGAGCTGGTGTTCCCTAAGGCAGCATACTGGGGCCCATATTGTATGACATTTTTACTTCTGACTTACCTGATTTACCACCAGGGTGTCAAAAATCTTTGTTTGCAGATTACACGGGCCTTTCAGTCAAAGGGCGAAGCCTTCGTGTCATTTGTAGTAGATTGTAAAAAAGTTTGGATATTTTTTCCACTTACTTGCGAAAATGGAAAATTTCCCCGAATGCTTCCAAAACTCAGCATATAATTTTTCCACATAAGCCAAGAGCTTCGTATTTGAAACCTTCTAGCAGACATATTCTCACTATGAATGAGGTTCCAATTAATTGGTCTAGCGAAGCTAAATATTTAGGACTTCTGCTGGATCAAAAATTAACTTTTAAAAGTCACATTGAAGGCATTCATGCCAAATGTAACAAATATATTAAATGTCTATATCCACTTATAAACAGAAAATCAAAACTTTGTCTTTAGAACAAACTTTTGATTTACAAACAAATATTTAGACCAGCCATGTTGTATGCTGTGCCAATATGGACTAGTTGCTGCAATACCAGAAAGAAGGCACTCCAGAGGATTCAAAATGATTCTGAAGTTGCCTCCGTGGTATAGTACCAATGAACTTCATAGAATTTCTAATATTGAGATATTGCAACAAATGTCCAACAAATTAATTTCCAATTTTAGACAAAAATCGTTACAATCTTCTATTGCAACGATCAGCTCCTTGTACCCTTAGTTTTAATTAGGTAAAGTTTAGTTTAGGTTGAAAACATTGTAATTCCTACATGGTTCAATTCAACCAGAGGAAAAATCTTAACTGCCTGTTTTAACTGTTTATTCTGAATACAAAAAGCAACCAATCGGATTATTATGATTTCCATTGCAGCAGTTAAGCAATACGGTGACTCTCGGTTGTCTGCCATTATGGACCAAAAAATTAACTAATCGGACCTATCCAATAAAAGTACTTCTTCATGATTTATAGATGACTTTTCGAATTTGTTACATTCAGATTTTATTCTCATTGAACTGGTCAAGTAACTAATAAAGTTGTAGAATAGAGTAATTTTTTTTCATATAATCATTATTGAGATTTTCAGCCCGTGGCTGGCGGGCACCAACTTAGCCAACTGCACGCTACGGCGCAGCTTGAATATTTGGGAAGTTGTCTAGATAATGCTTTTGTTTGGTGAGCCTGCCACTATGATCATTTTTCAAATCATTTGGTACCAAACAACTGTACAAATGCTGGGCTCGTTTATTTGCGTCGATAAATTGAAGGTCAGGACAATAAGCAAACAAACATTTTTCAATCAATTCTTTGCGTGTAATTTGACTTGACGAAAATAGAAATCTCTCCACTTTCTGTGCGCCCGCACTGCTCATTATTGTCCTAACTACTTGTCGCCATGCATAACGCTATTTTTTCAGCACTCGTAGTATTTATCCAACTCGGCAACCCTCGTTGGATAACCAAAATGGTACAATTTTATTTACTTAACATGACCAATCCTACAAAAAAATCATGTTGCTGCAGAAAACAAACAGATTCCATATTATCGTGCCCCATTGTGTGTTCGACAAACCATAAAGCGATAAATAAACCTGCCTTTGGAAAATTGGATGTCCTGCCCATCAAATTATTTCATTTTTTACGTGACACAAAGAATGCACTATTTGAACACTCACCCAAGCCAATTTAGCTGAATGTGGTCATGTAACTATTGTTTTGATGAAAGATGCAATAAATAAATAAATAGAAATAGTAACTATTGTTTTAATGCTGGTTTTCCATTATATCTAGCACTCAAATGAGTGCTATAATGGATTTTATGCAACCCATTTGAGTTGCATAATGTTCATTAAAGCACCCATGTCATTGGTATGGAAAAGTAGGCCGTTTTATCACTCAAACGCCAACTGTAAACCAGGTATTATGATTAGGAATTGCAAAAAATTTGTTATTTGCTTCTAAATTGATTAATCCATAATAGGAACGCATGCACCAGTTGTGGCACTATTCTTAATTTTGGTTCCTTATTTGGCAAATCCCATTGTTTTCTTATGGGATTGGCCAAATTGGGACCACTAGTGCGACAACTGGTGCAAAGGACGTCGAAAATTAAGCAAAATCAATTTTTACAATTATGCTTTGCTTGTTTTGGAGGAAATCAAAGGTGTTATCGTATCATATAAATATTCTTTATCGATATGAACTTGGTTTGCGGTGATTTGATTGGCCATTTGGCATATAAAGCATATAAAGCGACCCTTCGATTTTTGTCAATTCTTGACTTATCAAAACTACCATAACTCCAACATTTGTAAACCGATTTTGGGGATCGTTATATCGTTGGAAAGAAGTAAAGTGTGGCATCAATTTGGATGGAAAATTGAAAGATGTTTTGAATTTGGCTGCAATCTTATATTTAATTTTTAAGAACTTAGTTTTCACTAAATTTAAGAATAGAGCAACGCACAACTGTCATGCGTGAAATGATAAAAATGACAGATGTGCGTTGTTTACGTATTGAATGGGCTGCCCTGGAAAATGCCAGTGAGATAGATTGTGGATTCCGAGAGGCTTGCCCTTATACATCATTGGAAAGCTTAGCCTATATTGCTTTGTATCCAAATATCTCAGGTGTATGTTTTTTCTGTTAAAAGTTATGTATGATTCACCACATAATATGACCATCGAACATTATTCTTCGACGTTAGTTTCATGATTCCATACTACGTCAAGTATGTTTTGAATATAAAGGGCATGTCTACAAAAGTATTATATTAGGAAGGCTCATTTTTTAAGCATGACGAAGCCATTATGTTAAGTTGTTGGTTTTTATAATTCAAGATTCTTGGTATTGATGATTATGAAGGTAGGGTAGAGTTATTTTAGATTATTCTGAACTTATTTTTCCCAACATGTCATCAATAAAAACGGCGAAAGTAGTGAAATGAGGTCTACTTTGATTTACCAATAAACAAAACAAAATAATTAAAAAAAAAAAATATCATGGTAACCATAGTAACACCATAGGGTGTTGTTAAGTCGGTGGCCTCTCGTTAAGTAACAATGCTAATGCTAATACATAGTAAAAAAAAATTATTTGCTGGAAGTTGAAACAGACAATGACTGAAAATATCTGTAATAAAGATGAATCTCTGAATATCATGACTAAAACTGAAAATGTTTCTGTCAACCTCGCTATGTTATAATATTAGTAGAATGAAAATAATATTTCGTATAAGATTTCTTGTTTGCTTGTTTTATTTTTAACTTATAACTACTTAATTTTATATTTTAAGTCAGTATAAAAAGCGACAAATAATCTGAAAAACAGATGTTCTCCAAAATTTCTATTTCAAACATACTTATCCAGTTGAGATTATAAGCTATATATAAGTATAGAAATAAGTTAGAAAAAATGAAGCAAATAATTTTGTTTGTCTTTATTACAGAAACTTTCAGTTAGTGTGGTGGGATGTAAGAAACGCAAATTATTCCATTTAAATGGAATTTTAGCGATGTTGGTCGTTTTTTTTCATTGCAGCTCAATAATGTTTAACTAATAATGAATCGTAATGGTATATAACAATTAAGGTAACAGTTCGATAATTTTCAATTTACCCTGCTTGCAGAGCAAGATTACATTTTACAGATATCGAATAATTTTTGAAAGATGGCACAAAAATAAAATTTCCATAAAAAAATAGAAATTTTCTATAACAAGTTAGGAATTTGCCAATAAAAAAATCAAGATATCAGCAATATTTATGTTTGTAATTTTTCTAAATAATTCAAAATTTGTATAAACAATTGGGAATTTTCTACAAATCGAAAATATATTAGCACGGCCATCCTTGGCCTAGCGGTGAGATGCGCGGCTATAAGGCAAGATTATGCTGAGGGTGGCTGGGTTCGATTCCCGGTGCCGGTCTAGGCAATTTTCGGATTGGAAATTGTCTCGACTTCTCTGGGCATAAAAGTATCATCGTGTTAGTCTCATGATATACGAATGCAAAAATGGTAACTTGGCTTAGAAAACTCGCGGTTAATAACAGTGGAAGTGCTGAATGAACACCAAGCAGCGAGGCGGCAATGTTCCAGTGAAGGTTGTTATGCCAATAAGAAGAAGATTAGCACTTTTAAAAGCAAAAATTGCAATTTTAAAAGATGAATTTTCCATAAAGAAATTAAAATGTTTTTAGCTTTGACTGACTACCAGAGAGAGGCAAAAACTGTTCCGAATCATAACAAGCCATCACAACAAATTTATCAAACTTGTATACAAATGCGAAAAAACAGAATCGGATAGGCAGCCCCTATAGAAAAATGGTGATTTTCGCATTGTTTTCGCTCCTTTCGTGTTGGTTACTGCACAGCTGTGTAGAAATGCATCATCAGAGCCAGTGCTTCCCACATTTGGAGCTTTCTAAAAGAAATTTATCATGGGGTATAACATCCCGAATCAGTTCTCTATCATGACAGATTGCGAAAAAAGTTTCTCGCGGTATGCTACATATCGTATATGTATACAGAGATGATAAGTGAGAGACTTGCTCTTTCTCTTTAGGATTCAATCCCTGCTGACTACACATATCTATGGTTGCTACTCCGTGATGAACCAGAATTAATGAAATTGCACAAAGAATCTACTGAATGATTGACTGGGATTGTTCAAGCATTGTCAGTGTGCAAGTTTCAGTGGCTCTTATATTCAAATGATCAATAACGGCGCCGGCCACGTCCTTGTAGTCAGTTAGGAAGAGGGAAGGAATATTAGTAGGTGGTTTTTGCTATTTGAAGACCGTGTTTACCTCTGCGTCTCCATAAAAACCACAGGAAGGATTATCAGTCAGTTGGTAGGCATCGTTGGATCTGGATTTACTCTGATAAGCGATACGACCGTGCCATTCTTTATACACAGTGATTTTACCTAACCATGATTTGGCCGCACAAAGTAGAACAAACTAACTACCTGCACACCGAGCATGAACACGACCAAACGTATATCTATTGATTTACTTCCTGACCGCACAATGGATACAATGATACCAGATCGTTCGACGTGTCGATGAACCGAGCATGGACAATAGTCACCATGCATGCCCGATGCAAACTGTGGAGGACCTTGTTTTTGACAACCGAGCCGACGTGCAGTATTCTGTACTTACTTGCCCTTACTTGACCGGAGCAAAGCGCAATACAAGCGATGATAATCCACCGAATATCAAATGGATATTTTTTCTTCCGCCCGCGACGAATAACACACTTACTGTACTTACTTTCCCGATGGCTACTGCAAGCTATAGAGCGAGATAAATAGGATACTTTTTTAAAATTATCAATCATGAACCTGTGGCTTCCAAACAGTATAAATCATTAGTTTTCTGTACAGTGAGCTGGGAATCGGGTCCATAGGCCCAAGTAGTGATTTACCCTATTAGCAATAAACAATTACATAATTTTTCACAAAAAAAATATTTTTCTCATAGAAAATTAAAAACTTAAATTAATAAAGGGCAATAAAAAAATAAGAAAATCTCCATAAAAAACACAAAAAAGCGAAAAAAGATAAAATTTTTGTTTCCGCTTTAAAAGAAGGGGCCATCTACGAAAAAATGCTCAGTTTTATTGCTTTTTTAATTACTTTATGGAAATTTTCAAAAAAAAAATATTACTCTATATTGATTTTTTGTGGAAAGTTTTAATTCTTCTTGGAAAATTTTTTTTGGAGAATTTCGTAACTGTTTATTACGCTGTCCATGAGGACATTTAACGATGGGACTGACCATCGAAATCAAAACAAAGTGTGTATGCAGTTGAAAGCAGCTCACTTCTGGTGTACACCGCGCTCAACAATTTTCTTTGGATTGTTGTGTCAGTCCGGTCAGAATCTGTCAAAAAAATCAAGCTAAACAAAAATCATCAGCTGATCGCAGCTGTCTTATGGATTGCTTCATTACTAATATTGATGTATTTATGGAAATTTAGTATTTTTACAATGGAACAATTTGATTTCTTTATGGAAAATTCAATTTTTGCTTTTGAAAGCGCTAATTTTTTTTCGATTTGAGGAAATTTCTTAATTGTTTCTGGGAACTATGCATTATTTATGGAAAATTTATAATTATTTATTGCTTGTACCATGATTTCATTATTGGCAATTTCTTAATTTATTATGGAAAATTTTTAATTTTTCAAGGGGAGTTTTTATTTTAGTCGATGGTTTATTGGTCTTGCTGGGTAGCATCAGCCATTCTTATAACCGGGTGAGGTTTTTTTTATTGTTCGACCTGACACTTTTAATATGATATTAATTTGAGAATCGTACCGAACCCTAATAATGTGCAGACCATTGGTTTTTACCTTCTTTTTAAGTGGTACCTCTTCCAACTTATGCGTTGCGTGGGGATAATAAATACAGAATTCATAAACTTTTTTGATTTTCTACCTTTTGTCCCTCGATTTTTTTCCTCAATTATTCCAAAATTAAGGTTTTCAACCCCCCTCCCACCTTCGTCACACTTTTTGTAGGAAACATTTAGAATGTTTATATGAATAGTCACGCTACTTGGAACACCCCCCCCCCGTCGAACCTTGACGTACTTTATGGATGATCTCCAGCCTGAAAATGATGTCAATCACAAAATAATTTAGGGTAGAGTTAGAATAGTGAAATTACTCCACTTGGTAATATATCCTTAAACTTATTTGGGAATTGAAAACTATGTTTCTTAAAGGTCCTAAATGGATCGAAACGTTGCATTGGGAACAGATTAGCTACATACCTATTTTTCAATTTCCGTTAATATGTACTACAGTTAAGTTAAAACCAACATTAGACGCCATGTCAGGTTATTATAACTAAAGCTGCTTAGCGAATGATGGCATGGGTTTTTGGGATGTGGATTAATTTGTGAATTATCCTAAATGCCCCTAAGGCGATATAATTTTCGTAGTTAATCAGCAGTTGTCTCATGTGCAATTTGTGTTTTCCTTTAAAAATCCAAATATATTTCATATGGCTCTGGAATATTCACCAAACTAGAAAATCTAAATGTGGTGGCGATTACGTTGAACTAAAAGAACCATTCGCAGGCAGTTTCCCCCACACAATGAAAGGGTAGTCAATGGAAAAACAATCCTCTGTCCGTACCATCACCGGTGGCCAAGTGAGAGTGGAAGTGATTTAACGTTGTTTGTTCGACCGACGACGACGACGACGACTTCTTGGCCACTTCCTGTGTTCGCATCGTAAATTTAATTGTTGCCATTCTTGGGGGAACGACAACACTCTTAAGTGTTTTTTCTTCTTCTTCGGAACCCTCATCATATCCAACAGCCACAACAGGTTCGATGTCTGTTTGCTGTTGGAATTTCCTGAAGATCACCTCCACCACCCCCAATTCGTACACCGGGCACCGCACAGACCTGTCGACCAAACGAGCGACGACGACGACAGTCGGTGTTGTGGTGCACAGCTGGAACATCCAACAGCAGCAGCGGAGAGACGCGCCAGCTCTCTCGGTCGGTTGCCTGTCGGGTTTTTCGCGTGGAAAGTGGGTGGGAAAAAAGGCGGAAGACGACCCCAACGACGAGGAAGACGAAGCCTGTGCGAGGACGAGTGACATACTTTTTCCCCTTAGTGTGTGGGTCCTCCGCAGACTGGCGCTGCTTTAGTACGAGCATTGCTGCTGGGCGTAGGAAGAGAAACGGTCCGACCTCTTCTTGGTCGATTGCGGGGCTCATCGTCGTCGTGGCACTGCTGCTGGCTGTGCGATGGCTCTTGTTCGTTCTCTTTTCAGCCCGTGGGCTGAAGCCGCGCGCTCGAACCTGGCCAAATGTGTGTCTTTTCTCGTGTGGTTGGGTGGTTTTCGGTGTGCAAAATCGATCCGATGAGGGCACCCGTTTTTGCATTGCAAATTTGGATGGGTTCTGGGTTTATTTTTTCTTCTGCCGTTTGAAACGGTTTACAGCGAAAATATCGCACTTTATGGATATGAATATGACATACATGGTAATTCGGGCGACAGAGTAGATTGACCTTCAAATTTCGATTCGAGGCGGCATTTTTGGAATATTTAATTTCGACAAAATTTCGATTTCATTGAATTAGGTAGTTGGATTGTAAAATGCGAAACTTTGCATTGAGTTGCTGACATAAATAGAAAAGGTTCAGTTGACAGTAGCTTGTTATAACCCTATAGGATCAGTATGTTTCAATTATGATGGCGACCGAGTCTACGGCATTTGCCATTTAAATGCCCATTATATGAACGACTTTTAGCTGGAAACGGGTTGTTTGACGTTTCTTCGTTGAGAATTAGTTACGATTAGATTGTTCACCTCCCGAAGTTATATTTGTGTCATATTCTTTGATTAAATGGGTGATTTGATTGTTTTTGTGCCGGTGCAGGATGTCTATAGATAGAGTCTCCAATATTTCGTGTCTTGCACGAAAGTGTTGAAACCGCTCAAAGTCACTTAAATAGATTGTTGTTTCTTAGAAAGACTGGTGGCTTATCAAGAATGACGGCTTCAAAATTCTAGAATGAAAAAGATTCCAAGGAATATTTGAAATTCGCCACTATTATTAAAAATTATCACAAAGTAGTTGAACTTTACCTAAAAAGTAAAGTTATTAATACTTTCGATTTCAAGTACGGCTACGCAGCAGCGTTGTAAATATTCGGCAGTGTGTCGTATCGTGCCGTGTCGAAACGTCGGATAAATATACATCTTTTTTCAATCATTCAAGACTGCGTAGCCGTACTTAAAATCGAAATAAAAATATACAGTCGATTTCTCAATAGTTCGTTATTAATAATTGTGCAATATTTTTAAATCTATTACAATATTCTGCAACGATCTATTTTGAGTTGCAGTTTGTTTTCCAAAAGTTTTCAATGAATCTCTTGACTTTCATCGTCATAAAAAGTTTGTTTACTTAATTTTGCTAAATGTACCCATGCAATCAATTATGGTAATGAAGCATCCCCATTTACTCGGCATATAACCTTGCTATGCTCAGCTGTCCATGCCATGCCCAGTCCTTAGCATAGAACCTGTTCACCACCAATCAAGGTAACCGGCGGCCAAGTCCAAGGCTCCTCCTCTCCACAGCTGGGCCTCGTCCACGTAATCCATCAATTAACAGCCAGTGAGAGTGAAAAACGCAAGAATTCAAGTGACATGCAGGCCGTCAAAACGCGACTCGTTGCATGATCGACGATCGCAGTGCTTTGATCCCGTTGAAAAGAAATTAAATTATAATTTACCATCTCTATTGCACTAACAGCCATCACCAGTACTGGGATAGGGTTCGTGTCGACCGCCGACGGCACGAACTTCCTTCCAGTCAACCTGCCAGTTTGTGAAACCTAAGGCGTCAGAGTGGGTATTATTGAGATTTCATCGGGTTTCGTTGATAAATCTCCACGCGACTAAGTGTGTTCGGTTGTGAAAGTTTTTCAGGACATTTATTGTTACGAAATGGTCGTAAACGCCGCTAATGACCGGGTTCGTATTCGGCTAGGGCTGGCTGGAAAATTGTGTTGGAAAACAATTTACGCGAGTTTGTGGGGGCGGTGCACGTATCGATGGCCAACGAAGGTGTGCTCCAAACATTAGCTCGATTAGTGTTTACATGACCGTTGAGTTGGCAGAATTTATTTCATTGGGGGTTAATTTACTGCCTGTTTATGGTTGTATTTTGTTTCTATAGGATTTATAGAACCTAGTTAAACCTGAACCAGAATTTATTCATACCAGCATGATTCGCACTTGACCGACAAGTCGTCAATTTTCCACTGAATTTAATTCCTCATAAATCAATCGTCCCAAAATAAACTCCCCTTATTCCATTCATTCAGTGATTATGATGGCTTTCGTTCGCAACGTATGTCAGAGCCAATCATCTTTCCTAACCCAGTGCCAAATCATACACACAAACACAATTTCCGGTGGTTGGAACGAATGTAGGTGAACCGAATCGAGGGGTCCAGAGCCGAAATCAAAACCCGCACCTGCCGCATGTCATCACTTGGGAAAGCCATCGAAACAATTTTAAAGCTGCCATCGATAAAACGATGACAAAGCTGTGCTACTCACCCGCGCAAAATTTAACGCGATTTCTCCTATGTGCGTTTCCCGTAGGCTGGGTGGGGCGGTATCATTAGCCTTCGATTCGACGACGGAGCCATACCAAATTCGACTGTTGATGTGTGTTCCACCAGCTCCAGAAATGCAACCCGTACGAAACCGAACAGGAAGCGTGCAACCACCGAAAACAGCTGCCGCTGCTGGCTGGGAAAAGGTGTTCCGAATGTGTAGTCACAGTATCAGAATGTCCTCCGCTCGTCCACTCATCCATTCTTCTCCCGGGCAGGAGGCATCCATTCATGGTGGCGTAAAACTCGAGCAACGCTCCTCACATGTTGGCACGACAAGCTTTCCCGGCCAGAGGATGGCCACGGGGGTGGCTTCCTGTTTGATTTGGTCTCTATTTCTGTTCCGGCTGTTGACACCCCCTCGAGTCGTACAATACATATCGGGCGAACCTAATTCGCAAAAAAAAGATTCCAAAATTGAGGAAAATATACACATGTCCACACATGTCGTCGTTGTCGTCGTCATCGGGACGTTGAAATGCCTTCACGTTTCTATCTTCTGATTTATGCGGTCGGGCAGAGGGGTGAATGGATCACATTTTTTTCCATTCGAAGCTCCAATTTGTATTTCCGGTGAAAGTTGAGGAAGGGGTTGAGGAAAGTGGAAGCGATTTGATTCGCATTTATTTTTCTGTCAAATTGAACTTTCCGAAATATGTTTACATATGATACTGTTTGTGACCGATCGCGTTCTGATTGGATGTCACAATCACCAGAAACGTGAATACGCTTTGCGTGTTTTTTCGCGTTTTATTCGGTGGGGTTTATAAACTTCGAAGTGAAATCAGGAATTAGTGCACTGATACTGATTGTCAATGACCTTTCGGATGAGTGCAGAGAGGAAAGGGTGTTGAAATTAGGCATCCGGATTCTTAACGTGAATTTTAAGTGTCAGAGCGAACCTTCCTTTGTTAAGCTACATTTACATTAATTTACTATTTTTTTTTGTTTCCTAGAAGGATTCCGGATGGAAACCAGGATGTATTGCAGGTGGATAGACTTTAGATGCATAATTCAGGTTAAAGATGGATTCCGGATAGAATCCAAGATGGATTCCGGATGGAATCAAAGATGGATTACGGATGGAATCCACGATGGATTCCGGATGGAATCTACGACGGATTCCGGATGGAATCTACGATGGATTCCGGATGGAATCCACGATGGATTCTGGATGCAATCCAAGATGGATTCCGGATGGAATCCAAGATGGATTCCGAATGGAATCCACGATGGATTCCGGATGGAATCCACGATGGATTCCGGATGGAATCCACGATGTATTCCAGATGAAATCCACGATGGATTCCAGGTGGAATCCACGATGGATTCCGGATGGAATCCACGATGGATTCCGGATGGAATCCAAGATGGATTCCGGATGGAATCCACAATAGATTCCGGATGGAATCCACGATGGGGTCCGGATGGAATCCACGATGGATTCCGGATGGAATGCGAATGGAATCCACGATAGATTCCAGGTTGAATCCACGATGGATTCTGGATGAAATCCACGATGGATTCTGGATGAAATCCACGATGGATTCTGGATGGAATCCACGATGGATTCTGGATGGAATCCACGATGGACTCTGGAGGGAATACACGATGGATTTCGGATGGAATCCAAGATGGATTCCGAGTGGAATCCAAGATGGATTCCGAGTGGAATCCAAGATGGATTCCGAGTGGAATCCAAGATGGATTCCGAGTGGAATCCAAGATGGATTCCGAGTGGAATCCAAGATGGATTCCGAGTGGAATCCAAGATGGATTCCAGATGGAATCCACGATGGATTCCGGATGGAATCCACGATGGATTCCGGATGGAATCCACGATGGATTCCGGATGGAATCCACGATGGATTCCGGATGGAATCCACGATGGATTCCGGATGGAATCCACGATGGATTCCGGATGGAATCCACGATGGATTCCGGATGGAATCCACGATGGATTCCGGATGGAATCCACGATGGATTCCGGATGGAATCCACGATGGATTCCGGATGGAATCCACGATGGATTCCGGATGGAATCCACGATGGATTCCGGATGAAATCCACGATGGATTCCGGATGAAATCCACGATGGATTCCAGGTGGAATCCACGATGGATTCCGAATGGAATCCACGAAGGATTTCGGATGGAATCCACGAAGGATTTCGGAAGAATCCACGAAGGATTCCGGATGGAATCCACGATGGATTCCGGATGGAATCCACAATGGGTTCCGGATGGAATCCACGATGGATTCCGGATGGAATCCACGATGGATTCCGGATGGAATCCACGACAGATCTCCAGCTCACTTTATTTACGTTGATCCTAATGTCACTGCAAACCAGTCATTGCGAACCGAAAAAGTAAACCATCTTAAATTGCATCCGGAATTCATCGTGGATTCCATCCGGAACCCATCGTGGACTCCATCCGGAACCCATCGTGGACTCCATCCGGAACCCATCGTGGATTCCATCCGGAACCCATCTTGGATTCCATCCGGAATCCATCGTGGATTCCATCCGGAATCCATCGTGCATTCCATCCGGAATCCATCGTGAACTCCATCCGGAATCCATCTTGGATTCTATCCGAGATCCATCGTGGATTCCATCCGGAATCCATCGTTGATTCCATCCGGAATCCATCGTGGATTCTATCCAAAATCCATCGTGTATTTCATCCGGAAGCCTCTGGAATCCATCCGGGATCCATCGTGCATTCCGGACGAGATCCACGATGGATTCCGGATGGAATCCACGATAGGATTCAAGATAGGATTCAAGAGGATCCCGGATGAAATCCACGATGGATTACGGATGGATTCCAGAGGATTCCGGATGAAATTCACGATGAATTCCGGATGGAATCCAAGATGGATTCTGGATGGAATCCACGATGGGTTCCGGATGGAATCCAAGATGGGTTCCGGATGGAATCCACGGTGAATTCCGGATGGAATCCAAGATGGTTTCCATTTTGGTTCGCAATGACTGGATCGCAGTGACATTAGAATCAACGTAAATAAAGCGAGCATTCTTCTCTTTCTCTCTCTCTCTCTCTCTCTCTCTCTCTCTCTCTCTCTCTCTCTCTGACTCCAGACTCTGACTCTGACTCTGACTCTGGATTCCAGATGGAATCCACGATGGATTCCGGATGAAATCCACGATGGATTCTGGACGGAATCCACAATGGATTCCGGATGGAATTCACGATGGATTCCGAGTGGAATCCACGATGGTATCCGAGTGGAATTCACAATGGATTCCGGATGGAATCCACGATGGATCTCGGATGGAATCCACGATGCAATTCATCCGGAATCCATCGTGGATTCCATCTGGAATCCATCCGGAATCCATCGTGGATTCCATCCGAAATGCATCGTGGATTCCATCCGGGATCCATCGTGGATTCCATCCGGAATCCATTTTGGATTCCACTCGGAATCCATCGTGGATTCCACTCGGAATACATCGTGAAATCCATCCGGAATCCATCCGGAATTCATCATGGATGCCATCCGGAATCCATCTTGGATTCCATCCGGATACCATTTTTGATTCCCTCCCTAATCCATCTTGGATTCCATGCGGTGTCCATCGTGGGTTCCATCTGGAATTCATCGTGGATTCCATCCGGAACCCATCGCGGATTCCATCCGGAATCCATCGTGGATTCCATCCGGAATCCTTCGTGGATTCCATCCGAAATCCTTCGTGGATTCCATTCGGAATCCATCGTGGATTCCATTTGGAATCCATCGTGGATTCCATTCGGAATCCATCGTGGATTCCACCTGGAATCCATCGTGGATTTCAACTGGAATCCATCGTGGATTCCATCCGAGATCCATCGTGCATTCCTGAGAGAGAGAGAGAGAGAGAGAGAGAGAGAGAGAGAGAGAGAGAGAGAGAGAGAGAGAGAGAGAGAGAGAGAGAGAGAGAGAGAGAGAGAGAGAGAGAGAGAGAGAGAGAGAGAGAGAGAGAGAGAGAGAGAAGAATGCTCGCTTTAATTACGTTGATAATAATGTCACTGTGAACCAGTCATTGCGAACCGAAATGGAAACCATCTTGGATTGCATCCGGAATTCATCGTGGATTCCATCCGGAACCCATCGTGGATTCCATCCGGAACCCATCGTGGATTCCATCCGGAACCCATCGTGGATTCCATCCGGAATCCATCTTGGATTCCATCCGGAATTCTATCCGGAATCCATCGTGGATTCCATCCGAAATCCATCGTGGATTTCATCCGGAATTCATCGTGGATTCCATCCGGAATCCATAATGGATTCTACCCGGAATTCATCGTGAATTTCATCCGGAATCCTCTGGAATCCATCCGGAATCCATCATGGATTCCATCCGAGATCCATCGTGGATTCCATCCGGAATTCATCGTGGATTCCATCCGGAATCCATAATGGATTCTACCCGGAATTCATCGTGAATTTCATCCGGAATCCTCTGGAATCTATCCGGAATCCATCATGGATTCCATCCGAGATCCATCGTGGATTCCATCCGGAATTCATCGTGGATTCCATCCGGAATCCATAATGGATTCTACCCGGAATTCATCGTGAATTTCATCCGGAATCCTCTGGAATCCATCCGTAATCCATCGTGGATTTCATCCGGGATCCTCTTGAATCCATCGTGGATTCCATCCGGAATCCATCGTGGATCTCGTCCGGAATGCACGATGGATTCCGGATGGATTCCAGAGGCTTCCGGATAAAATTCACAATGGATTTTGGATAGATTCCACGATAGATTCCGGATGGAATCCATGTTGGATCTCGGATGGAATCCACGATGGATCTCGGATGGAATCCACGATGGATTCCGGATGGAGTTCACGATGGATTCCGGATGGAATTCACGATGGATTCCGGATGGAATCCACGATGGATTCCGGATGGAATTCAAGATGGATTCCAGATGGAATCCACGATGGGTTCCGGATGGAATCCACGATGGGTTCCGGATGGAATCCACGATGAATTCCGGATGCAATTCAAGATGGTTTACTTTTTCGGTTCGCAATGACTGGTTTGCAGTGACATTAGGATCAACGTAAATAAAGCGAGCTGGCTTCTCTCTCTCTCTCTCTCTCTCTCTCTCTCTCTCTCTCTCTCTCTCTCTCTCTCTCTCTCTCTCTCAGGAATTCACTATGGATTTCGGAAGGAATCCACGATGGATTCCGGATGGAATCCACGATGGATTCCAGATGAAATCCACGATGGATTCCAGGTGGAATCCACGATGGATTCCAGGTGGAATCCACGATGGATTCCGAATGGAATCCACGAAGGATTTCGGATGGAATCCACGAAGGATTTCGGATGGAATCCACGAAGGACTCCGGATGGAATCCACGATGGATTCCGGGTGGAATTCACAATGGATTCTTGATGGAATCCACGATGGGTTCCGGATGGAATCCACGATGAATTCCAGATGGAATCCACGATGGACTCCGCATGGAATCCAAGATGGATTAAGGATGGAATCCAAGATGGATTCGGATGGAATCCAAGATGGATTTCGGATGGAATCCAAGATGGATTTCGGATGGAATCCACGATGGATTCCAGATGGATTCCAGATGAAATCCACGATGGATTCCGGATTTAATCCACGATGAATTCCGGATGGAATTCGCGATGGATTTCGGATGAAATCCACGATGAATTACGGATGGAATCCACGATGAATTCCGAGTGGAATCCACGATGGTATCCGAGTGGAATCCACAATGGATTCCGGATGGAATCCACAATGGACTCCGCGATGGGTTCCACGATGGGTTCCGGATGGAGTCCACGATGGGTTCCGGATGGAATCCACGATGAATTCCGGATGCAATTCAAGATGGTTTACTTTTTCGGTTCGCAATGACTGGTTTGCAGTGACATTAGGATCAACGTAAATAAAGCGAGCTGGCTTCTCTCTCTCTTTCAGGAATTCACTATGGATTTCGGATGGAATCCACGATGGATTCCGGATGGAATCCACGATGGATTCCGGATGGAATCCACGATGGATTCCAGATGAAATCCACGATGGATTACAGGTGGAATCCACGATGGATTCCGAATGGAACCCACGAAGGATTTCGAATGGAAGCCACGAAGGATTTCGGATGGAATCCACGAAGGACTCCGAGTGGAATCCACAACGGATTCTGGATGGAATCCACGATAGATTCCGGATGGAATACACGATGGACTCCGGATGGAATCAGCGATGGGTTCCGGATGGAATCCACGATGAATTCCAAATGGAATCCACGATGGACTCCGCATGGAATCCAAGATGGATTAAGGATGGAATCCAAGATGGATTCCGGATGGAATCCAAGATGGATTTCGGATGGAATCCACGATGGATTCCGGATGGATTCCAGATGGAATCCACGATGGATTCCGGATGAAATCCACGATGGATTCCGGATGGAATTCACGATGGATTTCGGATGGAATCCACGATGAATTACGGATGGAATCCACGATGAATTCCGAGTGGAATCCACGATGGTATCCGGATGGAGTCCAAGATGGGTTCCGGATGGAATCCACGATGCAATTCCGGATGCAATTCAAGATGGTTTACTTTTTCGGTTCGCAATGACTGGTTTGCAGTGACATTAGGATCAACGTAAATAAAGCGAGCTGGCTTCTCTCTCTCTCTCAGGAATTCACTATGGATTTCGGATGGAATCCACGATGGATTCCGGATGGAATCCACGATGGATTCCAGATGAAATCCACGATGGATTCCAGGTGGAATCCACGATGGATTCCAGGTCGAATCCACGATGGATTCCGAATGGAATCCACGAAGGATTTCGGATGGAATCCACGAAGGATTTCGGATGGAATCCACGAAGGACTCCGGATGGAATCCACGATGGATTCCGGATGGAATCCACGATGGATTCCGGATGGAATCCACGATGGATTCCGGATGGAATCCGCGATGGGTTCCGGATGGAATCCACGATGAATTCCAGATGGAACCCACGATGGACTCCGCATGGAATCCAAGATGGATTAAGGATGGAATCCAAGATGGATTCCGGATGGAATCCAAGATGGATTCCGGATGGAATCCACGATGGATTCCGGATGGATTCCAGATGGAATCCACGATGGATTTCGGATGGAATCCACGATGAATTACGGATGGAATCCACGATGAATTCCGAGTGGAATCCACGATGGTATCCGAGTGGAATCCACAATGGATTCCGGATGGAATCCACAATGGACTCCGGATGGAATCCACGATGGATCCCGGATGAAATCCACGATGCATTCCGGATGGAATCCACGATGGATTTCGGATGGAGTCCACAATGGATTTCGGATGGATGCCGAGTGGAATCCAAGATGGATTTGGAGTGGAATCCAAGATGGATTCCGAGTGGAATCCAAGATGGATTCCGAGTGGAATCCAAGATGGATTCCGTATGGTATACAAGATGGAAACTTCGAGTGGAATCCAAGTCGGATTCCAAGTTGAATCCAAGACAGATTCCAAGTGGAATCTATCCAAGACGGATTCCGGATTCCACGGGCTGAAAAAGCATCCACCACCAGAGCTAATATAAAGAAAATTTGCCGAACATAAAGTCCATTTCGCTCAAGACTTTTGGTAGCTTAAAAAGGCATTTTGCAATATTATTTTTGTTTTTAACTACTTGGTGTATAACCAATTCAGCAAGTCGTCTGGTGGCATAATTTTAGTTAGAGCTTCAAAAAGAAAGATTTAGAATGATAAATGTGATTAACGACAGCATATTAGGCCAAGGTCTGAGCCATATACTCTATCTGATGTGTTTACCCATTCGCCTTAATTCGTTCGCCTCAGTTAAAAATCCTATGCTTGAGAGACACAATCACCATCCGGGAATTATCGAATTATCATCGATTTGCTCGTTTCGTCTGGTCGTTGCTCGTCAGGATGAAGGGTTCCCCACCCCGGCCCAAAGCGATAGTGAGCCAAATTCCCATTTATTGAAAAAGTTTTTTGATCTATGAGTGACATAAATAACAAGAGCAAGCCCGGATGGGTCGGTTACTGGTTGACCGAAGAAGAGGGGAATCTCATATCATAAACATATTGTCTCGTTTGCGTCCGTCTCGTTTCTCGGTGGTGGTGCGGCAGAAGTCTGTCGGGTTTGCTTTTTCCCTTCCGTTCAGCCACTTATCCTTTGATGCGATTTTGGGAACCGAAAAAGGGGATTTGAGATTCCATAAGCTGCCAGGAATGTCATCAAGTAAATCACCCAAACTTTGCCCTTGTGGCACGGAATGTTGAAGATTTGGGATGCCGTTTTTTTCTGGATCAACAAGGTGTATGACACATGTAATGAGGTACTAAAAGTCTTTACCCAATATGTTACTTTATGAATGGAGTGTGATGGTAACACACAATTTCATCCCCCATAAGAGTATGACTGGAGTATAAGAGCATTCTGGGGTTTCTGTATCTGGTAATTTAAGTCCAAGAATTCTTATTTTGCTTTAATTGCTGAAGATTGGTTGACTTATCAAGTGTGATCGAGTTTTCATTACTTTGAAATTTTGATTGACTTGACAGAATAGCCGTTCTAGACTAAACTATGTCAAGCTCCAAAATAATTTTAGGCCATCTCTGCGCTTATCTAACTGTACAATCTAAGGTTATATTCCAAAAGACGGCTATCTGCATTCTGTGCCGTGGTGGGTTTCAAGATAGACGACCAGGTGAAGGCCGATAATTTCTATTAAAAAGCTCATCAGCGCCAGCTCAGCAAGATAACAGCTCCAGTCAACTCGGATGAGGGCAAACAATGTTTTTGCGTTATGCTTGTCAAACCATCAAAATGATTTTTGAATGGAATTTGGGCTCTACCCCTCTGGTTCCAGTTCCTATTTGCTCCCGTACACACGAGAAGGGTACAAAAATTGCGTAACATGACATCGCATCACTAGCTTCAATTTCAACATATCACTTTTGGAAAGATTTTATAAAAAATGGTCAAATTTGAGTTCAAGTCGTAGCGGTATCCATTTCAATACTTTTCTGCTACTGCTGAAATAATATAAATCAAGGTCATCCTGAATGAATTTTATATTTTATCAGCGAACATCTTCCCCAATGGTGCAAAGCACGTTTCTCTGGCGCCTATCTCGCCTAATTCTTGGTAAAGAATACATGTTTGATATTATTTTCTTAACTTTTTTGAACTGCAAATGTAGGTGCAATGCTAGAATGATCTTAAACTCAATTTTTCGTGGCATTTGTTTTGCCTAATGTTTTTTTGTTCACTATTTGGCTTGATTGGGACGACAATTTGACTAATGCAAATTTCTTCAAATACTTTGGCAATAAAACACTTCAATCTGTAAAAAAAACATCATTTGATGACCAACAAAATTCTATGATTTGCCAATGTGCAATGTCCTTTCATGTGTGCAGGTGCAGTTCAAACCAAGCAGCTTTGTTAACATTCTCACTCGACTGAAAATAATTCAGAAATCATCATCAGCTATTCGTCAGAAATTGTACGCAAAAATCGCATCAGGAACGCATCGAAAAATACCTTCATAGATTCCCCGTTTTTGAATTCCCGGCAAAGCGGTAGAGGAAGGGGTTTCTATAACTAACCAACGCTGACGGCGCTTCGACACCTAATAAAAACCAAACCCAATTCCTGGACGTTATGACTGTAGTCCTCCCTCAAGCAGAATAAATCGTTTACATTCCGATTTGCGTTTGGTGTTTGAGCCACTCTTCCTCGCAAAACACCCTCGAGGGCTCACCTTCCTCTGGTTTCACCGAGTGCAAGGCGCATATTGTATTAGCAAGCTACAGCCCTTCCAAACCCATGTGCCTTTCGTGTCCATCAGAAGGATCTTCTCCACAATCTATTATAGCCCACTCGAGTGGCAATGAGTGGGGGAGTAGGATGCAGAACGCATGAATAATAGTTTGATGATAATCGTCGTAGAAGCATGAGTTTGTTAGTTATTTTTTGAAAGATTTTACTTATTTTGGATGAGGACGACCTTACGAATCAAATCAACATACAGTCGGCTTCTGCTTTAGAAGTTTGAAACCAAGTGAATTTTGCATTCTGTTCAAACTCTGTACTACCACTTGGTGGATTTATCTGGATTACATATTACCCTACTCAAGATTTAAGCTTTAATTTGCACAAATAATAAATGATGACCCGGATCCATACCATTGAATTCGATACTTAGTTGACTAAATTTTCTGATATTCTTGAAGCGCTCGTATTTCTCCCTAAACCCCTAAACGAATGGCACTGTATTCCACTAGAGCTGATAGTGATAGATAGGTGAAATGCCAAAATTGCGTAAAACTATCCTTCCCCTCTCTATGTTGGATAGAGCGATGCCCTGAGGGGCGGAAAAATCATTGGATTGGATTGGACTCTCTGGCTGTTGGGGACCGAGGGATGAGGCAAACAAAACGCTGGACGTCGCAATCGAGTTAAATTCGGAAAATTCTCCAAATAATATGTAAATATAAATCACTAAAATGTTTAGCAGGGCCGATGATCCTCTACACCCCGTCGGTCCGGTGCGATGCTTCGGCAAAGCGTGTTCCAGTACAGTTATGGGAACGTATGTGGCTCTCTCTATGTTTACTATCGTCAGGTTATTGGGCTGGATAGTTTTCGGCGTGCGGCGTCCGGTTCGGTTCAATTCGGGTGCAGGGTAGTTTGTTTTGATTCGATGAGGGTCTTTTAGGTTTCGCCCCCGCTGAATGGACGAAGGGGGCAGGGCAAGGGAAGGAAAGTGATCTACAAACATATCCATAAACGGTTAGGATGGAGTTTGTTTATGGCTCGGTGATGGGTGCCTAAATGCAAAGAATTATACAACAGGAATCGTTTATTTGGAAGAAGAATTGAAGTGTTGCCAGTGCACCAAATAAAAATCGCTCACTATCCTGTTTTCTTCTCCAACTGTTTGATATATTCGCAAGACCGTATGGTTTTTTCAGTGAAGCGAAATTGCACACACTTTTGAGATGACAAAATATCTAAATATGTTATGTTCATAATTGCGTGCTCTAAAATTCTTTCGAAGGCCATAATCTGGTTAAGTTGAAAACAAAATTGCTATCATAAGATGACTCATTTTTTTGTTCTATCTGAGGACGTTGATAACTCAGCTCAATTGGTTGAATGACCGTGCCGGAAGCCAAACTATTCCTCGGTGAAGATGTTGTGGTATGTATTCGGAAGACTTTAGTAACCGGCGATAACAGCTTGGATAACCTTGAGAGAAGGCTTCCGTATAGAGAGGATTTTCGACGACTTCCACCAAGTACGGCGTAGTCCCGTGAAATTTTTAAAGCCCATGCGACATCTTAGGCTTAAGGTCACTCCTGACGAAATCCAAGTTTCAAAGTGCTCGCGTTTTCGGGGGCACACCACTCGATACGGAAGCAACGCACAACTGTCATTTTTATTTTTTCACGCATGCTGCGACGCAGCAAAGCTAAATCAACAAAAATTACAGTTGTGCACCGCCTCCGTATCGAGTGGTGTGTCCCCGAAAACGCGAGCACTTTGAAACTTGTATTCCGTCAGGAGTGACCTTAATGATGGTGAAGAGGTGAGTTTCAACCACATGCTCTGCGAGACTGCATCAAGCAACAAAACAGCATACAGCATACTCAAGAATGCTACGCACGAGGGCGCAGTACAGTGACTTCAATGCATATATGTCTGTAAACTGCGATGCATTACGATGAATGAATCCGAGAACTGCCCAAGCTTTAACAGTAATTATACAAATATGCTCACTGACACGCAGTCTAGAATCCATTACGACTCCCAAGTCTCGGATAAAAGCAACACGGTCCAGTTCCATTCCATCGATGGTATAGGCGAAGGTAGTTGAATATAGGCAGAAAGGCAGAAAGTGATCACCTTGTACTTCTTGATGTTAACGTACAACCCATTTTCATCGCACTAACGCAAAGGAGAAGTTCATCAATGTCCGTCTGAAGATCAACGCAGTCTAGTAATGATTTGATCACTCTGAAGATTTTGAGATCGTCGGCAAAGTCGAAGGCTTTAAGGCCCTACAACACTGCCTTGCGGAACACCCGAAGAAATGCTGAAGACCTCGGATCTGCCAGTCAAATAGGATAAAATCCAGTCCGCTGCTCAGTCTGGAAAGCTCATGTGTCGCAACTTATTCACGGCATGATGATGTGGTATGCAGTCGAACGCTGTCGAAAAGTCGAAGTAAATCTAATCCACCTGATTTCGCCGTTCGACTTCACGAAACAGAGTAACATAACAGATTGGTCGTAGTAGAGCGACGTGGAACGAAACCATGCTGGTGTTCCGATATTACATGTTTAGTTGCTGATAATATGACTTTGTGGATCATAGATTCTAAGAGTTTGCCAAGACAACATAGTATCGATATACCGTGGTAGTTTTCAACATTGCGCCCACTTCCTGATTTGTGAACAGGGTTAATTTTGCTGTTTTTCATAATTCCGGGAACGTATTGTGTTTAATCGATTGATTGAAAAGCAGTAGCAGTGGAGTCGCAAAAGATTCAACACAGCTCTTCAGAAGATAGGGCGTTAAGCCGTCCACTCCTGCACCTTTGGACACATCAAGGTCACAAAGAGCCTTTAGCACTTCACGATGGGAGATCTGAAAGCGTGGAAGACGGATTTCATGGACTGGGACGTTTCGGAAGCCTACTGCGTGGGCTGGAAGCAGAGGTGTTGCATTGAATACGCTTTGAAAGAATGCCGCAAAAAGGTTCGCTGCCTCGTCAGATGAAGTTGGGGTCTTTCTTCTTAGTCTTCTTCTTGGCATTACATCCCCACACTGGGACAGAGCTGCTTCGCAGCTCAGTGTTCATTAAGCACTTCCACAGTTATTTACTGCGAGGTTGCTAAGCCAAGTTATCATTTTTGCATTCGTTTATCATGAGGCCCACACTATGATACTTTTATGCCCAGGGAAGTCGAGACAATTTCCAATCCGAAAATTGCCTAGACCGGCACCGGGAATCGAACCCAGCCACCCTCAGCATGGTCTTGCTTTGTAGCCGCACGGCTTCGGAAGGCCCCCAAGTTGTACTAGCGTATCCGTAATTCACCGTCTTCGGAATTTGGTTAGTTGACTTCTGAGATTTCACAAACTTCCAAAACATGGAGGGGTTGTTCTTTAAACTCGACTGCAAGTTGTCCAGGTGTCTACGGTAGCAAGAGTCAAGAAGCTCGTTATAGGAAGATTCCAATCGGAGTGCATTCCTGTTCTCGTTGGTTTTGTTAGCGAAGAATCTTTCGCGCGCTTTTCTCAATTTGTTCCGCTGGCTACGAAGTTCAGCATTCCACCAGTGATTATTGCTTCGGCGACGAGGTACCATCAATTGAAAAACTTCATACAGTTTGTCATAGAACAAGGCAACATTACCATCGATAGCAGGCGCCTGGAGATATTGATTTCAGTTGAGCATGAGCATGAGCATGATTGACCGCCCACGGTTGCTACTCCGTTATTGCCAGGTCAGCTGTAATTACACAGAGAACCAACAGATGAAGTTTGGGACTAACATCATCTTCAATGTGTAAGAACCCAAAGTGACCCAAAAATAAGCAATACCAGCGCCGGCCGTGTCCGAATGCAGGTCAATTAAGGAATGGGTAGGAAAATGTTGACATGATACTCGCTTTGATAGAAGCCGACGAGTCATCTGCACTTCCACGAGAAATCACTGGGATGTTGGATATATGGGGTAGGTATTGTGGCAGGGTTCGTTTTGGTAAACGGTATGCCGTGTATAGCGTGTACTTTGATCAATTCAAAACATAATCGAACGAACACTAATTATTTTAATTACCGACCGCACTAAGCAGAACAAAATTGTCGATGACCAGCCGATCTCTCTGCTAACCGCACAAAGCAGAACAATATTTTCGATGACCGACCGATCGTTCTGCTTACTGACGCGAACTGCATCTTCACTTTCTAATTAATTTACTCACCCGCACAAATCAGAACAACATTTCGATGATCGGGCGATCGTTCTGCTAACCGCACAAAGCAGAACAAATTATGTCATGACCGGCCGACCGTTCTGCCTACTAAATAAATCACAACTGTACGTGACCTCTGAATGCTGAACATTTGTCTTTCAAGCAACAAACAAACATGATCTACTTTTTCACTCAATTCCGACAGACAATTTGATACTCCCAAATAAACGTCTTTGAGGCATGTTTTCAAGTACAGCATTGCGATTAGTAAAATCTATTCACTTATCGACCGCACAAGCAGATCAAAAGCTTCTGATTCTCGCGAACAATCTGCATATCATATAAAAACGCACACAGCAAATAATTTTGAAAATTCTACGACGTGTAAAACTGCAGGTTACCCCATCAAACGAATTAACATTCGATATTCAATTAAATTTGATTGAATTTTACAAGCAAGCACCGTTAAAATTTATTTCGATTTAAAAGGATCGATTGAAAGTTACGTTTATTTGCATGCTCCAAATATGTGCATTAAAATACATTTAAAATCACAACATATTTTTATCTGTGCACTCTAATCTATTTTCTTACCAACCTAATATGTACTAGCATTTCTACCACTCTTCAAAAAATTAGCTATGTCTAAAATGCATTTTCTACTAACAAAATGGAAAGCGAGCAAGATAGTTGACAAAAGAGATATATTTGAAATAGGCTATGAGAAGGAAGATTTGAAGATAGTCAAAATAGAAGGCGAGCAAAGGCCAGAATAAATATATATATTGTGATCTAGGGCTGAAAGTCTCTCTGAAAGAGCTTCTGTTGGAACTCCACTCGGAATTCGGAAAAAAATCCGCTCAAAATTCGGACAGAATTTAGTTCGAAGTTCGAATAGAAAAATCCATTTAAAATTACATAAGAGCTCCGTTCGAAATTCAGACACAATTCCAATCGGAAATCGAACAATATTGCACTCGAAACTCGAAGAAATCTATTAGAAATTAGAAAAAAAAAAACGTTTAGAATTCAAACAGTAGTAAATTCGAATTCAAAAAGAATTTCATTCGCAATGCATAAGAATTCCATTCGGAATCTGAACAGGATTCCATTCCGATTTCAAGAGAAAAAAAATTCGAATTTCGTTATTCGGACAGCATTCTAGTCTAGTCTAGTCTAGTCTACACATACACAGCCATCACTTGGAAGAATCCTGGAAAGTTATAGATTCGACTACACCTATCACTTTTCTTGTCAATATTTATGTTTGAAGCACATCATGAATGTAGTTCAAACATAAAGCGGCCAGGCCTAAAAAGAAACAAAACCGGTGAAAACAAGCATAGAACCCATAAGACGATAGAATACATCATATTTACTTACCACAGATTATCGTTATCTCGATTATCTCAAATATTCACTGGCCCATATTCACTCATACGTTGACAGCAATATGTAACATTTTTATTATTTAATATATGTGAATATTAGAAAAATATCCCACATTTGGGAAATAGTATTTGAAATATTTATTCGAAACATACTATATTCAAATATGTGAAAGAATAGAATAGAGATGATATAAATATCTCAAAAATTAGTATCTCTGAAACACTCACCACGCGAAAGTGTATAGTCTCCTCAGTCCTCTTTCATGTTGTGGGTAAACTGAAGGATAGAGCCTTCAAGGTAAACATACCATTAAAAAAACAACTTGTGCTTATTCTTATTTAACTTATCTTGATCTTGAAAATACCTTTAACTAACGCATTTCAACGTCCAGGAATCGAGTGGCAAATAATAAATCACTTTAACTAAATAATGTTTATCTTCTGTTGAAATTCCGTAAAATCAATAAAAATAAAATAAATACGAAAGGACATTTGAGGTTTACACAATCAGAAAATTAGAAAAACTAAGGTGTAGGATTAAATGATATTTGAAATTAAAAACTTGATTTAACATTTCAGGATGCGCACACTCCTAAGCTGATTGCATTCATTTCATCTACTTTTTGGATTATTTCAATTGAAAGGTGAGAAAACCTAATTACTTTAAACCCACGATGGTCACGACAAATATTTCCTCTGCATTCCAGAATGTATCGTTTGTCTCTGATGGCCTCTGTTAGGTTCAAACTACTTCAACGACCAATCCCACATCCAGTCAAAAAGCTCAATGAGCTTTGGCAGAATGATATTTGTTTGGTACAAATTTTATGTAACGCCATTTTTTCCACAAACAAAGTTTATCTATCATACTGACAAATCCAGCCATGCTTCGGAACAGGGTGAATCTCAACCAAAAGTTAAACAACCCACAAACCGTTAAACTTCGACCAAATTTTAAACGAATCGGTAATTTGGTTCGCAGCTTAAGAAAATAACATAGGTACATGTTTTAATAAGCGTATATGACAAATAATAATTATATTATAAGAGAAGATGATGACAATACTAATTTAGCATCATGAATACTGCAAACAGTATGAGTTCAGTAAAAAAAAAACACTTACACATAATCCGCTGAGATATAAAAATGATCTTTTTTCTTTTGCTTACCTTTTTCCATCTTGAATTGATCTATTTTTAACTTACGACGATTCCATTCTGGTTTCCAGTTTTAAAACCCCCTTCCGGAGTCGATACCTCCGCTAAGCAGCTAGATCTGCTGGAACGACTCCTCTGTTCATTCTGATGGCATAGAGATTCCCGGGTCAGCTGGACTGCGGCTCTGAACTGGCTAAATGGTTCTTCGTCTGCATGGGCAACATTTTGAGGGGAATAGGGTATTCAAAATTTGTTGAGTCCAAAACCACTGTACACCCGCGAATCGAGAGAAGAAAAAAAAATTCTAGAAACTACCACAATTTTCGGAAAACGGATTTTATCGGCTGAATTAATAAAAGTACAGAAAATACCAGGATCATACAGTTTGTCATAGAACAAGACAACATTACCATCGATAGCAGGCGCCTGGAGATATTGATTTCAATTGATCGTAGAAAGCTCAGAATTGAGAGAGAAACAATCGCATCGTCGGAAGTCGAAATCTATAGCATCTGGATCGCGTTCAGTTTGAGCGGGTACGAAACTGCAAACATCCATTTGTATTAGCACTGGCGGGTGATGATCATCTGTTGGTAGGAGGGGCAAGGCTGGCTGAGAAACTTCTAAGATGTCCGAAAAGCTTTTTTTTTTTGTGTCTTTATTAAGGAGACTTTCAGCCCGAGGCTGGCTCGTCTCCGATATGTCCGAAAAGCTCTTGAACACAAGACCAAGTACTCTACCATTACGATTCGAAATGGAGTTTATTTGCACCAGACCGCTGGCGGAGATTGATTCGGTTAGAACAATTTCTTGCTCGCTAGACGCATTTACGGGAAGCAAGCCGTTGATATCGTCGTCAAAGCGCCACTGAAGGTGATTGTAATCCCCTAGCAGTAGAATTACACACCCCCACCTCTACGAAGGTTGCTGATGGACTCACTACGATCACAACGAAATATCGTGCAGTCCGACGAGAGTTCTAAATTGCATATATCAGACCGTAGCCACGTTTCGGTTAAACCAAGATTTTTTTATGTACATGTAAATGCATCCTGGGTTAAACTACTATGTCGTAATCACAAGCCGACAATCGTAGTTTCAAATCCGTCGTTTACGTGCGTAAGCCCCTGACATTCTGGTAGTAGACGCACAATAATTGTGCATCATTTTGAGCAATGACGTTGCAACAATTTTTAGCTGGATGAAGCGTTGCGGCAATTTGGCTGGAATCGGGATTTTTTACACAAGTTGAACTGATCGTATTGCCTGAGAAACGTTATGTTGGAATGTCCCTTCACCTGTATCAAACACAGGGCTGGGACGACTGATGATCGCTGGCTGAAGTGGCTGGACTGTGATGAGCGGATAAGGACCTTCCACAAGGCTAAAGGCAGGTGTGTTGATATACAAGGATGTGGTAACTACGTTCAAAATTAGCCACGGATGCAGCTGCAGATATATCGTGCTATATAGTTGTTATGAGTTAGTTATTTTAACATAGATGGTTATAACCGTTTTTTAGTAGCTTTAGAATGTAGAGCAAAAACATATAAAGAAAATTGACAAATTTTGCGACCAGTTCCCACTGTCTGCCAAGGATGAGAATATTTTGATCAAGCTCGGAAATATAATCTGATAATTTACTTGTTTTATACCTATTCGTCAATGAATGCATATCATGTGTGCCATTGCATTTATACAACATTAATAAAACATCCCAAGCAGCACACATGTTGCACAAAGGTCACTGTAATCCTTATACCACCGAATTTAGTTACATTTGAGTTGCTGCAACCAAATTGATCTAAATTGTGCTGCTAGGAATTCAAAATGTTAATTTCAATTAATGATATAATGAAGTCATATATATTGCTTATTGACAAAAATATAACATAGAATAATTAAGCTTTGTTAGTTGTATCAAATACTATTTAACCTTTCCTATAGTTTATTTTTTCCTAAAAATAGATGCTTTTGGTGTTATTTCGGGCGTAACAGTGACGGTGCATTGGATGCAGTGCGAGGCCGCCACTAGTTTCTGATAAAATGGTTTAGGCTGAGGCGGTAGAAGTATTTATTAGTTAATAGAGAGAAAACAGCGAATCTTGATTTAAATCATTCGGTCAAGTTTTTGTAGACAGGGAGCTAGTTAACTGGAAGCGCGGTTCTCACATTCATCTCATCAAACGAGATCCTTTCGAAATTTCACGGGAAATTCTTTGGAGCTTCCTCAGAAAAGCGTTTTGTATTTCACTTTAAAAGGGTTGTTGTTTGTACTAACGTAAGAACTAGACGACATTCTCGCGTCGCGTCTTTAAGTGTTTTGTATTTCCACGGAAAATTAAATGAAATTTCCTCGGAATTGTTACACGGAAAATTTAGTGAAATTTTGATGACTTTTTTTTTTGTTTGAAAATTGTATTGAAAATTGTATTGTATATAAATTGAGAATTTTCCACAAATAATTTTAAAAGTTTTCCTGAGAAATTCACCGAAATATTTACAGTAAGTTCTTAGGAATTTCATTACGCTTTGTTTTAAACGTTACATCATACTGATCCTCTTTGATGCTCTATTTGATTTTTGGGCCCTTTGGCTATCTTGCTGATGATGTACTTTTGATCTTTGAGGCTAGCACAAACACAAGATTAGACCAATCCGTTGAACGTTGAAGTAAGAGAGTTTGGTTCGGTTGGGTTCTTTATCATAGACCTTTTAACCGTATTAGTTATTCGGGTTACTGAGATAGTTACCGACTGCAGATCTATCCTACTCCGACGGGAAGTCCCCTGGTGGCGAGAGCTTCCCCGAAACCAACGACCCGTGCTCGTGGAAATTTATTGGATAGCCAACATTATTCTCTCACCTGGTTCACATATTCCAAAATCAACAGGCAAGTCCGAAGCACTTTCTCAGTTCAACGGGAAAACGGTTGAGTGCCAAGTTGGTCCAAAGATTTCGGGTGGAGCATAGCTACCGGTGCAACAGCGCGAGCGGTTCGCCATTTAGCTCCCAGCGTTATTCTCATGCCATTCTTAACCGCTTTATCGTTGAGCCATTTAGCTCCCATGGGTCCGCTTAGTTGCGGACTACTTAGATGATCCTCGGTGGCAAATGTATTATCCTCTCTGTCTCTGTCTGTGTATTATCCTCTCTGTCGAAGTAAGAGAGTTCCCGGCGCTGGAATTACCCTCGAACCGACGACCCGCTTCCATGTAAGGTGTTGTTGAGCAGCCTTCACCACTCGTAATATTTCTTTTGAACCCTTTGGCACACTTTTGTGAGTGACAGGTCGAAGTCAGTCCATGAATATTGCAGGTGCAGCATATCATCTGGTTCAGTGGTGCTCCAACAACCCGATACCGGTACCATTACGCACCACGATCGTTTCAGCCTAGTCCTTGGCGGACAATCCAACCTAGACTGACTATAAGCTCCCCGATGGCGGAGACTCCTCCGAAGCCAATCTTTTGTGACCTTGAGCCATGAAGCTTCCAGCTTGAACGCGGTCTACTCGGAAAGTCCTCGGTGGTGGATTCATCCAACTCCGACAAGAAGTTTCTCGACGGCGGAAGCTCCCCCGTACCCGACCGCGTTACTGTGGTCGCTGTCTGATGCCCTCTGGTCTTCACACCATTGTCGCTGCAGCGTCAACGTGGTTTGTGATACCGCTCTGATCTCATTTTGTTTTGTTCTAAATCGTGGACTGTCGAAAATTACGTGTTCCGGTGTCTCCTCGCAGTTCGGGCAGGTCGGGTAAAGGGGAGACTCTGCGCACAGAGAAACAGAAGTCTTACTCTACACATGTTCCATCGTTCATCGTAGCGGTTGATTTATTTTTTTGTAGATGATCAATTGGCCACCGATGGCGCTTCCATCAATTTTGATTGTGTTTGACGTTTGAGCACTACCGCCATCTGGTTGTCGCTTGGCCACATATAGTTATTATAGCATATGGCAACAATGTTTCCATGACGATTGCATTTTGTTCTAAGTGAGACGTTTGTTTCTCTGTGCTCTGCGTGTCCAACTCTGTGCAGATACATCCCGAAACATTCATGGCCCGACAGGGGTTGTGTCAGGGAGAAGTTGACTTCCACGTGCTTTCTATACGCCCACAAGCCGGAATGAGCCGATAACTGCATGCTTGATAACCCGTTTAAGCCTTCTGTGTACCTTTTAAGTACTTTTTATTATCCGATTCGCTTGGTAGGTTGTATAATCCGAAGGGAAATCCTGTGCCTTTGCTTTACATTAAAAAGAGGCTAGATTGAACTATGGCATCTGAAGTTATAATCAAAATACTATTTTTAAGGACAAAATACGCCAAAAGCACTCATATTTTTTGGTATTTTTTGGCGAAAGAAAGGCATCAACATCGCTGGGTGGATTAGTTAGGGGTTTTTACTTTCTATTGGAGTTTTTTTTAATGAGATTTTTTCGCTATATTTTTTGGAAAATTTTCCTGAATTTCCACGGAAAACATTTCAAAATTTCAATTTTTAAAAGTTTTTACTGCAAATTATCCACAATTTCCACTGATAAATCTGTTTATTTTCTTTCCATGAAAGTAGGGTTGTGTTAAGGTCACTCCTCACGGAATCCAAGTTTCAAAATGCTCGCGATTTAGGGGGCACTCCACTCGATACGGAAGCAACGCACAACTGTCATTTTTATTAATTCACGCATGCTGCGACGCAGCAAAGCTAAATCAACAAAAATGACAGTATCGAGTGGTGTGCCCCCGAAAACGCGAGCACTTTGAAACTTGGACTCCGCGAGGAGTGTCCTTAAGATATATTATTCTAACCGTTTGCTGTACATCACGTGGAAAAAATGGTAAACAATATAGTGATGGTATTCAAATAGACCAAATAATCTACGTAGGGGGACAAGGGGCAATATGGACACCCTAAGGTTTTAATCAATTTTAGGGGATTTTAATTGAATATATTTCGGATTTCTAGCAATTACATGATACTATTACTCGTTAACTACCAGTTCTGTTTTGAATCGTATTGAAAATTAGGCAATTTCAATAAAATAGGACGATTTTGTAATAGTTAATTTTTCACTACTCTCGGGAAGGTAGCGGGGTGGGCAGTATGGACACCCTTAAAAAATATGAAGAAAATTATCTTACTTGTGATTATATGCCATTGCAACCTATTTTATGGATCATCCAACATAAATATTACCCAATTCAATTGTTCATCTTCCTGTCATGATTTTGTATGAGACACCCAAAATTGTGTTTGGAACATCAACATCCGAAAATCTATTTCCCTCTTCTTAAGCGAGGTCATATATGGTCGTTTTCTATATTAATTCCATGACGAATAGAAGAAGATTGATTACGTAACACAAAAATATGCCACTTTCAGCCGGTCTCATACATGTATGTCGAACTTTTTGTATGAAGCATATGATTGTTTTTATATGGATCCTCACACTTATTGCAAGACCCCTTATCAATCGTCTCTACTCTAAGCATTGCATAATCTATGCATACTCTTATTCACTCTACTGGCATCGCCAATCCTTCCAATGGGTTGTACCGATCAACTTGCCAACGAGATTGCCAAATCTATACAAAACACTTCCTTTTTTTGTCGCACTTTCAGCGACTTTTATGGTATATATATATGCTTCTATGGTATATATGTCATGTACTGGAACTTTTATAGCGATTTATAATTCCGCACCATAATAACACGAAAATAACACGATATGAAAGCCGATGAGTTTGAGGTTATGTTTTTAATTTTTAAGGTGTCAGTTCTACCCCCATATAGAGTGTTCAGTTTGCCCCAACAGGTGAACAAATTTAAAAACTGTTGGAAATTTTGTAAAAATCAAGAAAACTTGTCACAAATGCATGCCATGTAAATAACAGAATTTTGCTATGGGATGATTAATTATTAAGAAATCATCTTCTGTGGTAAAGTAAAGCTTATTTTATGGGAGGTGAAACTTATAATTTTTAACCATTTGGAAGACATTTTAACTTTTTTGTCAACACTTGTCATAAGACGAGTTAATACAATCCCATTGAATTCCACAACTTAATTGTATCTTATAAGTCGAGTCAAGTACGAGACACTGAAGACGGCCTTACTGTTGAGGTCGAAATACGTATCTGTCAAGATACAATTAAGTGGTGGAATTCAATGGGATTGTATTAACTCGTCTTATGACAAGTGAAGACATTCCACTAAAAAGCTCAAAATAATTTTCTTATTTTTTCTCAAATTTATGCGCTAAGAAAATAAAACAATGGCTTCTACGCTATAAATTAGTTGTTCATGAAAGGATTTTAGAGTTCGCTGCATTGAAAGTAGATAAACGATTGAATTAACAAGAATATTGGGGGTGTCCAATCTGCCCCGGGTGTTCATAATGCTCCCTGGTTCCCTAAGTCGCTAAAATTAGTATTAGTATTGTCACAGTGGTATTATTGAGTACTTTTTTTACATCCTACTGGTGATCTGATGTTACATGAAGAAGAAGCAGAATGACGATATCAAGACAAAATTTTCAAAACGACTTATCTGCTTTTGTAAACAAAGATTCGAACGTCGATTTGACGAATCTGATAGCATTCCCACGCAAACAAATACTATCAATAGGTAGGTGAAGGTTTCGGCTACCTGTTGATGGCGTTAGCATTACGGGTTTGAAGTCGATGAAAATTATATCCCCGTTCTGCTACCCGTTTTCAAATAAAATGTTTTTATTATTTTTGGGAAAAATTTAAAAAAAATTACATCAAATTCCCAATAGGATGTAAAAAAAGTGGAAGGTTGTATCCTTAGACACAACCGCCAGTTGGACGTAGGATTACGTGAAGTGTAAATTATTCAATTTCAAAATCTTTATATTTAAAAATGAAATGGTCTGTGTTCGTCGTATCCGCATAACTCGATAACGGCTAGATGGATTTTCTCCATTCCTTCAGCAGATATGTTTGGCATGGGTTCTGACGGGTTTATTAGATATTTCCTCATGCAAAAACCGCAAGTTTTGCCGAATAGACTATGAAAAAACTAAAATTATGATTCGTATGGAAGTTTCGCATGGGCAATTCACTACGCACATTTTCGCCTACTATGCAGGACAAAGTCTGCTGAGTAAACTAGTTCTGACTATTTTCACTGGCGCTGATCTTCTACTGCTTTATCCGCAATCGGTGCCATCGTAGAGGATGAACTGCAGACATCAGGCCCATCAGGCATCCCATGCGGCATTTTTGAATGAAATATTTTTGGGTATGAAAATGTGTGTTTTCCACTAGACGTCATGGATTCTCTACGGTTTTGCAATTTGGAGAAAATTCCTCTTACGTTTACTTCATTCGAATGCAAATAATATTTGCAGCATATCTCTCCGACGAACATGATTCTTCTGCTGGCAACAATTCTTCTGCTACCAATCGAAATTTTAGGCAATCGCTAATTGATTATGATTTACTCTCTAAAGAAAATTCAACTCGGCTCAGCTTTTTTAAAATGGTGGTCCCGAAAAGAGCCGATTTTTTTTTAATAATGTGCTTTCTCAATCACAAACGGAAGCAAAACCAAAATTAGAATTTTGAAAGATTTTTTTTTCTTGACTGCCACTGACGCCAATGTCAGTTACTCGATCATGTGCTACAGAAACGCGACAGATGCCATCCAAGCATATTTATTTTTGCAGCGTCTCCCTTCGACGAGCGCTTTTATTTTTACATTGCGCCTCACTTATCAGCAACCAAATGATGGTACAAACATTGCGTGGAAATTTCATTCGGATGCTGCTGCTGTCGGCGACGGACACTCGATGATATACTTTTTGCTAAGTGCTGATGTAGGCTACAGTCAATCGATGATGTTCTTTCCGCGTGGACCGTTGCTCCCGGCGTGCGATAGCTGCTGTGAGGCCCTCGATTCCGCTCTCCGCAAAGTCCTGAGTGAGCTGAACACAGAGCTCCTTTCATCCATTGTTTTAAATAATTGGGCAAAGTTTTAAAGAATTCGTCGATCTATACAAAAAATCGGTTGAAAGACGGCTGAGCCCTTACTTCCTGACCACTTTTCGGGACGGTCTCTATTGAATCTGCAGAATATCCCCCTATCCTCCTGTAGGACGTATGCATCCAAATTGGTGGCTTCAGGCCATCTTTCCCTCTTAAAACCCGTCAAACTGGCAGCACTGCTCTTCACCTCATTCGAACGAGCTTGCGATAAACACCGACCAGTAGGTGATGATGAGGATGCATTTTTGTGGCTTCTGGGTGCGTTTGCCGTGCATACACTTCGGTCCACTTGGCACACGGAGAGCAAGCACTGATTATTTCGATTTGCCTAATTTTCGGCGTTGGTTTATCTACGCAGCCATCGGTTCGGCTCGTGTCTCGGGTCTCGAAAGGCTGGGTGAATCGGTCTAATGGTAGAATAAATCAGTGCACATGAATCTGACTGGCAGAGGGTGTTTTATTGGGGTCGATGGCAAGGCTGAGCAAACCTCGTCGGGCTGTGATACGCACTAAACTACAGTATGGAGGGAGTTGGGGGACGGGCCCTTTTCCCCCAGGGAAACGGATAGGTTGCTGAAATGTGTGCCTTTCCACAATCGAATTTGCTGGAGATCGAGATGTGTGAGGATGGTAAAAAAGTGGAACACTGGAGAGTGGAAGAAATTCAATTTCAAATTAAATACTCCAAATTCGATTCATTCTGGGCTGACATGGTTGGTTGGGGGTTTGTTCTTGAATTGGTTGGTGGGAAAGTTGGAGGTATGATCTGATAGTTGGCGTTTGAATTTTTGCCTTGCGTTGGAATGACTCGTGAGATAAGTGGAGGAAGAATGGGGCTAGGCAACAAATTGGGCTGGTAAACTATTTAATTTGGCAACAATTTTCGTAGATTGAGCACCACCATGCGCCGGTAGGGTAGTGTCGGATGGTGTGTTGAATGCGAGCGTAATCGGTTTTGACGCCTCTGATGGGAATTTGTCTGGATTCTCAATATAAATTTTGATTAAAAATTTATTGCCAACATTTTCTAGTCTAAATATTTTAAATCCATGTCGGCACATGTGGGATCTGGGTGGAACCCAGGCGGTGACACACTTCGGCAATTAGTTTGTGATAAATGATTGCAATTTGTGGGAAATTTTGTTGATAGAATTTTTTGTTACCGTTCGCCTGTCCGTCCGGTTGTCGTTGGACTGCTGAAATGGGAATCCGACGCTAAACAATGAAATATTGACTGGGACAGCTTGTTGACAGAATTATGTGGTGCGTGGTTGGAAGCTAATAATTTATTAATTTAGAGACTGAAGTCAGTTTTTTTTGCTCGCTGGACGCGTGATTGGAATTATGCAATTATTCAGCGCTGGTTCCGTGCTTCGGGCCAATAAATTAGTGATCAATTGAGTGTGGAAAACAAACCAAAGCTTTCGCAATTGGATGAATAATCTGACCTAATTGTTTGACTTGATTAATTTGATACAATTAGCTGTATTTATTAATCAGCTAGTTAAAACTAGATGTTTGGATTTATAAAAATTCCACTTATTCATTATAGTCATCAGCAACAAATGTGCTTCCGGTGATCACCGTGTAATCATCTCTGACTGGAAATAAGATAAGGAATGTAGCACACCTATTTGTTATGCCCTAAGATAATTTCCAAAAGAATAATGAATTCATGTACCTTATCGTGCACATGGAATTGAAAACTAAACAAAAATATGAAGCAGGAATAGATATGGCTCCACATAGATAAAGTAAAACAAAAAACAGCCAGGTAAAGTTATGGTTTCTTCTTCTTCCGTAGAGCTACGTTTCCATCGTAGATTTGCCGAGAATAAACACTGTGCGTAAGGAGTCGTCATTCTTTCCTACTCGAAAAGGTTTTGAGCTGGTTCGAGGATCGGACCAATCTTTGGCCAATAGTTTCGGTCACAAACCTGATAAAAATCATTAGTCTCATAAGGTTTGAGAATCTGTTTTTTTCAGGGGCTTGATTTGTGGCTTCAATTTCTAGTACAACATAGCTGTTTTAAATGTAAAAACACTCATAACACAATCCACCACAGACGACCGTTGCGAACATATTCTTCTACTCTGCGCGTCCTACTCACTAAAGACGAATATTTGGACACACTTTTGGGGGAAAGGCCGAATGCCATTTGGCCGAAGGACACTAGGCCGAAAATTCCTTTGACCGAATATATCATTAGGCAAAAAAGTTGGCCGAAAGTGTCATATAGCCGAATAGGTCATTTGGCCGAATATGTCATTATTCCGAACAGGACATTTGGAAGAACAGGACATTTGGCCGAGCAGGACATTTGAAAAGAGAGAAATTAGGTGTGAAAAGTGACACGTCTCACTTCTCACTCCTTATTTCTACCTTCTCACTATAAAAAGTTAGTAGTGCAAAGTGAGAAGTGGCACGTCCCACTACCCACATTCCACATTTAAGTCTGAAATGATAAGTGAGAAGTGAGACGTCTCATTTTTCACTCCGCATTTCTCACTTCTGACTGTAAAAAGTAAGAAGCGCGAAGTGGGTAGTGAGACGTCTCACTTCTCACTGTGAAAGTGAGTAGTGAGACGTCTCACTTGACGTCCCAATTCTCACTCCTCATTACTCACTTTTCGCTGTAAAATGTGAGAAGTGAGAAGTCAGTAGTGAGACGTCCACATTTCTCACTTCACACTACTTTTCATAGTGAGAAGGGAGAAATAAGGAGTGAGAAATGAGACGTCTCACTACTCACTTCTCACATGTGTCCTTTTCGGCCAAACGTCCTATTCGGCCTAATGTCCATTTGCCCAACTGTCGTGTTCGGCCGGATGACCCGTTGGACCAAATGACTTTCGGCCAAATGGGTTTCGTCCTAATGGTTTGTGCGGCCTAGTGGCATTCGGTCAAATGGCTTACGGCCGAATAGGTTTCGGCCAAACGACCCTTTCCCCACTTTTGCCCGTGTTACTCCTCACTACGGGTGCTTCACACCCCTTTATGGAAGATCATTTTATAGATACGCTATGGTCCGCTATGGAAGAGAGCCATATCCATGTTATTCTTCTTCTTAATGGTATTACATCCCTCACTGGGATATTGCCGCCTCGCAGCTTGGTGTTAATTCAGCACTTCAACAGTTATTAACTGCGAGTTTTCTAAGCCCAGCTACAAAACAATCGGATTAGAATATTCAATTGACTTTTGCTTATTTGTTTCTTTTCTAAGGGATGATTCCAAGCACATTCTTGCGGGTGGCTCACCTCATTACGAAAGACCATTTCTTACATTTCTGGGAGAAGACATTATCTCAATCAGTTGCAATGGATCGAATGGCTTTCGAAACGTAATCTTCAAATATTCTTATCGAAATCTCGATTTTAGAGTGAACTTTTGGCCTCCAGTTCAACTTTGTTGTCCGAGATAACACAACGCAGAGGCCGAAAAGCGAAAATGCATCCACCTTCTTTTGAAATTTGAAGTCTTTTGGCATAGGTATTTGGATCCATAATTGGATCTAAAAAGTCATCCACACTGAGTCCCATTTTTCATACAACTCACAACCCAACGCGTCCATCATTATAAACGTCCATTTACTAACAATTATCCAACACGTAATTAGTGTCTCGTACATATTTGAAGAGAGTGTACACGATAAAAACGTACCACATGTCAAAGAACCAAACAGTATATAACATACAAATCGGAGGCAAAGTAATTAACTGAAAAGAAAGTTTGTTTTTCTTAAAATTTCTTGATTTAGCAGAGTTTTAAAATAATTCAATGAAATACAATGTTTAAGCATAAACACCTATTTTTCGGCAAACGTTCGACGATGTGGTGTGTATGAAACATGGATAGCCGCTCTCGGATTTGCCCAGTTTCGTTAGATAATTTAGATAAAGCGCCTACTAGTAGCTAGTCAGAGCGTAGCGATAAAGGCTTAAGTAGCACAACTTTTGAGCCCGTTTCCGTATGTATTGTATGTATATGCATGGACTGCCATCGAACGGAGACCATCAGTAGTTCTGGTGTCTTTATCCCCGGTGACAACTTCTGCGTTCTCCGTTTGCCGCCGGGTCGGCCGCCATCGCGACTAGAATATAATCCAACTCTCGAAAATTGGAACCCCCGTCCCGGTTTATTTTTATCGTAATCAGCAATAAATTAATAACTGTTCGCCCAGGGTAAATTGACGTTCGGGCGAAGCACAAGTACGACTCCCCTTTCCTGTGAATCAATTGTATGGAGGTAGCCAAAAAGTGGTTGAATCGGGTTGGCTGTCTCCAATTTTCGATTCAGTTTTTTTATAACCCTCGAATACCCGAATTCGTATCTTTTAAATCTTCCAAAAGCAGTTCCAGCAAAACAAGTGCCATCATATCAACGAAGAAAATTTGAATGTATGTGTCTGGCTTGACCCATTCGGTCGGAAGAAAATCAAAGCACGATAAACATTGGATTTTAAGTCTCTGGAAGGCAAATAAAAAATCCCACAAGAAGAAAACAGAAATCGAATTGAGTTTCCCAGCTGGAGTATATGTTCTCACGTCGCTCAAGTGGGCCCATAAACAGACCCAACAAATCGAAACCGAAGAAGACAAGTGAAAGTGCGGCCCTAAAAATGTCAATTTGTGCGAAAAAATGGAATCAAATAAAGTAAACTGTCCATTTGGATCAGTGTAAATACGATAAATAAAGTTGTAAAATAAAACCCCTTGAAACGCAAATAAAACGTGTGCGAATATATGGTGCGATGGAAGTCGGCCTCAGTGAGTGAGTCACATCGCGGCAGAGAGTGAAAACCGAAAAGAAAAAAAAAATCGTTCAATTTTGGACAACGCGTGATTTGCACACACTCAGCTGGGTCCTCCGGGGCAGGCGGCCGTGTATCGTTGACCAATAAACCACAACAAAACAACAACCCTCCGCCGATTCATTCAGCGAAATCAAACAACGCAACGGTGGTGGTGGTGGTGACAGCGAAAAGTGATAAAATGCCGCTCTCCAGCGAAAAAGAAGAACACCAGCAGGAAGAAAGAGTGCGCAGTTAGTGCCCAATGGGGAGGGGACAAGACACAAATCAAAGTAAGGAGGAAAACCTTCGCGGGCAGTGGGCTGAGGCGATGTGTGTAACAAACGATGGACCGGTTCACGTTTTGCAGGGCAGTCGCTTTATCATTTTTCCAAGAACTGAGGCTTGTTTTATTCAGTCGGAACTTGGGAGCAGCAGATGATGACAAAAGTGGTGCGTAAATAAAATGAAATCAATTCGGTGGGCTTTAAAAATGGCTCGGGGTTTTGGTGCGAGGTTTCCAATTATGTGCGCTTGAGATTAGTTTGAGTGACTACAAGCTCGAAAGGAAAAGCATACATTAAGAATGTGTGAGCAACAATAATGTTGTTTTCCTTTTTCAATGATGCAAGAGCTTGTAACAGAGAAACGGCACATATTTACGGTAGACTATTGCCTTTTGGCACTCGTCTAGAAAGGCATTCTTTCCGTAATATTTTGTTTCACCATGATGCATCATATATTGGACTACAGAATAAGGTAGTTTGTTTGATATAGCATTGCTATCGTTCATTTGTTGGCCTGACAGGGAGTTTTTTTTTCTGGTGTTTCTGCTTTTCTATACTCAGTAACTAGAGTTAATGTGAAACTTGTGCATAGAATGCAAGCTAACAGAAAACCACTTTGTTTGTTTTGCAAAATTCACTTTGCATCAGTAGTTTTCGGCCCAAGAGTAGGTTAAGCTTAGCGTTTATTATGAAACTTATGTTTAGGAAAAACAATTGTGTTCCTGTTAGCGTTAGGAAAACGCAACAATTCCTAGTTTTTTTTTCTAGTGGTTGAATTCTGGGTATTTTTAACCACATACTCGACTTGAACCTGATCTGGAAAGAAGTAGATTTTTAGTCTGAGCCGGCTTTCTACTTACAAAGTATAATAATTTGTCATTTTGAGCAAAATATGAATCGGATCAGATCTGGGTCTGATGGAGCAATAATATTTTCGATTCGGTTGTACAGGGTTCAAAAGTAGAATATATTCTTAACATGGGATAAGAGAACGGTTTAAGTTGAGCCCGGGTTTTGTCATAATTAGTTGAATTTTATACGAGATCTTGTTCGCAATAAAAGGAAATCGCCCACGTCCTTAGTCTAGATCGAAAACATATGGAAATATAGAATGGGTGCACACTAATGTGGATGCCTACGACTGACTTTTTTTGTCAGAGGTGGTATTATATATGCGTTCTTTTCGATAAAAACAAATTTCCACGCGTAAAATAAAAATATGGCAGACTTTGCAGTAGTGTAAAGAGCAGAGAAGAAAAAGTGATATGACCAAGGATGTTATCGATCATTTAGTAATCTGCCATCGATCATTTAGTAGTTTTAGAGGAAAAATTTTAAAATGTGTTGTATGGTGGACTTCCAGTGCAAAGGTTTATCTACAACTTTGCACTTATGACGGAGCTATAGCGCTAGTAGCAGTAACTTAGACTAAATGATTGCATATTTTGTTATCATTTAGTATAAATATAGCAACTAGCACCGTAACTCCTTTAATAGTGGAATTCAAACATCGCCCTGTTAAGGAGGGTTGTAGAAAAACCTTCGCACCACCATACAATACAGTCCACCATACAATAAATTTTGAAATTGGCCTCTGGAATGAGTTTTTTTACAAACTACTAAAAGATCTAACGCAGATTACTAAATGATCGATAACATCCTTGGATATGACATAACAGAATAAATGCTGCACCGAGTTTTATTTAAGTCCTGTGGTCTTTACGAACATTGCTTAAAATGGTTAAAAAAAATCCTCATAACATTTCGAGCATTCACATTTCAAACATGTGTTCTTTTGTCGGAAAACTCATACAGGTAAAACGTATTTTTAGTTAGCACACCATGCGCCCGCTTATTTCGTTTTAGGAGTTATATGGTGTCTTGGGTTTGTCACGAACCCTAGTCTCAAAAGCAACGATGAATATACTTACTCGCCTCACAGGTACACAATTAAAAAAGGGCGAGCTAAGCAAAGTCTTTTTTATACCTTAGTTTTAACGATTTTCATGGATATTCCTTCACGATCTCTTCAATCTTCAATATTTCAATAATTGTCTATCTTGCTAATGCTAATTTAGTAAAAAATGCGAATGGTATAAAGTGTGCATAATCCGGCCTTGGACTGTCACTAGAAATGGCTGTTATGACCCATTTACCTCTAAAAGCCAAGTTAACCTATGATCGATTGCGGCTTTAAGATAGATTGCGGCTAATTATTTCTGATTCATGATGCAAATTCATAAGGAACTATAAATGATATAAGGTTAAAAGACTATTATTCTTCCATTTACTTCCACTATTAACTTTTTTATGTATCAACAATCAGATACGCATTTCGTTTCCTAATTGGAAACTTCTTCAGTGTTTGTTATCGACTCGTCGATAACAAACACTGAAGAAGTTTCTAAGTAGGAAACGAAATGCGTATCTGATTGTTGATACATAAAAAAGTTAATAGTGGAAGTAAATGGAAGAATTATAGTCTTTTAACCTTGTAGCATTTCCCCTAAGACGCTCTAAAATAATTAATCATTATAAATGATATATATTCCAGTCTTGGCTCGCGACTAAAAATTTAAAAGAAAATACGGTTTTTACATATTCCAGCCTTGGATCATGACTGCAAGTGGCCAGTTTGCCCCATTTGCCTCTAAAATCCTTTTTTCTAGAACAGCTAGGATTTCAAATCGATTGCGCCCAACTAGTTCCATTTAAATTATTAAGGTGAGTGGAAATTTTTTCCGAAGAGTGGGCCACCTTTAGCATTAGAAAACATAGAATTAGCTAGAAGAAATCGATTTTAAGAAGAAAATGGGGCAAAACGGCCACTTCCACTCATGATTCAAGGCCGGAATATATAACAGTCATGTTTTCTATCAAATTAGCATCATAAAACATAAAAATAATTAGCCATAATTGATTTTAAATTGTAACTGCCAAAAATAAATTTTCGGGGGCAGAATGGCCACTTCCAGCCATGATCCAAGGCCGAAATTTATACTATTCGTATTTTCTACTAAATTAGCATCAGAAAACTTAAAAATAGTCAACCGCAATTAATTTTAAATTGTAGCTGTCATAAAAAATGCGTTTATTTTGGGTAAATGGGGCAAAATGGCCACTTCCAGTCATGGAATAAGGTCGGAATAGATACTACACATATTGTCTACTCAATTAGCATCAGAAAACAAAGAGATCGATTTTAAAGTGTAGCTGTCATAAAAAACTACGATTTTCGTGTGTAAATGGGCAAAATGACCACTTCCAGACATTTTCCAAGGCCGGAATTCATATCATTCATATTTTTTACTAAACTAGCATCTGAAAACATATTGATAGTGAGCCGCAATTTATTTTAAATTGTAGCTGTCATGGAAACAATACGTTTCCATGGGGTGAATGGGGCAAAACGGCCACTTCCAGGCATGGTATAAGGTATAGATACCACTCGTATTTTCTAATAAATCTCGCTTAACTTTTCAAAAGGACCTAAGTAACATTTTTTTCATGAATTAATTTGAATACTGCAATCAATAGCTTTCATGTTGTTCTGTTGATTGCGCTATTCAAATTAATCCATGAAAAAAATGTTACTTAGGTCCTTTTGAAAAGTAAAGCGAAAAATGAGTATCAGAAAACATAGAAATCGATTTTAAATTGTAGCTGTCATAGAAAAAATATGATTTTTAAGGGAAAATGGGGCAAAACGGCCAGTTCTCAGAAATTCCGGCGAATAAAAGGTATTTTTCCGACGCAGCAGGTAGCCGCAATGAATAGGTACCTTTTTGGGTCGGATTTTCCCCAGTATGCTATGAGTTTAAAATGAACGAATTAATGATTATAGTGTTTGCAATGCGTTAAAGTTCATTTTGATTCAAACTCCGGACAGCAGCTGGCCTTGGATTCAAACTTCGGACACCTGATTACGCAGTACCGAGTTGAATAATTGCAAATAATTCTGACTGGCTAGCTCAGATTGATTTTAAAACACTTCGTCGCATTGAATTAACATGAATTACCATGCTGAAACCATATTAAAATAAGTTAAAATCATGAGACCTTTCAATCAAGCTTGATGAAACATTTCGATTTTGAAAAAATTGCAAATTGAAGTATCGGAAGTTTGAATATTGTTTGATTCTCCACCTATGGTACCGTCATCGGGGGTGAGAATGGGTCACTGTTTCAACTACTTAGAGTGCTTGTAGAATAGATTGAATGTATCTGAGAGCAAGAAGACTAAAATATAAGAGACCTTTTTGAACGATTCTGCTCTACGACTTCTAAACTGCCGGTGCGAACGATGACCCATTCTTATACAACACTATGGGTCTCCGAGGCTTCTATGAAAACTTCATTTTCGGAGTGAAATGATAGCCTTCCGGTACAACGTTGTTGTACGAGAAATTCAAAAAGGTTGTTTGGGATTCCACGATGTTTTTTTTTTTCAAACAGCCATGCCATAAATGCTCTGAGACGTTATCTTCTCGTCGCGGAAATATGATAACTTTTTTTTTTGTCAATTCTCTCAATAGGATCAATCGTGGAACAAACGTATTTTTTTTAATCTACAGTCCCTACACTAAATCGACCCACCGATGTTTTCATAGGGTTTTTTTTTGAGAAACTGTTTGTCACTTCATTTTGATAAGCATTGTTCAAACCGTCAATTAACATCTATAGATATTAGGTAGAATCAGAAGTAGGTGTTTTCAGGTCACGTAACGTATTTTTCAAGTCTTCTGTGAGATATCTATCTCTTCACAAACTTCACCAACAGCCGATATGAATTCGCTAACTAGCTCTCAATCCTGGAAAGGTTTGATACGTATTGCCAAAATCTCATTAACAGCAAAACTGGCCCTTTCTGCATTATTAAACTTCGTGATTGCCCAGATTTAATTCATTTTATTAGTAATAACATACAGTTTTTATCTATCTATCTTCTATACAGGTAATCTTCGATATAACGCACACTCGATATAACGTCACTCGATATAGCGTACATTTTTCCCCGTACACTTTGAAAAATAATTGTTATTTGGGTAATTATTACAAAATAATTTACTAAACCGTTATGATCATTCATGTAGGGATGGCATTATTGAATGGATTCTAATTGTATCAGCTAGAGGCGTTAATTACTGTTTTCCCCGTTTTGCACTATCCTCAGAATTCTCCCGAGGTATTGGGTGATATTGAGGTTTTAGGCATATTCTATGGATAAATGTCTAGTTGATTTTAGTTAAAGTCAGAATTGATGACGGGTTGTTTTCAGGTCTAAGTCAGCCAATATCGAGTAAAGTATTGGTATTGTAGATTCAGGGAAATGTGTACCAGATTATTTTTAAATTATTCCTAGAGGAAATTCCTGGAGGAGCTCCCAAAATAATTTCTGGCACATTTTGTGGAAGAATTCCTGTAGGAAATTCTAAAAGAGTTCCAAAAAGAATTTCCGAATCAATGTTTGAATGAAAAATCTGATTGAATTCATGAAGGAATAAAAAAACTGAAGAAATGTTCGAAACGAATTCGTAAAGTAATTTCTGGAGGATTTTTTTAAAGAATTTCCAATGAAATTGAGAAAAGTATTTTCAAATAGGATTTGCGAAGAAATTTTCTAGATTTCTACAGGAACTCCTTCAGAAACTCCTCCGGTAACTCCTTCCAGAATTCCTTCTGAAATTGTTCCATCTGGAATATCTTCTGGATTTCCTTCAAGAATAGCCCCAGGTAGTTGTTCTTTTGGAAAATTTATCAGTAATTTATTCTAAAATTCCTCCAGAAAATCCTTTGAAGATTACTCTAGGAATTTCTTCGGCGATTCCTGGAGGGATTTCTTCAAAACATCTTCCAGAAACGAATCCAGTAATTCCTTCGAAAATTCCTCCAGGAATTCCTTCGAAAATTCTTCCAGGAAGTCCTTCGAATTTCGCTCAGACGCACAAACACCTTCGTTAAGTAGTAGGTGGCGTAATTGGGTCGATATTATGAAACAAGGTGACTGACGTGGAAAAGGAGGTCATGACCCTGGGATGGGAAAGTATTTCGAAGGGAACGGATTTTACAAAGGTACAAAGCTACCAAAGTTGGAAATTGAAGAGTAGAAAAGAAAGTACACGCTTAAAATCAATAACACAGAGATGTGTTTGCATCACACAAAACGGACCTAATGCGGAACATCCTCTAGATGAGCGACAGTTACACAGGCACAAAAATGCCTCGTACGGTCGTGATAACGGTCCTTTTCAACATGTAAACGTTTGTACAGATTCCTTGTTTCATGAGGAACCAAATACTGTTGAAAATATTGAAATCCAAGCTTCAATAAAACCACACGAGCGATTTGTGTGGCTGTGTAACTATCGCTCATCTAGGGGATGTTCCGCATTAGGTCCGTTTTGTGTGATGCAAACACATCTCTGTGTTATTGATTTTAAGCGTGTGTGTGGAACAAGAGAAGGCGTTGAGGACAATCCCACTGTTTTAGGGTTGAAAACCCCAGCAAGAACCGCCGTCATTCCCTGGTTCCGTAGTCGGCCTAATCCGGCATTTTTTCCGCCGATAGTCGATCTGCCTTCTTATTGGTCTTATTGCAACGATGTAAGGAGCGAAGAAGATCCCCAAGCCACCCCGGCCATACCACCGGTAAGCCCGCAGCGAGCAGAGTTGCTTGCTACCGGGTCGTCGACCACAGAAGGAAAGAACGAAGAAGAGGAAGGAAAGAAATGGAGTGGTGCAGGGTTGCCAGGAAGAGGGGCTCTAAAGACAGGTTAACTAGCTTTAGGAGAGTGAAGACAGAAGTAAATAAAGTGTCGCAAAATAAAGCTCTTTGGTTTTCCCTGCATTTGATTGCGAGAGTATCCTGTCCGCGAGTTGCTTGAGGTGAGCGTGCTGACCCTGAGGCCATTGGTTCAGTGAGTTTCAGCATAGCGCTGGGCATACTTATCCGATAATTACAAATTCCTGACGGATTTTTAAATTGAGCTCCTGAAGGAACTTCCGACATTCTTAGATTTCTCAAGATTTCCTTCAGAAATTCCCCAGAAATATCTTTGAAAAATCCTCCGGAAACAACTTCGGAAATAAATCTAAAAATCATTTTTTGAATTCCTCCTCAATGTTTCTTCAAAAATTGAAAGAATTAGTTTTAAGAATTATTTCAAAATCTACCTCAGGAGTTCCATCGGAATTCAAAACTTCCTCCTGGAATTCTTTCTGAATCATTTATTTTGAAATATATTCACGATTTCCTTTTAGACATTCTCCGAAAATACTTTCCGAAACACTTTTAGAAACATAGCATAGCATATGTGATTGTACAAATCGTGGGTGGCTATACAATGCTCAATTGAGCAATCTACTGTATATTGTCGCAAATTGGTACTTGGGATTAGTACCTTTTCCTATACAGTAGCAGTTGTATACCTGGCCACGTCCTTACAATCACGGAAGGAAGGGAAGGAATGTTAGTACAACATCTACTAGTGAAGATGCAGGGAACCCATACTACCTTCATAGATGTCTCGGGAAGGAAAATTCGTGTTAGTGCGTAAGGTGAATAATAGGGAGCTCTATTCGACAATATAGAGCGATTGTCAATAACAGTATATGCTGAAAAAATATTAAAATATATTCATCAATTTACTTACGAACCGTCCAAAGGAGGACAAAGTAACCTGGATTTTACAAATGTTTCGCATTATATACAAAACACGTTTAACCGCACACTTATTCACCGAACATTAAAATCTGAACCAATAACTCCTGCTTACTGAGCAGAAACACGACAAAACAGGCACTGACGGCCGCGAAATGCAGAACAAAATATTTCGGCAAAACACAAAATTTCGGCAAATCGCGCGATCTTTCTGCCGTCCGAAACAAGAGCCAACTCGCACTCCCGAAACACCTTTAGAAATATCTACAGACAATATTTTGGTAATTGTTTCCGATATTTCTTCGAAATTCCTTTGGAAATTCGTTCTGGAATTCCTTTACAATTTCCTTCGGAAAATGATTAAGGTTTTGAAAATTCGTGTAGGATTTTTTTCGGAAGTTGCTTTAGAATTTTGCATGGATTTTTTTAGGAGTTCATTTAAAAGTTCCTTCAGGAATTCTACCGGATATCTCTATGGAAATTCTTTCACAAATACCTTAAAAAAATCTCCAGAAATTCTTTCAGAAATTCCTATTAGCGTTGAACTTAATTTCTAAATTGAAAAAAGACTTTAATGAAAAATCAGGATTTTCTAAAAAGTCCTCCAGAAATTCTCTCTCTGGAATTTTCTTCAGAATTTTCAGAATTTCTTTAAACATCTGTGAAGGAATTCCTTTAGAATGTTTGTCGGTAATACTAGTGGAAAATCCTTCGGAGATAATTTTCGATTTTTTAGGAATTCCTTTGGGAAATACTTTGGAAATACCATTTGGAATTTCTTGGGAAATCCTTTTAGCAAATCTTTGACTATCCCGTTGAAAATATCGTCAAAAATTCCTTCAAACATGCTGTTGTAAATACCTTCAATGAAGTATTAAAATTTTTGGAACGTACATTCAACAAAATATCGGATAGAATTCAGGTATTTCATATTGTTTTATTGAAGAAAAGAATTCCTAAAAGAATCCTGAAAAAAATATCATAGGAATTTCAGATGATTTCGAATTCCATTGAAAATTTCGAATAAAATTAATCAAAACTGACGTGATAGCAGATTTTTTTTGTTCAGAATAATGTTGGCGTATATAATTAAAGAAGATCTCGGATACTCAATAAATGAATATTCAAGCAAACGGTGCAACGAAAAGCAAGCCTTGTGTTTCCTGCGCCTTTTAGCCTCTTATTTCCTGTGCTTCATATAGATATAAAAAAAAAATTTAATTCTTCGGGTAATATTTCGTAGTAAAGAACAAGTTTGTTGGAATTGCTAACAAGAAAAGCTCATATGTGAATATGTACGTTATGTGGAAGATATTGATTTGGAAAATGTATTGGAGGTAACCACTTTCCCTTCGATGGGAACTAGACTGGTGCCTTAACGATGACCCTACAGCACGCTAGACTGGTGCTTAAACCAACTAAGCTACGTTGCTTAAAGCACCAGTCTAGCGTACTGTAGGGTAATGGGTTCTCTTCTTGACGATATAACTCACGAACGAGTTGACCTATTTGCAAAATTTCCGCCTTTATCGATTCGTCTTGGGATCCGTAAGGTTTGTATAAACAAAAAGTTGGTGAATTTGACGGGGAAAGGTAAAGAATCGGTTTAATACAACTTTGGGTCAGTGAAAATGAAACAATAACACCGACATTGATCTAGAGTGCGATGCTGCAAATAGTTAAGTACTTATATGACATTTGCTGGGCATTTATCGCTAGTTTATCTTCTTCTTCTTCTATATAATAAAAATGAGTTGAGATTTCCTTCTTCAAAATTCGTGGCAATTTATTACACTAATTCCATCTGTGCTATGATTTACAAAACAGCTCTCACTTGCTTGTCGGCAAACTCTAGCATGCACTCTTAAATTAATTTTATCAGATATCGAATAATAATCATTTTCGGGTTTACATTCCACCTGAGAATGTTTAGCATAAATACCAATATTTTCAAGTTAGAATTATTTTTTAAGCTGAAAACGCTTTTTGTAGTGATGGTATAAGATTTTATTGTCGATTATAGCATTGTGAAGAGATTTTAAATTAGGGTTTATTTCAATTAACAATCCTGTGTAGATTACGCAAAGTGTGCATATGATGTTGATACCGAATACCTGGTCGATTCTCGCGCATTTTTCCTTCTCTCTTTCTTGACTTCTTTTGTCAAAAGATCACTTATGTCAGCAATGACAGAACGAGTTACTACACTGCAAGTAAAACGGCGTTGAGCTTTCTAGCTAATTTTGGAATTAGACAGGCCCGTCGGTTAGTCGGTGATATGACTACCAATCTGATTCTTTCGGGATGTAATGATTTTTTTTTCTTTCATTCCGCGGGCCCCAGAAATGGAGCCAAGGGCCGTGCGTTGGTCAGCCCTGATTTAGATCGCCATTATATCAATAATAACTGTTTCAAATATTTTACTGTTGGCTTGTTATTATAATAGCAAAAAGAGTTATTTATGAGCTATTTGCTCGAACAATGTCTGTTATTTCTAGACCAACATTTGAAAAGGGCGTAACAGCCAAAATTTATTTCTTCTGATTATTTGTCCCCATATATAGCTTTATATGTAGACGAAGAATCAGAAGGAATAAATTTTGGCTGTTACGCCCTTTTCAAATGTTAGTCTAGATTTTATGTTTTGCTGTTTTAGCAGCTATAGCATCAACATATCTATGGTTGCTCCTCCTTGATTGACCAGATTGACCAGAATTAGTGAAATTGCACAAAGAATCAACTGAATGATTGACTGGGATTGTTCAAGCATTCTCAGTGTGCAAGATTCAGTGACTTAAATATCAAATGATCAATAACGGCGCCGGCCACGTTCTCGTAATCAGTTAGAAAGAGGGAAATAATATTAGTAGGTAGATTTTGTTTTTTGAAGACCGTTTTTACCCCTGCGTCTCCACAAAACTAAAGGAAGAATTACCAGTTAGTCAAAAGTCATCGTTGAATCTGGATTCACTCTGATAAGTAATGCGACCGAGCCAGTTTTTTTTTTGTTCACAATAATTTTAACGAGCTGTTATTCGGCCGCACAAAGGAAAACGAACTAAAAACCTTCATACCGGGCACGAACTCGATCAAACGCACACCAATTGATGCACGTTTTGATCGCACAAAGCACGAGAATATCAGATCGTGTGAAGTGGCCAAGAACCGAGCATGAACACGAGCATAAATGGCATATGCAGACTATGGAGTATCACTCTTAGAACGATCGAAACAACGCGTAACACTAACGCACGATCCTCCAAACAGTAATCAATTAACTTCGTTGTTCTAGACGAGAAAAAAACACTCCATGCACACCACGTGGCATTGCAAACTCAATACAACACGATCAAACTCAAATTGGAGACTTTACTTTCTGATAAATTTCCTCACCAGCACCAAGCAGAACCAAACGCACCTTTGATCACGCCATCGGTCTGCGTCCAATATAAAACACGAGCAATCACGAACCCTTTTTGATATTTTAGCAGCCCTATATCATACAAAGTAATATCAGATTTTTTTTATTCAGTCGTTCATATATTAATGGTAAAAATTGTTATTCTTTTGCTTTCTTCTTCTACCCGGCCAACCTGATTGTAAATCCCCGGAGGTGAAGGGGCTTCCACTTGCGTTTTCAGCGGGTTCAAGACGCACACCTCCAAGCGATCGAACTGAAATGAACTACAATTCTATAATCAGCTAGCGATGGGGTATCTTCAACCTCGTTAAACATGCTCGCATAAATTATTTGGTTTGACACACACTTACGCAAAAGCAAACTCTAAATCACTATTGTCCAAATAATTTATCTCCTGATGCCACTGCATAATATGCAATGTTTTCGAAATTAAGGAGGCGATCGAATCTGCTCTATTGTATGGACCTTAGTCCAGGATGTTTTATGTTTTTCTTAAAAAAAAATGGGCTCGCTGATAAGATCATTGAGCAAGATAGCAAGTCCTACCTTACTTGGCGTTTTTTATTTACCTATGGAGATCAGCGCATATTTTTTATTTAACTTCAGTCAACGTTTCGGCCATAGAAACCTGACCAAACAGGGCATATTAAGCCCCTTACCATACCTACCTTCATACATCATCTGAACCTGAAGAAAAACTGGACTTATTGAGCGTTATCGTGTACATACTTTACTTGCAAAAATCAAACCACATGCTTGCAAGCCATAATATGTGTTGACTGTAGAAAAATCAACCGCCCAGTCGAACACCGCCACTTATTGTCCAAAGGTGAGTAAACATCGTTCTCACGTGAAACCCGCCAACAGTGAGGATTGAGTGGACGAATGGACGTCACAGCACAGCACTTTCACATTGGACTCATGTCATGTACATCCCGAAAACAAGTAGTTTATGCAACGATACATGCACGCATAATCTGTAATTAAATTTCCTTCAACTAAACATTCTGGGAGAGCTCGTCGGAAACTCGCACCAACTACCTGGGCCTGATGGAAATCTAAAACTAACAACGATTTTATTTATGTATTCACCTGTCTTGCGCCCTCCTTCCATGGTGGCGTCCACTGTCCTCACGGGGGGCGCAGTGATCCTGATTAATGGATTTTTACAATTTATTATACAGTTGAAGACACATTCGTCGGATCAACTATAAAATATCTATATTTTTAACATTTGAATATTTTCAATTCGTTGGTATATACTAATTGTACAAGGGAAATCCAAATCTGAACCACTGTGCCGTAGTGGCTAACATTAGATGAAAATTGAGTGATAAAAATGAAAAATAAATTGCTCGGAATAGGCACACTGTTGGAAGAGAACCGATAGCATGCGAACAGCAGCTCTGTTTTCATCCTGGAGTTAATAATTAACCGGTTGTCACGATTTCGTACGGGGTTGTGTTGTGCAGCACACTTAAAAGCAATCCATTGTGGGACACAACATTGCTGACGGTACGTGCGCGAGCGTGTGTTCGGATCCGATTGTTCCGTTTGGGTGGTCAAGGATGTGGAATGTTGCTATTTTAATGTGATTATAGTTTCGTAATCATACATGTATTGTGCAATAGAATTGTCTAGGTTGTGGGACAGAAATCCGTTGTTGCTTGGAGGGACTAAACATAGCAAGTATAAGAAAAGTCAAAACTCAATAATTTGAAGCTGCATAGTGAAATCGCAAGTGAAAAAAAATACTTTTCTTTTAACTCGATAAAAACTAAGTTCAGGCATCATCTTTGTGCCAGTCTAAATTGCAATGCTTTATTATCCTTTCAGCATCATGTTAAAATATGCCCCGATAATGACATTATCCTTAGACAATATGAGTGCAATTTATTTGTTCGAAAATACTTCCACCGGTGCCGGTGGTGCTCACAATGGGACGGTTAATAGGCCACAGTTATGGGGCGACAACGAAGAATCAGAATCGCAGTGCTTTTGATTTATCCCCGTTGGTCGGTGTATTGATGTGCGCGGATTTTAATATGCGTGACAGAAAGCCAATATTAATCAAGTGGTTCATTAATTTCATTACCGCCGTTATTATTACCGAGGTTGGGTGGCCATCAACGCGTTTGGTTTTGGCTAGCCGCAGACTGGCCTCGGGCTGAAAAGGCTCCATAGCCAACAAATCCTCGTGTTTTTCGTCGGTTCGCGCGTGTGGACGCGAGTGAGTGCTTCATAACTGAACCCAGTGCAGGAAAGTTCCCTCGCGAAGGACGATAAAAATCCTGACTAATAATGGCCGATTATCGTCATCTGCCGCCACATCACCAAGCCCGTGGCGGTATGTACCACCCGTTGGCAAACCACGGAATGCTCTATCCACCTCAGCCGGCTCATGCCGGCTCGACGCTGGGAATGCAACAGCAGCAGCAGCAGCAGTCCCAGCAAAGACAAGCTACTATGAACCCTCATTCCCACCAACAACAGCAGCAACAGGCCCTAAGTCATCACCCTCAGGGTCCTCCGATCCCACCACCTTTACCTCCGATGCTGCATCATGCGCAGCAGCAGCAACAACAGCAACAGCAGCAGCATCCTCTGAGCCACTTACCCCACCCACACCCCGCGGCAGCCCATCACCATCATCATCACATGCTGACGAGGCACTACCTCGGGATGCATGCCGGACATCCGCGGTTGCACGGACTCAACATGACCACCAGTATGCCGTTGAATGCAAGTAAGTGGCACTAAAGAAGATTCTTGTATCCTATTTTCATATCGTCAGCAAAATCAATATAAACATTTCTTTATCAATCTTGAGGCTAATCACGTAAGAGCGCGGTAAGACAATATAATGTCTACTTGGAATACAAAGAATATTCATTATTTTATTAATTCCATTTTTGATTGGTTGAAAATAAAAGAATGATAACTTCTGGATGTAAAACGCCTGTTAACTAAATGCTAGTGCCGTTGTCGACATTTTTCAGAAGAATTATTGATAAATTTTGCTTTTCGGACAAATGACCACTCATGAAGGCCATCTGTCTGATATTTGATATTTCTTCGGCAACAAGGCACCAGGCGTCCACTTATATTTTAGCATGGGCGCTACATCCAATGTACTTTCACCAGAAGCTTTCTCAAATCACAAAAAAAAAATCTTTTACTTTCAGTCTGCCACAGAGGCAGACAAAATTTGACAACCTTCCTCTAGTATATCACCATTGTACCTCCTGGATCGGAAAGCGCACACTGTGGCGGCAATAATCTCATTTTAGCCGTTGTTTTAACGCCTCCACCGACGAACGCCCCTGAACCGCTTCGTACATAGAACACTCAGTTTGTTCCGAGCTTCTAGTAGTCGCCTGGTTCCAGCTGCTTGCTAGCCAAATTCAGCAACATAGCTTCACTGGAAAGGTGTCTGTGGAAATAGCGCCCGGCCTCGACGCTCTACAGAACAGCTTTTTTCACCTTTCAACTTTAATTTAAACAAATACATAATTACGACCGACAACGGATGTCGTCGGTTGGCAACGACGGCGGCGACTGTGGATGCCAGCGCACTTGTAGCCCCAGCAGCGAATAGCGAGAAAATTGTGGCGGAACTATTTCTGCCTTGCTTTCCACCAGGCAGTTGCGTCTGTTTGTACCAGATCCAGATATAATTACATTAAGGCACCTTCCATGCAAACAGACACTGATGAAGTGGTTTTATCTCAACTAGCTTTTTTCCCATTTTCCTCTACTTACACACGAAAAATTAAAATATTTCGAATGCCACACCACACGTGTGCTTTTCCCGAAATTACTTGCATGAACTTTAACAATCCCGAAGGTGAAAGACGTTTTCATTTTCAATCCAAAATTGATTCCGTTTTACAGGGAAAATTGAATTCGATTTTCTTTTGTTGGAATCGTGTAACAGTTGAGAATGCTTACCTCCCGCTTCCCCTCCCAACAATCCACCCAGAAGTAAACTCTTCAATACCTACTCGCTTAAAATGGGTAAGTGCAATCACAGTTTCTTGGCCAACCCCGAAGCACAACACGTCATGCATAATTTTCCGGGCTCGTTACCCCATGAACCGATAAAATGCCCAACTGGCTGGCAATTCGGCATGCAATCACGATTAAGCGGACGAGGGTGAGCCATTCTTCGAATTCTTTCGATTAAATTTCTCCGATTCGTTTGGATAGTTTGGTGGATTGGAATGTGTGACAGTTTCCCAAACGAGTCAACTTCGAACGAGTTGCATTTATCGTTCCGAGTGGACACGGCCGCACTTCATCACTTATTCAGCAAATATTATGACACCCCATCATTTGTGTGACGGTGGCAATCAATTGACAGCACAGGGATCGATGGCGAAATAAAAGGGAGAAAGTGACAAATTGTGGAGCTTGTTAAGTGATAAAAATTTACGATGCACGGATAAATGCTACCCGTCAGAAGAGGAAGTCTTCGCAAAAAAAAGCATAAAACATGGAAAATGTGATGGAAAGTAGATTAAACTTTTATTGACGTCGTCGATTTTGTGTTTGTTGATGAAACGCTTTTCTTCACATTGGGGGACCATTGGAGATGGAGGGAAGCTTTGGCGAGTGAAGCTCAGCTGCCATGACGTGATTTATGGTTCATTAGAACTGCAAATTGATGCCAATCGACGATGATTCTTCCGGCCAATTTTATTTGTTGTCAAAAAGATGATTATTCATACTCTATTTTGTAACAGGAGAAAGTAGTCGTTGAATGGTTAGATCGCAGAAAGCAACGCTCGCGGATGGTTTCTTTTGAATTTGCTGTCACGTTTTTGTTTGTTCCCGCAAGGGATAGATTCGGCTGATGGTTGCTGATGTCTATATTTTGCATTTGTACTAGAAGAAAAAAGTTTAAGTCATCTGTAGTTTGAAATTTACGCGTTTGGGGACCTTTAATAAAATGTATTTCATAATTAAGTGCCGGAAATCGTGTATTGTAGTTTGTTTACGGGGATCAGACGAACGAAGCTGACTTTATTACAGACAGCTTTCTTCCATAATACCACTGTTGGTTTTAGCTTTCTTCCATAATACCACTGAGGGACCAAACTCATTCACTGATTTTTAGGTCGTACGTATTTTCATAGTCCAACCAAATATAAGATAGTCGCCTCCATCCTTCAGGAAAACATTACTGCTATATTTCTTTAAAAAATATTGGGAGGGTTCGTTTATTTGATAGGCTCAGGCGTGTATAACACTTAACGGAGGCACGGTTCTTTTTGATATGTACAATCTATTTATTATTAAACTAGCAGACCCTGACAAGAACTTTCGTTTCGCCCTAAAATTGATTAGTTCTCGAGTTATGCAGAAATTTCTTGGTTTCGTTTAGTATGGGAGCCCCCTCTTCCAAAGTGGAGTGGGAGGGTCTCGAACTATATTAAGAACCTTCCCTCGATTCCCTAAAAACCTCTGCATTATAAATTTTCACGCCGATCGGTCTCCAGTAGTTTCGGAGTCTCATAAAGCGTCTTCAGATTTAGATAGAAATTCATTTTTATGTACATAGATTCGGTTTTCGTTTTGTATGGGGAGCCCCCTTTCCAAAGGAGGGAGGGTCTTGAAGACCATATTATGAACAGCTTCTCGACCCCAAAACCTCCTATGCATTATAAATTTTCACGCCGATCGGTTCAGTGAAGTTTCCAGAGTCTATAAAGGTTCAGACAGACAGAAATTCATTTTTATGTACATAGATTAGTGAGAGAGGTATAGAAGCCAAAGTACTCGTGGTAACTCGAGGTTAGGTTTACAACGGTTAATGATGATCGGGACTTAGGATTCAGGATCAGGGAATTTCGACTGCCCATCCGGGCATTTGGCGTAAAGGACGATGTGGCGTGTCGTCTTGCTCGACGATTGGTTTGACTGGGAGCATCTTCCGGATGGCCAGAGTAACGGATATTTATGGAACAGAGAGGCAGATACAGTACGAAAAAACTTTGACAAAAGAAAAGAAAAAACAAAAACTTCCACAGTTATGTTGAACTTGCAAAGGTTTCTAGGCCCTGAATTACCATTTTTGCATTCCTATATCATAGAGGCTAACACGATGGATACTTTTATGCCCCAAGGAAGTCAAACCAAACGTTTCCAACTCGAAAAATTTCCCTGACCGAAAATTCGCTTGGAATCGATCAACCAGGCCACTCCTCAGCATGGTCTTACTTTGTAGCCGCGCGTCTTACCGCACGGCTAAGTAAGGCCCAAATGTGCTACTTGTAATGAAGTAATTTCAAGGAGATATCGATTACGATGGTGTTATTCGAGGTTATGGCTTTCAGTCTTCTTATGCTCAAAAACGGATTTTACGTTTTTATCTGACGTTTCGATTACATATATTGTACCTTTATCAAGGAGTTAACTATGTCCCGTTTTATTGATTACATTTGTTTTTAGCATAGAACATTTTTGTCACAGCTTTATGTACTAACGCCCCCTTCATTGCTTGGTAGGGGCTGTGAGATTTGAATCTATCCGTATACCAGGACTATAATAATAGGATAAGCTTGGCAAAAAAGAATATAAAACAATGGTCTGGTTATGTAATTAATAGAAATAAGCGATACGTGAGTAGTAAGTTTTCTGAAACACAAAAAAATACCGAAAAGCCGTTTTGCCGGAAGTCATTTGTCCGAAGGCCATTTGGCCGAATGAAAATTTTACGGCATTTTACGGTACTTTATAATTAGGTACTTTTTACGAATAGGTCGTTTTGCCTAAATTGTCTTTTAGTAGTAAGGATCGTTTGGCCGAAAAAGTTGTTTGATCGAATAGGTTATTCACCCGAAAATTCTGTAGGGCCAAAATGATCGGTTTGCAGAAAAGGTCCATTTGGCGCAATATGTCATACAACAGTGAGAAATGCGAAGTGAGATGTGATAAGCGAGACATTTTTTACTTCTTCAATCTCACTGTGAAAAGTTGAAATGAGAAGTGTGTCATCTATTTTACGGCCAACGGCCTTTTTCAATAAATGACCTATTCGGTACAACTGACATTTTCGGCTATACATATATAACCAACCCTTTCGGCTAAATGGGATTTTTGGCAAAATGACCCTTGAAGTCAGACGATCATTCCGGCTCAACAATATTTTCGACCAAATTTCCAATACATACGGTCAAACCACTTTTTCGATTCCAAGTGCGGGGACTTGTCCGGCAATCTTCAATGATTTTTTCATTTCATATTTTTTTCGCATTTATTTAAGTTAACATCTAAACAGATAACACTGAATCAACAATTTGACGCTTTACAATGCACGGTTCGGAGGCCGCATCTCTCCATCCTCGGATACGTTCCCCACGCCTTCCGCTGGAAGTCGTTTCTGCACCTGGTCTGTCCATCTCGGCTCGCTGCGCTCCACGCCGTCTCGTATCTGCCGGATCTGGAAGCGAACACCATCTTTGCAGGAAGTTGCTGGTCCGGCATTCTTGCAATATGTCCTGCCCATCATCGTACCCTTCCGGCTTTAGCTACGCCTTCTGGTTACTGGGTTCGCCGTAGAGTTGGGCGAGCTCATGGTTTCATTCTTCGCCGCCACACACCGTCTTCTTGCACACCGCCAAAGATGGTCCTAAGCACCTCGTCGTCTCGAATACTCCGAGTGCTTGCAAGTCCTCCTCGAGCATTGTCCATGTGTTTCGTAATGTCCGTTGAGGGATCATCATTCTACCGGTCTTATTAACGTCTTGTAATATGGCACATTTGGTGCGGTGGCAGAATCTTTTTCGACCGCAGTTTCTTCTACAGAGCCCGTAGTAATGGCCCGACTTCCACAGATGATGCGGCCTTCGTATTTCACGACTAACGTTGTTGTCAGCCGTTAGCAAGGATCCGAGGTAGACGAATTCCTCGACCACCCTCGAAGGTATCCCCGTCTATCGTAACACTGCTTCCCAGAGCGGGCCCTTGTCGCGCTCGGTTCCGCCCACAAGCGATGTACTTTTGTCTTTTGACGCATTCACCACCAGTCCAACTTTTGTTGCTTCACGTTTCAGGCGGGTGTACAGTGTCTGCCACCTTTGCCAAATGTTCGGCCGACAATGTCCATGTCATCCGCGAAGCAAATAAATTGACTGGATCTGTTGAATCGTACCCGGCTGTTACACGGGCTCTCCTGCATGACACCTTTTAGGCACAATGTTGAAATCAACAGGTACGAAAAGTCCATCACCCTTTGTCTTAGTCCCCGGCGCGATTCGGAACGAACTGGAGTGTTCGCCCGAAATCTTCGCCACACAGTTTTGCACACCAGATCCACCGTTGCTTTGATCAGTCTGGTAAGCTTCCCAGGGAAGCTTGTTCTCGTCCATAATTTTCCATAGCTCTACGCGGTCTGCTTTTTATCGTATGCGCCGCCTTGCGGAAATCAACGTAGAACAGATGGTGCGTTGGGACCTGGTATTCACGGCATTTTTGAAGTTGATTTTGCCGTACAGTAAAGATCTGGTCCGTTGTCGAGCGGCCGTCAACGAAGCCGGCTTGAGCGGTAACTTCCCACGAACTCGTTCACTAATGGTGGACCAGACCACGGAAGATGATCTGGGATATCACTTTATAGGCGGCATTAAGAGATGGTGATCGCTTTGAAAGTTCTCACGTACTCCAGTTTGTCGCCTTTTCTTGTAGATGGACGGCATATAACCCCTTCCTTCCACTCCCGGTAGCTGTTCGGTTTCCCAGATTCTGACTATCAGTTTGTGCAGGCAAGCGGCCAGCTTTTCCGGGCCCCATCTTGATGAGCTCAGTCTGATACCATCCTTACCAGCTGCTTTATTGGTCTTTAGCTGTTGAATGCGCTCCTTAACTTCCCTCAAGGTGGGGGGCTGGTTGGCTTCCATCGACCGCCGAGAACTGACGTAGTCATTCTCCTCCGCTGCCTTGACTTCTTCTCACTGCCTGTACTCTCAGCGCCATTCACAGATGTTCCTCGTAGTGCTGCTTCACGCTTCGATCACCACACGTTCGTCCGCTGTCAAGATGCTCCCACATCCTTATCCCGGCACATTTCGGCTCGCGGCACGAGCCTTTGCGGGGATGCGTTGAGCTTCTGATAGAACTTGCATTAATATCGGCCCGAACGGCACAGCTGTTCTTATTTCCTCGCACTCCGCTTCTTCCAGGCGGCGTTTCTTCTCCTGAAAAAGGCTGGGTCTGCTGTCTCCGTTTTCCGTCTATAACGTTCCACTGTTCTGCCGGGTGCCTTGCTTGCAGCGCGACCGCCCGCGCGCTGGGTCCTTCTCCTCCAGAATCTGTCTGCACTCTTCGTCGAACCAATCGTTCTGGTCGACTTCTGGACCCATATACACCTGACGTTGTTCTCCGCTGCGTCAGTTGTGGCTTTAAGTTTTAACTGTACTCCAGCAGTCCTCAAGAGGGGCCCCATCGAGCTCGCACCCTCTTCCGGCAACGCTGCCTCGAGATGCTGCGGCGTATGCGAGTGGCGACATCATAGGTTGCTTCCAGTCTGCTCTAGGTCGTACCGCGGCGGTCGTCGGTACCCGAACATTGTTAGTGAGCGGATGGTTTTGGGCGCAGTTTAATCCCATCACGCAGATAGTGGTCAGAGTCGATGTTAGCGCCACGATATGTCCTGACGTCGATAATGTCGGAGAAGTGCCGTCCATCAATCAGAACGTGGTCGATTTGGTGATTCTGGTCTGGCAGTGGTGGTGATCTCCCAGGGTGTACCGATACGGGAGGCTGTGTTGGAAGTAGGTGCTACGAATGGCCATATTCTTGGAGGCGCGCGAAATCAATTGGTCGTAGAGGCCATTTTCGTTCGTCAGCCAGTGAGCGCTGAACTTCCCCAGCCTAGTCAGTCCTAAGCTCCTCCTCTCTGGCCAACCCTGAGCGTTCTAAGTCTCCTATGATGATTTTGACGCATCTCGTGGCTTGGCGGCGCTGTCGTACTCACGTTCCAGCTGCGCGTAGAAATTTGCGTCCGCAATCGATGCCGGCGCGTAAGTTTTTGGTTGCCGCGAATATAATTAAGATATCTATTGATGGTGTTCGGTTTTGGTGGCTCATGGCGCATGTATCACATTTTTGCTCCGGTCAGAAACACAAAGCGCTGATCTTGAATAGTTTTCCAGTAGCCAAATCGAACAAGTCAGTGTGGTGAAAAGTGTTTTGGTCATCTGGCGAAGTAGTTAAGATACTTCGAATCAAGTCTTCGGCAAATACGTTAGGATTACACGCGTTGGCTTTTTCCGTTTTGGTGTCAGTTGTCAGAATGCGGCGTCGGTCATAGAAATAATTAGTCGCTTACCAAGGCGATTTCAATATATTTCCTTCTCAACTAACAAACTATTACTTTCCAGTGCGCTCATGGAGATGCAGAGGATGACTCGTCCCGAGAAAACTATTCAATTGGTGAGCTGTGCATTATTTGTTGTTTCTCGGCCGTTTGACCAGTTAAACATATATGTCAAAAAGTGCTTCGGCCTATTAACCGTTCCTACCAGTTCGGCAAAATGGGATTCGGCTAGATGATTTTCGGCCTAATGGACACTATTGATACTCATGTTTATATTGAAATCCCTATCCAGATTGCTATAAGAAATCAAGGAGGGTGTAGTCCTTGATTTTAATCTAAGACAAAAATGACAAAGTATGAGGATTACTTCACCGTAAGTTGGAAAGGAAAGAATATGTTGATGTAGAACTTACTCAACGAGAGGCCCCTGACTCCGTGACACCCTTATAAGTACAACGGATTTGGATATTGGGAGATATTTTTGTTTGGTTAGGATTTGCTTGTAGCTGGAAATTTTACCATGATACACGCAAAAAAGAGTTCATGAACTCGTGAAATAACATAATCAAAATATTTTTGGTCACGGTTTCGGGAACAGCAGTCACGTTTTCTGGAAGATTCTGAAAAACGTGACTGGTGCTCCCGATACCATTACATAAATCACGATGTATTTTTGCTGGTTCAAGAATTCTGGAATGATTTTTTGCGTGTAGATCTTAACTCGTAATGCATCACGTAAAGGTGTCTACCCCGTGTTACGGGAACTTGCTTTTCCGCAATTTGAGGGGTGTTGAAAAAGTCACATCTCACTTGATTTAGAGGCTTCCTGTACGGTCCAACGTCAATGGAAAATCAAATTCTAAACCTGTCATAAGACGAGTTTAAACAATCCATTGAATTCCACCACTTAATTGTATCCTGACAGATACGTATTTCGACTCCTCAACAGTAAGAATGCCGTCTTCAGTGTCTTGTACTTGCGCCCGAAACTCGACTTACAAGACACTGAACTGACGGCCTTACTGTTGAGGTCGAAATACGTATCTGTCAGGATACAATTAAGTGGTGGAATCTAATGGATTGTTTAAACCTCGTCTTATGACGGGTGGAAAAACTTATTCCACTGAAAAAGCTTCTAAAATAATTTTTCTTATCAAATTCTACCCCAGAGTTATAGTGGTAAGTCGATTTCTTACGGACTTTTAAATGACCCTTTGAAATCTATCATAAATTTTCTCTAGTTTTTGAAAACGAAGTCAATTTCTGTAAAATGGCTATACCCAATCGGCGACTGTTGTTTTTTTTTAAAACAATTCTGTAATTTTTGTATACAGGCGATGTAAGATAAGTTGGCAAAATTGTAGCGTTTCATACAATATTGGTAAGAATCTACCGAGCTGAATGGAGAAGTCTTTTATGTGCAGCACAGGCCACTCCGGCCTTAGTCTGATGATAAATAAAAAATGGTAAGAATCTAGTGATTTCCCATATGTCCACTTCTTACACCTTATATATTCTGGTAGGTTCTTATACAGAATGGTAAGCAAAACTAACACACTTCTTTCGCTTATCACTTCTCGTTTCTTATTTCTAATTTCTTACTGCTCCTTTTTCAATTATCATTAATCACTTCACACTTTTCTCATTCACTATGATTCGAACAAATGACATCATTGGCCACATGATCTATTCGGCAAACGACATGTTCGATCCAATGACGTGTTCAGCCAAACGACATTTTCGGCTGCATGACCGTTCGGTCAAATGGCCCTTGCTTTCAAACGACATTTTCTGTAAAAAGACATTTGTTGATTTGTTTATTTGATTAATTTTTCATCTTACTCATTTGTGGTCCTAATGAATATTCAAAATTTTGACAAGGAATAACGAAGAGTACGTAAGAACAAACATCATCGTCTTGAACAGAGTCGTTGTCTAAAGGACTGTGTCGAACTATTAAAATTAAACCGGTATTGCCGATTTCACCAATTTGAAGAGTTATGTGTAGATTGTGATTTGCCCCTTCTTTTCTTCTCACACTCACTCTCATACTTGAGTTGATCTAATTTTTGTTACTGAAATTCTCACCCAATTATAACCTCATTACTCGTTAGTCACATGTATAGCGTGTACACTAAATCGATTCACTGCAAATGATTTGACGTCTATTTGTTTTTCTTTAGATTGGAGCACTCACACACAAATACATTATACACGGAAAATCAAACTTTTTGAGTGTGTATTGGAGTGTGAGAGTGTGAGAGTGTGGGGGCCCTCCTTAGCCGTGCGGTAAGACGCTCGGCTACAAAGCAAGACCATCGCTGAGGGTGGCTGGGTTAACTGATTCCCGGTGCGCTGGTCTGAGGCAATTTTCGGATTGGAAATTGTCTCGACTTCCCGGTAAGGGCATAAAAGTATCATCGTGCTAGCTCTCACTTGATATACTTAGAATGCAAAATGGTAACCTTGGCTTTAGAAAACCTCGCAGTTAATAACTTTGTGTGAAGTGCCTAATGAACACCTAAGCTGCGAGGCGGCTCTGTCCCAGTGTTGGGGATGTAAATGCCAATGAGAAGAAGTTAAAGAAGAGTGTGAGAAAAAGATGACTACTAGAGGAAAAAAGAAAATTTCGCAATGCTCCTATAAAAGTGCAAAAAAGCGCAATAAAAGACTACGTTAAATGTATTGCACATATATTCATAAGGACGATATTTTACACTTCGTGCTTCAAGATGAAGGACATCTCGACGTCGTAGTGTCCTCTTCAGAGCGTATACGCTATACTATAGTATGATATATGTATAACATATAACATATGGTAAAATCGCAGTCACAGCAACTTACTTCCGATGCAATGTAATATCTGAAAACTGGGATTTCAGCCTATTTTTAATAAGAAAGATTTATCGTTGGTGATGTTGGCTCTATATAAATCAAATACTACTTGCATGGTTACATTCTCACGATAACCAAATGAAGCGATATGGAAAACTTATGTTTGAAAATGTACCAAAACAAAAGTCAAAGCACGGGACACCAAGGACGAACCTTACAAGGCTGGGGTCGAAACACGTATATGAAAAGGAGATACGACGTGGTGGAGATCCAAATGGAATGGACACGGGAAGGAAAGAGATACTATTGTCTCTAATATGAAATAGAATAACATTGGTTTGATCCTTTCACCAAATACAATCCTTGATGCTCCAGCGAAAAGGTTGCAAACCAGTTAGGGGACCAACTTCACACACACTAAATGTACAACATCAACTTCTGAGTCTTCTTTTTTTTGGAGTTAATGGACCTTCAAAACAATGCTGAGTTTCAAAAAGTACACGCATGGTTGCAACTGGAAATCACTATTTTTCTTGTTCGGGCAGGCCCTCTTTACTTCTCTTTCACGTTTTTCCATGACACTAAGGGCTTGTCGAATTGCCCACCGATATGGCAGAACTAGGTGTTTTTTCGACACGACCATCCACAATTATCAAATCCGCGTTGCACGTACGGGAATAGTAACAGAACAACGTAAAATGAAGAAGAATCACGGCACATACGAGGGAAAAACTGTAACACCCCGACGCATTTGTTCACAGAAGGGTATCAGAGTAATCGATTAGAAACGGATACTTCTTCTATTTTTTTCAAGAAACAAAACTGCAAAATTTCAAACGGTTGAATCAAGATCGACTACGCAACGTGTCATCAGCCGAAACTTTTATTTTTCGCTGAAGGAAACTGAACATTTTTTGTTGCGGAAAAAAGTGCGTCTTCATTGGGGCACGGCACACTTCGATTTTCAGGACGAAAGATCGAAAGAACAGAAGATAGAAACTACGGTTGTAAGACAAAAGGTCGAAGGTCAAAGGGTCGAATTGTTAGAACGTGGAAATTACAAAAAAGAGGCAAACCCTCGATTGTTTATTAACCATTCTTTTACACATTTATGTTTATATGTGTTTCCCCTAATAATAGTCCATTATTGAATTGTTCCTGCTCTTAGTCATAGGCTGTTCTATCGGATTTCGCATATTTATATTTACTTGTGTTTCACCTGATAATATTTTAGTCCAAAATTTTCCTTTTTCTTCAAACATAGGGTATTCTTCAAAAATAAATTTTCAAATCAATATTTGAATCAAAGCGTTGCTAGGCTTTATTTACTTAAATTTTAATTCCTGAAACAAGTTTTTCACTCATTTTCAACAAAATGATCATTCGAAATATCATTTTTGGCTCAACATACCATCTTCTATTTCGATGGGAGTTTGTTTTGAAATAAATATGAACGAATATAATAAATTTAGTTTTATTATTAGAAACCGTTCACAAATAATGTTACGCTGTGAAGTAAGAAGGAGTCTGGAATAGCCTAAATTAGCGTTTCATACGGACCCTTATAATTGTTTCATTTGATCAAGTTAACTAGTAACTAGAATGAAACCATCAATCTGTGTATATTCGACTATTTGTTCTGTCGACTTTTTATATCTTCGATCTTTTGTGCTTTCGACCTTTTGATCCAGTTAGTTTTTTCAACTTTCTTTTACTTCAACCTTTTGTCTTTTTCTCGAACTTCTTTTCCTTCGATCTTTTGCCTTCTCGTCCATTCGACCTTTTGTCCTATCGTCCTTTCGACCTTTTGTCGTTTCGACCTTTTGTCCTATCGACATTTTGACCATCGACCTTTTTTCCTTTCAATCTTTTGTTTTTTGACCTTTCGGACCGTTCCGCGTCCGTCACGAAAAACGATCAATCACTCACTCAGTTTGCAGAAAAATTTTACAATATTTTTTTGTTTTTCTCTCCCCTATACTTGCGAACCAATATTTTCTGAGTGTCCACGCTAGATTGGTGCTTTTTCCAAATAAGGGCCTCTGTCGGTCTGATTACCTCGAATTCACATCTCATTTAATTGCGGTACAGAATTGTTATTGAAATGAAATAAACGGACATAGTCAAACAGCATTAAAATCGGAATGCTCATTACAGTTAAATGTAATTATTGAATAAATTTATTAAAAAAATCAATCAATGCTAATAATACATCTTCATTTCTTCTAACGTGCATACTAAATCTTCTTCTCACTGGCGTTATTTCCACTGGGACATTGCCACCTCGCCGCTTAATGTTCATCTAGCACTTCCACAGTTACTAACTGCAAAGTTTCTAAGCCAAGTTACCATAACTGCATTCGTATATCATGAGGCTAACACCATGATAGTTTTATGCACAAGAAAGCAGAGAAAATTTCCATCCCAGAAATTTCCTACACGGGCCGGGAATCGAACCCAGCCATCTTCAGCATGGTCTTGATTTGTAGCCGCGCCTCGTACCGCACGGCTAAGGAAGGTCCCATAATAAATATAACTGAATAGAAATACAATACATATTTCAACAATTTTTGATTTTCGTGTAAGGTTTCCTTTTCCCTATACTTCATTCTTGAATAACAAGACCTTTAAAATGTTTAATACATACACTTTTCATATTTATTACAAGGCTATCCGTGACTACATAACGAATATTATGGCAGTCTATTCTTCTGGCAATGAAATAACAAAAAAGAGGTTGCCGTTGATTGGATGATAACAACATCGTGGATCTGTTGGTTGCTCTTGGTTATCTAATCTATGCCGTACATCGTTAAATTGTGTTAGGACAAAAATCGCCCTACAAGTATTCCATCATTGCCTCCTCTTTACATATTTGTAATTTGTTCGTCGTGAGTAATATTTGTATAACTTTTTTTTCATAACCCTTAGAATTTCATAGAATTTATAACATTTTGAACGTCAATATTTCAATCTCTGTATTTAAAATTCGATCCGTTCAGTTGCTGTTCGACAAAAGCATCCAATTTATCGACAAACTCCGCTGGCAGTTCATCCTTGTAGCTGCCCACTTGCCCCTTTCGCATGAATCTGAAATCGCTCTGCACACCGGTAGCCATCGCAATTCCCGCCAACAGTAACCGATTGTTGGCAGAATCGTTGTCTGAAATATGTTTCAAGGTTAGATTGTTTGCTCAGCCAGCAGTAGGACGACTTAAACCAACCTTTCATTGTATCGAACTTCAAGTGATGTTCCAATTGCGCCAGCTGACTGGGAGTGTAGTGTTTCCCAAAAAAGAAACTCACTTTCCGGAGAACTTCCGGCATGTTTCTTTTCATGTCTTCGTAGTGGAGGATCAACACATTAGGGCGATGAGATATGGTCCAGAACTCGGTGGCGTGTTTGATTTGAGGGCAGAAGAGAAGTTGGTCCGCGAGAATTCCATCCAGGAAATCTTCCCGTGGTCCTTGGAATCCATGCAAATGTTTATAATGATGCATGTACGATGTGGTGACATCTTTGGGGTTCCTTGCGGTGTAGACAATTTTCGGTTTAACCGTCCAAAGCTGCTTGGGAAGCAGCGCTAGTGGTAGATGACTTTTGATGTGGCGTGGTCGAGGCATCTGTTCGACCTTACCAAGAGTGTCCGGGAAGTTCGCATCGTTGACGAATGCAGATAATCTATAACGTATAGGAAGACATGATTTCGAATAGTCCTACGGATAAAAGACAACTCACTCCATAAAGACGGATCGATCGTTCAGGTTGACGGCGGCAGCCCTTTCGTAGTCCAGATTCTGATGAATTAGCCAAACCATTTCTTGAGTCCACGTAGTGCCCGCCTTAGGGAAGGTTATTATCCACACGTCGTCCTCATAAACCGTCAGATCACGAATGTATTCCGCAAAAATGCGATATCTGGACGTCATAACACAGGGAATCGGCTTCCATGATGGATCTCCTGAAGGATTTATTGAGGTGTCTTCCAGATGTATCTCTATGTAGTTTTTAGTCAAAGGTGCCTCGAAGCGTTTCACCTCGTCACGATTCAAAGTATTGTAACGAAACATTTTTGAATGTAACGAAACAGAACAAACGTAGAGGATTCTGTAATTCTAATTTAAGGTTATTCCAGAAAAAGAACGAATGAATAAATTTGTAGCTCACTCACCTGTATGCAGTTGAATACTAATTGGATCGCCCGAGGCTCAACACTAAATGGGCTACATAACAGGTACAGATTACGCGTGTGCCGATAAGACCTATCTGTTATTATTAGATTGCGGATGGCAATGATTCTTCTTCTTTTCTCTCAGTATGCACCTTCATAAGACCCTTGTTGGTTGAATTGTGTGTTTTTTTCAATTATTAGTCTTATAGTGCCATAATCAGGCGACATTTTGTGGGTATATATACCCGCTATGACTGAATTACGAATACCTACATCAAACAGGGATAAAAAAAATAAAACAAATGATTTGTTGAACAATTGTTTAGAATTCCAGAAATTTTTCTGCACTTTTATTAATGACTCCTCAAATGAACATTTCCAATTACAAGAGCTCTGAGGGGAAAGACATATTAAAAAAATATTTGTATCGGTCTTAGTACACTCACTTTGTATTTTATAAGTCTTATGTTTCTAATGATAAATGCAAGTATGTAAGCAACGTGAAGTGAATTTAAAGTTCTCTGTTTAGTTACTCTGGATACACTTTTCAAATTGAAAGTTTATAAATCGCGCAGAAAATATGGGTTAAAAACAGATATTTTTGTTGTGGCAAGTAATATTTTTGTTTTCGTCATGCATGTCTTTTGCAAACTTTAAATTAAGGCTTCAAATTCAAGAAATTTTCTGCAGAATTAAATTGCATGAAACATACAAAAAAAGTTTTTCGTTGGTTTTTAAAAATCAAATCATTCATTCTCTATATCTAAAATCCGATCCCTTCAGTTGCTGCTCCACGAAAACACTGAATTTTTCAATAAACTCGGCTGGCAGTTCATCTTTGTAGCCTCCAACTTGACCCTTTCGCATAAATTTGAAGTCGTTTGGTACACCTGTCATCATTTGAATCTCCGTCATCATCGCTTCGTTGTTGGCTGATTTATTTTCTGAAACATTAGAAAAAAATCTCTAATACTTGACCATATATTAACGGGTGAGATTTAGTCCAACCTTTCATGGTGTCGAACTTCAAATGGTGCTCCAACTCCTCCAATTGACTGGGGCTGTAGCTTTTTCCGAAAAAGGCACAAACCTTCAGAAGAACCTCCGGCATCTTCCTCTTCATGTCTTCGAAGTGCAGGAAAAGCACATGGTCTCGGTCGGCTAACGCCCAGAAGTCTGTGGCGTGTTTGATTTGAGGGCAGTAGATCAGTTGGTCCGCCATGATTCCATCTAAGTAATCTTCACGAGGACCCCGGAATCCATTTATAAACTTGTAATGGTGCATGTACGACGTGGTGACATCCATCGGGTTTCTTGCGGTGTATACAATTTTTGGCTTAACCGTCCAAAGCTGCTTGGGAAGTAGGGCTAGTGGCAGATGGCTTTTGATGTGACGAGGCCGGGGCATCTTTTCAACTATACCAATTGTGTCCGGGAATTTAATAACATTAAGGATTGCGGATATTCTGCAATACACATAAATAAACATTATTTTTCATTCGAGAACAGAGGCACAACATCTTACTCCATGAAAACGGATCGATCGTTCAAATTGATGGATGCAGCCTTCTTGTAATCCAAGTCTTGATGAACCAACCAAACCATTTCTTGTGTCCACGTAGTGCCCGCCTTAGGGAAGGTCACTATCCACACGTCGTCCTCATAAACCGTCAGATCACGGATGTATTCCGCAAACATTCGGTACCGCGATGGCATGACGCAGTGAACCGGTTGCCATGATGGGTCTCCGGAAGGGTTGACCGAAAGATCTTCCAGGTGCACTTCAGTGTAATTTCTAGTGGATGGTGTTTCGAAGCGTTTCACCTCTTCGTGGCTCAAAGCATTGTATCGAAACATTTTCGGCTGCTACTCTGATACACCGGAACCTGAATTTAAAAAAAGGGCAAGTTTCAGAATGATCCAATGTCAAAAGCTTTTCACTCACCTGAATGCAGTTGAATAATAAATCGCTCCCTGTGAGGTTCCGCGATTACGTGCGCCACCGATAAGACATATCTGCGACTTGATTATGGGTGGTACGTTGGAGGTGATTGTTCGCTTTTTCACTTTAGGTAACGTTTTTGCTGCATCATCAATGCTATCATCTCTTTAAGCTTAGGCAGTCAATTATGGCTTCTTCTCATTGCTTGACTCTTTGTTCCTCCCAGGAACTTGACTGGCTCTTTAAAATATGGTTTTAATTCGAATTTCTGCAGTTTAACACTAAAGACATTCAATATATGCCATCGCATTGCATCGGGAAGAAATTCTGTAACAGTCGCCATATCTGCATAAGAAATCGTACGCTTTAATCCCCCACTTCGATCCACTGGAGGACCATTGAAGATTTACTTTGGTTTTTTGGAGTTATAAACACATTGGCCATCTTCTCTTCCACCTTTCATATCACCTGATATACATTGTTTTTTTTCGTGACATATGTACTAAATCTAATGGCATAAAAGGCATGATTAGGGTAGTATTTATTATGATTTCGTCATTACGGACTTACCCACACACTGGTTTAAAATAACAATCTGGATAATGATTTTAACAGAAACATAAGTATCATAAGATAATACACCCAATGAACAAATCTTGCAATTCTATATACAATCTTGACAAAGTGATTGGAAACAATTGCTTAGAAATCACAAAAAAACACGCTAAATTGGAAGTAACATAGGAGGATATACGAAAACAGTGAGCGAGCGGTAGAAGGGTGATGGTTCAAAATAAAATCGAGTTTTTATATAAGATCCAAACTAATAATCAGAATCGTGGGTATCTTTCCATATAAATTCCTTATCAATTTGATAAAGGGAAACGATCAGTCACATTTTTCGCATTGTTGAAAAAGTTGACACGGTAAATAATAGGGAATACGAACTAATGGTACTTCGTGTATCTGAAGGAATAATGGATTCTATATGGAGTGGTCCTTTGCCTTCTGCTCAGTATAACTTCGTACGAGCATCGTTTGGGGAGATCGTGTAACGAACCCAGGTGCGAACTTCTGTCGTATGCTGACAGTGAAGAGGAGATTTGTTTCTTCTTAGGAATAGAATCATTTCACCATTGGTTGCATGCTGTGCCGATATGGATGCTCTGCTCAACACGTGCACGAAGGAAGTTGATATCCGCAAATGTAATGCCATCACTTTCTATCGAACAAGGATTACAACCATCTTTGACCTTTGGATGTCAACAGAAAGCGTTGCCCGCGTAAACACTATCAATGATCTCGGCGTTCTGCTGGACGAGAAGCTTAACTGTGCCCAGCAGAGAGCATCAACGACCGCCAAGGAGGCGTACGAGGTGCTTAGTTTCATCAAACGGATTACGCAGCAGTTTGAAGATGCTTATTGTCTAAGGACGCTCTACTGTACTGTGGTATGGAGCATATCACGCGGTGACACAACACAACGCAACATTATTCGATTTGCCCTCCGCCTTCTGCCGAGGAATGATTCTGTTCGATTGTCACCTTACGAAAATCGCTTGAAAATGTTCCCACTTTGACTAGCAGAAGAATATTGCAACAACGAAAGTTCCTCCTTGACATACAGTGTGACAACGTAGATTGACCGATGCTTTTGGAACGTCCCCGCCAGAACAACTCGCCAGACCTATTATCTTCGTGAGCATATGCATCGCACTCTCTTTTGGCAGAATAATCCGTCGTTTCAATAAAGTGTCTTTCAATTTCGATTTTAATTTGTCCAAATGTATGTTTAGAAATAAGATAAGCTAGTAATGATATCTTTCTGTAGGACTTTTAAATCGAAGACTAGTAAATAAATAAACAAAAACCCAGATTAATCCACCTAGCAGTGATGATGCCTTTCTCGTGCATTATAAAATATATTAAAAGAGTCACATTAGAAAGGTCAAAAAAGCTCTTTAGGAGAATAGATCACATTTTTTCGATCATTTTGCATGTTTTTGCATTAGTTAAATGCATCGCCATCATTTTCAGAATTTTTTTTTTTTGGTTTTGAATTTTTTTTTTCCAATGATTTTTCATTAATTCCGAAATGCAATGTCCGATCGGGCAAATTTTCAATAGCAAACAATGAGACCGCATTCCCCGTCGAATGCAACTTGTTGCGAGTAAATCGGATAATGCTAAGTTCCAAAAAGTGTGTCTACAAAATTTGTACATATACACACACACACATACATACATACACACATACAGACATCACCTCAGTTCGTCGAGCTGAGTTGATCGGTATATAACACTATGGGTCTCCGGGCCTTCTATCAAAAGTTTTTTTTTGAAGCAATCATATAGCCTTTCGGTACAACTTTGTTGTACGAGAAAGGCAAAAATAAATAAAAAAACCCAGATCAATCCACCTAGCGTTGGTGGTGCCTTTCTCGCGCATTAAAATAATAAGAAAAACACATAAGAGAGGTCGAAATGGCACTTTAGGGGGATAGATTTTACTTTTTCCATCAATTCATATGCATTTGCATTGCTGCAATCCAAGAAAAAAATATTTTTTTTCGTTTTTGAATTTTTTTTTCCCAAGGGGGGACCCTTGGCAGAAAAACAATGTTTTTTTAATAACTTTGGAACGCAATGACCGATCGGGCCAATTTTCAATAGGAAACAACTAGACCGCAATCCGCGTCGACTGCAACTTGTTGCGAGCAAATCGAATAATGCTAAGTACCAAAAAGTGTGTCTCACATTTTTGTACACACACACACACACACACACACACACATACATACATACATCACCGCAATTTGTCGAACTGAGTCGATTGGTATATAACACTATGCTGCCGTCCCAAGCATATCTGTCCCATGTCGATTTTTATCATTTTTGAGTTTTATGCACCAAACGTTATAAATTAATGTATATTTCATTGTGAACAAAAATACATATAGTTTGTTCGAAAACTTGGCGAAAAAATATCAGGTCATTTTGTCCCATTGTAGAATTTCCAAGCATAACTTTGTCCCATTGAAACAAATTTCCATATAACATGTATTAAATTACTTCGAAGAGGCCAATTTTCATTATCAAATCATTCAGAGAAAGAATATGGGTTGTGGTATAGTTTCAATGGGTAAAAAGGTTAATCCACCTAACATCGTTGATGCCTTTCTTGTGCATTATGAAAATTGAAAAGTAATAATTGAAGCATATTAAGATGATTTATATTAAAACTTGAGTGAGAATAGTCTCTCATTTTTAATCGCATTCTATGTACATATTTATTTAGACTGTTTCTTCCTTCCTTGTTGGCATTACCATTTTTGCATTCGTATATGATGAGGCTAACACGATAATACTTTTATGCCTAATTGCACTTGAAAATTCCTTTGACCGTGAGTCCAACTAAGCCACCTAAGCATCATCGCTGCTTTGTATGAGTCGTGCTTCTAATCGCATGGCTATAAGGTAGGCCCAATCAATTTTACATATATACAAGATTTTGCAATAGCTTCGGAGGTGACTAATCGATTTTCAATAGCAAACAATGGGGCCGAAATTCCCGTCGAATGCAACTTATTACGAAAAAATGGTCCTTAACATGTGTTTACAAATGTTCACATACGCACCACACACAGGTAGAAGTTTCCACTCGACACATCAGATGCTAATCTAAAATAAGGAAACACCTGAAATAGGAATCATCAAACACCTTCGCAGATTTGCGGTATTGAGTTACCACGTAATCTGATTTTGATGCTTCTTTCAAAAATCCATCTGCGCTGAAACATAATTCACCTGAACCAGTGGCGTAGCCAGAAAATTGGTCTGGGGTGGAGTTTTCCGAATATTTTTTCTTCGAATTAAAAAATTCTTCTAAAATTTTATCTCTGGGGAGGGGTTTTATGTCCAAAACCACCCCCGTGGCTACGCCACTGACCATAACATATTTCAGGATTAAATTATGTATAGGAACCAATTCTCACTGTCCTTATACTTATGTAAGATATAATATCTCTGGGGTTTTCAGACACACTTGTCCCCATGTCAGCTTTTTTATACATATTTTTTCTATGGAGCGTGAGCCCCCTCCCCCAAAAGCTTACGTTATTAGTGTACGGCCCTTTACTACAATACGCTTTGAAAAGACCTTATGCATCTAATCTGAAACAGGTTATTATCCAGACCCAACTAAACTTTTGCTAAGCGCAAAGTAATCTGATGATACTCTAGCACTGGGACAAATATGCTTGGAATTATCAATTTTGTTTCCAATTTCGCAGCATAAATGTCCCACTGAATAAATTCCACTAATAAAACAGTGTTTATTCTTTTGAAACATACTAAGCCATTAGAAATACACTATTTTCATCGATATACGTTTATTAATCAAAATTTCATGGGGCAATTTATACAAACTAAAAATATGTTTCCAACTTCAATCGCATTTTTCTCAGTTGCATATTTTTTGACATGGGACAGATATGCTTGACACGGCAGTATGGGTCTCCGAGCCTTCTATCAAAAGTTCGGTTTTGGAGTGATCCTATAGCCTTTACGTATACTTTGTATACGAGAAAGGCAAAAACCAGATCAATCCACCTAGCGTTGGTGGTGCCTTTCTCGCGCATTAAAAAAATAAGAAAAACACATAAGAGAGGTCGAAATAGCACTTTAGGGAGATAGATTTTACTTTTTCCATCAATTCATATGTATTTGCGGTCATTTGAATGCATTGCTGCAATCTTTGAAAAAAAATTTTTTTTTCGTTTTTGAAATTTTTTTCCAAGGGGGGACCCTTGGCAGAAAAACAATGTTTTTTCAATAACTTTGGAACGCAATGACCGATCGGGCCAATTTTCAATAGGAAACAACTAGACTGCAATCCGCGTCAACTTGTTGCGAGCAAATCGAATAATGCTAAGTACCAAAAAGTGTGTCTCACATTTTGTACACACACACACATACATACACACATACAGACATCACCTCAATTCGTCGAACTGAGTCGGTTGGTATATAACACTATGGGTCTCCGAGCCTTCTATCAAAAGTTCGGTTTTGGAGTGATCCTATAGCCTTTACGTATACTTTGTATACGAGAAAGGCAAAACTGATCAAGCGTCTGTCTTCTAAGGAGTCTGTTTCCCATACTAGGAGCGGGCGGATTACCATCGTCCGAGTACCGGCGAGGGACTCTAAGCAAAACTATGTGCAATGGCGACCGGAATAATATCGGCTAAGACCAAAGTGACGACTAGCTCAGTACAAGGAACTACAAATCTTTCAATGTCATTGGTAGCATAGCCATACTCGCCCATGTCCTGAATTACTGAGGAATCGACATTTGAAACAGCTGTTCCATTTTCAAGAAACACGCAAGTTCTGTTATGTGACTTATAGGCCGGAATCTTCGGCAGCACCGAACCACGGAAGTTCCTTCCACTACAGCTACCCCGCAAGCTGAAACAAACAAGAAGCACATGCTATGAAGCCGAGCGAAACCCCCGAAGGCTAAGAACGAAAAAGCTCATCATTCATGCTGGCGATGTCAACAGTGGAAGATGGCCAATCTTTACATCCTGGGAAACGAAGCGAAGATAGTGGCTCAGGCATCCACTGCAGCAGTAAAGAAGATTCCCGAGCACCTTCACTACATCAATAGACGTATGCGAGAAGCTGTCGTCAATTAGCCGAAGAGAGCACCTCCTGCTGGAAGTCCGCCGTTGTTGAGAGAAGTAAAACCTCACCGGTCGGTTATCATTCGATTTCTGATCAGTCCTTTCCAGTGATTGTGATTTCAAAAGATTTTTTTTACTATTATTTCTCAGACTCAAAGTCAGAAATAAAAAAAGTCTTTTCCATTCAACTCGGTTTATGGTTTATTTTTTGTACTTAGCATTAACCTCCCAAGTAAAAATGTCCATGCTTGTTGGATTTATTTAATTCTTATAGCGAATTTATGACAGCATTCACCATAGCTAGTTGTCCAGTTTTATTGGCGATCTTATTGCTATCAATAAACCTCTAATAAATTTGCTGAAAAAACTTGAAACGTCAAAAGCCGATTGATCTTATGAGTAGCTCTACGGTTATGATGATGAACGTAATAAGTCCTATTTTCAAAATTTTTGATCGTAATATGGTCAAATGGATAACCACAATAAGAATATTTACATTGCAAAGAGCGTATAACGGTGTTTAATGAGAACAACATTTTTCTGATTGAAAACTATGATGGCCATATTGAAAAAGGAGACGCAATTTCAAGTCGGTGGAATTTATCACTGAAATTTATGATAAAGGCGGTGTTTTCTTCGCGAAAAACACGTCTTGGAAATAGATTTGAATATTTAGGTGGAATTTTAATGGATATTGGTGTAATAATCATTTTAAATTTAATGCGCAGAACTATATTATTTTGCGGGCGCGTGGTTTTCAATCTTAATTTTGCACTAGCTTTCACCACGAAATCGGAAGCGCACCTCATTTCCATGGAATTACTTCGGAAAATAAACCTGAATGAAGTTATTTTGAATTCATGTGATTTCATCATGATTTCCATCAACAATTTATTTTGTTATTATTTGTCTGCAAAATTTTGTTTTCCTTTCCTAGCAAAGTGTTGTTTCCCTTTTCCAAAGCAACATTCTTGACAGCTGCCGCAGCCAAATTCCCTTTTTTGCGGGCGGCTTTAAACGGATTTCTATATACTCTTATAATAGGTATATTGTGGTAATCTAGAGAGGGCCATTTGGCCACATCTTACTCTTTTAGTGTTCATCAGAAGGTTGTCCTTTAGTAGCGGGTTTTATTTTTAGCTCTTATAATTCAATCTTGAAAACTACTCCTAGAGCGAAATAAAACTTGAAATGTCACTTGGGTCATTTGCTTGCAACAGGTTGCATTCGACTAGGGTTTACGTCTCTACCATTGCCTCCTTATGAATCATGGCGTACATTAATTAGCCTGGAAGAGCTCAAAAAACGTAGGAAATTTTTAATGGTAGCTTTCATAAACGATATACAAAGAGTGGATAGTAGTGAAATTTTGGAAAATATTAATTTATACGCTCCTATCCGTCCACTTAGAAATAGAAGTCTATTTCATATCAATAATCAAAGGACAGACTATGACCGAAATGGCCCAATAAATAGAATGATGTCATGTTATAATGCGCATTGTGAAACAATTGATGTAACGATAAGTAAAACTGATCTAAAAAAAGTGTTGTTCTCTAGGCGGTTGTTCTCTCTGATTGGCGGCAAACAAATAAATAAATTTGTGTTTTACTTTTGAAATATACAAACTATTGCAATTTGAAAAGTTCACAACAATTACCGCACCATATTCGTTGCAGACAAATTGGAACACAATATTGTCTTTATTTCTGTAGATGAGGACAAAGAATTATCGCTATTTTCTTTTGTGGTTTGTTTTTTTCGCATTTTTCAGTGACAATTACACTCCTTGATAAGCACACAGGCACATGGAGACGCATGGTACATTGCTTCACCAAGTCCTTGTAATTAAACTTCTTAAGCACAAATTCACAAGGATAAATGACAAAATACGGAAGACTGATTTATGCTTTGAATGGTAGAACATGTTTTTTGATTAATCATACCTTACACTCACTTACAACTCTGATGTGCAGGTATTAAATCAAAGTCAATTACTTGTACCTTGTTATGCGTATCTATTATCTAGAACTCCCTAGTATATGCAACAAATGTAGAAATAAAAATAAAAACAGATATGACGAAAAAAACATTTTAAGGGGTTGTCGCCCCATAAACGAGACACATATTTAAAAATAGTGAAATTACAAATTTGGTGTTACGAGATGACCCAGCCTTGGGTTGAAAGTCTCCTTAATAAAGATATAAAAAAACTTGGCGTTTTCGACAAAGTTTTTCTGGATAACTTTGCCCACAACTTTTAAGAAGACACAAACCTTGTATGTTGTAGAATAAAAAATACATTTTTCAACTCACTTTTAAGGGGATTGATCAGTAAGCTAAATACCTTCGAAGAAGCGAATTAACTTACTGATAAAATGTTTGTAAAACAAGGCAACACGAAGAGAGTGTGATAGATATGCTTATGTTTAGCCTGTGATAAATTCCTTGATAAATTCCTGTGATCCTTGGTAAATTCCGGGAGTACAACTTGCAGACTCACCATCTGTTTATTGATTTCAAAGCAGTGTACGATTCAGTGAAAAGAAATGAGCTGTGGCGGATAATGTCCGAACATGGTTTCCCGGCGACACTGATTAGACTGATACGTGCAACCCTGGATGGCTTGAAATCAAGTATTCGGATTGCAGACGAAGCGTTAACCTCTTTTGTGACCTTAGACGGATTTCGAATTTATTGTTCAACATTGCACTCGAGGGCGCTGTTAAGAGATCTAACGTGCAGAGCACTATCATCACACGGTCGCATATGCTCCTGGGCTTTTCGGGCGACATCGATCTCATTGGAATCGTTCGCAGAGCAGTAGTGGAGGCTTTTGTCCCACTGAAGAGGGAGACGGTGCGAATAGGCTTAACCATAAACTCTACCGAGACAAAGTATATGGTGGCAGGTAGAGATAGAGGAAGACCTAGTGGTGTAGGTGCTGAGCTAGTGCTTGATGGGGATGTGTTTGCAGTTGTTGAAGAATTTGTTTACCTTGGAACGCTTGATGTGACGATGACGCTTCCCGTGAAGTGAAAAGACGTATTGCTGCTGCGAATAGGGCCTTCTACGGATTACGTATTTAAAGATGAATTCATGTGCTCTCTTGTCTTCTGCCGGGAAAATGTATCTCTCGAAGAAGAAATCATATATCCCCTTGTATTAATCCAAACAAATGCCTGAATTGAAAGAAGAAATCATATTCTCTTTCGGCTTCTGCCGTATAAGTTCATTCCTCAAGGAAGAGATTTTATCTCCCCTTGCCTTAAACCGAGCAAACTCCCGAATTGAACAAAGGGATCATATCCACTTTTGTATTCTGCCGAGCAAAACAGATGATTAGTAGAAAAAGCAGATAATAAAAATAGCATCATTCTTATGATTTAAAAGCGATAATAATTTTAAAGAATTGAACATATTTTGCCTTAGTTTTGAAATTGGTGATTACAAATTATTATGCCAAACAACATTTTGCCAAACGACCTTTATGCTAAAAGGCCATATGCCAAACGACTTTATACCGGATGCCGTACCACCCAACCATGTGTTCATAATTTATTTTTCATGTAATTAAATCACAATTGATCAAATTTTCACATTTTCAAGTTCTCCGCCTCCTCCAGACAAATTTTTTGGACTTTTTTGAACTCCTTATGACTCCTGACAATAATCCCTTATTAAAAATCATTTTGAAACAAAATCAAATTCAATCTTCTGTCTACGGCTGTAGAAGCCAAATATTCAAGTGAGCAAGTAGAATTTTTAGAGGTTTTGATTCCTCCTGTACTTTGTTCCCTCCCGTCCGGAATCCACCAAGAATACATCTGTTATTCCGTTTGCGTCCATAGTTTGTTTGTTGAAGAAATAAATTTTGTACTTTTTTCAATGCATTTTTTTATAGGAAAATCATAGCCCGATGAGTACTTGTGAAGTACTTGTTTTGTTCGTCTTTTTCCAATACTTAATCAATTATGCGGAAGAATTCCAATTCCCGTATTGATCGTTTTTTAAAAAATAGGAGATCTACGTAGACTCTATGTCCCCTTTCGTAGACATACCTAACCTTTTTGGACCCTACGTTGTTAATGGATAGCCCCATATGATAAAGAGTAACTTGATGCCAATGGTCATGCAATAAATTTTCTTTCTATACAATACCGATGTTGTGTCCAAACTGGAAGTAGTTTATTATATAGCGTGACACTATGATAGTTTTCTAGGGCCTCCTGAGGGTCTAAAAAGAGTCAATATTCTCTTTGTTGTTGATAGTTAGAGGTAAATGCTCACAATAATAATGCAAAAGATTTCATTAACTTATTTTTATACTGAAGATGAAAACAATCGTTTAGTTCAGTTCCGATCGTTGCATAAAATGATTACTTTGTTTGATAGATTCTGAAGTTCATCTTGCGGTGAGAAAGTAAAAATTTGTACCGAAATCGTCTTTTCTTCAGTAAGCAGAACGATCTGCCGGTCATCAAAGCTTTGTTCTACTTTGTGCGTGTGTGTAAACTAATTAGAAAGTATTTTTTTTATCGAGTCCTAACGCGTTTTCTTTAGTAAGGTCTTTAGAACGATCAGTCGGTCATCGAAATTTTGTTCTGCTTAGTGCGGTAGATAATTTAAATAATTTGTGTTCGTTCGAATGTGTTTGTATAAAATCAATCAAACGACATGCCATACACAGCATACCGTTTATCAAAACGAACCCTGCCACACTTCCACCCCAACATCACAATGATTTCTCGTGGAAGTGCCGATGACTCGTCTGCCTTTATCAAAGCGAGTATCACGTCAATATTTTCCTACCCATTCCTTAATTCGGACGCGGCCGGCGCTGGTATTGCATATTTTCGAGTGACCAGTTCTTACACATTGAAGATGATGTTGGGCCCAAACTTCATCTGTTGGTTCTCTGTGTAAATACAGTTGACCTGGCAATAACGGAGTAGCAACCGTGGGCGGTCAATCATGCTCCTGCTCATACACATGCTAGATTCTGAATTCCATCCTATGGTATTTCAATCTTTAAGATTTTGCAAAGCAAATACTCTAAATAGAATAGAATCATATTCCGCAAGTTGAGTTCTAGAACCAATAAACAGGGTACTACTTCCCTGGAAAAGTTAGGTTCTCAAAACATCTACAACCGGATTTTAGAAACTCAATCGTTCAGTTTTCTTCATTTCCGATTTCGAAAACTAACAAATGAAAATAATTGCATTTTTAGCATTGGAATATTGACTTTTTGCTTGATAAAACCTAGATCAATCAACTTAGCTATGATTTTACTTTTTTTTTTATCCATTATTCAAAATAACCTGAAAAGTTCTTCCGAATGATGAAAGAAAGCAGATCTACGTAATTCTCACTATTCCAATTAATTTCCATTCTTTTGCGACCATTATTCATGACTCCTTTTTAATGGAAAAGTGAAATTGAATGATAGGAAGATTTTTTCCTAGGGGGTTTGTCATGACTACAGAATGCTATGGCCAATCTAGCCAATATTTAATAGAAAATAGTGGGACTGGATTCCTCGTCGTGTGCATCATAATGCGAGAAAACTAGCGTCAGTGGAAATATCATAATACTGTTAGATGCATTAGCTGGAGCAAGATTATATACAGTAACCCTAATTGAATTCAAACCATTATTTTACAGTTGAAGTAAGATTAGATATAGTAATTGAATTCAAACCACGATTGGTCTTACAATTATGCGATAACCTTAATTAAAATAAGTTCAATTTATGAAGCCTCATTGCCATCGTGTTAAACATAAACATATAAAAATTAAAACATTGTTTCTTTACCTTTTTTTGCAGGTATGTATCACCAATCTCTTCAAATGAGGATTCCTTCAGGTTTGCCAAATCTATCAACTTATATTAACCTACGTAGCTTATTTAGTTATAGCTTTAATTGCGTCCACACAACAGCAATATTAAAAGCGAGTGAATTATCTGCTCCCTGCTGTTTTGTTGTTTGTCGTTACCGCCTCTTATCCGACTTTTTCCACCCACCAAACCAAGATAGATGCACTTATTATCTCTCCACCCCCGACACTATCTCACCCCGGCAAAAGGAGGAGACGTTTTGCCACGTTTGTTTGGTAAACTCACTCTTCTTCCGTTTCCATTGTGTACCGAACCGGGGCGAGTGTGTTTACCATAAGGAGATGGTCTGGCACCGGAAGCTTTTCGCACTTCGTTAGGTAGCCGCCCGCCTCCGTCAGGTCCGAAACATTGCGAACGCCGCCAGCAGGCCCATGGTGTAACTTTTTAGTTTTTACGTATTTTGTGAAATTTTTCGGTCCGATGACGGTGGTAAGCAAAAAAGCACAAGCCCATTTCGCGTTGCTAATGCAACTGGATACCGGGCGGTGCACTGTGGGGCAGAATATTCCCTAGCAGCACACATGTTTCACATAGGTTACTGCCACTCATATGTAACCAGATTAGGTCACAATCACGTTACTGCAACCATTATTGCCTGACTTGTGCTGCTCGGGTTGTATGCTGCGGAACGTACTATACCCTTCATTCGTAATACCATTTCGGCTTGAGTTTTTTTTTAAATCATAACGATAAACAAAAGTGATTATTATTTTTAAATTTGTAATTTATAAAATTTTTACTAACTGCTATTCATGAAGAAGCTGGAGAATTTCTTGGGAAAACATTCAATTGCTCATCATTGTCATCATTCTAGATAGTTGTAGATTTCATTCACCACAAATAGGATTTTGCTCCAATGTGCAGTGGCATACGTGCACTACTATGTTCGCTAGCCCTGGAAAACGCTGAAAAAACGAGGCAAATTTTGTTTAACAAATTACATTTATGAAATTAATTACTTTTTATCTGATGAAAATAAGTCTGGACGCGAGTCTGGTCCGTTGTTGGTCGGTCGTTCGGTTGGGAATGTGTGTTCTAGTTCTAGCTGCTTTCCCACTACTGTTCGCCACTGTAAATTATGTGGAGGAATTCAGTCAGATGGTACAGGAAGTTTGGCTTTGGCCTCATAATTTAGTGAAAATTAAAATGATTTACAACCCGTGAATTCCCTCTTCCAAACAACCGAACGTGGTGGATTCTCGTGCGTCATGCGTGTTTCACAATTTGCATATTCGTTGGAAATTTCGCGACTATTAGCTTACTCCCAATCAAGCAAATGGAAGTCAGCTTTACGATGGAAGTCTCTCACCGGATTCTCCCACACCCAAGAACGATATGTTCACGTTCAATTTCGGTAACGGGTTCTATCCAGGAAGACATAGTTCAGTCTAACCCTTTCGTGGGGCCATCCAAAGTGGCACCATGTGACACTTCAAGGAACTAGCAACCAAATTTCCCTTCTAATTCAAATTCTAACTGTCTCCGACACCAAGTAGTGCTGTCTGTGTGGAGCACTCCTTGCGGAAAGTGCCGTACCGGATTGCAATGGAAAATGCCAGCAATAGGCTAAGCAAGCTAACAGCAGGCAGTAACATGGCGATGGCAAATGTGCAACTCTTCCGTCGTGGCTTTTATTGCGTCTTACATTTTTATATTTACGAGTTTTCCAGCCCTTTCTGGAGCTTACAGAAAAAAAAAGTAGGATCGAAAATGATGGTGGTGGGTGGTGGTGCTGACGGCGGTTGGATTCGATGTCACAGTTTTATTTCCTTGCCGAACACAAGATGTGGCACTTCTGACCCATCATCGTGTGGTCGTTGGCAATCGTGGAGGAGTATCGGATCGGCAGGAAAGACATCTCTATAAAGAGACACTTTTATTGCCGGTCGAAACGCGATGACAGGTGAAGTGGCAAAGGGTGACAGCCGCATGGTGAGGGGGATATGCTAGATTTCATTTTAATATCGATTTCGGAGGACGACATTGGAGGGGGAGGATGCAACATTTACTTTGGCACAATTTCATTTATATATCGTGGAGCACGATAGATGCTTCAGTTACATTATTATTGACACGCTCTCAGTCTAATCACAAAGGCATCATTTAGACTTTCATTTCATCCATTGAAATATTTTGATAATAAATAAATGGCAATAACCATCTGCTCTTTTACAAAAATTCAACATTCATACATCGTTTTGAGATTTTATTATTTGTACCTAAGGCCGATACAAATATCCTCCTTTTAAGGATTTTTAAAACATTCTTTAAGAAATCCGAGGAGTTTTATTGATTTTTTTCCATTTTAATATTTATTTTTTATTGTCCCCCCACTTGACCTTTCGAAGACCAGTAGGACATAATTTGAATTAAATATTTGTAACGGCCTAATTTGATGGCGATATAGATGTGGTATAAAGACTATGTGATCACCAAATTGCCTAAAATTTTGACAGGATTTCCATATCGTCAAATTGATTAGGCAGACAGGAGCTGCAATCTCTGATCACCAAATCTTCAGCTCCTCGTTTAAACGGCCCATCCGGAATCAGCTGATGGATTCATCTTTGCCGTTTTCTCAATTGATAATTGAGGATAATGAGGATAATTGAGCCTCCTTTCAAGAAGCCTCCTTTCAAGAGGCTCGGAAGCCTCCTTTCAAGAGGCTCGGAAGCCTCCTTTCAAGAGGCTCGGAAGCCTCCGTTCAAGAGGCTCGGAAGCCTCCGTTCAAGAGGCTCGGAAGCCTCCTTTCAAGAGGCTCGGAAGCCTCCTTTCTAGAGGCTCGGAAGCCTCCTTTCTAGAGGCTCGGAAGCCTCCTTTCTAGAGGCTCGGAAGCCTCCTTTCAAGAGGCTCGGAAGCCTCCTTTCAAGAGGCTCGGAAGCCTCCTTTCAAGAGGCTCAGGAAGCCTCCTTGCAAGAGGCTCGAAGCCTCCTTGCAAGAGGCCTGGAAGCCTCCTTGCAAGAGGCTCAGCCTCCCTGCAAGAGGCTCAAGCCTCCTTGCAAGAGGCTCAGAAGCCTCCTTGCAAGAGGCTCAAGCCTCCTTTCAAGAGGCTCGGAAGCCTCCTTTCAAGAGGCTCAAGCCTCCTTTCAAGAGGCTCGGAAGCCTCCTTTCAAGAGGCTCAAGCCTCCTTCAAGAGGCTCAGGCCTCCTTTCAAGAGAGCTCTGGAAGCCTCCTTTCAAGAGGCTCAGAGCCTCCTTTCAAGAGGCTCAGGAAGCCTCCTTTCAAGAGGCTCTGGAAGCCTCCTTTCAAGAGGCTCGGAAGCCTCCTTTCAAGAGGCTCAGAAGCCTCCTTTCAAGAGGCTCAGGCCTCCTTTCAAGAGGCTCAAGCCTCCTTTCAAGAGGCTCAGAGCCTCCTTTCAAGAGGCCCGGAAGCCTCCTTTCAAGAGGCCTGGAAGCCTCCTTTCAAGAGGCTCAGGAAGCCTCCTTTCAAGAGAGCTCAGAAGCCTCCTTTCAGAGGCTCAGAGCCTCCTTTCAAGAGGCTCAGGCCTCCTTTCAAGAGGCTCAGGAAGCCTCCTTTCAAGAGGCTCAAGCCTCCTTTCAAGAGGCTCAGAAGCCTCCTTTCAAGAGGCTCGGAAGCCTCCTTTCAAGAGGCCTGGAAGCCTCCTTTCAAGAGGCTCAGAAGCCTCCTTGCAAGAGGCTCAAGCCTCCTTGCAAGAGGCTCGGAAGCCTCCTTGCAAGAGGCTCGGAAGCCTCTTTCAAGAGGCTCAGAAGCCTCCTTTCAAGAGGCCTGAAAGCCTCCTTTCAAGAGGCCTGGAAGCCTCCTTTCAAAAGGCTCAGAACCCTCCTTTCTAAAGGCTCAGAACCCTCCTTTCAATAGGCTCAGGAAGCCTCCTTTCAAGAGGCTCAGGAAGCCTCCCTTTCAAGAGGCTCAGAAGCCTCCTTTCAAGAGGCTCAGGAAGCCTCCTTTCAAGAGGCTCGGAAGCCTCCTTTCAAGAGGCTCAGGCCTCCTTTCAAGAGGCTCGGAAGCCTCCTTTCAGAGGCTCAGGCCTCCTTTCAAGAGGCTCAGAAGCCTCCTTTCAAGAGAGCTCAGAAGCCTCCTTTCAAGAGGCTCCGGAAGCCTCCTTTCAAGAGGCTCGGAAGCCTCCTTTCAAGAGGCTCAGGAAGCCTCCTTTCAAGAGGCTCAGAAGCCTCCTTTCAAGAGGCTCAGGAAGCCTCCTTTCAAGAGGCTCAGAAGCCTCCTTTCAAGAGGCTCAGAGCCTCCTTTCAAGAGGCTCAGAAGCCTCCTTTCAAGAGGCTCAGAGCCTCCTTTCAAGAGGCTCAGAAGCCTCCTTTCAAGAGGCTCAGAAGCCTCCTTTCAAGAGAGCTCAGAAGCCTCCTTTCAAGAGGCTCAGGCCTCCTTTCAAGAGGCTCAGGCCTCCTTTCAAGAGGCTCAGAAGCCTCCTTTCAAGAGGCTCAGGAAGCCTCCTTTCAAGAGGCTCAGCCTCCTTTCAAGAGGCTCAGAAGCCTCCTTTCAAGAGGCTCAGAAGCCTCCTTTCAAGAGGCTCAGAAGCCTCCTTTCAAGAGGCTCAGGAAGCCTCCTTTCAAGAGGCTCAGAAGCCTCCCTTTCAAGAGGCTCAGAAGCCTCCTTTCAAGAGGCTCAGAAGCCTCCTTTCAAGAGGCCTGGAAGCCTCCTTTCAAGAGGTTCGGAAGCCTCCTTTCAAGAGGCTCAGAAGTCTCCTTTCAAGAGGCTCAGAAGCCTCCTTTCAAGAGGCTCAGAAGCCTCCTTTCAAGAGGCTCGGAAGCCTCCTTTCAAGAGGCTCAGAAGTCTCCTTTCAAGAGCTCAGAGCCTCCTTTCAAGAGGCTCAGAAGCCTCCTTTCAAGAGGCTCAGAAGCCTCCTTTCAAGAGGCTCAAGCCTCCTTTCAAGAGGCTCAGCCTCCTTTCAAGAGGCTCGGAAGCCTCCTTTCAAGAGGCTCAGAAGCCTCCTTTCAAGAGGCTCGAAGCCTCCTTTCAAGAGGCCTGGAAGCCTCCTTTCAAGAGGCTCCAGCCTCCTTTCAAGAGGCTCGGAAGCCTCCTTTCAAGAGGCTCAAGCCTCCTTTCAAGAGGCTCAGAAGCCTCCTTTCAAGAGGCCTGGAAGCCTCCTTTCAAGAGGCTCAGAGCCTCCTTTCAAGAGGCTCAGAAGCCTCCTTTCAAGAGGCTCAGAAGCCTCCTTTCAAGAGGCTCCAGCCTCCTTTCAAGAGGCTCAGAAGCCTCCTTTCAAGAGGCTCAGAAGCCTCCTTTCAAGAGGCCTCAGAAGCCTCCTTTCAAGAGGCTCAGAAGCCTCCTTTCAAGAGGCTCAGAAGCCTCCTTTCAAGAGGCTCAGAAGCCTCCTTTCAAGAGGCTCAGAGCCTCCTTTCAAGAGGCTCAAGCCTCCTTTCAAGAGGCTCAGAAGCCTCCTTTCAAGAGGCTCCAGCCTCCTTTCAAGAGGCTCAGAAGCCTCCTTTCAAGAGGCTCAGGAAGCCTCCTTTCAAGAGGCTCAGAAGCCTCCTTTCAAGAGGCTCAGAAGCCTCCTTTCAAGAGGCTCTGGAAGCCTCCTTTCAAGAGCTCAGGAAGCCTCCTTTCAAGAGGCTCAGAGCCTCCTTTCAAGAGGCTCAGAAGCCTCCTTTCAAGAGGCTCCAGAAGCCTCCTTTCAAGAGGCTCAGGCCTCCTTTCAAGAGCTCAGGCCTCCTTTCAAGAGGCTCAGAAGCCTCCTTTCAAGAGGCTCGGAAGCCTCCTTTCAAGAGGCTCGGAAGCCTCCTTTCAAGAGGCTCGGAAGCCTCCTTTCAAGAGGCTCGGAAGCCTCCTTTCAAGAGGCTCGGAAGCCTCCTTTCAAGAGGCTCGGAAGCCTCCCTTCAAGAGGCTCGGAAGCCTCCCTTCAAGAGGCTCGGAAGCCTCCTTTCAAGAGGCTCGGAAGCCTCCTTTCAAGAGGCTCGGAAGCCTCCTTTCAAGAGGCTCGGAAGCCTCCTTTCAAGAGGCTCGGAAGCCTCCTTTCAAGAGGGTTGAGGAGGATGCTGGGTCATTAGGCCGAATGGTCTTTAGGCCAAATCGTTATCAGGCCGAACGGTCATTAGGCCGAATGGCCATTAGGCCGAATGAGAACTGGGGAGTGAGGAATAAGTAGTACGGAAGAAGGAAAAAGGCGGAAGAAGTAAGAAGGTGGAAGTAAGAAGTAAGAAGGAAGAAGGAAGAAGGAAGAAGGAAAAAGGAAGAAGGAAGAAAGAAGAAAGAAGAAATAAGAAGGAAGAAGGAAGAAGGAAGAAGGAAGAGGGAAGAAGGAAGAAGCAAGAAAGAAGAAGGAAGAAAGAAGAAGGAAGAAGGAAGAAGGAAGAAGGATGAAGGAAGGAGGAAGAAGGAATAAGGAATAATGAAGATGGAAGAAGAGAGAAGAAAGAAGGAAGATGCAAGAATAGAGAAGGAGAAAGGGGTAAGGTACAGAAGGAGCTTCTCATTTTTCATTTTTAGCTTCTTTTTGCTAATTCGGCCTAATGACCGTTCGGCCTAATAACCTTCGGCCAAATGGCCTGACACCGTTGAGGAGGTAAATCAATCAATTATCAGCAGACAATATTTTGATTTAATTTTATGTTACTGCAGGTAAATCGAGTACAAAACTTTAACATAACATTTTGAAACTTGTCTGAAAGAACCTTGCATAATATTTCAACACCAGTTCATTTTTTCCCAAACGAGCCTGCTCTTCTCTGCCCCCCCCCCTCTGCTAAGTTTCCCCATGAACAAGAATCTTGTACCAAAACTCTTGTTGTAATTGATTGCGATCCATGTTGAAACAACGACAAAGGTGGAATCAACTGTTCACCCAATTTTCGCCACCCCCTTTCGGCACTCGTCAAAAACTCGTCAAAAGGCGTCAAAAATCATCCTTGGCCGGGTGCTTCCCATCAGAATAATTTATAGGCCATGAATATCATTACAACTCGACGAAAGTCGGATGGCACCGACCGAAGCAGCTACATCTGGTCAAAACGTAGCGCAAACGGTGGCGTTTATCCTTTCACCATTGCACAGCTAATAAAGCATGTTCGTTCCTGAAATAATCATTCCGTGATGTTGCTGTTCCTGAAAGGAGTCACCTTCGCATTCTCTGCCCCCTCCCCCATACGTACTGCCATCGCTCATCGCCGAAAAGTTCGTTTGTTGCTCTCGGAAAAACCTACACGAAACAAAAACAAAGTCGATGCTAATAACAGGGCGCTGGGAAATATATGTAAACGGTTGGTTAGTTGGTTCTTCGGCGGGCACTTGTCAGCGCGTCCTGGACACGAAACATCAGGAAACACGGAAAAGGTCGGCGGACTTTCGTGATGTAATCCTATATCCTGTTTCGAGTGGTCTATACAAATAAAAACACGCCGTCCGTCCGTCCCGCGCCGCTGACAAGACCCATCATGTAGGTGGTGCCAGCCCCTTCCGGTCGGAAAAGGGGAGAATCCGCGAATCGTCCGTTGGCCACTGGCCAACCGACTGACCGGCTGACAACGGAGGGACCGTATGGAAAATGAATATAATAATAAGGATACGTAATTATGAGCATAATCAAATTTGAATTATTTAGTTGTGTGTGTGGAAAAACCAACAGTTTAAACCCTAATTTTGAATATATTTGGAATAAATAGCCGGGAATAAATAAATTATACATGAGCGGAGTCTTCCGTGAGCTACTGCTGCCACTCGGTATAGATCGTGAAAGCTGGTGGCGAAGAGAAAGAATAACATTCAACAAACGGCTATTGCTGATTGTTTACATTTTGGGAAAATGGGAATTTCCGGTTGAACGAATATACGGTCGGCGGTACCAACCACTAGTTAGCCGAACCAGTTCACCGATCAACCTTGGCAAATTTTGGAAGCAGTCGTTCAAAGCCACCCGACCCAACGGATGATGGCATGGTACCCTCTAATCTAAAGAAAAAAAAACTATAGGAGGCTAGCGTGAGTGGTGACTATTTCTTTCGGCACGGTGAAACCATCTTTGTTGATTTAAGTTCTTAATTTTCCGGAACAAATTTGTTCACGGCTGTTTAAAAATTTTCCGTTGATAAAAACGGTGTCAAAAAATTAGCATTGGACTGGTGATTTTTGTTAGGCGACTCGTTTAGATGAACAAACCAGCTACTACATCAAGAAATTTTATTAAGATTATTTTATTTATTTGTAAGACTTGTGCGAAATGCATTTGGTAGAGAACTTTTAATGTCTGTGAAAATTGTGCTCCCAAAATTGAGCACCTCATGCCTACATTTTTTGATTTGTACTCGTTAACAGTAATACTGATAACAACTACACTGCCAGTTGGTGAAAGTCAGCTTTGAACACAATCAATCCAGCAGGCAAAAAAGGTTAACATTCTCCTCAAAATTCCTTCCACGTCTCAACTACTCAAACAAGTCTGCGTCCAAGTTGAATTCGACCCCCCAGCAAGACGAGTTTCCTTTCCGTTGCCAGAAACCATCAAGTCAACCGCACCGCACCTCCTTGTTCCTGCCATCCAGCAATGATTTCTCGGGAATAAATATCCTTAAGACAAACAATAAATTTTAACCCGCTTTTGTTTTCTTCACTAGTTGATGGGCGACCCATCATCGTGTCGATCCCTTCCCTGCACTATTCCTCCACCGCCTCCGGTACAAGAAGACTGATGATGATGGCGGTGGTGTGTGCTGGATGGCTGTAAGAAAGCACTAACTCCAACTCAAAGAAATGGAAAGTACTTCCACGAATGCTCTCCTCCACCGGCTCTCGGGTCATCACACTCGAATGGTGAATATTTTTCCGGCTTAAGAAAGTTGGCCGAGAAAGGGGATTCCGGGATTGCACCCCGGAATCCCCGACAATTTGGCGAATGACTTTTGCTCCAGATTTCGGACTTTTTAGTTTCCGATGAAAAATTGCATTCGGTGAAGTAATGAATGTAAGACATTTTTATAAATCATATCCCAAGTCAGGACCGAGGCAGCAAACGAGTAAGTGGTAAGTGCTGAACCATAGTGGAGGCAGACTGAGCACTTTTTCTTCGGCTGCCATGTCCGGGGAACCAGAACTTGCCAAAGGGACTCCCACTTTTTTAATTTTTCAAAAGTTTCTCGCGAAACGTCCTCCCGCCCCAACACATGGATTGCACGTTGAGGCTGGTTCGCTTAAAAAAAAACTACATTCTCGTTTCTTCAGTTTTACAACTTTTTTGTTTGTGTCGAAAAGTTTGACTGAAAAACGGGAACTTTGAAATAAAGCAATTTAATTTAGTTAGCTGTGTTGATTGTTAATTCTATCGATTTTCGGTTCAGTTGGCCCCCATTCCGGTGAAAGGATTTTACTCGGTCGCGTTCTTTCTCCCGAGAACAACATCAACAAAGTTAACAAGACAGTTCAGTCGAGTTTGAGCGGGGGACTTGGCTCGAGCCAGACCAGGACACAACTTTCATCGTACAACTTGAAAGCACTAAGATTTCAGAGTCAAGTACTCGCTGGGGGAGTCATTGAATGGATTAGGCGTTTTTGAAATCGAGAAAAGAAACAAAAAAAGTCCACCGATTTTTTAGGGCATACCAAGCCTGCACATTCGCAGGGCAGGTGTTGAATTTTTAACCAGCGTCAAGAAGGGAACGGATTCATGGGTGAGTGGTCGGACGAACGAACACAGATTTCCATCACGGCCAACTGGTCAACGACGAACACTGTACTATGGGATCAGGACGCACAAATGGGGGTCAACTTCTGAACCACGAGGTTGTTTGTAGTTTATGTTTGTGAGACTATAGATATCATAAAATAATATCATAAAAATTTAACTTTGTTTCAGGTATGAATTGCTAGATACGTTGATATCTTGTATATATATATGGCATATGGGCAAGAAGCGAGTAGTATTTTTTTTTAACTATTTGCAACAAGGCGTCATGCAGCTTTAGAGAGACCCATAAGCTCTTCAACGATAATTTAACTTAAATCCGAGAAAGTGAGCTGTTTAACTTCATTTGGATGAACGTTTTTCTCATTGTAATCGTTCATTCTCTGGTTGTAAAATGTCAAACTAAATAAAACACTGTTGTCCGATCCATCCATCCATGTCCTTAACTGCTCGTCGATATTTAATTTAAGAAATTCTATTCTTCGGTAAAGGTCCATAGAATAGAATCGTCAACGTGACGAATTAAGGACTAATCGTCATACGGCGTGCCTTCAATTTCGTATCCGTGGCTTCGGATTTAGCCGCCACAGTTTTTGTTAGAGATATTATTTTTATTAGAAAGCATCTGGACATATTGATCAGATCGTCAGATAACTCGTACATCTGAAAGGTGTTTGTTAGGTACCACAAGTCACAACAACAGTTCCTCTTCCTAATAACAGTAAAGATGGGGCTGATCGGGAATGAAAATACACATGATTTTGTAATTTTGTCTTAGATTGGAATCAAGAGTCCCTCCTCGGTTAATGACAGCATCCGAGTTATATCAGTGATGAACAAGTGTTGATGTACACCGTAACAATCTTCTTCTTATTGGCATTAAATCCCCCACATGGAACATTTCTGTGTCGTAGCTTAGTGTTTTTTATGCACATTGGCGTAACTAATGAAAAATTCTAGGGGGGAGGGGGTCCTAACTATTTTTAAACATATATTATATATCTATGGACGTCTTAAACATTTCAAAAGTTGTTCATCGACGCTCAGCCCTGGCATAAAAATCTCGAAATCTCATGTGAGTCCCAAAATTCTTGATCCTTTCCTGTTAGAATAACTTCTAGGATGATTAAAAAAAAAACAATTCTACATCCAGTCATTATTTTTAATTTAATTTAAATTTAAATTAAAAAAATAGCAACAAATTAACAGGAACAAGTTTAACGCATATTTTCAAATAAACTGTCTGAGAAGCTGCACTAGTTGTCATATAACATAATTTTTTACGCCTACTGAGGCATTTTCACTAGTTACATTGCTGCAGCGGCAATATGAGCTTACAGAAGCCAAATAAGTCTGCGAAGTTTCTAAAATCCATTCGAAAGAATACCAAGTTCTTTCTTATGTAACTGTTAGTTACTTCTCCTGGAAATCTAAAAGTTTTACTGAAGCTTTCTCCAATCTCAAGAAGCCAACCGTGATAATTAACCCTCTACAACCCAAATTTTTGTTTTCGTTCAAAATCACTCACTTATTTCTAAACTCGATCTAAACACAGTTTGGGCATTAACATTTTTTCATTCGCGATTTTATCAATTTCACTATTTGTTTTTTTAAAGTTTGTTTTTCAAGTTTTTTATCCAATGAAATAGCTTCAATCAAAATCTTTTTTAATTTTTCAACATTTTTAAATTTTTAGTGTAATTTTTTTCCGTGTAACGAGTTAGATAAATATTTCAGAGTGTAACATTCACCACTAGATAAATAGCCACTAGACATTCACCACTAGATAAATTTACCAGTTAGATAAGTATTTCATAGTGTAACATTCACCACTATCCTATTAAATAAGGTTAGTTGTAGAAAAATACGAAACTACAAATATTTCACTCATCAAAGGTATAGGAGCGAAACCACGGAGTACAAAAATATTACTCAATTTTCATTATCTTCTTATTTTTCTCTTCTATTCTTCTTCTTCTTCTGTATATAAAAATGAGTTTGCTTTTCCTTTGAGGCATTATAACTCACGAACGAATAGGCCGATTTTCAAGATTTCATTACTGATCGGTTCGTCTTGGGATCAACTGTGTCTGTATATATGAAAAGATAAAACATTTCGTTGGAAAAGTTGGAAAAAAATAAAAAATACGACGCTTAAAGGAGTGCTGAAATCGATCTAGAGGGCGACGATTAAACGATTGACATTTAGGACGAAAAAAAAACAACCCGAGCAAGATCGGGCAGGTTCGACTAGTATTTTTATAATGCGTGTAGAATTTTGAAAATTGATTTCAAACCACATTTAAACATGCAATAAAGTTCAATCACAGTTAATTGCCTATGTTCCGAGTATAAAACCATCCGACCTAGACATTAATTTACAATGTTCTGAAAACTCAGATGTGAAAATGTACATTATGTCGAAGATTTTGATTTGAAAAATGTATTTGATATAGCCACCTTCCCTTCGATGGGAATCGAACCCACGACCCTCAGGACTGAGGATCTTGGGTTCGAGTCCCATCGAAGGGAAGGTGGTTTCCTCCAATACTGTAAATTAATGCATTGAAGTTCATATCATTACAAAAGAAATACGACTGGAAGATTTTGTGTTTTATTGTGTGGTTTTCTCAGTAAACTATTTCACCCTTAAAAAAGGCCAAAAATACAGGCCGAAACGTCGGGCCAAACAAAACTAATCGTTTTGACTAAATTAGACTGAGAAAGCCACACAATAAAACGTTCATATCATCGATCAACATCAAAAGCTTCTCGAAATCTGACCAATTGAAAGTTATTGAAAATAATTAGAATACCCTGTCTATGCCCTGCCTATAATAGGATTTATTTGAGTAAGAAAGCTAGATCGGGGAAAGATCATTCGGCCGAAAGCCATTCGGCCGAAAGCCTTTTGGCCGAATGCCACTAGGCCAACCAAACTATTAGGCCGAAACCCATCTGGCCGAAAGTCATTTAGCCGAAAGGGTCATTTGATCGAAAGGGCCGTTTGACAAAAGGGGTCGTTTGGCCGAAAGGGTCATTTGGCCGAAATGCTCATTAGACCGAAAGGGTCATTAGGCTACAAGTGTCATTTGGCCGAATAGGACGTTTTGCCGAATAGGTCATTTAGCCAAATAGTTCATTTGAAAAGTGAGAAATTAGGTATGAGAAAAGTGACGTGTCACTTCTCAATCTTCACTTTTTCTTCTCACTGTAAAAAGTGAGAAGCACGAAATGAGTAGTGAGAAGTCTCACTACCTACTTCGTATTACTCACTTTTCACAGCGAGAAGTGATAAAAGAGAAGTAAGAAGTGAGACGTCTCATTTCTCACTCCTCATTTATCACTTCTCACTGTAAAAAGTGAGAAGCGCGAAGTGAATAGTGGAACGTCTCACTACTCACTTCGCGCTTATCATTTCTCACTTCTCAAAAAGTGAGTAGTGCGAAGTGGGTAGTGAGATGTCTCACTACTACACTTTTTAAAGCGAGAAGTGAGAAATGTGGAGTGAGAAGTGAGACGTCTCACTTCTCTTTCCTGATTTCTCACTTCTCACTGCGAAAAGCGAGTAGTGCGTAGTGGGTAGTTAGGTAGACGTCACACTACTCATTTCACACTTCTCACTTTTTACAGTGAGAAGAAAAAAATGAAGAGTGAGAAGTGAGACGTCTCTCTTCTCATTTCGGCCAAATTACCCTTTCGGCCAAACGACCCTTTCAGCCAAACGACCCTTTCGGCCAAACGACCCTTTCGGCCAAACGACCCTTTCGGCCAAACGACCCTTTCGGCCAAACGACCCTTTCGGCCAAACGACCCTTTTGGCCTAATGGTATATTCTGCCAAACAACTTTCGGCCTAGTGGCATTCGGCCAAATGGCTTTTAGCCGATTGGTTTTCGACCAAATGATTCTTCCCCGCTACATATACATGTTTTATGAATTCAGAAAATATAAAAAATAGGTTTTTCTATTAAGGCTTTTTATAATTCGGTTAAAAGGCTCAAATTTGGCGTGATTTATTCGGCGGTGGCTCACGGTCGATGGTCTTAGAATGTTTATATGTTTATAAGCAGGAAACGTGCTTTATAAGATGGAAACGGAAATGACATCCAACCTAATTTACGGACAGAGGAATTGGATAATGAAGACAATTTGTTTTCTGCATTTACCCCAAAAGATAATCAGAGGGCTAGATATGTGCAATACCTATGCAAAGTAACTAATTTTCTAGAGGGCTAGTTAGATCTTAGGTAGGGCTAAAGCCCCCCTAGCCCCCTGTAGTTATGCCAATGATTATGCACTTCCGCAGTTATTAACTACGAGGTTTTTAAGCCAAGTTAACCTTTTTGCATTCTTATATCATGAGGCTAACACGATTATACTTTTATGCTCAGGTAAATCGAGAAAAGTTCTATTCACAAAACTTTCTAGACCGAACCAGGAATCGAACCCAGCAACCATGATCTTGCTTTGTAGGCGCGTAGCTTACCGCACGGCTGAGTAAGGCACTAACGCCGTATTTGAAGCTTTTCCTCCATAAATGCTTTTTGTTTCACTAAACTTTCTGTCTTGGGAAACTCGCCTTTTCAAACTAAATTCCAATAATTGGACAAAAACTCTATTCTTTCTATCAGTTTTTTGCTTCGTCCGGGTTTGAAAACCAAAAGAAATCAATAGCAAAAGAGCTGTCGCGTTGAAAATGTTTTCAAGTTAATAGAGGCTTCTCGTTTGATTTTTTTACTTATGTTTCCTGAAAACATTGCTTCCAATAACCGTGAAGGGTGCCTACGTATTTCTCATTCTTTTTCCCTTTAAAGACTGGAATGCGCAGAAATTAGTCGATTTAAATTGAGTTGGGTGTATTTTTTAAATCGTGCACTTAAAAAACTTGAACACCCATAGGAACGCAGTGTCAAAATTGGAACAGCGCGTTTGCTGTTCCAATCAGAGTTGAACAATATCAACAGCGTAGGCTGATTTGTGACTTCCTTCACTTATTACATATCAGTGGACGAAATTAGCTATCAACTCTGCACTGATATTGTACACTGCTCTGTCAGTCAGTCATAGTGACTGATAGTTAACCAATCTCTGTTACTGATAGCAGAGCAACTTGGCAATAAAATAAACTATCCAGGAGGTATAACTCCGCCGGGGCCCTCCTTAGCCGTGCGGTAAGACGCGCGGCTACAAAGCAAGACCATGCTGAGGGTGGCTGGGTTCGATTCCCGGTGCCGGTCTAGACAATTTTCGGATTGGAAATTATCTCGACTTCCCTGGGCATGAAAGTATCATCGTGTTAGCCTCATGATATACGAATGCAAAAATGGTAACTTGGCTTAGAAACCTCGCAGTTAATAACTGTGGAAGTGCTTAATGAACACTAAGCTGCGAGGCGGCTCTGTCCCAGTGTGGGGATGTAATGCCAATAAGAAGAAGAAGAAGAAGAAGAACTCCGCCGGAAAGAGATTAATTAGCTCGAAGCTGCCGAATATCTTTTTGATATTCCAGCATATAAGAATGTTTGAAGTAGTCAGGTTTAGAAATAAATATAATATTTTATTTGTAAGTAGAAGGTGGTAAGAACATTGAACAAAACAGATATGACGAATACGAATTCATCTACAATCTAATTTAAGGATTACCAATTATTTTGCTATAATTCAATACCTGGGTTTAAAATTTCTTCTAGGGTAGACAATGTAATGCTGTGGAATATAACTCTTTAGAGTATACTACAATTTGGCAGTATTATGGACAACGTCGATTGAATAAAATTCTGAAATAGAACAAGATCGCAGATGGGAAATCTGGCGTTTTCAAATGAAACCAATATTTTACATATTTTTATGAATCATCCCAAAATTTGCAACGTAACACGTAACTCCACGCACTGTCCACATCAATCTCTCAATCTCATGCTAAGGTTGTGGATTATTTCACTTCAAAGTTTGACTTGTAGTTAATATTTCACGATTTAATGTTTACATTAGTTAAAATGGTTCGCAGCCTGAGAATTTTGAACATCGATAGATAATGCTTTTATTTAGTTTCAAACGAGCGGCACGATAATTAAAAATATCGATGGATGGTGAATTTCGCCCAAACAAATTACTAATATAAGTTTTTCGTCCATGTGTTTTATGGTAATAGAACTTTACCATTTCATCACAGGAATATATAGGCAGGCTTCCACTTTCTGATCTCTGTCAGTGACAGCCGCTTGTTTCAATATCACGCAGTGTTTCAACTTTTCGTTTCAATGAGACCAAAGCAAGCGTTTCTCGGGCCAAGGGAGAATCTTTTTTCGTTGTTTATGTTGAGGATCATCTTTCACCTATCAATCTTTCTCTATATTTACCCTTGGATGATAAACGAAAATCTTGCCTATTAGATGAAAATCCTTTTTCGTTTCATCACTTTTACCCACTCACTCATTTTTCGCGAGAATTATCGCAGAACAATTACAAAATTGTATGGCCGCGCCGGGATTCGAACCCAGAATAGTAACAATAATAGCCGCAGGGATGCGCTTACTCTAGCCACACCACCACGCTATCTGTATGAAAGCATTAGGTTATTTGTTCTACATAAGCTACTTACTTGCATTGAAGATGCCACGAAAAGACTCGAATATGAAAGAAAAAGAGCAAACCAACGTTTTGCGGCAATCGAAGTGAGCGAAAAATGGTTATCACTCTCCAGGCTGTTTTTCTTTCCCGAAAAGCGATTTCTCCCCGAAAGTTTTCATGAGGGAGCATCCTGTGCTCCTGAGAATGAGTGAGCGATACGAACCCTGAATATCAGTGTGAACTGATAGAGCGTTGCATTGATCACTGATTGCTAGGATAAAAAATGACTGTGCTGCGAACAGTGCTATCGATATCACCTAAATTTCTGTAGTGATGGTGATATTAGGCAACTCTGGTTCCAATCGAACACAAGGTTCTTAAATGTAGGAATATTGCGCCACTTGTATAATGCAGTCACGTTAGTTTTTGCCATTTACTAATCAGTTTACAGAATGGCGTCGTATTAAGAGAACCAGGGTTTTAGAATTTTGTACAACTGCTGTATCAACCTTGTTGGATGTTGACCGCAAATTCGTTTTGAATCTTTTGAGGTTTTGTTTTGCTTAACGATTGTCCAATACCTTCTGATTGAGCGGTACAATTGGGTATTTGGGTACAATTTGGATGTTGGCGGCGGTATACCAATCCTGATCAATTTCACAGTAATGACAAGAATCTTGGTCTGGCATGCAAAAACAGCATGAAACCAGTTCTTTTTCTTTCCAAAAACGCAACATGTTTGGGCAAAAACCCGATTGTGTGAAAAGCATGATTATTATTGCCAGTTGTCACAAAAAAATACACTTTTCAATTCACAGATTAGAATCGCCAACCAAATCAAACACTAATTGGCAAACTTTAACATCTTAATCTTGTGAACCTGACATTCGGCCATGTGTTTTTTGGTTTGTTGATTTTTATCGGTGATGAAAAACACGTTAAACCACACTGGTGGCAAGTGTATGTTTTTCAATATTAAGCATCTCGAGATAAAATAGAATGCTGCGGCTTCCTGTTGGTTGCTTCTCAGGTAATCGCAATGGTCACTAAACACGACAGAGTCAATGAAAATCTTACACACCGTATGCACTTGCCATGATAAATACCCTCCATGTACTCAGTGACTCCGGTTGCCTCAATCGGTAATACAATCGAACACTGCTGTCATTTGGCGAAAATCACGTGGTTTTGTTTTGAGTGGGGAAATTCTGCCTATCTTTTAACACGGCGGCTATCTTGACGTTTACCTTCGCAGTCGAGCCTGCGAGCGTAAGACCGCCGCGGTATTCTAGAAAAAGATTAGCGCGACAATATCTGATGATGACTGAATGGAGTAAGCCGAAGCGTTATTAAAAATCGGAAATTGTGTATTCATTACCGATAAAAATCAACAAACCAGACAAAAATAAAGATAGAGATTTTGTATACGCGTGAACAAAATTTGGATACCCCCTTCCTCTTGTTTTGATGTTATTTCGACAACTGATTAGAAATACACTGCCGCTAACCGCAAGTCGAGCACATCTGTATATGGAAACCCATAGACAGATGTGCTTGACTTGCGGTTGGTGGCAGTACAGGTAACATTCCGTACGCACACATTTACAAAATAACCCGAGTAGCAAACTTGTCACATAACAGTCACAGGGACTCATATGCGACCAAATCAAGTCACATTGGAGTTGTTGCAACCAAATCGAACTGAACTGTGCTACTAGGGAAGGATTGTTCGTGTTTCTTAAGCGGACGATTAAAAAAAATAGATCCAATTTAAATCGACCAATTTTTGCGCGTTCTAGTCTTTATATCTGCTTGGCTTCCATTCAGTGAGAACAAACTAAAATTTTCAAATTCAGTTCAGAGAAACCAAAACTAAGTTTGGCTCTCATAAAAAAAGGAATGGGAACAAGCTTTAAAGTTTTAAAAGACTTCAGCAGAAAATGTTCTCAGCTTATGTATTTTGGCTTTTCACCTTCGTCTAGGGTTCAATATTAAAACATTTAATAGCGAAATAGAAGAGCAGCTGAACGGTGGCGATTTAGCGAAAACACCTATCAGAACTTCGTCTGTCTATTAGTGTGTGTAACGACGAAAAGGCAATTTCTGTTCTCGGAGGCATGTCTAAGAAAAATTCCGTGGTTCGAAAAGACAAAATAACAACCTGGTTCTCTGGAGATCGTTCAAATACAGATCTTTAATAAGTTGATCAAAAATTGTGACACTTACACGAAAATATGCCACTAAAATAATTTTAGTAATTCACATTCCATCCGCGACGAAGATTTCAAGCAAACCTCCAAAAACAAACTCAAAAAATCAAAAAAATTCGGCTGTGCCGCTGCATAAAATCTGTATTCAAGAATATATTACACAGACAAAAATATGATGTGATTTTAAATGTATTTCTATACACATATTCGGAACATGCAAATAAACGCAAAATTCAATCGATCTTACTGTTCTGTTAAATCGAAATAAACTTAAACGGTGCTTGCAAGTAAAATTCAGTCAAATTAAATAGAATATTGAATGTTAATTCGTTTTACATGTCGTTGAATGTTCAAAACTATTAGCTGTGTACACATTAAACAGACATTTCTTGTATTAACCTCTCTCATGCCATCCCATTATGAATCAATTAATACGTATATAGGTTTTCACTTGTGAACCTCTTCAGTGTTTTGTTATAAGCATCCAAGCAGAAAACGGAAAACATATGTAATGGTTCAAAATAATTTTATTTGGGTTTTTGAAAGCTGCGGAGGATTCATTGAGTGGGTAAATTCATGCTACAGCAATTCTCTTCTTCCTGAGTAAAGCACCCTACCATCGAGATTTTCCACATTGATGAAACATCCAACTATTTAGCAAATCACCCTAGCGGCACTAACTTACGATGCACCACGGGTCCCCATCCATTATCGATACCAGAATGTTGATTAGTTGATGCCAGGTGCGATGATTCCTGTGGGGTTTGAGTAAGCCACCATTAGCGTGTGATTATACATTAACAATTCAGCGTGTCAATCGGTGAGCAGCAAGCCATGACTCGGCCTCTTCTTGTCAGATCTTCTTGGAGTGCACACGCATCCACGGAGAACTGCTGTCATCGCATTTTACTTCGGCCATTTAGGGCCACACATTTTGGCGATTCTGCCAGGTTATAAAATCGGTTCTCAAATGCAATATGTTCTAAGCTAATCTTTGTCTCGCGCCCACACAATTTCAAATTGCTACCAGCTAAAATGCGTTTCATTTGCTTAAGTTTTCCGGCAACTGAATTTTACTGCTTTTTGAGAATGCTCGATTATCGTTTGGAGCGATGACTTATCCAGGAAGAACGCAGAATAAAAAAAACATTTGCAGTCGGTGCGCAATTGGCCGTGCTATTGTTCAGCAGGGTTTCAGCCAATTTGGACTTCACTTATCATAAGACGAGTTTGTACAATCCCATTTAATTCCACCACTTAATTGTACCTTGACAGATACGTATTTCGACCTCAACAGTAAGGCCGTCTTCAGTGTCTCGTACTTGACTCGACACACTCAGTCGAGTCAAGTATGAGACACTGAAGACGGCCTTACTGTTGAGGTCGAAATACGTATCTGTCAACAAGGTACAATTAAGTGGTGGAATTAAGTGGGATTGTACAGACTCGTTTTATGACAAGTGAAGACATTCCACTATTAAGCTCAATATAATTTTCTTAACAATTTGGACTTGTTGGAGGGTTTACGGCTACGGCAGTTAGAGTGAGAATAGATGTACATGTTGTACATTATTCCTGCTTTCCCAATGGACCCCACTATGTAAACAAATCATGTTTTGGAGCGGTACGTTTATTAAGTGAAGGATTTTTCTGGGTTTTCAACTCTCCGTCCTAACAAGTAAGATATTTTTCTCATGCAAATCCATTTTTATTTATATGGAGCGTGAGAAAATAACAAACCATGGTCCTCGCAACCTTCACAGTGCTCCCATAAATTATAATATCATAAAACTATCAAAAATTTGGGAAGAAAGTACGGCCGAAGCTTTCGCATATCATACAAATAAAAATTGAGAATTCCATAAACGACAAACCTGATTTAGAAAACCATATGCTTAAATCATTAAAATACTTTTGAAATCACTGAAATACAATGAAATACACTCAAACCAGATACGATTAATGGAAATAGAAATTAAGAATCCTCAGTCTACATCATGCATTTATTTATAAATAGTACAATGAATATGAAAAGAGTAGTTTTGAGTAGTTCAACTTTTTACGAAAAATGAATAAGATTTTCGTGAGAAAAAAACGGCAATACTATTTCACTCAGTCTCTGAGTAGTTTGAACCGAGCGTGTATATAATAATTATTCAGTTATTCATTTAATTCAGTAAAAAAAAATGAAATTTTATTATTGGTTGCGACTTGGTTCACGATTATCCCGTTGTGCGTCGCTTATGAAAAAAGTGTTTTCAAGAACACGAAGCAAACTAACGACGATGGACCTAATGTTGACATAACCAACGACTGCTGGTGAGACTCCTCCACTTCATACCGGCGTAGGAGCAGCCGGAGTGCCCGAGGTCGTTTCACATGTACAACGGAGAGTACTTTTTAACTGCTCTGGTTAGACGGCCACCCACTTGCACATTCCGCTCGAACGGTGGTACGATGTGGTCGGATGAGATTTTTTTCTCTGTTCCGGCCCAGGACCGACACATATGTGACCAATAAATGTCAACGTCGGTGTTGGAAAGTTTCCGTTTCCTGATTTCTTAACGCCGGTGAGTGGTGCTGAGGTTACTTTGTAGCGAGTTTTTTCCTCGGCTGGATGTGGCGGTGAATGGTTTAACTAAAGATGTTTTTCTAAATCGATATCAGCCTTTCGCTGTTGGTTCGGTGATAAAATTCGTTAAAGCATATGAGAAGAATGTCTTTATATGTCTTACATTGATTTAAGTGGAATCTGGCGCGATGCACTAAAGAAGATCTGTCGCAAATGAAGGAAAAACAGGAAAATCAATTAAAAATCTGCTTCCACACTTGTGACAAACAGGATAATAAGATTTTTTTCATTTTGCAGCTTTTAATTAGTTTCCAAACTGTATTTGTTTTCATTTATTTTTAGAAAAAAAAAGATATGATATTTGATATATTTTTAATGATGTTCAAATCAAATCTTAATGCATAAGTCAAAACATTTTTCCATTCCAATCACGTTTTTTTTTATCCCAACAAATCGTATACCGATTGGCTATATAACTAAGCATAAAACCAAAGATTATCATTATTATAGCATTAAACTTTATTCTCTAAGCTACCTCTCTCCTGGGAGCGGGCCATTTGGCATAAAGTCATTTGGCATAACGCCATTTGGCATAAGGTCATTTGGCATAAAGGCCATTTGGCATAACGGTCATTTGGCATAACGGACATTTGGCATAATTGTAACCAACGTCAAAAGTAAGGGTCTTTTGGCATAACGGACATTGGCATAATTTTTCTTTGCGTTCGCTAAATGGTGACTAAGTGGTGCAGGAAACACCCCGGAATAGTAAATATAACACCCGTCGATAACAATATTAAAAAGACATTGTCCTCTCGTGGAAAGAATACATTTGCAATGCAATGCAAAAGTAGGCGCATGCCCGGATTAGAGCAGTGGTGGATATAATCCCCTCTTTAAAAGAAGGCGTGTTGACGGCTATGGCAATGAAGGATGTGATCTCTTCTTTAAAAGTAGGTGCTTGCCCGGATTATGGCAATGGAGGATATGATCTCTAAAAATAGGCGCTTGCCCGGATTAAGGTCATGGTGGATCCGATCCCTTCTTCAAAGGTAGCCGCTTGCATGGATTATGGCAATTGATGAAGTAATCCCTTCTTTAAAATTAGGCGCTTGGCCGAATTATTATAATGGTGGATGTGATTCCTTCTTTAAAGTAGGTGCTTGACCGGATCATGGCGTTGGAGGATATGATCTCTTCTTTAAAAGTAAGCGCTTGAACGGATTAAGGTCATGGTGGATGCGATCCCTTCTTTAAAAGTAGGCGCTTGCATAGATTATGGCAATGGATGATGTGATCCCTTCTTTAAAAGTAGGCGCTTGTCCGGATTATGACAATGGTGGATGTGATGCCTTTTTTAAAAGAAGACGTTTGCCCGGATTAAGGCAATGGTGCAAGTGATCCCTTCTTTAAAAGTAGGCGCATGCCCGGATTAAGGTCATGGTGGATGTGATCCCTTCTTTAAAAGTAGGCACTTGCATGGATTATGGCAATGGAGGATGTGATCCCTTTTTTAAAAGTATGCACTTGCCCGGATTATGACAATGTTGGATGTGATTCCTTCTTTGAAAAAAGGCGTTTGCCCGGATTGAGGCAATGGTGGAAGTGATCCCTTCTTTAAAAGTAGGCGCATGCCCGGATTAAGGCCATGGTGGATGCAATCCCTTCTTTAAAAGTAGGTGGTTGCATGGACTATGGCAATGGAGGATGTGATCCCTTCTTTAAAAGTAGGCACTTTCCCGGATTATGACAATGGTGGATGTGATTCCTTCTTTAAACGAAGGCGCTTGCCCCGATTGAGGCAATGGTGGATGTGATTCCTTATTTCAAAGAAGGCGCTTGCCCGGATTGAGGCAATGGTGGATGTGATCCCTTCTTTAAAAGTAGGCACTTGTCCTGATTATGACAATGGTTGATGTGATTCCTTCTTTAAAAGAAGGTGCTTGTCGGATTGAGGCAATGGTGGATATGATCCCTTCTTTAAAAATAGGCGCATGCACGGATTATGGCAATGGAGGATTTGATTTGTTCTTCAAAATAGGCGCTGGTCCGGATTGAAGCAATGGTGCATGTAATCCCTTCTTTTAAAGTAGGTGTGTGGCCTGAATTGTGGCAATGCAATGGTGGATGTGATCCCTTTTTTAAAAGTAGGCCCTGCCCGGATTATGGCAATGGTAGATGTGACTCCTTCTTTATAAGTAGGTGCTTGTCGGGAAAAAATCAATGGTAGATGTGATCTCTTCCCCGAAAAGCTCAATTTAGATTGATTTGGTTGCAATAACTCATATGTGACTTGATTGATTTTAGTAACTCGTCTACGACAAGTGTGTTGCTTGAGTTTTTAAAGTTAGGCGCTTACCCGCATTAAGGCAATGGTGGATTTGATCCGGTCTTAGCGCGCATGCTCGGATTGAAGCAATGGTGGGTGTAATCCCTACTTTAAAAGTAGGCATGTGGCCGGAATAAGTCATTGATGGATGTGATCCCTCTCTCGGAAGTAATTCTGCCGTTTTGTTATTTCGTTCTCCCGGAAATGTCTACCATCAATCTAAATTTATCAGAAAACAGCCTCGACCTACTTTATCTACGCTAAACATTACATGAAATATCTCTTTCGCTTTCACAGCTCGAAATTATGCCAAATGTCCGTTATGCCAAATGACCCACTCTTTTCTTACAGTTCAAAATTATGCCAAATGTCCTTTATGCCAAATGACCATTATGCCAAATGGCCTTTATGCCAAATGCCCTTATGCCAAATGGCGTTATGCCAAATGACTTTATGCCAAATGACCCAGACCCCTCTCTCCTATTTGTTTATTATGCGATACCAAAGAAATTATTGGACATTTAAGATGCCATAGGAACAAGAAATCTCTCGCCCCCAAAAAAACACCAGCCCGAGGAAGCTAAAATTACAAGCCGATTCGGTGAGTGCGTAACGCCTCCGAACGACTTCAATGTCTAATAGAAAGAGGCCATTCCAATTATCTGAACAATTATTTCGCTGTAATAAACATAAAGCCCAACTTATGTTTATTTTATACTCTCGTTTCCGAGTCAATCTTTTTCGCTGAATGGTGAATTAGACGTACATACAGCTTACGGAGCAACCCGTTCGACCGACATTACTTTCTATTACGATTGGATAATTACCGAAGAGTGGGCGCTTTACGAGTGTTTTCCCCGGCGCGCGCCTACCTGTGTATGTCTAATAAGTCCTTTTTTGTCCCGCAAAACGGTCGTAACTCTCGAATGGTTTCGCCACTTTATTGACCAATTTCGGGAGGCTTCCGAGGACCTTCGGGATTGTTTATCGGATTTTAATCGTTTTCTTATGGTCGTGTTGGTCATAAAGCGAAAGTGTATCTGCGGACAGAAAAAGGTACTCTTTCCAATGCAAATGAGTCGTTCATGTTTAACCTTTTAGCCGTTCTGGCACTACCGTCAGAGCTTTTCATAACAATTAACGTTTGTGAAACTACCCATTTGCAGAGGAATTTGTTGCTTTTTCGAGTGCTTGTAACATGAATAACCACGCATTTATTGCTGATTTGTTTACTTGATAGTTTGTTATTGTTCGGTTTTTATGTAACGTAAAAAAACCGATACTCAAAATAGACGTTTTATGACAAAGCATTGATGATAAAAATATAAGAATATCAGAATAATATCTTCAGAAGTACAAACGAGTTTATACTTTCTTTTGCTAGAAATAACTCGAAATGCATCCTTTAGCAGCTCAACAATGCTCACATTTTCCGTCATCTGTGTCTAGCAGAAATCTCTCGAACACACTTTGTTCCATCCATTGAAACAGGAAATTATTTATTGCCCCTTCCGAGCAACAATAACAAAACGGTGTGGTGACCTCGCATCATCGGATCGGCAAACTCGAACTCGGGCGGCTGGCTGCAATGAAACGGTCCTTCGGGATATCGTCCATCCAGTTAAACACCTGCAGATAGTCTTCCTGTGCAAATGCCCTGCTGCTGACTGGTCGGTCCCGTTATCACCGTGAACGTGCGAGCTTCGTTATCTTTTCATCTCGAGAGACCACGCGCGCCTGGTTGGCCACCACCGTTTCGCGGTTGATCTCGCGGTCGCGAAACGGTTACGGTGGTGCTCTAACGGATAGTACTCTAAAGGCTCTGTGGATCGCAAAACAGGTTGCCATCATTTGTGTCGCCGAAGCCGTTTAGGGGCACGGGGTGTGAGCATTATTAACTCGTTCTTTTCAGGCTTTCGGTGGCTGATAGGGACAGTGAAGCAAAAGTAGTAGAGCTCTGCTTTTTAAGGCAGGTTTGTTTCCGGTTGCTGTTTGGGACGATGATGGTGGTCGATATCAGAGGGTTGAAAATGGCTTCATAAATCACCTGCTGATTGAGAGTGTCCTTACATTGTTTATTTACCAGAAGGATAAATCAGAGCACCCATAAGGGATAATTCCTTTTGAAGTGAAATTGGCAACGAAGGATTTATGTTTGTGTCCAGTAAAGTTCATCAGTAAAGTTTTAGGTTTGAAACTTGAAAAAGTCAGCAATTGCAATAGGGGTGTCTATGTTTGGTTTCGTATTAATAATATTTTCAATCACAGTTTCTGGCCTTTAATTTTTATTTCACTCGTTCCGTACCTTCTAGAGCCTAAACATTTGTTTCCATAGATATCAATAGGAGGCTTTCTATGACTGTATAACATAAACGTATGTTATGTGTAAATATTAACTTAAATACTATAAACTTCTATATAATAATATAAACTTCTTATAATTGCACCAATGTATATATAAATATTTATTCCTAAACCAATCTAAGATTTTTTTTAGAAAGAGAGGCTAACTCTGATTTGTTTTTTACATTCTTTCAAGCGTTGCTATACTAATATTGCTTACTTATCGATATTGACTGTAAAGTAGCAGTGGCGCCGTTATTGATCTGACATGGGGACACCAAATATTATACAGTGAAATAGGCTGTTTATCCTAGTTCTTATTTGTGTGGTTCAATGCGCAATTTTCTTAATTCAGGATTGTGTCAATCAAACGTAAAAGTCGCTAATTGTTAAAATGAACGTTAACGAATCAAAGAAACAGCGTTAATCGTTGATTAACATTAACAACTCTGCTTTGAACATATTTGTTCGACGTATAAGCAAACAAAAAGTATAAAAACAAAAAGTTGTCTAATTCCACGGGGCACCCCCCAAGATTGTGTCTTTGGGTGAGAAAGAATCTATGAAAATTTCAGCTCAATCGCTTGTTGCATAAGCTGGCGCATTTGATTCGAAGTTTGTATGGGGATTTCAGCCAAAATGTATAGGAAACTACATCTTCGTCACTCATTCGATCTGGAAATTGGTTCTTATTGCTCGATTGAGCTCAGAATTGCAAAAACAGCATTTGGTATGCTACAGAAAAATTTCACAGAACGTTGTACGATGATTAAATGAACTTTTGTATAGTTTTCGGCTGATTCGATCAAAAAACCCAAAAATACACAAATCAGCTCCTAATAAATCAGCCGAAAATTATATAAAAGTTCATTCAATCATCATGCAATGTTCTGTGAAATTGTTCTGTAGCATACCAACTACCGTTTTTGCAATTCTGAGGTCAATCGAGCAATCAGAACCAATTTCCAGATCGAATGAGTGACGAAGGTGTATTTTCCTATACATTTGGCTGAAATCCCCATACAAACTTCGAATCAAATGCGCCAGCTTATGCAACAAGCGATTGAGCTGAAATTTTCAGAGATTGATTTTCTCACCCAAAGACACAATTCTGGGGGGTGCCCCGTGGAATTCGACAACATTTTTTTCTCCCCATAGTAATCTGGGCCAGTCTAATGTATATGGAGACGCACGGTGCATTAGTTTATCAACTCCTTGTGATGGGAGATTGATTTCTGCTTTGCATAGTAGGAAATGATTTTTGATGAAACATTCTTTACATTTGCTTACAGCTCTACAGTTCAGATATTTATTTAAAGTTCATTAGGGGAAGATCCCCCAGTGCCGAACACATAAGCCATTTAACGAAAAACTCTCAAATTATCTGGATTATGTTGACTTGTATATCATGTACACAAAATATGATAATTGATGATTCGTACAAACTATATTTAATTATTTGAACACGTTTTTGGACGATGTAGGGTAAGGGAGGTATTTTGGACCACTTTAGGAGATGGCCGAACAATTTTGTCGAATAAAAGTTAGATTTTGTTATAATGCTTGATCCATTCCCTATGCAACTAAAAAGTGATGAATGCTAGGTAGGATTTGTAGGTAAAAATGTTGTAAATCCCACCGAAAGAACTGAACTATTGTTAATTCTGAAGATATGTAAGATTTAATTTTGGACCATCTGTTTTTATTTTGAATCACCTATTGAATATATTTTGGACCACTCGAGTAATTTTGTATTGCTTGCAAAGTTATGTTACTATTGGATTAAATTAGTGATCTCCAGCATTTTCGGCGTTTTCATCCTGAAAGTCCTTGTTAAGCAATACATTTTTATAAGCATTCAAAGCTTAGAACAATATCTACAAGCTTAGGAAATTGAAACTAATATCAATTTCAGTACCTCTCGGTACAGCATCATCAAAGCAAAACAAACGTGTGGCCCATGGCCGTGATGTGTGCACCTGCATACATACCCTGCATATTTTTTTGTAGTTTGTTAGATATGTTCCATTTGCGTCATTGATTGTTGCCTGGATCTTCCTTGCTCCTTGCATATTCTTTTTCAAAACGAAACATAATCGTAGAACGCGGAACTCTGTTGCATTGGCAAACAGCACGGACGGAGACTCTTCGGAAACTCTAGCAATATATTTTTGGTATTCTTTCGAAATTTCCCTCCCTCCCTTATTTAGAATTTTCTTCAGGACTTCTTTCCGAATTTCTTATAGTAATCCCTTCGGACATTCCGCCGAATATTCCTTTAGCAACTCTTCAAGAAATTCCTGTAGACCTTCAAAAATTTCCTTTTTAATTACTTTAAGAATTCTTTTGGGAATCTCTTCAGAAATTCTATTGGACAATCTTCGGAAATTTTGTTTATAAATTCCTTCATTTTTTTTAACCATTGTTTAAGTGTTTTTTTAATTGAAAATATGTTTAATACTCAAATAGCTTTAGAATTTTTTTTCGTAAATTCGATTAGAAATTTCTCCAAATTCGAATTCTTTCCGGAACTATTCCTGCAGTACTTTTGTATGGTTTACTGAAGGAATTTTCTAAAGACTCCCTAGAGGAAGTTCCAGAAGAATTTCTGAAATGGAATTACAAATTCCGGAGAATTACAAATGAAGAAATGAAGGAATCCCTGGATGAATGTCCAAATTAATTCCTGGTGGCTTTTCTAAAGAGATTTTCGGAGAAATTCCTGGATGAATTGCCGACTCAATTGTTGAAGGAATAACCAAAAAAGAAACTGAAAAGATTTTCGAACAGGATTTTTAATTGAGTTTCTGAAGGAATATTCGAAGGAATTTAAAATGGATTTTCCAAACAGCTATTGGAATTTACATAGAAATTTTTATTTTCTCCAGAAATTTCTTTAAAAATCCGTACAGTAGTAAAACAAACTCAGTTTTGACTCTAGAAGCAAAACTACATGCCAAGAAAAACTCTCAAAATATCGTGATTGCGGATATTCGAATATTCTCAAGAATTCCTTGGGAACTTACTGCAGGAGTTCCTTCGAAAATTTCTACAGTTTTTTTTTTGTAAATACCTTAAATAATTCTTTAGGAAATACATTCAGGAATTGATTCGGTAAGTCATCAAGAAACTCCTTCTAGTATACCTTCAAAAATTCCGTCAGGAATTCAATCGGGAATTTCTCCAGGAATTCCTTTAAAAAACCTCCACAAATTTTTCTGGAGATTCTTCAAAAACTCTCCTAATATTAATTCTGACAATTCCATCACGAATTCCTTCAATTCTTTTTGGAATACCTTTAAAAATTTCTACCCATGTAGATGGGTACACTTCCCCATAGTTGTAATGGATTTGACGCGCCCTTCCTCAAAAAAGCCATCTCTTCAAAAGCTAAAAAAAGATTGCGAATCTATCTATTAGTCTGTTGGATTACACTGTTGAAAGGAGATTCTCTCTATCCAGCGGGCTTCGCGCAAGTGTCTCTGCTTACGGGCCCACCACCTCCGTTTTTTGCCCTTCACACAGCAGTGCATTGAAAGCATAATGGTACTTAATTGAATTTGACTGTAATATTGGATGGAGCCGTATGCAGAGCAAGACTCAAGTCAGGATGGTGGATAACTACATACATACATACATACCAACTTTTAAAAATTTCTACAAAATTCCTTCTAACATTATTTTAACAATTCCACTGGATTTTTTCCAGGTAAGACATTCCATTCCCTCGGAAATTCATCTAATAGTTCTTCATTTCCTTTCAAAATTCTAGGACGAATTTTCAGATATCTCTGTACGAATTCCTAGAGAGATTTCCAAAAGAACTCCTGAAGGAACTACCGATATGCTTAAATTTCTTAAAGAATTTCTTAGGACATTCCTCCAAGAATTTCTTCGGAATTTTAACCAGGGATTCCTTCAGAAAATCTTCCAGACGGAGATAAATTCAGAAATTCCTCAAGACTCTAGGAATTTTCTTCAGGTATTCCTTCAGAACTTCCTCCAGGACTTCCTTCGGACATTATTTCAGGAAAACCAAGAAATTTCTTTGGGATTTAAGTACAAGGAGAGTGAAGAAAATGTTCAATTTGGTGGGTGCTCCACCTTCAGAAGCCATGTTACCATTATTGCATCTGTAGCCAAGACGGTAAGACGCGCGGCTACAAAGCAAGACCGTGCTGAGGGTGGCTGGGTTCGATTCCCGGTGCCGATCTAGGCAATTTTCGGATTGGAAATTGTCACGACTGCCCTGGGCATAAAAGTATCATCCTGATAGCCTCATGATATACGAATGCAAAAATGATAACTTGGCTTAGAATCCTCGCAGTTAATAACTGTGGAAGTGGTTAATTAACACTAAGCTGCGGGGCGGCTCTGTCTCACAGTGTGGGGATGTAATGCCAATCAGAAGAAGAAGCCAAGAAGATATTGCATGATCTAACAATTAACACGCCAATGCGGGTTAAAGTGACAGAAATGAAAGCAAACAAATCTGCTAAAGGTATAATAGCTATTTAATTAATGCCTGATAGGTTGCCTTGGTTCAGCAGATGCAAACGCACTGCATACTGTGATTTTTGTGTTGGCCAATCATCGGCGTGAAGTACGAAATTCGGCGGCGTGGAGCCAACCGACGTATGGCGCGCCGCCAACACCTTGACCGGCGTCGGCGTACTTTAATAAGTATCGGCGGCGGCGGCGTGGCGCGGCGTCGCACAGGTCTACTGGAAATTGGTTCTGATTGCTCGATTGAGCTAAGAATTGCAAAAAGGGCAGTGGACATGTTACAGAACCATTTCACAGAATATTGTACGATGATTAAATAAACTTTTAAATAGTTTCCGGCTGATTCGATTCGATCAATAAATCCAAAATTACGCAATCCAGCTCCTAATAAATCAGCCGAAAGCTGTGTAAAAGTTCATTTAATCATTATACAATGTTTTTGTTTTATTCCTTTATTTATTTGATAGGCACTCTGTGATACTTAACCGATACTGTGCCGAGATCTACTGTGGTATTCTGCAGCCAGAATCCACACAGAATCTATTTTTAGATTTTTCCATTATTCATTGTTGTTGTCGTTGCTGGTCCATCTCGTCGTGAGTTCATTGTGTTCGTTTTGTCCATGTCGTGTATCCAATGATCGTTGCATTGTCCGGTTGCCATTTATCCGGGTAACGTTGGAGGAATGCCTCCGAGAAGAACAAGTTGTCAGTCGTCATCAGGCAGCCGTGACGGTGCGGCGTGCACCCCAATACGCCACCGCATAGGCTGCGCATCCGGCGACTGACGAGGGTTTTGGTGAAGGGGCTGGGAATCAAACCCATGACCATTCGCTTGAAAGGCGAACGTGTAGCCAACTACGCTACGGGACCCCTCCTACATTATACAATGTTCTGTGAAATTGTTTTGTAACATGCCAACTGCTATTTTTGCAATTCTGAGATCAATCGAGCAATCAGAACCAATTTCCAGACCAAATGTGTGACGGAGGTGTATTTTCCTAAATATTTTGGCTGAAATCCCCAAACAAACTTCAAATCAATTGCGCCAGCTCAAGCTACAAGCGATTGAGCTGAAATTTTGAGAGATTGATTTTCTCACCAAAAGACACCGTCCTGGGGGGTGCCCCGTGGAATTCAAGAACTTTTTTTCTCCCTATACTAAGCTGGGCCAGTCTAATACATTATGTTCTTCTTCTTCTTCTTCTTATTGGCATTACATCCCCACACTGGGACAGAGCCGCCTCGCAGCTTAGTGTTCATTAAGCACTTCCACAGTTATTAACTGCGAGGTTTCTAAGCCAGTTTACCATTTTTGCATTCGTATATCATGAGGCTAACACGATGATACTTTTATGCCCAGGGAAGTCGAAACAATTTCCAATCCGAAAATTGCCTAGACCGGCACCGGGAATCGAACCCAGCCACCCTCAGCATGGTCTTGCTTTGTAGCCGCGCGTCTTACCGCACGGCTAAGGAGGGCCCTGATACATTATGTATCTAACAAATTATGATCGCTATTTGAAATATGACTAATATTGCCCATTTCGACATAATTAGAATGCATTCGATTGGTTTATATATTGTTGATTCAAACCTTCTAAAATAAGGCGAAACATGAAAAATTTTGACATTTTTGTTCAATTTCAAATTTTGTACAAAATTTACAACATGAGAATCTGATATTCCATGCAGGTTAAGAATTTTTCAATAGCTTTCTTTTGTACTACATAAGATGATGGAGGGATCTCTGCAAGTGCCGTTTTTGGAAGTGTGGATCTCCCCCTACTTGTACTTTATTATGCGTATGAGATTGATTGCCACAATTTTCCCGTTGTCAAGTTGTAGTTAAATCAAATATGACTAAAAAATTCAATAAAACTGTTATAACTTATTTGTTTCCCAAGTTTTTGCCCACAAAACGGCGTATTTTAATATTATCTTCAACTTTCTAGAATATAAAAAAAATGAAGAAATGAACTACTTTTTCACGAGGTATATTAGTTCCGATTTTTTTTTGCTGAAAATTTAAATAATATGAAGGTTCTATTTTTGACCAAAATGCGTTATTTTTGGTAAGTGTTTTTTGATAAATTACCTAGAAAAAAACATATAATTGTTAGATCAGCAGGGCTGGTAACGATAAATGCCGTTCAAAATAGTGACTTAGTGACCAACGATGACAAAAAAGTGACCAAATAGTGACTTTTAGATGCAGAAAAAGTGGCCAAATAGTGACTTTTGTATGTAGTACTAACCAGGTAGTGAGCTGAGTTGCATTCATATTGTTAATGTGTAACTCGTAGTAGATCGGAAACTAGGAATATCATGTTTTTCAAATCCTTATTAGAATGCTATCAGAAATCAAGAGAAGACAAAAATTACAAAATCATGAGGATTACTACTGCTGGCCGTGTGCATCTTCATCGTAACTAGGGAGAGGATGGATCTTAGCAGGGGACAACCGACTTGGCGACACCATCATAAATACCACAGAGTTGGATATTGAGGAAGGTATTCGTTGAGACATCCAGAGGCTAGCAATATGACCATGGTAAACCTTATTCCGTAACACACGGGAGCAGGTTACAAGTTGTTACACTAAACCATGCTTATAAATCCAACAACGATTTTGAAGCAAGTTCTACAGCATTGTGGTAATAAAGTTTAACATGAGCTCGAAGTTTTTCGTGAAACTGCAGTTTGTGTATGAAAAAGACAGAAGAACCTAAGTTTTCTAAGTTTCAAGTTTCGTAAAATGTGATCCAAAATCTTGAATTTGATGCAGAAATTGCTTTGGAAAACTCTGAAATATTTTCAGAAATTTCAGCGGAAGTTGATTTTCTGTGGAAAACTTTGTGAAAATTTCTAGGATTTTTTTTCAGAAATTGTGCAGAAAATACTTCAATCCTTGTGAAATCTTTCTCCAGGAGTTCAAACTGAAATTCTAACAGAAATCCGATGGCAAATGTCAGCACAAAAACTTCCAGAAATTTTTTCAAGCTATAAATTCAAGGCATAATATTTTGTAGACATTCCTGCTGTCTTTCAGGAATTTCCCCGGAAACTACACGTCAATTACTATAAAACTTCTCCGCGAATCCCTGAAAAAAAAAAATCTCCTTCAAATACAAGCGGATTTTTTCATGAATTCCGGTAGAAATCTTTTTGAGAATCCCTGTAGATATTGTTTGGTGAATTCCTAAGAAAAACCTTCCGAAAATTATTTCCCAAATTCAAGGCGGAATTTACGTATTGTTAATTCACAATTTACGGAATTTACAGAAGTTACAGTGAAAGTTCCTCCAAGAGAAACAAAGTTAGGAAGCTTTTTATAACGAAGGTGGATTTTTCTCTAGATACAGGCAACTTACCCAACTTAAGAAGTAGTGCGCTGGATTCGCCTAAAGATGCGCTAAACAACGCATCAATTAGTTTGACAGATAAAACTTCGGAAGAAAGTTCGGTTTGGAAGTCCCGATGTCCGAATTCTGATGTGGTGCTACGCCGACAATATCATGCTGTGTGGTTCGTCGTGGAGGGGTTAATCAATCAGAAACTAAGAAATACCTCTGAATTATGTCAAAATTGACGTGACAAAAAAATGGATATTAAGAAACGATGAAAAATGACAACAAGTGATGTTCTTACCCTTATAATGCTTGTTAAACGAGTGCTCAAGAGTATAATGCATTCAATAATGGCTTGGAAATATAAAAAAATGGGACTTCAAAAATAGACTTCAAATGTGGAGTACCTTCTCAACGACATTTTGCTATCGAGAACAAAACCCTACGCTCCTTGTTTATTAAATTTCCACCCAAAACTAAATCCGCGCGAAGCCTCAACCGTTATGTAAATCCGCATCAAATCCGCGAGAATAGCAAAACGTTGTCTAAACGTATGCCCAAGCTTCGCTGTGTGGTCTGTCTGTGTGTCTCTCGATCCCGAAGTCCATGGTTCGAACCCACTCTGCCTTTTATAAAACGGCCTTGGAGCAATTTTTCAAACTTTATATATTTGATTTGGTTGATGATAATGGTAGGTACAAATGATTTTTATTTTGAACTTTTTTTTACTAACGGTCGTGCGAAAATAGTGACTTTAGTGACCATTTTCCGAAAAATAGTGACTTTAGTGACTTTTGGATGCAAATAGTGACTTTTTAGTGACTAGACTCAAAATATTGACCAAGTTACTAAAAAGTGACCTGCTACTAGCCCTGGATCAGTGTTTCCCAACCGGTGGTCCGCGACCCTCTGGGAGGCCGCGAGATCATAACAAGGGGGCCGTGAGATCTTTGCAAAGAATAAACCCTTTTTGTGGTTTACTATAACCAAAAGCGACGACATCATAACTATATTAAATAGCTTTTTGAGTTTGGTGGCTTGCAGTGAAAAAAAGTTTGAGTAGTTTGTAATTATGGTGCATCAGCAATGCTTGTTTCAAAATAAGGACTTCTGAGAAGAGTAAATGCCAAGGTTTCTACGTGAATACGTGAATACTACGTGACGGTCCCCAATTTTGAAATTTTTATCTCACACCCTGTATCAGAGCCCTCCTTAGACGTAGTTCACGTCAAAATGCGATCACATTACCAATTCACCATTCATATGAATGTATGTACTCCACACAGTTAAAAATTCTGAAAATTACATGCCATGGAAATAATTGAACCCATATTTTTGTGTTCAATAGCCTCTAATTTTACATCCAACTTATTCTTGTGTGCAATATTGAATACAAGCTTCATAGTAACGACAACCTGTAATTTTTAAAAGTGATGGAAAAATGAATCAAATCGAACGGAGCCTTTTTGTTACATCTTATATGCTGTAACATTTTTATACTGTGCAGCAACTCCCTCCGACGCACGCATGTGATTGCACTTCCGACATCAAACTTCTGCCATCGCCATGCGATTAAATTTTGTGCTTTTGAGATGCAATTTTTTTTTTAACAGCAACCAAATGATTGCTCGAAGCTTGTGAAAAAATTTTACTTGTTGCTGACAATAACAACTGGATGATTTCCTACAAAAGTACAGACGTCATCATTGCGTCCCATCGATGATTTTGATTTTTCAAACGAATTTACTCTCAGTCAAACCCCCTTTTCTCTCATGTAAAATTTATTGCCCTTTAAAGGACCGTTTGATCTGATGGATGATCGATCATGCGGCTTTCAAATCACTAGCTCAACAGAAGCCAACCGTTAGTCCGAGTCTTGCGAGAAAATGGCACTCAAGTGCTGCTGACGCCGATAATCCAGGATGGTTTCCATCATGTTGAATTTTCAACTGCAACCTTTCCGTTGGAAGCGCTAACCACGCCATCGGTGGGAACGAATTTTCTCCAGCAAGAACGACGACGACCACCACCGATGCTGATAGATAACCGCTGGGGCCGCTTCTCACGAAATCTCGACCAAATGAAGCGCACCTATACTGATTCTGGGACCGCTCTACCCTCTGCGCGATATATCGAACGAAATGGCTCACGCGCGTGGGAAAGCAGCTTTCATGTAATCAATAAAGTAAAACATGTAGCCACGCCCCTTTGAAGAGTGTTATGGTTGCAAATAATATTTGCACTCATACCGATAGCAAAGAGGCGGGACTAATGGGCTTACTTTATTGATCACAAGATAGGTGCTTCCCGCGCGCGCGGGCCATTTTGTTCGAGCTGTCGCGGAGAGCGATCTCAGCGTCGGCATCGGCGGCGGTCGTCGGTGAATTGCTGCAACGTCAACACTTTTCAGTAAGAATCTTGCGTGAAAATTCCACTTTTCGCCGACGACAGCCGAAGCGATAATTTACCGCTGAAACGCCTTCCATCCATGCCAATCAAAAGTTCATTGCAGCGTCTTTCTCCGAAGAGCGCTTATGATTCCGCTACCGACGGAATCTTTACGACTGAACTGTCTGCCGTTGCCCAGCGATTGTGAAGAGAATTAATTTCGGATCAACTTCCTTTAGAACTAATGGTGATTTTCCAAAGAACCGATTTATCTTTAATAACGTGTGTTGATAATCACTCATAGTTACAGAATCAAAGTCAAAATCTTGCGTGGAAACTTCACATTCTACCGACAACAGGCAAATCGGCATAGTGAAAAAAATCTGTAGCAAACATCATTTTTCTTCAGTCATAATGCAAATCAATTTTTCCTTCCTTCCGACACGTGCTTCGGATTCAACTACCGACGTTAGCATTGCGCTTTGAATAAAGCTCATCTCGGAACTGATTTAATTTTCAATCATCAACAGGAAAAATACAAAGTTAGAGTCTCGCGGGAAAATTCAATGTTGTGCCGTGTTTGGATGTGTTGTGTACATCCAAATCGTTGCAAACGCCACATTAGTGAATAAATTGCTGTAGCAATCTTCCGCCGACAGCCTATGCTCGGACCGGCACTAATGCTATGATTCCGCTACCAATGCCAAACAATTATGCTTTGTTCTTTGAAGAAAGTTCGTCTAATATAAAATTTCTCAATCACTAAAATCATATAACTCAGAATCACGCTTCACTACAGAATTTTCCAGTTCCTAGCGGTTGCACTTTAGAAAAATTATTTCAACTTAACCTTCCTCCCAAATATAATGGTGGTCCTGAAAAGAACCGATTCGTTTCCACTTATGTGCCTCATTAACAGCAACCACTGGACTGCGACTGCCCGATCCGCTGTTTAGAACACGGATGTAAATGATGTGCTGCTGCTGCCACGACCGCCACCACCATCGAGCGAAAAATTTCCATCCGCACCACCACCGCTGAGATAGCCGTTTTCACTGAGACCGCTTCTAGACGCCCTGGTCCGTTCTCCGTGACATCCAGAATGAAAATGACGCGCGCACGCGAAACACGGGGCTTTTTATACACAGGGAAAACGAAGCAGTGGATCAAAAGAACGAGATTGATTATTTCTGAATTTTTCTCCCGGTTTGGAAAGAAATAACATTTTCAATAGTTTAACGTTGATAATCAATAGTATCAATAGAATTGGTAAATTTCTGGAGAGTTTCCGAATCGATTGATAAGCAAATGTCGAAAATCCATCGAAAGAAAAAGACGCTATTAGCATTTGAAATCTATCCCAATTTCATGACGGACTCGAATTTGGAAATTTGCGTTTTACACCCTGTATCTGAGTCTTCCCCTTAGACGTAGTTTACGTCAAAAAATCTTGGAGGCTGTTTTGAGTGTGAGTGTCAGTGAGTGACGTACCACAAGAAAAAGATGAACAGATAGACTCACTCTTGTTTTGCGACGCACAAGTGTGAGTTTTAATGCTAATTTCTGCTCCTCAAAAAAACTCTTGCTCTTGCTCATTTTCCACTCAGTTTTTGGCAAGCCTGCTTTTAACAGATAACAAAAATTAACATTTTGGCATACGTCATGCATGCGCTATATAAGCAAAATCTTTTTGGGTCGACTGCCTCATTTAACAAAGTTCGACGGCTTAAAATTCGTGATTTTTCACGAGTAAGGGATTGGCACTCATTCCGAGTACTTCCAAGTATGTTTTGTCACCTTCAGGTGGTCAACCTCGAGCTGGTCCAGTGGAAACTCTATGAGGACATTTTCGGAAAGTGATGCCACGTACTTCCGAGTGTGTTTGTTCACCATGATTTTGACCTTTGAATCGTTCCAGTTGATGACCCAATGTGGTCATTTAAGAAATCGACCTTGTGGGTGCCTCAACACCTCTTTATCTTTTATCTTTACTCGTAATATATATATATATATATATATATATATATATATATATATATATATATATATATCAATTCCGTAAACCCCCGTAAATGGTTGGCCACCTGAAGGTGATCAAACACACTTAAAAGTATATGGCATGAGGTCTTTTTGCTTTTGCGAGTCAATTCAAGACATTTGGGCATTCGAACGGATCTAATATATCCATTTTGGAACTGTCCATGATATCATGCAGCCATGTACCCGGAACCCGGATGGCACGGCAAATGCTGGGTAAAGCGTACCATTGGTACTTCGCGTACCTGAAGGAATAAAATAGACCCCATCTCGCGGTCCTTAGCCTCTTACCCAGCAACTCCTATCCCTACTTCCCCGCGGTGCTGGCCGGGATACGAGCAACCTTAGGGAAGATCGGGTAACCAACCCTGGTGGGAACTATGGTCGTATGCTGACAGGGAATGCTCCTCTCCGGAGGTGCAAATCTTATTGAGCGTCTGTTCTCCATGTCAGGATCGGCTCACAACAGCGTCTGTTCTCCATGTTAGGGGCGGCTGATCATCGTCCGAGTGCCAGCGAGGGACTCTAAGTGAAACTGTGCACCATGGTCCACCGGAAATAAGGAGGAATGGTCCTCCGGAAATTTAGGGGTTTGGTGTCAGGCCCCTGCAAGCCAGCCTTTAAAAAATCATAAGCAACGAACAATCAACAAGAGAGTACGGACCGGAACCATCGGCGAAGACCACTGCGACGAAAAGGGACTAGCGATTGGAAACTCGGTTCGTGGAACTGCAAATCTCTCAACTTCATCGGGAGCACACGCATACTCGCCGATGTGCTCAAGGACCGTGGATTCGGCATCGTAGCGCTGCAGGAGGTTTGTTGGAAGGGATCAATGGTGCGAACGTTTAGAGGTAATCAACCAGAACCAGAGCTGCGGCAGCACACACGAGCTGGGAACAGCTTTCATAGTGATGGGCGACATGCAAAGGCGCGTGATCGGGTGGTGGCCGATCAACGAGAGAATGTGCAGGTTGAGGATCAAAGGCCGGTTCTTCAACTTCAGCATAATCAACGTCCATAGCCCACACTCCGGAAGCACTGATGATGATAAGGACGCATTCTACGCGCAGCTGGAACGTGAGTACGACAGCTGCCCAAGCCACGACGTCAAAATCATCATAGGAGATTTGAACACTCAGGTTGGCCAAGAGGAGGAGTTTAGACCGACTATTGGAAAGTTCAGCGCTCACCGGCTGACGAACGAAAACGGCCTACGACTAATTGATTTCGCCGCCTCCAAGAATATGGCCATTCGCAGCACCTACTTCCAACACAGCCTCCCGTATCGGTACACCTGGAGATCACCACTGCAGACAGAATCACAAATCGACCACGTTCTGATTGATGGACGGCACTTCTCCGATATTATCGACGTCAGGACATATCGTGGCGCTAACATCGACTCTGACCACTATCTGGTGATGGTTAAACTGCGCCCAAAACTATCCGTCATCAACAATGTTCGGTACCGACGACCGCCGCGGTACGACCTAGAGCGACTGAAGCAACCTGATGTCGCCACTGCATACGCGCAGCATCTCGAGGCAGCGTTGCCGGAAGAGGGTGAGCTCGATGGGGCCCCTCTTGAGGACTGCTGGAATACAGTCAAAGCAGCCATTAACGACGCAGCGGAGAACAACGTCGGGTATATGGGTCGAAGTCGACGGAACGATTGGTTCGACGAAGAGTGCAGACAGATTCTGGAGGAGAAGGACGCAGCGCGGGCGGTCGCGCTGCAGCAAGGTACCCGGCAGAACGTGGAACGTTATAGACGGAAGCGGAGACAGCAGACCCGCCTTTTTCAGGAGAAGAAACGCCGCCTGGAAGAAGCGGAGTGCGAGGAGATGGAACAGCTGTGCCGTTCTCAAGATACACGCAAGTTCTATCAGAAGCTCAACGCATCCCGCAAAGGCTTCGTGCCGCGAGCCGAAATGTGCCGGGATAAGGATGGGAGCATCTTGACGGACGAACGTGTGGTGATCGAAAGGTGGAAGCAGCACTACGAGGAACATCTGAATGGCGCTGAGAGTACAGGCAATGAAAGTCAAGGCAGCGGAGGAGATGACTACGTCAGTTCAGCGGACGATGGAAGCCAACCAGCCCCCACCTTGAGGGAAGTTAAGGATGCCATTCAACAGCTAAAGACCAATAAAGCAGCTGGTAAGGATGGTATCGGAGTTGAGCTCATCAAGATGGGCCCGGAAAAGCTGGCCACTTGCCTGCACAAACTGATAGTCAGAATCTGGGAAACCGAACAGCTACCGGAGGAGTGGAAGGAAGGGGTTATATGCCCCATCTACAAGAAAGGCGACAAACTGGAGTGTGAGAACTTTCGAGCGATCACCATCCTTAATGCCGCCTACAAAGTGATATCCCAGATCATCTTCCGTCGTCTGTCACCATTAGTGAACGAGTTCGTGGGAAGTTATCAAGCCGGCTTCGTTGACGGCCGCTCGCCAACGGACCAGATCTTTACTGTACGGCAAATCCTTCAAAATGCCGTGAATACCAGGTCCCAACGCACCATCTGTTCGTTGATTTCAAGGCGGCATACGACAGTATAGACCGCGTAGAGCTATGGAAAATTATGGACGAGAACAGCTTCCCTGGAAAGCTTACCAGACTGATCAAAGCAACGGTGGATGGTGTGCAAAACTGTGTGAAGATCTCGGGCGAACACTCCAGTTCGTTCGAATCGCACCGGGGACTAAGACAAGGTGATGGACTTTCGTGCCTGTTGTTCAACATTGCGCTAGAAGGTGTCATGCGGAGAGCCGGGTGTAACAACCGGGGTACGATTTTCAACAGATCCAGTCAATTTATTTGCTTCGCGGATGACATGGACATTGTCGGCCGAACATTTGCAAAGGTGGCAGAACTGTACACCCGCCTGAAACGTGAAGCAACAAAAGTTGGACTGGTGGTGAATGCGTCAAAGACAAAGTACATGCTTGTGGGTGGAACCGAGCGCGACAGGGTCCGCCTGGGAAGCAGTGTTACGATAGACGGGGATACCTTCGAGGTGGTCGAGGAATTCGTCTACCTCGGATCCTTGCTAACGGCTGACAACAACGTTAGTCGTGAAATACGAAGGCGCATCATCTGTGGAAGTCGGGCCTACTACGGGCTCCAGAAGAAACTGCGGTCGAAAAAGATTCGCCACCGCACCAAATGTGTCATGTACAAGACGTTAATAAGACCGGTAGTCCTCTACGGACATGAAACATGGACAATGCTCGAGGAGGACTTGCAAGCACTCGGAGTATTCGAGAGACGGGTGCTTAGGACCATCTTTGGCGGTGTACAAGAAGACGGTGTGTGGCGGCGAAGAATGAACCATGAGCTCGCCCAACTCTACGGCGAACTCAGTATCCAGAAGGTAGCTAAAGCCGGAAGGGTACGATGGGCAGGGCATGTTGCAAGAATGCCGGACAGCAACCCTGCAAAGATGGTGTTCGCTTCCGATCCGGCAGGTACGAGACGACGTGGAGCGCAGCGAGCTAGATGGGCAGACCAGGTGCAGAACGACTTGGCGAGCGTGGGGCGTATTCGAGGATGGAGAGATGCGGCCTCGAACCGTGTATTGTGGCGTCAAATTGTTGATTCAGTGTTATCTGTATAGATGTAGACTAAATAAATGAAATGAATGTACCCGGAACCAACAGCTTGGTGCTGGAAATCTCAAATATAACATATGCTTGCATTTAGATTCTCCATTCTATGAACAATATCTTTTTTTCGTGAGTTTCTTGGAAAAATTACATTCTGGGTTACTATAGGTACCCTTTGGGGTCTTTGTCTCAATCCGGAATCATTACGAAAATTCACGTCCTCAAACCATTTCCTGAAAATATATTATATTTTCGATCCAACCATGCCTGTTTTGTTGAAATCGGTTGATCATTGACGAAATGAGGGCAAATTGAAAAATAAATTTCAGTCGTTTTTGTCTGCTGGTATCGTATAGGTTAAAGCAATAATGAATGAATTAGCAGCAACGTTGGCTCTACATCAGAAGTCAAGAAAATGTAACCAAGAGAGTTCGACGTATAGATAGACCGTATCCAATAGGAAACTATTGTTTGAACTTGTTTAGTGTAATGTCTTCACTTTACATAAGAGAAATAAGTAATATTCAATATAATCCCGACGTTTTATATCTTTATAGTGAGGTATTTTGGCTCAAAATTGAGGTTGATCTTTTATGAGAATAATCTTTAAAATTATAAAAAAAATTACCACAGCTAAACTGACATTTATCACTTCTATAATCAATAATTTTAACCACATTGATCTATCAAGGATGATCATTTTTTAGTCAGCACCTGATTCCTTTTTAATGATGTTTTAACAGAAAGAAAAACTTCGGCGAAAAATACAAACATTTCACACATAAATAGCATATTACGCGTTCAGTGGTCCGCAGCTTGGCCGTTTGGCCGAAAACCATTCAGCCGGATGCCCTTTGACCGAAGGCCACTAGGCCGAAAGTCGTTTGGTCAATTAAACAATTTGGCCGAACAGACCATTAGGCCTAAAGTCATTTGGCTGAAAAGGTCATACAGCCGAATGGTCTTTTGGCCGCAAAGGTCATTTGGCCGAATAGGACATTTGGCCGAATAGGCCATTTAGCCGAATATGTCCCACTGGCAGCCGAATCTTTCTCATAAAAACACCTTAAAATGGCAACTACGTGTATCAAAATTACTCTCACTTCTCTCACAAGTCATCAATCAAGAAAAAAAGAAACGATGATACCCTGCAGTATCATACACCGTAGCTGGTCGGACGCACGGTGGCAAACGAGCCTCTATTGTCGTTGCAGAAGCATACCCTCCTTAATACGACAATAAGAAGCACATGTTTGTGATTCAAACGCAACCGACTGTTGTTCAATTCTGAAACACATACTTCATCAATTTTTCTTTCCTTAATCACTCAACTGAATTAAAAGTAACAATCATGATTGTAATATCCTTTATCACTGCGAACCATAAAATCTAAGCTCAAATGCAGTTCTGCTCAATTTTGTTTGAGTATTACCGGCTTTTACAGTCTAATAAAACAGCTAAAACGTTGTTGCTTCTATTTTCCGACGTTTCGGTGTATATTTCACCTTATTCAGAGATTTAGATGCTACGTTTTGTTGTGCATGTGTGTGTCCTGTATAAATAACGTTATCAATTAACAATGACGTTTCACTACGATTCATACGTCTCATTATTTTGCACTTCACTGTGGCTTTATAAATGTTTCTTGGTGTTATTCGACCTTTAGCCCACCTACAATTCCGATGGAAGCTTCTCTGAATTTATCTCCAGCGCACTAGTGATGGCGTATCTATCGTACGTGCACATACACAACAAAACGTAACTTATAAATCCCTAAAGAAGGTGAAACATACACCGAAACGTCGGAAAATATATGCAACAAAGTTTTAGCTGCTTTATAAGACTGAAAGAGCTGATAATAGTCAAACAAAATATAAAATCTAAGGTAATCTGTTGAAATTTGCTGCATTGATAAGAAGAAAACATCGATGAAGGGAAATCGATCAATGCAGTTACGTCCCTAGGATCCAAAGCGCGAGACTTCAGTTATTTTTATAAGCCGAGAATATCATCGAAGTAGCTTGACATTGGCCTTCTTCTCCTTCTTCTTCTTCTTATTCTGATTGGCATTACTTCCCCAATGTGACAGAGCCGCCTCGCAGCTTAGTGTTCATTAAGCACTTCCACAGTTATTAACTGCGATGTTTCTAAGCTAAGTTACCATTTTTGCATTCGTATATCTTGAGGCTAACACGATGACACTTATATGCCCAGGGAAGTCGAGACATTTTCCAAGCCGAAAATTTCCTAGACCGGCGCCGGGGATCGAAACCAGCCACCCTTAGCATGGTCTTAGAAATCTTCCCGGGCGGCAAGAAAAGACTTCGAGTCCTGCATGCGGCACAATGCTTGTGGTATTTTTGGTTGAAATTAAAATTAAGAAATGTTTTTTTTGTGAAATATTAAAATTAAAAATAAAATATATATGAAATATAAAAAATGAACGTCCCTTCCGAAAATTCTTTACTAACACTGTGCAACCGAAGCTTCCCCACATGTAGACGAGATGAGTTATTAAAATGAATAGATGTAATCAGCAACTGAATTATGAAAATGATTAATTGGCCACCGTTCGAGCTCCGAAGCACATGTGCCATCGTGTGGCATCCCACACTTGGTCAGAAAAGTGAGATCGCCACCGGGCAGCTACTCTGTGGTCCGTTTCGCTCCCCCCACCGTGTTCTTCCAGTATCCGCCATCGAGTCCATTGACGGGAACTCCACAAACGATATTTATTACCCAATACACGGGACTCGGTATAGGATTGTCCTTCCATAGTGGTCGGGTGTTGAAACCACCACCGACCAGAAGAAGCCAATTTATCGAACTCTCAACTCCAAAGCTGGTCGATTATTTATTTGCAGCCCCTTGGTCTCTTCCGCACCATTGGCATTTTACAACGTGTGCTGTTTGTCGATTGCACAGACTAATATTTGCTTGAATTAGCTAGCAAAAATTTGCATTAAGTATTATTTGATTTGTTTGAGTTGTTACAAATAATACAGGGCAATTACTAATAGGCATATTGAATCATATACATATATGTTATATGATTTGTAGTTTTGTGGCTACAATCAAAGTTTGAAAAGTTTTAAAATTGGTATGCCAATGATTAGATAATTTAATTTGGGAATTTTCCTTTTATTCAGTGTCACAGCGTATAACGAAACTTTTTCGAAATTTCATAGAAGAGTCCGGAATGTAAGAACGTTTTAAAAAGAGAATTCCTGCATGGGTTATTTTGAAAAAGAGGCTAGAGCTCTCATCTTATTAGCACTAGGATTTGAGTTTCGACCCTCCGAATTGCAAAAATACTCCACCGCGTGTCAAATTTAGAACGCTGATAGCTGACCTCCGTGTGGTCAACCACTAACTGGTCTGGCCGCATAAAAAGAGTCACAAGGTGAAAAAAGATATCCAGCATGCATGGTCACGGTCGGCACATATGCGTCGGCCGGGTGGCCGCCTGTGTTCGAGAATCATTACCCAGGCCATAAATTGATCCGCGATATTCAAAGTGTTTGAGGTTTTCCGGTTGTTTTCCCTTCTGAAGTAGTGATAAATTTGATTTGTTAGCATCGCTGGACCGAACGTAAATTCTGCTTCCAGCCGTGCCATCAACAGAGATCGCAATCATCACGACTGTAGCTTTGCTAGTTGATCCGGCGACAAACGACAAGCAACGACAAACGACGACAGAAGACAAGATTATGAGAGCACATTAAATAAAATTACACTCATTACATTTTCACAGATACTTCGTCATCTGACTCCGGGGAGGGGCAGAAGCTGTTGATTGCATCCGTTTTTTCGCACTCCATTGCCTGTGAGCGCCAGCATCCGAACCAAACCAGGCACTGTATTTCACATCTGCCAGCGAGCGTCCTTGTTGTCGTTGACTCCGTTTAGCAGCTTATTGCTGGCGAAAATTATGAACCGTGGTTTATCTGATGGAAAAGAGGAAGGAAGTAGTCGGTTGGTCTGGGTCGGATGGATGAATAAAGAGGAACATAGATCCAAGAATCATTGTTCGTGGTTGATTGTGGATGTTCGCTTATAGTAAATAATTCACTAGTACTTATGAAATATTCGAAATACTAATTCCAGTTTAAACTTCAACATAAAATTTTTTTTCCTCTTAATTTTTTAGTTGTCATAAAGGGTTTTGTAAACAAAATTTTATATATCCGTTGCTTGGGTTGTTACACACGTTGGATTTAACAACAATTGCATAATTAATCTACCTAATTTCGAAATCGGTTATATCTTATTACATCTTCGATATCTTCCATAAGGTACGAGAGTATCAACAAACAGTCCACGAGGAAGTTTGTCGTTTGCCACACCACAAAGAGATAAAAATCTTCTCCATAGCAGAAGAACAGTGTAGTCCCCGACACCGACAGTATCAGCTCCAAAATTATGATGCCATGCATCTTCTCGACTGTGAAATTACTTTTGTACTTGACAAATGCACTTAATTACGCGCGAGCTCGTAACGCCACGGGATGCCAAGTAGTGTTGGTCGGTTGGTTGGGTGGTTTGCGCTCTGCCTGCTGCTGCAACAGTCGTCACCGGAAAACTAATCCTGACGTGAACTCCAACTACGATGACGGAAACCAACTTGGAAGAACAACTTTCGGAATCTGATTTCTGCGATGGTATCCAGCTACTGACACCCGCTTGAACGTCTAGCAGAACCATAGGAAACGAGCGTGAAAATTGGTTGTCGGTTGCATTCATCCACCCGCTGCTTGTTGGTGCTGCACGCGTGGCATTATTCGTAAGAAGGAAAACTTTTGCCACCTCCACACTGCCTCGGCGATCCTGCATCATTCTCCCATTGTGGATACCAACTATGGATGCTGCTCCACGCAGACACCAGCAGGGTAGCGGGCGTTTGTGTAAAAGAATGGAATTTTTAAGCACCGACGTGTGGCGAAGCTGGTTGTTGGGGAAAATCGGCTGAACGGGATGTAATTGTTGCTCCAACCGCTGCCACCACCGCCACCCTTGGGGCAACCGCACGATGAATGGGTCAAAGTTTTCCAAAACCACGAAACGTTTTACGTTTTGGCAGGAAGAACGTGCTTCGAGATGCAGACACACTTGGCAAGGTTGGCCGGCTGGCAAAGTGGCGTACTGAGCGCTAGAAGAATATTTTCCTGAAATGTTTTCATTGAAAATTGATACAGGTTGTGCGAAGAAAGTTGTAACAATTGTCCCAGATGAAACAATCAAAACGAAATGCTAGGCCAATAGATGGAAATACCGTTCGTTTCGATGATTGCTTTCATTCTTCAGCAGCTTTATTCTTTTTGATGATTTACGGTAAACTATTTTTGAAATTAGAAATCAGCGACGCAGGTCATTAAAACTTATTTTGTAGAAGGGTAAATCACTACTTGGGCCTACGGACTCGAGCCCGCCTTACTGCACAGAAAACTAATGATTTATACTGTTTGGAAGCCGTAGGTTTATGATTGATAATTCTAAAACAGTCTCCCATTCATCTCGCAAAATATTTAATATAAACTGCAAGACCACTGAGCCGAAGTGAATCCATTCACTTTTACAAAACGGTATTATCAAATAAACTTCTTCTTCTTCTTCTTCTTATTGTCATTACATCCCCACACTGGGACAGAGCCGCCTCGCAGCTTAGTGTTCATTAAGCACTTCCACAGTTATTAACAGCGAGGTTTCTAAGCCAAGTTACCATTTTTGCATTCGTATATCATGAGGCTAGCACGATGATACTTTTATGCCCAGGGAAGTCGAGACAATTTCCAATCCGAAAATTACCTAGACCGGCACCGGGAATCGAACCCAGCCACCCTCAGCATGGTCTTGCTTTGTAGCCGTGCGTCTTACCACACGGCTAAGGAGAGCCCCTTATCAAATAAACACCTTCCTGAATATCGTCACAGTGCTCGATACAATCATTGCTTGAAGCTGTTAATCACCACATAAAATCAGAACTCACACACTTTGATCCTTCTTATTTGTTTGTTTCACTACAGCTTATAAAAACATACAAATGAATACAAATGTAACCTAAAACCGATAAAAAAAATCACCTCGGCCCACAAACTTCTAGCCGAACCGTGCTGCCAAAAGGCCAGGAGCCCCATTCCCGGCCTAACATGCGTATGACTACATTATTCAATTGATATTCATGACAGAAAGCATAAGAGCATTGTTGGTTGTTTTATGTAATTTTTAAATTTGAACAACTATAATATATTTGTTGTATGAGGGTGAAATTTTCTTTTTTTCAATCTTCGAACGTTTCTGGCGTTTTTCTGAATATGCAGGTTATTAGATTTGTGCAGATATAAAAGCGCTCCAGAATGCACACATTTTCGATAACTCTATTTTTTCAGAGGCCCGGAAGCCTCCTTTCAAGAGGCCCGGAAGCCTCCTTTCAAGAGGCCCGGAAGCCTCCTTTCAAGAGGCCCGGAAGCCTCCTTTCAAGAGGCCAGAAGCCTCCTTTCAAGAGGCCCGGAAGCCTCCTTTCAAGAGGCCAGAAGCCTCCTTTCAAGAGGCCTGAAGCCTCCTTTCAAGAGGCCCGGAAGCCTCTTTCAAGAGGCCCGGAAGCCTCCTTTCAAAGGCAGAAGCCTCCTTTCAAAGGCCCGGAAGCCTCCTTTCAAGAGGCCTGAAGCCTCCTTTCAAGAGGCCAGGAAGCCTCCTTTCAAGAGGCCAGAAGCCTCCTTTCTGCAAAGGCCTGGAAGCCTCCTTTCAAGAGGCCCGGAAGCCTCCTTTCAAGAGGCCCGGAAGCCTCCTTTCAAGAGGCCCGGAAGCCTCCTTTCAAGAGGCCTGGAAGCCTCCTTTCAAGAGGCCCGGAAGCCTCCTTTCAAGAGGCCCGAAAGCCTCCTTTCAAGAGGCCCGGAAGCCACTTTCAAGAGGCCAGGCCTCCTTTCAAGAGGCCCGGAAGCCTCCTTTCAAGAGGCCAGAAGCCTCCTTTCAAGAGGCCCAGGCCTCCTTTCAAGAGACCCGGAAGCCTCCTTTCAAGAGGCTCGGAAGCCTCCTTTCAAGGCCCGGAAGCCTCCTTTCAAGAGGCCAGGCCTCCTTTCAAAGGCCTGGAAGCCTCCTTTCAAAGGCCTGGAAGCCTCCTTTCAAGAGGCCTGGAAGCCTCCTTTCAGAGGCCTGGAAGCCTCCTTTCAAGAGGCCTGGAAGCCTCCTTTCAAGAGGCCTGGAAGCCTCCTTTCAAGAGGCCTGGAAGCCTCCTTTCAAGAGGCCTGGAAGCCTCCTTTCAAGAGGCCTGGAAGCCTCCTTTCAAGAGGCCTGGAAGCCTCCTTTCAAGAGGCCTGGAAGCCTCCTTTCAAGAGGCCTGGAAGCCTCCTTTCAAGAGGCCTGGAAGCCTCCTTTCAAGAGGCCTGGAAGCCTCCTTTCAAGAGGCCTGGAAGCCTCCTTTCAAGAGGCCTGGAAGCCTCCTTTCAAGAGGCCTGGAAGCCTCCTTTCAAGAGGCCTGGAAGCCTCCTTTCAAGAGGCCTGGAAGCCTCCTTTCAAGAGGCCCAAGCCTCCTTTCAAGAGGCCTGGAAGCCTCCTTTCAAGAGGCCTGGAAGCCTCCTTCAAGAGGCCTGGAAGCCTCCTTTCAAGAGGCCTGGAAGCCTCCTTTCAAGAGGCCTGGAAGCCTCCTTTCAAGAGGCCTGGAAGCCTCCTTTCAAGAGGCCTGGAAGCCTCCTTTCAAGAGGCTCAGAAGCCTGCTTCCAAGAGGCCTGGAAGCCTCCTTTCAAGAGGCCTGGAAGCCTCCTTTCAAGAGGCCTGGAAGCCTCCTTTCAAGAGGCCTGGAAGCCTCCTTTCAAGAGGCCTGGAAGCCTCCTTTCAAGAGGCCTGGAAGCCTCCTTTCAAGAGGCGTGGAAGCCTCCTTTCAAGAGGCCCGGGCCTCCTTTCAAGAGGCCTGGAAGCCTCCTTTCCAAGAGGCCTGGAAGCCTCCTTTCAAGAGGCTGGAAGCCTCCTTTCAAGAGGCCTGGAAGCCTCCTTTCAAGAGGCCTGGAAGCCTCCTTTCAAGAGGCCTGGAAGCCTCCTTTCAAGAGGCCTGGAAGCCTCCTTTCAAGAGGCCTGGAAGCCTCCTTTCAAGAGGCCTGGAAGCGTCCTTTCAAGAGGCCTGGAAGCCTCCTTTCAAGAGGCCTGGAAGCCTCCTTTCAAGAGGCCTGGAAGCCTCCTTTCAAGAGGCCTGGAAGCCTCCTTTCAAGAGGCCTGGAAGCCTCCTTTCAAGAGGCCTGGAAGCCTCCTTTCAAGAGGCCTGGAAGCCTCCTTTCAAGAGGCCTGGAAGCCTCCTTTCAAGAGGCCTGGAAGCCTCCTTTCAAGAGGCCTGGAAGCCTCCTTTCAAGAGGCCTGGAAGCCTCCTTTCAAGAGGCCTGGAAGCCTCCTTTCAAGAGGCCTGGAAGCCTCCTTTCAAGAGGCCCAGAAGCCTCCTTTCAAGAGGCCAGAGCCTCCTTTCAAGAGGCCCAGGAGCCTCCTTCAAGAGGGCCAGAAGCCTCCTTTCAAGAGACCCGGAAGCCTCCTTTCAAGAGGCCCGGAAGCCTCCTTTCAAGAGGGCCCAGAAGCCTCCTTTCAAGAGGCCTGAAGCCTCCTTTCAAGAGGCCAGGCCTCCTTTCAAGAGGCCCGGAAGCCTCCTTTCAAGAGGCCCAGAAGCCTCCCTTTCAAGAGGCCCGGAAGCCTCCTTTCACGAGGCCCAGGAAGCCTCCTTCCAGGAGGCCAGGAAGCCTCCTTTCAAGAGGCCTGCAGGCCTCCTTTCAAGAGGCCTGGAAGCCTCCTTTCAAGAGGCCTGGAAGCCTCCTTTCAAGAGGCCTGGAAGCCTCCTTTCAAGAGGCCTGGAAGCCTCCTTTCAAGAGGCCTGGAAGCCTCCTTTCAAGAGGCCTGGAAGCCTCCTTTCAAGAGGCCTGGAAGCCTCCTTTCAAGAGGCCTGGAAGCCTCCTTTCAAGAGGCCTGGAAGCCTCCTTTCAAGAGGCCTGGAAGCCTCCTTTCAAGAGGCCTGGAAGCCTCCTTTCAAGAGGCCTGGAAGCCTCCTTTCAAGAGGCCTGGAAGCCTCCTTTCAAGAGGCCTGGAAGCCTCCTTTCAAGAGGCCTGGAAGCCTCCTTTCAAGAGGCCTGGAAGCCTCCTTTCAAGAGGCCTGGAAGCCTCCTTACAAGAGGCCTGGAAGCCTCCTTTCAAGAGGCCTGGAAGCCTCCTTTAAAGAGGCCAGGCCTCCTTTCAAGAGGCCAGAGCCTCCTTTCAAGAGGCCCGGAAGCCTCCTTTCAAGAGGCCCGGAAGCCTCCTTTCAAGAGGCCCGGAAGCCTCCTTGCAAGAGGCCCGGAAGCCTCCTTTCAAGAGGCCCGGAAGCCTCCTTTCAAGAGGCCCGGAAGCCTCCTTTCAAGAGGCCTGGAAGCCTCCTTTCAAGAGGCCTGGAAGCCTCCTTTCAAGAGGCCAGGAAGCCTCCTTTCAAGAGGCCCGGAAGCCTCCTTTCAAGAGGCCTGGAAGCCTCCTTTCAAGAGGCCTGGAAGCCTCCTTTCAAGAGGCCTGGAAGCCTCCTTTCAAGAGGCCTGGAAGCCTCCTTTCAAGAGGCCTGGAAGCCTCCTTTCAAGAGGCCTGGAAGCCTCCTTTCAAGAGGCCTGGAAGCCTCCTTTCAAGAGGCCTGGAAGCCTCCTTTCAAGAGGCCTGGAAGCCTCCTTTCAAGAGGCCTGGAAGCCTCCTTTCAAGAGGCCTGGAAGCCTCCTTTCAAGAGGCCTGCGACCCTCCTTTCAAGAGGCCTGGAAGCCTCCTTTCAAGAGGCCCGGAAGCCTCCTTTCAAGAGGCCTGGAAGCCTCCTTTCAAGAGGCCTGGAAGCCTCCTTTCAAGAGGCCTGGAAGCCTCCTTTCAAGAGGCCTGGAAGCCTCCTTTCAAGAGGCCCGGAAGCCTCCTTTCAAGAGGCCTGGAAGCCTCCTTTCAAGAGGCCTGGAAGCCTCCTTTCAAGAGGCTCGGAAGCCTCCTTTCAAAAGGCTCGGAAGCCTCCTTTCAACAGGCTCAGGAAGCCTCCTTTCAAGAGGCTCAGAGCCTCCTTTCAAGAGGCTCAGGCCTCCTTTCAAGAGGCTCGGAAGCCTCCTTTCAAGAGGCTCAGGAAGCCTCCTTTCAAGAGGCTCAGAAGCCTCCTTTCAAGAGGCTCAGGCCTCCTTTCAAGAGGCTCAGAGCCTCCTTTCAAGAGGCTCAGGAAGCCTCCTTTCAAGAGGCTCAGAAGCCTCCTTTCAAGAGGCTCAGGAAGCCTCCTTTCAAGAGGCTCCAGCCTCCTTTCAAGAGCTCAAGCCTCCTTTCAAGAGGCTCAGAAGCCTCCTTTCAAGAGGCTCAGAGCCTCCTTTCAAGAGGCTCAGAGCCTCCTTTCAAGAGGCTCAGAAGCCTCCTTTCAAGAGGCTCAGGAAGCCTCCTTTCAAGAGGCTCAGAAGCCTCCTTTCAAGAGGCTCAGAAGCCTCCTTTCAAGAGGCTCAGAGCCTCCTTTCAAGAGGCTCAGAAGCCTCCTTTCAAGAGGCTCAGGAAGCCTCCTTTCAAGAGGCTCAGAAGCCTCCTTCAAGAGGCTCAGGAAGCCTCCTTTCAAGAGGCTCGGAAGCCTCCTTTCAAGAGGCTCAGGAAGCCTCCTTTCAAGAGGCTCAGAAGCCTCCTTTCAAGAGGCTCAGAGCCTCCTTTCAAGAGGCTCAGAAGCCTCCTTTCAAGAGGCTCCAGAGCCTCCTTTCAAGAGGGCTCAAGCCTCCTTTCAAGAGGCTCAGGCCTCCTTCAAGAGGCTCAGAGCCTCCTTTCAAGAGCTCGGAAGCCTCCTTTCCAAGAGGCTCAGAGCCTCCTTTCAAGAGGCCCGGAAGCCTCCTTTCAAGAGGCTCAAGCCTCCTTTCAAGAGGCCTGGAAGCCTCCTTTCAAGAGGCTCAGAAGCCTCCTTTCAAGAGGCTCAGAGCCTCCTTTCAAGAGGCTCAGAGCCTCCTTTCAAGAGGCTCAGGAAGCCTCCTTTCAAGAGGCTCAGGCCTCCTTTCAAGAGGCTCAGAGCCTCCTTTCAAGAGGCTCAGCCTCCTTTCAAGAGGCTCAGAAGCCTCCTTTCAAGAGGCTCAGAAGCCTCCTTTCAAGAGGCTCAAGCCTCCTTTCAAGAGGCTCAGGAAGCCTCCTTTCAAGAGGCCTGGAAGCCTCCTTTCAAGAGGCTCAGAGCCTCCTTTCAAGAGGCTCAGGAAGCCTCCTTTCAAGAGGCTCAGAAGCCTCCTTTCAAGAGGCCTGGAAGCCTCCTTTCAAGAGGCTCAGAAGCCTCCTTTCAAGAGCTCAAGCCTCCTTTCAAGAGGCTCGGAAGCCTCCTTTCAAGAGCCTGGAAGCCTCCTTTCAAGAGGCTCGGAAGCCTCCTTTCAAGAGGCCCAGAAGCCTCCTTTCAAGAGGCTCAGAAGCCTCCTTTCAAGAGGCTCAGGAAGCCTCCTTTCAAGAGGCTCAGAGCCTCCTTTCAAGAGGCTCAGGAAGCCTCCTTTCAAGAGGCTCAAGGCCTCCTTTCAAGAGGCAGGAAGCCTCCTTCAAGAGGCTCAGGAAGCCTCCCTTTCAAGAGGCCCAAGCCTCCTTTCAAAGAGGCCCAGGAAGCCTCCTTTCAAGAGGCCCAGGCCTCCTTTCAAGAGGCTCAGGAAGCCTCCTTTCAAGAGGCCCGAAGCCTCCTTTCAAGAGGCCCGGAAGCCTCCTTTCAAGAGGCCAGGCCTCCTTTCAAGAGGCTGAAGCCTCCTTTCAAGAGGCCCGAAGCCTCCTTTCAAGAGGCCCGGCCTCCTTTCAAGAGGCCCTGGAAGCCTCCTTTCAAGAGGCCCGAAGCCTCCTTTCAAGAGGCCAGAGCCTCCTTTCAAGAGGCCCGGAAGCCTCCTTTCAAGAGGCCTGGAAGCTTGCTTTCCAAGAGGCCCGGAAAGCCTCCTTTCAAGAGGCCCGGAAGCCTCCTTTCAAGAGGCCCAGCCTCCTTTCAAGAGGCCAAGCCTCCTTTCAAGAGGCCCGGAAGCCTCCTTTCAAGAGGCCCAGAGCCTCCTTTCAAGAGGCCCGGAAGCCTCCTTTCAAGAGGCCCGAAGCCCCTTTTCAAGAGGCCCGGAAGCCTCCTTTCAAGAGGCCCGGAAGCCTCTTTTCAAGAGGCCAGGAAGCCTCCTTTCAAGAGGCCCAGGCCTCCTTTCAAGAGGCCCGAAGCCTCCTTTCAAGAGGCCCGGAAGCCTCCTTTCAAGAGGCCCAGAGCCTCCTTTCAAGAGGCCCGGAAGCCTCCTTTCAAGAGGCCCGGAAGCCTCCTTTCAAGAGGCCAGGAAGCCTCCTTTCAAGAGGCCCGAAGCCTCCTTTCAAGAGGCCAGGAAGCCTCCTTTCAAGAGGCCCGGAAGCCTCCTTTCAAGAGGCCCGGAAGCCTCCTTTCAAGAGGCCCGGAAGCCTCCTTTCAAGAGGCCAGAAGCCTCCCTTTCAAGAGGCTCAGAAGCCTCCTTTCAAGAGGCCCGGAAGCCTCCTTTCAAAGAGGCCCGGAAGCCTCCTTTCAAGAGGCCCAGGCCTCCTTTCAAGAGGCCCGGAAGCCTCCTTTCAAGAGGCCCAGAAGCCTCCTTTCAAGAGGCTCAGAGCCTCCTTTCAAGAGGCCCGGAAGCCTCCTTTCAAGAGGCTCAGAGCCTCCTTTCAAGAGGCTCAGAGCCTCCTTTCAAGAGGCTCAGGAAGCCTCCTTTCAAGAGGCTCAGAAGCCTCCTTTCAAGAGGCTCAGAAGCCTCCTTTCAAGAGGCTCAGAAGCCTCCTTTCAAGAGGCTCAGGAAGCCTCCTTTCAAGAGGCCCGGAAGCCTCCTTTCAAGAGGCTCAGAAGCCTCCTTTCAAGAGGCCTCGGAAGCCTCCTTTCAAGAGCTCGGAAGCCTCCTTTCAAGAAGGCTGGAAGCCTCCTTTCAAGAGGCTCAGGCCTCCTTCAAGAGGCTCAGGAAAGCCTCCTTTCAAGAGGCCTGGAAGCCTCCTTTCAAGAGGCTCAGAAGCCTCCTTTCAAGAGGCTCAGAAGCCTCCTTTCAAGAGGCTTTCCAGGCCTCCCTTCAAGAGGCTCGGAAGCCGCCTTTCAAGAAGCTCGGAAGCCTCCTTTCAAGAGGCTCGGGAAGCCTCCTTTCAAGAGGCTCGGGAAGCCTCCTTTCAAGAGGCTCGGGAAGCCTCCTTTCAAGAGGCTCGGAAGCCTCCTTTCAAGAGGCTCGGAAGCCTCCTTTCAAGAGGCTCGGAAGCCTCCTTTCAAGAGGCTCGGAAGCCTCCTTTCAAGAAGGTCAGGAAGCCTCCTTTCAAGAGGCTCAGGAAGCCTCCTTTCAAGAGGCTCAGAGCCTCCTTTCAAGAGCTCAGGCCTCCTTTCAAGAGGCTCAGGAAGCCTCCTTTCAAGAGGCTCAGGAAGCCTCCTTTCAAGAGGCTCAGAAGCCTCCTTTCAAGAGGCTCAGAAGCCTCCTTTCAAGAGGCTCAGAAGCCTCCTTTCAAGAGGCTCTGGAAGCCTCCTTTCAAGAGGCTCAGAAGCCTCCCTTTCAAGAGGCTCAGAGCCTCCTTTCAAGAGGCCTCAGAAGCCTCCTTTCAAGAGCTCAGAAGCCTCCTTTCAAGAGGCTCGGAAGCCTCCTTTCAAGAGGCTCAGGAAGCCTCCTTTCAAGAGGCCTCAGAGCCTCCTTTCAAGAGGCTCAGGCCTCCTTTCAAGAGGCCTCAGGAAGCCTCCTTTCAAGAGGCTCAGGAAGCCTCCTTTCAAGAGGCCCGGAAGCCTCCTTTCAAGAGGCTCAGGAAGCCTCCTTTCAAGAGGCCTGGAAGCCTCCTTTCAAGAGGCCAGAAGCCTCCTTCAAGAGGCCTGGAAGCCTCCTTTCAAGAGGCTCAGCCCTTCAAGAGGCCTGGAAGCCCTTTCAAGAGGCTGAGAGCTCCTTTCAAGAGGGCTCGGAAGCCTCCTTCAAGAGGCCTGGAAGCCTCCTTTCAAGAGGCCCGGAAGCCTCCTTTCAAGAGGGCTCAGAAGCCTCCTTTCCAAGAGCTCAAGCCTCCTTTCAAGAGGCTCAGAAGCCTCCTTTCAAGAGGCTCGAAGCCTCCTTTCAAGAGGCCTGGAAGCCTCCTTTCAAGAGGCCCAGGAAGCCTCCTTTCAAGAGAGCTTCAAGCCTCCCCTTCAAGAGGCTCGGAAGCCTCCTTTCAAGAGGCTCAGAAGCCTCCTTTCAAGAGGCTCGGAAGCCTCCTTTCAAGAGGCTCAGGCCTCCTTTCAAGAGGCTCAGGAAGCCTCCTTTCAAGAGGCTCAGGAAGCCTCCTTTCAAGAGGCTCAGGCCTCCTTTCAAGAGGCCCAGAAGCCTCCTTTCAAGAGGCCCGGAAGCCTCCTTTCAAGAGGCTCAGGAAGCCTCCTTTCAAGAGCTCGGAAGCCTCCTTTCAAGAGAGGCTCAGAGCCTCCTTTCAAGAGGCCCGGAAGCCTCCTTCAAGAGGCCTGGAAGCCTCCTTCAAGAGGCCCGGAAGCCTCCTTTCAAGAGGCCCGGAAGCCTCCTTCAAGAGGCCTGAAGCCTCCTTTCAAGAGGCTCAGAAGCCTCCTTTCAAGAGGCTCAGGCCTCCTTTCAAGAGGCCTGGAAGCCTCCTTTCAAGAGGCTCAGAAGCCTCCTTTCAAGAGGCTCAGAAGCCTCCTTTCAGAGGCTCAGAAGCCTCCTTTCAAGAGGCTCGGAAGCCTCCTTTCAAGAGGCTCAGAGCCTCCTTTCAAGAGCTCAGGAAGCCTCCTTTCAAGAGGCTCAGAAGCCTCCTTTCAAGAGGCCCAGAAGCCTCCCTTTCAAGAGGCTCAGGCCTCCTTTCAAGAGGCTCAGAAGCCTCCTTTCAAGAGGCTCGGAAGCCTCCTTTCAAGAGGCTCAGAGCCTCCTTTCAAGAGGCCTCAGAGCCTCCTTTCAAGAGGCTCAGGAAGCCTCCTTTCAGAGGCTCAGAAGCCTCCTTTCAAGAGGCCTCGGAAGCCTCCTTTCAAGAGGCTCAGAGCCTCCTTTCAAGAGGCTCAGAAGCCTCCTTCAAGAGGCCTGGAAGCCTCCTTTCAAGAGGCTCCAGCCTCCTTTCAAGAGCTCTGAAGCCTCCTTTCAAGAGGCCCGGAAGCCTCCTTTCAAGAGGCCTCAGGAAGCCTCCTTTCAAGAGGCCTCAGAAGCCTCCTTTCAAGAGGCTCAGAAGCCTCCTTTCAAGAGGCCCAGGCCTCCTTTCAAGAGGCTCAGGCCTCCTTTCAAGAGGCCTGGAAGCCTCCTTTCAAGAGGCTCAGAAGCCTCCTTTCAAGAGGCCTGGAAGCCTCCTTCAAGAGGCCTGGAAGCCTCCTTTCAAGAGGCCTGGAAGCCTCCTTCAAGAGGCCCGGAAGCCTCCTCAAGAGGCTCAGCCTCCTTCAAGAGGCCTGGAAGCCTCCTTCAAGAGGCTCAGGAAGCCTCCTTTCAAGAGGCTCAGAAGCCTCCTTTCAAGAGGCTCGGAAGCCTCCTTCAAGAGGCCTGGAAGCCTCCTTTCAAGAGGCTCAAGCCTCCTTTCAAGAGGCCCAGCCTCAAGAAGCCTCCCTTTCAAGAGGCCTGAGCCTCCTTCAAGAGGCTGGAAGCCTCCTTTCAAGAGGCTCGGAAGCCTCCTTTCAAGAGGCTCTGGAAGCCTCCTTTCAAGAGGCTCAGCCTCCTTTCAAGAGGCTCAGAAGCCTCCTTCAAGAGGCCTGGAAGCCTCCTTTCAAGAGGCTCGGAAGCCTCCTTTCAAGAGGCCCAAGCCTCCTTTCAAGAGGCTCAGAAGCCTCTTTCAAGAGGCCTCGAAGCCTCCTTTCAAGAGGCCCGGCAGCCTCCTTCAAGAGGCCTGGAAGCCTCCTTTCAAGAGGCTCAGGAGCCTCCTTTCAAGAGGCTCCAGGCCTCCTTTCAAGAGGCCCAGGCCTCTCAAGAGGCTCAGGCCTCCTTTCCAAGAGGCTCAGGGAGCCTCCTTTCAAGAGGCCGGAGCCTCCCTTCAAGAGGCTCAGGAGCCTCCTTTCAAGAGGCTCGGGAGCCTCCTTTCAAGAGGCTCAGGCCTCCTTTCCAAGAGGCCTGGAAGCCTCCTTTCAAGAGGCCTCAAGCCTCCTTTCAAGAGGCTCAGGAAGCCTCCTTTCAAGAGGCTCGGAAGCCTCCTTTCAAGAGGCTCGGAAGCCTCCTTTCAATAGGCTCGGAAGTCTCCTTTCAAGAGGCTCGGATGCCTCCTTTCAAGAGGCTCGGAAGCCTCCTTTCAAGAGTCTCGGAAGCCTCTTTTCAAGAGGCTCGGAAGCCTCCTTTCACGAGGCCCGAGAGCCTCCTTCCAAGAGGCCTGGAGGCCTCCTTTAAAAAAGCCTGGGAGCTTCTTTTCAAAGGGCCAAAAGCCTCCAGTCGAAAAGTCTCCAGTCCAAAAGCCTCCAGTTATGGCCAAAATAAGATTTCTTTTCAAAAAACATGCTAAGAAAATCTCACTCAAGTCTTTTTAGTATATATATCGCACGAGAAAGGCACAAACACCGCTAGGTGGATGAATCAGGGTTTTTTTTTAAAGAAGAAGACAAATAAGGCCATGAATGTGTATTCAATTCGCCTTGAATATGTTTCTTGATAATTATAAAAAGGAAACGGAGGAAACGTAATACGTACATCCAACTAGCAGATGTCAGATTTTCTAACAATTCTGCATAAGAAACTGTCAAAATCTGTATAAAAATTGGGAATATGCTAAATTGATAGATTCATATCAGGGTTCGTAATGCTCACTAAATCACAGGAGCAGAGGATGCTCCCTCACGAAAATTTTCGATGAAGAGTGATAAACAGGGTTCGTACATTTCGTTTCGGTGAGACGAAATCAAGCGATTTTCTGGACAGAGGAGAATCTTTTTTAGGAGCTTGTAGTGAAAAACATCTTTCTCCTGCCCCTTTTTTTTTTCTCTAGAGCGAACTTAGAAGAGAAGCGAAAATCGTGCCTACTTGATGAATTTCTTTTTTCGTTTCATCTCTTTTACGCCTCACTCACTTTTCGCGAAAATTTTCGGTGAGCAAAGGAAAAATCCACGACAAATCGATTGGTGCTATTTTCATCCGCCAGAATTATGGGAACGTTTTGCCCCCGATTGCGGCTGACTATTTCTATGTTTTCTGATGCTATTTTAGAAGAAAACGCTAATGTTTTAAATTTCGGCCTGGATAATGACTGGAGTTGGCCTTTTTGCCCCATTTACCCCACTTTTTCATTCATATTCAAGTCTGCCCGTTGCATCATCAATGCAAATGGTAGTAGCTTATCCTGAACAAATATTTTTTTTTTTTTTTTTTTTTTTTTTTTTTTTTTTTGGGTGATTTTTTCCTGAACAAATAACTTAATGCTTGCATACAGATAGCGTGGTCGTGTGGCTAGAGTGAGCGCATCCCTATGGATATTATTGTTACTATTCAGAGTTCGAATACACAATACAATTTTATAATTCTTCTGCGATAATTCTCCCGAAAATTGAGTGAGAGGTAAAAGTGCTGAAACGAAAAAGGATTTTTACCTAATAGGCATTTTCATTTATTTTCCAAGGCCAATTATAAAGCAAAGATTGATGGAATTGGTGAAAGATGATCCTCAACATAAACAACAAAAAAAGATTCTCGCTTGGCCCGAAAAACGCATTGAAACAAACAGTCGAAACCCTTATTCTTATACAAAAAATGTAAGCCTCATATGCGGATATTGTAAGAAAAGGTTACAAAGCTGTAGGCAAAACGCATATGCTCAGTTCTTGCACAGAATTTGGCAGGTTCTTTAACACAATTGCTTGAAAACCTGACATACGCTGGTTGGGTGTATTACGTATGGGTTTAAACAAATAAGTTTATATAGTGAAGTTTTTTTTGTAATCTCATACATATTTATGTAATTTGCTTCAAGATGCTCTTTTTTTTCACTCCCAAGATACTTTCATACACATACTGTCCCTATTTGCATAAATGTACCAAGTCAGTTTTCTCCAGTTTGAGTAATTTGCCGTTTATTTAAAAACTCGTTTTACATGTAGAATTATAAGAAATCTAATAAAATGATAAAGTATGCATTTTTTCTGAAATTTTGAAATATTTTTTTCTGAAATAGGGGGCAGTTTCAAGATTTTTTCTGAAAGAAAATCAAAATCGTCAAAAATCGACATGGGACTTTTATGCGAATCGGGGTAGCATAATGAACTTATTACCACTCTTAAATTTTGGGATCTGACGAAAAATCGACGCTTGATATGGTTGCATAATGATCGCATTTATGATTATTATAAAAAACATAGAAAAATAAAAGCTATAATAGTGTTGGTAAAAACTCAAATTCTCAAATTTCCTGCCCGATTCAAAGTAAGCACGAGACAAGTCCCACCACACTCATAGATCAGAGAATCTTTCATAATCAGGCTTGCATCATTGTAGGATTTTCACGTGTTTCTCTTTGACTAATGCATTAAGTTTCTTTTTTTAGCGTAAAGCATTGGATAATAAATCCATATGTAAACAAAAAAGTACATTTTATTGAGTTGTGATGCCTTTTGGAGCAAAATCTTTTTTTTTTTGGTCAGTGAGCAAAACAATACGTGAAAAGTTCAAGCGCAATGCTCTTCCTGCAGCGAGTTGGCTCGCGAATGAGGGCTCAAAGATAGAGATTGGAGTATGATTCTACCAACACTCACTAGTGCTCATTCCATTTGTGAATGGAAAATCAAAACCTAAAATCAATTTATTGGAAAACGTTCAGTACATGAGTCAGAATCAGTCATAGTTGTTTGGGTCAAAATCGAGATAAACATCAATAGAAGTAAGAACATAAAGCCTTCATATCTTTTTATGAAAACTTCAACACATACTTTCCGAAGAGGTTAACAATTAACACGTCAACTTTAAAGCTTGTTTCTGGAAAGTTTCACACCTAATTTTAATTAGTGTCACTCCGGGCTTCGCACCTTTCTTTTTCCCTTCATTAGCCTTAACCGAAAGAGTTCTGTAAAACATGAAAAAACTTGGTTAATGTGAGGCGAACATGCCGTTCTTCCTCGAAGCGGTGTTCTTTCCATTTCACAACAAAACCCCATCATTAACACGATAAAAAGAATAATTTGTGGTCCTATGGTTCGTGCCGAGCTCGATCCCAGCACATCCATCGGTAGGAGGAAAACCGAACGAACAACTTCATCCCCGGTTACTATTATTAAATAATCATAAAGTTTTGTATGTTCGGCATCCGGTTTTAGCCAACTCCAAAACACCCAGCGTCGGTAAAGGGTTCGACAAGGCAGAATAAACTTTTTTCTTCCCTCCAGCAGCACTAGCAGCAGCAGCAGCAGCAGAAGCAGCAGTGGCAAACATTGTAAAAAGGATTTCCGATTTCTTTATTCGCGACTCGGTGCGAGGGCGCTGCTGGGCGGTAATTTCCCACGACACCTATATAGGAGAGAAGGGAACTTCTTTGTCGAGATTTTCCGCCGGCGATGACAGCAGCTGAGTCCCATTAGTGGTGGCCGAGCGCGATGCAACTTTTGACAAAGCACCGGCACCGAGGAGGCGGAGGATGCATAAAATATGGATCGAAATGAAATTTTAATCGCGATCAGCTCGCAGTTAATGTCTGTTGGAACGTTGAACTTGGCCTGTGGGTTAGTGGCTTTCAAATCGTTGTGGTTTGTGGAATACGGTAAAGCGTGAATATTAAAAAAAAATAAAAGGTTTCTTTTAATTATGTTACAGTTTTACAATTTTTTAAAATTATTCTTCTTGTTAAACATCCTTCAATCAATCTTCAAAATTGCCGAAAAATAACTGATGGTATTGTTTGACGTTAGTTTAACTTTGAATTGACGATTTACATTTTCAGCAGTTATCATTGAAAATAAGTTCCATAGACACTAAAATGTACTAAATATATAGAAGCTGTTCAGAACTGTCGATCCGAGGAATCACGTGAGCAACCTCTGCCGTAGGAAGGAAATGTAAATTTGAGAAGAATCGTTTTACGACTGAAACCGTCTGGATGGATCGTGTCCAAATTCAAACACTCCAAACACAGGAAACACGAACAGGAAGTCGGCATATTTTCCTTCCGAGGAAAGCATTTCTGGATCGGGGTAGATTACAGTCCACCGACCGAGAACGCCAGGCAAATGAACGGGGCGAGGTCGACCTGACGACCGACCCGGAAACATATTTCCCCTTATCAGTGAGCATTATCACTCTCGCACTCAAGCATGGTTTGCTCATGCTTCGGAACTGCTCAATTCCACAGACGACGACTATGCTTCGTTCCTGAAGCCTGAAGCCGTGAGCTTTCTTCCGCTCTTTGGCCACCAGCAGCGGCGACGGGGTTGGGGGGTCTTCTGGACGATACCGACAATGAGCAAAAAGTCAGCAAACAAGGCCTCCGAAAACGATGCATGTCAAATTTAGTTTGATGGCTTTTTTGTAGCTCCGACGACCGGTTGTTAAGCCCGACGGCATGGAAATGGATGAATTTGAACGGACGACTGACTGACTGACGGATGGCTTTCTCTGTTTGTTACTTGCTTTCCATATCGTGGGCTAGTTGGCACCTATTTTACGCCAGAAGCTACGTTGTTTGGACCAACCAAAGTGTCGGGTTTAATTGGTGTGATCATGCAAGTCAAACAGCAACGGTTCCGGGGGCGTTTGTTTCGATTAAAAGTGGAGTCAAAGAACGAAATGATTGCTTGATTGCTTAATTTTGACGGATTTGGCTGAAACGGAACGGGGCGAAGATTAAATCATTTGAAATTTGATTACTTTTCTAGTTTTCAAAGACGATTGTAGTTGTATAATAAATTCCTATTAAACGATGACGAAACAGGACGGAAATCGGTTGACGAAATTCTTTATTTTACGACTCGAATGATTCCGGATTAAGGTAAAAGATGTTTTTATATTCAAGAACAATTAATTATTGCTCACTACGCGGTGTAATCGGTTCACAATCCACTCATCGAGGCAAAATTATTAGTTTCAGTATTCATTCGACCATCACGCAGGATAATAATGGAGTGCTTCCAATTTACGATTATATTCTCTCCGCCCCACTTTCATCCCCTTCGAAATTAGAATCAATGAGTTGGTCCGGTCGTAAAACTGTTACCAAATCATTACCATCAAGTTCTAATAGCTGCCTGCCCCATCAGCTCCCACTCGATAGAATAACAACAAACGATGATGATGAGCGGAATCAATTTCCCGAGCTCTGTAGGTAGGTGGGTCAGTGGGTGGCGATGGAGGCGGGAGGTGATTTGGGCGGTGAAATTATACGCGTTGACGAGCATTAGTAAACAAATAAACGGAACTGAATCAACATAAAAAAGGGCGCCCGGGTCCATTAAACTGCGATCAAAATTCAGATTCGGGGTGAAAACAGTTAGTGCCAGATGGATGTGTAACTGTCGAGCGATTGCAGAAAATAACACTTTTTTTGAGAAATAAATGACGTAAATCTCATTCGCTATTCGGTTGATTGTATTTGGCAGTAGGTATTGTGTTAGTTTAACCCAAAATTTTGCTCGTAGATGCTCATCTGTCGTCATCAAATTCTTTAGCTAAACTAACAAAATTGAAGTTAGGTAAACTAGTTTTTTTCGGAATCTGGCAAATTTTTTAATTGGTTGCTCAAAATGTCATGTAAATTATTTATAACTATAAGCAGCACTTTAAGACGCATTTGATTATCATCATCGTTGAGCATGTCTTCCGTCCATAGCAATGAATCGAATTTAAAACACTCGAAATTAAGTGGTTTTACAAATCAATTGTGTAGAAACGCAATCACGAATGCAACTCGTGTACTCGCGGCACACAATCTCACGTGCGAAGAACTCCACTTGCCAAGTGCATCACGAATCCGCGAGTGCATTTCTTTTGAATAACATCCACAGTATTTTTTTCTGCCGATCCGCTAAGTGTTTCAAGTTTGAACTTGATTGGCTTCAGCTTGCACACACCTAAACAAACCTTCGGTTGCATAATTCGTGGTGGTTTGTAAGGTCCTGGGGTGTGGCTGCTACTTTTATTCAGCACAAAAATTCAAACAGAAGCGTAAAAGAAGCGATATCTAGTTTTTTTTCCCGCTCTGAACAAGGCTGCAAAAAATTGCATCAAGATTAGTTCTAACCCATTCGGCGGTGCCCATTTACACAAGACCCATTTGGGACCGAAGAACTCCCATTAACGTGGGAATGATCGGCCGACCATGACGGGCCCCCGAACCACCGTGCGACCTCCTACCAACACGTGAGTATGGGTACAGAAACTGCAAAACAAAAAACCGAGCTGCACGTAATCGACGTAATATATTTTTTTGCTTGGTGTTAGCAGGATGAGTGCTCAGTAATATTTCAGAAATTGACCTATTGAACTGTATAATAAATTACGTTGAATAGTATCTTGTATACTCGGTTCGCTTTTTACGTTGATAATGTTCACTAATTTCTCGGTCTGCAGCAGCTTTCAGAACCTTTCTTTTTTGCTCTCAGATATTTTGTGGAACGAATACCATTTTATGTACTTTGCCATCAGAATATCAAAAACGATTTTTTTTAACTGTGCCAGCATTGCACGAAACCGTCGATATGAGCCCTGTTGACGTCTAATCATCTTTCTTTTGCAAACGCATCTTTTTCATCTTTAATGGCTCTACATTCCCACTAGAACCTGATTTTCAACTTAGTATTCGTTTAGTATTTGCTCAGTTATTAGGTAGTTGAAAGCTTTTCTATGCCCGCCATTGCATGTTTTCATGGGGAGACGCTTCCGAAGCGTTAACATTAGAAATGTTGCTAATCCTTCCCTATTCAAAACGTTTCAATTTGGTGCCCACACTTTTATATAAAATCATGTAGTTTTAATACATAAACTTAAAATAAATCGCAGATTTCTGTGAAACTTCACCGAAATCTCAACAGCAGAACTGTTTGGTGAATAATTTTACAGATTTTCGGTGGTTTTGACAGTTGAACAAAGGAGAAAGAGCAGAAAATTTGGTGAAATAATTACCGAACAGTTCTGCTGTTGAGATTTCGGTGAATTGAGCCAAATTGGCAAGTTATAAATACTATCAAATTTTGTCATTAAATTTTCATTCATACATTTCGTTGCTTCTCGATTGAGGAGATCCTTTGTTCACACTTTATGTTTTGATTGAATTGTAATCTTCTCTTCAGAGATGGAAAAATTCTCTGTTAGCTTCATCAACAACCATTTGAACAACCTTTGAAAACACGCGTGCATTTTGGATTCGGGGAGGCTTGTCCTTAACCATATTATAAAACGAACCGCAATTATGGAAACAACTTATACAATTAATTCCGCCATATATAGGTATGCAACCAATACCAACTGAAATGGAGATATTCTTAGCGCTGCATGTTTTATTTTTCTTGCAAAACATCTATTCAAATGTTCTTTTCGTATCCGTATTAAAAAGTCACACTCTGATTGATTTGATTTGTTCGCTGCGTATATCTCATTTTCTGTATCATTATCAAACATCTTTCTCTTCTTCATCATCATCATCTTCTTCTTCTTCAATAGCTCTACATTCCAACTGGAACTTGGTCTGCTTTCCAACATTCCTAGCACTTCCTCAGTTATAAATTGAAAGCTTTTCTATGCCCGCCATTGCATGAGTATGTATCTTTTGTGGCAAGTACAATGGATAGATTAAGGACTGTTCAGTTTATTGAGAGGTCCCTTTTACATGACGATTTAAAGCAGACAGATTGGTTAATTTTGATGGAATTTGCTTCATCGTATATTATAATATACTGTCAATCAACTGTAATTTTTGAAAAGAGATAAAACAGCTTAAATCAAACAAAATGGTGCCGAGTAAACATAAGTTTGTTAAAAAATGTTAATCAAAAGGTCAGATAATATATTCAACGAAAAAAAAACAGATTTCTTTACAGATTGATGTTTTAAAAAACATTGACAATACAAAGTGACCTCTTTATAAACTGAACAATCCTCATGCCAAGCGAGTCGAGAATGTTTCCCACCCGAAAACAGCCTATACTAGACCAAGAATCTCCTTTGCTTGCAAGGCTACTGGCTACTTTTTCTACATTCTAATCAAAAGTCATACTATTGCATACTATTTCGTGTTTTTTTCGCGGTACATTCCGTGGCACGTGAGAATTCTCCGAAAGTTATTTCACGAAATCCACCTTTTCACCGAAATACATTTCGCGGAATGTACTTTCTCATCGGAAGTCATTCCGCGGAATTCCATTTGGAGGAACTTGAGTTTGAATAATTATAGTCAAAATATTTATTAAAATCTACTTGATTACATAGTGCTAGTTTTTTGTAATATTGTTTAAATTCTTTTGGGTTGTGGCTTAAAGCAATGAAGAATGCAGCACGGATTCTTTAAAGGTCGTTCGACAGCTACGAAATTACTGGTATTTGAGAATTATTCTCTTGAAGCCATGGACAGAGGAAAACGAGGTTTTATATACTAATTTTAGTAAAGCGTTTGATCGCGATAAAATACCAAGGCTTCTCTTTAAACTAAACTCTTTAAACTGGGCTACTTAAATGGCTTGAAGCATATCTGACCAGTCGCAATCAAATAGTTAGGTGCAAAGGAAAGCAACCTGTACCGATTGCATTACAATTCGTCAAAAATTATTTCCCGGAATTCATTTTTGTGGTTGAACATTTCGCGGAATAACTTTTCGCAGTACGACATTTGGCAGTATGTACCTTGTCGCGGAATGCCGAATATTGCATTTAGCAGATTAGCATATTTTCAGTAAAGAATGATAGAGAATTCAGCAGATTGTTTTCTCAGATTAGCATAGTATAAAATGGCTTCTTCTTTTTCTTCTTCTACCTTTTCTTCTTGGCTTATTGGCTCCACTGCGACAATGGCGACTCACAGCTTAGCGTTCATTCAATAAATTCACAATTATTAACATCACGGTTTCTAAGTCGAAATACCATGTTTTTTGTTGTTAACACTGTGGGGTTTGAGTAAGTAATATCAGCGTGTACATTAACACCTCAGCGTGTCAATCGGTGAGCAGCAAGCCATGACTCGTCCTCCTCTTGTCAGATCTCAGTGGCGTGCACACGCACCGACGGAGAGCTGCTGTCATCGCATTTCGCTCCAGCCATTTGGAGCCACACATTTTGGCGATCCTGCCAGGTTATTTTTTGAATCCGGACACTGCTTTCAAAACGTGAGTTGAGTTCAAGTGGTTAATGTGCTAATGTGTTAAAATATTTGAAGGTTTGGAAATATCACATGGCAAGGTGGTTTGTATTGCAACAAAGCGCGTCTGGAAGACCGCTAGAAAACGCATTGTAGTTTGGAAAATCACAAAGCGCGTCTCGAAGACCGCTGGAAAATGGATTGTGATTTGGAAAATCACAAAGCGCGTCTCGAAGACCGCTAGAAAATGGATTGTGATTTGGTAAATCACAAAGCGCAAATGGATTGTGATTTGGAAAATCACAAAGCGCGTCACTGAGACTGCTGGAAAATAGGTTATGATTTGGCAAATCACAAAGCGCGTCTCGGTGACCGCTGGAAAATGGATTGTGGTTTGGTAAATCACGAAGCGCGTCTCGAAGACCGCTGGCAAATGGATTGTGATTTGGAAAATCACAAAACGCGTCACGAAGACCGCTGGAACATGGATTGTGATTTGGTAATTCACAAAACGCGTCTCGAAGACCGCTGTAAAATAGACCGCTGGAACATGGATTGTGATTTGGTAAATCACAAAGCGCGTCTCGAAGACCGCTGGAAATGGATTGTGATTTGGCAAATCACGAAGCGCGTCTCGAAGACCGCTGTAAAATGGATTGTGATTTAGAAAATCGCAAAGCGCGTCTCGAAGACCGCTGGAAAATTGATAGTGAATTAGCAAATCACAAAGCGCGTCTCAGACCGCTGGAAAATAGATTGTGGTTTGGAAAATCACAAAACGCATCTCGAAGAGCGCTGGAAATGGATTGTGATTTGGAAAATCAAAAGGCGCGTCTCGAAGACCGCTGGAAAATAGATTGCGATTTAGAAAATCTCAAAGCGCGTCTCGAAGACCGCTGGAAATTGGATTGTGATTTGGAAAATCACAGAGCGTGTCTCGAAGACCGCTGGAAATGGATTGTGATTTGGAAAATTACAAAGCACGTCTTGATGACCGCTGGAAAATTGATTGTGGTGGTTTGGAAAATCACAAGGCGCGTAAAAATAGCAAATAGTTTGTGGTTTGGAATTCATCAAGGCGCATCTGGGAAACTGCCGAGAAAAGGCTTTACGATCTCAAAAATACCGTGGTGAGTCTTTTTTTAGAAATTTATACACTTGGCAGCATTGGCAGTTAACATGAGACTACCAGATAAGCTAGCTCTAACGGTATCTTGGATATATGGAAAACTATCGAATGCTACAAAAGGGGTGTTTGGAAGGCAAAATATATTATCTTGAAGTTTATTTTAGAATTCGCTGACATAGTAGTCATAGCGGAATTACCTGTTGGATCAAATATCCGAAATTCAGTTAAAAAAACGTTGCCAGCATTTACAAAGCTATTAGTTCGGAGTTATTGGCTAATAGTTAACATAAGTCTAAAATTTAAGTATAATATCTCATTCAAGTATGATATCTCAGCTAAATTCTATAATTTTCTAGGCGGTTGTTCGATAGTTCAACATCGATATGTTGAAGGTCGACTTGATGGTGTTACTATAAAAGAGGCTGAAAGTTGGATCAAATGATCGGAATAAGATTTTAATATTATTACAGCAATCTATAATGTTTTTATGAGATCAATATCATAACACTAGGTATTAATTTAAGCGATTCTATTGACTTCCATATTGTCGTTTTGCGAATGAAAATCACGATGCTAAGACAGGTTTATATTGGAGTTCACCTTTTAAGGGGAAACACAGATTGGCAAGTAACCACTACATAAATGCGTATTTTTTTAACGAGTGTTTGTGGTAGTTCTCGATTATTGCACTACCACAATCACTGTTCTTCGAAGGACGGAAAGAGACATACGACGCACTGCTGGTGGTCTTCTCTTATTTCCCAATTTGTCTTGAGACTTAAAGGAATTAATCTGTTTCTCAAATGCAAAATGCTCAATATTCATCTTAGTCTCGCGCAAATATCTTTGGAATAAATCGTTGCATCCTATGCAAGAGGATTTTTTTTGCCTTTTTTATGAGAGAAGAAGGAGAATGTGGGGTAATATCAGCGTGTGCATTAACACCTCAGCGTGTCAATCGGTGAGCAGCAAGCCATGACTCGTCTTCCTCTTGTCAGATCTCAGTGGCGTGCACACACACCGACGGAGAGCTGCTGTCATCGCATTTCGCTCCAGCCATTTGGAGCCACACAAACACGTTGAAAATTTTATGCCCTGAAAGGTCAAGACAATTTCCTGTAAGTGTCTTTGTTTACGGGTCCGCTACCCCCAGAATGCCACAAGGCGAAAAAAATCGCGCTGTGTTTTTCGTCGAAATAGTATACAACTATGTGCACCTATTCGTACCAGATCGGTAGTCCCGCAAGGCTCTTATTTAGATCCGCTACTGTTTATTTTGTTTGTAAACGACTTGTCCTTCATTCTAAAACATCTAAAAGTATTGATTTACGCTGACGATATGAAACTTGTTATTGAGATCAAAGACGCTGAAGACGTAACATAAATGCATTCTGCACTGCCCATGATCTCATAGTTGACGTAACAACCATTGCACTTTCGCACGTATTTCGAATAATTTAGGGACAAACATCGCACATTTAAAACATTTCAACCCGTAAGCACTTAAATGAGGTCTGGAACAAGCAACGTGGCGATGTTGCAGCGGTTGAATTACTTTAGTAAACGCGTAATAAATCAAATTCGCTGAAAATTCGAATGGTTGATACGTCAACTATGAAATCATGGGCAGTACATCAAAATTTTGTCCTTGAATGATACATCGAAGTTCTTGATCTAATACCCATCGACCGATTCGTGCCTTTAGCTTCCGTCGTATTATCCTTATCGCTTTCTCTAACTTCTATGAATCCACCTTCAAACTGATAAAATACTTTGAATATCCTCCTGAGCTGTTTTTGCCGAATCAGTCGAAACGATGCATTGAACAGATGACGTTGAGCCAGTGGATGTAAACATTTTGTCAGTATAATGGCACAAAACAGCGCAAAGACGGTAAGACGCGCGGCTACAAAGCAAGACCATGCTGAGGGTGGCTGGGTTCGATTCCCGGTGCCGGTCTAGGCAATTTTCGGATTGGAAATTGTCTCGACGAATGCAAAAATGGTAACTTGGCTTAGAAACCTCGCAGTTAATAACTGTGGAAGTGCTTAATGAACACTAAGCTGCGAGGCGGCTCTGTCCCAGTGGGGGGAAGTAATGCCAATAAGAAGAAGAAGAAGAAGAACACGCATAAATTATTTCTATACATATCCATGATAGTGTATCAATCACCCGTTTCATATTGATAATGATGAAATTTTCACGTGAGACATCCACTCTTTTATGGAACATGTACATTCAAACCATTTCTCTTATGCAGCCCACAACACTACTTTCCCATACCCAACCACGCGAGCCCACAGATGACGATGGAAGACTCGCAAGTGCAACCTCAAGCGTGGAGGGCAGGTCGCCCACCCGGTGGAAAGTTTCCCTACCCGGCCCGAAAAAAAAATCGCATGCTAAAATTCTATATTATAAACAATTTTAATTTGTATACATTATCATATTTCTGAGCGGTATTAAAACCGTTTGGCGCTTGGTCTTCGCGGTTCGAAAAGCATTTACACAAAAGGAAGCGCGCCGAAGGAACGAGAACGAGGTGGTTCTTTCCGCGAATGAATCTAATCTGGTCGGGAGAATCGCGATTCATTCCGGTGGACGACGTTTATTTTTCCGCTAATTCACATCAAACTAATGATAATGGCTTTCCGGCATCCACAACGGACGTCCATATCTGGCACGTGAGGGCTTATGCGACGGGGATAGAAAAGGACATCGGGGGAAATACGGTTTCCAACTAATTGATATAAAAAATGAATTATTGAGGCGGAGAACTTTTCACGCGTCAATAACTTGTTTTGTATAGTTTGGTTTGGTTTTATTTTCATTGCTGCCCGTCTAAATTGTGATGTGAGATATGGTAATTAAGTGATTATTAAGGCTAATTGGTTTGATGGGTTGCGACCTTATTGGTGTTTTATTGGGCTATTCCACCGAATTCCGATAAAAAATGGCACCACACAAGAAGTTTTTTCATTTGATAATAATGGAAACAACAATGAGAGAATTGAGTGCCTTTTCAATAAATGAGAATTGTGGGTAAAGGACTCCAAATGCTGAATTTGCGAGATTGTTTTATCTTCAGGTCTTGAATTTCGATTGGGAAATATACCGTTTTCTATCAGCCTGTTGAAAACGATCGACATTGATAAAACCTGCCTCAGTGAGGTCTACTTTTGAAAACGATTACATTCATATTCAAGGTTTTGATATGACTCTGTGGATTTTTATTTTCTGTTATTTTTACTATTGTGCAACACAACATGGAATGACCGATCATTCCAACGCTGCAATGAACGTCACTTCGCGTACATAATCCTGACACCGTTCTCATTTGACAAATTGATTAAAACTAATGATTTGATTTATTTGTTGAAATAAATTATACAATAAACACCCATCAACATAACCCCTTTCTCCACATCCATTTGCCCTCCAGCTCCGGTGTGTTCATAATCATTTAAATTCCATCAATAATTTATACGATTTATTTTTTCAATTCATTGTTTTTTTTTTGTCCGTGGTTTACGTTTTTTTTTCGCAACTCACACTTTTGTCGTTAAATCGTCAAATCCCCGCCTGTCCCATTTTGTTCCCCGGGATCCATTTTTATTCTCGGCGGGTGCCTGATGCTATCTCCCAATTGCTGGCGCAAGCTTCAGCCAAAAGAGCGTTGCATTAAACTGAAGCGATGGAAACATATTTGACGGTTTTTATTTCCACTGTAGTGCGAAGCGAAGCGAATAGCACGGAAACGCAAAAGAGTAGTGCATTTGTATTCGCGAGCGAACACGCCGAGACCGAGCGTATTCATATTAATACTGCTTTAATTTAAAATTATACACCATATCATTACTTTAATTATAAAATAATTAAATTGTGACTGAATTACCCTCATTATCCGAGTGGTTGAAGATGAATTTTGTGCGAGAGCACCGTGGTGGGCGAAGGAAGAAGGTGTGGAAGTCAGGTTTATGTGTTAAATGGAGTCGTCAACTTGGAGTGCTGGTTCTCTGGTTCGTCCGAGCGGGGGGTCGGCGCGGAGAGGCAGCAACAATATGTAGCGACAAATGTTAAATTTTCAACTGACAATTTTGCAAGTGGAAATCTGCGACTGCTGCTAGGTTTAACACGGCATAAAAGTGGGGATCACATTACGTGTCGGCCGAATCGGACAACCAGATTTCAATTTAAATTTATGAATTGTTTTATTTTTGGGCAGAGGGATTTCCCGAGCAGCTGATAATGGGTTGCATGAGATTTCGCGATTGGGACTGATTACTTTTGCTCTGTTTGAACAGATGTAACAAAGTAATGTTATTTGTTGAAGAAAACAGCTGTGGCAGCTAGCAAATTCGGAAGATTTCCTGTTTAAAACGAAAGAATTTTCCGTTAATATTCAGAAATTTTCCATTGAAAATTAAGACGAATTTTTCTTGGAAATTCGGACAAGTTCTTCATAGAAATTTCTTGTGGAAATTCAAAAGAATTTCTGTTGAAATTTGACGAATCTCTTGAGGAAATTCAAAACAAACAAAATCTCACAAGGAAATTCAACAAGTTCCGGTGTTAATAAAATTATTATGACCTTTTAGTGGAATGTCTTTACTTGTCATAAGACGAGTTTGTACAATCCCATTTAATTCCACCACTTAATTGTACCTTGACAGATACGTAATTCAACCACAACAGTGTGGTCGTCTTCAGTGTCTCGTACTTGACTCGACTTCAAAAATCGTATACTAAATACATATCTGTCAAGGTACAATTAAATGGGATTGTACAAACTCATCTTATGACATGTGAAGTTCCGATGCTTTTTAAGTTACGAAGGTAAAGCTTGGAACTTACAATTCCGTGCTTCATTTAAATCATGGCTGTTCCGATTAAAAGCCAAGCTTCAATCGAAATGACCGTTTTCTCTTATTTCGCATTTATATGTCCCCTTCAAAACAACCCTCTGTTCGCGTTGTGTCCAGTTCAGGCATTGAAAGCGTGAGTGAAGTGGACGAGCTTTGATCTAATTGAATCATAGCATCCTATGCCAGTGAATGAACAGCCTTGCTCAGATGGATACCAAACAATAATTATGAGCGATCGTTGCTGCGTAAACAAAGAGCAACAGAGTTCGCCAAGCCAAACTGGCATGGTATCCAGGGAAGCTACGATTGGAGCATTTGTGTTACGCTCCCTCTACTAGAATAAAACCAAAACACATCAGGTGTTCTGCTTTATTCACTCTGCTTTCAAGTAGCTGGAATGGAGGAGAGAAAGTATCAAAGCCTCCCATGCAGTGTATCAGAGTTCCATTCTCATAGCGGACTTAATTTTCCTAATGTCTGAAAAGATTTTTCTAACAGCGTGTGGTAACAACACTCATTGTTAGGTTACCAAGTGATTTGCCTCGCTCAGTTGTCTCCTATTGGTGAGCGATGAAGATCTTTAAACATTGAATCAACGAACGCCAAATTTCAACGATCTAGAAAGCATCAGCGATTAGGCCGCAGTAGAGCATCAAGTTGGCATGAATTTAGCCGATTTTTACTCATGATCTGATTTTTTTCAATGCCTGGTCCAGTTTTCCTGGTTTGGTTTCTGACTATCTCTATACTGGAGTTTGAAGGTAATTCTACGCAGTGGCTGACCTTCTTCTTTCCAAGCATTGATCCACGAGAATCATGACGTCCTTTTGACCCAGATGCACGTATTATCGGGACCATCACCACTAGAGCCGCCAATTATCCTCCGTCGTGTGCTGGCACTGATCAATCGCTATTTCAATGAGTATCTGCTCAAGAAGCCCTATCTAAAGGACTTGATGGAGTTCCAAAGGAACATCAAAATTCTTTGGCAGTTAGCAGAGCCTTTTGAGTCTTGGAGTGCTTTTCTAAAGTACCTATTATGTATGCACCTTCACGACAATACTATTTGACCGCGAGAGGACACAGGGACAACTTGTTAACAACTAGCTCAATGCATGCTTTGTTGAGTTTCTGGACCAGCGAAGTCGAATATCATTGTATTGCACCACAGAATACTTTGTTCCCAAGTGCCATGCATGAGTTCAGTAACATCTTCTGGATATCCCTGGCCGACAGACAGCAAACATGCGGGAGTTATTTTTCCTTCAAGTTTACCTGCCGAGTCTGCAAGCAACACAACCACACTCTTCTACACCGTGGTTATAGCTTCTCACTTATAGTAAATCCGTTGGCGAAAGCTCCCAAGTAGAGTACCATTTCAACTCAAAGAAATCCTAGCAGCCAGCATCAAGCTCTAGGACCCAACCAAGAGATTCGAATCGGTATCGAACTTGGATGAACCGACCATCGTGCAGTGCAGCAGCGTACTTTGAAATCCCCAACAAACCATTTGGTAGGATTGTTGCTGGCGGACTCATATTTTTCCTGCAAATCAGGAATCCATATTTTTCCTGCTTCAAAACCATTACTTCACAAGACGGTCTCGTGCGTGTATTACTACCACTTAGGGGTAGGTATTGATCCCCATTGAATGCATACAATATGTAGTCGTATTCCTCGGCGATTACATCACGAGCAATCGATACACAAAACGTAACGCGAATGATGATGATTTGAGATGATTGGAAATGTTGTGGAGTAGGTAAATATGATATTTGAATAAAACATTGTTTTCTTAATTCTACAGATTTCTACATATAGGTTTTTGACAACTAAAATTTAAAAAAGGGGGTTTATTATTAAATGAATCCATTAATTGTCCATAACCTTTCCCTATTGGTTCGGTGGTGACTTTGGACGAGATTATTAGCTTTATTGCACAGAGTAGCATAATGGCGCATGAATCCTAAATCTTTTGGTTCATCAGGCACGTATCCAAAACTTTAGACATTAGTCAATTATCGTTTTAATTTCAGAGTTGCACTCTGCACTGATTTTTAAGTAAACTGTATTGTTTTTTTTTCATAAATTACAAATTACTTATTGCGCAAATTACTTATTATTATTATAGAGTTTTGGCACTTCCTCAGCAAGCGTGCTGGGAATTTTCACCTACCCCGGGCTATCTGAATGCTAAAGGGATTAGGCTCTGTGGATCTCATTCGCCGGTTGACTTAAAATCCTATAATAAACGTTTGCACCGGATGTATTAGTTATGGTGGTTCAGGAATCTTCTTACGATGCTGCAAGTTCCAAGAACCACTGTCTTTTGGATGCTATGGAGGTTATGAGATAGTTCCAGCTCTCCTAAGGATCTCAGAAGAGATTTCGGGACGATTCCGGTTGCTGAGATAACAACCGGAATTATACGCACGTCCTCCAGGTGCCACATCTGCTTCAACTCCTCCGCCAAGTCGTGGTACTTCGTTATCTTGCTAAATAATGTTGTTTGGATATTATGGTCTAGCGGTGCAGCAATGTCGATGAGGGTTACCCGCTTCATCTTTTTGTCGTAGACCACAATATCGGGCCGAATGGCACGAATGAGGACATCCGTTATGATCTCGCAATCCCAGTACAGCTTCACGAAACTATTTTTCAGAACCGGGACAGGCACATATTTGTAGTAGGCGACAAACTGGTTAACCAAGTTGTGCTTTAAAGCAAGCTGTTGGTGCACAATCTTGGCTACTTCGTTATGACGACCGAGATAGGCTGAATCAGCTAAGGCTGAACTCCCGGACACGATATGTTCGATCGTCTCTCCTACTGAATTGCACTTCCTGCAGCGGTCCTCCACGTTTTCGTGCAATATATAGTGCCGATAGTTCTTCGTCGCAATTACCCGGTCCTGGATGGCTATCATGAATCCTTCTGTTTCCGAGATGAGTTCACCCCGCACCAGCCACGTATTCGACGCCGCTTTGTCGATATATTCCAGCTCCAGTTGATTGGGGTGCGTCCCATGTAACTCCTTCTGCTTCCACGATGCAATCATCTCGTCGACAGATTTGATGTCGCAATTCTGAATCCGTGGTCAGCTTCACACACAGCGCGATAGATTTCGTGGCGGTTCTGGCTTTCCAGGAAGTATCTTCGCAACTGCTGAATCTGGGAAACACGTAGTGTTTGTATATCGGTGACGCCTCTTCCTCCTACTGTACGTGGCAGGGTGACTCTCTCAATGGACGATTTTGGATGGCGCATGCGATGCTTAGTGAACGCCACTCGTACTGCTCGTTCTAACGCCTCCAAGTCAGTCTTGGTCCACTTCACCACCCTGAAACTGTATGTCAACAAGGGCACAGCAAACGTGTTTATCGCCTTCACCTTGTTGCCGGCCGACAAGAGGCTCTTAAAAATACCGTTGACACGATGCAAGAACTTTTTCTGCAGCTCTTTCTTGATCGTCGTATGGCGAATTCCTTTCAGTTGCAGGAAACCTAGGAACTTGTACGTTTCGCCTTCAACCATGTTTCCATCTCCTCCTGTTCGTTGACGCGGAAACTGTCGGCATCCACCAGGTGACCCTGGTGTAGATGTATGGATCGACATTTATCGATACCAAACTCCATCCGGATGTCGTTGCTGAATACCGTTACAAGCCGCAGAAATTGGTGCAGCTTCTCCACAGATTCCGCAAACAGCTTCAAGTCGTCCATAAAGAAGGTGTGGGTAATGTTTGTACTCCTTTCCCCACTCTTCAAATGATAGCCATAGTTGTGTTGGTTGAGTGCTCTGCTAAGAGGGTTCATGGCAAGGCAAAACCATAGAGGACTAAAGGTATCGCCTTGGAATATGCCCCTCCTGATGCTGAGAGTCCTGAACCGTAACACCTTTTCTCCGTCGGTAATGTGTAGGGATGTGCTCCACATCCCCATAGCGTGCTGCATTAGCCTGATGACGTTACCGTCTATCTTATACAACTGCAGTACCTTAAGAAGGTACGAGTGAGGTACTGAGTCGTAGGCCTTTGTATAGTCGCGATCCGCCATGCTCAGGTTTCTTTGCATGTGGGTGGCCTGCCCAACAACAACTGCATCAATGATGACCTGATCCTTGCAGCCTCATGAGTTGCGTCGTCAACCTTTTTTTGCCTCGGTCATCAGGTTGTTGACGTCGCAATGGTTCTGCACCCTCCTCGCTATTACCGATGACAGCACTTTGTACAGACTCGAAAGGCACGTTATTGGTCTGTACTTGGCTGGGTTCAAAGTGTTCCGATCCTTCGGCAGAAGATAAGTGACACCCTAGTGATGAATTCCGGTAGCTGCTCGGGGTTATATAGTACCGTGTAGAAGCATTCCGCCATCCGCCCGTGGACCGTTGTGAGTTTCTTATATCAGAGATTATGCACAAAATCGGGTCCTGGTGCAGCTCGTCGTTTGCTTTGTCGTTTCGGACGTAGTTGTAGAATACTCTTTTGTTGATGTTGAACATTCGGTTTTGCTCTTTTCTCTTTGAACATTCTCCATAACGTCGCAATCGTTTAGCAAGAGCACTCAATCGCTGTACATGGATGTCGAGGAGCTCAGTGATCTTAGCCTTGGTGAGATTATGGAGTTTTGTGGGTTTCACAATTTTAACAACATTCCGAACTAGCCTGGTTGATCGATTCCCCTGCTTGTACTGTATTAATCGACCAACCTTTGACCGCAATGTGGCGATGCGGGTCTCCAGACGTCGCATCCACGCGGGTTTTCGTGCTTTGGGGCGTGCGCGTCCATCACTCTCACCTTGTGGGCGCGTTCGCAATCCCAACGTTCTTACAACAGCCACTGCAGCCGAATACACGATAAATTGCAGCTCCTCAAGGTTCTCCACGGTTTCCAAGTACTGTGGCAAAATATCCTGGTTAAGGATGATTACTGTACTCGTCAACCGATAGGAGTACTGCAACTTGGGTATCCGGTGTCGGGACATGGGGTCTGTCCCACGGAATTGTGTAACTGCTGTGCCCATATGATTAGCTAGTTCGTCCTTCAATTGCTGTCGTTGCAATTCCACTGTTGGTCCTGGAGCGGCGGGTGCAATCGAATCGCGACGGTTACTTGCGATTGATGCATCCAACCCAACAGAACTCCTTCTCGACGTATCGCTCGATCTTGCCTCCTCCTCCTCTCCTAATTCCCTCTGCACTTCCCGCTTGATGTACTCTACGTCTTCTGGAGTCAGCATATTATGTAACATAATAGCTCTCTGGCGTGTGTACAACTTGTTCTGGTCAAGCTGGGGTGCAAACCGAGGGAACCTCTCATTGAACATCTCCAGCATCGCCGGTCTGCCGGACATATCCCTCTCCATCCTGGTGCAAACGTAGTAGCAACGGATCACGTACTGATTCATCTCCCTTGTCCACATGATCCGTTGACGTCGGCGGCCTGCTTACGTGAGTGATTGACGTCGATCAACCACAACAACATCAGCAGGTGCAGCATTGCCTTGATGCTGGGTCATTAGGCCGAAGGCCGTTAGGGCGAAGGTCATTAGGCCGAAGGCCGTTAGGCCGAAGGTCATTAGGCCGAATGGTCATTAGGCCGAACGGTCATTAGGCCGAATCCCGAGCAGCACAAGTCAGACAAAAATCGTTGCAGCAACTTGAATGTGACTAAATCTGGCCACATATGTGTTGCAGTAACCAATGTGAAACATGTGTGCTGCTAGGGATGGCCATTACGCCGAATGAGAACTGGGGAGTGAGAAGTGAGTAGTGCGCAATGAGGAAGAAGTAGAAAGGAAGAAGGAAAAAGAAGGAAGAAGGAATACGGAAGAAGGAAGAAGCAAGAAGGAAGAAGGAAGAAGGAAGAAGGAAGAAGGAAGAAGGAAGAAGGAAGAAGGAAGAAGGAAGAAGGAAGAAGGAAGAAGGAAGAAGGAAGAAGGAAGAAGGAAGAAGGAAGAAGGAAGAAGGAAGAAGGAAGAAGGAAGGAAGAAGGAAGAAGGAAGAAGGAAGAAGGAAGAAGGAAGAAGGAAGAAGGAAGAAGGAAGAAGGAAGAAGGAAGAAGGAAGAAGGAAGAAGGAAGAAGGAAGAAGGAAGAAGGAAGAAGGAAGAAGGAAGAAGGAAGAAGGAAGAAGGAAGAAGGAAGAAGGAAGAATGAAGAAGGAAGCAGGAAGCAGGAAGAAGGAAGAAGGAAGAAGGAAGAAGGAAGAAGGAAAAAGGAAGAAGGAAGAAGGAAGAGGGAAGAAGGAAGAAGGAAGAAGGAAGAAGGAAAAAGAAAGAAGAAAGAAGAGAGAAGTAAGAAAAAAGCAGAAAGAAGAAGAAAGAAGAAAGAAGGAAGAAGGAAGAAGGAAGAAGGAAGAAGGAAGAAGGAAGAAGGAAGAAGGAAGAAGGAAGAAGGAAGAAGGAAGAAGGAAGAAGGAAGAATTAATAATGAAGAAGGAAAAAGAAAGAAGTAAGAAGGAAGAAGAGAGAAGAAAGAAGAAAGAAGGAAGAAGGAAGAAGAAAGAAGGAAGAAGGAAGAAGGAAGAGGGAAGAAAGAAGAAGAAAGAAGGAAGAAGGAAGATGGAAGGAGGAAGAAGAAATAAGTAAGAAGGAAGAAGGAAGAAAACGGAAGGAAGAGGGAAGAAAGAGAAGAAAGAAGGAAGAAGGATGATGGAAGGAGGAAGAAGAAAGAAGGAAGAAGGAAGAAAGAAGGAAGAAAGAAGGAAGAAGGAAGAAAGAAGGAAGAAGGAAGAAAGAAAAAGGGAGTAAACGGAAAGAAGAAGGAGGAAGAAATGAGGAAGAAGGAAGAAAAAAGAATAAAAAAGAAGGAGGAAGAAAGAAGGTAGAAAGAAGAAGAAAGAAGGAAGAAGGAAAAAAGAAGAAGGAAGAAGGAAAAAGGAAGAAGGAAAAAGGAAGAAGGAAGAAGGAAGAAGGAAGAAGGAAGAAGGAAGAAGAAAGATGTAAGAATGAAGAAGGAAGAAGGAAGAAGGAAGAAGGAAAAAGAAAGAAGGAAGAAGAAAGAAGAAAGAAGGAAGAAGGAAGATGGAAGAAGGAAGAAGGAAGAAGGAAGAAGGAAGAAGGAAGAAGAAAGAAGGAAGAAGGAAGAAGGAAGAGGGAAGAAGAAAGAAGGAAAAAAGAAGAAGGAAGAAGGACGATGGAAGGAGGAAGAAGAAAGAAGAAGGAAGAAAGAAGAAAGAAGGAAGAAAGAAGGAATAAAACGGAAGGGAGAAAATAGAAGGAAGAAAGAAGAAGAAAGAAGGATGATGGAAGGAGGAAGAAGAAAGAAGGAAGAAGGAAGAAAGAAGGAAGAAGGAAGAAAGAAGAAGGAAGAAAACGGAAGGAAGAAGAAAGAATAGAAAAGAAGAAGGAAGAAAGGAGGAAGAAGAGAGAAAAAGGAAGGAATAAAAAAGAAGGAGGAAGGAAGAAGGTAGAAAGAAGAAGAAAGAAGAAAGAAGGAAGAAGAAAGAAGGAAAAAAGAAGAAGGAAGACGGAAAAAGGAAGAAGGAAGAAGAAAGGAAGAAGAAGGAAGATTCAAGAAGGGACAAGGAAGAAGGGGTGAGGTGAAGAAAGAACTTCTCATTTTTCACTTCTTGCTTCTTTTTGCTAATTCGGCCTAATGGCCATTCGGCCTAATGACCGTTCGGCCTAATGTCCATTCGGCCTAATGACCTTCGGCCAAATGGCCTTCGGCCTAACGGCCTTCGGCCTAATGGCCTGACACCCATTGCCTTGGTGATTTCTTCTGCTGCCGTTTCTGCTTTGCCTTGTCGGCACGGGCTGAGCCCGATGATTAGAGGGTCGCTGTTGCACCTCTCCTTCCTATAGCCGCTGGCCGCTCGCTCTGTCCCACGTTCCAGGACCAGCTCCAGTAGGGGTTCCTCCTCGGGCAATCGTATGGGTGGTATTCTTCTTAAGCGTAACTCCATTTCTGGGTGTGCTTTTATTTCCGGAAGCTACAGGTTCTATAAAGTTATTTAATTCTTTACAGTGCTAAATAGCTAGGTTCAAGCGCCAGTGCTCGAGGGTGGTTTTTCATTGGTGCTTAGGAATCGGGCCTCCAGCTCCCACCTACGCTAAATGGTGGTTTTTCATGGACGCCCAGGGTATTTCACCTGAGCTCCCACCTACTAACCATCACCACCTATTATTATTATTATTATTATTACTATATTATAGGTAAGACAGCGTGTGTTCCAACCAATCAGAACGATCGGAAGGGATTTTCTTGCTATAGGGATGTCGTCATTGTGACTTGTGATAAGAGATGTTGAAGATATATTTCTGCCGATATAATTTCCATTGTCTTAAAATTTAATATTTAAATGACATTAAGCTATTCTGGTTGAGGCTGCTTCCTTGTAATACGGTTACGTATTGGGCCATTTCTCGTGGAGTTTTTTTGACTCGGGACTCGGAAGGGCTTTTCGAGGGGCAATCTTTTCGCAACATAAGTTGCGTGTTAAATACCAGTTTTGGCCATGTTCCTAATTTGACCAGTTTATCGCATATCTCCAAAAATAAAGCAACTTTCGAGGGTTTTTATTATTCTTACAGGAAGTTGGTATATCCCTCATGCTTTTCACTACTGAAACTGATCGATATTTATTTTTTAGAAAATATTCATTTTTCGGGGTTGGCCAAATTAGGCACCAAGGTGGCTTATCCTATCGAATTTGGAAACACTTTACTGCCTCGTAACTGTGTTTTAATAGCTGATTAAGAATCCTTCCCAAGCAGCACAAATGGTTTCACTACTGAACATTTCACTGTGTTGCAACTATTCGGAAAGAAACAATCTTTGCGTATGTGCCATCAAATATAACTCTGTTGCAATCTAAAAAGCGCAAGAGGTGGAGCCTACGGAAACATCCTTCGATTGCAGTAAAATTGCAATAATGTTGCAAAATACTACAGCAGAAAAAATAATATAAAAATATAAAACTGGATTCGATTTATGGATCTTGTGATTGATAGTCCTTCACTCTACCACAGCACCATTCAACACTTCGAAAGGACTGCATGTTGACTCACCATAAAAACCATACGATTATGAAGTTTTGTACTCGGGTTTCCTGTTGTGAGTTGTCAAAACGTTGAACGATGCTAAATTAAACATGAAGACACATTCAACTTATCTGCAACTTAATTTAAACAAACAATTAAATTTTTTAAAGACGAATTGAAGTTACATGGTAGAAAATATGCAACTTAATGATTTTGTTTCGTGTTTACAACATGCAGTGCAGTATTCTTTGTTTGTTTTTTTCCAAATGTCAAACATGTACTGCATTGCAATTTTAATGAAACATTGATCACAATTCGAACGTTTTTGACATCTTGATGCAACTTTTTCGTGCTTTGATGTTTTTTCCAATGCCTTTAATGAAACTGAATAGAAACAAGGTGCTTTTAGGAAGATGTTGCGTGTGCTACTTGGGTTACATAAGTTAAGCGGAATACAAATCGAAGGAACCATTTATTAAGGTGCGTATTGAACTATTTACAGCAGTAACTTAGTCAATCAGTCTGCTTCATATTAAATATTTAGTGAAAAATTATCTGTATGGATTTTGATCCTTTGATTCGAAACCCGTCCACGGTGGACGGATTCAGGGATAGTTAATTTAATTCATTTTTTGATCATATTTTTTGTAGTTTTTAATATGTAAATGTGAAACACTTTAAAAGTTGAAGCCTTCAAGCTCATGTATCAATAACAAACATTTAATTTGCATTCGATTTCTATTTTCCAGTGTCTTTTCATATACTAAGGTGCTTAAGTGTACGGATTGCCTCACGGTACGTAGATCTATCACATGTGTAACACTGAGTAATAAACCATGGAGGTTTTGCTGTTTTCCATGGTATCGTATCAAGTGTTATGCAAAATCAAATTCCGAGCAGCGTGACTTTGAGAATGTTTCCCTTTTGCTATGGTAACGTTTTTCTGTTTGTGATTGTTCTCTCTATCTCCAAATCAACTAGGATAACGTGTACCTCATCTTAGATTGTTGACGTAGAATTACGTGTTTCGGTAAGATAGGTTGGTCATTCCAAAGTTTCAAATTTAGGACCGTCACAAAAAAAGGAAGTTAGAGTCAGTAACTCAGCCGTTCTTCAACGGATTCTGAAGATTTTGGTATGAATCGCTAAGTTAACTCTCTTAGATTTCATACAACTTTTGTAAACAATTGATTAAATGCATTTAACTGTTGAAAATCCGTTTTTGACAGGTAGTGTTGAAATTTCACTTTTACAGTAATTTGCCAACATTTTGGCTATATCCAAGATGAATACACCACTAGGTGTTCCAATCTGCCAAATTCACGATTCAGCCATCTTGGATTTTAGTATGGAAGAGCCAGCCGGTTTGTTTATGTTTTGCACCGAAAATTAATTTTTCACCCCTGCCTTCTTCTCGTCCATAAACTGGGCAGATTGAAACACCTAGCTGTGTATTCATCTTGGCTATATCCATCCGCAATGAACATGGAAAAAATAATTGAATTTTGCATCCATTATCAAACTATACGTAATTCTACGTTCAATTTGTGGTCGTGTCTTTAATACAACCTTCTACTTTTTAAGACGAATTAAGTACTGTCCATTTAATTCCACCAGTTAATTTTCGTTATCTTTGCAGATACGTATTTCGACCACAACTGTGTGGTCGTCTTCAGTGTCTTGTACTTGACTCGACTCAAGTCAAGTACAAGACACTGAAGACGACCACACAGTTGTGGTCGAAATACGTATCTGCAAAGATAACGAAAATTAACTGGTGGAATTAAATGGACAGTACTTAATTCGTCTTAGACGGTTTAATACATTCCACTAAAAGAGCTTAATATATTTTTCTTCTACTTTTTTTCACTTCGTTTCTTGCTGGCACTTCCTAAACCCGTACAGCGATTTGGAATACGTAGTTAGCTTCGCTTAAATGTTTTTAGTAGCAGACTAGAACTCGTAGTTCTCTATACTGAATCAATGTCTCAATCATGGGTTGACATCTCCATCGAATAGGAAATTATTCTGTAAACTAAATCAGAATTGTTCATCTTGGATTTGTTAATCGTTTCTTCTCCTTCGTGGGTTCGAGTCCCATGGGTTTGGTTACCTCCAATACTTTAAAATCAAAATCTTCCTTGAATCTTCCACATAATGTACATATTTTCATTTGAGTTTTAAGAACATAGTAAATTAATGTGGCAATTAACTTTGATTGAACTGGATGGATTTGCCTAGAAATGTTTTTTTAAACGGAATAAAATAGATTACAAAAACCGCCTTATTTCAATTCAGCCTTAGAATTGGAATTTTTCTTTCAATCCACATTTTTTTAGTATAGTTCACGGTCAACCAACCAGCAGCTGCCTAATTTATTTCCCTCAAACAAACGTGTGTGCAAATGTTTTACGATCATAAGAATTAGAACTTGTAAATTCCTCGTGTAAGCCCTTTTGCTTGACTGTTCGTTTTTCCAATGGGACAGGACACTTTTATTGTGGGAGTCTTGAAATGAAAATGGAAAATGGAAACCCTCTATGGTGAGTATGTTAAGGCTTTCACTCCCTGTTTGCCTTTTTTGCTTCATTTCATTTGAGCTTAGGTTGTGTTGCTTTCCCAGACCCGAGTCTTGTATGCAATCTGAGTTCCTGCTTACACCGTCACCATATGTGTGACGATGTTTCTATAGTAGGACGCGTCTCGTGCGAAAATATATATGGTGTACACTTGCACTTGGTGGAAGTAGTTTTTGCTGCGAGAATTATTGTTTCGGGGGTTGTAGTCGTGAATTCGCTCAGTATGTAGTTTACTGGACCAAAGCAAGTTCGAAAAAAAATCAGTGATCCAAAACGATTTTGATCACTAAAATATACATAAGATATTAACTACCCTCAAAGCATACTCCGGTTTTTCTACTTTTAGTGACGGATTTAATGATCAGCAATATTCATGTTTTTAGAGAACTAAAAAATTGGAAAATTAGTCGTGGTTCACCTCATGGTCAATGAACAATCAATAGAAAATCACTGAATATACGGTAGCTCGGGATATTAGATAATTATGAATGATCGAAGAAATTGAATCGTCTGATACAAAGCAAAGGATGATTGTTTTAGAAAAACAATTAAATTTACATTTTTTTTTGATCAATACTATAGTTGAAATGCAGCAATAATATCTAATTAAGATTTCGGCCACTTTTATTTTAAAGCTACTAAAAATATCGAACATTCAGCCCTGCCATGAAACATGTGCTTGCTTCCATTCCGCTGCCATTGCTGTCTCTCCATAACTGTGGTGCCCTGTTTCGCGCCAGAATCCAAGCTTTTTCTCACCATAGCTGTGAATCCACCCGCTCACTTTCGCACGTTTAAATGTAGCTATGAAGGTACGTACGTTTCGTACACTATTTTTTGTTGCCTCCTTGCCGTTTCATCGGATTCACAAACCAACCGACCCGAGTCCGCTCAGTTCAGCTCAGTTCAACGGCGGTGCAGCTGCTGCCCGGTTTTTTGTGCACCACTTCCAGCCAGACACCGAAGTCAGCACACTTTCGGAACGCGCCACGCGAAGCAACCTCATCAGTGCTGTCATGGCAAATCATGAGCTGGTTACTCATACATTTAAAATTTTGCGCCCCTTGGAAAATCCGCCCATCAAACTTTATTGATTTGAAAATTGCGCCCCACGCCTAAATGTGAATAAATTCATTCAGGCTATCATTTCACTCCAACAACGAACTTTTTATAAAAGGCTCTTAGACCCATAGTATTGTATACCAATCGACTCAGCTCAACAAACTGAACAAATGTCTTTACGTCCGCGTCCGTTGAACTTCGCCTGCACCCGACATTTTTTTCTTTTTTTTTTAAGTTTCGTCTCCACAAATTTAGGTATCTTCATTGAAAATGTATCACTAATCAACAAAAGTGTTACATGAGAGTGCTGTCCGTTGTCTAGGCCAAGACAAATTTGTTATCGTGGTGTGTCACGGTAAAATGAAAACTAATAAGGTGTACCGGCTTTAAATTTAATTTTAAATGTTCATCAATCGACCAAAACAAACTATTCACTATAAATGCCTTAGAGCAATTAAATTGTACTCCAATTGCTACTAAGGCTGCCCTCACATGACTCACAAGACCGCCCAAATCCCAATGAAGGTCTCAGAGTAACCATAATGTACTCAAACCGAATCTGTGTCTAACTTCATGGGTTTCAGACGTTCGCTGAGCTCATTATGGATGCCTCGAATCAAACATATTGTACTAAAATTGATTCTATGTCCGCACTACAAACTCAAAGGATCCATCAACTTACTATGAAGGCCTCAGGGTAAATCAAATCTATGTCCGCCCACTCAAGGGACTCAGATGATCACTCATTTCACAATGAACACCTCAGGCTCAGAGTAATCAAATTGTACTCAAATCGAATCTGTGTCCGCCTTCATGGGACTCAGGTGATCGCTCGATTCACTATGAAAGCCTCAGAGTAACCGAATTGTACTCAAATCAAATTCATGTCCACCCACATGGGACTTAGACGATCACTCATTTAACTATGAGCACCTACGAGTAACCAAATTGTAATCAAATCGAATCTGAGTCATCCCCTCATGGGACTCTAGCGAGGGCTCAAGACACTATGAACGTCTCAAGGCAACAGTTTTGAACTCAAACTCATGATGTATCCGCTCTCATGGGGCTCTGGCGAGCGCTCAATTCACTATAAACGTCTCAGAGTAACAATCTTGTACTCAAATTCATGTTGTTTTCCCCCTTATGGGACTCTGGCAAGCGCTCAATTCACTATGAACGTCTCAGTGCAACAGATTTAGACTCAAACTTATGCTGTGTTCTCCCTCATGGGACTCTGATAAGCGCTCAAGTCACTATGAGCGAATCAGAGTAACAAATTTTCAAAACGACTTATCTGCTTTTGTAAATAAAGATTCAAACGCGTAATTTAAGTACAAAATTATTACTCTGGGACGTTCATAGTGAATTCAATACCTAATTTCCATAACGACTTATCTGCTTTTGTAAATAAAGATCCAAACGTCGATTTGACGAATCTAATGGCACTCCCACACAAACCAACACCATAACAGGTAGCCGAAGCCTTCACTTACGTGTAGATGGTGATGGTTAGCGTGGGAGTGCCATCAGATTCGTCAAATCGACGTTTGGATCTTTATTTACAAAAGCAGATAAGTCGTTATGGAAATTAGGTATTGAATTCACTATGAACGTCTCAGAGTAATAATTTTGTACTTAAATTCATGCTGTGTCCGCTCTCATGGGACTCTGGCGAGCGCTCAAGTCACTATGATCGTCTCAGTGCAACATATTTAGACTCAAACTCGTGCTGTGTTTGCCATCATGGGGCTCTGGCAAGCGCTCAAGTCACTATGAACGCCGCACCCACGCAAAGTATCCAGTAGACTCGCCCAGGAAACAAAAAGTTGTCGAATTCCACGCCCCTCCCCCCCTTGGATTGTGTCTTATGGTAAGAATATCAATCCCTCAAAATTTCAGCTCAATCGCTTGTAGCATAAGCTGCGCATTTGATTAGATGTTTTTATGGGGCTTTGAGTCAAAATTTATAGGAAAATACACCTCCGACATTCGACATTCGATTTGGAAATTGGTTCTGATCGCTCGATTGTTAGTATGTTACAGAACAATTTCACAGAACATTGTATGATGATTAAATGAACTTTGCTATTTTTGGATATTTGATATAAAATGTTAGGTACTTGATCTGCCCATGATTTTATAGTTGATTTTTGGAATTACTTGAAGACAAATATCGCAAATCTTAAACAATTTACCCGTAAAAACTTAAATGAGGTTTGAGACATGCAACTTATCGATGTTACAACGATTGAATTACCGTAGTAAATGCGAAAGTAAGTTAAATTAGCTGAAATTTTGAAAGGTTATTACGTCAATCATGATATCATGGGCAGTACTGTTCACATTTTACATGTAATTGAATTTAAGAAAGATTTATTGGAGTCGAGCCAGCCTAGGGCTGAAAGTCTTCTTAATAAAGATACAAAAATAAAGAAACAAAAAAGGTTTTGTTTTCTTGTTAGTAGATTTGTTCATTTTAAATTAACATTTCCAAAAGCAATATGATGAAATATGGTTATTATACACGGGTCGATCAAACAACCTAAATTTTGAGTTGTTTTAGTTGTCTCATTCCACCCGATGATATCAGAATCAGAAAAAGTAAACCACCTAACGATAGCAGTTCGACGGGGAATTAAAAATTGGGTTGAAGGGGTTTATCTCAAACTTAGGTTTTTTGAACCTATTCAAACCTTTCGTTAGGTGGAAACAACTTAGAATTCAGATACTTTTCTACACGTGATCAAACGCAAACTCAAATCAAATACTAAAGCTCAGGCTGACCCATTCGACTGAAATTTGGTTTCCCCCAGCAACGATCTAGAATTAATTGAACTTAATTTTGACTTGTTTGAACTTCATTTTGGGTAGATGAATTTAACCATGTGGCAATGAGAATTATCTTAGGGGGGTCTGGCATACCACGATGGAAATTGTGCCTTTTTTCGGAAGAAATGTAGAAAATATATACATGCTTGCTTGTACTGAATGTATCCGCATAACAATTTCATTTCAAAATTTTCATAACTTCTTTAATCAAAAATAAATTATTTTTATGAAAGAATTAGTTCAATGGCTTATGTCTCTACTCATTACTAGAGCAATCCACATTTTTTTGTAGATTTTGACCCCCTCCTCTTATGTCCCCAACGTGTTTTTTCTTGAACAAAAAAACCGTACTATCACACTTAACATATTTTTGGTAGTTTTCAACCAAGTGAAAATGTTTTGATGCTAATTCAGGATTCTGTTAGCATTGGTTCCACGATGTATGATTAAACTTTCAACTTTTGTATCTTCAAGTCCAGAAAACCTTTTAATATTCAATTAGAGGTAGAAATTCTTTTCAAATATGATTTTCCCAACTATAAGAAGTTTCTACGAAATCGCAAAGTCCTGCTGCTAATAGCTGAGGTCTTTACAATATCACTTTTTTTTCTAAATTTTATCCGGGTTTCTAACAATCTACTTCTATTTATTGTGGATTAAAACTATGAGACGGTTAGTAAATGTTATTAAAAAGTAGTGTACGATTGCTGTAATAAGAAATAAATTTTAGGTTTATTAAAATAATTGAATTGATCTCACATCGGCACTGGGACCATCCCCAAGGATTCAAACAAGCGCTCATTCTACTATCTCCTTAGAGAAACCTAAATGAACTCAAAATGCTACTGTGCCCGCCCTCATGGACTCAGACGAGCAGTACAACCAAATTGATCTCATACCGACACTGCGACCGCCCCAAGGATTCAAACGAGCGCTCAATCTGCTATCTCCTTAGAGAAAATAAAAAGGAACTCAAAATACTACTGTGCCCCCTTTATGGACTCAGACGAGCGCTCAATCCACTATTATCACATAAGTGTAAACAAATTGATCACATATCGACACTGCGACCGCCCCCAAGGATTCAAATGAGCGCTCATTCTACTATCTTCTTAGAGAAACCATATTAAACTCAAAATGCTACTGTGCCCGCCCTCATGGACTCAGACGAGCAGTACAACCAAATTGATCTTATATCGACACTGCGACCGCCCCAAGGATTCAAACGAGCGCTCAATCTGCTATCTCCTTAGAGAAACCAAATTGAACTCAAAATACTACTGTGCCCGCCCTCATGGACTCAGACGAGCGCTCAATCCCCTATAATCACATAAGTGCAACCAAATTGAACTCATATCGACACAGCGCCCACCCTCATGGACTCAGACGAGCGCTCAATCCACTATCATCACATAAGTGCAACCAAATTGAACTCATATCGACACTGCGCTCGCCCTCATTGACTCAGACGAGCGCTCAATCCACTATAATAACATAAGTGCAACCAAATTGAACTCATATCGACACAGCGCCCACCCTCATGGACTCAGACGAGCGCTCAATCCACTATCATCACATTAGAGCAACCAAATTGATCTCATATCGACACTGCGACCGCCCCCAAGGATTCAAACGAGCGCTCATTTTACTATCTCCTTAGAGAAACCTAATTGTACTTAAAATGCTACTGTGCCCACCCTCATGGACTCAAACGAGCTCTCAATCCACTATCATCACATAAGTGCAACCAAATTGAACTCATATCGACACTGCGCCCGCCCTCATTGACTGGGTCGTGCGCTCAATGCACTATCATCACATGAGTGCAATCAAATTGAACTCAAATCGACACTGCGACCGCCCCAAGGATTCAAACGAGCGCTCATTTTACTATCTCCTTAGAGAAACCAAATTCAAAATGCTACTGTGCCCGCCCTCATGGACTCAGACGAGCGCTCAATCCACTATCATCACATAAGTGCAACCAATTTGAACTCATATCGACACAGCGCCCACGCTCATTGACTCAGACGAGCGCTCAATCCACTATCATCACATAAGTGCAACCAAATAGAACTCGAATCGACACTGCACGCCCTCATTGACTCAGACGAGCGCTCAATCCACTATCATCACATAAATGCAACCAAATTGAACTCATATCGACACTGCGCCCACCCTCATTGACTCAGACGAGCACTCAATCCACTATCATCACATAAGTGCAACCAAATTGAAGTCATATCGACACAGCGCCCACCCTCATTGGCTCAGACGAGCGCTCAATCCACTATCATCACATAAGTGCAACCAAATTGAACTCATATCGACACTGCGCCCGCTCTCATTGATTCAGACGTGCGCTTAATCCACTATCGACACATAAGTTTAACCAAATTGTTCTCTTATCGGTACTGCGACTACTATCGCCTTAGAGAAACCTAAATGAACTCAAAATGCTTCTGTGCCCGCCCTCATGGACTCAGACGAGCAGTACGACCAAATTGATTTCATACCGACACTGCGACCGCCCCAAGGATTCAAACGAGCGCTCAATCTGCTATCTCCTTAGAGAAAATGAAAAGGAAATCAAAATACTACTGTGCCCGCCTTTATGGACTCAGACGAGCGCTCAATCCACTATCATCACATAAGTGCAACCAAATTGAACTCATATCGACACTGCGCTCGCCCTAATTGACTCAGACGAGCGCTCAATCCACTATTATCACATAAGTGTAAACAAATTGATCACATATCGACACTGCGACCGCCCCCAAGGATTCAAATGAGCGCTCATTCTACTATCTTCTAAGAGAAACCGAATTGAACTCAAAATGCTACTGCGCCCGCCCTCATGGACTTAGACGTACGCTCAATATACTGTCATCACATAAGTACAACCAAATTGATCTCATATCAACACTGCGACCGCCCCAAAGGATTCAAACGAGCACTCATTCTACTATCTTCTTAGAGAAACCATATTAAACTCAAAATGCTACTGTGCCCGCCCTCATGGACTCAGCGCTCAATCCACGATAATCACATAAGTGCAACCAAATTGATCTTATATCGACACTGCGACCGCCCCAAGGATTCAAACGAGCGTTCAATCTGCTATCTCCTAAGAGAAACCAAATTGAACTCAAAATACTACTGTGCCCGCCCTCATGGACTCAGCGCTCAATCCACGATAATCACATAAGTGCAACCAAATTGAACTCATATCGACACTGCGCTCGCCCTCATTGACTCAGACGAGCGCTCAATCCACTATCATCACATAAGTGCAACCAAATTGAACTCATATCGACACAGCGCCCACCCTCATGGACTCAGACGAGCGCTCAATCCACTATCATCACATTAGTGCAACCAAATTGATCTCATATCGACACTGCGACCGCCCCAAGGATTCAAACGAGCGCTCATTTTACTATCTCCTTAGAGAAACCTAATTGTACTCAAAATGCTACTGTGCCCACCCTCATGGACTCAAACGAGCTCTCAATCCACTATCATCACATAAGTGCAACCAAATTGAACTCATATCGACACTGCGCTCGCCCTCATTGACTCAGACGAGCGCTCAATCCACTATCATCACATAAGTGCAACCAAATTGAACTCATATCGACACAGCGCACACCCTCATGGACTCAGACGAGCGCTCAATCCACTATCATCACATAAGTGCAACCAAATTGAACTCATATCGATACTGCGCCCACCCTCATTGACTCAGACGAGCGCTCAATCCACTATCATCACATAAGTGCAACCAAATTGATCTCATATCGACACAGCGCCCACCCTCATGGACTCAGACGTGCGCTCAATCCACTATCATCACATAAGTTTAACCAAATTGTTTTCATATCGACACTGCGACCGCCCCCAAGGATTCAAACGAGCGCTCATTCTACGATCTCCTTGAAGAAACCTAATTGAACTCAAAATGCTACTGTGCCCGCCCTTATGGACTCAGACGAACGCTCAGTCCACTATCATCACAAAAGTGCAACCAAATTGAACTTATATCGACACTGCGCCCGCCCTCATTGACTCGGTCGTGCGCTCAATGCACTATCATCACATGAGTGCAATCAAATTGAACTCATTTTACTATCTCCTTAGAGAAACCAAATTTAATTCAAAATGTTACTGTGCCCGCCCTCATGGACTCAGACGAGCGCTCAATCCACTATCATCCCATGAGTGCAACCAAATTGAACTCATTTTGACACTGCGGCCGCCCCAAGGATTCAAACGAGTGCTCATTCTACTATCTCCTTAGAGAAACCAAATTAAATTCAAAATGCTACTGTGCCCGCCCTCATGGACTCAGGCGAGCGCTCAATCCACTATCATCACATAAGTGCAACCAAATTGAACTCATATCGATACTGCGCCCGCTCTCATTGACTCAGACGAGCGCACAGTCCACTATCATCACATAAGTGCAACCAAATTGAACTCATGTCGACAGAGCGCCCACCCTCATTGACTAAGACGAGCGCTCAATCCACTATCATCACATAAGTGCAACCAAATTGAACTCATGTCGACACTGAACGCCCTCATTGACTCAGACGAGCGCTCAATCCACTATCATCACATAAGTGCAACCAAATTGAACTCATATCGACACTGCGCCCACCCTCATTGACTCAGGCGAGCACTCAACCCACTATCATCACATAAGTGCAACCAAATTTTAGTCATATCGACACAGCGCCCACCCTCATTGACTCAGACGAGCGCTCAATCCACCATCATCACATAAGTGCAACCGAATTGATCTCAGGTCGACACTGAACGCCCTCATTGACTCAGACGAGCGCTCAATCCGCTATCATCACATAAATGCAACCAAATTGAACTCATATCGACACAGCGCACACCCTCATTGACTCAGACGAGCACTCAATCCACTATCATCACATAAGTGGAACCAAATTGAAGTCATATCGACACAGCGCCAACTCTCATTGGCTCAGACGAGCGCTCAATCCACTATCATCACATAAGTGCAACCAAATTGAACTCATATCGACACTGCGCCCGCCCTCATTGACTCAGACGAGCGCTCAATCCACTATCGACACATAAGTTTAACCAAATTGTTCTCTTATCGGTACTGCGACCTACTCCCAAGGATTCAACCGAGCGCTCATTCTACTATCGCCTTAGAGAAACCTAATTGAACTCAAAATGCTACTGTGCCCGTCCTCATGGACTCAGATGAGCGCTCAATTCACTATCATCACATGAGTGCAACCAAATTGATCTCATATCGACACTGTGACCGCCCCCAAGGATTCAAACAAGCGCTAATTCTACTATCTCCTTAGGGAAACCTAAATGAACTCAAAATGCTACTGTGCCCGCCCTTATGGACTCAGACGAGCAGTACAACCAAATTGATCTCATACCGACACTGCGACCGCCCCAAGGATTCAAACGAGCGCTCAATCTGCTATCTCCTTAGGTAAAATAAAAAGGAACTCAAAATACTACTGTGCCCGCCTTTATGGACTCAGACGAGCCCTCAATCCACTATCATCATATAAGTTCAACCAAATTGAATTCATATCGACACTGCGCCCGCCCTCATTGACTCAGACGTGCACTCAATCCACTATCGACACATAAGTTTAACCAAATTGTTCTCTTATCGGTACTGCGACCGCCCCCAAGGATTCAAACGAGCGCTCATTCTACTATCGCCTTAGAGAAACCTAAATGAACTCAAAATGCTACTGTGCCCGCTCTCATGGACTCAGACGAGCGCTCAATCCACTATCATCACATGAGTGCAACCAAATTGATCTCATATCGACACTGCGACCGCCCCAAAGGATTCAAACGAGCACTCATTCTACTATCTTCTTAGAGAAACCATATTGAACTCAAAATGCTACTGTGCCCGCCCTCATGGACTCAGAAGAGCAGTACAACCAAATTGATCTTATATCGACACTGCGACCGCCTCAAGGATTCAAACGAGCGCTCAATCTGCTATCTCCTTAGAGAAACCAAATTAAACTCAAAATACTACTGTGCCCGCTCTCATGGACTCAGACGAGCGCTCAATCCACTATCATCACATAAGTGCAACCAAATTGATCTCATATCGACACTGCGCCCACCCTCATTGACTCAGACGTGCGCTCAATGCACTATCATCACATGAGTGCAATCAAATTGAACTCATAACGACACTGCGACCGCCCCAAGGATTCAAACGAGCGCTCATTTTACTATCTCCTTAGAAAAACCAAATTTAATTCAAAATGCTACTGTGCCCGCCCTCATTGACTCAGACGTGCGCTCAATGCACTATCATCCCATGAGTGCAATCAAATTGAACTCATATCGACACTGCGACCGCCCCAAGGATTCAAACGAGCGCTCAATTTACTATCTCCTTAGAGAAACCTAATTTAATTCAAAATGCTACTGTGCCCGCCCTCATGGACTCAGACGAGCGCTCAATCCACTATCATCACATAAGTGCAACCAAATTGAACTCATATTGACACTGCGACCGCCCCAAGGATTCAAACGAGCGCTCATTTTACTATCTCCTTAGAGAAACCAAATTTAATTCAAAATGCTACTGTGCCCGCCCTCATTGACTCAGACGAGCGCTCAATCCAATATCATCACATAAGTGCAACCAAATTGAACTCATATCGACACTGCGCCCACCCTCATTGACTCAGACGAGCGCTCAATCCACTATCATCACATAAGTGCAACCAAATTGAACTCATATCGACAGAGCGCCCACCCTCATTGACTCAGACGAGCGCTCAATCCACTATCATCACATAAGTGCAACCAAATTAAACTCATGTCAACACTGCGCCCTCATTGACTCAGACGAGCGCTCAATCCACTATCATCACATAAGTGCAACCAAATTGAACTCATATCGACACTGCGCAAACCCTCATTGACTCAGACGAGCACTCAATCCACTATCATCACATAAGTGCAACCAAATTGTACTCATATCGATACTGCGCCCGCTATCATTGACTCAGACGGGAGCTCAATGCACTATCATCACATAAGTGCAACCAAATTGAACTCATATCGACACTGCGCCCACCCTCATTGACTCAGACGAGCACTCAATCCACTATCATCACATAAGTGCAACCAAATTGAACTCATATCGACACTGCGCCCGCCCTCATTGACTCAGACGTGCGCTCAATCCACTATCGACACAAAAGTGCAACCAAATTGTTCTCATATCGGTACTGCGACCGCCCCCAAGGATTTAAACGAGCGCTCATTCTACTATCGCCTTAGAGAAACCTAATTGAACTCAAAATGCTACTGTGCCCCCCCTCATGGACTCAGACGAGCGCTCAATCTACTATCATCACATGAGTGCAACCAAATTGAACTCATATCGACACAGCGTCCACCCTCATCGGCTCAGACGTGCCCTCAATGTACTATCATCACATAAGTGCAACCAAATTGAACTCATATCGATGCTGCGCCCGCCCTCATTGACTCAGACGAGCAATCAATCCACTATCATCACATAAGTGCAACCAAATTGAACTCATGTAGATGCTGCGCCCACCATCATTGATTCAGACGAGCACTCAATCCACTATCATCACATAAGTGCAACCAAATTGAACTCATATCGATGCTGCGCCCGCCCTCATTGACTCAGACGAGCACTCAATCCACTATCATCACATAAGTGGAACCAAATTGAACTCATATCGATACTGCGCCCGCTTTCATTGACTCAGACGAGCGCTCAATCCACTATCATCACATAAGTGCAACAAAATTGAACTCATATCGATGCTGCCCCCGCCATCATTGACTCAGACGAGCACTCAATTCACTATCATCACATAAGTGCAACCAAATTGAACTCATATCGATACTGCGCCCGCCCTCATTGACTCAGACGAGCATTCAATCCACTATCATGACATAAGTGCAACCAAATTGAAGTAATTTCGACACTGCGCCCGCCCTCATGGACTCAGACGAGCGCTCAATCCACTATCATCACATAAGTGCAACCAAATTGAACTCATATCGATGCTGCGCCCACCCTCATTGACTCAGACGAGCACTCAATCCACTATCATCTCATAAGTGCAACCAAATTGAACTCATATCGACACTGCGCCCCCCCTCATTGACTCAGACGAGCGCTCAATCCACTATCATCACATAAGTGCAACCAAATTGAACTCATATCGATACTGCGCCCACCCTCATTGACTCAGACGAGCGCTCAATCCACTATAATCACATAAGTGCAACCAAATTGAACTCATATCGATACTGCGCCCGCCCTCATTGACTCAGACGAGCATTCAATCCACTATCATCACATAAGTGCAACCAAATTGAACTCATATCGACACTGCGCCCACCCTTATTGACTCAGACGAGCGCTCAATCCACTATCATCACATAAGTGCAACCAAATTGAAGTAATTTCGACACTGCGCCCGCCCTCATGGACTCAGACGAGCGCTCAATCCACTATCATCACATAAGTGCAACCAAATTGAAGTCATTTCGACACTGCGCCCACCCTCATTGATTCAGACGAGCGCTCAATCCACTATCATCACATAAGTGCAACCAAATTGAACTCATATCGATACTGCGCCCGCCCTCATTGACTCAGACGAGCGCTCAATCCACTATAATCACATAAGTGCAACCAAATTGAACTCATATCGATACTGCGCCCGCCCTCATTGACTCAGACGAGCGCTCAATCCACTATCATCACATAAGTGCAAAAAAATGGAACTCATATCGACACTGCGACCGCCCCCAACGATTAAAACGAGCGCTCATTCTATAACCTCATTGGAGAAACCTAATTGAATTCAGAATGCTACTGCGCCCACCCTCATGGACTCAGACGAGCGCTCAATCCACTATCATCACATAAGTGCAACCAAATTGAGCTCATATCGACACTGCGCCCGCCCTCATTGACTCAGACGAGCGCTCAATCCACTATCATCACATAAGTGCAACCAAATTGAAGTCATTTCGACACTGCGCCCGCCCTCATTGATTCAGACGAGCGCTCAATCCACTATCATCACATAAGTGCAACCAAATTGAACTCATATCGATACTGCGCCCGCCCTCATTGACTCAGACGAGCGCTCAATCCACTATCATCACATAAGTGCAACCAAATTGAACTCATATCGATGCTGCGCCCACCCTCATTGACTCAGACGAGCGCTCAATCCACTATCATCACATAAGTGCAACCAAATTGAACTCATATCGATGCTGCGCCCACCCTCATTGACTCAGACGAGCGCTCAATCCACTATCATCACATAAGTGCAACCAAATTGAACTCATATCGACACTGCGCCCACCCTCATTGACTCAGACGAGCGCTCAATCCACTAACATAACAAAAGTGCAACCAAATTGAACTCATATCGACACTGCGACCGCCCCCAAGGATTAAAACGAGCGCTTATTCTATAACCTTATTGGAGAAACCTAATTGAATTCAGAATGCTACTGCGCCCACCCTCATGGACTCAGACGAGCGCTCAATCCACTATCAACACATAAGTGCAACCAAATTGAGCTCATATCGACACTGCGCCCGCTCTCATTGACTCAGACGAGCGCTCAATCCACTATCATCACATAAGTGCAACCAAATTGAACTCATATCGATACTGCGCCCGCCCTCATTGACTCAGACGAGCGCTCAATCCACTATCATCACATAAGTGCAACCAAATTGAACTCATATCGATACTGCGCCCGCCCTCATTGACTCAGACGAGCGCTCAATCCACTATCATCACATAAGTGCAACCAAATTGAACTCATATTAACACTGCGACCGCCCCCAACGATTAAAACGAGCGCTCATTCTATAACCTCATTGGAGAAACCTACTTGAATTCAGAACGCTACTGCGCCCACCCTCATGGACTCAGACGAGCGCTCAATCCACTATCATCACATAAGTGCAACCAAATTGAGCTCATATCGACACTGCGCCCGCCCTCATTGACTCAGACGAGCGCTCAATCCACTATCATCACATAAGTGCAAACAAATTGAACTCATATCGCTGGTGCGCCCACCCTCATTGACTCAGACGAGCGCTCAATCCACTATCATCACATAAGTGCAACCAAATTGAACTCATATCGACACTGCACCCACCCTCATTGACTCAGACGAGCGCTCAATCCACTATCATCACATAAGTGCAACCAAATTGAACTCATATCGATACTGCGCCAGCCCTCATTGACTCAGACGAGCGCTCAATCCACTATCATCACATAAGTGCAAACAAATTGAACTCATATCGCTGCTGCGCCCACCCTCATTGACTCAGACGAGCGCTCAATCCACTATCATCACATAAGTGCAACCAAATTGAGCTCATATCGACACTGCGACCACCCTCATGGACTTAGACAAGCGCTCAATCCACTATTATCACATAAGTGCAAACAAATTGAACTCATATCGCCACAGCGCCCACCCTCATTGACTCAGACGAGCGCTCAATCCACTATCATCACATAAGTGCAACCAAATTGAACTCATATCGACAATGCGCCCACCCTCATGGACTCAGACGAGCGCTCAATCCACTATCATCACATAAGTGCAACCAAATTGAACTCATATCGATACTGCGCCAGCCCTCATTGACTCAGACGAGCGCTCAATCCACTATCATCACATAAGTGCAACCAAATTGAACTCATATCGCTGCTGCGCCCACCCTCATTGACTCAGACGAGCGCTCAATCCACTATCATCACATAAGTGCAACCAAATTGAACTCATATCGACACTGCGCCCACCCTCATTGACTCAGACGAGCGCTCAATCCACTATCATCACATAAGTGCAACCAAATTGAGCTCATATCGACACTGCGCCCGCCCTCATTGACTCAGACGAGCGCTCAATCCACTATCATCACATAAGTGCAAACAAATTGAACTCATATCGCCACAGCGGCCACCCTCATGGACTTAGACGAGCGCTCAATCCACTATCATCACATAAGTGCAACCAAATTGAACTCATATCGACACTGCGCCCACCCTCATTGACTCAGACGAGCGCTCAATCCACTAACATAACAAAAGTGCAACCAAATTGAACTCATATCGACACTGCGACCGCCCCCAAGGATTAAAACGAGCGCTCATTCTATAACCTCATTGGAGAAACCTAATTGAATTCAGAATGCTACTGCGCCCACCCTCATGGACTCAGACGAGCGCTCAATCCACTATCAACACATAAGTGCAACCAAATTGAACTCATATCGATACTGCGCCCGCCCTCATTGACTCAGACGAGCGCTCAATCCACTATCATCACATAAGTGCAACCAAATTGAACTCATATCGATACTGCGCCCGCCCTCATTGACTCAGACGAGCGCTCAATCCACTATCATCACAAAAGTGCAACCAAATTGAACTCATATATATGCTGCGCCCGCCCCCATTGACTCAGACGAGCGCTCAATCCACTATCATCTCATAAGTGCAACCAAAATGAACTCATATCGACACTGCGTCCCCCCTCATTGACTCAGACGAGCGCTCAATCCACTATCATCACATAAGTGCAACCAAATTGAAGTAATTTCGACACTGCGCCCGCCCTCATGGACTCAGACGAGCGCTCAATCCACTATCATCACATAAGGGCAACCAAATTGAACTCATATCGACACTGCGCCCACCCTCATTGACTCAGGCGAGCACTCAATCCACTATCATCACATAAGTGCAACCAAATTGAACTCATATCGACACTGCGCCCCCCCTCATTGACTCAGACGAGCGCTCAATCCACTATCATCACATAAGTGCAACCAAATTGAAGTCATTTCGACACTGCGCCCACCCTCATTGATTCAGACGAGCGCTCAATCCACTATCATCACATAAGTGCAACCAAATTGAACTCATATCGATACTGCGCCCGCCCTCATTGACTCAGACGAGCGCTCAATCCACTATCATCACATAAGTGCAACCAAATTGAACTCATATCGATACTGCGCCCGCCCTCATTGACTCAGACGAGCGCTCAATCCACTATCATCACATAAGTGCAACCAAATTGAACTCATATCGACACTGCGACCGCCCCCAACGATTAAAACGAGCGCTCATTCTATAACCTCATTGGAGAAACCTAATTGAATTCAGAATGCTACTGCGCCCACCCTCATGGACTCAGACGAGCGCTCAAACCACTATCATCACATAAGTGCAACCAAATTGAACTCATATCGACACTGCGCCCGCCCTCATGGACTCAGACGAGCGCTCAATCCACTATCATCACATAAGTGCAACCAAATTGAACTCATATCGATACTGCGCCCACCCTCATTGACTCAGACGAGCACTCAATCCACTATCATCACATAAGTGCAACCAAATTGAACTCATATCGATACTGCGCCCACCCTCATTGACTCAGACGAGCGCTCAATCCACTATCATCTCATAAGTGCAACCAAATTGAACTCATATCGATGCTGCGCCCGCCCTCATTGACTCAGACGAGCACTCAATCCACTATCATCACATAAGTGCAACCAAGTTGAACTCATATCGACACTGCGCCCGCCCTCATTGACTCAGACGAGCGCTCAATCCACTAACATAACATAAGTGCAACCAAATTGAACTCATATCGACACTGCGCCCGCCCTCATTGACTCAGACGAGCGCTCAATCCACTAACATAACACAAGTGCAACCAAATTGAACTCATATCGATACTGCGCCCGCCCTCATTGACTCAGACGAGCGCTCAATCCACTATCAACACACAAGTGCAACCAAATTGAACTCATATCGATACTGCGCCCACCCTCATTGACTCAGACGAGCGCTCAATCCACTATCATCACATAAGTGCAACCAAATTGAACTCATATCGATACTGCGCCCGCCCTCATTGACTCAGACGAGCGCTCAATTCACTATCATCACATAAGTGCAACCAAATTGAACTCATATCGACACTGCGACCGCCCCCAAGGATTAAAACGAGCGCTCATTCTATAACCTCATTGGAGAAACCTAATTGAATTCAGAATGCTTCTGCGCCCACCCTCATGGCCTCAGACGAGCGCTCAAACCACTATCATCACGTAAGTGCAACCAAATTGAACTCATATCGACACTGCACCCGCCCTCATTGACTCAGACGAGCGCTCAAACCACTATCATCACATAAGTGCAACCAAATTGAACTCATATCGATACTGCGCCCGCCCTCATTGACTCAGACGAGCGCTCAATCCACTATCATCACATAAGTGCAACCAAATTGAACTCATATCGACACTGCGACCGCCCCCAAGGATTAAAACGAGCGCTCATACTATAACCTCATTAGAGAAACCTAATTGAATTCAAATGCTACTGCTCCCACCCTCTTGGACTCAGACGAGCGCTCAAACCACTATCATCACATAAGTGCAACCAAATTGAACTCATATCGACACTGCACCCGCCCTCATTGACTCAGACGAGCGCTCAAACCACTATCATCACATAAGTGCAACCAAATTGAACTCATATCGACACTGCGCCCGCCCTCATTGACTCAGACGAGCGCTCAATCCACTATCATCACATAAGTGCAACCAAATTGAACTCATATCGATACTACGCCCGCCCTCATTGACTCAGACGAGCGCTCAATCCACTATCATCACATAAGTGCAACCAAATTGAACTCATATCGACACTGCGACCGCCCCCAAGGATTAAAACGAGCGCTCATTCTATAACCTCATTGGAGAAACCTAATTGAATTCAGAATGCTACTGCGCCCACCCTCATGGACTCAGACGAGCGCTCAATCCACTAACATAACATAAGTGCAACCAAATTGAACTCATATCGATACTGCGCCCGCCCTCATTGACTCAGACGAGCGCTCAATCCACTATCAACACACAAGTGCAACCAAATTGAACTCATATCGATACTGCGCCCACCCTCATTGACTCAGACGAGCGCTCAATCCACTATCATCACATAAGTGCAACCAAATTGAACTCATATCGATACTGCGCCCGCCCTCATTGACTCAGACGAGCGCTCAATCCACTATCATCACATAAGTGCAACCAAATTGAACTCATATCGACACTGCGCCCGCCCCCAAGGATTGAAACGAGCGCTCATTCTATAACCTCATTGGAGAAACCTAATTGAATTCATAATGCTACTGCGCCCACCCTCATGGACTCAGACGAGCGCTCAAACCACTATCATCACATAAGTGCAACCAAATTGAACTCATATCGACACTGCGCCCGCCCTCATTGACTCAGACGAGCGCTCAAACCACTATCATCACATAAGTGCAACCAAATTGAACTCATATCGATACTGCGCCCGCCCTCATTGACTCAGACGAGCGCTCAATCCACTATCATCACATAAGTGCAACCAAATTGAACTCATATCGACACTGCGACCGCCCCCAAGGATTAAAACGAGCGCTCATACTATAACCTCATTAGAGAAACCTAATTGAATTCAGAATGCTACTGCTCCCACCCTCATGGACTCAGACGAGCGCTCAAACCACTATCATCACATAAGTGCAACCAAATTGAACTCATATCGATACTGCGCCCGCCCCCATTGACTCAGACGAGCGCTCAATCCACTATCAACACATAAGTGCAACCAAATTGAACTCATATCGATACTGCGCCCGCCCTCATTGACTCATACGAGCGCTCAATCCACTATCATCACATAAGTGCAACCAAATTGAACTCATATCGATACTACGCCCGCCCTCATTGACTCAGACGAGCGCTCAATCCACTATCATCACATAAGTGCAACCAAATTGAACTCATATCGACACTGCGACCGCCCCCGAAGATTAAAACGAGCGCTCATACTATAACCTCATTAGAGAAACCTAATTGAATTCAGAATGCTACTGCTCCCACCCTCATTGACTCTGACGAGCGCTCAATCCACTATCATCACATAAGTGCAACCAAATTGATCTCATATCGACACTGCGACCGCCGCCAAGGATTAAAACGTGCGCTCATTCTATAATCTCATTAGAGAAACCTAATTGAACTCAGAATGCTACTGCGCCCACCCTCATAGACTCAGACGAGCGCTCAATTCACTATCATCACATGAGTTCAACCATATTGAACTCATATCGACACTGCGCCCGTCCGCAGACGAGCGCTCATTCTACTATCTCGTTAAAACAATCAAATTGAGCTCAGAATGCTACTGCGCCCCCCCCCCCTCATGGACTCAGACGAGCGCTCAATCCACTATCATCCCATAAGTGCTACCATATTGAACTCATATCAAGCAACCGAATTAAACTCAAAATGATACTGCGACCGCCCTCATGGAATCCGACGAGCGCTCAATCCAAAAATAATTAAACATAATTAAGCATTCCTGCTACTTTCCTCATGTTTCCCCTGTAATTTCTAAACTAAATCTTCCGAATGCATTTTTCGCTGATTCTCGCATCCCGGAACAAACATTTCGCTTGATTCCCGCATTGGAACATCCTCTGAATGCTGGGGATCATTCATTCGAAGCGAACCATTATGAAACGAACGCGTCCGGAAGCATTCCCGCATACAGATCGCATGGTTCCCGCATTGGAATGGCCTCTGAATGCCGGGGATTGTTGATTCGAAGCGTAACATCATGAAACGAACGCGTCCGGAAGCATTCCCGCTGCTTTCCGGATGTTTCCCCCTGTGATTTGTAAACAAAATCTTCCGGATGCATTTTTCGCTGATTCTCGCATCCCGGAACAAACATTTCGCTTGGTTCCCGTATTGGAACAGCCTCTGAATGCTGGGGATTGTTGATTCGAAGCGTACCATTATGAAACGAACGCGTCCGGAAGCATTCCCGCTGCTTTCCGGATGTTTCCCCCGTAATTTGTAAACAAAATCTTCCGGATGCATTTTTCGCTGATTCTCGCATCCCGGAACAAACATTTCGCTTGGTTCCCGTATTGGAACAGCCTCTGAATGCTGGGGATTGTTGATTCGAAGCGTACCATTATGAAACGAACGCGTCCGGAAGCATTCCCGCTGCTTTCCGGATGTTTCCCCCGTAATTTGTAAACAAAATCTTCCGGATGCATTTTTCGCTGAATCTCACAGCCCGGAACTCACAGATCGCATGGTTCCCGCATTGGAATGCCCTATGAATGCTGTTGATTGTTGATTCGAAGCGTACCATCATGAAAAGAACCCGTCCGGAAGCATTCCCGCTGCTTTCCGGATGTTTCCCCCGTAATTTGTAAACAAAATCTTCTGGATGCATTTTTCGCTGATTCTCGCATCCCGGAACATACATTTCGCTTGGTTCCCGTATTGGAACAGCCTCTGAATGCTGGGGATTGTTGATTCGAAGCGTACCATTATGAAACGAACGCGTCCGGAAGCATTCCCGCTGCTTTCCGAATGTTTCCCCTGTAATTTGTAAACAAAATCTTCCGGATGCATTTTTCGCTGAATCTCGCAGCCCGGAACACACAGATCGCATGGTTCCCGCATTGGAATGGTCTATGAATGCTGGGGATTGTTGATTCGAAGCGTACCATCATGAAACGAACGCGTCCGACAGCATTCCCGCTGCTTTCCGGATGTTTCCCGTAATTTGTAAACAAAATCTTCCGGATGCATGTTTCGCTGATTCTCGCATCCCGGATCAAACATTTCGCTTGGTTCCCGTATTGGAACAGCCTCTGAATGCTGGGGATTGTTGATTCGAAGCGTACCATTATGAAACGAACGCGTCCGGAAGCATTCCCGCTGCTTTCCGGATGTTTCCCCTGTAATTTGTAAACAAAATCTTCCGGATGCATTTTTCGCTGAATCTCGCAGCCCGGAACACACAGATCGCATGGTTCCCGCATTGGAATGGCCTATGAATGCTGGGGATTGTTGATTCGAAGCGTACCATCATGAAACGAACGCGTCCGGAAGCATTCCTGCTGCTTTCCGGATGTTTCCCCCGTAATTTGTAAACAAAATCTTCCGGATGCATTTTTCGCTGAATCTCGCAGCCCGGAACATACAGATCGCTTGGTTCCCGCATTGGAATGGCCTATGAATGCTGGGGATTGTTGATTCGAAGCGTACCATCATGAAACGAACGCGTCCGGAAGCATTCTGCTGCTTTCCGGATGTTTCCCCGTAATTTGTAAACAAAATATTCCGGATGCATTTTCGCTGATTCTCGCATCCCGGAACAAACATTTCGCTTGGTTCCCGTATTGGAACAGCCTCTGAATGCTGGGGATTGTTGATTCGAAGCGTACCATTATGAACGAACGCGTCCGGAAGCATTCCCGTTGCTTTCCGGATGTTTCCCCCGTAATTTGTAAACAAAATCTTCCGGATGCATTTTTCGCTGAATCTCGCGGCCCGGAACATACAGATCGCATGGTTCCCGCATTGGAACAGCCTCTGAATGCTGGGGATTGTTGATTCGAAACGTACCATTATGAAACGAACGCGTCCGGAAGCATTCCCGCTGCTTTCCGGGTGTTTGCCCCGTAATTTGTAAACAAAATCTTCCGGATGCATTTTTCGCTGAATCTCGCAGCCCGGAACACACAGATCGCATGGTTCCCGCATTGGAATGGCCTATGAATGCTGGGGATTGTTGATTCGAAGCGTACCATCATGAAACGAACGCGTCCGGAAGCATTCCCGCTGCTTTCCGGATGTTTCCCCCGTAATTTGTAAACAAAATCTTTCGGATGCATTTTTCGCTGATTCTCGCATCCCGGAACAAACATTTCGCTTGGTTCCCGTATTGGAACAGCCTCTGAATGCTAGGGATTGTTGATTCGAAGCGTACCATTATGAAACGAACGCGTCCGGAAGCATTCCCGCTGCTTTCCGGATGTTTCCCCCGTAATTTGTAAACAAAATCTTCCGGATGCATTTTTCGCTGAATCTCGCAGCCCGGAACACACAGATCGCATGGTTCCCGCATTGGAATGGCCTATGAATGCTGGGGATTGTTGATTCGAAGCGTACCATCATGAAACGAACGCGTCCGGAAGCATTCCCGCTGCTTTCCGGATGTTTCCCCCTGTGATTTGTAAACAAAATCTTCCGGATGCATTTTTCGCTGATTCTCGCATTCCGGAACAAACATTCCGCTTGGTTCCCGTATTTCCGGATGTTTTCCCCTGTGATTTGTAAACAAAATCTTCCGGATGCATTTTTCGCTGATTCTCGCATCCCGGAACAAACATTTCGCTTGGTTCCCGTATTGGAACAGCCTCTGAATGCTGGGGATTGTTGATTCGAAGCGTACCATTATGAAACGAACGCGTCCGAAAGCATTCCCGCTGCTTTCCGGATGTTTCCCCCTGTGATTTGTAAACAAAATCTTCCGGATGCATTTTTCGCTGATTCTCGCATCCCGGAACAAACATTTCGCTTGGTTCCCGTATTGGAACAGCCTCTGAATGCTGGGGATCATTCATTCGAAGCGAACCATTATGAAACGAACGCGTCCGGAAGCATTCCCGCATACAAATCGCATGGTTCCCGCATTAGAATGGCCTCTGAATGCCGGGGATTGCTGATTCGAAGCGTACCATCATGAAACGAACGCGTCCGGAAGCATTCCCGCTGCTTTCCGGATGTTTCCCTCTGTGATTTGTAAACAAAATCTTCCGGATGCATTTTTCGCTGATTCTCGCATCCCGGAACAAACATTTCGCTTGGTTCCCGTATTGGAACAGCCTCTGAATGCTGGGGATTGTTGATTCGAAGCGTACCATTATGAAACGAACGCGTCCGGAAGCATTCCCGCTGCTTTCCGGATGTTTCCCCTGTGATTTGTAAACAAAATCTTCCGGATGCATTTTTCGCTGATTCTCGCATCCCGGAACAAACATTTCGCTTGGTTCCCGTATTGGAACAGCCTCTGAATGCTGGGGATTGTTGATTCGAAGCGTACCATTATGAAACGAACGCGTCCGGAAGCATTCCCGCTGCTTTCCGGATGTTTCCCCTGTAATTTGTAAACAAAATCTTCCGGATGCATTTTTCGCTGAATCTCACAGCCCGGAACACACAGATCGCATGGTTCCCGCATTGGAATGCCCTATGAATGCTGTTGATTGTTGATTCGAAGCGTACCATCATGAAAAGAACCCGTCCGGAAGCATTCCCGCTGCTTTCCGGATGTTTCCCCCGTAATTTGTAAACAAAATCTTCTGGATGCATTTTTCGCTGATTCTCGCATCCCGGAACATACATTTCGCTTGGTTCCCGTATTGGAACAGCCTCTGAATGCTGGGGATTGTTGATTCGAAGCGTACCATTATGAAACGAACGCGTCCGGAAGCATTCCCGCTGCTTTCCGAATGTTTCCCCTGTAATTTGTAAACAAAATCTTCCGGATGCATTTTTCGCTGAATCTCGCAGCCCGGAACACACAGATCGCATGGTTCCCGCATTGGAATGGCCTATGAATGCTGGGGATTGTTGATTCGAAGCGTACCATCATGAAACGAACGCGTCCGGAAGCATTCCTGCTGCTTTCCGGATGATTCTGTAATTTGTAAACAAAATCTTCCGGATGCATTTTCGCTGAATCTCGCAGCCCGGAACACACGGATCGCATGGTTCCCGCATTGGAATGGCCTATGAATGCTGGGGATTGTTGATTCGAAGCGCACCATCATGAAACGAACGCGTCCGACAGCATTCCCGCTGCTTTCCGGATGTTTCCCCCGTAATTTGTAAACAAAATCTTCCGGATGCATTTTTCGCTGATTCTCGCATCCCGGATCAAACATTTCGCTTGGTTCCCGTATTGGAACAGCCTCTGAATGCTGGGGATTGTTGATTCGAAGCGTACCATTATGAAACGAACGCGTCCGGAAGCATTCCCGCTGCTTTCCGGATGTTTCCCCCGTAATTTGTAAACAAAATCTTCCGGATGCATTTTTCGCTGAATCTCGCAGCCCGGAACACACAGATCGCATGGTTCCCGCATTGGAATGGCCTATGAATGCTGGGGATTGTTGATTCGAAGCGTACCATCATGAAACGAACGCGTCCGGAAGCATTCCCGCTGCTTTCCGGATGTTTCCCCCGTAATTTGTAAACAAAATCTTCCGGATGCATTTTTCGCTGAATCTCGCAGCCCGGAACATACAGATCGCATGGTTCCCGCATTGGAATGGCCTATGAATGCTAGGGATTGTTGATTCGAAGCGTACCATCATGAAACGAACGCGTCCGGAAGCATTCCGCTGCTTTCCGGATGTTTCCCCCCTAATTTCTAAACAAAATATTCCGGATGCATTTTTCGCTGATTCTCGCATCCCGGAACAAACATTTCGCTTGGTTCCCGTATTGGAACAGCCTCTGAATGCTGGGGATTGTTGATTCGAAGCGTACCATTATGAAACGAACGCGTCCGGAAGCATTCCCGTTGCTTTCCGGATGTTTCCCCCGTAATTTGTAAACAAAATCTTCCGGATGCATTTTTCGCTGAATCTCGCGGCCCGGAACATACAGATCGCATGGTTCCCGCATTGGAACAGCCTCTGAATGCTGGGGATTGTTGATTCGAAACGTACCATTATGAAACGAACGCGTCCGGAAGCATTCCCGCTGCTTTCCGGATATTTGCCCTGTAATTTGTAAACAAAATCTTCCGGATGCATTTTCGCTGAATCTCGCAGCCCGGAACACACAGATCGCATGGTTCCCGCATTGGAATGGCCCATGAATGTTGGGGATTGTTGATTCGAAGCGTACCATCATGAAACGAACGCGTCCGGAAGCATTCCCGCTGCTTTCCGGATGTTTCCCCCGGAATCTGTAAACAAAATCTTCCGGATGCATTTTTCGCTGATTCTCGCATCCCGGAACAAACATTTCGCTTGGTTCCCGTATTGGAACAGCCTCTGAATGCTGGGGATTGTTGATTCGAAGCGTACCATTATGAAACGAACGCGTCCGGAAGCATTCCCGCTGCTTTCCGGATATTTCCCCCGTAATTTGTAAACAAAATCTTCCGGATGCATTTTTCGCTGAATCTCGCAGCCCGGAACACACAGATCGCATGGTTCCCGCATTGGAATGGCCTATGAATGCTGGGGATTGTTGATTCGAAGCGTACCATCATGAAACGAACGCGTCCGGAAGCATTCCCGCTGCTTTCCGGATGTTTCCCCCGTAATTTGTAAACAAAATCTTCCGGATGCATTTTTCGCTGAATCTCGCAGCCCGGAACATACAGATCGCATGGTTCCCGCATTGGAACAGCCTCTGAATGCTGGGGATTGTTGATTCGAAGCGTACCATTATGAAACGAACGCGTCCGGAAGCATTCCCGCTGCTTTCCGGATGTTTACCCCGTAAGTTGTAAACAAAATCTCCCGGATGCATTTTTCGCTGATTCTTGCAGCCCAGAACATACGTATAGGAGATCCTGCAAAGGGTAATCCCATAGAGGACATATTTTTAAATCTAAGGAGGCGCAAGTTAGTTAGAGGAATACATATAGGAGGGCGGAGATCCTACAGAGGACATATTTCTAAATCCACGGGGGCGCAAAAAAGTTTGAGTAATACGTTCTAGGGGAGCGGAAATCCCGTAGAGGACATATTTTGAAATCTATGGGGGCGCAAAAAAGTTGAAGAAATTCGTATAGGAGGGCGGAGATCCTGCAGAGGACATATTTTCATATCCACGGGGGGCAAAAAGTTCGAATAATACGTTCAAGGGGGCGGAAATCCCGAAACGGAAAATTTTCTTAAAATCTACAGGGCGCAAAAAAGTAAGAGGAATACATATAGGAGGGCGGAGATCCAGCAGAGGGCATATTTATAAATTGATGAGGGCGCAATAATGTTCGAATAATACATTTTATGGGGAGGAAATCCCGAAGCGGACAACTTTTTTAAATCTACAGGGGCGCAAAAAAAGTTAAAGGAACACGTATAGGAGGGCGGAGATCCTTCAGAGGACATATTTCTAAATCTACGGGGGCGCAAACAATTCGAATAATACGTGTAAGGGGAGCGGAAATCCCGTAGAGGACATATTTTGAAATCTACGGGGGCGCAAAAAAGTTCGAATAATACGTTATAGGGGGCGGATATCCCGAAGCTGACATTTTTTTTAAAATCTACAGGGCGCAAAAAAGTAAGAGGAATACATACAGGAGGGCAGAGATCATGCAGAGGACATATTTCTAATTCTACGGGGGCGCAAAAAAGTTTGAATAATACGTTCTCGGGGGCGGAAATCCCAAAGCGGACATTTTTTTTTAATTCTACCAGGGCACAAAAAAAAGTTAGAGGAACACCTATAGGAGGGTGCAGAGGACATATTTCTAAATCTACGGGGGGCGCAAACAGTTCGAATAATACATTTTAGGGGAGCGGAAATCCCGTGGAGGACATATTTTGAAATCTTAGGGGGCGCAAAAAAGTTAGAGGAATACGTATAGGATGACGGAGATTCTGCAGAGGATACATTTCTTAATCCTCGGGGGCGCAAAAAAGTTTGAGCAATACGGAAATCGGAAGCGGTTTTTTTTTAAATCAACAGTTGCGCAAAAAAAAGTTAGAGGAATACGTATAGGAGGGCGGAAGACATATTTATAAATCTATGGGGGCTTGAAAAGTTCGAAAATTACGTTCTAGGGGAGCGGAAATCCCGTAGCGGACATATTTTGAAATCTTAGGGGGCGCAAATAAATTAGAGGAATACGTATAGGAGGGTGGAGATCCTGCAGAGGACATATTTCTAAATCCACGGGGGCGCAAAAAAGTTTGAATAATACGTTCTAGGGTAGCGGAAATCCCGTAGAGGACATATTTTAAATTTACGGGGGCGCAAAAAAGTTGAAGAAATTCGTATAGGAGGGCGGAGATCCTGCAGAGGACATATTTTCATATCCACGGGGGCGCAAAAAAGTTCGAATAATACGTTCTAGGGGGCGGAAATCCCGAAGCGGAAAATTTTCTTAAAATCTACAGGGCGCAAAAAAAGTAAGAGGAATACATATAGGAGGGCGGAGATCCAGCAGAGGGCATATTTCTAAATTAATGAGGGCGCAATAATGTTCGAATAATACATTTTATGGGGCGGATCTACAGGGGCGCAAAAAAAGTTAAAGGAACACGTATAGGAGGGCGGAGATCCTGCAGAGGACATATGTCTAAATCTACGGGGGCGATTAAACAGTTCAAATAATACGTTTTAGGGGAGCGGAAATCCCTTAGAGGACATATTTTGAAATCTACGGGGGCGCAAAAAAGTTGAAGAAATTCGTATAGGAGGGCGGAGATCCTGCAGAGGACATATTTTCATATCCACGGGGGCGCAAAAAAGTTCGAATAATACGTTCCAGGGGGCGGAAATCCCGAAGCGGAAAATTTTCTTAAAATCTGCAGGGCGCAAAAAAAGTAAGAGGAATACATATAGGAGGGCGGAGATCCAGCAGAGGGCATATTTCTTAATTAATGAGGGCGCAATAGTGTTCGAATAATACATATAATGGGGCGGAAATCCCGAAGCGGACAATTTTTTTTAATCTACAGGGGCGCAAAAAAAGTTAAAGGAACACGTATAGGAGGGCGGAGATCCTTCAGAGGACATATTTCTAAATCTACGGGGGCGCAAACAGTTCGAATAATACGTTCTAGGGGGCGGATATCCCGAAGCTGACCATTTTTTTTTAAATCTACAGGGCGCAAAAAAGTAAGAGGAATACATATAGGAGGGCAGAGATCATGCAGACGTCATATTTCTAATTCTACGGGGGCGCAAAAAAGTTTGAATAATACGTTCTCGGGGGCGGAAATCCCAATCGGGACAACTTTTTGTAATGCAACCGGGGAGAACACGAAGGTCAGCGGAACACCAATAAGGGGGTGGAGATCCTGCAGAGGACATATTTCTAAATTCACGGGGGCGCAAAAAAGTTTGAATAATACGTTCTAGGGTAGCGGAAATCCCGTAGAGGACATATTTTGAAATCTACGGGGGCGCAAAAAAATTCGAATAATACGTTCTAGGGGGCGGATATCCCGAAGCTGACCATTTTTTTTAAATCTACAGGGCGCAAAAAAGTAAGGAGGGCAGAGATCATGCAGACGTCATATTTCTAATTCTACGGGGGCGCAGAAAAGTTTGAATAATACGTTCTCGGGGGCGGAAATCCAAAAGCGGACAATTTTTTTTAATTCTACCAGGGCGCAAAAAAAAGTTAGAGGAACACCTATAGGAGGGTGGAGATACTGCAGAGGACATATTTCTAAATCCACGGGGGCGCAAAAAAGTTTGAATAATACGTTCTAGGGTAGCGGAAATCCCCTAGAGGACATATTTTGAAATCTACGGGGGCGCAAAAAGTTGAAGAAATTCGTATAGGAGGGCGGAGATCCTGCAGAGGACATATTTTCATATCCACGGGGCGCAAAAAGTTCGAATAATACGTTCTATCGGGCGGAAATCCCGAAGCGGAAAATTTTCCTTAAATCTACAGGGCGCAAATAAAGTAAGAAGAATACATATAGGAGGGCGGAGATCCAGCAGAGGGCATATTTCTAAATTAATGAGGGCGCAATAATGTTCGAATAATACATTTTATGGGGCGGAAATCCCGAAGCGGACAATTTTTTTTAATCTACAGGGGCGCAACAAAAGTTAAAGGAACACGTATAGAAGGGCGGAGATCCTTCAGAGGAGATATTTCTAAATCTACGGGGGCGCAAACAGTTCGAAAAATACGTTTTAGGGGAGCGGAAATCCAGTAGAGGACATATTTTGAAATCTACGGGGGCGCAAAAAAGTTCGAATAATACGTTCTAGGGTGCGGATATCCCGAAGCTGACATTTTTTTTTAAATCTACAGGGCGCAAAAAAGTAAGAGGAATACATATAGGAGGGCGGAGATCCTTCAGAGTACATATTTCTATATGCACGGGGGCGCAAAAAAGTTTGAATTATACGTTCTAGGGGGTGGAAATCGCGAAGCGGACAATTTTTTTTAATTCTACCAGGGCGCAAAAAAAAGTTAGAGGAACACTTATAGGAGGATGGAGATCCTGCAGAGGACATATTTCTAAATCTACGGGGGCGCAAACAGTTCGAATAATACGTTTTAGGGGAGCGGAAATCCCGTGGAGGACATATTTTGAAATCTTAGGGGGCGCAAAAAAGTTAGAGGAATACGTATAGGATGGCGGAGATTCTGCAGAGGATATATTTCTAAATCCTCGGGGGCGCAAAAAAGTTCGAACAATACGGAAATCGGAAGCGGATTTTTTTTTTGTTTAAATCAACAGTTGCGCAAAAAAAAGTTAGAGGAATACGTATAGGAGTACGGAGGACATATTTCTAATTCTATGGGGGCTTGAAAAGTTCGAAAATTACGTTCTAGGGGAGCGGAAATCCCGTAGAGGACATATTTTGAAATCTTAGGGGGTGCAAATAAATTAGAGGAATACGTATAGGAGGGCGGAGATCCTGCAGAGGACATATTTCTAAATCCACGGGGGCGCAAAAAGTTTGAATGATACCTTCTATGAAGGCGGAAACCCTGAAGAGGATTTGTTTTCAATCTACAGGGGCGCAAAAAAGTTAGAGGAATACGTATAAAATTCCAAAATCTACTTGGGCGCAAAAAAATAGAATAATACGTTCTAGGGGATGGGAATCGCGTAGAGGACTTTTTTTTAATCTACGGAGGCGCAAATCAGTTAGAGGAATACATATAGGAGGGCGGAGATCCTACAGAGGACATATTTCAAAATCTACAGGGGCACAAAATAGAGAAATTCGTATAGGAGGGCGGAGGTCCTGCAGAGTACATATTTCTAAATCGGGGGCGCAAAAAAGTTTGAATGGTACGTTCTAGGGGAGCGGAAATTCCGTAGAGAACATATTTTGATTTCTAAGGGCCGCAAAAAAGTTAGAGAAATAAGTATAGGAGGGTGGCGATCCTGTAGAGGAAATATTTCAAAATGTACGGGGGCGCAAACAGTTCGAAAAATACGTTTTAAGAGAGCAGAAATCCCATAGAGGACATATTTTGAAATCTAAGGGGCGCAAAAAGTTAGAGTAATACATATAGGGGTGAAAATCCTACAGAGGACATATTTCTAAATCCACGGGGCGAAAAAAGTTCTAATAATACGTTCTAGGAGAGCGGAAATCCCGTGGAGGACATGTTTTTAAATCTGCAGGGGCGCAAAAAAAGTTAGAGGATCACGTATGGGAGGGCGGAGATCCTGCCGAGGACATATTTTTAAATCTACAGGGGCGCTAACAGTTCGAGTAATACGTTTTTGGGGAGCGGAAATCCCGTAGAGGACATATTTTGAAATCTACGGGGGCGCAAAAAAAGTTAGAGGAATACGTATAGGAGGGCGGAGATATTTAAATAAATTCTACGGGGGCGCAAAAAAGTTCAAATAATACGTTCTAGATCCCGTAGAGAACTTTTTTTTTAATCTAAGGAGGCGCAAATCAGTTAGAGGGATTCGTATAGGAGGGCGGAGATCCTGCAGAGGACATATTTCAAAATCTACGGGGGTGCAAAATGTTCAAATAATACGTTCTAGGGGAGCGGGAATCCCGAATAGGATACATGGAGAATATAAGGGGGAACGATTTCAGAATGGTAGGAGCAGTAAAAGCGATCTTAGAGTGCGGACAATTTTTCAGAAGAAAATTATTTTTCGTTTCGGTGAAAAGAGGGCAAAAAAAATTTTTTTTTGGTCCCGAGAGCTGGTTACTCAGTGAGTAACTTGGAGTAACCACCATGACAGCACTGAACCTCATGTGTGTGGCGGAGGCCTGCGATGCATGTTGTACAAATAGTTGTACAAGAACCGCCACAGTTTCTCCGTCTCGAGTGGAGCGTCGTCGCCATCGTTTGCGTCTGAGTCTGGTTCCAGGTTCTGGCTTCGTAGGCCTAAGTCTTTTTTTCTGCTCGAAACACCCACCAGTACAGTAAGTGAATGGACGAAGCAGAGAAGGATAGGGTGGATGGAGAGCGCGCGCGTATCTTCGCATGTGGGATTCAGGATGCCTTAAGCCACCCGAAAGTGCATGCATGGGCTGCAAACGAGCAGGGTTTTGGCCGGAATTTATGCATTTGCTTCTACAATTGCATTACGTTAGGAAGAGCCTTTGCATTTTTGGACGCCTTTGTACATATCGCATGTGAATCCACTTGGCGATGGGACGCTTGTTCGTTTCGTTTCGTGAAGATTGTTCGTGCACGTTTAGGCGCCTATATTTTTACATGGGAAAATATGATACTTAATTCCATTAAAATATTGCCTCGATTTCCACATAACCTTTGCCTACTAAGAAGTGAATGGTGAATTGGATAACTTGGGGCTCTGAAGTAGTCTTCCAAATATGTATGAATGGGATCAAAGGTTCTCATACAATATGATGGATGGAGTATTAGAAATATTACGTACCAATGACGTAATTACACCTCTCGCTACAATCGATGTGCCTAATTTTTTGTAGTTAAAACATTTTTTGTAGTAGTGCATTACATTTTTATAGTAATCACAATTTTCCCCTAATCAAATTTGCTAATGCTTTCAGAGGAAACATTGCTAATCTAGCTACTGAATTATAAGTTTTCATAAATAATGCCCTCTATATTTTTGGAACTAATTCCATCAAACTCCCTCAATCTAAATCGACTACTGCTCCGCACGAAGATTTCACATGATTCAAGCGAAATATTGTACGTGATGCAAATCAAACACACCCGTATTTCTCACCTCGCCAACACCTCGTTCAGGACCAGCCTTGCAATCACAACACAAAGGTGTTGATTGCAGCCGGCCGCGCCTCGTCAGCTCTTGGGCCTGCGACAGGGGCCTTTGAAAAATGTGCAAAATTTATGATTTATATTTATATGCCATAATTTGAGTTTCCGTTTTGTATTTTAAATCCGTTCCGTTCCGTTTCGGCTCCGCCGCTCCAGGAAGGAAGGAAAACTCGCTGAACTATAGAAGTTTGGAGCTGTCCGGTGCAAAGCCGACCGACCGACCACCAACCGGCTTGGTGCGGGACTGATTTGTCCGGCTAACGACGACGACAACGGAGCATCAACAAAGAGCTCTATCGCTGTGTCGTGATTTATTAGCATTTTATTCTAAACAATAAATATATTTCGTTGGATTTTTTCGCTTCTGGCGCTGTTGTTGGTTAGGTCAAGCCAAAATAGCCGGCCGATATGAATATCTTCGTTTTAAGCTGCTTGATGGGAAAATTTCTAAAACACACCTGGATAATGGTGTGTACAGTTCGTGATCCGTGCATAAAGGGGAGCAATGAGACCTTTGGGATCATTTGAAACAGATTTATCACCCAAAGGTGCTATTATATTGTCGTGAAAGGCATTTTTCAGGACTTGTCAGGTTAAGCTGCTTCCGTGTCGAAAGCACGATGGTTGATTCTTCAAAGAAAGCGAATGGCGATGGCACTTTGTTAAAGTTTCATGATTGATGAATTGCATCATGCAGTGTTTATGTCATTTGGCTCTACGTTAGTTGTAACTGTCACAAAAATATAAATATATTATATATTAGCTCAACGTTTTACAATCGCCAGCATGTTCTGGGTTATACGTGGATTGCTATCATTGTGATAGTACAAACCATTTCTTTGGGTTGAGCCGAATCTTTCTTGAACTCGTCTATTTTACATGCATTTTCAAGTGTCGTGGCAAAACAAGAACAAAAAAATTGGCTAAATTGTGAAATCGAACAACAATTATGGTTGTTCACAGTACTCCATAATTTACTTTTTTACACTTTCTTCGACATTTGCATATGAAATCATTCCTAATTCTGTTTATAAAACTTTTTTTTCAACTCGACGATGATTACGGTAAAAAGGTGACATTTCCATTGCCTGTTCTCCATCCTAAAAGCGGCTCACAACAGCCTCTGTTCCCCATCATAGGGGCAGCTAATCAATGTCCAAGTTCAAGCGAGGAACACTACTCAACACTGTGCAAACTAAGGATCCTATAATGAGAGATATGCAAATACTTTTCCAGACAATTTAGCAACGCTGTTTCTTTTGTTAGCAAACGCTTCCAGCACTTGCCGCAGCGCAAAATGTTGAAGCTTGTATATGACTTTGCATTTGATAACAATTTAGAATATGTTTGTCTGTCCACTAACAGTGTTTAAATAAGCATTATCACTAAAATAAAAGTGCAATACAAATAGGCGAAACACGATACATAAACTAGATTACTTCTACTCGCGAAAGTAAAACAAATTGTTTATTCGATGAAACTTTTCTTAAAATCTATCTCAATACCTCTCAACTTCGTCTCAATCTGCAACAATAACAACGTTCATTTGGCTCACGTTTTGACAGTTCTCAATGCTCGATTGGCTTACATCGAGAAGACATCCAGTCTGCATCGAGAAGACAGAGCCTTCAACACAATGTAGGGGAGATTAGTACAAAACGTACCCACGGGACAACTTTACCTGACTAATTAAATCACTTATATAATCTTTTGTAGGACATATATGAACGTATAGGGGAAGGGTCGTTTGGCCGAAACCCATTCGGCCAAAAGTCATTTGGCCGAATGCCACTAGGCTGAACAAAACAATAAGCCGAAACGAATCAATATTGTTTCGTCGAATGACATTTGGTCAAAAGGACATTACGTCGAATGGACATTTGGTCGAAGGGACATTTAGTCGAAAATAAATTTTCAATCCACTAGAGACGTAGGCCATTTGGTCGAAAGGACACTACGTCGAATGGACATTTAGTCGAAATCAGATTTAAGAATGAAGAATCTTCGTACATTTGGTCGAAAAGATATTTGGTAGGAAGCGTATTTTCGAATTAATAATCTTGGTACATTTAGTCTACATTTAGTACATTTAGTGACTTTCCGTCGAATGGATATTTGAAAGAAAGAAACTTTAGTCAATAACAATAAAAAATGAATTTTTTTTTGCGGTGTTTCTAAAAGTCACATAATTATGGCTCCAATACCCAGCAAACACAAGATCGTATATCATAGCGACTAAGTGTACAAAGTGGAGCCCATATACGTACACTTTGTATGCAGTCATATGGAGGCATGCGCCAATATCGCCTCCACCGTGTATACTTATTCGCTATTATATGCGACTTTGTGTTGGCTGGGTATTGTCCAAAGAGTCATGGGTTCATAAAAAGAATAAATAATACGAGAATATTCCCGACTGGATATTGACTTTTTACGAACATCTCTAACCAACTACGATGAATCTATACCACTTGGACGTCGAATAGACATTAGGTCATATGACCATTAGGTCGAAATATAATTTTCTGCTAATAATTACCGAATTATGAGGTTAAATTTTTTTCAAACTTCCATTTACTTCCGCTATATTCACTTATGTATCAACCAGATACGTATTTCGTTTTCTACTTGAAAACTTCTTCAGTGTTTTGTTGAGCATGAGCATGAGCATGAGCATGACGACCGTGCATTTCGTAGTTGCTACTCCGTGATTGACCAGAACAATCGCAATTGCACAGGGAACCAATGGATGGAAGCATGGGATTTGCTCTCCAACCTCAATGTGCACAGTCCGAGAGCGCTAGTATTTTAAATGGTCGATAACGGCGCTGGCCACGTCCTCACGGTCATCGGGGATGGGAAGGAATCGTTGATGCAAATACCTCCCCCACTGCAAGCCGAGAACACCTCTGCACTCGCCACGAGTTCATGCGGAATTTTATTGGAATCTGGGGGTTGGGTTCTATGGCAGAGGTTCGTCTTGGTTAACGGGTTGCCAATGTGATAGTAATGAAAGGGTGGTATATTATTGGATGCCGAAACGAGCTTTTTCGCTCATTTCGAATTCTAACAGTTACCTGCTAGAACTATAGTCAAAGTTGTAGGTGAATGATAGAAGATGGAAACGGTATGAAAGCCCATTTCCAGTTCTAGCGATTGCTAGAACATGAGAAATATATGGAAAGATACAAAGTAGAAGGAATGGAACGGGCCTGGGATTGAACCTCATGCGTATAAGGCAGAAGTGGTAGCCATATGACCACCAAGCCCGTTCGAAAACTTCTTCAGTGTTTTGTTATCGACAAACGATCGATTTACAACATACATGTTTTCCATTTTTTCTGTTAAAGAGTACGATGAGTACTACTCGTTAACACCATTTTTGGAAAATGGCGTATACTTCACTTTGCCAGATTACGGCAGATCATGGGTTCGATTCACAGCCCCTCCATCAAGCCCTTGTCAGTCGCCGAAGGTGCAGCCCAAACGGTAGCGTTTAGGGGTGCGCGTCTTATCGACACGGCTGCACGATGACGACTGACAAAATGTTCTTCTCAATGGCATTCCTCCAACGTACTCGGATAAATGGCAACCGAACAATGTAACGAGCAATTGAATTCACGATATGGACAAATGGACATAAAGGACTCACTATGAGATGGATCTCGTTAATGCACTTTAAAATCACAATCCTTTGTTTTTTTTCCTGATCAATCCCCTGAACTTTTTAGTCGATAATATTTTCATAACTTTATTGGTTAAGACTTTACTAAAATTTTAAAGAATAAATTGCTATCGCTGTAGCTATTTTCACTGTCACTGTTGTCACTGTTTATGCTGCTATTTGAAAAGTTCTTCAGAAGAGTTTTTGCGTCCTCCGAAAACGAATATTTCGCATATTTACATAGTTTATCCGGTAAGCAGATATCGAGAACTCAACACCCGAAAAACTTCAAGACAAGCAACGAACCGTGATGTTTTGAATATGCTACTCGTTTCATCTGATCCGTTAATAAGTAGTATTCGCGGATGGCCCAAAAAAGCGAAATATTCGTTTTCGGAGGACGCAAAAACTCTTCTGAAGAACTTTTCAAATAGCAGCATAAGCAGTGACAACAGTGGCAGTGGAAATAGCGACAGTGATTAGCGAATTGATTGCTTTAAAATGATTTTGTGCAGTATCTTAAATAAGCAAAGCAACTTCTTGAATGCATTTTCATTAATACACTTCTAATATTGCAATAAAAATTATTTGTTCAAACATGTCTTACATTCGCTTACAACTCGACAATTTAAGTATTAAATTAAAGTCCATTACTTGTACTTTGATATGCGTATGAGATTGTTTGCCACAATTTGCCCTATACTTAGTTACAACTACATCAAATATGACTAAAAAATCCATTAAAACTGTTATAACTTTTTAATTTTCAAGTTTTAAGGCAATTACCACCAAACAACGTATTTTGTTATTATCTATAACTTTTTAGAACATGCAAAAAATGTAGAATTGAAAATAAAAATGCTATGATGGAAAAACCATTTTAGGGGGTTGTCGGAATAAAACGTAACAAATCTTCAAAAGTAATGAAATTACGAACTCGGTGTCTTCGACAAAGTTTTTCATGAGAACTTTTGCTACAGCTTTTCTGAAAACATTAACCTTTTCCATTGTAAAGCAGAAAAAACAAAATTTTTTTCTTACTTTTAGGGGTATTGATCAGTAAGCTAAATACCTTCAAAGAAGCGCATTTACTTACTGATCAAATGTCTCGAAGAGACCATTAAGCTAACTTGCATAATAAAGGTGATATTAATTAAACGCGCTTAAAACACGGTTTTAGCCACTGTGCAATGATAACGATAACTAATGTCTAAAAATAGATTCTGTGTGGAGTCTGTTCAGCAGAATACCACAGTAGATCACGGCACAGTAGCGGTTAAGAAACACAGAGTGCCTACCAAATAAAGAAAGGAATAAACTAAATGTCCTTTCGACTAAATGTCCATTTGACTAAATGTCCATTCGACCAATTGTCCTTTCGATTGAATGTCATTCGACTAAACGTCATTCGACAAAAGCCAACAGGACCTTTTGACCGAATAGAATATTTGGCTGAATAAGACATTTGGCCGAATAAGACATTTGATCGAATAGGACATTTGACCGAATAGGACACTTGGCCGAATAGTACATTTGGCTGAATAGTACATTTTTCCGAATAGGACATTTGTCCGACAAGGACATTTAATTCTTTGTTTTTAAAGGTTTTTATGCTTAAATTTTCAGTTTTTCAGACGTAACGTTTTGGTTTAGTATTTTAAGATTTTTGGTAGACCTGTGTGCCGATAAAAATATTGTCGCCATGGCATAATAGATCATTTCAAGTTAGCGTGGATTTATTTTATACATTAAATTTTTGTCAATGTTAAATTTACTGCACTTACGAAAAAATCCTTCAGAAATTCCTCCAAAAACACCTTCGGAAATTTCTCCGCACATTCTTTGTTTTTTTTTTGCACATTTCATGTTTCAGGAACTTACCTGCACAAATCCATTTCCCAATGCCGGCTCCTTGTGGGTATGAACGAATTCTGCAGCTCCATGGTATCCTATTTACCTCTCTGAAAAATCTATATACATAAAAATGAATTTCTGTCTGTCTGAACCTTATAGACTCGGAAACTACTAAACCAATCAACGTGAAAATTTGTATGTGAAGGTTTTCGGGGCCGGGGAAGGTTCTTAAGTTGGTTCGAGACCTCTCCCATCTTTGGAAATAAGTGCTCTCATGCAAATAAAACACCAATTTCTTCATAACTCAAGAATTAATCAAGCAAATGGAACCAAATATGGCATGTGGAGGTTTTCGAAAGGAAGATATGTTTCTGTGGTGGTTTGAAACCCACCCCTTCTGGAAAGGGGGGCTGCCAGACAAATGAACCAAAAAATTGCGCATAACTCAATAACTATTCAGAGGATATTTTTTTAGGCGAAACGAAGTTTGTCGGGTCTGTGAATAATACATTGCACCGGCTGGGTACAAATAAAACTACATACAAAACTTACCCATGAACAGATTTTCTTCCAATTCCAGATTCCAGAGACATCTCAATTCTAACTTTTCACTGCAAAAAGTGAGAAGCACGAAGTGATTAGTGACACGTTTCACTACCTACTTTGCACTATTCACTTTTTACAGTGAGAAGTGAGAAATGAGGAGTAAGAAGTGAGACGTTTCAATCCTCACTAGGGTGCGGCTTATTTTTCGAATGTTTTCGAAACCAGGAATTCGTGTGCCTAAACGCCTTTTTATGGCAAAAAAAATAGTAGCCTCAGAATTTGAGCCCAAAATATTGAAGTTCAGAGGTCGCGCAAAGGCCTTCAAGGTGATTTTTTGACCATCAAGTTTGGGCTTTCATGAAAATAATCATAAATTTGACAATTTTTATCCGATTTACAATATATTGTAATTAATCTCTTCAGTATTAAATTTATAAAAACTTTGTAGAGCATCATATGTCTTCAAATCATCTCCAAATGATGGTAATATGCAGGTTTTGACAAAATTGTCTTCTTTTTTGCCTTTCTCGTACAACAAAGTTGTACCGAAAGGCTATCATTTCACTCCAAATTCGAACTTTTGATAGAAGTCCCGGAGACCCATAGTGTTATATACCATTCGACTCAGCTCGATGAGCTGAACAAATGTCTGTCTGTCCGTGTGTGCGTGTGTGTGTGTGTGTATGTGTGTGCGTGTGTGTGTGCACAAAATGCCATAAAAAACATTAGCCAAATTTTCACATATAAACTCTTAATCGATTTTCTTGCAACAAGTTGCATCCGATTGAGACTAAAACGCTGTTGATCACTATTGAATTTCATAATAATTGCAAATTGCAAAAAATAGATAATATTAAAATAGTGATGAGACATAGTCACATAGAACAATAATGTGTTATGAAAAATGCCTTGCATCTATGAATATTTTTGAAGTTTATCCGTGGCTTGCTCCCATTAAGAGTTTCATCGTACTATAAAGATGCTCGTGTTGCACGCATTTAGGCGTAAGTATGCTCTTCGTTCAGTTTCATAGTACCATGAAATTGTCCGAAAGTCAAAATTCGAACATAGGAAATTCGAGAAACTTTTGGCAGCGCCATCTGTCGTCTACTAGTGTAAATTTTGTATAATAACATTACACGGTGTAACTGTTTTGTCTTTCTTGTACATCATCGAGGTGTAAGCGTAAAGGCTACATTTATTACCTTTTTACGCGAGAAAGGCGCCATCAGCGGTAGGTTGATTAATCTGGGTTTTTTTTTAAAGAAAAATCAGTTTCACAAAAGCTCTAACTTTGTCAAATATCAGCCGAATCCGGATATTTCTATATGAAATTAAAGAGAAATTTGTATTCTAATTTTTCTTTTCTTTTCTGTACTCCTCACTCATCATTTCTCACTTCGCACTGTAAAAAGTAAGTAGTGCGAGGTGGGTAGTGGGACCTCTCACTACTTACTTCGCGCTTCTCAGCTATTACAGTGAGAAGTAAGATGTGGTCAGTGAGTCGTGAGACGTCTCAATTCGCACAACTCACTTTTCACGGTGAGAAGGGCGAACTAAGTAGTGAGAAGTGAGACGTCAACTTTTCACACCTCATTTCTTACATTTCAAATGACCTATTCGGCCAAATGCCTTATTCAATCAAATGTCCTATTAGGCAAAATGTCCTATTCGACCAAATGTCCTATTCGGCCAAATGTCATAGTCGGCTAAATGTCATAGTCGGCCAAATGTCCTATTCGGTCAAATATCCTTTTCGGCCAAATGTCCTATTTTGCCAAATTACTTCTGGCCTAATGATCTGTTCCGCCAAACAACTTTTGGCCAAATGCCCTTCTGTCAAATGGAATTCGGCCTAACGGCCCTACCCCTTCGAAGGAATATTTGGATGAATATTCGGAGGAATTGTTGGAGGAATATCCGAAAAAAATCTTTGAGGAATATCATACGGAATGTCTGGAGGAATATCCGGAGGTTCTCCTGTAATAACATCCGGACAAATTGCTGAAGAAATATCCATTTGAATTCCAGGAGGAATATCCGGAAGAATTCCTGGAAGAATATCCTGAGGAATTCCTGGATACAAAAGAATTTTTGGGCGAATATTCGGACGACTTTCTGGAGGAATATCCGAAGTAATATCTGGAGGAATATCCGAAGGAATTCCTTTTAGAAATTTCCGGAAGAATTCCAGGAAGAATAGCCGGAAAAAATCTGGAGAAATATCCGGAAGAAATCTTGGAGGAATATCCGAAAGAACTTCTGGAGAAATATTCGGAGGAAGTTTTGGAGATATATCCGAAGGAGCTCTTTGACGAACATTCGGACGAATTCCTGGAGGAGTATCTGGGAAAATTCCTGGAGGCGTATTCGAAAGAATATCTGGAGCAATATTTTGAGTCACTCCTGGAGGAATATCTGGACGAACTCCTGGAGGAATATCCGGGAGAATTCCTGGAGGTATGTCCGAAGGAATATATGGAGGAATATCCGGAGGCATTACCGGTGGAATATCCGGATGAGTTCCTGGAGGAATATCCGGAAGTATTGCTGGACCTGTAGCTGAAGGAAGGGTCCGCGACGTTAGGCATTGTAAGTACTAAGTAGGTTATTTGGTAGGGTTTGGGTCACCGTGTTGATATTTTTAGGTGAAAACTAAACACACACTTTGCATAATTTTGCATAAGGTTTCGGCCTACTGTTTTTCAGCCATCATCAGATCTAAAATTTATTGAAACAATTTTCATTTAAAAAAATACAAAATAAAATTTTCTTCTACCCACTTGCAATTAATCAATCGTTCACCACCAGTGTGGTTTTCAAACTAAAAACCCCCCTAAATTTCTGCATCCTGCACGATGATATGCGTGACGTCACCCATCTTCTCTTCGTGTTGTATGTGTTCTGAGTGATCGTATTTTGCACACCAGGCCATTGTATGCAGAATTAATTCCACCACATTCACGCTGCATTTTGACGGTTCTGTCGTCACTAATTAGCTTGATATGGAAAGCCTCTGCTATCAGTCTGGTCTCCTGGTTTTCGATCCTCTCCAGAATTTCGGTTTTGCTGAAGTTAAAATTATGTCCTTCTTCCAGGAAATGTTGTGTTAGACCCGTTTTTGCCTCCTTTTTCTTCATGTTATTCTGGTGTTCGTTGAGTCTTGTGTCCAAACAATCGATAACACGGGAAAGGAAACAAAATTTTTGTCAGCACCCTACATACCATGCTTGAGTGAAAAACTCGCAAAAATACTCAACAAACAAAACATAACACTAGCACATAAACCAAGAAACAAAATCAAAGACACCGTATTTACTCGTCTTAAGGACCCCATCCCCAAAGGAAAAACCAAAAATGTTGTGTATGGCATTCCGTGCAATACCGATGATGGGAAAATCTATGTGGGGCAGACAGGCAGAATGCTAGACACAAGACTCAACGAACACCAGAACAACATGAAGAAATAGGAGGCAAAAACGGGTCTAACACAACATTTTGTACCTTGTATTTTTTTAATGAAACTTGTTTCAATAAATTTTAGATCTGATGATGGCTGAAAAGCAGTAGGGCGAAACGTTATACAACATTATGCAAAGTGTGTGTTTAGTTTTCACCTAAAAATATCAACAACTTAACGATATATAAGTAGGTTAGGCATAATGGACGTTTGGCATAATTCTGTCTTCTTTATGTCATAGGCTGTTCTTTGGGTCATTTTATGCCTAACGTCCATTATGCCTAACGTCTTTATGCCTAACGTACTTATGTCTAACGGGATATACCTCTGGAGGAAAGAAAGGAAATAAATATTTGGTTTATTTGTCTTATTTGTCTTTACACCCAAAAATATTAACGTTACAGGTGACGTAATTGAAAAAAACTGACACGATAACGCAAGACGTTATATGAATTGAGATGAAATTTTCAGTCAATTTGTATGAACACGAAAGTTTCAGTCCAATCGCCACAGCACATAACATATGTGTAACTCGGGTAGCAAAAGTTGTACCCTTATAACACTTTTTATTTGTTATACGGAACATCGAAACGTCAGAAGATAGTATAACAGCATTTGATCTAACAAGGGGTCACGCGACTTATATTGTATATCTGAATACGATTCGCGTTGGAATTATACAAAAGATTTTTCCTAGTGGCGTTTGGTGTTTAGGAACTGAAATTGTTTTTTTATAATTAATTGGAGATTGGAGTAAACAATATTAAAGTAGGAAAGAAAGGAGTTTAAGTTATGTAATTGATTTAATATTGTATTGATATTGAATCGACAAACTCGAACAAAATCCATTCGTACGCCGCGCATGGGCTCTTAACCAGTAAACCATGAATTTGTTTGGTTGAAATATTATGTTTTTATTCGAAAATCATATCAAATGCTCATTCATTGCTATGAGCATATTTATTAACCGCATTTCTCAAATATTTCCCATGTGTGGCGTCTCTCCCAGTGGTGTGGCATCGCACCCGAATTTGACTTTTTTTTTCTAACATGTATGTAACCGACTTTTTGTCTTTCAAAAGTCTTCTACACTATGTTTCCTTAAACTATCAATAACAGCAAGTAGAGTTTCATTTATCGGATTATTTTGAAGAAATATCGATTTTTAAAAAGGTGATGCCTCACCTGGATTTACCATTAGTTAAATGTTCAATGCACAGTTTTGGTGTTTTCTGTTTCCTTTTTACATGTCGTTGAAATTGCTCTACTTTTGGTAGAGTAATGTGACCAGCAAGCATCCTGCGACACGCGGGACGCCTATCTGGATTGCGTCACTGGCTTGAAAATGGATCCTCCAAAAGTGCATTTCGCATAAATTTTGGCCAAAAAATGGAAAAATATTTGTAAGGCTGTATAAATTGTAATAAATTTGTAAAACGAAGTTGAAAAATGCATCATGGTCACATTATGGTAGAGAGTATTCGGAATACTATCCACATAAAAGCAATGTTTTAATAATGAAAAGAATGCCATAAATAGAGATGACATTAATATGATAAAGATTATCTTGATTTCAATGTTGAATCATCACATTTTCATTTAATACTAGTTGACCCGGCAGACGTTGTCCTGCATAGTAGGCGAAAATGAAAGTTGAGAACTGCCTATGCGAGATTCCCATACCAATCTTTATTTTAGTATTTCATGATTTACTCAACTTTACTAATGATTTTAGACTGAGGAAATATCATATAAACCCGTCGGAAACTATAACGAATGTAACTGCTGAAGGAATTAATGAAATCCATCCAGCCGTTTTCGAGTTATGCGGATACGAACACAGACCATTTCATTTTTATTATATAGAAGATGATATCCAAATTGGAAACACCTCACTGGTGCGATGCTCTCCTGCATTATGATAAGCGAGTTTTCTTTCGTACGATTGATAATTTATAATGTTGCTTCTAATCTATCTATTTTGTGATTGTTGCGCATCTTAGACAAACATTGGTGTATCCCTCGTCATCCTTTCGAAAAAACCGAAGACTGCGTATATAAAGATTCGTTCCTAATGTAGAACAGTTCTAAGGAATATACTTTTCTACACATGTTGAATAAAATCTAGATTTTTACCATGCTGACTCGAAAATATTATATCAATTTTAGAGGAATTTTATTTTCGTATGATAAATAAGTTAAAATGGGTAAAAGACGAACATTTCATCAAAAATCGCCTGAAAATAGAAGTTTACCCTACAAATAAATCAAATTAGATTTCATCAAATATAAATTGTTTAGTAACAGCATAGGAGAGACCTTCTTTTGGATGCAATCCATAATTTTTAAAAACAATGTAAAAAATTGATGATAGAAAAATAAATATCATTATACTTTGGCTACAGATCTTGCTCTTTGTAGTCTTGGAAAAAAGTGTTATAATTTTCTGATCATATGATATTTGTTTACACTTGAAAATGACAGAACGATGTTCCCGTTCCTAATTATAACAGTTTTGGCTCATCAAAAGGGGGTCAACTTTTGGATTGGATTTTGTTCGAAGATCCACTTATGTTATGTGCGTACTCTCTTGTTGATTGTTCGTTGCTTATGATTTTTAAAGGCTGGCTTGCAGGGCCTGACACCAAACCCTTTAAATTTCCGGAGGACCATTCCTCCTTACTTCCGGTGGACCATGGTGCACAGTTTCACTTAGAGTCCCTCGCTGGCACTCGGACGATGATCAGCCGCCCCTAACATGGAGAACAGACGCTGTTGTGAGCCGATCCTGACATGGAGAACAGACGCTCAATAAGATTTGCACCTCCGGAGAGGAGCAAACCCCCCTTCCCTGTCAGCATACGACCATAGTTCCCACCGGGGTTGGTTACCCGATCTTCCCTAAGGTTGCTCGTATCCCGGCCAGCACCGCGGGGAGATAGGGATAGGAGTTGCTGGGTAAGAGGCTAAGGACCGCGAGATGGGGTCTATTTTATTCCTTCAGGTACACGAAGTACCAATGGTACGCTTTACCCAGCATTTGCCGTGCCAGAAACTCGCAGTTAATAACTGTGGAAGTGCTTAATGAACACTAAGCTGCGAGGCGGCTCTGTCCCAGTGTGTGGGGATGTAATGCCAATAAGAAGAAGAAGAAGCCCTCAAAGGACCCTATAACTTTTTCTAATAGGTCATTTCTCTAAAGCTGATATTGGCGGCGTGAGAGCCGAATTAGTGTCAAATGACATTAATGTCGTGACATTCCGTGACATTTTTTTAAATTTCGCTCTCATGGCTTAGACTTTGTATTTAGAATCTGTTCCACAAAGTTTTTTTTGTCCTAGGCTGGCTCACCTCTGGTTTCGACAAAGTTCTAGGATCTTTTAAGCATTAAATGTCAATAAAAAATCCGAATTGTTAATAACTTCTGAAAAAAGGTATTAGCAAATTAGTAATAGCAATCCCACGACATTTTTTTGACATTTCTCGTCACTGCTCTGGCGAATAACACGTTAGTAATCTAGCCAAATTCCATTTGGTCGAAACGGTTCATAGGCCAAAAGTTTGGTCGAAGGCAACTTACGGCCGAACTAGTGAATTGGCCAAAATATCATTTGGCTTGACAGGTCATTTGAGCATGAGCATGAGCATGATTGACCGCCCACGGTTGCTACTCCGTTATTGCCAGGTCAGCTGTAATTACACAGAGAACCAACAGATGAAGTTTGGGACTAACATCATCTTCAATGTGTAAGAACTGAAGACCCAAAAATAAGCAATACCAGCGCCGGCCGTGTCCGAATGCAGGTCAATTGAGGAATAGGTAGGAAATTGTTGACGTGATACTCGCTTTGATAGAAGCCGACGAGTCATCTGCACTTCCACGAGAAATCACTGGGATGTTGGATATATGGGGTAGGAAGTGTGGCAAGGTTCGTTTTGGTAAACGGTCTGCCGTGTATAGCGTGTAGTTTGAATTAAAACAAACACAACTGGATGCGAACTAAATTTTCACTTTCTGATCAACTTACTCACCCGCACAAGGCAGAACAAAATTTCGGTGACCGGCCGATCGTTTTGCTTTCCGCACAAAGCAAAACTAAATCTCGACGACCGGCCGATCGCTCTGCTTACTGGAGAAACACGATTGGACAAGAAACAAATTTACACTTTCTGATTAGTTAACTCACCCGCACAATGCAGAACAAAATTCCGGTGACCGGCCGATCGTTTTGCTTTCCGCACAAAGCAAAACTAAATTTCGACGACCGACCGATCGTTCTGCTTACTGGAGAATCACGAGTGGACAAGAAACAAATTTACACTTTCGCGGATTAATCATCAATTATATAGGGGAACAGACGGCCTCGGCAGGTTCCGCTCTACCATTGGCAGGGGGGCCTTTGACGACCGAATTTTATGAAATTTGGCCACAATATTCTTTGATATGCAAAGAATGTTCAGGCCAAATTTGAGCAAAATCAGTCATAAAAAACCCCCCTGCCAACAATAGAACAAAACCTGCCAAAGCCGTCATTCCCCCTACAAAAATAATGTGAAGATCGCCTTGTAAAAGTAGGAGTTCCATGGAATGCTGAAATACTCAAATGTTTTAGTCATGTAGGGTCAAATAAAAATATGCTTTATACTAGAGTTTATTTATTTTTGTATTTGTTGGATCACGGATCTTCTTCATCCAACCTACGTTTTAATATAATATAATATGATAAAAAATAATAATTTGCATATGATATAATACAAGATTTTATAAGATGCACTAAATCCTCAAAGAAATGGCAAATTCATTACAACTTTGAAGTAAAGTATCCATCTACACGGATGTTGCCAACGTCTTCCGAATGCAGCTTTAATACACCCCCAATTGATATATACATTTTCAGTTGCCAGTATAAACGATGTAATTATGAACAATATAAATAAATTGCATCTATTTGTATTGTATAAAAGAAAAAATCAAATTACCGCCGAAACTATTATTTCCTTAGATCAAGATCGGATGCTGTCAATTAAATAACAAAAGGGTTTAAAAATAAATAATAATATAATATAAATCCCCTGTCATAAGACGAGTTTAAACAATCCCATTGAATTCCACCACTTAATTGTATCCTGACAGATACGTATTTCGACCTCAACAGTAAGGCCGTCTTCAGTGTCTCGTACTTGACTCGACTCGTCTTATGACAGGTGAAAACATTCCACTAAAAAGCTCAAAATAATTTTCTTATCAATAATATTAATATTATATATGAATATTCAAAATAATAATAAAAATATGAAGAATAAGCATGGCTTCTATTTTCTGTTTCGTAAGGACATTCAATCTTGCGGTGTCCTTCTATTGAAAGAGTTATTGATTTAGGATAATATTTATTTTCGTTCTAGTCCGTGCATTCGTTTAATTAATATAATGAATTGAATGAACATAATTATTATGTGTATTAAATGAATATAATTAGTTGATTGAAAATTAATGTGTATATGTATTGAAAATATAGGACATAATGATGATAAATATAGATACAAGATTAAATCAACATGTGAAACAAATTAAAATAATGAATGAATAGAAAATATTTTTTGTCGTATCTAAATGATGCCACAACCGCGAAGTCTCATGGCACCCCTTTGTTTTAGGAATTCAAATTCTACGACAGAGCTTGAAATGAAACTACATATATGGAATCCTTCTTTAGTTCCAAAGATTATAAAATTTACCCCTAATTCCTAGCGTTAAAAACAACAAGATAAAATATAAAATAGGGAACAAATCAGCAAATTAAAAAAAAATGTTAATGTCATGCGCATAATCATTAATAAAATTCCATTTTTCCATAATCGGTTCACATAAATACCTGATTCACATAGATACACTGCCACATATATACACACTAGATACACTAGAATCGCATATCTGTCCCATATGAATAGGAAACCCAGCAAAGATGGGACAGATATGCGATCCACGGCAATACAACACATGTGGACTCCACGTACACCCCTCTCAATCAAACTTTTATTCAAACCAATCGTAATCCGATGTCTAATACTCAATTATATTAAAGGATTTTCTGTTTATGTTAACAAATAAGCATTGAAATCAAATCTTGTCAATCCTTTAAAATATAAAGATATTAAATAAGGGTGGATCTCACCGGAGTTTCCATGAATCTTCAACAGCATGAGCACAATCGTCACAATCGCGAACCGGGCACAAAATGGCGAACTTGTTTTACGTTTTTCACTATTCACCGTAAATTTTTCATATTATCATATGTAAACAATGTTTATTCACTCTTTTCTTAAAACCTTAATCATTACACTTCTACTCAGATTTTTTTACATTTTTTCTCATTTGGCTTGACAGGTCATTTGGCGAAAAATGTCATTTGGCCGAATAGGTCATGTTAATTATAAAACTTTTTCACTGGCCAGACTTAAACCCACAGATTACTCGCGGAATAGCGCTTTTCGGAATTAGTCTTGAAAACATTCTCTCAACGAAATGCAGCGAAATTCGGAAAAATTTCGAAATATATTTAATACATTACTTCTCGGTCATCACCAATTGGTCATTTAAATGGATCGCAGAAGTAGCCAATTTTTAAATTCGTTGTAGCTTTTTAGCAAAAGCAAAGCCAAATTGGTACCACCACTAGGATTTTTCAGGAAATTTATAAAAATGGAAAAACTTTCAAATAAGACAAATAAGACAAATAAGACAAATCAGGCTGTTTCGTCCAGGGTGGGACGACCCTACGTTGTGATTTCTTTTCCTCAGACTCCAGAAGACGAATAAGAACAACTGCTCCAGTATCTTAAAACCAATTCCTCCGAGTAGGCGCGCTGCCTCTCGGAGGTAATAAATCAATAGTTGAACAGTAACCAGTAGTTTGCCTTTATCGTCACCCGAAGAACCAACACAACGTAGGGTCGTTCCACCCTGGACGAAACAAACACACTTCGAAAAAGTCATGTACACAAAATATTTTTTTACACGGTTGGTATTCTTTGATTTGAACCTGATTTTTCACAGCTTTTTAAATACCACCTGAATTTTCTTTGTTTTTTTGTGATTTTTTCATGGGGTTAACTCATAGTTTCATCAACGCGGAAGGTCGTAATCAACTAAAACACACCCGTGTAAAAAAAGAACCGGGTGTAATTTTAGATGCATTCGAGACCGACACCCAGGAGCATCATTATTAATGTGAAATTGTGTCATGATAAATGTGAAACTAGGTTCACTTTTAAATTTACACGGCTGTATTATTGAAACAAAAATGATAAAGTACCAGACGGGAATCGAACATTGGTTCGCTGCGTAAGCGCCACTCACTCTACCACCCCGCTATCACCGCTTTATAATGAAACACAGTTGGTCTGCCATTGCATCAACTCGTCGGTTGTGTGTTTGGTGCGTGTGTTGTCATTTCATACGTTCATCGCTACGGTTGCTTTGGGTTCGATGGATGTAAATTTCAGTTTGTTTTTCATTTAAACTGTGGCCACATAACATAAGTGGATCTTCGAACAAAACTCCAATCCAAAAGTTGACCCCCTTTTGATGAGCCAAAACTGTTAAAATTAGGAACGGGAACATCGTTCTGTCATTTTCAAGTGTAAACAAATATCATATGATCAGAAAATTATAACACTTTTTTCCAAGACTACAAAGAGCAAGATCTGTAGCCAAAGTATAATGATATTTATTTTTCTATCATCAATTTTTTACATTGTTTTTAAAAATTATGGATTGCATCCAAAAGAAGGTCTCTCCTATGCTGTTACTAAACAATTTATATTTGATGAAATCTAATTTGATTTATTTGTAGGGTAAACTTCTATTTTCAGGCGATTTTTGATGAAATGTTCGTCTTTTACCCATTTTAACTTATTTATCATACGAAAATAAAATTCCTCTAAAATTGATATAATATTTTCGAGTCAGCATGGTAAAAATCTAGATTTTATTCAACATGTGTAGAAAAGTATATTCCTTAGAACTGTTCTACATTAGGAACGAATCTTTATATACGCAGTCTTCGGTTTTTTCGAAAGGATGACGAGGGATACACCAATGTTTGTCTAAGATGCGCAACAATCACAAAATAGATAGATTAGAAGCAACATTATAAATTATCAATCGTACGAAAGAAAACTCGCTTATCATAATGCAGGAGAGCATCGCACCAGTGAGGTGTTTCCAATTTGGATATCATCTTCTATATAATAAAAATGAAATGGTCTGTGTTCGTATCCGCATAACTCGAAAACGGCTGGATGGATTTCATTAATTCCTTCAGCAGTTACATTCGTTATAGTTTCCGACGGGTGTATATGATATTTCCTCAGTCTAAAATCATTAGTAAAGTTGAGTAAATCATGAAATACTAAAATAAAGATTGGTATGGGAATCTCGCATAGGCAGTTCTCAACTTTCATTTTCGCCTACTATGCAGGATAACGTCTGCCGGGTCAACTAGTATTAAATGAAAATGTGATGATTCAACATTGAAATCAAGATAATCTTTATCATATTAATGTCATCTCTATTTATGGCATTCTTTTCATTATTAAAACATTGCTTTTATGTGGATAGTATTCCGAATACTCTCTACCATAATGTGACCATGATGCATTTTTCAACTTCGTTTTACAAATTTATTACAATTTATACAGCCTTACAAATATTTTTCCATTTTTTGGCCAAAATTTATGCGAAATGCACTTTTGGAGGATCCATTTTCAAGCCAGTGACGCAATCCAGATAGGCGTCCCGCGTGTCGCAGGATGCTTGCTGATCACATTACTCTACCAAAAGTAGAGCAATTTCAACGACATGTAAAAAGGAAACAGAAAACACCAAAACTGTGCATTGAACATTTAACTTATGGTAAATCCAGGTGAGGCATCACCTTTATAATAATCGATATTTCTTCAAAATAAACCGATAAATGAAACTCTATTTGTTGTTATTGATAATTCAAGGAAACATAGTGTAGAAGACTTTTGAAAGACAAAAGTCGGTTACATACATGTTACAAAAAAAAGTCAAATTCGGGTGCGATGCCACACCACTGGGAGAGACGCCACACATGGGAAATGTTTGAGAAATGCGGTTAATAAATATGCTCATGGCAATGAATGACCATTTGATATGCTTTTCGAATGAAAACATAACATTTCAACCAAATAAATTCATGGTTTACTGGTTAAGAGCCCATGCGGCGTACGAATGGATTTTGTTCGAATTTGTCGATTCAATATCAATACAATATTAAATCAATTACATAACTTAAACTCCTTTCTTTCCTACTTTAATATTGTTTACTCCAATCTCCAATGAATTATAAAAAAACAATTTCAGTTCCTAAACACCAAAGTCCACTAGGAAAAATTGTTTGTATAATTCCAACGCGAATCATATTCAGATATACAATATAAGTCGCGTGACCCCTTGTTAGATCAAATGCTGTTATACTATCTTCTGATGTTTCGATGTTCCGTATAACAAATAAAAAGTGTTATAAGGGTACAACTTTTGCTACCCGAGTTACACATATGTTATGTGGAGTACGGACCGGAACCATCGGCGAAGACTACTGCGACGAAAAAGGACTAGCGATTGTAAACTCGGTTCGTGGAACTGCAAATCTCTCAACTTCATCGGGAGCACACGCATACTCGCCGATGTGCTCAAGGACCGTGGCATCGTAGGCATCGTAGCGCTGCAGGAGGTTTGTTGGAACAGAGCATTAGTGATTAATCATAGATTTAATCATGATTAATGAATAATGGGCTATTTAATCATTATTCAATAATCATAATCATACAAAAAATAGGATTTAATCATTAATCACTAATCGTTAATCATGGAATTTTACATTTAATCATTAATCACTAATCATATTCATAATTGTTTTGAGTTTATTCATTAATCATCAATTTTTATCATCGCATACATCGCTTTTATTCATTAATCTTTAATCATAATCATATAATATTAATACCTTTCAATAACCCTATTTGGTAAAAATGTTACTTGATAATTGATCAATATGCAAATCATTCAATTCGATTATTCATAATCATTAATTATTGATCATATCGTTCGTTAATCATTTATCATACACATATTGTGTCAACATTTAATCGCGATCGGTAATCGTTAATCATACTCCAAACCTTTTATTCATTAATCATAATCGTTAATCATTGGTAAAAATTAATTTAATCGTTAATCATAATCATTAATCATTGTCAAAAATGATTAAATCATTAATCATAATCTTTAATCATAGAGTTGAATGATTTAATCATAACAAATTTAATCATTCATTCAAAGCTTTATTCATTAACGCTCTGGTTGGAAGGGATCAATGGTGCGAACGTTTAGAGGTAATCATACCATCTACCAGAGCTGCGGCAGCACACACGAGCTGGGAACAGCTTTCATAGTGATGGGCGATTTGCAAATGCGCGTGATCGGGTGGTGGCCGACCAATGAGAGAATGTGCAGGTTGTGGATCAAAGGCCGGTTCTTCAACTTCAGCATAATAAACGTCCATAGCCCACACTCCGGAAGCACTGATGATGATGAGGACGGATTCTACGCGTAGCATGAACGTGAGTACGACAGCTGCCCAACTCACGACGTCAAAATCATCATAGAAGATTTGAATGCTCAGATTGGCCGAGAGGAGGAGTTTAGACCGACTATTAGAAAGTTCAGAGCTCACCGGCTGACGAACGAAAAAGGCCTACAATTAATTGATTTCACCGCGTACAATAATATGGCCATTCGCAGCACCTACTTCTAACACAACCTTCCGTATCGGTACACCTGGATATCACCACTGCAGACAGAATCACAAATCGACCACGTTCTGATTGATGGACGGCACTTCTCCGACATTATCGACGTCAGGACATATCGTGGCGCTAACATCGACTCTGACCACTATCTGGTGATGGTTAAACTGCGCCCAAAACTATCCGTCATCAACAATGTTCGGTACCAACGACCGCCGCGGTACGACCTAGAGCGACTGAAGCAACCTGATGTCGCCACTGCATACGCGCAGCATCTCGAGGCAGCGTTGCCGGAAGAGGGTGAGCTCGATGGGGCCCCTCTTGAGGAATACAGTCAAAGCAGCCATTAACGACGCAGCGGAGAACAACGTCGGGTATATGGGTCGAAGTCGACGGAACGATTGGTTCGACGAAGAGTGCAGACAGATTCTGGAGGAGAAGGACGCAGCACGGGCGGTCTCGCTGCAGCAAGGTACCCGGCAGAACGTGGAACATTATAGACGGAAGCGGAGACAGCAGACCCGCCTTTTTCAGGAGAAGAAACGCCGCCTGGAAGAAGCGGAGTGCGAGGAGATGGAACAGCTGTGCCGTTCTCAAGATACACGCAAATTCTATCAGAAGCTCAACGCATCCCGCAAAGGCTTCGTGCCGCGAGCCGAAATGTGCCGGGATAAGGATGGAGCATCTTGACGGACGAACGTGTGGTGATCGAAAGGTGGAAGCAGCACTACGAGGAACATCTGAATGGCGCTGAGAGTACAGCCAGTGAAAGTCAAGGCAGCGGAGGAGATGACTACGTCAGTTCAGCGGACGATGGAAGCCAACCAGCCCCCACCTTGAGGGAAGTTAAGGATGCCATTCAACAGCTAAAGACCAACAAAGCCGCTGGTAAGGATGGTATCGGAGCTGAGCTCATCAAGATGGGCCCGGAAAAGCTGGCCACTTGCCTGCACAAACTGATAGTCAGAATCTGGGAAACCGAACAGCTACCGGAGGAGTGGAAGGAAGGGGTTATATGCCCCATCTACAAGAAAGGCGACAAACTGGAGTGTGAGAACTTTCAAGCGATCACCATCCTTAATGCCGCCTACAAAGTGATATCCCAGATCATCTTCCGTCGTCTGTCACCATTAGTGAATGCGTTCGTGGGAAGTTATCAAGCCGGCTTCGTTGACGGCCTCTCGACAACGGACCAGATCTTTACTGTACGGCAAATCCTTCAAAAATGCCGTGAATACCAGGTCCCAACGCACCATCTGTTCGTTGATTTCAAGGCGTTATACGACAGTATAGACCGCGTAGAGCTATGGAAAATTATGGACGCGAACAGCTTCCCTGGGAAGCTTACCAGACTGATCAAAGCAACGGTGGATGGTGTGCAAAACTGTGTGAAGATTTCGGGCGAACACTCCAGTTCGTTCGAATCGCGCCGGGGACTAAGACAAGGTGATGGACTTTCGTGCCTGTTGTTCAACATTGCGCCAGAAGGTGTCATGCGGAGAGCCGGGTGTAACAGCCGGGGTACGATTTTCAACAGATCCAGTCAATTTATTTGCTTCGCGGATGACATGGACATTGTCGGCCGAACATTTGCAAAGGTGGCAGAACTGTACACCCGCCTGAAACGTGATGCAACAAAAGTTAGACTGGTGGTGAATGCGTCAAAGACAAAGTACATGCTTGTGGGCGGAACCGAGCGCGACAGGGCCCGCCTGGGAAGCAGTGTTACGATAGACGGGGATACCTTCGAGGTGGTCGAGGAATTCGTCTACCTCGGATCCTTGCTAACGGCTGATAACAACGTTAGTCGTGAAATACGAAGGCGCATCATCTGTGGAAGTCGGGCCTACTACGGGCTCCAGAAGAAACTGCGGTCGAAAAAGATTCGCCACCGCACCAAATGTGTCATGTACAAGACGTTAATAAGACCGGTAGTCCTCAACGGACATGAAACATGGACAATGCTCGAGGAGGACTTGCAAGCACTCGGAGTATTCGAGAGACGGGTGCTTAGGACCATCTTCGGCGGTGTGCAAGAAGACGGTGTGTGGCGGCGAAGAATGAACCATGAGCTCGCCCAACTCTACGGCGAACTCAGTATCCAGAAGGTAGCTAAAGCCGGAAGGGTACGATGGGCAGGACATGTTGCAAGAATGCCGGACAGCAACCCTGCAAAGATGGTGTTCGCTTCCGATCCGGCAGGTACGAGACGGCGTGGAGCGCAGCGAGCGAGATGGGCAGACCAGGTGCAGAACGACTTGGCGAGCGTGGGGCGTATCCGAGGATGGAGAGATGCGGCCTCGAACCATGCATTGTGGCGTCAAATTGTTGATTCAGTGTTATCTGTTTAGATGTTAACTAAATAAATGAAATGAATTCTAAGCCAGGTTACCATTTTTGCATTCGTATATCATGAGGCTAGCACGATGATACTTTTATGCCCAGGGAAGTCGAGACAATTTCCATCCGAAAGTTGCCTAGACCGGCACCGGGAATCGAACCCAGCCACCCTCAGCATGGTCTTGCTTTGTAGCCGCGCGTCTTACCCTTAAAGGGCTACATGTTTATATAAAAAACATAATTGTAAATAATGTGTGAAAAAGGGTATTAGCAAATTAGTCCCATGACATCGAAATGACAATTCCCGTCACTGCGCCTAAGTGTAATTTTTTTACAGGAATTGTCAATTCCCATCCATAGATCGGCATCTCAACTGCTCCATTAGTCTCGGAAATTTCTTTTTTATGCCTGATTAACTAATATAACAGTCCCATTTCAAGTTGAATTTCAATTGTTCTACGATTCCTTCCTGGCTCCTCCGCTTCGCCACAGGACGACATAATCGAGAAGCCAAATCGGGCCGAACGTAGAGGTCTGTAATAGGTTGGAACCCGTCTCGCACACATAATTCTCCCCATTGGGAAAATAAATCGCTAATTTAAGCTAAAATATGTATATCGCACGGCAATTTATGACGTTGAAGATTTCAGTTCCTTCAGCGCGCCTCCTTCTCGGAGCTTGTCTGAGCGGGGACAATGCAATTGTATCGTCGTCGTCGTCGTCGACCGATGGAAATCACACGACGCGCGTTCCCATACTGGCGCGGCCCCATCGTCAGTCAGTGGTGCTGGTGGAATAGCCAAACTTTCATTCGTCCGCCGCTTGTTTTACGACCCTCTTCAATTGCTTAGCCCTACTGGTAGGGTGCGCTTTTTATGGCCTCACGCACCCCTTGCTCCGAATGGGAAGCGCGTAAGAGAACGACTCATCATCCCGCGGAAAGACGAATTTTGGGAAAGCTGACCACAGTAGTTCGGAACGGAAAGGCACGGTGCCACTTCTTGGAGGTCAATTCTCAAAAGTTCCGGCCTCGCAGCGGCACTGGAGCGGATTTACGACCGAACGCGCCATAAATCATCGCCTATAAATTATAATTTGTAACATGCAGAACAGTCATCTGTTATTGCGCGGTTCCAATATAAATACTGTTACAGAAACAAAAAACCGCTCGGTTTGACCGTTTGAATTTTTTCCCTAATGTACTGCGAATTCGAAAGCGAAACGGTTCAATCAGATAACGAAGCACAATTCCTTTTGTAATTCAAAGTTGTGCCTAATTAGTTTGGTCAACGCGAGTGAAGTTGACATAATTGAGAATGTTTGCGGTGAAATAAAAATAGTTGAATAAAACAAACCATGTCTTGTAGCACTTAAACTAATTTATAGATTCTGTACAGATAAAAATTTTGAGCATTAAGCTTTGCTCAACCATTTTTGGTCAAATTATTTTGGAATCAACCTTTTACATCTCAAATGTCAGTCAACCGTATCAAATATTACAAATTAGTAGATTTTGAATTTAGTAGATAATGAATAAAAAAAAGTCAACAGAAGTGGCATCCACGAAACTTGGACACTGTAAGTAGTACATAGTACATACTTATTTATTTCATATCCACCAACCGAGAGTTTTGAAATGCAACATTCTCAATTTTTCATCCGAATTAAGTCGTGAATTAATTTCATGTATTCCATAATCCATCTGTTTTTTAGTCAAAGGATTAATGATATCTTAATGTAACCATCGTTTACAGATCAGTGAGTTTTGGTTCCTTCTATAAATTAATTCCGCTTTGTTTGCATACCGTTCCAAGCTGCACTTAAGTGACTCTCCAGCTCACGCTTTACATCCAAAGTATGACAAGTCGCCGTTATCAACGGACACATTCCACGAAGTCTTCCAACGTTAAGCCCTGAACCGCCAGTGCTGAGAGCGTATCAACGAATTTACTACCGCTGGTCACGATTCTTCGATTTGTTAGCGATGATGTCGTCGTTGTTCTGGAAAGAGTGAAAGTTTGCACCTCGAAGGTGACATAAATTATTTCTCCGGACTTCCTGTTTCCACCAGCACACGCCGCGCCCGGTCGTCGTTTCACGGCGGACGTGAAAATGGGACATTTGTTTCCCATTTGTTTGACCACCGCGTCGCACCGCCACCACCATCGCCGATACCGGAAGCAGCAACAACAACCATAACCGCATGTATCATAATCCGGCCTCGTAAAATTAGAATTAAGTCGTTAAGAAGTGCAATCAATTTCACTCTATCCGAAAATAATTGCCCAACGAGTAGCGATGGTGGTTTATCGTGCAAGTCCTTCGTTAGTGATTGATGAAGTTGTACCAAGTTGGAACTTTGTTTCTGCTTTTTGCAACAGCACAAATGCCTTGATTTATTCGGCTCAGCGATTCGAAAGCCCTGCCATGAATATGTGCTCGGGATAATAATTTTATATAATTTACTCCACACATCTTTGCAGTTTCTTCGTTATTTTTTTTGTTCTTTCAACAAATATTCAATTTCCTTCACAGCAGAGGTTCTCAATCAAGCAATTTGGAAATTATTTGCTATCCCATTGATTGATAAAACATATTTTTGTAAAATTCGTACTAAGAAACAAACATTTCAAACCTCTACACAATTCAGAAACAATTGAAAATTTTCCTATTTTTAAAACCGCTTCTAACCTAATTTTTCGTTCTCTTCATCTTCTCCCCACAGATGGCGAACCGATCAAACTTCCGGAAAATTTAGAAAGTTTACCACGGGCTGACCATTTCCCAACCCAGCGACACCGGTGGAATACTAATGAGGTGAGTAAATGCGCCTTCCCCGTACAAATACTGTCTTGATCCTTCTTGGCCGGGCAGTCAGTGCCATGTGAGGATATATACCGGGACGTGCGGAACGACATGGCAGCAGACAACGCAACGGCGGTCGGTGGGTGGATAACAATCCTCGGTCGAGTCCGGGAAGGGGGAGCTCTAACAAGAGAAAAGTACCGACCGACTGCCTGCTTGACTGAAACAATCTGGCCGCCGGCGGCAACGACGACGAAGACGTTGCATTGCTGGTCGGAGAAATTCCATTGTTTTTCGTTATTTTTTTGGCGAGGAAGTTCCCCAAAAGCTTTGTAAAAGATCAAGAGTCAAGAGTTTAATATTGGGTGGAATTGTTTTATATTTTATTGAATTACAGAGCAACCGGGGCAGTAAGGAGACGATGGTTGGTTCAACGAAGTCTTATTATTCGCGTGTTGTTTTGGCTTTCTGTTTTTTTTCCTTCATTGGGTTGATAGTTTTCGTGGGGTTCACTTGAACGATACAAATTGAACGTTTTCAACCATTATTTGGTGTTAGTAAATTTTTCGATTAGTATGATTGAGGGAGGTGTATTCTTTTTCTTGGGAAAGGATCTGTTTTTTTTTTCTTGGAAAAACTGTGTTTAAATAAGGCTTTTTAAATTAAAAGTTGAGATACGAGGCTTCGAAGTAGTCCTACATCATTGAGTATTTTTAGCAGGCGTCTGATATTTTTTGTGAGTTTCGAATTGTTTTAGTTTTATAATGGTTTTATTATAACCAAGGCCGATGTCACAAGATATACTTTTGCGAAGAAAACGCCGTGCATCATGGACTTATTTTTAGCATTCTAATTATTGGCATGCTTCTAAGGAATTAAGTTTTTATTTACAACATTTTTTTTAGATTTATTAGGGGAAAATTTTGGCATCATAAACCTTACACCAAACTGTAAGTTAAAAATAATTATTAATTACCCTAAAACACAGGTACAGCTTAACTGGTAAACATTTGTATGCTCTTTCATCATTCGTTTGTTCCCATTATTCAACAGTATTCCAAATAGTTTTTAAAGCTTCTGCTAACACGTGAATCGATTTTCCGTTCACACAACTTTTCCTCGGCGACCGATAACCTTGCCCCTCTGCACACAAGTCACATACATCCTCATAATCCAATTCTCCGAAACCAAAACAAACTCCTAACCGTCGGAGAGGAAACCATCAATATTTAGAACTTGTTTATCTATTTCGAATCCTGTTTGGCACTCGACTTGGATCGCCCATCCCGCAATAAAAACACTTGGCCGTACAACGATTGTTTGGCACACAATTCTAAATCCTTCCCCTACCCAGAGCGACAGGATCAGCGTGAGACCTCGCCGCCGCATCGTCACTCAGTTGCTTTGCTGCCGAAACTGCAACGGGCGGCGGTTTGTCGTCTTTTGTGCGACCAACAACCAGTCGACGATAGAAAGTGGACTTTCTTTATATTGTTGCACTTCCGACTTACATATCGTATAGCTTCTCTTTTTTTTGCTTCCTTGGGCCTTTTGTCGAAGACGACGCTCCCCAGTTTGAGCTGTTTATGGGCGGCGTTGGACCATGAGTTCTGTAACTTTACGAGCGGCTTTTTCTGTCCCACTGTTGCCTTCATACTTGACGGTAGGGAAGGGGGCAAATTTTGCATTCGATTGCATTTTTAACCCACGGTCGAGGCGGGGGTCGATCGTTTTCCATGGGAAAAGATTTAGGGTCGTAGGATTTTGATTAAGTTCCAAATGTGGAGGAATTTTTACGAGCATCGGATGGAAGATATGTAAGTCGTTTCATAGTCGATACTTTTTCCCTCGTTCGACCCAACAACGTCGAACGGAAGGCCTTGAACGAGGTTCAAATTATCACTAAATTAGCGCATGAAATATAAAATTTTATTGCCAAACCCAACTTTCGTTTGCCGACGTGCTATCATCCGTAGCCGCGAATGCACAAAGGTGCAAAATAGAGTGTGAAGCTCATTTGGGACTATTCTCACTCCATTACTAGCAGTGTTTGGTGCGAGCAAATAACCCGCACAGGAAGTGGGCAGCTTGTTTGCGAGGGAAAAATGTAAATCGTGCCTCGGAGCAAATACTTAATGACGAGATTACTTCGGAGAGAAAAAGTTTTCTAAAATTATTTAACACGAATTCAGTCCAATTATAATATGAAAATATAAATAAATCATAATGTTGAATAATTTCCTATGAATTGAGAGTTTCAGAAATGTTCATCCTGTTTCCTACGAAACAAACAATGAACTACATCCAATTGGTACAGTACAAAGAGGGATGTTACAACCGCACATCCGGTTCGTGCTTGCCACCTAAAATGACCTTCTCTCTTCCTTGACTCCCCCACATTTGCCACTTTCACAATAACGAGCCGTCCCCGGGGCCCGCGTGCCACCGATTCCGATAGACCGACCGACCGACCGTCGTCGTATACAGGGAAGGTAATCCTTTTCCCGATTTTATTATTGCTCGCGTACACACATTTTCCACTTGAGAGCCCACGTAACGAGCCACCACCAACCAACGAGCATCAGCGCACTTGCCTTACCCCGCATACACAAACAACACACCCCTTCGCACATGCAACAGCAGCAGTGGCATCGAATAGGGGGTTCTGGTGCAGTATGCATAATATGTGCATTTCGTTATTTTATATGAAAATAGTTTGAAAAGATGACCACTTTCAGGCTAAATTTTACTTCAAGATTTTAAGATGGTACTCCTAGCAAGTTGACTTTGGAAATCTAAGAACCGCGTTTGTTCGGCTGCGTTGCATCGTGGACCGTTCTCCCCTTCGCAACAAGAGTGCACGTTATCCGTACAGCTGTACTAGGCCCGGTACTAGAAGCGAAGATTGTACCCCGTAGGCCATTTACTTGACTCGCGCTCAAACGAGCATCCTTCGTCCGGACCGCATTCGCAAGCCAATATAATGGCATTTGAGCGTAAAAACCATTGAACGGGTTAAGCGATGTTCGGTGCTGATTGGGCAGTCAGTGGTGGGTGGTTGCAATTTTGGCATTTTGCGTTTATTATTGCCTTCGGAGTTTCGCTTCTTTTCCACCGATGTAGAATTGTTTCTCACAAGTGCGCTCAGAATTTAAATCGAATGGTAAGGATGATGGAACTAGCAGAATAAAGATTTGCTTTTTGAATTTGTCTTCGAAAATATTTTCAAATTTTTAAAATTGACCACCGACTCATGCGCTTGTGTTTACTTTTCTGTTCACTTGGTCATAGTAGGAAGAAAACATTCAATAGGTTAATATGCTGTACCAAACCATCATTCTGTCAGTACGGTTTTCTTTAATTTGATTGACGGACTGATTATGCCATCGATTTAATGTCGAATGACTTATTAAGGTAGCTCGCCGTCTAGATGAAGGATGAGTAGGGGGATGTTCGTTTATGGGCACCCTTTTGTTCCATAAGTTAGCAATATTCCGACGTTGCCCGGTTCAGAACATTTGCTTTTCGAATGCAATTTTTTACTTCAGAACGGTTTATGTACAATCCTTCTAAATTTATTCACAAGTCATCGCCTTTTCGCATTTTCGTTGTGTTCAAATTATCCCAGGGAAAACATCTGTCTTTCTTCAAATATAAAAACACAGCAGAGTCCAAGACGAATCGATTGGCGAGAAAATGTTGCAAATCGTTCGTGAATTATATTTCCTTGAAGGAAATTCAAACTTATATTTATTTATATACTTAGATAGATTTGCTAATTTGACATTTTTGGACATTTCTTGGGACATTTCAATTTTGTGGTTCGGTTGTGGGCATCCTTAGAAACCAGGCAGAAGATGGAGACAAATAAATGAAAACCTACATATTTAAAGGAAAAGAGAGCCACAAAAAACAGATTAATACACAGCTAGCAAATGGTGATGCATTGGACATTGTGTGGACATGCCTTAAAAAAAAACAAACAAAAAATCTCATTATTCCAATCAATTATATCTAACTAATTCTTAAAAACTGAATAAAAATGTTGTTAACCTTCTGTCTGTGCTCAAAAAAAACTTATTCTTACTCTTTGGACATATTGGCCCCAAATTGAAATCGTTATAACTTTTTTATTGTTTGGCCAATTTCGGCTTTTTTTAGCTGTTTCGATCATCTTGCAGGACGTAACCGTAAGATCGACCATAGGCGGGCGGGCACCTCGCCGGGAGGAGTTTTCGTGAAAAAGGGTAAAAAACAGTGTTTTATGCTTATTTTGCTTATATCTGAAAATTGTTCCCATTTTGGCCTGCAATTTTTAAAAAAAGGTTATGTAGGAAGACGTGTGCTTTGATATGGAACATTGATATGTTTAGAACTTGGCCGCTAAGTGGTGGAGATCAAGATATTCCTATATATGACATTTGCTACTTTGTAAATATTCCTTTTGCACAAATTTGAAGTACACTGTAGTGCTTATTTTCAAGATTTTTAATACGCACCTAGGGGACAATTTTCGGTGAGTTTTACCAAATTACCAAATATCAGGAGAATCGGTTAAAAATTTAAAAAAAAAATGGCAGCTCTTCAAAGTGGGCTGGGGTCATATTGACACCAGAGAACAGACAAAAGGTTAAATAAAATAAAGTGCTAACTACAGCGATTTTGAATGATTTGACAATAAAGGTGGAGGGGGTTCGTTTGACCGAAACTCATTCGACCGTAGCCATTTGGCCGAAAGCCACTAAACCGAATAAACCGTTAGATCGAAAAATATCTGGTCGAAAGCAATTTGGCCGAACAGAGCACTTCGCCGAACAATTCATGCAGCTGAATAGGTCTTTTTCTTCTTACATCCCCCACAGGGACATTGCCAGCTCTCAGCTCTCATTTCTGCATTCGTATATCATTCGTATTCGTATTCCTATAATACGATGATACTTTTATGCTCAGGGAAGTCGTGATAATTTCCAAATCGAATATTGCCTAGACCGGCACCGAGAATCGAACCCAGTCACCCTCAGCATAGTCTTACTTATCTTACCGCACACGCATAGGCCACTTTTCACAGTGAGAAGTGATAATTGAGAAATGAGCAGTGATTAGTGAGATATCTCACTTCTCATTCCTTTTTTTCTTACTTCTCACTTCTCATTGTGAAAAGTGAGTCGACTCAGATAAGTGTGGAATGTTAAGTGAGACGTCTCATTTCTCATTTCGCGCTACTCCATTCACATTTCTCAATTTTTACAGTACAATATGAGGAATGAGTAAGATAACATGAGAAGTGATACATCTCACTTCTCACATCTCATTTCTCACTTCTCACTGTGAAAAGTGAGAAGTGCAAAGAAAGTAGGAAGATCTCTCACTATTTTTCGTATTTCTGACTTTTCACAGTGAGAAGTGAGAAATTAGGAGTGAGGTGTCTCACTTCTCACTTCTAATTTCTCACTTATTACTTCTAATTGTGAAAAGTGGGAAGAGCGAAGAAAGAAAAAAGAAGCCTCTCTTTACTCCATTATTCATAACTTCTCATTTCTCACTTTTCACTTCAAACCTTCCCATCATACGATCTGCTGAGCAAAGATACTGACGTTATAATAGGATAATGATCTTTGTTATCTATCCGCTCAGTAAACAAAGTGCAATGTTCGCCGCGGAGAAATATTTTTTCATAGCTTTTGTTGTAGCAACATTTTCGCAGCGTGAACAAATCCTGAGCTGCGCTGGCTATGAGGATCATCATCAATTGCTCAAATGATAATATCTTTCCAAAGTGCTCTTTGATAAGCGATAATATCTCCTGTGTTCAGATGATATTACCTGGGGAGAAGTGAGAACTTAGACCTCAAATGACCTATTCGGCCAAATGTCATAATCGGCCAAATGACCTATTCGATCAAATTACCTACTCGACCGAATAATCCATTCGGCCAAATGACCTATTTGGCTGTATGACCCTTTCAGCTAAATGACTTTTGGCCTAATGGTCTGCCAATATGTATATTCGGTCATACAACTTTCGGTCTAGTGGCGTTCGGCCAACTGGCATTCAGTTTTCGACCAAACGGTCCTTCTTCATTTTGGCCATAACTTTCGAGCCCATAGTTCGATCTGGTCTATTTTTAACAGGAAACAATGGGACATATTCCGTCGAATGCAACATGTTGTCAGCAAATCGGTTGAGGAAAAGTGCTTTAAAAGTGAACCAATCTTCTTTCGCGTTTTAAATCTAAAAAGTTCTATATTTGGCCATAATTTCTGGTCCGATCCGACCAGTTTTCAATAGGAAACAATGGGACAGGATTTTGTGTCGGTTGAAACGGCGTCGAATATTGCGAACAAATCGGATAAGGGTACGTGCCATAAAAGTGAGCTAGACTTTTTTGTGCACACTTTCAAACGGACATCACCTCAGTTCATCGAGCTTAGCCGGTTGGTATATAACACTGTGAGTCTCCGGGCCATCTGTAAAAAAGTTTATTTCGGAGCGATCGTGTAGCCTTTACGTATACTTGATATACAAGATAGGAAAAAACAAAGCAATGAAAATTATTTTGACTTGTTTATTATATTTGTATTTCATTTCAGTATTCACAGCCCGACGAAGAAAATAGTGGTGAAGGAACATTTGGCCGAAACTTATTCAGGCGAGACCCATTTGGTCAAAAGTTTTCTTTCTTTGTAAAATACGCCATTTGGCGTACCATCGAACCCATCTGACCGAAAGTTATTTGGTCGTAAATGGACATACGGATGAAAATGTCTTTCGGCCGAACTGGTCACTTGGCTGAAAATATTGTTTGGATGGTCAATTGGGTGAATAGGTCATTTGGTCGAAAATGCTTGAAATTCAAAAGTTCAAAAAATATTTGAACGATAATTCCATTTGGCCGAATGTCGTTTTAACAAAAATTACGTTTTACCTAAAAAGTCGTTTGGCCGAAAACGCCGTTTGGCTGAAATTTTAGTTGATTGATAAACTCGTTTGGCAGAAAGAACCATTTGGACGGAAATGTCATTTCACATACGATTCCATAGGTCGAAAACGTCGTTTAGCCAAACAGGACATTTGACCGAAAATGTCAGAAAAATATATTAAGCTCTTTTAGTGGAATGTATTCAACCGTCTAAGACGAATTAAGTACTCTCCATTTAATTCCACCAATTATTTTCGATATCTTTGCAGATACGTATTTCGACCACACAGTTGTGGTCGAAATACGTATCTGCAAAGATATCGAAAATAATTGGTGGAATTAAATGGAGAGTACTTAATTCGTCTTAGACGGTCGAAAATGTCAGTCGGCTGAACAGATCAATCGACCGTAAATATCGTTTTTCTGAACGGGTCGTATAGCCCAAAATGTCGGCCAAGTGGAATTCGGCCAGATGACATAGCATAGAGGTTTGCTTTAGTCCGAAAACCATCGGCGGCGACATTTGTCATAATTTTGTGTTTCAGGGTGAGTAGACGTGGCGATTTTTTTATCGCGTTCGTTCCATAAAGATTTTTTTTTTCATTTTTTTGAAATATTTTTACAACATTAACAGGAGATCTTTTGAATTTCTCTTTAACCGTTGGTTACGAGTTATACTTGCAGCTCCTCCACAAGCACATTTTTAAAATGATGTTTGCTAAAAATAGGTTGAGCGGTCAGTTTGTATGCACAAAAAATGATAAAGGAATGCAATTTATGAATCAATAACCGCATTTCACAGGTGGGATTTTTTTTTCTAAAAAGCGCGGAAAGGTGATTCTATCACTCTTTTAGATCGTGATCTCTTAACAGAGTAGAAGTTCTCCCGAGTTAAGTTATAGTTATGTAAAAATAGAATTGAAAAGCCTTTTGTGTGGTGAAATTGTTAAAATCAAGTTTATTCTCTATAACTAATGAGATGTGCGTATTACTACTGCGTGAAGTTAAATGATATGGAAATGCTAATATCGTCTTCCAAGCTTAGCCGTACATGGTCATGGTATAATTAGAGACGAAAGTGCAGATTTGATAGTTCCGTTAGAAAGGTCAGAAAGGGGAAAAGTCATTCGGCGAAAAGCCCTTTAGTCGAATAACATGTCCAGCCGAAAGTCATCTATTCGAATTCCATTTGGCCAAATTGAAAAGTTTAATAAGTAGAAAACGGTTTGACCGACAACGTCACTAAGCAATTTTTGACATACAGTTGAAAGAGACATGCGGCTGAACTGGTAATTTATCCGAAAAAGCCGTTTGGTCTAACACGTTGTTCCGCTGAAATGATTTACTTACTTTTTAAGTAATGATTGCCTGGCCAAATGTCATTTCCGGACAAATGGCCCTTTCTGCCAAGCGAACATTTCAGCCAAATGAGGGGCGATTCAAATATGACGTCCACTACTTTTTGGGATTTCTAGACACCCTCCCCCCCCCCTCTGTCACGCTTTTTTGTATACCTAGTATATGTACTGTCACAAAGTCTCAGACCCCCTCCCCCCTTGAACCTGTGACATCATTATTGAACGACCCCTGACCTGTTCGACCAAACGACAGTCGACCAAAGGATCGAACGGCGGTCAAATTTATTTATCAACCATCCAACTCTTGTTATTAAAAGATCATTTCGGCCAAATAACCAGTTCGGCTGAACTTAGTTTCGACCGAATGTCAATTTCGACCAAATATGAACTATTTGAAATATTTGACCAAACAACTTTCGGCCTTGTCACGCTCAATCAAACGGCTAAACGAACCTTTTCGCCTATTGGCGAACGTCATTTGGCGGAAAACCAGTTATTGTTTTAATGCCACTGGGTCGCATGACGTTAAGCCAAAAGACATCTAGCCTAATGTCATTTGGCCGAATTGAATGTTAGACTGAAAATGGTTTTTACCAAAAATGACATTTGTACGAAAGCGACATACGGCCAAACTGGCTATTTATCTGAAAAATCCGAATAGGATGGAAAATGCCGTTTGGCCAAAATGAATTTTTCTGCCAAACAACCATTTCGACGAAATGGCATTCCGGTTAAATTACCCTTTCAACTAAACGACTTTTTCGGCAAAATGACGAGTACGGCCAAACGACACTTACGACCATATGTCCATTTCGGTCGGAGGGCTTTTTGAGGCAAACAACCATTTAAGCCAAATTGTATTTTCGGCCAAATGACCTGTTCGGCTGTATGTTTTTTTTTATATCTTTAATATCGAGACTTTCAGCCCAATGCTGGCTCGTCGGCTGTATGTCATTTTCAGCCGTATGTCTATTTCGGTCAAACGAAATTTTCAGTCAAGTAACCTTCGGCCGGATGGGTTTGTTTGGTTTAATGGCACATTCGGCCATGTGGCCTCCTGCCAAATGACTTTCGTCCTAATGACTTCGTGCCAAATCCGGTTCAAAAATTTAATTTCAAAGAGATTTTTTTAGGATTTCAACGGAAAATCCATTGAAAATTTCATAGGGTTCGTTCACAAATTACGTAACGCTATATTTAGTTATTTTAAACACCCCTTCTCCACTCCTGTAACAGTTTTTGTATGAATAGTTTATTTTTTGTGAACAGCATCATAAGAAATTTTCAGAAAAGCTATGATGAAACTGGATAACTGTGATATTCAAAATCCAATATTTCTAATGAAATGGTTTGTCTGCCCATGATCGCATATTTGTAACATTTGCATTTTTTGCGATTTTGAGTTAGGCTGATTCATCTTCAAATTGTTAGTTTTTTTTTTCATCTAGAGCAAGGTGAGATTTGAAAGTTTGTCCTAAAATCTCGAAAAAAAACTATCAAGTTGTTTTGTAACATCGAGCATAGTGAGTGACACTGGAAAATTATATAACTGGTGTGCCATGTTCTATGAACAAAAGTTATCGCAATCAATTCGCACTCAAATATCAAGTGATGCAAATATAGCTGCCGAAAATTTCAACTGCAAAGAGTGTTTGCACAAAACTCTGATTTTTTTTTAAATTCCATTTTAGATTTTCATACTAATGTTTATCACAAACTTTCTCGTTCTATTTCTCCCATACTTATTTCGATTGTTACACATATGTGATCATGGGCAGCATACATAATGTGCCATTTTTAATCAATATTATCAATAAAATATCATTAGATAATAGATGAAGCGATTCGATTCAATTCATAATCGCGTTTTTTTTAATTTATGTTGTTTTTTTCACACTGATTTCAGGATTCTCGCGATTTATTTTTTAAAACCGACTTTACAGTACTGATAAAAAAAATTGAAAAATAATCAATTTTGAGAAACGATTCAACTTTTAATTGATTTGTGAATGCAAAAGTGAATTCAGCGAATTAATTTAGGGTGAGATAAAGTGATATGATTTTCGATTTTCTGATAACATAGGATGATGGCCATCTCTCATATGCTTAAATTTAAAGAAACATTTTGAAAGAAAACTTCTTCGTTTCAAAATGCCAATCAAGATTCAGTAAGCAATGCAAAGTGTCCGGAATCGAACTGCAGGCCTGTACCGCTGGCAGCAGTAATAGAAAAAGAAACCGAGGACATTGTTTCGAATCCATACATAAACACACTCAACAAATTCCTTACTGCCATCTATTTAATATCAAGTAGGTATGTACATACCCAACGCGACCAACCATATGAGGCCGTCGCTCGGGGGGCGACCAACAGTTGTGACGACATCAAGTCGCATAAATTTCAACGGAGTAGGAACAACCCTGCGTTCGTCCTGTGGCGTGGACAAAAAAGGAAGTTCTGTCCCCGTTCTCATCTGGGCGGCCTTAGCAGAGACAAAAAGTCTACCCGCGGGGAGCTGTTTTACACTTGACGCTTTCTGCTGGGAACGGAAGGGAACAGCCAACCAACCAACCAACCAACAACGATGCCGTCCATGGGAATGTCACTTGTTTTTTGTTTGCTTTTTAAGTTCTGAAAAGTACATGGAAAGGTTGAAAGTTCACTCATTAAACCAGTTTGGCATTGGCAGCGAAATAAAATTTCTATAAAGAATTATATATTTTCGATCAAAGTAGAAATTGCCAAGAAAGCAATTAATAAATGGAAAAACTCCCTAAATAATCCAAATTTTTGAGAAAAACTACAGAAGAAAGAAAATTAAAAAAAAATTAACAGAAAAAAAAACAAAATCGCGTACAGTGTACTGCCATTGAATTATGATCTAAAAGGTATTCACAATTGAATTATGTTTGAATCAATTTCTTATTCTGGTACGACTTAAAAAGTCATCATCATCGTTAAGTAGATTGATCAGCATTTTTTTCCTCGTTTTGGCGGCTTCAGAGGAAATGGCATCCTGTTGAGATGAAACAATGAAATAGTTACCTCTCTTGAGTGTGGTGTGAGTTTTGCACTGGAGGCCTGCAAACGGGATTGAGGCGGGAATTCTCACATAATTTATAGTTTAATGTGTTTCGAGATAAGAATCGAAATGCACATTCGCAGTTTTTTTTCTGCCGGGAAGATAAATATGTGCGATTCGTTGCCAAGTTCTGACTTTTGAATTTATTTTCCACACCAAAACCGATGCGTGCAAATCGTCCACAAATCTATGTGTGTATCAACAATCGCATATTCAAGGAAACGACGCGATTTCCCCGAGGATCGCCAATAAAATACATTGACAGAGGCCAAATTAGCCTTCTAAATGTAATTTCCATTTCCACCCCCTTCGCCGCTTACTTACGGGACGACGGTGTTTTCTGTGACGGTTATCGAGCTGACCGGTTCTCCTCCTTCCAAATGAATAACACACGTGACACGCGGGCACACATACACAAACCGGACACGGCGTCGTATTTTATCTCACTTTATTAGAGGCTCCGGTTGAGCTCTTGGTCGTACTTTCAAATCAGAACGACTTAATTCTTACCGAGTGGTAGCCCCGCCGGCTATGAGCAGAAAGTCACCCTCACCAATGAACGCGCACGGTGCATGGCACTAGGGGTATGCGATGTTTCCTATGAAACAGTGAAACGATCAATCCTAAAGTAACATTTTAAAATTTATTCCATATTTTAGCAGCTTTCAAGTGCGAATTATACAAACTGAAATCTAATTGGTACACGAAGGATCACTCTTAATAATCACGATAAAGCAAATATAAAAATTAGTTAACTCAAATACACGCCGGTGTATTTGCTGTGCGTGCGCCCGCGTGTATTATTTCCAAAGATTCGGTCTTGCTGATGTAGATGGTGAGATCCGGCACAGTGTAGCATTCGGGTAGATCGTCATTCAAATGCTCCAAGTAATAGGCTTACTGAGCGACACATGATTTGATACACGACCAATCGCGCCCACCAGTACAACAGTCAAAAGTGCAAGAAACGACATCACATTCGGCTCTATGAAGGATCTATCCCGCCACAGGGCAGTCAGCTCTCATTCGGAAACACAATGTGTGCAGCTCTGTGTTTCTCGCTGTCAGGGTAGACCCGATGTTAACTAAAGCCAGCGTATTCTACGACCTGCTTCGTTTATAACAGGTATCACTGGCACCAAACAAGCGGATCGTACAATAAACCTAGCTGGATTCTTTGAGCGAACAATCTCTCAGAAGGCCCTAATGTACAAAGTGGGAGGTTTTGTGTCCATATTTAACCACCAGAACGATGAGTTACTAAGTAAAGGTTGTAGGTCACGAGTTTTTGTTAGCATATAAGGCGATTGAAGGTTTCTTCGTCGACGATCTACGCAATTTTACGCTATGTGGTATCATAAAACGATTCGATAACGTCTGACTGCTGATCGGAAGCGAAGGTTCGAAAAATCCGTCCGGTCAACGAGAACGACTACAAACTCGTGGTTTGGGCATTCAAACGCCTAATTGCAAGATGTGGGTTGAAGTTGCGTGTCAGCAAAACTTACTTGTAGAATACAAAAACTCGCGCGGATCACGTACGTTTGTGGTTCAGAAGTTCCCGAACTGAGACGATTTACAGCATGCGCAAAAATCTGTGCCAGGAAGTTGTACGACTAGAAGTTATAAAAACCACACTGTTGCGTGATGGATGACGACACATATGTGAAAGCGAACTTTAACCAGGAAACATGTATGTGACTGCAAAGATAAGTGTGATTTTCCCGGGAAATTTTGGACTCAGAAAATGTTGAAGTTCGCAAAATTAATTCTGAATTTGGCAAGCGGTTTGTACTTTCGGAAAGTGGAGTACGCCTTTCGTTACCACAAGCACAATACATCCTTCTCAAAAAGGCTCATGATGGTCTGACCATATTTTGGCTGGATTTGGCATCATGCCACTAGACAAAGGACCTGCTAGAGTTGTTTAAAGCGAATGTTGTCGATTTCGTGTAGAAAGATCTGAACCACACAAAAACTTCGAAACTACGTCCAATAGAAAAATACTGGGCTGTTAAGAAGGAGCAACTTCAAAAATTACCTAAAGTGATGAAGAATGAAGAATAAATGAAGTACCGTAATCCGGGGTATCATTGATCAATTTTTTCAATGTTTTGTAAATATTTCCTCCGTAAATTAAATGATTGCTTTTTTCATATTTTTAAAACGAGTACTGCTACGTGTAGAACGTTTGAGGCTATTGTTCTTGATTATTTGATAATTATAAAATTGTTTTAAAAATCTGTTTTGTCTAGTTTTTCGAATTTCCAATTTGGGGTAACTTTGATCATCAATCATTTCACTTTGTTACGTCTATAAAGCAAGCGTTTGTAAACGCCTTAAGGTAGGCAATTTCTTTTGAAATCCTTATACTGAGGCGAAGCGTATTGATTGTTTCGAGTGAGGCATCATGACCGCTAGGTGAATTATCTGGTTTTTCAACAATAAAAATCAAAATTTTGAAACAAAAAATATGGATAAACAAAGAAAATAAGATTACTTATCACCCAATTGTAGGTACGATCTCAATTTTTTTGTTATTATGCTTGTTTTGAGTGCTTTTTTGGCAGCTTACTGTGAGTTAACAAAATGATGTTGATTTTATTTTTCAAACTATGGCAAAAATTAAATGCAAATTCTAGTGGAGATTATATTATTCGGTAGCAAATTTAGTCAAGATTAAAATACCTAACTCATAATAAGTAATCGTAATAACAGAAAGTAATACTTTATTCATCTTTTGAAAATGGTTCAACTGATCAATGTTACCCCGCTGATCAATGTTCCCCCGGATTACGGTAAGTGTCGATTTATATGTATGAAAAAAAAACTGTCGTTTCTGAAGTCGTGCAAAACTTTATGGATGGGATGACGACCAAAATACGCGCATTAGAATATAATGACGAAACCAATCAAATAATATAATATTGCAGTGGTGGTTCCAAAACATAAATAAATGATGCCAAAACTATTTGATTTATTTCTTTTTACTTCCTGAAAACATGAACCATTTACATGTCTGACGAATCAGGATACCTACTAGGGTGGTTCAAAAAAATGATTTTGCTCCGCAGCGCTCATCTGATTCTTTATCATGTTCTGGGTGTCCTATGAAAATATGAGCTCATTTGGATAAAAACTGATTTAGCACAAGCCGTTTCAAGTTTGCGCTTTCGCAATGACGCTTTCTCATCAAGCGCATGTTAAAAGAAAACCTACATAGCTAAAAGAAATACTCAACAGCTTTCACTCAGTGAAAACCGCATTTCAATTAATCGTTCCAATAATTAGTAATCGAATTTAATCTATACCGTGGTTTTCTGGAGCTAATTGCATAACTCATCAACAGGCAACATTGCTGCTCGTAGCGTGAAAGATAGCACACACAAATCAGGCTACTATGTTGCACTGCACATTTCAGTGATGCCCTCAAAGAAGTTTCACGATCATGGCTAAAGATTCGCAACCTGTCTTAAAATCGATTACTAATTATTGGGGCGGTTAATCAACATGTTTTCGTTGGGTGAAAGCTGCTGAGTATTCCTTCTAGCTATGTAGGTTTTCTTTTAACATGCGCCTAATGGGGAAGCGTCATTAACAGTATAATGAAAAATAAATTTCCTCATACTAATTTGCATGCAAACTTGAAACGGCTTGTGCTAAATTAGTTTCAATCCAAATGAGCTCAAATTTTCAGAGGACACTCAGAACATGATAAAGAAGATGAGCGCTGTGGAGCAAAATATATTTTTGAACCACCCTAATACCTACCTCGTCGTTGCACTAACATCAACGATCCAGTGCTGTATCATCTACATGGCTACCACGATGCTTCGCTTGAAGTCTACGGTGCGGCTATCTTACAGAGATCTTATCCTTTTTATCTCTATCTGCTCGGCACGAAGTCTCCGGTGGAACCAACTAACAAACCGTCCCTTCTCGATAAGATATATGTGCAGAAGCGTTGGTGACTGACTTGGTGATAAGGTCACTTCAAAATACGAGGACAAAGCGACTCGACAACTGCTTTGCCAGTGACTCCGTTCGATGGAAAATATTCGTGGCCAATCGAGTAGTTGCAATAAATTCCGTAATACCGAGCGAATAGAACACAACAAGAACCAAGGCCAACAGTATACGATGAAGAAACCGTCAACAGTGAAGTCAGGAAGCCCATCCTTGCCTACTGTATTCGTCCTATACAAAGCGTGGGTCATTCGATTCGGCGGAAATTGTCAACTGGATCGTAGTTAACATACTCCTGGACCACTAATAGTCATCAAATTATGCGTTTCAAGAAACCTGCTGTTTCGCTACATTCATTATCAAGCATACGCAGAAGAAATCATCGGTCTCGAGAGAGGTCAGCCGTTACCACAACGAAGCAATCTTCTGAATCAGTGTGCGCGAAACATCCGTGAAGCTACTATAATATTTTGATTCAAATTAAGCTGAAATCACCATTTGAGACCGAATGTTTTAACCATTTCATTTATTTGCAAGGCTCAGTCATGTTTAACACTTTACAGAGTCACCAATTGCATTAGTACTGAAATTACGTTTCATCAACATAAAATTCAATATTATCAATACGAAACAATATTGCAGACGAAACATTTCAATTTCAGCCCCTTGTAATAGATTCATTTCAACTTCCGAAACTAAAGTACCTCCGGAATCGCCTTTTCCACTTTCATATAGAGGCCGTGATTATTTGTGTTTATGCCAGGTTGGTACTCCGCAAGAAAACGCTTCCGTACCGCACGTTTTGGATTTGCATACTTTGACCGATGTCAAGTCGGAATTGGGTACTTTTGGTGGCAAGTCGAAAATGCGAATACGAGTATTGCCACCAGCTACTGACATATACACCTTTTTCTATAAATCGAACCATATTAGCCAGCATTGGCATTGTCCAGAAGCAAGGGTCCTCCTTAGCCGTGCGGTAAGACGCGCGGCTACAAAGCAAGACCATGCTGAGGGTGGCTGGGTTCGATTCCCGGTGCCGGTCTAGGCAATTTTCGGATTGTAAATTGTTTCGACTTCCCTGGGCATAAGAGTATCATCGTGCTAGCCTCATGATATACGAATGCAAAAAATGGTACCTTGGCTTAGAAACCTCGCAGTTAATAACTGTGGAAGTGCTTAATGAACACTAAGCTGCGAGGCGGCTCTGTCCCAGTGTGGGGATGTAATGCCAATAAGAAGAAGAAGAAGAAGAAGAAAAAAAAAGCTAATATGCTCTTCACTGATATTTTGTTCGGCATCGCATTCGGTGGAACGGCAAAACGTACTACCGAAAAACAAAGGATGACAAACCTGCGAGTGAACAAATGTTTCTGTGCACAACGAGGTTAGATTGTTCATTGTGCTGACTGCTGACTACTTTGCTAGAGGCCGTTAGAGAAACATTTTAGGCTCCTCAAGGATGAAACTTAGCTCCCCGGCCGGTAGTGCGTACCATGTCACAAAAACGCACCAAACTGTAGCATGCTTCCGTGGGTCGGTGAGTACTGTCGCTGTCTTTCTCTGACATCCTCGGATTCATCCTTGTTCCACTCAGGCCTCGTGAGTTATCGTAGAAGAGGTGATAATCGCCGGTTTTTTTCCTCTCAACACCCACCAGGACTTGGATGAACCAAGCAATGAAGATGAGAACAGTTGCTTCAGCAGCGAACATCCTCATGAAGAAGGTACCTTCACGAGAAATTATTTTAATGTACCTAGTGAAGAATGGTTTCTCCCTCCATGTGGCTACTATCGAACACAACAGTTCGAGGGTGAAATCAAGCACACGCTGGTTCCGAGAATATTCAACTCTCTTGGCTCAGTCAGTAAGAAATGCTATTGAATTGGATTTTGAGATTCTTTAAAAAGAATTTTCGTTATTTTCCAAAAAGTTTTCGAAATGGGATCCAACTTTGAGACACTTATTCTCAAAGTTGGTATTTCTCAGAATAGCGAAACGATTTTTTATTCTCATTTGGCAAATCTCGCCAAATAACTTTCAACGTGGGATCGTGAGTTCTTTGATATTGCCATCGCCTCACATTTTTAAGATCAGGATCAGAGTTGAATTTAATTTCACATTTATGAATTGCAATGCCTCTGGCTTCGACATTTAAATTTGTCAAAGATACGAGATTGATATTGATACTTTTGGTATCGAGAGGAACATCATCATCAAACGTTTATTTAAATCCCAATAAGTTTTATGATAACTAAAAGTAGAGTTGATTGGATTGTTAATGGCTTCTTGTGAGATTTCACGTCACAGGAAGTGATCAGAGTCAGAGTCTACATGGGTTACTAATTGGCCACACAGTTGACTTGAATCCATTAAAACTAAACCAATTGTCGAAGAATTTTGACTGGATGGAAAACAAGTTGGTCCATTGGGATATTGAATAGTATAATATCCTTCAAATAAAATTTTACCACTGAAATTATTACATGAACGGCGTTTGGTATTGAAGTCACCAATTATGAAAAATTTTTATTTGTTGCTAGTTATAATTTGAAGATCAGCTCTCAACTAATCCCCATTGCACTGGAAAGCAAGTAGGCAGCATAAAAGAGAATTGTCCAAAATTTGTTTCAACAGAAACTCTCAAGATTTCAAAAACTTTGGTTTCAAAAGAAGAATATAATTTATGTTTGAGACGTCTATTAATGAGAATGGCGACCTCACCACACAGGCGCTGTCAAGACGATCATTTCTGTAGATAAAATTATTTGGATCTCTTTTGATGAAGAGTCCAGGTTTTAAATAAGTTTCAGTTATAATGACATTGTGCACATTATGATCTGATAGGAAGTTAAATAATTCATCTTTCTTATGGGCCAAACACAATTGATACGTTTGCGTGCGTTTTGACAGTTCTCCCATGAGAAAACTGTCAAAACGCACGCAAACGTATCAATTGTGTTTGGCCCATTACGCTTTAAAGAGCAGGAATTCCAATTTGAAGTTTTCAAAAAATATTGGGATCCATTAAAATAAAGTCCAATAACAATTTTTTGAATAAAATTGATACCAACCTGAGCAGCTTCAGTTTTGGTATTTGCTTTGAACATTGCACCAATCATGTGCTACACCAAGTTCCAGCGGACAATAGTAGCACAAACTTCCAGCCCCCCTCGGATTAACAAAAGATTGTGACTTCAATCTATCATTTTCTGCTGCCGAGCTGTTATGTCATTCGCCCTCTTCAACAGCAATGGGAACCTAGACAACACAAGATCGTTTATTATGACGATCAGCATGCGTTTCGCCCAGGGAATAGTACGGGCACATATTTTGCAAACTTAGGAGACGCTTTGCAGAACGCCTGCTATTGTCCATGCTGATGTCAAAAATTTTCTAATCCAGTATTTTGCGCTCGTTCATGGCGTCGTGAGTTCCCTGCAATTTGACATTCAAGAGATAGAAAACATTGGAACTCATAAAGTAGATTGAATGAAAAATTTTAAAGTCAATAAACAAAGGTCATTCTTCTTCTGCGGCGGTGGTAGCCTCCAACCTCAATGTGCACAGTCCAAGGGCTCTAGTGTTTTTGGATAGTCGATAACGGCGCTGGCCACGTCCTCACGGTCATCGGGGATGGGAAGGAATTGATGATGCAGTCACTCGCCCACTGCAAGCCGAGAACACCTCTGCACTCGCCACGAGTTCCTGTGGAATTTTTATTGGAATCTTGGTGTTATGGCAGAGGTTCGTCTTGGTTAACGGGTTGCCAATGTGATAGTTATGAAAGGGTGGTGTAGTATTCTAATTAGATGCCGAAACGAACTTTTTCGCTCATTTCGAATTCTAACAGTTACCTGTTAGAACTAATCAAGTTGTAGGTATAGGGATAGAAGATGGAAACGGTATGAAAGCCCATTTCCAGTTCTAGCGATTGCTAGAACATGAAAAATATATGAAAAGATACAAAGCAAGAGGAATGGAACGGGCCTGGGATTTAACCCACGACCTCCTGCGTATGAGGCAGAAGCGGTAGCCATATAACCACCAAGCCCGTTAACACTGAAGACGGCCTTACTGTTGAGGTCGAAATACGTATCTGTCAAGATACAATTAAGTGGTGGAATTCAATGGGATTGTACAAACTCGTCTTATGACAAGGGAAAAAATAAGATGTTTCGCTGTATTTAATTTTGATCAGCTTTATCGTGTTTTTTTAGTACCGTAATCCGGGGGGACATTGATCACTTTTTTAATTGTTTTGTAAATCTCGCTTAACTTTTCAAAAGGACCTAAGTAACAATTTTTTCATGAATTAATTTGAATACTGCAATCAATAGCTTTCATGTTGTTCTGTTGTAAGTGAAAGTGTTGTAAGTGTTGTAAGTGAAATCATAGCTTTTTTCATATTTTTAAAACGAGTACTGCTTCTTGTAGAACGTTTAAGGCTGTTGGTCTTGATTATTTGATAATCTTAAACTTGTTTTAAAAATGTTTTTTGTCAAGTTTTTTGATTTTTCAATTTGGGGTAGCTTTGATCAATCATGTATCTATAGAGAAAACGTATGCAAACGCCACAAGGATTTCAATGAGTCGATGTTAGTGAATCCAGGGTATCATCAAGGATATCAAGGCTCACCAAGATTTCCTGTTCTTAAAACACTGATCATATCATTATAGATTCATCGATTTCTTATGGATTTCACATACCTAGAAAAGAAAATCAAATGATTATTTGTCGAAAATACTTTAGAAAAATACAAATAACAAAACGGAAAAATTTTGACACTGGTTTATATTGGCCGATGAATGAATATGCATTCGTCTCCCCTTGTAAGATAGTACGCTGCTGATAAGTATTGTGCAAATTGATAGGACACGGAATGGCCACGGAATGTTTCTGCTACTAAAATTCCGTGAGCAGTACGTAGCTGATAAGTAGAGAAAATTGAGTAACGCTTATAATGCCTGCTGGGTGACGTAAACGGAGCTGTTACTTTTCCTTACGGAAAAAATATTCCGTACAATTATGCTGCACGGAAAAAATACAATTCTCCCAGCTGTATCAGTTATCAAACTTTTTTTTGGAAATTTGATCAAATTTCCGCAAACCCTTTCCATATCAGCAGCGTACTACACAGAAAAAAATAAAGAACCTTAAACAAGTTTACAGAACTCAACTTTGAGTACGAAGTTCAAGTTTTTAACTCAATATTAGCACAGATATAATTATCAAGATTTTGGGTTCAGAACAAATTAGTATTTATTTTTTGGTTCCATTAGTACAAATTACCGGCATCCAAAAATTTTGCGAAATCGAACTGCCCCTCGAATAGGAAACACATTACACACTTTCCTTCCAATTTTTCGCCCCTCGGTATTTTCGTTACTTAGTAACGAGAAGACTAAAAAATCAACAAGAAAAAATCCGAATGTTTATTGTTTGCAATCTCATGAAGTGAAGAACCTGAAGAACGGAATAAACTCACAACTGAAGTTGCTTGCATCTGGATTCTAAAGTGTTGCTTAATGCTATTTTTTTGAGTTGTGAGTAATTTTCGGAAGCTTTGAAATGTGAATAGATCATAATTTTTATCGTTTCCATCTATAGATCGTTCCATGGCGCTCCCTAAATATCGTTCCATGGCTTGATTGCCGCTCCCTAAATAGTTTCGGGCATGCAACATCTTGGCCCAATTCATTCAAGGAATCAACAACATGTCAAATGGACATGAGAGGGATGGGAAGAACTTCGAGCTACTTCGAGCTGCTCATTAGACAGCACTATTGTGATGTTCTGTGGTGGAGTGAAGTAATTTGTTGTGTCTAGGCCTTTCTTCTCACCGCCAATACCAATCGCCTGGCAGACATCGGTCTGTCTGGGAAGGCTCAACGTTTCATCGTCTTCTTTCAACACTGACACACATACAAACTAACACTTTTCCCTAGGTTTAAACTGAAACAGAACGTCGGTAATTAATAAACACCTCTTTTGAATTTACATGTGAAATTTATGCTTTCAAAAGACTCCGATCATTCTTCGTAATTGGTTCTGTTGTCGTGATTTGAGGTTCCTTCCTTGGGAAGACGTGATGTTTGGGAAGTTCCAGTCTGAGTCGTATTCATGTTTGATGTCTATCGCTCTTACAACTGAATGGATAATCAGCAGTTTAGAAAATTATTGCGTTTTTTTTAATTAACTCTCTCGTAGGCTCGGTACCAAACCCTTAGAAAATTATTCCATCAACTCAAGATGGAAGGTGGGGATTGCTCGACCCTTGATGCTGCTGCTGGAAGACGATGTGTTCGCCTCGCTGTCCGTCCGATGAATGACCCGAACCGCCGATGGCCCGTTGGATTTGTAGCCGACCTGGCAGGAGGGGATTGCTCGACCCTTGCTGCTGCTGATGGGAGACGATGTATTCGCCTCGCTGTCCGTCCGTTGAATGACGCGGACCGCCGATGGCCCGTTGGTTTTATAGCCGACTGGCTGGAGGGGGTTGCTCGACCCTTGCTGCTACTGCTGATGCTGATGGGAGACGATGTGTTCGTCTCGCTGTCCGTCCGTTGAATGACGCGGACCGCCGATGGCCCGTTGGTTTTATAGCCGACTGGCTGGAGGGGATTGCTCGACCCTTGCTGCTACTGCTGATGCTGCTGGGAGACGATGTGTTCGTCTCGCTGTCCGTCCGTTGAATGACGCGGACCGCCGATGGCCCGTTGGTTTTATAGCCGACTGGCTGGAGGGGATTGCTCGACCCTTGCTGCTACTGCTGATGCTGATGGGAGACGATGTGTTCGTCTCGCTGTCCGTCCGTTGAATGACGCGGACCGCCGATGGCCCGTTGGTTTTATAGCCGACTGGCTGGAGGGTATTGCTCGACCCTTGCTGCTACTGCTGATGCTGCTGGGAGACGATGTGTTCGTCTCGCTGTCCGTCCGTTGAATGACGCGGACCGCCGATGGCCCGTTGGTTTTATAGCCGACTGGCTGGAGGATTGCTCGACCCTTGCTGCTACTGCTGATGCTGCTGGGAGACGATGTGTTCGTCTCGCTGTCCGTCCGTTGAATGAATGCGTGAGTCAGACGGCGGCTTGTTTTATTTGCCTCGCTGCTTGTTTGTCACCGGTTAGGGGCGGAGCAACGTCTAGTGGAGATAACTCCGCCCCAATTCATTAGTCGTGGAATACGCAGCGGGTGAAACACAGAAGGGGAAAACTTACATTTCTTGCATCATAGATTAATTCTTTCAATGTAGGTTTTTATGAAATATAGAAGACAAATCGTAATTCATATTAAATTTTATTTTATTTATTTTTTCTTCACTTCTTGTTACCACTACACTATGTGTTCGAACCGTTTCTTTGTTCTGATTATGGTAAGTGGATCGCGGGGACCAGTGCCATCTTTAATACATTTTTTATTTCTTGGCCTCCGTCCCATGCGGCCTTCATCAAGGGGGTGATGACAGTACTTTTCACATATAGTACAGTGAGATAGACATCGTTATAAAACGTAATGATATCGTAATGCCCTATACAACTATTCTAAGCGCAGCAGATAGCTTCGTAAGGTAGCACATTCTAAATCGTCACTCGAAGGCCACAAGGAAATAGTTTGTACTTTCCAAACTATGGTTTCAGACATACGTTCTAAAACAACATTTCTGTCATAAAGTTGCCCCCGGTGGATGTCTGGAAACAACAAGTCAACTTTCAGAGATCCTACGAGATACATTATTTTACAAACAATCTGCTTTATTCGTATTTCAATAATCCATTCGAAATATGGATAATTCTAGATGAACGCCGGTTTAACTTTAAATGATCAGATCTGGTACGGTTGAATCTGGTGCATCTGTTAGATCGTTTCAAGTTTGCGCTAAAAAGAAAATTGATGATAAGAAACTTCGGAAGGGTGATGAAAAAATAACTGCATGGATACTGTTGATCTGAGACTATGATGCAGATAAAAAGAGACTATTGACCGTTTGAAATTATTAGGAATAAGTTTGCTTTAAAACAAAGCATAACGGAGATAAAAAACACCGCGATTTGGGTGAAAAAAAGTTATACAAATTTAACCGTTTCGTAGAATCCGTAGAAAACAAAATGAAATTTCACGCAAAAGCTGACGAAGAAAAGAGATGATTAAATACCCCAAACATTGACAATTGGCTGAAATGGGAGAGACGAGTACAGATTGCTTCGATGTTCTAAAACGTTAAAAAATTACGTACTGATTACCGATTACATTCTATTACATTACTGGCTACTGGGTACCGAGGATCGTTCATAGCATGCGAAACTGGAGCCACGAAAAAATCACCAGTTTCATATTGATTGTTGATATTAGGTTGTTTTCTCACTCCCTCTCATAAATTTGAGTTGGTGAAACTTTATAGAGAGTGAAAATTCATCACGGGAGTAAAGGCACCGGATTAATTCGCATCTTTCTTATTTTTGGCTTCTTCCACGCAAGGGCGGATTTGAGTGAAAGGAACCATAAAGTGAGTTGTTTCGTGGTTCCGTGTAGGCTTTAAGCACATAGCAATCCATGACAATCGTTAGACAATCGAGCTGTTCGGATGTAACGTCAGCTGAGTGCAAATCAAATCCCTCCAAATCGCAAATCAAACAAGGCAGGCTTGTCCAAAATTAATACACCACTAGGTGTTCCAATCTGCCAAATTCACGATTCAGCCATCTTGGATTCTAATATGGGAGAGCCAGCGGGTTTGTTTTGGTTTTGCATCCGCCTTCTTCTCTTCCATAAACTTGGCAGATTGGAGCACCTAGTAGTGTATTCATCTTGGGCTTGTCTGTATACCGTGCACGAACTAAAATAGGCAACAGAAATAACTATCGAAGCTTCAGAGCCTCACAAAACATACACTGATTAGCTCTGATTCTGTAGCAGACAAAAAAACATTCAGAACAAATGTTTTTTATCAAACAAACTTATATACGGTCAAACACGACGAATTGAATTTTTACAAAAGCAACAGAGAAATATTCGAGCCGCTTCCAAACCACACATCGATCTCCATATCGCATACCCTTTTCCCCTTCTTCGGCGAACCGAAGGACGCATATCGTTCTCTAATTTACATACACTTCACGTCGGCTAGCCGCCGTGAACGGGATCCCCAGCAGCCTTCATACTGGCACCCACTGTCAAAAAGCTTAGATGATGTGAAATCACACCCAGCATGGAGGGATAATATGGTTGAGAATGTCACACAAAATCGTGTGGTCACCCACGAAAACCACACAAAAGATACCGTTTCTGTCATGGTCGCACTGGTGAAATGCCGACTGGTGGTGGAGAAGCCAAGTAGACCATCCTGAAAAAGGTTTCTACCACCGGATCCAAACGAAGGCGGTTGCTAATTGTCGTGTCGTCGTCGCCGTCATCGTCGGTTGTCGCCGTTGGTTATTAACGGGCACTCCGCCACCACACCGGTCAGCACGTTGGTTGACAGTGAGGCGGAAAAAAGTCATTAAAATCACATTCCTATTGCTCAACTGGTGTCTCATAAGTGCCTTCAAGTGCGAAATTAACCAACAGTATGTACCTACGTGAGTACGGAGGAGTATCGGGAACAATCCTGCCATCGCGCTTCGTTATGAGGGTCTAATGTAATGTTTATGGCTTGTAAATTGTAATTAGTGCAAAAAAGGTGCCCCATCATATCGGTAATTTATGCGTGTATACACTGGTGGACATAATTATAACATCAGGCATAAATTTTCACGAAAATGGTAATGTGAGAGGATCAAAAGCCCGATTCCTAACGATTCGAATGAATTGAAATTTTGCTTACCAGTTCAAAATGTCTGGTATGCATTTTAATTTGATTGTATGGTATCCTAAATAAAAGTGGTAGCTTTTTGATTATTTTTAACGGAAATTCTATGAACGTTTTGCGGAAATTGAGTAAGTTTTTTTTAAAGATAAATATCACTTGATGGTCTTATGCTCAATTTATTCCCTCATTGCATCAAGATGTGTAGGACGGATCTTGTCTTCTCAACCATGTTTGGCTATGTTCTGATTTACTATTCCCATTCAATTTTATCGATTTGCTTTCGCAAATCTTAAACAACCAACTATTTGAGATTTCAATCCATCTTAACCAAGGCGAAAAGCAATTTTTCATTCTATACTCTGTGCTCCCATAAAGTAACTAACTCCATTCAGTTTTCATGCACGCCATGAAACACAAACATCCACTTTACGTCTCTATAAAATTGCAATGCATTCCATTTAGTTTGCTGTTTGGTGAAATTCCACTACGACCCTAACGTTGGCTGTTGCATCTTTCCCCATCTTTAAAAGGAGACATCTTTCCTTTATTTTCCAACACAATTTTCTTCTTGTACCCGTCCAATGACGACGACGACGACGGAAGACTTGAAGTTCCGCTCCTTGGAGCGACTAGTTTCTATTTTTTATTTTGGTCCAGAACCGAATAAGCGAAGGAGTGGATGCAGCATGCAACAAAATCAACCGATGGAAATAAAATTTATGATTGTTTTTTTTCGGGGCTTCTCGCGCGACGATGAATTGCGGTTGTGCTTGGAAAAACCAGCCACTCGATTTATGCGAAATAAATTACAATAAATCAGATCTTTTCACTTTATCTTCCTTGGCGGCGGAGTGTTTTTTTTTTCGTTACTTCACGACTATGACCCCGACAATAACAAGTGTTGAATTTAATCAACAGAAGACAAGCTTCCGGACGTTATTTAAGATCAAAGCTTCTTCGGTCTTCTACATCGGTTTTTCCAATACGGCTCCTTCCCAGACGAACATAAAGCAAATCCGAACAATTACCGATTTCCACTTGGGTGCTCCTTGAAGAATCGGAATCTATTAGGATTTTATGACCCAACATAATGAAAAAGAGCGGACCCATAAAGCCGACTGCCAGCCACGTGGACCATCTATCCAGATATAGATCCAGAGAGATGGGAAAAAGTTTCGAAACGATTAAAACTCTCCGATTGTATCTCATTTTCCTCCGATTCCTTCCCTCCAGGCGCCCCAGACGAGCGGAAAAGCCAAAAAGCATCAACAAATGTCTATATAATTGTATCTTAATTTATAACGATCCGAGAGTGTTTGGCTCCCGGTCGTCGTCGTCGTCGTTGGATGGGAACTAGGCTGAGCCGGAAGGTCGTCGATTGCCGGAATGTTTGTACGTGTGTCCATTCGAGGCAAATGGGTTTTATTCGTTTTTCGTACGTGTATGTGTGCGTCACGTATGTGGGTCTAGTGGCTGATAGTAGTTGTAGGATTTTTATAGGTTTCTCCTTTTTTTATGGGCGGAGAGGTGCCTTATGTCTCGGCCTCGACGAACTCGAAGAAATACGTACGACAACGGGAAAGTCATAAAAGGATATAAATGTAAAAACTCATTAAAATAAATTTTATAAGCTTCTATGTACAGCAATATCAACGGTTGTAAAAGATATTAAGTGTTTATGTATCTCTTCACCTTCCCGGTCGGTCGTTGGCGTTTTGAGCCGGAGGCATGAGGGGTGACAAAACGTCTTACACCTTCGTGCTCTCCTTGAACGTGTCACCTTTGGAAGGAACGTAAGGACGGGTTGAAGCCTTCTCGTCTAGGCATAATTTTTCTCACCGATTCGATGGATTCAAGATCCATTGTTGCTGGCGTGGAGAGAAATGATTCCGAAACATTAATGTAGTTGGGAAATGGGCCGGAATTTGAAATGGTGTAGCATTTAATCGGTTTAATTAATATAAAATTCCACTTTGGTTCAACGAAATGGCAAGGGCAAATATTGCTTTGATATTTGGACTACTTGAAATTTTGTTCTATAAACATTGCTATCTATAAACATTTAAAAAAATGACATTCTGTGTCATGTGACTAATTTGCTGAGAACTGTTACCCAAACATTAAAAAATAAAGGGCTTTTTTGATCAAACTGTAACACTTGATGACTCGCATAACTTTGTCTAACAGCTGTTATAATTTCGTCTTAATCTGTTGGATATTGTATTTGGGGATTTCCTAAAAAATGCTGTTCAAGCCTTTAGAATTCGCATGGTTTCCGGAGCAAAAAAGTATAATTTTTCTATATTTTTCTGTTTTCTCTTTCTATTTCTGTTTATATCTAATGGAACTCTTTTTGGCTTGTTTTGTAAAAGCTAACGGATTAACATGTCCTTATACTCTTCAAATGGTCAAAGGGGCGGAAAAAGCAAAAAAATCCATCCTTTACAATGCTCATGCTAACATGCAAGCTATTGTGTAGTGATTTTTAATAATAGTTTAGTTGACAATTTACTAGGGGATGGAAACTGTTTCATCGCATAACGAGTCCCATGCAGAGATACCTAGGCATGTACTAGTCTACGAAAGGTTTTCCCATGTCTTTCATGTTTGCAGTCAATAACCAAATCTGATGGGTCACACTTCCCATCCATGGTTGACGGAACTGCGATTGACATGGGCCGTTGCGGACGACGACGAATTTCAATTAGCGAAAAATATATTCTTAAATAATTTTTCTCGCTTGCGTCACGTTCCACCAAGCGTGAGCTTGCACCGTCGACAGAACCACTTCACACCGCAACCTACAAACAGATGGTAACATGAGCGAAAAACGCATGGGACGCGCAAAATGTCTATTATACAGATGTTTTCTTTCTGAGAAAAACGCGAGCATGCAAATACAATAGAAGTAGCCGACACTTGTTGTTGTATTTTATTCAAATAGAATTGATTTATCCGTTTATTCCATATCAGGAGTTGTGCTCATCAGCTATTTTCACAATGCCATAATCTTGGGGGAAGGGCCGTTCAGCCGAATGCCATTTGGCTGAATGCCACTAGGCTAAAGTGACCAGAACTTTCTTGCTCCAACCCGGGACACCTTAACTTTACGCACAATAAATTTTGAAAGCGACAAATCGTTTCAAAGCGGATTATTCTCTTCTCAACCAAAACATCCAGCATGATGCTAATTACTGGAATTCATAGAAACATCGAAATCTTTGGATATTAAAATAAATAATATAAATGCAACAAAAGCAAACTGTCCATATGAGCATCATAAGTTTTTCTTTTGGAATCTTACCATGAGAAAACGTGTTGATTTTCACAAGTCTATTTTTTTAAATGCATTTCATGAGACAAACTTATAAAATGTTTAGAGTATTATATGGCCGGGGTTCTGCCAGATCGCAACAAACGCCAACAAAAAAACATTTTTTCTGATTAAGCTTTCGTTTAACAGATTTAATTGATCACATATTCTATCTGACATCCCTCAACCCCATAACTGAGCATATCCTACAACAGATGTTGATATGAATTGGTATGATATGACATCCGTTTTCCTTTAACAAACAAAATATCCCAAATCAGTCAAAAAGCCGATTGGTACGGTTTGGCAGAACCCTGAACCATGGACATCAAGATTAAAAGGCATGTAATTATTCTACACACCCATCGACGTTTCAAAAAATCGTCTTCTTGGATAACCAGGGAAGAGCCTTTCTTTACAAAAGTCTTACGGCTGGAAGCCATTTGGCCGAAAGTCATTAAGCCAAAACTCGTTTGGCCGAATAGATCGATTGACCGAAAATGCCGTTTGAAAAAAGGACCATTTGACTGAAATTTGCATGTCATTTGGCCGAAAAAGTCGTTTGGCAGAAAGGGCCATTTTGTCGAAAATGTTGTTTCCCTTTCGGTCGTATGTTCTCTTTGGCCAAATGACATTTTCGGCCAAACAGTGTATTGTATGTGTATTTCAAGGAGAGGGTTCGATGAACACTCCAGTCGTAAAGTAAGTTATGTATAGCCGAATAGCTCGTTTGGCCGAATAGGACATTTGGCCGAATATGAGGTATGAAAAGTGAGACGTCTTCAAGGATGTCTCACTTCTCACTACCTACTTTTCACTTCTCACTGTGAAAAGTGAGTAGTTCGAAGTGAGTAGTGAGGCGTCTCACTTCGCACTTCTCACTTTTCACAGTAAGAAGTGAGAAATGAGAAGAAACTTTTCATTTCTCATTTCTGACTGTGAAAAGTTAGCAGTGCGAAGTGGGTAGCGAAACGTCTCACTACTCACTTCGCGCTCATCGCTTTTCACAGTAAGAAGAATGAAATAAGTTCTATAATATATAATTTCTCACTTTTCAAATGACCTATTCGGCCAAATGTCCTGCTCAGCCAAATGATCTGTTTGGTCAAATAACCTATTCGGCCGAATGTCGTATTCGGCCTAATGTCGTAATTAGCCAAATGTCCTATTTGGCCTAATGTCCAATTCGGCCAAATGGCTTTTTCGGCCAGATGGGTTTTGACCAAACGACCCTTCCGCGAAAAAAACGTTGTACTAAGTTGTATAAACATTATTTGAATCAAAGTGTCATCTGTTTCTGCTCCACTCAAAAATATAATTTTGCAATTTTGTATAAAATCTTGACATAAAAAAGACATAGATTTTGCAAGGTTCTGTTACATGTTTGCAATCCGCTGGCTGGGTGGTCGTTCACGTAAAAATTATTTACGCTGGCCTGAGTACAAAAGTAAACAATGAGAAACATAGCGGTCGTTCAAAAATGGCGTCATATGTTTTGGGGGGTGAGTGGAGGTAGTCTAAGATTTTGTAAAAGAACATATAGTTACATCCAGGCCAACCATCGATCCATTGCTACATCAGCTATAAACATCCGGTCACCAAGGAATCTGCATCATCAGCAGTTCAATATTATAAAAGGTGCAATCGATCGACCACGCGTCCTCTTTTGTAATTCAGACGTCTAGGTGTTAAGAAGTATTCAATATATCAATCCGTTTAATAAATAAATGTCGCGTTAGTGTTTTTAAAAGCCCGAACCGTTCCCCGTACATATTATTGGCGCAGCCGTCCGGTATCTGTGCCCGTGCGTGAAAAACAGTGTTTATTAGGATTCTTAAATCCTAGAGTAGGTCCGCGAGTAATTTTACTGTGCAGTGAAGTGAAAGTATCTGGTGTCATCGAGGGTGTACTGGAGTTGAGGCCTCACCGCGCGACACGGACCACAGAGAACCGCGACCCCCCCACGACAGCAAAACAAGGTAAGTGAAATTTGTGCTCTATGGTGTACTTCGCGCGTTCTTAGAGAGACGTGAACAACTCATATCCAAGTTCCATTTACCAATTTGAAATTGAACCGTTCCAAGAGAGAGTTTAATTTCATCGTGATAAATCATAATTGAGCAGTGTTTAATTTAGTTTATCACCGGGAAAGTGGCAGTTCTAAGGGAAGCTACCTCCCAAACAGAATTGGCAAAGTTCTAAGAGAATTGCTGTTCTGAGAAATCACACGAGTTCTAAGAGAACGTGTGTTTCTGCAAACAAATTACTAAAGTTTTAGTTAATGCCTAAGATTCCTAGCAAAGGCAAAAGTGCCTTGGAAATCACTAGGGCGTTACTGAAAAACAGGAACAAAAAGCGATCAGTTTCCGAATCAAGTAGTGAATCGGATAACGATTCGGTAGAATCAGCTGAATTTTCGCACGTTCCAATTCAAGGCCTTGATATATCATTAGGACAAATGAACATGGCCATGTCCAACGATAACCAAATTAACCTGCTCGAGTTGATTACTCAGCAACTTAGTGCTATGATGGATACAATCAACCGATTGGATGCCAAGCAAAGCGAACACGATGCCGCTATTCGCAATGTAACCGGAGTATCTTCTGGTGCTTCTTCGTCGTCAAGTGCGACACAACCCATAGTGCAACAACCTCTAAATCGGGGTGACTTAGACTATTTGTTTAAGATACCTGATCCAATAAAATCGTTGCCGGTTTTCGACGGCAACCGTAAACAGTTATCTGCCTGGCTGCAAACGGCAGAAAATACACTAAATCTTTTCAAACCACGTGTCGATGACACTTTATTTCAAATGTACGTCACCGCGGTGACTAATAAAATTCAAGGGAAGGCAAAAGACATACTGTGTCTAGCCGGTAACCCAGTCGAATTCGATTCGATAAAAGATGTGTTGATGAATGCTCTTGGTGATCGACAGGAGCTTTCGACCTACAAATGCCAACTTTGGCAAAACAAAATGGTGGATGGTATATCTATTCAAAGATACTACCAGAAAACCAAAGACATCATACAATGTATAAAAAATTTAGCTAAACAAAAGCAAACTTATAAAGACAACTGGCAGGCTATAAACATGTTTATAGAGGAAGATGGCCTCGCTGCCTTCATAGCAGGTCTCAAAGAACCGTACTTCGGCTATGCACAAGCTGCAAGGCCTACGGATATAGAGGATGCTTATGCATTCCTTTGTAAATTTAAATCGAAAGAGTTGACCGCCTCATACATGACGGACACGAATAAGCATTCAAAACCATTTAAAAATTATTCGAAACCGCACCCACAAAATCACGGTACAGAGGGAAAAACGGAATACAAACCAAACAAATTTGAACGGAATACAGAACCAATGGACACAACCACGACACGGAGTCGACTAACTATGAACAAACACATAATTAACAACCATGAAATGATAGAAGAAGATAATTTGAATAATCCGCAATCAGATACTGAATCCGAAAATGAATTGGACTTAAATTTTCATTGGGTGCCTACAAATCAAAAACCAGTTTGAATTAACTCCCCTACTAGAAACAAACACACACTAGAACAAAACAGTCGTTGAATATTTTAATTGATTCAGGAGCGAATAAAAACATAATTGAACCAGAAATTTTAGAGAAAACCATTACCATACCAGAAACAACAATTAAAAATATCAAAGGAAAAACTAATGTGAACCAGAAAGGAATTATTGACTTTTTCAATGGTGCTTTTAAACCTCTTCCATTTTACGTACTGAAATTTCATTACTTCTTTGATGGACTCATTGGGTCTGAAACACTCGCAAAACTGAAGGCTCATCTTGATTATGAAAAGGAAACCATTACATTGCAAGACAAACAATTCTCGTATTCAAAATTCTTCCCAGCCAAACAGCTTTACAGTCATTTCGTATCTATTCAGACAAATAACAACGGCGACTGGTTTGTCCCCACGTTTCAAAAACTTTGCAATGGAACATTTATTGAACCAGGACTCTATCGAGCTCAAAACTCTAGAAGTACAATAAAAATTTTGTCGACAAAACCTAAACTGAAAACCCTAGGAAAACTTTCGTTATCAGTCAACAACTTTGAAACACTGCAACCTGTACCGATTCCAAATGAAAGAACTATTTCAAAAGAAAACATCAAATCTTTTATAAGAAGTGACCATCTGTCTCCTCTGGAAATTTCAAAACTTTTAGCAGTTCTTCATGATAATCAAGCAACTATGTTGAAAGAAGGCGAACAACTTTCTGCAACAACTGCTTTAAAACATAAAATTATTACTTCAGATGATAACCCTATTTATACTAAAAGTTATAGATATCCACATCACTTCAAAAAAGATGTTGAAGAACAAATTCGAGAAATGTTAGATAATGGTATTATTCAACCATCGGTTAGCCCATACTCTGCCCCTATATGGGTTGTACCTAAAAAACAAGATGCATCTGGCAAAAAGAAAATTAGAGTCGTTATTGATTATAGGAAGTTAAACGAAAAAACAATAGATGACCGTTTTCCTATGCCCCAGATCGAAGAGATTTTAGACAATCTCGGAAAATCTGTATATTTTACTACAATTGACTTGAAGTCCGGGTTCCATCAAATTCCTATGGACCCAGCTCATAAAGAAAAAACAGCTTTTTCAACAGACAAAGGACACTTCGAGTTTAACAGAATGCCTTTTGGTTTGAAAAACGCTCCTGCTACATTTCAGCGAGCGATGAATAATATTCTAGGAGAGTATATAGGCTCCATTTGTTACGTCTATCTGGACGATATTGTTATTATTGGGTACAATTTGGAAAATCATTTACAGAACCTTCGTCTGGTTCTAAAACGCCTTTCCGATTTCAATTTGAAAATTCAACTTGACAAATGTGAATTTTTAAAAAGAAACCGAGTTTCTCGGACATATTATATCCAGCGAGGGAGTGAAACCAAATCCCGAGAGAAGATAGAGAAAATCATTAGCTGGCCGTTACCGAAAATCAGAAAGAAATTAAGCAATTTCTAGGTCTAGCCGGTTACTATCGTCGATTTATTAAAGACTTTTCAAAGATAACCCGTCCAATGACGAAGTATCTTAAGAAAGAAGAATCAGTCGATTTACAGGATCAAAATTACATTCAAGCTTTTTCAACTCTAAAACAAATAATTTCAACAGACCAAGTGTTAGCATACCCGAATTTCGAGAAACCATTTATTTTAACGACAGACGCGTCCAATTACGCCGTTGGGGCTGTACTATCCCAGATTCAAGATTCAGTAGAAAGACCAATCGCGTTTGCTTCAAGAACCTTGAATGATGCCGAATCTAGATATGCTACAATAGAAAAGGAAGCTTTAGCTATAATTTGGGCTATCAACAAATTTAAAACTTATCTTCACGGTGTCAAGTTTACATTATTAACCGATCATAAACCCTTAACGTTTCTGAAAAACTCTTCCAAAAATGATAAAATTTTACGATGGGCGCTTGATCTGAAAAACTATTCTTTTGATGTTTTATATAAAGAAGGAAAGACTAATGTCGTGGCGGACGCATTGAGCAGACGTCCTGATGAAAAACATGTTAATGCACTTGATATTAATCATAACTCTTCCATTTCAGGTACCGGTGACGATTCAGATGATGATTCATCACGTCAAAATAATCCCCCTTCTTCTGATAACCAAGAATCCGATGCAGAAACAATTCATTCTGCAGACGACTCGCCCGACTTCTATATACACCATGTAGACCGACCAATAAATTATTACCGTAACCAACTAATTTTTAAAAAAGCTAGAATTACAACGGTCATTTCTGAAACAGTTTTTCCACATTTTCAAAGAACAACAATTGTACAACCAGAATTCTCAAAGGAAAATATAACTGAATATCTTAAAAGATATCATAATAGTAAACAAACAGCCATTCTTGCACCAGAAGACATGCTTCAAATTATTCAGGATAGTTTCAAGGAGAATTTTGGAAGTAAAAACCATTTTATTTTCACTTCTAAAATAGTCGATGATGTCGTTAGTGAAGAACGACAAAACTTGTTAATATCAACCGAACACGATAGAGCTCATAGGGGTACCAACGAAGTGGAAGCCCAACTTAGAAGATCTTATTTCTTCCCAAACATGGCAAAACTTATTAAAAACTATTCCGATTCATGCCCCCATTGCCATAAACATAAGTACGAAAGGAAACCGTATAATATTAAAATTTCCCCACGCCCAATAACCCTTTGAAAGAGTCCACATGGACATTTTCATAATAGCTAAATTTAGTTTCCTCTCTTTGATCGACTCTTTCTCGAAGCATTTACAAATGCATTCCATTAAGACAAAAAACTTGGCCCATGTACAAAAAGCCTTAAGCAAATATTTTAGTGGTTACCCAATACCAAAGAAAATTGTAACGGATCACGAGACAACATTCCGCTCAGTTCAACTTAGAAATTTTTGAGTCAATTAGGCTGCTGCTTAGAATACGCGTCTTCTTCAGAAGCTAACGGGCAAGTTGAAAGGGCACATTCAACGATTATAGAAATTTATAATTCAAATAAATACAAATTTCAGAACTTAGGAGTGAAGTCAAGAATAAAATTGGCAGTTGCGTTGTATAATGAATCCATCCACTCTAGTACAAAACTCAAACCAGTAGAGATTGTCTTCAATTTAAATAATGCTCGTAATTCTGAGGAAATAATAGGTAAAGCTCAGGAGATGTTTGAAGAGGCAAAAACCAACATGTTAAGGGCTCAGCAGAAAATTTTAAACAAAAATTCAATAAAAGAGGACCCACCAGTAATTCAGGAAGAACAGGAAGTTTTCGTGATACCAAACATTAGAACTAAAACCGAACCAAGGGCTAACCCAACCATAGCAAAAAATGTAAATCAGAAAACCTTTGTAAACTCTAACAATGTAAAAAGACATAAAAACAAGATTAAAAGATTGAGGAAACGTTAACTAAACAATCATAACCAACTAACAATAACTAACTCAATTCTCCGCTATCTTCTATTACTTCTAGATGAAACTCATCGTATTCGGAGCGATATTCATTATGATAGGAATAAATTGTCAAGAATTAGGAATCAAACACTTGAATAAAGATCCCATTGTTATCTTAAAGAATGGCAAATGCAAAATTCAAACAGGAACAACAAAGCTAGTTCATCCATTAAACTTAACAGATATAGAAATCACGATGGAATTAGTATCAACATTGGCGTATAAAAAAATAGTAAAACAAAAACTTCAGGAACTGTACACAAATTTTCAACAAATACGACCTACTTCAAGTATCCGGAACAAGAGATGGGACACACTCGGAACGGCATGGAAATGGGTTGCTGGAAACCCTGACGCACAGGATCTTCGCATTATTAACAGCTCAATGAACGACTTAATTGCTGAAAATAACAAACAATATCAAATCAACGACCAAATTAACCTGAGACTACAAAGCCTAACAAGTACCGTCAATAAGATAGTTGAAAATTCGTACTCAAATAAAATTATCTTGAATGAGGTTGACACACTCATAACCATTCTAAACATTGACACAATTAACAAAATTTTGCTGGATATTCAAGATGCTATATTCTTATCAAAAACCTTAACTGTCAATACAAGGATTCTGTCGCTGAAGGAAATAACTACAATAAGACTATTGCTAGAGGAACAAGGAATCAAAGTCGACTTACCGGACGAAGCAATCAACCTCGTCACACCAAAGATAGCAGTGAGTAGAGATACCCTCCTATACATACTACACGTACCACAATTAGAACCAGAGGAATCCGATATCCTTCAAATTTTCCCTTTGGTCAACGACGATATCATAATCAAAAGCTATCCAAACATTCTAATCAAATCAAGGAAAACACTATTTACTACTAGTCATCCTTCAGAATTTGTGCAACGACACGCATTTGTTCAAGAGTTTACAGATAACTGCATCCAACCGCTTATCTGGGGAACCAAAGCTCATTGCGCAACAAGAGATAAGTACCGTACAGAAGGAAAACTTATCAGCGAAAATACTATTCCACAAAAAAAACACCTCATCTCATCGAGCTGTGGACCCAATAATCGAAATCTAACCGGAAACTTCATCATAACATTTTCAAACTGCACAGTTACCTTTGAAAACCTAACCTTCTCGTCACAGGAAAGTACATCTGAAGCTAAGTTCATGCAAACAGCTCTCCACAACATCCGCATGGAAAACTGGTTACAAAAGGATCCGAACATCACCATTTTAGACAACCGCACGATTGCCAACAGGAATCTTCTTCATCACGTGTCTCTCAAGCAGTTCGACAACGAGTTACGAATTTGGAGTCTATTCGGAGGATTATCGGTAACAACGATAATATCAATAACCCTAATTTTATCTATCTCAGACGGTCAGTAAATGAGATATGGCAAAATGTCTCACGCCCAAGGAAACGCAAATCTGCAGTAGAAACTAAACCCAAGGAAGTTCATGGAGCTGGAAGCAATAATCAAGGGAAATCGAGTGCCGAGGACGACACTTTTTCACCCCCCCGAGGAGTTACATCCAGGCCAACCATCGATCCATTGCTACATCAGCTATAAACATCCGGTCACCAAGGAATCTGCATCATCAGCAGTTCAATATTATAAAAGGTGCAATCGATCGACCACGCGTCCTCTTTTGTAATTCAGACGTCTAGGTGTGAAGAAGTATTCAATATATCAATCCGTTTAATAAATAAATGTCGCGTTAGTGTTTTTTAAAAGCCCGAACCGTTCCCCGTACATATTATTATATGCTAAGGGTCTGTCTCATTTGGAGAATTAAACTTAAAAGTGTCAGTTCGAAAATTAAAAAAACACCCCGTTATAAGAATGGCTGGTGCTACCCAGCAATTCCAATAAGACATCGATGGAAAATGATTAGATATCTGTCAAAAGTAATCTTGCTCTGCGAGCAGGGTTATTCGATAATTATTGAAGTGTCACTTTAAAGTTTAATTTCAGTTTAATTATCCAATTGAGACAGACCCTAAGTATACACAAAAGCTTGACAGTGGGGAGAGGGAGGGGAGTCTAAAAATCTCACAAAATAGTTGATGTCATATTTGAATCACCCCATAATACAGTTTCCCAAGATCTAATATATTAGATTTATATGAGAGAATAATATGCCATAAAAGGCAAACGTTTTTAGGCTCTATTTAAATAGTAGATGGACAAGTGCGCGTTCGATTGGTTTCCTCTACCACGCGAAATAATTGTGGGATCATCTCAATATGTATATCCAAATATCTTCTTTGCCATTAGTCCCATGATAAATTGTAATCGACATCAACACATATTTATATTATTTCCACTCAACCGGAGCTACGGTAGAGTAACTCAAATCTGGCTGGCAACCTGGCAAACATGTAAATAATGAATAAAAAATAAAAATAAAATTTGGCTTCTTCCACGGAACATGACACGTTGGGTAGATGCAACTTCCTTTTTGTAATACTATTCATAGAAGAGAGAGTGAAAGAACTAGTTAGGTAAAAAATGAAACTTTGTGCTCAGCTTGGAGTACTTTAAACTTTCTTTAGGAAATTTATTTTTCTGTGTGGTACCCGTGCGATTGTGTTTCTTATTGCATGCAGAACGATCGCGAGATCATCGAAATAACTTGTTCTGCATTGTGCGGGTCAGTGAATCAATTAGCAAGTAAAATTTAATACACGTCCGATCGATAAATACATTTAGGCCGAAATGGTAGTTTGGCAGAACGGGCCATTTGACTGGAAATGTAATTAAACGGAATAGGTTTTGGCTGGAAAAATTATTTGGACAAATAGCTTATTTGGCCTAAAATGCTAAAATAGTCGTTAAGGAGATGGGACCATTTGCCTGAACGAGTCATATGACCGAGAATATCGCTTGACAGAATTGAATATTTGTCGGGAAAAAAGTTTGACCGAAAAAGTAACTCGGGCAACATGGGTGTTTTTAGCCATTTGGCCGAAAAGTTAATGAAGACGAAATATCGTTGGGCCGAACTGTTCTAATGGTCGAAAAAGGCATTAGTACGAAAAGATCATATTAATATATAATAAATAAAATAATAATAAAAAGTGATAGGTCTTACTTCTCACTTTGCACTCCTCATTTCTCACTTCTCATTCTTTATTTCTTCACACAGTGATAGATGTGACGTGAGACGCCTTTTTTTTGACTAATTTATTTCTACTCAGTTCTTATTTAGCACTTCGCATCTTCGCAGGGAGAAATGAGAAATGAGGAGTAAGAAGCGAGAAAGGAGACGTCTCCCTTCTCACTTCTTATTTTTTCTTCTCACTACTTATTTCTTATTTATCACTTCTCACTCTTTATTTCTCGCCCCTTATGAAATTTTTCCCTATGAAAATTAAAAAAGTGAGTAGTAAAGAGTGAGATGTCTTACTTCTCACTTTTCACGTCCCATTTCCCGCTTTTCACTGCGCATAGTGAGAAGTGCCAAAGTAGAAGTGAAAATGAAAAGTGAGAAGTTAGAAGTGAAACACATCAGTTCTCACTCTTCATTTCTCATTTTCATTGGTCTCTTTGCACAATAAGATGTAAGATGTTGGAAAGAAGTCAGTCGTCACTTTTTTCACTTCTCATTTCTTACCTCTTACTTCTCAATTCTTATTTCTTACTTCTCATTTCTTACTTCTCACTTCTCAGTTATCAATAATCGTTTCACACTTTGCACATCCACTATTGTTCGGCCAAACGACACTTTTGGTCATACGATCGTTCAACCAAATGACATTTGCGGCCATACGACCTGTTTGGCCGCATAACCTGGCCAGCATTTTCTATCAAATGAGTTTTTCTACCAAACAACCGTTGCGGTCAAACGGCTTTTTCAGTCAATACAAGTGATCTTCTTCTTCTTCAATGACTCTACATTCCAACTGGAACTTGGCCTGTTTTCCACTTCTATTTTCTATATTTTATTCTATTACAGGCTGCCTACTCTCTGGAAAAACCTGAAAAATACTCAGGGGATTTCGTTCAACATGGAAAAACCTTGAATCCTCAGGGCAATTTCAGTAAAATCAGGGAATTATTTTGGAAATGCATTCAACGCAAATTTCAATGTTGTTGTTGTTATTGTAACTAATTGTAATTGAAATGTCAAACAGCATTTTTATCATAGTTTATTATCTCCAACGTGGTTCGAAGGTTCAAAAATTACGAAATCGTTGAATTTGGCATTTTGTATGTTGTCACGGCTTGAATAGATGTCGCCAATATTTAGAAATTTGATTTGCCTGGTAGAAAACACATTTGACAAATGATTTGTAGTTGCGGACTATAAACTCAATTTTTTTTAACAGATGAGTCTATAAGCTCGAACCTGAAATCTCAAGCAAGAAAGCCAAAAAAAGTCAACTATCATTTATCATAGCACACAAAGGCTCTGTAAAGTTTTGACTAAATTTGGCCCTTGAATTTGAGAGACTCTTTTGTCACCTTTAGTGATACCTTGACAACAGGGTGAATTTAATTGAAAAGGCCTTAATTGAAAAATTGCCCTCATATTCGTCTTATGGAGACATTTTGGTCAATTTTAATCCGAAGCCAAAATAGTCTTGAACAGTGACCCGGGTGATGTAGAGTAGGGTTCCAATGCAATTGCTCATTTTTCATTTATTTAGTTAACATCTATACAGATAACACTGAATCAACAATTTGACGCCACAATGCACGGTTCGAGGCCGCATCTCTCCATCCTCGGATACGCCCCACGCTCGCCAAGTCGTTCTGCACCTGGTCTGCCCATCTCGCTCGCTGCGCTCCACGCCGTCTCGTACCTGCCGGATCGGAAGCGAACACCATCTTTGCAGGGTTGCTGTCCGGCATTCTTGCAACATGTCCTGCCCATCGTACCATTCCGGCTTTAGCTACCTTCTGGATACTGGGTTTGCCGTAGAGTTGGGCGAGCTCATGGTTCATTCTTCGCCGCCACACACCGTCTTCTTGCACACCGCCAAAGATGGTCCTAAGCACCCGTCTCTCGAATACTCCGAGTGCTTGCAAGTCGTCCTCGAGCATTGTCCATGTTTCATGTCCGTAGAGGACAACCGGTCTTATAAGCGTCTTGTACATGACACATTTGGTGCGGTGGCGAATCTTTTTCCACCGCAGTTTCTTCTGGAGCCCGTAGTAGGCCCGACTTCCACAGATGATGCGCCTTCGTATTTCACGACTAACGTTGTTGTCAGCCGTTATCAAGGATCCGAGGTAGACGAATTCCTCGACCACCTCGAAGGTATCCCCGTCTATCGTACCACTGCTTCCCAGGCGGGCCCTGTCGCGCTCGGTTCCGCCCACAAGCATATACTTTGTCTTTGACGCATTCACCACCAGTCCAGCTTTTGTTGCTTCACGTTTCAGGCGGGTGTACAGTTCTGCCACCTTTGCAAATGTTCGGCCGACAATGTCCATGTCATCCGCGAAGCAAATAAATTGACTGGATCTGTTGAAAATCGTACCCCGTCTGTTACACCCGGCTCTCCGCATGACACCTTCTAGCGCAATGTTGAACAACAGGCACGAAAGTCCATCACCTTGTCTTAGTCCCCGGCGCGATTCGAACGAACTGGAGTGTTCGCCCGAAATCTTCACACAGTTTTGCACACCATCCACCGTTGCTTTGACCAGTCTGTATATCTGAAATCAACGAACAGATGATGCATTGGGACCTGGTATTCACGGCATTTTTGAAGGATTTGCCGTACAGTAAAGATCTGGTCCGTTGTCGAGCGGCCCTCAACGAAGCCGGCTCACAAGCAATTGCTCACAAGTTTCATTACCCCCATGCAAAATTTGAGCTCAATCGGACATGATTTAGGGGTGCCTAAAATTCATCAAAATTTTGAAATTCTTAGCCATGAAATTTTCTTTTTGAAGTAACATCAGATCTCGACGTTTCATGCATTTGGCATCAAAAACAAAAATTCGATTTTCGACTTTTACTTTGGTCCCCCCTTGGGAAAATTTTCATGGGTAAAAATTTCAAAACTTTGATGAATTTTTGGTACCCCTTAATCAGGTAGGATTGAGCTCAAATTTTACATGGGGTCATATTTTGAGGTAATGAAACTTGTGAGCAATGTCGTTTTGTGAAATTCGAAAATGTCATTTTTATTGGCACTCTATAGCAGAGGTCAAGAGATAATGAAATGAAATGGCCGCTCAAGTTGATAAACAAGATAATTCGAGGTATTGCAAGAAAAGCTCTTCATCTCATCAAATCAAAGAAGTAAACGCAGAGTTTGAAGAATTAGTTTTAATTACAATTGAAAACGATAAAGACGATAGACAATAAAGAGAAGCAAATCACGAAAACAAGTTCGACCTGATATAAGTGCGATGAAAACAGAATCAGAGAAGCAGTCTACATAGACAGCCTCATTTGCTTGTTTGTTAGAGACAAAGATGTTTTAGCAAAGCCTGTGTAAAACAAGATAAATGCATCATCAGCACCAGTGCCCCCGCAATGGAGTGTTACATCATCCCGAACCTTTATTCTTGTTAACATTTGCTCCTGAAAGTGTTACAAAAACCTTCAATTTGACTACTCAACTTTCAATGGAGCAATCAGGAGATAAAGCGGATAATTTATTTTCAGATGTTAAGTGAGTTCGAGTCGAAAACAATTAGTTTTCTGTATTCAAACAACCATTATAAAGATGGAAGTAAAATACGTATACCTACATATACTTCTAACTTGCCGAGACCGATTTTTGCATACGGTTTTGAACCTGGAGATACCCGGAAAACTCAGGGAATTATTTCCGGATTTCGAGTAGACACCCTGATTAGCATTTCCTCAGTTATTAATTTAATGCTTTTATATGCCCGCTATTTCATGAGTATGTATCTTGTGTGGCAAGAACAATGCCCAGGGTGTCGAAAATGTTTCCAACCCGAAAACATCCTAGACAGGACCGAGAATCGAATTCGTCATCTCCGGATTGGCAATCCTACGCCTTTGCTCGCCAGCCTACTGGAGACCTAAATACAAGTGATATATAGTGGTTAATTGCGGGTATGTTTTAGGAAAATTCCAAAAAATAAAAGGAAACAGGTTGTGCGCGTTAACGGCTGTTTTTTTTCGTGTGACTTGCAGGGAAATTTAGGAATTTTGCATGTGAAGATTGCAGTGAGCCGTCTCGCATAATATGCAGGATAACGTCTATTAAGTAATTTAATTTATATGTAAAAATGAATTGGTTTGTGTGCATTTTCGCTGATGGGTTTTCTTCATTCCTCCAGCAATTTTGTTAGTTATACTTACTGATAGGTTTATGAGTAAGTGAACAATTATGACATTTGAACGGTTATAGACTATTGGATAGTTAGGCACATTGGGTCATTTTTTCGGAGATATAATTCACATTTTGTCCTCATTGGATTAGAGAGAATAAGGGATTTTTTAAAATAAATTATTGTTCTTATGGTTTCGGAGAGCAAGCAAAGGCGTCTTAACTTTCATTAATTAGTCAGGGTATGTCTAAAGCCTTCACCCCATCCGAGAAAAATTGAAACAGAGTGATATAATTTTCTTGCAAAGTCACTCCCAGCGCTGTTTTACAAATTTAATATTATTTGCTTATAATGATACTCCTAACTCACATACAATATCAACCATCCAGCTTCATGACATCTATGAGGGCATCGGTGAGTCGCTAGCCTCTCGTTGAGTGCCGCGGGGGACCGAAATCCGTACAGCATCAAAATCGGTTTTAAGATAAATAATTTATAAACAAAATTGATCCTGTGTTCCAATGTTCTCTTCGACTTTTGGGTCGGTAGAAAAACTTACGCGTTCAGGATGATTTACTCCATTGTTTCCTGAAAGAAAATCGAATATCGATTCTTCATTTTAGGACCCAATTTTGTTCAATATTTCCTCATGTATTGCGTAGTTTCAAGAGCGTAAAAGTAGAATACTACTAATTTATAGGCTCTCGTGTTCCCGTAACAACAACGAACGTTTTACTTGCATTCGTTTCTTTTTTTAGAGCCTTGTCCTGAGCAAGCTGATGATAACATAAAGTATAAGACTTATATGTAGTGAGTAAAATACACGATCACTGATCGCTTGTAATACATGCATGAGAAAATATTTCCATGAAAATTCAAACTAGTCATTCCGTGCACAGTTGTTATGAGATGTTGAGTAAAAAAAATAACGATTGGCAGTTTTTTCAATATACTTTTAAGATTTTCGTACAATCCGCAAAAACAAGCAGACAACCATGCGTTCACTGTTTATATTTGTTTATTGTTTATTTATTAAAATAATTCAACTGACAATGAATGCCTAAATGAATATTGCTTAAACAAATTGGTTACGGCAGCGGTACGGAAAAAGTCTAGTAACCGATGACGAAACACGTCAAAAATATCGAAAAATTCGTGGAAGCGTCGACTGATGGATTGAATTGGTTCGTGTAGTGCATAGTTGCTAGTCTGTGGTTCTAGAAGCAAAAATAGACGTTGACGAAGAGGTCTTTCAGGTATAGATTTAACTGCGACAGTAGTGCTGGACAATCAATGTGACCCGCTTCAGCTTCCCAACAAACGTAGCTTGAGCGGCGATCCGTCTAAACTCTAGTGGTTCGATGCTAATCAACCGGCACCGCTCCTCGTACGGTGGCAAGTTCGTCGGATCACGCCACCTTAGGGATCGAAGAGCGTATCTTAGAAACTTCCGTTGAACGGCTTCGATCCTATCGATCCATGTGGTCTGGAAAGGGCACCTAACAACAGCGGATGATTCCAGTATTGATCGCACAAGGGAACAGTACAGTGATCTAAAGCATAACGGATCACGGAATTCACCGGCAATTTTGAAAATAAAACCCAATTAAAAACATGCAAAATTCGTGTAATTCTAGAGTCGCATTTTTTTCCCAAAAAATATTTGAGCTTCTTGACACTGGCGGAGTTAAACTGGGGCACGTGACACACCAAATCGAACATTTTCACTGAAATTTAATTATATACGCCAAAATTGTCTTGAGAAAAAATACTGTTTTTCTGCCAATTTTTATATTTTTGATCGACAAAATCCTCAGTGTGACACAACATTAAAATCACCCATTTTCAATGTAAGGAGACCCGTAATAGAATACATTTTAAAGAATTCAGGCGGTGCAATTGAGTTCAGTCGACTGGGTCAATGGAAATCAAGATAGGGCAAGTGCTTGGCCACATCATTTATTTTTTTTTTTTGAATAATCGAACAGTTTCGGCTGCGTACAAACCCAGTAAATGGAATTTACTGAAAAACCTCGTAGCTGCCGGACAGTAAGATCATTTCAAAATGATTTTACAACTCAAAATACATTACTTTGACACGCTTGGTGCCCCAATTAAATTGTTTACTTGCAATCACAAACAACTTTGACATTTTATCGCAGATATCATCCAAAAGAGTTAATTTACTATAAAACAAATAATAAATCATGATTTCAAACAACTTCCTGCTTAAATCAAAGGGCCAATGGTAGAAGGGTAGTGCAGTCGATTTCAATGAATTTATCCAATTTTTGAACCAGCAGTACAAGTGCACCAGTCAAAGCACATACCTTGCTGGCCTTTGACCTTCTAACAAACCCAACCCAAACGACACGGCTATCGCGATATACACCGTATCGCTGTTTTCTTCGGTACAGGTACCGTGCCTTTTTACTAACGTTCGTAAATCTTCGTACACGAACCACCTCCTTCTTAATCTATCAACATCCATGCGAAACGGGGTCAAGAAAATCGTACAGCGTGATACCCCACCCTCAAAGTGGAGAAAAAATAACTATCCTCGCTTATTTCCATCCACTATCAGCGCAAAATCCACCCGAAACAGAGTCTGCCACGGCACCAAACACATTTTCCTATGTTCTTATCAAACACAATCCCACCCACGCGCATACCCCTCATAGCCTGGCGTTCTAATAGACCCGAATCGGCGGCCAAGAGACCCGAAGATGTCGGCGACCAGCACCTCCGAGTGTGGGAAGAAAAACTCATTTTCCTACAAAACATAATTATATGCGCCTTAACAGACCATCACCGCCGCCGCTCCCAACCTCGGCTCTTCATCCTACACTCGTGCTGGGAACGTGAGAAGATTCTCCCCTCCACAATCCCCACAGCAGAGAGCGGAAGAGATGGAGAGTAGGCGCCCTACCCGTACCGATAAGAGTGAAAAAAGGTACGAGATAGCGGCGAGCATAGATTGTGGGGGTGTAATCGAGTGAGTGAGTGAGTGAGAGAAAAGCGTGGGAAAATGACGACGGAAAGGGACGGCGAAGAATCCTCTGCTACCATGTGATACGGCTTGATTTTCGTCGTCGTCGTCATCCGTTGCTGACGTCGGGACTGTTGATGTCGGTTAGCTTGGAAAGCTTCAGCAACTGTAACTGGATAGCAGCGTCACAACGAATGTGTGGGAGGTTTTGGCTGTTCTTCACTGATGATGGTTGTTCTGATTTCTTTTCGGTATGCTGATAGAATTTACGGTCGGTTCATGACTGATGGGTAATCTGGGCGATGGGAAATGAAACGAACCGATAATGGTTGGTTTTTATTTGTCAGCAAGGGTATTATAAAAGACTAATTATTCTGTGAAGTGGAGGATGACAAACTACGAGATAAGATTACGTGACATATTGAATTTTGCATAAAAATTACTTTCCTGTAAATCTAAATGTCTATCGTTAAGGGAAATATTTAGAAAAAACTGAAAGAATATCAACGAAAACTTGTCATATTAAACTTTCATGATTTTTATTCCCATCAGGGTTCGTAATTTTCATTTCGTACTTAAATTTTGAATGCATTTCAAAAGATTGTGTCTTGGATGGCATTAGTGGATTTCACTAGATACAGTCTTCGATACTAACTGAAAGGCAAGCTCAGTAGATGAAGTAGAGAACGAAAAGTTTTAGTCCACAATCGTCTAGATAATGGCATTACTGTCATCCAAGAAGATACGAAATGTTGGAGCGACATCTGTTATCTATCAACAAGACTGAATAATCATTTGTATCTACTCAGCTATCAACACAAATGTGAGAATAGATCGACTGATATTGGGCCTACATTCAGTACCAGGGTACCTTTTGCTATTTTAATAGAGGTAATTATTTTTTATTGCTGGAAAATGAAACTCGAAGTCATATAAAGACTTGATGAATGGGATCAACAGATTCGGCCGAAAGTTATCTAGCCGAATTCCATATGGATGGAAATTAATAATTTTCGATCGGCCAAATGATACGTTTGGCCGAAGAAGCCATTTAGCGAATTGAATATTTTGGCCGAACAGATAAAACCGTCAAAAATGTCATTAGACCAAAAAGACCTTATGGCAGAAAATGTCGTTTTATCGAATTGGTAATTTGGAAGAATAAGTCGTTTTTCAGAACGGACCATTTCGCCGAATGTCATTCGTCTGAAAGCCATTTAGCTGAATACCACATGGTTAAACGATACGTTAGGTCGAAATTTACATAGCCGAATTCCTTTTGGTTGATTTGAAAGTTTTACTGAAACGATCATAAGGCTGAAAACAATTTAGCCGAAAATGTCAAATTTGGCCGAAAGCGACACACAGGGTACGTCAGAAAATAATGCGAAAATTGGTTCTATTTCTTTTAAATCCCATTTGAACTGCTCTAAGCAATATTTTCATCATTTTCAAGTTCAGTTATCATTATAAGGTCCTTTCAAACAAATTTACTTAATGTGTGCTTTATTTTTATCAATAATATCCTCAAGATTAATAATATCCTTTTGAACCTAGTCCTCCGACATCGACTGGCATGTGCATGTTATGGCTAACGTTAGGGTCTTTACACAAGGGTGCGATGGTTTGCAGACTCGTGCTTCAACATATGCCCCAATCGTATAACCCAACAGATTAACATCCGGACTGCTAGAGGGCCACAAATCTTTCGACCAAAATATCATATTTTTCTTCAGCCATTGTTGGGTCGACTGAACTGGCGCTCCATCATGCTGGAGGACAACGTTTTGATCCTCGGAAAATTCGACCTTTCCCCAGGGAAGCACTTGGTCCTTTAAAATACCGATAAACAATTCGATATTGATATTAAACCCAATATCAATGAAAACAGGCGGCAGTTTTAAACCGTTGGACGCCCCCAAGCCAAACATCATGACACCAGCCGGATTGTTTTAGAATTTAAACTTCACTTTCTACAAAACATCCCCAATTTTCTTCGTCGTTGGCGTCAGCATCGATGCTGAAAAGTTTTCGCGCCGAAAAACAGGATTATAATTTTTTCTTTCTTCGACAAAGAAAGCAATCTTTTTGAACGAGTCACTCGTAGTTCCAGGTCCGTAATCAAGGGGCGTTTAACTCCAGCTTTGGAAGGTACATACAAGTCTTCTTTGATGGTTTTCGCATGGATTTCTCAGAAATTTTGACTTCTTTGGCAAGTCAAAATTTCTGAGAAATCCATGCGAAAACCATCAAAGAAGACTTGTATGTACCTTCCAAAGCTGGAGTAAAACGCCCCTTGATTACGGACCTGGAACTACGGAAGTTTTCTGGTGGAACGCACCAGGTTGCAAGCCATCTGTCCACTATCACGATTGACATACGTGCAAAGCTCGGACGTACACTTACCGGCTTCCGTTGCTTAAACCCATCATGGAGAGACATTTAAAGGCGATAAACTGTGGCCAAAAGCCAACCTACCACCATAGTAATCTCATTCGGCGTCTTCTGGGCGAGCAACAAACTAGTAATCACTTCTTTTGGGTACATTTTTACAAATTTGCAATACAACAATTACAATCTCTCGGTGCGGCATTTGAAAGTAAACATAAACAAATATACTTTCAACAGAAATTAGTCACTAGCTACTCGAATTAACCCAATATTCAAGTTTAAACATTTTCGCATTATTTTCTGCCGCACCATGTACGGCCGAAGCGATAATTTAATCGAAAAAGCCATTCGGCCGAAAATGTCGTTTGGGCAAAATAGTTGCTTGGCAGAAAGGGTCATTTTGCCGAAAATGTCAATTGGCCGAACGGGTCATTCGGCCGAAAAAGTCGTTTGACCGAACAGGTCAAGGCCGATAAAGTCGTTTGGTCGAAAATCCTAGCCAAAGGAAAGGGTCGTTTGGCCGAAACTAATTCGGTCGGAAGTTGTTTGACCGAATGCCACTAGGTCGATTTGAACGTTCGACCAAAACGGTTATTCAGCAGAAACCCGGCTTAGCTTAAACGAACAGACTGAATTAGTCATTCGGCCAAAAATGCTGTTTGGTCGAAATTATCTTTTGGCAGAAAGGGCCTAACTCTTCTGGTTGATTAGATCATTTTGCCGAAATGGTCGTTTGGCAGAAGGGTGGTTTGACCGAAAATGTCATTTGGGTGAACTAATCATACGGCCGAAAATGACGTTGGGCCGAACAGGTCACATGGACGAACATACCTTTTGTCCGAACAAGTCATTTAGTCGCAAAAGTCGTTTGGCCGTTTGACCAAAAAATGCAATTAGCTGAAAAGGTGATTTGGATGAAAATGCCATTTGGCCTGAATGATTGTTTATCGGAAAATTAAATTTGGCAGAACTGGGTACCGTGAATGTCGTTTCGTAGAACAATAGTAAATGTGAAAAGTGAGATGTGATTCATGATTATTGAGAAGTGAGAAGCAAGAAATTACTTCTTACTTCTCCTTAATTATTTCCCACTGTTCACAGTGAGAGGAAAGAAGTACAGTGAACTCTCTCTTTAACTCGATGTTCTGTAACTCGATATTTTCCTTTACTCGATGGAATTCAAAGCCCCTTCAATCTAGCATATTGCGTTGCCTCCGTAAGTCGAAACGTCTCTTACTCGATGCTCTCTAAGTCGAAGTAATTTTTCAAAGCCTTTTCACCTCGCTAACTCGATGTTGTCAGAAACAGTTCACATGCACGATATACACGGTGCCGGATCGTTTGGCCTAATGCCGTTTCACCGAATAGTGGAAAAAAGAAACTTTGATTGCGAGTATGGGAAAGTGAGTAATGAGAAGTGAGTAGTGAAATTTACATGAAGTGTTCAGCAAGAAGAGGCAAGAAGCAAGAAGCGAGGGATGAGACATTTCTCACATATCATAAGATATGAGACGTAAGAAGTAGGAAGGGAATTGAGAAATTAGATGTAAAAAGAGAGAAGAAGGAAGTGAAAAGTGAGACGAAAAAATGAAAAATTCGATGTTAGAAGAGCGAAGTGAAAAATGAGAATTGAAAAGTGAGTTATGAGAATTGAGAAGTAGAACGTTATAAGTGAGAAATGAGAAGAAAAAGGCGGGAAGTGAGAAATAAGTAGTGAGAAGTGAGATTTGAAAAAAGAAAAGTGAGTGGTGAAAAGTTGTGTTAATTAAGAAGTGAGTATTGAGATACGAGAAGTTAGTAGTGGGAAGTGAGAAGGAAGAAGTAAGAGATGGAAAGTGAGTAGTGATATATCGAGAAGTAAGTGATGAGAAATGAGGAGTGAAAGGCGAGATATTAGAACAAAAATGTAATTTATCGTCAATCTATCTATCTTCCTTCTTTCTTTTTTCTTCTTTTTTCTTCCCTCTTTTTTTATTTCTTTTTCCTTTATCCTTTTCCTTTTTCTTTCTCTTTCTTCGCTTTTCCTTTTACTTTCTTCCGTCCTCCGTTTCCCAAACTCTTTCTTCTATTTCTTGTTCCTTCCGTTTGCTTCCTTCTTTTTTTCCTGCTTCCTCATTTCTTTCTTCTTCATTCCTTCTTGCTTTCTCCATCTCCTTTCTTTTTTCTTATTTTGTATTCTTCCTCTTTCTTCTCTAGTTTTTCTTTCCATCCTTCATCTTTCTGATTTCATCTTGCTTCTTTCTCCATTCGTCCTTCTTCATCCTTCCCTCTTCCATGTTTTTTTTCTTCCTTCTTTCATTTCCCTCCTTCATTCTCTATTATTTATTTTTCTTTCTCCTTTTTACTTTACTCTTCTTTCTTCTACCTTTTATTTCCATCCTTCTTTCTCATACCTTCTTCCACAGTTCTTCCTTCTTCCATCCTCCTTTTTCCATCTTTTTTGCTTTTTTCTTCTTTCTTCTTACTTCTTCATTATTCCTTCTTTCCTTATACTTTTTTAAACCTTCTTTTTTTTCTTCTTCCTCCTTCCTTTCCTTTTTTATCTTTTCACCACTTTTTTCCTTACTTCTTCTTTCTCCTGTTTCCGTCTTCCTTCTTCCTTATTCTAACTTCCTTTGTCCTTATTTCTTGTCTTAACTCCCTTCATCCTTATTTTTTCTCTTCACTCCTTCCTTCATCCAAATTATTTCTCTTTCTTTCTTCCTTTTTTCTGTCTCTTCCATTTTTTCTTCTTGGTTCTCCATTCTTCCAGGACAGAAAGAAGTCCTATACCTCACCACTCACCTTTCACTTCTTATCATCTGGTCCATCACTTCTCAATTATCATCACTCACCTCCTACCTTTAGCTTACATTTTCCTCACTGCTCGCTTCGCAACATCTCATTTCTCACTTCCTATCACTCGTTACTGCACACTGCACTACTTTCTCACTCGTTACTGCAAACATCTCATTACTAAGTACTCACTTCCAATTCTCAGTATGTAATCACTTCTCATTACTTTGTATTCACTTCGAACGTCTCATTTCTCACTTTTCAGTTCTCACTTTTCACTATTCAATCCGTCTCACGTTTCACTTCTCTTAATAAGGTTCCCTATCTCGATACCTTCCTAACTCGATGGTCCCTTCATAAAGTGAGACGTCTCACAGCGAAATGACCTTTTTGACCAAAAGACTTGTTATGCCGTATGGCCATTTTGGCCAAACGACCATTTTGGCCTAACGACTTTTTCAGCCAAACAACCTGTTCAGCTCCGTTTAGTACGCGTTTGTTCGTTCTCCCTTTTGCACGCAGATCGATCGCGTGATAGTCGAAATATTTGGTTTTGCTTTGTGCGGTCAATAAAGCTATTAACCTTTTCGTCATCAACCTCCCTTGTGAAAAGAAAATATAAAAATAAACTTTTACCAAAAGAAGCAGATTTTTTTCAAGTTTCATGGGGCTTATGGATTTCCAGGATTGGCCACTTAACTCCGAGGTTATTCCGGATTTAAAATTGGTGTAACCTTTTGGCCATTTTCCAGAACGCATTCTTCGGAAATGATTATTTTATATTTTTTGAATGGAAACGACGCATAAACTATTAGATCAGGAATTTGGTTGGTCCTAAATATAGGCTGTTTTTTTGGCGTTCCGCCGGAACCTGTTACGGGGTCACTTTATGCAAATAGGCGATGGGACACATCCAACTTTATGATTTCATAAGTTATGGCAATCTACAGTATTTTTGTACTTCCTGGGCCGTATTTGAACCGATTGGAATCGGAAGGGTTGATAAATGCGCGTAAAATTGTGAGTGCGCAATTGTACGTGTTTATTAGTGTTCATTATATAATTTTCAGTTGATTCCTTGTGAAATTTCGCTGATCGCTGAGTCGCAACCATAGATAGACAGTGAAAACTGAGGACAAACCTTTAGGAATCCAACACAAAATGCAGAAAAAAAAGTAACGAGAAGTGAGAAGTGATTTGTGAGAAATGAGATTTGAGAAGTAAGAAGTTAGAAGAGAAAATTGAGAACTGAGAAAAATTCTGTTTGGCTGACGTTATTGGCCAAACAGGCCGTTTGCTTAGCTAGCTTCAGGGCAAGCCTCCCGAAATCCAAAACTAAATGCACCCCATTCAAAACGGAAACCACGCATAATTGTCATGCAAGGAATAATATAAATGACAGTTGTGTGTTGCTTCCGTTTTGAATGGGATGCCTTTGAAAAAACCATCATTTAGTTTCCGAGAGGCTTGTCCTAAAGCTAGCTAAGCAAACGACCTGTTTGGCCAAACATTTCCGACCGAATGACCCGTAATTTTCGACCAAAAAGCTTTTTCTGTCAAACGACCATTTCAACCAAACGGCATTTTCGGCCAATTAATCAATTCAACCAAACGACTGTCTCGGCCAAATGACCAGTTCATCTGAACGATATTTTCAGATTTGTTCAGTCAAATTGCATATTTGGTCCAAAAACTTTCGGCCAAATGACTATCAGCTAAATAACCTTCAGCCAAACAGCCTTTCCCTCTGCTCTCAATTTTCTCATGTTACGTCTTACTATCAATCCTCACTTCTCACAAATCACTTCTTGTCCAAAAACTTTCGGCAAATGACTATCAGCTAAATAACCTTCAGCCAAACAGCCTTTCCCTCTGCTCTCAATTTTCTCATGTTACGTCTTACTATCAAATCTCACTTCTCACAAATCACTTCTTGTGGGGTATAAAGTGAGTCTGAAAAAAGAATTTGCATTTGTTGGTTACATTAATGGATAAAGTGGAACATATTTCTTATTTCATGATAAAAATAATGAAATAAACTAAAATATTTAAAAATGACATCAATAGAAAACATAATGATAACGAATTTGAAATTCAATCGTAGTAGGCATTTGAAATGCCAGCATACTTAGAAGCTAATGAGAAGAAATTTGAAATTCAATCTCAGTAGGCTGACAGGAATTCTAGAATCGAACGGTAAAAATAAACGATCATCATTCAGTGTTCTGTTTTTGAGGCGTGAACATGCGAATTATCCTTCGGTGTTCTGCGCTTGTTTTCGTTGGTAAAAGGCAAATCGGAGGACGGATTTACTTGGCTACGACACTTCTCACTTCTCGTTTCTTATTTCTCATAGTGAGAAATGCGTGAGAATAGGAACTGAGAAGTGAGAAGTCACATTAATCACTTCTCATTTTTGACGAAAACTACGTCTAAGGGGAAGACTCGGATACAGGGTGTAAAATGAACATTTCAAAATTGGGGACCGTCAAGACCGTTTCAAGCGATCGGATCAGTATAAGTGTAAACTATATACTGATGCCGGATGATTTTTTTGGTCAATTTGAGCGGTACCGTACATTGGGCTAACATCCAACTGTTGTTGAAGCCGAAACCGCACAACACTAGAGGGAGATAAATATTTGTTTCCCACTAGTGAAATATATCAGAATCATTCAAATATTTCCATTGCCATGGAATGGATTAACTATGCTTCGATTTTCTGCTTTTGCGTGTTTTTCACCGCAAAAATCGATTCTGTTTTTGATTTCAAAGTTAACTTGTCCATATCATCTGAACTAATTCAAAGACACGTGTCCTATTCAAGCCATTATCAATTGTCATCATCGAACTCCTACCACCAGTCCCATCGGAAGCCGGAGGAGTCAAAGCAAAAAGCACCAATCCACCATCCTCGCCTACATAATCGTGTGTGGTGTGTACGAAAGGTACATTGTTCATTCCACATTCAACAATAATGGCCCCAAACGGCAATAACAATTGCCGTCTCCGATGGGCATAAAAGTCGGCCCTATCTACGACGGCATATTTTCCCCCACCCCAAATACCAGGAAGGATAACGGAAGACAAATTCCTTCTGGTTCTGGCGGCTTTCGCACATAATAACGTCAGGAGCACACCGGACGAGATATGAATGCTTGCGATGCTCTAGCCGGATCCTTCCAAGGCTAAAAGATGCCTCTATAAAATTTAATGTATGATTGTATTAAAACCATATTATTGTTTTTATGGATTTTGTAAATCTGATAACGGGTCCATCTTTCTTGGAACAGGTTCAAACCCAGCTTGGTTCCACGTCCTGTCTGCCTGGTAGTCTACGAAGAAGTTACATAACAAATTGTAGTTTATGGACCGAGGTGGACAAATTGAGCGATTCTAATTCGGACGAGCTGACGATAGCTCACTAATCTGTCAGTAATGAGAAATTCAATCTTTCCCCATCTTCCATTTTCAAACGCGTAGAAAACACTAGAGAATACATACGTAGGTGATGAAAAGCGACCATTAAAAATTCAATGCCTACAACGTACACAAATTTCGGGTTCTACAACAGTTCGACGTCGTCGTCGTCGTCGTCCTGTCCCAGTGCCAAATTAAGTGAGTACCACATAAATGTGAACTGACTCCCATCGTCACGTAGCGGCTGAGTCCCTCCGGGTCGACCGAATCGACGACAATGTTTTCATCTCATGAAGTGGAAATTTCTCTCGTTCTCGTTGTCGGTTCTCCTGGGGGGAGGCCCACTGTGGGGGATGGAGAATAACGATGATAGGACATGTTGGCAATCGCTTTCTCCACGCTGCCTTCGTCAAGGCAAACAAGGCGTGCTGGGAAGTGCGGTTTGAAGCGTGAATTTCCTGAAACGAATAGCCTGGAATGCAAAGTATGGAGTAAGTGGGAAGATTGACGATTACTTGGTGTTATTTTTCGTGAATTAGGAGACAATTTCTAGTTTATCTGTGATTGACATATTGGCGATGTAAGGCATTCTCAAAACACGACTCTGGTGCGCACTATTATGAGAAAGCCAACGAAAAAATAAATTTTTGAACAATAAAAATCGTTTATTACTATATGGTTTTATGAAAGTTTTCGACTGACATTGGTTATTGTTTATGCACATGCTGTGAAAAACATTTCAATATCACACAAGTCTAAATTAAACAACAATTACTGAGAAACTCTACCCATTTCTATCTCATTGTAATATTCATCTCATCGCAAAAAAATGAAATACAGCACTGATTTCGTCGTTTATTTTTGCTCATATGCGTCTTAACTGCTGAAAAAGTCACAAAATTAGAAACAAACTAATCTTCTTTAAATCAATTGGCTTTGCTGAAGCCACAGATACCAGAACTATGTTTTGTAAATCCCGTGATTGATTGTCAATTAGTCGTTTAGTGAAAAAAAGGCCCAAAAATGTATATTAGGTGACTGCATCAAGATATATTTTAATTGTTCTTGCAACTGCTATTTTGCTACGGTGGCAACGGTAACATACTTTGAATTCGATTAATGCATTAGATCACTTGTGGAGTAGCCAATATCGAAGAATTAATCAGTGATGAAAACTCAATCTATTATAAAGTGTACGGCCAAACCAAAAACCCCTTAAGTGGCCAATTTCCAACATGCCATCGACTGAACTCGTCCTAGGAGCCAAGCAGCGTCTACCCCTCGGCCACTTAGCAAAACCTCCTCCATCATCCGTGCCCGCGTATTCTCCGCCTCACTTCTTTTAATCCGGGAAACCGATACCGTTGCGGAATTCCAATCAGCTTCCGATGAGTCTCCCCCCGAACGAACGAAGAGCGGTGGCGTTGTCGTCGTCTTCTATCCGAGGCCCGCTGTCACCCAGAAGCATCGGAAGCCTTGGAATAAGAAATGAGACCGATAGGCGTGAATTTCAATCAGCGTTCCTCCCCGGAGAAAAGCGCCCACCAAAGCCGACCGACTCCTTCCGGAGAGCGATTGCACATGCATGGCAGCGGCCTACAAATGTACGACGACGAGGGAGATAAATTCGGTTGCCGATTTGCAAATACTTCTCACCGAAATTTCGTATTCAGAACCGGACCTCTGTGTGTCTTCAAAGCGGCTTGATTGCGATTAAAATTTCATCGACTAATTGGCGTCGTCCTGGTTTCCGAAATGGGTGGAGACGTCCAAGCCAAAGGGGGTTTCGTGCTGCTTCAGCAAACTAAATATGATTATCGTACATAACATCAGGGCTGGTGACGGGTTATGCTAATGTGGCTTTTTTCTTCTTCTAGATATTTTGTAAGACTTTTGGCTATTACATCCAGAGTAGACGAAAATAGCTCATTAATATCAAATGTTGATAAGATAGCAAAATGAGATATTGACATGATTGATATAAGAGATAAAAGAACTGGCAACAATATCAAAAATTTGCACTAAAATATCATGAGGAGATCAAGTTGTGCTATTTGTAATAAGTGATCAATATCATGTCCCATTAGTTTGTTCTTATCCATAGCATATCTTGATGTTCAAATGATATTTCGGTGCAAATTTTTGATATTGTTGCCAGTTTTTTTTATCTCTTATATCAATCAAAACCATATCATGTTTAGATATTCTGTTCATGGCTTCTGCCCGGGATGTTGGCTTATTGCACGATTTGAAGCAAGTATCATATGAGGTTTATTTAAATTATCGTGTAAAGTAGATGTTATGCTTATTAGTATACCGTACGTATATGATTCACACGAACCACATTTTAGTATTCGAATTTTGAACATATTTTTCTACATATACATGGTTTAAAAAAAGTGTCTCCTATTTAGTATCGGATATTATTACGTCATGTACAAGTTTGGCAAGTTTCTATCACATGAGACAACGTTTATAATAATAGTGTGAGTTAGTAGAGCTTACTCTCCATATATAACTGTTTATAAATTGCTTTTAGCAATGCCACTTGTCACTTTATCATATATCCCCTGAATTAGGAACGGTTGAAACGGCTTGTGGGGAATAAAGTGAGCCTGAAAAAAGCATTCGCATTTTTTTAATTATATTAATAGCTAAAGTAGAACAAATGACTTATTTCATAATAAAAATAATCAAATAAACTAAAATATGTTCAAATGGTAATAATAAAAAAATAAAAAATAGCAAATTTGAAATTCAATCGTAGTAGGCATTTGAAATACCAACATACTAAGAAGTTAAAGAAAAGAAATTTGAAATTCGCTTCCAGTAGGCTGACAGTAAATTCTAGATTGTTCGAAAGGTGACATAGAAAACAAATGAAGATTACTCAGTGTTCGTTTCTTGAGGCCGAAGGACGCTGTATGTTTATCGGCGACCAAAGCCTGTTATCCACGGAGAAAGTGGACAAATCGTTTGGCTACGACAATGGTGTAGTCGTTGCTCCACTACAAGGTAAGACATTTTTTTGAGGTGATTGAGAAATGAATCGAAATAAGGCAAAATAAAATGATCAGCCTATGTACCTATAAACAAAATGGCAAAAGAATAAATGATAAGCCAAAGTATGTCAGTGGTAAAAAAAGGTAAACTGCAAACAACAAACAGAACGACAAAAAAATCAAGTTAAGCCGTGGAATAAAACTGACAGAAGAAAGTGATAAGCCTTTCTTATGAGAAGTGAAAATGGCAAAAAGTAATGGTAAGCCATAAAGCAAATATTATTAAATAGCTACATTGAGAAATGCGTATTTGAAACAAAGCGGATTTTATTTTGAAGATTGTCCACCATCTGAAAGTTGAAACGTGAAATCCAACTGGACGAATGAAGAGTTAAGGGCTATTGATTTAAAGATCGTGAACTCGATCCCGACCTCACTCGACTCGATTTGAATTGGATTTGGATTGGATTTGGATTGGATTTGGATTGGATTTGAATTGGATTTGGATTTGGATTGGATTTGGATTGGATTTGGATTGGATTTGGATTGGATTTGGATTGGATTTGGATTGGATTTGGATTGGATTTGGATTGGATTTGGATTGGATTTGGATTGGATTTGGATTGGATTTGGATTGGATTTGGATTGGATTTGGATTGATTTGGATTGGTTATGGATTGATTTGGATTGGTTTGGATTGATTTAGATTGGATTTGCATTGGATTTGGATTGGTTTGGATTGGTTTGGATTGATTTGGATTGGATTTGGATTGATTTGGATTGATTTGGATTGATTTGGATTGGTTTGGATTGGATTTGGATTGATTTGGATTGATTTGATTGATTTGGATTGGTTTGGATTGATTTGGATTGATTTGGATTGATTTGATTGGATTTGGATTGATTTGATTGGTTTGGATTGGATTTGGATTGATTTGGATTGGATTTGATTGGATTTGGATTGGTTTGGATTGATTTGGATTGGTTTGGATTGGTTTGGATTGATTTGGGATTGGTTTGGATTTGATTGATTTGATTGATTTGGATTGATTTGGATTGATTTGATTGATTTGGATTGGATTTGGATTGATTTGGATTGATTTGGATTGATTTGGATTGATTTGGATTGGATTTGATTGGATTTGGATTGGATTTGGATTGATTTGGATTGGTTTGATTGATTTGATTGATTTGGATTGGATTTGATTGATTTGATTGATTTGGATTGATTTGGATTGATTTGGATTGATTTGGATTGGATTTGGATTGATTTGGATTGATTTGGATTGGTTTGGATTGATTTGGATTGATTTGGATTGGTTTGATTGGATTTGGATTGATTTGATTGGTTTGGATTGGATTTGATTGATTTGGATTGGATTTGGATTGGATTTGATTGATTTGGATTGATTTGGATTGGTTTGGATTGATTTGGATTGATTTGGATTGATTTGGATTGGTTTGGATTGATTTGGATTGATTTGGATTGGATTTGATTGGATTTGGATTGGTTTGGATTGGATTTGGATTGGTTTGATTGGATTTGGATTGGTTTGGATTGATTTGGATTGGATTTGATTGGATTTGGATTGATTTGGATTGGATTTGGATTGGATTTGATTGATTTGGATTGGATTTGGATTGGTTTGGATTGGATTTGGATTGGTTTGATTGATTTGGATTGGATTTGGATTGGATTTGGATTGGTTTGATTGATTTGGATTGGATTTGATTGATTTGGATTGGTTTGATTGGATTTGGATTGATTTGGATTGATTTGGATTGGATTTGGATTGATTTGGATTGGATTTGATTGATTTGGATTGATTTGGATTGATTTGGATTGATTTGGATTGATTTGATTGATTTGAATTGATTTGGATTGATTTGATTGGATTTGGATTGATTTGGATTGATTTGATTGATTTGGATTGATTTGGATTGGTTTGGATTGATTTGGATTGATTTGATTGGATTTGGATTGATTTGGATTGATTTGGATTGATTTGATTGATTTGGATTGGATTTGGATTGATTTGGATTGATTTGGATTGGTTTGGATTGATTTGGATTGGATTTGGATTGATTTAAATGGATTTGGATTGGATTTGATTGGATTTGTATTGGATTTGGATTGGATTTGGATTGGATTTGGATTGGATTTGGATTGGATTTGGATTGGATTTGGATTGGATTTGGATTGGATTTGGATTGGATTTGGATTTGGATTGGATTTGGATTGGATTTGGATTGGATTTGAATTGGATTTGGATTGGATTTGGATTGGATTTGGATTGGATTTACTCGGCGAAAAATAAGAAAAAATATGTGAAGACTGTAGACGCTTGAAGCCCGAGGTATGTACAACAAGAATGTATTGTGAGTTGAATAAAATACGGACGACTTTAAAAGGCTGGTAACTTTCTAGCTTACATCATCATGTACGTACAGATGCTTAATCATTTAGCACTCCATTTCTACAATATACTTAAATCATCTTTATATCTATATCATCCTTAAAAAACAACAATTTGGACTACCGTTAGGCTTTAGCTTGCAAAGGTTGTGTCACAAATGTATGGCTTGAACAAATGAATGTTGCTTTGCAGGCGAATTAAATTCATTTAAAATATTGGTATGTGATCCTTGCTTTAACTCTTAGAAACCATTCGTAGACCACAATAGAACATTAAAAATATTTGAAAACGATATTCGCCTGAATAGTAAGTTAACATGCTGTCAGCCCTGTTCCGTATAGCGTGGCCATAATTATCAACTTTATCTGGGAGTGCCAATCAAACGGAACCAAAGTTATGTAAATACAACAAGTTGTAAGTCATGCTTCTTCTGACCACTTTTTGTTTCCTCCTTCAGGATATTCTGTGTAAAGGAAAACTATTTGTTAATCGAACCGTGATTAAATGGCCGTTAGCCGCACGCTAATGACTTATCGGGGTAAAATAATTAGAAGCGGAGCGAGAAACGGTGGGGTGGCAACGGCATGCGATAACCATCGAAAACTGTTCGCTTCGTTCGCCTTGGTGGTCCGTCTGTGGGCGGTTGACTGCCTGTAAAAATAACACAATCAGCTCGAATTAAATCATTTCGTAAAACGTCTCCTCCTTCCCGGAACGCTCCCGGAATGAGTCTTGTTACAATGTAAGGCGAACGTGAAGTCTGAACCGACCGTCGCCCCATAGTTGGGTACGAAACTAACGAGAGCGTGATTAATTTCCTAGCTTTGTGGCCTTTTTCTCATCCAGTCTCGAGTTGGTTCAGGGTGGCCAATATTTAGACTTGAATGGAAAGGAGCCTTACGGACTCGGTGCTGGTGGTCACTACCGAACAGAAGAACGGAACGAAAACAGAGAACGTGAGAGTGAATATCTCATCCGGGAGATCTCTGACGGGTCCGGAACAGAGCGGACTGAACTGAATGCTTATTTGTAAGGGTGATTTATCGCGATTTTTCCAGGCTCAACACTTCCGTTGCATAGCACCTTCCAATGTCTTAATAAATTATCGTTCGGGAGTTGATCGGGTGCTGAACGATGGTGGATTTCGAATGGGCTTTGATGAGGAACAAACGCATAGCATTCGCAAAAGCTGCTAATGAACATTTATGTTGAAAATAATCAAAATCGATATCGAAAAACAAATATTTTATTCTTATACTCTGCTTGTCACCTTATTGTAATTAGCAAAGGTAACAATCTTTCTAATTTTACTCACTCTTTATAGTCTTATCGTTATCATTTTTAACGTTGGGAACGATTGTAAGCCAAATTATGTACGAATTAGTCCGTGAAATAAAATTTCTCTAACTAAACTTGCATTTACTCATTAGTAAATGCAAGCTGGGCACTCTTGTAAATCATTTCTTGAAAAAAAAATCATCAACACTTGAAAATCAAATTTTTCATACTTCTGGTTTGTCATCCTGGAGGTTATCGGTTTTGTGTGCATTGTTTACTCATATTTATCATAATCTTGATCTACAAATAATAATTCCATTCATATCTAATGCCTTATATCATGATTTGCAATGTCACAATAATTTGTTTAAAGTGACGTCAAATGCGTTATTTATATTTATCTTAAACTTAAATAACATTGCTATTATCATATGTTCAAGTTTTCGAACATGCAAGTTAGATTTTAAGAAAGAAAGTTTCAACACAACCTTCACAGACTAATGTTAAGAAAACCCTTGTTGCTATTGCTTTCCATCTGAATGGCGATTGCCTGTGGCGAACCATTCATTGGAGCAGCCTCGCAGAAACTTGTTGGCAACGATTTGCATATTGCATTCGGAGTCCCATGCGAAAATCAGAGATAAAATATTCCCATCCTGAACTGATGTCACACACAATCACACAATGAGATGTAAATGTCTCTTTTGTTTGCAAAGTGCCAAACCATTTCGGTAGTTCTCGCTGTCGCGTAAGACCAACATTTTCATTTTGCTCAAAGCTCATTTAAAGCGACATAATGGTTCGAGTACCCATATGGATGCTTTTCTTGGCTTATCTCGGAAGGAGATCTTTCTTTGGACGAGCTCGCAAACCGGTGAAGCCCGCGCCGCCGGCGGCGTGCACTTTCCCACATTTTCATTCAATTGAGAAAATTGAAAAGTATTATGAACCAAAGCGCCAACGTTTCAGCAAGCATATGCACACGCGGTTGGTCTTGCTCGGTTTCGATGGGTTGTAATCTGAAGTCGGAGATCTTTTCCGGCGAGATACCAATTTAATTTAATAATACAAATGAACTGTTTTACATTTTCCGGTTGTTTAAGACTCTGCTGTAGGGCAGGTTTTCGGGAGTAAAAAAACTCTTTGGGAGAAAAACTGTTGATATATTTTTATTTTACATTTCTCGGGCGAAAGAATTCGAGACGGCGACAGAAGCATTACATTGGTAAAAAGTGAAGCGCACTCTTCTTCCTTTTTTACGGTTTCGTAGCAAAAATGTATGAATTTTTCAGTTATACAAAAGTAACACAAGATAACGTCATAAGACTAGCTGAGGAAGACGATACGTTGCTTAGTCTTGGCATTTGACTCTTCTATGTATAGTTCCAAAATACTGGTTGAATTGTGGGGAAGTAGAGACATGAGTAAAACTATTTGACCTAAGGTCGCTAGACTGGAACCATAAGGGCGAAACCTATCTGGGCGAAATAAATAAAACATCGTTTTGCCGAACAGATCATTTGGCCAACCGCAAATACCATTCTCTGAGCGGGTAAATTGGTTGACAACGTCGTTATGTCAAACGTGAAAAGTGTGGGGTGAAAAGTAGGAAGTGAGAAGTGAAAAGTAAGAAATATAAAGTGAGAAATGGAAAGTGAAAAGTTAAGAAGTTAGGAATAAAAAGTTTGATATATGACGTCTCACTTCTCTTTTCTTACTTCTTCTTATTTCTCCATTCTTACTTCTTAGTGTGGAGAGTGAGAAGTGCGAAGTGAAAACTGAACAATAAGAAATGATATATAAGAACACTTTTGTCTCACATCTCACTCTTTCACACACTTCTCACTACTCATTTATTACTTTCAAGAGGCTCGGAAGCCTCCTTTCAAGAGGCTCGGAAGCCTCCTTTCAAGAGGCTCGGAAGCCTCCCTTTCAAGAGGCCTGGAAGCTTCCTTTCAAGAGGCCTCGGAAGCCTCCTTTCAAGAGGCTCGGAAGCCTCCTTTCAAGAGGCCTCAAGCCTCCTTTCAAGAGGCTCGGAAGCCTCCTTCAAGAGGCTCTGGAAGCCTCCTTTCAAGAGGCTCGGAAGCCTCCTTTCAAGAGGCTCGGAAGCCTCCTTTCAAGAGGCTCGGAAGCCTCCTTTCAAGAGGCTCGGAAGCCTCCTTTCAAGAGGCTCGGAAGCCTCCTTTCAAGAGGCTTGGAAGCCTCCTTTTAAGAGGCTCGGAAGCCTCCTTTCAAGAGGCTCGGAAGCCTCCTTTCAAGAGGCTCGGAAGCCTCCTTTCAAGAGGCTCGGAAGCCTCCTTTCAAGAGGCTCGGAAACCTTCATTCAAGAGGCTCAGAAACCATCGTTCGAGAGGCGCTGAAGCTTCCTTTGAAGTGATTCCGGGCTCAGTAGCCTCCAATAACTTAGTGTGATGTGGAAAGTTGCACGGAATAATAAAAATTCCTGCCCACTTTATGGAAAGCCTTTCTTTTTCTTTTTTTCTTATTTTGAAAAGTGAGAAGTGATAAATGCAACGTCTCACATTTCATTTTCTGTATCTGTCTTGTTGAGAAGAACAACAAGTGTGAAATAACAAGTGAAAGTTAGAAGAGAGACATGAGATGTGGGAAGCTACTAAATTCTTACTGATTACGAGACGTCTCATTTATCGCCACTCATTTCTCTCTCGTTATTTCCTATTTCTTATTTCTCACTTCTCACTTTTAACCTTCTGTCTGTGCTCAAAAACTTACGTTGTCTGTGCTCTGGGGTCAAATTGACCCCAAATTGAAATGCTATAACTTTTTAATGTTTGGCCGATTTTGGATTTTTAGCTGTTTCGAAAGATAATTTAATCATCTTTCAGGTCGTTACCAAAGATTGACTATTGGTGGGCGGGTACATCGCGAGGAGGGGTTTTAGTGAACAAGGGTATAAAAACAGTGATTTTTCATGATTATTTTACTTATATCCGAAAATCCTACCCATTTTGAACTGCATCTTTTTAAAAGGCTATGCAGGAAGGCATGTGCTTTGGCATGAGGCGTTTATAAGTTTAGAACCCGGCCGCCAAGTGGCGGTATATCTGAATTCATTATTTTAGACTACTCAAGATATTCCGATATATAGAATTCTCCTCAGTGTAAATATTCTTATCGCACAAAGAAAAATGGGAAGAAGTGCTCATTATATTGAGCACCGCTTTGTAGTGCTAGACATCCTGAACAATGTTGCCGAATACAACTTGGGTGTAGGTATGAGGGATCTCAAGCTAAAGCAATATTTCATATATGCAAGAATATTGCAAGTACACTAGCGCCGCCTATTTGTAAATTTCCTTATTATTTATTTCGTTACATCCCACCAGACGAACTTTGTTACAGACGTCATCTTTACAAATTTCAAAATTGTGCGATAAGAATATTTATAATGAGGAAAATTCCATAAATCGGAGTTACTTGAGTAGTCTAAAATAATGAATTCAAATATACCGCCACCTAGCGACCAAGCGCTAAACTAATCAATTTTGAAAAGGCGCAGTTCAAAATGGGTAGGATTTTCAGATATAATAAAATAAGCATAAAAAATCACTGTTTTTGTACCCTTTTTTACGAAAACCCCTCCCCGCGAAGTACCCGCCCACCTATAGTCAATATTTTGTAACGACCCTAAAGATGATTAAATTATCTTTCGAAACAGCCCCAAAAATCCAAAATTGACCAAACATTAAAATAGTTATAGCAATTTCAATTTGGGGTCAATTTGACCCCAGAGCACAGACAACGTAAGTTTTTTGAAAAAAGAACACTGTAGCGCATATTTTCAAGATTTTTCAAGCGAATTTGCACCTAGGAGCCAGATCTCGGCGAGTTTTACCAAACTACCAAAAATTAGGAGAATCGGTTGAAAACTAAAAAAATGGCAGCCACTTAAAGTAGCCTGGGGTCATATTGACCCCAGATCACAGACAAAGGTTAAGAGAAGACTGTTATCTCTTACTTCTCACTTCTCAAATATCACTTTTCACGTTGCAGTTCGCACATTTTAAAGCGAAAAGTAAGAAATAAGGAGTGATGGAGGAGATGTAATGCCAATAAGAAGGAGAAGGATGGAAACATGAGAAATAAGACGTTCGCTTCTCCCTTCTTGATCCTTACTTCTCATTCTTACTCTTCTCACAACTTACTTCTCATTTTTCACTTCTCATTTCACACTATTTATTATTCATTTCTTGGGCCCTCCTTAGCCGTGCGATGAGACGCGCGGCTACAAAGCAAGACCATGCTGAGGGTGGCTGGGTTCGATTCCCGGTGCCGGTCTAGGCAATTTTCGGATTGGAAATTGTCTCGACTTCCCGGGCATAAAAGTATCATCGTGCTAGCCTCATGATATACGAATACAAAAATGGTAACTTGGCTTAGAAACCTCGCAGTTAATAACTGTGAAAGTGCTTAATGAACACTAAGCTGCTAGTCGGTTAGTGGGGGCGTTTGGGTTTTTTTTTTGGAATCCAAAAATCTCTTTTGATTCATTCTTTAAAGAATATTTCAACATTTACAAATAATTCTAACCAAACATTTGAATTCCATCCTGAGTACCAGAAAATAATCAACAATATGTTGTTTTCTCATTACAGGAAATTGCGGCCATACTCATCAGCTTCGACAAACATTCCGAATGGCAGTCAAAGGAGGTAAAAACGAGGTAAGCATTAAAATGCATCCAATCAAATTTCTCCGTTTAACAGTGCATAAACCTGAAACTGCCAAAACAAAAAAAAAAAAACTCGTGGCCCACCTGTTGTTGAAGGGATGGCCCAACTCGCGAATCGTTTTCACTTTCATTGTTTATAAAACGCTGCTGTCTGTCATATTCCTCCAAGCACCTCGGTTAGAAGTGCATAAAAGTTTACAACAAATCCTGCTCTGGGTCGTAAAAACATTACTCACCCATTGGGAGCACTCCTCCGCGTCTCAACGAAGGGAGCCCCACGATCGCGAGATAACGTTCATAAATACAACAAAAAATTTAACTGCTCAGCCATATTCGGAACCATCCATCAAAAGGGTTGATGAGCCACTTTCTCAAAACTCCCCCGTGTCGGCGGCACCTTCTACATTGGATGATGAGCACGGAATATGTGAGAAATTATGACGGCAGTTTCGTACCGTTTAACGTGACAATTCCCATTACGATGGTCTTAGACGAGGGAGGGTAATCAATTGCCCGGAAAATATGTCGCCTTAAAAATTCCTCCACCAGTCTTGAGTTATGAATTTATTTTGGCAGACATCTTTATGAGCCGGACTTCGGGTCGGCCAAACACCTCTCCAGAATAAATCGAGACCCGACATAATTCCAACTTATCATCTGACCACGCGCAACCTCGGCACGGAACCCTTGCTGGCCGGGCCAGGCTGATCCCTTTTTCCACTCCTACAAGATTTACACTCGCAAATACATATTAATTAAATTTTATCACCCGGTGTCCATAACGAAAACAAGAATAAACCTCCCGATTCACAACCCTTTTGCAGCGGAAACGCATCGTTCCCATCCGTGGCTGTTTATGATCCCCTGCCTCGGTAGGATGGGTGATAGCTGTAAGGGTGTTTCGCGTTTTGTTCCGCTCCATTGCTTTTCGACAGAAACTTGAACGCATCTCGCGTACCCTCAGCCAGTGGTTGGTCGGATGTGTAATTTTAAGCATTTTATTTCGCACGTTGCAATATCTTGCCGAGGGAAAAGCTACGCACATAATTCGTTCATCCCCCAACCCACAATCTTGTGCAAACATACACCGAACCGAGTCCGAGCTCTGGCTTGCAATTTATTACCGGGAGTTGACTTTAAAGCTGACACAAGGCTTATATGAGTCCAAGTCCACCCACCACGGACATTCATTCGTAACGGAAAATACAAACACGCGGCGAATTGGGGAGGACGTCGTCGACGCCGCACGTTCATTGTAATCCCCAGAGCTCGGGCCCAGTGCTGAGGCACCGCCTCACCACAGCGCCATATTTTATGTGGGTCATTTCGAACCAGCGAAATATGACGACGATATTACAAATATAAATAGCCGGAAGATAATATATGGTCAGCTTTTGCAATGGCTTGGTGGGTACGAGACTTATTTCACCGTTGGTGTTGAGCCTATTTTCCGGGCCGAGGTGATGTCGACGCGGGCGAAGGACATTGGGAGATGAATAGATCTCGAGGGTATCGTGTTGCGAACTCTTGACAGGCGTTTTTCTAATGAACGGCGAATAAATGGGGAGATGAAACGTTGGACTTCAGAAGTGAAAAAACTCGGACTTCAGCTGGATATCTGTTGATTAATTAGACGGATGATTCAGCTAACCATTGAATCATTTAAGAAAAAAGAATTAGACTCCTACTTCGAACTTTTGCATGACAACTTAATCTATGTCATGTAAGGGTAATAACAATTTCGGAAGTCATTCAATCTCAGCACAACAAAGGGGGAAATCTTGACCAGATTCCAAAGAGAATCGCGAACGGATTTCGAGGGGATTCTAAACCGGATGCCAAGGGGAATCTTGAACAGAGGAATCCTGTCTGAATTCCGAGGAATCCTGACCGGATTCCGAAGAAAATCCTGACCGGATTCCGAAGGGAATCCTGACCGGATTCCGAAGGGAATCCTGACCGGATTCCGAAGGGAATCCTGACCGGATTCCGAAGGGAATCCTGACCGGATTCCGAAGGGAATCCTGACCGGATTCCGAAGGGAATCCTGACCGGATTCCGAAGGAATCCTGACCGGATTCGAAGGAATCCTGACCGGATTCGAAGGAATCCTGACCGGATTCGAAGGGAATCCTGACCGGATTCCGAAGGGAATCCTGACCGGATTCGAAGGAATCCTGACCGGATTCGAAGGGAATCCTGACCGGATTCCGAAGGAATCCTGACCGGATTCCGAAGGGAATCCTGACCGGATTCCGAAGGAATCCTGACCGGATTCCGAAGGAAATCCTGACCGATTCGAAGGAATCCTGACCGGATTCGAAGGAATCCTGACCGATTCCGAAGGAATCCTGACCGATTCCGAAGGAATCTGACCGGATTCCGAAGGGAATCCTGACCGGATTCCGAAGGAAATCCTGACTGGATTCCGAAGGGAATCCTGACTGGATTCCGAAGGGAATCCTGACTGGATTCCGAAGGGAATCCTGACTGGATTCCGAAGGGAATGCTGACCGGATTCCGAAGGGAATCTGACCGGATTCCGAAGGAATCCTGACCGGATTCGAAGGAATCCTGACCGATTCCGAAGGGAATCCTGACCGGATTCGAAGGAATCCTGACCGATTCCGAAGGGAATCCTGACCGGATTCCGAAGGAATCCTGACCGATTCCGAAGGGAATCCTGACCGGATTCGAAGGAATCCTGACCGGATTCCGAAGGGAATCCTGACCGGATTCGAAGGGAATCCTGACCGGATTCGAAGGGAATCCTGACCGATTCCGAAGGAATCCTGACCGAGTTCGAAGGGAATCCTGACCGGATTCCGAAGGAATCCTGACCAGATTCGAAGGAATCTTGACCGGATTCTGGAGGGAATCCTGACCGGATTCCGAAGGGAATCCTGACCGGATTCCGAAGGGAATCCTGACCGGATTCCGAAGGGAATCCTGACCGGATTCCGGAGGGAATCCTGACCGGATTCCGGAGGGAATCCTGACCGGATTCCGAAGGGAATCCTGACCGGATTCCGAAGGGAATCCTGACCGGATTCCGAAGGGAATCCTGACCGGATTCCGAAGGAATCCTGACCGATTCGAAGGAATCCTGACCGGATTCCGAAGGAATCCTGACCGGATTCCGAAGGAATCCTGACCGGATTCCGAAGGGAATCCTGACCGGATTCCGAAGGAATCCTGACCGGATTCCGAAGGAATCCTGACCGGATTCCGAAGGAATCCTGACCGGATTCCGAAGGAATCCTGACCGGATTCCGAAGGAATCCTGACCGGATTCCGAAGGGAATCCTGACCGGATTCGAAGGAATCCTGACCGGATTCCGAAGGAATCCTGACCGGATTCCGAAGGAATCCTGACCGGATTCCGAAGGGAATCCTGACCGGATTCGAAGGAATCCTGACCGGATTCGAAGGGAATCCTGACCGGATTCGAAGGGAATCCTGACCGATTCGAAGGAATCCTGACCGGATTCGAAGGAATCCTGACCGGATTCGAAGGGAATCCTGACCGGATTCGAAGGGAATCCTGACCGGATTCGAAGGAATCCTGACCGGATTCGAAGGGAATCCTGACCGGATTTCGAAGGGAATCCTGACCGGATTCCGAAGGGAATCCTGACCGGATTCCGAAGGAATCATGACCGGATTCCGAAGGAATCCTGACCGGATTCCGAAGGAATCCTGACCGATTCCGAAGGGAATCATGACCGGATTTCAAAGGAATTCCTGACCGGATTGCGAAGGGAATTCAGACCGGATTCCGAAGGAATCCTGACCGGATTCCGAAGGAATCCTGACCGGATTCGAAGGAATCCTGACCGGATTCCGAAGGGAATCCTGACCGGATTGCGACCGGATTCCGATGGAAATCCTGACCGGATTCCGATGGGAATCTTGACCGGATTCCGATGGGTAAGGAATTATTCATTTATTAAAATTAATTATTTAATTATTAAAATTAATTATTTAATTATTAAAATTAATTATTTAATTATTAAAATTAATTATTTAATTATTAAAATTAATTATTTAATTATTAAAATTAATTATTTAATTATTAAAATTAATTATTTAATTATTAAAATTAATTATTTAATTATTCGCATAATTTGGAATCATAGAACAAACTGAATCAATATATATAAACAAGCTTCCATCCTGTCGTCAATCAAACTAAATCCAGCCACAAATTTATCGCCTGTTCTGGCTAAACACCCGCCCCTATTGCAACTCCATAAAACACGCATGATAAAATTTCTCCCAACTTGCAGTCATTAGTACACAACTATGAAAACTCGTACAACGAAATAATTAACTCCAAAAGTGGGTATAAGAAACCTGCTCTGCTCACACGCACCTCGTTACTTTGGCGGGAAGTCTCACATGGCCACCGCCGAACACTACACATGGATTTGTGCACGCCTTAAAATAATAATATAGTTGTTCGCTTCGGAAAACAAACTTTTTCCCACATACATTGCCCCGTACCTACCTTCCTTGGGAAAATAGTTGCGTTCCCCAAGAACTCCAGTTCTCGATGCTCTTCGGGTAGTACAAGCCGGAAATAAATTATGATATGCGAGTACAGAGACTTTCGACACCGGCTGGGTGGAATTTCTTCGGCATGCCTGTTCGCTCGAGTTCAGCGTCAAGCGCGTTGGAGAGGGTACGCAACGCACCGCACTCGTATGCGGGCCCCCGTATGAGGAGAGAGGCGTGAAATTATCCTCTAATTAATTCTCGGAAAGGCTTTTGCCAGGACGACGGACGGCATGAGTTACGTTCTGAGCGAATGGGCCCCTGAACGAGTTAAATGTGCGTCGCGTCGGGTGCAGATGAGGAGCGGGTCTCCGGCGCAAATTGGCTGGAATAAGTGAATTTGTAGGAAGTTTGAAATAACTTGCCTCTGAAGCCTATAATGGGTGTGAAAAATTCCTGTTATTGCTTGTCGGTTCGTGCTCAAAGCAAATTGCACTCTAATTGGACGTTTGAAGGAATTTGAATGAAGGCACACTTGTTGGTACATATTGGCTTCACTCGAGCGATTTCAGATGACTTGTTGCATTAGGAGGACGCGAGTTTTCTTTGCTACAGTGTGGAGCATTACTGTCATGTTTAATTTAAATGCCTACGGCTAACATACCAACCCGAGTTTTGACTACAATCAAGGAATACTACTGTAAAATGTTGAATTTCTTCATAGTCAAACCCAAACGGAAAATGAAGTTAATTTTATAAAAGCGTCTCATACAATATTAATTCTCATATTCTTTCGCTACCGTCTAAATTTCCAGGCCAAAAAGCGGCTCAATGTTGCTCTACTCCCGCAAAAAGGTTCGCTACCGACGAGATGGCTATTGTTGGAAAAAGCGAAAAGATGGCAAGACAACCCGCGAAGACCACATGAAGCTGAAAGTGCAAGGCACGGAAGTAAGTTCAACCACCTTTCTTTTCTCTGTATCAAATTGACAAACTCACTGACCTACCTCTCAAAAATGGCAGTGCATCTACGGCTGCTACGTTCACTCGGCCATCCTGCCCACCTTCCACCGCCGGTGCTACTGGCTGCTGCAGAACCCGGACATTGTCCTGGTGCACTATCTGAACGTGCCCTACCCGGACGACAACAAGATGGCAGTCATCACTCCCAATCTGGCGCTGTGGGGTGACAAGAAGGAGTGGACCAAGGAGGAACTGGTCAGCCAGCTGAAACCGATGTGTAAGTATCTGTGCCCCCTCCCGTGCAGCCGACTATTTCACTGATGGGACAGTTTTTCCGGCAGTTTTCAGCGAAGACGAACCGGACGCGACGAACGAGATCGAGATCTCCACCGCCGAAACGGTGGAGGCCATCGTCAGTCAGCTGATGGAGAAGCAACGGATGGCGCGGCAGTCGGCGCTGGTGAAGCAGCTGGAGTGCGGCTGCCCGGATGCGAACTGTGTTGACGGGAAGAGTTGCTCGCATCCGATGCGGCGCATCAGTGCCGCCAAAAGTGATATGGGCAAGCGGCCCGACGGTGGACATTTGGGTGGAACGGCGCCCAATGTGCTGATTGGATCGAGGGTGAGTAATTGTTGATTATTATTGTGTCGAGTATTTTTCCTAACATCTGATTTCAAGATAAAATGGGGTCTTGTCCACTTCTCATAATAAATCCAAATAAGGCCACCCAATTCAAGCATGCATTGGTGTTAAAATACACATTACTTGTTGTTGTGGCCGTGAGGATTTAACGCGTAGGGGACTTAGTAAAAACACAAGGTAACACATACCGTAAATGGTTTTCAATTTCGACTGTTGTATTCGCGGGTACTTTTTACACACTCTTTACATTTTTTTCTTGATTGATGACTTGTGACGGAAGTCAGATTTTTACTTTTTTTGGAAAAGATGTTTAATTTTGATACACATAGTTAAGTTTGCCATTTTAAGGTGTTTTTATGAGATATTGCGAAAAAAGAATCGGCTGCCGGTGGGTCTTGAACCCACACTATTCCATAAAGTACACGGGCGTATTACCAATTATACAACAGCTTCCCTTGCGAGAAGTTTTGTTCCATAACCGGCTAATAACGGTGGGATATCAGTCAATTCCCCGTATATATCGAATCTGCAAGAGAAAAGGTGTGAAATGTTGCCAAGGCAGATTCGATGGATACGGGGAATTGATTGATATTCCATCGTTGTTAGCTGGTTATGGAACAACTTCTCGCAAGGACAGCTGTTGCTACAAATTTATAAAACTCTAAAGATTCACAGTGGGAATGGTTATGTAAAATGTTTGATGACATTTGTACAATGTTGCGGGTCTTAAATGTTTACCCACATGCTTGAGAAGATGTCTATATATTACGTAAAAGGGTGTAACGTTTTTGTATAGAAGAATATTTTTAGATACGTTGTCACAAAAGTTTGTCGTTTTTCACTAAACTACATACATCAGGTAATAGTAGTGTTAGTAATTATTTCAATAATTACCATTGATATATGGGTCACTTTGTAACAATAATTGGTCACTCTATTTTGCATGTTGATTAAATAAAAATGACTGTTAATAGTATGTGACTCATGGTTGTAGGACAAGTGTCCTAATTATGGAAGAAAACATATGATGTATCAATGTTTTAAAAAAACTTACATTCAGAATTTGTTATAATTAACCTTTTAATGCCCAAAACCGCTTTTAAACGAGGTATTTTGATTTTTTTTTGTAATTTTCAATTGATCAGATTTCGAAAAGTTTTTGATGTTGATCAATAATATAAACTTCAATGCATGTTTGAATGTGGTTTCAAGTCAATTTTCAAGGTCTTATACATTTATAAACAAATAATGAAAATTTAGAAATATTTTGTTCCTCCGTGTTTTCGCTCGTATACCTTTGAAAGGTGAAATATTTGTAGTTTAGTATTTTTCTACAACTAACCTTATTCAATAGAAGGTTATACAGTGTTGACCTGATTTTGCCCACCCCTGATTTTATAACGTTTTCGACTCCATTTTGTCACCCAAAAAAAATTGAATTTCTTAGGCATTATTTTGATATTCATAAATAATACTGCAAACAACAATGATTTACATGAAATAACTTTTACCGCCTGTAGTTTATTATGAATGCCTTCTGAGTACCTGTGAAGGATTCTGTAAGCATTCTCGACAAGAAATAATGGGTACCGTTCAAGCATTTTGCCTTTCCAAGGCATTAAATGATTAATACCGTCGTTGGGGGTGACAATAATGGATCTAATGGGGGTGAGAATGGGTCACTGTTTCAACTACTTAAAATACTTGTAGAATATAACATTTTTTTATAAACTTTTTTTTTTCAAAAGAGTCAAGTCACAAAAATGAAAGTAACATGATAACAAACTAATTGGTAATTATTTCTCGAGCCTGTGACAAGCGCGGTGTCATTATCATCAATAGATATAGCCCAGTGTCATCATTGAAGCGCAGTGTGAAAAAAAAATGTGCCCGGGACATCCTGGAGCAAACAATAGAATGCCAGTAGCCTGTTATTTCTGTCATAAATGCTATTTGAAGGAAACCTATCATCAATTCTCTTTTAAAACCTTCTACGTTCACGTTGAAAAAAGGAAGACCGATTTGCTTAATTTGTTCAGAAAGTTTTGCTTTATTGATGGAAAAAATCTGAATCCAAGCATTCTATGAAATATGATATTTGAAAAGGCTCAGGTAGGTAGAGCTTCAAAGGTAAGGCTGAGCGCCTTACATTGATTCAAATTAGGCCGATACAAATACAAATCTATTTTGTCCCTATTTTCCCCCACTCGGATTTTTTTTGAAAATATTTTGAGGGGGCAACAAAATAAAATTCGGATAATTTTGAGGATTTTCAAAACATTCTTGAACAAATCCGAGGAGTTTTTTTTATTTTTTTCATTTAAATATTTATTTTTTTTTATCCCCCCCCCCCCTTGACCTTTCGGAGACCAGTAGGACAAAAAGTTAATTAAATATTTGTAACGGCCTTATTATTATTGAAGAAACAACAAACTCTCTTGACTCAAGCAAATATGAATATAGAAAATGCAGTACTGTCCAGTTTTGCGGTAAGTAAGAGTTTGGCAAAACAGATGAAACCTATCCAGGACAGAGAATTTATTATGGAAATCATTTCGGTTGTTGTTTACATCAGTGGCGTAGCCAGATAATCGGGGAGGGGGGGGGGGCTGTATTATGATTTTTTTGAGTAACAATTTCCATATTACTAATTAATCTCTTGGTTCTCGAATGAAAATGATCTGTCTGGGGGGATGGTTATGTCCAAACAAAACAAAATTTCATCTGTCATACCCATACAAAATCGTGTTCCAAACGAACAGGAGACCTCTGTCAAATAAGGCACATGTCGCCACTCTTAATTGCATACACTCTGGTGTGTCCTAAGGAAATTGGCTCCTTCAGTAGCGTTAGTTTGCGCGGAAAATTTCTCGCGGGAGATTTACACGGCCGTGTAAAAAAATCCCATACAAAATTTTTGCAAAGTTGCTCCATTTTGCATGATTTCTCGAGAAATCATAAAACTTTTTTAACACGGATTTTAGAATTTTGAACTGAAAACTTTTTTTTTATACGGAACGCTTCCCCGTGTAAAAAAAAATCTGGTGTATTCTACTCTTGCAAAAGATGAAAATACTGTCGTGAAAAACGTGGCATAGAGCCGAGCCAGCCCAGGGCTGCAAGCCTCTCTAATAAAGACAAAAAAAAACGTGAAAAAGGTGGCTGTCTTTATAAGAGGAATTGATGATCATCTTTGAATGACAGAGAAATTGACAGTTTCCCTATGCAGAGGTAAACCTGAGGGCTGATGAAACCTGTGTGAAGGAACTTTTTTCTCCTTTGAAAATGGAGCACCAGCAATCAATGATAACAATGTCGTTGTGACAATTCTAAGCATGGAAAAGCAATCACAAAGGTATGGGGATATTTTTCTGCCATAATGCATATTCACCAAAAGAATCGATATGTGAAAACGATCAATAGTCCTCAAGTATTGACGCTTGTTATTAGAACAATCAACTTCATCGACGTTAGGGATCTCAACCACCACCAATCAGTTGACGGAAATGACGAATACGGAGACTTTCTGTATTATTGCGAAGTTCACTGACTAAGCATTGATACCATACTTGAGAGATTTTTCATTCGAAAAGAAAATGGCACTATTTTTTACAAGATAAAGGAAAACCACTGCTCGAGCTGAATGATCCTGAATAGTGATTTGGTTTTTCTAGCAAATATCGGCAAACATCTCAATGACTTGAACATAAAGCACTTTGTCACAGTGTGGTGCTGAAATCTGGTACTTTTCTCTCATCATGTTGAAAACAGTTCATGCAAATCTGTTCAATATGATGCTAAAGTATTTTTTTTATTATCTATATTTGGGAGATTTTTAGCCGGAGACTGCTTTATCTCCTTAAGGTGGTAAAGTAACGAAATGCCCGTTCACCGGTGTCAAATGTGTCAAATGGATTCCTAATGCAACGACGAAAACAAAAAACATTGTTTGAACGCAATAAAATCGTGTTTAGTTTTTTAGAAAATGAAAAAAAAACACTGATAATTTTGATAATAATTAAAAAGGTATGTACCGAATATTTTCTGGCCCGCCAGCCAGTGCGAATTCTAGAAATTGGCCCGTGGCTTGATAAAGTTGGGCAGGCCTGTCCTAAATGGTCGTTTGACAAAAAGGACCACTTTTTGATCACATTGCCGCGCTCACTTTTCACAGAGAGGAGTAAGAAGTGAGTAATGAGTAAGAAGTGAGTATTTAGTGAGCAGTGAGACGAAGTGAGAAGGGGCCTTCCTTAGCCGTGCGGCTACAAAGCAAGACCATGCTGAGGGTGGCTGGGTTCGATTCCCGGTGCCGGTCTAGACAATTTTCGGATTGGAAATTGTCTCGACTTCCCTGGGCATAAAAGTATTATCGTATTAGCCTCATGATATACGAATGCAAAAATGGTAACTTGGCTTAGAAACCTCGTAGTTAATAACTGTGGAAGTGCTTTATGAACACTAAGCTGCGAGGCGGCTCTGTCCCAGTGTGGGGATGTAATGCCAATAAAAAGAAGAAAAAGAGACGCCTCACTCTTCACTTCTCACACCTTTTTTCTCACTTCTCACTTCTCACTTTGCACTATTCACTTTTCACAGTGAGCAGTGAGAAGTGAGATATAAGGTGTGAGAAGTGAGAAAGAGACGTCTCACTTTTCGCTTAGAACTCCTCACTTACACAGTGACAAATGTGAAAAGTAGTAGATATAGAAAATTAGTAGGAGAAAAAAATAAATTTATCAATTTTTGGACGCCTTTTTTCACATTCTTCATTTTATCATCCTCATTTTTCACTTTTTGCCGTTAGAAATGAGAAGTGAGAAATAATTAGTGACAAGTGCGAAATAGAGCGTCTCACTTATCGCTTCTCACTCCCCAGATACTTGCTTATACGTATTTCGACCACACTGTGTGGTCGTCTTCAGTGTCTCGTACCTGACTCGACTTACTCGACTAACATGGACTCCGGAGGTCCTAGAAAATCTAAAGAAACGGTGAAACATGCTTGCATTTCTGCGAAACTTTTTCGATGGACGAACTAGTTAAGTACTGGTGGAAAACTACAGGACCAAAGTAGTGCAGAAGGAAACTGGCGTACCGCAAGTATCGGTAATCGTCAAGTTATTCCTTGTGGCAATGTGCGGCGTCTTCCAAGTGCCACCAAAAGGGATGCTTATTCTAGTATATTCTGACGATATTCTCCTGATCGTCACTGGAAGCACCCTGGATGCACAAGAAGAAAGCTACAGGCAGGAGCAAGAGCACTCGTTAATTGGACCTGGAATGTAGATTTCGAAATTGCAGCAAGTAAATGAGCTAGGCTTCACAATTTGTGACTCGAGGCATATACCACCGCGTGAACCCATAAAAGTCGGAGGTCATCCGATTCCTACAAAAGGGAGTGTAAAAGTCCTCGGAGTGACGATCGACCGGCACCTAACACTTCGAGAGGACCAAGGAGGTTTGTAAAACCCGAATTAACGAGCGAGTAATATAACAAACAAAAGGACTAGGAGTAACCGAGACATAAGCAGGCGAGTGGCCATAGCCGCCGAGTAGGACCGCGAAGCTGGAAGGCCAAGAATCTAAAGATTGAATGGTCAATTAGGGCGCAGTTGCGGAAGAGTACCAACCCGACTTGAGCCAAGGAGGTCTTTGGGGAAAAGTTTGAGCATGATTACCAAAACACAAAGATTCGGTACGATGGATCCAAAACCTGCACTGCCCATGCGATCATGGGCAGTGCAGATGCACCTCAAACTGGCCAACCAGTCTCTAGCAGCACACATGTTCCACATAGGTTATTGCAACTTATATGTGACCGGATTCAGTCACAATCAAGTTGTTGCAACAATTTTTGCCTGACTGTGCTGCTCGGGGTGCTCAGTCTACTCGACTGAGGCACAGGCCTTGTTTTAGGCAGCATGCGATACAAGCACGGCGCTCATCCTAACTGTTGTCGGACTCGGTGAGCGTCCTTTTGGCTCTGGAATCTTCCTGAACAAAGCATCCGTGGATCCAGGCTACACAGGACCTCGTAGCTGGCTGCTACCCAAGCTTTTTATGGGTTCCCGGTTACATCAAAATACATGGAAACGAGGAAGCACATAAACTGGCAAATCTTGGATGGAGCTGTACAATGTACATAGCCCACCCGAAATGTTCTCGGCCCCGACGCCCGATTCGAAATAAAAAGGGGTTATAAAAGAGGCATGGCAAATTGAGTGGTGGAGAAAGCGATCCTATTTTCTGCGACTAATCAAAGGTAAGACGAGAGAGGACCGAATGTTTTGGAGGGAGCAACATGTATTGTCCCGACTCCGAACAACTTGCAAATGAAGATTGGAATGACGTCATGTTTAGATGAAACCGAATTCATATCCTCAATATAATAATGCATTTGAATATTTGTTAGAGCATGGTCATAGTCTAGATTTCCTTGCTACTGTTATAACACTTTTCGTTGGGTAGTGATATTGAGTCATGGTCATTGTTTCAATATATTGTTTATTTGAGTTTCGGTTGAAATTTCAACTGGCTTTTTATAAATTACTATGGCAGTATTCCGAAGAATGTTATTGCCGATTTGTTTAAAAGTATTTATGTCAATGTATGAGAAAATAACATCGTTCATTTGAATTGCTAGCTTCTTTATTCTTGGCTTAATTTTGATATTTTGTTGCATATCGTTTTGTATTTTGATTGTACTTTTTGTTTGGGCAGGCCTGCCATCTATATGTTGTAGTAAAATTTGTAAATCGTTTATTAGATTAGAATTTAATGCGAGGGTAACTGGTGGGTTAGCCTCTTTCTGAATCTTTTATCATATATAATCATGTCTATACACGATGTGTTATAATTATAATTAAATGTTAATTTTGGCAAATCAAATGCCTCCAAACTACTGACGGGTTCATATACGTGAAGTTGATCAGGCTTCTGTGTTTGACTGTCAGTTGTTGTAGTGGCATTTTTCTTTGTCATAGATCTAGTTAATATATACATCTTCTTGAGTGTGTCTGACGTTATTTGGATTCTAGATAAGGCATCAGATAAAACATTTGTGGTTCCTTTAATATATTCCACTTCAAAATCGTATTCCTCCAAATCCCATCTCATCCGCGTGAGTTTAGATGTAGGATTTTTTAGAGAGCATAGATAAATGAGTGGTCGATGGTCTGTACGAATGATAACTGTATGACCATAAATGTAAGGCCTAAAATAGTCGACTGCCCAATGTATTGCGGTTAGTTCCTGCTCTATGGTTGATTTGTTCGATTCGCCTTTCGTAAAAGCCTTACTGGCAAATGCGATTGGCAATTCAAAATCTCCATGCCGTTGAGCTAGAACTGCTCCGCAAGCTATTTTGGATGCATCAGTTGTTATTATAAATTCTTTTGGTAGTCTGGAAACTGTAAAAGCTGAGGTGATAATAGCTGCCGTTTAAGCATGTCAAAAGATTGTTGACAGATTTCCCCCCAGTCGAAAACTGCTTCTTTTCGTAGTAGTTTGTTTAATGGAACATTTATATCTGTGAAATATTTGCTGAAACGACGATAGTAATTGCAAAAGGCAACAAATCGTCGTACTTCATCTGCATTTTTCGGGATTGGATAGTTGATGATTACTGAATATTTATTTTATCAGGCTGAATACCATCCTTCGATATATGGTGCCCTAAGTAGGTCACCTCATTCTTGAAGAAATAACATTTGGATGGATTTAATTTTAGATTAAACTTTCTCAATTGCAGAAAAACTTTACGTAGATTTACAATGTGGTGATCCACAGAACATCCTACGACTATGATGTCATCTATGTAGAGAAATGCACATTGTGGTGGTAGACCGCTCAAAGCGATGGACATCATACGCTGGAATGAGTTTGGGCTGATGTTTAATCCGAAAGGGAGTCTATTGAATTCAAAATGACCCTTTTCGGTGGAGAAGGCTGTATATCTTTTGGAATTTTCATCTAAAGGTATTTGATGAAATCCTGACATGAGATCGAGTGTAGTGAAATACTTCGCTCGACCTAAATGATCCAGAATATCATCAATACGGGGAGTGGAAATTTATCTGGTATGATCTGTTTATTCAACTGTCTAAAATCAATCACCAAACGCCATTTTTCTCGTCTGGTGACGATTTTTGGGTACTAACAGTATCGGTGAATTAAATGGTGAAGTTGAATTTTAATAATTTTTCGTTAAGCATTTTTCCACTTGTGCATCAATTTCGGATTTTTGACTTTCAGGTATCCGATAATTTTAATGTAAACCGGTTTTCCATTGTCAAGTTGTATATTTTGTTCATAAAATTGTTATGAGTCAAAATATCGTTCTCAAGTGAAAATATGTCGTTGAAGTCTTGACATAAAGCTTCAACTTTTCTTTTAATTTTAGGTTCTAAATTTTGTGTGTTAATTTCGTTTTTTATATTCTGTTTTCTTATTTCATCGCTTGATAATTCCTTTGAGGAATCAAGGCGGTATTTCGCTAAAGGCGCATCTTGCGGTGTACATCCTGATGGTAAAATAAAATCATTATCAGTCGTATTTATGAATTTAATGAAACAACTTTTCTTGCTTACAATTGAATTTGCGCAGAATATACCATCTGAAATTTGTTGTGAAAAATCACGCTGTCTTCGGATAAATGTGTTATTCAGTCTTCGGATGATTTCACACCTGGCAGGAATTACGGTTTTGTCTTTGATAATTATTTACAATTGGCAATTCTAAGGTTTCAGAGTTCATTGGTATATGAAGTAACCAATACTCATAGTCAATTTTGCAATTGTAATTTACGAGAAAATCTCTCCCTAAAATACCATCAGTGGGAATAGGGAAATTTTTCTCGACTATGTGAAATGTGTGTGGTATTAGCATGCCATTAATTAGTAAGTTTGCATGCGTGGTTCCTATAGTGCTGGTATTACCTTATCCTATCCCGATAATGTTGCATTTGTCAGCGGGATAGTAAATTTGTCAATGCTTTTAATTTTGTTAGCTTTCATGACTGATATGTCAGATCCACAATCTACAATAAATGAAGACTGTGTATCTGTCATATCAAGCGTTAACTAATACGTAGTTGGTTGCGGATACATTTATTGTGTATGCCGCCCCAACGGTACGCCTAAAGGGTGGATATTTCCATTTGTTGATTGTGTAATTTGCTGCGGCATTTGAATATGAGGTTGATGAGCTAAGAACATATTTTCATTTGCCATTTGTGACATCTGTTGCTGCTGTGACATTTGATTGTGAGGCTGATGAGCTAAGAACATATTTGATGGGTACCGACCACGTCGAGTCCAATTACCTCTTTGATAAGAGGAATTCCCTCTGTGTGACCAATTTCCACCTTGATTTGTAAAATGTCCACGATGAGATTGTGAATTTTGATATCTATAATTCCGATTTCCACGTCCTCTGTTATTCGTTTCACCTCGTCCTCTTGAGTAGTTTACTCGACCTGCAAAAATTTGAGCATTTGTTGCTGGCGAATTGTTGTTGGCATTAGTGTATTGAACGTTTTCTATCACCTTCTGGATTGCATCATTAATGTTGATGAAGGATCCAGCTTTCAAAATAAGCTTAGTATCCGTATTTTTGATACCACTTATCAAAGAATCAACTCCCTTTTTTATAGCCATCGTGTTAGCTCTATCGACTGGTATTTGTTCGTTTACGTAGCATGATTTGAGTTGCGATGTCAAATTTTCGACTTCCTTGCAAAAGTTTCAATTGAATCCTTTTGTTTGAGAGCCCTTAATTTTGCTTCTAAACCATCCGATGTGATTTTGATTCGCAATGTTGCTTAAGCGCATCCGTGATGGCTTGCAAATCATTAGCGCCAGTTATTACCTGTCGTGCAATGCCCGTAAGGCGAGACTTGACAAATCTAATCACCGTAACCTGAGCTGCTTGCTTCTGGGCAGCGGTAGCTTCGTTAAATTCGCTCTCTACTGTGTCGTTAAATAAAACAACAGCGTCAATAAACGCTTCTAAATTTCCTGGAGCACCATCGTACGTTTGCACTAGGGTGGTGCCCAGTTTGATGTCTACTTTCGGGTTTACCATTTTTCCTCTGAGTTTATGTTTTAATTTAGAAATGAAATTTATTACGCACACTAACGTGTATATGCTTATTTTATGATTGCCTGCGTACTCTATTTTTGTCGAGATTAGAGTATGTATTTCACTATATATCTGTCGTGTACATTTATACAAAAAGACAAATTCGGCTTGGGGAAATTTTGACTCATGCTCGGCTAAAATGTTTGTTATTTGTGTGTATAATGTACGAGCATCTTCTAGTTTTGCATTCAAAGTTATTCTTTTATATACCCTGTTAGGGGCTTTTTTCAAATTGGAAAGTATAGAATTTAAACGAGAAATGTTGCTATCTATGAAAAGTTTATGTACCTCAATATCCATTTAGGTGTTGCTGCATTCATGGTTAAATCAGGTCACTTCAAGGGCTTCAAGGATTCTACTATGCCTTCTGGGTTGCACAACTCGTTCACTGGGGTTGCTGGTTCATCAGGAAATCAAACGCATCTGCTTTCATCACGACTCGCACTCAACTTGCACTCATATTTTGTATGTTGATCTAAATTGTTTATTGTCGCCGTTTTTTCTCTCTTCTTTATTTATAAATGTCACTCTCTTATTGCAAAGATTATTGTCACTTTTGGTTCACTCTAATCTTTTTGCGTTACGACTTCGTTCAGGTGAGCAATGGATCTGGCCATCATTCTTGCTGCCTTTTTCCGCTCTCGTTTTGCAATTACTTTGTACACAATGACTGCGAGCTGCAGTGAAATTAAAAAAATTATCACCCACAACTTAAGCTCGTGGTCGAGATGCAACTCCGTGTGAAAATCTTGTGTGTTTATAATGTTCACATCACTATCACCACTTTGTTCCGTTTTGGGACTTGACTTCTTATTGCCCATTCTTGTAACTATTTCTTTTTTCACTGGAATGTTTCACTTCACCAGAATAATGGTCGTCCTGTCACGGTCGCCATGTTATAACACTTTTCGTTGGGTAGTGATATTCACTGTTAAAATAAATTACCATCCTCTTAGAAGGTTGGAATCTTAATGCTTTATTGAAATTTAAAGAAATATAATTTAACCTACGGGAGATACTTGAAGCACCAATACATGAACCTAGCTATGTACATCGATCACCAATCAGTGATCGTTGTTAACGCAAAAGAGCGAGGACAGAGACCCTCGAAAAATACATGACTGTTCACTTGGTAACAGCATGTCTCGATACATTTGTAATGCGACACTTTCTGCTTGTCGCCAACGGTGCTAGAGTTGCTAGGCATTGAACTGAAGGTTCAATGCCGGATGAAATTGACCTTCTCAGCATGTTCCCACTGAGTCTGCTGAAAGTGTGTTAAAGAAGAAATATGAATAACATGTTTGATGCACATGTTACACTACAAAGATCATCCACGTAGTTTGTTTGTTGTTTATTTCTCGTAACAGATCTTATGTTTATGAATAGCCTTAAATCTATGTTGAACATAAAAAAGCGGCACCTGTTATCATAGAAGCTTTGTCGATCGCACATAATGAACCTTGGCCATTAAAATGTGGATAGTACTTGGATATAACATTTCAGCCCTAATATATACAGAGAACGGTTGCGAAATCAATTATTCATCTTCTTCTATATCTTTACTTCCTATATATAAAATGTTTCGGATCGATTCCTCGTCCTACTGCTCTTGTTGTCCGGGTTAGAAAAGGCGTAACCCACAAGTTCGAAAGCGGCCTTTCATTTAGTGCCCTTAACGCGGCCGGTCATGTGTCCCTCGGTGTCCCTTCGTGGCTTAATTTTTCAGCCTCATCTGTTGGGTCCACGTTCTCCGACACTCTGGTCATAATTAGGCAGTAATCCATCCAAACCCGGGACATCTTGTGGTCAAAAACCCGCTGGAATGTGCTGCAGCATGTTGTCTTCCTCGATATTTTTTCTTGATCTGGTGCCGCAGCTAAAGTTGTGAGGGGATTTCCTCTTCATGGGAGGGTCTGGATATGGAGGAAATGTGTGGTTAAGATTGGGTTGAGGAGGATTTGAAAATGATTTTGAGATTTATTTCCAAAGTTTCGAAAAAATCCCTGGGTAATTTCTGAAGGAAATCTTGAAGCAATGCCAAAGAAATTCTTGGAGAAATCCAAGAATGTCGGAAGTTCCTTCAGGAGTTTAATTTAAAAATCATTCAGGAATTTGTAATTATCGGGTAAGTATGCCTAGAGATGTCGCAAATTAATCGATTATTTCGATTAATCGATTAATCGTTGTGATAATCGATTAATTTTGAATCGATTATTACCCAACGACTAATCGATTCAATAATCGAGAAGAATCAACAGTAATCGATTAGTTACTAATCGATTAATCGGAATTTTACGACATCATAAGGATGTCGCAAATTAAGCGATTACTTCGATTAATCGATTCATCGTTGTGATAATCGATAATTTTTTAACGATTAATCGATTTAATATTCGACAAGAATGGAGAGTAATCGATTAGTTACTAATCGATTAATCGAGATTTTACGACATCTCTAAGTATGCCCAGCGCTGTACTGAGACTCCCTGAACCAATAGCCTCGGGGTCGCTCACCTCAAGCAACTCGCGGACAGGGAACTCTCACAATCAAATGAAAGGAAAACCATAGAGCTTCACTTTGCGAGACTTTATTCACTTCTGCCTTCACTCTCTCTTAAAGCTAGTTAACCTGTCTTTAGAGCCTCTCTTCCTGGCAGCACTGCACCACTCCATTTCTTCTTCCTTCTTTCCTTCGGTGGCCGACGATCCGGTAGTGAGCAACTCTGTTCGCTGCGGGCTTACCGATGGTATCGCCAGGGTGGCTTGGGGATCTTCCTTGCTCTTGCTTCGTTGCAACTCGACCAATAAGAAGGCCGATCGACTATCGGCGGAAACAATGCCGGATTAGGCCGACTACGGAACCAGGGAATGACGGCGGTTTTCAACCCAAAAACAGTGGGGTTGTCCTCAAAACCTTCTCTTGTTTCACACACTTTCTTCTCTACTCCTCAACTTCCAACTTTGGTAACTTTGTAACATCCGTTCGCTTCAAAATACTTTGGGATAGTGACCGCATCCACCTTTTCCAGGTCAGGCACCTCGTCTCATAGTATCGACCCAATTACGCCACCCCTTAATGGCTTCTTAACGAAGGTGCTTCTGGCCCTCTGTCTTATAGGGTGGTGGAGGCTAATCATGCACTGCTCTACTGCAGTTGTCAAAGTACTGGGAAAACCTACATATAAAGACACAAACACATTCACGCATTAGACTGCATTTTCATGAATTTCTCAGCAACACTCATCACATAACATAACCAACAGTTACAAATTTGTTTAGAAATTCACTAGGAGTTTCTTTGAATTTGATTCTAAAATTTTTTTGAGAAATTCCTGCGATAATTTCTAAAACTATTGCTCAAGGAGCTTTCGAAGGAATTCTTGCAGGAATTTCCGAAGGTCTTAGGATTTTCTTGAAAGAAATTAAAGAAAGAATTTTTCTTATTCATTATTAAAGTGATTTTTATGCGTAGTAAACTTCATCACTATTAACCTTATGGGAAATTCCGAAGGAATTCATGGGATAATTTTTGGAAGGAATTACTGGATTCATTTCTGGAAGATTTTTTGTAGAAATCCCTCCGGGAATCGGCGAAGAAATTCCTGGAGTAATATTCAAAGGATTTTTTGGAGGAATTTAAGAATATATTACTGGTGCACTTTCCGAAAGAACAACTACTTGGGGCTATTTTCGAAGGAAATCCAGGAGAAATTCCAGTAGGAATTCTAGAAGGAGTTCCTGAAGGAAATTTCGAAGAAATTCCTGTAGAAATCTAGGACGTTTATCGCAAATTCTATTTTGAGTTATTTCCTAAATTACTTTCCTAAATTTCCTAATTTCCTAATTTTTTTAAAAAATTCCATTGGAAATTATTTAAAATATTCCTCCAAAAATTACTTCACGAATTCGTTTCGAAAATTTCTTCAGTTTTTTTAATTCCTTCATGGATTCAATCAGATTTTTTCAAGAATTGATCCGGAAATTCTTTTTGGAACTCTTTTAAAATTTCCTGCAAGGATTCCTCCACAAAAATTTCCAGCCTTATTGTCGGACGCCTTTTGAGTCCTATCAAAACTGTGCGAGATTTCACCTCGATCGGTAAAACCATTCGAGAATATTTACATTTGCTAACTTAGCAAAAGTCACAATCTATTTTTTCGTACCCTTACTGTCAGTTGCTACTCGCAGCTATTTGCGTAAGGTACGTTGTTGTGCAAAGCACTTTCAAAAGACCGAATAATCTGATATGGTCATGTTTTCCCTTTCGAATATACATTCTTCTGAAAATTCATCAGAAATTTCTGGTTTTGTGGATTTGTATAAAACATTTTATTTTCAAATCTCCTACGTAAATATTTTTTAAGTTTTTTTTTCGAGATTTTTTCTGGATTTCCTCAAAGAAATGTTCTGAATGTTCAGTGGAAGCTTATCTCACTTTCCAAAAGAAAATCTTCCAAATTTTCACGGGAAATTCCTTTTGTCTTAATATCTACAGAAAACTCTAATGAATTTCTGTCGAAAAAACTTTTGTGTTTCTTCAAACAATTTTAGTTTCCGGAGATAAACATTCAACAATTTTCGATGGTCCATCATGTTTTGCCGAGGTTCCGGTTTTTGTCTGACTCAATTGAATTCATGCGTTATTGTCATTATTATTATTATTTGAACATTAAGTATTAACTAAAGAAACACCAATAGGAAGGAATGTTCGATTAAAATGCATACATTGTTAGTTTGAGTGTGAATAAGAAGTATATCTCTTCCTCAATACAAATTTTACGTCTAAACCATCTCATCATAAAGTCCAATTAACCTCCCCCATCATACCAAAGCTCAGTACAGTAATCATCATCAATCGGCTCCAATTTAGCCCTGCAATCAACAGACCCATAATATAAATCCCAATTTTCCACATCGACCGCAAAATCTCAATTAAATCTTATCTCATCTCACTTCGTCCTCTAATCCCCTCGCTTCAGATGTACCCCCGCTGGATAGACAACCGTCGTGCACGGGAGGCCCAACTCCAACAGCAGCAGCAACAGCAACAGCAGCAACAACAACAACAGCAGCAGCAGGCCCACAACAACAGCATCCTCCAAGACGGAAATCGATCCTCACTCGTTCCAAAGGACAACACTTCGATACATTTCCAAGTCATTCCTACCTCTCAGCAACTGAACCACTCCAGCAACAACAATCCAAATTCAATTAGAACAATTTCCGGCAATCATCCTCATCACCAGCAGCAACAGAATCCTTCGCAGATAGTGGTCAGCAGTAGTAGCAGTAATTTAACCCTCACCCAGCATCTCAACTCGTTGAACAACAATAACACTAACTCACAATTAACAAGTGTCAGTAGTCATATTACAAACGGACTGGTCCAGAATGGCCAGCATTTGGCCGCGACCCAGCAGCAGCAGCAGCGAAGTCATATGATCATCGCTAGCAATAATTCGTCCTCCTCGCCATCGTCCACGGCTTCCGGCACCAGCAGCAGCAGTAGTGGCGGATCCAACAATCAATTAACCGCGGGTGGTCGCGACCCAAGCATAAATCTCGCGGCCACCGCTAATGGTGAAGCTGCTCATATATCAATGCTTGGCCATCATCACCCATCGGCGGCGGCGAGAGGTCCTGGCTCGACTTCGACTTCCGCATCACAGGCGGGCGAGGGTGTCAATCAAAGGTCATCATCGTCGCAACAGCAGCAGAGACAAGAGGCTAATGTCAATAGCAATAACAACAGCAACAACAACAATGGTGGTAGCAATAGCAATAATAACGGTGTCGGCGGTGGCCATCATAATCACATTACGGTTAATAATGGTGCGGTTAGCAGTGCGTCAATGGTCAACCCAAGTGGGGGTGGGGGAACGCCCTCGCTGGTTCTGAGCTTGTCACAGGTGAGTGAGGTTTGCGTGAGAAATGAAGTGTTTGAGGATTTAGTCGAGCGTAACAATATCGTTCGACCTTTGAGATAGGTTTCTGCAAACGCTAATTATGAAAATCAGTGATTTATCTTAAAACGACGGAATCTCTTAGCTGTTTGTGAATGTTGAAGAGTTTCACATGCTTAAATATTGAAAGATGTACCAATCCAGGCTCAAACTATAGAAAATAGACAGAACAATATTTTCAAACAAGAAGAGAAGTTGGGTTAGGGATAAGCTATCAAAAATAGTCATGCTGAAACATTTTTAAAGAATTTTGAATAGAAACAATCTATTTTCAAGTACGAATGACCAACAATTCTATTCGTTTTTCAACTCATTTCCAAATTTATTCCAATTCCATTCCAATTCCGTTCCAATTCCATTCCAATTCCATTCCAATTCCATTCCAATTCCATTCCAATTCCATTCCAATTCCATTCCAATTCCATTCCAATTCCATTCCAATTCCATTCCAATTCCATTCCAATTCCATTCTCATTCCAATTCCATTCCAATTCCATTCCAATTCCATTCCAATTCCATTCCAATTCCATTCCAATTCCATTCCAATTCCATTTCAATTCCATTCCAATTCCATTCCAATTCCATTCCAATTCCATTCCAATTCCATTCCAATTCCATTCCAATTCCATTCCAATTCCATTCCAATTCCATTCCAATTCCATTCCAATTCCATTCCAATTCCATTCCAATTCCATTCCAATTCCATTCCAATTCCATTCCAATTCCATTCCAATTCCATTCCAATTCCATTCCAATTCCATTCCAATTCCATTCCAATTCCATTCCAATTCCATTCCAATTCCATTCCAATTCCATTCCAATTCCATTCCAATTCCATTCCAATTCCATTCAATTCCATTCCAATTCCATTCCAATTCCATTCCAATTCCATTCCAATTCCATTCCAATTCCATTCCAATTCCATTCCAATTCCATTCCAATTCCATTCCAATTCCATTCCAATTCCATTCCAATTCCATTCCAATTCCATTCCAATTCCATTCCAATTCCATTCCAATTCCATTCCAATTCCATTCCAATTCCATTCCAATTCCATTCCAATTCCATTCCAATTCCATTCCAATTCCATTCCAATTCCATTCCAATTCCATTCCAATTCCATTCCAATTCCATTCCAATTCCATTCCAATTCCATTCCAATTCCATTCCAATTCCATTCCAATTCCATTCCAATTCCATTCCAATTCCATTCAATTCCATTCCAATTCCATTCCAATTCCATTCCAATTCCATTCCAATTCCATTCCAATTCCATTCAATTCCATTCCAATTCCATTCCAATTCCATTCCATTCAATTCCATTCCAATTCCATTCCAATTCCATTCCAATTCCATTCCAATTCCATTCCAATTCCATTCCAATTCCATTCCAATTCCATTCCAATTCCATTCCAATTCCATTCCAATTCCATTCCAATTCCATTCCAATTCCATTCCAATTCCATTCCAATTCCATTCCAATTCCATTCCAATTCCATTCCAATTCCATTCCAATTCCATTCCAATTCCATTCCAATTCCATTCCAATTCCATTCCAATTCCATTCCAATTCCAATTGAATCTGCTAATTTGGTAAATCACTTTGCTTCCAGCTCCAAGGCAATCCCGGCAGTCTGCTGATCCTGAACGGTCAGCAACAATCCTTCGTCTGCCACCCATCTCAGCAGCAGCAACATCTGCTGCAGCAACACAAATCGCTTGTAGATCAGAGTTCTAAGAACGGCCACTTGAGCAGCAGCAGCAGTAGCGGCACCAGCAGCAATGGCAGTGCCAACAGCAGTATCAAAATGGAGAACTCACCGTCCGACGGATCGCAGCACAACAGCAGTCTAATACCGAAGCAGGAAATCATGGAGTCGTCTTCGTCGCCATCGTCATCGTCAATGGCTACGAATCATCACACCGTCGGAGCAGGCCCAACGAAACAGTTCGAAAGCATGTTCGGTGGGTATGCGGTGCGACACAGCCCATCGGGTGGAAATGGCCACCACGATCATTTGCCATTCTTCAACGAAACACTGGACTTGTCGCAGGAAGACATCCAGAAGACGTTGAGCGCCAATATGCCCCTGGGACATAACCATGGTGCGGGTGGAGTTGGCGGAGGTCAGTCGGAGGCTCCGGCGGATGACGCCATGAATGGAGAGATCAATCCGATGGATTTCATAGAGAATTGTGGCGAAGCTCACGATCCGGTGGATGACGACGTATTCGTTAATTTGGATGCGTTTGATATGTTGGTTGAATTCCCGGAACTGGAGTTGGATGCGAAGAGTGCATTTTTGAATGGCAGTGAAACGGGTACCGAGGCAGGTGGGGAGATTGACGACGGAGCAAGTGATTTGAGCCATTTCAAGCTTTCGGCAGATAGCGGGATCGTTGTGGGAGATGAGTTGACGGGTCAGCACCCGAGTGAGTCAACGATTACGGATTTCAGTCCGGAGTGGGCCTATCCAGAGGGCGGGATCAAGGTGCTAGTGACGGGGCCATGGAGTACCGCTTCGTCCTATACAGTATTATTCGATTCGTTCCCGGTTCCGACGACGCTGGTTCAGAACGGGGTGTTGAGGTGCTACTGTCCAGGTAAGTTGGCTGAGAGATTGATGATCGCAAGTATAGAAGATCTGACGGGTATTTGATGTTTTACAGCGCATGAGGTTGGTGTTGTAACGCTGCAAGTTGCCTGCGATGGCTATGTGATATCGAATGGAGTTAACTTTGAGTACAAATCTCCACCCAAATTTGAAACGAAATGTGAGGGAAACGGCAATGACATGTTGTACAAGTTTAACCTGCTGACAAGGCTGGAGTCGATCGATGAAAAACTACAGATCAAGGTTGAACCGGGAGAATTGGTAAATAATTTGATTGTGTTCTTACGAATATGAAAGTTTGGCTTAGCAAATTTGTTTTTCTAGCCCGAAGAGTCAGTCATGTTCAAGCAAGCCAACTTCGAGGAACGTTTGGTGACTTACTGTCAGACGTTGACGGCCAAGATGTGGAGATCGGTAACTCCCGGATCATGGATCGGAAAACATCGGGGGATGACGTTACTTCATTTGGCATCGGCATTAGGCTACCCCAAGCTTGTACGCACGATGCTTACTTGGAAGACGGAGAATTCGAATGTCATTCTCGAGGCGGAGATCGATGCTCTTAGCCAGGATCAAGAAGGATTCACGCCTCTGGTAAAATATAGAATTCGTTATTTGTAAGTATTTGGGTAATAAAACTGTGCTTTGCAGATGTGGGCTTGCTCCCGAGGTCACGTCGAAACGGCGCTCGTTTTGTACAAGTGGAATCAAAATGCATTAAATGTCAAGAATTGCGCTCATGAAAGTCCGTTGGAGGTAGCCAAGAATCGAGGATTCCCTAAGTTGGCAGCAGAGCTTGAAAAGCATGAATTCCAGCGGATTCAAAGCAAAATATCACTAGCGACAACCAGTGCTTCACTATCGACGTTGGCGTCCATCACATCATCGTCTTATTCAACTTCTTCCAGTTCTACTTTATCTACTTTGGCTTCCAGTGCTTCAGCTGATTCTTCGTCTGTTCCTTCTTCTACAACTTCCTTAACGAATCCTTCCACAATTTTAGCGAACAGTAATAGTAGTAGAAATAGTGGCCATGGCCGCAGAGACAGTTGTAGATCTGCTACAGCCGATTTGGCTCACGATAATAGCAATAATGGTAACGATACCGAAGGCAACAATCATCCGGAAGTTAGTCCGGAGCACAATTTTATCAACGATCTGTTCAACTATAACGAAGCGCTGAATAGCAACAACAGCGACAGCTGCAGCAACGACAACTTTGCTCTCTCGTCTTCGTACAATCCGTCACTTTCGCCTGCGGCCTTGTCGCCGTACAGCGATATAAAGGGATCCTGCTCATCGATGGGATCCGGGCAGATTGGATCATCAACGGCGGCCGCTGGGGCTTTGCATTACGCACTGGAGAACAACAACTCCAATCCAATGTTGTCGAACGCCCTGTCGCCGAACTCCGACAGTAATCGAAGTCACGACGGGGTGTTTCTACGACCTGGTGCCGTATTTTCCAGGTAAATTTGAAGATTTGTTTCAAATCGAATTGTTTGATAGGTTTTTTGAATTCTATTGCAGTGGTCAAAGTCCCCCTGGTGCCCGCCTTTCCAAGCGATCATCGATAGACAGTGGAATAAACATGGAAACGCGTTCTATCAGCAAGTCCGGAAAATCGCTACGAGATGTCCAACGGATTAATAGGTAAAATAGAATTTAAGAGCCAGATTTGCTTTATTTATAAAATAATAAACAATTCCGTCTGCAGAAACGACCGAAGCATGTCGCTTCCATTAGCTGCCGGTTCGTCCGGTGGCTACTCATCTCCATTCGGAGGATCTTCCACGAATGGCAGCAACAACAAATCATCCAACAATTCCGACTCAGACAATTTCTCACTCTCGCTGAATGATCGAGCCACGGAGTCCCCCTCGCAAGCATCCAGCAATCTGAGCAATAGTTCGCTGCTTTCGCCGCTGCGAAAAATGGACTTCGCCTTATGTGAGTACTTTCTTTTACTTTCTTACGAGTTTGGCAACATTCCAAGATTATTCAATCGCTTAACCGAAAAAAAAGATCGCATTTGATGAGCACCACTTTACAAACAAGTAGTCAACAGAATACATATTTTACTCTTTCTTGACACTTCAACATATTCGTAGAACGCTTTTTGCATTTATTTTCTTATTCACATACAAAATAAAGCTCACTAGAGCTGGCCATTGTTTATATTATTGAACACCAACTCGACCTAAGTTCTATTGGGTCCTCAATAGCTGTGCAAATTCTACTTAAGATAACTGATTGTAAGCCGTCTTTCTGCATTTTGAATGTACTTTTTATGATCTTCCAAAACATTGGATCCGGTCCCAAAAAGAAATAGGGAAATTAGCACTATTGATGACCGTGAGTATCGTTCTGACTCAAATCCAGAACATGTCTCATGATGCAAACGCTCTAAAACTAAACTATCATTCGAATTTACAGTGGATTTTTTTTGAATTTCTAACGGAATTTCATTCGAATTTCCATAGTTTGTATAAGTAATTCATCCTAATATGCATAAGAAATTTATCCGAATTTTCATTGGAGATTCAAATTTTTCATACGAAAAGTTTTCGCGTTTCTTTTATTGGTGGTTTCGCCGGTTTGTCTTTCCGATGGTTCCGTTGTGACTCTGCTAGTGCGTCCCCTCCATCAGGTTGTGGGCCCAAGTGCAGGAAAAGAATTGATAGGCATTTTTTGTGCGGTTTGCCGAGTGCTGGTATTTTTCCGATTTTCCAACGATAGAAAACGAGTGGTTAAAACAAAATGGCGGATGAAGGCGCTCCTTGAAGGTGAAGAATTGTGGGAGGCGATAGTTGAAGCGGAGCCGGATGAAGGTGACGATGATTATGCTCAGTGAAAGAAGAAAGATGTTAAATCACGTGCAACGATTACATTGTTTATTGTTTATTGCACCCAAAGTGGCTGGGTTCGATTCCCGGTCCGGTCTAAAAAAATTTCTGGTTAGAAATTTTTTTGACCTCCCTGGGTATGAAATGATGATATACGAATGTAAAAATGGTCCCAGTGGGGGATGTAGTGCCGATAAGAAGTAGAAGATGGCACCGGCGGCTCAGTAATCGTGGGAAGAATGTAGATCTATTTTGTCGTCAGACCTGGTGGAGCGGTTTAGAATGCAAGGACTGCGGCGAGCGTATAATCTGTGAGCAGGGTTCTAATTTCTCTCTCACTCACGCGTCAACCGATTTCTCCCACCATCCACTTTATCTGGTTTGCATGTCTCGTAAAACACATATGCCGCTCAGTTTCCTCTCTATACTCCAAACTGATTGTATCTGACGATGCCCACTATAAGAAGTTCAACACAGCAGTTTTCTCTTTGCATTCAGTCAGTTCGTGTGGTGCTTTGGTTATAGTGGGCGTCATAGTGAGTTCGAGTCCCGTCGCGGCTATACGTATTTTTGTTAGTACGCTTGTAAAAAATATCTGGAGAAGTGGCGAGAAGGAGATTTTGAAGACGAAAAATTAAATTATCTGACGCTCACAAGTTTATCACCCATCGTTGTATCCGGATAAAATATTGTGTAAGAATACTTGCTTACAGGAGAACTTAGAATAATGACACTCTGCTATTTGGATCAACCCTGGGTCACGGTATACAGACAACAAGGTAGGCTCGTAAGAAAAATGACACTTCAAGAGTGACGCATATTTTATCGCCACATGTTGGAGTGCAAAAGTAAGCATGCTGAGACCGTAGAGCATCTTCTCGGTTCAGCTTGTGCGAAGATAGTACTTACGTCACATGTTTACATTCAAACTGAATATTTACATGCGTGATGAGCCTGCCTTGTTTTTTGTATGCCGTGCCCTGGGTTTTAATTCATATGAGCGAGAATTCCGAAGCCTGTCTGTGAGTGCTGCATCAAGTTAGGAGAATGCAGGTCAAAGCAACCATTGGATCTGACCCACAACGATTTATGTGGACCAATGGAGAATGTGCAGTACCGTGCGGAACCGAAATCCGTACAGCACCGAAATCCGTCCACCTCATGAGATATCAATAAATTGAAGTAGGTTAAAGGTAATTAATGAAGGAATAATTAATCTTATCCTGTACAGATACTTGACAGTAAGCTTTTAAGGCATAGAATAGGAAAGAAGGCTTTGAAATTATAACAACAAAAATCAAAAACAAATCTTCACCCACCAAACGCAGAGTTTGTGCCGCCATTTTGCTTTCGGGTAGAGCATAATTGCACCAAAAGTAACTGTGTTTTAATTGCTAATTGCAAATCATTACATAAGATAAGCGGAAAACAAATCGAAGGTATCGCTTCTCAAGGTGCGTATCGAGCTATTTACAATGGTAGTTTAGTCAATCAGATTATTTCAATTCAAATATTTAGTTAAGAAATAGCTGTACGGATTTTGATCCCTTGATTCGAAATCCGTCCACGGTGGACGGATTTCGAGTCAGGAGCAGTTGATTTAATTTATTATTTTATCATGTTTTTCGTAGTTTTTAATGAGTAAATGTGAAACACTTCAAAAATAGAAGCCTTCATGCGCTTGTGTCAATGACAAACGTTTTATTTACATTCGATTCCTATTATCTAATGACTTTTTCATATAATAAGGTGCTTAAGTGTACGGATTTCGATGCCCCACGGTATTTAGTTGAAATCTGAAAGCGATGCAGAGAACAAGATTCGGGAATACATTCGGAGGATCGAAAACGTGTTTGGTCAAAGGCCTAAAGGGATTAGGTCAGACGGAGGAGGCGATTATACCATCGAGGGCTTGTAGGAGTTTTATAGCCGAGGATATTCATTCCCAATTCACCACGATGTGGCGAGAACCGTGTTTGGCAGTAGATGGCTAACTGTATGTTGCTGAATGCTAAAACTGATTGGACCCTGGTAGAGTACTCCGACGTGGATTGGGCTGGTGATAGGCGAACCCGACGCTTGACTACTGGTAATTGGATTCATATGTTTCTATGGTGGTGTGATGGCCCAGTAGAGGACAGTATTCGGTTGCTCTTTCATTGTTAGAAGCAAAATCTAACTCACTCAGCTTAGCTTCGAAGACAACTTGGGATGCTTAAATTTCGCCAAGACGGAGCTATCCAGCGGCATTTCATACGAGAACTGTGTCTGTGTGAACAAGCAACTAGAGCATTTAGCATTTAGCGTACTTAAGGGCACTCCTGACGGAATCCAAGTTTCAAAGTACTCGCGTTTTCAGGGGCACACCATTCGACACGGAAGTAACGCACAACTGTCATTCTTATTTTTTCACGCATGCTGAAACAATAAAAAATGACAGTTGTGCGTTGCTTCCGTATCGACTGGTGTGCCCTTGAAAACGCTTTGAAAATTGGATTCCGTCAGAAGTGCCCTTAAGTGTACTGTCCCAGTGAAGAGATGGCGCCCAACGCCCTTACGAAACCAGTCGGAACTGCCAAGCTGATTTTTTTTTAAGCAGTAAGCATTACAGCTCATCCAGGGAACTGTTTTAAATGGATGACCACTATGGTGTCGCCAATGAAAATGACATTTTCGAATTTCAAAAAACGACATTGCTCACAAGTTTCAGTACCCCAAAATATGACCCCATGTAAAATTTGAGCTCAATCGGACATGATTTAGGGGTGGCTAAAACTCATGAAAGTTTTGAATTTTTTACCCATGAAAATTTTCCCAAGAGGGAACCAAAGGAAAAGTCGAAAATCGAATTTTTGTTTTTAATGCCAAATGACGTAAAAATGCATGAAACGTCAAAATCTGATGCTATTTAAAAAAAAGTAAAAAAATTTTGAAAGAAATCGATATTTTGTCATAGAACATTTTTGGGACTTGGGACTTGGGACTTTGGGAGCTTAAATTTTGGATTAGGGCATATTTTAGGGCTTCGGAAATGTTTGCGCAATGTCCGGTTTTTAAATTCGATGAAAAATTGTTTTCGCCATAAGAAAATGTTTCAAAGTCCCAAAACAGTCGATTTCTCTTCAAAAAAATAATTCTCAAAGTTTAATGCGTTTTGAGTCCTTCGGCATCAAAACAAGCACTTTGAGCAATCATGTCCGATTTAGCTCAAATTTTGCAAATGGGGATATTTTTAGCTACAAGAACGACTGCGTAAATTCAAAGAAAAAATTTCATCATCATTTAACAACTTTCATCGACTTTTTCTTTGGTCCTTGGATCCTTGGAAAAATTTTCATGGGTAAAAATTTCAAAACTTTGATGAAATTGAGTCCGATTGAGCTCAAATTTTACATGGGGTCATATTTTGGGGTAATAACAATTTTTTTTCCAATACATTCCATTGGCACCCTAGACCACCTTAGAAAAAGATAATCTATAATAAAACTGACAACACTGTACTAATGATTTTTTTATCTGTAAACAAATAAACCTTTCCATCGCAAAGACGTGTTCACATTCCGTGTTTCTTTCATTGGTTCTGGGTAGTTTCGTCGGTTTGTCTTCCAGGTCTCTATTGTGACACCGTTTGTGTCCACTTCACCATTATTATCGGAAATTCATCCAAAATTCCTCCAAAAATACATCAAAATTTCCATCAGAAATTATTCCGAGATTGCATTGGAAATTCATCCAAATTTTCATCGGTGATTCATCCTAATTTGAGTCGGAAATTCATCCAAATTTCCATATAAAATCATCCGAATTTCCATCTGTAATTCATCCGAATTTCTATCGCAAATTCATCCGAATTTTCATTGGAAATTTATTCAAATTTCCATCGGAAATTCATCCGAATTTTCATCAGAAGTTCATCCAAATGTCCATCAAAAATTTATCCGAATTTGCATCTCAAATTCATCTCAATTTCCATCGGAAATTAATTCTAATTTCCATTGGAAATTCATTAAAATTTCCATCGGAGATTCATCTCAAATTCCATCATCGGAAATTCATCCTAATTAACATCGGAAATTCATCTGCATTCCATCGGAAATTTATCCAATTTTCATCGAAAATTCATTTGAATTTCCAACTAAAATTCATTCGAATTTCTATCGAAAATTCATTCGAACTTCCGTCGAAAATTCATACGGAAATTTTGTATCGAAAATTTTATCGAATTGCCAAATTCATATGAATTTTCTAAGAAAATCGAATGAATTTTGGATGCAATCCCAAAAGTTTTTTGGGATGGCAATTCGAAAGAAGTTTCGATGGGAATTCGGATGGAAATTCGGAAAAAAATCCGTTGGAAATTCGAATGAATTTTCGATGGAAATTTGGATGAATTGTCGATGGAAATTTGGATATATTTCCGATGATCATCCGAATTTCCATTGCAAATTCATTCGAATTTCCATAGAAAATTCATCCCCATTCCAGAAGGAATTTCATCTGAATTGCCATCCGAAATACTTTCGGAATTCCATCCAAAACTCATCCGATTTTTCTTCTGGAATTCATATGAATTTCCATCGAAAGCCCATTCGCATTTCAATCGGAAATATATTCGAATTTCCATCGGATATTCATATGACTTCATACTGGAAATTTCTCATACGAATTTACAACGGAAGTTCATCCAGATTTTCATCGAAAATCCATCCAGATTTTCATCGAAAATCCATCAAATTCAAATCCATCGGAAATTCATCCAAATTTTCATCATTTTCAAAACTCATCCGATTCTCGATCGGAACTTCTTCCGGATTTCGATCGGTAATTCATCCGAATTTCAATCGGAAATTCATCCAGTTTGCATCGGAGATTCATCCGAATTTCCAACTGAAATTCATCCAAATTTCCATCGGAAATTTATAAATATTTCTTCGGAAATTCATCTGATTCGTTGGGAATTCATCCGACTTTTCATCGAACATTCACGCGACTGTCTGTCGGAAATTCATGCGAATTGTCATCAGAAATTCATCCGAAAACTCATCGGAAATTCATCATAATTTGCATCGGAAATTCATCATAATTTTCATTGGAAATCCATCCAAATTGTCATTATTCTCAAAACTCATCCAATTCTCAATCGGAAATTCATCCGAATTTGCGTCAAAAATTCATCCAGTTTGCATTGGAGAAACATCCGAATTTCCAACGGATATTCATCAAAATTTCCATCGGAAATTTATAAACATTTCTTCGGAAATTCATCCGAATTTGTATCGAAAATTCATCTGAATTTCATTCGAAATTCTTCCAAATTTTCATCGAAAATTACCGCGAACGTCTGTCGGAAAATCATCCGAATTTCCATCGGAAATTCATTCGAATTTCCATCGGACATTCATCCGAATTTCCATCACAAATTAATCGGACTTTCCATCGGAAATTCATTAAAATTCGGATGAATTTCCGATGGAAATTTTAATAAATTTCCGATGGAAAGTCTAATGAATTTCTGATGGAAATTTAGATGAATGTCCGAAGAAAACTCGCAGGAATTGCCGATAGAAATTCGCGTGATTTTCCGACAGACATTCGCGTGAATTTTCGATGAAAATTTGGATGAATTACTAATGAAAATTCAGATAAATTTTCGATACAAATTCCAATTAATTTCCGAAGAAAAGTTTATAAATTTCCGATGGAAATTTTGATGAATATCCGTTGAAAATTCGAATGATTCTCCAATGCAAACTGGATGAATTTTCGATTGAGAATTTAATTAGTTTTGAAAATGATGAAAATTTGGATGAATTTTCGATGGAAATTCGGATGAATTTCCGATTGAGAATCGAATGAAAATTTGGATAAATTTCCTATGGAAATTCGTACTAGGAATTTACAGTAGTAAGTCATATGAATGACCGATGGAAATTGATATGAATTTGAGATGGAAGTTTGAATTAATTTTCGATAGAAATTCGGATGATTCCCGAATATTGTTCTCTGCATCGCTTTTAGATTTCAAAAGAAATATAATACATATTCTTCATTGGTCCACATAAATCGTTGTAGGTCAGATCCAATGGTTGCTTCGACCTGCGTTCTTCTAACTTGATGCGGCACTCACAGACAGGCCTCAGAATTCTCACTCATATGAATTATTGCGGATCCTTTAAAAAAATTCCATTCTGCGGATCCGCAAAGTTCTTCCGCAGATATTTGGCGTTGTCATCGTAGAATGCCATGCTCAACAGCAGAGAAAAAAATATGAAGTGACAGCTGAGGTAGTTTCGAAATCCGAATTCCCATCGGAAATTCATCCGAGTTTCCATCAAAAATTCATCCCATCTTCCATCGGAAATTCCTCCGAATTTTCATCGGAGATTCATCCGAATTCCCATCGGAAATTCATCCGAATTCCCATCGGAAATTCATTCGAATTTCCATTGCAAAATTTCCATCGGAAATCCATACTAACATTCTTCAAAAATTCATTAGTATTTCCATCGGAACTTCATTCGATTTTCCATCAGAAAATCATAAGAATTTTAATCGGAAATATTTCGAATTTTCCCCGGAAATTTATTCGGTTATCCATCGAAAGTTCATCCGAATTTTCTTAGAAAGATCATTCAAATTTTGCATTGGAAATCCATCAGAGTTTTCATGGGAAATTCGTCCGCAATTCATCTGAATTTCAATCGGTAGTTTATTTTAAATTTCAACGGAAGTTCATTCAAATAACAATCGAAAATTCATCCGAACTTCCCTCGAGAACTTATCCAAATTTCATCGATAATTCATCTGAATGTCCATCACCAATTCGTATTCGTATAATTCGTATTTCCGTCCCTTATCCATCCGAAGATCCATAAAAATTCTTTCGAATTTCCATAGACCTGTGCAGAGCTTCATCAAATTTACTCACCCAATGCATTTTGACATTTGAGCGGGGTATTTACTCGAATCAAAGTTCATTTTGCGTTCATTATACGTCTCGCTCAAACGTCACAATTTCTTCGGCGAGTTCATTTCGCGCCGGTCTATTGCAAGTTCATTCGAGTTTTCATCGAAAATTCATTCAAATTTCATTAAAATCCATTCACATTCTCTTTGGATGTTGATTCGAATTCGCATTTGAAATTTCCACAGGGAAATATTTTTAGACGAATATTTTGTTTTCAATTTCCGTGAGCAATTGAATCGAGTTTTTACAAGTACCTATTCTGTTTCGTATTTACTGGGAATTAATTTGTTTTTCCACTGGAAGATCTCTTCAATTTTCACTGGATGCTTCTTTGAACAAAGATAATATCTTCTTCTTCTTCTTCTTCTTCTTCTTCTTATTGGCATTGTATCCCCACACCGGGACAGAGCCGCCTCGCAGCTTAGTGTTCATTAAGCACTTCCACAGTTATTAACTGCGAGGTTTCTAAGCCAGGTTTCCAATTTTGCATTCGTATATCATGAGGCTAACATGATGATGCTTTTATGCCCAAGGAAGTCCAGACAATTTCCAATCCGGAAATTGCCTAGACCGGCACCAGGAATCGAACCCAGCCACCCTCAGCATGGTCTTGCTATGTAGCCGCGCGTAAGGAGGGCCCAAAGATAATATATGAACCTATTTAAATTCTTTTTTTAATTCGTAACAAGCATCAGTAGTAATGCAGAGAGACAGCTTATAATCAGTTAAACTTAAGTTCCAGACAGTTATTTAGTCGGAAAAACAAACAGTTACTTTACAACGATCATTGTGAACCTCCCTAATGTTTCAATTGCTTGTAACACAACCAACTAAAAACAAACCTCAAATTAAAAGGTGAGGTCTCGGCGGCGCGCAGCAGTCCCATGTGCGAGGACACCGATTCGCTGCAGGAGGATGAACGACACTCATCGACTGTGGCCGGAAGGGTGGTGTCCTCGTCGTCGTCAACATCCGCCGCGGTGGCCGTAGCCGAGGCCCTGATCGGTTCCGTTAGTTCGTTCGGGGCCGGTCAGGGCCATGGAATGCATCATCTGTTGCACCCGAGCGGTGGGACACATGGTGGGTTGCATCACTATCAACAACAACAACAGCAGCAGCAGCAGCATCTTCAGGAGGGTGGCAGCGGCAGTGGTGCGGTGGAAATGATGGTCACCGGCGGTGGTGGGGGAACTGCAACTGGGGCCGCAGTAGGTCAGTTCAGTGATAAAATTTATGTTGTTACTATTTGTGTTTGATTTTGGATTATGTTTGATTGGTTGATTTAGGTTAACCCTCCTCAATGTACTTACCGTCTGTTATGTGTACTCATTTCCTTTCTGTTACTATCAATGTGTTTAGGGTTCAGGTGTCTTAGTTATTTCAGTTCAATATTCTTTATTCTATTACTCTTTCTTTCCTATTAGTTTTGTATTTTGGTGTAGAACTGTGTACATATCGGTGTTCTAATGTAAATAGTTTTCCATACACATGTTTTTCCACATGGTCAAGTGCATTTATGTTAAAAAGTTTGACATATTTTGTCAAATATAAAAGAGACAATGAACCTTGCAGATTTTTTACTTTACTACTTGAATCGCATATTGTTAGATACACCTTTTTGAATTGAAACTTTCAGAAACAATTTCATCTTTTTGAGGAATTGTTATAAAATATATCTAAATTAATTATTATCCATGGTAATTATATATTGAAACAGGTAAGTAAACCGCTTGCATGATCTGCCTTCAAACTTCTGCTTCCGCTAGATTGTAGTTTATAGTTGAAGTTTTATCTGAAAATTAGAAAAATGTTGGAATACCACATGAACGTTATTGCTACTTGCTGGATCCATTGATGGTGAATGCATATGTTTGAGTTGAATGAAAACAAATCGCGAAGTTGTCGAAGTTGACGATTTTATCGCAATTCGAATATCAATAAATTCATATATCAATAAATAACAGATGTAAGAGTCAAATTCAAAAGTATTCATGAGGTATTCGAAATAGGTATCAATTGTTTTGTATATATAGTTTTTTGAAATTGTGATTACTGTCTTTGCTATTACTAGACACTATAAATTTTAATTGGATCCAATTTTACACTTCTACAGGGGAGTCCGATGTCAAGGTTCTTACACTTGCCGAACAGATAATTGCTGCGATGCCTGAACGAATAAAGGTAACATACTGAAATGTTTCGAACAAATGAAATCTGTAACATTTGTAACACCTTCTACAGAACGAATCAGAAGAAATCATGTCTCAAGGTAGTCCTATGCCGGAAACCTTGAGTGAGGATTCTTCCGGAATGGGGATTCTGTCGGACTCCTTCATGGAACCGTTGCTCGACCCACTGTCGTCATCCCAGTTGGAAGAGTTCAACTTTGAATACAGCGATCACAATTATCGGTACGTCCTGTTAAACAAAGTATCGCACGTGATTTTATTTAACGTTTTTTTTGCAGATATCACGACGTAGGTACGCCCTGCTCCAGTTTAAGCCCTGCATCGTCCGGCCCACTGCAGTCTCCCGCCAGTTATTCCATTCCTCAAGATCAACCGGTGAGCTCTCCCAGTCCACCACCAACCACGCAAGATTTTACCGAATTCCTTCAGTCTACAAATTCGAATCCTTTCGAGAAGGACTTCTCCAATCTCAAGCTAACCGGTAAGGCTTTCTTTTTCAACACCGTAAAAAGAGTAGCTCATAACTCGTCTCCAAATTTTCCAGATCGTGAACAGCGAGAATTGTACGAAGCGGCAAAGTGCATTCAGAAGGCGTACCGCTCGTACAAGGGTCGCAAGAGCCGCATGGAGGAACAGGACAAGGAACGGTCGGCCGCCGTCGTCATACAAAACTACTACCGACGCTACAAACAGTACGCCTACTATCGACAGATGACCCAGGCGGCGGTCATCATCCAAAACGGCTATCGCTCGTACTGCGAAAATAAGCGATTCAAGAAAGCACTCTCCAACAATCAGTCCGGTCATCTGAGGGGTACCGTTGGCAGTGGGGAAAGCGCCGAGGAGGCAGCCTCCTCTTCGCAGTGCATACAAAGCTACTACAAGAACTTCAAGAACGAACAGCAGAAGTCACCGCAGCAGAACAATCAGGGCTCGCCGAAGGAACCGAGCCCGTCCGGTCCTCTGAAGTGAGTTTTGCAATTTGTTTGAGGTCACGGAAGGTGGAATTTAATTGATATTCATTTTATCAATTACAGACGAACTTACTCGCAACGAACCCAGAATCAGGCGGCCAGGAAAATTCAGCAATTCATGAGACAATCGAAGAACAAGTGAGTATTATCAAGTAACCGATTTTCCTTTCACCATGTGCGCAATTGCACGCAAGAAATGTTTCGCGTAAGAAGTTGAATGCAACGTTGCAACCAAATGTTGAATTCATCGCTTGTTTGCAAGTGAAATTGCATGCAAAGTCTTTAAGCAAAGCTCCCGAACGAGGAAAGAAGACATAATATTACCTAAATTGAAAATAATAATTTGCGAAATCTGAAATTTGGTGATTTTTTTAACTTTGCACATTAAAATAATATATCTACATTATAAAATCAGTTTGAAAGTTATTGTACATCTGAAGTGATTCAATTGTGTTACCTAAATCCACGACTTTTTCGTTGATTCCAAATATTTGGGAGTTGATAGGGTAAATCACTACTTGGGCCTATGGACCCGGTTCCCGGCTCACTGCACAGAAAACTAATGATTTAAACTGTTTGGAAGTCGTAGGTTTATGGTTGATAATTTTTAAAAAGTATCCCATTTATTTTTCACAATACTCAATATTTTTCTATCACTTGTTTTACTCCTAATTGATTCAATTGTAGAAAATAAAAATGTAGAATTCAAAATTTCACTCTCCGATGCCACACCACTGAGCCGGAGTGATTCTTTCCACTTTTACAAAACGGTATTATCGAATAAACACCTACCTGAAAATCGTCACAGTGCTCGATACAACCATTGCATGAAGCTGTTAATCACCACACCATAATTCTAAACACCCGCACTTCAATTATTCTTATTTGTTCGTTTCACTAGAACTTATTTAAACATACTAGAATACATTTTAAAATGTATTCACAAACCGAACAAAAATTCACCTCGGCCCAAGAACTTCTAGCCGCACCGTGCTGCCAAAAGGCCAGGATTATAAAAATGATCCTTCATCGTTAATAAAAAAAATGTCTAATATGTTGACGTTATCATGTTATTTATAGTTCTCTCGTTTTTAAAAGGTGAAATAAATATTGTTTTAAAGTATTTGGAAGAAATTCGGATGAGTTTATATATCTTCTCAACCAAATAAAATGATTATGAATAATACCATCTGGCATCTTGTTGTCGTGGAACGTGCATATTTTTGTTTACATCGCATTTTCTACCGTCCCGAGAGAGAATGAGAGTAAAATGTTGAGAGATTGAGTGAAATTTTGCTTAGGCCGGGAACTGGTTTTTTGTATGCCGGATTGGGAATCGCTATGACTGAAATGAGTGCTGCACCTCGTTAATTTAAATCAAATAAAAGCTTCTTTGAACGATATTTAGCACGAAAAGCTATTTTTTAAGCAGAAATGAACCCCAATGTAGTATTATACAGCCTACAAATTTCAGAAAAGGTTGCTTCCTGTCATAAATATCAATTAAATAATGCAGTCGTACACATGTTAGGCCGGGAATGGGGTAAGAAACCCTACTTTTATATGATTTAATATTCTAAGTGCAGTTCAAAACCACATTTCTCAAATTAAGATAATTTTTCTCCCATTAGCCGCAGGCTTCACGATTGCGTATCTGATACGCTATTTAGCGCATCTGTTTGCAAACAATGTGTTTTAGTTCCGCATTGAAGCAACATGAGTTAAACGTGAGTGAAATCGTTTTTCGCGAGTACCAAATTCGATTTTCAACTGGAACAATCATAAAATTAAAGTGCACAAAAACGTTAAAGTTAAACAAAAATTTTTGAAAACTCTGGTTTAGAGTAAAACAACGATATAATGCCAATTTGTCATAGATACTTAAGACCGAAACAGATCTGTCAGCCTCAGATAAGATGGCAATTTGTACTGTTTCATATAGCAAGAATGAAACATCAATAGGTGAGATCTACATGACAGATTTTTTCCTGTAAAATTAGATTTATGTGATAAATTTAGCTTTTTACCTAAAAAATTAAATAACGTCCCGGTAGATACAACAAATTTCCTCTAAATTACTGAAAATAACACACTTATAAATAAATTGAGAACAAGGAATTCTGACTTATACTGATTTTCGATAAGCGAGAAAATAGATTAACTAATCACCAACTTTCACTGGCGACGCCAGAGATCGTATAATGATGAGGCACCAGCAGTTTTGGCGTAATTAATTCAATTAAAATTTGGCTTCAGTAGTAAGAACTATAATTGAAGGCGTTAATCAGTCAAGCAAAAAAAATGAATGTTTTTTTTCAAAATCTCTCAATTCGAAAATTATTTCAGGTATTCCTTCGAATACAATCCAAAATTTCATACCCCCAGAAATTTCTCCAAAATTACCAGCAAGAGTTCTTTCCACAATTCCAGACAAAATGTCAGGATTTTTTTAGGAGTTTCCGAACGAATTACTGACAGAATTTACAAAGGAACTCTTCAAGGCATTTCCGGCATCATGGAATTTCCCCAAGAATTTCTAAAGAATACAAAAATTCTTTCGGAAATTCTTAAAGACATTCCTTTAACAATTTTTCAAGACATTTCCTTAAAAATTCAAAGAAGCAGTCTTAGGAAAATTTTGAAAATATCTTTAGAAATTGCTTTCCAAATTCCTTTGGAAATGTCTTTGAAAATTCCTTCGGAAGTACCTTAGGAAAAAACTCTGAATATTCCTAAGGAATACCTCCAGAAATTAATTCAGGGATACCTTCGGAAATTTCTGCATGAATTTCTTTGGAAATTCTTTCAAGAGTTTGATCGATTATAGAATACATAATGTCTTCGGAATATGTTTTAGAAAATCCTACATAAATTCTTTTAAGAATTCTTCCTGAAATCTACTCCAGTAATAATTTAAACAAGCAAGCAAGGAATTCTTTTTGACAATCGTCCAGGGAATCCTTCCGAAAATTCTCTGGAAATGGCGTAGAAACTTCCTCCAAGCAATCCTTTTAATAAAATAATATTGATTGTCTTCCAAAATTTCTGCAGGAATTAATCCGGGCATTTTGTTGCAAGAATAATGTTGGAAATTTTTTGAGAGTAAATTAGGAAATACTAAAGGAAGTTTTGAAAATTTTCTAACGGATATTTCAAAGAATTTCCTGAAAAAAATCCCGATAGAACTCTCAAAGTAATTTCCGAATGACTCCTGAAAAAAAATCTGAATTATTTTTTAAGCAATTTTCAAAAAAAAAACTAAAAGGATAATTTGAAGCTCATTTCTAAATCTATTTCAGAAGGAATGTTGTAAGGAAAACCTAAAAACAATCGGGAGAATTTCTTGATGAATTTCTGAAGAAATGTCTCAGGAACACCAGAAATAATTCCTTCCTAGAGTAACCGGAGGGATTTTTGACGTAAACTACGTCTAAGGGGAAGACTCGGATACAGGGTGACAAATGAAAATTTCCAAATTTGAGACCGTCACGAAATCATGTAAGATTTCAAACGTTAATAGCGCCTTTATCTTCCAATGGATTTTTGAGATTTATATATCAATCGACTCGGAAATTCTCTATCAATTTGTCAATTATATTGAAACTTTGGGTTATGAACGTTAAAATAGGGTATCGGATCATTTTGGCAGCACCCTCTTTTCTTGTCCGCTAGAGTCTCGTTTCTGCCGTCGCCGTTCAGTGCGGTTGGCTTTTGGACTCTGCTTTGTGCGGTGTTTCGCACAAAAAGTAGAACAATGGAGCCGGACCAGTGACCGCGGTCGAAACAAATGTAACAAAAATGTGTAATGTAGTGCATGGTGTATAAAAAGTGATGCAGATAGGGGCATGTTTGTGCAGGCATGAGACGATCAATTGTTATCAATGCCAATGCCCTTGCTAGTAATGCAATCATCGCAATGTAATTGCACAAACATGTTTATATTAAAAAACGACTTTGGAAAAATGTTGAGCATTTTGTTTGCAAACTGAAAACTAATAAGGCCGTTACACATATTTATGAAAAATTATGATCTCCGCAAAGTCAAGGGGGAGGGGGTAATCTTCTTCTTCTTCTACTGAATCGAGCGGTGTTAAAATTTGAATGCAGAGACCCCTCGCCTCTTTGAAACCTGGCTCCTATACAAATGAAACACCAATTCCATCATAACTCGAGATCAAGCAAATGGAACCAAATCTGGCGTGTGGCGGTTTTGGAAGGGAAGATATGTTTCTGTATGGTTTGCAACGCCTCCCCCTTCTGGAAAGAGGGGCTCCCATACAAATAAACCAAAAATTTCTGCATAACTCGAGAACTAATCAGAGAATAAATCAATTTTAGGTGAAATAAAGTTCGTCGGGTCTGCTAGTAAAAAATAAATATTAAAGTGTAGAAAAAATAAAAAAAACTCCTCGGATTTGTTAAAGAATGTTTTGAAAGTTCTCAAAATTTACCGGAATTTTTTTTTGTTGCCCCTCAAATCGTTATTTTTGAGCAAAACAATCCGAGGGGGGGTACATATTTAAAAAAAATTATATAGGCCTAATAATATTTTATTAAATGCGCACCTGAATCAGAAGGATTTAACTTTGATTCAGGAAGTGTGAATGCACTTAAGATATTTTTAAAATACGTGGGTGCAATCATGCGGTACTTATTGTATACGACAAAAGCTTCGGAACGCATACGTTCTTAAAACGGGCTATATGAGTTACAATAGAGCTATCACCTTCTTGCTCCCTGATTCAAAAGTCTTGCAATGATATTAATAAAATGGTTTCACGAATATGCTATCCATAGTGACACTCAGTGTTGGTAGAATCATACTCAAATCTGAATCCTCGAGGTTTCATGCACGAGCTAACTCGCCTGCGATTCTGTAAGGGGAGCATCGCGCTTGAGTTTCTCTGTAGAATCGCATCGCTTCGCTCAATCACCGAAAAATGATTTCGTTCTAAAAAGCGTCAAAACGCAATCGATGCGTATGTTTTGTTTATATGTGCAATTATTAGCCATTGTTTTAGACGAAAAACAGTAATTTCAATGCATTCAACAATGAAGAACACGTAAATATCATGCAATGATGCAAATTGCGATTCGAATCATGAGCAAATCTCTTGGCCATGATTCTGATGGGATTTGACTCACGCATGGTTTGGATCGCCAACAATTTTCATATCTTAAGATACGCTAGTTTTGTTCGAAACCAGTGACATAAGTAATCAAATGTATTTTCTAAAAATATTCATGCATGATGGCACTACAATCCTCAATGAACAAAACTGCCTTACGTAGTTTACGTTGGGCGGTTGTGTCTTGTACATAACCCTTCTGAGTTTTTAAGATATGCTTGGTTTCTGAGACGAGCCAGCCTCAGGCTGAAAGTCTCCCTAATAAAGACAATAAAAAAGAGGATTTTTGAAAAAAATCTCGATGGGATTCCCAAAATAATAGGATTTTGCGGAGAGATTCCCAAATGAATGCTCAAATTAAATTCTGTAAAAATTTCAAAAGGAATCTTTGAAGGTCTAAAAGAATTCTTGTGAGACCGCAGGAATTCCTAGAATCATTTTCGAAAGAATTTCTGGAGGAAGTTCTGAAGAAATTCCTGAGGAAAATGTCGAATGAATTTTCCTCCTACACACTTAATTTTTTTCACCAGAATCTCAGCAATTTGTTCAACTTTTACCGAGATTTGCACAACCGAGCCCCAGCAAACATGTTTTTCGCTGAAATGTTTGTCAAAATTGCTAAAAATCAGCAAATAATTTGCCGAAACCCAGCTAACAAACCTATTTTTTGACGGAATATCAGTTTTTATTTTTCTGGGCACATGATTGTGCGGATTTTGCCGAGCTGCAAAAATAAAAACTGAGTGTGTAGAGTTTCTTAAGGACTTCTTGAAAAAGTACTGGCAGAATTCTTTAAATATATTCCGAAGATTAATTTTTGCTAAAGAAATTTCCGAATGTATTCCTTAAACAATTTCCGTAGGTTAGTAGATACTGAATGAATTTTTGATTTTTGTTTATATCTTTATTAAAAAGTTTTGATTTATTCTTATATCTTACGATGGAATATTATGAAAAATATCAAATGGAATTTCTGGATTTCCCTCCGAAGTAATTTCTTGGATTAATGCACAAAATTAATGTCATGAGAAATTCTTGCAGAAATTTGAGAATGTCTTCAGAATTTTTTCAGGATTTATTTCGGAAATTCCGTTTGGGTTTTTTTTAATCCTTTAGGAACTGTTTTTGAAAACTCTTCGGGAATACCAATGGGCAATCCTCTAAAAATTCCTTCAGGAATACATACAGAAATTATTTTAGGAATATCTTCCGAAATTGTTCAAGAAGAAAATCTTCGGAAATTTCTTTTAGTATTCTTCAGAATGTCAAAATTATTTTCGGAAATACTTATCGAAATTTCTTCGATATTTCCTCACAAGTTCCTTCGGAAATTCTTCGAAGGATTCCTTCGATGTTTGCTTCACAAATTCTTTTAGAGATTTCTTCCGAAATTCTTTTTGAAATTCCTTAAGAAAATCCTTTACGAATTCCTTAAAGAATATCTACGGAAATTGTCTTAGGAAAACCTTTTGAAATTTCTATAGGATACACCCTTTTATGAATTCCTTTGGAAATTGCTTTAGGAATTCCTGCCGAAATTGAATTAAAAACTCCTTAAACTTGTTCAATGAGTTGCAGCAGCAATTTATTCAAGACTTTATTAAACAAATTCTTTCAATGAATTGTCGGCAGTGGCTGGTTTTCTACCCACCGCTGTCATTATCCAGGCGCTATCGTATATGTGCAAATATCCAGCATGAGTTAATTGCCAGAAATTTGTATGGAGAAAAACATCTTCTTACACCTCGGGAATATTTTGGTCACCGTGCATTTTAAATTGGAAAAATTCCGAAAACATTGCATATGTAAAAATGCATGGGGAAAAAAATTGCGAACCAAATTCCAGTGGTGTGAGGCTTCTTTAACGCGGGTTTTCACAAAATTAGGAACTTTTCATGAAAAGCTATTTGGTACCGGTTATTTAGGAAGGTGTCCGCTACTACGCCTACCAAATATTTGTTCGATGAAGGAGCCTAATTTTGAGAAATCGAACCTTTGATGCTTTTTGCTATACTGATTTCAGAAAGTTAATTCCTAGTGTCCGCTGTAAACACGCTCAGAGTGGGCGATTCATTCCTTGAGAGATCCCTTCCGTGAAATTAAAAAAAAATCTTGGAATTCCCTGGAAATTTCTTTTAAGAATTTCTTCAGAATTTCATCCAGGGATTCTTACGATGATTCCTACAGGAATTCCTTCGAAAAGTTCTTTCGGAAATTTCATCCGGAAATTACTTTGACATTTCCGTGAAAAACCCTTCAGGCAATTCCTTTAGGATTTTCTGTTTCATTCTTTTATAAATTTCCGAAAGAAATCTTCCAGCTAAATTTCCCAAATAGTTCCTGCAGCTGCAAGAGAATTTTGTATGGTTTTACAAAAGAAAAAGAAAGTTCCGATGGAATTTCCGGATGAATACATTTGGGCCTTTCAGGTGGTTATATAACAAAGCCACAAATCGGCCATCTTGGAAACCACGTGCTTTTTCTAGTGATTTTTCAAGAGCACGAATTGAGAGAACAACAATGGCCATGGGGATCACAACATCTGTAGATCGTTTGATTACTCATGCTAAGCAATCGACTTTAATTTCAGCATTGTACAGAAAATATTACGCTGGTTTTGAACTTTTGATAATAGGAGTAGAAAACTGTGTGGTGAATTTGAAATTAACCACATGGCTTGATTATATAATCACCTTCAGAGAATTTTCCGAATGAATCCCTGGAGGAATGTCAAAAGGAAATAATGGCGTAATTTCCTAAATTATTCCTGGAGAAACTTCCTGGTGTGGAAAGAATTTTTAGAAAATGATGTCGTATAAAATCCTGGAGAAATTTCAAAATAAATTCTCGAGCAAATCCAAAAGAAATCCTGAAGGACTTTTGGAATTTTCTCCTGACATTTCTTGCACAGAAATGTCAGGAGAAAATTTTACAGGGATCTACGAAAGAATCTCCAATAAAATTTGTGGATACCTATGAAACGATTTGAACCCGGGAGAGATTTCTCCGTTCCAGATAGGAATCCACCTAAGCCCCAAGCAGCTGGTCTTTAGCCAACGGCTACTTCCGGGGTGGGCCGACGACGATTACCACTTAGTACTTCTAAAAAGCGTCACAACGCTGGTCAGGGTGGGTCACTTTATGAGCGGAACGCCCAAGAGGAAATGATTATCGTTTTCGCCACAAGAATGGCGTGTTCGACGAAGAAGGTCACCAGCATCGGATTGTTCAGTGGCGACACCACCAACGTCGTGTGCAGTTAGGTGGGTTGGACGTCCTGGACGTAATGAGGACTGTGCGTTGGGCGATGATTGCGTTGGTCCTATGGTCTAAAAGTGTTGACTTTCTTGCAGATTCGGTTTGTCTCCCACAACCGAAGGCGGAAGGAAGGTGAATACACTATGTGACTCGATGTAGCCGTCTCAGCGTCGTCATTCGAGTACTGCTCACATCCCTTCCGAAAGTGGTATACGACCCCTACGGCCCCTGCTTACCACATTTCGAAAGATTTGTTTTAAAGTTCTCTCGTATTATCTTCACTCAATGGGTTATGAGTTCTTTCGTTTCTAGCTGAGAGTGCTTTCTTATCATATCTCCTTAATAGATAAAAAAAATATTGGTTGGGTTCGATCAAAGTTAACTGCCTATTTCCGGGGATTAAACCACCCGACTTGGACATTAATTTACAATGTTGTGAAAACTCATATGTGAATATGTACGTTATGTGGAAGATATTGATTTGGAAAATGTATTGGAGGTAACCACTTTTCCTTCGATGGGACTCGAACCCATGACCCTACAGCCCGAGCAGCGCAAGTTAGACAAAATTGGTTACAGCAACTTGATTGTGACTATATCAGGTCACATACGAGTTGCAATAACCTATGTGAAATATGTGTGCTGCTAGGGAGTACGCTAGACTGGCGCTTTTACCAACTAAGCTACGAAGGACCTCCGTCGGCCTAGCGGCTACTGAACGAGCTCGAGATTCCCAAATTGGACGCATAGTCAAGTCACTCGCAATCCATTTCCTGGAGGGACTTCCTGGTGTGGAAAGACTTTCCTTAGGATTTTTAGATAAACATACCATCGAAAATCCTGGAGAAATTTCAAAATAAATTCTCGAACAAATCCCAAGGAAACCTGAAAGATTTTTGGAAAGATTTTGCATAGGAATTTCGGGAGCAATTCTTACAGGAATCTACGAAGAAATTTCCAGCAACATTTTCGGATACTTATGAAACGATTTGACCCCGGGAGAGATTTCTCGGTTGCAGAAAGGAACCCACTTAAGCCCCAAGCAGCTGGTCTTGAGCCAACGGCATAGAACATATCAGATTAAATTTTGACTTACTGTTTTGTATAGACGATCACTTCCACCATTGACGATTTGGAAGGTTGCAGAAGAGGGTCGGTCTACTTGTTTCGTTGTATGTTCGGCGTGTTCGTCGCCGAAGCTGACCAGAGACTTCACTACTCTCGCGGTGGATAGTTGTTGAAGTTGGATGCTTTGAATGTGACAGTGGTGGTGGAAGGACTCGTTTCGGTGTGTGTCTTTCGTTGGAGGCTCGGCCGACGCCGACGACGATTACCAGGGTCGGGCTTCTAAAAAGCGACACAACGCTGGTCACGGTAGGCCGCCAGCCATATGGGCGGAACGTCCACGACGAAATAATGATCATTTTCGTCAAAAGCTTGGCGTGTTCGACGAAGTGGTTCACCTGGATCGGGTTGTTTAATGGCGACGCCACCGACGTCGTGTGCAGCTGGGTCGGTCAGACGTCCCGGACGTAATGAGGGCTGTGCTTTGATTATATGGAGCCAGAGTGTTGGCTTTCTTGCAGATCAAGTTTGTCTCCTACAACCGAAGGCGTCGAGGAAGGTGAATACGCTATTTTACTCGATGTAGCAGTCGGCTGTCCTGGGTTCCGAAATAACAGCGACGGAAACACTCCCCGGGTGGGATATGTCGGTTCAAACGATAATCGGCCTGATAAATCTCCACACGTGCTTAGCTGCCCGGTACAGACATGATGGCGCACTATTCACTTGGATAATATCGAGGATCACGAGCACATCCGCTTCTATCGAGTGTCCAACTCAGGCCTTGGAAAATTCGTTCAAAAACGAATGAATGCTTCGTTTTTAGCCCGCAGTGAGGTTTTAATTTCGATGCACCGATTGATGAGCGTTCGACGACGTGCTGCTGGCTGCACGAACAAGGGAAGAAGCAAATGCAAAGCATTCGTTTTATACATTGAAAGTGGGGAGTTGTGAACGTGGCCTCTTCACAAGCCGGGTGGTGCTGAGGCGGCATCGTTCAGTAGGGCAGTGTGAAATGAGGATGGTTCGTTCGTTCATCGGCAGTGTTTCAGATGCGAGTGAGTGTTGTGTGAATACAAAACCATATTAGCGAGAAAGAGAGAGAATGCATCATATACCTCTCTTTCACACATTCATTCCAACTGAAATGCGCAACTCAGTATAAGTGAGGCAAGAGAGTTAATATTCTCTGCACTAGTGGGTGTTTGATTTCACTCCCCAGCTGGTTCGTACAGCAGTGCTATATGGAGCGAGGAAGCATTCTTCACCAAACGCTTTGAAACTGTTCTCTCATGAAGCTACCTTCCTCGGGAGTATATTTGGTGCTGAAGCATCGGTTCTCATCTTCATTGCTTCATTCATCCAAGCCCTGGTCCAACTTCTTCTCCACGATCGTTTGCAAAACCTCAAACACCGAAGTACTTGTGGCACCCGATTTATTTATTCCGCTTTCATAATCTTTTGCGCGCATACGCCTTATAAGGTCGGTGTATTTACTAAATGCGTTTTCATTCCCCTCCCACCTTGTAAGATTTTCTTCATATAAATTAAATATTATTTACATGTATGAATTGTTAGTAAACTCCCTTCCGTAAGTGAGGGCACGATATGCATAACTGCTTACCATATTTCGAAAGATTTGTTTTAAATCTATCTCGTATTATCTTCACACAATGGTTCATGCGTTCCGTTTTTTTTTAGCAAAGTGTTCTTCCGTATCATGTCTCCTAAATAGATAAAAAACATTGGTTGCTCTTATCAAATATTTCATTGTGAACAGTGATGACTAGCTGCTAAGTTGTTACATTTTTTCTCCAGCTGTTATTGTTTCAATTTTTGCGACATGTCCGAAGACAGTGCAGTAAGCTACAAAAGCCTTTTGAACGATATGTTCATAAATAAATTTACCCGAAATTTTAAGTAATTTTTTTTTGTTCGAAGTGGGGCTTTCGAATAAGATTTTTTCCTTAAAACTGCAAGGTACATTCTTTTGCTTTCTTTCACGCAAAACCTAATTGAAAAAAAATTGTAAGATACCCCGGGGCAAGTGGGACCTAAAAAACGCTAGTTCAACCAAATTATTAACGCATACTTAGAAAACAGGTTATTTCAGAACATTAACCACTGATACATCATTATATGCTTCCATTGTTGAAGTATAGAGGAGTTGGAAGCCATTTATTCAATTACAAAAATATTGGTAGTGCAAGAAATAAATTTACCTTCACCCACTTAACCCTTCACACAGATAGAAAAGTTGTTGAAATTTACACGAAAGTAATGCACATAAAGGGAATGCCAAAAAGAGCGTAAATTTAAACGATTTTATCGCCTGAATGTATGCAATTTCCATTGCATTATGTCAATTTTTATATGATGTATGCCGCAGAAACTGACATAATGCTATAGAAAATGCATACATTTAGGGTGTACTTGTTAAAAAATATCCATGTACGCCCAAAATAGTGTAACTTTCCATGTCTTTATTTTTTACGCGCTTCTTAGTTTTCATTATTTTTTTCTGTGTCAAACGGGGCAAGTGGGACCTATTCTGTTTTCTACTGTCGAACGAAACTAATTTTGGGCTGTCCATAAACCACGTAGACTCTCGAGGGGGAGGGAGGGGTTTCGAATAAGTCTGCGTTAGTCTACGAAGGGGGACGGGGGGGTATACCAAAAGTCCACGTAGACTTTTTCATTTATTTTTTTTTAATTTAATTTATACATCAGCTTTGTGCAAAGTTCACTTACTTGATTTTTAAGGGATTTTTTTAGTTTTTTTTTGCATGACTTTACCGAAAAAAATCTCTTGAGTTTCTCAAGAAAACTCTAATGAACTTCGCTATAGATAGTAATAGTCTGAACTACGGCTTAACTTAAATTAAGAACTATCATGGATTTTACCGGGAAATTGTTCTGTGTTGAACAGGAAAGTTCTCCGAAATATTGTTTAAAAAACATTTAAAAAAATGCAATGTTTCCATTTGAATTTTATTGCGGATTCTACTAGAATATATTTTTATTTTCGGCAGGAATTTGTTTGGAAAGCACAAGTGATTATTTACAATTTTCGAGGAAAATAATGTCGTACTTCAACGGAAAACTCTTTGGAATTTTCGTCAGGTCAGATAGGTCAGATGCTTGACAGGTTTTAAACAATGGCGTGCCGATGCAAAAGTGTCGTCGGCGGTGGCGCACACCTCTAGGAGGAATCAAATTAAATAGAAATTTAGTTAATTGGGTTTGAGGTTTGGTTTCAGGAGCTGTGGACAGAGGATTAAATTCGATTTTGTTTTAAATTTAGTTTTATTTTGTTGGATTTTGTTCAGTTTAATTTTGTTATGTTTGAAATTCGAATTTTATTGTAATGTTTACATACTGAAATGGATTTGAATACTGTTTTCCAATCACATATGATATTTTGTAAATTTTGGAAAAGTCTACGTAGACTTCAAGGGGTGGGGGAGGGTTTTCGGAAAAGTCTACAAAAGTCTACTAGGGGGGAGGGGGTTTTGAAAATGTGAAATTTCGGTCTACGTGGTTTGTGGACAGCCCCTTGCGGAATATAGATAAACTGGTCATATTATTTCTGAGTATTAGTATTTTCAGATCATGGATGGAGATTGGTTGCATGTCGGACTTTATTTTTGCAACAAAAAAGGGATTATAATGTTAGCAGATATGAAAACTAGAGGACAGCCGATTTTTTGTTTATTTGGCTGTTGTCTTTGTTTTCCATCAGCTCACTTTTGTACCAAATGCTTTAGGTGGCAAGGATAAGCAAATCTTTATTCACTTTTCGTATGAACAATTATTTCTCTTTGTAGAACACAAATTATTACACAAATCAGTACTTCTGAGGAAACTTATTTATTCAGGCAATGTGCAGTGTTTTGAATTTGTAAAAGAGCAATATAGCCAATTTATGTACTAAAAGCCCTTTATTTATCTGAAAATCTGATGCGAAGTTTGAAAATAACAAAACACAAGACAAATCCTGCTGACCTATTGTAGAATAAATAGATTATTTGCACTGTAAACGGAAGAATATCGCATAGTTATAGCTATTGCTCTTCTTCATGCGGGAGATAATTTTCAGAATGTAAAATACACATTTGGTAAATAACTATACAATACTTTTTAACAATGAAATTTAACAGCATTTGATTCAGATCCTTATGATATATGAATGACGAAGTTATTTTTCACTAGACAACCATCAAAAACAATTAAAATAGCTTTATCGAAAATGTTGTTTAAATATGTCCCACTTGCCCCACGTATGTTAAAAGTCAAGGGCAAATTAAAATGGCAAAATTTGACTTTAATTAAAATGTTTAAATCGTATTCGATGCCACAGTATTATTTAATTGCTCAAAATATTCACTTTCCACATCAATGATATATTTAGAAAAGACTATTTAGTTGGAAATCAATTGTATTATAATAAAAGTAATAGATTTTCCCGGTAGTTTAAAGTCATTATCAAGCAATAGCATTAGTATGGTGCTTCAAATGTTTTTAATTCCAAATATGTTTGTGTCGGGTGAATTCGTTTATAGTTCTGCTTTATCTTCCTAGAACATTGTTATCATTAAAAACGTTCATTGATTCATCCGCAGTCATAGTACCCACTTACCCCGTATTTTCACTTGCCCTGGGGTACCTTATGTAAAATGTTTGTTGTTGAAACTGCGCTTGAAAGGCAGTGGGAAACATATTGCCATCAATTGTGTCATATTGCCACCGCTAAGGTAATGGAAACTATATTGGCACCAATTTTTCAATTGTTTTGGAGCTTTTTATTGGATATCATGTCTTATTGTTGATTTTTGTTTAGTTTCTTCTGCCTTATAAAGGGTTGAAGAACTTGTCGTTCATTTTGAGTTAAATATTTTGGCTGAGCATATGCACAGCACATGTTTCGAAATGAACAAATTGATGTGAAATTTGCGAAAAAAATATCCACGTGACTTGAAGGGACTCAAACCCTCAACCTCCTACTCTCTAGATAGACGTGATAACCCCTACACAAGACCAGTTAAAGGTCCGATTTGCGGAAAAGCCATCAGAACCCTGGTGCTTTAGACTAGAATAACATAATATGACCTTCGAAGCATATCTTATTCAAATATCGTTGAAATTTGTATTACCATATATCGTATACCCCAAGTCTGGCCTGATACCACACTGTTTGTAATTTGTTTATTTTACTGGACATGAGAACCTGTTTAAAAATATAAGACCTTACTAACCAACACAAATTCGCTTCTTTCAATGCTTCCCTAATACAAGTACGTGGGATGAGCAAATGACAAATTTGGTAAGATAGAATTCTCGTCAAATCCTAACTCCTAATCTAATGAATATAATGAGAAAAAAGTGTCCTACGAAATCATTGCAAAAAATCCTTTTATTTTTCTTCCAACCAGGCTGCAGAGAGAACGAGCCGAAAAAGAGAAGCAGGTCCACCAACGCAGGGCGGAGTACCTCCAAAGCTTGCAGTACCCCGGAGCACCGGCAGCACCCGAAGCACCGCCTACCAGCGATCCAAAGTAAACTGAGCGACTTCGGCTGGGTAAGAGACAAACTGGAAGCAGCGAAATCAAAAGCGAGCACCGCCGCGTTTGTTAGCAAACAAGCGAACGAGGGTTGACGAATTTCCTTTGTTTGAGTTTCGTTTCCCGTAGAAAGCAGAGCTTTCTTCAACGAATTTTTCAATGAGTTTGTTTTGAACATTGGAAAATAGGAAAAAGAAAAACAGTGCTGATTTTATGTCCACCGATGATTTACATTTTGAACCACTATCGTTATTCGAAATGTTTCACGCATGCGAGCTTGCATGCAATGTGAAATCCAACAAGAACTTGCATAGGATTATTTTTTTCGATTGAAGGAATTAGTTAATCATGACGAGGGTAAAGTCAACAATCGCGGCCATTGACTTACTAAATCAGATACCTGACTTTTTTCTATATAGACGAAAAATCACAGATGATGTTAGAAAAGCAAAACAAATATTAAAGTAAATATGAGCAAATTGTGATTATTGAAATTTTTCATTTTTGAATTAATGAAAAAAGCACATCTAAAGTGTGTATTTCCTAGTCTACTTAAAAGATAAAAGAGAAGCTACAAATAGATAGAAACTACCAGGTGGAAAATTTATTGTAAAAAGCAAACATTTAAAGCAGATATTTTTATTAACAGTAGCCAATGAAACTCTTAAGCAAATAAGCGGAGGAATATTTATAGAAGAAAAAAAAACAAGAGAGATAGAGATACATTTTTATTATTAGAAGTTTAAGCGATTGAAATTGTGTAATCCATACACGCGGAGTGGAAAAGGAAGTAAATCAACAAACGAAACGGGGGGGAAATATTTTAGAGAGAAATCGATGGCGATGGCTGTCGCGGTTGGGTGGAAAAACTTGATTTTTGGACAAGGTCGTGGGGTGTGTGCGGAAAAAAAAGACGAGGATGGCGGCCTTGGCTTAGATTTGCCACCTGAAGAAAAACCGGTGGCGAAGGAGAGTGCAAAATCACCTTCTGAAACTAATCAGTTTGTAAAACAAAAATTGGAGACATATGGTGCGAACTGCTCCGATTGGTGTAAATAAATGATTGACGGCTCGTTAGACGAATGTTCAGGACCTAAGAGAAAAAGTTATTTCATTGATGATAGAACTCTTTTTAGTTTTCTATTTGATTGTTGGTTTTGTTGTTCTTGAAGAAGTATATTATCATAGAAATGTAGGGGAATACTGGCGCCATTTATCTCTTTGTAGGTGGACACAGTAATTCGTGCGAAATATTGATGAATTTTAAGCATTACGCTTTAATCCAATGCGCTAAAAATTTATTATAGGAATCACGGAAATACACACACATAGACATATATGAAAAAGATAAACAGTGATTTATTTACTCTATAGAAGACGAGCGTCCATCTTATGACTTTGAAGACTTGTGAGAGATTAAAAATGCAAAACCAAATCACTACGACTAATCGCAAAACTGAGGAACATAGCAAAAGTTCATCAATATTTCTCAGAAAATAAAAATTAAGAAACTTAAGATGCAAGCAAGTTTACTACAACAAACACATCCATTTTATTAAGATAAGATATTTAGAACAAAAACTACCACGCATTCACATAAAAAACATCAATTACTATTACTATACTACGTTAGAGGAACTTTGATAGATGACAAATGATAGGATGAGACATAATTCTTGAGAAAATCTCCAAAAAGAAAATGAGCAAAAAAAGTTTAATTCGAAAAACGCATAACCTTGAATCAAAAAACGTTACTATCAATTTAAAATAGACTAAGATGAGGAGGAAGGAACAAATATACCGCAGTTGAGGGAAGTTCGTTGAAAACAAAATCCGTATGAAGCATGATCATCGTGGCATTTCCACATTAATCTGTATAGTTACGCAAACATAAAAAACATTTACTTTTGTTAGATAATTCAGTCTTCATTTCCGTAGGAAGAAACGGTTTTAAAGATGAACGTTTAAGCGGTTGTGGTAGTTGGAATATTCTAGAATCATGCGCATTTTTCTTCTTTGTTTACTTCTATTTCGTGTTTATTTAGTACGAAAACTTTATGTTTGAACCATTTTCAGAATGGATATCTCATGCCTATTTTTATTTTCAGTGCAACTGAACACCGTAGTGAAATCCAATCATTTTTATGTAGTATTGCCTAAAGAAAATCTATTCTTGAACCTTGTATATCAGCTAAACTTAAGAAAACTTCGAATTTTAGAGTCACGAGTCGCGAGAATTTCGGAAACATTATAAAATACTGATCACCATCTACGATTGGCTTTTTATTAACGAATATTGGCAGGTCCAAATAAAATTCAATTTGCATAAAAAGATACTTTCTTAACACTCGTTGAACGATATCCTAATGAGATTTAAATAAAAACAAGAATGGAGCTTTAAATTAAAATAATTAAAGAAAAAACCATAACATCTACTATTTAAACAATGCACATAAAATGTTCGACATTTAGTCACTGTATTCCTTTATAAAACTACTCCAAACCAATCCAACTACTTATGGCAAACCTGTTGCGCTGCCTCCTACAAACAACTGAACAAAAGACGAACAAATCTAATTTCTTCCATTTTTCGATTCTCAGTACTGTAGTAATCTTTGAAGATAAAAGCGTCAAAAACATGAAAACACAAAAAACAAGCAAAACCAAAAACATGCACACAAAAACACGATGACTCGCGGTTTTGAGAGAGATCAATGATTGTTCCTTGTTAAGTTATTCGACTACTATAGTGAAAATCTTTGCACATTATTATGTTAATATTTGCTTCCAGCGCCTTCGCTGTTTCTGGCTCTGTTAAGCGCTATATCGTTTCGTTGCGGATGTTATTTTTTAGTTTTTTCGCGCTCCTCTTCTTTCACGTTGCAATATCGTTAGTAAAATTCGGTTTTTCTGTTTTAGCTTTAGTGCGTAAGTGTTTCAGCTGGTGCCACGTGCACGGCACGATCCGTATCTCTAACATGATAACGATAATAAATTGTTGTTAAATTTGATGATGCTATTCCCAAGTCAACCGATTTGAGTTTTTGTTTCATTTCACCTTCCTTCAGTAGTAGGTCCTCCTGCACACCGCCGCATGGTTCGATTTTAGTTTCATTTGCTTTATTTGCCGATGCGATGATGGCAGGTTGTGGTTTGATTTGCTGTGTGTGGTTCTCTTTTGATTTGAGTCGACAAAAGTGGTTCTTTGAATCTGGTTTTCAGTTTGGCGTTTGATATCAACTTTCTAGGTCAGCCGGGTTGTAAAACAATTGGGTTCAATATGAAACGTTGGGACAAGCCTGTGTGGCTCATGAAAGAGAGAAAAATATTGTTTGAACGGTGAAAGGAAAATGTTTATAATGAATATAATTTCAAGAATTTATTTCTTTTATTTGCATTATGGGATCAATTATTTGTAATCAACCATACTACATCTTTCCAATTGTACGAAAACACACTTAAAGTAAACGGTATTTAGTAGGCAGATTTCTTGAATTAATAATCAATGTCTATTTTAACAGTCTTTCTGTTTAACTCTTAACAACTTAACTTTCTTGAAAAGAGAAAAATAGGTTTTAATTTTGAGTTTTGGAACGACCATTTCTAGCAGCAGTCAATTAATGTGATGGATTTCTGATAAGACTAGTTGAATAGAATCAACACTGCCAGCGAGTGAATCAGAGAGGCTTATCTCCGTTTCAAACTTTGAAAACGGTTACGTTTATTTTCTATTTCCGCACTTTGACTTTTTTTATCTTTATTAAGGAGACTTTCAGCCCTAGGCAAAAAAAAAAACTTTGATTAGCACAGACAAGAAATGAATTAATTTTATCAATATGAGTTTGCCTAAACTTCACCTTGTTGAGTTGATAATTAATTTTTAGCCAAATACATATCATTCCCGATATTTTGGAATGAGTATCACATAAAACCAGTTCTAATATGGGATTTCAGGTGGAAGCTACGCTATATTCCTCAGCTTTTTTCGGATTCTGATTCAAGACAGAAGACAGTTTCGATCGCTAGCTCGCCTCCCGTGGGAAAACCGGCGCTATCCAACCTTTGCATCACTTTGCATAAATGCAGAATTCTCTCCAGAGCGATCGGATCGGATTTTTTGTCTCAAGCCACTTGGTGGTTAATATTCTCGGGTGGACTGCATATTTTGTTTTGCCTTGGATAGATAGCCGCTGGTGGACGCTCAGTTGCTGCTGCTTGCTGCAGCTTGGATTCAACCAAACTCGTTTGTTGGCTTTGGAATTTTATTCGAAATACGTCTAATAATAGTCGAATGTCTGTATTTGGTTTTAATATTTCAAGGTGAATCGTGTTTGCAGATAGCAGCTTTGATGTATCCTTGAGATTTTGGAGTCATAAAGAAATGCAGAGCTGGATTATCTAGCCTAGATTATATGAAAAATGTATTAAAATGAAAAGAAACTGAGCATTGCTAGAAATATTCTGAGATTTTGAAGAGCCGATAGGAATCTGAGATGTACTTGTGATTGCATTGCATTCAGACAGCAGCCCTAGATTTGAGAAATATGGAGATACAGATTGATGATATACATATTAGAATATCATAAGATATCAATATACAACAAAATTAGAAGAAGTGATCGAAATACCAGGTCAACTTTACTCGGAGAGATGACATTCAACACACAATGGAAAGCGCATATTCAGCACAAACTTGTTAATCAGAATGATGAGAATAGATGAGACTTTTTGGGGACGACAGTCAAATTTATGAAGAAGCAACCGCTACCGACGCCAAGTGATTATGCTTTGTTCTATGACGAAAGTTCGTCTTAGATCAATTTTCTTTTGTTACTTTTCGTTTTTACTTTTCTCAACAATACGCATTTTGAATCATTCACAGCACATAACCGAACGCTGAAACACGTTAGAAAAATTCATTGAGTAGGGTAACTGTCCTATTTTGAACCCCTAGAGGAAGTGCATCCCAATATATGCTTATATCCATTGAAATACAGGTTAGATATGGGCGGAAACGACACCATTTCAAAGATTAAAGTCTTATTTATGAAATAGTAATTCGAAATGAGCTTCAGTTATTGATAAATCAGTGAAATTCGCCTTTTTCCGATATGAAAATATTCTTCGTTTTGGACAGTGCAACATATTTTGGACCCCCAAATGTACACATTTTGGACACCCCAATTTAGTCTCTTCAAAGTCAAATTTCTAATTTACCCTGGTCAATTGAGTCGGAGCCAAGTCTTATCTTTCTATTGGCATGCATCAATGAGAAAATTCCTGCTTTTTAAATTCACAATTTCGACAAAAACTTTGTGTGTACGTTCTGAGATTTTCAGTGATGTATACTTTTAAGCGTAACGCATTGTAACGCTCGTCTTCTTGAACAAACTAATTTCTTCGAAATTTCATCTAAATATCGCTTTTTCGCTCGGGAAACCAGTAAAATAGATGTTGAACAATGTTAATATCCTGAAGCCAATGGAGGAATTAGCAGCGGCATTGTTTTTATTTCAGAAATCAGAAAAATGTCGCCAGGAGGGTCCAAAATGTGTAGGGGTCCAAATCAAGTTGGTTACTCTAAGTTTCCAGTCCTTAGTGGATTTGACAAATTGCAGGAAAGTTTCCGAGTCGTTTAATATATTGATCTCGAAAATTTATCGAAAGATAAAGACGCTATTTGCGTTTGGAATCTCTCCTAATTTCGTGACGGTCTCGAATTTGAAAATTTTCATTTTACTCTCGGCATCAAAAAATGAATACACTCGCGTTTTCAAGGGCACCCGCTTCGCCCAACTGTCATTTTTATTATTCCAAGTTTTCCGCGTCGCAGCATGCGTTGAATAATAAAAATGACTGTTGTGCGTGGCTTCCGTTTTGAATTGGGTACCCTTGAAAACGCGAGTGCATTCAGTTTTGAATTCCGGGAGGCTTGTCCTTAACCATTATGGGCCAAACACAATTAATACGTTTGCGTGCGGTTTGACAGTTTGACGGTCACATGGGAAAACTGTCAAAACGCACGCAAACGTATGCATTGTGTTTGGCCCTTTACATATTCCGAAGCACGTTTCAAGAAAACGCCGCCTACTATGGGGCCGAACACATATTACGTAAGAACTTATGAGGGGAGGGGGGGGTCGGTCAATATCTTACGCTCCATATAAATAAAAATTCATTTGTATGAAAAAATCTTACATGGGGGGAGGGGGGGTCGAAAAACCCAGAAAAATTGCTTACGTAATAAGTGTACGACCCCTATCTTTATGGGGGTTTGGTGGTCTCAACAGCATCGGAATCACCTCCAAACAGGATTCAACAGATAATCAGTTTTCAAACATTACAAACGCTTCAATATTTGATGCTGGGCTTAGGAAGTCTAACGGTCAATCTTTTGTACGTCTATGGTAGAACCTATGTCAATCTTTTCATTTCCTTAGTTGTTTTATTTCGTCTTACCACGTTTTTAATTCAACTATTACTTTGTCTTATGTTATTATAATGTTATTCAGTTTTAGTCTAATTATAATTTATATTGCGTTTAAATGTTAGTTGATTGAGTCTAATGTCTAATAGTTATTGCTAAAAGTCTTCTTTGCTTAAACGAAGTTTAAGTTAAATCAAGCGTATAAGCAAGCATGGGCGTAGTCAGGATTTCGAGTAGGGGAGGGGGGCAACTTTTTTAAGTCTTCTGACTCGTAGTTTTATAGTAGTTTTATAAAAACATATATATATTAATACTTGGTACTATTTCCTTCTAAGTTCCAAAAACTGAAAAATTGACCCGTGGAATTCCTAAGAATATTCCTGAAAATTTTGCGAAAAATATTCGAATTTCTTGTGTAAATTGCATAAAATTTTCCTTGAAAGTTTCGAATAATTTCAAAGCATTTTTCTAGGAATTCCACCGAAAATTTATACAGAAATCTTCTATAAATATAAAACAAAGTTGGCATTTGTACGACCGCGCATCGCTGAAGAATAGACAGCCCGATTTTTGATAATTTATATTCGTTTTCTTCTTCTTTTTAAGAGGAAATATGATATGATGAAATTGGAATGGCTTTGAAAATCAAAACCCAATCTTTTCGATGAAATGATTTGTCGTACAATTTGCATGGAATTTCAAAATGTTGATCATCTATATATATTGAAATAAAAGTTGTTAAAACAAAAATGAGAGATCATTCTGAAGAACCGATTTGTTTTCTAGATAAATTGTGAACGCATAAAATTGTATCAGAAAATAATTGATCAATTTCTGGCGAGACAAAGTTCGCCGGGTCGGCTTATATTGAAAATGAAATCAACAATGCAATTTTCAGAGGAATTCCTAGATTAATTCTCTAAGAAATCCTGAAGGAATTCCGGTGGAAACTTCAAGATTTCCACTGGGAGATTCTCCAGGAGTTTATACTAAAATTCTTTCAGGAGTTACATTGGCAGTTCCGGTAGGAATTCCTCCATACCTCCGGTAGTTCATCCGAGAATTATTCCGGTAGTTCTATCGGCAGTTCCTACGGGGATTCCTCTGAAAATTCTTCCGGGAATTTCCAAGATTTTTTCCGAAAATTCTTCTGGTAGTTTTACTAGCAGTTTCTCCGGGAGCTCCTTTGAAAATTCTCCCTGGAGTTTCCCGGGAATTTCACCGGGAGTTCCACCAGTAGCTCTTCCAGGAAATCATTCAGGCTTTTTTTTCTGGAAGTCATTTAGGCTTTCTTCAGTAATTTAGCTGGAAATTCCACCTGAAGTTCTACCGATAGTTTCTCTGGGAGTTCCTCTAGGAATTCTTCTAGGAGTTCCTCCTGAAATTCCTCCGGGAGATCCATCAGAAGTTTCTACGAGAATTCCTCTGGGAGTTTCACTGGCAGTTCCTTCGGGTGTTCCTCTGAGGAGGAACTCCCAGAGTAATTTCCAGGGGAGCTCCCGGAGGAATTTCTGGAGGAATTCCCGGAGAAATTATCAGAGGGATTCTCGGAACTTCTGGAGGAATTTCTTGAAGAAATACAGGAAGAATTTCCGGAGGAAATCTTGGAGGAACTCACGTAAGAACTCCTGGATGAACTCCAAAATAAACTTCCGTGAGAATTCCAGGAGGAGCTCCTGGAAGAATTCTTAAAGGACCTCCTGGGGAACTCCCAGCGAAATTCTCCGAGGAACTTCTGGAGGAACTTGTAGATAAATTTCCAAAGAAAGCCTAAATGGATTCCTGAAAGAAAGCCAGAATGAATTCCCGGAAGAACTACTGGTTGAATTCCTGGAGGAATTTTCAAATGTGTTTTTTCTTATTCTTCTTCTTCTTCTTATTGGCATTACATCTCCTACTGGAACAGAGCCGCCTCGCAGCTTAGTGTTCATTAAGCATTTCCACAGTTATTAACTGCGAGGTTTCTAAGCCAAGTTACCTTTTTTGCATACGTATAACATGAGGCTAAGACGATAATACCTTTATGCCCAGGGTAGTCGAGACAATTTCCAATCCGAAAATTGCCTAGACCGGCACCGGGAATCGAACCCAGCCACCCTCAACATGGTCTTGCTTTGTAGCCGCGTGTCTTACCGCACGGCTAAGGGGGGCTCCTTTTCAGAGGAACTACAGGTGGAATATCCGGAGTTGGAACTTCCGAAATACTATTTCCCGTGAAATTCCTGCCAAATATCCTCCAGGAATTCCCTGTGAAGTTCCTGGAAAGATTCCCGGAGAAACTCTTGGAAAAACTTCTGGAGGAGCTCTCGGAGGAACTCCCACAAGGAAGTCCTGAAATAATTTTTGGAGAAGTTAAAGAATTTCCGGTGAAATATCTGAAGGAATTCCCGGAAAAATACCAGGAGGAATTAATGCAGAAATTCCCAGATAAATTGCTGAAGAAATTACCGAATGAATTCCCGGGGATTTGTTCTGAAGAAATTCCTGGAAGAACTCTTGAAAGATATCCTGGAGGAACTCCCAAATTGATTTCCGAATGAAATGCTGGAGTGAATTCCGAGTGAAGTCCGGAAAGAACTCTAGGACAATTCCGCAGGAAAATTCCTGGGAAAATTCCTGAAGGAATTCCTGGAAAAATACCTGTAAGAATTTCCGGGGAAATACTTGGACGGGAGAAATTCCTAAAGAAATTTCTAGAGGAATTCTATTTATATTTACATATATTCTGAATTATATTCTGAAGTAATTGCGAAAAGAATTTCATAATGAAATCCTAGAGGAATTCGCTCTTGAATTTCTGGAGGTATTCCCGGAACATTTCCTGGAAGTTATCCCGGAGGAATTAAAGGAAAAGTTCGTGGAGGAATGCCTGGAGAAGTTGCTAGAAAAATTTTCGAAGGAATTTCTCATAGATTTACAAGTGAAATTATGGAGCGGAATTGAAGGATTTCCGTCCTAAATTTCTGAAGAAATTTCTGGTGGAATTTTGGGAAGAAATTCCGTAATGTATTCTTGAAGGGACTCTCGAATGCATTCCTGAAGGAAATGCCGGAGATTTTTCTGGAAGTATAGCCTAAGAAATGTCTAGAAGTAAACTTGGAGAGAAGAATAGAAATCTACAAGGAATTCCCTCAAAAAAAAAAAAAAAAATAGTGGGGGGTTTCTAGATAAGGAGGAATTACAATAACATGAGAAGGATTGAACTATCATATATTATGGATCCTGTATACCCTAATATGTTTTTCTGAATCTTTTGAATTTCAATCACCTATTTCTAAATATGATTAGATTGCAACTATTAAACAGAATTTTGCATTTTGGTACAGACTAATTTTACTCTCTATTAAGGTAAATGTATCAAATATATATTACAGTATATAAAATTGCATTTTATATCACAAATTAGTCAAAATATTCGAAAACATTAGATACTGCTGGCCTAGAAATCCAGACACAGTGAAGGGGATTCTTCAAACTCCGGACGCTTTTGAATCGAAATCCGGACATTTCAAATTTGGCCGCAACAATTCTTAAATCAATCTGTTATCTGCTTCAGTATATGTTGCGAATAACATTAATATTATTATGAAATATCTGTTTGATTTGACACCTCATAAACGTTGCTTTGTCACTAATAATATTACACGAGACACATTCAGCAGGTACTCCGGGGTAAGTGAAAATACGGGGTAAGTGGGTACTATGCCTGCTAATTAATCGGTGAACGTTTTTAATGGTAACAATGTTCTAGAAAGATGAAGCAGAATATCAATGAGTTCACCTGACACAACAATATTTGGAATTCAAACCATTTTCGGCACCATACTAATGGTATTGTTTAATTATGACTTTAAACTACCGGCAAAATCCATCACTTTTATTTTAATTTAATGGATTTCCAACAAAATAGTCGTTCCTAAATTCATCATTGATGTGGAAAGTGAATATTTTAAGCAATTAAATAATTGTGTGACATCAAAAACGATTTAAAAGTTTTGATTAAAGCCAAAATCTGCAATTTTCACTTTCCCTTGATTTTTAACATACATGGGGCAAGTGGGACAAGTTTGAACAACATTTTCGATAGAGCCATTTTACCTGTTTTTAGATTGTTTTCTAGTGAAAAATAACTTCGACACTCATATATCACATGGATCTGAATCAAATGCGGTTGATATCGTTAGTTTAGTTGTTAAGAAGTACTATACAGTTGATTTACCAAATGTGTATTTTACTTTCTGAAAATTATCTCCCTCATGGAAAAGAGCAATGGTTATAACTATGCAAAATTTTCCGTTTACAGTGCAAAAAATCTACTTATTCTACAATAGATCAACAGGTTTTGTCTTGTATTTTGGTATTTTTAAACTTTGCATCAGGTTAACAGATTTTAAGATAAATAAAGTGCTTAAGACATAAATTGGCCATTTCATTCTGTTACAAATTTACAACACCGCCTGAATAAAAACGTTCCTTCTGAGGTTCTAATTTATGTAATAATTTGTGTTAAACAGAGAAACATTCATTCGAAAAGTGAACAAAAATTTGCTTATCTCTTCCATCTAACACATTTGGTAAGAAAGTAAGCTAATGTAAAGCCAGACAACAGACAATTAAACGGTAAACCGGCTGTTGTCTTGATTTTATAACTGCTAACATTGTAATCACTTTATTTTGCCAAAAATAAAAGTCTGCCAAACAATAAACCTCCTTCCATGATCTGAAATACTTCGACTCAGAAATTACATGAGCATTATATCTGCATTTTCCATATTAGTTTCGTTCCACAGTATAGAGCAGAATAGGTCCCACTTGCCCCGTTTGAAGGGGTAAGTGAGTCCCACAGGTAAATTTATTTAAGTCACTACCAATATTTTTGGAACTGAAAAAATGGCTTACAACACGTCTACACTTCAACAACGGAAGCATATAATGATGTATCCATGGTTAATGTCCTGAAATACCCTGTTTTCTAAGTATGCTTTAGCGATTTTGCTGAACTAGCGTTTTTTTAGGTCCCACTTGCCCCGGGGTACCTTATGCTTTTCAAAAAATATTGAGGCTAATTGCATGAAAATCGGCTCTCGGAATAGAATATCAAATACGAGGATATAGAGGTGTCCTTTCAGTGACCGGAGCACGCGTATCTGTCGAGATACAAATAAAATGGTGAAAGTTGTGAGGTGATAGTCACATTCATATTGCCAGCTTCGTGTAAAGCCTTCTCCAATATTCAAGTCCGCAGTTGAGGTTTGCGCATCACGCCCCCGCTGACATTCTACCATCGCACAGTGATGCCAAGGCGCAAAAAAGTGAAAAAAATTGATGAGTGTTAAGCTTCGATGGATTTTTATGATATTTGAAATGTCTTTTCTCAAAATTTCATGAATATTGAGTTATAATTGCATCTTTTGCATCATGTCGGTCCAACAGCAAATAAAACTTTTTTTTTAATTTGCTTGCTAAATGTATGGCGAAAACATTATGATGTTCAATCTGAACTATGAGCACGCAATCGCACGCATGCCGAATTGGGCTTATCCTTATATCAAAGCTTGTTTCCATATCTTTTTGAGGATATGATGAGCGTGTACGCAAATCTGCGCAAGGTTTGAGAGTGACATTACTTCATTCCATTACCATACATAAAGATGAAGCAAACCACTACCTGGAAGCAAGACATTAAAAAAATCGTCTAGATTTGTCCTGGAAACGTTTTTACGAACGCTAAGGAACGGGAGGGATGATTAGATGGCCATTATTATGAGAGAAGCAGAGTATCCAGCTTTTTACGCTAGCTATAAATTAACGAGGGGTGAACCGAATTTGACATGTGCTGTGGACAAAATACGTCCTGAAATGGCCTGAAATATCTTAGTAGCCATGTATTAGAATTTACTTTCTAGAATATAATTTCTTATAATTTCAAAGCTTAGGCGAGACTGGGATATGTACTACTACGAGAATTGAAAAAAGGAAAACCGAAAAGAAAAAAGAAATCCACAATGGAAGTCTTAATTCCTCCTTGGAGGATTTCGGTGTGGCGATCAACAGCCAACAGCCACTGGTACTTGAAAAATGAAACTTTCAGATAGTTTCGCTGTTTATGCCTTCGGAGAACAGAACTGTCCCGATTTGAATCTGCAGTAGAGTGGACCGAGAGGGCAGGTTTATAGTCGTTGTGTATTAAGGTCACTCCTGACGGAATCCAAGTTTAAAAGTACTCGCGTTCTCGGGGGCACACCACTCGATACGGAAGCAACGTACAACTGTCATTTTTATTATTTCACGCATGCTGCGACGCAGCAAAGCTAAATCAACAAACATGACAGTTTTGCGCCGCCTCTGAATCGAGTGGTGTGCCCCCGAAAACGCGAGCACTTTGGAACAAGGATTCCGTCAGGAGTGACCGTATTACCTACTACAGTATTAATTATGGATTATTATCTCTTGGGTGATGGTCATCAAAAGACCAAAAGATCTTCTTGGCTGATAGAAGAGCTAAAAATCGTCAATTTAAGAAGTACGTCCGTTGTTTTTTCTACTAAATAAGCAAGGGTATTCTTTTGGTTTTTCAATCCCTTCCCCAAAATTTGCCAAATGTAACAATTTGTTGCACTCATTGTTTGATTTTACACCTCCTCGTGCCCTTACATGATGAATATTCTAGATGGTCATCCTACGGCCACATAGTCATTGATACGAAACAGCGTGGCTCTATTGGTTTAGAGCAAGGCGACGTATACTCGAGTTTATACTGAAACACAAAACACATTTGATACTGAGCTTACTCAAAATAATGTCAGATATTGTTCAGCAAAAATCACATTAATTGTTCTAAACCACATCGATTGGAATTAAAAGTTTAACAAGTTTTTGTAGTTACTATGTCAGAAACTTGATTATGCATATGTACAACATGTGATAGATTTAGTTCGGAAAAGGTATTGGAGGGTAACCGCCCCTTCGGTGGGGTTTGATCCCACTACCCCAGTTCGCATGACAGGTGCTTTCCCTACTAAGCTACGAAGGACCTCCGTCGTTGAGTCAAAATAGATCGTGTGACTCCTCAAACTTTATAATTTTACAATACAATGATAAGCATAATACTTTAAGGGGTTCATACTTGGGTTCAATCCGGTCACATCGGCCACAATCCGAAGACCTACGAAATGGACATTTTTTTTAAATTAAATCAAAATAGGACGTGTGCCCCCTATAAAGTAAATCACGACTTGGGCCTATGGACCCGATTCCCGCCTCACAGCACAGAAAACTAAGGATTTATACTTTATGGAAGCCGTAGGTTTATGGTTGATAATTTAAAAAAAGTCTTCCATTTATTTCGCACAATACTCAATATTTTTCAACAATTTATTTCACTCCTAATTGGTTCAATTATAGAAAATAAAAATGTAGATTCCGAACATTCGCTCTCCGTTGCTACACCACTGAGCCGGAGTGAATCTTCCACTTTTACAAAACGGTATTTTCATATAAACACCTGCCTGAAAATCGTCACAGTGCTCGATACAATCATTGCTTGAAGCTGTTAATCACCACACAATAATTCTAAGCTCACGCACTTTAATCTAGAACTTCACTAGAACTAATATAAACATATTGAAAAACATTTAAAAATGTATCCTCAAACCGATCAAAAATTCACCTCGGCATAAGAACTTCTAGCCGCACCGTTCGGCCAAAAGGCCAGGAGTATTTTTTATTATGAAAAAAATCCTTCATCGTTCATAGGGAAACTATCTAATACTTCGACGCTATCATGTTATTTATAATTCTCTCGATTTCAAAAAGTGAAAAAAATATAGTTTTAAGGCGTTTGGAAGTAATTTGGATGAGTGAATATATCTTTTCAATCAAATAAAAATTATTATAAATAATGCCATCTAGCATCATGTCGGCGTGGAACGTGCATATTTTTGTTTACGTCGCATTTTCTACCGTCCCGAGAGAGAATGAGAGTAAGATATTGAGAGATTGAGCGAAATTTTGCTTAGGCCGGGAACTGGTTTGGAAGTGGGCCGGAAATGCAATCGCTATGACTGAAATGAGTGCTGCACCTCGTTAATTTAAATCAAATAAGCTTTTTCAAACGATGTTTACCAAGAAATGCTATTTTTAAGCAGAAGTGAACCCCATTGCAGTATTGCACGGCCCACGAAATTCAGGAAAAGTTGCTTCCTGTCATAAATATCAATTAAATAATGCAGTCGTATGCATGTTAGTCCGGGAATGGGGTAAGAAACCCTACTTGATGATTCCAGGAAACATGAAATAAATTCTATTTTTGTGGCTCTTAGGCCATTTGGTCATATTGGCTGCGATCCGTGAAACCTACTAAAGGAAAACTTGTTCAACTGGATCAAAAAAAAAATCAAAATCAAGCCTAGTCTAGTCGGATTGAGCCCAAGTCGCCAATAAACCTTAAAAATGTCATTCCCATCATTGCATTGTAAAATCATGAAGCTTGCGGTGTCACACAAACTGTTTTGACTCAATTTAAAACCATTCCGTATGTTCTTCAGGTTGAAGCCGATGTGAACTGATGTCTGAATTCAAAGTCCTGGATTGTGGCCAATGTGACCGGTTTGAACTAAGGGTATGCGATAACACCCTTTTTCCTAACGAAACGAAACGAAACGAAATTTAAAATGACTATGTTGATTCGGATCGAAACGAAACGAAATAAAGATTTCTTTCGATATTTCGAAACGATACGAAATCAAGGTTCATTCAATTCGAAATTTTTCGAAACGGAACGAAATTTTATTTTTTTCCGCGGAATTTTTATTAAATTGTTTTTACATTATTGTACGCAATTCTGATTTCACTTTTGCGAAGTCGAATAACTGTTTTGCGACCGAAAGAGTCACAATATCAGAAAAGGAAATCTGTGATAAATCGCCACATTCTCGCCGCATATACCATTGGGGATAAGACAATACCCCAGCATTTGTGCCACTTTCAAAGAAATTCATCGTGGAGCGTGTGTTCCCGAATCTGATCAATTTTATATCAGTAAGTATATAAAAATTAAGAAATTGTGTGATTTTTCATATACGGATTCAAATTTCGTGTAAAACCTTAGTTCACTTAAGAATCATGCAATTATGCTAAAGCATACTTCATATTGTCTTGTCAGCGTGGACTAAGTACTAACTTAGTCAAAATTAGAAAATGAATGCTTAGATTTGCCAGGCGTATACGCAGATAGAGAATTGATAATACTAGACCAACATTTGAAAGAGCGTATCAGCCAAAATGTATTCCTTCTTATTCTTCGTCTACATATATAGCATACATTTGCTCACTAGAAGAATCCTGTGCACCTTTCTAAAATGTACGAAGATATGTATTTCCGATTGAATTTAACAGACCCATAGTCTTATATACAATCAGCTCGACAAACTGAGCTATTGTCTGTGTGTTCTTGACATATGAGAACAGCTGTTATGGTCAGTATAAGCTGAAAGCAATCTTAAATAATTTTAATGATCTTTCAACCCGTTCTGATTTTTTTTTGCAAATTCCGTGCGAAGATCTAGAAATGCCAAGAAATCTGCAATGTTCCTTACATACAGCGCGGTAGCATGCGGTTGGCCAGGTTGGCCTCCGGCAAGGGCGCCAGTCTTTAGGAAGCGCCGAAATCAAGAATTACGCTATAAGCAAAAGACAAATTTATTTAATTTAGGGTTGGTACAATAAGAGATATGTGGAATAATCTAGAGCAAGCCAAAAATATTGCCTTTTTCCCACATCAACATGTTATATGGATTAGTTTTGACTGCTAATCCGATTTCTCAAGGACTTCCGAAACCAGTTACAAGAGGTCAGTAGAAAAAAGAGAAAAACAAAAATATAATATTTAACAAGTTATTTGACAATCATGGATTTTGATTATCAACATTGTGTGAATCGGATTATTTAAAATTTAAGCTATTACATATTGGGGTCACCGAGGGATTTCCGGAGCCTTAATGTTTGATAGCAGTGACTATTCGCGAAATGTAGAACATATTGAAGCAGTGCAGCATACATTTAAGCGTTTGAATAGAAAATTCTATTACCCTTATGAACCATATCAGAGAAGAATAAGTCGCATGCAGATCACATCATTAACTCTGCGCGTCCTTGATGTGTCTACGCTTCATCGACTTGTACATGGATCTATTCACTGCAGCATTACTAGTGACCTCCAGTTTTGGTTTCCCACGCATGGTCTATGTCAGTTGGATCTATTCTACATCCCTAGATCAAGGACAAACCTGGGAAAAGCTGCACCTCTTTCTCGTTTATGCCAGACTTACAACGAGGGCTACAACGAAGTGGACATTTTTATGGAGCTTTCGCGATTCAAGGATTATCCGAAACTAGCTGCTTTGATAAGTTTTAAAACTTTATTGTATTGTGGTCCGATTATTGGGTAACCCTGTAGGACACTACAATATATGAGATAAATAAATAACTTAAATAACTAAAAAAGGACAATTCACACTCAAATTCATTGGTTTGAATTTATTCAGCTTTTTTAAGTGGACATCTTTAAAAGGTTACATTCATAATAAACCGATTGACAAAATTTATAAGTGCCTTTTGTTCTTATATCCGGAAGTAGTGATATGGATTTTTGTGTAATTTATAGTTCAGGTAAATTTCCTGTTTTTTTTTATTTCTTTTTATTATAATCAAATGTATATTGGTCCTGACGTGGACGGCAATTCCGACCATTGAACGACCCACTGCATAGTTCAATTTTATCAACACAAATATGTACAGGAAGTGACTTCAAACTATCGACAGACACAGTCCTGATTTAAATTTTCCTTGATCCAAGCAAATCCGTTGGCGAATTCGACCACCAACTAATCTACACACCATACAGTTATTTTTGATTTAATTTGTCCTGACTGGGTTCATTGGTCCAAAGCTACATTTTACTTGATCCAAATAGGTTCAATGGCAACTCCCGGCCACCAACAAACCAACTCCAAAATATGGTTTTCCCTGATTCGACTAGATCCGGTAGAAACTCTAACCTTCAACCATCTCACCCCAGAGTGAAATTTTATCAACTCTGTTAGGTCCAGAAGTGATTTTAAAACACCGTCAGACCCACTCCAGAATCGGATTTTCCTTGACGCGAATAGGTCCGATAATGATTCCGATAATCGACCGACGCATTTCAGAGCTGGATTTTATTGACCCAACTAGACCCAGCAGTGCGTAGGCTCTAAAAACAACCTTAACATTATTAATGAACTTCCAGCACGGCTCTAGAAGGTCGCTTAAATAACTTAAATAAAAGTATCACCAAATGGAAACAAATCATAGATGGACATTCTGCAATTCAAATGAACTTCAGGAACAAAAGTTCTTGTTCTCTTCACAGTATTGAATGATGTTTAAAGCATCTTTAAACCACTAAACCTTCTAATTTTACTGTTCATGCATTTCAAATTGTCAAATAGTTGTTAAATTTTCCCATTTTTATAATCAAAAGAGGGGCGCCAAATCATAGTTTCGCCAAGGGCGCTAGCAGTACACGATACGGCTCTGCTTACATATTGTGCAAATAGTCAAAGAAGAGCTTCCCGAGCAAAGTCTGAAAACATGATGAAACACATTTTTATTTTGACATCAAATTGAAATCATAATTTGTTTTCAAAAATGAATCATCATGATTGATTACATATTTTGATCTCATTTTGCTGTTGATTTCTAAATTGTATGATCTGACATCAAACTGTGTACTTATTTTGTTATCAGAACCAATATCAAATTTAGTTTTCGATTTGCTCTCATCGATAGCAGGAATAGTTTTCGATTTGATGTCACAGTACGATTTTTCTGCTATACATTTTGTTATTTTAACCGTTAAAACGACCAAAAAGATATCAAATTAAGTAATCATATTCGGCGATTTCACAACATCAAAACGAGTTATCGTTTTGCTCTCAAGCTTTGCTCGGGTTATTGGCTTGATTAACTGTACATATCGTAGTTGCAAATCATGATTGGCCGCGAAACAGCAAATATGCACAGCTCACCAATTAAATAATATTCTTGGGATACAAAAAAGTTATTCTTATTGTATACTTGCTTCGGTGTTTCCAATTCATGACTAATAATGATGCTGGTCACGTGCTTATAGTCAATTTAGGATTAGGAGAGGAAAATTAGTTTAACACTCATTGTTATAAGAGACCTAGGAATGCTCTGCATCTCCGTGAGCGCTACGGGAAAGGAATCGTTGGTTAGTTGAGAAGGTAATTCTTGTGAAACCCCTTGGTGAGCGACAAAACATGTATTACGAAGTTATTTTGAAAACAATAAGACGAAAACTGTGTTTCAAATCAATCCAACGCAAGATCAATGTGTTTCGTTTAATAATCTTCTACAACACGATCGATCCCGCACTAAATAATTTTGTGCTCTTCGATGCAGACATAAGTTTTATCACTTTACATTCTCCCACACTAGTTGGCGTGATCAGCAACAACACGATCGATTGCACACTGGTTAAACAAATTTCTGCTACGCGAGGTAGATTTATTTCACTTCGCGTTCTCACGCACTAGCTGCCGTCCCATGACCAGCATCCACATGATCGTTTCCGCATTCATATAGAAGAAAACTACATACGAATTTGTCGATTAAGAATGAGGTTATGTAGTAAGCGTTAATAAGAATATTATATAACCTAAAGTTTTGAAAACAACTTTACGATTATGTTCAGCGGCGCAGCCAAAATTTTTGATAATATAAAGTATGGTTTAAGTTTAAATTTGTTTCAAAATTCCGCGGAATTCCGTCAAATTTCGTTAGAAGCTATTTTTTTCTAGCGAAATTTTTGTCATTTTACGAAACGAAACGAAATCAAGAAATCAGATTTCGCCATGTTTAAATTCCGCGAAATTCCGCGGAATTTCGTTTCGAACCACCTGAAACGAAATTTTTCGAAATACCGCATATGCTTAGTTTGAACCCCTAGTGGCCCAGGAACATATTATTTTCATCATTGTTTTGTGAAATCATGACGATTGAGGTGTGACATGATCTGTTTTGACCAGGGATTGAATTCTAAAAGAGAATGAGTAAATCTCTTACTTATCATCTCTGTATACATATACGATATGTAGCATCCCGCGAGAGACTCTTTTCGCAAGTTGTCATGATAGAGAACTGATTCGGGAGGGTATACCCCATGACACATTTCTATTAGAAAGCTCCAAATGCAGGGAGCATTGGCTCTGATGATGTTTTGTTCTACACAGCTGTGCAGTAACCAACACGAAATGAGCGAAAACAAAGCGAGAATCACCAATTTTCTGTGGGGGCTGCCTATCCGATTTTGTTTTTTCGCACTTGTATACAAGTTTGGTAAATTTGTCAACATGGGATGTTATGATTCGGAACAGTTTTTGCCTCTCTTTTATCGTTGTTCGTTATCTATTGAGAGCGATTTCTACAAACCCTGGTTTTGGCTCAATTAAGGAAATGGACATTCCTTAACTGCCCATGATTTCATAGTTGACGTGTCAAGCATTCACAATTTCAGCGAATTTGACTTATTACACATTTATTAGGGTAATTCAACCACTGCAACATCAATACCTTGCATACCGAGGAACCCTGAAAATATCATTCTCAGCATTGTTCTGTAAAATCATTAAGTTTGAGGTGTCACAAGACCTATTTTGGCTCAATTTATGGATTGGTGATTCCGGAGGTTCCTCGGATTGTGGCCGGATTGAACCCGAGTGGCCCAGGAACACTGAAAATATCATTCTCATAATTGTCATACAGGTCATACGACCTGTTTTGACTTAAATTTGCAAATGGCCACTTTTTCCGAGGACAACTGACCCAACGAATTTTGGAATAATTCTGGAACCGTACTGAGGATTGGCACAAATCTAGTATAAATTAAAAATTGGAATCCATCCGAATCGAATGCCACTTGTTGCCAAGGAATCGATCAAGAAATGTGGATTTTAAAGCAGATTTAATTTTTGAAATCCCTTAAAAACAGACGTCAGGGACGGAAAGGTGCTCCCCGGAACACCCTTTTTTTCACAATTGTGGAATGCGTTGCACGATCTGGCTCATTTTCTACAGCAAACAGTGTAACAATGTTCCGCAACGAATAAGCTTTGTTGCAATCGAACAAAATCAGTTGACAAAAAGTGATTGAAAAGACTTTTTTCCAATCTAATCTTTGATTGGAAAATAAAAAGACCTATGAAATGACTCATATTAGTGTGTGGCCCATAATTGTGGGGTTACTACAGTTGAGGAGATTGACCCAGACGTTTGGAGATTGGTCCAGACGGACGAAATCGCTCCTTTTTAATGGTTTTTCCATTACCGAGTTTGCTATGGTATTGAAAGATAAACCATTCTGGTTAACATGACGTATTACCTTTATTCATGTACGTGTTTGCCCGGTATAAGGCACATTTCTGGATATTGCCTTTTTTTAATGTGTTCCAGTGTCTGAAAAAAGTGTTGGATTTAGCCGTCACGTTCGGCATAAGACCAATTACGTTTTGCTATTTGAAGGAAGTACCGCACTAGACACTATGCGTCTCCATGCGTATGACGCAATGTTGTTCACCATAGTGTTTGTACGGCAAATCAAAGACTCTAAATTAATGATTTCGTGTGTGTTACTTCTACGTGAAGTTAAACGATTTACAATGATATGGAAATGCTAATATCATCTTCCAAACTTGGACGTACATGTTCATGATAGCATTAGAGGCGAAAGTATAGAATTGATAGTTCCGTTAGGATACGGCAGGCATGGAGAATGTTTTTTATAGAAGTCGATTTGAAAGCGAGCGGAGGGCAATATTTGTGATTGCACATATCGCACGACCTTCCTTCTGCCAAGCTCCCGTATGAAGGGGAAGGGAAGAATATCAGTGTGGAAGCTGCTTCATGCCTGCCGTATCCTAACGGAACTATCAATTCTATACTTTCGCCTCTAATGCTATCATGAACATGTACGTCCAAGTTTGGAAGATGATATTAGTATTTCCATATCATTGTAAATCAAAGACTTTTAATAAAAAAAATATAAAACAACGTCATCGCTTGTTCGACCATAAAATGTTAAGCAAAATTGAATCTTTCAATTAAAAACTGACGAAATTAGTAGTTGAAGACTGGTCAAAATCGAGAGAATAATTGTTTCGTCCAGGCTATTGACATCCTATTGCTTAGCACACCGCCAGATCGTAGCCAGGATGTCCCGGGCTATAGTTTTTTTTTCACACTGCGTTTCAATGATGACAGTGGGCTATGTCTTTTGATGATGATGACACTGCGCTTGTCACCGGCTCGGTTTCGTCAGTTATATAAAATCAAAAATAGCATTTTCGGCTATTTTTTCTTCGTATAAATGGGTTGGAAATTAGTTCTATAATTCGAAAGTTATGTTGGTTTAGAAATTTTTTTTGCGCCGAAAACTTATGAAGAATGATCAAAAGACAGCAGCGGCATATCGGCAGCTACACTTGAAATAGAGTCCGTGATTATGCACGCTTTTAAAAGCCTCTCTGAGGCTACAGGCCACAGATCTAATCAGATACTGATTAGGTTTGTGATTCAGGCCTTGCTGGATGTTGATCATCAATGGCGTGAAGAACGTGTTATTTTTCTAGAAGCCATCTATATAAAACTGATGATGTTTTTTGAGCCACGTACAAATTACTTTTGATTACCCAGATCTTAATTTACAGAACCGAACGACTCTTATACGAAACAGAACTATGCGCATCCCCTTCTGGTAGCTTGTTTTAGTGGGTTTAGTCCGTTCATCTGCGTCATAAAGCTTAGATCTGACCATTGTACTGACTAACGATCTCAATGTCAGACGTTAAATTTCAGCAGTAAAACCTCGCCGAAACAAAAGCAAGGTAACATCAAAATCCAAAATAAACCACGACCAACAAATTATGTTCGATCCGTTTCCAGTTGAGCGCACAGAATCGATTTAGCCCATCTTCACGCGCGTGTTTGGCTTCATATAGTTGGTGTAAAAAACTGACAGCAGTCGTGACTTGAACGAGCCTCCTTATAAGTTTTATTCACATAACACGAACCACATACTACAGCTTTTAATTGAACTTGTCCCATCTTCCTACTATAATGATTGTTATTTAAATGAAAAATTTCTAAGCGCATAATTGCATGAAGGGATATCCACTCCAAAAGATTGTGGACCGAGGCAAGAATCAAGCTCGTCGAATTGTATGGTTTTGTTGGCAAGGTGATCTGGAAACGACCATTTGCATATCAGTTGGTTTCACATTTTTTGGCATCAATGCATTTCAATTGAATTTTCAATTTTTTGACACTTTTATCATTGCTTTATCAAAATATTTTCGGTTCTATGACTGCCTCAATGGAAATATGAATGCCCTTCAAGGCAAACAAACTGGTCTCTCAAGCATAGCCACACTTCCAGTTGTCTTTCTCTGGTCAAACAATATTTTTTATATCGTTTTGCGTAGGCCAAACGAACCGTCGACTAACGTTTGATTTTTGAAGGCAACGCGCTGCTGCTGCAGCAGCAACAAGTCCCCCTTGCTTTGGTAAGCTTTGGCTGCTGTTATTACTGCCGTATAATTTGGTTCGCCTGTTAGTGTCAGTGACTAAATGAGATTGATCGGTCAGGTGTGTACAGTGGGAAGAGGGCGAGATGCTGTTTGGTTGATTGTTTTACGCTCTTGGGAACTCTGAGATTGAGGGTCATGCAGTCTACTCGGGTGATTGCCAATCGATCCAGTTCGGTTAGGTTATTATCTGTTAAATAATAATTTCTATGTTCACCAATTCTGTTTTGTTCGTTATCGTATGGAAAGAATGAAACCAGACTATCAATCGTTGAAACTAAATTAAAATACAGCGAAAACAATATAAAACAAGCAACTTGAAAGCAGAGAAAACGTCCAAAAAATTTCTAAAACTGTTGAAGAATTATTTGCGGCAATCGCATGTAGTGACAAATGGTAGACAATGGAATAGAATAGGACTTAAATATTTAAGTAAACAGTGACAGTTGATTGAAAATAGCGATTGGTGATAACCAACAGACAGGTGATTATTTATGAATTTATAAATGTAGATAGAGACCGGCTGCAGAAAACGAATGTAACATAAAGCAAACCTTCTGGAAGTCAAAACGTCTTTAAGAGATAGAATCAATAGAAATCATTAAATTTGTAAGAATTGGCTGCGATTTTTCTCGAATTCTATCGTAGAATAGGAAAGTGGGAATCTGTCAAGAGACCTCTAATGACTTTAAAATCTCTTTTCCGGTAAAACTCGAAAATTATATTAAAATGCGAAATGAAAACTAGCAACACTGACACATTTCACTTTTATATTACACTAATACACTTATGGGAAACCAACAGTATAGAAATGAAGCAACTAGTTTGTGATATTAGGAAGAATAACGACTTCTCACGCCAAAAAAAGTTTAAACATTCGCAACTAACCAACAAACTTAAAAACTTTTTGCACGGTTTGTTGCTTTACTCAGCAATTCATGAAGTTATTGAAAAGAACCCTTACTGAACATTTTCAACGGTATATAAAGCACTCGAAATCATTAACACACATCCTCGAAAGTTATCTTTCATCATTGAAATTTGATCTAATGATACGAAAAAGGTTAATGCAAATAGTAACGGTTATAGATGCTGAAAGTGTTGACCAAAGCTTTAATAAAATGGAAAATAAATCAATGCTATTACTGATGACTATAGAAGAATTGTAAACAAACACCAAAAGACAGAATCTGATAACCAGTTTCACAAAACGTCAAACAATAGAGGTAAATCGTTTATTTGCTGTCGATGCAGAAATTCCATTATGAAACCAAAAATACCACAAATGCAACCAACCCAGGAGAGAAATTTGAATAGAAAGTCTGATTATCCGTTGAATCATTTCAATTGTTTCGTTTTCAAGCAGTCAACATATGTTTTTTTTTATTGATTATTTAATCTGCAAACAACATTCAGAATATGGTAAGCAGATTACAAACAAATACAAAAAATAACTCAGACTAGATACACTTGAAATAGATAGACTTTTTCCCTTCTTCAAATTTTGGCATGAAACCGTTCTAGACGGAGAAAAATAGCACTAAATATTCACTTAAAGACATTGCATTGCGCAAGAATACGATAGAAACATATTCCTGCAACTTCATTGAATGGATAAAGATAGTGAGAAGGAAGAATTATAAATTCACACAACTTATATAAACACAGTTTGTCATTTAAATTTAAACTTTTTTAGCGCGTAAGTGACAAGGTTGTTGAAAAAGTTATCTCCAATACTCAGAAGTAATTTTCTCATTCATATGCATTTTCCGCTTCGCTCACATTAGAATAATCATTCATAATTCTGGCTTCATTGGTTTATCGCATTGATCCATTAAAAATGTCCAATAGACGCAGAATGCAAGGCGACTTTGTAAATAAAAGAGAAAACAAAAAAGAAGAAAAAAACGCTGAAGCTTGAAGATAAAATCACATAAAAATAAACTGAAGTACCTAAGTCCATTCAGGTTTTGGACGTTCGATTGTGTAAGTTATGTAATAAAAAAAAGAAAACCGATTGAGGGAATGTCATATTTGCAGAGCCACACGAACACGTTTTCTCATAAGAAAATCACATCCTAAATCAAACAGAGCAAACACATGAAAACAATACAAAAAGGCAGCATTGCTGTTTTTGATTCGAAGTGCAATGAGAAACGATCGAAAAGCAAACAAACAAAACACCAATGTGGACATTTTACCTTCACTTACACAAAGATTTTCCCTGGTGCTTATTTTTCAAAGAATCTGTTCTGTGAACATTAAATCATCAGCCCCACTTGAGTGACAGTTTTCCCTACACCTACATCTGATTGTTGACTATTGTTTAAGGAAAGTAAGCACGAACTACATAAAGCAAACATCACATAAATGCACACTTATCGAGATCATACGCGCATCATAGTAGGCGGGTAGAAGCAAGTTTGAGAAAAATATGAAAGGTTATTAAGGAGGCATAGAGCAGTTAGGTGAGTAAACAAATTCAGCCATTTTTTTACTAGAAAATTATCAAACTTCTACAAACAGAAACAAAGCAAATTTCTTCTACAGCATTATTTATCTTGTATTCCAATAAAACAATCTAAAATGAAAACTAAAGAAAAGGATAAGCAATGACCGATGGGAGAGGTGAGAAGGAAACAATGACGACTATAAAACACGAATACACTTACACAGAAACAGATTTAACCCTACACGCACACACACACTTACATCTGGGTAAGAAGGAATAGCAAATAAAGAAGAGTCAGCAGAAAAGAAAGATGTGGGCAAAGATATGGTGAGCGTACATAAGCGGAGAGAAATATTCTTATAATTAATTTTTGGAAACCGGTTAAAAACGGTGGATGAACCGAAACAAAAAAAAAGTTCTATTATATTGTAGCCATCTTTGAGCAAAAACCATTATTATATTATATTGTACTTACAACAGAAAGCAAACCAGAAAAAAAAACATTTAACGATTTTAACGATTTCAGAAATAAAGAGAATAATAATTCAAAAAATGCAGTTTTGATCTTGATTTGTTGCATCCGAAAATGGGTTACCAACATTGGTGTATTCGCGATGCTCATGTGTTGCATTTGTATTTCTTGGTCTCTAAAAGTGACTGGTGACTGCCGTTAGTTCCGTGATTGGGAAAATTCCGAGTTTATTTGGTCATAAAGTAGGAGGGGGTAAGTCGCTTTAACGGCGTGAATCTGTTGTCTAAAATCATGATTTTAATGATTTATGGCTCGCAGTATTCGATATATTTACCATGAACATAAACTTTCCAACACGTAATTAGGTTCAGGTTTCCCTTAATATAATTTGCACATTTGTTTATTTATTCAAATGCATAAAAAAGTTTAGTCACAAAATGAATCGTTGCGCAAATGTACCATGCGTCTCCATATGTTGTTATGCTTATATTGTGCTGAACAGTTTTCAATATCCCTACATCGTTCTCCTGGGAGGCTCATTTTTCATGAAAAATACTCATGGGGACATACGAATATCGTAATAACTTAGATTCTTCTTCTTCTTCTTCTTGATGGCATTACATCCCCACACTGGGACAGAGCCGCCTCGCAGCTTAGTGTTCATTAAGCACTTCCACAGTTATTAACTGCGAGGTTTCTAAGCCAAGTTACCATTTTTGCATTCGTATATCATGAGGCCAACACGATGATACTTTTATACCCAGGCTAAGGAGGGCCCCTATTGTAATTACCATACTAGTTTTAAATCATCATTAGGATTACGAACAATTTGTTGATGTACACCATAAATAAATAAAATAAATAAAATCATGCTGACCGGGCTGGACCGGTGTACAGTGTTTTCTAATCCAGGAATTCGTGATCGAAAATGTTTTGGCCATGAAAAGTTGATTTTAGAGTCTCAGTGACTTCGGAGAAAAGTTTCAGTATGTTAAGCTCCATATCCTGGAAAATTTTTTTTTTTGACTAATCCCCCTAAAAGTGAGATGGAAATTCTCTTTCCTCCAATTATAAAGATACATCATTGGTGTCTTAGAGAAAGTTGTAGAAAAAGTTTCTAGGAAAAATTTTGCTATATAAATTTTATTTCTATCTGCTATAGAAGTCGAGATATGGGTCGTTATTTATGAACGACCACCAAATAACAGGTTTTTCACGATACTTTCGTCAATATATTTTCTAGATTTTTCAAATGTTCTACAAAGATGTCCGTCGCGATAAAAAACATGAACCTTTCGAAGACAGTTTCTTCTTATTTTCAATATTGATGAAGTTATTGACAATTTTTGGTTCAAAATGAGCATTTTGACATTAACTGTATACATTTAGGGGCAAAGTGGGGCAGAATTTTAGTTTTTACACTTACGCCAAACCTATGATTTAGCCAAATGCAAAATTTTCTAAATGATTATGGATGGATATTTTACAGAACTGATATGAATTTCAAATTCCGCGGGAAGAAACAATGCGTAATTTAAAAAATCATCAAAAAGTCACGTAAAAGCGACCCCAGTGTATTTGGGCAAATTGTATTATTTTAGAAATCATCATATAGCCAGGAATGCTGATGAGAGGAAATGCAGTATCGGGTAAATCAGTAATCTTTTTTGAATGGAAACTATGGTTAGCGACGCATCAAACATCATAAGTTTAAATATAATTTTATGAAAGCAATTCGAAGGTACTTGTTTTACCTATTTACTTTTCGAAATATCCCGGAATAATAAAAAGCCGGTTTGCTACGTCTAAAACATCACAATGTTGCAAAACAAGTTAACAGAAAAGTGTTCCAAAAATTTTAGTTTATTTCTTTTCATTTAGAATTCTCTGGACATACCAATATCCCGATTCCCGATGTATTGGTATTTCTCTGTAAAATATTCGTCGATTCGATAATCATTTTCAAAATTTGGACATTAAAACAAGACATAGGTCTGGCGTAAGTGTTATTATCATGAACTAGATGACCCGGCAGACGTTGTCTTGCACAGTAGGTGAGAATGCGTGTTGTGATATGCCTATACAAAATACCCATACAAATTCTAATTTGAATTTTTCATATTTTTTCAGTTTAAGTCGTGACTTTTACATAAGAAAATATTATGTAAGCCCATCGGAAATTGTGATGAAGAAATTTGAACCCAGCCGTTTCTTAGTTATGCGGAATACAGACCAATTCATTTTTTATATATAACAAGAAGAAGAAGAAAACATATCCATACGGTACTTACGGAAAGCTAAGTCACATATACGTTGCAATGCAACCATTAGAGCATAAAACCGTCTAAGACGAATTAAGTACTGTCCATTTAATTCCACCAGTTAATTTTCGTTATCTTTGCAGATACGTATTTCGGCCACAACTGTGTGGTCGCCTTCAGTGTCTTGTACTTGACTCGACTTACTTACTTAAGTCGAGTCAAGTACAAGACACTGAAGACGACCACACAGTTGTGGTCGAAATACGTATCTGCAAAGATAACGAAAATTAACTAGTGGAATTAAATGGACAGTACTTAATTCGTCTTAGACGGTTTAATACATTCCACTAAAAGAGCTTAATATATTTTTCTGATTAGAGCATAAGTTATACTTTCAATTACCTAAATAAAATTCTGCCCCATTTTGCCCCTACATGTATGCAGTTAATGTCAAAATGCTCATTTTTGAACCGAAAATCGTCAATAACTTCGTCAATATTGAAAATAAGAAGAAACTGTCTTCGAAAGGTTCATGTTTTTTATCGCGACGGACATTTTTGTAGAACATTTGAAAAATCTAAAAAATATATTGACGAAAGTATCGTGAAAAACCTGTTTTTTGGTGGTCGTTCATAAATAACGACCCATATCTCGACTTCTATAGCAGATAGAAATAAAATTTATATAGAAATTTTTTTCCTAGAAACTTTTTCTGATGTATCTTCACTTCACTTCTGATGTATCTTCATGATTGGAGGAAAGAGAATTTCCATCTCACTTTTAGGGGGATTAGTCAAACTTTTTTTTTACAGAATATGGAGCTTAACATACTGAAACTTTTCTCCGAAGTCACTGAGACTCTAAAATTAACTTTTCATGGCCAAAACATTTTCGATCACGAATTCCTGGGTTAGAAAACACTGTGCGGTGGCTTGATTCGATTTCCGTTCCGGACTAGAACATTGTTGGAAATTTTCTCGACTTCACTGGATTCGGCTGTGAGCTTGTTCGGTTATGGGCACCCATACGCATATTTTGAAGACAACTGCCATGTGTGTGCGATAGCAACAAGATGTTTGACACTGCACGAACGAAAGCGATTCGTTATGTTCTTATATTCTTCGTGAAAGTTAGAAAACAAAAAGGCCAGTAAATGTCATTGACCGATAGTTACCCTGTTGTATTCTTTGTTCTTTGCACTGAGAAAGGGACGGCCCTATTGCAAACCAGAGAGACACTTCTACTTTGTACTACTGGGTCGCTTCCTCGGAGAAAGCTATATGTAGATGAGTAAAGTAGGGTAGGGACGAACATGCGATACATTGTTGCTAAAGCTAAGCTAAAGCTAAGCTAAAGCTAAGCTAAAGCTAAGCTAAAGCTAAGCTAAAGCTAAGCTAAAGCTAAGCTAAAGCTAAGCTAAAGCTGTTTAAAGCTAAGCTAAAAGCTGCTTAAAGCTAAGCTAGTTGCTAAAGCTAAGCTAAAGTTGCTAAAGCTAAGCTAAAGTTAAGCTAAAGCTAAGCTAACGCTAAGCTAAAGTTAAGCTAAAGCTGCTTTAAAGCTGTTGAAGCTAAAGCTAAAGCTAAGTTAAAGCTAAAGCTTAAAGCTAAGCTAAAGTTGTTAAAGCAAGCTGAAGTTAAGCTAAAGTTGCTAAAGCTAAGCTTGTAAAGCTAAGCTAAAGCTAAGCTTAAAGCTAAGCTAAAGTTGCTTAAAGCTAAAGCTAAGTTAAAGCTAAGCTACAGTTGCTAGTTGCTTAAAGCTGCTTTAAAGCTGCTTAAAGCTGTTAAAGCTTGCTTAAAGCTAAGCTAAAGCTGCTGTTGTTAAAGTGTTTAAAGCTGCTTTAAAGCTGTTTAAGCTAAGTTTTTAAAGCTAAAGCTAAAGTTGTTGCTTAAAGTTGCTTAAAGCTAGCTTAAAGCTTGTTAAAGCTAAGCTTAAAGCTGTTGCTTAAAGCTTAAGTTTAAAGCTAAGCTGTGCTTAAAGTTGTCAAAGCTGCTGTTTCGCTTGCTGTTAAGCTAAAGCTAGCTAAAGTTAAAGTTAAAGCTGTTAAAGCTAAAGCTTGCTCAGTTGCTAAAGCTAAGCTAAAGCTAAGCTAAAGCTAAGCTAAAGCTAAGCTAAAGCTAAGCTAAAGCTAAACTGAAGCTTAATTTAGGCTTAAGCTGAGCCAAGGCATTTGAATGTGAGACCAGTATTTAAGTATCGATTCATTTAATCTAAAATCTAATTTCGGTCTTACCAAACTGACTTCTTCGTCAATTCTACCATTATTCTAATGGAAAATGGGCACAATAACTATTAGGGCCGATTTCTTCACCTCCGCTTAAGCTTTAAACCAGGTTTAAACGTATGGGTAAGCACCGCCTAAGAGTTAAGCGAAAATGAAGAAATTGGCCCTTAATGATCCCAGTTCCTCTTTACAATTTTGTCGGATAATTTTCAGCTGAAGCAGTGGCTAGTTTCCAATCCACTTTCCATTGCGCTCGAAAAACAGCCAAAAGTAAACAGTAAGAAATTCGCATGACAGAAGGCGTCTAGTTTTCATCTACATGTCCTAACGATTTTTCACCAAGCAAAGCCACTTCCAGGATACAAAAGAACTGTTTGTTTTTATATTCTGACACGCCATGACTTGCAATAATTCTTCGTTAAATACCCAATACGTAGTTGGGTTAGTCATACCGTAAGGGCGTGTTCCGGTATTTTCCAGTCTTCACACATTTTTTATAAACCCACAGTTCGCTCGACCACATCTAATTAAAACAAACAAAAAAACCGAAAATCGGTGTTGGAAATTTTTGTCAATGAACTCATTATAAAGTCATCAATCTTTGCACCGTCTTCCTACTCAGATCCATTCTTATACACATGTAGAAATACATTTCCCCTCCCAATATCCTCCCTGGGCTTATCGTAGCGTGCTACTCGCCCCCTCCTCCTCGGTTTGTTTCGTTGCTGAAGGAAGCTGTCCAATACTGTTTGGAAACCAACGTCAATTCCGCCTCTCAAATTCGAATGTCATCACAACTGTTGCAAACCTTTTATTCTATAGTCGAATACATTGGTCATGCGATGCCGATCTAAACTTAATGACCGAAAACTAGCTACAGTGACTAAAAAAATCCGGTTTTGAGCGTTACTTTGCTGAATGGGACTGTGGGGCATAAAACTAATAAAAGGGCAAGTTTTGTCATCCGAAGCAGCCAGCCCAGGAACCTGAACTAAACACCGATCGAAGGCCCTTGAAAATTTGAAATTTAAAATCGATTCACCCCTGTCGCCGGGCCCTACACAGTGAGAACCATCTTTTGTCTGACTGATGCTGACTGTCGTAAAAGTCCTGCTGCTGTGTTCGTTATTCATTAAAAGATTTATGGATGATGGTGTTTACAGTTACAGCATTTCGTGGGACTTCCAATGCCCTTCACCCGACGAAATCTGTCACTAGATGGGCTTGTTTATTCATTTTGAAATTCAATCAATCGGTAAGGTGGCTCACAACTAGTCCGTGTGGATGCACTCAGACAAGAATGCTAGCCATTCTTTACTGACGATGGTTTAGCAAAGCAAATAAAAGTGTTCCATTATCACCTTCCCTTTTAATTGTGCAAAAAGCACCTGTTTGCTTACCCTCCGTGATGCGATGGGCTTAGCATAGAATGGAGCAAAGCGGGTGAGAAAATGAAATTGCTCTTCACTAGAATTCGCACGCAGGAACGCTGTTTGTGATTGATGGTTGCACTCTATCATGCACTATTTGTTTTTATAAATGCATGTTCAGTGAATGACCTTCGATTTTTATGATTTTTACTTTAAGTCTAAGTTTGTACACATGTAATAAATGTGAATTTGAATGGTTCAGATCTACTGACAATTGCGCTTGTATTTACTTTGTATGAGGTGCAAAAATCCTGACTATTTCCCCAACCGGTATTAGTGTTTTTTTTTTCGAGCGGTAGGAAAAATGAGAAAATGTATATCTATCTTCTTCTTCTTCTTCTTCTATATATAAACCAATATACTTATGTATGGCTGTATGTTCACTAACTACTTTTGAACCACTCGACCGATTTTAACCAAATTGGGTACACACATTCTCTATCCTAAGGAGAAGATAACAAAGGGGATGTAAGGGATCATTATGAAAAGAGGTGAGGTGGGAAGGAAGTGTTTTGCTTAGAAGTTTCCCTACGGATGCTTTCAAACGAGTTGTCTCATATTGCACTTCAAAAGGCCTTCCGCTAATTGTTGACAGATAAAGTGGGCTTTGTGGCCGTGCGGTTGGCGACGTCAATCGTCTAGACGCAAGGGCTATGGAGTGTGGGTTCGATTCACGCCCCGGTAAGGAGAAAACTTTTCGTGATCGAAAAATTCTCCACCGGTTCACTGGGTGTTATGTGTCCTGTCCGTTGTCTAGGTCTAGGTTCAAGTTCTGTACGACATCTGGTCAAAGACGGTGTTCCTGTCTTTTAAATATCAATGAGAGGACTCAGCTTGATGAAATACCTAAGTAGTACCAAACTTGGTATACTTAACATAGGCAATCGCCCAATCTTTATGGTATCTAATAGAGCAAAGAGATAACCTCTTGCCATCTACCATTCATTGAAACTCCAGTTGACTACGGTGGTAGGTCATAATGGACATTTAGCGTAATCAACCATTTCGGAACCAAAGTCAAATATGTTCAATTTTGTATAATTATTGTTGTTTTTACATCTCTATCTCTGTCTCTAGCACACACACACCCTTACTCACTCACTTCCTCTGCATCACTAATTATTACTCACTCACTTATCCATTTTCACTCATTCATTTACTCTCAACCACTCACTCTCTATCTTTCTCGCTCACTCTTAGTCACTCACTCACTCTTAGATACTCACTCACTCATGCTCATTTTACTCATGCACTCCCTGTTACTCACTATCTCACTCTTATCAACTCACTTAGTCTTACTCCCTCACTTCCTCTTAGTCACTCACTCATTCACTCTTGCTCATTCGCTCATTTATACCACTCACTCACTTTCTCCCGCTCACTCACTCTTGCTCATTCTATCCCAAGCAGCACAACTTGTTTCAATACTGAACAATGCACTGTGTTGTAACTATTCGGAAAGAAACAATCTTTGCGTATGTGCCATCAAATATAATTTTCTTGCAATCTAAAAAGTGCAAGAGGTGGAGCCTACGGAAACATCCTTCGATTGCAGAAAAATTGCAATAATATTACAAAATACTACAGCGGAAAGAAATAAAATAAAGATATAAAACTGGATTCGATTTATGGATCTTGTGATTGATAGTCCTTCACTCTACCACAACACCATTCAACACTTCTGCATGTTGACTTACCATAAAAACCATACGATTATGAAGTTTTGTACTTGGGTTTTCTGTTACTTGATTGCACCATCACCGGAAAAAATGTGAGTTGTTAAAACGTTAACCAATGCTAAATTTAACATGAAGACACACTCAACTTATCTGCAACTTAATTTGAACAAACAAATAAATTTTGAAAGACGCATTGAAGTTACATGGTAAGAAATATGTAACTTGATGATTTTGTTTTGTGTTTGTAACACAAAGTGCAGTATTCTTTGGTTGTTTGTTTCCAAATGTCAAACACGTACTGCATTGCAATGTTAATGGAACATTGATCACAACTCGAACGTTTTTGACATCTTGATGCAACTTTTTCGTGCTTTGATGATTTTCCAATGCCTTCAATGAAACTGAATAGAAACAAGGTGCTTTTTGGAAGATGTTGCGTGTGCTACTTGGGATCTTACTGATTCACTCAATCTTACTCACTCACTTTCTCTTGCTCAGTCGCTTACTCTTACTCACTCACTCACACACTCTTACTCACTCACTCTTATTTTCTCACTAACTCACTTTTACTCACTTATTCATTCTCTGTTACTCATAAAGTTAATTTCACCCACTAGTTTTTAGTACTTTATTAAAGTGTTTTTTTAATCTACAGATTAAGCTCAACGCCGAATTTTACTCACTCTCACTAACTTATTAACTCTTACTCGCTCACTCTTACTCACTTACTCTTACTCACTTACTCTTACTCGCTCACTCTTGTTCACTTACTCTTACTTACTCAATCTTACTCACCCACTCAACCACTCGTTGATTCCAAGACCACGCTTCATCCATAATCCGTTGCTTTTACTACAGCGATCAAAAAACAACTTCAAACTTGTTGCCCCTGTAGCCATGCTGACGTTGCCTACGGCTCTCTGCATTGTGTGCATGAGAACGTGCTGCATAATCTCCCCTACCCTTTTTTTTCAGCCGGCCAAGGGCTGAGAGAGGTTATCAAGATGTAGAAAGCAAAAATGTATGTAGATTGTAGATTGAAGGGACCGAGCAACCCATTCAACACAAAATCGTATATGATGCAACATAAGATGCTAAAGTGGAGATATACGTACATATTGTATGGAGAAGTACCTATATGGCCTCCACTTTAGCATCTTATGTAACATCATAAACGATCTTGTGTTGACTGGAAAACCATCGACATGGAAGCTTCCGAGCCTCTTAAAGAAGACCTCGACTCTCTTTAAAGTAGGCTTCCGCGGTTCCTGAAGAGAGTTTTCCGAGCCTGTTAGAAGGAGGCTTCTGAGTATTTAGCAAGGACGCTTCAAAGCTCTTGAAAGGAAGCTTCCAAGCATCATGAGAGAAGGCTTGCCAGCGTCCCGACAGGAGTTTGAAGCCTCTTGAAAGTAGGCTTCCAAGTCTCTTGAAAGGAGACTTTCGATCTTCTTTAAATGAGGCTTCCGAGCATCTTGAAAGGAGGCTTTCGAGTCTCTTGATAAAAGGCTTCCAATCCTTCTGAAAGGCTTCCGAGGCTATACAAGCTGCTTGGAAGGGGGCTTCCAAGCCTCTTGCAAAGAAGCTGTTTAGCTTTTCGAAAACAAAAAACCCGTCATGGCTCTTAAATAAAGGCCTTCGAGCCTATCCCACAGCCCTACATACAATGAATGTGTTGGTTGTAGTAGCAGGATTTAAAAGGTTTTGGTTTACTGATCGCACATTGTGTACATTACAAAGATTTGGAATGAAAATTACACCATTATCAAAACTCTATCAATAAGTGTTGGAACTGTAATACATCCACCATTACGCAATTTTTGTCCAAGGTACCTCCTGGGGCCGGCGATGGTACCTCCAGGGGTACATGTACCCCAAGTTAAGAACCACTGCCTCACACCTTACATGGGTACCTGGAAACGAATTGGCTGATGGGTGAGCTCGTAGTGGAGCATCACATGACTTTATTTGTCCTGAGCCAGTTGTTCCAATAACCAAGTTTTGGGTGAAGCTTTTGATTAATTATTGGGCTGTCATTCAGCACAAATGGCATTGGAATAGTCTGCATTCATGTCTTCGAACAAAATTCTGCATCCGGGAGCAAGCTTTTTAGCTAATCTGTCTAAACAAAATTGCAGTATCTTAGTCAAGGCTTTGACAGGTCACTGCCGACTGAACTATTATGTACATGACAATTATTCAACGCGTCGAATCATCTGTTTTTGATAGTTGTGAATCCGATTATGGAACTACTTATCATCTGAAATGTAACTGCCCAGTCTATGCGCAATTGCGGTTCCAAATATTTGGTAAACACTTACTTAGTGAAATTGTCATCAGAAACATCCGAGTTTTCTGTTGTTCATGACCCGTTGTGGTAAGGAGCTATAAGCTTTTGTACGTAAATTTTTTTGGTTTGATTTTTTCTGCTATATTCTAATTAGTGCGTACATTGAACTCAAATTTTGGGTTGATTTATCTGTCCGTGTAGGTTAGGGTGCCAATGGAATGTATGGGAAAAAAATGTCATCAAATTTAAAAAAAAAATGACATTGCTCACAAGTTTCATTACCCCAAAATGTGACCCCATGCAAAATTTGAGCTCAATCGGACATGACTTAGGGATGCCTAAAATTCATCAAAGTTTTGAATTTTTGAACCCAGGATGAAAGGAAAAGTCGGAAATCGATTTTATGTTTTTGATGCCAAATGACTGAACGTCGAGATCTGATGTTACCTCAAAAAAAATTTTTTTTTGGGAAGAAATCGATTTCATTAAAAATTTGGCCACAATATTCTTTGATATACCAAGAATGCTTAGGCCAAATTTGAGCATAATTAGTTATAGAAAACCTCCCTGACAATAATAAAACAAAACCTGCCAAAGCCGTCATTCCCCCTATTTTTGTTTTTAACAAATTGTTATTTATTTAAACGCATGCAGTCCTGGATCGCACATGTTTTGTTTGATGTTTTCTTCACCAGTGTTGTACAAAATATAACAGCGCGCGTGCTCAAGTGTTAAGAAAATGACAGTTTCTTCCACCCCATACCCTCCATTAGCGCCTAAGTAATTAATGTACTGCCCCTTATCGAATACAAAAACTTTCCTCACTTATAAGCCATCTGTAATTTAGCTTATATGATAACTTGATGTTTTCAATAGTCGTTTGGCCAACCAGAGTTAAAGCTTCCCGATAACATCAATGATGATGAAATGATACGAGAGTTGATTAATCCGGCAACGTTAAAATAATTCCTATCGGTTCTATTTGTAATTACAGTTCCTCATGTTTGAAAACAAGTTACGAGCAGATCAAACATTCATGCAACTTTGTCCTTTGCGTACGACATCGGTAGTTGTATAAAAAATGCATGATCCCATTTACTGCAGTTCGCATAATTATTGACATATGTACCCTGTGCCATCAGGCAGACACCGTTCGTAAATGAGCGGAAATTCCATGAGCATAGGGGAAGGATGGTCAATATGCACCCCTTAAGCAAATCTCTTACTTTAATGGTGATTTCATCCGGATCAACGTATTTTCGTAGTGTTTACTAGAAATACTACAACAAGAGATTGGCGAAGACGCCATCTTGTTTTCAATTCGACTTGTTTACATTTTGTATCCATAAGACGTAAGCAAAAAGTTCAAGTGCTGCCAGTCATATTTTCACGATTTCATGCATTTTCATACGTTGCCATTTCGACAGTTTTTCACTCCGGCGGTCTCTGGTTATAGGGTTGCTAGTGCTTATCAATAATCTAACAAATCAGTCATTATTTGGTCCAAAAATTTTCAAGAAAAACCAATAGTATTACAAGAAAACGATTTCATTCCAAAATAGTGTTTTTCCAAAATGAATGGGCAGCGTGGGCAATATGCGCCACCCAAAAATGGTAATCAAAATAATCCAATATTTTTCACTGAAGTCACACTATTTTGCATAAGATTAGTGCCAGTCATATACTTTAAGGTAGTTAATGTTTTAGACTGATTATAATAAGGAAACATTTTTTGCATCTAAAGGAAATGCATTGTTGACGTTAACACCGAAATTGCATCGGAAACATATAACTTTTTATTAAAAAAATATACAGTTTTTGACTAATTTTTTTCTTGTAACGTCTTGCTTGACTTCAGCTGCTCACGATTCTGAGACAAAATATGGGTTAATAACAAAGAAAACGTGGTGGCGCATTTTACTCAATCGACGCATTTTATACATATTTCCCCTACCTCCAGCCCGTCCGCCTCAGTTTCAAAAGCCATCAGAGATTTGCACCGTGGGACGTGCTCTCCCATCAACATCAGCTTGTCTTTAATCCAATATTGATGAAGCACCTCAATTGTGGCAGACCCGCCATGTAAACAATTAATTAAACAGACTGCTCCGGCTCTCAGGACGATTGATTCGTGCAAGAATTATTTATTCATGTCCACACCACACCTGCTCGATGCCATTATTCGAATTATAATTACATCGAATCTGCTCACTAACGCACAATTTCACACGCGGACGATCCCCGGGCACAGGGTTTGCGGAAAATTGTCCATCATTTTGAATACATTTTTGATGCTGTATACTGTAGTGTACACGCGCATCACCTCACCCTCTCAAATGAGCAACAAGTTCAGCGTATGTCCTGCTTTTAAACATTTTCCTTACACATAATTAAGCATATGTCAACACATGTCAACCCAAAGGACACGAGCACATGATAGATAGCAGCATCTTAATCAACAATCCAATGAGCACTATACTGCCGTCATATGCATATTTGTCCTATGTTTGCTGGGATTCCCTATATACATGGGACAGTTATGCGTATAACAGCAGTATAGAAGACAGGGCATTTGTGTAAGTATTCATTAGCATTTGATTGAATTGATATTTCAACAAATTGAGTGTCATTTTAATAGATAGAAGATATTATTGTTTAAAAAGTTTTTGTTCTTTGGTGGAGCATATGCACAGCATGTGAAAGATTTCTACATATAATTCAAATTAATTCAGCACAATTCTTCGAAAGCACCTGTAAACCATTGAACAAAGATACCCGAAGTTTCCTTCAAGTTTGGCTCCTTGCGCATTTTCTAAGAAAAAGATTTTCCGTTCATCAAAATAGGATAACTGAATTAATGGAAAGTATGTTCGCGAATAAAAAAATAACTACGGATCGTCCGAAAATGCGTCATGAGAAGCGCGACAATCCACACAAAATCGTCAATTTTTGTTTGACCAATTTTATGGATCTTCTCATATGAACCGGAATTGCAGAAACAAATCTTGAATAAGCCATCCTCTAAATTGCGGCGTTGAAACCACCCCATTAGCAATAGAGCAGCGCGATAAACAGGCATGGTCGTTGGTTCCAAATAAGCTCGTTCGAAGAAACGCACTCAACCGTAGTCCTACCCCCCAGCTCGGAGTACCCTTCAGCGAGCTTGGCTGGAAGGCGCAAGCTCAATTCCCCTACTGACTGCTAGGCTAATTTCGTACCTCCGCTGGTTACTAACTGATGACCTTCACGCTCAGCACAAGAACCAGCCCAGCACCGAGGGCGCCTGGCGAAAAGCAGAGCAAATTTTAATCCGATAGGCCACACGTTGATTTGGATTGGATTCCGCTGCTGTTGCTGCTGGTTGGGGGTTGATGGGATTTCCCTGAAATTAATTGAAAATAAATAATTAAAGCACCGGGTCGAGCCCGGACCGGCTTCACGTTCTGGTGCGTTGCTGATCGATCACCAACGACATCGATGGAGATGATGATGCTACCGCCGTTGACGGCCAAGTTGCAAAGTTTTGGAAATCATACGACGTAGCTTACTTTTTTCGAAGGTTCAATGTCATTGACATAGAGAGAACGAATTAGAAACTCGGGCGGAACTAGTTTAAGTTAAATAATCAACTGAAAATTGCTTCCCGTGGATAAATTGCTGTTATTAGACGCGTCCGCTACGGTTATTTACCATTATCAGCCTAATTGGTTCTCCATTAGGCATGTTTTGATTTGAGATGTTGCAAAATGAGGGTCGCTTACATACAGTATTAATTTATAGGCAGTTTTTAAATTTCGCACTCAACTTAGACTAGGAATTTTAGAAGTATAATGGAATAATAGAAAGCATATAAGAATTATACAACATTTAGAAGACAAAGAATCATATTTCAAACATGTTTCAAAATTCGAACAGCCAGTTTGATTAAAATCTGCTCAGCTTATATTTCAGAAGGATATAGAATTTGATTATGATCTTTAACCCTCAGAAGAAAAATTTTCCGTCAATTATAACGAGACTGATTTCATTTTCTGTTCCATTCTTCGGAAGAAGGTGTTTTGAACTGTCGCATGAACGGAAGCTTTAACGCAACGCTGAACGCAGTCATTCGATATGGTACCGTTATGACTCGAAGTCCGGACACCTAAGCACTGCTGAATTTTCAGTTCAATATTTCAAACGGAATTAAGTACTTGACGCTGAGTGATAACACATCCTGTCAAGATTAAGTTATCAAATTTGCTGTAGTGTACTGAAAATGACATTTTGTATGCACGAAATAGCTAATATAATTGAAAACATTGAACATCGCTTGCTTCGAAATCCGGACACAGTATAAGGGATGCTTCAAATACCGGACAATTTTGCTTCGAATTTCCGGACACTTCGAGTTTGGCTATATTGATTCTCAAATAGCCAATTTAATCCGTTCAAAGACAACTAGAATATAGCATTCATATTTCTCGATTAATATAAATACCTTACATTACGGATGCGGATGATATTATATGCAGATTTGTATGGAAATCTGGCATCCCCCGGTTGTGTGTACCATCGAAAGTTTCCGTTCAGGTCTATCAAAAAACAGCATTTCAAACCAAGCGGGAGATTTTAACTGCAATATACAACATTGGGAATCCAATAATTTTATACAATCAATCGTGTCCGTGAAATGTTGAGTTTTTTTTTATTTGAGTGGTGTCGTTCACAACGTGTGTTTTTAAAACATTGTAGCTCCTGGCTCTTCAAGTTTATACCTAAGCATTAAGCGCATCAAGCGAGTAGAAATAAGCACCGTAGTAAGATAAGTACCTAGATAAATTATTATACCTACGCATAGTATAAATAGTGTAAGCTGCGATCATTTTCTTCAAGTCGAGTCAAGTACAAGACACTGAAGACGGCCTTACTGTTGAGGTCGAAATACGTATCTGTCAGGATACAATTAAGTGGTGGAATTCAATGGGATTGTTTAAACTCGTCTTATGACAGGTGAAAACATTCCACTAAAAAGCTCAAAATAATTTTCTTATCAAAACAATGTTATAAAAGCTAGTCTTACGAACTTGTTTTTTTTTTCTACAAAAATGTGAATGGTTCAAAAAATACTTTTGAAGACAACTTTTCACTAGAAACTGAAGGCAAGTTTTGCTGCTTGTGTGCAATTAATGAAATGATACCATTTACCATATGTGTATAAGTATATATCGATCAGCTGAGAGCAAGCAATGTTCCTTTTGGGGTGTAGCTACTCAAATCTAATGAAATTGTAACTATGCTTGCTCATCACGAATCATTTGCTTTCAATTAACTCAACTGATAAACAGTTATTCAACATCATTTCAGCATGTCCGGAAATCGGAGCAATTGTAAAAACTTGCCTCGAAGTCCGGACATAGAGAAAATGTAATTAAAACTATAAAGCTATGAATTCCCAAGCAATTTCTCTAATTCATGACAAAGAGTGCTATCATACTATGTTAATAAATTACTAATACCCCTTGCAAATGATCGAATATAGAAAATATGAGCTTAGTTTTTCTAATGTTGAGTCTTAAGCTGCATTCTAAGAAAAACAGAATTCACCGTTGATCATGACATGCCTTCAGCTTTTACCTCTAATTTTCAAGTTTTTACCACAGATCACGGATTACTTACATTTGTTAAAATGGTTTCAAGTCTAAGAATCTTTCCCTGTATTGATAACCCAAGAAATACTTGTTGAGATGGTAAATAAAGTGAAATAACAATTGAAGTGTCCGGCTTTCGAAGCGTCCGGCAATTCGAAGCAAAACGGTATGTAGGTTTTTCGGGTCACCGGTCTGTGCATTTCCTTCCTTCGTACTTGAGCATTCATGTCATCAACAACGATTTTCATATCTCGAAGTAGGCCCATGGGGACCTTCCTTAGACGTGCTGTTAACTACAAAGCAAGAACATGCTGGGCTGTCATATTTTTTGTTTCTTGGAAATGACACAGCCAATGCCAAATCCGGGACGGGAGTTCCTAGTTTGTGTTCTCCAAAGTTGGAATATTGGACTACATTGAGTCCCAGCATTCCAAGCTTTATGCGCCTCGCCTCGATGGAGAGTTGTGTCTGCTTGCCTTGCTTAGCTAACATTAGAACATTCCATGTCCAAATTCGTGTTCTATGTTTCACGCAAAAAGTCGTTGTCATTAAATTAGTTCTCGATCTATCTTTGTTTGTTTATTTGAACGGTTTGTAAAGTTTTGGGAACAGTAGATAATTGGCTTAAGGTTCCTGTTTTGCCTATTTTGTGTTCAGTCGCTTCAACCACATCAATGCAAGCCCTCACTTTAGTTGACTTCATTGTCCTTCTGGGCTACACTACCAGCTTAGTATACAATTCGTAAGTGGCGGTCGATTGTTGCACGCCTTTACCGTATATTAACTCGTAATTTCGTATCGTATCCTGTACATAAAAAAAATGTAAATGTTGGGCCCACGCTTTTTTGAGAAACTGTAATGTAGTACGTACCAAGTGAAAACAATATTTAGTTTCCGCGATATCAAATTTTTGAACGTGTTGGAATAGTTCCACCACAATTCCATCTATATACGCTATCTGTGCGTTAGAACGCAATTCTCCTGGTCGTCATATGCTCGGGGATTGGTGGGATTGAATATTCGGATAGCTGGTGTTACGCCACTCGCATTTGTCATTTCTAGTATGGAATGAGAAATTTAAAGTTTTTCTCTCGAATTTTTGAGCATATAATTGTAAAACAGTGAAGTGATTTTGGAATTTATGCGATTTTCGGGATTTACGTGGATTTACGCGCTGTTTCAATAAGGCTGGGATACTCGAGAAAATTGCGATAAATCAATTTTCAATGAGGTCGGTTTTTTACGTAGATTTCGGAATTTACGCGGTACGTTTCCCCCGCGAAAAAAACGACTCCATTGTAATTCATTCTTTCTAACACGACATGCCAAACAGTGTCTCTCTTCGATGTCTGATTGATTAATGAGCAGTTTGTCTGCATAGCTCGTGCACTTTTGAGCCTTGAGGTTTCCTTGTTAGTGCCAGTAAGCAAACGATTCCTTAAGTCCGTTAGATCTTTTTCTCGTGTCATTTTGAAACACTTCCTTTTTGCCGCTAGGCACAAACTGCAACTGTCAATGAAGTGGGTGGTTTTTCGTACATCGAAACTGTTGCTAGCATTGCGGAACGAAAATGCAGATCAGATAAGGTCGGAAGTTTTTAATGCGATAATCAACCGACTCTACGGCACTACTCATAATGCCATTACTCCGAAGGCCACTACCCCGAACGCTATCAACCCGAATGAGTCACTACCCCGTAAAACGAAGTGCATGCGACAGGGCACACTTGCATAACTTAAATTGTGTATGCTCTGTTGTTGCGTCTCTCCAAAACAAAAAATGAATGAGCTGAGCTGTATGCGTGAGATTTCTGGAAGCCTGGTATCAGCCGGTGGGTCCACCTACCTTTAGAAAAGTTATCCCACTCGCGCTGCCATCTGGCAACCGAAGTCACCCTGATGCGTTCGCGGGCTCCTCTGGTGCCTCTTAGCTCGTCGGGCTGACTGACATCATGCTCGCAATCACGCAGGCTGCATCGTGTGATATCGTGCGGTAGACAGATGTCACTCTGAGACACATCAAGCGGTACGTGCTCTCCAGCTTCCGCAGGTAACTGTTTACCCCCAGAGCTCACGCCCAGGATGGGCCGCCGCACCTAAGAATAGCCTACGTCTACTGACATACACCTTGGAACTGTTAAACATCATCCTTGATAATGCCGCAACAGCAATCGAAGCCCTCTTGCACGCATAATCGACATGGCTGGCGAAGGTCAGCTTGTCGTCTATTACGACCTCAAGGAGCTTCAAACTCCGCTTTTTTGTGATCGCGACTTCACCCACGTGAATCACTGCATGTTGAACCAATTTGCGGTTGTTGACGCTAACCACCTCCGTCTTATGTTGAGCGAGCTCCAGGCCTCTAGCGCTCATCCAATGCTCCACCGTGCTGATCGCGTGTGCTGCGGTCAGTTCTACCTCGGGAATTGACTCCCCGTAGACCTCCAACGTTACGTCATCTGCGAAGCCGACGATCTTAACACCAGGAGGGAACTTGAGCTTCAGAACCCCGTCATACATAAGGTTGCATAGTACTGGACCCAGTATTGAACCTTGCGGAACTCCTGCGGTAATAGGTACGCTTCTCTGACCGGCATCGGTCTCGTATAATAGTACACGGTTCTGGAGATAGCTTTCCAAAATCCGGTACAGGCCCACCGGCAGGCTAAGGCGGTGTAACAAGAGCGCGATGGCATTCCAGCTTGCGCTGTTGAATGCGCACTTCACATCAAGCGTCACTAACGCAGTAGACGAAAATAGCTCAATAATATCAAATGTTCCCATACATATTTGTTCGGGAGACACTTTACGGAATGAACTTCAACAAGACACCAAAAATTTAATCCAAGCTACAATCAAAAAATTTGGTAACTAGCTCATTCAATCTTCTTCTTCTTCTTATTGGCATTACATCCCCACACTGGGACAGAGCCGCCTCGCAGCTTAGTGTTCATTAAGCACTTCCACAGTTATTAACTGCGAGGCTTCTAAGCCAGGTTACCATTTTTGCATTCGTATATCATGAGGCTAGCACGATGATACTTTTATGCCCAGGGAAGTCGAGACAATTTCCAATCCGAAAATTGCCTTTTTTGGGAAAGATTCGACCAGTACAAGCGTTAGGATCCAAGTGAGGACATCAGCCGCCATTTCTTTCAACAAGTCAGGACCTCAGACGGCTTTCTTTCAACGATTTGGTGACCCGATGAGAATTGACTCGCGATTGACGTGGTCGCATAAAGAACCCTTTTTACATTTCTAATTGTTGTATGAATAAAAAGATATTTAAGCTTGTTCTGTTGTATTTGTACCATTCAAAATATCTAGAAAATGGCCTTGAGCGGCTTCTGATGACAAGGCTACGTTTTGTATTTGGTCTGCTAAATGTTCATCCGACGCAAATGAGAAATAATCGTGAGGTATTTGATATAGGGAGTGAGTGCTAGTAGTGGACCCCGTGCGTATAATGGACCCCCTGAACAAAATTCCAAATTAAACGCTGGAATCGACTATTTTCTGCAAACTTCCGTCGAGTGTAGTTTCTTCATGTAACAGAACAGCAGTTCCATACATTTGTTATGGAGAGGGAAACAGAAATTTAGTTCTAATAAATGTAAATATGCTAGTAATGGACCCTTACTAGCACACAAGGGGGGTCCATCATAGACACAAGGAACATGTGGGATTGGAACATGTAAATCGAATGAGGGGACCATAATACGTATATAAACAAACTCGACGTTGCGTATTATGGACCCGGGGGTGGCCATAATAGGCATGCTAGCTACATAATTTTAAAATGGTTTCTTTATTGGTAAAAATGAACACTGAGGAAAATGGACGTATGATGTTCAATCAAACGCCTTATGAAAATTTGCCACAAGGAATCGGTATGAATTTCAATATGTTGCCTTATGAATGACGATTTTCATTTAAAAAAAAAATCAAAGTGCGGCAGACTGGGTTCGAACCATGGACGTCGGGATCGGGAGGCCGGCATGTAGACCACACGCCCATCGACGCTTGAATACTCGGGAAGGTAACAGCGTATAAGAAGCACTGTTGGTAGAATAATCGGTCGAAGATTCATAAGGCGCCAGTTATGAATTTCGATAGTCCAGTTCACTGAGTGAATGTTTTGGCTAGTTTCATGTACGAAACACGATGCTGGTACCTGTTGCTTGTCATCTGGTGCAGCAGAGCTACAACTTGTCAAGAGGATCGCTCTAGCGGAGCGACTGAAATAAATTTTAGTCGTTAAGGGGTCCACTACTAGACTACTATGGGCTGTTGATATTAAATATTAAATGTTCCCATATGAACTATATTAGATAAAAAAAAGCCCTTCGATAAATCCCGCTGGAATTATCATCGGATTTTCCTTGTCAGTTGGGAAGAGGAACCCGTAGTACTCCGGTGGCTCGAGATTATTAAAAGGATGACATGACGTTTAACATTTCGTTTTGTTTTAATTGTTTTGGAAGCAACGATGCGCTTCTACGCGCTGAAAGTGAAGCAATGATGCGCTTCCATGTGTTGCTGTGATTTAATAGTTCGACCACCATCCGTAGGAGCGCTTTTGTCGCGTTCGCTTGTTTTTAGTAGAAGTGGGCTATATTGTTAATATATAATATTTTGTGTAACCCTCGTCAACCCTCCAGTCTAAGTATGGTGCCAGACCTGGACTGACAAACGATACATAAATCCATGACTAGACCCCGTTCCTTCTGAACGTGCTAGCGGAACCATCATTGACTAGCACCGCGTCTAATAACGCTTGACCTCTTCGATAGGTGCCTTACCACGCCCTATGTCCTCGGAAGGTGGGAAGGGTCGACTTCGCGCCTACTTCCCTCTGCACGACTGGTATCAAGAATGATGATGCCGCGTGCACCCCAATTTGACCTTTCTGCGATAGGGCCTATTCGCCAGCACACAGAGGGACTTGCCTACGCCTGTCCCAGCCTTGACGAGGACCCCTTTCCGTCCTCGGACTCGGAACCCGCCCGGTTGACCGACGCCGCGAAAGCGACGATACCATGTTGTTCTTCGCGCGGCCACTTGTTCGATAAAAGGATCGAGTTCGACCACAGAGCATGACCACCGGTATGACCCATGAAGCCGACTCCGATCCCTTGGACCACCTCTTATTTGCGCCTGAACTAGCCATCCTTGAGTCCACGCGCCACCTTCTGTGTAGCTCCGAGACGATTTGGGCGATAGCCGATAAAACGGCGTTCCAGCCAACTTCATCTTTACACATCCTCCGAACTAGGTTGTCCGGGGTAGTGTCCAGACCACATGTGGCAAGCATGTGGTCACGCATTGCGCGAAAACGTGAGCACACGAACAACACGTGTTCCGCCGTTTCCTCTAAACCTGCGCACACCAAACACTCGGGCGAGGCCGAGCAAGCCAGCTGCGTTACCTGCACTGCGATTTTGCAGCACGCTTAAACGCCGGGCACATCGAACCCCCATGGGGTGCTTGCTGTTCACAGCTTTGCTGGAACAAATCAAACAATTGGGAGGGTTCGTGCAGCATTGTGCCTTATGTCCCTCCAATCCGCAGCGTCGGCAGAGATTACTTCTGTCAGGGCCTTTGCAGTCCCATTGCTTGTGCCCCTGTTGTAGGTACTTGAAGCAAACTTCGGGTTGCTCGTATATGCCCACAGGGCATACCGACCACCCCACCTTGACGCTCCCTAACTTTACTACCTTGGAGGCGTCCGCTGCAGATAGCCGAACCAATGCTACCTGCGTCCCTGCCGGACCTTTCCGTAGCCGAACGGCTGCGGTGGGCGTATCCACTTCACACTGTCGCCGCAGTGCCGTGACGAGCTCTTCGACTTCGGTGATCTCGTCCAGGTCTTTAACCCTTAGATTCACCTCCGTAGTGAGTGCCCTCACCTTGACCGTCTCGCCTAGGACTTCCTCCGCCAACTTCTTGTAAGCGGCGCCCTTTTGCGAGACGCCCCGCTTCAGCTCGAGGATCACCTCGCCCATTGCAGAGGTGAGCCAGCCAAGGGCTGAAAACCTCTTAAATAAAGACGATAATAATAATCTCGCCCATCCGGGTACGTCTTATTCGACGTACGTCGGCGCCGAGTTCACTGAGCTTGACGTCACTCCTCACAGGTCCTTCCTCCCCCGGTTTTGGAGGTACCTGGCCGGGGTTCAGCTTCCCAGCCCCACCACCCTTGTTCGGGGTAGTAACCCTCCGTGTTTTGGAGCGGCCCCCAGGGAGCTCATCCCCTGGAGACTGTCTCCACCGTTTTTGTGTCTGCTCCGTTGGAGCAGTCACCCCCGACGTACCCGCAAATACTTGAGCCTCAGTCTGGGTAGACTTTGGTACCACCGTCTTCGCTGGCACGCCTTCGGTCGATTCGACCTTGCCCGAGTCCGCGAATCCTTAGGCCTCAGTCTGGGTAGACCTCGACTCCACCGATTTCACGGGTTTACACTTGGCCGTCCCGACCGCCCTCTCCAGCTTGGCGTCCAGCATCGACTTTCGAAGTTTCTGCAAGCTCCTCTTGAGGTCCTTACTGATGTTATGCTTCGATGACGCAAAGTCGATGATGGCGCCCAGCTGTTCCGTCGCCACCTCGAAGGCCGAAAGCCCATCGCGTTTGCGGTTTATCGCCTCCACAAGCCATGGGCCGTCAATAACCTCTACCGGCGTTCTTTTAGCCGAGAGGAAGGTTCAGTGACCCTCGCTGGCGCTGCGCACTGAGCTGCCGACTATTGCCTTTGGCCTCCTAGGCGAACACCTGAACAACCCACCTCTTGCGAAGGGGTTGTCGCCTACACTACTACCACTAATTGAAGAATTGACTTGGTTTTCCATTTTGGTCCCACGAGTTGCTCGGGAAAAGAGGTCCACCACGCCAGCGCCCAGCATGACGCGGTAAGGGACAATAACTGTGGAGGGTGCCCAGGTACCCCACAGGCTCCGTTAAAGGCCTAGCTTATTATTTCACCGCCCTGGCCATGCATCCCCTCGGCACGGGTCGCTTGCCGCCTTGGGATTAGGGGTTAGGGACGATGGTCCCGGTCTAACTCGCAGTTGCCATGGGGAGGGCGTTAAATGTATGTATATATGTATGTGTGTAGATGTACAAGTATTTTTTTAGCATTTGTTTTTGCATGAGAAATGCACCAACACCACTAGGTGGATTGATCAGGGTTTTTTTATTACAATTATTTTAAAAAAAATCAATCAATCAATCAAAAAATCGAGTAAAAACATAATTCTGTGTATTATTGATCGGTTTGTTTTTTTAAAGTTGCGTTTTTTTTCGATCCCATAATTCAAGACAAAACTTTTAAAACGACTTATCTGCTTTTGTAAACAAAGAATCGAACGTCGATTTGACAAATCTCATAGCACTCCCACGCCAACACCATCAATAGGTAGCTGAAGGTCTCTGCTACCAGTTAGTGGTCTTGGTTTGCGTGGGGGTGCTATGAGATTCGTCAAATCGACTTTTGAATCTTTGCTTCCAAAATCATTTGAACATTGATTACTCTTCGAGATTTTCTTTTAAAAATCACATTTTTCTGAAGCGAGTTAATCTCATAATCCAATGCTTAGAATCACAATGGCCTAAAAGTCAATTTTGAGCTCCAACATTTTTTATAAATTCAGAGTATGAAACGTTGTGAAATATATTGGGGATTTTCATAAATATAATAAAATATTTTCTCAAATTTCCTTTTTTTGTTCGGGATAAACCACTGCGTCCATTGCATTGAACTTTTGTAGTATACCCGGGTCATTAGTTTAGTCCATGCTTTTCTGCTCCATTTCTATTGAGAAGAAATGAAGTAGTCGTATTTTATTCAGTCAGATATTTCTCAAACTTAATGTGAGACCTCTTTAGATTGAGGTACCGCTATTTATACCCTTCGAGAAATGGCTTATACCAACTCTCAAAGGCGCGCCCCTCAATCAGTTTTGGCTTCAACAATAAGTGGAATAATACTGATTTTGACCATGCATTGGTACTGAACTGGCCATGATTCCATAGTTGACGTATCAACCATACTAAATTTCAGCGAATATGACTTAATACGCATTTACAACAGTAATTCAAACGCTGTAATATCGATACGTTGCATAATTCAAATCTCATTTAAGTGTCTACGGGTTGAAATGTGTTAAATTTGTGATGTTTGTCCGTAAATCATACCAATTACATTGAAAAGTGCAATGGTTGATACGTCAACTATGAAATCATGGGTAGTGGAGTTCACACATATTTTTGCTTCTTATGAGTTTCGAATTCGTTTTTGTACAGAGATCTGATTTCATTGCATTTGACATTTCGGAATCTCACCTTTACACAGCGCTCTAATCAGTCAGAGAGTTCAACAAATCCACCAAATTCGTATCCGCTTCTTTCCTAATTAATCAGCGCTCTGAAGCATGGAGATTCATGTCGTCAGCTTCGAAACCAGCCTAAGATTGAATTACGTTTTTATAATTCACTCCATTGACTTCATCCAAAAGGTTCAAAAGCAAATTATAGTCGTTCCATACTCTTCCGATCATTACTCACATACACTTTCGACCATCATCAGACAAAACACAGAGTGCACTGTGAAAAACGCATAATGCGAATCCAATTGTTGAAAAACATGTGACAATTTGTTGAAAAACATATTCATAACACCACCCTTATTTTACCTCAAGTTGAGATTGAATAAGAGTAGCCGATTATCTGAGCTCGATTATCTCGGCATATCTATCTATCACTCATAAGTATAAACAACAATAGTAAGAACTAGAGCACAGTGTGATACATCTTACTCCGTAATGCATCACGAAAAGGAGTCTTGCCAGGAGGCTCCGTAAACTGCCTGGCTAATTGTTTCATCCCCAGGCCATTCATTCCCTCGGCACGGGTCGCCTGACACCTTGGGATTCGGGATTAGGGACGTCATATTGTCAGCTTCAGTGCTGTATCGAGCCGGGCGATATGACCGGATTTACACCGTTACGCACTACGACGCTGCGCGAAGCTGCTAGACGTCGTTTCACCCTAATGCTCCATATTTGTTATGCTTTCCAGAAGACCTTGACCTTTTGGGTAATAGTTAGAAAATAATAGAATGTGGGGTAAAATGAGCAATATTTTAGTTCCTTTAGTCGTGCGGTGGGCAAAAAGAAGTCTACTTTACACGTTTATTGGCAAAATTTGAGGTCAAATGTGTTATGTTTTGCCGATTAGGGGAACTGGGGGTAGGACGCCCACGTTAAGGAAAACACCGTTTTTATCAATGAAAACTACCAGTTCAGCCAGTTTTCACCAGCGCAAACTGAAGAACAGCTTATCTGCTACTGACTACCGATGACAGTTATCTAATTTAACATTTTATTGTACAGAAATTTGATTTTCAAAAAGCACCCGCAAAAAATTGATTTTGAAATCATGCGGGGTGCGATGCGCCAGTGGATGGCTAAAACGCGCACGTGCTCATCGTACTGATTTTTGTTTTAATTGTCTTTAACCGAATGTTTCAGCAATTACGGTTATACGAAATGAGCATGAGCCACACCGACCTCAGAAGTTTGAGGGCCCATAAAATCGTATTGAGACCGATTTTGACGACGATTTTGTGTGGATCATAAAGAATACGAATAAGCAGCACGGCTCGTGGCTTTATTTTTAATTCATCAATGTATAAACAGTGATAGAAAGACTAAATATCAAAATTGCATCAACACAAGCAAAATTCGTTTTTTTTATTTTTTCATGTATAATTAGAGTAAAATCATGAAATGTATGTATCCAATGGCTATATTTTCCATTGCTTTATCGTATAGACTATTGAAATTAATCACAATGAGGATAGTTAGCCTTATTAAAGGGTGGGGCGTTTTGACCCCTATGGGCTACCCCCAGTTCCCCTATTTGTTACTCTGAACTTGACGAATTACATAACACATATCACAAAAAAATCCCATTGTGCACCGATTCTGGTAGATTCTTATCAACACATAATTCAAAGAAAATCTAACATCCGTTGGTTGGAGGTGTACATTTATCAACAATTTTATCCTGAACCCCAGTATTCAAACTCGAACAATTCACTGTTTCGACTTTGTTGACCCGAGTGTGCACTCCCACTTATACTCGAAACCAGCCGGCTTTATTCTGTTGCAGAACGCCGCATTGTGGGTGACCTACTGATTGCCTACTCCGTAAAACGAGTGCTGACCATACTGTAACGTTCCGAAATTTCCACAAACAGCAGTCTTACTTTACCAGTAAATAAAGCAGCATTCTGTTTACCACAGAATTTACCCATTTGCAAAAATATGTTGATAAACAATCAACCGTGGTTGTGGTCGAAACGTGTTGGTTTGCGCTCCAATGGGGGTAACGAGTGGCCGCTGTCGCTCCTCCACCCAAAACCCGCGAAAAGCGCCAATCCGGAAAGACGCGATACAATCGTGACAACAAGTGCAAATACGCACCTCATTATAAGCAGTGGCAGTGTGATCGCAGTCGTCACCACAATAAAGTCTCAGGTGGTCGCGCGAAAACTTGAAGAGATTTGTCTCTCCAAGTCGTAACGTTTCATCATCATAGTCATCGTCGTCGTCGCCGTCGCCGTCATCAGCGCTCGAAAGGGTCGTGCGACGCAAGTGTTTGCTTCCATCATCGGCGACGACAACGGTGGTGCAGCGACGAGATCGCGAAGAACTTGAAAAGTGCCGCCAAGGACGAATGACAGTTCGCTCTCAGTTCATTCGATCGAGAAGATTTTTCCGCGTGCTCAGCGGGACTGCTGCGGGACCTGCTGTGCTTTGCGTGCGTGGCTGTGTGAGTGTTTGTGTTGGCAGCTTCCCCGGTTGCTGCTGTCCGCACGGCTAGGATCAACTCGCTCTTGGCAGATCGCGGAAAGGCTCTTGTGTCGCGGTCGGTTGCCTATGGCTGTCAGTTGTCGTTTCACTTTCGTTCGGTTCGGCGGTGGGCTCTCAATCCCATCTTTGGCTTAGTTGGTGGTTGACGTCTAGATTCCAAGTGCGTTGCGATTCTTAGAACACAGAACATCTAAGGAACCCCGGCAGGACAACTGGAAGGACTCTAAGGACATTGGTCGATAGGATGGGCAGACTCAGTAGTAGCTGAAAGTTAACAGTCGAGTGAAATCAAACTGATGTGCAAGCAAATGAATTCAATCAATCAAAAGTGCCGTGAGTGTGAATAGGCCTAATTAGAGCCCGATTAAGATAAATCGAAGATCAATCGATCGCGGCCCAAGCGGCCCGATTGGATTTCCTCAGAAGCTGACAGCAGTTTTCCACCGTCACTCATAATCAAAAGTGCACGCGTTTTGATCGTGAAGTGATTTTGCAACGCGAAGTAAACCGACCGACCAACCTCCAAAACTAGGCTAAATTAGTGCTGACGAAGACGACAACAACGGTGTGGTGTAAGTTTTAAAATTTATAAACCAAACCGTTCAAAAAGCGGACAATAACGCGACTCTGTGGTACCGCTGCTGTTCGTCGCTGGAATTCTGCCCCATCATCAGAATGAGCGTCGCGGGAAACTTCACGGACTTCTCCTCCGGATCCCGGTTTGTGTTCCAAATGGCGGTGGAGGAGTACCACACCGGGCGGAACTGGTCCGGTCTGGTCGATCGGTACTGGCTGATCGTGGAGGAGCTGATTGCAGGTAAGTGAACAAGCGGGGTGAGTCGAACCGTGAAGATCGCGAGGCACAGCAGCGCAGTTAGTGGTCGCCGATGTTGTCGAAATTTTGTGCCAGGGTAAGCGCAAAAGAGGGTGACCTGCTGGTAGAAAGAAGCACCATATCAAATCTTTGTGCGGTGATCATTTTGTAAACGGGCGGTTGATGCGATGGGTGCAGCTAGCCGATGGGTGATTTAAGCGGAATTCATTGGGCGTCCAAGAAATGCGCTCGGTTTGGTAATCTGGTGGCTTAATAATCTGGCGTGTGGCATGGTAGCAAAATAAAATGTGTGCTATGTACCAACAGTAGCATGTGGAGTTTAATCGGTCAGCTGTGAGTAAGCGACGTGTTTGGCGAAAAACGATCAACTTTTTGTTTTTGAAAATTAATTCTAGCATCACGATGAGAACAGAATTTTTCTGTGTAAAGCGATAAACTGGACACAGACACTTTTTTTACATGTTATACACACGAATCCAAACACATATAAGCATTCTTATTGACTAAGAATCCAACGGTCATCACGAATTGAGTTGGTGAATTTAATTATCACCGTCTGTTGACAATGCCGTACGAAACTATAATTTCATGGAAGTAGAACAGAGTCCAATTTTTGCTAATAGTTACATCAGTCAAATAAAATAATTTGCAAGAAGAGCACAATCACCTTTCTAAAACTCAAGGTCAAAAACAGAAATGTTGAAAAAAATTGAAAAAAAAACTCCATCGAATTATATTTATTTCCTTTATATATAACAACTTTTTTTTGCCATTTGGCATGGTAAATTTGAATGAGAAAGTATTACTTAAGGGCGTGTTTTTGCTCGTATACCTTTGAAGAGTAAAATATTTGTAGTTTAGTATTTTTTTACAACTAACCTTATTCAATAGAAGATTATAGAGGTGAATGTTACACTCTAAAACATTTATCCAACTCGTTACACGGAAAATTAAAAAAAAAAAATATCCTGACAATTTAAAAATCTCAATTAGTCAGCATTGGATGGGACTTTTTAAACTCTAAATATCAGGGGACTGAAGAGAAGGCTAATACGCCTACCCACCATTCATTCAATATGGCAATTTTGTTTTATTCATGATAACAAAACTTCGGAAGTATCGACGAGCTATTTTTCGACCTAAAGAAGCCATACAAACACAAAAGGCTCGATGTACCTCGACAAATTGCAAGTTTTCGCCAGGAGAAGTTAAATGCCGATAATTAGCACTAACTGCGTACGAACCAATCACCCAAAATGAGCGTTGAATTCGGGTATACTACCAAGGAACTGGGTACCAAAAACAGAAGTACCAAAAGCGATGTTGGGTAGAGTGCCATTGTACCGCGCATGACAGGCGTTTCACCCTCCTGCTAAATATGTCGAAAAATCAAAAAAGGAAAGGAAACTATTTGATTGGATAAAAAGCTTGCAAAACAAAATTCTAAAAATGCAAAGTGTGAAATTGATAAAATCACGAATTAAAAGTTGTTAATGCCCAAACCGTGTTTAGATCGATTTTAGAAAGCAAAATAGTGATTTTGAGCGAAAACAAAATCATTTTCTCTATAGATTTAAGTTTATAATATCTTCTTCTTCTTCTTCTTATTGGCATTACATCCCCACACTGGGACAGAGCCGCCTCGCAGCTTAGTGTTCATTAAGCACTTCCACAGTTATTAACTGCGAGGTTTCTAAGCCAGGTTACCATTTTTGCATTCGTATATCATGAGGCTAGCACGATGATACTTTTATGCCCAGGGAAGTCGAGACAATTTCCAATCCGAAAATTGTCTAGACCGGCACCGGGAATCGAACCCAGCCACCCTCAGCATGGTCTTGCTTTGTAGCCGCGCGTCTTACCGCACGGCTAAGGAGGGCCCCTAAGTTTATAATATTCATTTAAATACAACACTGTAAAAAAGAATATTTACCAAATTTCACGTTTTTTAGAAGAGACCCTACGGAAATGATGTTTATTAGTAGCTTCAAAAGGCAATGTCTGATAAGTTCGATTTTCAATAACAAACAATGGGACGGAATTGACCTTTTCCGTCAAAACATTTTATCCGCTCAATCGATTATTTGGCTTATTTAAGGTCAACTTTCCCAAAGAAACCATATTTTTCTTAAGCCTCTAAGTTTTTAAAAATTAAAAACAATAATCAAAAAAGTGCTGTTTTTTTAAGATTGGTCCGGTTTTGAACGAACATCGGGTGAATTTTTCAGGCCGTTTCACACGCGCAGCACTTTTTCGGTTTTTGTTTTCGATTTTAAAAATAGTTAGAGGCTTAAAAAATATGTGTTCTTTGGGAAAGTTGATCTTAAATAAGCCAAAGAATCGACTGAGATAATAAAACGAGATACAATTTTTGACGGGAAAGGTCAATTGTCAAATGCAACGTGTTGCGAGTAAATCGGTCAACAATTGGTTACAAAAAGTGTGTATCCAATAACTAGACATGCCTAAAAAACAAAAAAAAAACAATAATCCACCTACCGGTGTTGGTGCCGTTTCCGTGAAAAAAATCATAAATGAGTATTTTTTAGCGTGTTTTGGGCATAAAAATTAAAATTTTGGTCATAGCTTCTGATCCCATAGTCCGATTTGGCCAATTTTCAATAGCAAACAATAGGACAGGAATGAAACCTGTTGCGAATAATTCGGAAAAGGCTTAGTTACAAAACAGTGTGTCGCCAAAATCAAGTTTTCAAAGTATGTAATTATTTTATTGTCTAAATAACCCTAAAAAAACGCATAAAACCGTCTTCAAAGTAAGTTAGGTGATGACTACAGCGATATTGGACGATTTGTCAATTAGATGAGGGTGCCCCTGAACCAATAAGGCTGCCAAAAATCGAATTTCGTAGCCTTTTTGGAACGTGAAGAAAAAAAAATGTGCTGAAATTTTGATTTTCGTCATTGAACTTCAAAATAGGTTAAAATCACTGTATAAATAGGCGTTAGAATTCAATCTTAAATCTCTTCACTTTTTGTAAACAATTTGATTTGTCCATAGCAGAATGTAGAGATGTCTATTTCTGTTGGTATTGAGCACAAAACATCATGTTACTATTACCACAAACACATGACAGTTGACAGAATATCAGCATCTGCTTTCTGGGGAGTGGGTCATTTGGCATACAGTCATTTCCCGACTAGAAGATCATTTCAAAATCATATTAACAGATGTTATTATGTTTTACTAAATTTCTATAACAAAATTTGTTAGAAGCTTGGTGCAGAATGTTGTTAATATATCTAAATTTCAATATCACAACATAAAAAAAAACTACCGCAATAATAGGACGTAGTTGCCTATCCCAGCGATATTTTTCAAGGTCAGTTCTATTGTTGCGGTATTGAGGAAATGGTGTATGGGATTCCCTTTTTAAATGTAGGCGTTTCTTCGGAATATGACTATGGAGGATATTGTCCCTTCTTTAAAACTTGGTGTTTGCCCAGAGTAAGGCTTTTGTAGATGTGATCCTTTCTTTAAAAGAAGGCGCTTGTGCAGATTAAAGCAATAGTGAATGTGATCCCTTTTCTAAAAGTAGGCGGATGAAGGAAATGGTGGATTTGGTCCCCTCTTCAAATGTGAGCGTTTGCCCGAAATAATATGAAGGTGAATGTTATTCCGTGTTTTGGAAGTAGGAGTTTGTCCAGGAAAACATACTTTTGCATATAAACAATAAAGGGTATCCGGCCATCAGGCCAAATGCCGTTTGGCCGAACGGGTCGTTTGACCGAATGCCGTTTGGCCGAATAGTTAAAAAGAAAATTGACCATAGTTTACGAGTGGCCCTTCTTTCTTCTTCTTTCTTCCATTTTCCTTCTTTCTTCCTCCTTCCTTCTTTCTTCTTTCTTCTTTCTTCTTTCTTCCTTCTTCATACTTTTTTTTCCATTCTCTATCTTTCTACTTCCTCCTTCCTTCTTCCTTCTTCTTTTTTCCTTCTTTCTTCTTCCTTCTTCCTTTTTTATTCTTACTTTTTCCTTTTTCCTTCTACTTTCTTTATTTTTCGTTTTTCTTTCTTATTTCTTCTGTCTTCCTTCTTCCTTCTTAACTAGTCCTTTTTCTTTCTTCCTTCGTACTTTGTCCTTCTTCCTTCGTCCTTTTTCCTACTTTCGTCTTCCGTCTTCCTTCTTTCGTCTTCATTCTTCCGTCCTCTTTCTTCCTTCTTCCCTCTTTCTTCTTCCTCTTCTGTCTTCCTTCTACCTTCTTCCTTCTTCCTTCTTCCTTCTTCCTTTCTTCTTCCTTCTTCCTTTTTTCTTCTTTCTACTTCCTTCTTCCTTCTTTCTTCTTCCTTCTTTCTTCTTCCTTCTTTCTTCTTCCTTCTTTCTTCTTCCTTCTTTCTTCTTCCTTCTTTCTTCTTCCTTCATACTTCTTCCTTCTTCTTTCTTCCTTCTACCTTCTTCCTCCTTCCTTCTTCCTTCTTCCTTCTTCCTTATTTCTTCCTTCTTCCTTTTTTCTTCTTCCTTGTTCCTTCTTCCTTCTTCCGTCTTCCGTCTTCCGTCTTCTTTCTTCCTTCTCCCTTCTTTCTTCTTTCTTCTTCATTCTTCCTTCTAGCTTATTCCTCCTTCTTTCTTCTTTCTTCCTTCTTCCTTCTTCCTTTTTCTTCTTTCTTCTTCCTTCTTCCTTCTTCCGTCTTCCGTCTTTCTTCTTTCGTCTTCATTCTTCCGTCTTCTTTCTTCCTTCTTCCTTCTTTTTTTCTCCTTCTTCTTTTCCTTTCTTCCCCTTTTCTTTTCTCCATCCTTTCCTTCCTTCTTCCTTTCCTTTCTTCTTACTTTCCTTTCTTCTTACTTTCCTTTCTTCTCTCTCTCCTTGCTTCTTACTTTCCTTCCTTCTTACCTTTATTTCTTCTCCCTTTTCTTTCTTCTTCCTTTCCTTTCTTCTTCCCTTCCTTTCTTCTTCCTTTTCTTTCTTCTTACTTTCCTTTCTTCTTCCTTTTCCTTCTCCATCATAGATTCAGAGATGATCTTGCTTCGTATTGCTTGCTACTTGGTATCTCACATCTCACTTCTTACCAATAACTTCATACTACTGATTTCTCATTTGTCTCTTCTCACTTCTTGCTTCCCACTACAAACATTTCTTGCTTCTCAGTGCTCACTTCTAATCTCATAAGTAAGAGTATTTAAACTATTCGGCAAAACGGCATTCGGCCAGATGACCCTTTCGGCCAAACGACATTCAGCCAAACGACCCTAAACCCAATAAAGAATGATCCATATAAAAGGAAAAAAAATCTATAAATAAAACCTAATTGTTTCGCAAAACGACATCATAAATCCATACAATAGTTCAGTTCTGCTCATTTGACATTTCATTTGACATAACGCCATTTTTTTCCACATACATTGAGTAGATCGAGCGTACATTATCTGCTCTCTTTTTCTTCTTCTTATTGGCATTACATCCCCACACTGGGACAGAGACGCCTCGAAGCTTAGTGTTCATTAAGCACTTCCATGGTTATTAACTGCGAGGTTTCTAAGCCAAGTTACCATTTTTGCATTCGTATATCATGAGGCTAACACGATGATACTTGTATGACCAGCGAAGTCGAGACAATTTCCGAACCGAAAATTGCCTATACCGGCGCACATAGGAGTACGCAGAGTAAAATCGTGGCCAAAACTATTTCAATCATTTTATTGTCTGTAAATGCATTCAATATACACAGCAACGTGTATTTTTTCGTGTTTATGCTTTTTGCATTCATAGCAGTGCAGCATGACCACTGGTGGCGTCAGTTATTGTTATTTGATAAAGCATCACTTGGCGCAAGAACGCTGCCTTTGAAAACTACAGCGTGCTTGCGACGAGCGGTGCCCACCTTTGGATCCGTCATTGAGTATGATCTTTCTTATTTTATTCTTCATTCTTTGATTATCATTACTTACAAAATTTTTGGCCTCACTCTTTTTTGGAAGCAAAACATAATTTATGTGAGCTTTGTCGCTCAAATCCAAGATTATTTATCTTTTTGACTAGCTTTTAAGCAAACTTCACTTTATTAAAATACAAATAAGTCACGATTGCGTGAGGATGCGTGAAATGTGTTTTGTGGAACTTATTAAGGAAACTCCAATCTTTCCAACGCTGACCATTTTGTTGTTAGAACCTAATCAAAAGTTTTATTCTGTAAAACATATTATTTAAAAAGGTAGAAAAAAGCTAGTAAATAATACCACGAATATGGATTACCTAAAAACGGTTTCAGATCAAATCATGCTTGAAAACGTTTTACATACTCTCATCATTGATACCTATATTGATTTTCATCTTCAAAATCACTAATAACCAAGAAAAACACGAAAAAAAGGGGACATTTTTTTATGCACAATTGCGATTAAACTTGCATTGAAATTATAGTGAAGTTTTGACAGTCAGCATTGCTTACAAGTAAACAATATGGTTTCAAAAATCCCTTGGCAAATTAGTATTACTATTTGAGAGTTCAAAAACGAAAAATAATATGGAAATATCTAAAATTTTTGTTTTTGACTTTTGGCCAGGATTTGGGCTGGAATATTCCTCAGTGCGGCGTCGGGAATTGAACCCAGTCACCCTCAGCTTGATCTTGCTTTGTAGCCGCACGTCTTACCGCACGACTAAGGAAGGCCCAATATCTGCTGATTATCGGTGGATTAAAGGAGGATAATAAATTTATAGACTTGCCATTATTCTTTGCATATATGTATTAAAACAATTTAAAAATTTTAATTTTAAAACAAAGCACAACATCCTTTCATGACTGCTTTTCAAGCAAAATTGATCAAAGAGCCCATGACACTTTCATTTGGTCTCCTGAGATAGAAAAAGGCACTTCGCTCTTTGTCTTATGGCGATCACCACCTTTTGCAGTACAGTACCGAGGCCTTCGATCGCATGTTTGTAACAAACGACAGAAGTAGGATAATGGGAGAATGGAAGATAACGTTGGTGATATGCATATGTATTGAGATCTGAATGAAAAATAGTCAGAAATAACATACACACTTTTTCCAGTTGAATTCATCCGGTTGTATTCCCGGGAAGAAGCCATAAACAGAATAACAAAACATGATATGATCTTGATTGATATAAGAGATAAAAGAACATGCAACAATATCAAAAATTTTCACCGAAATATCATTTAAATATCAAGATAAATATCCTATGGACTAGAACATTGATCACTCCTTACAAATAGCATAACTTGATATCCTCATGGTATTTTAGAGCAAAATAATGATATTGTCGTCTGATTTTTTATCTCTTATATCAATTATGTCCATATCTCATTTTGCTTACTAATCAGCATTAGATATTATTGGGATATTTTGGTTTACTCGGGTAGCAACATTGACATTACTTTGTTTTTGAGTAGGTTTTTACAAATTATTTTGTTTTTTTTTTATACAATTAGTAGTTTTTTAAAGTATTTTAGAACAGACATTCTGATTTCATCTGGCCACATGAAAGAACCATACGGTTAGAGACGATTCGTAAGTTCAACTGAAAATCGAAAAAAGCGATCATGGGCAGATTACTAGTGAAATATCTTGGCCACTACCCACAAGATTTGACTTACCAACTCCAATCTCGCTACTATTGATCAGGGAAAAATCTGTTCAGCGAATAATCGAAGGGGACAACTGAACGGTAACGAAATGGAAACGATTGGAACGACTTTTCGGTGATCGCACTATGGTTCAGGATGCAGATTTATGCGGAAAGAAATATATCACGACTATATTTTTTTAGAAAAAAAAGTTCAACAAAGTAGTTCACCTTACTCATCGATATGATGTTCTGGAAGAATGAAGTGGCCCATTTTATGAAAAAATATAAACATATCTTTCGGATTGATTCACAAACGAGTCTGGTATTCCAAAGGGATTCAATCTTGGACCAGCGCCGTTCTTTTTTTCTCTTCATCGTCTATATTGCTAGAAGCTTCTGCATATTACATGCAGACGAAATGAAAAAAAAATACGTTGTCGTCGATCAATCGTCGGCTGCGGACACAAGCTGCTTTTGTTGCTAACGTTCTGGTTAGTGTTCCGGATGCCATTTTGGGGTTATTTTAACTTAAACAAATCTGTGTTCTTTATTTGTTTTATAATCTTAGTCGGGGTTCTGCTAAATTCCACCAAGCGTCAATTAAAAAAATACTCAATTTAGTTTCCACGTAGCACATTCAATTAAGCACAAATCGTATGGGATTCAACCCCATAGCTAAGGATATCCCACTTCAATTGTATGCATGAGTTGTTATGAATAAATTTCTGTTTTCCTTTTGCAAACAAAATGTCGTATGTCACGCAAAACGCCGCTCGGTGCTGTTTTGCAGAACCCCGACCACTTGTACAATAATTATGAAAAAATCAACGCTATTCCAGAAGTCTACACAGAGAGTTGAATGTTTAATCTAGAAGTATTAAATCCAACCAAAAGTGTTTTTTTAATCACATGATTTATGATTATGTGGAGGCTATCGAACGACATTCAATACGCTCTACTCCGTATATTGATAGCTATCTATCATCAGTTATGTAAACTAGTTCAAATCAATTATGAAAGTAATTTACAGCTTGAAGTTGTTTGGCACCTAGCACATGGAGATCGCGATCTGCTAATAAAAGTCGACTACGAGCATTCCATCCCTCCCGTAACAATCTTTAAGAACATCAGACTATGAGTGTGCCATTGTCGTTTGGTAGACTAGATATACGTCATCAACTAGTTTCCCTATTCACACACGCATGTGAAGTGAGGTTCAACCACCGAAGCTCACCACGCGGTGTATTTGGCAAAAAGAGCTTTTTTAAAAAATGATTTATTAGGAGCTGAATTGTGTACTTTTGGATTCATTGATCGAATCGTATCAGCCGAAAGCTAAGTAGTTCAGTTCATTTAATCATCGTGCAATGTTCTGTGAAATTGTTCTTTTACATACCAACTGCCATTTCGCAATTCTGAGCTCAATCGAGCAATCAGAACTGATTTCCAGATCGAATGAGTGACGAAGGTGTATTTTTCTATATATTTTGGCTGAAATCCCCATACAAACTTCAAATCAAATGCGCCAGCTTATGCAACAAGCGATTGAGCTGAAATTTCGAGAGATTGATTTTCTCCCCCAAAGACACAATCCTGGCGGGTGCCCCGTGAAATTCGAAAACATTTTATTCTCCCCATACCAAGTTGGACCAGTCTATTGGATCATCCATAAAAGAGCACGAATTTTCATACTTCCGCAATGCTATTTGAACTGCTCCAACACTCACATTCAGCTAATTTTCTCACAGTATACCATTTGTGCACAAACCGTTTTCTTTAATCGATACAAAGTCCACACATTTTCACACTTGTGTGTCAAAAATCTCAAAAAATTGCATCATGTTTTGCGGTAGGATGTCAACAACACGACGCAGCCAAAGAGCTAAGAAACATTGCGCGCATTCTAAATTAACGGATATTTTTAGTTTATTTAACTATTGGAACAGTCTACACCAACCGATATGGAAGTGAATGGACCGATTTTATAAGCATTTCTCCAACAAGACACTGGCAAATCTGCCTCCTGACCACTTCTTTATCTTTACCGACAGTCTAAGTACCCTGGAGGCTGTTCGGTCAATGAAACGTGTAAAGCACTCAACGTATCTTCTAACCGGGATACGGAAAGTTTTGAGTGCTTTATCAAAACGGTCGTTCACAATCGCCATGGCTTGGGTCCCTTCTCATTGCTCGATCTCGAGAAATGAGAAAGCGGACTCTTTGGCTAAGGTGGGTGCTATGGGAGGTGATATTTACGATCTGCAAATCAGCTTCGATGAATTTTTCTCACTAGTTTGCCAGGAAACCTTGATCAGCTGGCAGCAGAAATGGACAAATGGGGAGCTGGGTAGATGGCTGTATTCAATTCGCCCGCAGGTGTCGAAGCGTCCATGGTTAAAAAAATTGCATTCCACCACTTAATTGTATCTTGACAGATACGTATTTCGACCTCAACAGTAAGGCCGTCTTCAGTGGCTCGTACTTGACTCGACGAAGTCGACTAAGTCGAGTCAAGTACGAGACACTGAAGACGGCCTTACTGTTGAGGTCGAAATACGTATCTGTCAAGATACAATTAAGTGGTGGAATCCAATGGGATTGTATTAACTCGTCTTATGACAAGTGACAAGTTTACTTATAAAAAAATTTAATATAGGACGAGACTTCATTCGAACCATGTGTCGTATAATGTCCAATCACTACACTTTAAACGCACATCTTTTCAGAATGGGGCTCTCGGAAAGCAATCTCTGTGTTTGCGGCGAGGATTATCAGGTAATTGATCATGTCGTGTGGGCGTGCGAGGAGAATCGTGGCCCCAGATCTGCTTTAACTGAACATCTCCGGGTCCGAGGAAAACAACCAAAGCCTATTAGAGAAGTGTTGGTGGGCCTTGATCTCGAATACATGTCCCTCGTCCACCAATTTCTGAAAGTTGCTGATGTAAGATTGTGATCTTAGTCTGCACACCCCCTTCTCTGTCGTACCCCATATCGAATGTCTTCCTCTTTTTGTCCATTTCAATGTCTGTTGTTAACCTCTTTCGTATGTCTTCCTCTTATTGTTGTCTCCCAAAAAATAGTTTGCTTGTTTCGTTACAGATGTGAAACATCGCCAAGAATGTCAACTATGTGAACATCAGCATCGTAATTACTTAAGCACCCTAAATTCCCTTCCTTTTCTACTATATTATTGTATTCCCTAACCTCGACCAAACCGCGAGTCTTTCGGTTCTCCAAAACTAACATTATGTATAAGATTTAAGAAATGAATTGTTAAACTTGATTTCGGCTCCGTAATGCTCCGAGCCTCCAAAATAAACGAAAGTATAAAAAAAAAAAGACACTGGCAAATGGCAAATGGCAACATGGAATTTTAGATACTCAGCAATTTCCAAGTGGTATTAAGCTCATTTTCTGGCAAGTTGCATTATTAGACGAAATAAATGTTGTCGCTGCGGTTCCCTTTGTTTTCGTTCCCAAACATGTTGGGTACACAACTGTCAAAACGTACCGATTTTTCCCTCGTTGACGCCAGTGAGGACAGCGACAATCTGCCTCTATGGTTTATTACCTTTACTGTTGCATTCAATTTGAGATTTGGCTTACAGTAAGTCCAAAATGTATTCGTCTATCTGCATATTTTTTTACTAAAATATAAAACTTAGGAATGATAGAAGTGATAGAATGATTAAATTTTCTTCTATATATTCTAGTTAAGACTTATCATTTCATAATAATTATTCAAAAACAAATAGAAATTCCAATTACTGTTGTCGTCAAGTAGGAAAAGTCTTAATTTACGAATTTTTGTTCGTTCAAAAAGTATTCGTCTACTTGAAAAGTAATCTCGTGAAATATAAATTGGCTTAATGGTCAAAAAAATGTTTTGAGTCCAAGATAATTCAGATTTTTTTTTTTCATATGGAGGCCAGTATGACAGTACCCTCTTATTTGCTCGGGATAGATAAGTAAATTATGCAATTCAAATGTCTAATTGCAGTACCAAATGCACATAAGCATATACTTTGGCAGAAAGTCGAGTCAAGTACGAGACACTGAAGACGACCACACAGTTGTGGTCGAAATACGTATCTGCAAAGATATCGAAATAATTGGTGGAATTAAATGGACTTTCTTAACTCGTCTTAGACAGTTGAGTACATTCCACTAAAAAGAGCTTAAAATATTTTTTCTGATTGACAGAAAGATAGATCGATACATAGATGCACCTCGATGTGTACACTGTGATTGGTTTCTCAATAGGGTGGCTGTACCGGTTTGTCTTTGTGTCCTATTTGGTGTTGGAATACTTGTCCGATAGACGTTTGGCTCAATACTACAATAGGGTTAAATATTACATAGGTTACCTCTTCATTACGCTTTCCTTTCTTCTTTATTTCTCTTTCATACCTCGCTTCTAACTTTTCTTTTTCCTCCTTCCTTCTCCATATACAATCTTCTTCATTGCTTTTCCGTCTTTCCTCTTACCTATATTCTTCTGCCTTCTTTTCCAAATACTTCTCCACTGGCGCATTTAACGTCTACTCTAAAATAAAGAGATTTATTCTGTATCGTCGTCATAGTCATCACTTCGTAGCTACTTTGAGATTCCGTCGTACAATACAAGGCATGGGATAGCAAATCTCCTAAAACAAGCACTTCTTGAGAAAATGGCGGTATATATCCGACAAAATAAGCTTTGAGAGGGTAGTTTGTTTCAAAGAAATATTTTTGTATTGTCAAAAATCAATGGAACAATATTTGTTTACTAACCAACCATGTTCGAGATAGTAGTGTTACGGCAGATGTTTCCATCCGTGTTTCCAGCTAATTCCAAAGCCAATGCAAGCAACGTTCATTTGCTATAACTCTACCCAGCGTAGCTTGTTCGAAAACACCAACAAGTCGTCTACGTACACAGCCACGATAATCACTACGCCACCTTCAATCTTGAAGTATACGTTTCGTCAAGTTCATTCTCACCATATTTCTCATCAGCTGATTGATTGTCACCATCGGTTGATCCGATTTGAATAACCAACTCACTTCCTTCCACGTCCACGTTGTCTCCTGATGGTCCACTTGTTGTCACATAGCGTTTTATCTGACATTCATCGATGAAAAATTACATTTCGGCTAACGAATATTCGCCTGGTCCTTTTATTGTACACCCTGTACGATTTTGAACCTTCGCTATAGCCAACGAAAATACACTCTTCAGACTTCCTATCCCATTTCTTCCGCTTGTTTTAGCTCCAAATACGAGAAGATGTGATACATCCGGCCGCTTTTCGGAGAACTCTCTTCAGGTGTTACCAACAGTCCCTTTGTCGGCGAACGATTGACCACATGCGATGAAACTGCGACTGCTTCTGCCCAAAAACGATTGTCCAAATTTGCATCAAACAGCATACTTCGCACTCTTTCGACTAACGTCCGATTCATCCTTTCCGCTAAACCGTTTTGCTCTGTTTGATTCCGTTTTTACGTAAAAAGATGTGAGAACTTCGATTAACGTATTCTTTGGGGTTGTCAGTTCATATGCGCTTGATCTTTGCTCCCGTTTTATTTTCCGCAAAAGCTTTATAGTCTTCAAAAGCCTCGAGCACTTCTGTTTTGGACTTCAAAAAATATACCACTGTTTTCCGACTGGCATCGACGATGAAAGTTAAAAAATAACGACTACCCGTATCGATTCCGTTTCCATAGGGCCGCACAAATCCGAGTGGATGAGTTCTAACACGTGCTTCTCTTGGTGCCCTCTTGCTTTGAACTGCTGACGACAATGCTTACCTTGGATACATGGTATCCATTTTACCATATCTTACTCTGCGAATTCCAATCCAATCCGGGTACCATCTCTTTCAGTCGTTTCATCCCACCTGCGGAAAGATGTCCCATTCGTCGATGCCACAGCTCGTATTTTTTGTCCATAACCCAATTCATAACAGGCCTCTTACTTCTAAGTTTCGGACAGCCTTTAAAGGCCGTTTTTTACGATCAATTGCAACTACTTCGTTGTTGGAGTTAATTACTTATTTTGAATCCTTTCTGACATACCTTGCTCACGGAGAGTAAATTAATCGCTAAATCTGGAACACATAGTATTTTGTTCATTGTAAGGTCCCAAACTGCATCTCCACCATATGCCTTCAGTTTCACTGATCCTTCCGCTACAACAGAGACTTCCGCATTATTTGCTACGTTGATCCTCGCTGACACGTCCCATGAATTTTCCACCATGGCTTTGTTCAAACACAAATGATTAGTTGTAACAGAATTGAAAAACCAATCGCTATTATTCGCTTCAGACGTCCGCACAGGATTGGCAGCAAAAAACGCCGCATGTCCTTTATGGGTACCACGCTTCCCTTTCTACTTGTCTCTTGCTTCCGTCAGGCATTCCGAGGCAAAGTGCCTAAACTTTTTGCAACGAAATCACTTCATGCCGGTTTTATCTAGAGTAAAGTGCCCAATAGTAGCCCTTTAACCAATAGTGGACCCTCCAGCCATTTTTGCATTATTACAGCACAATGTCAACATTTTCCTATGAACTTCCATCGGGAGAACCTACTTTACAGTCCTATGATTTGATTACATGCATAGGAAATGCTATGGAAAGTAAAATTAGATGATATTTAACAATTCTATAAAAAATAAACACGAGAGTGTCCATTATAGGAATATTTTAGGGGGACCATAATAGGGCAGAAGAACGTCCCGAAACGGGACATGAAAATCAAATGAAGTGTCGACTACAGGGAAGCAATTTCCAATTATGGACCCCCAAGGGGTCTACTACAGGGCGAATTCAGTTAGACTTTAAAATGTTAATTTTGACGAATAACGTCGTGTATCTGGGTGTTTTATGTATGTATCGAGAAGAGGAGATGCAGAGCTTGTTGTTCGATATCAAGCAGAATTTATATGTTGAAAATTTCTACTCCTTATGACAGGAAGAGCAAAATTCCGCTACTAGGGGGTCCACTATTGGGCATTTTACCCTACTTACTTGTTCGAGGAATTCTGCTTGCTAAAAAAAGCATTCCCACCATTGGACGAATCTGAATTGCTTGAAACCATTATTTTAACCTTGACTATATCCGCTGTTAGAGCCACTCCGGAAGACTCCAGACCCAAAATCATCGGATCATGCTTCTTCGGCAAACCCTTGGATAACAAACTGCACATCCAGGTATCGTCTACCTTGAAGCGTACCTATTCCTGGGAGGGGGGGGGGGCGGTCTGACAAATAACGTCATCGTCCCTCTCTGCCCCAACCAATCGAATGCCCGTTAGCTTCCTTAAAAGTCCAATCCGTCGAGTTGAACCGCTGTCCTCGAAAGTATTTCGTAGGTTGTCCCACGCTTCCTTAGCCGTTTTTGAAATCTGGACCATTCCACACATACTTCGATCGATGTTCAGGCAGATGCTTCCCAGAGCTTGTTCTTACAATTCTTCGCTATCCTGCGGACCTCCTGCATTACGTTCCTTCACGGCACACCAGGTCCGCTCCTTGATGAGCACCATTTTGGTTGGAAACGCCCAGGAGTTGTAGTTTTCTTGTAATAATAGTTGTAAGTTGCGGTAAGACGCGCGGCTATAAAGCAAGATCATGCTGAGGGTGGCTGGGTTCGATTCCCTGTGCCGGTCTAGGCAATTTTCGGGATGGAAATTGTTTCGACTTCCCTGGGCATAAAAGTATCATCGTGCTAGCCTCACGATATACGTATGCAAAAATGGTAACCTGGCTTAGAAACCTCGCAGTTAATAACTGTTGAAGTGCTTAATGAACATTAAGCTGCGAGGCGGCTTTGTCCCAGTGTGGGGATGTAATGCCAATAAGAAGAAGAAGAAGAAGAATAGTTGTAAGTTGTAATAAGAACTTCCCTCATGTGCAACGAAACAAGGCCACCGGGTAATTTTGTACCGCCAGCCTGTGCACCAGCATATTCACCATATCCAATTGCCTGACTTTCAGCTCCTCGGCCAGTTGGATCGGTCATCTTGAATCGGCTGAAAAAAATATATTTTTTTTCTTCCAAACAGTTGTTGCTATGGGAACATTCCAGGACTCATAACCTAATGAAAGTACGTCTAGTTTGGACTAGGTTTGGACTAATAATTTAATTTATTTATAAAGTCATGGCTTGCTAGTATGCACATAATATACAATTCAATGATTAACTGTTTCTTCTAACAGTTACTAATCAGTGTGCCTCATTTTAAGTCAATAAACTACCAGTTCTTCATATGCATAATTATTTAACCCAGCAGTAGATGTACTCGCCGACGATGACGTTTTCGCATCCCTGTTCAAAATCTGTCACGCTGCTGATCTCTAATTTTTCACGACGGCGCCGGTATTAATTTGTAGGTTTGCCTTGGGCAGAAAGTCTCGTTAATGAAGATATAAAAAAATTGTAGGCGTCTGAGTCTAGTGCGAAAATAGCACTAGCAGTAAAATAATAAATGATTCAAATTGCGTTTGGGGAATGATTTTAAGTCATGAAAATTCATTACTCCAGAAGATCGTATGTGTTTGGGGGAAGCTTAAACCTGCGCTCGACCAATAAGTCCGTTTGACCAATCTGGTAAATCTGACATAGAATAATTTTTGACTTTTTCATAGGACCAAAATATTTATAGCATGAATTTATTTGCGTAATCTCCGATATAGGGTTATTGTTCCTGGACCTCATCTTATAGCTCCGATATTCATCGGACAAAACAAAGCAATGAAAAGGAATTTGATTTGTTTTCCATTTTCGTGATTTTTTCAGTAGTGAGCACGTTTGTTAGCCAAAAGAAAGCGACGAAATTGGTATGAGATGAATATATGTTCAGTGAAATGGAAAATGAAACAGTTCCATCATCTGCTTTCGTGCTCAAAAGAATCTCAACTAAGGTACACCGGGGCAAGTTGAAACGGTTTTTTCAAAGTTGAACTTTAAAGTGCTGTAAAAAAATCACCCTTTGATATTGAATCCGTTTGCGGTATTTGCTAGTTCGGGCCAAAGATTAAACATAAAAAATAAGCAACCTTACCAAAATAAATATTTTGCATACTAAAATTATGTTTTTGTATGCTCCGTTTCAACTTGCCCCGCATATCGGGGTAAGTTGAAACACTGCGCTGTATATAGACATAAGCTAACTGTACCGTATCAAAAACAAAATATATGTACTCAGTGTGACTCAAGATGCACGAGGTTGTAAAAGTGACTATACTGCCAAGATTCGCATAAGAGTCCTATGTATATTTTTGACGATTTTGCTTAAATTAGCTTAAAATTGTCTCCTAGAACCCTGATAAAATAGTAGGCTTTGTTCTAGAAATTTGAAAGTCAAATCCCACTTGTCTCATCTTGATATTTACTCGCATAAAAGTCACATTCCAGATTTTGTTACTCTATACTTTTTTCTTTGATTAATTCGGCTGTGGCCTCTTCATAAATTCACATTAATTAACCAGCGTATCTCTCACAGACTCTCGATTGGATAAAGGGGGCTGGGGAAGTCAAAGATGGAGTTAACGAAATGTTTACATGCTCTATGATTTATTTTTTGAGAGCCAGTGCTCACAGCACGGCAAAAGTAGATTAAGAATCTCAAAACTAGACCGTGCAGCTTAAACATCGCCCCTTTTATTCTATTCTTCAGGGGTTGCATTCGCGTCGGAATGGGCAGAAATTTATTAAATTAATTTTCAGAGTCCAAAGTCCAAATTTCTATTAATTTTTGTTTTCCGAATGCATTTACGGACCATGTTGAATTCTGGAAATTTTAATTGCGAGGGTGATGTTTTGAATCGTTGTTTCAATTTGCCCCGCACCACGCATTTCTATTTGCCCCGATGGGTTGAAAATGCGGAGCAATATCAAACTACCAAAATACAAAAATTAAAACGTATCTTCCATCGATTTTTCATAATCATTATGTTTATTCAACATTGAATGCTTACCTACCGTGAAAATTTGATGAAAAAACACTTCCAAACATCATTTTGGGACTTGTTTCATTGGCACGTCAAAAAGTTGTTTCGAATTTTGCAAAGGGCGAAAAATAAACAATGGCAGGGATTGCTTTTAGTAGCTGCAATCTTCCGGGAATAGCAGTCAGAAGGTGCGTTTAGGGGAGTAATTTGTTGAAAAAAAATAATCAGGGCATTCGGTCATTGCTGATCTAAATTACAGCTTCCGTTTCAACTTACCCCGCATTTCAACTTGCCCCGGTGTACCGGTGAATTTTAATAACTGAGCCTCGACTTACGATAAGCTGGGTTGCTAAGCAACAAATTAGATTTTACTGATTCTCGGCAACCGCTTGCTGAAATCTCGTGAAATTTAGTCGAGAAGCAGGCTGTGCAAATAGGTATGTAGCAGTTGAATTCTGTCAGATTTAGTCGTTGACCGTCAAAAATAAATGTATCTTTATAGAGGGGGCATGACAATGATTTAAATGTATTGCAACGAGCGAAATGTGTCAATTTCGCCTTTGTTAGTTAGAACATTTGATGTCATTTTCAATGCTATATTTTTATGATGATGGCCCCTGCTTTACGATGCACACTGTCTGACTACGTCATCAGTTCACAAATCCATTTCGATTCCTGATTAAATGGATGCAAAATTTCTCCAACTCAAAACTGTAAACAAGTTCCTGTGGAAAGGTTTCGCCCTTGAAAATCTATATATATAAAAACCAATCTATGTATGTATGTTCGCTAACTACTTCTGAACCACTTGGCCGAATCCACCCAAATTTGGTACACACGTTCTCTATCCTCAGGGGAAGTTAACAAAGGGGGTGGGAGGGTCATTTAGGAAAGGGGGAGGGGTTTTGTTTAGAAAACGAACAATTATGTGTAACTTTCATCTCCCAGGACCGATTTCAACCAAATTTTGTACACATATTCACTATAAGGAAACAATCATATGAGAGATTTTGGGAAAGGGGAGGGTCTGGAGGAGGGGTATTGTTCAGAAAACGGGTAATTTAGAGTAAATTCTGAACCCCTGCACCGATTTCAACCAAATTTGATACACACATTCTCTACCCTAAAGAAAAGATAACAAAGGGGTGGGGCGGTCATTGTAAAAAAGGGAGGGTATGGGGAGGGGTTGTCTTTATAAAACGAGCAATTCAGTGTTACTCCCAACTTCCAGTACCCATATCAACCAAATATTGTACACATATTCACTAAGAGAAGTCGATCACATGGAAGTGTAATTTGGGAAAAAGAGGAGGGGTCTGGGGGGAGGGGTATTGTTCAGAAAACAGGCAATTCAGTGTTTCTTTTGAACCCCTGGACCGCTTTCATCCAAATTTGGTACACACATTCTCTATCCTAAGGAGAAAATAACAAAGGGGTGGGATGATCATTGGGAAAAGGGGAGGGTAAGGGGGAAGGGTTGTCTTTAGAAAAAGAGCAATTCAGTGTAACACCCAACTCCCAGGACCGATTTCAGCCAAATTTGGTGCACACATTTTATATTCTAAGGAGAAGATAACAAAGAAGGTGGGAGGGTCATTTTGGAAAAAGGGTAGTTATGGGGGAAGGGGTTGTCTTTAAAAAATGAGCAATTCAGTGTAACTCCCAGGATAAATTCCAACCAGATTTGGTACACTTATTCTCTATTTTTGGAAGATGTTTATTGAAAAGGTAGAAGGGCCAAACAAAGATATAAAAATATATTGATACAAAGGTTCAATTCTATGAGCGGTAGATCTACCTCTGTGGGTTTCGTGCTACAGCATTGGACATTTTAATTCTATAATTTACTTTTCAGTCCCTAGATAAGCCGGATACATATAGCTATTAGCTATCTATATATCTCGGATACTTACTCAACGTATGTGACGTATGTGATTTTGTAAACAAAAATTTAAACGCTGATTTCTGCAATCTGATAGCACTCCCACGCAAACTATCGCCACATACAGGTAGGGAGGTTTCGGCTACATGTTCGTTGTGTTGGTTTGCGTGGGAGTGTCATCATATTGACAAATCGACGTATGCATCTTTGTTTACAAAATCACATACGTCGTTTTGAATAAGTTGCCGAGATATATAAAACTCAATGTTTGTATGTTTGTGTGTATGCTCCAGCCTAACTTCTGAACCCATTATTGTATTGTTTAGTTATCGATCAATTCAACCATTTATCGAAATCATGGTTTGCCCAACGTGAAAAGCAATGATTAATGTGTTTCCTTCTGGATGGTGAATGTGATCCCTTCTTTAAAAATAGACGTTTGCCCGGAATAAGGCATCGGTGGATGTTTGTCCTTCTTTAGAAATAGACGTTTGCCCGGAATATGGCGATTATGGGTTCGCTCCCTTCTCCAAAATCAGTCAATGTTTTCAAATGAAATCTGCCTTCTTTTGATCAAATGATGAAGTATCGATAAGAAAACGCAATTATCCTGTTGACCAATTGGTTTATTCATTTTCCGATTGTGAAAAAAAAACTGCGAATCAAACTGGCAATTCCGAGCAAGGCCGGGTACATAAAGCTAGTCTGAAATAAACCAGAAACAACCCATCTCTTGGCTGCCCTTGAAATAGTTGTATCATCGCATGGCTTAATCATGCGAGTGGGTAAAACTCGCTGACCTGGACATTTCTCGACTACAAATTAATCAATTATGTTCGTTCACACTCGTGCACCTCAGCTCGGAACCTTAAGCCCTTCGTGGTCATTATTGGTGTCCGAAGCCCCTGCCTTCCAGCGCCAGCACCAATGGACGGCTTTTAACAGCAATATACCCTCGTGTTCGTTCACCATCTGCGCTTCACCACTATCATAATCGCGCGTGGCGGTGTGGTCGGCCGGTGATGATGACCGTCATCTCTTTTTTGTGAGGAGAGTCAGAGAGAAGAAAACACAAAGCCCCTTCGCAAAGCTTCACATTCTATTGCCGTATTGGGTGCTCTCCACCCAGCGCGCCGCACCGTTGTTCAGTCAGTCATTATTTATCCACATTTGTCGCACTTCCATTCAATATTGAAGTGCTTCCCGGGTGCAGGGCGGACGCTTGGACAGATTCTGTCAATACCAGTCAAAGCTGCGAGTTATTCCACATATGCGATGATGCAACACCCGAGAGTTGGTGTGTGCGCTCGACAAGGGGTGGGTCCGTTGCGCTGCTGCTTTGCTTTCGTATCGCGACACGCCGTCAATCGCAATCTGGGAGAAAACCTGTCGGCAAGGCTGCCAAACAAGCCAATCAGTTAACAAGCTCAGTAACAGCAGCCGCAGAGCAACGGGTTGCGCTCGGGTGGACTGAACTGGGTCAAGGTTAACCACAGGTTTCGTTGGACCCGGAGGGAGCATTCTGGATCTTATCGCGATCCGGGTTCCATTGTATCGGGCGAGGGCATGTGCAGAGCAGCGAAGTTCATCTTGGGATCGCGGGAAATGGCAGAGCATTAAGAGTTGATTTACGAGGATTGAGTAACAAAATAACGATAAATGGTGGCATGCGCGAGGCAGATCCTCCTTTTTGCAGCGATTCTCAAGTCTGGGTAGAAGATGAGATAATTTCCAAAGAAAACAACTATCTTTCAGACACGAGAAGTTTCTCGCCCAGCAACTTTTGATCGGCTCAGAAATGTCTCAGTATCATCGTCAAATGTTGAATGTCAAGTTTCGATGCGAATCGTCTACCAAACTTCAGCTCGCCGAAACTGAATTGACATGCATATCGTAGCTGCAAGAGTTGGCCACAATCAACTCAATTTTGAAATGAATCAAAATGGAAACTTTTTAGGGCTTTCTTAAGATGATTTATGACGTAAGAACAAGTATTTCTGTCATGTTATTAAGCACATCTTGAACTGAATTTCAATCAATTAACAATAACGTTTTGACTCAAATCCCGAACATGACTCATATTCCGAACACTAACGTTTTAGAGCCCTGAAACTAAACTTTTCATCGGTTTTTCTTTTTATCGGAACTACGCGAGTAAGGTTGATATAGCCATTTAAATGCCATTTTGTTAAGAAAATTATTTTGAGCTTTTTAGTGGAATGTCTTCACTTGTCACAAGACGAGTTTGTACAATCCCATTGAATTCCACCACTTAATTGTATCTTGACAGATACGTATTTCGACCTCAACAGTAAGGCCGTCTTCAGTGTCTCGTACTTGACTCGACTTTCGACTCGACTCGACAAGTCGAGTCAAGTACGAGACACTGAAGACGGCCTTACTGTTGAGGTCGAAATACGTATCTGTCAAGATACAATTAAGTGGTGGAATTCAATGGGATTGTACAAACTCGTCTTATGACAAGTGCATTTAAATGAGTCAATTTCGGGACTTGAGTCGAAACAGTATATCGATAACAAAACACTGAAGAAGTTTTCAAGAAGAAAACGAAATACGTGTCTGTTGATACAAAGTGAATATAGTGGAAGTAAATGGAATAGTGAATGTTTTTAACCTTGTAACATTATCCCCTAAGACGCTCAATATTAAATAATCAACAATATATTATAAATTAAACCATGTTGAAGTCCCTCATCCGGTACTTATAGGCAGGGTGGCTAGTTATAGAAATCGAACTACGATGATCCAGTTATGAATTGCGCTGTTCTCCGGATATAAAACCACTACAGCCAGTTGGACCCAAACCTGGAGAATAACATCGTTCTATAACCGACTAAGGAAGGGAAGACACTTCAGATCGAAGGTTTTTCATGAAATTCTTCAGAGATTGTGATGTTGTTTCGCCGACCCGTCGAGACAGACCCTTTGCATAGCGGTGCTCATGGTTCCCGAGTGGCTCTGTTATTAGTCCTATGTAGTTCGGATAGGGTTTTTATAACATTAGTTCTCGATCTGCAGCTGCCCTTTACCGTGAAGGATAGTCCTTGGCGATGGAGCCACCGAGAACCTTGACAAGCTTCCGATTTGGAATCAATTTAAAGACTACCAGAAAGACGGTGTCTTCCGTTACACACATACCCGCAAACGCTTTTTTTTCTGGCGAACATGGTGAAACCGACCGACGCTCCTTGGGTACGAATATGCTTTCACACCGGATTGCATTCGAAGCAGGGTGACATCGACGTAGACGAAGAGGTATATATTATTGAGGAGGCCGTTGAAGACCCCATTCATGGTAACAAAAAATAGGGTCACCGCTAGAGCAGATCCCTGCGGGACCCCAGTCTCCTAGTACTGGAAATTATGAACGAAAGCAACAAAAGCTAGTATGTTCCCAGAGAAGCCCCAGTACGCCAGCTGCTTAAGCACTAACCGAGTCCATGTTCGGTTAAAAGCCTTCGCTATATCCAGGGAAACCAGGTCGACGTCGAAAGCAGTACACCTGTTAGACTAGTAAAGTACGAGATGGTTCCACGATTCACCAACCTCTATGTAACCTTTGATGGACACGAGGTCAGACTGATAGGTCGGTAGTCGACGACGTCACTGGACAAAGAACAGGATTTGGGATTGGAATGACATGGCGCAACTTGAAAAAAAAAATCTGACTGCACCAAACCTCGTGTATCAGATAAAGGAAAACTATTTTTAGGAATAAATATGGGAAGGTTTTTCAACATTGGACACCCTATTCCATCGGGGCCAGAAGATTTCCCGCTGCTTCTGCCGAAAACGTAGTAGAACTCAACAAATGAAAAAGGCCATTGGGAAATCCAAAAATTCTGCAGGGCTAGGGTCCTTGCGGATATTACTCATTGAAACTCGGCTGGATACTAACTTACCGATACGAAAGTTGAAAAATATTTTACGAGTGCATTAGACACCTCCGCCCTATGAGGGATCCTCATATAAGCGAGCGGTCAAAAATAAAATGTGGCTCTTAAAGCAATTTTTGACATAGTTTTAGCTGGTTTTGGTTAAAATAGTTAGAAAATGTCATTTCCAGTACCCCTCCCTCTCTTTTAAGGAGCATCCATCCACTTTAATAAAAATTGGGGGATAATAATTAGGCCAACTTTTTAACAAATATGACACGGTAAAAAATCAAATGAAAAAAAAAATAATCAAATTGACTTAACTCTGCTAATTGCAAATACTGGCAAAAAATCTCTTCGGGTTATTGTAGTTGAAGCTTTGCCCTTTATGTGTATCATAATAAAACCAATATTGAGGGGAAAAAAGTTCATCACTATCAAAGTTGCAATTATCGACTTCTTGACTTTGACACCTTGTATCTCTGGGACTAAAGCACGTAGAGACTTAAAATTTTGGAATTTCTCAATCAGAATATTTTTATGTAATATATAAAAAATATCAAAAAAATGATTTGGGAGACATAACATTTTCGATTAATGACCGCCTCAAATCCCTCCGGTGGAACGGAGGTAGTGCAATCATCCAAATCAATGTAGAAGGGGAACGATCTGCGCTTGCCACTTAGCGCGTTGACTTATCTCCATAGTTCGCCGGCAGATTGCAGCTTGCCTTATTCTGATGTCCAGGGAGAAGCCTCCAGACCAGGCCAAGTCGAAGCCGGACTTCGGAGAGCCTTCCTTCTGGCTTTGAAAGTCTGACGCATCTCATCCGACCACTAACGGAGAGCGCTTCTGGTGTGCGGAATGGAAGAACCAGCGCAATTAAAGACAACCTTGGAGAAATCGGAGAGGTTCAGAGGGGTCCTTCTTTCTAACGTGCGTCGAATATTGTCAATAATTCTCAGTCACCGGCATAATACCGCCATGGAGGCCTATTAGTGATGGCGGGGGAGAGGCGTTCCCAATGACTTAGATAACGGTTGCTTCCGTAGAGGTCTATGAAACAGCACGAGGAAAAGAAGGTAGCAGTTGCTACATAAGGTAGAGGTAGGTAGAGAAAGGTAGAGGTCATTTGGCCGAAAGGATCATTAGGCGAAAAGGTCATTTGGCCGAAAGGGTCGTTTGGCCGAAAGGTTCATTAGGCCGAATAGGAGATTTGGTCGAATAAGACATTTGACCGAATAGGCTATTTGAAAAGTGAGAAATTAGGAGTGAGCAGAGAGACGTCTCAATTCTCATTTCTCATTTCTCACTTCTCACTGTAAAAAGTGAGAAGCGTGGAGTGGGTAGTGAGACGTCCCACTACCCACTTCGCACTACGTCTTCGACACGTCTCACTTCTCACTCTTCATTTTCTTTTCTCACTGTAGAAAGTGAGAGCGCGAGGTGAATATTAAGATGTCTCACTACCCACTTCGCACTACTCACTTTTCACAGTGAGGAGTGAAAACTGAGGAGTGAAAAGAAAGACGTCTAACTTCTCACTCCCCATTTCTCACTTCTCACTGTAAAAAATGAGAAGCGCGAAGTAAGTTGTGAGACGTCTCACTATTCACTTCGCGTTCTCACTTTCTACAGTGAGAAGAGAAAATGAAGAGTTAGAAATGAGACGTCTCATTACTCTCTTCGCTGTGAAAATTGAGTAGTGCGAAGTGGGTAGTGAGACGTCTCACTACCTCTTTCGGCCAAATGATTTTTTCGGCCAAACGTCCCTTTCGGCCAAATGACCCTTTCGGCGGTCCATTCAGGTAGTGGAATGTTTTTTTTCGATAAACTATGCTTTAAACTGCCTTGGACAAAAGATAAAGATTGTCGCTGTTTTGCCATTAGCCACTCAGTGCCTTGGACACAAATTTGATGCAAATGCTTCTATTTTCCGCCAGTTTGTGTACTGCTCAGGGAATCAATACTCGAGCAACGCCTAACAGCAAAAACTATGATAGCATAAAACCGAAATTTGATCTAGAAATAATGGAAAATAGCGGGATGAAAAGTTAGCAACAAGATTGACTTCTTTTTTGTTGCTGACAAAATTTTTCGGATCTTTGTCATTATTATCTCCGATAAAAACAAAGCTTTGTCGTTGGTTCTCTTTTGTCGCTTGTTTCGCATGCGTATTCCAAAAAAAAGATTCCCTGGTACTGCTTTTAAATCCAGTCCAAGACAGTCCAAACACTTCACGAATTCAGTAACCTCTAGCCACGACAGCCGAGGTGAATCGATTGTGAAACGGAATTCGACCGTATTAATAAATACCTCACTCACTAGCGCAGAACAAAGTTATCGGAAAACAATTGGAACGCAAAACTGATAATTCCGGCAGAGCACATCTGTAGTCGCATGCGTCGTGTACGATAGATGCCGAGAAACTGAACTTCTTATCTGCCTTTTAAGCCGCAGAGAGACTATATTTCACCCTTTTGCGGTGCGTTCTACGCCATAATAATAACACAGATAGAAAAATCTACTGAAATTTACGCTGAAAATCATGCACATAAATGGAACGCCATTAGCGGCGTAATTCCACGCAGAATATAGCCTAAATATAAATAATATATCACGTAAATCAACAGTATTGCATGCAAGTTTTAAGCAAACTTGTTAGGAAGAGGACCATTTCAGCGTAGTTGTTTACTTTTCATATTTTTTTCTGTGAAACTTTTCGAAAAAGTTTCTAATTACTTTTCGGAACGATTAATTTTTTTTGACCATTGAACGGTTTGAGTATTGCTTGACCTTGAACAGGGTTATGATTCGTCGTTCTTCTTCCGTCAAACGGGTTTCTGTAATATGTACAATTAGCAATGCCCATCTTCACAATACCTTCCGAAAAGAAAACCACGAAACAAAGATTAGAAAATTTTCAAAATAACATTGGAACATTTTTTTGTTTGGTCGTTTTAGCGAACAGGTCGAAATGGTCGTTCGGCAGATAGGACAATTTTGCTCAAAAATGTCGTTTGGGTAATGAGAAGTATAAAGTAAGGAGTGAGAAATGAGGAGTTAAAGGTGAGAGGTCAAACTTTTCACTTCTCATTTCTTACTTCTCTTTTTCATCTACTCTATTTTCACTGTGAAACGTCAGAAGTTTGAAGTGAGAGGTGAGAAATAAGAAATGAAAAGTGAGAAGGGAGAGACCATTTCTTAATTTTCACTAATAATTTCTCACTTCCCACTCTCACTTCTCACTGTGAGAAAAATGAAGTGAGGTGTGAAACGTGTCACTTCTCATTTCTCACTTGTTCGTCTTCTTATTCGAACTACACCCCCCACTGGACATTGCCGCCTCGCAGCTTAGTGTTCATTAAGCACTGCAACAGTTGTTAACTGCAAGGTTTCTAAGCCGAGTTACCATTTTTGCATTCGTATATCATGATCATACGCATCTTACCGCACGGCTAAGGAAGGCACCTTGTTACTTTTCAATTATCAACGTGAGAAGTGAGAAATGAGAATTGTGAAGTTAGATATAAGGCGTCTCATTTCGCACTTCTCATTTGTCATTTAATGCTTCTCAATTTCCATTCTCATTTTTCGCTGTTAGATGTGAGAAATAAGAAGTGAGAAGAAAGAAGTGAGAAGAATAGATCGAGAAGTAAGACGCAAAAAGTGAAGAAGTTAAATGTGAGAAATAAGATGTAATTTACACTGAAAGTAAAATGTGGCGATACATTGCGCTATTTTAATATACTAAAAGTAACCAGTACAAAGCACACAACAGATCTACTTTCTGTGTTACTGCATTTGTTTTGTAATATTTTTATCTGTGCTGGTCCTGAATGGCTAAAGATTTTTTTTCAACCATACGTCATGTTTGGCAAACGATACGAACGTACGACTCCTTTGACAATGACAATTTCGGTCAAACATTTGCGGCCACATGACGGCCATGTTCCCCCTAACGACATTTTCGGCCGTATGATTTGTTCGACCATAATGTCGGCTATATGACTTGTTCGGGTGGGGCCCTCCTTAGCCGTGCGGTAAGACGCGCGGCTACAAAGCAAGACCACGCTGTGGGTGGCTGGGTTCGATTCCCGGTGCCGGTCTAGGCAATTTTCGGTTCGGAAATTGTCTCGACTTCCCTGGGCATAAAAGTATCATCGTGTTAGCCTCATGATATACGAATGCAAAAATGGTAACTTGGCTTAGAAACCTCGCAGTTAAAACCTGTGGAAGTGCTTAATGAACACTAAGCTGCGAGGCGGCTCTGTCCCAGTGTGGGAATGTAATGCCAATAAGAAGAAGAAGAACAAGAAGAAGAAGAAGAAGAAGACTTGTTCGGGTAAACTGTTTCTTCGGCCAAACGTCCTCTTCGGCCAACTAGTTTTCGGTATAATAACCGTTTCGACCAAACGTCCAATTCTGTTAAATGGAATCCGACAAGATTACCTTCGGCATAGCGTGTTATTTGGCCAAATATCATTCGGTCAAACTCCCACCTTGAAGATTTGGCATTGTTGAGTGTTTGCCCTCCCACATTTCTTCTGCGGATTTTGGCCCACGTTTTGCTTTTTTTCATCCATCCACCATCCCCATAGATTGAGAAAATTTTATTTCTAATGTCTCCTAAACAATGTTGTCTTTGGAAGATTTTTCCGCCGTAAAACAACGTTCTAGAAAAAAAACTTGCTCTATTATATTTAGTAAGGTACACCGGGGCAAGCTGAAACGGTTTTTTCAAAGTTGAAATTCGAAAGACTGTAAAAAAATCACCCTTTGGTATATTTTGAATCCGTTTGCGATGTTTGCTAGTTCGGGTCAAATATTATACATAAAAAATAAGCAACCTCAACAAACTTGTTTATAAATATTTTTTTAATTTAAATTATGTTTTTATATGCATCGTTATGCAAGTTGAAACACTATGTTATATTCAGACGTAAGCTAATTTTGCCGTATTAATAACAAAATGTATGTACTCAGTGACACTCGAGAAGCACGAGGTTGTAAAGGTGACTATAAAACTGCCAGGATTCGCATAAGAGTCCCATGTAAGTTTTTGACGATATTAATTTTCTTCTGGAAATTAGCTGAAAATTGTCTCCTGTTTAAGAAAAACTGATGAAATAGTAGGCTTTATTCTCGAAATTTTAAAACAAATCCTACTTTCTTTGTCTCATCTTGATATTTACTCGCATAAAAATCAGATTCCAGATTTTGATAGCTACTCTTTTACACAAAAAATAATCTTATGGTCCATTTAATTGTACCACAGCAATAAATACGGATAAAGATTTTTTTGTCAATAATTTCGAAAGATACCAATTTTTTTTTAATTTATAATTGTTTTGTATTTCTCCATGTAAAACAAGTTTAATAAAATCAACTGCAAATTACTCAAGTCGGCGAAAATGACATGGGACAGCATTGTTCAACAAAGCCACAAGCGTATTTTCAGAGACCAAATTCTGGAGAACGCACTACGCTGAAAATTTATCAAATTTTTTTTTTTTTTTTAATTAATTTTATTTGCTAATTATCTAATACATGCATTCATCTCTTAGACTAGGTGTTCCGTGTTTTCTTAACACTATCATCCTTATTTGCTATGTTACTTTTTAGTTATTATTAATACATTTCAATTGCCTCTGGCAGTTAGAATATTCCTCTGGTTGAATTGAACCATGTAGGAATTACAATGTTTTCAACTTAAACTAAACTTAACCTATTTTATACTAAGGGTACAAGGAGTTAATCGTTGCAATAGAAGATTGCAACGATTTTTGTCTAAAATTGGAAATTATTTTGTTGGACATTTGTTGCAATGTCTCAATATTAGAAATTCTATGAAGTTCATTGGTACTATACCACGGAGGCAACTTCAGAATCATTTTCAAAATTTTATTTTGAATCCTCTGGAGTGCCTTCTTTCTGGTATTGCAGCAACTAGTCCATATTGGCACAGCATACAACATGGCAGGTCTAAAATTTGTTTGTAAATCAAAAGTTTGTTCTTAAGACAAAGTTTTGATTTTCTGTTTATAAGTGGATATAGACACTTAATATATTTGTTACATTTGGCTTGAAGGCCTTCAATGTGATTTTTAAAAGTTAATTTTGATCTAGCAGAAGTCCTAAATATTTAGCTTCGCTAGACCAATTAATTGGAACCCCATTCATAGTGACAATATGTCTGCTAGAAGGTTTCAAATAAGAAGCTCTCGGCTTATGTGGGAAAATTATAAGCTGAGTTTTGGAAGCATTCAGGGAAATTTTCCATTTTGCAAGTAAGTGGAGAAAATATCCAAACTTTTTTGCAATCTACTACAAATGACACGAAGGCTTCGCCCTTTGGCTGAAAGGCCCGTGTCATCTGCAAACAAAGATTTTTGACACCCTGGTGGTAAATCAGGTAAGTCAGAAGTAAAAATGTTATACAATATGGGCCCCAGTATGCTGCCTTGGGGGACACCAGCCCTTACAGGTAATCTATCAGATTTAGTATTCTGATAGTTTATCTGCAGTGAGCGATCTGATAAATAATTTTGGATCAGTTTAATGATGTACAGAGGAAAATTAAAATTCATCAATTTTACAATCAAACCTTCATGCCAAACACTGTCAAATGCTTTCTCTATATCAAGAAGAGCAACTCCAGTCGAATATCCTTCAGATTTGTTGAGCTGAATTAAATTCGTTACTCTTAATAACTGATGGGTGGTTGAATGCCCATGGCGAAAACCAAATTGTTCATCAGCAAAAATAGAATTGTCATTAATATGAACCATCATTCTATTTAAAATAATCTTTTCAAACAGTTTGCTTATTTATGAAAGCAAACTGATTGGGCGATAACTTAGAAGCCTCAGCTGGATTTTTGTCCGGCTTCAAAATTGGAACAACTTTGGCGTTTTTCCATTTATCTGGAAAATATGCCAATTGAAAACATTTGCTAAATAAATTAATTAAAAAGGATAAAGAACTCTCAGGAAGTTGTTTGATAAGTATATAGAAAATACCATCATCACCTGGGGCTTTCATATTTTTAAATTTTCTAGTAATAGATCTCACTTCATCCAAATTAGTTCCCAACGAAGGGTCAAAACATTCTCTTGATTGAGAATGTCTTCGAAGCTCCGTGTAACCTGATCCTCAATTGGACTAGTGAGACCTAGACTAAAATTATGGGCACTCTCGAACTGCTGAGCAAGTTTTGAGCCTTTTCGCCATTTGTTAATAAAATTTTATTTCCCTCTTTAAGCGCTGGAATTGGCTTTTGAGGTTTTTAAGAATTTTGTTAATTTCAAAAGGGTTTCGAACTGGGATCCAACTTCGAGACATTATTCTCAAAGTTGGTATTTCTCAGAATAGCGAAACGTTTTTTAATTTACATTTGCAAATCTCGCCAAATAACTTTCAACGCGGGATCGCGAGTTCTTAAGTATTGCCTTCTTCTCACATTTTTAAGACGGATCAGTAGCTGAAGATCGTCGTCAATAATAATGGAGTTGAATTTAATTTCACATTTAGGAATTGCAATGCCTCTGGCTTCGACAATTAAATTTGTCAAAGATACGAGAGCATTATCAATATCACTTTTGGTATCGAGAGGAATATCAACATCAAAATTCCTATCGATATAGATCAGCTCTATGATAATTAAAAGTAGAGCTGATTGGATTATAAATGGCTTCTTGTGAGATTTCAAATGTCACAGGAAGGTGATCAGAGTCAAAGTCAGCATGAGTTACCAATTGGCCACACAGCTGACTTGAATCCGTTAAAACTAAATCAATTGTAGAAGGATTTCGACTGGAAGAAAAACAAGTTGGTCCATTGGGATATTGAATAGTATAATATCCCGCAGAACAATCTTCAAATAAAATTTTACCATTGGAATTGCTTTGAGCATTATTCCATGAACGGTGTTTGGCATTGAAGTCACCAATTACGAAGAATTTTGATTTGTTGCGAGTCAGAATTTGAAGATCAGCTTTCAACAAATTCTTTTGCTGCCCATTGCATTGAAAAGGCAAGTAGGCTGCAATGAAGGAAAATTGTCCAAAATTTGTTTCAACAGAAACTCCCAAGGTTTCAAAAACTTTGGTTTCATACGAAGAAAATAATTTATGTTTGATACGTCTATTAATGACAATGGCGACCCCACCACAGGCGCTGTCAAGACGATCATTTCTGTAGATAAAATAGTTTGGATCTCTTTTAATGGAGAGTCCTGGTTTTAAATACGTTTCAGTTATAATGGCAATATGCACATTATGAACTGAAAGGAAGTTGAATAATTCATCTTCCTTACCCTTTAGAGAGCGGGCATTCCAATTTAGAACTTTCACACAATTATTTGGATCCATTGAAACGGAGTCCGATAACAATTTTTTGTGTGTAGTTTATACCAACCTGAACAGCTTCAGGAATGGTATTTGCTTTGAACATTGCATCAATCATGTGATGCAATTGTTCAGTTAAAAAATCAAAATCGGAAGCAGTCATGCTACCTGAATCGGCAACATGACCATTATTTTCCGTTGGGACATGGGTATAAACCTCATTTTGAGATGAGAAATTTTGTCTACCAGCAGCGATGTTTGCATACGTAGGTACATTGGAAAAATTGGAATTTACTGAAGTGCTTGCTACCCGTTGACGAGCGGCAAAATTTGTTTGTGAATTGTGGTGGGTATGAATTGCTCGACCGGTAATTGGTTTCGAAATTTGAGCGTTTGAAAAATTTCTACCCGTCGAATCTGGGATCCGATTGGAATTTCCCGTCATCAATTTTGCACGGGAATTCAAAACTTTTTTGCGTGAAGGGCATTCCCAGAAATTGGATTTATGATTGCCCCCACAATTAGCACATTTAAATTTATTGGAATCTTCTCTCACAGGACATGCGTCCTTGGCGTGAGAGGTTCCACCACAAATCATGCATTTAGCATCCATGTGACAATGTTTGGTTCCATGACCCCACTTTTGGCACTTACGGCACTGGGTGGGGTTTTGGAAATTTTCCCCAGGCCTGCGGAAATGTTCCCATGTAACACGGACATGAGACATAATACAGGCCTTTTCCAAACTTTTCATATTATTTAGTTCACTTTTGTTAAAATGAACTAAATAAAATTCTTGAGAAATGCCCCTCTGGGAAGTACCAAAATGGGATTTCTTTTTCATCTTAATTACTTGGACTGGTGAAAATCCAAGTAATTGAGAAATTTCAATTTTAATCTCATCCAGTGATTTGTCATCACTGGGGAGACCTTTCAAGACGACTTTGAACAATCGCTCAGTTTTGTCGTCGTATGTGAAGAATTTATGGCGCTTCTCAGTTAAATACTGAAGAAGACGTTTGCGATCGTCAAAGGATCCCGGCAAAACGCGGCAGTCACCCTTCCTAGCAATCTGAAATGAAACCTTGATCCCCTGAAGGTTACTCAAAATCTCATTCCTAAAGCCAGAAAACTCGGCAACAGATACCACAATCGGCGGAATCCTTTGCTTTTTCGCATGAATCGAATCACCTGGGCTAGATTCGATTTGCTCAATATCATCATTAATCAAATCGAACTGATTGCTCAGTTCGATAGGAAAAAAATTATTTCCGACATTAGAGTTTGAAGGAATATCTGAATTCTCCAGCTTCCTTCTATTTTTTCCGCGCTTTGGCAGGACGGTCTTGAAACCTTGTTTCTTAGAAGGAAGTGGAGAATTCCCTTCCTCTTATTTTTATTAATGACCTTTTAAGAGGTTTTTCCCAGAACGGTGTCCCTGCAGGATTACCACCGCTTGTCGGAATTTTACTTCCGCAAACGGGTCCAACGTAAAACGAAGGCACGGGTCCTTGCAAAGATCGTAACGGGATCAGTGGGTACAAATAGCGCTGAGAAGCACTGTTGAAATTAAAATAGCTTCGGGTAGTATTAAAAACTTCCTTCCGCAAAGAGAGAAAGGACCGCACAGCACGAAAGCACGATGCGGTCTGAAATTTATCAAATTGATTTCCTCCTACTGGTGACCACTCGGATTACTATTCAGGATGCTTCATTATTTGGTTCACTTGTATATTGCGCAGTTATTAATTCGATAGTGGCTTCTTCACAAATGCACATTAACTAACCAACCATCATATCTCTCATAAACTCTTCGATCGGAGAAATAGGCAGCTGGGGAAGTGAAAGGTTAACGAAATGTTTACATACTCTGTTTTATTTTTCTGAGAGTCAGTGCTCGTAGATTAAGAATCTCAAAACTGCAGTTTAAGCATGACCCCTTTTCATTCTAGTGGAGATTGAAGGAGGGTTCCATCCATTGCGCAAGCTCGAGCGGTTAGTTTTCGGGAAAACAATCATCACAATTTGAAAAATAGAACACTTGAACAGTTCTGATGTGACTTGCTAACTCCAAGTCCAAAATCCGACTCCCTTCTTTATTTACAAAAACGTTATTTATAACTACTGGCTATTGTTTACAATTTTTCTCTCATTTTCAATAATGTTGCATGCTACCTACATTTACTCTCATGTGACATTCTGCTCCGAGAGCATTCGTACTCTCTAAATAAACAATTATTTAACAATTGAGTCAGCTACTATTTCTAGGCCAGCTTATTCGCCAAGTTTTGCTTATACTTAAATATCCGTTGTTTATTTCTAACAGCGGTTGCTATTTGATAAACATAAATGGACAGGTTCCAACCTGTCCAATCTTTCCTTTTGTTCGTTTATATGACATACTTTAAAAATAGAAGAAAAATGATGATTATTGCATGGCGTTTAGGGTCGCTACATCTCTTCCAACCCACTGAGCTTGAAATTAGAATTGTAAATTATCATTTCAAGTGGATAGTTGATGGTTTCGTTACAAAACTTTACGGTTCTCCTGAAGCTATAGTTCAAACACATTCATGAAATATTCAAAAGTTGTCTTCTGATCATTAAAAATACAAATTTTCAAGTAGTGTATATCTTTGAAATTCCTTGATACTATTTTTCGTGCAATTTTCTGATACCTCAAATTAATTTTGCTATAACTTTTTGTAATATTTTCGCCTAATCCCTCTACACATATACTTCCTCGAGAGTGTCTTACCTAATGATGCCTTCTTAACTCGCCTAGCGTTTGCTTGCTGATGCTCGCTTCTTCATAATATTTCGTGTAGATCACTTGGTCGGTTTCAGATTCCGAGTGCAGGGTATACTCCTGGTCTGTCGCTTGGTTGTTTGAACTTGTAACGTAATATTGGGTCTCCGTGGTGAAGTTTTTGATATATGATGTCTATCGTTTGCTGGGAGCGTTAAATTTGATCGTACCGTTCACTAGTAATAATTTGACGTGCCATCTCCGAATGTATAAGTTGCTTTCCTCTGGTTGTAGTTCATGAATTTACTGCTTGCCTTATAGCAAAAATGTGTAGCCATTATAGTGTATCTCCAATTGATTTCAGTTGATTCGCCGTTGATACGTAAGTTGTGGTGAATTGCCGTATATACGCTGCTCAGTTTTGTTGTGAGATATTCGCATCATTTGTTGTATGATGCGAATTAGTTGTTATTGATAAAATTTTGCTCGTTTGATATTTCGCCGTTGTTTCAACTTGCCCCGCACCACGCATTTCTATTTGCCCCGATGAGTTGAACATGCGGAGCAATATCAAACAACCAAAATACAAAAACTAAAACGGGTCTTTCATCGATTTTTCATAATCATTATGCTCATTCAACATTGAATGATTACCCACCGTGAAAATTTGTTGAAAAAACTCTTCCAAACATTGTGAAACTTGCTAGCTCACGGGAGGGAATTCTACCGGGTCGTTATGCTACTTCAATCACCCCAATACTCAAGGTGAGAATGATTCGGTTCTTCGCAGGAGGTAACTAAACAGAGCTGTTCGTAAAAGGTGTTTAATGCGGTAGGATGGGCAAAGTTATTTGATGTAGAGGGGGGGGGGGTATCTGTACATGCAGTGATCCAAGAATGACGAGGCTTGATGGTCCCTTTGTGGACCCGGGAAACGAAACAATAGAAAGATGGTGAAAGACCTTAAAATCAAGGGTTACTCTTTCTTAAAGATGGCTACACTTGGCTCATACATTTTACAATTTATTTTGTGACGAAAGAAAGAAAAGAAACTTCACCACCAATTATTCAAACAACCAACCTTTTACAAATTGAACACGCGCGCACTACAACTTCTTTCAAGGATCACTGGTTTAAAGAGGGAGAACCCTCTTTTCCGCTTCTTATATAGTACATTTTGCATAAATTATGATTTATGCTTTTTAGGTTTGCCCATCCATCCAGAGCATTCGGTCTTTTCCTATCTGAATTACAATTTCCGTTTCAACTTACCCCGCATTTCAACTTGCCCCGGTGTACCTTAACTTGAACAAGCGCTCTCCAAAATTTTCAATTTTTTCTCGCCATGGTATAATGCCGCTTTCCTATAACACGCTTTTTGAGTTATTATTAGCCTTTATTAAATTAGAAAATATTACTAAGGTGCCACTGATCAATAATCATTATTCTCTCGTAGAAATTCTGTCGGTAGCAATTCCAAATAAGTACATTCTAATGGCGTTTTTTCTAGGGACGTCCGCAGAAGGATTCAATGTTTCGAGTTATTAGTTTCATTTTCTCTCATATAGTCCTCTGCTAATTTTCAGTTTCTATTCATTTCACACTTGCCGCTCGCTTACGGTGTCAATCGAATCTGTATCTTCATTACTTTCATCTACTCCCTTTCGCTTTGAGTAGTATAATTATCACCGAAAAAAGCCAATAAATTAATTTCGATAGTTTTTTTTTGCACGACAGTAGATACTTGGTGGTCTCTTGTAGCATCATCATATTACATATCGAATCAGAGTCATCTTCTTCGTTGTTGGCATTACATCTCCTACTGGGACATTGCTGCCTCGAATTTTAGTGCTCATTGTGCTTCCGCAGTTATTAGCTGTGTGGTTTCTTAGCCATGTTACCATTTTTGTATTCGTATATCATGGGGAGAACAAAATGATACTGAATCTCGAAACAATTTCCAATCCGAAAATGTCCAAGTCCGGACCGGAAATCCGTTACTCAGCATGTCTTGCTTGTCATACAAAATAAGACAAAATTGTACGCAGTTTTGTTTTGTCTTTGATCCTCTGAAAACCTCAGAATATGCTGCAAAGTACAAGAAAAACGACCAACAATTAATTAAAATTTTGGCTTATACCATTCCGCAAGATTTTAATACACTAATTACTTATTAGCTTTGTATACAGATACTATATTAAAATAATACAAAATTTTAAGATTTCAATACAATGGTTGTATTGAATCCTTCCGAAATTGTATATGATAAAATTGTATACAGTTTCTGCAAGGTTCTTATACAGAATTGTATTTAAATCTACCATCCACTGATTGGGTGTAATATTGATCTTGAATTAATATATTTCTCAGAACATATTTGAGAACAACTGTCCAAGAAGATAATTACTATCAGCTTCTTTCTATAATGAAAGGGTTCAGTACTTCCTGATGTGAACAACTGTAAACAACGAGCATTTTTTCGTTACCCAGCATTGTGTCATCGAACAGCAAGTGCCTCGTCGCCCGCCGCATGAGTAATTGAAGAATGCTGCGCCAGCGCGACTCATTACTCCGCGTTAGGTAAATCCGCTTCGACGACAATAAATCAGCTGTTTTGCCGGTTTGGCGAAGCGCGGAGAACGCAAAAGCTCCAGTTTGGGCAGCGCAATTGTACAGGGGCTCGTGCTCGTACCGGTACTTGCGAGGGGAGGAGATTCAAGTGTAAGCAAGTACGCAAACAGAAACCCGTTCGGCCGGCTTGCGCTTTTACTGCCTGCGGGTCGTCGGGGCGAGCCGATTCAAAGCTCAGAGAAAGGTTAAGTACTCACATTGAACCCTTCGGTCGGTCGGTCGGTCGGTGTGGCCGCTGGACTTTTATGAATTCGTTTCCTGATGGCGCTTTTGGCAATGCGGTATAGTTGCGGGTGATGTCGCCGGTAGTTCATAACATTGGAGTTAATTTGTTCTGCGCTTTATGAGGCTATAAGGTTATGCTTGGAACAAGAACTGCGTCTAAAATCCTTCATCAAATCGGTGGAGATTTTGCAGCCCACTGATGAATCACGGATTAGTAATTTCGAATAGTTTTGTTATTCGGTCCATGTTCATGCTTTTAATCTCAAGCAATTATTTTCGCGTTTTCCAAAAATTCTCTCCCACACTAAACACGCAAAACAATACACGATCGCTACTGGCTGCACACACTCTCTATGCGTCTCAAAGCAGGTTTGAGCAGTTTTGCACCAAGAGGGGCAGAATGCGTTCGGGTTGTTTCTCAATCGACGGCGACGGTAGACCTTGCTGCCGCTAGTTTCGGACCTAGCCTAGTCCATGTCTGAGTATCAATTTTTCGGTTGAAATCAATGACCGTGGAAATGGAAAGAGGGCAAGAGACCAAACATGATATGTAAGGGAGTAAATCTACTGCGCGCACCGGCACTGGCAATCTGCTCGTTTTTACACCGAGACAATGTTGACAGAGATGTTGCAAACCATATCTACACGACATGGCTTACAACGCTTGACATGGTAGCTGGATAGGTTGCTTTGGGTAAATCGCTTTTTGATTGGTCCCCAAAATATTAGTGGTCCGTATTTTTTTCACCTTTGGTGATCTTTAAATTTGGTCAACTTGGCGAGGTTGAATTTAAACGACACAAAATCGGTGACCGCTGCATATTTGATAGCAACCGGTTTGTATGCGACGGCCAAATGATCCAGTATATAAATATATTTATTAGTTTATCAGTGTCCTCCGTTGTGAATTTTGACTTTGAAATCGGCGAATTCCTGTTTCGCGGAAGTAAGGCGTGGTTTTTGCATCAAGGCGGCATGTAGAGAAAATGATATACAGTCGTCTCGCTACATATTGGTATTGGATGGACCATAAAATAGAGAAATATCGGAAATAGTGTTTTTGCTCTATGAAATTGGAACTAGATCTCAAAATATCAGCTTCCTGGAAAATCACAATAAACATTGTATGCAGTATCAAGTGACTGATGAAACAATAGACATGGGAAGACATATCAAGATTAGGAATACTCATATGGGAAAAGACGTTTACAGGCAAGTGTTTTGGAATCCGTGCTTTAAATCACGGTGTGTTTTTGCTAGTTTACAAATTCATTATTCTTTTTTTTCATGTTTTTTCATATGGGGTCTGGGACATGGGGTCTGTCCCTCAGAACCACGAAGCTGATGGTTTGGTTGTGTTTTCGTAGTACAAATGAATAAGGGTATGCGATAAGACACTTTTTCCTAACGAAACGAAACGGAACGAAATTTAAAATGTGTATGTTAATTCTAAACGAAACGAAACGAAATATAAATAATTTCCGCAACTTCGAAACGATACGAAATCAAGGTCCATTAAATTCAAAATTTTACGAAACGAAACGAAATTTTAATTTTTTTCCGCGGAATTTTTATTGAATTGATTTTAAAGTTTACAAAATTGATTAACACGCAATCGAGATATATATCTCCAAAATTGAAAATTTTGTATGAAAAACTGCAAGTGGGTTTTTTATTATCATGGTCACTGTAGTAACAAAATAAGCAGTCTGAGATAAATCGCCGCTTCTCCGTTTACAATTGGCAAAAAGGCAATACCCCACCATTAGTGCAGTTCCTAATTTCATTTTATTATCATATTTAGGATGTGACTCCTTCTTTAGGAGTAGACATTTTGCAGCTTACCGCATCAAACGAATTAACATTCGATATTCAATTAAATTTGACTGAATTTTACTAGCAAGCACAGTTTAAATTTATTTCGATTTAAAAAAATAGTGAGATCGATTGAATGTTACGTTTATTTGCATGCTCCAAATATGTGCATGAAAATACATTTAAAATCACAAAATATTTTTATCTGTGAAAATTAATTACAGTATACCCCCGCTGATCCGACAAATGTATGGCCGGACTAACGAGGTTTCTGTCGTTAATCCGACTGTCAAATCCGTATAAATGAACCAAAACAAAATCACAGCACAAATTAGAAAACTGACAGTATAATGTATTTAAATGGGTGTTGATAATCGGAATTCAGAGTTTTACTATTTCTGGGGAACTGTACATTCTGGCAAATTACGTTCTGGCAATTGGTCAATTCTGGCATATGGTCCATTCAGGGGAATGGGTTTATAGTAAAAACCATTGTGGCAAATGCCATACAATCATTGAGCTAACTCAAAACCAGAAAATGGTAGATAGTAGATAGAGAATTGTTAATAGCATACATTTGCTCGCTAGACAAATCCTCTACACCTTTCTAAAGGTTCTCCCAAACACACGCGATGCAACAGTCGCGACGCGATTCTATCGCTTGGCGAAAGCGATTCTGTCGCCGTTGGTATGGGAGCGTAAATAGAACATTGCCGGCAGCGACCGAACGATAGAATCGCGGCGACTAGTAACGAACGATAGAATCGCGGCGATGTAATCGCTTCGGTCTGGGGGAGCCTTGAAATCCACAAAATCGCAAAAATTTTACGGCAGCAGTTTGCCAGGTATGAAGAAATAATGTTTCCTTTCTCATACAAAAATGTGTTACAAAAGGATATCATTTACTACTAAATTCAACCTTTTTATATGAAGCTCTGAGACCCATAGTCTTATATACAATCAACTCGACGAACCAAGTAATAGTCTGTTTGTCCTTGAATATGTGTTTGTACATATGAGGCATATGAGGGGCCCTCGCGGCTACAAAGCAAGACCATACTGAGGGTGGCTGGGTTCGATTCCCGGTGCCGGTCTAGGCAATTTTCGGATTGGAAATTGTCTCGACTACCCTGGGCATAAAAGTATCATCGTGTTAGCCTCATGATATACGAATGCAGAAATGGTATCCTGGCTTAGAAACCTCGCAGCTAATAACTGTGGAAGTGCTTAATGAACACTAAGCTGCGAGGCGGCAATGTCCCAGTGTGGGGATGTAATGCCAATGAAGAAGACATATGAGGCACGTAAAAATCGTTGTCAAATTCATGAGTAATGGTATAAGCCTTTCACGCTCTTACAGTTGATTTGGGATTAGGAGAGGGAAATTAGTTTGACAATTATAAGAGAGGAATGCTCTGCATCTCAGTGAGCGCCATGGGAAAGGAATCTTTGGTTTGTTGAAAAGGTAATTCATGTGAAGCCACCTTGGTAAGCAACTAAATATTTATAGTAAACGAAGTTATTATGAAAACTCGCAGACGAAAACCGTGTTTCAAATCAATCTAACTTCGTTTAATCAATGTGCTTACATTAATAATAATGTTTTCATTGGGGCCTACTTAATTCTTAAGTGGTGCTTAGTGAACCGCCTTAAGCTGGATTGAGACATAAGAGGTGATGAAGTTGGCCGTTAATAAGAAAGATGCGCTTTAAAAATAATTCACAAATTCCATAAGAATTCACGCCATGGCTCTGCTTCTTTGCCAAAGTTGTTCTGATCAGATTCGTATCTGATTACATTTATATTCTGAGCCTGACGTCTTAAATATTGAGTTAAAATAGTTTAAGATATTTTTCGTTTTCTGTTTGACATTTCTAACAAAACACTGAAGACGTTTTATAGATAAAAACTAAATACGTATTTCAATGTGATGTCATTTCACTGGGGTGTTACACTAGAGTGTAAGAGATTCTATCGAAATGAGGATAAGAGCATCAAAACGCAGCGCGTGAAATGAACCTTCTGCTGTGAGTGATCTGGAATGCGTGCGTAAGAGAGCGCTTGCGTAGAGAAATCAAGGCAGCGTACACCCACTCACCACTCTAGAGATTTGAATTTTAGGTGCACTCAAGTTCTCTCACTTCAGTGAGATCCTCAGTGTGCCTCACTCCAGTGTACCACTGCAGTGATATCACCACAGAGTTGCGTTCGAACGAATCTGCTGTTCAGTTATTCGTTCCCTGCTCGATGTTGTGATGAAGGACTCGCATGAGTCGCATGCAGACAGTCCTGATTCCGGAATCAAGGTGAAACGGGTACGCTGTATGAAAGCATCAACAGCAGCAATCGACTGTAACATGAAACGTTACTATTTTAAATTACACGTAGCGATTGCGTAGCGTTGTTAAATAGATTTTATGAAACTTTTCGGTTGCCATTCTTCGTTTTGATCTATCTTTCGGATTGCTAAAGTATAGCGATAAAAGAAATGCTATTGTAAACAAGTACCACATTTATTGCGGGATTTTAATAATTTAAATTTGTGAATCTGAAGGATGAGCAGAGTTGACAGTCATAGCGTTTTAAACAAGGATGTTTTTGATCATTTGGTAACATGGGCTAGGTCACTGAGTAGTTTATCAATAACCCATTCCAGAGGCTAAATTTCAAAATGCAATGAATGATGTACTTCTTGCAAAGGTTTTTCTACAACACTGCCGAATTCTTCGTTGTTTAAATTTCACTAATAACGGAGTCAAAGCACGAGTTGCAGTAACCTAAACCAAATTATTGAAATTTTGTTATCATTTATTATAAAGTTACTGAAACTAGCGCATTAACTTCGTTATCACGATAAAAGGCACAATAGTGGAGGAACTAAGCACGTTCAACTACTATTTCTTTGCATACACTGAGTCTACTTTATTCCACTTATCTTAAGTGTGCATTCAAAAGCTCATCAATTATGTTTCAGACACGGTACACCCACGGCTATCGGAACTATTACCCTTGTTGAATTGAAACAACGAACTGTTAGTTTGTTGCTTTAGCCAAGCAAGCCGTTGGCATGTCCACGAGTCCCTCCAAGACACGTGGATTCGCAAAGTTAGTTTCAATTTGTCCATTTCGGAAACATATGCTGTGCATATGCGTAACCAAGTTATTTAAGTAAGTTTAGTTTTAGTTTAAGATTTCTATGAAAAAATAACGAAAATTGTCCTCAAATTTTACATGAATGAATATGATGCAAATCAAATGAAAAGTGATAAGATATATTAAATCAAAATAGTGATGAATCAAAAACATAACTAATCAAATAGAAATACATTTTAAAACCAATTTAAAAAAAACATTGAACCATTTAACCATTTAACCAGAAATAAATAAATTCCAATACAAAAGTCTGCAAAAGCTGAAAAATATTTTCAAAATCATAAATTCGATTACTTTTTGTTCTTCATGTTCTATCTCAAGAAACTTATTTTTTTTATAAAGTGATATCACCTTTCTCGTTATTATCCATACAGCTACTTAATTTGACCAGAGTCGGTAAAACTTCACTGAGCTTTCTGAATACGGATCAGATCACCCAGTAATTTCAACAGCAATATTTTACATTACCGAGTTTTCAGCATATTCAAAAATATCAAATAAATGTGAACATAACTGAGTTAGTCAGTAAATGAGGATTTGTTTTTGGGAAAAATATTTTACTGACTGGACAGTACTTAATTTGACCAGAGTCTGGACAGTCAATGTTCTGTTCATAAAATAAAAGTATGGATAAATAAAGACTTTGGTAGGTTCTGATTTATTACTGTCAGACTGAGATTGAACAAAAAGAAAATCTCTGACTTTTTATCAGCATCACTAACGATATGTAGCATAATATGCCAGATGCTCAATACGATAATTTGGGAAGCTATACTTCATGATAAATTCTTTTTAAAAAGTTGCAGACAGAGAGCACCGGTTCTCATGATGCATTTCAACTTGTTTTACACAGCTGTGCGATCTGTGGCTGAGTGGCGCTGTATAAATTTCTACCGACTTTTTGTGCTGTTCAGCAATCTATGAATTTAATGATTTCTTTAGTAAAGATAAGTAAACGTCAAAATAATCATCCAAACGTTGGTTTACTGAAATACTAGAATTTCAGTAAAAAAGAAATTTTGCAGTTGAAACTCGGCAAACAAAATACCGAACATTCAAATGCTGGTTAAGTATGAAGGCATTAGTCCCTCTTGATTATTTCATCAATCTCGTTATAGTTTTATAATGAAGCGATCCTAAACGAATTCTATTATTCCAATTAAAACAGAACGAAAAAGCTCGTCGAGTTTATGGAATTTAAAGCTTTCCTGTAGTGTTGTTCAAGAAAGGTAGTATATAATATGAATACTGAAATTAAAAACATGAAGAATTAAAAATCGACAAACATAATGAGTGATATGAAGCAACTATGATTTGCTCAATCTAGGTAGAACTCTTTTTCCATACAATTTTGAAAAACATATGCATTTTGCATTTCATATAATCCCCTCCCAATCCTCCCATAGATCGCATCACTCACCAAAGTGAATCCAGATAAAATATCCTCCTCCCAAGACAATCGTGGAGGTGTTCTCGGTCTCTAGTAGCAACGAGAGTCGAACTAACAATCCTTCCTTTCCTATATGACCGTAATGAAGTGGCCAGCGCCGTTATTGATTTAAAATACGTGAGCTTCTGAAACGTGTACATTGAGAATGGATAGCAAATCCCATGCTCCATTCACATGGTTCTCTGTGCAATTTCACACGTTCCAGTCAATCACGGAGTAGTAACTACGAATTGTACGGTCATAATGCTCATGCCCATATGCATTTTGTCCATGTTCATGTTGGTGTGTCGCAAATCCTAAAAGTTTAAGAACCTTTGATCTGTTCTATTTTAATGTCTTCTCAAATGTTTGCCGAATTTGATTGTATTTTGACTATGTATCTACTATTTGCAATTTATGTGAAGACTTTAAAGCAGAACTTCAAAAAATATAAAATCCAACATTGAATATAGACAATTCCATCGTTCTTAATCCCATCGCATCGTCTTGTGAATCACCAAGCATTTACCTATGCGCTAAACCAATGATGGCCAAAGAGTGACCCGCAGGCCGCATGTGGCCCTCGAAACCTTCTTCTGCGGCCCGCGAAGTATTTGAAAATATACACAATATGTGGCCCGTTGATAAACATGAGATGACACGAAAAACCAGGGAATGTATCATGTTCACAACATTAAGATGTTTAAGCACCCTAAAGCAAGAATTATGTTATCATCATGATTAACTATATTCATCACTTCATAGATATTACGTAAGCCAACAGCAAACAACTTCGGGCTATGAAAATAGTTAATTCGTCCTTTTTTGTTCACAGATTCAAATGTTGAACTTAAGATCAAAATAATGAAAATATTACCATTACATCGCTCTGAAATAAGAATGCATTCAATATAAGTTAGGCCTTAGCAACATTCAATTGAAAAGTAGCTTGATTTCTATCCCAAGAAATTATTGACTATTAACGTACTTTACGCAACGAAAAATATTTTACAAAGTCAAGATTTATTAGTTCATGAACAAAAGGTTTCAGTAAACTTCAATTGTTCGCAAATCTGGAAACACTGTAAATAGTGCGGAATGCAGATTTACTCGATTTCTATTCAACACCGCTGGCAAGTTCACCTGGCTTCAAAATCATGTTTCTCGTTATTTCGCGCGACAAGTTATAATCAATGAGGTCTCGTAATGTCACTCAATCACTCATCTCAATGTTAAATGAAACAGAATTGGAAGATTCATTATTGTTGTCTCTACTAACGAGTTTTTGGGCCCTAGTCCGGCTTACCTCGGGTAGGAATTGGACGATTTCAATTTTGACCGCTCAAATAAGAAATAAAATTTTCAGAATCAATTATCCAGTCAAAATCTATTTACTTTTTTTTTTGCATTTTCGCACATGAATTTCGCATATTTGAATTCCTTGAAACGAAAAATTAAAGTTGAGGAATCGTTACTGTTTTGTAATGAACAATAATCTTTCAACAAAAGTTCAAAATCCTAAGATCAGACGACATATGCTCATTTGGAAAATAGCTTAAATATATTTTGCAAAGTATGCTGAAGAGGTGTTGTTGCGAAAAAATATTTTTCGTCTCATGTCCGCTGCCGCAAAAGTAGGGTAAGACGGTATAATATGCCCCCCTAAGGCAACTCCTCGATAACTTTTTACTTTTCAACACAATTTATGCAAACTTTGTGTTATTTGGTAGTCCAAGAAGTCGCAAATGCATTGCCTGTGAGTAGTCATATAAAAGTATTACAGATAACACGTAATAAAGTTTTTTTGAAAAGTCATGAAAAAATGGATTTCATAGAGTGCCTGGGCAATACACCCCACCTTAACTAAAGACGTTTCATAGCCCTTCATTAGTATTTTATCAATCCCATAATAAAAAGGTTACAAATCCTTATGTGCTTGACATCAAAAAACCAACATAAGTCCATTCAAGCTGGTTTGAATTACATTTCAATAGTTTTCATATAATTTGGAAGCAACTGCTGCAAGCTCGCCGCGCTTGTGTCCAGTTGGTAAGGGCATATCGTCCTGCCTACACTGGGGCGTTTTGACCAGTGAAACATGTTTTCGAAAAACATTACATTTTTGAAGATGGAAGCAATTTTATATCATATTAACCACTGAGAAAAGTTATTTTGTTGCCCAACTGAGTGTTCCAGTGCAAGTTTTGCGAACAGTATGCTTGTGTCGCTCCAGAATGCTGCGCAAACAAACATTGAAAGTTACATCAAAACTGTCACTTTTTGTATTTTGCTATTATTTTCATTATGTAATACAAAATTACTTCCACATTCACATAGGATGATGGTTTTACAAATATTTATAGGTACCAACTGATTTTGACCCTTAATAAGTTATAGTTTTCTAGAAATCAAAGGGGGCGTTTTGGCCAGGTGGGGCGCATTATACCGTCTTACCCTATCTGTTAGTGTGAACTTAAAATCAGTTGGCTATAAAACCAGCTGTAAGAATGTTCTTACAAACATATTATTTGAAGAAAACCCAGGGCAACGAATTTGATTCATTGTGTAATAGGTATAAAATTCATTTTGATTAAACTTAAAATTTCTATGTAAAACACGCTTTAACAGTTGTGCGGCCCTTGGTAGTAAAAATGCTGGGGACAACTGCGCTACACGTAAAAAATGAACTACTCAAAATTGAGTCGAAACCGACTCATTTTCATTAAAAACGAGAAAACTCAAAAATTGAGTAAAGATACTACTTCAATAAAATGATGATTGCACTTAAACTAGGAGTCTGTTTGTCGTAAAATGCACTTAGATAGATAGATAAACTTGATTCGCATCTGTCGTATTAAAAATTGATGGAAGGCCAAGCTTAACTTTCGCGAAATCATCATTTTATCGAAGTAGTATCTTTTACTCAAATTTTGAGTTGTTCCGTTTTTAATGAAAATGAGTCGGATTCGACTCAATTTTGATTAGTTCATTTTTAGCGTGTAGACCTAATATCAATGCAGCATGCATGCAATGCCTTGTGCGAAGAAATACGAAGCAAGAAGAAAAAGAAGAAAAAACAACATGCCGCTGCGCCGTCCATCCCAACGAACTCAGCAAACAACTGGTCAGGGTTCAGCCAAACCGCACCATTTGCAGAAGGTTATCCTCAGTTACGGGGTTGAGGGATATCCGATACGATTTGTGATCAATTAAATCTACTAAATGAAAGTTTGAGTAGAAAAATCGGTAATTTATCATTGGCGCTTGGTGCGATTTGGCTGAACCCAGACCAACTGTTTCGCTCACTTCAGTTCGCACTGCAGTGCGGAATCTTCAGTGCGCACTGGTATAGTTCACTGAATTAGTTGACACTCAATCACTACAGCGCATCCCAGTGCTCTTTGTTCACGCTACAGTTTGGGACAGTGTGGAGTGCTTTAAATTGTGGGCTTAGTTCATCGCTGCGCGCAGGAAAAGAGTGTAGTGATAATCAATGACGAGTGCGATGCTCTCAATTGTAGAAGAGTGTTGAGAGTAATCTGGCACTCGCTCTTTACTACACAGAGGAGAATGACAACACTGCGTATTTGTCGACTCAGAATGGGATTATGCAGTAACCGTTAATATGAAACTTTGTATAACGTTAAGTTTTGAAAACAGCTTTATGATTTTGTTCAGCGGCGCAGCCAAAATTTTTGATAAAACACTACCGTACGAGACAGTATGGTTTAAGTCTAAATTTGTTTCGAAATTCCGCGGAATTCCGTTAAGTTTCGTTAAAAGCTAATTTTTCTAGCGAAATTTGTGTGATTTTACGAAACGAAACGAAATCAAGAAATCAGATTTCGCCACGCTCAAATTCCGCGAAATTCCGCGGAATTTCGTTTCGAACTACCTGAAACGAAATTTTCCGAAATACCGCATATGCTTACAAATGAAATCTTTAATCTTCTGCTTACCATTTAGAAAACTGTCACCATGAAACGCAACTATCTCTTTCCTTTCCGTGATTACCTTTATGGCTGTCAGTGCGGAATTTTCAACATTGGCTACAGTACGTAATGTGGTAGTGGAATACAAGTGTTGATCCCGTGCTCGGGACTGTGTGACCGCTCTGTCCATATGGTTGGTTAGCTGGTCTCTTATAGACTTTGCCATGCGTACAACTTGTTCAGGCCAAGGTGTTACCTAGGTATGATTTTTTTCCTACTTCGAAAAAAAGGAGTCCCGAGCAGGAGCGATGACCTCGATAAAATAGATAAAATACCAAAAAATTTAACCAAAAATTAATTTGGCAAATACATAACCATAACATAACATAACAATACCAAACGAATAATAATTTGTGATGCGATTGGTTTTGTAATAACAGAGTATGTTATGCTTAAAGTATTGTGCATATTAATTTTATAAATTATTTTTTGGTATTTTACCTCGTATGCAAGACTAATTCATAACAGAGTATGGTATCAATAACATAATGCGGTATTATTGAGTAAATTTCTCCTGCTTACTTTTCCACATATATACTGGACGAAAGCTCGTTGCAAACTGCCGTGAAGTATTATTTTACTACTAACATCCTTCACAAATAGTATCGTTAGTATGGGAATCTTATCATAGAAGAATGATTCCCGGAAAATTTGTTTAACTAATTAAACCATGTTAAGATTCACTTGGCGCAAAACGAAGAGGTATACGCAGCTAGCAATATGAATCGAATGAGTTGATTGCATGACAAATGGTAACGTTATGAACTGACTTATACGTGAAGAAATATATTATAACTACGCGCAAAAGTTTGAATTATCCTAGTGTTTGGGAGTCCACACTAAAGACTGGAAATACATTTCCGTAAATCCAGAATAACTTGAGATTTGGGCGTACATGCTGTTGTAAACGACCATTTAGAATGTAAATTTCTTCCGAAACGAGCAGATCTGTGGAAATCACGTTATGTATCCGACATATTAAGAATTGCTTATAAGATACGAGCAATAGTTCCGAAAGATGAAACCGATAAACCAAATGTTTATTTACAAACGCATGTACGCCCAAACCGCAAATCATTCCAGGAATGTGATCATCAAGGCATTTCGTAGAACTCCGATTCCGGAACAAATTTCATGATCATAATACCACAATGCTCATCTGTCATAAACTCTTATAGTGCATGGTAAATTATTAACTAATGTATCGAAGTCAGTTACGAAATGCGTTTCTGTATACGTAACTATATGATGAATACAACGTGGTGAAATAAAATGGAATAGTACTAAACTCGCCTTATGGCAGGTAAAGACATTCAACTAAAAGAGTATAATAATTTTCCTAATTTTCTTTTAAAAATTCGTAAAGTATTAGTTCACGAGAAAATGTTAAAACTTTTGTAGGTTAGCTAGCCTTTTAAAACGCAACAAAGAAAAAAATATCAGTTAAGGTTCAAACGCGATATACATGTGGAAAAATAGAAAGGCTCCGTGACGCTATTCGGACCGGTTTTCTCATCTTCTCTTAAGTAGGGATAGCGCGATGAATTGAGGTGACGTCTGCCTTTTTTTCTCTTTTATTACCGTGAATTTTGGCATTCGAATCCAGTTCTTCCCTAGGTGTCTGTCTTCGCAAAAAAGTTGCATTCAACTGGAAATACTTTCTCGTTGTTTTGAAAATTTATGGCTGGAATAAATATTAACAGAGAAAGGGAAGACAGCATCATCGTTTTCGACCAGAGGTCGCACAGACTGTCTTTTGTTTGAAATGTCCAGCAGAAAATTAAAAATATCTTTAACTATTCTATTTCATTTTAGATGAAAATTTGACATTTAATATGCTTGCCTCATATGCACAAACACATATGGTCGGGGTTCAGCCAAACTGCACCAAGCGGCTTTTTAACTGACTTGTGGTATTTTGTTCGCTAAAAGAAAACGGAAATGATTTTATATCAATTCATATGTACATTTGTTGATGAATATTCACAGTTATGAGGCTGAGATCTACCAACCAAAAATTTGGGCAAAAAAAGAATGTTTTTGCTGGCGCTGGCGCCATATACAAGGACAAACAGACAATAACTTGGTTCGTCAAGTTGATTGTATATAGGACTATGGGTCTCTGAGCCTCCTATAAAAAGGTTGAATTTGGAAGGAAATGATATCCTTTTGTTACAAGTTTTTGTATCAGAAAGAAAAAAATGTTTCTTCATACCTGACAAACTGCAGTCGTGAAAACTTTGCGATCACATTTCTGAATCAAATGAAAGAAATATGTTTGTGCATTTTAGAAAGGTGCAGAGGATTCGTCTAGCGAGCAAATGTATGCTTTTAACAATTCTCTATCTCTATCCGATAATCGGTCTGTACATTTCCTACTGACTTATTCGTTATCGGTCACCGTTCATGCCTCGCCCTCTTGCATCACCTGGCGGCCAAGATGGCTCTACGATGTTGCCGATTGAGAGGCATATGATTACTACCTTCGACGAGAATTTGAGCGAAACAAGTCCACAACCTTTTCTGACTTCATCCAAATCGTCCTTGATGCCACCCGCGTACGCAAACTAGCAACCGGCCAGGACGTAAGACTCTCTACTGGTGGTTGGACGATTCGCGTCGGTGACTTTCCAATTGTCATCTTGACAAGGTAAGAGTCCTTCAAGCCTATAAAGGAAAGCACTATAAATGCAGGTCAGTCATATTGGAAGCAAAAAGGAAACAGTAGGAGGATTCCGCTGCCGAGCTCTGGAGGAAAGTCAATGCGATTAGCGGTAAGTGATACACCGGCTCACACCATTACCAACCCTGCCCCCTTCAACATATCCAATACTCTTGGGGAGTATTTTGCCAGGCTAGTGTCGGTAAACAACTGTCGTGCCGAGTTTCAGCGGACAATCACCGGTAGTACTTCGTCCCTCACAACCTTTCAGGTCTCCCCGGATTTACGAAATTCTTACTCCAATCTAACATTTTCTACTGCTGTCGAGGAGTCGTTCGCCCTCTCGAACAGCTATGGGAATCCTCCGACCACGACAAGATTGGATACAGTTTGGATGTTAATAAACCTCCCTCTTCTGCCAAGTTCGGTTCCTAGAGCTGGCCAACCAAATGTGCTTTGACCTTCCTGTATGAGTGGCGGAACAGTTTGATCAGCCATATTGCCATAAGAATAGCATCTCCTCCCAGGATGCGCCGGCTCATCTCGCTGACTTCTCGTGTGTCCAAGGTCATCGAGAGGTTGGTGAATCGGCGGCTGCGTGACAAATGAGATGTAAAAGGTAGGCTTAGATATTGGTAGCGCGCGTCCCGCCCAGGATATGCTAGGAGCACATATTTTGCCAACTTAGGAGACGTTTTGCAGGACGCGTACGACGAAGGCAAACACGACGACCTGGTATCTCTGGATATTAGTGAACGGACCTAACCAGGACTTGGACCTCCTTCGTACTCCAGCAGTTGAGTAATGGAGTTTTTTTCCTGCAACATCCTTTTTTTGTCCGGAATTACCTCACAGAGCGCTGCTTTCAAGTCCTGATGGGAAACCACTGTTCAAGGACTTTCCCAGAGGAGACCGGAGTACCCCAGGCTGCTGTTCTGGTGGTGACGCTGTTACTAGTTGACATGAACGGCGTGTTTCTTCCAATTCCCGCCTATATTTCCATTTCCGTCTCGATGATATCCTGCTGGTTATTGTTGACGACACTCCAGTCTTCACGCGGATAAAAACGTAAATCGCCGTCAGTCTTGTATGCAGATTGAGTCCGAGCATAGCTTCAAGTTACAGAAACATCCCATCGTTAAGGTTCTTGAAGTGTCTACCGGTCGGTACCTCTCATTCCAACTGTACTTCCATGGAGTCAAGTTCAGTTTTAGGACCAGAGTCAATCTGATTCTGATGCTTTTCAAACCGTAACCGCACATGAAGAGGTCTACTCCAGAGGCACTAAGGTGTACCTGGTAACACCGCGGCCGACCTTCTTGCCGGAGTCGGATATCAGGGCGGGCATTTTCTTCATCCGTTCCTTTGGGAGAAATGAATCCTGTATTTAAAATATAGTGTCAGACAACTGGGAAACGATCTAAACAGCGTTCACTAATGGCCAGCTCTTTGTCATATCAGGGTAACTACTACGCCCTGGATGAATCTAAACAACTTTAACCCTAGTATAGATAAAAGTAAATAAGCAATGACAATTTTCACAATTTTCGAATGTCCCAGGCCGTCCAAACCGTTCAGAAACACATATTCTTGAATGTATTAGGAAATATGTCTAGAAACAAAATTTCCTAAGCTGAGGTATATGTCCAAAAATGTCTTTAAGATCGCAAGACATGAATTAATCGAGTTTTTAATAAACGTAAATTATTTCAGGGTCTCCAAAACGTCCTGGGGTTCATAAAATGTGACCTGCCCGATCAATCAAGCCCTGAATGATGTATCCGTGTACCGTTCAACATCACAGCAGGTCCATTGAATCGATAGGATTTCACTCATTACTTTTACAAGCTTTAACAGACCTTTTTGGATCTCCAAAACGTCCTGGAGTTCAGAAAATGCGATCTACCCGATAAACCAAGTCCTGAATGATATTTTCGTGCATCATTAAACATTCCAGTAGTTCCATCGAGCTGGTAGGATTTCTTTTACAAGCAACAGTGGACCCTCCATGAGTCGATGTTCTAAAACTCGATATCGATTCATGGAAATAAATGATGCCATATTAAAATATTTTCTCGGATACGCTAATAGTTTTTTTTTCGAAAAAAAATTCCAAGAAAATTCTGTTCCACATCACGATATCGACTGTATTACACCTCGAGGGTCGACCCTTTTTGGTACTTCGATACGTCTTGGGCCTCATTTCATATGACCTATGGATGATTTTAGATTTTTAATATCTGTAGGTCCATTTAGCTCATATGACTTTAATCATCACTTCTACTAGCCTTTATGGTTCGCTAAAATATCCTGGAAGTCGTATTGTATCATCCAAGCCCGTAAATGCAGCGGTTCTACGCCCCAACAAAAAAGTTCACAGCCACTTTCTAATGGAAATTGCTGGACACAAACATCTCCTTAGTTATTGTACATCTTGTACAGGGTCACGCATACCAGGAATGACAATATTATGAAACTAAGATGAACCTCCGATCTGTTTTCACAGGGTTTTAGTACTAATAATCCCTTTCCAGGAAATCATGCGATCAAAATATTCTATCGGTGAAAATTTAAGGAAATTAGGTTTTAAGATTTTATAGGGGTTGACATAAAGTTTTATATACGAAGAAAATTCACTTCTCATAAGACGAGTTTATACCATCCCATTTATTTCCACCACTTGATTGTACCTTGACAGATACTTATTTCGACCTCAACAGTAAGGTCGTCTTCAGTATCTTGTACTTGACTCGACTTGTCAAAACTCAAATTAGCAAAACTTTTCGTAAAATAATTCACTTTTGATGAAAATGAAACCATTGGATGCTAAATTTTTTCTAGGTTTTACCACAGATTAAATTTCATATCGGTCTGAAGATATCGTAGATGTTCCGGAATTCCGAGGTATGTGGTATGGTATGCATTTATTTTTTAATGCTATATTTCATTATTTGAGACTTAAACTTTGAATATTGTTTATGCTTTCTCCAGGAGCTAGCACTAGCCCAAAATCGACAATTTGCAAGGAATTCCCAGATATATGGCCGTTTTTATGGAATGGAGTATGGGAATGTGAACTACGTTGAAAAGACGAGGACTATAGAGATTTTCATGTGGACCATTTTTCTTGTAATATGTTGTTGGGTATCATACTATCATATTTTTTATTTTGTTTTAATTTTTTTTTGGCTTTATTATTGTGATTTTTTATAAAGTTATAAACTCATCACCTAAATTTTATTTAAGACGATGACTACGTAAACGTTTTCTAGACCGTGAGATACAATGGCCACTCTGTAACAGGTTTTCGGTGCTCGGGAGTCGTGACAATTAGTTCAGGGAATATAACCAAATTGCTAATGAACAAAATTATGTTTTTATGGGTATCAAACTTTATAGTTAGTTATGTGAAGCGATGGCTATGGAGACATTTTCAAGATAATAATTATAGCTGACTACTCAATAGTTGATATCAGAATAGCCAAGAATGCCATTTTTTGTTTTTAGAAGCACTCCCAGCAGAAATTCGTCTGTCTACTGTAACAAATCCTTTTTATGACCGTTGCTCATTACAATTATTTAATTTGGTAAACAAATTCGGCAATTACTGATTCCACTTTTCCATGGTACTCGGAAACTGATAAAGATTGGTCGGTGAGTCTTACAGTCCTGGAAATCTAATCAAAACCAGAACAGGAGGTATTAAATAACATACATATATCATAACTTGATAATAATAAATGATACTCGTCATAGATAAGTAACAATGACCGTAACATGACCTTATTAGTTTATGTGCTAGTTTAGTTTAGTTGCTGTGACAAAATCGGTCTAAACGGTGTCGATATAATTCTGAAAAACCCAACCGTGTTTCTATTGTGCATTTGGTATTCGTAGAACATGGTTGAGTTTCTACTTCAGAAGAAAATTATTAAAGCTCTTTTTTAGTGAAAAGTTTTCATTGTCATAAGACTAGCTTAGTACAATTCCATTTATTCAATGCACAACAAATTTTTGGTCTGCAAATTAATAAAATGTAAAAAAAATATAAAAACCCAAATTAATCCACATAGCGGTGATGATGCCTTTCCCGTGCCTTTGAAAAAGTTTAAAAGCATACAAGAAAAGTCCAAAATATCACTGATAGGTAGATAGGTCTGATAGGTTATACTGATTTTAAAATTTCACGTCGAACGCAATTTGTTTCGAGTAAATCCGATGAGTATAGTTGCCAAAAAAAAATTTTTTGAACTTCAAAAACGGCTATTTATGATGCCCCAATCCATTTTCAACGCGCGTAATAAACAAACAACAAGTGACAGAATGTCGACACCTCACACATCCGATAGCTTATATATACCGCTAACGCTGACACCAATACTAATACAGAATATGTACATTGCACACTTAATTTTTTTTACCGGGATCTCAGCAAAATGTTGAACTTTTACCGAGAATCGCACAGCCGTGCCCCAGCAAACATGTTTTTTGCCGAGATTTCTGTCAAAATTGCTGATAATCAGCAAATAATTTGCCGAAAATCAGCTAGCAAACGCTATTTTTGCCGGAATATCAGTTTTTTATTTTACTGGCGCACGGCTGTGCGGATTTTTGCCGAGCTGCAGAAATAAAAACTGAGTGTGTGGGCTTACAAACACAATGATCAAACATTTGTATTCGAACTTATTGAACACCCTGTAGATATCTTGATCTTAGCTCAAAAGCATTTTGGAGGAGCTCGGACATCTTATGTCAATGGAAATTAGGATCGTTCGCACATTGAGGACATTGCAAAAAGCTTCGGTTGATCCGGTAGATACTTTGGAATGAACTTACGAACGTTTTGGAATGCCATGTATACCTCGCATTCAAGAAAATAGGGCTTACATGATGTGCATATGCCTATTTGACCGGATTGGGTATATGTCAATGATGAGAACATTGCAAAGCCTTGGTTGATCTGGTAAATAACTTGGCTTAAACTCGAAAATGCGTTGGAGTAACCTGAACATCTCGTATTCCTGAAAATTGATCACTGTCTCAACGATGAGGATAACGTAACTTGATTGAGTGTTTATAATTATCAATAATAGAGGTATATGATCCAAGATTTTCAGATTCATCTACATGCTCTCAGAAGCGAAATCTTCCCAAGGTCTTGGATATCTTCAGGGTATAGTTAAACTTGACCTCCGATAAGCCTGATCAACATTTTTGCTGAAGAAAATGGGGACCTAGCTCTCTTCGGTGATTTTTCATAGCCCGATCAGCTTTTATTTTCTATCCAAATTTTCAAAATGGCTGGCTAAAGTTTTTTTTAAACTTGTTTATGTTAAGTTCAATTTTAAAGTGTTTATTGGTAATTTATATTTGCCTACGGAAGGTCCCTAGGTTGTATATGGGAGTTATTTCTAGCCCCACCACAAAGTGCCCTTGAGCTTTGGCAATTTACGGCAAGTGAAGAACTGAGTTGTTATCAAAATTCATATAAAGAGAAAAAAGCATTTACCCCTTTCCTGGCTGGCCCATCCTTGCAGTAATTGGGTGCTACCGAATGACGCGATACAAGATTATGAAGCTGGCTCTCAGATCGTTGGGGATGACACAGCTTTGGTAGAAGGTAGCCGATCGACGCTCGCTTTTCCACACTTTCTTTTAACCATTTCATTTAACTGATAGGCTCAGTCGTGTGTGACACTTTACGGAGCCGCAATTCTTAAGTATGTTATCTTAATAATTTGTATCATCTTATCATTAACAGTTAGTAGGGAAGGGACATAGACCATATTACTCGTGGTGACTCAAGGTTATAATTTACTTAATTCAGGATGGACTGGTTAGGGATTTCGGATTGGGTTATTCCAGCTGCTTATTCGGGCGTTTGACGTTCGAAACGATTTTGTGTGACGTCGTGCTCGATCCACATCGCGATCTTGCAAAACATCTCTTACTTCTCCTCGGGCCACAAGTTTATCCAATAATTGCCTCCAGACCACATTTTCCGATCAGAACCAAACTACGTGCTCGATGTCATCGTAACCGGCTCCACACCTACATAAGTTGCTGTCGACAAGGTTTATTCTGTAGAGATGTGCGTTTAGTGAATAGTGATTGGTTATAAGACTCGACATCACACGAATGGAGCCTCGACTCAGGTCCTCACCTCTGAACCACTCTCGCGCAGAAACTTTTGGAACTATGGAAAACAGCCACCGTCCAATCTCATTGTGTGACCAATTCATTTGCCAATTTTGAAGAGTACACTCGTTGTTCGAGAGTTGTATATCATAAACCTCACCTTCGTGTGCGGCCACCTTTGCTAGCGAGTCCGCCTTCTCATTGCCATAGATTAGGCAATGTGATGGGATCCATACAAAGGTAATCTTGAATGATCTTTCGACCAAATCACGCATCTTTTTTTTTAATACCAAACTAAGGTCGGAGTGACCTGTGCAATACATAAAACTCTTCTCCATTCAGCACGGTCCATGGTTGCACGTCGCCTACCACGCAGTCTGCCGAGGGTTCGCAAATCATCCTCCACCTGATCGATCCACCTTGGCCGCTGTGCATTTCGCTTTCTTGTTCCCGTCGGATCGTTGTCAAGAACCATTTTCACCTGATTACTGTCCGACATTCTGGCTACGTGCCCGGCCCACCGCAGTCTTCCGATTTTCACGGTGTGAACGATGGATGGTTCTACCAACAGCTGATGCAACTCGTGGTTCATTCGCCTCCTCCACGTACCGTCCGCCATCTGCATCGAAAACTCCAAGTGCGCGTTAGTCTTCCACGAGCATCGTCCAGGTCTCGTGTCCGTAGAGAACTACCTATCTAATAAGCGTTTTGTAGATAATCAGTTTGGTACGGCGGTGAACTCTATTCGATCGGAGCGTTTTGCAGGAGTCCAAAGTACGTACGATTTCCTGCTATGATGCGTCTTCGAATTTGTCTGCTGGTAACGTTATCGGAGGTCACCAGTCAGCCCAAGTACACGAATTCTTCAACCACCTTGATTTCGTCACCACATATACAAACTCGTGGTGGGTGGCTTACGTTGTCCTCTCTTGAGCCTCTTCCTATCATGTACTTCGTCTTCGACGTGTTGATGACTAGGCCAATCCGTTTAGCTTTGCCTTAAGGGCTATAATATCAATGTCGTCAGCGTAACCAAATAACTGGACGGACTTCGTGAAAATCGTACCACTCGTGTCAATCCCTGCCCTTCGTATTACTCCCTCCAAAGCGATGTTGAATAGCAGACACGAAAGACCATCACCTTGCCGTAACCCTCTACGCGTTTCGAAGGGACCCGAGAATGCCCCTGAAACTCGAACTACGCACATCATCCGATCCATTGTCGCCTTGATCAGCAACTGCTCACTTTTTTGCGGTAGAGTATTAGATTCAAACTCAAGGACTAGTTAGAGACCATACGACATCACATATGCCTGGATTTGAGACTCAAATGGAAGACACATTCTAAGAGGACATAATTGGGTTGATGCCGCGACCTGGGACATCATGGAAATCGTGGTTGATTTGATTAAGAGATCCTTGCGATGGTTGTTGTTGAAACGTCAGTTCGATTAACCAAAAAGCTACAGTGTCTTTTAGAAATTTCTTGAAGACTGATTGGTTGATTTAAACACTTTATTCGATGAATTGCGAGAAAAATCACGAATTGTTTCTCCTCACCCTGGGCCCTGTAGTTCCCCTACTATTTTACCCTGATACGATTATTTCCAGCAGGAAGAAAACTGCCGTCCACTGCACTATAGATTCGTTTACACAGAAAAAGCTCAACGCTTGTAAAGTGCGTTTTATAGCAACTCCTTGAACTACAGTAAACCTTTGGTTCCGCGAATTAGAGGTCGGCTTTTACGACCGGAACAGGCCAGTTGTCCAGATATCGGCACTACGCGGATCAGTAAAAACAAGTTAGCCATTGATGGACAATCAACTCTAAGGTGGAACAGTTTGAACTTCATGCGCAAGTAGTGGAGAACTTGTAGACTCTGTCCAGATGTTGTAAAATTTTTCAACTTTTAACTCAATGTCAACCTGAACGGTGGTTAGTTATGTTGCAGTTCAAATTAGTATTCCAGTAGAAAAACTTGTTTAACTTAATCGAATCATAAACGCGATGCAGGCATACATTTTTAGCCTCTGTAGTTCAAAAACTTACTTTACACATTCCATCTATCCACGGCGATCATTGAATCAACCTCAGTTCAAAAAAGCTATGATTGATAGCCTGAGCTCACCTTGAAACAGGTTCTAATTCACTAAGCTCGATACTTAAACTCACTCGCAGCACTAAACCGCCATTCAATGTCGTAAAAATTACGTTCACCTTGACCAGTCTGTCCAAAATCAGCTCTCATTAATCTTCCATCCGTTATGTCTACTTTCCCATAGATTTGTAACGCTTTCTCAGAGGAATATTGTCTTCTGTCATTACGTGACTACGCACTTTCGTGATCAAACCGCATATTGATTCTGCATTTCACCGAACAGTTTACTCACCTCTAGCTGTGTACCGAGAGCAATGTCCCAGCACATGCGACACATAAATTTGACATGTTTGAACGGAGGCGCAGGACACGAAGTATAAAAACAATCGCTGACAGGAGATCAGGTTCCCCCCAAATAAAAAAATCACGGTCAGCTACTTTTTCACGGAAAAGCGAGAACCAATCAAGCGGTGAATGGCTTAGAGAAGCGAGTTATGGCTGCAGTTTATTGGTTGGACAAATTGAGGGAGGTTTTGCCTTTCTCGTGTACCAAGGTGCACCGAAAGTTTATATGTTCGCTCCAAAATAACAATTTTGATGGAAGGCCTGGAGGGCCGTTTTTTTCATATACCAATCACTTAACTAAATGAGTTGAAACGAAGTGTATGTGTGCTGCGTTAGTTATTGAAGTGGGATTTGTGCGTTTTTTTCTTTTCTCTGCTGATACTATTTTTTGCCCCTAGTTTCTCGTTATTCGGCTGGTATTATGTCACATGGTTTGTTCCGCTACTGTGCGGAACAATGTACAGAAATCGGCACAGGTAAAAGAGGTTATAAACTATTCAGAAAGGTTATGTCACGGGAAGACAAAAAATTCCCACTACTAGGACCGGGAATTGAGAACAGCTACCTTCAGCTAGCTTGGTCTTACTTTGTAACATCTCGCATCTTTCTGCAGAGGTAAAGAAGATCCCTCATTTAAGTACACTCCGCGAAACAGACGCATAATACTGAAGCCGCATATGTATACATTTATTCAGCGTATATTGCTAACTATTCACTATGAATGCAGCTATGATCACCAACGTTTTCATGCTTCAAATCAAAAAGGATAACAACGGATAAAAGGAGCTTGTATGGTACGTTCGATTCTAGCGTGACTCATTTGCAATTCCAAAAGAACTGCATATCAGAGAACACCTGTTGATTTGCACAGATCTATCCGCCATATTCCTTTGATAAGCATTCACCGGCTCGATATGTGCTGGTCATTTATGGTTGAATGGTGAGCAGGAGGCTATCCATTGCACGTGTATAATCAGCGATAATCTCGAGGATTCATCTAGAGCTGCTTGAGCCGCAATAGGAAAATCGATTTAATCCTTTTCATAAAACTGATCGAAACGAAAAAAAAAATGGAATCACTTTGTATGTGTTTTCATAGTCTTGCTTAGAATTATCTCAGATACACATTAGTTGATATTGTAACAAACGGAAGGGTATTAATTTATCAATGTCTATAAATTATGTTATTGGTTTAGCACAGCATGAAATTTCACGTGAACTCATATTTATCAAACGAGTCAGAACAGCTCTTGGCTGCCATGAATTGAAGGAGCTCTTCGCAGTATGAGGAAGCATTCAAAACATTTCCCGTACACGCACTTCCGAATGTAGAGCACCTGCTGCACCGGCGGAACAAGAGAACTAGGTCAGCAATCCAATTGAATCAAACACCACCCACAAGAAGTGATTAATCATCAATCACAAACGCACCGCATTAGCTTCTGCCACAGTTAATTAGCACCTCTTTCCACCCACCACCCCCGTCGTTATACCAATCGGTCAATGTATCACCTGTCGGAGTTTCTTTGTGGTGCGGTGGGCGGAGGATCGGCAGCAGTCACAGTCGGTGGCTGGCATTGAACGATACCCGGTGGGAAGTTGCGCAATATCTTCCGTCGAACGCCACCGTCACTGCCACTAGGCCATTGCCACTGAAGAAAACTCACGCCAACCAAACAACGAACGAACGGTGACCGGTAGCGGCAATATTGAAAAGAAAAAGTGAAAAAGAACTCAGCAGCTCCACGCCAGCTCAGCAATCGCATGATCATTAGTTGCTAACTGAGTGAGTAGGTACCAATTGAAAAAGTAAGTGAGCCACCGTCGTCGTCGCTCCGACGGGCTGACTAAGACAGGCGGTAGAGGAAGCTCAACGGGCGGCCCTGCTCAAGTTCACAGCTGCATGGGAGTGCGGTCCAATATGCAGGTCTCAGCTGTTCTCCACTCTGCAGCAACCGCCTGTAAGTTGTACATCACTGCGGCTGGAGCATTTTAGACTTTTTTCCTCCAACATGCTAATGTACACACATTACTCACTCTCTGCAATGCGAATGATATGATCCACCAGACTATCGTTCCGTTTGCTAAATGTTTGGTAGTGAACTTGAAAATTGTGCGTTTGCAGCATTGCTCGCTCTTGCCCACCACCGCATGATGTTAGATCTGGCACCGCGCCGCTTAGCAGAACATAAAACATCTTTGGACAGCGTAATAGTGTGGTATGGCACATGCGGGTACTTGAAGAAGTTTGTGGCTGATTCGGCAAGGTTGTGGTCAAAGACGATGTACCTTTTGCACCGGTCAGGCCATAAAATTGTTTGCTCAAATGACGGCTACCCGACGGACGAGAGGAACTAAATTTCGCGGACACGGGAAGGATATGCCGTTCATCGTAAAATGTAAGACAAGACGTTTTAGAATCGCTTTGTCATCTTGATGGTATCATGGATGGATTGGAACCGCAATCGGTTGAATTTATCGATTGAGGTAGGCAATGAGGTACCGACTATTTACTTCGATAAAATTCAGTTCCGTGCGGGCAACAATCTTCCGAGCACAAAGTTTACGGTGCTCGTCACTGAGTGGCGATGCCGGCGTTTCTATCTGTTGTATTAAACCAACCCGGGAGCAATTTGACATACCAATTTGAAAAACGTTCAGAACCATATCAAAATGAGTATCAAAGTTCAAGGTTTTTCATGGAGATGCTTTTGGACTCTCCTGTCGAATAGAGTTCGCCGCCGCACGAAGTTGACCATCTACAAAACGCTCATTAGGCTGGTCGGCCTCTATGGCCACGAAAGTTGGACGATGCTGGCGAAGAACCAACGCGCCCTTGGAGTTTTCGAATGGATGGTGTTGCGGACCATCTATGGCGGGGTGCAGATGGAGGACAATACGTGGTGGAGGCCAATGAACCACGAGTTGCAACTGTTAGGAGAACTACCCACACGGTTCAATTTTGGCGGTTACGGTGGGCCGGGCATGTAGCCAGAATGTCGGACGACAACCCGATTGAGATGGTGCTCGATAATGATCCGACCGGTACAAGAAGAAGAGGCGCGCTGCAGTCACGGTGGATCGACCAAGTGACCAGGTGGCCAGCGGACCCTTCGCAGACTTCGAGTGTCTTTGGTTTGTTTATATATAAATAAATATAATGAAATAATCACTCAATAAGCTAATAATCGATTCATTATAAATTTATTTTGGTCAAAATTTCACCGTTTGGGTAGTTCTCCTTACAGTTGCAACTCGTGGTTCATTGGCCTCCCCCACGCATCGTCTTCCATCTGCTCCCCGCCATAGATGGTCCGTAACACTTCCATTCAAACCTTCGCCAGCAACGTCCAACTTTCGTGGCCATACAGGCCGACCAGTCTAATGAACGTTTTGTAGATGGTCAACTTCGTGCGGCGACGAACTCTGTTCGACAGGAGAGTCCAAAAGCATCTCCATAAAAAGCCATGAACTTTGATACTCATTTTGATATGGTTTCAAACATTTTGCAAATTGGCCACTGTCTTTGGGACACTACAGAGCGGTCATGGCAACTGATCGTCCTGAATATGCTTCCTGAAGCAGCTTCATGAAAAATCTTGAAGTTTGATGCCCATATTGATGAGGTGCTGAACGTTTTTCAAATTGGCCATTCCCCAGGGCAGCTGCAACCTACTACAGAGTGGTCATGACAGCTGCTGGTTCCAAAATGCATTTAGAAGTATCACCTCGAGAAATCTTGAAGTTTGATACCCATATTGATGGGGTTCTGGACGATTTTCAAATTGGTCACTTCTCAAGGGGCGCCTGGAACCTACTACAAAGTGGTCTGGGCAACTGATCGTCCTGAATATGCTTCCTGAAGCATCTCCGTGAAAAATCTTGAAGTTTGATGCCAATATTGATATTGTACCGGCAGACCGGAGGCAGACAATTTTTTACAGACATTTTAATACGGTTACATTAAATCTATTCTACAAGCATTCCATGTAGTTGAAACAGTGACCCATTCTCACCCCCATTTGACCATTTGTCACCCCGACAGCGGTATCATGAAGACAAAATTAAGAAAGTTGGAAGAAAGGACACGGAAAATGTAGCTTTTAAGTAAGTATCGGTAGCATAGTGGTTAAGAACTGCCCAGTAGAAAAATAGTGGGACATTATTCCTCGTTGAGAGCAAGTTGATACATGCCAAGCAAATCAGGACAAGTCCCTGTGAATATTTTTTAAAGCACAATATTACCAAAATTAAACTACTAGTAAAACGGAAGCGCAATTTTCCAAAAGATATATGTTATTTATTTGTGTATCTGTACACAAGTTTATTAAATATCATTTCTCGAATTCAACTATTAGTACTCCATATATCAGTGTGGACAGACATACTAACCGGTACAAAATTTTCGTTCCTCAAAGTGACAATTTTTAAATTTGAAGTAATGATCTTTTCCGTTGATAAATTTTTATAACTTTTTACCGAAACTTGTTTAATAAGCCATTTAATCCATTTCACTAAAACTATGTTTTATTAAGCAAAGCAAAATAAATTATAGAGAAGGTTTTTGAGAGTGTCACAATAGGCGTTTTCACTTTTATCTATTATCGTCCTTCTGTGAAGTATATACGAATACATATCTTTACAAATATTCTTCTATACGCTTCATCTGAAATTAGCCAAAGAATTGACTAACGAAACAAAACGAATTTTTTTGGACGAGATCATTATTTTTTTTTTTGTTTATTAGAAGGTTGTTCCAAATAAGAAACATTATGCGTAATATTGTGAACTAAAATAAAACTACCTTGTCATAATGGAATTTCGATTTTTTTCAGGCAGTTTTACAGTTCAGTTACAGTATTTGAGCATCAAGCTGCAAAATTGTAAAACAATGAATAATGGTTCTGGCACCGTTTCACAAAAGCCTTGAATAATCCACCTAGCGGTGTTGGTGCCTTAAAAATACTAAAAAATATGAATGAGTGTTTTTAGCGTGTTTTGCGGATAAAAATAATGGCCATAACCTTTGATCCCATAGTTCGATCAGCTCAATTTCCAATAGGAAAGAATGGGATAGGATTCTCCGTCGAATGCAACTTTCTGCGAGCATATCGGTTTAGGGTAAGAGACTTAAAAATTGGTAAGACTTTTTTACAATTTTCTGCGTGAAAACAATATTTTGGCCATAACTTCTGATTCCATAGTCCGTCTCGCAACATTTTTAGGCACTTAACCTTAACCGATTTGCTCGCAAGTTGCATTCGATGAAGAGCAGCTAGGCGCAGCGTCTCTTGAAGATGGCTGGAGAGATATTCGATCCGCCATTGATAGCACCGCAACCGCTGCACTTGGCACGGTGCCCCGGATTAGAAGAAACGACTGGTATGACGGCGAATGTGAGCAGTTAGTGGAAGAGAAGAATGCAGCATGGGCGAGATTGCTGCAACACCGCACGAGGGCGAACGAGGGCACGATATAAACAGGCGCGGAACAGACAAAACTCGATTTTCCGGAGGAAAAAGCGCCAGCAGGAAGATCGAGACCGTGAAGAAACGGAGCAACTGAACCGCGCTAATAACACACGAAAGTTCTATGAGAAGTTAAACCGTTCACGTAAGGGCCACGTGCCACAGCCCGATATGTGTAAGGACATAAACGGGAACCTTCTTACGAACGAGCGTGAGGTGATCCAAAGGTGGCGGCAGCACTACGAAGAACACCTGAATGGCGATGTGGCAGACGAAGATGGCGGTATGGTGATGGACCTGGGAGAACGCGCGCAGGACATAATTCTACCGGCTCCGGATCTCCAGGAAATCCAGGAGGAGATTGGCCGGCTCAAGAACAACAAAGCCCCTGGGGTTGACCAACTACCAGGAGAGCTATTTAAACACGGTGGTGAGGCACTGGCTAGAGCGCTGCACTGGGTCATTACCAAGATTTGGGAGGAGGAAGTTTTGCCGCAGGAGTGGATGTAAGGTGTCGTGTGTCCCATCTACAAAAAGGGCGATAAGCTGGATTGTTGCAACTACCGCGCAATCACATTGCTGAACGCCGCCTACAAGGTACTCTCCCAAATTTTATGCCGTCGACTAGCACCAACTGCAAGGGAGTTCGTGGGGCAGTACCAGGCGGGTTTTATGAGCGAACGCTCCATTACGGACCAGGTGTTTGCCATTCGCCAAGTACTGCAGAAATGCCGCGAATACAACGTGCCCACACATCATCTATTCATCGACTTCAAAGCCGCATATGATACAATCGATCGGGACCAGCTATGGCAGCTAATGCACGAACACGGTTTTCCGGATAAACTGACACGGTTGATCAAAGCGACGATGGATCGGGTGATGTGCGTAGTTCGAGTTTCAGGGGCATTCTCGAGTCCCTTCGAAACCCGCAGAGGGTTACGGCAAGGTGATGGTCTTTCGTGTTTGCTATTCAACATCGCTTTGGAAGGTGTAATACGAAGAGTAGGGATTAACACGAGTGGTACAATTTTCAATAAGTCCGTCCAGCTATTTGGTTTCGCCGACGACATAGATATTATGGCACGTAACTTTGAGAAGATGGAGGAAGCCTACATCAGACTGAAGAGGGAAGCTAAGCGGATCGGACTAGTCATCAACACGTCGAAAACGAAGTACATGATAGGAAGAGGTTCAAGAGAAGACAATGTGAGCCACCCACCGCGAGTTTGCATCGGTGGTGACGAAATCGAGGTGGTAGAAGAATTTGTGTACTTGGGCTCACTGGTGACTGCCGAAAATGACACCAGCAGAGAAATTCGGAGACGCATAGTGGCTGGAAATCGTACGTACTTTGGACTCCGCAAGACGCTCCGATCGAATAGAGTTCGCCGCCGTACCAAACTGACAATCTACAAAACGCTAATTAGACCGGTAGTCCTCTACGGACACGAGACCTGGACGATGCTCGTGGAGGACCAACGCGCACTTAGAGTTTTCGAAAGGAAAGTGCTGCGTACCATCTATGGTGGGGTGCAGATGGCGGACAGTACGTGGAGGAGGCGAATGAGCCACGAATTGCATCAGCTGTTGGGAGAACCATCCATCGTTCACACCGCGAAAATCGGACGACTGCGATGGGCCGGGCACGTAGCCAGAATGTCGGACAGTAACCCGGTGAAAATGGTTCTCGACAACGATCCGACGGGCACAAGAAGGCGAGGTGCGCAGCGGGCAAGGTGGATCGATCAGGTGGAAGATGACTTGCGAACCCTCCGTAGACTGTGTGGTTGGCGACGTGTAGCCATGGACCGAGCCGAATGGAGAAGACTCTTATATACCGCACAGGCCACTTCGGCCTTAGTCTGAATAAATAAATAATAATGCATTCGATGCAGAATCTTGTCCCATTGTTTGCTATTGGAAATTGGCCAGATCGAACTTTGGGCTCAAAAGTTATGGCCAAAATACTAGTTTTATCACATACGAGAAAGGCACCATCACCGCTGGATCGATTAATCTGGGTTTCTATATTTTTAATGGAAATTTTCTTTAATGTTCTTTATTAATCTTTTTTATGTTCTTTATTAATCTTTTTGTGTAACATTTTTATTTTTTAAGAAAAATTATTTATTTTGTGGGAAGAACGGTTCGGCACTTCGTCCCATAGCTCCTATATTCATCCCATCAAAAACAATGCAATGAAAAGGAGTTTGGTTTGTTTCTTGTTTTGGAGATTTTTTCCAGCAGTGAGCACGCATGTTAGCAAAAAAAGCCAAGTGTTTGGTGATGTATTTCTTTGTTCTGCAATGAGATGAATATATGTTCAGTGAGATGAAAAACGGAACAGTTCCCCTATACAACTTTGTTATTGTTCATTGCTAATATTGATTTGTTTATGTAAATTTTATATTTCCTTCAATGGAAAATTTTCACTTGTATAGTTGAAATGTTTGCTTTCAAAAGTGCTAATTTATTTTAGTTTTGTGGCAAATTCCTAATTGTTTATGGAAATTTAGGGAAAGTTTATATTTATTTATTTCTTTTATCCTGTTTCCTGTATTGCTGTCTGGAAGAATGGTAGTTCAATATCAATCAAATGTATGGAATTATACAAATTAATCGAAAATGGGGCCATTATAGAAGAAAATAGTGATGTGAAATGAAGTTCAGATAAAAAGATGATCTCATGCACTTAGATTGCACTGATTATTGGTTTTATAGTGATGAAACTTTGATTTTACTGCCACTCAATCAACTCCGTCTCTTGCATTTAAACCTTCAACAGGTACCCCATTGCTTCAGATATTGGACCGGAAAACATTAGGCCGATACTCATCTGGCCGAACAGGTCATTCGGGCGGAATATGTCATTTGGCCAATTAGGTAATTTTAGGTCTGACTTCTCACTTCGCACTACTCATTTCTCACTTCTCACTGTGAAAAGTAGAGTAAGTAGAGTAGGGAGGTATCTCACTTCTTACTTCGTACTACTCACTTTTCACAGTGGGAAGTACAAAATGATTAGTGAGAAGTGAGTAAAGATACGTCTCATTTCACTTCGCACTACTCACTTTTCACAGTGCAAAGTGAGACGTCTCACTTCTCACTACTCACTCATCATTTCTCATTTCTCACTGTAAAAAGTTAGTAGTGCGAAGTGAGATGAGAGACGTCTCACTACTCACTTCGCATTTCTCACTTTTCGCAATGAAACATAAGCAATGAGTAGTACGAAGTGAGAAAATAAGAGATAAGTCTCACTTCTCACTTCTTATTTCTTACTTCTCACTGTGAAAAGTGAGAAGTGCGAAGTGAGTAGTGGGACGTCTCACTTCTCATTTCACATTACTCACTTTTCACAGTGAGAAGTGAGAAATGAAGAGCGAGAAGTGACGCGTGTCATTTCTCACTCATTAATTCTCACTGTAAAAAGTGTGAAGACCGAAGTAAGCAAGGAAAAGCCTCTCTTTCCACTCATCATTTCTAACTTTTTTCAGTAAGAAGTGAGAAATGATGATTTAGAAGTGAGACGTCAAATGACCTATGTAGCCAAATGACATATTCGGCCGAATGACTTGTTCGGCCAAATCACCTATTCGGCCTACACAGTGATGCACTTTATATACATTTAAAAAATCACAAAAAAATATATAAAGCTCTTTTAGTGAAATGTATTCAACCGTCTAAGACGAATTAAGTACTCTCCATTTAATTCCACCAATTAATTGTCATCACTTTAATAAAGATTTTTTAAAATACCTATCCAGTATTTTGTGCTCGTTAATGGCGGTGTGAGTTATTGTACCGCGCATAAAAAATCTACTCCTCCGCTTATTTTTAGTCGCAAAAAAATTATATTGAATTACTAGGCCGGCAAACTTCGTTTCGCCCAAAATTTATTTATTCTCTGCTTAGTTCTCGAGTTATGTAGAAATTTCTGTTTCATTTGTATGGGAGCCCCCCTTCCCAAAGGAGGAAGGGGTCTCGAACCATCTTAAGAACCTTCCCCGGCCCCAAAACCATCTGCATGCAAATTATCACGCCGGTCGGTTCAGTAGTTTCAGAGTCTATAAGGTTCAGACACACAGAAATTCATTTTTACGTATATAGATATTATCAAACTTGACTTAGATTCGGAGTTTGGAGCCAAAACATTAAATAATTTTTCGTTGACGTATTAGCAGTACCGTCGTTCGGGGTGACATTGGGCCTAGGGGGTAGGATTGGGCCAAAAACGAAAAATGTTTCAACTCCTAATATCTCAGAAACTGTTACGAATTTTGATGAAAACTTTAAACGGTTCGAAATTATATTAAAATTCACGTCTAGGAAATCACAAAATAAATTCCAAAAACTAATTGTGCTCGTACGATAATGCTTGGAATTTGAATGTAAAACTATTGAGCAAATGAACCCGTATTAAAATAGTGTCAGTAATGTCCCAGAAATCTATTACATAACTAGTTTTTAGATCAATGGATCCTGGTTATTATGTTACGATAATCTGTGGTTGTTTTATAGAATTTTATTAATATTTATATAACGGTTCTGGTTTTTCGTAGCAACGAGCAATGCACGCAAAAAAGGGGTGAGATTGGGCCAAGCTTTCAGTTGATTTGCCATACATAGTTGGTAAGAGCCGTAATGTAGGCAATTATTTTGAATGAACGATTGAATCGTTCCATCGTCACCGCTGAACTATTTCATTTGGCCCAATGTCACCCCCTGTGCGGGGTGAGAATGGGCCAATTTTGAACAACATATAACTTTGAAGAATTTCCATAATTCATTATTTTTTCCCCAAACAGCGGTAAATTTTTAATTCAAACTTGTACCAAACTAATTAAAACTTGATTCCAATGTTAACTACTAGAGCTTTGTAACATATACTTGGAGCATTCGACATTTTGGCCCAATGACACCCCCGTTGGCGGTACCTTCTATGTTTAGTAGGGCTACTGCTCCTGGACTGGTTCCATATTTTTGTGATTTTTTCAGCAATTAGCACGCATGTTAGCAAAAAGAAGCAACGTTACACTGACAATCTCGCACCAAGGTGTTGGAATTGGTGATTCTGGGACCGTTTCCGAAAGCTTTGCCTCCTATTGCAGCGTAATTTCCGTTTAGTTTTCATTGCCGCCGCCACCTTCCAGATAAGCAAGTACTCAATCAAACGCCCTCTGGATCCGAAGTATCCTCGCAAACGTGCTCAGTATCATCACCTTTGCTTGGAACCCTGAGCATTGTAGAATTCTGAGGAAACCGGCTGGCGATCTGCTGGGCGGAACAAGATATCAAGAACAGGCCTTCACTAACTTCGCACCCGCCGCCGACATTGTTCCAGGTCGCTCGTTCTTGGGCCGCCTGGTGCCCCCAAACTTCCTGCTGGCCGGCCACACGCGCATTATCCTCGATATAGCAAACAGCCAGGTTCTCTGCTAAACATGACTTTTGCTGATTGCTCTTCTGGCATATGCATTACATGTTCAGCCCACTGTAAACGGCCGTATTTTATCAGCCTGCTGATGTCTGCATTTTTGTCCAGTGAATGGCGCCACTATTGTCCACCACGTCGCCAAGTATTGAGCGCAGTTTTTTCCGTCCATGCTTTATAGTCGATCAGGGCGGTTGGACGAATTTACAATATGTACAGAGCTAGTTTTGCGATGTCTTTAAGTTGTGAGACTTTACGCAAGCTGTAGAAAGTCCTACTATCCGTAGAAAGTCCGGCTAATGTCATTGTCACATGTGTAAGGAGTGTTCCTAGGTATATGAGTTCGTCGACAACTCCAAATCATCCTCAAACCTCACCTCGGGATCAACACCGTTTGGACTGCCTCGTTTGTAACAATCTCCTTCGACGTCCGTACGCCTGCGGAGTGGACGTCCTTACGTCTTCCTCGCTAGCTCTCTTTGCTCTCAATTTCTCAGGGTCGGCACGACACCTGCTTGGGGGAACACACGACACATAAATCTTGCAGAAGTGGACTCGACAAGAAACGGACTGGCATGCTACCTAGGGCTGAGTGGTTAATATAAAAGATTTTTTTAATACATTTTACTTTGTTTATTGTAGGTTCATCTTGGTAGGGTTAGTTTTGGGGAGGATTAGAATTCGGTGTGGCCGTTTACTGACGTTGGGTACCTGATGGTGTATTCATGCGACTAAGAAGATGCGCTGATGACATACCTTGTGTGGCGTTCCACGGGTTCATACGCCCGGAACGGTGGAATGGGTTCGATCGACGGGTTCGTTGGCCCGTTCCTCGAAGTGGGGTTTGGACTCGAAGATTTTCGTTAGCTTGGTTGGCGTCCGACGGGTTCGCTGGCCCGTTTCCCGGAGAGGGGGGGGGGGGTTGTGACAACTTACACGTGGCTTGGAGGCGCCCGACGGGTTCGTAGGCCCGATTCTCGAAAGAAAGGTTGGACACGCAGACGTATGGTGGCTTGCTTGGCGTCTGACGGGTTTCACTGGCCCATTTCTTGAAGGAAAGGTTGGACACGCAGACGTATGGTGGCTCGATTGGCGTCCGACGGGTTCGCTGGCTCGTTTTCCGGAGCGGATGTTGGACTCGCAGACTTGGTATTGGCTTGGTTGTGGTCCGCGGGTTTGCAAGCACGTTTCTCCACGGAGCTGAGGTTGAATATCGACAACTTACACGTGGCTTGGAGGCGTCCGACGGGTTCGTAGGCCCGTTTCTCTAAAGAAAGGTTGGACACGCAGTCGTATGGTGGCTTGATTGGCGTCCGACGGGTTCGCTGGCCCGTTTCCCGGAGCGGATGTTGGACTCGCAGACTTGGTATTGGCTTGGTTGTGGCCCAACGGGTTTGCGAGCACTTTTCTCCACGGAGCTGAGGTTGGATATCAACAACTTACACGTGAATTGAAGGCGCTTGGAGTCGATGTCATCCGTAAAACCAAGAGGCATATAAGACTTGAAGATGATGGTTCCGTTTATTTGCACACTAGATCTTCGAATTGCACCTTCCAGAGCTATGTCGAATAGCAGATTAAAGAGCGCAACACCCTGCCTCAATCTGTCTAACGCCACGAATGAATCGGATGTCTCACCGGATATCCCGACGCTTGATTTGGATGCATCCAGCGACGCACGAGTCAGCATAATAAGTTTTGCTGGAACATACACGCTTACACATATTGCTCAGTGGACCCATATCTTTTCCTACATATTTTCAAGTAAATACACAATTAATCTCATCAAATCACTAATTAATCAATCAAACTGTCAAACAAATATGTATTTAATGTAGTTAATCAAAAACCAATTTCGTGCGTCAACCCGTTTTGCAATTTTCATAGATATTTTTCAAATCGCATAATAACGATGTTGTTGAAATTTTTTCACGATCCAACTTTTTCTAGGGCTAGCGGCGCACATTCTTCCCCTATCCTCTTGAACGATGAACCGGAACAGTTATTCTGAAAAAAATCGCCCAAACTAGCTCAAAATTCAAGAAACTTCACAATGGAATACACCAAACCAGTCGGTGTCGCATTTTTCTCCTTAGCCACAGTCTGTGACTTGTCCCCATTCACTACACCGTGTCAGCATGACTGTCGAAAAACCTTCCGAGTTCATTGAGCTCCATTCGCGGGACCCCATTTCGTTCGATCTTTTTCGGAACCAGGAAATTAAATCTGAATTTAAAATTCTCGATCGTCTGCGTGTGCGTGTGTGTGTGTGTCTTTCGCTTTCGAAGCGGACAACTATTAGCATCTCATTTTCTCCCTCGAGGGGAATTGGATGATGAATCGCTCAAACCGGACCTAGGCTGCTATTCCGTTCGATATTTGCCAAATAGTATCAGCATGGAGCAAACAGCACAACATGGGGAGCCGGTATCCACCGGCCCCGCATTCATAGGCCATCCAATATTTGCAGTCAAATAGAATAAAGTAGAATGAATAAGTGCAAAGTGTGCTTCCTGCGTGAGGTCACTGGATTATTGCCATCCATCCATCATGAGACCAGAGTTCTCCGGCGGGCGAAGTATTGATTTTTCAATTAGAAGGATTGCTGGTTTTCATTACACATTGTGTGACGGAGATTGTTGGGTCAACCTTAAACGGTCAGTCCAAGATTAATGTGTTTGTGGGGCGAGGTGCACAATTAATTCTGAATGATGATCACTTTTAGCTTGATTGATTGGTTTAACATCTTCTGGTAGTATGGGAGCATGAGTCGGATGATTGTCGTACGCTTATTCCGTATACATATCACCTACGCTTTGCAGTTTCAAATGGTTCTAATTGAAAGAGGAATCAACACACCTCCAACCTCTTCAATCCACGCTTCACGAGTGTGAAACCATTTGCAAAGTTTCACACACATGCCTCATCCATTTGTACGACGACGTGCAATCAGGTGCAAGCAGCTCTGCTGTACAGCCAGACGTAGGGCTGTCGTCGGTTGGCACTATACGAGAAATCACGGAAAGCGAAAGTGGTACCCGTTTGTTGGTTCTTCGTTAACCATCTGACATCTCTTCACTTCTCTAACTGACTGTGTTGGTAGTTAGGTAAATGGAAGTAGGGTGCGACATGCTCCCCCATTCACCATAGTGCTTGCAGTTGTTCGTGGTGTTGCCGTTCAAAAGTGCACCTCTAGGTTTTCACGCCGCAAAACTAAATAACGGAAGGAAGTGCTTAATGGCTTAAAGAATCATTCTCGTTAGGCTATTATAGGCACGCTGCTGTTCGGAGGATACTCGGCACTGTTTGCCGCTCCAAAGGATGTTTAATGGCACGTACTCGGCTGGAAAATGGATCCCACCGTTCGAACGCGTTCATCGGTTCTCACCGTGATTGTCGTCGTTTCGGTGCAGGGAGTTTCTGCATCTATTGTTAGTTTCTATAATAGATTCTTTAGGATCGTTGATAATTGGCGATAATTGGGACCGATTGGGTGCTTCTATAAACACATTGTTCTTTTAATACCTTGTTTTATGAGGCGAATTGTTCTTTTAAATCAATTAGAACTTCATCGAATCGTGTGAAGTAGGACAAGTCTTATACTAACTTTTTGCTCTGGTGGTTTATGTATTCTCCATCAGACGTCAAGTTGTTTTTTTTTTCATTTTTAAATCATATCCATGAGCAGCTTAGAAATTGCTTTCGTCTGTCGACACACGTGTCGTACATTCTTGGAACCCAATATCATGATGTTGTGAAAAAGTCTCTAGGTCCGTTGGAAGATGAGGCAAAAACTTCTATCGTGAATGGGTTATGCTTATTTGTTTTTCATTAGCGGACGCATATTTTATCCACCCTTCTGCTGTTTTGGTATCATAAAAAGGTCGCAGATGGCTCAGTTTCATTTACCGCCACGTTAGTAGATAAAATGAGTGGCTCATACCACTAAAGTATGTATGGGGCTGTCCATAAACCACGTAGACTTTTGAGAGGGGGGGAGGGGTTTCGAAAAAGTCTACGATAGTCTACGAAGGGGGACGGGGGGGTATACCAAAAGTCTACGTAGACTTTTTGATTTCATATTTTTTTAATTAATTTAAACAGCTTCGTGCGAAGTTCACTTGTTTGATTTGTTTAGGACGTTCCGTTTTTTGCAAAACTTTACCAAATAATCTCTTGCGTTTCTCCTTAAAAATTTAATGAATTTCACTAAAGTAAAAGTCTGAGCTATGGCTTAAAACTATCATGGATTTCACACCAGGAAATTCTTCTGTGTTGAGCAGGAAACTTCTCCAAAGTATTCTATAAAAACTTTCGATTTTTTTTTTCAAAATCTTCACTAGGATTTTACTGCAGATTCTACTAGAATTTCGTTTCGGCAGGAACTTCTTTGAGAACTATTGAAATTATGTCGTACTTCAACGGATTTGTTTGGAATTAAAAAAAAAGCATTTTGGAATATCCACAAAAAAAGCCTTTGGAATGTCTAAAAGATATTCTTTGGAACATGTAAGGGGAATTCTCCGAAATTTCCGCGAGAAACCCTTCAGAATATTCACTGGAGATTTTCTGGGAAGTCCCCGAAATTTTTTGCTTAATTTCGGAAATTCTTCGGAATATTTGCGAGGAATTCATTGCAAATTAAGCAAAATTCTCCTTCGTAAATTTCTTCGGCAGTTCTAATGCAAATTCTTTGGAATTATCGGTGGAAAATTTTCGAAATTTCTAAATAAATTGTTGAAAACCCACCAAAAACAGTTTGAGTTTCCACAAAAAAAATGCAATTTTTGTAAATACGCCTTTCAAATTTTCATGAAAATTTATTCGAATTTTTTACGAGAAGTTTAGTTAGAAGTGATTTCAATTGAAAATTCTCCATAATTTCCACCGAAAACTATTCAGAAAATATTTTTTGGAATGCCCATAAGATTTATTTAAATTTCCTCAAGAAATTGCTCCAAATTTACAAGAGAAATTAAAAAATATCATAGGAAACCATTCTAAATTTCCACGGGAAATATTTCGGAATGTCCGTTAAGCCTTAAATTACCTAGGGAAATAATTCGGGGTTTTTTAACGGGGAAACTTTTGAAATTTATAAGAAAAATCTTGGGATTTCAACAGATGATTATTCAGCAGGATATTGCAGGGAATTTTCAAGAAAAGCATCGGAATTATCACGGAGAGTTCTTTGGAGTATTTCAAGGTTATCAAATGGGAAATTTTACGAAATTTCCACGCAAAACTTATTGGAATGTAGACTTGACATTCTCGAAATTTCAACTTTTTCTAAATTCTTACAATTCACGGTTTTTACAATTTTGAACCGGCGTTGAGAATTATAGGTCAGATGCGTGACAGATTTTATCGGTGGTGCGCCGATGCAAAAATGTTGGCGATGGTGGTGGCACACCTTTAGGAGGAATTGAATTCAACAGTAATTAAATTAATTGGCTTTGAGATTTGATTTCAGGAGTTATGAACAGAGCATTAAATTTGATTTCGTTTCAATTTGATTTTTGTTTTGTTGGATTTTGTTCATTGTGATTTTGTTAAGTTTGAAATTCGAATTTTGTTGTAATGTTTACATGGAAATGGAATTGAATAGCTGAATTGCTTAAAACGTGGTTGATTTCCATATTTTCCAATCATATATGATGTTTTGTAAAATTTGGTAAAGTCTACGTAGACACCATGGGGGGAGGGAGGGGTTTTGAAAAAGTCTACGAAAGTCTACTAGGGGGGACGGGGGGGTTTGAAAAAGTGAAATTTCGGTCTACGTGGTTTGTGGACAGCCCCTATACACATTTTCCTTATCATTTCTTAACTAGGTTTTCGTATTCCCGGCAGGATACCATTCCCGGCACAGGCTCAAAACCCAAACACAGAAACATTATTTGTCACAAACTCCTCTGTAATTGTGTGTGCTCACTCAAGAATCTACGATGCAGTTGGAAAAAAAAGTTTAATCAAATAAGTTTTACAAACAACCATGCGTCTGCTTTTATTTCTCATGCAAGTGTGCAATTTTGCACGTCATCAAGCGCGTTTGCCCCAGGCCAATTTTTTTTTAACAAATCTTAAAAAGTTGCAAAAACCTACAAAGTTTGAGTAGAAGTTCGTTCAAATGTGAAGCAAGCTTTGTAAGCTTTGTGCTTGCACATTGAAATAATTCGATACATCGGTTTATTTACATTGTTTAAAACATTAAAAAAGCCTAAAAAGAAGCCTCCCGGAATCCAAAACAAAATTCAACAACTGTGCACAACTGTCATTTTTATTATTAAAGCTTTGCTGCATCACAGCATGCTTGGAATAATAAAAACAGTTGTGCGTTGCTTCCGTTTTTGAATGGTGTACGCATGGGGCAACTGAATCTAAACTTTCTACAGTCTCCAGGAATACTAGCAAATACTAGCGAAAACTTCGTCGTATGTACGGTAAATTGATCGAAGAGCCCTGGTTGGGACAGCATAAAACACAACGCCACCCAGTCGATACAGTCCACCCAGTTTTAGGTAACACATGATTTCAGTCTCCTTTAAATTCCTAAAAATTACTGAACAACTATTTCTATTACTATTACTTTTCGAACAATTATTAGGGTACATGTTTTGATTTGATGGCATTAGAATTATAAAATGCGGTTTGAAAGTTTTCTAGAATCTGTAGAAGGTAGAAATCAGGTGTTTCCAATACGGGGGAACACTGTGTTTCATCAACTAACTGACAAACGCCATAACAACCGAACCTTTGTTTGACGAAAATCATGGATACTAGAAATATCACGAAATACTATTGCGAGACAATGAGTAATATTATCGCAAAGTTTAGAGTAACTTGCCCCTTGGGTGTACCCTTAAAAACGCGAGTGCATTTAGTTTTGGATTCCGGCAGGCTTGTCCTTGAGGAGGGAATTTTCGGACTACAGTGAGCTCTCTCTAACTCGATGTTCTGTTACTCGATACCCGTACTCGATGAAATTTAAAGTTCCGTGAATCGAGCATACTGCGTTTCCTCCGTAAGTCGATAACTCATTTACTCGATATTCCCTGAGTCGAAGTGATTTTCCAATGCATTGTTACCAAAAAGTAACTCGATGGTGTCAGAAACAGTTCACATGCACCATATACACAGTGTCGGGCCATTTGTCCGAATGCCTTTCGGCTGAATAGTTGAAAAAAAAACTTGGAATGCGAGTAATGAAAAGCGTTTAATTAGAAGTGAGAAGTGATAAGTGCAAAGTAAGAAGAGAGAAGTGAGAAATGAAAAATGAGAAGTAAGAAGCGCGAAATGAGAAGTGAGAAGTGAAAAATGAAAAGAGAAAAGTGAGGAGTTGGAAGTGAGAAGTGAGATATGATAAAGTAAGAAATGAGAAGTGAGAATTGAGAAGGGAAAAGTTAGAAGTTACAAGTGTTGAATGAGATGTGACTAGTGAGCAATGAGAAGTAAAAAGTTAGAAGTGAAGAGTGCGAAATGAAAAATAAAAAATGAAAAGTAAAAAGCGAGAAGTGAGAAATCAGTGACTTTTCACTTCTCGTTTCTTACTTCCCACTACTCGCTTCTCATATTCTAGTGCACACATCTCACTACTACGTATTCACTTTGAACATCTCATTGCTCACTTCACTCAACAAGGAAACAATTTTAACTTTTCGGCCAAACGAATCATTCAGTCAAATAGCATTAGACCAAATATGCCTAAACCATATTTCTACATGCTATGAAAACTGTTTGATGTTTTGGATACAAAATATGATGTTTTATCATTCCTTTCTTTATTTTGTAGGTACTTTGTGTTACTTAACCGCTACTGTGCCGAGATCTACGGTGGTATTCTGCTATACATAATCCACACAGAATTATCTTTAGACTTCTATTACTTATTATTATTTTAGTTGCCGGTTCATTTATTTATGTGTCCATTGTGTCCATTTGTCCATGTCGTGAATTTAATGATCGTTGCATTGTTCGGTTGCCGGGAAGGGTTCCGAGAAGAACAAGTTGTCAGTTGTCATCATTTTCTGACTCTCTACAGACTTGGTGGTACCGCCATCGAGGGTAACAATGGGTCTGGGAGTAGGAAGGGGCATCGCTCTCACCGGCAGCCTGGAGGTCAGCTAGCAAAATCGTTCAAAACGGTCTCTTATTTTTCAGTCTTTTTGCCCTCTTCTTCTTCTTCTTCTTCATTGGCATTACATTCCAACACTGGGACATAGCCGCATCTATTCCATTAGTATTCTAAGAAGTTGAAACAATAACCCATTCTCACCCCTATTGACCCATTGTCATTCTCGACGACGATAGGCATACAAAGGTAGGAGAGACTGGGGAGACTTGATCCCCTTTTCTGATTTCCGATGTATCACAGCCAAAAATAAATAAACATACGCGATTCTCACACAGACTCTCTAAGAAATATAGTATTTAACTTTGCTGATGTATGACAGTCTTTTAATTATTGTTGTTATTGATATTTAATCGATTTTTTGGAGTGCTATCAAAAATCGACTTTTAGAATATTCGGTGGGAATTGATCCCTCTCCAAGAACATGGTTTGATAAACTTATAAAGGTGCCCTCAGATTTTTTAAATATTTTTCCTTCAAAATAAGCGGAATTTTCGAATTTCAGTGCGTATACATGAACGATTTTATTGAATATTATATTTTTTGAATTCGACAGCACATGCAATTTTAAAATTTGGGGAGACTTGATCCCCTTTCTATGATATCTACGCAATACACAAATATCCCTGCCAGCCCTTTCATCAAATCTGACAAATCTACAAAAAATAGAAGCCTGAGAAAAGTTTTATATTTTTTGAATTTCTTCGCCAAATTTTTGAATATGTGACTAATATGGGATCAAGTCTCCTCATATTGAGGCAATAACTTCAAATCCAAATATCCTAAAACTTTGATGGAATGTTGACACTTTCTAAAACATTTAGTCATTGTTATGATAAGTTGTTAAAATTATGCGTGACCAATAAAAAAATCTTTAGGAAGGTCAAAACATACAAACCGCCCTGCAGAATAAATAAGGTTGTCAATCCATAAAATAACTCACCACATAAAGGTCATTTGTCTAGAGGATCTATACTAAAAACACGCTAGGACAAAACTACTTTAGTTCTCGATAAAACAGGGGGTGATCAAGTCTCCCCACCTTCCCCTATGAATATTGTTTTGTGTTTTTTTTACGAGCGAAGTATTACGCATTGCAAGACAAAGTGTGAATCCTGTAAAATTCAGAGCGCCTCTTATGAATATTTTCACGACTAATGATCGAAGGCAACCAATGCAAAATCTGCGATGTGTTGATTGTATTTGTTATTATGGCATTTCTACATTTCAATCAATCTAAAGAAAACAGGATTAGAGAAGATATTCCAATGCATGAGGAAGAAAAAAGATGCCTTACCTAACAGAGAAGACATATTTAATGAAATTAAAAGTTTGGAGCAGCAGAGACTATGCCCAGAAACCTGAGTCCTTGAAGCGCATTAAGCCTTACGTGTCTTTTCTCTAATAAATTAGGATCAGCCTGTAACACAGAAAACTGTATAAACGTTCCATTATTGCTAATTTTCAAACCCAAAACCAAAGATTAATACACGTTAAAATATGGTGATATGCTTCACAATATTAATGGAAATTTAAAAATACGTATACAAACAATTTAAGAATCAATAAAAAAGCAAATATATACCGGGAAAGGTAAAAGTGTAAGGTTAGGTGAAGTGACGTTACGTTTAGTACTAATACTTGATGGTCAGGTCCATGACAAGGGGCCTTTTTCTTTTACACTATATTCAAGTTTCCTGTAGTGCTTTCCGGAAGTCTTCCGGCGGAAGATACTGTGATTCCCGGACAAAGTTTATTCCGATGCCGCAGCCGTCGTGTTGTTCTTCGGACACAGCCGAAGTTGCATTCCTGCTTGGTCACATGGATCAGTCCGACTGTTTATCGTCTACCACGCTCACCAAAATCCACACATCTTAACTAGGATCGATCAGCAACCACAGTCGTCTCTCGATCACTGATCAATCTAGATCGGTTGCCATTGCAATGTTCGATCTGCTGCCTATGACGATCAGCACTCACAATTTCCCCGAGGCCACCAAACTTTCAGCCACCATCACCAGAATCCCGATCCCTACGCCATGCAAGTACCCCTAATATGTGACATTACTGAATAAACATGTAAAATGTGAACTTCTCAGGTAACTTCTTATTAGAAAGAGCTGTTTTGCATCGCCCTCCAGGGTTCATAGAGGGGCCATCAATCATCGACTTTCGTGGTACATTAGTTAATTTAGTTTCTCTCTTACTTAATTTAGTTTCTTACTTACTCCTAAGATCCAATCGTCATGAGCTAGCGAGTTTCAAATGAAAAGTGAGCCATTTCAACGGCTTCCCTAATAAAAGTGGGAAGTGAGAAATGAAACGAGAAATGAGACGCTTTCTTCTTACTAGACTTACTAGACTCAAACCCACAATCTTCGGCATGCAAATGCACATAACGACGACTTTCGCCGCTATTCGCACGGCCATGAAACCTACTAAGAGAGGTGAGAAGTGGGATATGAGGAGTGGAAGTGAGCAATGAGATGTGTGACTTTTCGCTTTTCACATCTCATTCCTCACTTTTTACTTTTTACTTCTCACTTTGAAAGGCATATTATTTCTCACTGTGAGAAGTAAGAAATGAGATGTGGGATATTATTATTCCCCTTCTTGAAAAATGTTACTATGATTGGCATAAACAACTCGGCAATAATATATTTAATGTAAGCTTTTTATGAACATACTGTATAAAAATTATACAAAATATTGAGATGTCAATACGGTGGTTGTATTAAAATCTTCCAAAATTGAATACAGTTTCTGCAGGGTTCTTATGCAAAACTGTATTCAAATCTTTCATTCGCTGATTGGGTGTACTTCTTACTTCCGACTTTCCGTTGCTCACTTCTCATAGTAAGCAATGAGATGAAAAGTGGGAAGTGAGAAATAACAAGCAAGGAATAAGAAGTAAAATTGCGAGACGTCTCATATCTCACTTCTTATTTCTCACTGGTTACTTTTCACTTCTCATTTCTCTCAGTGAGAAATTAAAATGAATAATGAGAAGTGCGAGCTAAGATACGAGAAGTGGGACATCTGACTTCTCACATCTCTTCTCATTTCTCATCGCGCATTTCTTTCTTCTTTCATCATACTTTTCACTTTTCACAGTGAGAAGGGCAAAATAAGAAGTGCAAAGTGAGAAATGAGACTTCGCATTTCTCACTCATGTATCATTTCTCATTCCTTCTTAATGATTATTAATCACTTCATACTTTTCATATTCACTATTATTCTGCCAAACGACGTTTTATACCGTATGACATTTTCGCCCATATGGCTCTATTTCGACCAAACGGAATTTTCGGTCAAGTAGCCCATTCGACAAAAAAAAATTTCGGTCAAATGGCTTCCGGCCAAACTATTTTAAACCAAATTGTCCTTTTTCATTTAGTTGGAGGAAATATAATTATCTTTTCATTAAAGCACACATCTGACTATTACTGTTTTGGTTTGGTTTTATACAGGCATTTGTTTGAAATATTTTATTGGAATTATTCACTTGCTTTTTCCAAAAGTTGATTAAATGTTAAATAATGTTGAAAACATAAGATTGTAAAAGTAAACATATTTTCTTAATATATCTCAAGATTGAGGTCATCATTACTGTCCAACACTAAAATCCCATCGAATTTATGTCATTTGGTGCATTTTTGTTTCTGCTTGGATTTTGTAACAAAGGCTTCGGTATTCGGAGACGAGCCAGCCTCGGGCTGAAAGTCTCTTTAATAAAGACACAAAAAAAAAAAGGCTTCGGTATTGGAGACAATATGAATAAAATCATTCGTACCAATCATTAAAATAGAACTATCAAGTGCTTATTTTAACGATACATCCATTTGTGTTTGTCTGGAGACAATTTATTTAATCAAATCTAAATTTCAGTTTTTTTTTGTAGTAGTTTTTTGTTTGAAAATAGATATAATACAATACATGTGCTTTGCAGATTTTCAAAATAAAAAAAAAAACTGATAATCATCCTAGCGGTAAATGTGCTTTTCTCGTGTTTTTGATCTGAAAAAGTCGAATTTTGGCAATAACAGCAGTGCCGACTGTCCGATCTAGCTCATTTTCAATAGAAAACAGTGGAACATGATTCCCCGTATAATGCAACCTACGGGTAAAACGGATAAGGGATAGTGCACAAAAAATGAGCTAAACTTTTGTTGCATGCACATACACGATTGTCATAGCACACTATATGTCTCACCTCCTATAAAAAACTCTTCATACAGTTATCCTCAAACGATTTTCCCACAAAAAGGGCAAATGCTAGAAACTTGCGTTCGAAAGTTAAGAAGGAATTGTTACATCGAGTCATATTAGCACCGCATAAGGTTAGCGTGTCTTGGCTTAATGCGAGAAAGGCAGCATCAATACTCAGTTGAGTTGGGTTTTAAAATACACGTTTGTCCGCCATAACCCAAGGGTACCTTATTACAGCTCATGCGTTTGCTCTATTTAAAGCATAAGGAAGGTATGATTCCCGCTTTCGAAAAATGGATTTGTTCGGTATAGTGCAAGGGATGCTATGATTTCTTGTTTAATTTTACCACACAAATCATCATAACTTAAGAGACATTTTATAAAAGGCAATTTTAATACACTTGGTAGAAGACACCAAATTTCTATCTCTCAAATGAACGGTTTAGGGTCATTCGGCCGAAAGGGTCATTTGGCCGAACGCCGTTTGGCTGAATAGATGAAATACGTTTCCTTATGAAGTGAGAAGCAAGAAATGCTTGTAGTGGGAAGTAAGATGTGAGAAGTGACAAATGAGAAATGAGTAATGTAAAGTTATTGCTATTGGTAAGAAGTGAGATGTGATAGGAATAAAGTGATAAGTGAGATAGCAAGTAGCAAGCAATGCGAAGATCATCTCTGAATCTCTAATGGAAAAGGAAGAAGAAGGGAAATGAAGAAGAATGGAAAGAAAGAAGAAAGGAAAGGAAGAAGGAAAAAGGAAGAAGAAAGAAGGAAAAAATGGAAGGAAGAAGAAAAAAGGAAACAGGATGAAGGAAGTAAGAAGAGGGAAGAAGGAAGAAGCAATAAGGAAGAAGGAAGAAGGAAGAAGAGAGAAGAAAGAAAAAAAAGGAAGAAAGTAGAAAGAAGGAAGAAAGAAAATAGAAGATTTTTTTTCGCTATTTGGCCAACCGACCCGTTCGGCCAAGCCACATTCGGCCAAATGGCCTGACACCAAATGAACGCAATATAGAAATTGAAACCCTCTAGAAATTTATTTTTTCGTTTTAACTTTTTTTAAATTTAATTTAATTTAATTTTTACATTTTTTCAATGTTCCCTACCAATCATGGTTTGAACCAAATGGCAGGCATCAGTTGATCCGTCAGAACAAAGTTCATTTATTTCATTATAGAGACATGTTAGGGGTCGTACTCTTATTACGTGACCAATTTTCCTTGGTTTTTCAGGATTTTTTTTATACAAATGATTTTTTACGCTCCATGTAAGATATTGACCGAACCGCCCTCCCTCCATAAGCTTAGATTTGATGTAACTTTCAATATTTATTTGCTCGATATTATGGAGCGATGCTTGTATATTGTCTGCAAAATTGCACTGAAGCACTCAGTTGGGCAATAAAATAACTTTCCTCAGTGGTAAATATGATATATATGAACACAATAAGAAACAATATGAAATTGTGCTGAGAAGTAATAAGTCGTTTAAGGATTGCTTTAGGGGTGGGTGTAGGGGGGTTCATATCATACCATCTTACCATAGCTAGATAAAAATTCTCTTTCTCCTTTTTGTTCCATTTCAGCAAATAAGGGAAAATCCATAGATGACGTGACGCAAAAAATTGGTCATTTTCGACCCCCTCCATCCCTTCTATGTCGCACTTTTTGCATGAAACATCTTGAAATTTTGTATCGGATGTCACACATAAGGGAGCCCCCTCCCCCGTCTAAACGATACGTAATTTGTGGGTGCTCCCTAATCTATCACAAAATTATTGAGAAATTCGTCCACTCTCCTTTCCCCTTTCAAATCATGCAGTAAAAAAGTAGAGTGCAATAAAATGGGGGGTCGATTTTGGACCACTGCTTGCCGGTCGGTTTCGGACCACCCCGACTTTTTTCGCAAAATGACGCGCCGTTCAAGAATGCCACCTCATGCGACCTAACCTAAGTGCACGTGCACCATAAGCAATAAGGATAACTTAGCGTTCAATTTCTCAACACGCGCTAAAAATATTTTACTGATATCTCCTGCAGCCAAAAAATAAATTCAAACACAATATGGCGTGGTCAAAACACAATATGGATCGAAAACTACAAAAAAACGCAACCTTTGAAGATAGCTGCCTACGTCCAAATTAGTAGTGCTGCGGCAGTATTCTTCTGACAGTACAAGCATATTCGCCGACAACGCCATCTATAAGATAGACAGGGGGGATGGGTCGGTTTGGGACCGACGGTCGATTTTGGAACATTCTCTCCTACTATTTTTATAATGCACGGGAAAGGCACCATTACCGCTAGGTGGATTAATCAGGGTTTTTTTGAAGCACCTACTACTTTGTAGAACATTGAAAAATGCAAAAAAATAAAGTAAAACATTTACAACACTTATATTATTTTCAAGGAGACAATAACTTTGCTTCACTTTAGAAATGAAAATGTGTTGTTGTCGGCAAAATTTAAATTGCCGTAGCGAGATGAGCCGGCCAAGGGCCGAAAATCTTGTTATTAAAGATAATATAAATAATAATAATAACAATAAATTGCCGTGTATACATTGCCTCCATAAAGAAACAACTTTGCAATAAGGCCGATTTAAATATTTAATATAATGTATCTGCCTCTCCGCTCGGATTTTTTTGGCTTGAAAATAATATCTTGAGAGGGCAACAATATAATTTTAGAAAAGTTTCGTGAGTTTTCCAAACACTTTTTTTTAACACTTTTAGTTTTATGGATTTTATAATTATTAATACTGATTTTATTTATTCTACCCCGTCCCCCCTTTTTTGACTTATCAGAAACCACTAGGACAGATTTTTTTTTATTAAATAACAATAACGGCTGTTTACTCAGTGTGTGGCAGTGAAACAGCGCTTGCCGTTTACTACATAAATCATTTATTCAATTGCTTTGAAACCATCGAAGTAGGCCTAATGTGAACCACAACAACTTAGAGTCTCATCATCAGCAATCAAAGCAATCGGGGAATGTGTCGTCCGACCATCATATTCAGTGAATAAACAGTGAGATAAGGTGTTCCAAGTGGCTCCCGCTTGCCATCAGTCAGAATAAACTCCACACTCAGTTTTTTCTTATTCCTTATTCGAAATACATGCGAAAATGCAATGGTTGTTACGTCATCTGGGCAGTACAGTTCGACAGCGATATTTGTTCTTATCTTGTGGCTTTTTCAGTCTGAAAATTATTCAAACGGGTTCACATTGCCCGGCGTTTCCGCCCGTTTTTCTTTTTCAAGGGAAAAGCTGCCTGCCGTTCTTCGTACATTTAGCATCTATGAAAATATGTGCTACGGTTGGAGCTTCTAGTACTTGAACACATATTTTGTTTGTTATTAACATAAATTTTACATTCGAAGGGACACTGTTCAACATCAATACAGTATTCACTCTAATGACTGGTCCAGTCATTGAAACGTCGGGCAATGCAAATGTGAATCCGTTTGAATAATGTTCAGACTGAAAAATCTAGAAGATAAGAATAAATAACAACTGCTACAACCTGCTACCTTAAAAGGTATGTTCGTTTAAAAATAGTGATCAGATACTATTAAAATTGAAATAGCGCCTTAAAATGAAAAGATAGCGATTTGCTCTCTTCAACAACAAAATGTTTTTTTCGAAGCATCTTCAACTATGTAGAACATTGAAAAAAAAATTAAAATGTTTGCGCGAAAAAAATAATTTTACGGAGCTACTTACTTTGCACCCATATACTTTGTCCACTTCAGAGATAGAAATTTAGTGTCTTAGACAAAGAGTCTTATAGCTCTCATTTCTACATTGGCTCCACACAATATGAATAATTTTAGCAACAAAATAGAAAAAAAAACATTTCTTGGGGTGTTTTCTCTTGTTCCTCAAATATAGTACTCTAAAAACAGAAAACACCAAAAGTCTCCAATCAATAGTTTCGCCGATAATACCAATGTCCCACTTTTTTCGCAAATCCATCACATAGTGTGAAGTAAATTTCAGTCGGTAAGGGATCGTTAATCTCCTGGGCTGGGAGAATCTGAAAAAGTGTAGAAAATTGTAGCTAAACCATAATTAAATTGAGGAAAGGGTTTCCAAGACATATCATGGTGGTAGCTTGCAGAAACATGTTACATGACACAAGAAAGTAACTTTGGTTGTCCAAGTGGCTGTTACAAAATTTGAGACTAGATTTTTTGTTATATGAATTGTCAACTTCCTTCCATAGCCACCCGAGGTTCGGAGTCCTTAATGAGACTCTTTTCTATCCTCTAAATCTAAGCAATTCGTAGTCGGATCTCGTCAATAACGTCCGGACATCATAAAGACACTAGTAGATCATTGTCGACTAGTAGATCTTGGAATTAAAAAACAATGCTGGAAAAGACCAAACAATGCTTATTTCGTATTAAAAATTCCATGTCGTCCGTTGATCATTCTCATGACACATCTATATGAACTATATTTTAAGTAAGTAAAATTTATTCACAGTTCTCTTTTCACAATTAGCAATAAGTAAAAGGCGATGGATTTGCTCAGAGAATAATGTTGTCCACTGATCGATCGAAATGTTGGCCATTGATCAGATCGGCATACGACATTTCGACCGTAAATCCATCTGATCAATCCAGGTTCTGATATCCCTGGCTCACATTCACGGGAAGATTATTACAAACTATTATTTCATCGTAATCAATCGCCGTTTCGACTTCCGGCCTAGGAAAACGCCGGGCGGCATTCAAATTTCAAGTCAAACTGGTTTGAAAGGAAAGTTTTATCACAGCTATTTTTGTTACGGGCCCGAATCAGCACATAGAGTATATGACCATTTGGGCAGCACCCCTATTCTCGTCCTCAACGTTTAGTACTCGGCTGCATTTCAATCAAATGGCTTGATTTTCTGTACATCATTAGGAACCTAGAGATACTAGCCATGTACTAAAAACCAAGTAATTCAGTTGTAAAGAGTCTGATTTATATAAAATCTTTCTGGACTGGAACAGGGGTGCTGCCCAAATGGTTCTCTCCCTACATGCCGGTTCTCTTCGAAAGCTGTCAATTCTAAAACTCTCCAAAATAATAATCCTAATTAGTCAAACAACCATGCAATTATAAACAATTATGCTCGAGTGAGTGATCTCCCTCAGCCGCCCGTAAATACCTGTCAGACCAAAATACTCATCGACCGAACCGGTAGTTTACTCATACGCATACTGAGCCGAGGCGCTTCAAAAATACCTACTTGTGCTGTGTAATGGATCGATGCATTGCGCCTTACTTGTACCGCGGCGTCATCCGACGTACGGACGACCTTGGCTCTGAATGTGAAGTTTATGGGCACTACTTTTTCTTAACCGGTTAGGTGGAGTTTCATTCATAAATCGTACAGTCAGCGTTTCGTGGGGTAGGCGCTTAATAGCGGTAATCGATTTTTATGTGATGATAATTGCGGTAAATTTGTGGTTGCGGTTCGGAAAGAGACATCAACGCTGTCAAGCGGTGAACCCATGCTGGACCGATCCACGAATGGGTGAAATTAAAATAATTAATTGACCTAAAGCTTGCCTCTGCCCTTGCTGACCCAGTAATGATGATACTCAGAATGACACGGGCGTCGGGTTGGGTGCGATTTCGAAACCGTTTAAGCACCCACATGCTCAAACATGATTGCACTTTGCCCGGCCGTTTGTTGGTGCGTTCTAAGACTGCACTCGCATACAAGACCGGCTCGTCTGTCGGGGTGCATCGTTGCAGCTTGGTGGCGCATCATCATCGTCGACCGTTCGTTGTCTCACGTAACTGAAGAACTACGATTCGCCAGAATCTAGTTCAAGTTTCTATCTAGGCATAAAGGTTCCGGTTGGCGCTTTTGGCCAAGTTAGTTGGCGATTGACAACGAACGGTGCTTGATCGTTTATCGGCGTTTTAGATGGTTTCGGGCAGAGCAGATTATTTAGTTCGGTTTCTGGTGAAGGGTGGAAAGCGGAGGCTGTAAGGCCCAGTAGGGTGTAATTAAGAGCAAGTGGAGCTCGTTTCTTCTGGAAGAAAGGGAAAGTGGAAGAGTAATTTAATCGGAAGAATTCGGCCACACGTGAATTATGAAAACCGGAAACATGAACGGCACAATCTTGGAGCACGAGTTATTCTCCAACATTGGAGAGTTTTGCTATCAGGACAAATCCGTGTTGTGGGTGTTTTGGCATGCATGGCGATCGATGGAGCAACTCACAGCTGGTAAATGTGGTTCTATTGTTAGGAGTATTCGATGAAACGGATGTGATGTGTATGAGAAGATATAAAAAGCAACGATGTGAGAAACTTGAAGCGGGTTAGAAGAGCAGAACGTGAACCTTGAAGAAGACAACTTAAGTTCGTGTGCCCAAACGTGATTAACATCTAACAAAAGATACAGCCACGAGGACAGCCAGTGAATCGATGAACTTGTGATTTGATGCGGTTTGTGCACGAGAGCAGAATTTTCCGGAAGGAACAATCGTTGGTGCTGACCTTGTTTGGACGAGATTGCTATTTAATGGTTCCATCGTTGTCAGCTAATCTTCGTGGTTGATCGTGTTTCTCAAGAGAGAAAAAGTGCAAAGGTGGAATTGATTTGAATAGTGGATCGTTGATTATCTTGTTACCTTCTACTTGGATTGTGGCTGGCTGTGAAAAGAAACGATCGGAACTCGGAAGTTGTCTCGATGATAGACTTTGAAACCTGTTTTCAAAATAGTGAAGACTCATGCTGCAGTTAGATTTGAATACAGTCGACCATCCGTCAAACGAAAGTGAATTTTTTTGAACAGGAATTCGTTGACTACCTGGACCGAGAAGTGCCTTTATTTGTAAATGAAGAGAGCACGCTGAATGCTTATATTCAGTTTTCTTTCTTTTTACTATGAACAAATTGCTCGTGGTTTGATTACATCTTTCATGATGTATCGAACAATAGACTCAGAATGGTTTATTTGTTTGATTATCGTGAATATAAGAAGCAATACAGTTTAGTAAAAATGCCTAGCTTAATTCCTAGAAGATCTGTCGTGGCAAGTATACGAGACATTGAAGACGAGCTTACTAGTGAGGTCGAAATACGTATCTGGAAACTAACAATGAAGTAATGAGAATAAATTGAATGAGACTGCGTAGCCATTGATTAATGATCTATGATTGAATAGTTCTAATTCGTCTTACAATGATTCCACCAAAAAGCATATCTCTGATATGTTCTCTTCCATGGGCATTTCAAAAATTGAAAGTTATTAGAGTCGTCAATAGTTCATTTTATATTCCTAGTTGGCAACCTGATCGAAGTGTGTGAACGAACAGTGTTCAGAGCTTAAAACTAAGAACATCAGCCCACACTTGGCTCCTATTCTGTTCAAAATGCATCTGCCGATGTATTTATATTATCGTTTCTGTTATGAACATTGCAAAGACTGATTTTTTTTGGTTTGAAATGATTAACTTGGTCATTAAAAATGTACGCCAGCGGATACTATTTGCTATGAAATTGTCTGTCCATTATTACGGATACAACTTATGTTGTTTTGTTTTAATCACAGTATAGCAAACTATCAATAATAGGACGTAGTTGCCTATCGTTTCGATATTTTCTGAAGCTCAGTTCTATTGTTACGGTATCGCCTGTATTTTACCAGGAAAGCGATACCTCAGCAATAGCACATCGCACTGCAGGAATAATAGGCTCAAAGGACGCATTTTCAAAAGAAAAATGTTGTTTTTTGATCATTTTGAATGGAATTTCGTGAAAAAAAGGCGTTCTAGTGGTTTTAGTGGATCAACAATTATTTTCAATGCAGTTATATTCAGAATGGACTGTTTCAACACTACCGTAACATTATTGCATACCACAACGATAGGGTGTTTTACCCTATTTCAAATCCATTTGCATTCGACGATCAGCATTGACTCTCGGAGAAGATCATTGAGCGCCGTGCTATCCAAAATACGACAGGATGAAATGTTACGCTTTACAAGAAAAAATGCTGACTATTCCTAGAATCCTGTTCAACCTTGCCTTCATGGATGTACAAGCTTACATGCTGCGTCAAAAAGGATACCGTATTATTGGTAGCAAACTGATCTCTAAGGGGGGACGAAAATTGGCACCAAAGCACTACATAAATCTGAATTTTTTGAATGAGTGTTTGTAGTATTTCTCGATGTTGCACTACCACAATCACAATTTTTCGAAGGATGGAAAGAGACAGACGACATAGCGCCGTTGGTTAACGATGAAGGGGTACTGAGATCATCCATAAATTACGTAACGCTTAGAGGGGGAGGGAGGTTGAGTGAAGTGTGACGATCCATACAAAATTTTTAGATGCTTCATACGAAAAGAGTGGCATTAGAGGTGTGCGCCGCCACCGACAGTTTTTGGCAAGCCGCTGCCGCCGACATTTTTGCATCGCCGCGCCGCCGTTTCAAATTTGTCACGCCACTGATCTATAATTTTCCACGCCGATTCAAATTCTCAGTGGAAACTCCAAAGATTAAGTGCAATTTCCATATAATTTCCTGATAGATCTCTACAACATCACGTTGAAACTCCAAAGAATTTTTTGTGAAGATACCAAATATTTCCATGAAAAATCCATACAATATCTTGTTGAAATTTTGAAAAGCTGTCTGTAAAAACTAAGCGTGAAAATTGCGAAGGAGTTCCCGATGAAATTCAAAAAAATCAAATTGAAATTGAAGTTTTGAACAGAAAAGAGTCGTTCGGCAGAAAGCCACAAGGCTGAAAGTTTTTAGGCCGAATATGTCGTTTAACCGAAAAGACTATTTGGTAGAAGCCTTCCCGAGCAAACCGATAACTTTTTTTTAATGTTGTGAAATCATCGATTATGTTTACTTAATTTGATATCTTTTTGGTTAAAATAACAAAACGTAACAGCAGTCAATCTTTAACTATTCCTGCTTTCGATGAGAGCAAATCGAAAACTAATTTTGTTATAGGTTTCCGATAACAAAATAAGTACACAGTTTGATGTCATATCATTCAATTTAGTCATGTACAGCAAAATGAGATCAAAATATGTAATCAATCATAATGATTTATACATATTTGAATACGAATTATGACTCAATTTGATGTCAAAATCAAAATATGTTTTCTATATGATCTCATTATGTTTTCAGACTTCGCTAGGATATCTAGCCTAAAGTTATTTGGCCGAGAATGTCATTTGGTCGAACAGTTCCTATGGCTAAAAAATCGTGAATATGTCCTTCGGCCGAAATAGTCGTTTGGTCGAAAAGGACTTTCAGTCGAAAGAGTCGTTTGGCTGAATTGGTCATTTTGGATATTTTCAAGACAATAACGGTCGAATCTTTTGATTTTCGCCTCAACATTTTAACGAAAGATTTCCAGATTTTCCAGAATAGTTATTCGAAAATTATTTTCAGATTTTCCCCGGAAACTAATTTTAAATATCGAGAACTCTTTGAATTTACCAAGAGGAGTTCTTTGGATTTACCAAGGAAAGTTGTTCGGGATTCACATGAGAATCTCTTCAGAGTTTTCACGAGAAGTGAAAACTTTCTATAGGAAAATGTTCGGAATATCCACGGAATGTTCCTTTTGAGTTTCTGTTGAGTATTCTTTGAAATTCACACAGAAAATTGTGACTGATAAAAGAGATGCTTCACGTCGACTTCCCCAATCTAGATTATATGGGACGGTTAGTTTTTTTTATCCTTTATTAGAGTGATTTTTTCGTAGGGAACATCACTAAACGGCTAGTTTGGCATAGCCAACTTTAAAACATCAAAAAGATGCTCGGAATTTTTGAGTACTTTTTTGGATTTCTTCAGAAAATTCTTTCTATTTTCGATTAGAAATTCTTGGTAAGTTCCATTGACCGAAAGCGACAGACGGCCGAACTGGCAATTTGGCCGAAAAAGCCATTTGCCTCACCAGGTTGTCCGGCTGAAACGTTCGTTGGCCAAAAATGACATTTTGCAGAAATAGTTTTTTGTGGCCGTGGCCTCTCTATTTTTAAGTCGATACTGGCATTTAGCCCAAAAGACATCTAACCAGGTACCATTAAGCAAAACTAAACGTTTCACGGAAACTGTTATCAGGTCAAAACTGGTTTGACCGAAAATGTAGTTTGGCCGAAAGCAATGGCTGTGGCAATGGCAAAAGGAAAATTTTGGCAGACTTGTAAAAAGTAGTTTACCCTAACTATTTGGCTGAATTTGCCGTTTGGATGAAAAATTCGTTTGACAGAATATAGATCATTTGACCAAAAAAGCTGTTTCGTGAAAAATGGCATTTTGTAGAAAGAGCCATTTGGCCCAAAAAATGTACTTTCTGCAACCTTCTTTGAAAAGTGTTGTTCGGCTGAATTGATCATTTTGCCAAAAATATGTTTATCCGAATATCAATTCGGCTTAATGGGATTTGTTTGGATGGCTTTAGACTTAAAGGCCAGTATCAAATTAAAAAGTAGAGAAGTTACGAAATTCCGTTCAAGGGTCGTTTGACAATTAGCCTTTTCAACGTAAATGTTATTAGGCCAAATAGATATTTTGGATTAAATTACGCGTTCAGTTTTTGACATTTGGCCGTATAACCTGTTGGCCTAAACTATATTTTCGGACAAATATTCCATTCTGCCAAACGACCATTTCGGCCAAACAGGATTTTTGGGCTGATGACCTATTCGGCCAAACGACCTGTTAGGGCAAACGACTATTTGGGCCAAATTACCAGTTCGGCCGTGTGTTGCTTGCGGCCAATGGGATTTTCCAACAATTTCCTATGGACAATACATTAGTCGTTCGATAACTGCAACATGTTTTCGTTTCAGCTAGCCAAAGGTGTTCGATAACTGCGACGTATTCAAGACGGCAAACAATTGTCAGACGGCGTCAGAATAGAAGTGCACTTGATTGTTCAGCGCTATGCAGCTATCATAGACATTGACATCGTTTTAAAGCTTAGCTGTCTAATAAGTGCAAAACTGATGTAACTATCGAAATGCTGTTAAAAGCATTGCAGTTAAATTACTTTCAGTTATCGAACGTCTAATGTACAAAGAATTTCCCGTAGAAACCAATTAGAACAATTAGGAAGAACAAATTTTCATGGAGACATTTTGAACAATCCTTCGCGGAAATTCTAAAGAAGTTTCCGTTAATCTTACGGACAATTTCTGGTGAACATTCCAGAGATTTTTTCTTGAAAGTCTCCCGCGGAAATTCTTAAGAATTTACTGTTTTATTGTTGGCCATGCCAAGCTAGCCGTCTTTATTATTCTAGACTGAGAAAGCCAACGGTTAAACACCCATTCTACCAACCGCACTCTCCTACAATTATCAAGAATTTTCTGTGACAATTTCGAAGAATATTCAACAGAAATTCAACAGGAACTTTATGTAAATTTCTGAAGTTTTTCCTGCAGAAGTTAGGAACATTTCTGAAGTTTTTCATGCAAATTGCAACGATAGTTTTTCTGGAGAAGTTCATTAGATTTTTCTTGCGAAATGTCTTGAAAATATCCCGAGGAAATGCAAAAAAAAATCTTAGAAAAACGTTATGAAGAAATCGCCATGACAATTTACGCCGCCGCCGCCGGCTAAAATGGCTTTCGGCGTGACGCCGAAAACGCCGCCGCCGACGAATATCGGACCGGCGCACACCTCTATGTGGCATAGGGGGAGAGGGGGTTGAAAATGATCGATTTTTAAGTTACGTAATTAATGGATCTTTCCTTTCATATACTTTTTTTAAATTTTCATTTGTCCAGATTTCGAAAAGCCTCTTTCCACGAAATGTTAATAATACGAAGTTAGCAAACCCACTCTTCCTATCCAAATCGCTTCAATCGGGTACCCTGATGATTATTTTTTAAAGTTATTTTCATATAGATTTTAATGTAAATTAATAATATATAACACCAAATGAACATATTTACTATTTATTATTATTATTATTATTTATTACCCATTATTTATACTGGGGAATGCTACACTTTAATATATTTATCCAACCTTTTTACCCAAAAAAAAAAACAAAAAAAGCGGAAAAATTTAAAAATTTCAATAAGACAGCATTGAATGAGAATTTTCAATCTCTAAATATTTTGAAAAATCGAAAAAGATGAGTAGATTCAAGAATATGTCTTCATTGTCTTGTCTTTTCTTAGTACATGCACAACCAGTATTAAAGAGGATCCTGGAAATGTCGATAGTATTATCGAGCATTTTCTTGTCTGCGTTAATATTTGCAGCATATCTTAAATATGACACAACCATTAAAACGGCCAGGCCTGCCGTGCAGACTTGAAATGGGAGATAATCCGGTACTTCCCGGTAATCAGATTATAAATAACATGATCAACGAAGGGTTTTGAATGCATGAAAGGAAGAAACGGGGACAGCCGTACCAACCGTTACACATTCAAGGGAAAGAGATGATTGATGAATCGTTGGGAGTGACTTTGCTTAGAGGATTAATGTTCACTCCTTGGGTCGTCGACATCGTGGTATGGGACGCAGTTTTTAGTCTAGTGCCTTGGCTTTAGGATTGATCACAAATTACGTTACGCTGAAGGGATAGGGTGGGGATCAAACCAAGCGTTACAGTTCGTACAAATAAATTATCACCCATATAAAAAATGGATTTGTAAATATCACGTCTTGGCCATGATCAACGTAACCGTAGTTTGTAACTTCTAGGGTAGGATGGTTTAATGTACAAAGACAATTAACTTTGATTGAACTTTTCTCAGAGGTTAATCTATGTCAAATAAAAATTACTTTTGTTTCCTATTCGTCTTGCACGCAAAAAAAAGCGTTCTTGAATTCGTGAACTAACGAGTTCACGGTGTATTTTTTCGTGAACAACAATCACGGATTCGGGAACACCAGTCACGTTTTCCAGAACGTTCCAGAAAACGTGACTGTATTCCCGAATCAGTGATTGTTGTTCACGCAAAAAGACACCGTGAACTACTGCGTTCACGAATTCCTGAACGCTTTTTTATGTGTGGAATCTGTAAGGTTTGAGTGTACTAAAAATTTGGTAATTTAATTTGGAAAGGTAGAATACAAAACAAAACAATAGGCAAAGCTGGGTATTTTTCGCTAGTATGATTAAAAAATATGTTTCACTGGTCAAAACGCCCCAGAGTAGATAGAACGATATGCTCTTTCCAACTCGACACAATCCCAGCAGTGTCGTTGTTGAAAACAGATGGAAAAACTATTGAAATGTAATTCAAACCTGGGGACAGTTTGCATGGTTTGCTCGTCGCGAGTCGAACTGCGCAATGCCACCCCTGCTTGAATGGACTTATGCTGGTTTTTTAATGTCAAGTGAACAGATTAAAATATGATTTTAAATGTATTTTGATACACATATTTGGAGCATGCAAATAAACGTGAGATTCAATCGATCTTACTTTTCCTTTAAATCAAAATAAATCTAAACCGTGCTTACTTGTAAAATCCAGTCAAATTTAATTGAATATCGAGTGTGTCGAGGGCTATGAAACGACTTTGGTTAAGGTAGTGCGTTTTGCCCAGGCACTTGTTGAGATCAATTTTTTCACGAATTTTTCAAAACAAAATTATTTCGTTTTCGCTGTAATATTTTTATATGACTACTCATAGGCAATGCACTTTTAAAGTTACATAAAATGTATTGTTTTTAGCCGGAATATATTCTGAGAAATATTCCATATTTAAAACAGTAAAACACGACAAATTTGACTATGAAAACACATTTTTATTTATCGCAATTTTGCTATTAAAGTCATTCTTGAAAGTCTGGCAACTCTGTTAAAAAACTCGACGGAAGCAAACCGATAGCTTTCAGCTGACGGTTATAATTATAATTACGTCGTAGTCGCTAGCCATGATTGGCCGAGAAACAATAAATATGCCCAGCTCATCAATTGAATAAACCCTCTTTCGACGAACAGATATTCTCACTGTAAATGCTTTGAGGTTTCTTCAATTCAAGACCATTTACGATGCCAGCCACGTCCTCACAATGAATTAGGATAAGGGGAGGAAAATTAGTTCGACACTAATTGCTACAAGAGATCGGGAAATCCTCTGCAGCTTCATGAGTGCACTGGATAGGAATAGTATGTTAGTTGGGAAGGAAATCTATTGGAACTCGCCTTGGTAAGCGACTAATTATTTCTTTTCAACAGCGCCTCATTCCTGACGATACAAAGACGAAAACGTAACGTGTGTCTAACGTATTTCACCGAAGATGAATTTGGTATCTTAACCATTTCTTAACCACTGTACTTGCTTGCTCGATGGCTACTGCAAACTTTTGTTTGACCAAACAGGTACTTACTTGATGGGCTACAGCTGTTCGATGAACCTACGCCGAATGGAGTATCTTTCTCCACTGGACTCGATCCTGGGCCAATCGCTTCCAGTCGCCCTGAACATTGAGCGCCCTCAGGTCCTCTTCAACTGCAAAAAGCATTCGTGTACGCGGCCTATCACGAAGCCTGCGGCCTCTTCCGGGTTCTCTACTAAATATTATATTCGCTTGACGTTCTTCCGGCATACGAATAACGTGACCAACCCACCGTAGTCTGCCGTGTTGTATAAGCAATAATATCCCGCCCTCTATACACCTGGTACAATTCGTGATTCATGCGACGCCGCCAGATACCGTTCTCCTGTTTACCGCCGAGTATTGTCCGCAGCACCTTACGCTCAAACACTCCAAAAGCCTTCCGATCAGCCTCCTTTAACGTCCATGTCTCATGGCCGTATAAAGCCACCGGAAAAATCAGAGTAGCATACAGCGCGAGTTTTGTTTTCGTTTGCAGACTACGGGACTTAAGCTGGTTACGAAGTCCGTAATAAGCCCTATTTGCAGCTGCAATACGCCTTTTCACCTTGCGGGTAACATCATTATCGCACGTCACTAATGTTCCAAGATACACAAATTCTTCTACCACTTCAAATTTTTCACCATTCAGCACCATTTCGCTACCACCACCACAAATGAACCCACGTTGATTGCCAGCGACCATGTACTTCGTTTTGCTGGTTTCGATCGTGAGTCCAATCCTCGCTGTCTCCCTCTTAAAAGGCGCAAAAGCCTCTTCCACGGCACGGCGATCAATTCCGATAATATCGATATCGTCCGCAAATCCCAGGAGCATATGCCAAACCAAACATAGGACCAAACAGGTAATTTGGCCAAAAAAAGTCATACAATCATTTGGCCGAATGTATTGTTCGACGGACAAGTATGGCTGAAAAAGTTGTTTGGACGAAAATGCCGTTTGACGTTTCACTTCACACTTCTCACTTTTACAATGAAAAGTGAGAAGAGGTAAGTGAGAGGTCACATTTCTCACGTTTAATTTTTCACTTGAGAAATGAAAAGCAAAAAGAGAAAAATCAGAGGTGAAAAATGATGAGTGAGATAACAGAGATTTTCGTGGCCGTCCGGCTAGCGACGTCAATCGTGTAGATTCATGTGATATGGAGTGCAGCTTCGACTCCCGTTCCGGTAAGGAAGAAACTTTCCGTGATGAAATTCTCCACTGATTCAATGGGTGTTATGCTTTGTCCGTTGTCTCATGCTAGGTGTTAAGTGTTCAGTCTGTACGACCGTGGACCGTGAACGGTACCTCATTCATATAAACGGGGTTCACTTTTTAATTTTAACTTCTGATTACTCTATTGGTATCAAACAAACCGGTTTCTGGCTGCTCTCTTTACTGTTTTGTTTTGACTCTGCTTTCCGTTTCACGATGTTCCATTAATTTTTTCTCGATCTCACGTGCTAAATGACGTTTGAACAATTTTTAATTTGAACAATGTTCAAAACAACGGGGCTCCAATTGAAAACGTCCATGTTACCAGGGATCCACGGTATAACATATCACAATTTTTTCGGTCACACGACTTGTTCGCATAACAACATTTTCGGCCCGTTTTCCTATTAAATGGTTATTTTTGCCAAACGACCATTTCAGCCAAACGGCATTTTGGACCAAATGACCTACTCGGCTACACAACTTTCGGCCTGGTGGCCTTCGGTCAAATTAATTTCGGCCGGATGACTTTCGGCCAAACGACCCTTATCCCTTTCTGACACATACACACTAAAGACACTATAGATTCCATAAACGAGCTGAGGCGAAGGCGAGTGTAGTCAAACGAACTGTCAGTTAGTGTAGCCAAACGAGCATGACGTCACAATTGCAATCTAAGCAACGGAGTGTGTGACATCAAATTTGCGTGGTACACTGTGAAAACGTGGAAAAACACACTTAATCGAAATGACCCAACCGTGCCTGAGCTCGTCAATGGAATCCATTGGATTTTGGCAAAAAAAAACCAAGAGTCCAAACCAAATCCTTTTGCACTGATGGAAAACCGTGCATGATTAGACTCGTGTTTTGCAACATTGCATGTTTTTGGCGTGCTCGTCTTTGTGAAATTGCATTGAAATAACTTTCATTGATTTAAATGAAGGATTTTAAATTAAAAAATACCACTTGATTGTGCTTTTATGCTATTCTGCTCTCCCTGCAGAATCGCAAGCGAGTTACCTCGTGCACAAAGCTCGATGATTGAGATTTGAGTATGATTCTATCAACATTGGATATTATTTGAACGAAGTAGACTGAATGGTCTTAGGGGTCTCCAGTTAGCCTTGCGAGCAAAGGCGTAGGATTCAATCGTCCAAGACGAGTTTAATACTTTCCGGTTAATTCCACTACGTTTCCATTTAATTCCAAATGTAGTGGAATTAAATGAAAAGTACTAAACTCGTTTTAGAGGGGTTAAATACATTCCACTAAAAAGAGCTTAAAATATTTTGTTTAAAAATGGCGTAGGATTGTCAAACCGGAGATCGCAAGTTCGATGCTCGGTCCGGTCGTGGATGTTTTCGGATGGGAAACTTTCTCGACTTCCTGGGCATAGTGTGTCCATTTGTTATCACCGTGGACGTCATCACGTCCTGTGGTGCCGACGTCCTCACGCCTCGGCCAGCTCACCTTGGGTGCTTTCTCAAGGTCGGCTTCAGGCCTCACGGGAGACAGAACAACCTCCTACTTACCTGTCAACCAGCGGACAACATGCAAGGCCAAATTAACTGTGGGAATGCTTTATTTCTTTTCCCAAGACCGAGTCATGGCTTGCTGCGCACTGATCGATACGCTGAGGTGCTAATGTATAATCAGACGCGGCCGTTTCGGTTCTACTTATGAAGACCATCTGCATTTGTTCAAGAGGTTCCTATGATGGTTCATCGATTATCAAGCTTCCTATCAATATAAGTTAGCACAACAAAGTAAATATGTATCATTCTTACCAATCCAATGTTACAATCTACCATTCGAATGTCCTTTTGTTAAATCGGCTCCTATCACAAAGATGGTTTCATGATTGTACGTGGCAAACGTTCCTATAATATAGCTCTTATCACGGAAGTCTAACATGCACTCGATTCGGAATCAATTGTACCAAATAGAGCGAAACCGACAAACGATATTTATCAGCCAACCGTTCAAAAACGGTTTCACGCGCTTTGTTGCTATTCGACGAGCAGGTGATTCAAAGGTTTTGTCTACATCTCTTGAGACATTCCACCGGATTAATCGTAGGCAAGTTCGAAGCAAATTACTTTTCGAACCATATTCCACTTGTATAGAACATTCAAACTTGTACACAAGTTGAGTTTCCTGTTCGGGAAATTGATCGAACGAAATATTTCATTGATCATTTGTTGTTGGTTTTATTCATTCACGCTGACTCAGCTATGGCCAAACAAACTGATCTACCTCAACCGGCATATTCGATATAACGAGGATATAATGCAGGCACTTTCATTCGATAGATGCCATTTGTTTTGGAAATAGCATAAAAGCAATCTACAACATTGATAGGTTTATTTTTATCATTTCTAGGTCAACACTTTTTGCCTTTCTCGTATACTAAGTGTTCGTAAAGGCTATATGATCACTCCAAAACCAAACTTTTGATAGAAGGATCGGAGACCCATAGTGATATATACCAATCGACTCAGCTCGACGAATTGAGGTGATGTTTGTTTGTGTGTATGTGTGTAAGTGTACAAAATTTTGTAGACACACTTTTTGGAACTTAGCATTGGCCGCTACAACTCGCAACAAGTTGCATTCGACTGAGAATCCTGTCCCATTGTTTGCTATTGAAAATTGGCCAGATTGGACTATGAAATCAAAAGTTATGGCCAAAATACTATTTTCTATGCGCAAAACATGCTAAAAAGCACTCACTTATATTTCTTAGTATTTTTTTTTGTACGAGTAAGGCACCGCTAGGTGGATTAATCAAGGTTTTTTTTAAATGAAAAAAGAAATGCTCCGATTGACCATTTTATATATAATAATCAATTTATCAATTTGATGTTTATATTATTATATATATAGTATGTTTATAAGCTACCCTATATGCGAATTCCGACATCCACTGTATAACTATTTTCTATTGAAAATGCGATTGATATAATAAAGTTGTCAGGGTTCAAAAATTGTTGTGAATTAAACTTTATATTTCGAACTACATTTTTAACGGTACAAGTGACGAACTAGTTCATTAAATTAAAATTCGCAATATCAATGTAGGTAATTAAAAAATAGTACAATACTACAGACATGCTTAGGTTAACAATCTGTACAACAGTTTATAGCTAAAATATATCTGCTACTAAGCCACATATTGCTGTTAAATAAATTATAAATTCTCCCATTAATCCCCCCTAATTTTACCATTTTCCAGATCCTCGTGCCAAAAGTCTCCCCTTCATGGATAACCCGCTGCCCACGCTGGGAATGATGATCTCCTACCTGATATTCGTGCTCTGGCTCGGCCCACTGTACATGCGAGACCGGAAACCGATGGACCTGCGGCGAATCATCATCTACTACAACATGTTCCAGGTGCTACTCAGCGGTTACATGTTCTACGAGGTACGGCCGTCTGTGATGAGACATTCATCAACACCGACGCGTCGCGTCACTAAATCGACTTAATTTAATCGCCCCCCTATTTTCCCCCAGCACCTGATGGCGGGATGGCTACAGGGGTACAGTTTCACGTGCCAAACGGTTGACTACAACGATGGACCACTGTCGAGGCGGGTATGATACAGACACCATTTTCGATAAAAAAAATATATATTAGCTCAATTTTACTCCACGGTTTGTTTCGTTATTGGTTTCTATCGCCCATGGGAACAGATGTTCAACCTGTGCTACGTGTACTACCTCTCGAAGCTCTCCGAGTTCGCCGACACGATATTTTTCGTGCTCCGGAAGAAGCAGTCCCAGATCACCGATTTGCACGTGTACCACCACTCGCTGACACCGATGGAAGCGTGGATTCTGACCAAGTTCATTGCCGGTAAGTCACAGACACACGTACGTTGGTAGGTCCGACAGCAGCTAACGCAATTGGTGTTGAATTGATTCCGCGAATTTCTGTCTCAGTGATGCAATATATCCTGGTCAAAGAAGCGTGTTTGCGTATGGTTTTTGTTTTCGCCGGAAGCAATATAATATTAAATCAGGATTTGTTTTTTGTTTTCATAGCTTTGCCAAATTAAAAGAAAAATCTGACAGGAAAACACCCCTGTGCTAATTCCTTTCTGTTCTATTAATTGAGGCAAACATCAAACAAGAAAGGACTTGAACACCAAAGATTTACTTTAATTTACCTTTTAAATAAAGTACTAGAAAATAACGCAAATGCGTATGAGCTTTTAGGGAGCTTTTAGGAAACATTTCATGCATCCAAGTTTGTTTATTAATTTTGCAAATTTAATGTACGAAGTATTGTGTGCCATGAATTTATAAGTCGAGTCAATTACGAGACACTGAAGACGGCCTCACAGTTGAGGTCGAAATAAGTATCTGTAAAGATAACCAAACGTAGTAGAATTAAATGGAAAGTACTAAACTCGTCTTAGACAGTTGAAGACATTCCACTAAAAGAGCTTAAAAATTGTTTATGAATTTATAGTGATTTGAATTCTTCTTCGGCAGTGTGTAATATACATTATTATTATTATTATTATTATTATAGAGTTTTGGCACTTCCTCAGCAAGCGTGCTGGGAATTTTCATCTACCCCGGGCAATCTGAATGCCAAAGGGGATTAGGCTCTGTGGATCTCATTCGCCGGTTGACTTAAAATCCTATAATAATATGGTTCAGGAATCTTCTTACGATGCTGCAAGTTCCAAGAACCACTGTCTTTTGGATGCTATGTAGGTTATGAGATAGTTCCAGCTCTCCTAAGGATCTCAGAAGAGATTTTGGGACGATTCCGGTTGCTGAGATAACAACCGGAGTTATACGCACGTCCTCCAGGTCCCACATCTGCTTCAACTCCTCCGCCAAGTCGTGTTACTTCGTTGTCTTGGTGGAGAATGTTGTTTGGACATTATGGTCTAGCAGTACAGCAATGTCGATGAGGGTTACCCGCTTCATCCTTTTGTCGTAGACCACAATATCGGGCTGATTGGCACGAATGAGGACATCCGTTATGATCTCGCGATCCCAGTACAGCTTCACGAAACTATTTTCCAGAACCGGGACAGGCACATATTTGTAGTAGGCGACAAACTGGTTAACCAAGTTGTGCTTTAAAGCAAGCTGTTGGTGCACAATCTTGGCTACTTCGTTATGACGACCGAGATAGGCTGAATCAGCTAAGGCTGAACACCCGGACACGATATGTTCGATCGTCTCTCCTACTGAATTGCACTTCCTGCAGCGGTCCTCCACGTTCTCGTGCAATATATAGTGCCGATAGTTCTTCGTCGCAATTACCCGGTCCTGGATGGCTACTATGAATCCTTCGGTTTCTGACAAGAGTTCACCCCGCACCAGCCACGTATTCGACGCCGCTTTGTCGATATATTCCATCTCCAGTTGATGGGGGTGCGTCCCATGCAGCTCCTTCTGCCTCCAAGATGCGATTATCTCGTCGACAGATTTGATGTCGTCATTCAGCTGATAGTCCTCCTGTGCCAAATGCAGGGCACTGAATCCGTGGTCAGCTTCACACACAGCGCGATAGATTTCGTGGCGGTTCTGGCTTTCCACGAAGTATCTTCGCAACTGCTGGATCTGGGAAACACATAGTGTTTGTATATCGGTGACGCCTCTTCCTCCTACTGTACGTGGCAGGGTGACTCTCTCAATGGACGATTTTGGATGGCACATGCGATGCTTAGTGAACGCCACTCGTACTGCTCGGTCAAACGCCTCCAAGTCAGTCTTGGTCCACTTCACCACCCCGAAACTGTATGTCTACAAGGGCACAGCAAACGTGTTTATCGCCTTCACCTTGTTGCCGGCCGACAAGAGGCTCTTCAAAATACCGTTGACACGATGCAAGAATTTTTCCTGCAGCTCTTTCTTGATCGTCGTATGGCGAATTACTTTCAGTTGCAGGAAACCTAGGAACTTGTACGTTTCGCCTTCAACCATGTTTCGAATCTCCTCCTGTTCGTTGACGCGGAAACTGTCGGCATCCACCAGGTGACCCCGGTGTAGATGTATGGATCGACATTTATCGATACCAAACTCCATCCGGATGTCGTTGCTGAATACCGTTACAAGCCGCAGAAATTGGTGCAGCTTCTCCACAGATTCCGCAAACAGCTTCAAGTCGTCCATAAAGAAGGTGTGGGTAATGTTTGTACTCCTTTCCCCACTCTTCAAATGATAGCCATAGTTGTGTTGGTTGAGTGCTCTGCTAAGAGGGTTCATGGCAAGGCTAAATCACAAGTATCGCTTTGGAATATGCCCTCCTGATGCTGACAGTCCTGGACCGTAACACCTTTTCTCCGTCGGTAATGTGTTGGGATGTGCTCCACATTCCCATAGCATGCTGCATTAGCCTGATGACGTTACCGTCTATCTTATACAACTGCAGTACCTTAAGAAGGTACGAGTGAGGTACTGAGTCGTATGCCTTTTTATAGTCGATATACGCCATGTTCAGGTTTCTTTGCTTGTAGGTGGCCTGCCCAACAACGACTGCATCAATGATGACCTGGTCCTTGCAGCCTCGTGTTTTGCGTCGACAACCTTTTTGTTCCTCGGGTCCTGGTGCAGCCCAATTCCTGGTATACCGGGTAGCCTCACGTATGTCTTGGGCGGTCACGCTGATAGCAGTCATGTCTCCACAATATTGCTCTTCTTCTGCTATCCACACTCCATCGCTGTTGTGTATGACGGGGTTCTCCCATAGATTGGACCAAAACTGCGTGATTTCTCCAATCTCCGGAAGGCCCTCGCCAAAATCGACTTTGTCGTTTCGGATGTGGTTGTAGAACTCCCTTTCGTTGATGTTGAACATTTGATTTTGCTCCTTCCTCTTCGAACATTCTCCATAACGTCGCAGTCGTTTAGCAAGAACACTCAACCGCTGTACATGAGTGTCGAGGATCTCAGTTATGTTCGCTTCGGTGAGATCACGGAGTTCTGAGGGTTTCACAATTTCATCACCATTCCGAGCTAGCCTGGTTGATCGATTCCCCTGCTTGTACTGTGTTAATCGACCAACCTTTGACCGCAGTGTGGCGATGCGGGTCTCCAGACGTCGCATCCACGCGGGTTTTCGTGCTTTGGGGCGTGCGCGTCCATCACTCTCACCTTGTAGTTTGCTACGAACTTGTTTTACACAGTTGTGCGCGAGAACGAAGCGTTTTATCATCACTTCTTGGTGAGAGCTGTCTATCCGATTTTTTTTTGCACTTCTATACAAATTCGATAGACTTTTTTGCTTATATTTTATCATTGTTCATTATCTATTGAGAGCAGAGATCGTAATGCTCCCTCACGCAGATTTTCGCCTAGAAATAATTTTGCGGGAAAAAAAGGCCTGATGAGAGATAACTATTTCTCCCTCACTGTCAGTGCCACGAAAAGTTGATTTGCTCGTTTTCTTACTTCCTTTATTCTTTTCGTGCCTTCACTAATGCAAACAAGATTAGATTTCATGGATCAAATAACCAATCCCCAATATCCCTAATGGATCAAATAACCTATTCTCAAGTCGATGTGGTGGTAGAGTGAGCGCAACTCAGTGCCATTTTTGTTGGGGTTCTGGGTTCGAATCCCGTTGTAGTAATATTTTTTTTATGAATGCATACCGAAAATTGTTGCGAAACATGGGTGAGGCGTAAGAATGATGAAACGATAAAAGAACTTCATCAAGTAGGCACGATTTTTGTTTATCTTTCAGGCTTGTTCTTGGGAAAAAAAAGTAGCGAGGGAAAGATGATTCTCGCCACAGACTTCGAAAAAGGATTTTCATTCAGCTCGAAAATCGTTTGTTTTCGTCTCACCACAACGAAAAATACAAACCCTAATTCATCAACATTTTACCTAAGGATATGCGATAACACACTTTTTCATAACGAAACGAAACGAAACGAAATTTGAAATGTCAATGTTGATTCGGAACGAAACGGAACGAAACATAGATCTACTTTCGAGACTTCGAAACGATACGAAATCAAGGTTCATTTAATTCGAAATTTTTCGAAACGAAACGAAATTTCTTTTTTTTTTCGCGAAATTTTTATTGAATTGGTTTTACATTATGTACACGATTCTGATTTCATTTTTTCGAAGTCAAATAACTTGTTTGCGACCAATAGAGTTATACTATTGGCGTTAAGGTAATACCCCATTCATCGTGGAGTGTGTGCCCCCGAATCTGATCAATTTTATATCAGTTCAGTTTTATATCAGTAGGTATATAAAAATAAAGAAATTGTTAGATTTCTTTGTGTTTGGATTCAAAATCTGTAAAAAAAAACCTATTTCACTCAAGAGTTATGTAATTATGCTGCAGCATACTTCAAATTGTCTTATCAGCGTGGTTTTATGGTATTGAGCTAACTCAAAACTAGAAAATGAATGCAAAGGTTTTGCTTTTTTATCTACTGGGATACTTATTTATATATCCACATCTGCCAGGCGTAAACGCAGATAGAGAGTTGTTAATAGCATACATTTGCTCACTAGAATAATCCTTTGCATCTTTCTGAATTTCAGAATGTATTTCAGAAATGTGATCGCAAAGTTTTTATGGCAGCAGTTTGCCAGGTGTGAAGAAATAATTTTTCCTTTCTCATACAAAAAGTTGCACCAAAGACTATCATTTCCTTCCAAATTCGACCTTTTTGGTTGAGGCTCGAAGACCCACAGTCTTATATACATTCAGTTAGACGAACTCCTATTAGGAGAGAAAAATTAGTTTGACACGCATAGTTATAAAAGCCGAGGCACTATGGGGATTAATGCGGACTTTAATCGGAAAATCGACTTTCACCAATCTTTTTTTCACAATTTGTTTTCGAAAGTATATACACAAGATAAGAAAACCCCAAAATTTCAGGTCCCCTAGTTTTTAAGATATCAGTTATTAAAGTTGAGAAAAGGTAAAAAACGCGGTTTTCTTTTTTCAAATCTTGCTTCACTTTATACCAGTTTTAAGAAGGTTTTTTTTCTAGTACGATACTGAGGTTTATATATGGCATTGTAAAGATAAATAAATAAGCTTCCATATCGTACTAACAAAAATCATGATAGCATGAAGGAAAAATATTTAAAAAATCAAAATACTTAAATAACACTGACATTTTGAGGTATTTTCAACTTAAAAAGTCAGCCACTTTTTTTCCCCGCCGAGATATTTAGTTAGGGATCATATTTGGTATATGTACTTTGAGATTCCCACTAAAAATCTTGCGCGAACTTGCGCCGTTTTAGAAAAACGCGATTTGAAAAAAAAAACGCGTTTGTTCCAAAATTTGTCTTTTTTTTTCTTTAGTGTGCATCACAGTAACACAAATTTCAATATTCTACTAAAAAAACGTTCTTCCCTATTTGTTCTTGATATTTTGTGAATAAAAATTCGATGTCGTTTGGAACTTTATATATATTTTTGATTAAAGAGTCAAAATATTCAGCCCTTTTCAAAAGTTAGTCGCGAAATGACTAGAATGACATTTCCTTGTTATGACAACATTAAAAATATCTTATAAGCTCGAAAAAAGGAAGAAAATATTTTTGTCCGCTAGTTTGTATGGGTTGGCCCCATAGTGCGAGGGATGCTCTGCATCTCCGTGAGCGCCAAGGAAAAGGAATCGTTGGTTAGTTGAACAGGTAATTAAAGTGAAGCCATCTTTCTAAGTGACTAAATGTTTATTGTAAACAAAATTATTTTGAAAACTCGAATGTGAAAGAGGTGCTCTAAAAAAACTTCACAATGGCCCTAGGAGTCCGCGCCATGGCTTTGTCTTTTTGACAAAGTCTTACTGATCTGCATCATATCTAATTACATTTACACTCTGAGGCTGACGTCACAAATATTGAGTCGGATCACTTTTGAAAAAATAGGATAGAATACTTAAAGATACTTAGACATTTCTAACAAAACACTGAAAACGTTTTATAGAAGAACATTAATTACGTATTTGACGACTAAGAATAAGATTATAAGCGTTAATAGAAAAATTTGTATAACATTAAAATTTTTAACATCAAAATTTCTGAAAATACACGACCGTATGAGACAGTATGGTTTAAGTTTAAATTTCTTTCGAAATTCCGCGGAATTCCGTTAAATTTCGTTTAGGGGTAGATTTTTCTAGCGAAATTTTTGTAATTTTACGAAACGGAACGAAATCAAGAAATCAGATTTCGCCATGCTAAAATTCCGCGGAATTTCGTTTCGAACCACCTGAAACGAAATTTTTCGAAATACCGCATATGCTTAATTTTACCACCTCATTAAATTAATTAAAAAAAATAATAATGCAACATTCATCCATAAATGCTAACGGGAATCAACCAAGGATTCCGATGAGAATATTCCAGGGGGTCCGAAGGGAATGTTCCAGGTGTTCCAAATCCTCCCGGGAAATCGACAAGAATGTTCCAGGGATTCCAATGAGAATCTTCTAGAGATTCCGAATGGAATCCTCCAGGAATACCGATGGGAATATTCCAGGAGTTCCGACAAGAATGTTCCAGAGATTCCGTAGGAAATCCAAGTAGGCAATGTTCCAGGAATGTTGGAGCAAATCTTCGAGAGATTCCGAAGTGAATCATCGAAGTATTTCGAAGCAAATCGTCGAATGATTCCGAAGCAAAACGTTGGAAGGCTTCGAATTGAATCTTCGAGAGATTCCGATGCTAATCATCGAAGGTCTCCGAAGCAAATCGTCGAATGATTCCGAAGCAATTTGTCGAGGGATTTAGAAGCAAAACGTCGGAAGGCTTCGAATTGAATTAAAAGGAATCCAGTGTGAAGTCTTCTGAATTCTAGCTGGACTACTTTAATGATTCTGAAAGGAATTCTTTAACGAATCCAATGAAAATTATTCTTGAATTCTGGTGGGAATTCCTCTTGGATTTTGATAAGAACCCTTCTCGGATGCTGATAGTAATCTTTCTCAGAAATGAGAAATAAGCTATGGTGAATGCGTGGATAACTCTTTTGTCTTCAAACCTTTTCCAGTAATTCATTATGCTTTATGTTTAAAATAGATATCACTGCTAACTAACTTTCCGAATCATAGGGGGGGCTTATTTTGTCTAAGGAGGGCTAAGGCCCCCCTAGACTTCCCTTATTTACGCCAAAAAATCTTGACGTGTAGGTCCGATCAGCTTAGCTTTCCTCTTTAGTCTGATACTGACATCCTTCATCTTGTTGTTGTGTTTCACAATGTCAATGTATGCGGCAGAACTCAATAGCGGAACGGTCTTTGTGAAAATCGTTCCACTTGTATCAATCCGTGCGGTTACTTTCTCCAAAGCAATGTAGCAGGCAAGAAAGACCATCACGGTAGCTTTATGCGCATTTCAAAGGATCTCTAGAATGCTCCTGAAACATGAACTACGCACACCACCCGATCAATCATCGCCTTAACCCACCGTATCAGTTTAGCCGGAAATGTCATACCTTGCTGAAATCCTGCCATAGCTGACCTTGATCGAATGTATCATATATGCGGTATTGAAGTCGATGAATAGATGATGTGTGGATAGGTTGTTTCCGCCGCATTTTGCGACGTACATCTGATTCGTGGTAGAGCGTTCCCCTTGAATCCGGCTGATACTGTCCCATGAACTCTCTTGCAATTAATGCTAGAAGTTAGTTAGCAAATCACATAACGCTAATTTGGAAATTTCGGACGCTCACATTCACCCAGTAACACTAATTGAATGAAAGGTTTGTTTTCTTTTTGCATGAATCATAAGGCGCAACCTGACCCCCTCCGTCCCCTTAGAGTATTACGTAATTTGTTAAGGACATAGTTGGAAGAGTACCACGATGGCAGCCAGTATGGCACCTGTCTGCAAACGGGTCTCCACCATCCCTCCTCCACGGATTTCTAACCAACATTTGAATGCCACAAAAGTCGTCAAATTACTAACCTGTTCATCGCTTGTGGATTTACTTCCCTTCATAATGAACATATTCCTTCAATGAATCCTATGTAGTTTGACTCAAACTTTGGGATAAATCAGCAGCTACGTGCCAATTTAATATCCCCTCGTGATTATCATTGTACTTGACTGCTTCTCACAGCGCATACAAGGTTTCTAACACCATTCCGCACCGGATCAACCCGAAATATTGATAGGATACTTATCGAACTTAACTTTATTTAACTGGTCACTAGTCTTGAAAGCTTGATATTATTCACAATTCTTGCCCGAAAAAGATAGTGAAAATTGATCGTGGAGCGAATGTAAACACCGGCACCGGTGACAGCAAACTAAAAATTATGGTGGTTCAAAAAATAAATTTTGCTTCGCCAGGCTCAGTCGATTCTGTTCCACTTTTTGGGTGTGTTCCGATTGTTTGGCCTGATTTGGGTAGGAGCTGATAGGCCGTTTTAGGTTTGTATGAGGATTGGAATGGAATTTTTCAATGTACTGACTGTGGCGCTTGTCCATTGGGCACCGGCTAGGAGCGAGCTTATAGGACTGGGGGTAATAATCAACTCTACAGGAATCGCATTGATTGGTTGTTCAGTATTTGATTTTATACCAGGTTGCAAATCTTAGGACATGGTGATCAAACTTCGCAGGTGGCTCCTCTAAAAAGTGCAACGCAATATAGTATCCTAAATTTGTCTGTTTTTACACCGCATTTTTGCGCGAGACTACGAGATAGATTAGAATCGATTACTGATTGTTAGAACGATTAATTAGGATGTGGTTTTCGGTTAGTAAAGACTCCGGAGTGTAGCCGTTAGCTATCGCTGGCGCTTGGCGGGGAGACGTCAGTGTAATGAAAAGTTTAGTTTTCCCATACTATCTCATTTTAATATAAAATTAAAACTGCATGTAGCCGAAGACCACATTATCAAGAAGACTGGCAACACAGCCTGAAATCGGACGACACTGTTAGCAGCGCTGTCGGTGAGCCAAGGTGATACTATGTTTGTTTGTGTGAGTGAATTGACACTGTATCCTCAATTAAACGATCAATCAAAATATATTAAAACCACATTTAAATTATGCTAAAAAAAACTCTCGAGAAGTACACTGAGATTAAACGTACCTATTTCAATTTTATGAGATCAGCATAACTTTAAGCCGAATAATATTCGGAATTTTGTCTTGAGCTGACGATTAAAGTGCTGCACTCTATATCAATTTCCGTACGGACCTATTAATTTACTTCACATTTCGACTGAGTGAAGACTGTTTTCATGATTTGATTTGAAACAATTTACTTTCTAGATTTTTCTTAATTTTTATCATTACCTTGCCTAGAAACCCAAAAGTTCGAAAAGGTTATGCTATCCTAGACATAGTAGAAAATGAAATCTTCACTCAGAGACTGAGTGAAATTATATTGCCGTATCTTTTTATCTCAAGAAAATGTTACTAATTTTTCGTAAAAAGTGGAACTACTCAAATTTTGATTAGTTCCAGTTTTTACGAAAAAATGAGAAAGATTTCCGTCAGAAAAAAGAGACGTCAATTTCACTTAGTCTTTGAGTAGTTTGAACGGGCGTGTACAGAAATAGTACCAAATAGTTTTTCTTGAGAATTCCTAACTTTGAGAAAACCCGCGTTAGATGTTTTACGCCATACAAATTTCCGGCGGTTAACTCATGCTGGCTGTTTGCACATATACATTAGCGCCTGGCAGCTGCGAGTAGGAAACCAGTCATTGCTAATAATTCATTGAGAAAATTCAGATGATAGATAACAAAAATAGATGTTAATATATAGAAAAAAAAACGGCAAATATTGATAATGTTAATTCATTAGCCGTGATTGCCAAGCCGTGACAAGCCAGAATTTTGACAGATTAAAAATTTTCCGATGCAAATAGAACTCATTTTTATCGCTTTTCAGTTTTTGGTGTTTCAACCGTTCCAATACGTTCATATTCGTTTTTAAATTACAACACTTTATTTTGTAGACAAACGGATAAGAACACAAAAAAGATCCCAAAGAAATAAGTTTAAAGCATATAAAACTAAGTAAACAGCCTCAACTTTAAACTCACACTCTGACTCTCTCTCTCTCTTGATTAGTGTTAAGTACTAAGGAACTGCCCATGCGAGATTTTCATACAAATAATAATTCCGAATTAGTTCCTTGTGTTGTTTCTCTAAATTGTCACGAAAAACTCTTTTTGTTTCAAACTCATTTTCACGAGGAATTTTTCTGCCTGTACAAAACTGAGCTGATTTGTGATTCCGTGTGGACTGTTTTGTGAATTGACAGCTATATTTCATTGCAAATAATGAAGGTGCGGGGTTCATCAACGTTTGCTTGTGTTGGCAGATCTTCAGCAAAATAAACATAAAAGAGAAATTTTGTAACCCGGCGAACCAAGCGGCGAGGGTTCGTGGTGCCGGTTAACTAATAGCCAGAAGCTAGGCAATTAACTGAAGGGCATAATCGTGGATGGCCAATGTAAATTTATTGGTACTGGCGATTTGCAAAAATAGTTAGTTAGTATACACGCTTCATGACAAATTTGTTGGCATATTGCGATCGCAAGTATTGTATCTGTATTCGCGATGTCGACACAATTTAGAGTAGAATTCTACTTTTCCCTACTGTGGAAAATATTTCTTCTTAAAGTTATTTGTTGACAGTTAACTAACACTAGCAGACATCAACTTCCTCCGCACCTTTATTAGAGCCCATTTACTTTTGTCAGCTAAGATCACTACCACACAGATAACAAGCTACCACTTCAACTCAGGAGAGGCTCTGTCGGCAATGAAGTTAACCGCTTGTATGGAAAAATGCCAGAGCTGCCAGTCTTCTTGATAAAGTGGTCTTCGATGTAGCTTAGTCAGTTTTTTTCCAAACCGGCTCAAGTTTTCGGAGGACACTAGGAGAATGGGATGGAGTCGTGTGGGCGTGGTGACGCATGGTCGATTTTTTGGACCACCCTACTAATAATCCATATTGTAACAAATACGACACTAATACTACTGCAGTACTTAAATGAATGTTTTCATTGCACCAATACTTCTAAAACTTTGTTTTGAGTTGTCAACCAACCTTCACCTTAAGGCCGCTAGTTGACGGCATACATTATGGGAGAGTACCTTTTAGGTGGCATTCTGCAATGTGATTGTTTGGTAGTTGCTGCAATCCAGCTTATCGCCTTTTTTGTAGATGCTCTCTTTTGTTGCTTGTTTTTTTTTGCATTTTTAGCGACAATTACAATCCTTGACAATAAGTGATAAAAATATGGAATAAGTTTCTCAAAATTAACTTTTATACAGCTTTGTGGAACACTGCACAAATCTATAAAGTACACCCAACCAGGGGATGGCAGATTTTAATACAGTTCTGCATAAGAACCTTACAGAAACTGTATAATAATTGGGCATATACAATTCTGTAAGCTTTTTATACAAATATTGTATTAAAATAATACAGATTTGTATTATTTTAATACAATATTTGTATAAAAAGCTTACAGTGTCCAGATTTTATACAATAATTGTCAGATTTGTTTTTGGGTGTAGAGTGAGGCAAGGGTACGCACTTACAAGTACTTACAATACCGCCATCGGAGATGAGAATGGGTCATCGCTCTCACCGGCAGCCTGGAGGTCGGATAGCAAAATCGTTCAAAAGGGTCTCTTTTATTTTAGTCTTCTTGCCATTCAATCTATTCTACAAGCATTATGAGTACTTGAAACAGTGACCCATTTTCACCCCCATTTGACACATTGTCACTCCCGACGACGGTAATAGAATAAATTAAAGCAAGAGTTAATAATGATATGATATGATTATTAGATGTTATATACATATTCATATGCTTCGATGAACATCACATGGCTTAAAAACTTTGCCATCATACAATAATTGTCCATCATACATTCAAAATGTTTAAAAATTGTAATTAAATTATTTCTTTTCCCGGTGACATTTCATTGAAAGTATTGTTTATAAGGAACGTTTGTAACATTTCTTCTGGAATGACCTTTATTTTGTACTTCTTCACGAGATTCAAACGTTTCTGAAATCCATCGCAAGCGGCACGCACGGTCTGCATGGGCATTTCGTTCCAGATTTTGAGAATTACGTCTTGAACTGGTCCAAGTTACTAACCTTGTATTCGTACAACTTTAACATAATAAAGGACCAAACAAGAAAGTGAAGAGGGTTCAAATCCGGGAAGCTGAGAGGTCGCAAAGTTTTGTCCAAAAAGTCGATGAAATTGTCCCCATATAAGGCTTAAACCGCATTTTCCGTGTATAAAGGATTATCGGCCTATTGGAACATGTAGGGCTGATCTCCGTCTTATCACCGGGCCACTGGGGGTATCAATCTTCCCTAAAATCTCAGTTTTGTAGTACACCGCAATGATTTTGACCTTCAAAAAATGCTGTTTACAATACCCCAATCCATTTTCACCGCGCGTAATAGACAAACAACAAGTGACAGAATGTCAACACCACACACATCCGCTAGCGTATATATACCGCTAACGCTGACACCAATACTTATACAGAATATGTACATTGGGCTTATGCAACGTACACACCAGTCAAGCAGTTCGACGAACATTGACTCCGCCCCAAGAAAACGCTTCGGTTGCTGCTTTGTTTGAACGTGTGTGAAGTTGTTCGAGCAACCATATTTGACAGTTGGCGACTCGGTTGGAAAAAATTAAAACGGTTTGATTTTGGTTTGAGTTGTCGGGGGTGGAGTCAAGGTTCGCCGAACATGTTTGAGCATTTGTAGTGAAGTTGCACAAACCCCATTTATTTTTTGATGGTTGGTGCTCAAGTTGGCGCTTCGGTCGTTCGTGTGTGATATTGTTGGTCGAATAAATTGATTGTTCGTGCTGCTGTTGGTAAAACTTGATGGATGTTTGAACAAACGAGAGGTGGAGTCAATGTTGGTCAAACTGCTTGACCGTGTGTACGTTCCATTACACACACAATGATCAAACATTTGTATTCGAACTTATTGAACACCCTGTATAAGGTAACTATAAAATTGAATGGGAGTTCATTTTATAGAATTTATTACCTTGTTTTTCTTTTAGAAAATTTTAAATAAAATATATGATAGAAAAAATTTAGAATGCAAAATAGTGATTTTGAACGAAAACAAAAATTTATATTTGTAGAGGGAAAAACCTTCCCTAGCCTCTATCTCTAAAACTCCTGCATATAAATTTTCACGCCGATAGGTTCAGTAGTTTCCGAGTCTATAAGGTTCAGATAGACAGAAATTCATTTATATATCCATATAACGAATTCTTTCATGTTTCACCTCGTGTGTAACGAGGCAAAAATATTTTCATCTTTGAAATATGACTCGGAAGCTTCGTTATAAATCCTCTTAATGCATGACATTTTTCAATAGAAGTTTAAGTTCAAATTTACATGACCAAGACCTCGTATTAGATTAGAGTGTGGTTGATTCAAAGTTAATTGCCTATATACTGATACTCCTGCTCCTCTAATGTGAACGTGTAGTATACACATGTGGAAGTGATGGCTTAACAAATGGATTGCGAGTGATTTGACTATGCGTCCAATCTGGGAATTTTCGAGCTCATTCAGTAGCCGCTAGGTTGCGAAGGCCGACGGAGGTCCTTCGTAGCTTAGTTGGTTAAAGCACCAGACTAGCGTACTGTAGGGTCATGGGTTCGAGTCCCATCGAAGGGAAAGTGGTTACCTCCAATGCATTTTTCAAATCAATATCTTCCGCGTAATGTACATATTCACATATGAGTTTTCACAACATTAAGTGACATTGTATTACTTAAGTAGTGTGACCATTTTGGTGGCACTCTAACTTTCATCTGCTCAGTGACTTAGTAAAATTCAAGGATCTAGGAAAAGACGATGCAGTCACCTTTCTTGGCAATCTGGAATGGAACCTTGACTTCAAAAACTTACTCGAAACCTCATTCCAAATTCCATTCAAAACTCCGCAACAGATACCATGATTAACCAAGTACATACACGAATCGAATCACCTAGGCTGAAGGTTAATCCAATTTGCGCTCACATTCGTCATTAATTATTTCAAACTAATTCGTTAATTTGATTGGCGAGGAATTCATTTCGGTATCACTTTCGGGCGAGACGGAAAATCAGAAGACTTCATCTTCCTATGACTTAGCCCCACGCTACTAAAGGATTGCCTTTGTCTGTATGTACATGTATTTCAAATTTAATCTTCCACATATTCTGGTTTTCAAGCATCGTACATAATCTCTACGCTGGCTGGCCAGCGTGTAACTAATCTTCACTTAAACATACTAAAAGCTCTTATCATAACGAGCTTTAAAAACCAACTCTCAGGTCATCAAAATTTAGATCATGACCTGACAATGACCTTCCACAAAACATTCATATGGGTAATCAAGTTTTTTTTTTATTCCTATATCCTGCAGGTGGCAACGCGACCTTCCCGAACGTCATCAACAATTTCGTGCACGTGCTAATGTACTTCTACTATATGCTGTCGGCGATGGGACCCCGCTATCAGAAGTACCTTTGGTGGAAGAAGTACATGACAGAGGTTCAGATCGTAAGTAATGCCCCCGGTCTGCGGTGGGTCAGAGCTCGAGCGTGGGTGGATATATGTAGGCACCGCAAGGAACACAAAAAAAAGACACACACACCAGACAACGCATTTTCGCCCAGCTTGGTGAATTACTTTCCTGAGGGGGGGTGCCCCAAATTTGCATAATTATACGGCGCGAAAGTTAGCGAACGTGGATGCTGATTATGCTAATTTTTAATCGGATCCCACCTGCCAGCGAACGAAATGCGCCACCTGGAGCGCCGAACTCGATAATTTCGGTAGGCGTACAGCACGGTACCTACGCCGCGCCGTGAATTGTTGTTACTCGGATGGCACAAAAGGATGGCTTGGGATTAATGTTGGCTAACTTTGAAAATTGCAAATATGATTTTTTGAGAGAAAGTGATTTTGAATAAGTGAAAATTACTTTTCGTTCTGCTTTCATTGGATTTTTCGGCTATGCAGACTGATGCCATTTTCAAAAATTTGTTCTTATCATATCTCATCATACAGTATAGCTGAAAAATGTAAAAAAGAATAATTCGAAGTTATCAAACTACATTTTTTTTCTATAGATTTTTTGAATATTAATTGTTGCTCTTTGTATATCGTATCCGATGAATGGGGTAACATTTCATTTGTTTTTAATTCCATCATAATTGTAAGCATGAGTAAATAGTTGCTATTTGCCTCTTTTACTTTTGTAATCGCTGAAAAGTAACAAGCTTCCACAAGATTTCCAAACTGTTTCACATTGCTCGTAGGCACTGGCTACAAATAGGCGAGAACATTTCACTTTCCGTAGTAGGTATCTAATAAAACTTCTATAAATAAATTGTTTTTCTATTTTCACCAGTTATGTCCCGTAGTAGCGAGAAGAATATTTGGACCATTTTCCAGCCACATTTTCCCATTATACAGTGGAGCGAGTTCAACTCACAAACGATGGAGGTCGACAATTTAATCTCACCCAGCAGATGCAAACAGATGTTGGAACCTGGTTGGAACCATTCCAATTTGTTGTGAAATTAACGTAGATAGTTCGAGAAAAAAAAAGTCCAATTGAATTAGCTACTAAAATGTAAATTTAATTTCAAACAAACAATCAAAACTATGCAAATCTGCCATTATTCACCTCTCATTATCCATCGCCATTTTCCAATACTTTTACTCGATGTATTTGGATTTTACGCAGAACTGATCAATCGGGAATGAAAATGAGGGGAACAACATGGTAATGATTGTAATGAATAATTTAACATGGTCTACATTTTCAGTATGTTTATGTACGATGATTATTTGATTTTTGTTGCGTCTTTATACCGTAAGTCCTAACATTTTTGCCCTTCCGTGACTCGCACTGTTAAAAATAATATCACAATTTGAATACCTCATTTGTAGGATCCGGAGCTTGATCAGGAAATAACGTAAAAGTAAGCCATTTTCCATCCGATCTGAAGCAGCGCATGTTTTCTAATTGATTTCTGATATCAGAGCAAACTCACAATTACTTGTCATAAGACGAGTTCGTTCCGAAAGATCTGGAATATCCATAAAAATTATATGTTTCGGAAGTTTGTCATCGAGCAGCGTGATTTTACATTAATACGAATCCATAAAATCGGCACTGACCTAGGCGACGAATGAAGGATCATGATTGGAAGCTTGGAATATGGAGCGAATTAAAAAAAAAAGTTGTTTGACGAATATGCCTTGGGAGCCACTAAAATTTTCAAATTTTTTTGGGGTGACAAAATCGGGTCGAAAACGTGACAAAATCGGGACATAATAAAATCATGTCTAAAACGTGATAAAATCGGGGGTGGACTAAACCGGGGAGTGACTAAATCGGATCGATACTGTGCTGGGAAAAATGCTTGGGTGCGAATCAATTGGCGCAAGGATGTGCGAGCTGAGGATCAGAGGCCGTTTCTCCAACTGCAAAACCATCATCGTGCACTGCCCACACGAAGGACGTCCTGGTGACAAGAAGAAGCATTATATGCACATTGTATGATAGGTTGCTCACTGCGGGACATAAAAATGGTCACCGTCGACATGAACGCTCAGTAAGGGAGAAAATGTGATGGTGATCGGACCTGGTAGTCTGCATACCGTATCGAATGTTGATGGCCAACGGCGCAAAAATATCAACAAGGTTAGGTGGCCAAGAAACGGAAAACTAAATCGACCGCGTTTTAATCGAAGGTAAATTCTTGTCCGACATCACGAACGTATGCACTTTCTGCAGTGCGAATATTGAATCCGACCACTACCTCGTTGCAGTATGCCTGCGTTCAAAACTTTCGACGGTGTACTACGCGCCTCGAGGTCGAACTGCTTAACATTGGGCGGCTAGACTTGCAGAAGACTACGCGCAGCAGCTGGAAGTGGCAATCCTAAGGGGTTGTACACTTATTACGTAAGCAATTTTTCTGGAATTTTCGGCAATAAACTGATGATTTCCCTTGATAATCACTGGGGTAACGACAACCGAAATAACAGACAACCGACCATCTTCCCCTATAATATATTCAGCCTTCCTTTTACGGCATTTGTTTATACGTCACATAATTTGAAGCATTATTGGCATCCAAAAGTAAATCTATAAGAAGGCACTTTCAGAAAGAACTAAGCAGTTGTTTTGTATCTTCGAAATTTGCGTCCAACAAGTGTTCCATTCCAGGTTATTCAAGAATTCCTTAGAGTCTACACGCCTAACCAATGTCTTAAGATCTGTACGCGAATCTAAAGGGCTGATATCGCTTTTCAAAACTGGTGCATGTCCTATTTCATCTATAAAACCAAATTGGATATGCCTTCAATAACTGCTCCATTTCAGGTCATCCGAGAATTACCTGGAGCATAGGCTTCGAGGACAACAGGGAGGCTTCCGACCTTCTTGAAATGAGACTTCCGACCCTCTTGAAAGAAGACTTCCGACCCTCTTGAAAGGAGACTTCCGAGTATCTTGAAAGGAGGCTTCCGAGCCTCTTGAAAGTAGGCTTCCCAGCCTGGTGAAAGCAGGCTTCCGAGCCTCTTGAAAAGAGGCTTCTGATCTTTTTGAAAGAAGGCTTCCAAGCCTCTTGAAAGGAGGCTTCCAAGCCTCTTGAAGAGGCTTCCGAGCCTCTTGAAAGGAGGCTTCCGAGCCTCTTGAAAGGAGGCTTCCGAGCCTCTTGAAAGGAGGCTTACGAGCCTCTTGAAAGGAGGCTTCCGAGCCTCTTGAAAGGAGGCTTCCGAGCCTCTTGAAAGGAGGCTTCCGAGCCTCTTGAAAGGAGGCCTCTTGAAAGGAGGCTTCCGAGCCTCTTGATAGGAGGCTTCCGGGCCTCTTGAAAGGAGGCTTGAGGCCTCTTGAAGGAGGCTTCCAGGCCTCTTGAAGGAGGCTTCCAGGCCTCTTGAAGGGGCTGAGGCCTCTTGAGGCTGGGGCCTCTTGAAAGGAGGCTTCTGAGGCCTCTTGAAGGAGGCTTCCAGGCCTCTTGAAGGAGGCTTCCAGGCCTCTTGAAGGGAGGCTTGGGCCTCTTGAAGGAGGCTTCCAGGCCTCTTGAAGGAGGCTTCCAGGCCTCTTGAAAGGAGGCTTCCAGGCCTCTTGAAGGAGGCTTCCAGGCCTCTTGAAGGAGGCTGGGCCTCTTGAAGGAGGCTGGGGCCTCTTGAAGGCTGAGAAGGGAGGCTTCCAGGCCTCTTGAAGGAGGCTGGGGCCTCTTGAAGGAGGCTTCCGGGCCTCTTGAAGGAGGCTTCCGGGCCTCTTGAAGGAGGCTTTGCTGAGCCTCTGAAGGAGGCTCTGAGGCCTCTTGAAAGGAGGCTTCCGGGCCTCTTGAAGGAGGCTTCCAGCCTCTTGAAGGAGGCTTCCGGGCCTCTTGAAAGGAGGCTTCCGGGCCTCTTGAAAGGGAGGCTTTGAGCCTCTTGAAGGAGGCTTCCGAGCCTCTTGAAGGAGGCTTCCAGGCCTCTTGAAGGAGGCTGATCCTCTTGAAGGAGGCTTCAGGCCTCTTGAAGGAGGCTTCCAGGCCTCTTGAAGGAGGCTTCAGGCCTCTTGAAGGAGGCTGGAGCCTCTTGAAGGAGGCTTCCAGGCCTCTTGAGGAGGCTTCCGGGCCTCTTGAAGGAGGCTCTGAGGCCTCTTGAAAGGAGGCCAGGGCCTCTTGAAAGGAGGCTTGAGCCTCTTGAAAGGAGGCTGGGGCCTCTTGAAGAGGAGGCCTGAGCCTCTTGAAGGGGGCTTCCGGGCCTCTTGAAGGGAGGCTTCCGGGCCTCTTGAAGGAGGCTTCCTGAGCCTCTTGAAGGAGGCTTCCAGGCCTCTTGAAGGAGGCTTCCAGGCCTCTTGAAAGGAGGCTTCCGGGCCTCTTGAAAGGAGGCTTCCTGAAGCTGAGCCTCTTGAAGGAGGCTGGAGCCTCTTGAAAGGAGGCTTCCAGAGCCTCTTGAAAGGAGGCTTCCAGGCCTCTTGAAAGGAGGCTTCCAGGCCTCTTGAAAGGAGGCTTCGGGCCTCTTGAAAGGAGGCTTGAGGCCTCTTGAAAGGAGGCTTCCAGGCCTCTTGAAAGGAGGCTTCCAGGCCTCTTGAAGGAGGCTTCCAGGCCTCTTGAAGGAGGCTTCCAGGCCTCTTGAAGGAGGCTTCCAGGCCTCTTGAAGGGGCTTCCAGGCCTCTTGAAGGAGGCTTGGGCCTCTTGAAGGAGGCTTCCAGGCCTCTTGAAGGAGGCCTGGGCCTCTTGAAGGGAGGCTTCCGGAGCCTCTTGAAAGGAGGCTTCCGGGCCTCTTGAAGGAGGCTTCCAGGCCTCTTGAAGGAGGCTTCCAGGCCTCTTGAAGGAGGCTTCCGGGCCTCTTGAAGGAGGCTTCCGAGCCTCTTGAAGGAGGCTTCTGAGCCTCTTGAAAGGAGGCTTCCGGGCCTCTTGAAGGAGGCTTCCAGGCCTCTTGAAAGGAGGCTGGGCCTCTTGAAAGGAGGCTTCCAGGCCTCTTGAAGGGAGGCTTTGAGCCTCTTGAAAGGAGGCTTCCAGGCCTCTTGAAGGAGGCTTCCAGGCCTCTTGAAAGGAGGCTTCCAGGCCTCTTGAAAGGAGGCTTCGAGCCTCTTGAAGGGAGGCTTGCGAGCCTCTTGAAGGAGGCTTCCGAGCCTCTTGAAGGGAGGCTTCCGGGCCTCTTGAAAGGAGGCTTCCGAGCCTCTTGAAAGGAGGCTTCCGAGCCTCTTGAAAGGAGGCTTCCGAGCCTCTTGAAAGGAGGCTTCCGAGCCTCTTGAAAGGAGGCTTCCGAGGGCTATTATCTGTATCATCTGACAATTTCTTGGTTCAAATGATCACTAAGAACGAAAGGGGGCTTCCGGAAAATCTAACGCTCCGATTTATTGTACTCAAAAAATTTCTTTGAAATATCTATTTTTGTTTGAGAAATAGAGTTAAAAGATCAATTAACATACTGAGATTCGAATTTTCAATTCGAACATTACATCAGTGCGTGCATCAGTGGAGAAAACTTAACGGCTGTTGGTGTTCATTAACAGAAGTCTTTCAATTAATTAAGCGGATTGTAGATGGTCAATTTTGAACGGCGGTCTAGCCGGATAAGATATCCTAAGATAAAATGTTTTGTTTGAGATCCAATTATAGCGTCACCACATCACGCTATAATTGGATCTCAAACAAAACATTTTATCTTAGGATATCTTATCCGGCTGGACCGCCGTTCAAAATTGACCATCTACAATCCACTTAATTAATTGAAAGACTTATTTTGAAATTGACACTGAAGTCACAGAAGTGCGCATCCTTGATTGAATGAAGCCGTATATTCCTCTGAATTTATTTTTCTTGTAGAGTAGCAATGAGCTTTTTTTTCCATATTTTTTACAAAATAAAAATATTCTAATAAATATTTTCAATTCCATTCACTGTCATGAAAAGTCTTTAATGAATGTCTCACTTATTCTTTACCCTCACCAGATCCAGTTCATTCTCTGCATCGCCCATTGTATCAACGCCCTGGTAACGGGCTGCCCGTTCCCACGGTTTATCTCCACGCTGCTGCTCATCAATGCCAGCATCTTCCTGGTGCTGTTCATGAACTTTTACATCCTGAGCTACAAACACAAATCTGCCAAAGTCAAACCCATCGAACAATCCAAAGTTCAGGAAATCACCGAGACCGAACTACATTCTAACGAAGAAACGACAATCACAAACCCAAAAGAAATCAACAACAACTCCATCGTATCGGTGGAGACGCTGCAGGCTAAGCCCAGCAAACCACTACCTCCTGTTGCTGCTCAGAATACCGTTGATAGCAGCGAAGTCACGGAGCAGAGCTCCCTCGAGGCGCCCACCGAGACGAGTTGCGTTGACTCAACGACAGACGAAATCAGTCTTCAGACCGAACTGCCTAAGGATGTGATAGCATCGGCGGAGGGACTCCGCCAGCGGATAGCCACGCTCGAACAGCTTCAACTTGTGCCAGAGTCTCCGAGTCGGGTCGAGGAGCTGGCGGATTAGTCGGTCCGCCCCAAAGACCTAGGCTTAATAACAATATCGGTTTAGCTTTCGATTTGCAGTAGGTTCAATCGCGTCATGACAGGAGGTGGCCCGCCCGACCGAATCCTCCGATTCGGAGTCTTCCACAAACCGAACCATTTCATCCATGTAGGTCATAATGTTTCTAGTCTGTAGAAATTTCGTTCATCAACCCGTATCGAGTAGGAAATATAGCGTACTTAACAAGTGTACTTGAACTGCATTGCATTAATAGAGCTTCCTAAGGCTACCAAACCCAACTGAATTTTGCTCAAGTTTCCCGCTCCCATCCATTTGCATTACATAGAAGCTTCAGAAAAAAAAAATGAAAGAGCGATGTGCATCAAAATAGAGTAACTGAACTGACCAGCGTGACCAAAAGTGAAGAAGACGAAGACGAACAAACAAATCGTTATCTGAGGACAATTTCCGACGCTGGAAAATGCTCCCACCAGACGGATGGTTGTGCATTGCGTTGAATAAGCTCAAGCAATAAGAATATAATCTTACCATAGGAATACGTAATTGCGTGCTTAAGGCGAACGTTTCGGATTGTATATGTTGTTTGTTTGAGTGGAGCGGTTGTAATGTAAATTTGTAGAATTTATTCGTAGCTGAGAGTTATGGACAAATGTATGCCAGAAAGCAATGATTGTAGATAAGCAGGAGTTACAGTCTCGGGAAGCCTTCGTAGTGAGAATTTTTCTAATTGTAGAAATAGAAAAAAAGCAATCCAACGAAAAAATGAAATAAAGTGTATTGAAAAACTGAACGTATTTGGGTTTAATTTTTTAATTGTTTCCAGTGAGTTATATCAATCCTCCTTTGAAATATCATTCATAAGCAACATGGTTTGACAGATTTCAAGAAGAATCGAAAGGATTTCTTACTGATTGATTGCTGAACTAATCCAACTACATGATTCAAAAACCTCCAACACCAATTCTTATGGGCTATTTTTCTTTGGCGTGGTAGAAATTTTCCTTCTGTTGATTGTTTCCTCAAAAGCGATGGCTGAAGCATGAAGAAAAATAATGAAAGAGCTATAAGATCGAATTGATGTCAATAGCACAAAAAGCTGCTTCAACTCCTTAAAGTTAAGCAGGAGAAAATAGAAAGTTGATGGTCCTAAAAATGAGAAGTTTAAACCACATTCGTTGGCAATAGGTTATGAAGCTGGACTGAACGCTGGGTGAGTTCGAAGCAAAGAGAAAGTTAACTTGTGGCTTCGGCCAACCAGTTTTGACAGGATATGAGGAACTTTTCAATCAAAGTGTTTGCGCTGGTCTGGGGTATTTGGTCATTGAGCAGATGTGGCACCAAAATCAACAAGAAAACCATTTCCTCCCGAATGGGACGCCGTTAGTCCCACGTTGATTTCCTCGGTTTGTGCTGCTTTCCCCATTCGACATGGGATGGAGTGGGCAGGATTTTTTACTGTTGCAATGGAATCGTTCCGTCTGCCACTGGCATGTGTTTCCTGTGTGTCTGGGTAACTATTTTGGAATGGAAGCTTTTTTCTTCGATTGACCTTTCAATGGAGAACGACTTTTGCCGTTCGAAATTACATTCCGGTGGGTGACGGATGGTGTCTTCTTTGGACCATAGAAAGCTAACCAGAGTTACTAATAAACGGATATGCTTGAATCAATCAGAGTGCAATTAGGTGTTAGACTATCTGAAAGGAACAATTTTTACTCAATTCGAGAACACCAAATGAACTATGGATTCATATCGAAAGTAATAGAGGCTTCATAATGACAGCAAAATTAGAAACAAGATTTATCATGGAAAATGTAGAAATTGTCTAAAAAAAATTAGGGGCCGTCCACAAAGTACGTCACGCCTCTAGGGGGGAGGGGGGTTCAGAGCAGCGTGACGATCCATACAAAAATTTTAGAGATGTGTTACAAAAAGTGTGACGAAGGGGGGGGGGTAGAAAATCGCCGATTTTTGCGTGACGTACTTTATGGATCTTCCCTTAGAGCTGTGCGCCCCCGCCGGTGATTTTCACGCGCCGCATGAAAATTTTCCATGCCGCTGAATATTATTTGCACACCGATGGCTATTGGATGACTAATGAGCCAGTTTCGTATATTTTGTTTAGTATTTTTACTAGTAAGTTCATCCTATCGGAAATACTTACTTATTACAACTGTAACTAGCATTAAGCTAATTTGCTGTGGGAGTATGCTCGGGCAAACATTAAAATAATTTCCCTAAGACTGCGTCACATTTTCCGAACTCAATTCAAATCAAATTTAAAAGTGACACTTGAACAGTTCCCCAATAATGCTGCCCACATTACAAGATTACTTTTGACCGACATATAATTGCTTTTGACAGATCCGTCTAATTGAAAAGCACCAGTGATTCATATGACCGGTTGATTTTTGATTTTCGAACTATCACTTTCAAGTTTGACTTGGTTTTAAATCAAGAAATAAGACGCAGCTCAAGAAATCTATTGCTTCTCAAGAATAAAAGGAATTACTCCTAGAAATGTTTAAGAAGCTCCTTTTAAGTTTTGGTCTAAAATTATTTCAGAATTTCATTCAAAAATTCAATCAATTTAATTTGAAGAACCTAAAATATTTAATTTATTGTAAACCCTTTTTAAAAATACTCCAACTTCATGAATTTCTCATTGATTTTCTTCAAACATTATTTTTGTAGTTTCTTCGAGAATATTTTCTGGAAGGCCATCGAAATTTGTTTGGGGAATCTATCGAGAGATTTGTTAAAGTATTCTTGAAGTAATTTCCGTGGAAACTCCTGGAGGAACTCGAGAGATGGCAGGAGAATTTGTGAAAGAATTTCCAGTGTCGAAATTTTAGTGGCAGTACCAGGAATAAAAATGAAGGCACTTTCGGAAGAAGTTTCTGTGAGCATTGCTGATAGAATTTGAAAAACATTTTATTTCTAGGGACAATGAGCAGACGAAATTCCTTGATTCCGAATCCTAAGCCTCGTCCATCCTTTAATATTGTAAACTAACCTCGAGTCACCACGAGTACGCTGGCTCCTATCCCTCTCTTACTAACTAAAAAAATGACATTGATTGTATATATCACAAAGAAATATGGCTCCGTAAAGTGTTATACACGCCTAAGCCTACCAAATAAACGAACTTGGAAAAAAAAATTTCTAGGAAGATTTTGGTGTCATTCGAGAGTAATTTGTTTAGGAATGTCCATGGGAATTTATGAAGGAACTACAGAAGAATTTAATATCGATTCTCAGAGGGCTTCTTGGAGGAATGTTTTGGGAAATACCTGTAGGGATTTCCGAGTTAATTTCAAATTAAATTTATGGATTATTTGAAGTTTCCGAGGGAGTTGAATTGTCATTAGTATTCCTAGAAGAACTCCTGGACACATTTCTGAGAAAAACTCAGGCAGTAGGGTTGAGTTAGTTTAGAAATTTTTTGTGAGGTTCGAAAGGATTTCAGTAAAAATTTCTAAAGAGTTCTCTAAGTAATTTATGTAGAGTTCTTGGGGGAATTTCCGAAGGAAATCAAGGGAGAACATCAGAAAAAATCTTTGAGAAAAAACTGGTGGACATTCGAGGGGAACATTCATAAAATCTAAATAATACGCAGGTAGGTTTCCAGAGGAATTCACGGGAAAATCTCGTAATAACTCCTAAGGAATTCCTGGACTCCATAGAAAATTACAAAGGGGATTTAGAGGAAATGCTTCAGGAACTTCCGAAAGAATTCCTACAGGAATCGGACGCACTCCCTGAGAAGCTTCAAAAGGAATTTCTGAAGAAACTTCCGAAAAAATATTGAAGATTGAAGAAACTTCCTGAGAAATTCCTGTAAGAAATTTGATGATACTTTTGAAGGAATTCCGGGAAGAATTCTTCAAGGACCTTTCCGAAGAATTCCTGGAGAAATTTGCCAAAGAATTCCCATCCCAACTAATTCCTGGTAGATCCTTTGGAAAATTTGCGGAAGAACTTCCGTTGGAACTCCTGGAGCACCTTCTAAAGAAATGTTGGAGGAATTTCCGGATGAGTTTATGAGGGAACTTCCGGATGAGTTCTTGCAGGAAGTTCAGGAGTCATTCCTGATGGAACGTCGAAAGGAATCCTTTAGGAAATTCCTGGAGAAGTGTCCGGAGGAATTCCTGACTTTATTTCGGAAGAATTTCTGGTTGAATTTCCAAAGGGATTTCTGGTGAAACTTCCGAAGAAATTGTCTTGGAAACGTCCAGAGGAATTCCTGAAAAAAATTTGATAGAACTTTCGTAGGAACTCCCGAAAACTCCTGGTGGAAATTTGGAAGAATTCCGGAGGAAATTCCTGTAGAAACTCCCGGAAAAAATCTTGGATGATTTCCACAACTTACTCCTGGAGAAAATTTGGAGGAATTCCTGGAGGAACTTCCGGAAGAATTCCTGGAGGAACTTCCGGAAGAATTCTTGGAGGAACTTCCGGAGGAATTCCTGGAGGAACTTCCAGAGAAATTCCTGGAGGAACTTCCGGAGAAATTCCTGGAGGAACTTCCGGAGAAATTCCGGAGGAATTCCTGGAGGAACTTCCGAAGAAAATCCTGGAGGAACTTCCGGTGGAATTCCTGGGGGAATTTCCAGAGGAAATCCTGGGGGAATTTTCGGAGGAATTCCTGGGGGAACTTCCGGAGGAGTTCCTGAAGGAACTTCCGGAGGAACTTCCGCAGGAATTTCCGGCAGAACTTCCGGAGGAATTTCTGGCGGAACTTCCGTAGGAATTCCTGGAGGAACTTCGGAGGAATTCCTGGAGGAACTTCGGAGGAACTCCTGGAGGAACTTCCGGAGGAATTTCTGCTGGAACTTCCGGAGGAATTGCTGGAGGAACTTCCGGCGGAATTCCTGGTGGAACTTCCGGAGGAATTCCTGGAGGAACTTCCGGAGGAATTCCTGGAGGAACTTCGGAGGAATTCCTGGAGGAACTTCCGGAGGAATTCCTGGAGGAACTTCCGGAGGAATTCCTGGAGGAACTTCAGGAGGAATTCCTGGAGGAACTTCCGGAGGAATTCCTGGAGGAACTTCGGAGGAATTCCTGGAGGAACTTCGGAGGAATTCCTGGAGGAACTTCGGAGGAATTCCTGGAGGAACTTCGGAGGAATTCCTGGAGGAACTTCCGGAGGAATTCCTGGAGGAACTTCCGGAGGAATTCCTGGAGGAACTTCCGGAGGAATTCCTGGAGGAACTTCGGAGGAATTCCTGGAGGAACTTCCGGAGGAATTCCTGAGGAACTTCCGGAGGAATTCCTGGAGGAACTTCCGGAGGAATTCCTGGAGGAACTTCGGAGGAATTCCTGGAGGAACTTCCGGAGGAATTCCTGGAGGAACTTCCGGAGGAATTCCTGGAGGAACTTCGGAGGAATTCCTGGAGGAACTTCCGGAGGAATTCCTGGAGGAACTTCCGGAGGAATTCCTGGAGGAACTGGGAGGAATTCCTGGAGGAACTTCCGGAGGAATTCCTGGAGGAACTTCCGGAGGAATTCCTGGAGGAACTTCGGAGGAATTCCTGGAGGAGGAACTTCCGGAGGAATTCCTGGAGGAACTTCCGGAGGAATTCCTGGAGGAACTTCCGGAGGAATTCCTGGAGGAACTTCCGGAGGAATTCCTGGAGGAACTTCCGGAGGAATTCCTGGAGGAACTTCCGGAGGAATTCCTGGAGGAACTTCCGGAGGAATTCCTGGAGGAACTTCCTGGAGGAACCTCTGTGGAAGTGCTTAATGAACACTAAGCTGCGAGGCGGCTCTGTCCCAGTGTGGGGATCTAATGTCAATAAGAAGAAGAAGATGAAGAAATATTGTTCACACTGAAATATGACATGTAAAGTAAATTTTACCATATTTGAAAAAAAAATCATCCTTGCTCACGCCTTTCTAGGGAAAATATGAGCATGCCTAGAAACATATCTCACCAACATTGTGAAACTAGATGAGATGGGTAAGACATCCGTGAAAGAATTATGAAAATCGGTCAAGAGACAGCTGAGAACCAGCTGTTTGAAAATTTAGTTCTTATGATTTTCTGATCACGGTATTCGGTGTGTTAAGGTACCTTAAAGATATTCGTTCTCAGGAATTCCGTGCAGAATTATGTGAACTTCCGAACACAACTCCTTCCGAGCTTCTGAACGAAATTCATTTGGACTTTCGAACGGAATCAGTCTGGGATTCCTTTCGGACTTCCAAACGGAATTCCGATGGGATTATGAACAAAATCATACTAGAATTTCGAACGGAATACTTCTGGTCATCCGAACGGAATCCTTCTGGACTTTCGAAAGTAATGCTTTTGAACTCTCAATTGTTCTGGGCTTCTGAATGAAATATTTTTCAGGTTCTTGACAATGGATTCTGATTCGAATACTTATGGCATCTTATGGGATTTCCTATCGAATCCCTAAAAGAGTTGCGTGTGGAAGCGCAAAGGGAATCTATTCGGAATCCCAGAAGTGTTCCTTCCGAAAGCCAAAAAGAGCTTCATTCATAAAACCAAAAAATCTCGATTCGTAAATCTAAAAAAATCCATTCTCTGGGTTTTCGAACGAAGTTATTTAGGGTTCTGGAAGGAATTGTATTATATTTCTTTTTCAGTTAGAAATTTGCGTAAATATTAACAATTTATGGTAATGTAACGACATACATATTGATAAGAACATTATTCATAACTTTTTAGTGGAATATGTTCACTTATCATAAGACGAGATAGTGTTATCCCATTTATTCCCACCACTTGATTGTACTTCAAAAATAAGTAATTCGACCTCATCAGTAACCTTACTTGTCTTCAGTATTTCGTACTTGACTCGACCAAATCTTACATCGACTTTCTACTATATTCTACATTGTCATAAGTGCATGTTTTTTGAATAATTTTCATTCCTCACCTTCTAAACTCCATACATACATTTTGCTGAGATTAATACAGACTTATAAAAATTGTATCTGGCATCCCTGGTGGAAATTTCCACCACTTTCCACTTAAGTGCAATTTTCCTGCAAGATTTGGACTTTGGTTTTGTTGCTATGAGTGATATAAAATGCGCATTATTGAAAATAGATCAGTTTTTTTCAGGACCACCATTTCATACAAGAGAAAGTTAATCCAAGATTTTTTTTCTTTAAAGTGCAAAATATAATTGCTTGGATACGGCAAAAAGATGCATATCCATAAGCACGCGTCGGAGAGAGAAGCTCAATATTTTTTTTCGCAGATTTTTTTTTCACGATGCACAATGATTCTGACATAGGTTTTGTTACTATCAGTGATTGGAAAAGCGCATTATTGGACACAACTCGGTTCTATTCAGGACCACCACGTGTACATGAGTTCATATTTTTAGTAATACGAGCTTTGTTCAAAACAAGTGAATTACTAACTTGATACTTGATGGGCTACAGCTCTTCGATGAACCTACGCCGAATGGAGTATCCTTCTCCACTGGACTCGATCTTGGGCCAATCGCTTCCAGTCGCCCTGAACATTGAGCGCCCTCAGGTCCTCTTCAACTGCAAAAATCCATCATGTACGCGGCCTTCCACGAAGCCTGCGGCCTCTTTCGGGTTCTCTACTAAATATTATCTTCGCTTGACGTTCTTCCGACATACGAACAACGTGACCAGCCCACCGTGATCTGCTGTGTTGTATAAGCTTAATAATATCCAGCCTTTATACACCTGGTACAATTCGTGATTCATGCGACGCCGCCAGATACCGTTCTCCTGTTTACCGCCGAGTATTGTCCGCAGCACCTTACGCTCAAACGCTCCGATCAGCCTCCTTTAACGTCCATGTCTCATGGCCGTATAAAGCCACCGGAAGAATCAGAGTAGTATGCAGCGCGAGTTTTGTTTTCGTTTGCAGACTACGGGACTTAAGCTGGTTACGAAGTCCGTAATAAGCCCTATTTGCAGCTGCAATACGCCTTTTCACCTCGCGGGTAACATCATTATCGCACGTCACTAATGTTCCAAGATACACAAATTTCCGGAGACGAGCCAGCCTCGGGCTGAAAGTCTCCTTAATAAAGACACAAAAAAAAAAAAAAAAAAAAAGATACACAAATTCTTCTACCACTTCAAATTTTTCACCATCCAGCACTATTTCGCTACCACCACCACTAATGAACCCACGTTGATTGCCAGCGACCATGTACTTCGTTTTGCTGGTATTGATCGTGAGTCCAATCCTCGCTGTCTCCCTCTTAAAAGGCGCAAAAGCCTCTTCCACGGCTTTGACGATCAATTCCGATAGTATCGATATCGTCCTGCAAATCCAGGAGCATATGCGATTTTGTGATAATGGTAAAACTTCTTTGCACACCAGCTCTCTAATCGCTCCCTCGAGCGCTATATTGAACAGTAGGTTCGAGTGCATCACCCTGCTTCAATCCATCTAAGGTAACAAATGACGTCGATATTTCATCCGCAACCCTTACACTTTGATTTCGATCCGTCCAACGTTATACGAATCAGCCATATCAGTTTCGCCGGAAAACCGTGTTCAAGCATAATTTTGCCATAATTCATTTCCGTTTCACTGAGTCGTACGCCGCCTTGAAATCAATAAACAGATGATGTGTCTGCAAGTTGTACTCCGGAATTTATCAAGGATTTGTCTCCAGGAGTAAACATTTGATCCATCGTTGATCGGCCCTCACGAAAACCTGCTTGGTATTCGCCGACGAAGGACTCTTCTGCGGTCTCAATATGTTGAACAGAATACGGGACATAATTTTGTACGCCGAATTAAGGAGGGTTATTCCTCGTAATTGGCGCACTCCAGTCCTTGTCTTTTCTTATAGTGTGGGCAAATGACCCCGTCCAACCAGCTATCAGGCAATTCACCGTATTTCCATATTTTCGACATAATATGGTATGGTGCAAATCTTCATAAAGCTGCTTACTGCCATCTTTGAGAAGTTCAGCCGAGCTAGTCCTTCTCGCAACCTTATTGTTTTTCAGCTCCTTGACAGCTTTTAACCTCATCTGATGTAGGTGACTCCACAGCTTGTCCATCGTCGCTAATATTTATTCTGTTCACCGATGCACCGTCACTTCCTCCATTCAACAAAGTCTCGAAGTGTTGCTTCCACCTGGCAGCCACTTCAGTTTTATCTGTAAACAAATTCCTTGTTGGTCGTTGCACATGACGGGAGATGGCGCTGTCCTTCTCCCGCACGCCATTGACAGACTCATAAAACCTCCGCATATCGTTCTGCTCCATTTTTTCCTGCGCCTCACTAATAACATTCTTTGTACTCTTTTTTCTTCCTGCGATGGGTTCAACTCTTCTTGCCTCTTTGTACCGATCTCTTTTCGATCAGGTACCTGACACCAACATCCGGCTTCTGGCAACGTTCATCTCGTCTGTCACTCTCTGACACTCCGCAACCAACCCGTCCTGGGTCTCCTCTGTGCAGTGCCTACCACTTCTTGTGCTGTTGTGCTCACCGCTGCATGGATTGACTCCCATAGGTCGTTGATGTTATTGCATAACGTTGATTGCACTTATCCGTTCGTCGAGCTTCTGGCGGTACTCAGCCGATACTCTTCTTCTGCCGACAATCGCTGGATATTGTAACGCATCGTTCGCTGTGATCTTTCGTTCGATACAGTTGACAACCGTGATCGAATTTTACTGACAACGAGGTAGTGATCAGAGTCAATGTTCGGACCTCTGAATGTCCGCACATCGGTATCATCCGAGAAATGGCGCCCATCCACCAGAACATGGTCTATCTGGTTAAGTTTCGCCATTTGGGTGTCTCAGGTGTGCTTTCGGATGTTCTTTTCGTGCAAGTAGGTGCTACTGATGGCCATCCCTCTGGCAGCAGCGCGAAATTTACTAGCCGTAGGCCGTTGTCATTGGTAGCGGGTGAAGGCTCTCCCTACCGATTGTGGGACGGAAAAGTCCTCTCTACCGACCTGAGCGTTGGCGTCTCCGATAACAATTTCACACGTCATGCTTTGGCACTCTCCATAGGCTTTATCAAAGACATTCTATAAACGTGTCCTTCACGTCGTCGGATTTATCGTTTGTCGGTGCGTAAACGTTGATTAGGCTGTAATTGAAGAATTTGCCCCGTATCCTCAACACACAGATTCGTTCGCTAATGGTTTCCACCGCATCACTCGCTTCATCTGCTTGCCCATCACTACGAAACCAACTCCATGCTCTGCTTTTTCACCGCCGCTGTGATAGATGTTATACTTGAATGCAGTATTTGTAATGCAGTAATGCAGTTCTCCGGATCTAGGCCATCGGACTTCTTGAATAGCAGCCACGTTCACTCCAACCTTCTGCAGTTCACGAGCCAGAAGGCTCACTCGTCCAGGTTCATTTAGAGTCCTGACATTCCAGGTACCGAGTTTCCAATCATAGTCCTTATTTCGTTGCCGGGTCGGTTGCCAAAAATAACGTTCTCTTTTTCTTCTATATCCATTTTCGTGGTATTTGAGAGGCTTCAGTAAGCTACCTTACCGGGGTCGCGTTACCTCACATCGCGATGATGGGGCTGTCACCTTAGGTGTAGCTGACGCGATACAGCATTTCGTTAATCAGCCGCTGGGTACCAGGCAGACGCTGTTTGAGCCGCACCTCCTAGTGAACAGACGCTCGAGGGCGTACCTTCTCACTCTAGCTGATGTCAGAAGGACAACAGTATTAGCTGGCGGTCTTTTGTCATCGGACGACCCGTGGAGGCGTGAGATAGGGACTTGTGGGGACCAGAGCGCTGTTCAGCGCTCCTTCCTTGATGTCAACCCACCATTTTGCAGCCCACAAGCGAATTAAGAATTCAAAATAATTATCTTAAAATATTCATATATGATGGCACTACATTCCTCAGTGCACTAAACTGTTTTTTCATAGTTTTCGTTCAGCGGTCGTGCTTGTACAAAACCCTTCTGATTTTCTATTAATAAGTTATACATCACCACGGCTATTCAACTAGGACTTGATAACATAGTCCTAAATGTGCAAGCAATGCATTGCAATGTCTTGATATGCAAATTCTATTCATATTCATACATGTATTATGATATCGAACAAAAGTTGAAAATGTAAATATAAATAAATATGTATAATATCGAGACCGATCTGCGATTTGGGTAACTTGTTTTGTTAACAAACACAGGATGGCAAATTTCTGTTGAATGAAGCATTTCCTGAGAAAACTACGGTATTACTCATGCAATGGTGGGCATAGAAAAGCTTTTTGACTCAAATCCCGAACAGACTCATATTCCGAATACTTATCACATAAAGGTTCATCTGGAACATTTCGCTATAATTGCATGAATGATTATTGATTGCAATTTTTCTCGGCAGGCGTACAAATCATGGACATTATAATTACCGAATGTTAGGATAACGTTAAAATATTGAATTTTATGCATTTTTGAAAATTATGGTGAATCGCGTTGGAATCCAATTGCAAAACTACATAGCGCTAAACCACAGGCAAAAGCGAAAAGTAGTTTATCACTTTTGCTCACTTGCAGCAAACACGAAAAAATTGTTTTCAGATGTGCGAGAAGAAACGCGAGGTGAGGACTAGCATGTTCTTTGGGACTCTGTCGTAATTTACGCTTATATGAAAGTTCCATTATTTCGCTACTCGATGGAAACAATTAATCTTTTGATATATCTGAATATTCATACAGATACTGTATTAAAATTTTCCGATATTATATATACCAAAAATGTATACAGATTCAGCAAAGTTCTTATGCGGAACTGTATTAAAATCTACCATCCGCTTGGTTGCTTTTGACGTCATTATCGATTTTCCAATTGTGTTTAATTATTGGAATTAATTGGAGGACCCATTTGAAATCCATTCACAAATAAGTCTATCTAAATTTCTCCCAATTTTATTTCATACATATGAAAGACACACATTGTATACACATTAAGGCAAATAGAAAATGCTTTCATCGCAATGAAAGTTACAGGTCTGGTTTCTCGGTTCATATCTGCTCCGTACTTCATTAACAATCGAGCAGCATCCCCATTCCGCTTATATGCTTATCCAATTATCATTTGTCGCAATGTAATTAAATGTTCCCACCCCCCTCGGTCAAATCATTGGAAACGAAATTCCCACTCGCTGCGATATCATCGTACCGACGACGCCAATGATGAAAATTGATTCATCGGAGAAGCTTTCCCGCAAGCATGAATATGAGCTGCGAAAACAATATCCCGCGTCAATAAGAACCGGAAAAGAACATCACCATCCGCGGACTACGGCGAAGACGAGATGACGGCGGCAACGACGACACGTTCAATCAAAATTAATTGAAATTGTAATGAGATTTCAGCGAATGCGGAAAGTTCTCACCACACCGCCGTATCGTGTTCTCCGTTTCACTGGGGAAACAAGTTGCAATGGAAATGTGGGTGGCAATCCGAACCATGATGAGCGCCGTTTGGGGCAAGATTTGGCGCAAAGAAATCCGAACAGGAAATATCGGAATCTTTGTTTGAGTAGCTTACCGGGCGGAATCTGATCGGAGCAGGAAGGCGATCTCTGGGCCAATCAATTTGCCGTGTTGCGAATGCATATTTGATTACATTCTGCTCGCAAAAGGCCCTCTTGGTTGGTGTTGGTCCGTTGGCGACCATCTGTTTGCATCCGGCGAGCACCGTAGTGGGGGTGGGAGTATTTGCCTATTCGACGTAGATCAAAAACCAATTTCATGTAAAACGGTACAAATATGTGTCCTATTATTGGAAACGTTTGAACATTCATCAAACTCAATTATTCTTTGGAAATCATTAAAATCCACCTCCTGACGGTTCCTGCCTTTAGAATGACCAAGAATGAATTGAATTGCAAAATACATTTCCTCTGGCTCACTCAGTAACTCACCTCCTCCAAGGCACACAATAATATCGGTCGAACATCTTTCCCAGGCTTACCGCTAACAGATTTTTTCTCCTTCTGCACTTAGCGGTATTAGATTTCTGATGCGCTTTCCATGGGTTATGTGTGTGAAGCTCTTTTAACTCTGGCGGCGTCTCCCTGCAAGTGCCATGGCGGCGGTGATGGCGATTCTACTGAACAGGTCCTTAGGAGAGAACCAACAGCCGAGGGATTTCCGGCCTTACGGCACTGAAAGAGACCACCGTCGACGGTCCGCATCAATATGCAAGATCGAATAAGAATGGAAATTGGAATTTGCATATGAATGCTGGCATTTAGAATGGCAGATGCAGTGAGTAAACTTTGCTCAATAATGATGCTCAGCTGGTATTGTTGATTTTTGTTTAAACTCTGTTCCAATAGAACCATGACTGGCGATTCCTTGATTGGTTGTTTTTTAAGGGTTTCCCATGCCTACCATTTACATGAAATGGGAAGCAAACACAGTGTTTCACATTACCCAGGGAATGGATGGATTGTCTGTTACACCTGATGGAAATATGATGAACTGTATTAAGGACAATCCTTACGGAATCCAAATTTAAAAGTACTCGCGTTTTCAAGGGCACACCACTCAATACGGAAGCAACGCGCAACTGTATTTTTTTTATTAATTCAGTTTTACTGCGTCGCAGCATACGTAAAATAATAAATATGACAGTTGTACGTTGCTTCCGTGTTGAGTGGTGTGCCCTTGAAAACATGAGTACTTTTAAATTTGGATTCTGTGAGGATTATCCATAAGAGTTCTGATCCGATTCCGAACTAGAATGAATTTTCCGATAAATTTTGACCAAGCGTTTCTTCGACCAAAAAGCATGCGGCGATGGTTGCTGATAGAGATTAGAGACATTGAAAATAAATCGGTTCTTTTCACAACTACCATCATATTGGAAAGAAAGTTAAGCTGGGAGGATTTTTTTTTCCAAAGGACAACCGCTATCGATCGGGAAATGAAATTTTCTAGCAAGATTCTGAGTGGTTATGTTCTGTAAGTGATTTAAAATGCGTGTCATTGAGAAGATTAACAATAGAAAATTGACCCGAGACGAAGTATCAATTATTAGTAGTACGCATTAATGAAAATAAATCGATTCTTTTCAGGGCCACCGATTTATAAAAGAGAAGTCAAACTCTTCGAGACGAATTTTCTTCCTATTGCGAATCAGAATCGCTTGGCGCCTTTCCAATCACTAACAACAAAATCAAAAAAGAATCGTGAGTGAAAATTTTATTTACCGGCGGAAAATTTCTGCCGATCCTGGGACTGCCATCCACTCTCCATGATAACTCGAACAAAACGGTTCGCGTCTGACTTACTTTGACTCAAATTTCTTTTATTGTTTCATTTTTGTGTTCTACAACAATATACACATAAGGTGTTAGGGCTATTGATTAGCCCTTCATCTTCGAAAGATTAATTGGTACATATGAGAAAATGATAATTTTTCCAAAGGAAATATTCAACATTTTGAACCTTTGTAGGCACTATTTTTGATTACACTTTAAACTACAATTTGATAACCTAACTACTATTCACAGTTATATACAAATTTGATAACCTATATTGGAACTAGTGCCCTAATAGCAGCCTGGTCCGAGGTGTGTGTTTTAGGAAGTGCTTTGCTACTAGTCCGACTTGTGACTTTAGAAGTTCGTGTCCTGGGAGAAGTGTTGAGGATTATCCTCAGGAACTTGCTTTGCTCTCGTTGGCGTTTCAGATGATGAGCTTTAGCGCAGTTCTCCCAGACCGGCATGCCATATTCGATCACTGGGAGGATGGCTTGCTTGTAGACAACAAGCTAATGACGATGAGGGACAATGACGACCGACGGTTGATCAAAGGGGACAGTAGTTTCAACAAATCGTTACACTCCGTCACCGTCTTGTTAACTTGTTGTCGGAAAATAGTCTTGCTGTCGAGGTTCCAAGCCAGGTAGTCGTCCTCATTGGCCTATTCCACAGTCGTGTTATTGAGGATGATTTTACAGTCCTCAGGCGGAACATGTTTAGGGGATTTTGAATGGGGGAAAATGATGACCTGGTCTTCGCTGTGTTGATTCAAATTCTCCAGCTGATGAGGTACTAAGTCTGGGCATACAGACGTTGTTGGACTTTTGATACTAGCGCTCTGATCACTCAACCTTGGTAGATGGTGAAGGTGTCATCTTTGAACAGAAACAGAATGCCGCCTTCTGGAGGTTCTGACATGCCGGGGGTGAACATATAATACAGGAGGGGTCCGAGGATACTACTCTGGGGGATGCCTGCGACGATGTTGTGCGCATTGGAACTCGCTCCGCTGGTTGAGACCCGGAATGTCCTTGTCGACAGGTAAATGTTGTAGATTTTCACCAGGTAGCTGGGAAGATTGTAGCGTTGTACACCAGGCAATCATGTCATACATTGTCGAACGCCTTCTCGACATCGAGTAAGGTCATGGCGGATGTTTTTGAGACAAACTTGCTCCGTCTGAAGACGTTGGTATGTCGGGTCAGTTGGTGTACGGTTTATCGACCGCGTCAGAATCCAAACAGTTCCTCAAGCAAAATGTTGTGGTGTTCGACAGACTCGAGTAGACGGTAATAAATTGCTATTTAAAACAGCTTGGATAACCCTGAAAGAAGGCTGATGGGACGATAGCTTTTTGGAGAGGAAGGATCCTTCCCAGGCACGATGGGAAGTAGCTAAGTCGCAGACACTGATTGAAGATCAGCGAAAGGTGCTCAAAGAATGGAGCACTCATGTGTTTGAGCTCGAGATTTAAGATGCTGTCGAAGCCTGGGGCCTTCATGTTTTTTTATTTGATATAGGCCGTCAATTCGTCAGCTGAGATCTCGAACTCCTCCGAGAAGTCGTTGGGAGTCAGATGGACGTTATTCGCAAGTCCGCTGACGGCTACTTCATGTGGACTAATGATGTTCTATCCAAGATTGTGTGAGCTAACGAAATGGCGACCTATTTCGGCTGCCTTCTCTGCAGGAGTTATCAAGCGATCCTTGGAGTCATTGTTGTCTAATGGGATTGTTTGCCATACATTTATAATTATTTGAATTCTCGTTAATATACATTGCCGATATCTATCTTATTGATCTTACGTCTCACTCCTAGTAACATTTTGGTTTTATACTGGTTTTATAACACTCATGGAGAGTGAATTATGGTCTTCAATAGCTAAATAAAACTTAAAATAGGGGTATACACTTAACGGCGTAGGTTGCTGCGTATCTGATTATAGAAATGTTTCACACTCAATCACTAGGGACATATTTCAAATCGCCTATGAAACATTTCCATAAACAGATACACAGCAACCTACGCCGTTAAGGTGAATCGCGTTAGACTCCAATTTCAAAACTACATACCGCTTTCAGGGGCACATAACTCCAGAAGCAAATGACAGGCAAAAGCGAAAACCAGTTTTTCACCTTTGCTTACTCGCAGCATACACGAAAAAAATGTTTTCAGGTGTGCTAATCGCCTGTAAATTTTCATTTGTGCAAGCAAAAACGCGAGGTGAGGGCTAGCACGGCCATTGTGGCAGCCATTTTTGGACTCTGTCGTAATTCACCTTAACTGAATCCCCCTAATGTTACTTGAGACATGACTCGCCATACGCAACCACGCCAACATTTTCATAATTTGGATTGAGCGTCAGTAGGCCATGACTTACAACACGTTTGCACGCAACCAGTTTTCCTCTGATTAGTTACGGACGACACGTAAGAACTATTTTGTCCCCGACCATTACCTTACGTATTCGGATGGGCCTTTTCCGATGGCACGAGGCACAGGGATCAAAGGTAAATGGGCCGAGGCTTGGATTTTAGAATTTTGGTTAGCTTCCATAACGACTTAGCATAGTCCGGGAAAGCGCGGATCTTATTGGAAAAATGTGCAACCGTCTAAGACGAATAGACCTTACACAGATAAAAATATGTTGTGATTTTAAATGTATTTTAATGCACATATTTGGAGCATGCAAATAAACGTAACATTCAATCGATTTCACTGTTCTTTAAAATCGATAAAAATTTAAACGGAGCTTGCTTGTAAAATTCAATAAAATTTAATTGAATATCAAATGTTAATTCGTTTGATGGAATAAGCTGCAATTTTACACGTCGTTGAATTTTCAAAATTATTTGCTGTGTAGATCTAAGGTAGCAGAGCATGTGTATAAAGAAAATCACCCAATTACGGCATCAAATATTAAAATCTTAAGAAATGTCTCTTCCCCATGGAAACTCGATGTAGCTGAGAGTTTGGAAATCCACCGACAGGTACAAACAGCGCTGTTGAATAAGGATCAGGGAAATGGCAGCTCTTGGCTCTTCAAGTTTATACCTAAGCAATAAAGTAATTTACTGTATAGGTAAATAAAGTAGGCAAATAAGATTAGATTAGGTACCTAGTGTAGTATAAATAGTTTAAGTTGCGATTGTTTTCTTCAAGTCGAGTCAAGTACAAGACACTGAAGACGACCACACAGTTGTGGTCGAAATACGTATCTGCAAAGATAACGAAAATTAACTGGTGGAATTAAATGGACAGTACTTAATTCGTCTTAGACGGTTGAATACATTCCACTAAAAGAGCTATATATATATTTTCCTGAAGGAAATTACCAATGGTGCAGGCAGCAGGAATTATTTCAATTTAATGATGAATTTACATTGATAGGAAGGATTTAATTGCGACAATATAATCAAGAACATGCTCAGCTAGATTTTCCAATCATTATAACCATGACTTCTGGTTACGGTGTCCAGCTCTTCATTCCGTTGTTCAGTTAGAAATTGACTGCCAATAATAAAAGCACCCAGGTACATAGTCCAAAATATAAACCTTGATATTCACTTTAAAGGTGTGAATGGAATTGACACTGGTAAAAAATGTCACTGATAGGGGACTGAGGATCCATATTTATATGCATTTAAAATAATTGTAAGAATCCCCATCAACCGCAACTTGTTGCAAGCGGATCGGTTTAAAAGTGTCAAGTGTGATTGTTTATAGGCGTTTTTGCATATAAAGTATTTAGGCCATAACATCAGAGCCCATAGTCCGATCCGGCCAATTTCCAATAGGAGACAATGGGAAAAAATCTCCGTCGAATTCAATTTGCTGCGATCAAAACGAATATGGATAAGTGCCAGTGCTTCCATATAAAGTTTGTTTTTGAAGCGAACATATAGCTCTCCGTACACTGTATTTAGAATTTTTAAACAAGTGTAATTTTGTGTCCACATTAAGCTTGATGAAGTCTTTATTACTTCTGTTTCTCTGTACCGTGTACCACGAAACTCTGGCCATCCGAAAGATGCTCCCTAACAAACCAAAATCGAGCGTGACGCCACGCAAAACCGTTTTCAACGTCAAACGCCCGGATGAGCATACTTGAGAATTGTGGCTCCGCAAATTGTCACACACGACTGAGCCTACCAAATCAATGAACTGGTTAAAAAAAGTCTTATTACTAACTTAATCCTAAAACGGTTTGCAAACTAGCGACTTAAAAACGGTTACGATCTTATAAAAGAATCAAAATTTTCTGAATCATCATAAAATAGGCCCAAACATGCGGATTACACTGTAAGGCAATAAATAAATATTTTCTTTTATTGTATTAAAACTTTTTTCATAGTTTGAAAACATTTTGAGATTTTTTTTTGCTTCGATTATATGGAAAATTCGATTATATGGACTTTTTTTGCATCGGAAAAGTCCATATAATCGAGGTATGCCTGTATAGAAACGACAGACGTACTGCCGCTAACCGCAAGTCAGACTTATCTGGATATGGCGTCCATATACAGATAAGTCTGACTTGCGGTTAGCGGCAGCGTAGTCCTACGTCAAAATCACCGTTTCTGAGGTTCGTCATTCTGGATTGGATAATGTTGGTCATGCAATTGCACCGGGTCTTAAGCGCAAGCAGCTCAGTACGTATCAATGTTTAGGTTGTTGGTACATGCTGCTCGCGAGCTAGAGAGAGCGCCTACTGGATGGCGTGGTGCTGCTCGTCGACGTCTTTGGATGATGCTGCCGATAGTCGATGTTCTCATCCACATACCGTTGAAACCGACCCCAATCGACTTAATGATAGTTACGCCGGGTTAGCTCGTGCTGGTTCATCGAACTTTCAACTTCAGTCACCACCTGATAGTGGTCTACGCTGAGTTCCAGGAATACGACTGGCTGGAAGACCTGATCGTTCATGATGTTCATGATAAAGATGTCGAGCGTTGCATGGGCCCCGGACCGTGTAAACAGGGTAGGGCTGTCAGGGCTCAGGATGGTGTATTGGCCCTCCGGCTCATCATTGTATCAGATGACTCTGTTCCGATTTGAGACGGTATTTCCCCATGATTGGTGCTTTGCGTTCAAGTCGCCGGCGATGATGAACCCCCTGCCGCTGAGTGAGTATGACTATATCCCTTCGTATTCCGGCCGACGTGCTGTCGTCGACTTTGACTTGTGTGGGACAGTAAGCCACGATGAACGTAACGACTCCGACGAAGGTGCCGGCTTCCACTTTAACGGCTTCAAATATTTTAAGCTTGAAGTCCGGCAGCAGCCGGCAAGCAATGTTGCTCCGCAAGGCGATTTCCACACCTCCTCCTCTACATCTTGTTTGATCAAACCTCATCAACATAAAACCCGGAATTGTTGCGCTTACCTCGAGCTTCAGGTGGATTTCGGAGATGGAAGCCACGTCAATCCCCTTCTCCTGAAGAAAATCGCTGAGCTCGACGATTTTGCTCTTGAGCGAGCAAGTGTTCCAGTTTACCAGACCCAACCTAGAAGCCATTTTCAATAACGAACATGTGTACATCTGGTCGAACCGGGATTTGCAGCTTCCAAGCTGAGCCGCAAGTTGGCTGAATATCAGAGCCAGCTAGCCGGGGTGTAAAGCGGAGGGGAATCTTCCGGGGGTAAAGGATGCCCATCTGGCTGCCGGAAGAATCCAGGAAGAGGGAGTGGGGGCCATTCGCTGGAGTATGGTGTTGGTCGGTGGTGTTGGAGCTTAGTCCGAAGCAGCAGTCGGACTGCTGCCAGTCGCTTGTGTGGTTGTAACACTGAAATCGCTCGACGGGGAGCCGCGATAGCCGGATAGTTCACCTTGTTGAGTATAGGAGCACGGTTCTTCTTCGGTAGAATCCTGGAGAAAGCCTTCTTTCGGATTTTCATTTCGCTTTAGGCAGCCCATTGTGGTGGCCCGATGTTTGTCCCACAGTTGGCGTACTTGGAATCGGTCATCTACATCTTATCGCACTCGTTAGTCGGGTGGGGTTTGCCACACTCGTTGCAGCGTGGCTTCGTGCGGCAGATATCGCTCCCCAGTCAACGACGGTGTAATTTATAATGCTAACCAGCTTCAGGTCCTTCCAGGTTGTGGAGCCGTGCTCCAGATGTATCAGGTAAAGCTGGTCGCGATATTTCTTCGCCTTGTCGTGACGAGCGACCTTGTGCACGACTACTGGCTTCAGTCCGTAACTTTCGAGCTTCGAGCTTGGAGCTCTTCCTCAGGGTTTGAATCCAAAGGAGAATGAGAAAATCTCTCACTTATCATGTCTGTATACACTCTCGATAGGTAGCATACCGTGAGAGACGTTTTTCAGTAGCTGTTACGATAATGAACTGATTCGAGGGGCTACAACCCATGATAATTTTTTTAATAAGCCCCAAATGCGGGGGGCTCTTCAGCGATTAACTGTCGAATTTTAGGGCAGATCGCTCTTTACAAACACAGGCGGGTACTTCTCCTATCGGTCAGATTGCACCTGCGGCAGCTGCGATTGCTGCTTCATACGTTTTTTCGGCGGATTGCCAGCATCGTCAAGCGGCAACGATGAATATACGTTGCTCTGCAAAAGCTGCTTGGAGGGGTTACCCGCGCCTCCAGGAGTAGTATGCTTCGGCACCTTTCCCGTGACCGATCCGGCCACTGAGTCTTCCATGACGGATCCGGGAGAAAATAACGCAAACGCGACGAAGCGAAAATTGGCCGAAAGGGTCATTTGGCCGATAGGGTCATTTGGCCGAAAAGGTTATTTGGCCAAAAGGGTCATTAGGCCGTATAGGACATTTGGCCGAATAGGTCATTTGAAAACTGAGAAATTATCAATAAAAAGAAGAGACGTCTCACTTATCACTCTTCATTTTTCTCTTCTCTTCTCGCTACATCTTCGCAATGCCCCAGAATCTCCCTCTTCGACCCGTCGTGCCCAATATAAATGCACCATCGTATACGCTATCTAAATACATTGGTCGCATACTACAAGAGTCAATACACAGTAGCCATGATGTTACAGATTCATTCACGTTCTGTGACTTTATCAACTCTGTTCGATTACCAGAGGACTATGTGTTCTTGTTCATTCTGTGTTCATTCTATGAGAATTGGTCTCCCATACAATCATCGAATGCTGGGGAGAAATCAAGAAAAACAAAAACATAAATCTCGATTTATTCCTTGAGATCTTTATGTTTTGTATTGAATGTAGCTATTTTATTATATCGTGAGAAATACTACACGCAAATATCGGGAACTTCTATGGGCAACCCTTTATCGCCTACCATTGCTGACATGGTTATGGAAGCACTGATGAACAATAATGGTGTCCAATGAGAGCTTGAAGTAGCTCGAAGTTTCTCCCTATCCTGCTCATGCCCATTTGTTGACAAAAAAGAACGAGCAGGACGGGACCAACTTCGAGCTGCTCATTGGACAGCACTAATGTCATTAATAACATCAGTTTCCCAATACTAGTCATGAAAAAGTATGTAGACGACCTCATATTAGCACTACCGCCAGACAACATATCTGAGGTATTGGAATTGTTTAACAGTCGGACGTGTCAGTCATTCTCAATCTACAATAAACTCCATAATCGATCAACAATTAAAAATGTATCATTATCCCAGATCGCTACGACACTGTTTAATAAACCAACAGGCTAAAACGAACAGGAACGATTGTGCAAACAACTGGGAAGTCATTTACAAGCCTATGATCTACGTGAACAACTTGACGGATAGTATAGCTAAAACTTTTAAGAATGATTTTCCCAACACTACATTGGCAACGAGAAACGAGTACACCATCAGAAGTTTCTTCACGCATATCAAAGATCACATACCAGAACAGTCTCGTAGTAATGTGATCTACAGGATTCCTTGTGGAGACTGTGATGCGAGTTATGTTGGGCCAACAACCAATAGCCTAAAAACAAGGTTGTGTCATCACAAGAGCGATACAAGAAAACTAGACAAACTCATTGACAACATCGAATCACACAACAACGACGACAATTACAACAAACTGCTCTTTTACTGCATTCGGCCGATAACAACCATTGTTTCGATTTCGATAGAGCGGAGATAATGGACCACCATCGAAGATTTTCCGCTCACCCCACTGACAAAACGGTAAACAAACAAAGCGATTGCGACAGTTTAAGTACAACGTATGCAGGAATTTTACACACACTGAAAACAAGAAATAGAACAGAAAACCGTAGAACACAAAACCAGAAAAACACCAACAATAATGATAATGACACTCAATAGATAGAGAAATCAAATTACACACATCATCTAGACACTCATGACATTTTTTTTTAAATAGATAATTACAAAATGACAGTTGAAAACGAATATTACTGACTATCAGCAGAGTAGTGAATAAGCACCCAGGTTTTTCAAAAATTTAAATCCCAATATTTTGTTCAATATTAATAATTGTCATTAATATGTTACATTGTATAGTGATGAATGTTTAACTGTTAATTGTTTTAGGAAATTGACGATATTTGTTAATGTTTTTATCACACTCAGTGAGCTCAACAAACCACCGGACAAAAAGCGATATTTTCTGCAAGTTTTTGTGCTATTTGTATATCATCTCATAATTGTTTGTAATCTGCCATTTTTTTAATTGGACCCTTGAAAAAGATGGAATAAACCATTGAAACGTCGGGCGTAGAAGAAATACGTCGTTTTAATAGCCAGTAAAGACTGAAAGCCAAAAAATGTATGAGTAAGATTCAAGCAGTCGAGAGTCTATTAAGTAAGAGCCATTTTGCTTGCATCGGAAGAAACTTTCCGGCGGTTGCAGAATCACAAACGTGCGTCGGAAGGAGACGCTGCAGAAAAACACAAGGGTTGTGTACAAGGCACGACTGCTCGATCAAAACGGGGAAGGGTCGTTAGCCGAATGCCACTAGGCCGAACAAACTATTAGGCTGAAAGTCATTTGACCGAAAGGGTCATTTGACCGAGAGTAATGTGGCCGAACGGGTCATTTGGTTGAAAGGTTCATTTGGCCGAAAAGGTTATTTGGCCAAAAGGGTAATTAGGCCGAAAAGATCATTTGGCCGGAAGGGTCAGTTGGCAGAAAGGGTCATTTGACCGAAAAGGTCATTTGGCCGAAAGGAACATTTAGCCGAAAGGGTCGTTTGGCCGAAAGGTCACTTGGCCGAATAGGTCACGAAACGTCTCACTTATCACTCTTCATTTTTCTCTTCTCACTGTAACAAGTGAAAAGCGCGAATTGAATAGTGATACGTCTCACTACCCACTTCACTTTTCTCACTTTTCACAGTGAGAAGTGAGAAATAAGGAGTGAGAAGCACGAAGTGAGTAGTGAGACGTCTTACTACTAACTTCACACTCCTCATTTTTTACAGAATGAAAATTGAGACGTCTCTCTTCTTACTCCTATTTTCTCACTTTTCGAATGACCTATTCGGCCAATTTATTTTATTCTTGAGTTTCCATTTCCCGATCATTTATGCTGTCCCGGGATTCGGGATGAAAATTCTTGTATATCCCGGGAAATCCCGGGATCCCAGAAATTTTCAAAGTTTTAAAAAAACATAATTTCTTTGTTTTGAAAAAGTTTTTTTCAAAGTTTAGGGGTAAAGTTCATATTTTAGAAAGGCCAGATGATACAGCCTTCAAATTGAAACAAAATTTAATTTCATTTTAATCGATTCTTGGTTTGACTTCAAAAAGCAAATAGTATTTGCGTTTGTATCGGAAAGTAGGGTTTCTGCACGGTTAGAAAAAAGTACCTAAATTTAGGTATTTTTTTTCTTTGCATCTCCCTCCTCTTCCCTTTGTTGTCGTCTTAAAATTAAGAGCAAAACTACTCAACAAGGGCAGTCAAGTGTGGGAACTCAACGTTAAGTAATCTCATGTTTACAAAAGTTGTGTGAAATTCACCTAACTTTTGGTATTTAAAATTAATTATATTTTACTTAATATTAAGTGAATTTTACTTAATTTCAAGAAAAAAATGCTTAATTTTGGGTTCCCACTGGGACCTTAAGGTCACTCCTGACGGAATCCAAGTTTAAAAGTGCTCGCGTTTTCGGGGGCACACCACTCGATACGGAAACAACGCACAACTGTCATTTTTATTATTTCACGCATGCTGCGACGCAGCAAAGCTAAATCAACAAAAATGACAGTTGTGCCGCCTCTGAATCGAGTGGTGTGCCCCTGAACTACTTTTGAAACAGATTCACGAGTCTAACGAAATCACAATAGTAGAGTTCCTATACTTCTACAACTTAGTGTAGATAAACTAGTCCCGAAGACTTCATCAAAGACCAACTAATTAAGTACCGTCATTTGGGGGACAATGAGTCTGGGGGTGAGAATGGGTCAACGCCTTCACCGACAGTCTGGAGGTCGGATGACAAAATCGTTCAAAAAGGTCTCTTATAAGGTCTCAAGCATTCTATGTAGTTGAAACAGTGATCCATTGTCACCCCCATTTAACCCATTGTCATCCCCTACGACGGTAACTAATCCTTGACGTGATCGCAGTACGGGATCCATGAATTGATTGTATAAGTCGTGTGGCGCCGTGGGATCCTGAGTTGGCTGCGTTAATCATGAGTAGCGTCGTACCGAATTTATCAGGGCAGGGTCAGCAGAAGTCCTGAAAGAACTCGGACCAAAACATAAACATATAGGGGACGAATAGCTCAGGATGACTAACTCGGTGTCAAATCAATCCATAAATTAAATCAACTAAGATTTAAAATTTAAACGTTTATTTTTGCGTTCCATTTTTAAGCTCCGAATATGTGCATCAAAATGAATTACAAAATATTTCAGGCTGTGTAGAGAAATGCAGAAATATGTATCGGATAGTGTGCGACTCCTCGTTGTAGACGGAAGATAAGTAGGAATAATGCGCCAGTTAGATGTATCTGCTCTTTTGTATTAGCAAGGAATATTCGGCCGAATAGGTTTCGGCCCAACGACCCTTTTTCCGATCAAAACTGCGTAAGGCACTATGTAGCCACTGCCACACTAAACATCTTTTGACATTTTAAAGGCACACTGAAAACAGCAAGAACTTTAACAAGGCATAATACATTTAATAGGGGCCCTTCTTAGCCGTGCGGTAAGACGCGCGGCTACAAAGAAAGACCATGCTGAGGGTGGCTGGGTTCGATTCCCGGTGCCGGTCTAGGCAATTTTCGGATTGGAAATTGTCTCGACTTTCCTGGGCATAAAAGTATCATCGTGCTAGCCTCATGATATACAAATGCAAAAATGGTAACCTGGCTTAGAAACCTCGCAGTTAATATCTGGGGAAGTGCTTAATGAACACTAAGCTGCGAGGCAACTCTGTCCCAGTGTGGGGATGCAATGCCAATGAGAAAAACATTCAATATATCAACTATTATGCTTGGGTAAAACAAAAAGTTTTTCGAATTGCTCACATTCCTACGAATATAATTATTGTTGGCATTGTTCACTGACACAAACTGCTGCTCCACTTGTATCAACCAATCTTCAAAGATTCGTGAACATCGGTAAATACCACAATAACTTTTAGGAGCCGATATTTGTCATTATCAGATGACTTTAAAATTTTAGTTTTTCGAATTCTCGTGTTTTGTACATAATCGTTTACAAGATAATGTACGCCCAAATTACTTCGTAACCGTTTTTTTGTGAAGAGACAAAATAAGGTAACTCGGTTGGACTGACGATGATTGGACGATTCGATTCAAAGTTTGATTGTTCCAAAACAAGTACCAAGAGTCGATGCACTAATTACATATGGGATTTTTCTGTGTTTTCCCGCCCCCTCCAAAGAATGATTTTTTCTTTTTGATGTGTCAGAAAATGGCAGACTTCCCTCCTTCATAAGACCTTTCTTCGTGTTAAGGCTAACTCATGTTAAGGCAAGTGAAGAAAATTGTTTTATATGGTATTCGATTAATTTAGATAACTGTAAGCTGTAATTATAACAAAATTTAGACATTTTCCCTCTTTTGGTTGCACAATTGAACTAGAGCCATTCGTTTTCCTAGTAGAAACACGTTTATTCACTGTTCCGTTCTGATTGGACTAGGAGCGCATTATGGTACGTAAGACGGGTAGCTACGTCTCAGTTGATTCAGATAATAACTACGACTGCCGGCAGGCTCTGTTCCTGTATTGGGCAATGAATTCAAAGCAAGCGAAACGAGAAGAATGAGAATCGTGCATTACATGTCAAAACTGATGAAAATCCTATCAGGAAGACTTTCACTGGATGTGCGAATACTCGCGTGGGTCGTTGAGCTCGCATCGCATCGTCCTAACAAGAGCTCCCGCCACATCATCGTTCGGTTCGATAGAGAATTTTTGCTTCTCGCCATCGAACAGCGCCACCGGGTAGACGCATCCTTCAGGGAAGATGGTGATCACATTGAGACACGTGGGTTGATTGGCACGAACGAAGCGAAGAAACGGAGACCCACGGTATCGCAAATCGAATTTGCTTGCCTCGCCTTTCGCGGTTGTATACAACAATGTGTATAAGGCTTTTTTTTTGGAAATATGCCACTGATACAGTAACGTGTCGATTTTAGGATCCTACTCTTTACTATAAAATTGATATTGATTACTCCAAGAAATATTCGAAATCTTTGTATTTCCACTACCACCTCCATCACATGTACAGATTTGCCGTTAAGTTTTCTTGAGCATCGAAAACAGGTGAGGTTTATTCTTATTTATCAAATTTATCTTAACTCATTTCAAATTCGAATCTACATAAATTGTATTCCGAGTCGCCAAAAACTGGAGCGCACTGTATAAGTGAACCTTCGAACGATGATTGGCAATAAGGGGGGAAAGAATTCTTGAGGTCGATAAAGGGATATCATTGCGAGAGAAGATTCTTTTTTGGGATTAATTGACAGATCAAAAGAATAGGATTATGTTGTCATTCCGCATGATGGATTGAACGGCGGTGGCTACGGATTAGGGCTCTCGCACCACAAGGCCTGTGATATCGAGCGCGGAAATTTAATCACGCTTATTCCCCCACTGCTTAGATGTTCAAACACAAAAAATCAAAATCTTTATTATTACTTTCTAGGACATTTGCATTTTCAAGATTGAATATTCTATTTTCCACTTCGTTCGCTATTTTTTGATTGATGAGCATCGTTACAAGTTTTCCATTGGGGATAAAAATCTTCGAACCAATCAGCGCAAAATTCCAAAACAACATCAACATAACTACGTCTCATAGACAGAGGACTGAAAATTAATAACAGATAAGGAAATTATTACGAAAGCATTGGACTAGAATAAGTAAATTATGAAATTGATTTGGCCACGATTCCGAGCGATAATTTCGAACAACTGGTGCCTGAAATTGGCATTCCGAGCTGCGCTCGGGTTTCCGTCTCTTCCGTTTCGTGACGAATTGCTTTCCCGCATATTTTTTTCGATTACAAGTTTTAAGATTTCATCGCGTTCCTTTCGTACAGGCGATCAATGGCGGGGATTTATCTGCAATGTAAAGTTTGCCATTCAGTCAATCAGTTCGAAATTGGTTTCCTACTTAATCAAACTTGAAACTCACCCCGAAAATAGTGCGTAATATCCAAGCTGGAGACTTTTAGAACACCTGCACCCGATGGTTTTCCCGATCGCACACAAGAATGTTCCCGTTGGACATGATGGCGACCCCTTCGAGGCCCTTGAACTCGGCATCACCGGAGCCCCAGGAACCGAACGCACGCAGGAAGCTGCCATCCGGGTGGAAGATTTGGATGCGGTTGTTGCCGGAGTCGGCCACGCAGATGTAGCCCTGGTCGTCGACGGCGACACCCCTGGAAAATGTGGAGAAGAAAAACGTTCATTGTGTTGTTTGCTGGTAAGTAATTAAAATCATGACAATTTATTATATGGTACAAAGATTCGTTCAATGCTATCGAAATATAACAATTTGTTGGTATGGAGAAATTATTCAAATGGATTTCGATGCCGGAAAATTCATATTCAGTGAAAATATTATTATGGTGAAAACCAATATACGTGTGGCACTTATAGCGAATTGTAAGGATACCTTTTTAATATACAAAAAAGTACGTATGGGAATTGATTGCAATACTACAAAGAAGACTATTATTTCTTACAATAAAACAACACATTTTTCGGCAAATTGGCAGAAAATTTGACAGAATCGATAGCCAAAATGATTGTCTCAAATTTACTAAGGAATGGAGTCCCAGAGCTCTTAGCGCCAAAAATAACACCCGACTCCATCGGGAAACACAATCCCATCCATCATAACTTTGGAGGCGTGCTTCATTGTTGGGGGCCTCCTTGGGAAAATACCTGTCGAAAAATATCCAACTCCATTCATCATCCACTCATGCACACCTCTCTCCGAACTTCTGATGATGTTATTAAAAACGAAAAGCGGTTCATTCACTAAGCAGAAGTATGTACTTTTCTCATATTTAGCCAAGAGATTTGCATACCTTGAAAATGTTCTTATGAATATGGGAAACAGCAACAATAAAGATCATTTTACGCAACAGGTCTAACTTTTATAATTTGCATTAATGCAGACTTAGTCGCATGAATAAGCCTAATTCTATTTTTTCTGCCGTTCACCGATTCCTATGAAGCGAAATCATAACTTTCCAACGTCAGATGAACGACAGAAATGAATTCCCTTCGGAATCGAAGGTAAGCGACCGCCTGGCTGATGTTCCCAAATTCTCCTTTTCCTTCCAGGTATACAATGAACGATGCCCGAACGACGACGCTTCTTCGGCGACGGTATTTTGCATTTTGTCCCTAAACGTGCTTTTGTTTGAGTTCAAAATTGTGACAAACGTTGTTGCTCACTTTGCCGAACGTAGGCAAACATGATTGATCGTCATTGGTTTATAATTTTATTAGCCACAGCTTCGGATGATTCTCATTTTCTTCCAATATCGGTGGTGTTCAATTTTCTTGAAGACGCAATTCAGCAAAAAAGCTTGCTCTATGCTTATCAAAATACGCAACAAATTTTGAAGATTCCACTTTAAGAAACTTTGGACGGCCATCATTGGAAGCTGTTGCAAATTGTAATTATCCTCTAAAAGATTCTCAAAGTCCTTTTTTGTACATGGAATTCAATTTATTGGTAAAAGGTACACACGCTAATAACGTCAAACGGTGCTCGTTTCCCCCAAAGTATCGATATTAATTTTTGCTTCCGAAAAAGCATAATGAAAAACCCGTAAAAGGAATTTCATAATGGGGCAAACAATGGTATGCGTTTCCTCCGAAAGGGATACACATCCTTTTGTGGGGAAATTATTAATTATCGTTGGGTATGGTCGGCACTCGAATTCGGTTGGTTGACTTTTCCCAGTTCCCAAAATTTCTTATTGAATTACAGTGGCTTGGGAGGTTTTTCGAAGAGCCGGACACAATGAGCACACCGACATATAATTCATCTTCTTGGAACACTTTGTATCGGTCAAATTGGTGTATAAATAACTCCGCCAAGTAATACGTTATTTGAATAATCTTTGTGTGAGGTGGGATCCATAATGTTGACCACAATTAGTGTTCATGGATTAATTTTATTTCAAAGAAACAACTATTTACGTCCATAATAGCTTAATTACTTTTAAAACGAATTCCGTAAGCTTAAAATAATTAAATTTTCAATTGTGTTCACAACCTCTAATGTCTTTATTCTCTTCGATCGAATAAAAGTGATAAAACAACTTTCGCTCGGAAGATTGTTCGCCAGCAGCCCCACGCACACCGTCCAAGGTCTCGGCACCAACAATTTCTATTCGATTTCCGCTACTGTGGTTGAATGAGGCAACGATGTCCCGTCCCTACTGCTCCAGATGTCACTGGCAACGGTGGACGGCCGGATGTGACAAAATTTTAAATATAGAAATTCCTACCGACAAAAGATGCCCCCGGGAGCCATCGAATGTTTTTGGCAACTTTCATCCCATAACGATCGATCGGAGTACATACTATGCAAAGGTGGGGAACGGGCGGCCAAACGCAAATTGTAAACGAAAAATTATGATGATCGTATATTTGTAATATATGTTTTTATTTTTTTATTCTGATAATGTATTGGAAGTTACGGGTTCTTTGGGAAAGCTTATTCTAAATAAAAAAGATAAGCGATTATGATGACAAAATTGTTTACGAGAAATGCCAATTCTTTGGCCTTCCCCATAAAACGTCATCCATTTTTCTGCATTTCCGCGGAGAAGCTGTACGAATTTCTATTGTTTTCGGCATTGTATAAACGATTGATATAAGTAACGGGTCGTCTGGTCCACTGCTTGAGTTCTATAGGACAGCGACATGAACGCTCGTGTTTTTTATTCGGGCATAGGAAAATGTTGACAAGTGTTTTCGTTCTGGTCACAAACAAGGTGCCGAAGTACACTGCTGTGAAAGGCGAGGACAGCTAATCGTCAGCAACTTATTCTCAACGAATGGCCCCGCTCCGTCGGCAGCCGAACAACGAAACTATCCTATAGGATGAATCTGCTCCGCTTTCTACCGCAGAGCAACTATTGCTGATGTTCTCGCAGCTTGCCACTGGGCTGTCTGGTTGCAACCAGATCTTCTCTTGGCATATTCATCATTGAAAACGACTGCAAGGGTGTCCGAGTCAACTGGAATACTTGCTCGCTCACGAGTAAACCAATCTTAAACTGGATATCCAGACTTTCGTATTGTGAGACTTAAACGACCGACCAAGGGAGGTGGTGTTGTCATCAGTCTTCCAGCCAGTCTTCCAAGCTTCCAGCTGAGTGTCATCGAGGCTATCGGTATCGAAGCTACCACTTCTATCGGCACATTTACGCTCGTCAAAGCCGGCGATGGATCATGGGTTGCCCTTCGAAGGCACATCGTAAAGCTAACGCGAAGACAAGCTCAGTGTACCATTGCTGGAGACCTGAATGCGAAGCATCAAGCCTGGGGCAACAGTCATGGCAATCGAAACGGCATTATCTGGAGCAACGGTATGGAGGAAAGCCACTGCACGGGTCCTGAACCCGGATTCTTCCACTCGGCTGGGTCGGAGTGCATACAACAATCGACCATCTCATCACAAACATGAATGATCACATCTTGCAGCTGGTCATCTACCAGGAGCTCAGCTTAGACCACTACCCGATGGTGGCGGAAATTGGCTCCCCGGTAAACCGGCATCAGCAGACCCTGGGGTGGATTCCAAAGGTGCGTTGATGGCAACATGGACTACCAGCAACACCGGACGAAAACGACGAGCAGCTGCACGTCGTTCAAAAGACGCTGTCCCAGGCAGTGTTGTAAAGTGTCATTTGCATTCGTTTGTATAATTTTCCCAGAACTTTTTCCAGAAGGTAGCTATCAATTCATGATGTATGACGAACTTATAACGCTTAAATGTGCCTACAACTTTATCTAACAAGACATTGCTGTAAATATGTGACATGGGGCGTGGGAGGCAAAATATCATTCAAATGACATTATGTCAAATGACACGTGACATTTTGGAGAGTTTTCGCTCTCAAGCCTCAGATGTTATGTTTAGAGCAATGTACCCTTGAACAAAAATATAGCCCTACTCAAGCGTTATGAGTACATCTAAAATTATGGAATAAATTTGGCTTCTAAAAAAAGTTAGGAACAAACTAGTCAAATGACATGCAGATGACATTTTACAAGCCTGGTCCCAGGTCAAGGGTTTCTAAAACTACAGATTATTTTGCATTTATACAGATTTTTTACTAGTTTTCAAACAGAATCTGGTATATACAGATATATATTTTTTTAATTACGATCTGCATGTACAGATATTTTAAATTTGTATTTACCAGTAGGTACTGTGAAACATCTGGAATGAAATGGGGAATATCGGCGGTTTTATTTCGTATTAATAATCACATATAGATACATTATAATTATTCATTACATTTCATTGGAAAATCCAATATCAAAAAGCTGGAGCTTTGTCAAATTTAAATAAAATCCGGACGTTTCTTGATCAAATAAAAATTAAAATTGTGTACTATTTTTGTGTAACGTCTTCAAAACGGCATCTTATTGTTGTTTTTGACTCAATTCTCAAATGTGGTTTATTTTTCCTTCAAAAACAATATGTGATAAACCAGATTTCTGATATTTCCTGAATTAATTCAAATTATTTATCACCATTATTATGAAAACAAAACCTTAAAGACCACTAAAGTATGGCAACCTAATGAAATATAGATGGGGTGACAGTGGGGACTTAAATAAAAACTCCCCTGAAAAATAGAAATTTTTCACAAAAAAATAGGAAATTGCCAATAAAAAAGTCAGGGTATGAGCAATAAATAAATACAACATTTCCACAAATAATGCAAAATTCCCATGAACAATTAAACATATTCCACAGCACAAAACTATCTTAGCACTTCTAGGAGCAAAAATAGCAAATATAAAAGAAAAAAAAATTCATTAAAGAAATCAAAATGTTCCAAAATTAAAAATACAAAAATTTCAAAAATAAACAATTTTAGCAATAAATAATTCCAAAATTTTACACAAAACAAATTGTTTTTTTTTTTTCAGCACGAACAAATCAATAAAGTGCAATAAAAAATGTGAAAATTTCCATGAAGAAATATTAAAAAGCAACCGTTTTTTTTCTTCTAAAAAGGCAATAAAACTGAGCATTTTCCAAAGATTTTTTTTTCGGTTTTATTGCTTTTTTATATTTTTTATAGAAATTTTCTTATTTTTTATTGATTTTCACTGATTAATTTGGGGAATTTTTTTAATCTGTTTTGGAAAAAAATTGTGGAAAATTTTAACTTAAAACGGCTACGCAGTCTACGTAGTCGCTTTAAGTTAAAATAACAAAAACAGTCGATCATTCGAAAGTAGGGTATCTGTTCCCATATTAATAACAGCCCGTATATTAATCTCAACCGTCGATAAACCAAATAAAAAATCAATTTAATTACAATTTCTCACATCGTATGTACACAATAACGGATGGAACACATTCTTGAATGTTTGGAATATTATTCAAGATTTTGTTTATGTAATGTTCTAATTCACAAGAATCAAATTATTAAAAGATAAAATTATAAAGCACTTTTTTTTTCATTTTCCTACCTCTGAACTGATGGTTTGATGTAAGCATATGCGGTATTTCGAAAATTTCGTTTCAGGTGGTTCGAAACGAAAATCCGCGGAATTTCACGGAATTTTGGCATGGCGAAATCGCATTTCTTGATTTCGTTTCGTTTCGTAAAATTAAAAAAATTTCGCTAGAAAAAATTAGCTTCTAACGAAATTTAACGGAATTCCGCGGAATTTCGAAACAAATTTAAACTTAAACTATTCTTCATATTATCAAAAATTTTGGCTACGCCGCTGAACAAAATCGTTAAGTTGTTTTCAAAACTTTAGGTTATACAATTTTTTCTAATAACGCTTACTACATAACCCTATTCTTAGTCGACAAAAACGTATGTAGTTTTTTTTCTATAAAACGTCTTCAGTGTTTCCAAGTTTCCAATTTATATTTTGTGATATTTTTTACTATTTGTACAGTATGAATGCGGAATCTATCGTGTTGCTGCTGATCATGGGACGGCAGCTAGTCCGGGAAAACGCGAAGTGAAAAAAAGATCTACCTCGCGTAGCAGAAATTTGTTCAACCAGTGTACAATAGATCTTGTAGATGCTGGTCACGCCAGCTAGTGTGGGAGAACGCGAAGTGATAAAACTAATGTCTGCATCGAAGAGCACAGAATTATTTAGTGCGGAATCGATCATATTGTAGAAGCTTATTAAACGAAGCACATTGAATTGTGTTGGATTGATTTCAAACACAGTTTTCGTCTTCTTGTTTTCAAAATAAATTTACAATAAATAAAATATTTAGTCGCTTATCAAGGGCTTCCACATGAATTACCTTCTCTACTAACCAACGATTCTTTTCCCATAGCGCTCACCGAGATGCAGAGCATTCCTCAGTCTTTTATAACAGCGGTTCTCAACCTGAAATTTTGTACATGTACCGCCAGGGGTACTTTCGCCGTTTTAATCCAAACCTATTGATAAAGCTTTGTATTTTTTTTATTTCTAAACTTTATCTTGTGCATAATAAGTTAAAGGATGTTATTTGGACCACCCTTACGGGGCTCTTATTTTGGACCACCAAGAGGAATTTGCTCTCAGTGGTCCAAAATATGAGGCGTCGAACTGGTGGTCCAAAATACCTCCCTTACCCTATTCATGGCGATCAGTAAATCATGGCCTTTTGTATCCTGTCCTCCACAACCAGGACAATGGATGAAGAGATGTGGGACAAAAGATCAAAAGGGCAAAACCTCAAATGAACAAATTTTGAAAATCTTCTGTGCAATTTTCCGGGTCAAAACATAATGTTGAATAATATGTTAAGAATATGATTCTTAACTAAAATCTAATCTACAGATTCGACAGCCTCCATTTGAAAGACATGAAGACTTTTTCCCGAAAAGCTCAGTTGCTTTGTTGCAAGAGAATTGGAAGCATCCTTCTACGGTTCTCGGAAGCCTCCTTCCAAGCGGCTCGGAAGCCTCCTTTCAAGTGACCCAGAGGTTCGAACACTTTCTTTTAAGAGGCCCGGAAGCCAAGCTGTTTTTCTAGAAATTTCTTTTTTTCTGCTTCTTTTAAAAGCCTCGGATCTTTTCAAGGGGCTCGAAAGGGATTTTGAACAGGCTCGACAGCCTCATTTTAAAAGGCTCGGAAGCCTACTCTCTCAAGAGGTTGGAATCCTCCTTTCTAGAGGCCGGAAATCTTTTTCAAGCTTTCTTCTTTAAACTATCTTTTTCTTTTCTCCTTCTTTTAAAAGGCTTGGAAAGCTCTTTTCAAAAAGGCTCGGAAGGCCTCTTTCAAGAGCCTCAGAAGCCCACTCGAAAGCCTAAGAATCCTCCTTTCAAAGGCTCAGAAGCCTCCTTTCAAGAGGCTCAGGAAGCCTCTTTGTGGGCATTTCTAGATCTTCGCAAAGAAATTTGCACAAAAAATCCAAAGCGGGTTGAAAGATCATTAAAATTGCTGAAAGATCTTTACTTATAATTGCTTTTAGCTCATACTGACCATAACAGCTGTTCTCATATGCCAAGGACACACAAGACAATAGCTCAGTTCGTCGAGCTGATTGTATATAAGACTACTAGCTTTATGTACCCGGCCTTGCTCGGAATTGCCAGTTTGGTTTGCAGTTTTCTTTTACAATCGGAAAATGATAAAACCAATTGATCAACAGGGTAATTGTGTTGACTTATTCATACTTTATCATTTGATTAAAAGAAGGCTTTTGGAAACATTGACTGATTTTGAAGAAGGGATCTTGGGTTTGAAAGGTTTTTATTCCGGGAAAACGTCTATTTCTAAAGAAGGAAAAACATTCATCGATGCCATATTCGGGCAACGCATATTTTTAAAGAAGGGATCACACCCACCATTGCCTTATTCCGGGCAAATGCCTCCTTTTGAAGAAGCAATCACATCCACCATTCAGAAGGAAACACATTAATCATTGCTTTTCACTGGGCATACAATTATTCCGATGAACAACAATACCCAATCCCAATACACCGCCCCCCCCGCACGTCCCATTCCAAAAGTCCCTTCCAGCCTCTCTATAATAGTTTCCTTTGGGTAGGGATTACGTGCTTACGTGTTTGGTTTGAATTGATCATGCGATAAAAAGGTATACTAAATTGTTCGTTTAATGAATATACCCTCTATTTCATTTAGCTATAGCACTCATACCCAGTCTGATATAGTCTTCCTTAGTTCCAAATTTGGTGGACATCGATAAATGGGTTCAGAAGTCATGCTGAATTGATCGATAACTAAACAATACCCCCTGTCCTACACCCTCCCCTTTTTTTTAATTACTTAACCACATCCACAATATTTCATACAAATTTGGTTCAAATCGGTCATGAGGCTCAGGATTTACATTGAGTTGATCGATTGCTAAACAATACCCTCCCCATACCCTCCCCCTTTTGTAAAGAACACCTCCTCCCACCCTCCCTCTTTCCAAAGAGCATGCCTAACCCCCTATCGTCCCCTCTGTAAGATAAAGAATTTTTGTTCCAAATTTGGTCGAAATCGGCCAAGGGGTTCAGAGTTTACACTGCGTTGATCGATAATTAAGCAATACCCCTTCCCCCATACCCTCCCCTTTTTCAAAGAGCATACTTAACCTCCCTATCGTTCCCTCTGTAAGATAAAGGATTTGTGTTTCAAATTCGGTTGAAATCGGCCAACGGGTTCAGAATTTAAACTGAGCTGACCGATAACTAAGAAATACCCCTCCGTCACACCCCTTCCCTTTTCCAAAGAGCATGCTTAACCTCCGATCGTCCCCTTCTTAAGAGCAGGAATGTGTGTTCCAAATTTGGTTGAAATCGGCGAAGGGGTTCAAAAGGTACACTGCGTTGATCAATAGTTAAGCAATACCCCTCCCCCCATACCCTCCTCCTTTTACAAAGAGCACGCTTAACCCCCCCCCCCTTCCCTCTTCAAGAAAAAGAATTCTTTTTCCAAATTCGGTTGACCTCGGCCAAGGGGTTCAGAATTTACACTGAGTTGATCGATAACTAAGCAATACCCCTCCCCCCACACCCTCCTCCTTTTCCAAAGAGCATGCTTAGCCCCCTATCGTCTCCTTTTTAAGATAGGGTAATTGTGTTCCGAATTTGGTCGAAATCGGCCAAGGGGTTCAGAATTTAAACTGCGTTGATCGATAACTGTATTGCTCCCTCCCCCCATAGCCTCCCCCTTTTCCAAAGAGCATGCCCCCTATCGTCCCATCCTTAAGACAAAGAATTTGTGTTCAAAATTTGGTTGAAATCGGCCAAGGGGTTCAGAATTTAAACTGCGTTAATCAATAGTTAAGCAATACCTCTCCCCCCATACCCTCCTCCTTTTACAAAGAGCACGCTTAACCCCCCTATCGTTCCCTCTGTAAGATAAAGAATTTGTGTTTCAAATTCGGTTGAAATCGGCCAAGGGGTTCAGAATTTACACTGAGTTGATCGATAACTAAGCAATACCCCTCCCCACACACCTCCCCTTTTCCAAATAGCATGCTGAACCCCCTATCGTCCCCTTTTTAAGATAAGGAATTTGTGTTCCAAATTTGGTCGAATTCGGCCAAGGGGTTCAGAATTTAAACTGCGTAGATCGATAATTAAGCAATACCCCTTCCCCCATACCCTCCTGTTCTCCAAAATGCATGCTCGACCCGTCCCCTCCTTAAGATAAAGAATTTGTGTTCTAAATTTGGTTGAAATCGGCCAAGGGATTCAGAATTTACACTCAGTTGACCGATAACTAAGCAATACCCCTCCCCCCACACCCTCCCCCTTTTCCAAAGAGCATGCCTAACCCCCCTATCGTCGTCTCCTCAAGATAAAGAATGTGTGTTCCAAATTTGGTTAAAATCGGTAAATGGGTTCAGAAGTTATGCTGGAACATACATACAAACATTGAGTTTTATATTTTGTCAGACTAGCTTTATGTACCCGGCCTTGCTCGGAATTGCCAGTTTGATTCGCAGTTTTTTCACCATCGGAATTGGAATAGGTCAAAAGGATAATTGTGTTTTCTTATTGATATTTCATCATTTGATTAAAGAAGGTAGATTACATTTGAAAACATTGACTGATTTTGAAAATGGGATCAAACCCAAAATCGCTTTTATTCCGGGCAAACGTCTATTTCTAAAGAAGGAAAAACATACACCGATGCCTTATTCCGGAAAAACGTCTATTTTAAAGAAATGATCACATTTACCGTCCAGAAGGAAACACTTTAATCATTGCTTTTCTCTGGGCAAACCATGATTTCGATGAAGTGTTGAGTTGATCGATCCCTGTCATCTTCGCCTTCTTAAGAAAAAGAATGTTTGTTCCAAATTTGGTTGAAATCGGGCAAGGGGTACAGAAGTTATGCTGGAACATTGGATCATTGCATACCTTGCTTTTATTTATTAATCTTGAATCATTATCATATAATTATCATACCTTTTAAAATTTGGAATAAAGGTTACTCGATTATGGATCACTATGCAATTTGATCATTCATAATCATCAATCATTAATCATATCGATCGTTAATCATTAACCATACACATAGTGTGTCAACATTTAATCACGATCGGTAATCGTTAATCATAATCCAACGGTTTTTTCATCTATTATTCATAATCGTTAATTATTGTCAAAAATGAATTTAATCATTAATCATTATCAGTCATCATTTTCAAAAATTATAATTCATTAATCATAATCTTTAATCATAGAGTTGAATGATTTAATCATTTAATCTGCTTAGAATTGGTCCTGGGGGTCAGGAGGTACACTGAATTGCCCGTTTTCTAAAGACAACCGCTTTCCCTTTACCCTGCCTCTTTTCTCAACGGCCATTTCACCCCTTTGTTATCTTCTCCTAGGGATAGAAAATGTGTGTACCAAATTTGGTTGAAATCGGTACAGGGGTTCAGAAGTTACACTAAATTGCCCGTTTTCTGAACAATACCCTCCCTTCAGACCCCTACCCCTTATCCAAATTTCCCTCCTGTACGATCGGCTCCTCATAGTGAATATGTGTACAAAATTTGATTGAAATCGGTCCTGGGGTTGGGAGTTACACTGAGTTGCTCGTTTTCCAAAGACAACACCTCCCCTATACCCTCCTTTTTCCAATGACCATCCCATCCCCTTTGTTATCTTTTCCTTATGATGTAGAATGTGTGTACCAAATTTGGTTGAAATCGGTACAGGGGTTCATGATTTACTTTGAATTGCCCGTTTTCTAAACAAAACCCCTCCTCCAGACCCCTCCCCTTTCCCAAATCCTCCCATATGATTACCTCCTCGTAGTGAATATGTGAACAAAGTTTGGTTGAAATCGGTCCTGGGAGTTAAAAAGTTACACAGAATTGTTCGTTTTCTGAACAAAACCCTCCCACCACCCCTCCCCTTTTCTACATGACCATCCCACCCCTTTGTTAACTTCCTCTGAGGGATAGAGAATGTCTGTACCAAATTTGGTTGAAATCGGTCCTGGGAGTTGAAAGTTACACAGAATTGTTCGTTTTCTGAACAAAACCCCTCCCACCACCCTCCCCTTTTCTACATGACCATCCCACCCCTTTGTTAACTTCCTCTGAGGATAGAGAATGTCTAAAATTAAATTTGGTTGAAATCGGTCCTGGGAGTTGAAAGTTACACAGAATTGTTCGTTTTCTGAACAAAACCCCTCCCACCACCCCTCCCCTTTTCTACATGACCATCCCACCCCTTTGTTAACTTCCTCTGAGGATAGAGAATGTCTGTACCAAATTTGGTTGAAATCGGTCCTGGGAGTTGAAAGTTACACAGAATTGTTCGTTTTCTGAACAAAACCCCTCCCACCACCCTCCCCTTTTCTACATGACCATCCCACCCCTTTGTTAACTTCCTCTGAGGATAGAGAATGTCTGTACCAAATTTGGTTGAAATCGGCAAAGTGGTTCAAAAGTAGTTAGCGAACAAACAAAAATAAATTGGTTTTTATATAAAAAAAAAAAAGAAAAAAAAAAAAAAAAAAATAAAAAAAAGAAAAAAGAAGAAAGAAGAAGAAAGATAGATTGATAGATAGATATAGACTACGAAGTTGATTCCTCATTTACGTTGATGATGAAAAAAACCCGTAATGCTAATTATCAATACCGTACTGCCAGTTGGTTCGCATTGGGAAGGGTACAATACATCAGCAGTTTCACAGTTCGGTAAACTAGGGAACTGCCGTAATCTGGAAAAGTGACGTAACACCCTTTTTAAAACATGCATGTTTTCCATTTTTCTGTTAAAGTGCTCGATGGGTAGTACTCGTTAACACCATTTTTGGAAAATGACGTATACGTCACTTTTCAGATTACGGCAGGGAACCTCATGTGGTCACACATATTGAAACTGCGGAAAAAAACAGCTGCTTTGTAAGAATCTTGTAATTTGAGGTGTAACACGACCTGTTTTGAATTAAATGTGTAAATGGCCACTTTTTCCGGGGACTACTTAACCCTAGGGCGCGGCACTTTCAATAGCTCTGGAAAAGGAATCGGTCATGAAATGTGGTTTCAATGTATGAAAGAAGTTTCAATGTATGAAAGTTCTTAAGATTATTCAAATTAGTAGTACAATATAGTGGCTGCCGGCGTTTTTGGATTTGTAATTTTATATTACAATCAGGTGGTGAAATTGAACAGTGAAGACATTCCACTGAAAAGCTATCAATTATTTTGTAATCGGTTATATTATAATTTATAACATAAGGTTTTCTAATACAAATATAGTTAACTATTTTTGAAGGTTTTTCCATCGAAGCCAAATTGCCCTGTATCGAAGATTATTTGCGTAGATGTGGATAGTCCGCAATTGATCATTCTCAGGATTAACGGAATCATTTTTGCATACTTTTTTTTTACCGGGAATTCATAACCTTCAGATTTTTTGAAGCTTATACATAAGTACCAGTAAGAGTAAACGGTAAACCAAGCGGGTCCATTGAAAGTCTTCTATGTCTACATGTGTAGCACGTCGATTGAAAATGGATTGAATGTGAAAATCCTCCAACACGCAGCAAAGGCGACTTGTACTCCTTGTTCATCCCCTGCCAATAACCGATACGCTAGGCGCGTCAACGAGCAAAAGCTGCTTAAAGCTCCAACAAACGTACGAGTCACGCCACCAGGTTTCGCCCTTCGCCAAAACCTTCGCAAAGCAGCCGTTTCCACACTGGTCGTGACACCAGATGGATGAAACCGACATTGATTTTCTCCCTTTTATGCCGTACAACCGATGGAGTATTCCTCATGGCGATAATAAAGCTGCGGGGTGCTTCCATCTCACGTGTTATACGTCCTTGATTTTCTCGGAAGTGGAGGAGATGCTTCTATCAACTGCATGGCGCTACATACCCATTTGACTTTTGCCTGTTTTCAAGTTGAAGTAACCGTCAACACTTTCACACAGTTAGCCAGGGAAGACTTTCCTTGTCTTCCGACAATAATGAACGAAATTGTATCCTCTGCGCCAAATACAACAATGGATAAATCGTGTAACGTTCCGATTCAGCTCATCGTCTACGAAACGCCAAGGAACAGAAGCCTCCAGCAAACTGCGATGATGCAAGATGAGATAAATAAACAATATCCCCCAAGCTGTAACCCCGGTATTGGAACAGGACAAAATTGAAGCGCTCGGATCTCGCACAGAAGCAGAGAGACGAAGATAACGCTGTTCCAAGCATCCGGCCATGCTGTATTGCAATATATCTGGCATGGATGATTACGGTTTCACTGAGTTGCTTCGCGGGAACTTTCGAGCATTGAGGGTATGCGTTTTCCGAAATTGATTCGTTTTTTTATTATCCCAAGAAAAAATGCAGCAAAATTGCAAAAATCGTTTTTTTTGTAAAATTTGACTTTGACATTTTTAGAAAAAAGATTCATTATGATCTTGATGATAAAACGAAATTCTAATAAATATTAATTATGTAAATGTGTAGTTACGATATTTCACCCTCAGTTGTTGCGTTTGGGGGATGCTGTTAGTTTTTAGCTTCCCAATAGAAATTCCTCTTTACCAGTTGAAAACTATTGTTGAGCTTGATTGTGCGCCACGCCGGAGGGAATCACGAGAAAGTTAATTTCCGTTTGATCGAGTTCGCCACCACAAGCAGCTCAGCAGTGCGGTTGAGTGGCGATCCCATTTATCATGCTTCTGTTCCACAGCTCGTAGGAATAATAACCAAGTTGTGGGCTGGTTTGCTGCTTCCATAGTAATGACTTCATTGCGCTCATCCTCTAGAGAGCAAAAAATGGGTTGATAATTGCTACTAGAATCATCTTTTAAAGTGTAATCCTTCATGCTGACAGAAAAAGTCGTGATATCTTAACATATCGAAGAAGGAAATCAGATAGAAATCTCTAAAAGGGAAAAAGCTTTTCCAATGCTTGTAGAACTTTTTCGATTAGGACTTATGACGAATCTGCAACCAGCAAAACAAACAGATGTTTCCAGGAAAATAAGATTCACTATTTCAACATTTAATTACAAACCTCAACTTCTTCCTGCGGAAAAGCTGTACAAGGAACGAGGCCGAAGCTGATGTATAAACTTTCTTCGAGAATCTTGCCCAAATTATCGCAAAATGGCAATTGCAACTGGCGGCCAGCGGGAACTTTCATCCATTGCTTCCTCTCGAAATACTTGTTTTAGTCGAAGTTTACATCACGCGCATAGGCACAAGATGGCTCGTTCGGTACCATTAGATCAGTTCCGGGTGCTCCAAGAGCGGAAACTTCTTCAATAGATGGAAAATCGAAAAGTCAAAAGTTGATCGTTGGGGCAGCGCAGCGGTTGTTTGTATAGATTTTTTTGTAATTGTGAGCAGTTTTGAATTACTTTGAAGTAATAAGGAGAAAAAAAATTTGAGCAGGATGCTTTTGCGGAAAGTCTTGAATTCTTCGTGATTTCTGATTTCTCGCCTTACTCTAGCTATAAGGAGCCGTACACGTGAGACTTATGTAAAACGGGTTAATTAAACCTATAAAAAAATCATACTTCAACAACCCAGAAAATACCTCACACAATTAGTGTACGGATCCTAAGTAATCTAATTTTATCTGATCTAATCTCCTTCTATTTAAATCAGCTCGCAAATCATGTAATACGAACAAACAATCTAAGCAAAACTGTTGTTTGTCTTGTCTGATCCAAAATTATCGAATCTGTTAAAATCTAACCAAATGTGATCAAATCTGTCCCAATTAGACTCAATTTGATACAATCTGGTTAAATCTTATACGTAATCTAAACAAATGTGGTTTGATCTGATTGTATCTAATCGGGGCCTTCCTTAGCCGTGCGGTAAGATACGCGGCTACAAAGGGTTCAATAACCAGTCCGGTTTACGAAATTTTCAGGTTGGAAATTTCCTCGACTTCGCTGGGCATAATACTATCATCGTGTGAGTCTCATGAGAAACGAATACAAAAATTGTAACTTGGTTTAGATACCGCTTGAGAGATGTAATATGCCATTAGGAAGAAGAAGAAAAAGTATCTGACCTAATCTATTGAAATCTGGGATGAAGTGGTCAAAAATGATCTATTCTTCTAAAATCTGATATAATCTTATCAAATTTTGTCAAATATGAATAAATATAACTAAATTTGAAAAAAAAAAATCGTCTGTAATCCGATGAAAACTGATCAAATGTTATGGTTTTATCGGGCCTGATCTATCAAATCTGTTATCTGAACAAATCTGATCCAATTGAATCCGATCAATCCTTTCAATTATGATCAAAAATCTGATCTAATTTGATCTAATTTGTTTCAAAATATTTGTTGAAATATTATAAAATTTTATTGAATCCAATTAAATCTGGACAAATCAGATTACCTCGTGGGCCTTATCGGGTTGGATTAAACTGAAACGTTTTACGTACGTGAACACTATCCTAATCTAATCTAGTTTGAACAAATCCAGTTTTATCTGATAGAATCTAAGCTACTCTGATCAGATGGGTTCAAATCTAATAAAAACTCTTCAAATCTAACCAAATCTAACTAAATATGACAAAATTCGATAGAATCTTATCTGAACTTATCGAGAGTTTGCAGATCTTAGTGTACTATTAGCATTTCCATAGTTATTAATTGAAAGCTTTCTATGCCCACCATTACATGAGTATGTATCTTGTAAGGCAAATACGAGGAAGGGCCGAACGTTGTTTGGCTTATACCTTGTTTGTTTATACCATTTGCTCGAATGCCACTAGGCCGAACAAACAATTTGGCCGAAATTCATCTGGCCGAAAGGGTCGTTTGGCCGAAAGGGTCATTTGGCCGAAAGCGTCAATAGGCCGAAAAGGTCGTTTGGCCGAAAGGGTCATTCGGCCGGAAGGGTCATTTAGCCGCAAGGGTCTTTTGGCCAAAAGGGTCGTTCGGCCGAAAGGGTCATTTGGCCGAAAAGGTCATTTGGCAGAATAGGTCATTTGGCCGAACAGGTCAGTTGGCCGAATAGGCCATCTGAAAAGTGTGAAATGAGGAGTGAGAAGTGAGTAGTCTCACTTCTCACTCTTTGTTTCACAGTTCTAACTGTAAAAAATGAGAAGCGCGTAGTGAGTAGTGCGCCCAAGCAGCACAACTTGTTTCACTACTGAACATTCCACAGTGTTGCAACTTGCAACTATTCGGAAAGAAACAAGCATTGCATATGTGTCATCAAATATAACTCTCTTGCAATCTAAAAAGCGTAAGAGGTGGAGCCTACGGAAACATAATTCGATTGCAGTGAAATTGCAATAATGTTGCAAAATACTTCAGCGGAAAGAAATAAAATAAAAATATAAAACTAGATTCGATTTATGGATCTTGCGATTGATAGTCCTTCACTCAACCACAGCACTATCCAACACTTCGAAGGGACTGCATGTTGACTCACCGTAAAAACCATACGATTATGAAGTTTTGTACTCGAGTTCCCTGTTACTTGATTGCTTCATGACCGGAAAAAAATGTGAGTTGTCAAAACGTTGAACGATGCTAAATCAAACATGAAGATACACTCAACATATCTGTAACTTAATTTAAACAAACAATTCAGTTTTGAAGGACGCATTGAAGTTACATGGTGAAAAATATGCAACTTGATGATTTTGTTTCGTTTATGCAACATGAAGTGCAGTATTCTTTGGTTATTTGTTTCCAAATTTTCTTCCAAATTGCAATTTTAATGAAACATTAATCACAATTCGAGCCCTTTTGACATCTTGATGCAACTTTTTAGTTGCTTTGATGTTTTCCAAATGCCTTTAATGAAACTGAATAGAAACAAGGTGCTTTTAGGAAGATGTTGCGTGTGCTACTTGGGCGAAGTGGGTAGTCAGACGTCTGACTACTTACTTCACGCTTCTCACTTTTTACATTACTTTTACTTTTTACATGCGGAATGAGAATTAAGACGTCTCTCTTCTCACTCATAATTTCTCATTTTTCAAATGACCTATTCGGTCAAATGTGCTATTCGGCTAAATTACCTATCCGGCCGCACAACCTTTTCGGCCAAATGCCCTTTCTGCCAAATGCCCTTTCGGCCTAATGACCCTTTCGGCCAAACTAACCTTTCTGCCAAATGACCCTTTCGGCCTAATGAACCTTTCGTTCTAATGACCCTTTCGGCCTAACGACCCTTTCGGCCAAATGAACCTTTGGCCAAATGACCCTTCCGGCCAAACAACCCTTTCGGCCAAACGACGCTTTCGTCCAAATGATCCGTTTGGCCAAACGGCCTGTTTGTGCAAAAGTAGATGTCTGTACTATACTTGTCCCTATACATGATAAGAAAATAAATTAGTATATTCTGAGCTATTGCTATGGCAAGATGGCATCACATTTTAATAGCATAGCATAGTTACGGTGTACTTCGTAGATTGGACACTAGTGATACTCATGTTTTTCTTTTGAAATCCTTATCCAGATTGCTATCAGAAATCAAGGTAGGTGTGGTCCTTCGATTTCAATCAAGGATAAACATCACAAAAGCATGATGATTACTACTCCTGGCCCCACCCATCTTCACCGTAACTTGGGAAGGGAAGGAAGTGTTGATGTAGTACTTACTTAACGAGAGGCCCCCGACTCAGCGACACCCTCATAAGTACCACGGAGTTGGATATTGGGAAAGGTATTCGTTGGGTCAGGATTTGCCTATAGCTGACAATATGACTGTGGTAGATCTTACACCGTAACACACCACGCAAAGGTGTCTACCCAGCGTTAGATTGCATCACATTTTAATCGTCTTTTATTTAACACAACGTAGGAAGAAAAGTCCTGCCCGTGCGCGAACACGGCCCTTTCGGCCAAATGACTTTCGACCAGATGGATTTCGGCCTAATTGTTTGTTCGGCCTAGTGGCATTCGGCCAAATGACTTTCGACCAAACGACCCTTCCCCGAATCGAACTCGCCATCTCCGGATTGGCAATCCTACTCCTTTGCACGCCAGGCTAACTGGAGACTGTTACTCATATACGACCAAATTTAATCATATATGGGTTGCTGCAATCAAATCGGTCGTTTCGTTGAAGTCATTGTGAGAGCGTCCATAAAGTACATAACGCAGGGGATGGGTTGCATAAAATGTAGCGATACATACATAAAATAGATGTATCATACAAAAAGTGTGACATAAAAGGGAAGGAGATGTTGAAAATGTTGATTTTTTGCGTTACGTTATTAGTGAATCTCCCTGTGTAGAAAAAAATGGCACGATCGTCTCCCTCATTAGAGTGAATCCATATCCGATGCCATCAACTAACATGCCACTGGAACTTGCACACTAAAAGTGACTGACCAAACCAAAGATATGTGTAGTCAATCATAGCTAAGCTAATTTGATCAAATATGATCAAATCTGATTGTATGCGATTAAATCTTGTAACACAATTTGCAAAAGTTTTCAAGCGAAGCATAGTACATTATTTTGAAACAGATTCTAAGTTGTCTTGTTAAATCTTGTTTGATCTCATCTGCTCTGTGCTACATTGATCTAATCTGATCAAATCTAACCAAATCTGATTTTATCAAATACAAAATCTGATTCAAATATAAACAAAGCTAGTTAAGTTTGAGCAAAACTCACCTAATCTGACCCAATCTGATCTAATAAATAAAAAAATCGGCCCTATTGTGGAAAATACCTAATCTAATGTGAACAAATTTGAACAAATCTGATCAAATATCATTTCATATCTCCCCCTCACTTGTAACTTCTTTCTGCTCATTTATTCTTCCTCATTTCTTACTAATCACTACTACTGCAAAACCTCTTTTTGTGCCCAAAATAGGGGAAGCACAAAATGAATAAGCGCGTAAAAAGAGAGATCGTTATATCGAATTTCCAGCGTAAGAAATGGGAGTTCTATTTACAGTGCGCCAAGAAATCTTGAATTATTATTAATAGTCTAGCAAATAAATAAGACGTAGTTCAAGTAAATTAACAACAGCTATATGAACCTCGAGTCACAACGAGTACGTTGGCTTCTATCTCTCTCTTACTAAATTAAAAATAAGATGGTATTGATTGTACATATCACAAAGAAACGTGGCTTCATAAAGTGTTATACACGCCTGAGCCTACCAAATGAACGAACTTGAAAAAAAAACAACAGCTATAGGTATATGCTGATATACGAATAAAAATTAAGCAGACCTTCGCCAGTTTAAAGTATCCTGTTATCCAAGAGTTAGTACCTCAGATCTACCAGCTTATCTGAAATCATTTCTAGCCTGTCTTTTTTTATCGTTATTTAGGAGACTTTCAGCCCAAGGCTGGCTCGTCTCCGAAATTTCTGGCCTGTGTTTTGTGATACAAAGGATAGAATTCATTAATGTTATAAGTTTATGGGGATCCAAGAAATACCTAGAGTAAGGTCTACACGACTTGAAGTCTACACCAGAAATACCAGAGATCTATTGGCCTGCTTCAAAAGGAATATATACTTTTTTGTTATGCTACGTTTCGGCTATGCAGTCTCAGTAATCAAGCGATAATTTTGATTTCATCCCAACGTTTCGACCATTATTTCCCTGATCAGTCGAACTCCTATCATAATCGTATACCTTTTGTGATACTTAGAATAAAATGCCTTCATAGCATATGTTTATGGTTATCCAAGAAAACCCTGACCTTAAGCTCTTCACGCGTAACTAAGTAAGCCCGAATGTGATGCATGTCATTTGTAATACATCAAATAGAATACTTCATTCGTTTTCGGTTCGATTTTATCGCATTTTGCATTACCAAGGCATAAACTGCTTTAAAGCTTTATCCACTTAGTATTTGGCCGCACGGAATTAGACATTTCTTTGCCGAAAAAGTACATAAAAAGGTGGTTCAGGTTCTATTATACAGGAAATTTAGTAAACTTTGAAGGAAAAAATATCGAAAAATTATTCATTGGCATTTCGGATGACTTCTCGGACTTTTCTCTCAATACCACTCGTTATTTTTTGCACAGTAGAACGGTCAACTTGATTTGCCATTTTTTCACACCACTTATCCATATAAGATAGTTTTCTGATTGTTTAGCACCATTTCTTAAGTTTCCCTCTGATAATTGCCAAAATGGATCGTTGGGACGAAAATTTGGGCATTTTGGTGGGTTGATAGTTTTATCAATAGCGTCATTATTATTCGGTTCATACCATTCCATTGCATCCCGTCTGTAATGACAGCTTGTTAAGTCAGGCCAAAGCAACACCGGACAGTCGTGTGATTGAATGGATGGCAAAAATCGCTTCTGAAGACACTCCTCCATGTATATTTGCCCATTTATAGTCGTTCCAGTGATGAAAACTTTAGTTTTCTTTCCACAGCAGATGCTTCGACATACCATCAATTTGTGGGCAATCTTGCCTGCATAGACATATTTGAATTTTCCTGGGGCATTACTCTTCCGTTTGGCAAGGTTAAAAGTCTATTTTAATATTATTTTATCGCCCATCAAAATACATCAATAGTATTTCGTTAGGACTTGCTCTACCAGCATTCTTGGGCAATGTTTGGCAACCAGGTTCTGTTTCAGGATCCTGTTGGGACGCTTACTGACATCATACACGCTAAAAATGAACTACTCAAAATTGAGTCGAATCCGACTCATTTTCATTAAAAACGGGACAACTCAAAATTTGAGTAAAAGATACTACTTCAATAAAATGATGATTGCACTTAAACTAGGAGTCTGTTTGTCGTAAAATGCACTTAGATAGATAGATAAACTTGATTCGCATCTGTCGTATTAAAAATTGATGGAAGGCCAAGCTTAACTTCCGAGAAATCATCATTTTATTGAAGTAGTATCTTTTACTCAAATTTTGAGTTGTCCCGTTTTTAATGAAAATGAGTCGGATTCGACTCAATTTTGAGTAGTTCATTTTTAGCGTGTACGACTTGAAACCTTCACGCCGACAGATTATTTGAACTGTGCTGTACGGCGCAGTGAATCATTTCGCTAAATCAAGCGAGTAAATCCCAGATTTTTTTTTTTTTTTAAATTCTTTATTAAAGTGTTTTTTTAATTTTAAAATTAAGTTCAACACAAAATCCCAGAATTGTTCCGAACTTTCACTTGTAGTTTCTGGTCGTATGTTAAATTCTACGGTTGTTTTGTTTTACGCGATCCAGCAATATTGTTTCCCGATAACGTTTGACAGTTTTTACAGTCAATTTCGGTAATTTTAGATGCTTTGAAATCATTCCTCCTGACCATGTTGGATTTTCAACGTGAGTGTGCAAAATTTGTTCCCATCTCTCGCGTTCCATTTTCGATAACTTTTGAACGTGAGCATTAATACTGATGAAACTTTCACCATAAATTAAACAAACCTTCCGCAACGATGTGATTTATTTTACATCTCGGTACGGCCACCAGAGGCGCCACAGTAATTGAAAAAAAAATGGCCAAATACTAAGTGAATCAAGCTTTATTTAATGATATGGAACCGCGACACAACCATATATCAAGAAGGTGTGTCACAACTTGTTAGTTCTTCAATAATTTGCTCCGTTACGGAGGTTCATCTAAAGATCTTGACCATATGGAATTCGTAGACTACCTAGAACCTATGACCCATGACAACAAGAACAGCTTAGAACGCAAACTTTTAACAATTATGAGGCCATACACGTTGTAAATTCTTCAATAACAGTCTCCGTTACGAAGGTTGATCTAAATATCTTAGCTATATGGAATTCATAGACTACCTAAAACTAATGACAACAGTAAGAACTATTTGGAATGTAAATTTATATCAGTACGGGTTCACATGACTTCGTAATTCATCAATAACTGAAGGTTGATCTGAAGATCTGGACTGTATAGACTTCGTAGACTAATTAGGACATCTGACAACAACAATAACTGCTTAGGGAGGGAGCGTGAAAATAGGTCTTAGAATATTCATAAAAGTGGGGGATTTTTTTTTTCAACCATTCGGCCAAACGACTTTTCAACATATGGCTTGCTACTTGTAAGTTGTATGCCTGAGCCGCTCTTAGGACCGGACAGTTTTACCCACATCACCACATATAAAGCACCTCGGAACAGCTTGACAAGTGTGACCATTACGGCCTTATAGTCTGGTCCTTTCCATGCAAAGATTGTATGGTGGTTATCAAAGCACTTGAAACAGGCTTGAAGTGGTTGGTTTATGCCCAGCGGACATACTGACGATCCCATCTACAATTTGTAACTTTTCGATTGCTAAAGGGTAGTCAACTGCGACTCGTGTAACTGCGTCGTAATTAAATCACAGTATCCTGATTCTGACCTAAACTCAATCATCCAGCGCTTTTTCTGTCAGCTTTTCATACGAAGAACATTTTTGCGCATTATCACGAAAGTAACCATAAGCATTTGAATATGCCGTGCGTGAAACTATAATGTCATCTCTGAGGTAACAAGCTCTGTACTGGCCCTATAATAGATCTATAACAGGTGTACATAATCATTTCGACATAATTGTTGCTCCTACAAGTACCACGAAAAACAAAATTTACTACGCCATAACGCTTTATAATGCGGTAAGGGATAGCTAACCGTTGGGGCTCCGTGGTACCCCATAGTCTTTGGGAACGGCCATTTCACAGACCAAGCATCCTATCAACACGGGTTGTTATACGCCTTGGGATTGAGATCTAGGTGGTTAAGAACAAACGTCAACCACGAATTCACTTGATCGAAAGAATGATAAGCCTCCGGCTTGCATGGCAGGGCATTCAAATTAAGTAGACTCGAAACTGCCATTTGGTATCATACATATGGAGCCTTCTTTCTGAGAAAAACAAAAATGCTTATCTTTTCTAAACAAATGATTTCAAGAAGAGATGGTCCCGATGAGCCAGTCGAAACGCAAGAGCTGATCACAAATGAAACAGCGCTAGCACCGTGTCTTGCCTTGTCTTGTCTTGCCACAAAACTTCTCCAGCTGTAGGCAACATAAGAAGAAGCCTTGCACCCGATGTCTTGGTGATGGGCATGGGCATAGATAATTTAGACGAACAAAGCAACTTCCTGGAAAGTCGAAATGTCCGGTTCTGCTGTGCGAGCGAGTAAACTAATTAGAAAGTGAAAAAATCAGTGCTGAGCAAATTTGTTCGTGTTTTGTACTGGACGCAGAATGATCGCGTGAACATCCGAAATCATGTGTTTTGCTTTGTGCGGCTGGTAAATGAATTACTTAGTGCGTGCTTGTATTGAGAAGTGGGTACAACGATCACGCAATTATTCGGAATGATTGTTTCTGCTTTGTGCGGCCACTTTCAATTTCTAAAGAAACGCGAAGCATGAATAGCATGCTACAAAAATCTCAAAAAATATTTGTTCCATGACAGGGCATGAAAGTATGCAATATCTGCTCTAGTTTTGTGTTCATTACTCGGTGTATTAAATAAATATGATTAGAAAAAGTATTTTAAGTTCTTTTTGACGTAGGATTACGTCTTTCCGGAACATAGGGGGGTCATTCTGCAGTTTCAAATCTGAGACCGTCACGAAAAGGGGTCAGGAAGTATGGGCTAATAACTCAGCCGCCTATCAACCGATTTTAAAGATTTTGGTGTTAATCGATCGACAAACTCTTTAAGATTTTGCTCAACTATCGAAAAAATGCATTCAAGGTGCTAAACTATTGAAAAATTGAATTTTACTAGGCACTGAAAATCGGTAAACCAACCAATCGCGTATGTGCATCGCAAGCACAGACATCAAAATCGTGCAACTTACGGGCTCGACTCCAATCCTCAGTTCAATTAAATTTTCTCGGAGAGCGGGCACAACGATGAGCAGCAGTCTCAGCAGAAAGTGGAACATCAAGAGGCCATCGCCAAAAGCAACAATCTTCGGACTATCGTTTAGTTACTGTTAGTGGCGCATTTTGGAAAGAAAATCGGTTCTTCTCAGGACCAAAGTTTTATGAGACGAAAGAGTTGATTACACAAATGGCATCGATTACGGTCCCCGGATACCAGTGGAGCCACTGAAAATGTTTTCTTACTAGTGGCTATTTAGCAGAAAAATAGAAATTTTTACGCAAGATACGGACTATCGTTTGTTTGGTATGAATGATTAGAAAGGCGCATTGTGGATCAAAATCGATTCTTCTCAAATCTACCATTGTACACAAGAGAAGGTAGAGTCGAAATATTTTCTTCAAAGTGCACATCATAACCGCTTGGTGACGGTAGAAAGTTGGAATAGATAGCAGTAAAAGTGCCGGAAGTAAACAATGATGACGTCTCATTGAGTTGCATTAGCAGTCAAATGAGTTTTTCCCAAGATGTTGACTCCGGTATACTTGCTGTTTATTATTGAAAAGGCGCGTCATTGGAAACAAAATCATCTTTTTACACGATAGAAGGTTGAGCCGAGAAAAAAATCTGCAAAAAATGCAAATCATAATCACTTGGTAATGTACAAAATTCTTTGTCGGTAGCAGCTCATGCGCTCCTTGCATGGAGGCGTTGCAAAACAATGTATTAGAATGGATGACGTCTATCGTGTTCCAGCGGCAAATCATAAATTGGCTGACAGTGACATCAGTAGTGGAAATTTTTTTCAAAATTTTGATTTCCGGCGTGCGCGATACGAAAATTCCTCTCCTCTTTGAGTGAGACTGTGGCCTTGAAAAGGGCCGTTTTAAGTAAAGCTACTTCCTCGTTCATTCATTAGGAGCTGACTTACTTGGTGACGACTTTGGAACCATCCGAAACGGCGGGCTTGGCCAGCTCGACACGCACGAAGATGTCGTTTACGAGGCTGTTAATAATGCTCGACGCCTTCAATGAGACGCCCTTGATGATGTTTTTCTGAGCCTTGCTGCCGCCGCTCGTAGCAATTATCGTTGCTGTCTCCGCCCGTAGCAACCATCATTGCTGTGGCCTTCTCCGCAGCTTTTCCACCGCCGGTGATGTCTAGTTGGTGCCGCGATGCAATTGTCCTGCTGATTTTCCGAGAAAACCAGACTTCGGCTGGTCAGAATACGTTTGCATGGGGCCGTATCATTGGCATCGGCTTGCTTGCTCCGCCTTTCTTTCGTTCGATACCAGTGCTTTCGTACATAACCAGGGCCTCTTCTTCCCCCTCTTCTTCTTCTTCTTCTTCTTCTTCTTCTTTTACTTCTTCAAAGTGCAGATCATAATCGCTTGGCATCGGCTTGCTTGCACCGCCTTTCTTTTGTTCGATGTCAGTGCTATCGTACATAACCAGGGACTCTTCTTCTTCTTCTTTTACTTCTTCAAAGTGCACATTATTATCGCTTGGCGTCGGAAGCAGCGCAAGCGCACTTTGGAGGGGGATGCTGCAAAAATTGACTCGCATGGATGGTGTCTATCGCGTTTTAGCGGTAACTTATCGAGTAGCTGACATTGGGATCAGTGGCAATGAAATGACATTTTCTCTAGATTCTGCTTCGGTTTTGTTTGTTTCTGCTTGTGATTGGGAAGGTGCATTACTGAAAACAAATGGGTTCTTTTCAGAATCATAATTTCACACGAGAGAAAATTAAGCCGAGACAAATATTTTTCAAAGTACAAATCATAAGCTGTGTTGCTGCTTGTGATTGGATAGGCGTATTGTGGAAAACAAATTGGTTCTTATCATAACCATCATATTACATTGGAGAAGTTTGAGCTGAGACTGAGATAGTGTGTTTTGTATAAATATTAGGGTGGCTCAAAAAACACTTTTTCAAATTTTTTGATGGGCCGCCCGCTTGTTCGGTTCTATTTGATGCCCTGATGCTCTGGACAATTTTCAGCCAAATCGGTCAAAGTTTGGGCGGTGCTAAACTCGATGGAAGTTTATATGCAAAAATGTATGCAGAAACATCCAAAAACAGTGATTTCCAGTTGGACGGCACAATTTACGATCAAGAATCATGATACTCATTCAGTTCTTGCAGAATTAAATACAGAATGTTATGCTGAAAACCGCGAGAAGATTAGAATTTATTAGGCAAAGATATTAGCATTTTACTGGAGTGTTGTAGGGGTGAATTTATTTCTTTTCAAAGGTAAAAGAAACGAAATTTGCTCAAACCCCACTCCAGAGAAATGCTAATAACTTAGCCGGGCAAACTCTAATGTTCTCGCGGTTTTCTGCATAACATTCTGTATTAAATTCTTCAAGATCTGAATGATTATCATAGTTCTTCATCGTAATTTGTGCCGTCCAACTGCAATTCACTGTTTTTGGATGTTTCTGCATACATTTTTGCATATAAATTTCCAACTAGTGTAGAACCGCCCAAACGTTGACCGATTTGGCTGAAATTTTGTCCAGAGCATCAGGGCATCTAATAGAACCGAATAAGAGGGCGGCCCATCAAAAAAGTTGAAAAAAGTTTTTCCCATACTAATTTGAGCCACCCTAATACACATGCTACTTGAATTTTATACTATTATGCTATTGTTGTTTATAGTACGCTTGGCCATAAGTTTTCATTTAATCTTTTATGTTTTTACATGTCTTATTGTACTTGGTGCAGTCCTTTTAAATGCGAATGCATCTGTCAATTATGTATATCTGTCTGTCAATAAGGATTAATGTTCCCGTGTTACAATTTCTTCGAGTAGAATTCAACTTAATCCATGCTGATACAGTTGTTAACTCTGATCATGAAGATTTCGACGCCGGTGAAAATGTTGTGATGCAGTCCGCAAGAGCAGATGTCGATGATGAGCGTGGTGACGTTGAAGAAAACGTGTCTACTGTCGCTCTTCCAAATGGTTGCGCATGTGATGTGTGTGCTGGAATCTGGTTCATAAATGATTTGAAACCAATCTCCAACTCAAATGCTACCGTGTTACTTACGACAAATTATTTAGAAACGGTGGAAGGATTTCCGGCGTGTGCTACGTGTCCAACAAGTCTGACCCACGGATCAATTCCCACATTGTCGCAATCAAATGGCTTTAGATATCTCAAGTTTCCGTCCAATTTGCCTCCGCTGGACTCACTCACCATAAGACTGGATCAAGACACGGGATCAATTTCATGCAGTTTTGTCGTTTGCGGCATACTGCAGGTTTGTGGAAAAGTTATTTTACTTAAAAATTTATTACATCAAATAAATATATGATTTTCCTAATCTATTTTCATTAACATGCAACAGGTAGTTTGGCAATTATCGGCCAAATTATCAACATTCCAGTCGACGTGGCCCAGATGGTAGGCGAACTTCCTCGCCAACTGGATGACGACTATGCTATCAACGTGTACATCAAGAAACACTTCATATTACAAATCAAGTTACTTGTCCGGTTACGTGAAGAAAGGTACCGTTAAAGCATGGCTGGACTATCTGGTTACTACACCGCTCTACGGGCGGACCGTAGGGCAGTATTCGCATGTCTAACGCATCTTTAGGCGAATGGGAAAGTTGCCTGTATCTGGAGAAAAATCCAACTTCGGTATAAAAAGCCTTCTAACTTTGTTCTGGATAGACAATATTTATCTTGGACATCCGAGATGCTTCAACCGTGAAGTCCATGTGACAGCGTTCATGATGGCTACTAGCGAGGTGCGGGATCGACGGGGCGCGAGACCGGAGCATATTTTGTATATGGCCATGAAAATCATGCGGCTGCGGGTATCAGAAAGATTAAACAATACCTTTAAATGCATGGGCACTACCAAGATAACAAGGGCACAGTCCGCAATACTGCAATATCAACGCCAGGGAACATTTTCAGAATTTCAAAATAGAATCTTTTACACTTCACGTAATCCTACGTCCAATTGGCGGTCGTGTCTCGGATACTTTTTTCTCGGATACTTCTACTTTTTTTCTTTTTAGTAGAATCTATTCAACCATCTGAGGGCCCTCCTTAGCCGTGCGGTAAGACGCGCGGCTACAAAGCAAGACCATGCTGAGAGTGGCGGGTTCGATTCCCGGTGCCGGTCTAGCTAATTTTCGGATTGGAAATTGTCTCGACTTCCTTGGGCATAAAAGTATCATCGTGTTAGCCTCATGATATACGAATGCAAAAATGGTAACCTGGCTTAGAAACCTCGCAGTTAATTACTGTGGAAGTGCTTAATGAACACTAAGCTGCGAGGCGGCTCTGTCCCAGTGTGGGGATGTAATGCCAATAAGAAGAAGAAGAAGATCCTTCGGTCTAGTGGCTATCGGCCATATGACCAGAATGGCTTCCGGCCAAATGGCCCTTCCTCAATCGTTAGACCGTTACTGTGACCGATCGACTCAGCTCGACGAATTGAGGTGATGTCTCTGTGTGTGTGTGTGTGTGTGTATGTGTGTGTGTGTGTGTGTGTGTGTGTGTGTGTGTGTGTTTTTTTTTTTTTTTTTTTTTTTCAAGGGTTAAAGGCCATCAAAAATCTGCGCGACAGACACCCCGAGCATCCCCACTATGCTCGAAGGCGAACAGGGATGGGCCCCCCCCGACCCGCTAAAAATGTGCCCCCCGGATAAACCGGGTCCCCTATCCTCCCCGCCTCGATCCCCGGGACCACTGGATGCTGCGACTACTTCGGGGGCTGTGCTCATGCACTTCTTCTAAAATTCCGGCCCCTAAGCTTAGGCTTGTTCGCCGACTGGCTTGCTGAGATCCACTGCTACGTCTCGATCCTCGGCGGTTGTGCCACAAACTTCCTATCTCGAATCCTCCTGACTCCCCCCGGCGTCGAGGGTGGTCCACCAGTTCCGGTGAAGGAAACTTCCGCACTGATGGTGCCCGACTACCGGCGGCTATCGCAGGGGACGCTTTCGCGCATTGCGCCGACTTCGTCTTCGGGTTGCAGAGGTGGTCCGACAGTTCCGGTGGTGGATGACGTCCGCACTGGCGGTGCCCTACATACCCGAAGCACTTCCTTCTTCTTTCTTCTTTCTTCAGCAGGTTGACGGTTCGAGTGCCGAGGTCGGTCCGACGATTCCGGTTGGCAGAAGACTTCCGGTTCCCCTGGCGCCCCGACGACTCGAGACCCAACACTGCTCACTGTGCTGGATTTTGCTCCAAACCGACGCTTACTTGCTGGTCCCTTCTCCATCGACGCTGCAGCTCTGACATTATTTGTGTCACGACTCTGGTTACCGCATTCCACGTACCTTCATCGCGACACATTCGCTCTGCAATGTCGTCCGCCCTTATGGCAGGCATTCTTGTACGTGCCTCCGCAAACCTCGGGCAGTCGAATATCACGTGCTCTGGAGTCTCCTCTATGTTGATAAACGCCGGGCAGAATGGCGATAACGCATGGCCACAACGGTGCAAATATTGGCGGAAACAACCGTGTCCGGATAGGAACTGTGTAAAGTAAAAGTTCATCTCACCATGCTCCCTGTTCACTCACGTCGACACATAGGGGAGGAGCCGATGGATCCACCTTCCATTATCCGCATTGTCCCACTCCTGCTGCCACTTCACCATAGAGTCCAATCTCACCGCCTTCCTCACATTTCTGGTATCCCTCCATTGGTAGCACTCAATATCCTCTGCTAAGGTCCTGCAGATAGGAATCATCCCTGCGATAACGCAAACTGCCTCCGACGAAATAGTTCGGTACGCATTCGCCATTCGAATGGCCATTAGACGAAACACGCTATTCAGCTTCCTCCGGTTACGTTTCGTCTTGAGCGCAGCTCCCCAGGCTCCGTACCTTAGTATCGAGGATGATACTGACGCAAGAAGACGCCTACTGCTGCCTTTCGGACCGCCGACGTTCGGCATGATCCTTGCTAACGCACTGATCATTTGAGCCGCCTTTTCACAGGAATAGTCCACGTGGGTGTTGAAGTTCAACCGGTCATCAATCATCACACCTAGATGTCTCAGAGTCCGCACCGACGGGATGTCGTGCCCTCTGATGGTAATCTGCATCCGCTGGATTACCCTTGCAGTTGCTGACCAGCATCACTTGTTTTGTGGTGAGTCAGCTGCAGCTTGACTCCATTCATCCAGGTTTCTACTGCGTCGGTCGCTTCCACCACCAGCATTTCCACCTCCTCCAGTGACTCACCGGTTATCGTTAGGATGGCATCATCCGCGAATCTGTAAATCTTTACACCTTTGGGCAACTTCATCTTCAGCACCCTGTTGTACATCACATTCCATAACGTCGGGCCTGGTATGGACCCTTGTGGAACGCCCGCCGTAACCCTGATCGATTTCTGCTCCGAGTTCGTGTCGTAAACCAGAATCCGGTTCAGGAAGTAGCTCCTAAGCGATCTTACATAGGAAGTCGGGGATTCGTATTCCATGCAGCGCTGCGGGCGATGGCCTCCCAGCTGGCACTATTGAACGCGTTTTTGACGTCAATCGTCACTACCGCGCAGAACCGATTGCCGCTCCTCTTCTTCTTGGACGCCCTCTCTGCATCTTCAATGACTGTCCTGATTGCATCCACAGTCGATCTGCCTTTTGCGGAATCCGAACTGTTTTTCCGATAAGCCAGTCTCACCCTCCGTGAACTGTGTAAGCCTATTAAGGATAACCCTTTCCAGAAGCTTCCCCAGTGTATAGACATATGGGCCTATACGATGCTGGATTCCCGGCGGTTTTCCTGGTTTCGGGCAGCAGCACCAGTTTCTTGATCTCCCACGTGTCCGGAAAATTACCGTCTACTAAACACTTCTGCAGCACCATCCTGAACAGATCCGGGAACGCCAAAATCGCGGATTTTAGAGCCACATTTGGAATTCCATCCGGACCCGGAGCTTTTTTCAACTTCAAACCTTTTCGCCACTGATAATAGCTCGTCATTGGTGACTTGCATACCTGCAGCGGTTACTCGGTCTTCATCTGCGTACGGCGTACGCGGCCACGTCGTAGAACCATGCTGCGGGAAAAAAAACCGTCCACGATGATCTTCAGCTTGTCTGGACACATTTCGGCTGGCGTCGCTGGACCCCTGATCTTCTTTGTCACAACTCGATAAGCGTTACCCCAAGGATCAGCGTCAGCTTCCTGGCACAACTCCTTGAAGCAGTTAGACTTGCTGATTTGGATCGCCCGTTTGAATGCCGCTCTAGCTTCACGGAAAACTATCTTTCGCTCCTCTCTGACCATTTCAGACCTTGCCCTCTGATAGTGTCTTCTAGCTCTGAGACATCCAGCGCGAAGGTTGGTAAGATTTTCGTTCCACCAGTAACTTGGCCGCTGGCTGTTCGTTGGCTCTAATTTCCTCGGCATCGCCGCATCGCAAGCCCTCGCTAGCGTTTCCGTCAGCTGGTCTGCGTCAAGGTTTGCAGCGTCGCTGTGCGCTCGAAGTGCTTCGATATAAAGATCCTTATCGAAGTCCTTCGTCTTCCATCTTCGCCAACTAGACCTTATCTCCCGTCGTACCGTCGGCGTTCGCATTCCAACACTATATCGGACTCGCATGGTGATCGCTATGGGTATATTCTTCACAAACTCTCCAGTTCATGTTCCTCGCCATCGACGGACTGCAGAACGTGACATCGATGATGGACTCCCCTGCCATCTCTGCGGAATGTACTAACGGTACCTTCGTTGCACAATCTTATTTCCAGCTTAGCCAGCGCCTCCAGCAAACTGTAACCTCTGGCGTTAGTCAGTCTGCTTCCCCAATCCACTGCCCAAGCATTGAAATCGCCTCCGATGATCACTGGATTTCGGCCGATCAGTTTCTCCGTGAGTGAGTCCAGCATCGGTTATACTGCTCCAAAGTCCACCTTTGGGGATGCGTAACAGCTACACACAAAATATCCCGTTAATTTAGGCGATTACGAAATCCTCGCTTGAACTGTCTACCACCTCTTGGATAGGTAATCTGCCCATCACTTGGATGATCGCAATCCCCGTAGCATCCGCCACCCAGTTGCCGTTGTCAGAAGGAATCTGGTACGGCTCAGCAATAATTGCCACGTCGCACATTGCTTCTGTTGTCGACTGCCACAACAGCTGCTGTGCGGTGTCGCAATGGTTGAGATTCAACTGGATGATCTCCATTAATCTCGGCCCGCCATCGCCTTCTTGTAGGCAGGGCATTGAAAGCCACCCGTCATGTGGTCGTTTCCATCCTCCGGGTTTGCAGAGCAGGCATCTTGGTTGCTTCTGTGCAGTCCCTAGCAACGTCTCCTTCTCCACCACATTTCCTACAAAGACCGGATCTGTCTGGGCCACTGCAGTTTCGCGCCTGGTGTCCAAATGCCATACATTTTGAAGCATCGCTCCATCTGTTTGGTGATTCGAGGGTGAGTCTCAACGGACACATAGACCATCCAACCTTCACCTTGGCCACCTCCACCATTTTGTTGGCGGCATCTACCGGTAGTCGTATCGCTGCTATTTGTGTACCACCGTACGCTTTCCTCAACCGAATGGTCATCTGAACTTCGCCCAGCATGCATTGTGGAGATCAGTGCATCCCTCAGTTCGTCTATCGTGGTGATCTCGTCCAGGTCTCTGCATTCGACCACGGCCTCCTGCGTTAAAGCCCTTACGTTTCTCTTCACTACCTAAGGAATTGGCAATGAGCTCCCGGAAGGCCGGAGCTCTTGACCGTGGGATCCTTCTTCAGCTCGAACAGCAATTCCCCTTCTGAGTACGCCTAGTCCTCACCACTTTTCACCCAAGTCCTTGAGCACCGGGTCTTCTCTCACCTTCCGTAATATCGCTGCGTATGTCGTCTTGTCGCTCACTGCGACTATCAAGGCGTCCCCTTGACCCGCTCCACGAGAAGAGCGATGTTTTTCATTCTTCTTCTGCTCCTTCGTCTTTTCCACGTTCTCCTCCTGCTTTTTTCTCTTCTCCCACTGGCTTTCCACGGTTTGCCAATCACCGTTCTTGACGCCTTTCCTTCAGTACGCTAGCACTATCTTGCACGTTCCGCTGCTTCTTCAGGATTTCCTGCTCTCCTGGAGAGTCCCTGCTTCGCTTCTCCGTGCGAGTATTTCGGGAGCTCATTGGTGTTTGCAGTGCCTCGACTGTTGTGGTTGCTCCGCTGCATCTTTCAGTGCTTTTTCAGCTGCTTCCGCTCTTCTTTTTGAGCGCGTTCTGTTCGTGCTCAGCAGATTTAACGGCGGACTTGATGCTCGTCACTAGAAGCTTGATCTTCGTGTGAACATTGTGCTTGTCCTTCACGAAGTCATAGAGCTCGTTGACTCAGCTTCCGCACCTCCATCAGGTTGGACCTCCCAAATTGTAGATCCTCCTGAATAGCACTACTTTCCGATTTTGGGGTGGACACCCTATTTCCGGATCCTAGCTCCTGTTGGCCTGCCTGGTTCTCAGCAGCCTTGGCCATACTGCTGGTACTTGCTACTGCTGCCTGCGCCATCACTGGAGATCGCTGCAGCCTCCCTCTTTGCGAAAATATTCGCACCGCCTGCTCCTTCGTTGATTGTAGAATTTGTTTCCATGTAAAAGGGTCCCCCCTCCGGGCCGTTATCTCTTCCTGTTGTAGATAGTCGCCTCTTGTGATCCCATGGGTGCCTTTGTAAACAGTGAGTTCCATGCAAGGGTTGACTCCGGTGCCTTATAACACCGTGTTCAGAGCCGGATCGGCGAAAATCAGGAATGGTGCATCTGAAACTACTACCCACCGGTATAGGTGACAAGTGTTGAGCGTTACCGGAGGCCTGCCAGGTTGTTTACCGGGACGGAGGCAGACGAACCATTAGCCTGCTTGCCATTTCAAAAAGATGTCACTCTTTTTTACTCAGGAAACAGAATAGCTCGACTGTCAGCCCATACGCCTAATCCTATCCAAAAACCGAGAATCGTCCAATGTCGTTTGCCGTGACCAGTATACCATAATCAGGATCTTACTGGCATCAATCCTGATGTGCCGGTTGGCACACCTGTTGGGCTTGTGTGCTTTGAGCGGCGCACGGTCGCTGTGATAGGGCCTGCTTGCAAACACATGCAGCTTTTTATAGAGGTTCAACAGAGCCCACTGTCAAACCCCACCACGTTCTAGACAGGCCCCCTAACTCGCAGTGGCCATGGGGAGGGGTCGTCAAGCCCTTGGACAAAGTCCCTGCTGCCCCCGTGTGTGTGTGTGTGTGTGTGTGTGTGTGTGTATGTGTGTGTGTCTGTGCGCACCCGCCCAAAAAAAATGTCACTCATTTTCAAGGTACTTATCCTCAACCGATTTACTCGCAACAAGTTGCATTCGACGCAGGATACTCTACCATTGTTTCCTATTGGAAATTGGTCAGATCGGACTATGGGCTCGGAAGTTATGGCCAAAATACCAACTTTTTATAGAAAAATTTAGTAAAAACATGTCACTCATTTTTCAGGCACTTATCCTCAACCGATTTATTCGCAACAAGTTGCATTCGACGTAGAATACTCTCCCATTGTTTTCTATTGAAAACTGGCCAGATCGGACTATGGGCTCAAGAGTAATGGCCAAAATACTATTTTATTAATGCACGAGAAAGGCACCATCACCGCTAGGTGGATTAATCAGGGTTTTTACGATAAGCTCCGCCTATTTATGCCAATATTGTCAAACGGCGATCACTCTTGGTGTCCAAGGAACAAATAACTCAATTTTTCCACAGCAATTCAACAAAATTTTATATTGACCCATATTTTTCTCAGAAAAATTATTTAAGCTCTTTTAGTGGAATGTCTTCAACTGTCATAGACGAGCTTAGTACTTTCCATTTAATTCCACTACGTTTTGTTTTCTTTACAAATGCGTATTTCGACATCAACTGTGAGGCCGTCTTCAGTGTTTCGTACTTGACTCGACTTGTTGCAACTCGAGTCAAGCACGAGACACTGGAGACAGCCTCACAGTTGAGGTCGGAATGCGTATCTGTAAAAATAAAAAGGATGTTTTTTTTACACAACCGCCCATATTTCCACTAAATCGGGAATAAATTACTCAAATAAAGCCTGTCCACGTTAAATTTCGGACACTGATACAATGTCTAATTGATTTTTAGCCATTTTATCAATTTGGACGAGAATGAAAACATGCTGAAAGCATCACGTAAAGCGGAGAGATTCATCTGTCATGTAAATTGATCTTCTCGGTGGTTTGTGAAAATTTTAAAAAATCGCATTGTATGATGGGTGTCCGAAATTTAACGTGGACAGGCTTTAAGTATGCTCATTGAACTTCAGTACTAAATATCTATCGCGTGGAATAACAATTTCACATCACTTGAACTTTGTTTTCTTCCACTAAGCTGAAAGTAGATATCAGACGAATCTAATTCCTAATTTTGAAGTTGAAGAGGACCTGGGGGCGCTCAATGTTCAGGGCGACTTGAAGCGATTGGCCCAGGATCGAGTCCAGTGGAGAAGGATGCTCCATTCGGCGTAGGTTCATCGAAGAGCTGTAGCCCATCAAGTAAGTAATTCCCTATTTTACAAAAACATGATAATAAATTCAAAATCAACTATTCTCGCACATGACAAGCTGCGACTTACAGCAAGCAGTGCATAGATCAGGTGCGAAATGATTTGCTTGGACTACGTGGTTGGCGACATGCAGTTATGAACAAAGTGAAATATGGAAATATTTTACGAACGACTCAGGCCACTACTGCTTTGGTCGGAATAACTATCTTCAATGTCTCCACTATTATCTTACATCACTAATTATGATATTGTCAATTAAGTGCATTTTTTCATCATCTTATCTGAGAGATCTGTATTTTTGTATGCATAATGCTTCTCAATCTTTCTCTTCCAGTGATAGAACCCTTTTTCAAATCGCACACTAAATTTCAACAGAATCCCAAGGCTGCGTAGCCAGTAATCGTTCTCAGCAGCCATTCCAAAAGACCAAAAGCTCGTAAGGCTTAGACTAAATTGAGGATAAGCCGTTATTATCCTGGCAGAAGCACTCCAAGCTGTCTGCTGGATTTATCATAATTGAACCGAACGACATAAATGCAGTGTGATTGGGGGAGAGTTTTCGTCAGACTTACTCCGGTCGGAATTATTAAATTACTACTCCCATCAGTCCGTATTTCGAATGAAATAAAACCTGACATTAATTTAACTCCCCCGGGGGGTGACTCGTAGATCACCGATCTCGAAATTATAATTAAATTTATAATACTTCCCGTTTCCCGAATCGGTTCCATTTCTCTACGAACTCGTTCTGTGTGCGAGTGATCCACCTTTGATCCACCGCTCCCATCCGCACCGAAGAGGACCCAAACTGGGAGCGTCAGAAAAAAGCACCGGAAATTGCTGACCTCCTTCGGTTGTATTTATCACGGGAACAGACTCCCCGCTTCTCTAACGTCACATTCGCAGTTTGCACCCATTGACAAAAGTTCGGGTGTCCGGGGGAAAAAGTGTATTTATCTTCCTTCCGCTCTTTATTCAATTTCCGCCCGCGAAATCAACTTTGACAAACAATCTTTTCCCCTTTTTTGCCCAATTTGGCTGCCGCTGGCACCCCCAAGGTCGTCAACTCATTGCAGAACGAGAACGTCGCCAATGTCTTCATCGTCGTCGGTTGCACAAGTCAGCCATCATCACCTCATGATGGGTATGGATGGTACCAGAGAGAAAAAAAAAATACGGAAAGAAAGTATGGCGGCGGCGACCATGATAGAGACAACCTAGAGATGAAATGCTCCACGGAATGATGGAAAGGCAAATAAAAGTGGGTCTTCTGTGCTTCTTGAATTCCTTTAGTGTACTACGCTGGGGAAATCGTGGGGATTGAAGTGGAACAAATTATTAAATTATTTTTTATTGAATAAAACTGGCTCTTGTTCTATATTCATTCAATTGAGTGACAGGATGGAAATTCTTCCTAAAGGGAAGTCAATCAATTTGTTCTGGATATATCTCATGACAGACTCATACTTCCTTATATTAATCTAAGTCTTAAAATGTGTATGACTCTTGTATTTGTTGCCGCTTCAAATTCATAGCAATTCCTTTTTTCAGACATTCTACTTAAAGCTCATTTTAAAGTTGTTCATAATACTTCAATTTCCATTTGATGTGAAAAAACAAGCTGAATTTATGAATCGTCTTCAAATTTTTTTCTCTTCTTTTGTTAGGTATTCAACAATCATTCGAGTGCTATTCTCGGATGAACGATTGATTATCGTTCGTCAATTGAGCTATCGAATGGAAGTCACAGCTCGATTTTGATTTGACAGCTATTCGATTGAACTTCTGTTGCATTCACTTAATGTTGGACATCAAATTGATTGAAATTTCATCGTGGTCATAGCTAATATTGAAGTGACAATCATTTGAACTTCCGCGTCAGCAAAGGTTGTTTTCTCAATCGTTTTTTCGCATTTAAAAAAACATTTTCGCATGAAGCAAAACACTGTTTGGGAGCATTATTTGGCTAATTATATCTAGAGAAAAGACTCATCACTATATCACTTATAGTGTAATCATAAACATTCGTAAACCAAATAATACTGATGCATACACATATTAAAGCCAGTGAAAATCGTTAAATATTCTCATTTCAGTCAAAGCTTAATTAGAGCGGTTGATTTCCAGCTCAAAAATGTGCCTTGATTAGCATATCGTTTTGAAAGCCCAGACTGGCTGATGATATTTCCTTTAGAATCACTAAAATTTCAAAAGGTTAAAAGACTATTATTCTTCCATTTGAATGGTGGAAGTAAATGTAAGAATAATAGTCTTTTAACCTTGTAGCATTTCTAAGACGCTCTAAAATAATAAATCACTCAGATTTCATTTAAAAAAACAAGAATCCTTATTCAAGATCGATTGAATCAAAATTAGTTGAAGTATCTTCGATCATAACGATTACAACTGTTCACTCACCTTGGAAATTTGAACTGCCCTTCATCCGAGCCTTCGCTACCGAATGTTGTTAGAACACGACCGTTGACGTCGAAAATCTGAAAGAAACACACAAAATATAATTTTATTATTATTGACCTTATTCCGATACATTTAGACCGTCGATAAATTTTATTTATAAGCAAAACCTAATTTTATTCAGCCCCCAATACCAACGCTTCACAAAATCATTCCAAAACCCCAATCTCGTTCGGAATCGTTCAAACAAGTCGGTCGTATCCCACGAACAAGTGTTCGTCCACCGATGCCAATCAATCATCGTTCCGGCACCCTTCCGGGTTCGCATGACATTCCGCTGTTGGGGGACACGTGTCTATCAATTTCTGTGTGGCTGGCTCTTTTCGCCAACTCCCCGACCCGGTTGTGTTGAGTGGACTGGACACAGGGACAAGCCCACCCAGGATGAGCGCGTTTCACGTTTCAGCCCCTATAATCGTGGAATCGAATCGCTGAATGTATTACTCGATGAAAAGGGTCCACAAACCGCCCACATGTTTAGATATGTGCCGTTCAGTTATTTGGTTAACGCAAAGCAAAGAAGCATTTGACTTTTTTGGGTGTAGGGGAAAATGTAGTAAGGTGAGTCGCTCGGGGAATACTTTTCCGAATATTTCACTTGATAACTTCTTCGTTCAAGTGGGTCAAGAGCAGTGATGAGTTAATTTGAATCGAAGTAAAGGAATAAATGACATAAATTTCGATAAGAAAATTATTTTGAGCTTTTTAGTGGAATGTTTTCATAAATAAGTTTGTACAATCCCATTGAATTCCACCACTTAATTGTATCTTGACAGATACGTATTTCGACCTCAACAGTAAGGCCGTCTTCAGTGTCTCGTACTTGACTCGAATAAGTCGAGTCAAGTACGAGACACTGAAAACGGCCTTACTGTTGAGGTCGAAATACGTATCTGTCAAGATACAATTAAGTGGTGGAATTCAATGGGATTGTAAAAATTCGTCTTATGACAAGTGACATAAATTTCGCCACTTGAAATTAATTTCAAAACAGATGCATAGATTTTGAACCAAATCATAAAGGCGTTCTTAACCCGTCTGACAAAAAAAGACCAGCGACTCATCTCTCCCCACCTGACCCTATTAATGTTAGTTTTCCGAGTCAGCTGGTGTGGTGACTGTCAACAGCTTGACCGGATGTAGAACGGTTTGCTGTGTCCTATAGATGGAAGGAAACGGGAAGACAATGGAGAAACGTTTTCGCCATTCTTTTTTTTCGAAAGGAGGGTATCCATTAGCTTCATTCTCGATTTGCGACTTGAAGATAGAAAATCTGTTTCTATCTGCAGCAAGACGACGAGATCACGTAATCAAAATGGCAAATTATCCAAATTCCATCCTTGAAGTGATAGAACGGAGAGCAGGTTCGTTGTCCATTAGAACGCCATGGTGGAAATTAAAGATTGTGAATTCCTCAGGAAAGTGGAATTTGGTTGAAGACATTATGTGGTATGACGAGGAGTGGCAGATGGTTTAGGGAAATGCTATTGAAGGCATCGACCCTGTGTTCGGATTTTGCCTAATCGTTGTGAAAAGAAATAAAAATTTCATAATGATGCAAGCTAATCAAGCTGCTTCTAAACACATTTGCGACTCGTGTAGACAAGCAGCTGAGCTTATAAATAAAGTTGACAGTGGACAATCAGAATAAGTTCTTCGTTAAAATTCATAATAATATCCTTTTAAGATTTAAAAATTTATAAGAAAAAAAACCTTGTTGAAATTTAGAAGAATTTTATCATAGGAAATAAAAAACAGTTTCATTGGAAATTCAGAAGAATTTCTTTTTTGTTATTTAGAAAAAAAAACTTTGCAAAGGTATCCAGAAGAATTTAAATTAATTAAGGAAAAAGTTATGATTTTAAATTAGAACATCAGAAGAATTTCCTGAGAACTTCATACTTAAATGTGGAAAAAATCCCTCGGAAAATTGGAAGATTATGTCTTGGAAACTAGGTAGAATTATCTCCGAATAATATTTAGTTCAATATATTTATATTGTCGTCTGATCTTTTATCTCTTATATCAATCATGTCCATTTCTCATTTTGCTATCTTATCAAAATTTGATATTTTTGAGCTATTTTTCTCTGTTTGGGAAAAAAGTACAGTGAAAAATTATAAAACCCAGATCTCACCCATGGAGTTTGAAAGAACTTTTCAAAGAAGTACCCTATCTACACGAAATAGGTCGAGGCCCAGCACATTCGGGTCGACCATGGTGTTCTATGCACACAAGCCAGTAGAGAGCTGGAGCTTCCTACCGGCCCAAGCCCAAGCCCTAGCCAAGTGTCTTGATTTGCAAATAAGGTAAATTCCAGCAAGGACCAGGAGACTGCGACCTTAAGGAGACCGTCAAGGACTGCAGGAGGAATACAAACGAAAAAAAATTACACATGGAAAACCTTGTCAAGCTGCAGCAGCATGGAAGTCGACTGGAGACGGTCAAGAAAAGTGGCATAATCGAGGAGCTGTTCCGCTGAATTGCTGACCTTACCGGCACAATAAACACACTCCAAGTCAACTTAAATATCAAAGACCACATCATCAGCAAATTGTGAAATATAGTGAAGCCCAAAGAAGGAACAGACGAATCAATAAACATGCAAAAACAACGAAGTCGTAGAGCCAAAGCGAGTAAAACAACTACGACAGTGGTTCTTCTCAAGGCATCGCTTCAAAGACGGCGATGAGTCGGCCACCTCTCGGTTAAAACCGGAGCGGTGTGCTGTAAGTAAATGAAAAACGTAAAGCGTCACTAAGCCAAGTTTGTTTTTTTACCCCCTTGCCACGAGACAACTTTTGATAGTACCAACACAAACGACAAACACGTCAAAAACGCGAAGGCTCGGCTTCCCAAACGTGAATTTGTTGCACTAACTAACACTTACCCTTCAAAAGTACCAACATAGTCCCATAGTAAGAACAGTACGAGACCAACAGAAGGCGGATTGTTGAGCAGTCGGCTACATGCCCGTTACTAGGACTGGATTAAGTTTATTCAACACTCCACGACAAGTTCCACAGGCTCAAAAACGCCTCCATTTCTGCGACTCAGAAACCCCAACCGAAGAGCAACATCCTGCTCCCAACAGGAATCAAAGATCGATTGCGGAGAAGGATCTACCTCGGGTGGAGCAGGAGTACATCTCTCGTCACAGTTGCTGAAACTCCAACTTTGCTCCGTTGTCTTCCACCATATTTATCAGTTGTTGGTTTTAGGCCACCAACTCTCTACTACTGTTCCTCCTCCCTCGATTTTCAACCTCAACGTTGAATGAAGCGCTGGAATATAATTTTCCCCCTCCAGTGGAACCTAACTTAACGAGCTCCACACAACTACAGCGACCTGGATCTGTTGGAAAACGAGACCAACCCTGTAGATCTCGAGCAGCCGAGATCCACCGCGGCACTCCGGCAACCATAAATCGTTTGTTAGGGGCAAAGTATCGGTGACTCATCGAGGTCGGAAACATCGTCTTCCAAACCAATCAATCGTTATTGTAATTTCTGACGGTACAAGGCAATTCGTAAAGCCGATGCCAACCGCTTCGTGCCTTCCAGAAAGTCCTGAGCTAGTCGTCCTTTCATCGGAAGCCTTCTTTCAAGAGGCTCGGAAGCCTCCTTTCAAGAGGCTCGGAAGCCTCCTTTCAAGAGGCTCGGAAGCCTCCTTTCAAGAGGCTCGGAAGCCTCCTTTCAAGAGGCTCGGAAGCCTCCTTTCAAGAGGCTCGGAAGCCTCCTTTCAAGAGGCTCAAGCCTCCTTCAAGAGGCCTCAGAAGCCTCCTTTCAAGAGGCTCAGGCCTCCTTTCAAGAGGCCCGGAAGCCTCCTTTCAAGAGGCTCAGCCTCCTTTCAAGAGGCTCAGCCTCCTTTCAAGAGGCTCAGCCTCCTTCAAGAGGCTCAGAAGCCTCCTTTCAAGAGGCTCAGAGCCTCCTTTCAAGAGGCTCAGAAGCCTCCTTCAAGAGGCTCAAGCCTCCTTTCAAGAGGCTCAGAAGCCTCCTTTCAAGAGGCTCAGAAGCCTCCTTCAAGAGGCTCAGAAGCCTCCTTCAAGAGGCTCAGGAAGCCTCCTTTCAGAGGCTCAGAAGCCTCCTTCAAGAGGCTCGGAAGCCTCCTTTCAAGAGGCTGGAAGCCTCCTTCAAGAGGCTCGAAGGCCTCCTTCAAGAGGCTCGGAAGCCTCCTTTCAAGAGGCTCGGAAGCCTCCTTTCAAGAGGCTCGGAAGCCTCCTTTCAAGAGGCTCGGAAGCCTCCTTTCAAGAGGCTCGGAAGCCTCCTTTCAAGAGGCCCCGAAGCCTCCTTTCAAGAGGCTCGGAAGCCTCCTTTCAAGAGGCTCGGGAGCCGGCGTCCAAGGGGCTCGGAAGCCTCCTTTCAAGAGGCTCGGAAGCCTCCTTTCAAGAGGCTCGGAAGCCTCCTTTCAAGAGGCTCGGAAGCCTCCTTTCAAGAGGCTCGGGAGCCTCCTCTCAAGAGGCTCGGAAGCCTCCTTTCAAGAGGCTCGGAAGCCTCCTTTCAAGAGGCTCGGAAGCCTCCTTTCAAGAGGCTCGGAAGCCTCCTTTCAAGAGGCTCGGAAGCCTCCTTTCATATTGTTCGACTTAAAGTGTTTACTATTTATAGCTCCTATTTTATGGAAAGTAAACGCATTTAAGATTTATTAGTTGACTTTAAATTACTTCAAACAAGATTACTTATGAGCGGGTCTCGTAGCGTAGTTGGCTACACGTTCGCCTTATAAGCGGATAGTCATGGGTTCGATTCCTAGCCCCTCCATCAAATCCTCGTCAGTAACCGGATGCACAGCCCATACGGTAGTATATTGGGGAACGCGCCTTATCGTTACGGCTGCCCGATGACGACTCAAAACTTAATTTTTCTCGGAGGCTTTCCTCCAACGTACCCGGATAAATGGCAACCGAACAATGCAACAATTATTAGGATGCACGACATGGACAAACGGACACAATGTACCCACGACGAGATGGACTGGCAACGACAACAATATTGAGTAATAGAAATCCTGCCTGTCAAATAAAGAAAGGAATAAGGCCGTTACAAAAATTTAATTAACTTTCTGTCCTACTGGTCTTCGAAAGGTCAAGGGGAGGGATAATAAAAAATAAATATTAAAATAAAAAAAAAATCAAAAAACTCCTCGGATTTGTTAAAGGATGTTTTAAAAATCCTCAAAATAATCCGAATTTTATTTTGTAGCCCCCTCAAAATATTTTTTTGGCAAATAAAGATCCGAGGGGGGGAGACAAAATAGATCTTAAATATTTGTATCGGCCTAATAACGAAAAAAAAATTACGTATAATGTTTCCTATTTCCAAATTTCTAATAACGAAAAAAAATATTACCTATAATATTTCAAATAGAATTTCTATGGCATCATTACAAGAATGAATATGTACGAGATACAGTGATGGCTAGATTTTCATAATGCCCCAATTTTGTCTGTCCCTGATGTCGTCAACTCCCGACGTTATCACAGTTTTGATATGATTTTATGTCCCAATTTTGCCACACTTTTTACCAGACTTTCATACTCAGAAATAATACTGAAAACCACTTATACCGTCTGAGCATGCATCACTAGGTGGATCAATCTGCGTTTTATATAATTCAAGTGAAGAAGCAAAACAGCATTGTCTCGGAATTCTTTGACGTTTCGGTTAACTTGTATTATTTAATACAAAATTGATTCCTCATTTGTATCATTAATCTTTACGAAAAATCCAGCACAAAATCCGATGTGATTGTGATAGCAAAACAACGCTACCTCCTGCCCAGTCAATCAACGATAATTGCACCCCATGGCACTGATAGTTCATCTCCGGTCCATGATCGAAAAAAAAACACACACTTTCCCAATCTGCCGGTCAGAAAGCCTATCAAATTCCGTGTTCATACCCTCTCGTGCCCTCTGACAATCTCCAAAACTGTAGCTATGTTTGCTGACGACGACCTCAAGATAAAGGTGTGACCTATGTGTGATACCTGCATGCCTCGATGCGGTACGTGTTGGCTCAGTCTGGCACGCAAAAGGCTTGTTGTCCCTCACACAGCGGGAGAGAAAAAAGAAACAACACAAAAATCGAGAAATCGAACCGAGCAGCCATTCCGGAAAATCGTTGACAAGGGACAAATGACACGTGTCCACGATGGATTCCTAACGCTTTTCATCGCTTTTGTTTGACTCGGAATGGTGTGTGATTTCCGATTTGTATGAGCCTTCTCGGTACCCGTTCGGTCAACTGACTCAGATGGTTCTCAAACGTCTCATGGGTTCGATTTTTCCAATGTATGATCGAAGGCACAATGGAGAACCTCTGCTCCAATCAAACATTCCACACCCTCAGACAAAGGATAACATACAACTTTTGGTCAACCTATAGAAGTCAACATAACTCACCTGAATGCGATGGTTGTTCGAGTCGGAAACGATGACACGGTTCGTGTTGGAGACGGCGATGTAGTGCGGATGTTCGAGCTGGCCTTCCTCCTTGCCACCACTACCGAATTTACCAATGAAGGTGCCGTCCGATTGGAACACCTGTAATTTTCGAACAGTTCGATTTGTATGATTTTATTTCTTCTCATGGTAAATTGCATGTTCCCATACCTGAATACGATGATTTTCCTTATCACAAACATAGATGAAACCTAAGGCATCGGTGGTGATGCCCCACGGATAATTGAACTTGCCATCGGCCGTGCCTTGGCTGCCGAACGAACGCAGGAAGCGTCCGGCCGGATCCAGGACCTGGATACGATGATTGTATCTGCGAAAATTCGCCATTTCATTCACATTATTATTATTCTATTTTTATATGCCTATTGAAAGCCCACCTGTCGGCAATGATGAACTGTCCGATACGGTTGACGGCAACACCGGCGAGGCAATCAAACTCGCCGTCACCGTTGCCGTACTGGCCAAACTCTTTCACGAAGATACCGTTGGAATCGGAACACCTGGACGCGATGGTTGGAAGAGTCCGCGACCACGATGTTATTGTCCGGGCCACGGCGATGCCGCGGGGCCACGTGAAGGAACTGGGTTCGCTCCCCGACCTCCTATCTGGAACAGCTGTCGGCGCTTTTGCAGGTACTGCGTCCTAGGGGACATACCTGCTGCCCTGGTATACCGACTACTGCTGTTGCCGTAGGAGAGGTAGGGGGAGCCTACCCCGTTTTTTGAATCATCATCGGAGCTGAGGATGTCCGTCTGGCGCAGGGGTAGGCCCAGACTGAGTCGCCGGGCGGCTGCCGAGGACGACGCGGATGACGATGTGGACGGGGAGGCTAGGGAGGAGGATGTGGTGGAGTGCGACGAGCTGGACGGTGTATCCTTGCTGTCCTTGGTGGATCGGTTGCCGTATTTGTTCTTCAGGTAGCGAGCCCACGAGCTGAGGGCCGCACCGTCCTTGTCTCCTCCGGTGTTGCGATCCGGCGATGGTTCCCGGGATTTGAGCGCGTGGGTGGAACGGCTACGGGACAGGTCGGCTGGTTGCGATGCGAGGGATGAGGAGGCACCGTATCTGGAAGTTGGAAGAAGTGATGAAAATGTTTCGGTTTGCCTTCGGAGACAGTTAAGTAATATCTGTATTTTGATATTCTACATATTTATTTATCATTAGAGATAGTCATAACCAAACTTTCAGGTGGGAAGACGAAGCGAGAAAGGTACACAAAAATGTTGTTTATTTGTTTGAAATTTGTTATGGCTCAGCCACATTTTTATCTAACTTATTTTCCGAGAATTGAGCAATTATGAAAGATGAGCGCCCGCAGCTGAATTTACCAAAAACGGCGTTGGCATTGTTTGCGTCATAAAAAGGTGGAAAGGTGAGACAAAACGCGTAAAACAACGTTTTGCGGCAGTGGCTATGAGCGGAAAATGATTATCACACCTCTGAATGCTTTTGTAAAACGATTTCTCGGAAGCATCCTATGTTTCCTGTTCTTGTTAATCGGCATATAGCGCTTTGTACTTGAAGATGAATATTTTGCAACGTGAAAGACCGGTAACATTCTAATGTATTTTGTTGTTTTTACTAACAAAGTAAATTAATGAATTAAAAGCAGCAAGATTGAGTCATCAGTAATGCCAACATAAAAAAGCTAAGAAAATTATTAGCCTCATTTAGTGGAATGTCTTTACCTGTCATGAGACGAGTTTAGTACTATTCCATTTAACTTCACCACATTGCAATATTTACAAATACGTATTCGTCATGCATAGCCAATGTTTTGATTTTTAAACTAAGCCTTTTAGATGAATTTTAGCATTGATGTATGTCGTTCTTTCCCGAGCAGGAGCAACGACCTCGATAACAGAAATTGGTATGATTTAGCCTTGCATAAGAGGTAAAATACCAAAAAATAATACCGAAAACTTATATGCAGAATACTTGAGGCATACCATGGTACCGCCCTTCAATTAACCGATACAGACAAAAGGATAAGGTGAAAGTCATAAAAAATCACATTAGAGAACACTCTAGGTTCAATACTGGGCCCGGTACTATGGAACCTTTTGTATGACGGGGTCTGAAGCTAAAGTTCCCTCCTGGTGTTAAGATCGTCGGCTTCGCAGATGACGTAACCTTGGAGGTCTACTGGGAGTCAATTCCCGAGGTAGAACTGACCGCAGCACACGCAATCAGCACGGTGGAGGATTGGATGAGCGCTAGAGGCCTGGAGCTCGCTCATCATAAGACGGAGGTGGTTATCGTCTACAACCGCAAGTCGGTTCAACACGCAGTGATTCACGTGGGTGAAGTCGCGATCGCATCAAAGCAGAGTTTGAAGCTCCTTGGAGTCGTAATAGACGACAAGCTGACCTTCGCCAGCCATTCGTGCAAGACTATTCGTGCAAGAGGGCTTCGACTGCTGTTGCGACATTATCGAGGTTGATGTCCAATAGTTCAAGGTGTGTGCCAGTAGACGTAGACTACTGTCATGCGTTGCCGTATCTATTCTTAGGTACGGCGGCCCGTCCTGGGCTCTGTGGAATCTGCAGAGCACGTACCGCTTGATGTGTCTCAGAGTGATATCTGCCTACCGCACGGTATCACACGATGCAGCCTGCGTGATTGCGAGCATGATGCCAGTCGGGCTGGCCATCCGGGAAGGCGAGGAGTGTTTCGAGCTACGTAGCATCAGAGGAGCCCGCGAAAGCATCACTTCGGTTGCCAGATGGCAGCGCGAGTGGGATAACTCTTCTAAAGGTAGGTGGACCCACCGGCTGATACCTAACATATCGAGCTGAGTGGAGGGACCCCATGGGGAAGTTCACTTCCATCTGACACCATTCCTGTCAGGCCATGGCTGCTTCCGGCAGTACCTCCACAGGTTTGGGCACGTGGAGATCCCCATCTGCCCTGACTGCCCATGTGTTGAGGAAACTGCAGAGCATATATTGTTCGTATGTCCTCGTTTCGACGTAGAAAGAAGAGTTATGCAAGGCGTTTGCGGTCAGGACACTACCCCGGATACCCTTATCCAGAGGATTTGACAAGCGGTGGTGAGGTGGAACGCAGTTTCGGCTCCAACCACTCTGATTTCCTGCAGCTTGCAGAGATTCTGGCGCGTCGAGCAGCAGTCGACAAGCATGACTAACTTGTGATTGTTTAGTTAGAGCGAAAACAGGCTGGGCACGGGGAAGTGAATGAGAGGTTTGCACATGTCGAGGTAAGAGTGTCACAGCGGGTGGCAACCGCAGTCGCCACCACGAGGCATGGCAGAAGAGTGAGCGCATAGGTGTAAGTATGCCAGGGTTGTTAACGTTAATCAACGATTAACGCCGTTACCGTTAACTTCTTAAAGATTTAACGTCAACGGCGTTGCGTTGATTTTTCGGAAAATAAACGTCAACGTAAACGAAGAACGTTGAATCAACGTCATCGCCAACGTTGATTACTCGTTGATTTTCTGCTAGGAGTGAATAATTTTCGGAGGCGTTGTCATGGCCAACAGTTGTATCAACAAGTGAAAATCTCATAGAACAAAACTTATTCCTCTGTTGTAGGTATTAACATTTTTAACCTTCTCTACCAAGAAAGTGATTGTGCCATGGTGGTGAAAGACGGCAATCAACGTAGTGAAAATGGATCAGTTCTCAGTTTTGGATTTGTATTTGGGAGGCTATGGTGATAGTGCAGGGCTACACAACTTTGATTCCCGTCGATCAACGGTGGAATAAACGCAATACTACAACGTTAGTCAACGGAATTCGTTAACGTTAACGTTAATTAGCTGTTTTAGCGAACAAACGGAGTATGCGTTGAACGTTGAAGTTAACGTTCAACGTTTCAACGTAACGCCGTTAACCGTTGATTAACGTTAACAACCTTGAAGTATGCACATGCCGAGGTAGGAGGGTCGTAGCGTAGAACTGTTGGCACCTATCGCTATCGACAACTCGAGGCATGACAGAGGAGATTAGAGTGAGCATCCAAGTCAGCCTCGCATGGCATATCAGAAGTGAGAACCTAAGTAAGTCCCACATGGTGTGTCAGAGTGTGTTTCAGGAGGAGTGGCAGGGTGTGCTAGAGTGAGCACCCAAATAAGTCTCATATTTTGAATCAGGTGGTAGGGTGAGCATCCAAGTTAGTCTCACATGGTGCGTAAGGGGTGAGCACCAAAGTTAGACTCACATGGTATGTCAGTGGTGAGCATCCAAGTAAGACTCATATGGTGTGTCAGAGAGTATGTTAGAGAGAGAGCACCCAAGTAAGCCTCATACGGGATGAGTGCCTGTGTGAGCGTGAATGAGCGGATACATTAAGTACTGCCTATCTCCCAGAAGTAATGCTGGAAGGCAGTTCCTGGGGGAAACAGGGTATTAGTAGAGAGAGTAACTCAAATAACCTTCCGTTACTTGGGTGGGTTTAGTGGGTCCGACGTTCCGTCAACCCTATACTACCTGAGTGATAATTTCAGGTATCTGTTTGCAGATTTTCCTTCATCCCTCTATAAAAAAACATTAGAGAACACTCTGAACCAATGAAGACCAGCTACTCATTATTTCATAGGAAGAGATAAATGTTTCCTGCCCCACTACACTTAACTACCAGAGCTATACACGTTCCGATAACGCTAAAGGTCCAGATTTACTTCATCCCGGACCCCGAACCAAAAAAAGGATGGATCAACACCTGGATCCAAGAGACCGAACTCAACATTCCCTAATCTGCGCATCTCAGCAAAACGGCAGAAACACTCTCAGGAGGAATCAGCTATCAACAGCTATAAGGAAATGTCCAAAAACTGCACAATACAGTACACAGCTCAGCAAGACCTTCTTCAAGAAGCATTGCTGCTCAGAGTATGTAGTTCAACAGCGAAACGAGTCGATACAATTCAAATTCACCACCCTAGCAGAACAAATATTCCACAAAGGTTACTGCAACTCATATGTGACCAGATTTAGTCGCATTCAAGTTGCTGCAACCAAAAGTTGCCTGACTTGTGCTGCTCGGGCAACCTCATCACAAATCCAGCTACATTGTCCTCATCTGTAAGAATTAAAAGTCAGCAGAGTTGGTTGGTTTAGAGTTTAATAGTTTTTTCTAGCAACCCTTTAACCAGAGACCGGCGGAGTGAAAAACTGTCGAAATGGCAACGTATGAAAATGCATGAAATTGTGAAAATCAAACTGGCAGCACTTGAACTTTTTGCTTGCTTCTTATGGATGCAAAATGTAAACAAGTCGAATTGGAACTGCTTTTGACGGTTCGATTGGAAACAATATGGCGTCTTCGCCGATCTCTTATTGTAGTATTTATAGTTTCTTTCGACGTTTTGCCTTTCTCGTACAACTAAGTTGTACCGAAAGGCTATCATTTCACTCCGAAAACGAACTTTTTATAGAAGCCTCTGTCGGCCGAACATTTGCAAAGGTGGCAGAACTGTACACCCGCCTGAAACGTGAAGCAACAAAAGTTGGACTGGTGGTGAATGCGTCAAAGACAAAGTACATGCTTGTGGGCGGAACCGAGCGCGACAGGGCCCGCCTGGGAAGCAGTGTTACGATAGACGGGGATACCTTCGAGGTGATCGAGGAATTCGTCTACCTCGGATCCTTGCTAACGGCTGACAACAACGTTAGTCGTGAAATACGAAGGCGCATCATCTGTGGAAGTCGGGCCTACTACGGGCTCCAGAAGAAACTGCGGTCGAAAAAGATTCGCCACCGCACCAAATGTGTCATGTACAAGACGCTTATAAGACCGGTTGTCCTCTACGGACATGAAATATGGACAATGCTCGAGGAGGACTTGCAAGCACTCGGAGTATTCGAGAGACGAGTGCTTAGGACCATCTTTGGCGGTGTGCAAGAAGACGGTGTGTGGCGGCGAAGAATGGACCATGAGCTCGCCCAACTGTACGGCGAACCCAGTATCCAGAAGGTAGCTAAAGCCGGAAGGGTACGATGGGCAGGACATGTTGCAAGAATGCCGGACAGCAACCCTGCAAAGATGGTGTTCGCTTCCGATCCGGCAGGTACGAGACGGCGTGGAGCGCAGCGAGCGAGATGGGCAGACCAGGTGCAGAACGACTTGGCGAGCGTGGGGCGTATCCGAGGATGGAGAGATGCGGCCTCGAACCGTGCATTGTGGCGTCAAATTGTTGATTCAGTGTTACCTGTTTAGATGTTAACTAAATAAATGAAATGAAATGAGAATACATTATTATTATCTTTATTAAAGAGGTTTTCGGCCCTGGGCCGGTTCACCTCATACGGCTGAGAATACAAAATTTGGCTTCCAAAATAATTTTGAATCTGTTCAAACAAGTTTTTGCTATCTTATCAAGTATGAATTTGAATGGCATACTCAAAATCCGTCGATTGATTAGGGGGTTTGTCATAAACGCCGATATAGTAGAAAGAGTCGTAATTCCTACGTCAAAATGGATAAATGTCAAGGTGTCAGGCAACCCGTGCCTGGGTGTACCAGGGAAACCACACCAGTAAGCTGCCCTTACTGCATTATTTCCCCAGCTACTCGTGGATCAAAAATTAGTACTGTTTCAAAAAGAACCCTTCGAGGTGACGACTGCCATGAAAGGATAAGGTGACAGTCATAAGAAACCACAGTAGAGAACACTCTGAACCAATGAAGACCAGCTACTCATTATTTCATAGGAAGAGATTAATGTTTCCTGCCCACTACACTTAACTCCCGGAGCTATATACGTTCCGATAACGCTAATTTACTTCATCCCGGACCTTGAACCAAAAAAAAATGGACAACACCTGGATCCGAGAGACTGAGCTCATCATCCGAGCATCTCAGCAAAACGGCAAAAAAACACTCTCAGGAGGGATCAGCTTTTAACAGCTATAGGGATATGGCCAAACACTGTACAATACACTACAGCTCAGCAAGACCTTCTTCAAGAAGCATTGCTGCTCAGAGTAGTGCATCAGCGAAACGAGTTCACCATCCTAGCAACACACATATTCCACAAAGGTTAGTGCAAGGTGCAACTCATATGTGACCAGATTTAGTCGCATTCAAATTGCTGCAACCAGAGTTGCCTGACTTGTGCTACTCGGGCAACCTCATCTACAAATCCAGCTACATTTTTCTCATCTGTAGGAATCAAGAAACAGCAGCTGAGTGGGTTGGTATAGAGTTTAATAGTTTTTGCCTGTTGTCTGTTCTCATTCAATTTAATATTTGTAGCTCCCGACGTTTTTTATTTTTCAAGTAAAATAATTTTCGAACTCAAAATTGAATTCAGTGCGCGTCAAAAAGAAAGCCTTTGTTATGGTTTGTGTCTAGGCTAAATGTAATGGCGATTAAGTACTATCACAGCAGCCATACTTAATATGGCAACGATACTTTGTAATGTTCTATTAGGTTCTGCAGCATAACGTCACGAATGAATTCGGTTTTCATCAAATCAAGACAAAATTTTCAAAACAACTTATCTGCTTTTGTAAACAAAGATTCAAACGACGATTTGACGAATCTGATAGCACTCCCACGCAAACCAACACCACCAATAGGTAGGTGAAGGTTTCCGCTACCTGTTGATGGCCTTGGTTTGCGTGGGAGAGCTAGCAGATTCGTCAAATCGTCGTTGTTTATCAAAAGCAGATAAGTCGTTTTGTCGTTTTAGTTTTAGTCGTTTACAAAAGCAGATAAGTCGTTTTGAAAATTTTGTCGTGAAATGAACTTTTTTGACAGTTAAGTAGTACTTTCCACTGACTCCGACAAGGGTCGAGTGCATGATTGGTTGGCTGCCCCTGAGTCCAACAAGAAGTACTACTAATCTGTCACCAGATTGAGGTTACATACAGACGCTGCAGAACCTAATGTAGTGAAGTTAGATCGATGTCTGCGAAGGCGCGAACTCTATGTCGCCATTTAAAATTTGAATTGGCGTAATAACTAGATAATATGCTAAATGTTGAAGAGGTTGTTTATTCAAAAACAATCTTTGATAATTTCTTTTAAAGAACTTAATTGTGATTCGTTTTTCTGTTTGTCCATCAGATTTTTTCTTCTGTCGGTGTAACCGACACTCGTAAAATTCTTGTTTGAAAGTACCATATTTTATCAAAAAATTGTAATCGTGTACTGAGCTACTCGTTTATTGTTTTATTGTAAATTTATGTAAATTAGAGTTGGTCTTCCAACGCGTGGCGCTTTTTTGCTGCGTGTTGGAGTCGACGAAAAGTTTTTTTGCGGCATTTAGGTCGCGTACATCTTTTGAAAGTGTTTTGTGCAGTCCATGTCCTCATCAAGGCTCGCCTTTCGGGTTAGTGAAACGAAGTGTGGTAAAGTTTCGTGAGTGCAGTGATGCAAAAACGAACCGTCGATCGCGAATAAATCGACGGTGGTCCAATACGTTCTAAACCCTACGGACCGTTCAGAACACTCGGTGCCTGAAGTACGTCGCCAATAGCGTACCACGACGCCGGATTTGAACCAAAGGCAAAAAGTCGACCGTAGCCGAAACAAAGTAGGCGATGTCGTGTGGAGGTACTTTGGCCCTTGTCTGGAAAATCATCTTCGGCCATACTTGCACGGGCTCATACGCTGCGCGCCATCTTGCAGGTAAGCGATTTTTCATTCGCCGCCTCCGTCAAGGACAGCTTCGCAGCCATCGTCACAAACAGGTTCGCCGCCAGCGGGCCGGGAAAAACCAGCAAATCGACGAAGTAGAAAACCTGCGCATGTATTTGACTAGTGTGTAGACATACAAACTTTTGGCAAGCTATTTCCAGAACCGCATACTACTGTATGGTAGATAAATACGATATATACGAAACAGATGACGATCAGAGTAGTGTTCTTATTACCACAGGAATATTCCCAAGGGCCCATTCAGGGCCTTGTTCTATGGAACGTTATGTAGCCTTCCGATATTGAGATCATCAGTTTCACAGATGGTAAAGCGCTGGAAGTTTTCAGAAAGTCTATCGTCAAGGTCGAACTGACTGCAGCTTCCGCGATCAGGATTGTGGTGTAATGGACGAGTTCTAAAAAGATGGAACTAGGTCATCATAAAACGAGATGGTCTTCGTTAACAATTATGTCGGTACAAGAGGCAGTGATTTACATGAAGTGCTTGCGAGATCACTTCAAAGCGGGATCGGAATCTTTCGGGAGTAATGCTCGACAATAAGCTGACCCTCGTTAGCCACGTAGATTACGCCTGGAAGACAGCTTTAACAGTTATTGTTTAAATTGTCATTCATCGAAGATTATGTTTAATTGCTTCAGTAGACGTAAGCTGCCGGCTAATGTGGCTGCATCTATCCGCTTGATGAACCCTAGAGTGATATTCACCTAGCGCACGGTATTACGAGATGCAACCTGTGTTATCACGGGTTGGACTAATTATCTGGGAAGACGAGCAGTTTTTCGCCATGTGCGGGATTAGAGAAGCCCGTAAGACCATTAGAGTAACTTCGGTTGCCGCATTGCAACAGGCCAAATTGCAACAGGAATGGAACAACCCTACGAACGATGGGTCAACTCATTGGCTTATACCAAGTGCATCAAGATGAGTGGGCAGATCACTTGGGGAATTTCACTTCCATGACTGCCCATTGGTAGATTAAACCGCCTCCAGCATATTCCTCGGTTCCTTAAAAAGAGCGCGACAGCTTGCGGCGGGATACTACTCTGGATAAAATTATTCAGAGCCAGAGGATGTATCATTGTATCAAACGGCGAAGAAGTGGAATCGGTATCAACTGCAACCACCCAGATTGCCTGCGTTTTCAGTGCAACTGGCGTGCCGACCAGCAAACTGCAACCAATAACTAGTCATATGGACCTCTTTCGAAAGTAATGCTGAAGGGAGATACCAAGTTGTAGAAAGGTCTTTGTTAGGGTAGGCTTAGTGGCGTCGGAGTCCTAAGCCATTCTATTGTGCGAATTATTCTTCGTTCATTCTAGAGATGACCAATCAGGACTAAAACTGTTTAAATGACTCGGATCATCATTGTAAGAAAATTATCACTGCTTAGTAGGGGAAGGAGGGGTAATATAAGCTAAGCATAGACTGCTTTCATGCCTTAGCTATAACGTTTTTCATGGGTGTTTCTACCTCATGCAACAGTTGAACAATATAGCTAGCTGATGCCATATTAAAATTAGAAAAGAACTCAATCATATTGATAATATTAACATTTAAAAAAGTGATGATATTTCGTTGCCGAAAACTTATGAGGCAAAACGCCTTTTAGCCGGCAGCTCTTAGGGAATATGCATCGGCAAATCAGTATTCTTATATGGGCAGCGCGAGGAGACGCGTAGTACATTGTAGATTAGTTTCATTAGGGCGTTTTGCCTCGCCGTTTTGGGCATTTTGGGGCCTCTTCCCCTATTGGCAAAAATCATTGGCGTAACTATCCCCGATGCCTATAATGGGGACTGTAGGCTCTGATTCTAAGTTTCTTTATTTTGAGCTTCTTTTCAAAAATTCTCGAACGTTTTACCACCTTATTAAGCTATCTTAGTGGTAATGTGGTAAAAACGGTCCAACCACCTAAGGCAATTGCGGATCAGTCACACTCATCAATGTTCTCTTTTCTCAAGCACATGCCTTCTGTTATAGCCCACGGCATCGAACTGTTTTTGTTTACCAGCCGATGATCGCTACAAATTGATAGCGTTTGGCTATACAACTCAAAACATTGAGTTGTCCTGCTTTTGACGGAAATTGAGTAAGATTTCCGTAGGAAGAAAAGAGACGGCAATACAATTTTACTCATTCACTGAGTAGATGAAAGTTAGAGTGTAATTCGTTGAGGGATTTCAAAACAAATCATCGGGAGATTCCAAAGCAAATCATTGAGGGATTTCAAGGCGAAACTCCAAATTGAATATTCAATGGATTCCGAAGCAAATTGTTGAATTATTCTGGAACAAATAGTCAAGAAATTTCGAAGCAAATCTCCGAACGATTCCGAAACAAATCTTTGAACAACTCCGGAGGCATTCCGAAGCAAATCAGCGAGAGATTCTGAAGCAAATCCTTCACGGATTATAAAGGGGATCCTCCACATATTACCAAGGGTATCCCTCAACGCAACGATATCAAAAGAAATCCAGTATGAATTCTGCTGGATTCTGGTATAAATGCTTCGATGATTCTGAAAGGACTTCTTTAGAGTTTCCAATGAGAATTCTTCTCGGATTCGGATGGGAAGCAGCTCTCGGATTCTGATGAGAATCCTTCACGTATGCTGATGGGAATTGTGGATATTAACAAGTTGCTAGGCAAGCGGAAGTCTGCTGATAAACTGTCACTCCTGTCCATGATGGTTGACCAAATGCCTTTGACTGATGGCGAAGTATCACGATTGCTTTGATTGTTTTTTGGCGGCTCTCCGTTGTTGTTTATGTTAAGCTTACTTTGATGCTTCCAAATCAATTAAAGGTATATTGCCTTTTCATAATTAACGCGAAGTGCAATTTCACCGACACACAGGAATCTTACTCAGAAATGAGAAACGAGCTTATTTGTGTCTTCCACTCATTTTACTAACTCTTTTGTGTTCTAGATAACTCTTTTGTCTTCGGACTTTTTAAATAATTCATTATGCTATATGTTGGAAATTGATATCACTGGCTTACTAACTTTCAAAGCTTAGGGGGGCTATATTTTCCAGGCAGGGCAAACCCCCTCCTAGCCCACTGTTATTTACACCAATGGGCTAAAACACGCGGCTATTCTGTGTCACGAATTTATGAAACAACAGAACGATGTGTATCAATATTCAACGTTTAATTTTTTTCTTTATTGGGCACACTGGGGTCGCTTTTCACACGGGTAGATTTTCACGTGGCTTTTTACGCGGATTACGGGATTTACGGATTTTCCGAAAAAGTTGTTTTTCACGCGGTTTGTCACAATGTTCAAAATAATCAAAATAATCATAATTTTATGCGGTTTTTGGATTGTACGTGTTTTTTACGCTGTACGTATCCCCCACGTAAAAACTGACTTCAGTGTACTTTATTAATTTGATTTTTCCTTCATTTTAAAATCCATCACTGATATCGACGAATGGTAATCAGGGATTAAATACAAAAGAGAATCACAAAATCTTCATCATTTTTGTATTTACGGTATGTAGCATACCGTGAGAGACTTTTTTTGCAAGTTGTCGTGATAAAAACTCAGATTAATCCACCTAGCGTGGATGATTTCTTTCTCGTGCATCGTAAAATGTACATACAAACATACATACATACACAAATACATACATACACACATACAGACATCACCTCGGTTCGTCGAGCTGAGTCGATCGATTTATAACACTATGGGTCTCCGGGCCTTCTATAAAAAGTTGTTTTTTGGAGTAATCCTATAGCCTTTCGGTATAACTTTGTTGTACGAGAAAGGCAAAAACTGAGTCGGAGGGCTATTATACCCCATGATAAATTTCTTTTAAAATAGCTCCAAACGCGGAGGCACTGGTCCCGATGGTGCATTTCAACAATTTTACACTCAAGTGCAGAATACAATATGGTTCTCAACAAAAAATGTTTTATCATCACTGTTTGGTGGGGGTTGCCTATCCGATTCAGGTCCGACTTGTATACAAGTTCGATAAACTTCTTTTCATTACTTTGCAATAATTCGAAATATTCACGGCTTCAAAGCAAAATCATGGTGAGGGTGGCTGGGTTCGATTCCCGGTGCCGGTCTAGACAATTTTCGGTTTGGAAAGTGTCTCGACTTCCCTGGCCATAAAAGTATCATCGTGTTAGCCTCATGATATACGAATGCAAAAATGGAAGCTTGGCTTAGGAACGTCGTAGTTAATTACTGTAATTAATTACACTAAGCTGCGAGACGGCTCTGTCTCAGTGTGGGGATGTAATGCCATTAAGAAGAAGTTATCTAATGAGAGCGATTTCTGCAAACCCTGATGGTACACGGTTAGAAAAAAGTACCTAATATTAAGTACTTTTCACTGTGTGGGAACCCAAAATTAAGTAATTTTTTCTTGAAATTAAGTAAAATTCGCCTAATATTAAGTAAAATATACCTAATTTTAAATAGAAACTAACTAGAAGTTATGTAAATTTCACTCAACTTTTGTAAACATGAGATTACTCAATGTTGGGTTCCCACACTTTAATGCCCTTGGTGCCCTCATTTTATGACAACAAAGGGAAGAGGGAGGGAGATGCAAGAGAAAAAAAGTACCTAAAATCAGGTACTTTTTTCTAACCGTGTAGTTGAAGGGGTTGCTAAATAGTGCCGCTAGAAGCTTCTAAACGAATCTTTCTGGTTCGAAGTCAGTTATTTAGGAATCGGAATACAGGAAAGGGATTGAAAAATTGTTTCGCGATATCTCTAATGAATAAATATAATTTATAATCTAATTTATAATTAGCACTTTTGAGATTCTAACGACGAAAAGTATATTAAGGCTCCCCCAAACCTAAGCGATTTCATCGCCGCGACGGCGACAACTAGTCGCCGCGTTTCTATCGTTGGGTCGCTGCAGGCAATACTCTATTTACGCTTCCACACCGCTTCCGCACCATCGCTGTCGCCAAGCGATACAATCGTGTCGCGACTGTCGTGTCGCGTGTGTTTGGGGGAACCTTTATGTATAAATCTTTACCCCCTACAAAAACTCACCTCGAAGCGAGATAAGCGGACGGTGACGAGGTCGTCGGCGACACCGGTTCGTCCTCTTCGTCGTCGTTGCCGAAGTTGTGCGACGAGCGGCTGCGGGCCAGTCTGTTCCTCCTGTCGGCCAATGCGCTAAACCGGCTCCGGTTCGCACCGAGGCGGCTATCGGAATCGTCTCCGGCATCATCGTCGGCGACCACGGCCGTGCTCTTGCTCTTGTTCAGGAACCGGCTGGTGTATCTGTAACAGGAAGGTAATAGGTCCTATTCAAAGGAGAAAAGAAAAAGAAAGAAAAGCAAGCGGCTAGTGCGGTTTGAGCAAAGCTTTGAACGTTACCCAGAGCTGCCGTATTTGTTCTCCGGTTCCGGTTCCACATGAGCGGTCGTTCGGGACCGCAAGGCGGAGCTGACCGAGGGCGATCCGTACTTGGGGCTCTCGTCCCGTTCGTAGTTGTTCGTACTGCGATGGTAGCTGGTCGGGCTGGAGTACCCACTGGAGCGAGTTTCCTCGCGGGAGTTTTTCCGAGAGTCGGCCGCTGCTGCTTCCCGGGCTTGCACGCGACTTAGCAGAGGAGAGCTTGGCTGTTCAGTTCGGTGCGATGAAGCCGACGAAGTGACTGTTGGCGTTGGTCTTGGTGCGGGCTTGACTTCTTCCTCTTCCTCGTCGGATGATTCTTCTTCCGAAGAGGTATCCTCTTCGCTACTGCTTTCGCTCTCTTCCTTCTTTTCAGGCTGTTGCGTTTGAGTCTGTGGCAGGAATCGACTCTGGAAAGGCTTCTTCTCCGTCGGTGACGAGCTGTTGGAGGTTGGAGAAGCGGTATTGCGAACTGGTTCGGAATTTTTCAGAATCGATGCTTTCGGTCGAGGTGACTCCTCGACGCGAGTCGGTGTCGGGACCGGGGAAGCGCTTGACGATTCGCTGGACTCACTCGATTCGCTGCTGGCCGAACGGGTGGTTTTCTTCTGCTGAGACGGGGCAGGTGTACTTGCCTTGACGGCAGACGATTGTCGCGAATGGCTCGAACGTTCCGAATCATCCTGATCACTATCGGCCTATGGAAAGGGACGGGGGAATGGGTTCAGTGGGATGGAAAAGGGACAGAGAGATACGGGAATAGTTCGTTTCAGTTGATGACAGACTTTGATGCGGTTAGCTTTAATTGTAGTACATTTAATTAATTGATACTGTTGCGGGTGTTGCTTGCTGTGAATTGTGTAGACGATGACCGGAGAGGGAATGCGTGTTGTGTATACCTAACCAAGTGTGGTTCGAAAGGTGACTCGTGCGACCAAATTGATATTATTTGCAAACAAGGACACGGAGGGTGGAACGGTTTGATGTTTCACACTACAATAGGACAAATTGGATAATAACCTCTGCGATGTAGCTGTGGTTGCGCATTGGCAAGGTAGAACATAAATGGAACAGCAACAGCCTGATAAAACCGCCATGAGAGGTCTTCGTGTGTGGACATATGAAACATCAATATGTGAGTTATTTTCGCAGTTCACCGGGCGATTGAAATTTGGTCGAGTGAGGCATTTTTTTTTTGTTTCTACAATCCAAGTGACGAGCATTGCAAGACAATATTTTGAAGGGTTAAGGACGTTCGGTAGCTGAGTAGCGCGCGTTTCAACACATATTGGGACTGACAACAGGAATACGGTAAAAAGGTAATACTTAGCGTAATATTGTCTCGAGACTGTCTTTTCGTTTTCGTTGAAACTGTGGTGTATTTTGTTCTTCAAAGTGTGTATCCATATAGCAAAATTTAATCGGCTTAATCTAATATTTCGTAAACTACAGTTCGAAGGACGGAGCTACGCTTCATCATCGGATCTCACCTCTACATGCGGAGACGACCGCCGAGTTGGCGAGGAAGGTGAGCTATCACTTTCATCACTGGCGGCGGCGGCTGCTGCAGCTGCGGTCACGCGGGCTTTCAGTGCAGAAACACGTTCGGCAGCGGGACGCTCCGGCTCGGTAGTGACTGGGGAGACGGGTGTCGGAGTTGGCGTAGTCGTTGAGCTCGTTGAAGCACCCTTATTTTGCCTCTTGATCTTAGCAATTTCATCATCTTCAGAAAGTTGCCGTGATGTTGTTACTTTGGGCTTCACGGATGTAGGGGTTACTGGCTTTGGCACCGTTGGAGTTGTCACTGGCGACGCTTTTTTAGTCTTTCCCTTTTCAGAGTCCTGCAATCGCTTCATCACTCGTGGCGAATCCATCAGACGGAATATTCCACTCAACGGACCCTTGGCAACATCCTCGGTGCTAGAAACCTTATTCGACTTGTTTTCTTCCTTCTCATTGAAACGGACCTGTTTGGACTCATTGTCGGAGTCGTTGTCTAACTGGTGGCTACGAGCAAACCTTGACCGGAAGCGTCCTTTCGACCTAGTGGACGACTCATCGTCATAGTCATAATCGTTTCCACGACCATACCGAGATTCGTTGCCATACTTCTCCTTCTCCTGTACGGGTTTAACCGGTCTTTCTCCAAACTTACGTCCACCAAGTAGGGGTTCATCGTCTGGGTTCCATCCTTGAGCTTCTTGTTGACGGAATTGAGCTGCTAACCGATGATCACTTTTCGATCGCATCAACCCTGGCCCAGACGAAGGCTGCAAAAGCATACTTTGGCTTTGGCATGCCCCAGACGAGTCCGTCGGCAGCTTCAGGTCTGCGTAGGATGAAACCTCCATGATCAGCTTATTTGGGTCAATGTTCATGATGAATCGAACCTTTCGACTGTAGTCCATGGTTTCGCAATCGAAATTCCTAATGAAATCAACCGTTCGCAAAAATATTTCCTTGGTATCCATCAGTTCACAGTCATCCCATTCGACCGTACCTTCGTTCATGAACTTCTCGGCTAGGTCGGAATTGCTCTGGATGTTGGCAATCTCCAGTTCGAGATTATCCTTCATGGTAATGACGTTCTTCAGCTCCGTCGATATATATTTGTCCATTTCGCCACGCAGAAAGTCCGTCCGGTCCTTGAGTGCCTTCTGCAATCGGCGAGAGATTTCGTCGATTTCCTCCGACACACTGCCGCAATTGTTTTGCAAGTTCTGGGCGTTCTTTTCGACTACTGCGAGAACCTCCTTGAGACGGTGCAAACCACGTCGGATCTGGTTGTTGATGCGATTGATTTCCCGCCGCAGGATGTCCATGTGGGCTCCCTTACAGTCCGGACAGATCTTTTTGTCGCAGTGGACGCACGACGCACAGTAGGCCTTTTCCGAGCACACGTTGCATCGTTCCATGACTTGACCTGTGGGGAACAGAACGGATCAGACCCGGAACCGAAAGTTAGGTACACCAATTCAATGAAATTTAAAAAAAGGCTTACCAGACGTCGGATCCGGCAGTTCGCCGGTTATCTCGATGTGCAGCTCCAGGAAGCGTTGCAGCGTAACGTTGGTCGGGAAGCCCTGCACGCCCTGGTAAGGGATGCGGTGCTCCGCACGGCACTCGGGACATTTTACCTGTTCAGAAGGAATTTATTTAGAATTTGTTTCTATGTTTAAACATGATTTTTATTTTGCAATTCATAAATTAAATATATCATTTTCAAAGCCAAATAGCAAGTTTCAGTTTTATTATTGTACGTTCCAAAACTCTAACAGATCACCAAGATGGCTATCCAACCACGGATCATATACTCGCTAAGCATCAATCGGAAATTGCCCAACATATGCTTAACATAACCCCTCCTTACAAATCCCCCATGTACCCACCACCATCGTCAAAATCCACTCACCTGTCGCTTCACGTAGTCGATGAGGCCGTCCATGCACGGCTCCATGCAGAACGAGTGCTGACATGGTAAAAGCTTCGGATTGCGGTATCTATCAAGACACACGCAACACGTTAGAAGTTGTTCAAATTGCTCCATTTTTCACTGAAACGAGAAAGGGGAAGGTAACAAGAAATAACCACATTAATATCCGCACGTAATGGGAGGCGAACGTTACACGTTCGGAAGCTAACGGGGAGGAATGCCCTAATGGAGAAGAAAACCCAAACATTAATTGATGGCAGAATCCCGGGGAAGTCGGCCAAGTGCAAGCCCAGCTCGCTTTTGCTCCATTCCTTTTAATTCGGAAGAAAACTTTTCTGCGGCCAAGGTTGTCGTCGTCTCCATCCTCGCTTGATGCGATCAGTCGAAGAGATAAAACGACACCCGAGTGTGCATTAAAACAATAACACATTCATTCGGATGACGATGATGATGATGTTGATGATGATGATTATGCCCGATGGTTGTCGGGTTTCACTTGGCGGTGAAAAATGTGCTTTCCGGGAATTTGGCTTTGAAGGCGGCGTGCGATGATGTGCCTTTCGAAGCCAGAAACCATTCAACTTGATACTTGAGTTCCATTAAAGGAAGTGCTTAAACGGTACGACGACGCACTCGAAAGCGCTTTCTCTGAAGAGCTACAATGGTACTCAAGTGCTTAATGCGGAAAATATGATTCGGAAAATTGGTTAAGACTGTGTACCAAATGCGTGCTTTGTGAAACCCAGTATTGTTAAAATGAAAATTTCATATGGTCTAAACGTATTAATTCTACGTTTGTCATTAATTTTCTGAAAGTAGTCCTTGGTGTAGATTAATCATGTTCTACCACGATTTGCAATATTCTCGCCTGTAGTATCTCTAAAGGCTGTCCACGATAGAATTTCAATTGTCCGAGAATTATTAAGGTTTACAAAAGAGAAACAATTCTCAAACTCAAACAAGATCATTTGTACATTAATTATATCCTAAGATAGACAGCCCTCAGAATCTTTAAAAAATGTCATTAATTCTGAAACCAACAATTTACCCAATAACCGTTTCTCGATCAAATAAAATATCCCTATAAATTCTTATTATATCAATTATCATTCGTCGAGCATACTCTGTTAAAAATTCCTACCGAATCCTGTTCAGTGTTTTGACAGCATTCTGTTCCAAATTCGGACTGAACCATGTCCAGGTTTCGACTGAATTCTTTTCGGGAGTCAGGTAGATCTAGTACCAGGCAGGAATTGAACTGATTCCTGCTAAGAACTCAAACTGATTCCTGATCAGGATTCGCACTGAATAACGTCATGAATTCCAACTAAACACTTTTTGGGATTCGGACTTAATCCTGTCCAGGATTCGGGCAAATTCTTTTCTGAGGTCAAAAAATCCTATGTAGAGTTCGGACTAATCGAATCCTGAACAGTTTTATTTTCGATTCCTGAACAGGATTCTATCCGAATCCTCAACAGGGTTCTCCCCGTATCCTGAACTGGATTCAGTCCTAATCCTGAACAGAAAATTCTGTTCGAATCCTGAACAGGATTCTTTTCGAATCCTGAACAGGATTCTGTTCGAATACTGAACAGGATTCTGTTCGAATCCTGAACAGGATTCTGTTCGAATCCTGAAATGGATCTGCTCAAATCCTTAACAGGATTCTGCTCGAATCAGGAACGGGATTCTGTTCGAATCCTAAACAGGATTCTGTTCGAATCCTTGACAGCATTCTGCTCGAATGCTTGAAAGGATTCTGCTCAAATCTTTAACAGGAATCTGCTCAAATCCGTAACAGGATTCTGCTCGAATCCGTAACAGGATTCTGCTCGAATCCATAACAGGATTCTGCTTGAATCCATAACAGGATTCTGCTCGAATCCTGAACAGGATTCTGCTCGAATCCTGAACAGTATTCTGCTCGAATCCTGAACAGGATTCTGCTCGAATCCGGAACAGGATTCTGCTCGAATCCTGAACAGGATTCTGTTTGAATCCTGAACAGGATTCTGTTCGAATCCTGAACAGGATTCTGTTCGAATCCTGAACAGGATTCTGTTCGAATCCTGAACAGGATTCTGTTCGAATCCTGAACAGGATTCTGTTCGAATCCTGAACAGGATTCTGTTCGAATCCTGAACAGGATTCTGTTCGAATCCTGAACAGGATTCTGTTCGAATCCTGAAAAGGATTCTGTTCGAATCCGGAACAGGATTCTGCTCGAATCCTGAACAAGATTTTGCTCGAATCATGGACAGGATTCTGCTTGAATCTTAAACAGGATTCGGCTTGCATCCTGAACAGGATTCTGCTCGAATCCTGAACAGGGTTCTGCTCGAATCCTAAACAGGATTCTGCTCGAATCCTGAACAGGATTCTGTTCGAATCCTGAACAGGATTCTGTTCGAATCCTGAACAGGATTCTGTTCGAATCCTGAACAGGATTCTGTTCGAATCCTGAACAGGATTCTGTTCGAATCCTGAACAGGATTCTGTTCGAATCCTGAACAGGATTCTGTTCGAATCCTGAACAGGATTCTGTTCGAATCCTGAACAGGATTCTGTTCGAATCCTGAACAGGATTCTGTTCGAATCCTGAACAGGATTCTGTTCGAATCCTGAACAGGATTCTGTTCGAATCCTGAACAGGATTCTGTTCGAATCCTGAACAGGATTCTGTTCGAATCCTGAACAGGATTCTGTTCGAATCCTGAACAGGATTCTGTTCGAATCCTGAACAGGATTCTGTTCGAATCCTGAACAGGATTCTGTTCGAATCCTGAACAGGATTCTGTTCGAATCCTGAACAGGATTCTGTTCGAATCCTGAACAGGATTCTGTTCGAATCCTGAACAGGATTCTGTTCGAATCCTGAACAGGATTCTGTTCGAATCCTGAACAGGATTCTGTTCGAATCCTGAACAGGATTCTGTTCGAATCCTGAACAGGATTCTGTTCGAATCCTGCAAGGATTCTGTTCCGAATCCTGAACAGGATTCTGTTCGAATCCTGAACAGGATTCTGTTCGAATCCTGAACAGGATTCTGTTCGAATCCTGAACAGGATTCTGTTCGAATCCTGAACAGGATTCTGTTCGAATCCTGAACAGGATTCTGTTCGAATCCTGAACAGGATTCTGTTCGAATCCTGAACAGGAGTTCTGTTAGAATCCTGAACAGGATTCTGTTCGAATCCTGAACAGGATTCTGTTCGAATCCTGAACAGGATTCTGTTCGAATCCTGAACAGGATTCTGTTCGAATCCTGAACAGGATTCTGTTCGAATCCTGAACAGGATTCTGTTCGAATCCTGAACAGGATTCTGTTCGAATCCTGAACAGGATTATGTTCGAATCCTGAACAGGATTCTGTTCGAATCCTGAACAGGATTCTGTTCGAATCCTGAACAGGATTCTGTTCGAATCCTGAACAGGATTCTGTTTCGAGATCCTGAAAAGGATTCTGTTCGAATCCTGAACACGATTCTGTTCGAATCCTGAACAGGATTCTGTTCGAATCCTGAACAGGATTCTGTTCGAATCCTGAACAGGATTCTGTTCGAATCCTGAACAGGATTCTGTTCGAATCCTGAACAGGATTCTGTTCGAATCCTGAACAGGATTCTGTTCGAATCCTGAACAGGATTCTGTTCGAATCCTGAACAGGATTCTGTTCGAATCCTGAACAGGATTCTGTTCGAATCCTGAAATGGATTTTGTACGAATCCTTAACTGGATACTGTTCGAATCCTGAACAGGATTCTGTTCGAATCCTGAACTGGATTCTGTTCGAATCCTGAAATATATTCTGTTCGAATCCTGATCTGGATTCTGTTCGAATCTTGAACAGGATCCGCTTCGAATCCTGAACAGGATCCGGTTTGAACCCTGAATAGGATCCGGTTCGAATCCTGAACATGATCCGTTTCGATTTCTTAACAGGATCCGGTTCGAATCCTGTACAGGATCTGGTTCGAATCCTGAACAGGATCCGGTTCGAATCCTGAACAGGATCCGGTTCGAATCCTGAACAGGATCCGGTTCGAATCCTGAACAGGATCCGGTTCGAATCCTGAACAGGATCCGGTTCGAATCCTGAACAGGATCCGGTTCGAATTCCTAACAGGATCCGGTTCGAATCCTGAACAGGATACTGTTCGAATCCTGAACACGATTCGGTTCGAATCCCGAACAGGATTATGTTCGAATCCCAAACAGGATTCTGTTCGAATCCCAAACAGGATTCTGTACGAATCCTGAACAGGATTCTGTTCGAATCCCGAACAGGATTCTGTTCGAATCCCGAACATGATTCTGTTCGAATCCCGAACATGATTCTGTTCGAATCCCGAACAGGATTATGTTCGAATCCCGAACAGGATTCTGTTCGAATCCCGAACAGGATTCTGTTCGAATCCCGAACAGGATTCTGTTCGAATCCCGAACAGGATTCTGTTCGAATCCCGAACAGGATTCTGTTCGAATCCCGAACAGGATTCTGTTCGAGATCCCGAACAGGATTCTGTTCAGATCCCGAACAGGATTCTGTTCGAATCCTGAACAGGATTCTGTTCGAATCCCGAACAGGATTCTGTTCGAATCCCAAAACAGGATTCTGTTCGAATCCCGAACAGGATTCTGTTCGAATCCCGAACAGGATTCTGTTCGAATCCCGAACAGGATTCTGTTCGAATCCCGAACAGGATTCTGTTCGAATCCCGAACAGGATTCTGTTCGAATCCCGAACAGGATTCTGTTCGAATCCTGAACAGGATTCTGTTCGAATCCTGAACAGGATTCTGTTCGAATCCTGAACAGGATTCTGTTCGAATCCCGAACAGGATTCTGTTAGAATCCCGAACAGGATTCTGTTCGAATCCCGAAAAGGATTTTGGTCGCATCTCGAACAGGATTCTTGTCGATTCCCGAACAGGATTCTGTTCGGATCCCAAACGGGATTCTGTTCGAACCCGAAACGGGATTCTGTTCGAATCCCGAATAGGATTCTGTTCGAATCCCGAACAGGATTCTGTTCGAATCCCGAACAGGATTCTGTTAGAATCCCGAACAGGATTCTGTTCGTGTCCTGAACAGGATTTAGTCTTAATATTGTTCTCTAATTTCGGTTCAGGATTCTGACAAAATCATTTTCTGGATTTGGACTTAATCCTGTTAATGTTTCGGTTATTGTTCAGGATTAAGACTTAATGCTGTTCAAGATTGAGATTATGATCAAGATTCTTCCAGGAGTGTCATAATTTAATCATTCTATGAATATATTTTCGTGCTCTTATGAACAAAGTATACGACGTTCAAAAGGCTACTGGCGCTTTTCGCATAACCTGACCTGACCTTACCTAAACTTTTAGCAATCCACACATAGCCATAATGTTTATTTGTGGTATCGAATAAGCAATAATTGAGTTTATGAGTGAATCCACATTGATTCTATATGGGTAGTACTTTTCCAAAGAATTATAATAACGACACAATCATTATTTGTGAAGATTTTTCTCATCAGCACTTTCATTAGTTCTATTTTATGTTTATTAATCATTAATCAACGGAAATCGCAAAATTTTAATTCCAAAAATCATTATTAATCGGCAACAAAAAATTAACCTAAAATTTGTAGCTGCGCCCAAAATTAAGTACAATTAGGTCAGTATTCCAATAATGTTATTCAATCCCTTATACTAACCCTAATCGATATGTTCAATGCGCAGTAATGTTAACTTCGCCCCCATTGTCTTCAGTCACAAGTTTATCTGGACCACATTATTGTGCGTAAAAACAAGTGGCGCCTTTTCAGTATCAATTTCTGTAATTCGAGAGCATGTTTACCTCAAGGGGTTTTGCGTTGGTTCATTCTCGACAACATGTATTAAGATATCATAAGCCAATAACAAAATTTGCGCAAAATTGAGTCGTTTCCAATAATTGTGAGTGTACTCACCAAGCTTTGATCCAGCATGTTTGCCTATTAGGGGACGAAATGTCAAACATAAAACGAAGAAAAAGTCTCCCAGCAATCTAATACCGTGACTGTAACTTCGAGTGGGTGTACCTACGACACGCGTTCGGCCATGTAGCAGCCGAAACGAACGAACGCTCTCTCCAATTCAAGTGGCAAATTATTTAAACCGTAATCCACCGCCAATCCTTATTTATAGATAATGCAGACGGCGTGCCCGGGTGTTTGGTTAACTAAATTGAAAATCCAGCTCAACAAAGGAGACCAAAATGAAAACGGTTTGTTCGATATCATTGTTATGCGGCACGATAAGCTCAATTATTCCACAGTTGGCTTTATTAGCATTAAAGCGCGATGATATGACCGTTTTTTTGTGATTTTTTTAAACTGCGGAAATAAACGGTATCTGACATCGAAGTGAAATTAAATGGAATTCAACGAATATGCTTTTCAGATTAGTTTTAACATTTCACTAAACATGTTTCAGATTAATCTGTGATAATTCTCAATTTCATTATCAATATTGAACAGATCTGATTGCTTCAATAAAGATCCTATAAAAGAATATCATTAGCTAATTTATATGCCAACCAATTAATAGAAATAAGCGCAAATGAAGCCTCTTACAAGATATAAGTAGTCTGTAGAGATTCCATCAGCCATGTTCCATTCGATAACAACTTTGTTATGATCAGGTTTGTCACCAAACCTGTCATAAAAAAACTGCACTCAAACTATGTGTTACGACATGGAGCACGCCCGTCTACAAACAAAAACAAGCCAAAATCATGGCTTCCACCCGTCACACCTTTTGCTTCATCGGCAAGGAACGAGAGCGGTGACGTGGGCCATAATTTTGCGCCGTAAAGGTAAATTATAACGATTCTAACCGGGCGCGGGTGCACATTGCCGCCGTTATTGCTCGTTCGTGTGGGCGCAACGAAAAACAAACGAAGACGTCAACGGCGACGACGACGTGGTTAGGAACATTTTCCACTTTCCCCAGCCTTTTGCAGAGGTATTTGGGAATGTTATACCGTTCACTAAACCGTTTTGATGGGATCATCGTTTCCACGAACAATACGAGAGACCTCGGGTGCCCGTTTTTTATGTGTGAATCGGAAAAATTGACTGAATGATTGCGGTGCGGATGGGCTGTCGAGGTGATTCAGAAAGACGGAAAGATACAGTTTATGGAATCCACGTTTTTCCGAATCGTGAAATCAGTCAAAAGGAAAGCACTCGTGAAGGAAGAAGGAGCGAAACGAGCTGGGTGGCGAATGTTCGGAATGCGGTACAGCTGGCACATTCACTTCCTTACTTGTGTTCGATGTGTTTCTTCGTTTCACTTTGGTAACATGTGTAACCAGTTACAATAACAGAAAAAGTAACAAGTCTATTTGCCTTTCATCTGTTCATTTTTGAAGAATGAATTACAGAGAGTGGGTAAATGTGGTCTGGTATCGTTTATCAGACAAATCTTCGAGAAATTTTTATTATTTACACTTTTAATGCATGAAAGTGATTTTTTTTAAATAGTATTCTGATGGCCTTGTGAGGAAATTTGGTGTCCAGAATAAATCTATCATTAGCGTCATTTTCCTTTGTTATAGTGCCCTGCTAAATTATAGCTTCTAGTACAGTTTGCAGATGTTGACGAAAAAAGCGTAATAGTTCCTCCTAGACGGCAATATAATTTTACTCAGTGGTTGAATATATGAAAGTTAGAGTACAGCCCTAATTGAAAACTGGTTCAAAGATCTCGTACCATGCGTCTCCATCGACTCGAGCATCTCTGGTTGGCATAATAACTAATTTAAAGCTGCAAGCCGGCAATGTTCTGATACAATGAATACCATAGAGGCAAAGAACAAAGAACATAAGCTCTGGGTTCATTTGTTTGCTGTTGGTTCAACAAATCGGAAACTACCCACCACTGACCTTGCATTCTACGCGTCCACCTCAACCATTCGCGACACCATTGACCTAGAAATTTCGAATCTTCCCCCATTTGGAGCTCCGTTAAACCGTGTCTGACATTGAAATATCCCGTCAGTCATCATCACTTTGCGCGCGATGTTTTTCCCTAATCTGACTCCGATCCGAGCACAAAGACGAGCTTCGAAACCGAACCTGACCAAAGACGCTGCGCAGACATCAACAGATTAAGGCCGTACCGATGATGAGGGTGCTATTTTTGGACGAAAAAGGAAAAACTCGCCAGCTCGAAAACAACAAACTGGTAAGTACGGATGGTGGCGATCGGAAATCGAGCGAGAAATGCGTATCCAACTGTCAATGTGGTCGTGCTGGTCCGATGGGAAAACTTGATTGTGTGAAGCATTATCGCCGTCTGTGGGAAAGTTTCCTTGTGCGATATTCCCCTCGCGAGCCATGGATTTGGGAGGATCAATTTGTACTTACAATCAATTGCCAGTGTGCGTCCACTTATGAATGAAATGGTATTCGGATGGTGACGGATGAATTTTATTGGGTTCTAATTTTAGATGGGTGATGTACTGAGCGGTGGAATGGGCAACATTCAGTACTCAAATGTTTACTCTTTTCAGACGTAAGCAGTAAAATATTGTTCGAATTGGGGCAATAATTAACGTGTTACGTTTAATTTCATGTGAATTAACATTTTACTGTAACGAAGCACTGCAGCTTTCTCTTCAACTCATCATAGCAAGAAGATTCTATTTTTATTAGATTTTGTACTGTAATGTGATACACAATGACAAATTGTTGTCAAACAAGCAATAACCACACAGCAAATCGTCAAATTGGAAGAAGGAGCAGACGATGAGCTCATCATAGCAACGCTCCCGTAATTCGTTCATGATCAAAGAGTATCATCCGACTCAATTGAAGCCATAATCTGGCATCCAATATCATCAAATTTTATGATAACCTGAACAGAAGTCGTTACAAGGCTCTGGTAGAACGTAATCAAAACCACAAGCAATAAATCTGGTTGAGTGTAATTCTTTTTGTAGGTAGGTGGATCTCGTTTTCATCGATGTGTCGTCATATTATTGAAGAACTTCAAACTGCACTATGGAATCATCATAGAAAAATGTACATTTTTATCAACCCTGCAGAAAGAAAAGGTTGCGGAAATCACATTATGAAACTTCTTACAACAAAACGAAGAAGCATAACATCAACTCATTGTCCATTCTATTTCTGGTTTAAAAATTCTTCAAAATATGATTATAAAATATAAATACATGCAATTATTTATAGTCAATTTATCTTGAGATTCGCAAAAAAAACTTCCATTTCGACTTTAAAAAATTTTGACCTCGTTTTCCTTTAAACCCTCAGCGTAGGATGGTACCGGTGACAATTGATAATCTGAATGTTGACTGCGTTGTTTTTACTTCCTAGTCGTTATTTTGTCAGCCCGCAATCATCTCAATTTTATTTTTGTTCACAACCTACGACCGTTTCCACACTGGTCGGATTGGTTGATTCACGCTACGGCGGAGAAAACAAGTAAATGGATTCCTTTATGCCGTATTGACGATAATTGTCTCGTTTCGGAGAAAGGGATCTTGTTTGCGTTCGAACGGCAGTCATTTCTTCGGCTCTTTGTTGTAAACAATCATGGAGGTATGTTATGATTACTTGTATGACATAAAGAATTTCTTCGTCAATATCCTACGGAAATATAGCACATTGTTGACAAATTTATTTCTTCTCGAAGGATATCCCAGCACTAGGGATTCTAATCAAAGTTGGCAAAACGCAGATGTTCCCCCGGCGAGATAAGAGGCTTGCCCTACATGCCATTTATTGGAATTCGCAATTCTCCTATGAACTACTGCAGGCAGTGAAACAACGATAAGTTTTTCATTTCTTTTATTTTCGGCGAGATACAGACGTTTACAAGACAACACTTCGGAATTCCTTAGGAATTTCTGTGAGAGGAAATTCGTCAGAATTACCAAAACAAAATCTTCAAAAAAATCCTTTTAAAAGATTACGTGATTTTTTTGTATGAAAGCACTTCGAGAAGGTCGGACGGCTTTGAGAGGAGAACTTTCGAGCGAGTCCTGTCGTTTCAAGCTACATATTTGCTCATCACAGCAAAGCAACGCCCTTGGCGAATAGGGTAACGGCTGTATTTTGGACCGGGCTCATATTTTGGACCACCTAGATGAATTTTGCATTTATATCACACAAAACTAAATAAAACATGCAAAATTTGAATTTTATTGCAAAAAGAAACTATCCGTAAGGTATCTCCTACATTTGTTTCTTATAAAATATATCGATTATTAAGTATATTTTCACGCATTTACCCATTCCGGCTGGATTAGACCAAAACCAAGACGACATTGTAAAATTGAAGTCAAGTTTCAAAAGCTGTAAGTTTATTTGTACATAGATTTAAAACATGTGAATGATGTTATTGACTTATTAAAACCTAATTGAAGCAGTTTCATATCTCGAGCAAAACATTGTAAGCTTAAAAACAGTATTCTGAGGCATGTCCAAAATAGGTTCATTTTTTATTAAACCGAACATATTTTCGACAAATGTTCTTTTTAAGTTCTAGATCTCATATTTTTTTTCCTTTTTGCTACCAGAGGTGGGCAAGCCAAGGGCTGAAAGCGTCTTAAATACAGACAATAATAATAATAACTTTTGTATAACAACCATTTTTTCAAAATGATATTCATAAATTACTGTTCATACTGCATTTATAAATTACGGTTCATTGATGTAAGCTCTAGAAAAATGTCTATTAAACCAACATGTAACTGTTTTCATTATTTCCATACGAAAATAGTAAGAAAGCTCCATGACAAGAACCAATCTTTACTAGAGCTCTCCGTCCGTGCTGCTTGCCAATGCAACAGAGTTCCGCGTTCTACGATTATGTTTCGTTTGGAAAAAGAATGTGCAAGGAGCAAGGAAGAACTGGGCAACCCATCTATGACGCAAATGGAACAGATCTGGCACACTACATAAAAAATATGGCAGGGTAGGAGTGATCAGGTGCATACATCACGGCCATGGGTCGCACGTTTGTTTTGCTTTGATAATGCTGTACCAAATGGTACTGACATTTATATTAGTTTCAATACCCTTAGCTAGTATGTAGATATTGTTCTTAGCTTTCGAGTGCTTATTAAAATGTATTGCTTAACAAGGACAAGGATAAAAAACGCCGAAAATGTTGGAGATCACTTATTTAATCTAATAGTAACATAACTTTGCAAGCAATACAAAATTATTCGAGTGGTCCAAAATATGTCCAATAGGTGGTCCAAAATGAAAACAGGTGGTCCAAAATTAAATCTTACATATCTTCAGAATTTATGATAGTTTGGTTCTTTCGGTGAGATTTACAACATTTTTATCCACAAATCCTACCTAGTATTCGCCACTTTTTAGTTGCATAGGGAATTGATCAAGCATTATTACAAAATCTAACTTTTATTCGAAAAATTGCTCGGCCATCTCCTAAAGTGGTCCAAAATACCTCCCTTACCCTATGAAGCAAGCTTTCATGTATAAACTGTTGCGTACGCCTTAAAAAGGACTATGCTACCGATGTTTCCGATAAAGAAGCAGCTTCAGCAGAAATATGGTTATCGGTCTGAAGTACGCTAAGGAGGTGATGGATATTTTGGTCAGAACCTAGCAAAAGGCTGATACTGCCGCTATGATCAATATGGGGAATTATGGAAAGCTGTCAATAGTATTCGACAAATACGCTCTAATTAAACGTGAGTTGGATAGAATGGGATCCAGGATGACAGCCCCGTAAAAAATACACGCGTTACTGATTTCCATGCATGACAAACACTTTTTACGTGGAACGAGTCCTAATGTTTTTGTTCAATGAAGAATTGTGTGCAAAAACGCATGCTCTAATGGATGCTAACGCTGGGGAAGAAGAACACAAACATAAATAAGTTAAGCACACTTAACATATTAAACACACGATACAATAATCTACGGGATGACAAAGGATTGGGAAGGCATTGGAGTTGTGGAAAGGATATAGGAAAAGGGAATGGGATGAGACTGCATGAGGAAAGGAGGGGTTTTATGAGTTTTATGTCGTTTTCGGTTATTGCTGGGTCGATCTGCCCCGGATCCGCTCTAACTGCTGTCAAAACGTTCGGTTATTCGTTCAGGTTGGATCGCGATCCGCACCAGATCCGACCCAAAATGAATGAGGTTCGCTCTGCCGATTTATCGAGATCCAACCTAGGTTCACCAATACATTCGTACACAAACTGTCAAACTGGTGTTTATGTTTACGCTAAAGGAAAATGGAAACGTAAAAGACATGGATAGGTATTTGATTTTAAAACGTTTCATTTGTTAAATTTGTCGATTTTGTTGCTGTCTTCCACGCAAAAATGGATTATTTTATTTGTGTGCTGTCTCCAAATTTCTCTGATGGTGAATCGGATTCAGATACCGACATATTTTTCGCTGATGGTAGCTCCCGTATAGCTCCAGAAACGAAATGAGGGTTGAAAATTTGGTTGGAAATGTGATCGATAAATGCAGTGACAAGGAGGTACTTGCTATTTATTCACTATTACGTAGTGTATTCGAAGATATACTTTAGGTATAATTGTTATCTCAATGAGAAAATAGCGTACCGCTATGAAATTATTTATACCAAAATGTCTATACCATTAATTTATTCATTATTGCAGTTCTGTGAATGATTTGTTTAAGGTTACGGATTTGAAGAATATAAACATAATATATTAACCCTTTATAAGGCGGCGGCAACTATATTACCACCAACAAATGACGTTTTTCTGATTATGTTTTTACAATAGTTTTACTAATTATTTGCCATACAGATGGTATATTTGAAAGCTATTATCACTCCAGGATGATACTTGGCCGGAAAATAGATTCAAATGTCAATTTAGGAACAATTTTTATACCAATTTGAATTGAGCGTAATTTTCGAGTGGAAGAAGGATTTTTTGTTGTAATTTGTTAAAAAACGACAAAGACATATTTTATTCCATTGATATTTATTATGTTGAATCTCCCGTTTAGATTATATAGTGAAAAATTATTTGCCTTTCTTATATATTTGGTTTTTGCAGTTTTGACGAAATCGTGGCTATCCCCAAAACGCCAATAGTAAAAAAAATACAAATAGAAAAAAGAGTGCTAGTCAACTCTTGTGGGATTATGTTTTAAAATAAAAGGCCCCAAACACATTTTATATTGGATTTTTTACAAAGTGTTTCCATACTTTCTTGTTATGTTCCATTTGTATGACATAATTGATAATTCAAATCTACTGTAACAAAACTATTGTTACTCAGCACGCCACATAGAACCAGCATAATATGTAGTTTATCGGGAAACACGGATTGGCATAGCTACTGGCAATGTTCCAGAGCGCCAAAATTCCTTCACGGCAATCCACATTGCCGTCGTCATTCATCACAAGCTCCTAATCACATACATTTATTGATGGATTAAATGTCATTTTTTAAATTAAACAATTAACAGAAGAAAAATCTGACTTCCCCCATAATTCATAAAATAAGAAAAAGAACTCTAATAGCCAAATTCAATAGATAAAATATGTCTGTTTCTGCCAGCTGATATACGCAACAACTGAAAACAAAACAGATGATAGCTTGAGTTCTCACTAACACCATCATACTGACTCGATCCCGATTCGTTTTTCGTTCGGTTATTCAGAGTCGGGGTCGGACCTGACCCAGGTTTAAAACCGAAAACGACATTAGCTACTGGGTAAGAAGATCACTTTTTTCAACTCCAACCGTCATAGTGATTGGATCAAGTCTACCGAAAGATAGTTAAAAGTTAAAAAGCTCCCTAAGCTACAAACAACAGCATCTTTGCTACCTTAAGAGTGGTAGATACCACATCCAGTGTTTGTGGAATCATTCAGAGCATTTAGGTTGCTTAATATATTGGAGTCAGGACTCATCGTTACTTATCGCAGAGGTGTGATTCATCCACCAGCGCTGGATTAGGTCCCCTTAGTGGGAAATCTCACCGCGTCGTAAAGCGACATCGTTCACCGGCAACCATCTTGGCCGAAGGGACCACGTCGTTTGGTCTGCAGTGCCTGTAAAGTACTCCGCCCGCCCAACCCATTCTATCTCGAGCATCCCGTCATCGCTGACCAGCCCTACACCTTACACGAGACAGGCCACACAGTAAGTCATAATAAAAATAGTTTCGAAAAAGTAAAATCGCGGTGTAGTGTTTCTTTGTTCCCTGATCAGCAGAATAGCGAAGAACCGGCCCTGGGAAAAGAGGTGGTTGTAACTAGAAATACTAGAATAAGAGATCGGCAAAGACGCCATCTTGTTTCCAATCGAACCGTCAAAAGCGGTTCCATTTCGACTTGTTTACTTTTTGCATCCATAAGAAGCAAGCAAAAAGTTCAAGTGCTGCCAGTCTTATTTTCACGATATCATGCATTTTCATACGTTGCCAATTTGACAGTCTTTCACTCCGCCGGTCTCTGGTTATAGGGTTGCTAGTTGTAACCCACCCCAGACGACTTCCGTGGCCGTAACCAGAAGTCAGGGATACCCCGGGTGTAGAGATGTCGTGAAATCCCGATTAATCGATTATTAACTAATCGATTATTCTCGATTCTTGTCGATTGTTGAATCGATTAATTGTTGGATAGTAATCGATTCAAAATCAATCGATTATCATAACGATGAATCGATTAATCGAAGTAATCAATTAATTAGCGACATCCTTATGATGTCGTAAAATCCTGATTAATCGATTAGTAACTAATCGATTACCCTCGATTCCTCTCGATTATTATATCGATTAATTATTGGGTAATAATCGATTCAAAATTAATCGATTATCACAACGATGAATCGATTAATCGAAGTAATCGATTAATTTGCGACATCTCTACCCAGGTGGCGAGGCCCTTTTTGCCAAGTTACCCTAAAAAGTAGTATTGTTTTTTAACACTGGTTAGATGATAAAATGCCCAAAACTATAACAAAACTCCTTCTCTAAAATGTAACATAATTATGAGATTATTATATCATTATTGTTACAAACGTTATTTCTTTGTTAACAAAGGATTATTTGTTACAAAAATCTACCATTAAGGTAATTTCCTACATGAAGGCATTGCGTGAGCTGCTCCTCCGTACAGATTTAACGGTCACACGCCTTGGTAGTTATGGCGAAAATCTTCGCAAAATCAATAGAACGTTATACTGTAATCAGCAGCAAACGACGACGACCATCAATTCACTACCTCATGATAACTTCTCACAGCGTATCGATGAGATAAACTTGGATCTTACCTCGGACGATCCAGTTAACCTTTATAGGTCGTGCGATGACACTTTTTTCTTCGAGGTCCTCGACGAAGTGAACACTTCTATTGCCAATGTACCGGATAAATTGGTCGTTGGGATTAAACGAGTGCAAATAATCGAAAAACCTTTTACTAGTTCCGGATTCATTAGGAATGCAGCCCGCACAGTTTCTACTCCAGCAGCAACAATAGAAAAAAAGAAGGGAGCGACAAGTAGAGCACCGCCTGTCGATAGAAACATAAACCGTTCCGTTTCCGCTGACGCTACTAAGGAATCCGTTACGCGTAGCGGTTCAAGCACCATTCCGCTAAAAGTAGCAAACAATGCTCAACCTCCGAGTGACGTAGAATCTTTCTACGTAACTCCTTTTGCTCCTGACCAGGGAATTGAGGAAGTAAAACAATATGTTGTCGAGATTTCTAACGTGGATGCTTCTTCAGTAACTGTCACAAAGCTTGTCCCTCGCGGCAAGAACATAGACGATCTCTCTTTCGTCTCGTTTAAAGTAAAAACTGGAACGCACAACTGCCCGAAGACCAACGGAAGCCTCGGACCCCCCTGTGGGATACACCCTATTGCAAAGATGCACGTTAGCTGCAGAATACAGCTCCCCACCTGTCATCAATGCTACCAAAAGTGTCAGAGCGTTTGCCAACACTGCACTCGCTGTCGTGCTCAGAATATCGCAGCAATCGTCCTCCTCCTTCCATCAGCAGCCGTGCAGGTAAGTCGCTCTCACCAATAGCTCCCGGGTATAACAGTGTTTGCCCCGAAATCGGCGGAAGCTATTTGGCAAATTCCACATTGGCGATCCTGCCAGAAGTAGTTACTGTACAGTAACTACCAATAGTTTTACAAGCATCCTACTTCCCAAAAAAAAAAAAAGAAAAAGAGTGATGAAATTGTTGACGCCATTTTAACTTCATTTGATCAGCGAGCGCGTGTGAAAAAAAAAGCGTCGGTGTTATTCTTTTATATAAAATGTGGAAATGACTCGCGTTTTAACTTTAAAGCACATTTTATATCGCCTTTCTCAGGGCCTTGCATTACAATTCGTGTTTTTGAAAAATAATTTCACAGAGAGCTGAATACGGGAGTGTGTACAGGACGACAACTCCGAGAAAATCTGTTCTGAGACGGGACATCTCAGAAAGACAAGTGGTTCGGGACGACTACTAGAGTGATCTTCGCCACAAGTGGGACACTTGGTGGGGAGATTGTGAAGTGGAAACTTCTTTGTTGGAAATATATATATATATATATATATATATGTTCTGTACGGTGGGACGCCGCTTGGAACATAAAATAGATGGCCAGGGACATCCATCCACATTGATTATTACCATGGAGTGGGACGCTCCAGTGGGAAAATTAGATACTTTATACTCGTATCCAACTAAATGCGAGAGGGGACCTCCGCGAGGAACCACTGCCGTTATGTGGGACTCATAATGGAATGTTTTTGCCGCAAAGCGGGACACTTTAGCGGAAAGATTAGCCATTTGCTTTGTCATGACAGTTGTTACAGTTATTGTTTTAATTATTTCCTGCAGTGTTAAAAAAAATGGAGAGTACGGGAAAATATGTAAGAATCGTGGAAGAAGACGTGGTCGAAAGCGACGAAAACGCTTCCAATCGTTCATACTCATGCGAAGAAAATACTAGCGATGAATCGGAAGTTTCAGAAGAGGAACCGGAGTTTCCAGCAGATGTCGATTTGTGTTCTTCACAGCATCCCATTGGGTCAAACGATGACAGAAACAGAAATGCGGGTGACATAGACAACACGATTGCCACTCAGCAACATCACGTCGATGTCGAGCTAGAGAGCCCTGCGGAAGTGACAGCGAGTGAAGTGAGGTCGGGCACGTCAGACAGATTGGACGGCTTGCAGAAAGCGCTATTAGATTTGACGCAGGTCGTACGTGACAATATAATTGAGCGCAGGCCCTGGCGGATCTGGATTGGAGCCAATCGGCTTCTCTGATGGTACCCGTAACAAGTTCTGCTGTCAGAATCGATAACATCCCACCGTTCCCAAAAACGGAGAAGACAACGTGTATGTGGGAAGCTTTCACCAGGTATCTGGAGAAATTCGAGATAGCAATCTCTCTCAATGGCATCACGAATTTTACAGTACAACCAAGCTCAATTGTTATACCTAGCTCTAGGAGATGAGTTTCAAGGCATCATTCGCGCAGCAGGGCTACGTCCTAGCCTCTCTGATCCAGACTGCTACAGACGAATGGTAGGCAATATCTCCGGTTATTTCCGAGCAATGACCGATGTTAGCGCTGAGCACGACAAGTTCACTGCCATGAAGCAGAATCATGGAGAATCCGCAATAGCTTTCCGTGCCAGATTGGTATCGCAAGTTCGATTGTGTAAATACAGCGAGGAGGATCAAATTCGTTTCGTCAGATCACAGCTTCTGAAGGGAATGTCCAACAGAGAACTGGCGAGGACAGCACGAATGTTCAACTATGACACCGAGTTTGTGGTTCAGTCAGCTACGCGCTGTGAAGCCTTTGAAGAAGAGACAAACGAGTCTGGCAGCAAAGTGCTCGCCGTTGGAGCTTCGTCGTTAAAATATCGGCAGACCGGAAAACGTACGCATCAAGTGACCGGAAAGCAACTAAATGAACATCGTATAGAACAGCGGCAGAACGACTCCCGATCCAACCAAACGTTCCAAGGTCCACCATCTAAGCGCCTAAACATGGGGAGACAAGGAAATGGTGAGTTATATAGCCTATATTTTGACAATCCGCTCTTCAGAAAACAAATGACCTATCTTGCAAAATGTATAGTAGAAATGTTGTCAATAATTCGACATTTTTTGATCAAAAATCTTTTTTTTTTACTTTGATCTAATAGTCACATTTCCGTTTGGTTTGACCCAAAATAGGTACAGATTTGAGTAAGCTGGGTAGACGGAGTAGATGCTCACGGTGTGACCGCCCTGCCCATAGAGGAAGACAATGTCCAGCCTTGAATAAAAATTGTCGCCGCTGTGGTAACATAACATTATTAAACGATCAGTAACAGATGATTTCATTTCGCATGCATTTTTTTTTCTTTTCGAAACATTTCCGATAACAATCTATACGGGAGTAGTCAGAATTTTCGTTTTTTTTTGTGAGAAGGAGTGGGATGTGGGATACACCCTATTGCAAAGATGCACGTTAGCTGCAGAATACAGCTCCCCACCTGTCATCAATGCTACCAAAAGTGTCAGAGCGTTTGCCAACACTGCACTCGCTGTCGTGCTCAGAATATCGCAGCAATCGTCCTCCTCCTTCCATCAGCAGCCGTGCAGGTAAGTCGCTCTCACCAATAGCTCCCGGGTATAACAGTGTTTGCCCCGAAATCGGCGGAAGCTATTTGGCAAATTCCACACCCCCCTTCACAGTCGAGCCAAGCCAGTCAACGGTCTACAGTCGTCCCGGTCCTGTGTTTGGAGTCGGTGAAGAGGTCCTCCAAAATCCTAATACGGGCAGATACAATTGTTTTTCGAACTATACGTGTCCTGAAATATCATCGACTTCTATCCAAACTAGCCGTAACCAAATAGTCATCGAGTCACCTTTTAACTCCACCTTAATAATCCATCGTTGGAAACTGGGATCCACGACTGCCCAAAGTCTCTTGGAAGCCTCGGACCCCCCCCCCTCCCTTCACAGGCGAGCCATGCCAGGCAACGATCTACAGCCGTCTCGGTCCTATGTTTGGGGTCGTTGAAGAGGTCTTCCAAAATCCAAATTCGGGCAAGTACACCCAATATTTTTTTTACACGGTTGGTATTCTTTAATTTCTCGGTTAACCTGATTTTTTACAGCTTTTGAAATACCACCTGAATTTTCTTTGATTTTTTGTGAATTTTTTCATGGGGTTAACTCATAGTTTCATCAACGCTAAAGGTCGTAATCAGCTGAAACCCACCCGTGTAAAAAAAGAACCGGGTGTACACTCTTTTCTCGAACTTTTCGTGTCTTGAAACATCTTCGACTTCCAGTCACAGTCTACAGACGAATCGAACCAAGCGTACTGCATCGAGTCACCGGGACGCAGACCTGCTACAAACTCTATGGAAGCCTCTAAGTCACCCATCGCAACGATCTGCAGCCGTCCTGGTCCTGCGTATGGTGTTGGTGAGGAGGTCTTCCAAAATCCTCGCGCAGGCAAGTACCCCAATGTTTCGCATCATGCCCGTATTGATTCGTTCGCCGCTTGCAGTTCCTCGCATCCGCCACAGAAGCCACATGAACAACTGCTGCTTTACTACCAAAATGTAGGCGGAATTAATTCCACGGTCGAGGAGTACCGCCTTGCAGTGTCTGATCAGTGCTTCGATATCATCGTTCTCGTTGAGACTTGGCTGAATGATGTCACACTTTCCAGCCAGATATTTGGTCCTGCTTACGAGGTCTTTCGCTGTGATCGAAATTCAAACAACAGTCGTAAATCCGTAGGGGGCGGAGTACTGATAGCCGTGAATTCCAGTCTTAAATCAAAAGCTGTCGTTAATACTATGTGGTATTGCCTTGAACAGGTTTGTATAACGATCGAGCTTAGAGACCGGAAGCTGTATTTGTGCGCGCTATAGCTCAGCTATAGCTCAGCAGTACTAGTTCAAGTTAATTCCATCGCCAACGAGAATAATCGTCGTCTTGACCTCAGTTTCATTAGCGATCAAAGCTATATCTTCATCGATTGCACCTGCACCACTAGTAAAATCAGTGGCACATCACCCACTGCTGCTCGTCATGGTAAACCGCAGCATAATTTCAACGACTCTCATGAATCTATGTCCTTCAATTTTCATAAAGGGGTGATTCAAATATGACGTCCACTATTTTTTGGGATTTCTAGACCCCCCTCTCCCTCTGGTATCACTTCTTTAAATGCAGCTACTAACTTGCTCTGCTTGACTTCCTATATAACCGATAGTATGGTTCAACGTGCACAGACGGATGTGATCTACACGGACCTGGCCGCTGCATTCGATAAAGTGAACCACGATATTGCGATTGCAAAAATGAAGAAGTTCGGCATTAACGGTTGTTTTCTAAGATGGTTTCGTTCATACCTCACACACCGCAAGACTGTGGTTGTTATCGGAGATTGCCAGGCACCCAGTTTTATTTCAACATTAGGTATATCTAGACATCAGGTGCCTATACCGGCACCGGGAATCGAACACAGCCACCCCCAGCATGGTCTTGCTTTGTAGCCGTGCGTCTTTTCGCACGGCTAAGCAGGGCCCGATAGGTATTTTGGCCGAATATGTCATTTGGCCGAACAGGTCATTTGGCCGAATAGGTCATTTGGCCGAAAAGGTCATTTTGCCGAATAGATCACTTTTGGCCTAATATTCTGTTCGGACAAATTATATATTCGACGAACTTTCTTCTTAGGGGCCTTCAGCCAAATGGCATTCGGCCGAATAGTTTTCGGAAAACAGCCCGTCTCCCCTACAGCATGTTAACAATAAATAGCCCCAGTAACATTTTGAGTTGTATGACTCACTACAAGAGTAATTAAATTTCATAACAATGAAACTCTAGTGAAGGCATTTTCATCTCCATCGCTTACACCAAAGCCGCTTCAAGAGCAATATCCGCCCAGTTGGCCTACTCTTGAAAAGGTTTTAAAAGTGATTTTGAACGATTTTGAAAATAAAATCGGAATGCAACAAAAAATATGAACACTTAAACACTCAAAACATAAAACATTTGAAAACCTTTTGAAGCCCATTTGTATGCAACCATGAAAGAAATCTAGCACCGTTAAAAAGGTTTGCGCCAAATTCGCATGGAACGGTTTATCCGACGGAAACACGAATTCAGATTGATATATTTTCCCACCCACCCACAGATATTATCTGAATTATCGAACTGAATCAAATAGGTCATGCCACCTGTCCATAAATGAATAACAGTCCCATGTAGATAGGAAATCAAGCAAACATGGAACTGTTGTGAATTTACGAGTAGCCTAGCTCACCTGGCTTATTTTCTCAAAAAATATTTACATAATGAGGGTATTTTGACACTGTTCTTCAACTCCGAACTGCTATCGTCGAATAATGGATCAATGCAACAATAATGAACTGAAATCCACATAAATGTTATGCCGAGACGACTGATGGAAGATAGAGGAGTAACTCCCCATTAATCAATGTGAATGTCTTTTAATAAATATCGTTTTTGTTGAGTATTTTGTCTAAAAACTGTTGCCTGTCCTTATAATTATTTCCTTCGAAAAAAAAAACTAGTCTATTTTATTTTTAACCTAGAATACAAAACATTTACCAGTACAAAAAAACAGTACCAATTTAGCAGCATTTCAAGTATACTTTACACTCCAAATGATAGACACTGGGTACGGGTATGATCGACGGATAACTGGTCATTTGACTCGTGTCCTTATACTTTCTTCGCGCATTGTAGTCGCGTTTAAATGACCACTTTGGCTTCTGTCGTGTAATTTGATGTAATGATCTTGAATTCGTTTGTAATCTTGATCAGGCATTGAAAGCGTGAGTGAAGCGGACGAGCATTGATCTAATTCAATCATAGCATCCTATGCCAGTGAGTGAACAGCCTTGCTCAGATGGATACCAAAGAACGATTATGAGCGATCGTTGTTGCGTAAACAACGAGCAACAGAGTTCGCCAAGCCATACTTGGTATGGTATCCAGGAAAGCTACGACTGGAGCATTTGTGTTACGCTTGCTCTACTAGAATAAAACCGAAACACATCAGATGTTCTGCTTTATTCACTCTGTTTTCAAGTTACTGGGATGGAGAAGAGAAAGTATCAAAGCCTCCCATGCAGTGTACCAGAGTTCCATTCTCATAGCGGACTTAATTTTCCAAATGTCTGAAAAGATTTTTCTAACAGCGTGTGGTAACAACACTCATTGTTAGGTTACCAAGTGATTTGCCTCGCTCAGTTGTCTCCCATTGGTGAGCGATGAAGATCTTTAAACATTGAATCAACGAACGCCAATTTTCAATGATCTAGAGAGCATCAGCGATTAGGCCGCAGTAGAGCATCAAGTTGCCATGAATTTAGCCGATTTTTACTCATGATCTGATTTTTTTCAATGCCTGATCTTGATCCTCAGTGCGGAAAAATGATGAAAATTTTAGTTTGAGGGCGCAAAAACGCTAATGTTCGGAACAGGGTTGAAATATGTCAGTGAATGGATCTCATTATATTCTACGGTCAATCTCTCTTTCCAACTCACCCTGACAGGCTGTTCGCATGGATGTTAACGATCATTCAGTAATTTGCGTTCGATCATTTAGTAGTTTGTCAATAACACATTCCAGAAGCTTAATTTCAAAATATGTTGTATGGTGGACTTCTAGTGCGAAAGGTTTTTCTACAACTTTGCGTAATGGTTCGTTATTAGATTTCAACTAATAACGGAGTTAGAGCGCTAGTTGCAGTAACTTAAACAAAATGATTGGAATTTTGTTATCATTTAGTCTAAGTTACTGAAACTATAGCTCTAACTCCGTTACTAGTGGAATTCAAACAACGAACCATTAGGCAGAGTTGTGAAAAAACCGTCGCACTAGAAGTCCACCGTACAACATATTTTGAAATTCAGCTTCTGGAATGTGTTATTGACAAACTACTAAATGATCGAACGCAAATTACTGAACGAGCGTTAACATCCTTGGCTGTTCGTATCGAGCTCTGCAACCAAACACCTGGGGAGGCGTACCTAGGTAGTGTGAGGATGGGATCACCACTCCAGACCCACTAAAACCAACTTCTTCCTCTCCAGTCATTCCCCCGGCCCGCAATTAGGCAATACTGTGAGGGATGACCATGTTGCCATCTCACGGCACATACAGTCCTCATTCGGTATGGTGTTCACACCGTCCTGCAACAGGGTGGCGCCACTTGTCTACCAAGGAGGTGACGGAGGCGACCCCAGGTTGGTGGCTCCAATGCCGCTTCTACCTCAGCTACAAGGCAAAACCAACCATCTTATTCGTCCTGACGCGGCAGACAGGGTAGGAAGTGGAAGGGGTGGGCTACGCAGAATTTCTACAACCCAATCCAGGACTGTTTACCACGACAACTCGAAGTTCTTCTGCCTAGACAGACTATTTACTCCATGAGGACATTAATGCCCTACGCTCACTCGCTTCTTTGCCAATCTGGGACTCTCCTCGCGTACCACGTGCGCACCACTGCAGGTGTGTGCACGGAAACAAATGCATCAAACAAAACTACAATCATGAATAAAAAATCATGAAATCATGAATCATGCCAGTTCATGAAATCATGATTATAATTCATGATTTCAGGAACATTATTCATGGTACTACGCAATCTTCATCAGTCGACAAAATGCATAACCGGTTATACTTCGAACACTCTTTTCCCAAGAAGTGAGAACGGCTGAAAGGTAGCACGCTGGACTCTCACTCAGTGTACTCGAGTTCAAAACCCCTGTTGAGCTTTTTTTTATTTTTCGATCTCAACAACCAAATCGTAACGTATTGGTTGCGTTGCGCGAAAATAAATCATGAAATCATATAACATGAAAACACGTTGGATTCATGATATCATGAATAATTTTTTCATTTCCAGGAACGGATTTTTACCCGTGTGGGTACCACCCACTGCCACCACCCTTATTACCATCCGTACCATGCGAGGTTTACTTGTGTGCTCGCTCATTCATTCCGTCCCTTTCGCTTGCACCACTTGTGCACCACTCCTCTGACATTTAGTTAATCGCTCCGTGGGGGTATAATACCCCCATCTCCCATTTATTTTTACTCTGTGCACCTCCAGTGCATCGTTTGGACGTCACGCATTCCTAACACTCACCTACCCGGGTTTTGATACTGTCGTTGGGCTGAAGTCAAGGTATCTTGCTGGAGGTTTACATTTCCTCAGATAGTCCTCAATCGGTGTGGTGGTCACCCTGTCCTGCAACGGTGCCGCACAAGCATCACCCCCCCCCCGACACTCCTGCCAGACATAGCGAGACTTTTGTGTCCCCTAATTCTGGTCCCGCAGAGGTATCTGCCCCCTGACACTCCTGCCTGGCTTCTCCAAACTTTAGTCATTCTAACACTACCGACCATGCGTAGCATGCGAGGTTTACTTGCGTGCTCACCCATACACTCGATGACTCACTCTGTGGGAGTATTACGAGTTATACCCCCCAGTTCTCATTCGTTTGCACCAATTGAGGTTGTGTGGGTACCTCCTAAAGGCTCCGTTAACTGCCTGGCCAATTGTTTCACCCTCCCAGGTCATTCATCCCCTGTGGACCCGTGCCTGACACCTTGGGATTCGGGGTTAGGGACGCCATATTGTCAGCTTCAGTGTTGTACCGAGTCTGGCGATATGGCCGAATTTACACCGTAACGCACTACTTCCGAGTATCCATATCCCAACGTAACGGGAAGCATGAATGTGAGTGGTCCATTTGAACTCGTGGTAAATTTTTGTCATTTGCTGGGTGAATGTGTGCATTTTACTGTGGTGAATTTCATATTCGTGGCGCACTGGATGATGTGACTTCGGTTGTTTACTCTTCTCACTCGGAGACGAGCCAGACAATAAATAGAAAATACTCTTCTAACTCTTCGGGAAGGGCAGCAGGGACTATGTCCAAGGGCTTGACGATCCCTCCCCAGGCCATCTGCGAGTTGTGGCGCCTGCCTAGGATGTGGTGGGGTTTGACAGTGGGCCCTGTTAAACCTCTATAAAAGCTGCATGAATCCGCAAGTAGGCTCCGCCAAAGCGACCGTGTGCCGCTCAAAGCGCACAAGCCCAAGTCCTGGTGTTAGGTGGGACGCTAAACAGCCCTGACACGACGGCCCTCCGACGAGACAGGAGGTTTGCGCAGGCCCAATAAGCCGCCTTTAAAAACAACCATTACGAACGACATAGAAGATAATACGACTCGATACAATCGGCAACGACCTAGGCGACGAATAAAGGATCACGATTAGAAGCTTGGAACATGGAACTGCAAGTCGCTAGGTTTCGCAGGTTGCGACAGGATAATCTACGATGAATTACATCCCGCAACTTCGACGTCGTAGCGCTGCAGGAAATCTGCTGGACAGGACAGAAAGTGTGGAAAAGCGGGCATCGAGCGGCTACCTTCTACCAAAGCTGTGGCACCACCAACGAGCTGGGAACCGGCTTCATAGTGCTGGGAAAGATGCGCCAACGCGTGATTGGGTGGCAGCCAATCAACGCAAGGATGTGCAAGCTGAGGATAAAAGGCCGTTTCTTCAACTATAGCATCATCAACGTGCACTGCCCACACGAAGGGAGATCCGACGACGAGAAAGAAGCGTTCTATGCGCAGCTGGAGCAGACATACGATGGATGCCCACTGCGGGACGTCAAAATCGTTATCGGTGACATGAACGCTCAGGTAGGAAGGGAGGAAATGTATAGACCGGTCATCGGACCGGATAGTCTGCATATCGTATCGAACGACAACGGCCAACGATGCATAAACTTTGCAGCCTCCCGCGGAATGGTAGTCCGAAGCACTTTCTTCCCCCGTAAGAATATCCACAAGGCCACATGGAAATCACCTAATCAAGTAACGGAAAACCAAATCGACCACGTTCTAATCGACTACCTCGTCGCAGTATGTCTGCGCTCAAAACTCTCGACGGTGATCAACACGCGTCGGAGTCGTCCGCCGCGGCTAAACATTGGGCGGCTACAAGACGGTAGACTAGCCCAAGACTACGCGCAGCAGCTGGAAGTGGCACTCCCAACGGAAGAGCAGCTAGGCGCAGCATCTCTTGAAGATGGCTGGAGAGATATTCGATCCGCCATTGGAAGCACCGCAACCGCTGCACTAGGCACGGTGGCTCCGGATCAGAGAAACGACTGGTATGACGGCGAATGTGAGCAGTTAGTTGAGGAGAAGAATGCAGCATGGGCGAGATTGCTGCAACACCGCACGAGGGCGAACGAGGCACGATACAAACGGGCGCGGAACAGACAAAACTCGATTTTCCGGAGGGAAAAAGCGCCAGCAGGAAGATCGAGACCGTGAAGAGACGGAGGAACTGTACCGCGCTAATAACGCACGAAAGTTTTATGAGAAGTTGAACCGTTCACGTAAGGGCCACGTGCCACAGCCCGATATGTGTAAGGACATAAACGGGAACCTTCTTACGAACGAGCGTGAGGTGATCCAAAGGTGGCGGCAGCACTACGAAGAGCACCTGAATGGCGATATGGCAGACAACGGTGGCGGTATGGTAATGAACCTAGGAGCACGCGCGCAGGACATGCGACTTCCGGCTCCGAATCTCCAGGAAATCCAGGAGGAGATCGGCCGGCTGAAAACAACAAGGCCCCTGGAGTTGACCAACTACCAGGAGAGCTGTTTAAACACGGTGGTGAAGCACTGGCTAGAGCGCTGCACTGGGTGATTACCAAGGTTTGGGAGGATGAGGTTCTGCCGCAGGAGTGGATGGAAGGTGTCGTGTGTCCCATCTACAAAAGGGCGATAAGCTGGATTGTAGCAACTACCGCGCAATCACATTGCTGAACGCCGCCTACAAGGTACTCTCCCAAATTTTATGCCGTCGACTAACACCAATTGCAAGAGAGTTCGTGGGGCAGTACCAGGCGGGATTTATGAGTGAACGCTCTACCACAGACCAGGTGTTCGCCATACGTCAGGTATTGCAGAAATGCCGCGAATACAACGTCTATTTATCGACTTCAAAGCCGCATATGATACAATCGATCGGGACCAGCTATGGCAGCTAATGCACGAAAACGGATTTCCGGATAAACTGATACGGTTGATCAAGGCGACGATGGATCGGGTGATGTGCGTAGTTCGAGTTTCAGGGGCATTCTCGAGTCCCTTCGAAACCCGTAGAGGGTTACGGCAAGGTGATGGTCTTTCGTGTCTGCTATTCAACATCGCTTTGGAGGAGTAATACGAAGGGCAGGGATTGACACGAGTGGTACGATTTTCACGAAGTCCGTCCAGTTATTTGGCTTCGCCGACGACATTGATATCATGGCACGTAACTTTGAGAGGATGGAGGAAGCCTACATCAGACTGAAAAAAGCGAAGCTAAACGGATTGGACTAGTCATCAACACGTCGAAGACGAAGTACATGATAGGAAGAGGCTCAAGAGAGGTCAATGTGAGCCACCCACCACGAGTTTCTATCGGTGGTGACGAAATCGAGGTGGTTGAAGAATTCATGTACTTGGGCTCACTGGTGACCGCCGATAACGATACCAGCAGAGAAATTCGGAGACGCATAGTGGCTGGAAATCGTACGTACTTTGGACTCCGCAAGACGCTCCGATCGAATAGAGTTCGCCGCCGTACCAAACTGACTATCTACAAAACGCTTATAAGACCGGTAGTTCTCTACGGACACGAGACCTGGACGATGCTCGTGGAGGACCAACGCGCACTGGGAGTTTTCGAAAGGAAAGTGTTGCGTACCATCTATGGTGGGTGCAGATGGCGGACAGTACGTCGAGGAGGCGAATGAGCCACGAGTTGCATCAGCTGTTGGGAGAACCATCCATCGCTCACACCGCAAAAATCGGAATACTACGGTGTGCCGGGCACGTAGCCAAAATGTCGGACAGTAATCCGGTAAAAATGGTTCTCAACAACGATCCGACAGGAACAAGAAAGCGAGGTGCACAGCGAGCAAGGTGGATCGACCAGGTAGTAGACGATTTGCAGACCCTCCGCAGACTGCGTGGCTGGCGAAGTGCAGCCTTGAACCGAGCTGAATGGAGAAGTCTTTTATGTGCAGCACAGGCCACTCCGGCCTTAGTCTGATGATAAATAAATAAACTCTTCGGGAATGTGGAATCGGTTTCAAGGAAGGAGGAAAAAAAAACCTCTCTGCATCCAGTGCTGTCGAATATTTTCAACTCTTGTTCGGAATATGAGTCATGTTCGGGATTTGAGTCAAAACGGTAACTCTTCTTCGTACTATGAACAAATCGAATTTTCAACGTGAAAATTATCAAGAATTTTTTTTTCGGTCCTTTTCAAAGTATCATAAGGTGAAGTGGTTGTATTGAAAATGTGAGTTCCAATGCGTACTTTTGAAGTCAATATAATCTATTTGGGAAGATCCATAAATTACGTCACGCAAAAATTGACGATTTCAACCACCCCTCCTCCCCCCTTTGTCGTGCTTTTTGTAACAAACCTCTAAAAATTTGTATGGATCGTCACACTGCTCTGAAACACCCTCCCCTCCACCCAGAAGCGTGACGTACTTTGTGGATGACCCCTTTTGAGTTTCAGTGACGATTGCCATCAAAATTATAGCATGAAAATTTGTGTCATCACTTACCAAAACGGCTGCGAAATTCGGTTGTGGGCACCCTCGTTTTTTGGCAAATCATTCACTATTGCCATAGTTATCAAAAAACTTATTTTGATTACTTTTTTATGCAGGCTTTTAAAGTTATTCAGACAAAGTTGATTAGAAAAAATTAGTTTTTTTCGATGTTTCTAGCCATTGTATACACATTATTTGTAACTATGCATTAACGTCCTTTGCACCAGTTGTCGCATTAGTGGTCCCTATTTGGCCAGTTCCATAAGAAAACAATGGGATTTGCCAAATAAGGAACCAAAATTAAGAATAGTGTCAACTGGTGCATGCGTTCCTATTATGGATTAATCCATTTTGATGATTATAACAATTTTCATTGTGGTTTTACATTTTTAAAAAAAAAATAGTTGTTCTTATGTATGGCGACAATTGGTACACCTACCCTACCTACATGCTATTTTATCCGTTGTATATATGATTGTTTTTATTATCTTCCTTAATGCACGGGAAAGGCTAACTTTGCTAGGAGAAATCTGGGTTATTCTAGTGCCTGAATAAATAATTCCTTTTCATTGAATCTGGCGGTTTTCATTAATTAAAAATGCGGTCACGTGATTGTACTAAGGTTTCGAGTCTTATATGCTCAAATTCTCGAATAAATCCGATCAAATTTATCTTATTTCATATGCCGTGCCACAAAGTTTGCGATTTTCATTTCAATGTTAAGCCTTTGCCGGCTCCCCAGCAGAAATTGATCATTTTCGGCACACTGGAAACATTTAAAGGAATTCCCAAAACGTCCATCCAGCAGCACCGATTTCAGGATGCAACATCAAAGCATCGCAAACTTTTGGGGGAAAATTCGCATTCCTCCCGAAAGCGAGCATCTGCTGTATGAGAGAATGGCTGTTGAAAATTTCAGAAACCAAAAGCATGAAAAACGAAATGCATTGTTGTCCGATATTGGAACGTGCCATTCATTTCACTATGGCTGGCTTTGTTCCTTCGAGGTCGGCTATGCAACTTATATGAAGATAATATATTTATAAATATAGAAAATTCCAATTTATGATGAGATTGAGCACACACAGCTTAGATTAAAGGAACAAGAAATTTCCCCATCCGTTTCCTACCAGTAGTGACATCATGAATTCGTATGTCGTATCACCCACATACCACCCACGACCTTTACCAAATTTATAATGACTAGTCCTCGTGGATACGTACTTTCTTGCTTGGCGTTGTGAAACTCAGAATTCGTTCGCTTTATTTTTTTTCGTTGTGCACCAACTCGATGAATCACTCACTCACTGCTATTTCTTCTGATTAACTTCGTAGCCAGCTTTAACCTTTTGCCGCTGCTCGTATGTGTACTTATGTAGAGTGGATTATTCACAGACTTTTTCGTTCACACATGGGACCAAAATACTTTTCCTTTGTTTTCTTCAATGCAGTTTCGCTCACAGAGCGTACCCAGCTTAGCCTCAACTTCACCTTTACACCGGTTGCAATAATAAAGCGCACTTGGGCAAACTTCTGTCAGGTCTGAGGAATTTCCATGTTTCTGCTTAATTTTCCATTCCGCGTGAAACTTGGCCTTTTCAGCTTTTCTATTCGGTCGTCACTAAGAAGAATCCGTGCAATATGCACTGCTTCTGCGGCTCACGATTATTACAACTATCCCTTTGAAGATGCACGGCACTGCACACTGCACAGCCTCGATTCCGAGAAGTACTCGCAACTCGTAACTCTAACAAAAAAAAAATCACAGCTCAGTTCAGTTCACGCTTTTCCTCGCACAGTTTTGCAGTCAACTGTGCACTTCAAAAGTTTTCCACCGAAAAACTGCTCCCGATGAAATTTAAATCACAATGTTCGGAAGATTGCCAGCTGGGATCCGCAATTGACTTATTTGCGGTCGAGCGAACGGAAGACGACTACTGGCGGTGCAGCCGATTTTTGGCCAGTTCAGCTGCGAGTTGTTGTGTGAAAAGCAGCATCCCGTTGGCTGGTGGAAAATTCGCGCACACACATGTAAATGCCCTTGCCTGTCGATCGCACTTCTCCGTTCGTTCGGTGAGGAAAAATATGGGAATGATCAGTAACCAACGCTGTGTAGTGGTGATCTTCCTATGCGGTGCTCTGCTGACGTCGTTGGTTGGATTTTTTCGCTCGCTATTGAATGGTCTGCTATTTTGCGATGATTTTGGTGTATGTGGGTGTGAAAATCGGCTGATGAGAAAGTTTGAAATAGAATATCGATACACCTGTCCGGCTGGATTAAATGGACAAAAGAAGAACACTATCCAGCGTCTCGGCGAATCGGAAAGGCCGATCGTTAGAATAACAACTGTTCTGCTTGAGGGCTTCCAGTCTGATTCCATTACATTTTACAGTGCCGTTATCCATATGCTGTCATCATCAGAAATTAATGTAGCTCTCCAATTTTGTAACAACGAACCTATTTACTGGAGTTTTATCTCAGTCAATGAGAATGAGACAACAATAGCTGTGTGATAATGATTTTCATCAATCTTAATACATGGCATATTTTCTTTGTACAGGATTTATAAAAGAAGTTCAGTTTGCAAATATTACTAGCAGTGCTCTTTAATGCACTTCAAAATGGAAACCTGTAGCAAGTTAATTAAACAATAGCTCTTGGTAAGGATAGAATATGGAAGAAATTTAATCCGGAGGCTCAATGATGGTACAGGGAACATCCAATAACGTTTTTCTATGGTAGGTTCACTTATTTCGATCATTGGCAGTATCAGAAATTCTGATATATAAAACCGTTTTGAAAGATTCAGTTTGTCTAATTACTTTGCATATGGTCAAACAGTGTATCACAATATCGTATAATGACAATTGTTTGCACTCAACTGTTCAAATAATTTGGAAATTTGAATTGCAAAACAAACCCCAAGTTTCTCTCATGAATGGCTTTCATGCGAAAATGATCAAAGAGCGCACGATAAGTTCATTTAGTTGCCTAAGATAGAGAAAGGTGCTTTGCTCGCTGTCTCTTGACGAACAAGACCTTTTCCAGTAGGATGTATTTTGAACCACCCATATCAGGACTCATATATACCTTGATTTAATTACAGCCCAACACACATTGGAAGCTGAAGAAGAGCTTCGTGGCTTCTTCAGCCAAAAAACTAGCTTGTCCAGCTTAAATTGTTTGTTGGGAGATACTTTCCGTTTTTATCAACACCGTCCGAGAGTTTTAGTTGACAAAATCGAAACAGTGACGATTTTTTAGCTAAAATTTGAGTAAAACTTATGTATTGCTGGGAAAATGTTTGATTTTCAGATTCTTACATTTTTAAATGCTAAGGACCTGTCATAAATCACATGAACATGCTAGGGAGAGAAGAAAAGTGGTCTTAGTGAAATGAGACCAAAGTTATTATGCATAGGAAATGTATATTGATCATTAATTGTGACTGGTTAAGATTCCTGGTAAGTGAGGAGTGCATCAACGGAACGTCCATAAATTATGTCACGCAAAAATCAACCATTTGCAATCCCTTTTTTCTTCATGATCCCCCTTTTTGTATGAAATCTCCAAAAAAAATGATTTCAGTAGTCACACTTCTAGAAGCCTTCTACATCCCACTAAAAGTGTGACGTAATTTATGAACGTTCCCTAAGATAAAGTAGCATCCGTTGGTAATATAACAATAAATTTGACTACTTTAAAATCTGCAGCAGCAAAATATATTTGTATGAAAACTCTAGAATGTTTATAGAAGTCGTAACGCTTAGACAGATCTCCACCCTCTTTCAGTATTGCGTTATTTCTAGGCGCCACCTAATTTCTTTTAAAGCACCGTCTAAATTTTCCCCGATTTCGCTAAATAGAGGTTCCATGGTTTTGACCGGATATGAATAGTAAAATTGCTTTAATTTTTGTCTTGTTTGAACTTTATTTATTCGGATCAAATTAATAAGAATGCCGTACTTACAAAAACATGCGCAATTATAATTCAATCGTTCTTGTAAGTTTTCATCGAATAATTTAATTTTATGACAACAATCCAACAAGCTATCATTAAACGTCCAAACGAAAACAGAGTCAGTTATATTTCAATTTAAACAAAAATATTAGAATAAAACATGTATACTAAATAATGATCTTACTTTGAGAACATTCCGACTCATCCAGGTCGTCATCCTCAAGGAATTCTTATCCGTAGTTTTGACCAGCATTCACCATAGTAGTAATATCCGTATCGCTGTAGTCATCAACGCATAAGTCCTTTTCAAGACATTCAGAAGGTGCGACGTCCGTTTCAACAGTCGGAATATTGAATAGCGTTACCAGATATAACATATCGTCTTCGTGCATCAACTTGTTGCCAACAATCACCCCGATGTTCTTCAACGATTTCTGAATCCCATTTTAAGACACTTCCATTCAGGATTCTTGAAGTCAGAAGGCGATGTCGTTGAGGTTTACTTGCTTAAGACGCTGTGCCGCATCGCCGCCACCAAAAATATTTTCGTTGTGTAGTATTTTGCTGTACTTGATACTTGATTGTTCGAATAACATGTTGATTCATTAGCTGAATGAGAGGCGTAACGTTGGAGGACAGAAAATCCACAATCATTAAGCCGCTAGCTCATCCTCGAAATGATGTGCCGAGCAGTCGTCCAAAAGCAGGATAGGCTTGGGTTCTATGCCTTGCTCTGCAGCAAACTATCGTACTCTTGGAACAAATGTGCCATAAAAACCATTGCTTGAAAGAACCCAACCGATGTGCTTTACTACAGGTGTGGGCAAAACCCTAAAGTAGTATTTATTCAACGAACTTTCGCTCTTTTGAGAAAGAAACTCTCAGCTGGGTTTTCGAAGATGGCCGATTGCTACCGAATGTGACGTCACGTCTGGCATACTCAGTACATTTTTGCCTTTCTCGTACAACAGGCTATCATTTCACTCCAAAATCGAACTTTTTATAGAAGGCTCAGAGACCCATAGTGTTATATACCAATCGACTCAGCTCGACGAACTGAGCAAATGTCTGTCTGTCCGTGTGTATGTGTGTGTGTGCACATGTGCCATAAAAAACATTAGCCAATTTTTCACATAGTAATTCTTAACCGATTCTCTCGCAGCAAGTTGCAATCGACAAAGAATAAAGCGTAGTTGATCACTATTGAATTTCATAACGATTGCACATTCCAAAAAATTCTAAATATCCAAATAATTATGATACATAGTCAAAAAGTCATATCATGCTATAAAATGCCTTGTAGAATCAACCCATGCAAGCTCTTCTCTTCTTCTTCTTCGCTTTAGTACAAGACTTGAGAACAACAAATGCAACACAAGTTTTGATAGCATGCAAGTTACGTTCATAACGCCATAACGCATCTGCAGCTTTAAAGCACAATAAAAAAAAACTCGAATAAAACGTACACGCTACAAATACTTTACTCAGAACTTTTGAAAATACACTCGCAAATAACTCAGCATTTCAATTAATTTTCCGGGTTGGATTGTTCAATTATGTACGAGAAAGGCACAATCACTGCTAGGTGGATCAATTTAGGTTTTTATAAAAGACGTGACATTTCACTTCACAGAGTGGACGTCACGTTTGTTATTCACTCCGCTGTGAGTGGCAATGTTTTGGTTATTTTTTCAACTGAAACAGACATACAGGACTTTGGCCCACACCTTTACTGAAGGACATCGGTACCCAACAAACATTGGAAGCGCTTTTAAACCAAAAATAGTCTTCTTCAGCTTGAAAACTGGCAATGTTACAGCAATGGAATATGGACATTAGGTTGCCAGTGGAATGTATGGGAAAAAAATGACCATCGAATTTTAACAACGGATAGTGCTCAAAAGCTTCATCTCCTCAAAAATTCCCATGCTACATTTGAGCTCAATCGGACTTCGTTAAGGGCTTGACTACAGGGGTCAAAATTTGACCACGAAAATTTTCCAAGGAGGGGGTTGTTGATTTCGAAATCGAATATTTGTTTTTGATGCCAAATGTCTTAGAAATCCACGAAACGTCGAGCTCTATTGTTTCTCGAAAACAAAATTAAAATAAATAACTTTTTGAGACTTAGAATTTTTTTCGAAATCGAGTTTTTATTTTGATGCCAAATGTTTTTCAAAAAAAATGTCTTAGAGATAACACCAGACCTCGACGGTTTATGCATTTCTAAGACATTTGGTATCAAACAAAATTTTGATTTCGAAATTTTCCCGTACTGCCCCCCCCCCCCCCTCCCCCCGTCTTTTTAGATTTTTTCCGTGTTTCAAAACAGTCAAACTTTGACCGCTTTGATCAAACTCTTAACGAAGTCCGATTGAGCTGAAATTTTGTGTAGGGACTTAGGAGAGGATATGAAACTGCTCAAAAGTTTCGATTTTTTAATTCGAAAAGTCGATTTTTATTGGCACCCCCATGGACATTTATGAACGCCCGAGGGTTCTTCGAATGCCTAATCTTCAGTATTGGCAGCTTCTGCGAGCCTGATCCATTATTAAAACAGGTCCTAATTGTGCACGAGAGTGTGTTCTGACAAGGATTTGAAAAGCAACGCAGTCCGCGCGGCTACAAAGCAAGAACATGCTGAGGGTGGCTGGGTTCGATTCCCGGTGCCGGTCTAGGCAATTTTCGGATTGGAAATTGTCTCGACTTCCCTGGGCATACGAATGCAAAAATGGTAACTTGGCTCAGAAACCTCGCAGTTAATAACTGTGGAAGTGCTTAATGAACACTAAGCTGCGAGGCGGCTCTGTCCCAGTGTGGGGATGTAATGCCAATAAGAAGAAGAACCCATTTTCTTTCCGTTCAGTTAAATTTTACATATGGCTGATCTAACCACCCCTCTTGCCAAGATCTGTCTTGGACATCTCTTTATTTGTTAAGAAAATTATTTTGAGCATTTTTGGTGGACTAGAAGTCGAGTCAAGTTCGAGACACTGAAGACGGCCTTACTTTTGAGGTCGAAATACGTATCTGTCAAGATACAATTAAGTAATGGAATTCAATTAGATTGTGCAAACTCGTCTTACGACAAGTGCATCTTTTTATTGTTTAGATGTTGCAGAGTCTGTAATTTTTGCCTAATGGTGTTTTCATTTGATTTAGCCATGATTTTCATTTCATTTCGCCATTCTGTGTTTTGCACAAACATGATTTATTTCAGTGCAATGATCGACGGATGATTAAATTCTATGTTACCTTAGCTGATCGCCATGTTCGTCGTTAAACATCTGGAGCTCTTTCACCTACAGTTCACTTTTCATACAGTGTTTAAGTTTTTGCGCTGTTTAACGATGAAGCTGAAATACACGATAGAGGTTCAAAAGGTAGCCCATACGTTTTCTGTCGAAATGTTTTGCATTCGAGTTTTTTCAGTGCATTGCATTCGGGATTTAAATGGCCTTTAAGCAGAGAAATAAACAGAAGGTAATTATGTCATGAAAAAATGGCAATTTCAACCAGGCATCTTTACGTTAGTCGATTGATTGATTGATTGATTGATTGATTGATTGATTGATTGATTGATTGATTGATTGATTGATTGATTGATTGATTGATTGATTGATTGATTGATTGATTGATTGATTGATTGATTGATTGATAGATTGATTGATTGATTGATTGATTGATTGATTGATTGATTGATTGATTGATTGATTGATTGATTGATTGATTGATTGATTGATTGATTGATTGATCGATTGATTGATTGATTGATTGACTGATTGATTGATTGATTGACTGACTGATTGATTGATTGATTGATTGACTGACTGATTGACTGACTGACTGATTGAGTGACTGACTGGTTGATTGATTGACTGATTGATTGGATCGACTTCGATTGATTGATCGATTGATTGACTGACTGATTGATTGATCGATTGAATTTAGTTGATTGATTGATCGATCGATTGATTGACTGATTGATTGATTGATCGAGTTGATTGATTGACTGATTGATTGATTGATTGATTGATTGATTGATCGATTGATTGATCGATTGACTGATTGATTGACTGATTGATTGATTGATTGATCGATCGATTGACTGATTGACTGATTGATTGATTGACTGATCGATTGATTGATTGATTGATTGATCAACTGATTGATTGATTGATTGATTGATTGATTGATTGATTGATTGATTGATTGATTGACTGATTGATTGATTGATTGATTGATTGATTGATTGATTGATTGATTGACTGATTGATTGATTGATTGATTGATTGATTGATTGATTGATTGATTGATTGATTGATTGATTGATTGATTGATTGATTGATTGATTGATTGATTGATTGATTGATTGATTGATTGATTGATTGATTGATTGATTGATTGATTGATTGATTGATTGATTGATTGATTGATTGATTGATTGATTGATTGATTGATTGATTGATAGCGGTGTTGGTGCCGATTGGTACACAGTGAACTCTTTTTTACTCGACATTGGAGGGCGCATCGAGTTAGGGAGGTATCCAGATAGGAAACACATTTATATTAGACTTAATACCATTTGGCCGAGTAGTTAAATTTGTTTTCCTTATTAAGTGAAGTGAGAAATGAAATGTTCCAAGTGAATAGTGAACAGCGAGAATTGAGAAGTGTGAAATGAGATGTTCGAAATAAGTACAGAGTAGTGAGAATCGAGTACTAAAAACGGAAGTGATTATTAAGTTGTGAGATGTGTGCAGTAACATGTAGGTAGTGGAAAGTGAGAAATGAGAAGTGAGAAATTATTGGTGAAAAGTTAAAAGTGATAGTTGGGAAGTGAGAAGTAGGATGTGAGTAGTAACATAAACAGAAGCAACAAGAAGCTTCCTACTGCCTTTTCACAAATAACCTCACACTCATCATTTTTACTTCTCTCTACTTACTTCTTACTTCTCGCATATCTCGCTTCTTCCCCCCCCCCCCCCCCTTCCCACTATGCTCTTTTGACTCCACACTTCTCACTTTTTAATATTCATTTCTCACTTCGCACAATTCACTTCTCACTTCTTGCTTCACATTATTCACTTTTCACTTCTTCCTTCTTATTTATAACTTCTTATATCTCACTTCCAACTTTTCTGACTTCTCATTTCACACTTATTACTTCTAACTTCTAGCTTTTCACTTCTCATTACTCGTACTTCGAATTTCTCACTTCTAACTTCTAACTTCTCATCTTTAATTTCTCACTTCCCACCACTCACTTCTTACTTTTACTTCCCACTTCTCACTTTTCATTTCTCACTTCTCACTTTTCACTTCACACTTCGAATACCTCACTTCTCACTTTTAACTTTTCACTTCTCACTCTATTTATTTCTCACTTCTCATTATTCACTTATCACTTCTCACTTCTTCCTTACAACTTCTATATCTCGCTTCTGATTTTTCATTTCTCATTTATCACTTCTAACCTCCAACTTTTCACTTTTCACTCCTCACTAGTATTTCGCACTCCGAATTTCTCACTTTCAACTTTTCACATCTCTCTTCCCACTTCTTACTTCTCGTTTCTCACTTCCCACTACTCACTTTTCGCTTCTTACCTCGTCCTTCTTAATCTCATTTCTCACTTGTCGCTTCTCACTTTTCACTTCTCGCTTCGAATTTCATATTTTTCACTTCTCACTTCTCTCTATTTACTTCTCATTTATCGTTTTTCACTTTTCACTCCTTACCAAGAATTTCTCAATTCCAACTTCTCTCTTCTCACTTCTCATTTCTCACTTCTCACTGCTTACTTCTCACCTTGCACTTCTCACTTCTCACTTCGCACTTCTCACTTTCGACTTCACATTTCGATTTTTTCACTTCTTGCTTCTTTCTATTTATTTCTCATTTCTCATTTTTCACTTCTCAGTTATTGCTTCTTATATCTCACATCAGACTTCTTATTTCTCACTTATCACTTTTCACTTCTAACTTCTTACTTTTCATTTTTCACTTATTACTTTTCACTTCTCACTACTCACTTCGCACTTTTTCACTTATATCTCACTTCCCACTACTCACTCTCGCTTCTTACTTCGCACTTCTCACTTCTCATTTCTCATTTCATACTTCTTATTGATTATTTCTCATTTCTCACTGTAACCGTTTCTGACAACATCGAGTTGGCGAGGTGAAAATGCATTAAAACTTTATTTTGATCTAGAGAATATCGAGTAAGGGAGATATTGACTTACGGAGGGAACGCAGTATGCTAGATTCAAGGGACTTTCAATTTCATCGAGTAAGGGAAAATATCGTGTTACAGAACATCAAGTTAGGGAGATAACATGTATGGGTCTCCGAGCCTTCTATCAAAAGTTTGTTTTCATAGTGATCATATATCCTTTACGTATACTTAGTATACGAGAAAGGCAAAACGGTAATAAGGCCGTAACTAACACCGACTTCCCCTCATCGAAATAAAAGTGACAAGATGCGGGATTGTTTACACTCTACACGGAAGAAAAAAAGTACCCAAAATTGAGTATTTTTAAACTTACTTTTGAGTTATTTTTTCTCTTCTCTTATATCCACTCTTTCTTTTGTTGTCGAAAAACAAAAGAGCCAAACAATCCAACGACGCCAGTTCAATACGGGAAACCAATTTTGAGTTTTATTACCTGAGGTCGAAATTGAGTCAATTAAACTTACATTTGGGTAAATAAATTTACCGTTGGGTACTTTTTTAACATGGGAGTAAAGGCAAACTACTTCGACCCTACTTACTCAATTTTGGCTTCCCGTACGGATGTTCGAGGTTGGGTGAATTAAACTCACTATTGGGAAGTTTATTTCTTCCGTGTATCATATCAAAACGCCAGATAACAATGCAATCCTACGTTCTTCGTGACAAAGTGCAAACAAACCCGCATCTTTTCACTTTTATTTCGATGAGGGAAAGTGGATGAAGAGAATCCTCTCTTGATAGTTTCGGCCTTATTTCCGCTAGTGCTTGTAATATTATGAATACAACTTTTGGCCAAAAACTAACCCAAGCTATTTTATTTTAAAAGCTAAATCTTTTTAAAAAATAATTGAATGATCGGATTAATTTTGACAAAATCGGAGCGTGACAAAATCGGAACGAGATGAAATCGGAACATATCATTGTATGATTAAAATGACAATATGCATTTCGGTGGTACAAAATATGAGTCCTTCTACGGATGGTACAAAATACAAACCACCTACTGGAAAGTTCGTGTTCGTCAAGAGACAGCGAACAAAGTGCTTTTTTGTTCAAAATCTTTATTTAAGAGACTTTCAGCCCAAGGTTGGCTCGTCTCCGACGCTTTTTTCTATCTCAGGCAAACAAATGAAAATATGTCCTCATTTTTCATGTTAAGTTTTTTATCTACTCTTTAGACCTTAAGCAATGTTTTCTCCAAATGTCTTGATGGTTGAATAATCGCACTGAAGGTTGCGATACGATTATTCGAACTATACTATGCATAAGTGTGCTTCATAGACATTCATTGTCCCTTACAAAAGCTCATTGACATTCTCTAGCACTTTCGAAAACTCACTGACAATGGAGGGAACTCTTTGACAATCACAAGCACTCATTTGTGCCCAATCAGGTATCAGAACGTCGGCTCCAGGGGCACGTTCACCTCAATTTGGGAGATTTGTGCCATCGCCTTCACAACCTTTTTCATCACACACCTGACGAAAAAGGAAGTGAACAAAAAGGAAAGGAATTTGGATGGGAGAACAAAGGGAATGTTTGGAAAAGGGCCGTTGAAGAGGGCATACAAGCGTGCAAAAGCTTATAGCTCCTTACCACAACGGGTTGAATATTTGCCATGTGATAGTTCAGTTGGCAGTGACCTGTCAGGGCCTTGACTAAGACACTGCAATTCTGTTTAGACATATTAGCTAAATAGCTTGCTACTACCGGAGATGGCTCCCGGATGTTCAATTTTGTTTGATGACATGAATCCAGACTACTCCAATGCCATTTGTGCTGAGTGACAGCCCAAGAGTTGATCAAAAGCTTCACCCAACACTTGGATATTGGAATAGCTGGCTCAGAACCAATAAAGTCATGTGATGCTCCATTACGGGCTAACTCATCAGCCAATTCGTTTCCAGCTATGGAAGAATGGTCAGGTACCGATATAGAGTGTAAAGTATTAACTGAATTCAGTTCCTCAATTTGAGTTCGACATGCGATTATTACTAATCTCGACCTTGAGTTGGCCGAGGCGAGAGCTTTAATAGCTGCTTGGCTATCTGAAAAGAAGTATATCAGAAGTAAAGCTCAGCACTCAGTGGAACTCATTTGTGCCCAAACTCATGAATCAAACTCAGGTTCGCATCTATCTTACTTTGTAACTCATATTATGTTATAACTGTGTTCATGTTCTCTATTGGTACTCATTTACATTAAACTTAGGTCGTTTTCTCAAATTATACCTTTCATAATGACGTTTCCAAAATCCTCCCGTGGCAACAATAAGAGGTCGCAGAGTTCTTTGAATCTGTCATAAATAGGTGTCCAGCAAACTATCGTGTACCTTCCTTACCAATTGCAAGGACCTGGCCACGACAAGCATCTATAGTTATCGGGAAACATCTTTGTTCAGGCTTCGTCGCCACGAGCCCCTGGGTCAGAACACATTTTATTGATTTCATTTTAAATCACATATTTTCAAGAAAATCGGGTGAAATGGAATCACAGCAGAACGTATTCTAGCATTCGAAGTGATCAAATCTTGCAGAATTATTGTGAAATGAAAACAACTCGAATTTTAGTTTTTACCACTGACGTTAAATTACCATTGAATCGATTACAGTAGACACCAGCAATCCCCACCTTTGTCTGAACTCTGGCACCGCCACATGAATCAAAACTTTGATTTGACCCGCGTCCTAATCTAACTCAAAATTTGCCACATGATTTCAATATTATGACGAAGAGAATAAGACAACTTCGAAAATTTACAACTTTGCAGCAAACGAAAATTCGATTTGAGTAAATCATATCGACTATCAACCAAGATTTGTGCATTCAAAACGCTTTTAATAAATAATGCGTTAAAATAAAATGAATGTTGATATGTATTCTACTCCTACATACATGTATTTTTTTGTAACAGTACATTGCTATATCCACCAATCCAAAAAAAATCATAACTTGACGTAATTTATAGATGCTCCATGTACGAAATTTTTCATTTAATCCCACTATATATTCCCACGTAAACTTGTTTCCCACACACATCAATCACAAGCGAACGTTTTCCTGAGGATTTGTATCGATACAAGACATGGATCCTCGAGTGTATCGTGCAAACACCCAAAAGCCGGTCACGCACGCACCGAACGGTCATCACAACACCCCGTGCAGTTCGTTCTACCTCACGGCACCAATGAAAAAAAAAAACACTTTAAGAAGCGCACACGTTTCTTAAAAATAGACGACTCCGTGTGTTCGTGCCCGCCATTGAAGCGAGAGCATGTCCGTACGTAAGTATCTGCCACCAACCTGCCCACGTTACCTCTCGATCTCGAAGATATCCTATTTGGTTTTTGCGACTGTTTTCCCCCATTCTAAAAATAGGTCCCAATTCTCTCAACTCACGCGGCGCGACGACCATTTCCCAGCGAAGATTTTTGCGGAAGCATAATCCTCGCTTGCCAGTAATAATGTCGTGCTGGCGGCCAAGCGCAACTGAAACCCACCCGAAACTAAAGCAGTGATCGCCAAACTGAGTAAGGGGAAGTGGGTTTATGTTTTCCTTTAAAACTTTCTGAAAAACCTGAATAATAGTAAATATTTATGACATTCCAACTTTACAGCTTTGAAGATATTTAATAAATATTTAATGATCCTAATTGCTTTTATATTGAAAACAACAGAAGTAGAATATGCTTCGAACTATTACGATAGTTCCAAAATTGAATACCCTCTACTTCACGAAAAAGTGACCAACCGACGGTGCGCAACGGAAATATGGATATTGGATTTGATTTTTCGCCTTGGAATTGGTCACTACGGTCGTTGTCTGACCGCTTCGGAATGGATGGACGTATAAATGTAGTCGAGCGGATGTTGTTGTTTTCACGAATGATTCGCTAATAATGGACGTCAGACGTTTTAGACACGGCCATGGTCAAGTGGGGAAAATTAATTTACTCACCGATAGATGAAATCGGGTCGAGGCATTGCGGCAATGCGGAGCACTGACCGAACTAGAGGTTCAGAATGGGTGAAAACGTTAATGAAAGTTGCAAACGCGCATTATCAGGGCATTTTTCATTCTTGTTTAGAAATGTGGGAAGATTTAGACACAATCTCCGGAGAATTGTTTAGCTTTTACACATACATGAATTTCTGCATGATAATCGGAATGGGAGCTCTCAAAGTCCCCTCCTGAAATAGTTTAAATAATTTTTGCAATGATTTTCAAATGGAACTAATTGGTGAAGACTTAAATCGTTAAATAGATTGTACTAAGGCAAAACATTCCATGCGGTTGCTTTTGCTTGAATTATATAATAAAGCTCAGACGATTTTGAATTCAACGGAATAAAAAAAACCGCAAATGACTATCTTCATGTAGTTCCGACATCTTTGGGACATTAAGCGAGAATTATTCAAAGGCTTTTCCCAATTGTCTGTGCGCAGAACATTTATTATACCGTTTATTATGTATTGGACTAAGTAGTAACTCAATTTCACAGCTCGCTTGCTGAATGATGGATTTTGCCCACGAACAGGCACGAACTTTTTCAAGCGGCACAAATTGAGACAAGGAACCGTCAACTCGCATTCCGAAAAGTTTTCATTCTGGGAGAATGGATTGCAAATTTGTTGATTGCAAACTCCTAATAATTGACAGCCTTTTCTCCTCGGTCGAGGCATTACAAGTGGAAGCGAAAGGAATAGATTTACTGCACCAGTAGTGTGGAATGGCATTAAAAAGTTTGATGTTCATTAATAATATTCCCGAAAAGGGTTTTATTTTCAAGTCCATATACATGTTTACGCAAACGAGCGAAATGTGTGCGAGGAAACCCTAACGCTTAAAATAGAAATAATTATTCAAAACTAAAACATCATCATGAACTAAAAATGCTCAAAATAAATACAACGTTCTGGTAAAGTTTTGTAGAAGTTTATCAATTTTCAAAGAACCTGTAGGAGGAGAGCATACTGCTTCGATGGAAATATGATCTACTCATGTTTTCTTTGGGAAAATATAATTCATTTGATTGGCATATGGACATATGTACTGAAGATAGGGTAATGTGATAATGTAATCTGCAATAGGGAGGTACAAATATGTAGCCAAAAAAACAAAGTCATAAGACAACCAGTGTCGTAAAAAACATTTTATCAAGAACACGTGCGATATAAAAACCGATAGTCTCTCCTGTTCGTACTATTTGGTAGTTGTTTGTTTTTCTGCCTTTTTTGACGAAATTTGCAGATGCTCCTAAAAGTGAGCATCAATCGGATGGAGTTGCAGAAAGAAACACATAGAAGAATCATCAAACAGCAAAAGATAGCTTCGTTATACTAATTTCTATAAAGAGTCCATCGAGCAGCTTAGTGTCACATATCAATCAACTAAGATCGCTGGAATAGATAGCAAAATAGTGTAATGTAACGCAATTTTTATATTCATTTCAATGTACCGATTTAAATGCACACAGCACAGGAGTTAACTGTACCTATGATGTTCAATGTTCATGGATGGCCATCATCGATCAGGAAATTATGGTCAAATCATGTGTCGAAAAAAAAACATGTCGCTTTCCACAGCATGCATCGATTTCCTATCGTGACTCGGCAAGTACGATTCGACATTCTAACGAGAAGTGAAACGCGTTTCACTCTCAACGCATAAATCCATGTCAACGTCCTTGCATAGATTTTCGTTAGCGCTTTGTGCTCGAGGGTTCCATTCAGCACTTGAAAGGATTTTAGGAAAAAAGCTCCCAATCATGTGTTAATCCTTTTCGTACGCTAAGTGTATATAATAGCTATATGATCGCATCAGAAACCAACTTTTAATAGGAGTTTCAAAGACTCAGCTAGGCTAAAGAGTTTTCGATGTTACAACGACGGTACTTCTAGCCGTCGGAGGTAGTGGAGTAACACGGTTTGTCAATTTAGATTTAGTCCAATCTTAGAGAATTGAAAAATACGTATGAATTTCCTTAGGAAGTAATATGAATTAATATAGTAATATTTATGGAAAATTTCTTAGAATTCACACTGAAAGTTCTGTAAAATTTCAACGGGGAAATATTTGGAGTTTTCTGGGGAAATTATTTGAAAATCGAAATAAAAAAAACAATAAGTTTAACCAACAAACACCCAAGACCAAAAGAAAAATGTTCAAATGTGTTGTGAAGCTAAATTTCAAACTTCTTTTTATAACCAATTAACCCTTTACAACCCAAATTTTTGTTTTCGCTCAAAATTACTATTTTGATTGCTAAAATCGATCTAAACACGGTTTGGGCATTCAAAATTTTTAATTCGCGATTTCATCGATTTCACACTTTGAATTTTTAGAATTTTGCTTTGCAAGTTTTTTATCCAATCAAATAGTTTCTTGAATCTATTGACCTTTTTGATTTTTCAACATATTTAAATATTCCAACTTGGCATCCACCGGATCTTTGGTGAGCTTTTTCCTGATTTATTTTATTATTGTTCGTTTTACATAAGTGTACGAATATGTGGAGCGAAGTAACTTATACCTATTGAGGGTTTTAGTCCAGACTTTGAAAACAGATAATTAAATGTTTTTAGTACATCCAATTGAGTAATGGGAAAAAGCACTGATAAATTTGATGTCCGCTCAGATTGTCTGGCCTCATGTGATGAATCATTGATTATTGTATGGTACATATGTTTAATGGGTTAAGGGCGAAGTTTACGATTTGAAAAATTGAAGTTTGTTATTTTGGGTTCATATTTTTATATACTTTGAACTGTGGCTGATTTTGAATTTTAATCCTTTTCTTCATTACAAGTCTATAAGTTATCTTAATTTTCTTCATCTCATGTTAATTTATAACCAAGGATGTCATGTTTATAATCATGCTGAAATAAGGCCACAGTTCAACCCTAGACCCTAGAGGGATCGATCTTGCTTACCGAGCAGGAAATGGGTAATTGAGTCTTGTTCTTAATTTTTAAAATACCTTAAGAACATTTAATTTGAACCATCGATATTGTTGAAATTTGTTATATGGCAGCGTAGTGAGCCTTAGTATATAATTACTATAATCAAGAACCTGTTCTTCAGAGACAAGTTAGTCGAGGGCTGCAAGTCTAAAATAAAAATAAATAAAAAAATAAATAAATAATAAAGACACCAACAATAATACTAATAAACCTCTACAAAATGAGATAAGAAAATACTAAAACTGTTCACACATATTCTTACTAATTAATAAAATAGAAATTGCAAGGTCACATCACTTTCCATTGTGAATACCGGTCTATGTTACTGATTATCCCACCCAACTAACACAACTTAAATAATTATTTGCGAGCGTTTTAGGGGAAAATGTTACACGGTTTTTAAAAAAAATATCTTCCTTTTACTTCCACCAATTTGTTTTTTTGTATCTACACAAATACGTATTTCGTCCGGACATCTTCAGTGTGTTGTTTGTCGATAAACAACACACTGAAGATGTCCACAAGTAGTGGACGAAATACGTATTTGTGTAGACACGAAAATACAAATTAGTGGAAGTAAAAGGAAGATAATTTTTTTTAAAAACCGTGTAACACAACTTCCTTCCCGTGTTAATTGTGGAGATGCAGAGGTATTCTCGGTCTCTAGTAGCAACAATAACCACACACTAACTTTTTCTGCCTTTCTCATGTGACTATAAGGACTTGGCCGGCGCCGTTATTGATCAACATCTGCTGCTGAAACGTGCACTTCGAGAATAGATGGTAAATCCCAATATCTATTCACTTGGATCGTAGTGCAATTTACGCTAGTCCCGATCAATCATGGAGTAGCAACCATTGATATGTACAGTCAGTCTAAGCTAAGCTAAGAAATAGTGCATTTAAAAATATTTCTCAAATTTCTTACAATGAAAAAAAATTCAGTTACCGCTCAGCTTCTGAGACGTGCAGACGTGTTTCCGATTGCGCTCTTGGAAAGTCAAGTGATCGATTACAGTGGTTAAAGTTCGATTCCGTCCGTGCCGCATCGCGCGTTTTAGTGATCCGCGATGAGGCGAGAAAATACTTTTCGTATTGACTATTCGAGTTTCCCGTTGAAGCCGTCATTCGAAAAGGTTCACGGCTTTTGCCGCACGGTACTCGGCCTGAAGAAAGAAGAAGTTTTGAGACTACAGTGCCACAGAGGTGAACAATGTGCGTTCGTCAAGGTTGACAACCTGGCGCTCGCACAACGAATAGTGCAAGAACATGACGAGAAGCATGAAGTGGAGCACGCGGGGAAAAAGTACAAGCTTCGCATCACCATGGAAGATGGATGTGTAGAGGTTAAAGTGCACGACCTGCCAGAAAACGTCCCCGAAGAAAAAATCGTGGAATTTTTGAGTGCGTTCGGTGAAGTGTTTTCGCTGCGAGAGCTAACATGGGGAGAAGGGTTCGAGTTCGGTGGGATACCGCTCGGCATTTGGTCGGCCCGAATGCTAGTTCATCGAAACATCGATTCGTGGGTCACGATCGATGGACAACAGGCCTACATTGTTTACAAGGGACAGATCGTCTCTTGTAAATACTGCAAAGAGCAAGCGCATACTGGCATATCGTGTGTCCAGAACAAAAAGCTGCTAGTCCAGAAGAGCTATGCGAACGTGGCGAAGCAAACTGGGCCACGACAACCACCAAAGAAGGCGAACGTTTCAAAACCCCCGAGCGCCAAACCGGTAGGTCAGCGTTCTGTCGCTCCACCACCAACATCGCTGGAGGCTTTACCCGAACTGCCACAGCCGTCGAGTCAGATCGAACTGTCCGGCTCAAAAAACCCAACTGCTAGCCAATCTGCTGATCCAATTGCACGAACAATGTCTCCCAGTTCGTTGCAAGCACAAACCGCGCGCAACTCATCGTCGTCGTTGCGCACACAACCACAGACCGCTGAAGTGGTCTTGGTTGACATATTTAAAAAGCCAGCAAACGCGATGCGATCGAAAGATCGAACCGCCGGCAACGATACGGACGAATCGTCCACTTCGACGAGAAGTAGCCGAAGCCGAGGGCGCCCGCCCGGCAAGAAACTTTTACTTTTGGGGATTACTTTTGGGCATTATTCTTCTTCTTCTTCTTATTGGCATTACATCCCCACACTGGGACAGAGGGTTTTCTTTCCGGCGGTATATCATTCGTCGGTATATCATTGCCTTTGCTCACTCATATTATCAAATTCATCGCTATCTGTCATAATGAGTGAAACATGGCCAACAATAATCCCATCCTGTTCCTCCGCCGTGAAATTCCATAAAGAACTGTCAGATTGTGCATGAATGCACTTGTTTCGGGGAAAACCTAGAACGTCGTGTAGTTAAATCAAAGGCTAATTAGTTTTTGGAAACACTGTTTTTGTTTGGTCAACGGCGTATCAACGTAGTTAGAAAATGACTCTATTAGTATATCATTTTAACACCATTCAAACACGAGATTCAATCGCCGAGGTATAATAGGCTATGTCGAAAATGTAGATCACTGTATGGCTTGATGATGTGCGCAGATGTCGTGTCACGAAGAAGAGTGACAAACAAATTTCACTTAGGTGACTGTCAGCTGACAATCATGACATCCCTCAGTACTGGTTTTCATCCATACCGTGACTTATCGTCTTGCTTTGCCGATCAGCGACCGGACGGCCACAGTACTGACCAAGGCTGTTGACGACAATGACATTTTTGAGGCTTGGGAAATGACGACGGAATCAGTATCAATTGTTGTCGACGTAGTCGTGGAAGTCAAATAGTGGCTTAGGTCTGGTTGAGTAGACTCCTTGACTCATTTATTGACCATTCCTGGTCCTATTTTTAGCACAGTATTTTAGAAGTTCCTATCAGCAATCATTATGAGTAATCCCTTTTAGGTGGTTATACAATAAAGTCACGAATCGGCCATCTTGGAAATCACGTGTTGTATGTTTTTCAAGAGCACGAGTTGGGGCAACCATAACACGCATGTGGGGGGAAAGAATGGTAGATGGTTTGCTTACTTATGATGAACAATCGACTTAAATTTCAGCATTGTATGACAACTATTACCTCAGATTTGGGCTTTTGGAAATGGGAGTAGAAAAGATGTGGTGAATTTGAAATTCACCACGGGCCTGATTGTATAATCACCTTAAACAACTTTTTAAAGTTGGACAACGTATTACACAAAAGTGCTAATCCTTTAATTTCTTTTTCAACAAACTGGTGATGTGAAAGTAAGGTATGACGACTTCGATTTTCAGCATCGAAATTCCCCTGCTGTTGTCACCACCCTGCCGCCTCTTCTAAGCAGTCATTCACAAAATATAGGGACATGGTAGGTATTTCCGTCCATCGTCGTTGGGGCTGAAGCCAACGAAAGCAACGTCATTCGCTAGAACTCCACTATAGTTTCTCCTGAGCTTACGGTTTGGTACGGATGAGTTTGGCAAGAAAGTGTATCTTTTATTGGTTTTCGAGACTATGAAAAAAGACGAAAATGCCTGCCTTAACGTTACTGGACGAGCAGAAAAGCAATCGTATAGCGACCTTCGGAGATATTCCATACACCAAAAGGTTTTCAGAATAGCTTCATTCAGATCTGAATAACCATGTCAAGCAAGGACTGCAAGGCACTATATTTCGATGCACGGACGGTAAGAACTTCCGATTCGTTAATGCTTACTTCAAGCGGGATTCGGTGCAATGTTTCACTCATCACAAACAGACTGATCCTGGGCACCAGCAAGCAGAAGGAGACGGGCCTTAAACAAATGCAGATTTTAAAATTTGATAAGCAATACCTGATTCACTTCCCTAAGATTTCGAAGTCTGTGAAGTAGCTGCATGCAGCATGAAATCAGGCAGTTAGCAAACTGCCGGAATTTCAACCATTTGCCACGTTCAGATCTGTTGTTCTAACTGTCGCGGAAACCATTCCTCATCTACATAACAAAAAGGAATCAGTTCAGCATATTTCATACATGTTACACCACCGATAAAATCAAAACAACAATTCCTAAACCGCGGCATCGTTTAATCATGTTTCTTTTCCTTTCGCCACGACTTTTATTTGCCCTCGCTTTGGTTGGCCGTGCCATTATTTAAATTTTGTTAATGATCTCATTCTTACACTTTCTCCGTCACACGAACCCGTGTGAAGGCCGCGATTTGCCTCACGCCAGGCAGTTTGTTTATTTCCTCTGTTAAGTTTTATTTATGGGCTGTCGTGAGGACATGCCACTCCACTCCACCGATTGTCGTAATTCAATTATACATATTTGCTTTTGTTATGTAATCCATGTCAATGTTCAAGTTCGCGAATGAAGTTTAATTAGGTGTGTGTTTTGGCTAACTCAGGTAGCCTAATTGGTTAGGGCACGATAGAGTCACGCTTTTCCCAGTTCATTAGAAGGGTTTTTCCGGTTGGGAATTTTCTCTACATCGTTGAAAATGCCATTGTGTTTGCCAGCTCTATATTAGTAGCTTTTAAGGTGATTATACAATTTCAAATTCACCACAAGGTTTTCTACTGATATTGTCAAAAGTTCAAATCCAGCGTAATAATTTTCGTACCATGATGAAATTAAAGTCGATTGCTTAGCAGAAGTAAGCAAACGATCTACGGATGTGTCATCCCCATGGGCGTTGTGGTTCTCTCAATTCGTGCTCTAGAAAAAATCAGAAGAAAAAGCACGTGGTTTACAAGATGGCCGATTTGTGGCTTTGTTGTATAACCACCTTAAAGAACATCTAGAATCTAAGTTCAGGGTACATAATTAATTTTTGTCTACTTTGTGTCATATGCAACAACTAGCACCCATTGACTTATTTCGGTAGGTGTTGTGGGAACAACAACAACAATTAAGAAGATGGATCCAATCGATTTACTGTCAGGATGAATCCAGAAGCTTTTCTTTCACATCGTTGCAGAGCAAATACCCCCAGCAGAGCTCATGTCAAATTCGAACGGCAACCGGAAATAATGAGGCGAAAAAAGCCGCATCGTTCCTGACTAATGTGTTCAGTCAAAACCGTAGAGCCGATGATGGAGAAACGTTGGACCGGAATCAACAAATAGATTGATGGATGCGAGGTGCAATCTTACTAGTCGACATGTGGAACTTTCGACAGACCACTGAACTGTTTTAGAACCATTCTGTGGCGACGGTAAAATGATTGAATTAATTTTGCTGAACACCTAATTACAATATTTTTCAATTTCTTCAAATTATAAAACAAACTTTCAACTAGCCATTAAACAAGCAATCGTTCTTATAATTATTCAAAAAGTTGATCTAACTGAACATTCATCGTCATACCTCCATCTCCATATTGCCTTACATTTTCCACCTCGTTGCATTTGTGGCTGCTCACCTCCTCAACTGGGGTACGATTAAGGATGAAGGAAAAATTCCGGTTGTGTCATCAAAAGAAAAATGAATTTTATGCCACTTTTCCACCAAAGGATCCCGTTTGCTGTTGCAGCGCTCTCCACAGACTGCTTGCTGGCAGGATCTGAGCGGCGGAAGAAGTGAAACGTCAATAAACGTACGTACCTGTACAATATGCCAATCCGTCCGGAGAAGAATAGGCGCACCACATCATCAATGTCGATCGACGACGATGACGAGCGGAGACGTGCGATATGCACTTTTGTACGACCGAAGCCTGCAAAAGTTGTCCATTCTTGTTCTGATGCCAGTAAGTGGGACCAGGGGAAGGTCGTCGTAGAAAACCTGGAAGCCAGTGAGTGAAACACATCTGAGCTTTATCCATTCAATCGATGTAATCACTATGCTTCTCTCGTGTATAGTTTGATTGATCCATCCAATCGACCTCGTTCTTTCTTTGCGTTTACCTGAGCCTAACCATCTGGAGCATGGTTCCGGCCTAGGTAGATGGTAGACGTTTCTGCCATGTGATTGACTTCGATTAAATAGTGAGCGTGAGCCTTTTTTGATTGAACTGCTTCATTGTGGATATGCAATAAAGGTAAACACGATATAAGAGGTATAGGACTAAACAATTGCTACCATATTACTGAGATATTTTTTTTGCTATTGACGCCTTTATTAGTCTTCTGACGCTACTATATAGTAAATTTTGTAAATTTTGTAGACCTGTGCGCCACTGACGACGATTTTTTTTACGCCGCCGCAGCTGCTTTCAAGAATGACTCGGCGCGCCGCCATATGAAAATTGACCATGCCACCGAATATTTTTACCACGCCGATGGCATTTTTACCGTTAAGTCTAGATATATCTAGCTCCTGTAGGAAATACATATTTTCAGCCACGTTCATATGACAATTATCTTCTTTACAATTATGCAGTTATTATTCTCATTTCCAATAAAGCATACACCCAACAAAATTGAAAGCTGATGAAGAGCTTATTTCATTAAAAACAGGATTTTTCAGCTAAGCAAGTAGCTTATTCAGCCTGAATTGTTTGTTGGGGAACAACTAGATCCCTTGTTGTATAACGTATATCAGTCAAACATAACAATGTTCGTTCCAACAAAATGCACCTAAAATTATTCGGAAAATAAGGGAATTGTTCTTCACGAATTCAAATTGTTTTGGTCTGGAAATGTTTCAGAATTTCATTTAAAAATTGTTTGGAAACTCGACAATCTTTTTTCGAAATTATTCATGAACTAATACGTCTTCTTCTAGAATTTCTCAAAAAACTCTATAAGACCACATGAAATTCATTTAAAAAAAATCTGAGATTCAAAACCCAAGAACTCCTTTCCGTCTTCAAGAAATACTTCATGTATGGATCATCAAAATCTTTTATAAACTCCTTCGGATATTCCCACAAAACTCCGTCGTGAATTCTTCATTAGAGAGATATTTCCCGGAGCAGTACCTTGAGGAATTCTCGTGGATATTCTTGTAGGTATTTTTGAGCGAATTCCTGGAGAGTTCTTTAAAAAGTCTCTAAAAAAATCGTGAGAATTTTCCTTATGATGTATAAGAAGAAATTTTTAAGTGTTAATTCTAGGAGAAACTCTGCAGAAGTGTCGGTGAAAGTTGGCGAAGAGATTCTTAGAGAAATTTGTGATTTTGTGAACGACTTTCCGGAAGAATCCTTGGAAAATTTTGAAGTTGGAATTTCTGCAAGAATTTCCAGAGAAATGCGCGTAAAATTTTCTTGATTTCGATTTCCCAATTTAGTTTACATAAGAAGATCTTCAAGAATTCCTGGATAATTTTTCCGAAAAAATTGCTTGGTTATTTCTGTAGAGTTTGCAAAGCAATGTATGAAGTGTTCTGGGAAGAGTTTTTGGAGGAAATCCAGAGGAGGAACTCAGGATCTCTATTCATCAATAATAGATGGTCTTGAGTTCAGTCGACAAACATGTTACTGAGATAACTTGCGTATTTCACAGCAAAAGGGTATATCACAATAGTCCTAAAATCTGGACGCAGTGATCTTCACCCGACAAACGAAAAAAAAAAAGAGGAGGAACTAGAATCCTTCCGGAGGAATTCCTGGAGGAACTTTCGGAGGAATTCCAGAGGAACTTCCGGAGGAACTTCCGGATGAATTCCTGGAGGAGCTTCCGTAGGAATTGCTGGAGGAGATTCCGGAGGAACTTCCAGAGGAACTTCTGGAGGAACTTCCAGAGGAACTTCCGGAGGAATTCCTGGAGGAACTTCCGGAGGAATTCCTGGAGGAATTCCTGGAGGAACTTCCGGAGGAATTCCTGGAGAAACTTCCGGAGGAATTTCTGGAGGAACTTCGGAGGAATTCCTGGAGGAACTTCCGAAGGAATTCCTGGATGAATTTTCGAAGAAATTCCTGGATGAGCTTCCGGAGGAATTCCTGCAGGAACTACCGGAAGAATTCCTGGAGGAACTTCCAGAGAAATTCCTGGAGGATCTTCCGGAAGAATTCTTGTTCGGAAGAATTCCTGGAGGAACTTCCGGAGGAATTCCTGGAGGAACTTCCGGAGGAATTCCTGGAGGAACTTCCGGAGGAATTCCTGGAGGAACTTCCGGAGGAATTCCTGGAGGAACTTCCGGAGGAATTCCTGGAGGAACTTCCGGAGGAATTCCTGGAGGAACTTCCGGAGGAATTCCTGAAGGAACTTCCGGAGGAATTCCTGGAGGAACTTTCGGAGGAATTCCTGGAGGAATTTTCGGAGGAATTCTCTTGGAAGAATTCCTGGAGAAATTCCTGGAGGAACTCCTGGAGGAATTCCTTGAGCAACTTCCGGAGGAATTCCTAGAGGAACTTCCGGAGGAATTCCTGGAGGAACTTCCGGAGGAATTCCTGGAGGAACTTCCGGAGGAATTCCTGGAGGAACTTCCAGAATTTCCTGGAGGAACTTCCGAGGAATTCCTGGAGGAACTTCCGGAGGAATTCCCGGAGGAACTTCGGAGGAATTCCTGGAGGAACTTCCGGAGGAATTCCTGGAAGGACTTTCGGAGGAATTCCTGGAGGAACTTCCGGAGGAATTCCTGGAAGAACTTCCGGAGGAATTCCTGGAAGAACTTCCGGATAAATTCGGAGAAACTTCCGGAGAAATTTTTTTTGTAAATTTGTAAATTTTGTAAATTTTGTAAATTTTGTAAATTTTGTAAATTTCGTAAATTTTGTAAATTTTGTAAATTTTGTAAATTTTGTAAATTTTGTAAATTTTGTAAATTTTGTAAATTTTGTAAATTTTGTAAATTTTGTAAATTTTGTAAATTTTGTAAATTTTGTAATTTTTGTAAATTTTGTAAATTTTATAAATTTTATAAATTTTAAATTTTATAAATTTTGTAAATTTGTAAATTTTGTAAATTTTGTAAATTTTGTAAATTTTGTAAATTTTATAAATTTATAAATTTTAAATTTTGTAAATTTTATAAATTTTGTAAATGTAAAATTTTGTAAATTTTGTAAAATTTTGTAGATTTTATAATTTTGTAAATTTGTAAATTTTGTAAATTTTGTAAATTTTATAAATTTTGTAAATTTTGTAAATTTTGTAAATTTTGTAAATTTTGTAAATTTTGTAAATTTTGTAAATTTTGTAAATTTTTGAAAGTTTTTTAATTTTGTAAATTTTGTAAATTTTATAAATTTTGGTAAATTTTGTAATTTGTAAATTTAGTAAATTTTGTAAATTTTGTAAATTAATTTTGTAAATTTTGTAAATTTTCTAAATTACTCATTTTTATTTTCTTAATAATTTACCTCATTTTCTAAATTTTCTTAATTTTCTAAACTTTCAAAATTTTTTAAATTTCCTAAATTTTTTAAATTTTCTAAATTTTCTAACTTTTCTAAATTTTCTAAGTTTTCTAAATTTTCTAAATTTTCTAAATTACTCATTTTCATTTTCTTAATAATTTACCTCATTTTCTAAATTTTCTTAATTTTCTAAACTTTCAAAATTTTTTAAATTTCGTAAATTTTGTAAATTTTGTAAATTTTGTAAATTTTCTAAATTTTGTAAATTTTTTTAATTTTCTAAATTTTCTTAACTTTCTTATTTTCCCAATTTTCTAAATTTTTTTAATTTTCTAAAATTTCTAAATTCTCTAAATTCTCAAAATTTTCTGAATTTTCTTAATTTTCTAAATTTTCTACATTTTTTATATTTCTTAAATTTTTAAATTTTCTAAATTTTCTAAATTTTCTAAATTTTCTAAATTTTCTAAATTTTCTAAATTTTCTAAATTTTCTAAATTTTCTAAATTTTCTAAATTTTCTAAATTTTCTAAATTTTTTAAATTTTCTAAATTTTCTAAATTTTCTAAATTTTCTAAATTTTCTAAATTTTCTAAATTTTCTAAATTTTCTAAATTTTCTAAATTTTCTAAATTTTCTAAATTTTCTAAATTTTCTAAATTTTTTGAATTTCCTAAATTTTTTAAATTTTCTAAATTTTTTAAATTCCCCAAATTTTCAAAATTTTCAAAATTCTAAAATTTACTAAATTTTGTAAATTTTGTAAATTATTTAAATTTTCTAAATTTTTTAAATTTACGAAATTTTTTAAATTTTCAAAGTTTTCAAAATTTTTAAAAAAATTTTAAATGCTCTAAATTTTCTTAATTTTTTTTTTTTTTTTAATTTTCTGAAATCTGAATTTTATTTTTATTTTCTTATTTTTTTAATTTCCCATGTTTTTGCCTTTCTCGTATACTAAGTATACGTAAAGGCTATATGATCACTCCAAAACCAAACTTTTGATGGAAGGCTCGGAGACCCATAGTGTTATATACCAATCGACTCAGCTCGATGAATTTAGGTGATGTCTGTTTGTGTGTATGAATGTATGTGTGTGTGAGTGCGTATGTGTACAAAATTTTGTAGACACACTTTTTGGAACTTAGCATTGGCCGAATTACTCGCAACAAGTTCCATTCGACTGAATCCTGTCCCATTATTTGCTATTGAAAATTGGCCAGATTGGACTATGGGATCAGAAGTTATGGCCAAAATACTATTTTCTTTGGGCAAACACGCTAAAAAGCACTCACTCATATGTTTTAGTGAGCCACCCACCGCGAGTTTGCATCGGTGGTGACGAAATCGAGGTGGTAGAAGAATTTGTGTACTTGGGCTCACTGGTGACTGCCGAAAATGACACCAGCAGAGAAATTCGGAGACGCATAGTGGCTGGAAATCGTACGTACTTTGGACTCCGCAAGACGCTCCGATCGAATAGAGTTCGCCGCCGTACCAAACTGGCAATCTACAAAACGCTAATTAGACCGGTAGTCCTCTACGGACACGAGACCTGGACGATGCTCGTGGAGGACCAACGCGCACTTGGAGTTTTCGAAAGGAAAGTGCTGCGTACCATCTATGGTGGGGTGCAGATGGCGGACGGTACGTGGAGGAGGCGAATGAACCACGAATTGCATCAGCTGTTCATCGTTCACACCGCGAAAATCGGACGACTGCGGTGGGCCGGGCACGTAGCCAGAATATCGGACAGTAACCCGGTGAAAATGGTTCTCGACAACGATCCGACGGGCACAAGAAGGCGAGGTGCGCAGCGGGCAAGGTGGATCGATCAGGTGGAAGATGACTTTTGGACCCTACGTAGACTGCGTGGTTGGCGACGTGTAGCCATGGACCGAGCCGAATGGAGAAGACTCTTATATACCGCACAGGCCACTTCGGCCTTAGTCTGAATAAATAATAAATAATAATCATATGTTTTAGTATTTTTTTGCACGAGAAAGGCACCAACACCGCTAGGTGGATCAGGTTTTTTTTTTATTTTCTTGATAGTTTTTATGGTTTTTCCAATTTTTTTAAAATTTTTTGATATCAGTGATTTTTTTCAATTTTCTGAATGTTCTAAATAAATTTTCTGGAAGTTTTAAACTAAATTTCAGAATGTTCATTGTAAAAAGAAACACCACAAAATTATTTTCCTGTAGAGTTGACTCAGTATTATTGGTTCGTTTTATTGCCTACTGGGGAATTCAATCTCGAACATGGGTAAATATTGGTCTATGCGGAAATGACTTTTCCGGATGTTGGTAATTTGCTTTTACTCATTGTGTTTAGAAGTCGATGCAGAGTGCCAATTGTATTGATTTTAATATGCATCAACTTCCTGACCTTCATTTCAGTGGTTTGTGTTGCACTGCTATAACAATTTCCAGCTTAGATACCTCGATTGATGGTGTATTATTTTTAGCTGTCAGTGCGAGAACAAATGTATATTAAGTAGAAAATCAATTTTCTTCTTAATTGATTACCAAGAATTGTAAGAATTTTGATCGAATGATAACCTTTTTGATTGACATTCAGTCAAATTATTATTTATAATATAGGTCAAGAAAATTCGAATTCTCTATGCCACAGATCCTTGTTTCTGGGGCTACACGCAAACACTTAAAAAGCAGATTTTATCTACTTTTGTCAAATCGAATAACGGGGTATTTTCTTCCACAACGGTATCAATGGCAAATGATTGGATGATCAATTCGCTTCCGTTGTCATCGTCCAAGGGGAGAATCATGAGGCAAACCGTATATAATGGGACAAATTGATATGCACCTCAACAGCTCCTTCACAGCCACCGTAGTTGGAACGTTTCTCCAACGTCATCATCCGGAGAATGGAATATGTATAACTGAGCTATCGAAAGAGGTAGCCGTGTGGCAGTGCTATTGAAAAGATGAGCACCGAGCGAAGAAATGCTGTTAGGAATCGGCATTTATCATTCCATTTATTGAATCCGCTGCAATCGAAGCCGTGGCATAGTTGGAAGCTACCTAGTTTTTGAGCGATTAAATGACTTTGGAAATACAATTTATTATGGAAAAAGCATTGAGATACGCGTTCAGATCTGTAAGTGTGACAAATTTTGGCAAATAATTGCCGGTTTTCATAACCAGAAGTTAATTCAAGTTAAGTGTAATGAAATAAAATATAAATTAAACAAAATCATGATTTCAAAATAATTAGAAAGAAAACGCTTTCGGTTTTATTTTTCATTTTCACCAGTCGTCATGCAGTCTAACTGTGTGGCGGCAAGATCGCATTGTGCGAAACCCGCATAGACGGCTGCACCTCTGCACCATTCAACAAGTCAGCAATAACGAATCACAATTTGTGATATTTTATTATGCCGCGTCGAATCGGTACATCTAGATTCGCAAGGATTCGGAATAGTTCAACTGCACGAATTTTAATGAATAAAATAAAATATGCTTTCAATTGAGCTTTGAGAAAGACGATCCTCCTTCGTTAGCACATCCGTTGTTGAGCTCAGCCAGCCAGCCGCCAGAAGTCCATGTTTATTCGCTCAATCAAGCTGATTGACGTGTACACAGAATGTTTGCAAACACAAGCTGTTATTGTGTGTGTAGGGTAAAAATTATCATGGCAAGTAAAGTTCACAAATTGTGTTGGGAATTGTTAAGGGGCACTGGATTGGAATCAATCCCACTCGTGGTACTGATAGAGATTTCCAATTTAGAAGACTCAGCAATTTGATAGAACGTGAGATGCGAAGCGTCTCTCAGTCAAAAGGAGTAATAAATTGTGTCTGCAAATCAGATACGAACATTATAATGATAATTGTCGCATAAAACACATTTTTAGAGGTGATAGAGACAAATCTAATGGACATATGCTAAACCAGAGGCTAAGATGAACTCGAATTAATCCGACATAGACAAGCTACCACGCGCCTCCATGGTCTGTCAACATAATTAAAAAAAAATTAAATTGAAAAAAGAAACGTCGCGTCGGCTGTGCTTCAAATAGTTTGCTCCAAGCCTACCCATGAGAGGAGAGTTAGCTCACATAGTCAAGAAGAATGATTCAAAACATTTTCCTGTCACCAACGGCGACAGCATTTCATCAACTCATTAGACGGATGCATGCTGTAGAGATCCTTGTCACATACTCATTACCCCTTTTCACTTTATCAGTATTAACTGTTCAAAACATCCTGTCAGTGTATGTAGCTTTCGAGCAGTTTATAACTTCCAGTTTGTTCTGTCGATGTTGAATGAGCTTTGCATTTTCTACTCTACTCTGTATTTAGGATTAACTCATAATAGCATTGCTGTTCAGATACAAGCTTAGATTCCAATAGATAGGAAAGCTTCGCCACAATAAACCAATCATGTTACGAACACCTTTCGCTCATCCTCTGCGTGTCAACATAAATCCCCCCAGAAAAAAAAAACTACCAAATCCAGCACGCACAATCGCCTGCCAAAAGAGATGAGACGGCCTTTCCGTCTTTCAACTATTGAAAGACCGGAAATGGATCCCCATCGTTAGTGAATGGAGGATCCTTCCAACCAACTGCTTTGCTTAACTGGAGTCCCGAGCTGCTTCTTCTGGGAGTGCTGAATTCCACTCGAGTCCGATTGTTGGTTTGTTTATTCTTTTGCTGCTCGTCGTCGTCGCCATCGAGTGACCATGCATTGCCCATCCCATCTGCTGTGGATGTTGAGTCCATTTAGCTAGCATCTTCCACAAAGCCACTTTGATTGACGGACGATTTAATTGAAGAGAAAAGAAAAAAGGAAATCGATTCGAGTTTGCTTTTTCTCCCAGGGAACTCAACACAGAATACTCTTATTATTTAATTCGTAGTATTTTTTTCACTTTATTTCGCGGCATTCATTCAGCCGGCCTGTGTTGGTGTTCAATGTTCCTGTGCGTGTTGGTCCATTACTTTACTTTTGAAATCATTCGGACGTTTGTTCTACCGATGCTGAAGGACAATAAGTATTCTTCCTGTGCTCTGCCGGTGATGCTGCAGCATAAGAATGCAATGCTTTTCTCGAGTGGAATGTTGAAGCAAACGGAGAAGCAGTTGGTCCAACCGCTTCAACAACAACAGCAACAACGTTGTCGATGAGTATCTTTCAACATGAGCTCTTGTTGTGGAACGATTTTCTCATGATAATGGCAACAATTGCTTGGAAAATAGTTGTTTCGATGTGAGTGATTATTGAGCTAAGTGGTTTCCATTGTGGATGGTTGATAACTTGATGGCTCTAGAGATATTTGCGGGACGAAAGTTGCAATAACATTTGTATTTATTTAAGTGAATATTGCAACAGTTTTGTCTTTTCATGAGTACAGAACAACTGAATAGGGAAAAGGCACTATACAAACCACCACACATCTTATAAGAATGCCCGATTCCAATTCCATATCGCTCCGACTTCATCAAGATGGCATTGGTGAAGTTTGTTGTAATTTTGCTGGACCTCAACGTTGAACTTAAGTTAAGCAGAAGGCAGCGACTTGAAACGGTGTAGTGACTTTATTGCTTTCGTTTGTTTCTCCGGAGATTCTACTGTATTGTTTCGATTAAATATTCCTGAATTCCTATTCAAAACTTTGCTGAATTTTAACAAAAATGATTATTAATTTCGATCGGATATTCTGTTGAATTTTCATAGGAAAATAAACGGAATTCCCATTAAAAAGTCTCATCAGCATTTTTTCAAAGAAACTTCACAGACGCAGAGATTTTTTTACGGAAATTTCTTCTGAGTTTTCACAATAACTTTATGTGTAGTGTTTGATATATCAACAACTGCTCTTCTGGTCAGAATTGTTTCCATAACAAAATGAATGTAAACGTCAGAAAAATTGTGCAAATATGGAAGTATATTAAATTGCAAAAGATATACATTATTACAATATTTGGTTCACCGTCACTCCACTCTGATGTTTCACGGTCAATAACACATTAGTGACTCTGACTAACGAGTTATTTATGGCAGCGGTAAGTACCTACGTTGCGTTGTGTTTTCTGAAATAGCAAGTTGTCAGAAACGCAGTCACTAACCTGTAGACGTCAACCGATCATCCACCTAAAATGGATCTGATTACGTGAATATTTGTTGACAATATGGTAATTAGTAATCCGCAAGATGGGAATGACGACTCAAAGTAATTATGGTCATTATGTGGCCAAGCTGTCGTCCGAACCGGTTAAAATCAGTTTCTTTTCCTAACAAGTTGGCTTGAAAGCAGATAATGCGCGGCCTTGTGGGTTTTTCAAGTACAATGGCGAAGCTACGCTCTAATTGCCTTTTCCGAAAACTTATAATAAATCATTGCAAATATACTATTCATCAATAATGAACATTCCCGGATGAAATTTCAGAATGAAGAATCCTTACCGTATCCCTTGAAAAACCTTTACCGGAACCCCTGGGTGATTCCGTTCTCGATTTTTAGCGGATTTCGTTCTGGATTGCGGCCTGGAAGAATCCTCACCGGATTCCTGAAGAAGTTATGACTGGATTTCAGAAGGATTCCTGACCAGATTCCTGGGAGAGTTCTTACCGGATTCCCAGAGGAATCTTGATCGGATTCTTGGAGGAATCCAGACTTTATTTATGAACCCTGAGGGATTTATGACAATACACCTGGAGGAATCCTGACCGGATTTACGGAGTATTCTTGATTGGATTACTGGAGAAGTCATGACCGGATTCCTGATCGAAATCCCGGAGGAATCCTGACTTGATTTCTGCGGGAGTACTGACCGGAATCGTGGAGGAGTTATGACCAAGTCAAGAGGATTCTTGACAGGATTTTTGAACGCTTTCTGGGGGAATCCTAGCAGAATTTCCGAAGGACTGCTGTGATTTATGACCAAAATCTCGGACTGATGAGTGCCGATCGGATTCCGGGAGGAGTCCTGATCGGATTCCGAGAGGAGTCCTGGTCGGATTCCGGGAAGAGTCCTGACCAGATTGTTGTAGGAATTGAGAAACGGATTTTTGGAGGAATGCAGTACCTATGTGGAGAAATTTCGACCGGATTTTCGGAGCGTTCCCAACCGAATTCCTAAAACAGACCGACCAGACCTCACTCCTGAAGGTTTTCTGACTGGTGTTATGGAGGAATTCTGACCGGAATTCTGTTAGAATCATTGGCGGATTCGTGATGAATTTCTGACCAGATTCTTCAATGGATTTCTGAACGATTGATTCATTTATTTAGCTTACATCTAAACAAGATTTCTAGACGAGTGGTGACAGTATTCCAGGGGGATTCCTCATCGGTCCTGACCGGATACTTGGAAGAATCCTGACCAGATTCTAGGGGGAATTCTTGTCTGAAACCTTGGAGAATCCGCATTATTGAAGGTGTTCCGAATGGAATACTTTAGAAACCCTGACCAGGCTTCTGGAGGAATCCAAATCGGATTCCTAGAGGGGTTATAACTGAATTCCTGGAAGACTCCCGACCAGCCTCCTGCAAGAATCATGTTTGGATTCCTGTAGGAGTCCTGCTGGGTTACTAAAGTAATTCTGATCGAATTCCTGGAGGAGTCATTGCCGGATTCATGGTAGACTTCTGACCGGATTCCCAAAGGAATGTTGACTAAACTCTTGGAGTATTCCAGTCCAAAATCCTGAAGGATCTATGACAATACTCCTGGAGGAATCCTGATCGATTTTTTGGAGAAGTAATGACTGAAAAATCCTGACTTGATTTCTCGGGGATTCCTAACCAGATTCTTGTAGGGATTCAGATCGGATTTCTGTAAGAATACATACCAGATTCCTAGAAGGAGAAATCCTGACCCAATTCATGGAGGGTTCCTAACCGAAGGCCTAAAACATTACTGATCATACTTGGAAAAGAATCCTAAACGAACTTCTTGTAATGATCACTGATTTTCTGTAGAAGTCTAGACTGGATTTCTGAAGAAATCCTGTCCGTATTCTTAGAGGATGCCTGACTGGATGTCTGGAGGATTCTCGAACGGGTTCTGGAATACTCCTGGATGATTCAGGACCCTATTCCTGGAATACTCCAGACCGGATTCCTGGCCATATTATTGACCGTATTCCTGAAGGAATCCTGACCAGAATCCTTGAGAAGTTCCTGCCCGAGCAGCACACATGTTCTGTACAGGTTCTAGTAATTATTATACGACCAGAATCAGTCATAATTAAATTGCTGTAACCACATTTACTGAAATTTTGCTTCTTGAGTGACCGGTTTCCTGGAAGAATTCTGATCGAATTTCTGGAGATTTTCTAATTGGAATTCGGGAGGATTTATGAATGGTTTTCTGAAGTATTCCTAACTGCATCTTAGGAGGTGTCATGACCGAGTTCTTCGAAGATTTCTCATAAGTCATAACTGCACTCCTGGATGTTTTCTGGACGAATTCTGACCGAAACGATTTCGTAACAAAATCCAGACCAGATTCCTGAATTTATTTCTGGACGATTCATTCATTTATTTAGCTTATATCCACAGAAGATTTCTGGACGAGTGATAACCGAATACCTGGAGGAATCGTGATCGAATTCCTAGAAAATTTCTTACTGGATTCCTAAACATATTTTGATCGAATTCTCGAAGGTTTTCTGACCAGATTTCTAAATAATTTCTAAACGGAGTATTCCAGGGAGATATCATATTGGACTGCTAGAAGAATCCTGACCGGATTCCTGGAAGAATCCTGACTGGATTCCTGGAGGAATCTTTGCTTAAAAATTGGAGGTGCCATGACCGCATTCCCGAAGGTTTTCCTTTTCGAATGGAATACTGTAGGAGTCCTGTCCGGACTTCTGCAGGAGTCCTGACCGGGTTACTAAAGGAAACCTGACCAAAATTCGAGAGGATACATGACTGAATTCCTGAAAGATTCCCAACTAGCCCCCAGCAGGAATCCTGACTGGATTTCTGTAGGGGTCCTGATGGGTTACTGAAGGAATTCTGATCGAATTCCTGGAGAAGTCATGACCGGATTCATGAAAAAGTCTTGACCGGATGCTTGTAGGAATTTTGTCCAGATTCTTGGAGGAATCCAGACTGGATTCCTGAAGGATTCTTGACTAAAATCTCCGAGGATTCCTCACCGAAATCCTGAACGATTCATGACCATACTGCTAGAGGAATCCTGACCGGACTCGTAGAAGAAACCGGACTCCTGGAGAAGTTTTAGCCAGATTACTGGAGAAATCCTGATTGGATTTTTGGGAGTGTCCTGACTGAATTCCTTAAAGATTTCAGACTGGACTCCTGCAGGAATCCTGACTACTTTACTGTAGGAGTCCTGAGTAGATTGAAGGATTGAAGAGACTTGACCGGATTCGTGTAGGAATTCTGACCGGATTCCTGGAAGAGTCACGATTGAATTGAAAGAGTTTTGAGTCGATTACTGATGGAACCCTGGCCGGATTCCTGGGGGAGTCATGACTTAATTTCTGAAAGAGATCTAACCGGATTCCTGGAGAGGTCCTGATAGTTCTGATTTTTGTAGGAATTTTGATCTATTACTAGACTAGAAAACTAGACCATATTTATGGAGGAGTCCTGACTGGAATCTTGAAGGATTTCTGACTGGATTCCTGGACGAGTCGTGATCGAATTTCTGGAATCCTGACCCAACTCCTGGAGGATTCTTGACCAGTTTCCTGGAGGCATCCCGTATTCGTGTCCAGATCCCTGGAGGATTCCAATCCAGATTCCTGGAGGATTTTTGAACAGATAACTGACTGGAACTTCTCAAGGAATCTGGTCTAGAAATCCTGGCTGGATTCATCGAGGAGTTATGACCGGATTTCTGAAGGTTCATGAGTGAATTTCTGGAGGATTCTTGACCGAAATTTTGGAGAATTTCTGAACGATTCCAGTAGGAGTAATGACCAAATTCTTGGAGAATTCCTGACAGGAATTTTGGAAAAGTCATGACCGCATTCCTGAAGGTTTTCTGACTGGAAGTCTGGAGGAATTCTGACCGGACTTCTGGAAGATTCCTGAGCGAATTCCTGATGGAAGGTGGTGTCCTGTAGGAATCCCGGCCGAATTTCTTAACGAGTACTCCTGATCAGATTCCTGTATGAATCTTGTCCGATTTCCTGAAAGTTTTCTTAATCGAATCCTGGAGAAGCTCTGACCGGACTTCTAGAGGAATCCTGACTGTACTCCTGAGGGAGCCATGACTCAATTCCTGAATTATTCTTGCCGGACTCCTGGAAGAATCCTCAATGGATTGCCCCTAGCAGCACAACGCAGACCGATTTTGCTGCAGCAACTTATACATGACATGTTTACAACAAGTGTGTTTCCTCGGCTGTAGGAGTCGTGACTGTGCGCCTGACCGGATTCCTGGAGGAATCGTAACAAAATTCGGAACAGATTCCTGTAGAAATTCAAACCTTATTTTTGGATATAGCCAGACCGAATTCCTTCAGGAACCTTGACTGAAATCTTAGAAGCTTCCTGACCGAAGACCCGAAGGGTTGTTGATCGAAGCCCCGAAGTATTCCTGATCGAAGCTCCGAAGGATTCCTGACAATTCCTTAAAGGAATCCTGACTGAGCTCCTGGAAGAGACCTGACTGAACTCCTGAAGTAGTCCCGACCGGATTACTGAAGGAATTCTGATCGGATTTCTTGGGGAGTCATGGCTGAATTCCTCGAAGATTCCCGACCAGAGAGACCATGACCGGATTCTTGTAGGTATTTTTGGAGGAATACAGGCCTATCTTCTGGAGGATTCCTGTCTACATATCGAGAGGAATCCTGACCCGGCTTCTGTAGAAATCCTGACTGGATTTTTGGAGTTGTCCTGACCAGGTTCCTGGGAATGTCCTTACGGAATTCTAACGGGATTTCTGGAAGCGTTCTGACCGGATTCCTGGAGGAGTCTTGACCGGATTCTTGTGGAAACTGTAACCGGATTCCTGAAGAAATCATGACCGAATTTTCGAAGGATTCTTGAGGATTTATAACAGAATTCCAGGAGCTGTCTTGCACAAAAATCTGGAAGAATCCTGGCCAGATTCGTCGAAAGTATGTATCGGATTCCTGCAGAAACCTAGATCGGATATTGGTAGGAGGATTTATGATCGGATATCCTGAACATATCTGAGCGGATTTTTTAGGACTCCTAAAGAATTCAAATTTCTGGAAGATTTCTCATGAGATTCCTGTAGGAATCCAGAACTGACTCCTGAAGTAATCCTGGAGAAGAAATGAATGGCTTCTGGTACGAATTCTAACCGGATTCTTGAAGAATTTATGACCACAGACGTGAAGGATTCCTGACCGTACTCCTAAGAAATCTTTAACAGACTCCTGGAGGAATCCTGACCGGATTCTTAAAGAAATTCTGATAGATTTCATTAAGCTATTCAGATCGAATTTATTGAGGAGTTCCTGAAAAACCGAGAACTCATCTTTGGAAAAGAGAAATTCGGAGACGCATAGTGGCTCCGATCGAATAGAGTTCGCCGCCGTACCAAACTGACAATCTACAAAACGCTCATTAGACCGGTAGTCCTCTACGGACACGAGACCTGGACGATGCTCGTGGAGGACCAACGCGCACTTGGAGTTTCGAAAGGAAAGTGCTGCGTACCATCTATGGTGGGGTGCAGATGGCGGACGGTACGTGGAGGAGACGAATGAACCACGAGTTGCATCAGCTGTTGGGAGAACCACCCATCGTTCACACTGCGAAAATCGGACGACTGTGGTGGGCTGGGTACGTAGCCAGAATGTCGGACAGTAACCCGGTGAAAATGGTTCTCGACAACGATCCAAAGGGCACAAGAAGGCGAGGTGCGCAGCGGGCAAGGTGGATCGATCAGGTGGAAGATGACTTGCGGACCCTCCGTAGACTGCGTGGTTGGCGACGTGTAGCCATGGACCGAGCCGAATGGAGAAGACTCGTATATACCGCACAGGATACTTCGTCCTTAGTCTGAATTAAAAAAAACATCTTTGGAGAAATCCTTACCCAATTGCGGGAGGATTTTTGACCGGAATTTGTGAGGCAGTGAAATAGCACTTGCTGTTTATTATATAAAGCAAATATTCAATTGCATCAAAACCATCGAAGTAGGCCTAATGCGATCACAACTGACAGCTACATCATTAACAATCAAAGCAATCTGGAAATATGTCACGAGTGACATTGTAGTGAACTTTCAATAGGATTAGGCGTTTCAAGAGGATCCCGCTTGCCAACTGATAAGACAAACTGCACAGAATTATAAAGGATTCTTGGAAGATTCCAGACCAGATTTCTGGAGGATTCCCGACCAGATTACTGACCGGATTCCTTGAGGAATGCTGACCCTGACCAGATTCTTTGATTTGACCAGATTCTTGAAAGATTCCTTACCTGGTTTCTGAGGGTATCATGCCCAAATATTGGGGAAGAATTCTGATTGGATTTCTGGAGGAGTCATGACCGCATTCCTGTAGGTTTTCTGAATAAAATCCTTGAGAAATCTTGACCGGATTCCTGAAAAAGTACTGAGCGGATTCGTGAAAAATTGTTGGGCTTCGTGGCCATGCGGTTAGCGACGTCAATCGTCTAGGCGCATGGGCTATGAAGCGTGGGTTCAATTCCCACCCCCGCAAGGAAGAAGCTTTTCGAGATCGAAAAATTCTCCACCGGTCTACTGAGTGTTATGTGTCCTGTCCGTTGTCTAGGTGTTAAGGTCACTCCTGACGGAATCCAAGTTTCAAAGTGCTCGCGTTTTCGGGGGCACTCCACTCGAAACGGAGGCGGCGCACAATTGTCATTTTTGTTGATTTAGCTTTGCTGCGTCGCAGCATGCGTGAAACGTGTGTGCGTTGCTTCCGTATCGAGTGATGTGCTCCCGAAAACGCGAGCACTTTGAAACTTGGATTCCGTCAGGAGTGACCTTAAGTGTTCAGTCTGTACGACCTTTGGTCGAAGACGGTGTTCCTGTCTTTTTTTTTAATGGATTCCTGGAGGAGTCACGACCGGATTCTTAAAGAAATTCTGAACGGATTCTTGGAGGAAACCAGACCGCGTTCCTGGAAAAATTCCTAACTGGATTCCTAGAGTAATCTTTTCCGAATTTTTTGGAGGATACCTGAGTGAAGTCCTGAAGGATTCCTGACCATGCTCCTGGAAAAAAACGTGACCAGATTTCTGGAAGAGTTCTGACCGTATTATGTAAATAGGAGTACTAACCGGATTCTTGGAAAAATCTGGACCAGATTTCTGCAGGATTCCTTAGCGGATTTTTGGAGGAATCTTTAACGGATTGCTGGAGGATTTATGACAAAAATCCTGGCAGATTTCTTATTGCTTTATGATTCCGGAACTGATTTCTGGAGGAATCCTGACCAGATTTCTGGAGAAGTCATGGATGATTTGTCAAGTGATTTCTGACCAGACTCCTGAAGAAATCCTGACCGATTCCTGGAAGAGTCCTGACCGGATTGCTGGAGGAGTTCTGGCCAGGTTTTTATAGAAATTCGGTCAAGACTCTCGGAGGAATCCAGGCTGCATTCCTGGAGTAATGTTGACCGGATTTCTTGATCAATCTTAACCGAATTCTTGAAGGATTTCTGATCGCAGTCCCGAGGGATTCCTGATAATAAGACTAGAAGAATTCTGATAGGCCTCCTGGAGGAGTCCAGACCTAATTTCTGAAGGACTACCGAACGGACTCATGGAGAGTTTTGTTCCGGATTCCCGAAAGTGTCTGGAATGAGTTTCTGGAGAAATCTTGTTCCAGCTCCTGGCGAATTCCGGACCAATTTTCTGGAGCTGTTATGACCGATATTGAAGAATTTCGGACCGAAGTTATGAATGAGTCAGGACTGTATTCCTGAAGGTTTTCTGACTGGAATCCTGGATGAGTTCTGAAAGGACTTCTGAAGGTATTCTTACTTCAAAAGTTCAATGTAATGCAATGAATGCAGTAGTGAATCCCCAACGAAAAAAAGAAAGCTTTCTGACCGGATTCCTTGCATAAGTCATGACCTGAATCTTGGAGGAATCCCGTCCGAATTACTGACCTTATTCCTAGAGGTTTTTGGAACGGATTGCTGGAGGTGTCATTACCGAATTCCTGGAGGACTTCTGTCTGGAATTCTGACGAATTTATTAACGGGTTCTTGGAGTATCCCAGAAGGATTCCTAACCAGATTACTGGAGGAGTGTCATGACCGGATTTCTGGAAGAATTCTGACTGAATCCTGTCATGAATCCTCCAGGAATCCTGACCATATTCCTGGAGGAATTTAGTCTGAATTCTGCAGATGTCATGACCCCATTCCTGAAAGTTTTCTGATTAAACTCCTGGAAAAATCATGTCCGGACTCCTGGAGGAGTCCTTAGCAGATTTGCAGAGCATTCCTAACTGGATTACTGGAGGAATCCTGTCCGGATTGCAGGTGAAGTCATGACTGAATTCCTGAAAGATTGCTGACCGGACTGATGATAGAATCTTGACTGGTTTTCTGAAGAAAATCTGACTGAATTCTTGGAGGATTCCTAACCGGTTTTTGTAGAATTTATGAACGGACTGTTAAAGAAAAGAAGACCGGATTTCTGAAGGAATCCCAACCAGTTTTCTGCAAGTGTCATGACCAACTTCTTGGAAAATTTCTGACCAAAATATTTGAGGATCCATGACTACATTTTTGATAGTTTTCTGATTAGAATCTTGGAGGAAGTCTGACCGGTTTTCTGGAAATATCCTGACCGGATTCCTGGATGGATCATAACTTTAATTAATAGTGGTATCTCGTTCGGATTTATGGACGAGTACTGACCAAAACCTGGATGAGTCATGACCGAATTTCACGAGAATTTCTGATTGGAGTGCTGGAGAATTTCTAAACGGATTCTGGGTGCGTCATGACCGAATACCTGGAGGAATCTTGTCAGAATTCTTGTAGTGTGTCATGACCTCATTTTTGAAGGTTTCCTGATTGGAATTCTGGAGGAACTCTGACCAGACTCCTGGATTCCTGGAGGACTCTTGACCGGTTTCCTGTATGAGTTATGACTGCATTGCTGGAGCAGTTTTGACCGGATTATTTGAGGAATCGTATTTCTAAAGGAGTCATTACCGAATTCCTGGAGTCATGACTTGATTTCTCGAAGATTCCTTACCGTAATGCTGGAGTAGCCTGAACTGGATTTCTGAAGAAATCTTGACTGGATTTTCGTAGGAATCATGACTGGATTCCTGGAAGTGGAAGGAACACTATATGTAGCGATGTTCAAATAAAGATTCCTTATCTGACACATGTCAGTTTTGTTATTCATAGGAGATACTGTTGAAGCAGAGATTTATGTCTTTTACACTGCAAAAAGTAGTGGAACTTCAAGGACGTGTAAATAAACCACTGGGAATACAAAAAAAAACAATCAGTTCATTGAGATTGAATCTTGCATACTAGCCCAGTTTGAATTCATTTCGATTTAAAATGGCAAGAAGTTCAATTGAATGCTGCGTTAATCTGAATTTCTAAATGTGTAACAAGGATGTTATCGATCATTTAGTAATTTGCGTTTGATCGTTTAGTAGTTTGTCAATAACTCATTCCAGAAGCCGAATTTCAAAATGTGTTATATGGCGGACTTCTAGTGCGAAGGTTTTTCTACAACTCTGTCTAAGGATTCGTTGTTTAAATTCCACTAGTAACGGAGGGTTAGCTATAGTTTCAGTAACTTAGACTAAATAATAACCTCCTTAGCCCTCCTTAGCCGTGCGGTAAGACGCACGACTACAAAGCAAGACCATGCTGAGGGTGGCTGGGTTCGATTACCGTTGCCGGTCTAGGCAGTTTTCGGATTGTAAATTGTCTCGACTTCCCTGGGTATAAAAGTATCATCGTGCTAGCCTCATGATATACGAATGCAGAAATGGTAACTTGGCTTAGAAACCTCGCAGTTAATAACTGTGGAAGTGCTTAATGAACACGAAGCTGCGAGGTGGCTCTGTCCCAGTGTGGGGATGTAATGCCAATAAGAAGAAAAAGAAGAAGAATAACAACATTCCAATCATTTAGTTTAAGTTACTGTAGCTAGCGCTTTAACTCCGTTATTAGTTGTATTCTAACAATAAATCATTAGGCAGAGTTGTAGAAAAACCTTCGCACTAGAAGTCCACCATACAACACATTTTGAAATTCAGCTTCTGGAACGAGTAATTGAAAAACTGCTAAACGATCGAACGCGAATTACTAAATGATCGATAACATCCTTGATGTGTACATTACGATACAATTAAAATCACAAAATCTGTTTATTTTTGTACATTTTGTGGCAAAAAGACCAAATACGAAAGTGGAAGGCATTTTGACATGCAGTATATGATAAATAATAATCATTCGAAATGGTAGATATATCGAACAATAGACGAATTATCTGCTATGATTTCTTTTAACGGTAATTGAGTTTTGAAAAAAAAAACCTGCTAAGCTTCCCACCAATTACATCATTGTAACAGTACAGTGGTTGATAGCTTAGAGATGACCCTAGCAAAAAAACATGGTTAAAATTTATGTATGCTCGCCATTTGAAATGTGTGAGAGGTAGAAGTATGATTCACAAAGATCAATAGTTGCTGTTCATTCAAGGTAAAGTTTTATTAGAGCCACATAAATAGCTTTCGTTTCAAATTAATTGAACTGCCTCAACCATGCGGCTATCGTGTTTGTTTCTTGAGAGATGTTGACATTGACTTCTCGTCAAATCTCATTGAAGGCGGCTACTTGAAATAATGGCTAACATAACGCTGAAAACAAACTTTACATACAATGATAACCCTTTCAAATCATAAAACGTAATCCAAATTATCTTTCTCCCCTATTGTGACCCTGAAATATAGTCCTAGAATATATCTTCATATTCGGTGGTGACTGTATTCCCAACCAGCATCTCATTTTCCCTTTGCTCATCTTGCTAACCCCACATTTTACCTGCGATTGTTTCCTACATAAAACTAATGAAAATTATGTATAAATACGTACACATTCTACAATATTTTTTCATAACGATGAGATGTGTAGTGTATTAATATTTTTATGAGTATGTTAGAGTACGAGTTTTTTTAACGGGTATGGGAAAAATCACTGATTTATACCATACATTCTTGATGAACATAAGCAGCTTACAATTCAATTACATTGCGGTTGTACGAAAAATCTTGATACTGCTGCTAACGACTATAAATCAAGAGGCATGTACCCTAAACCGACAATCAACTCACTTACTTTTTCCTTTTCCGTGGTTATCCGCTACACTTCCGTGTTCGAGCATCTGCAGCAAATCATCAAAGCCCGACTTGAGGACGACGATAGTTTCCTTCTCCTTTCTTTCACTCTACACTTATCGGGGAACAGTTCTTGGATCTCCTCCTCCCGAAGTCCCCAGTGCCGGTCCGTACAACGGACTCTCGGACTGTGTGGACTAATGGCTGCTGGGAGGAGGACAAAGCTTTCACTACTGATTAAAACACCACACCGCAGGCCTGCAGGCCCCAGTCAAGAACGATTGTCGTACGTCCTCAGTGCACTTGTCGAAGGTTTCCTGTTCGCCGCGGAAAAAAAGTATATGAAGGAAAAAAGATCAACGAAAGGCTTTTACTGTCCGCACTGCGCAGTATTTTGTCACAGCACTTTTACCGGCGGGCGGTACCGGCATTTCACAACGCGCGCATTCGACCCGGTTCTCGTTGACGGCGAGATAAGGCGAGTGTTCTTTTTCATCGAGGAATTTTCTCCGGGAATGCAACGTTCAAGGCAGAAGCCATCGTCGCGTCGTGTCGGAAGCTATCGATGCCTCTAAAGGTTGGATGAAGTTTGATAGATTATGATTTCCGTTAGCTTATTGAACGGAGGAGAGACAGAGGCGTCATATCTAGTCTTTATCAAGTGAAGCCGGAAAAGCATCTTGAAAGATCCTAATGTGTATGTAGTAAGTGGAGGTTCGACCGTACTACATGTCTCGTAACCAAAATACACAGGATTTGTTTTTTACACGATTTTTTTCGCTCGTATTTTTGATCGTGTGACTTCAATTTGCCACCAAACTTTTCGCAAGCATAAGTTTCTAAAAAAAACCTGAATAAATCTAAGAAAAATCACATGATAAATAATATACGTTAAACATGGAATGAGTGGAAAATTGAGAAAATGTAAATCGTGTAAAAACAAAATCCAGTGTACACCAAAAACAAGATATTCTTGATAAGATTTACAGAGTATTGTTTATCGGTTATGCAGTCTGGATGGCCAGCCAAAACGCTATATTAATTCTGGATCAGAATTTTTTTTTTTTTTAACCAATTTTATTTACCAATTATCTAATACATGCATTCATCTCTTAGACTAGGTGTTCCAGTTTTCTTAATACCATCATCCTTATTTGCAATGTTATGTTTTTAGTTATTATTAATATTATTTCAAATTGCCTCTGGCATACAGAATTTTTCCTCTGGTTGAATTGAACCATGTAGGAATTACAATGTTTTCAACTTAAATCAATCTTTTAAACCTATTTTATACTAAGGGTACAGTGAGTTAATCGTTGCAATAGAAGATTGCAAACGGGGTGATTTTGTCTAAAATTGAAAATTATTTTGTTGGACATTTGTTGCAATGCACCTCAATATTAGAAATTCTATGAGGTTCATTATATTTATACCACGGAGGCAACTTCAGAATCATTGAGAATTTTATTTTGAATCCTCTGAAGTGCCTTCTTTCTGGTATTATATAACTAGTCCATATTGGCACAGCATACAATATGGCAGGTCTGTAATTTGTTTGTAAATCAAAAAGTTTGTTCTTAAGACAAAGTTTTGATTTTCTGTTTATAAGTGGATATAGACACTTAATATATTTGTTACACGGCTTGAAGGCCTTCAATGTGATTTTTTAAAAGTTAATTTTTGATCTAGCAAAAGTCCTAAATATTTAGCTTCATAGACCAATTAATTGGAACTCCTTACTCATAGTGACAATATGTCTGCTAGAAGGTTTCAAATACAGTTTCCTCGGCTTAAGGTGGGAAAATTATAAGCTGAGTTTTGGAAGCATTCGGGGAAATTTTCCCATTTTGCAAGTAAGTGGAGAAAATATCCAAACTTTTTTGCAATCTACTACAATGACACGAAGGTTTCTGCCCCTTTGGCTGAGAGACCTCAGTCAGAGGTGATCAGAGTCAAAGTCAGCATGAGTTACTAATCATTGGCCACATAGCTGACTTGAATCCGCAAACCAAGTCAATTGTCGAAGGATTTCGAGTGGATGAAAATGTTGGGCCATTGGGATATTGAATAGTATAATATCCCGCAGAACAATTCCTCAAATAAAATGTTGCCGTTGAAATTGCTTTTAGCATTACGTTCCATGAACGGTGTTTGGTATTGAAGTCACCAATTATGAAGAATTTTGATTTGTTGCGAGTCAGAATTTGAAGATCAGCTTTCAATGAATTTCTTTTTGCTGCCCATTGCATTGAAAAGGCAAATAGGCTGCAATGAAGGAAAATTGACCGTACTTTGTTTCAACAGAAACTCCCAAGGTTTCAAAAACTTTGGGTTTCAAATCTAGAAGAAAATAATTTTATGTTTGATACGTCTATTGGATGGTTACAATGGCACCCCACCACAGGCGCTGTCGCCAAGACGATCACTTCTGTAGATAAAACACTTTGGATCCTGTTTAATGGAGAGTCCTGGTTTTAAATAGGTTTCAGTTATACTAAGTAATATGCAATATTATGAATCAGTTAGGAAGTTGAATAATTCATCTTCCTTACCCTTTAGAGAGCGGGCATTCCAATTTAGAACTTTCATTAATAATTATTTTCTAGATCCATTGAAACGGAGTCCACGCTAACAATTTTGTGTGTGGCATTTTATACCAACCTGAACAGCTTCAGGAATGGTATTTGTTTTGGACATTGCATCAATCATGTGGAAGTGCAATTGTTCAGTTAAAAATCGTAATCGGAAGCAGCCATGCTACCTAAATCGGCAACATGACCATTATTTTCCGTTGGGACATGTGGGTATAAACCTCATTTTGAGAAGAGAAATTGTGTCTACCAGCAGCGATGTTTGCATAATGTAGGTACATTTTCCTGAAAATTGGAATTTACTGAAGTGCTTGCTACCCGTTGACTGGATCAGAATTAATATAGCGTTTTAGCGGGCCATCAGACTGCATAGCGAAATGATAAACAATACTATGAGTCAATTACAGCCGGACAACCACCTCCATTGATAAGATTCACTTAAGAGCTGTGTAATTTAATTACTGCACGTCCATCAGACTTATTGGTGGAACCGCAGAACTATGGGTATTGGTTGTCTGTATCTCATTTTCTTTTCAACAGCGCATTTCATTCAGAAAATTGGCCTGTCATCTATTCGGTAAACAGTCCAATGTCAGTTTTCTCCAATAAGCGGAAATTGCGGTTGCTTTCTCAAACTCGTAAAACAAGGAGTTACATCTTCAAAACTCTCAATAATTGGATAAGAGCTGGCTTGAATCTGTGACATAAAAAGATGGTCAATTGCAGCAAGTGATGCGTTCGGTTCTATTTTTTTTGGGTGACGTTGGTATGTTCAGTGATTTATTTTGTTTTAATATTCGGATGGCTTTCCGCTGGTGCAGCACCGGTTATGTGTGTGATGAGGATTTCAAGTAGAATTTTAACACTGTTGACTGAATGTGTGTTTTAGGTCAACCTTGAGAGGAGGTTTGGTTTCAGTTTCATTAATCTATCTATTGCTTTTTTTTAATTTTTTACGGAAATTTCTACATTTTTATTGGGTTTCTTTTTTGGGGGAAAGTTTTTATTGTTTTTGTGGAAAACAAAATTTATTTTGGGGAAAATTCTGCAAATTGTTTGGCTGATAATATTGATTTATTTATAGAAATTTCCTGTTTTTTCGCGGTATATTTTGATTTCTTTATGGAAGTTCTTCTTTTATAATTGCAATTTTGCTTTTAAAGTGCCTATTAATTTTTGGTTTGTGGAGTTTTAATTGATTTCACAAAATATTATACTAATTCATTGCTTGTACACTGATTTCTTTATTGGCCATTTCCTATTTTTTATGAAAAAATTCTAATTTTTTTGAAGAGAGCTTATATTTTAGTCTTTTAAATCACATCGAACTGAAAAATTTATTGCATATTGTTTAAGGTGAGCAACTGTTTAAGCTACAACTTAGAGACACTGAGTCCATTGACTGATTTCAACCCAATTTGGAATACACATTCTATATAGTAAGGAGTCGACGGTAGATGGATGGGCTTTGGTGTTGGCGGAAAATGTGAATGCAGGATTATTCTTTAAATAGTAATTGATCAAATCAGTTATAACTTTTGAGACTCTTGCCTGATGTTAACCAAATTTGAAACACATATTCTATGTCCTTAGAAGACGATATTAGATTGAGTGGTCATAAGGAAAAGAGAGGAGGGTATGAAATCTAATTATTTTGTATAACTTTTACGCGTGAGTCAAGAGTAAAGGGATTAGGGAAAATCATTTCAAATGCGGGATGTTATTGGAGTTGAATATTGTTTAGGAAACAAATAATTCAGTAGTATAACTAGTGAACCCCTCAGACTATTTCCACTGAAAGTTGGGACACATTCTCTATTTAATGTGTTGAGCATAATAACGTAAGGCATGCCCTATGAACTATAGGGTAATGGACGTTAGGCCTTAGGCAATGACTTGAAATTCTATTCTTTAGTTAACGCGAGTTCCTCAAAATTGAATCTCTGAAAATGACATTTCTAAAATGTCATTTCTTCGAAAAATTGATGCTTCTCTCAAAATGACATTTAGCACCACATGTCATTTCTCCGGAAGTTAAAATCTCCCAGGTAGCGATATTACCCCGAAAGGAACTTCTTCCGGGAATATCACTTTCTAGAATTTTAAATCCAGAGTTTATTTAGCAGAAACAAACACTCTGTTAATCCACTGGTTTAATCATTTTCGAATTGTAACAGAAACTGCGAATCAAACTGGAAATTCCGGGTTCATTCAGCTAGTATCCTATAAAATATCCTTTTCTCTATAATGATTTTTCCAGAAAATTTCCCCGAGAATAACATTTAACCGAAAAAAAAATCCCGAAATAACATTTATAGCCAGTCACAAAATAATGACACTTGTACACACATACCCGATAAGCTCTCGAACCGACTTCTTGATTGCGACTAATGATGCAATTTTACACTTGCTTTTCGGAGCATTGTGACATCTAAGGAATTAATTTTGCGGGAAAGGGCTGTTTAACCGAATACCGTTCGGCTCCATCGCCATTTGGCTGAATGCCACTTGGCTGAAGGTTGTTTAGCTGAGTATACCGTTTGGCCGAACAGACCATTAGGCGGAAAGTCAATTGGCCGGAAGGGCCACAGGACCGAAAGGGTCATTTGGTCGAAAGGGTCATTTGACCGAAAGAGTTGTTTACCGGAAAGGGTCAGTTGGCTGAATAGGACATTTGACTGACTAAATAAGACATTTGGCCGAATAGGTCATTTAAAAAGTGAAAATTGAAATAATTCGAAATAAACATTTCAAAGAAACTATCAATCGGAACATGATCAAGCTTCGTAGTGAGCTGAGAGATCGTTCTGAGAATATAACGTATTTAAATAACAGTGGCAAAAAGCGAATCGCTTGTAGCAGTCGTCAATCATGAAAACATTATCACATCTTCAGAAAAATATATTAAGCTCGTTTAGTGGAATGTATTAAACCGTCTAAGACGAATTAAGTACTGTCCATTTAATTCAGTTAATTTTTGCTGATCATAATCAGAGTCACCAGAAACTGTCACTTGACCTCCGACCATATATAAGCTTCGAGTCAAGTACAAGACACTGAAGACGACCACACAGTTGTATCGAAATACGTATCTGCAAAGATAACGAAAAATTAACTGGTGGAATTAAATGGACAGTACTTAATTCGTCTTAGACGGTTTATTATCACATCATTAAAAACAACCTGTAGCATGACCCGTTTTAGGCTGCAAACATAAATGTCCTATTCAGTGGGGTTCCTAAATTGGTCAAGAAGGTTAAACGTCTTCTACGGACTACGGACAGAAACAAATCAAGAAGAAAGAGCTATCGCATGACATCTTTTGAATCAAAATTGGAAATTTTTCCTCCAACAATCTGTGTTGAAGGATCCATCGGGTTTCATGAACGGGCAATAAAGAACAAACGTGCTTAGACACTTATCATCGGAGTTATTTAATCGTGGAAAATTATGACACAAAAACGGTTGCATAAACTTACGCAATGCATTAATTGTATCTTGAATATCCAATCACGTCTAGCTGTGTAACAGAGCCGAAGCATTGACCTTCCGTCAACTCTCTTGGCAAAACCTTTATTGAGCGTCCCTCACCTGCTAAGTATTCTATGTTTAGAGAATGAAATTCATTTTACCTAAATAGAAGTAAGGTAAAAACTCGAAGGTGCAGCCTGATCGGGTTGGTGTACGCAAAGGTGACGTAGCTGCATGTAATGTGCATGTTTTGGGACTTCTCTGTTCAATGAGACCGAAGTGCGTTTTCAAGCCTAGGGTGACCTGTTTTCGATGTTCATCCCAGTGCTCCTGAGATTGAAATGAGCATTACGATGGTGATGTATATTATTCTTGGACTAACATTTGAAAAGGTGACAAAATAAAATTTTAAAAATAATCGAGGATGAATGAAGATTCTCAAGTGACCACATATCCAAATTATCAATTTATAAAAAATCAGTTAGTGAGTAAGAATCGTTCGATAATTGTATCTCCCATTTGAAAATTGACATGTCGCAGCTTTAGTGTCGCTTAAGAACTTCCCACAGTTATAAATCAGGAGGTCCTGGCAGACTAAGTAAACTAACACGATTATCCTCATAGGCACAGTGAAGTACCAAAAACTTACACCATAACATGCTTAGCCTTGCTTTGCAGCCGTTAGGGGCTACGGAAGCCATAATTCATCTTCACAAGGGAATTGGCAAACCCTCTTGGACGAACTATTGTAGAATCTATGAAGAAAATCCAAGAAATTTTTTTTTTGAAATCACTGGAGGAAACTGCAAAAAATTCCTGAAGAAAGTTTTGAAAAGAATTTTGAAGAAACCTTTTTAGATGATTCTTCTCATGTTATTCTGAAGGAGTGCTTTTTACAAGTGTATGTATAACCCTAGCAGCACACATGTTCCTCTTTGGTTTCTGCAACTGATATGTGACCAGATTCAGTCACAACCAAGTTGATGTAACCATTGTTTGCTCACTTGTGCTGCTCGGGAATATAAATTATATTTATTGCTGGGTGAAATCAGGAGTGATTCAGTTTCATTCTAAATTTTCAATTACTATTCTAGCTTGAATCTGGAGCAAAATAGAAACAACTCGCTGGTTTCCCCAGCAGTGTTCTGGTATTCATGTTTTTCAAATTTTCAATTGATTGAAATCATTATGTTGGTCAAGCAAGAAAAGGCGGCCGCAATTGCAAAAGTGGATTGATCCGTGTGATAAAATTATTTCATCCATACACTTAAAATAATTGAAAAATATTTGAATCTCGTGGTTCAAATCTGCAGAAAATAGGAATGAGAGCGTTATACCAGTTTTATTTTTTTGACAGTTGACTGGTAGAAAATCGAATCTTGGACAGCTGCTGAAAAATTAATGTTTCAGATTCATATTCAAACTGACAGCCCTTGAACGATTTGAATCAATTGCTGATTTTACTCTTAGGCCACGAAAAGCAAATATTTCAAAAAGGTATTTTCGTCACCCACCGAAGAAATGTTTGAAGAATAATTTCGAACTGCGCCGATCCGAGTCGCCGCCGCTGTTAGTAGTAATTGCGTCTTCACGCCGCCACCGGCTTAAAATAGATCGGCGTACAGGTTCAGTGCGACGTGCGCCATTTTGAGAGAACGAATTTACATTTCGAAAACGCAGGCACCCATCTATTAGTTGTACTCACTGAATGCATTGCATTTAATAGTTAAAAATTGTGAAAAAAGAGCAGAGTTTTTGCCAATTGTGTAGAGCAACTCTGGTACGAGATTGATTCTCTCCGTTTCAGTTTCTTGTTTTTTCGACCTTTTGTTACCTTTTGACTTTTTGGTCTTATTGATCATCTGTTTCTTTCGACCTTTTGTCCCGTTCGACGTTTTGTCTTTTCGACCTTTTGTCCCTTTCGACCTTTTGTCCCTTCGACCTTTTGTCCTTCCGACCTTTTGTCCCTTTCGACCTTTTGTTCCTTTCGACCTTTTGTCCTTTCGACAATTTGTCCCTCCGATCTTTTGTCTTTCGACGTTTTGTGTTTTCGACCTTTTGTCCCTAACCCGTTCCCAGGGATGGCAAAAATCAAATTTTCAAAAAATCGAGGATTATCAAAACTCACCCGCGATCTTACTTTTAAATTATCAAGTTATAGAAACTCGCCAGCGATTAAGAATCGTTAGAAAATCTTATCTTGATTTGAAGCATTTACCGTTACATTTTGAACTCTTTTCCTTACTACCATGAAACCATAACGCCAAATAAAAGTTATAACGGGACTCTTGACAATAAGCTGATATTAGTAAATTAGTAATTATTAGTAAATATTTGAATGAAAGTTCTGTGTGTATTATCGTTTGAGCACAAAATTTGTGAAGTTGTCGTCGGCGACAACTCGCTTACTGTTTTTACGTGAAAAGATTTCACATGAAAATAGCTATCATTATCGTCTGATAATGATTCAGCACAACACTGACTGAACAATCCCAAAAATAATGAACAAATCACATTGTTTTCAACTCATTTGTTTTTGAAATGATGAATGAGCTACAAGACGAGAAGAGGTGTTGAGAAGAATGGTAATTCATATCCCGAGCAGCACAAATCAGACTAAAATGGTTGCAGAAACTTGACTGTGACCACATCTGATCACATGTGAGTTGCAGTAACCTATGAAGAACATGTGTACTGCTAGGTATACGAAGTTCAAATGTTTAAAATAAAACGTGTCACACGGCGTATCTATAGTTTTTCACGCTGGTTCAAATTTTAGGAAGTTCGCGGAGCATTCTGTGAAAAATTCTAAGAATCAGCGCAATTTCCGTACAATTTCCCAAATTACATCCTCAAGAGAATCCATAGAGAATTTTCCATGGAAATGTAACCAGAATGGACAATTTGAGTGCCAATTCCGGAAAATTTCCTAATAATTTCGCATGGAAATTCAAAAAACAATCCACAAATTTCAAAAAACTTCTTGTGTGAACTCCGTGGAATTTATGAAGCATTTTCCACAGAAATTCCCAAGAATTTCCCGTAGAAGCCCAAAGTGTTTCTCGTTGAAATTAAATTTTTGAACGATGACTGGCCGTCAAAAGAGGCCAAACAGCCGAAATGGACATCAGGCCGAAGGTGGCTGAATTGGTAACTTGGCCGAAAAAGTCGTTTGCGCGAATAGAACATTTGGCCGAACATGTTGCTTTGCCTGAAATAATCATTCAGCAGAAAGGGCCATTTGGCCAAACTGGTTGACCTTTTTAGCCATACAATCCATTCAGCAATTGACATTTTCGACCATATGACCCGTCCGGCCAAATTACCTATTCGGACAAACGACTTTTTCGGCCAATCGACGTTCACGGCCAAATGATATCTCAGAGCAAACGACTTTTACCAGTTTGGCCGTATGCCACTTTCAACCAAGTGACATTTTTAGTCAAACCATTTTCCACCTAATAATCACTTCAGCCAAATGTTTGATTAGACCAAATAGAATTCGTCTATATGCCTTGCGGCTTACCGTGTTATTAGGCCAGGTGGTATTCGAACAAAATACTTTTCTGTTGATATGGAAATGCTGATATCATCTTTCAGTTGCTCCATTTAGCATGATTCGTCGAGAAATCATAAAACTCTTTTTTACACGGATTTTAACATTTTTAACTGGAAACTTTTTTTACACGGAACGCATCCCCCGTGTAAAAAAAGAATGGGGTGTATAGGTTTACCTCTTTCACGTAGGTGCATTTTTGAAATGTTCTATCGGTGGTCATTTTTCCATACAATTGGGGGGGAGGGTAAATCGGCTATCATTTGAGATTTCCATGGAGGTTGCACCAAAAATAGTGAAAAAATAAAATCGGTTTAGATCCCCCGATAGAACATTTTAGTTTATCCACGATATGAAAAAGGAGAGCATATACTTTCACGTGGTGGGTGTTTCAGTGGTACTTGTTTTTGGAAAAAATAATATACCCATAAAGACACCGTGACGGCAGGCATGAAGAGTTTTACATAGAAGTGGGTTTGAGCAAGCGGAGGGCAATTTTTGTGACTATTCAAATCTTACGAGCTTCCTTCTACCAAGCTTCCATATGAAGGGGAAGGAAATAATCTGAAAAAAACGGCTTTTCGTTGACTTTCGGCAGGCCATGTGGCTGATAGTCTTTCGGCTGAAAACCATTTTGCCGAAGGCCGAAAGTTGTTGTCATTAGGCAGAACTAACAAACAGGCCAAAAATGTTATTGGGTCCAAATATACAACTGTTAGTTTGGCCGAAAAAAGTCGATTGGAATAGATCTTATGGCAGAAAATGCCATTTGGTCGAAACGGTCATTTGATAAAAAGCGCTGTTTGGCTGAAAATGGGCATACGGCTGAAAATTTCGTTCGGTCGCAAAAGTGTTTTGCTCAAAATGGTCGTTTGTAATTTGGCCGAACGGGTCGCTAATTTGGGCCATATTACCCGTTCAGCAAATGACATGTTCAGGCGTTTGACACGTTCGGCTAATCGTCATTTTCGGCAAAATGGGCCTTTCTGTCAAACGACCATTTCGGCCACATGACCTATTCGTCAAAACGACCAGTTAGATCACACGGCTGACAATTGCCAGTTTACCCGTATGTCGTTTTCGACCCTATGTGGCTTTCGGCCAAATGTCATTTTCAGCCAAACTGTTTTCGACCTAATAACCGTTTCGGGCAAGCATTAAATTTGACAAAATGAAATTCTATATGACTTTCGGCTAAACGCGTTATTTGGCCAAGTGGCACTTGGTGAAATGGCTTTTCGCCGAAAGATCTTCGGCCAAACAACTTTTTGAATAATTTACTGTGGAATTTTCTGACGTTTTGGTTTGGCCGACATGACATTTTCTTATGGACTATACAAAGAATTTTCTGTTCAATTACAAAGACATTCCTTCAAAATTCCGAAAAAATCTCTTTTTTGGCAATTTTGAAGGAATGTCTTTGCAATTGAACAGAAAATTCTTTGTATAGTCCATAAGAAATTCGTCAGAAAATTCCACAGGAAATCGTTCAAAAAGGGAAAGGGTTGTTTGGCCGAAGATCTTTCGGCGAAAAGCCATTTTACCAAGTGCCACTTGGCCAAATAACGCGTTTAGCCGAAAGTCATCTAGAATTTTATTTTGTCAAATTTAATGCTTGATCGAAACGATTATTAGGTCGAAAACAGTTTGGCTTAAAATGCCATTTGGGCCGAAAAGGACATACGGGTAAACTGGCAATTGTCAGCCGTGGGTCTTCCTGCAAAGAATTTTCTGTGGATCTTTCCTGGGCTGAAATCCAAAAAAAAATCTTGTTGAAATTCACATTTTGTGCAATTTTCCGCGTAAACTCCGAGGAATTTCCTGTGGAATTTTTCTTCGAAATTCTTAAGAACTTCCGTGGAAAATCCAAATAATTTTCCCAACAAATTCCACACATTTTTATTTGAAAACTAAGATTTTTCCCGCGTAAATGCCAGAGAATTTGCTTTGGGAATTCTGAGAAATTATCCTTGAGAATTCCGAAGAGCTTTCCGTACAAACTTTGAAGAATATTCCGTAGGAAATGCGAAATGATTATTTAACCCTTTTGTTACCGACAAAAGGTGAATTTTTTTAGGGTTCTAAACATCGCAGGAAATTGAAACTCCGTGACATCTTCAAACTCGGCAGAATTAAGGTTTGGGTGGTATGAAAATGAAAATCCAGTAAGGGAAGGGGAGCTTGGTACCAAAATTCTTGGAATTGTTTCGGAAATATGTTATCCATAAAGTTGAAACCATAGGATGGATATCAACCGGAACAGTAATCCTAGAACTAGAATCCTTTTAGTGGCCACAAACTCATTTAGAAGACACCCTAGCATCAAAATTCTTGGAATATTTTCGGAAACATGTTTTTCCAAGAAGATGGGACTGATGTTGTATCATCAGGCTGAATGGCCGTTATGCCGAATGGTTATTGGGTCGAATGACAAGTGAGGAGTAAATAGTGAGAAGTGAGCAGTGAGAAGTGGAAAGTAAAAAGTGGAAAGAGATATGTGAAAAGTGAAATGAAAGAAATGAGAAAAGAGAATAGAGAAGTGAAAAGTGACACAGTGTTGAAACGATTTTGTCACTCCCCGATTTTATCTACCTCCGACTTCATCACATTTTCGACCCGATTTTATCACGTCCCGCTTTTTCTAAGTCGAGTCAAGTACGAGACACTGAAGACGGCCTTACCTTTGAGGTCGAAATACGTATCTGTCAAGATACAATTAAGTGGTGGAATTCAATGGGATTGTCTAAACTCGTCTTATGACAGGTGAAAACATTCCACTAAAAAGCTCAAAATAATTTTCTTATTTCGAATGTTATTCGAGAGTTATTTCTTGCTGAAAGTTTTAATTATATTTGTTATAATTTCTGTACAAGAAGAGAATAAATGTTTCATTATTGTATCTTGAAGGAAAGAATGTCATTAGTATACGTACTTTTATCGTATCCCGACAATATGCAATCTCTAATTATCCAGAAATCCGCGTAAAAACGACTTCAACTAAAATCGTTTTTTTTTTTGCAGGTTTCACGTATTTCTTGACGATTTCGATAATTCGTGTGAAAAATCTATGGAGAAAATCTGCGTAAAAATAGTTGAGTTTAATAAAAAAACGCGCAAGAGATAACTCAAGTGCTTTCAACTTAAACACATAGAAACATCAAAGTAATTTATTTTCGAATCCTTCTTGAGCTTTAAATTATTTAGCTCAAAATTGGATCTGTGGCATAAACTCGAATAAACATAAAACTATAACTTATTAAAGTATCGGCATAATATTTTAATCGGTAGCAACTGCTCAATAAATAATATTGCTTTTTATAGTCATTGAGCACAATTTATTTGTTTATAAGTTAACTGCCAATTTATGCCCTGAAGGATGCCTTCCCAACAGGCAACATGCTACACGTAGATGAAATTACTCTCATTCTCTCTGTTTACTCACATTCGCCATGCGCTGAAGGTTATCTCTCCAGCGGACGGAGACAACTATCTCTTATTCTCTCTGTTTACATTTCGTTTGACAGAACATACATATTCGATTGAGCTAGTACAGCACCATTCGAAATCTTGTACTGCGACTGAATGAAGTCGAACGAAATACATAATGCCGCAATTTTTTCGAAACGAATGCAAAAACGTACGAATCTAGTGATTTGATTCGAGATGCACAATGCCACCCCTGTTTCAGGATGACCAATTCGTTGTCAAACCATCCTACACGGAAGAAAAAAAGTACCCAAAATTGAGTATTTTTAAACTTACTTCTGAGTTATTTTTTCTCGTATCTTTCATCCACTCTTTCTTTTGTTGTCAAAAACAAAAGAGCCAAACAATCCAACGACGCCAATTCAATACGGGAAGCCAATTTTGAGTTTTATTACCTGAGGTCGTGATTGAGTGAATTAAACTTACATTTGGGTAAATAAATTTTCCGTTGGGTACTTTTTTAACATGAGAGTAAAGGCAAACTACTTCGAGCCTACTTACTCAATTTTGGCTTCCCGTACAGATGTTCGAGGTTGGGTGAATTAAACTCACTATTGGGTAGTTTATTTCTTCCGTGTATGGTCCAATTACTTATCAGATCATGCTTCCGAAACAACTTCTTGAATTTTGATACCCATATTGCCAGTGTTTCATCAGAATGAGTTTGTGGCCACTTTAGGCCCGACAGGAACCTGTTTCCGGAATAACCGTTCCGGGATTTAATCATAAAATGGTCCTGTAACGTAGTTAAGTTATATTCTTTAATTTTCCAACGAAGTTTATTAGTCATGACGCAATAAATCTTCATATGGTTGAATATATATCTTCAACTTCTACATACTTTAGGACTTGGTTCAGTTAATCCTGAATTCCGGTAACCAGGTAATCCGAATCGGTTCTATGCATCGAATAGCGGGTAAGTTCCTGCATCCGTAGCAACCAAAATCGGTGAAAAACTGAAAATGTTATGATCTTTTTAAGTACGTGGGTACCCGGGTACCCTGATGGTAACGTAAGGGTGTTTTTTTTTGTCGGTAACAAAAGGGTTAAGGAAAACTTGGAAGAATATCCTAAGAAAGTTCATAAGATTTCTTCAACGAAATTCGAAAGATACTTCTGTTAATGTCTTGAAAATATCTCGAAAAAGTTCAGAAAAAAATCTTTATGAAACGAATGTAATAAAATATTTTCATGCCGATATACGCCGCCACCGCCACAGTCGGCTAGAATGGCTTTTAGCATGACGTTGCCAAAATCATGTCAAACGCTACCACCGACGATTTGCGGACCGGCGCACAGTGCTTCGAATGTATGGAACTACGGGACAAAAATCATAACTTTCACGTTTTAACTCAATGGTGTCTTTGGGAAAATTATTGTAAACTAGTTTTTCTACTATTTGCATTATTGACCTATGTTAAATTGATAATTGCATTAGTGGCGTAAACGCCAAATTTCATAACATATAATACGCTTCGTATAATCGAGATCATTTTTAGAAAATTGTCACTTATGATAAAAACTACTATTTGCGTAATTGACCTATGTTGAACAGATAATTGCATAAATGCCGTAAACGCCAGATTTTACAATATGCCGCAAAGAACCAGGATCTTTTTGAAGAAAAATATGTGATATGATAATGTGGTATGATAACAGTTTTTATTACAACAATTGACAAATTTCCAATTGATCATCTCATAAGTGACGTAAACGCCAGCTCTCATGTTTTATACTATAGAATCAGAATATCCTTAGTAATGATTTGAGGGATTGATTTTTAACGACGGTATCATAAATCATTGGAACTTGTTATATTTTTTTTTCAAGTTCGTTTATTTGGTAGGCTCAGGCGTGTATAACTCTTTACGAAGCCATGGCTCTTTGTGATATGTACAATCATATCATCTTATTATGAAGTTAGTAACAGAGGGGTAGAAGCCAGCGTACTCGTTGTGACTGGGATCATCATCAGAATGAAGGAAATGTGCTGACATTTCGAATGGTTGATACGTCAACTATGAAATCATGGGCAGTAGAGCAACAAGCAGACTCTCATCTGAGCTCTCATCCTCCGAAAATTTTCGTTTGTAGGTGCTATGTCCTATGCGTCCATCAAAACCGTATTTCCATACAAATTTCACCGTCACTGAGCTCTCTACCGAAAATTTCTGCATAATGCTTAGCGAGGTACAATTCATCCGGTCTTGTAAATTAACCTCAGCAGACGTTTAAGACGCGGAAACCTGTTTAGGAATGATGTTTTTTCCCTTTCCTTTTTCAACGCGTAAACTCTAGTCACTTTTGCGCTCTCATCATACAAAAAAATAATTAAAATGCAAGCTGATTAAGCCAAAACATCCCCCCTTATCCGAACTTTTGGTTGCTTGGGGAGTTTTTCGTTAGGACGGATCAACGGGAAGCTATTGTTCATCTATATCCATGTTATTGAGCGCAAGAGTATCATCTAGAAAATCGTTAACAGCTATCAATAGAGCAAATAAGAGCAGCTGGAATCACTTCCGTTCTCTTAAGAATACTATAAGTGAGATCTGGTGCGATTTTCAGAGATGTGTTTTGATGTACTTTTTTTAAAAGCTGTTTAAAGTTGTAGATTATTTCTTCCTATATAACTTCATGCCCAAGACTTGGAAGCTTCACTTATCACATTAATCGAAATATGTCCCACTGGAACACATTGAATTGAATCTTACTTACTTGATTTTACGCTTTCCATATCGATTTTCACAGTGAAGGGTACCGTTCGAAAACTTAGGCAATGAAAAAGATGCTTTTTACTAACCGTTGATAAATCATCCACTTTCAGCGATGGAAATGTTTACAAACACGAGTTGTTTTGATCGTCCCAGTGACCTCACAAAGATACTAATGCGCATACAGCATAATTGAAACATATGTTAATATCATGGTCTACTTGATTCGACTAAATACGAGAGTCGATTTTTCCATTTTTGTCCAAGGGACACAGCACTGTGCGGCACTAATGTTGTTGTCAAACCCAGGTCGTTAGTGGAAAAATGGAAGAATATCATCAGATCATAATATTGCCTGGCGATCTTTTGACAGTATCGTAGATTTAAACATTTCCCAATCGTCACTGCACACGAGTTATCCCGTTGCTTTCAATGATGTTGAACTTTGATTAATCACTGAAAAGAAATGTTAACTATTTCTGAGTGCTCCCACCAATAACAGATTGAGCAAACATACGTGTTTTCTTCGGTTCCTCAACGATATCAGGGTCTTCTTCGTTTGGACATCAGAGAACCCCACTGAAACAACCCGTTTTCTAATTGTTCAATTCGAAGCAGACCATTAAAATCCTTTCTGTATCATACAAAATTACTTGTTACTTTCTATACACCTAACTATCGAAGTGTCATATGTAGGAGTGATCTAACTTGGCTTTCCATCTCTCTGATTCTGTTTTGCCACAGGAAATTTGGCATCAAATGTTGGCAAAAATCGATTTCTGTACACGATATTTATCAAAAAACTGTTTTTGTAGCAATTTTTTTTGGATATCTGCAATAACTCTCTTTCCAATTTCAAATCCAAGACTGTCTGAAGCGATTTCCTCGGTGGATATCTATTTTTTGCAAAGCTTGCTCGTTGAAGCCGAGTTGAAGATTTATTTTAATTGTCACCATAATTAAAATAAATCTTCAACTCTTTCAAAAAAAATACTAATTTGTGGCTTTGATTTCAAAAACTTCACGGATAAAGCTATGTCCATTTAGAATCATTTATTGTATTGCAGCGGCACGGAAAGTGACCGCTGCCAGAATTCTTTTACAGCGGTTTGTTACCTAGGCGCCCTTGCTGTTGTATAAATTTCACGAAGTTTCGTGCAGCGTGTCAAAAATTATTCCAGATGGAAGCCGAAAGGAGAGAAAAAAGTCGGCACACCCACGTTGATAATCCTGCAATCGACGATGGAACCTACGTTAAAATGGACTTCAGACAGCTTCAGCCAAAAATTCTACTAGGTGACGGCACGATGAGTATTTCCTGCGAAGTTTAAGTTTGCTTTTTGGACAAACTTGCAAAAAAACGGATTATTGTGGCAAGGGATATGCAACTGTGGGGCAAAGACCTAAGTGTTTGTGACGAATAAGACGATGGACTCGAAGCTGTACAAGGAGGAATGTCTCAAAAACCGCGGTCGACCTTCCATAAAGCCCATAAAGGCCCCGTGAAGTTTTGGCCAGATTTGACGAGTTGCCACTACAGCCGGGCAGTCATCCAGTGGTACCGCGATAATAACGAAGATTTCATCGATAAAAACATAAATCCAACGCAACTGTCCACAGCTCCGGCCCATCGAGACATCTTGGGCAGTAATGAAGCGGAAGCTTAAGAAAAGTGGAAAACGTGGAAAAACAGCTCGGGACGTGACTCGGATGACCAAAATGTGGAACAAATGTGCCAAGGAAGTTGACTCCGGAGGTGTGCAACTTTTGATGAGAGGAATTTTAAAGGCTATTTTAAATCTCTATCCCTAATCCCCTTGTTTACTGAAACGAACCTTGTACATCTTTCAGTTTAAATATATCAGGGTTTAAATATATCAGGTAAGAATTGAATCATAAAAACGAAACCTTGAATTTAATACTCATGAATGTTTCTGACGTCAACGGTATCGTAATCCGTGGTCGGGTCGATGGGCTGTGTAAATTTGAGCATCCCTGAATACAATACATCCAAAAATAATTATATTGTGACTAAATTAAAGTTCACTTTATCTTGTATTGTTGATCAAAACATCCTCAAACCAAACGTTACACAACTCAAATAATGTAGCTGATACAAAGATTTTTTTTCTTTTTACGAATTATCTCAATGAGTGTTTATGGTTTCACCACAAAAACGCATGCTGAGGGGGTGTGGACTATTACTATGAAATGATTACAAGAACAATTTAGAGTTTTCGAGAAAATCTAGCCATATTTGTGTTTCCTTATTTCTTTCCATACTGTCCAGTTCAGGTATACTTTTTATCCGGCACACAACTCTGGCAAATTCACAACCGTTAAACTAATTCAGCATGTTCGATAGATCCAACATAAGTACACATAATCTAACATCTTCATCCATTTGTAAAACATCTCGCTTTCGATCTACCGCATCGAATTAAATTCCCCGATGAAAACACAGCCGAGCGGAAAATTCCGAAAATTCTATTTTGCTTCTTCTTTGAAACTCGCGCAGCACTGGTCCTGCGCATGCGCCACTCTGCGCACGCATTTTCAGATCTTCCACGGAAAATAGTGAACAAGCGCCAACAAACGCACACACACACTTTCTTCACACCACTGAGTACACTGAACCGAGTAGATTTTTTTTCTCTCAAGTACAAATTCTTCGCACTTGAAATGGAAATTATTTCCCGTGCACGCACGGCTTGGCCAGATGGTAAAATGCAACTTTCACGCGACCACCTGAGTTCGCGATCGACCCTCAGGTGCCGACGACCCGTACCCCGGCAACTTGGTGTCACTTGAGCAGGGCAGCGGCGATATTCGAACCAACCACGTGCAATCAATGAACGGACTGACACTAAATTCCCGAATGTGCCGAGCAACTTGTTCTACCGGGTGGGCACGCGTAAATTCAAGTCTCTTGTCAAGGGCCTCCACAGCAGGGGTGGGAGAAATGCCCCACGACCGGGGAGATGGGTTCACGAGCGAATATTCCTACTTTTTCACTAGACAGGCGGGCCCGAAGGCCAGTGGTCGACTAATTGAAGCTGGGAGGACGATTTTTTGTCGAGGTGGAAAATTGGCCACTCGTTCGCTAGTCGCCGGCTGCCGCTGCCGCAATCCACGCCACTGACCGCTGAGAGAGATCGGATATTCTTCATCATTTGCGTGCGACGTCGACAACGAAGTTCGGTGAAGATGTTTGACCGATTCGGCAGAATGATTGCGAAGACGATGGTGGTTACTTTGGATGTAGCCGCTTGGGGCGATTCCTAAGTGGATGTGTCACTGTGAGATGTTGGGGATGGCGTGCGATCATATTCGAGGCTTTTATGACTTACCATCACAATTATTAAAATCGTACTTGGAAGCATTCCTAGCTCACAACACCGTAAGTCAAGGTATCGAATATTATGGAGGATTTTTCCTAATATATTTGCGAGATGTTTCATTTTCAATGTTTGAGGCTACCAGATTATTAATTCAAGCCTTATCTGGAATAAGGGCGGATGTCACTAGAGAGGATTCTCGTCGCCAACTTCCATTCTTTCAGATGAAAGTGATAAGCAGTGAATTTCTTTGTGGTTTATCACCTCAGAACGATAGAAAACAATACGAACTTGCATTCTGAGGTGATAAACCACAAATAAATCCTCTGTTTGTCACTTTTATTCAGAAGAGAGAAAGTCGACGAAGAGCTTGTCGTTTGCTTTTGGAGTTAGGTGCCCCTGAAAGAGTCTGTAGTTTTTTCTAATTGGATTTCAACGCGATTCACCCAAAAAAATTGATAGCATCCTCTTATGGAGACGCATGGTGATTTTCCTCCTTGAACTCTGTTCAGGAATGCACGAGCGTCGCGTTTAGATTCCAGTATCGCTAGTCAAGTTGAAACCCGAAATGGGGGACTTTCGAAGTTGGATTTTTCTCGCAATCCGTACGTTAAACCTAACTTCGCTAGTAGTGCACTAGTCTAATTAGGCCCTAATTAGATTAGCGCGTCACTAGCGAAATTACGTTTATCGTACGGATTGCGAGAAAAATCCAACTTCGCTAGTCCCTTATTCCGGTTTTCAACTTAATTGAGTATACCAAATATTTAAACCAAAGCGATGCAAAACATCAAACATTCAGTTGTGCATTTGGTATTGATAATCGACACTGACGAGAAACCGATGCAACAATTGGTAAAAAATGTCAAAATAAAGGCTTACGCGGTGCGGTAGAAATATATTTTTAAAATCCTGCAGATATTTGTGGAATTGGGTGATGAAAGCCTCATTTCGTTCAAGATCATCTTACAGCAACAGCCGACATTCTCTATCACACAATTTTCTTCCACTTCTTCCAAAGTGTATCAGGGGTTCTAACAACCGTTAAGGAAGTAAAACTTCGAGTCAACATAGATTGAATTATTGCATTTTGCAGATAAGAAAATTGATATATCATCATGGTAGAAACGATTAAACATAATTCATTTTATCGGCAATGAGTTACCGATTAACAACCCTGATGGGGAGGCTCTTTTCTTGTTCTTTTTTCCTTGCATCTTTATAACCGAGCGATTTTTTATTCTAATTTTTCTCTACCTGTTTTAATAAATAGGAATTTGTTATATAATCTTTAAAATTCACATAAATAGTTGTTGACAAGTTGTTATTCTCGGAGGCATTCCTCCAACGTACTCGGATAAATGGCCACTGAACAAGTCAACGATCATTGAATTCACACCACGGACAAATGGACACAATCTACTAACTGTGAGATGGATCAGCAACAACAACAACAGTAGCAGTTAAGTAACACAGAGTGGCTACCAAATAAAGAAAAGAACACACACAAAATTCCCGGAAATGAAGCAAAACTATGATATTTCATATTTCTGCTTTTATGAAACTGCTGAATAATTTCAACGTTTTAAGTGCAGCTGCTATGCAAGAAAGCGTGCAACGCCTACACCATCCTGATTGCGTTTTATTGAAATTGTCCAGAAAAATAAATTCGGTCACATGTTGTCAACGTCATCAGCTTTCATCAGCTCGTGTACAAAATGCTGTCTTCCCATTCATAAATATGACTCAATCGCCAAAGTGTTTGCAAATCCGCCATCATCAACCATTTGGTCATCAGCTCAGTAGTGTTGCCTTCAGAGATCGCATACCGTCGCATTCGATCGGCCCCGGTGGTAGTCGGTCGGTCGTTGAGATCAACGATGTATAAATAAACTCGCACAATCACAGCAGCAGAAGCAGCAGCAACAGTTTTCACATTTCGACTGTAGATACAAACACATTGGACTTAGACGTAGCAAAAATATCATCCGGCAGCCGCCTACGAGGCAACGTCAAGAATACCCACTCCGAATATCATAGACATCGTCGGAGCACCAGCTGAGGTGTCTAAGGCGAAAATTGTTACATCACACACCCACCCACCTGAATTCTACCGAGTTACACATCTGATTTTCCACCGACGGCGAGTATGTTTGCTGACAGCACTTTCGAGGCTTTCTGAGAACAGCATGACGTTTGGTGGTGGTCACTTCGTCAGGTCTATCTCAAACATTTTGCACATTAGTGCGGGGCAATAATGGTAGAAAACTCTAAAAATTTGCCATTACTAGTATTTAGTATTTTCTTATTACTTTTTTAAATTTCATCCTGGATTTCACGCAAAGTATCACAAAGTGCACTAAAAAAATATATGGCAAAATGGTAAATGCATCATGAAAGATTCATGATTACCCTTGAAAAATTGAAAAATGCTCCTTAAAAAAGTGATCATTTTTCCTTAAATTATCTAACAAATTACCTTGAAATATATAAAATGCTCCGTAAACATTCGAAAAGCGTACCGTAAAAACGAAAAAAAATGTACCGTAAACAATTAAAAATGCTCCTTAAAAAAGCAAAGATTTGCTACGTAATTAATGATAATTGCGCAGTATATTGACAAAAGAATTATTATAAAATAGTTCAAAAGGTACCTTAAAATTGGCTATCATAAATTAGAATCTTATGCACAATTGTATAGCCCCTAGAGTTTATTGCTGATTGTTTTGCTTGGTAGCCCTATTCAACCGAAAACTAAGAAAAATGCTCCTTAGGATGAATAAAATGCTCCATAAACAAATAAAAAATGCTCCTTAAACTAAGAAAAATGCTCCCTAAAATAAAAAAAATGTTCCTTAATTTGAGGAAATGCTCCTTAACGAAAAAAGGGCTCCGTAAAAAAATGAAATGCTCCATAAACTTATAAAATGTAAATGAGTAAAATTGATTCACAATACAAACTGCACGTGCTGTCAAAGCATCCACCGCCACGTTCCTTCAGGTTTATTTTTGTATAGCAACTATTTAGCTCTTATTTTTAAAAGTAGTCTTCCTAGCAGTTTTTTGTGTGCTTTACAATTTCGAGTTCGGTCTCCAGTAGCCTTGAGAGTAGAGGCGTAGGATTGCCAATCCGGAAATGGTGAGCTCGATTCTCCACTCCCTGTGCAGAGTGTATCCATTGTATTTGCCACACAAATTACATACTCATGCAATGACGGGCATAGAAATGCTTCAATTAATAACTAAGGAGATGCTAATCATAGAATACTAAGCTGAAAAACAGGCTCAGATCCAGTAGGAATGTAGAGCCATTAAAGAAGAAGAAGACAATTCTGAGTTATTCAAGTCGTGTGTGGTTATGCGGGGAAGTTAATGAAGAAACCGATTAGCATATTAAATGCAATGTGATTTTAATGAAATTCGTATCGTCCAACATTTTTTATTCGATGTGCAATTGACTGGGACGTCTGTTTGTCTGTGAGCCAGGTGCACAATTTCGTAAACAATGCTTTGAATAGCATGTTGGCTAAGATTACATTTTATAAGTTTATGGAGCATTACATTTTTTTACGGAGCACTGTTTTTCGTTTAAGGAGCATTTCCTTAAATTAAGGAACAATTTTCGTTGGTTTAAGGAGCATTTCTTTATTGTAGGGAGCATTTTTCTAAGTTTAAGGAGCATTTTTTATTTGTTTATGGAGCGGAGCATTTTATTCTTAGTTTTCGGTTGAATAGGGTTACCAAGCAAAACAATCAGCAATAAACTCTAGGGGCTATACAATTGTACGTAAGATTCTAATTTATGATAGCCAATTTCACAGTAAATTTTTGAACTATTTTTTAATAATTCTATTGTCAATATACTGCGCAATTATCATTAATTACATAGCAAATCTTTGCTTTTTAGAGAGCATTTTTAATTGTTTACGGTACTTTTAAGGTGCGCTTTTCGAATGTTTACAGAGCATTTTATATATTTCAAGGTAATTTGTTAGAGAATTTAAGGAAAAATTATCACTTTTTTAAGGAGCATTTTTCAATTTTTTAAGGTCAATTTCATCTGTTTAATTGGACATTTTTTGGGCTACCTTTTCTAATAAAGAAACGCTGATTAGCAGTTACCTACCTGAATACCTGGTTGGCTACAGCGTCGATACATCAAAACATCGAAGTCGTCGGCCTCCATTTTCGCTATTCTTTTTTCCGACATCCGCACTAAGTGACCAGCCCACTGAAGTTTACGGTGTTTTATACGACTCACAATATTTTCTTTGTATACTTGATACAGTAGGGGCGCTCCTTAGCCGGCTACAAAGCGAAACTATGCTAAGGGTGGCTGGATTCGATTCCCGGTGCCGGTCTAGGCAATTTTCGGATTGGAAATTGTCTCGACTTCACTGGGCATAAAAGTATCATCGTGTTAGCCTCATGATACATGAATGCAAAAATGGTAACCTGGTTTAAAAACCTCACAGTTAATAGCTGTGGAAGTGCTTAATGAACACTCAGTTGCGAGGCGGCTTTGTCCCAGTGTGAAGATGTAATGCCAATAAGAAGAAAAAAAGACTTGATACAGCTCATGATTCATGCATCTTTGCCACACACAATTTTATAGTTTCCCTCCGAGTATTGTACGCAACAGATTTCACTCGAAATCCTCGAAAGCTCTCCGGTCCGCTTTTTAACGTCCTATATGTCCTATATGTTAATGACTAATGGATTTTTTTTTTTGATACTTACATGTTATGTTCCACAAAGTTGTAACGCAGCTTATTCCAATAAATTTTGCTAAAAAGCTTTTTCTGTAGCTCTTAAGTTTGCTTTTTTAAAGCAATTTTACCTAATTAGATTAGGGTGTACCTAAAAAAAGCATTATTTTTGATTTACTTTTTTTTGTTTCCGATTTCTCGAAAAAGTCGTCTTCGGGTGACTTGAAAAGCTCAGAAAAATGAAATTTTTATGGGTAAATATGCTCAATATCTTTCTCCGATCAAAAGTTATAATCGTTTTTCTGTCAAGATTACATTTTTTTTTCATAAGTTGATATCTCCGGTTAGGGCAGACCAAAAAAATATGTTTACACAGTATTTGAAAGAGCAATTTATATTCTTTACTATGCCAAAAAATTGGAGATATGTTATTTTTTTATCTCAAGTTTTACCAATTTTATTGAAGGCATGTTTTTTAAGTAAATTGATATAACTCGACAACGGAAAAAGATACAGACAATGCAAAACACGCATTTTGAAAAGCCCTAAAAGTCTTCGGAAAGTGACATTCGTGAAAAATAAAAAATGAAATCGGCAGATCATAAATATTGCTTTTTTTGAGGGACACCCTAATCCTGGTACGTAAAATTGCTCTAAACAAGTGAGCTTAAGAGTTACATAAAAAGTTCATATTGCAAAGTTAATTGTAAAAAAAAAATACGCTGTAATTTTGTAGAACATTTTATGTCAATATTCCGCAAAATAAAAAAAATAAGTTTCACATTTTCATAAAATGGCCCACCCTATTTTTCTATAACTCTATAAAAAGGGCCCAAATATCAGAACAACTAGGTAGAATTTTTTTTTCTTAAAAGACTACTTAAGGCCGAAAATGGATCTTTTTCCGGCAATACGCTCGTAATGATAAAACTTATGAGAAGTGTTAAAGCTGTAGGTTTTTCATTTTTCATTTTTCACGAACGTCAATTTCTGAAGACTTTTGGAGCTTTTCAAAGGGCGTATTTTGCTATAAGAACATCGTTTGTATCTTCTTCCATCTTATATGAATTTACTTGAAAAAGCATGATTTTTAGTAAAATTGGTAAAACTTGAGACAAAAAAATTACATATCTACAATTTTTCGACATAATAAAGAATATGAATTGCTCTTTCGAAGGCCGTGTAAACATATTTTTTGTCTGCCCTAACCGGAGATATCAATCTTTGAATTTTGACAGAAAAACGATATAACTTTTTATCGGATAAATGTATTGAGCATATTCACTCATCAAAAGACTTTTTCGAGAAATCTAAAACAAAAAAAGTTGATCAAAAATACTGTTTTTTTTTAAGGTACACCCTAATCCAATAAGGTAAAATTGCTTCAATCAGCCAACTTAAGAGCTACAGAAAAAGCGTTTTTAGCAAAATTTATTGGAATAAGCTGCGCTACAATTTCGTAGAACATTATTCGGAGAAGAAAAGATCTTTTCAGATTTTTTTATATGATGGGCCACCCTATTTTTTTGTAGCACCATAATGATGGCTTTGCTTTTTCGAACATAGTTAGTTTTTTTCTAAAAAATATAGTTTTGGCGTAAAATGCATATTTCCGCGTAAATCTGTATCCTGGACCAAAGTGCATTGTGAACAATAAACTCGAAAGTGCATCACCCTGCTTCAATTCTTCAAGGGTCACAAACGAGGTTGACACTTCACCTGCAATCCGAATACTCGATTTCAAGCCATCCAGCATTGCACGTATCAGTCTAATCAGTTTCGCCGGAAAACCATGACACAGCTAATTTCTTTTCAGTGAATCGTACGCTGCTTTGAAATCAATGAACAGATGGTGAGTCTGCAAATTGTACTCCCGGAATTTATCAAGGATCATCCGCAGGCTAAACATCTGATCCGTCGTTGATTGGCCCTCACGAAAACTTGCCTGGTAGTCGCCGACGAAGGACTCCTCAAGCGGTCTCAGTCTGTTAAACAGGATACGCGACAGAATGTTGTACGCGTTCAGAAGGGTGATTTCTCTGAAATGGACACACTCTAGTCTGTGCCCTTTCTTATAGATTGGGCATATGAGGCCATCCAACCAGCCGACAGGCAGTTCTTCATCCTCCCATATTTTCTATTTAATGTGGTGGATCGATTGATGCAGCTGCTCACTTCCGTGTTTGAGAAGCTCGACCGGGATCTCGTCCTGATCGAGCTTCTCAAACATGCTTCTTAATGCACCTTTATTTTTACCGTTCAATACATTTTCAAAGTGCTCCTTCCACCTGGCTGCCACCATAGTCTTGTCTGTAAGCAAATTCCCTTCTCGGCCATTGCACATGGCGGACACTGGCGCAGTCTTATGCCGCACGCCATTGACAGTTGCGTGAAACCTTCGCATATCGTTTCTATCCATCTATTTCTTCTATTTTGACTTCATCCTTTTTCTTTCATGGTTTATTTTTCTTTTTCTTTTTTTTCTTCATACTTACCAGAGATGCATCCTGAACAGAACTCAAGCAAAACGATCATGGTAACTAAGATTCCTTAGATTTGGAACTATTCAAAAACATACGAACATGCTTGATTTCTATTCGTTAGATGCCCACGTAAAATGTGTAGCATGCCGACAATTGAAATTGTTTTCCTAGGATACAAGTTGCTAAGTTAGATCAGTGCTCTTGAACAGTGTGCAGTGTTCAGAACGTTTTGAACACGAACACGCGTGCTCAGGTTCAGATGGATCTCTGATACTTACTTCATTTTCTTATATTTACTTCAATCTATCCGTCTTGTTCTTTTTTCCTTCAGTAATCTTCTTCTGTAGACTTCTTCCAACACTTTTCTTTTTTCTTCTACAATCCTTTATTCTATTCGCTTCGTGTGTTAACTTAATTAAACTATTCATTTTGTGAACAAAAAAAAAATACTCTCCTTTTCCCCAATGACCCTCCTATCTCCTATGTTTTCTTCTCCTTAGGATAAATAATGTGTATAAGTGTATACTAAATTTGGTTGAAATTGATCAAATGGTTCAGAGGTAGCTAGCGAACATACACATATTAATTTTTCAACTATTTAACTAACATCTAAACAGATAACACTGAATCAACAATTTGACGCCACAACACACGGTTCGAGGCCGCATCTCTCCATCCTCGAGTGCGCCCCACGCTCGCCAAGTTGTTTTGCACCTGGTCTGCCAACCTCGCTCGCTGCGCTCCACGCCGTTTCGTACCTGCCGGATCGGAAGCGAACACCATCTTTGCAGGGTTGCTGTCCGGCATTCTTGCAACATGTCCTGCCCATCGTACCCTTCCGGTTTTAGCTACCTTCTGGATACTGAGTTCGTCGTAGAGCTGGGCGAGCTCGTGGTTCATTCTTCGCCGCCACACACCGTCTTCTTGCACACCGCCAAAGATGGTCCTAAGCACCCGTCTCTCGAATACTCCGAGTGCTTGCAAGTCCTCCACGAGCATCGTCCAGGTCTCGTGTCCGTAGAGAACTACCGGTCTTATTAACGTCTTGTACATGACACATTTGGTGCGGTGGCGAATCTTTTTCGACCGCAGTTTCTTCTGGAGCCCGTAGTAGGCCCGACTTCCACAGATGATGCGCCTTCGTATTTCACGACTAACGTTGTTGTCAGCCATTAGCAAGGATCCGAGGTAGACGAATTCCTCAACCACCTCGAAGGTATCCCCGTCTATCGTAACACTGCTTCCCAGGCGGGCCCTGTCGCGCTCGGTTCCGCCCACAAGCATGTACTTTGTCTTTGACGCATTCACCACCAGTCCAACTTTTGTTGCTTCACGTTTCAGGCGGGTGTACAGTTCTGCCACCTTTGCAAATGTTCGGCCGACAATTTCAACTATATAGAATGCTTTTAGAATAGATTGAATGTATATGATGACAAGAAAACTTAATTGTAACAGACCTTTTTGAACGATTTTGTTATCCGATCTCCAGACTGTCGGTCAGGATGCTGACCCATTTTCACCTCCGACGGTATTCAACAATTTTCATATTTTAAGTTACGTAAATTTTGTTCTAAACCAGTGACATAAGTAACCGAATGAATTATCTTAAAATATTCATACATATGATGATCACTTCATTCCTTAATGCACAAAACTGTTTTACGTAGTTTTCGTCGAGCGGACGTGTCTTGTACATAACCCTTGAATTTTTTCTTCCACTTTACAACTTCCTTTTGTTTTAACCAACTTTTTATCTTTTATCTATGTTTTTCATCATTATTCTTTATTCCTATATTTTTTTATTATGTTTCAACCCCTTGTTGTTTTTTTTCTTAATTCTTCCTCTTTATTTTAAATTTCTTCTTCCCTCCTCCTTATACATTCTTCTCTTCTCATTTTTTCTCTTTCTTTTTTCTGCCTCCATATGCTTATTTCCTTTACTTTGTACAATATTCTATTTCTTCTATTTTGCCTTCATCCTTCTTCATTCATGGTATATTTTTCTTTTTTTTTCTTTCTTTTACTTACTTCACTTTCTTATGTTTACTTCAATCTTTCCGTCTGGTTCTTTTTCCTTCAGTAATCTTCTTCTGTAGCCTTCTTCCTACACTTTTCTTTTTTCTTCTACAATCCTTCCTTCTATTCGCTTCGTGTGTTAACCTAATTAAACTATTCATTTTGTGAACAAAAAAAAACTACTCTCCTTTTCCCCAATGACCCTCCTATCTCCTATGTTGTCTGTCTGATGTTGACGAAATGACTGTACGGTTCTGTGGCGTCATTACTCATTGGCTGGCGTCGAATGTGCCACGCAGGAGACGTCATTTGAAGCCTGCTTGGAGTACCCCGTTGTTTCGCCGGTTGAAATTCCGCTCAACGCAAATTAAGAAGGTGTAAATCAAGAGAAAACAAACTAAATTTTAAGCGCGCAATACAGCATTTTGTAGTTCAGATGAATTTACGACGAAATCCTCGGAGCTTTTGGAGTTTCGTAAACGGTAAAAGGAAAACCTCAACCATTCCGGCTAACGTGTATCTCAATGAGATGGAAGCCACGAGCAACACAGAGGCAAGTGAACTATTTGCGGAACACTTCGCGTCAGTTTTCGAAGACGATGATGCAAGCGATAGTGGAGACTTCATAAGTTTAACAACGTTTGACGTGACAGAGGATATGGTCATCGCAACATCAAGGAAACTAAAGAGTTCTTTATCCCCTGGACCTGATGGCATACCCGCCGTTCTGTTTTGCAAATGTTCTGCAGCCTTAGCCAAACCTCTTGCGGCAATTTTCAACCGATCCTTTCATCAAGGCAAATTTCCCGTTATTTGGAAGCATTCCTTCATGTTCCCGGTGTTCAAAGCTGGAGACCGCCGGGATGTAAAGAATTACCGAGGCATCACAAGCTTATCTGCGGCATCGAAACTGTTAGAAATTATGCTACACCAGGTCATCTTCAGCAACTCTAGAAATTTCATTTCGATAGATCAGCATGGCAGTGCGCCTTCGTATTTCACGAATAACATTATTATCAGCCGTTAGCAAGGGTTCAAGGTAGACGAATTCATCAACTACCTTGAAGGTATTCCCTTCCCATCTATCGTGCTTTGTTTTCGATGCATTCACCACCAGTTCATCTTTTGTTGCTTCACGTTTCAGGCAGGTGTACAGTCCTGTCGTATGCCGCCTTGAAATCAATTAACAGATGGTGCGTTTGGACTTCACTTTGTAGGCGGCATTAAGGATGGTGATCGCTCGAAAGTTCTTACATTCCAGCTTGCTGCCTTTCTTCCACTGTTCATCTGACAATTAGTTTATGCAGGAAAGTGGCCAGCTTTTCCGGGCCCATCTGGATGAGTTCAACTCGGATACCATCCTTACCCGCTGCTTTATTGGTCTTTAGATATTGGATGGCATCCCTGTAATGTAATAATTTGGAAAAAAAATCGAAATACATTGAGTCATACCGTTTAAGTGTTCGGAAAGTGTTAATTGTTCAGGCAAAACGGTAATTTCAGCTGACATAATTCTCCGCAAAACATCTATATGTACCGCAGCATTTCTCACCACCCGAATCCGGTCCAAAAATATGTGACGAAGCGCATTCAAGTGGGTATCGTCATCGGAGGGTGATTGTTTCCTCTACTACAGTTTGGTGAACCCTAAACAGAACTTATCGAAATGCGAACGAATACCTAACTTGCATTCCATCAGATGATATGGCTTTCGGTTCGTTCCAACCAAGAGAAGGCTCTTGGGTAGCGGTCTCGGTGCATAATCACCACATTCCACCACCCATTTCCATCCATTCTCACGTTTTCTCTCTCACGGCAAATGTTGATCTCTCGCAAGCGAGGAAAGTTTCCGCACGCTTCGATATTGTTACGCAGAAATTGATGAAACGGCACCCGTTAGCTCAATGATGTTTGAATTACATTTTAAGACATTGGTAGCTAAGAAATATATATATTCTATATGATGTGGCAAAACATGTATAAGTCTAATAGAGAAGTGAGTAGACGTGAATAGTCTTTGTTTCACGTCAAACTCAAATGACGATATAACATGGGTTACTGATGAAAAATACGAAAACCTTCATGAGCAATGACAACGGCATGTGTGAAAATGGATAAGCGTGCGGGAAAATCTCTTGAGTCGAACGCTTTGATCCATTAATTGCACTGTAAAATCAAGTCACACAGTGGTGAAGGTAAATCTAGGTAATCTTTTTAATTTATATTTTTTTTCTTTTTTTTTTTTGAGAAATATTGTGGAATACTGAAGGTAAGTAAATTTATGCACCATCTGAACCTCGGTTTCAGTTCCCGATGCACAGTGTAGAAATAAGCGGAAAGAATGGTTCAGCGCAATAAAATCGCATTCAAATCAGTTCAACATACTTGCATTTGGATGTTACCAGAATAATGGTGCCACATATCACACAAGTTGTATCCATAGCATGTTTGCTATAAGATCCCAATTAATTTCGGAAAATGAAAAGCTCAAAATAATTTTCTTTTCATGTACCTTCATTTCCAATGTTTTCGAAAAATTGCCAATGGCTTGAATTTTAGCATTGACTTAACAATGGAGCGGAGCACTTTTGAAAAAAAAAAATGTTTCCAAGCTGCGCGTTTACGGATTAAGCACTTGTAGGAAAGGATTACCACAAAGATTCCGTTCGAAGTTCCATTAAGATTCTGTTCGAAAGCCCAAAGGATCAAAACCAAAAATGGCTCCGTTCGGAAGGCAAAAGAAATCCGTCCAAGAACATAAAAGGATTCCGTTTCAAAGCCGAAAATGAATTTATTCAAAACCCCGAAAGGATTTTGCATTGTAACCCAACAGGATTCCCTCAAAATAATTTTGTTCAGAAGCCTAAAAGAATTTCGATCCAAATCCTTAAATAATGTTGTTTGGAAACACAAAAGAATTCCGTTCGGAGGCCTAAGTAATTCCGATTCGGACTGGGAAGGATTCCCTTCGGAAGTCAACAGAATTCCGCTATAAATCACAATAGGATTCCGTTCGAAAGCACAAACGGATTCCTCTTTGAACTCAAACTTGATTCTCTTCAGATACACAAAATAATGTTGTTCAGAAGGCCATAATAATTCGGGAGATCAAAAGAATTCCGTTCGGAAGTCTTAAATATTTCATTTAGAGGCCCAAATAATTCCGAAAAGAATTCAGTTCGGAAGCTAAAACGATTCCATTCGGATACTTTTTTAAGAACAAATGGACTTCTTCTGGACTTACGAACGGAGAACTTTTAGGCTCTCGAACGGAATCCTTTCGGACTGCCGAACGGAGTTCTTTTGTGTTTCTGAACAAATTTCTTTTGGGTTTCCGTTCGGAATTCTTATGAGCTTGTAGATGGATGTTTTTATTCATTTAAATGGTCCTTAAAAAATTATTCCTTACGGAATTCTATGAAGATTCTGTTCAGAAGTCCAAAGGATTCCGTTCGGAAACCAAAATCACTTCGTTTGGAAATCAAAAGAAATCCGCACAAAATCACAAAAGCATTCTTTCCGAAAGCTTCAAAATATTCCGCTTAGAAACCGGAGAGGATTCACTTTAGAAGCATAAAATATTGTCGTTCAGAAGCACTAAAGAATTTCGATTGAAAACCTAAAAGAATTTCTTTCAGAAGTCCAAAGGATTTCGTTCGGAGGCTCAAATAATATCGTTTCCCAATCATCAAAGCATATCAAAATTTTAAATCGGTTATGTAATTTTGTTTTGTTTTAAATAACAGCCATAATTCGATGGCTGACATAACTGTGTTGAGAATAGAGAAATTTTTGTTATGTATTTTTTTATTTCTAACCAACTAAATATCCATATTTATAACAAATATTGTTACAATGTTTTTCTGAAATTGATAACGCACCTTGTTATAATTTTGTTATGCATTCCTAGCTGAAATAATTTCGTTCGGGTCCAGAGCTGAAATAATGTCGTTTGAAGCGCCAAAACATATCCATTAGGATTCTTCCTTAAGAAAAAAAATGGAATTCAGAACGGACTTCTTCTAGGCTCACGAACGGATGTGGGCTTCCCAACGGAATCCTTTTGGACTTCTGAATCTTAATGATTAACCTCATATTTTAGTTTGGATACCGTGAAGGATTTCGTAGAAAATCCGAAAACGATTCCGTTTAGAAACCGAGAAGGATTCCCTGCGGAAGATAAATCCATTTATTTATCATTGTTTCTTCGAAAAATTGTGTTTCGGAACGGATTTCCTCTGGTCTTTCGAACAAAAATTCTTCTGGATTTCTTACAGAATCCTTTTGAACTCTCGAATTGAATTGGTTTGTTTTTCTAAACAAAAACCAAAAATGTTACTGATCGGAGCTCGGAATTTTAAGTTCTGAATGGATTTTTGGGCTTCCGAAAAGAATTTGTATTTGTATTTGTATTTGTATCAACCCTCTTTTTACGTCACATATTGAGGGGATGTAAACCGAATGTGACGTAGAAAGAATTTTTGCTTAAATTTCTAGTATTCCACTTAATTACTTATCGTTGGATACTTTTTAATACAATCACTCTCCCCAAATCCAGGCATATGAGATGTTGTAAGATCTCCAAATGGTCCTGGAGTTTGAATCAAATTTAGTTAAAATTAAAATTATTTGAAACCCAATTTATTCCTCTGAGTATTAGTCTTTCACTTGTGTCTCAAATTTTAGCATGTACGATGTTGTAAGATCTCCAAATTGTTCTGGAGTTTGAATCAAATGGTCTACCAAATCAACTAAGGCTTCCATGACGTCTTCAGTCGCGGTATCAACTCAAATATAATTGGGTTGATACCATGGCTGGGGAGATCATGGAAGCCTTGGTTGATACGGCAGACCATTTGATTCAAACTCAAGGGCAATTTGGAGATCTTAGAACAATTCATATGCCTGTACACAGGATTTTGTTTTTACACGATTTTTTTTCGTTTGTATTTTTGATCGTGTGACTTCAATTTGCCACCAATCTCTTCGCAACATGTTTCAAAAAATCCAGAATAAATCAAAGAAAAATCACATGACAATTAATATACGTTAAACATTTAGGATGAGTGGAAAATTGAGAAAATGTAAATCGTGTAAAAACAAAATCCAGTGTATTTGAGACGCGAGTGAAAGACAAATACTTGGAGGACATAATTGGGTGATTATCGTGGCTGGGGACATCATGGAAGACTTGATTGATTCGGTAGACCATTTGATTCAAACTCCAGAAAAATTTGGAGATCTTAAAACATCTCATATGCCTTAATTTGAGAAGCAAATGAAAGACAAATACTCGGAGGACATAATCGGGTTGATACCGCGGCTGGGCTCATATGTTTCGGTAGACCATTCGATCCAAACTCCAGAACAATTTGGAGACCTTACAATATTTCATATGCCAGTATTTGAGACGCAAGTGGAAGACAAATACTTGGAGGGCATAATTGGGTTGTTACCGCGGCTGGGGACATCAGGATAGACTTGGTTGATTCGGTAGACCATTTGATTCAAACATCAGGACAATTTTGAGATCTTAGAACAACTCATATGCCCACATTTGAGACGCAAGTGAAAGACAAATCCTCCGAGGGCATGAAACCGCGGCTAAGGAGTTTAGGGAATTCTTGGATAACATGGAAAGGAACGGCTACTTAAGGCATATTGAGTTTGATGTAATAGATCATATAGGGCATAAACCATTTAAAAAAAGAAATAACAGCTCTTTTGTTACGCTTGTAGACCTTAGGTCCTTGGAGATTCTTGAATGGCTTGGAATGGAACAATTGTTGGAGGCAAATGATGAATATACAACACATCTACTTTGTTCTTTGGGTTTCCAAGAGTGCTTTGTTATAGGCATACTTTTGGATGTCAATAATGTTTCAACTTCCTTCTACGTCACGTAACGTAAAAAGGAGGCCGTAAAACGAAGTGACGTATAAAAAACTGCCGTATAAAAAAATCCGTTCGAAATATCAAAAAGATTGTACTCAAAAGTTCAAAGGTTTCCGGTCAGAAACAAAAAAGGCTCCGCCCGAAAGTCGAAAGAAATCCACTCAAAAGCACACAAATATTCCGTCCAGCAGCTCAAACTAATTTCAAAGAAATGTGTTCCGTTCGGAAAACAAAACGAGTTCGTTCAAATACTTTCTTAGACATATTAGGTTTTGGGCGATTCGGCCGAAGGCAACAATACCGAAAGTTGTTTGGTCGATAATACAATTTTGCCAAACCAACTATTAGGCCGAAACCCATCTTGTCGTTTGACCGAAAATGTAATTTGGTAAAAGAACATCCGGCCGGATGAGGCATTTGGCCGAAAAGAGTTTCTGGCCGAGTAAGTCATTTGGCCGAAATGCCATTTTGTCGAAATGGTCGTTTGGCTGAAAGGGTCATTAAACCGAAATTGTCAATTGTCTGAACAGGTGTTTTGACTAAATAGGTCATGTGTAATTTGGCCGAACATTTTGCCGAAAACGCCGCACACTAGGGCAGCCCTGGTTCAAACATGGAATAAACCTCTCAGTCGTTAAAATGATGAAATTGACCATAGGTATCTTCAGCGAAGTTTCAATATACATTAATGCCGACATTTTGGTCCATATTCATAATTTTTAGCGATAATCGCATAAAAGTCCCAAACGCCAAATTTGAGAAGTTGCTTATCACTTAATTTCGATTAACCTTGCTAAAAATTTCAAATTTTCAGAGCTAATCAGAAATTAAATTTATTCTTTTATTAGACAGATGATTTTTTTCAAAATAATTTTACTGAACGCCAGTACTGATGCTATAAAAATACCTCCTAATGATTTTCGATTTAACTAATCGAGGGTAAATAATTGAACAACATGGTGGGTAACATGGAGGGTAAATAATTGAACAACAACAATGAATTAATAAGAACTTATAAGAACTATGAGAACTAATTAATAGTTATAAGAACTAATGAAATATTGATATTTTCCCTAGATTTGTAAATATTGTAAGGATCATGAGCTTTTTATATTAAACAATGCCAGTATTTTCATATTCACTTTTAGTAAATAATGTGATATTTGCAAAAGTGTCCTATGTATCTGCGTGTTTTCTTATATTTTATAAAGAAGTGTTATAGTAAAATATGAAAAATACAAACAAAAGGAAAAACGCAGATATATTACACTTTTTGCAAATATAACAATGCATAGTGGATATAGTACATATTTACTGGTATTCAATTGTTTAGTATAACAACTAAATAAAATGTCCATATCATTTCTTTTTTATTTTCTTCTAAGTCGATACGAATATGTCTTACAAACTTTATCTTCCAGAGGGGCAATAATAATATTTCATCAGTTCTTAAATATATGTTTAACAAATGCGATGCGAATTTTAATTTAATTCATCGTACCATGTTGTTCAATTATTTACCCTCCTAACTAATCGAAAATCATTAGGAGGTATTTTTTATAGCATCAGTACTGGCATTCAGTAAAATTTATTTTGAAAAAAAATCATCGAATATCATGTCTTTGGGAAAGTGTTTGTTTGAAAGGGCATGAATTTTTCTGTCCATTGCCGATTAAAACAGCTGCCCGTCTCTGCCCCATCGCATAATCGGCATATGTGAAAAATACCATAAATTAGCCTTTTTTTCCACGATTAATCGCCAGAAATCTTTTTTTTTCTAACTGGATCACCGCCTCAAATCATGTATTTTACCATTATCCATGATTTTGAATAATATCCATTAGTAAAAGTGTCGAAAAAGTACAAATACTGATCAAATTTCATTTTTTGGTCTTTCTTTTCAAAATAACCAAATAAGTCATCGCTCTGGAAATTTGATATTTTTAGCAAGGTTCATCAAAATTAACTGACAAGCAACTTCTCTGAAGAAATCACACTTTAAAAACACTGTTTGGCCAATTTGGCGTATGGGACTTTTATGCGATTATCGCTAAAAATGGTAAATATTGACCAAAATGTCGGCATTGATGTATATTGAAACTTAACTGAAGACACCCATGGTCAATTTAATCATTCCAATGACTGAGAGGTTTATTCCATGTTTGAACCAGGGCTGCCCCAGTGTGCGCCGTTCCACGACTCACTTCTTACTCAACTCTGTTTCTCTTCTCACTCATAATTTCTGATTTTTCTACGAAATTATCACTTCACACTTTCTCACATTCACTTTTGTTAGGCCATACGACCAAATGACCTATTCGGCAAAACGATATTTTCGACCATATTTCCTGTTAGATCAATCGACATTTTAGACCATAGGATCTGTTTGGCCAAACGACGTTTTCGGCAGAATGACCGATTCGGCCAAATGACATGTTTTTCCGAATGAACTTTCCGCCAAATGTCCATTTTGACCAAACTTTTTCGGCTATGGCAATTTTGGCCAAATGAAATATTCGGCCTAACGACCTAATCGACCAGGTAACATGTTCGGTCGAACGACTTTTCTTTCTCGCCCAAATCATCAGTTCGGCTGAAAGCCATTTTCAACCATACGTCGCTTTCGGTTAAATCGGTTTTCGGCCTAACAACGATTTTAGCCATATGTCATACGTTCAGCCAAACGTGTCATTCAACCATGTAGCATTCGGCGAAACCCATTCAGCCGAATGGGTTTCGGCCAAATAACCCTTCCCTACGAACGGAGATCTTTTGGGCTTTCTAACGGCAGATCCGTTTTGACTACCAAATGGAATTTCGTTTGTGTTTTTCATAGCTTTTCAATCGAAACTCTGTTGATTTTGTTTGGTTTGGAAGACCCAAGGGATTCCGTTCGAAAGTCAAGTGGTCAAAAGGTTTCCGTTCGAAATATTTTTTAGAAAGTTTGGCTTCAGAACGGACTTCTTCTGAGCTCCCGAACGGGAATTTTTTGGGCTTCCGAATGGAATCCTTTTGGACTTCTGATAAGATTTTTTTTGTGTTTCTGCACAAAATTTTCTTGGGACTTCGATCGGGATTCCTTTCGAAAGATTCCGTGCCGAATTCCATGAAAATTCTGTTTGAAAGTCCAAAAGATTCCGTTCAAAAACCAAACCGTTTGATTCCCTTCAGAAGTTCAAAATGAGTCCGTTTAAAAACCAACAGATTAGTGTTCGGAGTCCCAAGGAAGCATTCTCCTCGAGAGTTCAAAACTATTTCGATCGGAAGCCGAGAAAAAATTAGTTTGGAATCACAAATAAATTCTGTTCGGAAGTCCAGATGATTTCGTTAGAAAGCCCTAACAGCTCCGTTTGAAAGCCGAAAAAAAATCCGTTCAGAAGCCAAAACGATCCCATTCAGAATCCTTCTTGTTCTCTTGTCTTTTAGTCTTCTAGTCTTCTAGTCTTCTAGTCTTCTGCCCAAGCAACACGCGCAACATCTTTCAAATAGCTGTTTGTTTCTAAAAAATTGCATTGAAGACACTGGCAATACATTGAGTCACATTAAAGCCACTTTCCAGTTTCAGAAACCTACAATGTTTCATTTCCGTTAAGTGGCGTTGCAATATGCCACACATCTGACTTCTTGGGTGATTTGGAATTCAATGTGTTTCATATCAAAAACAAAACAGATAAGTTGCAGTATTAATAACTCTTCGGTTCATTGATGTTACGATAATGTTTCTGATATGTTGCAAAACACTTTGAGCTCAGCTGAGCAGCATTTTATTTTTGACAGTCGCCTGCCTGTTCCGTATAAGGTACAATGAAGTTACAAATGACTTTGTTGTTTATGTAGTGCACTCGTAGCAGAGTATCCAAATAGAATTCATGGTGTGATGGTTATAGTAAAAGGTTACAATTCTCAAGGTCCATGGTTCGATTCCCGGTTGATTTTTGTGTTTTTATTTTCATTGTAGCCGCAAGATGTTGCAAATAGGCTCCACCTCTTGCGCTTTTTGTGTCACAAAGGAGTTCCAAATACGACGCGTTGTGCATAACTCCGACCTTTAGTAAGTCACACCATAGTTGTTGTTACTCACTGAGAAACAAGTGGTGTTGCTTGGGTGGTCTTCTAGTCTTCTTGTCTTCCAGTCTTCTAGTCTTCTAGTCTTCTAGTCTTCTGGTCTCCTAGTCTTCTGGTCTTCTAGTCTTCAAGTATTCTAGTCTTCTAGTTTTCTAGTCTTCTAGTCTTCAAGTCTTCTAGTCTTCTAGTCTTCTAGTCTTCTAGTCTTCTAGTCTTCTTGTCTTCTTGTCTTCTAGTCTTCTAGTCTTCTAGTCTTCTAGTCTTCTAGTCTTCTAGTCTTCTAGTCTTCTAGTCTTCTAGTCTTCTAGTCTTCTAGTCTTCTAGTCTTCTAGTCTTCAAGTCTTCTAGTCTTCTTGTCTTCTAGCCTTCTAGTCTTCAACTCTTCTAGTCTTCTTGTCTTCTCGTCTTCTTGTCTTCCAGTTTTCTAGTTTTCTAGTCTTCTAGTCTTCTAGTCTTCTAGTCTACTAGCCTTCTAGTCTTCTAGTCTTCTGGTCTTCTAGTCTTCTAGTCTTCTAGTCTTCTAGTCTTCTAGTCTTCTAGTCTTCTAGTCTTCTAGTCTTCTAGTCTACTAGCCTTCTAGTCTTCTAGTATTTTAGTTTTCTAGTCTTCTTGTCTTCCAGTCTTCTAGTTTTCTAGTCTTCTAGTCTTCTTGTTTTCTTGTGTTCTACTCTTCTAGTCTTCTAGTCTTCTAGTCTTCTAGTCTTCTAGTTTTCTAATCTTCAAGTCTTCTAGTCTTCTAGTCTTCTAGTATTTCAGTTTTCTAGTCTTCTTGTCTTCCAGTCTTCTAGTCTTCTAGTCTTCTGGTCTTCTAGTCTTCTAGTCTTCTAGTCTTCTAGTTTTCTTGTCTTCTAGTCTTAAAGTCTTCTAGTATTCTAGTCTTCTAGTCTTCAAGTCTTATAGTCTTCTAGTCTACTAGTCTTCTTGTTTTCTTGTTTTCTTGTTTTCTATTCTTCTAGTCTTCTAGTATTCTAGTCTTCTAGTATTCTAGTCTTCTAGTCTTCTAGTCTTCTAGTCTTCTAGTCTTCTAGTCTTCTAGTCTTCTAGTATTCTAGTCTTCAAGCCTTCTAGTCTTATAGTCTTCTAGTCTTCTAGTCTTCTAGTCTTCTAGTCTTCTAGTCTTCTAGTCTTCTAGTCTTATAGTCTTCTAGTCTACTAAACTTCTAGTCTTCTTGTTTTCTTGTTTTCTATTCTTCTAGTCTTCTAGTATTCTAGTCTTCTAGCCTTCTAGTCTTCAACTCTTCTAGTCTTCTTGTCTTCTAGTCTTCTAGTCTTCTAGTCTTCTAGTCTTCTAGTCTTCTAGTCTTCTAGTCTTCTAGTCTTCTAGTCTTCTAGTCTTCTTGTCTTCTTGTCTTCTAGTCTTCTAGTCTTCTAGTCTTCTAGTCTTCTAATCTTCAAGTCTTCTAGTCTTCTGGTCTTCTAGTATTCTAGTATTCTAGTCTTCTAGTCTTCTAGTCTTCTAGTCTACTAGTCTTCAAGTCTTCTAGCTTTCTAGTCTTCAACTCTTCTAGTCTTCTTGTCTTTTCGTCTTCCAGTCTTCTAGTCTTCTAGTCTTCAAGTCTTCTAGTCTTCTTGTCTTCTAGCCTTCTAGTCTTCAACTCTTCTAGTCTTCTTGTCTTCTCGTCTTCCAGTCTTCTAGTCTTCTAGTCTTCTTGTCTTCTAGTCTTCTAGTCTTCTAGTCTTCTAGTCTACTAGCCTTCTAGTCTTCTAGTATTTTAGTTTTCTAGTCTTCTTGTCTTCCAGTCTTCTAGTTTTCTAGTCTTCTAGTCTTCTTGTTTTCTTGTGTTCTACTCTTCTAGTCTTCTAGTTTTCTAATCTTCAAGTCTTCTAGTCTTCTAGTCTTCTAGTATTTCAGTTTTCTAGTCTTCTTGTCTTCCAGTCTTCTAGTCTTCTAGTCTTCTAGTCTTCTGGTCTCCTAGTCTTCTGGTCTTCTAGTCTTCAAGTATTCTAGTCTTCTAGTATTCTAGTCTTCAAGCCTTCTAGTCTTATAGTCTTCTAGTCTTCTAGTCTTCTGGTCTTCTAGTCTTCTAGTCTTCTAGTCTTCTAGTCTTCTAGTCTTCTAGTCTTCTAGTCTTCTAGTCTTCTTGTCTTCTTGTCTTCTAGTCTTCTAGTCTTCTAGTCTTCTAGTCTTCTAGTCTTCTAGTATTCTAGTCTTCTAGTCTTCTAGTCTTCTAGTCTTCTAGTCTACTAGTCTTCAAGTCTTCTAGTATTTCAGTTTTCTAGTCTTCTTGTCTTTCAGTCTTCTAGTCTTCTAGTCTTCTAGTCTTCTAGTCTTCTAGTCTTCTAGTCTTCTAGTCTTCTAGTCTTCTAGTCTTCTAGTCTTCTGGTCTTCTAGTCTTCTTGTCTTCTTGTCTTCCAGTCTTCTAGTCTTCTAGTCTTCTAGTCTTCTAGTCTTCTAGTCTTCTAGTCTTCTAGTCTTCTAGTCTTCTAGTCTTCTAGTTTTCTAGTCTTCTAGTCTTCTAGTCTTCTAGTCTTCTAGTTTTCTAGTCTTCTAGTCTTCTAGTCTCCTAGTCTTCTAGTATTCTAGTCTTCTAGTGTTCTAGTCTCTCTCTAGTCTTCTAGTTTTCTAGTCTTCTAGTCCTCTAGTCTTCTAGTCTTCTAGTCTTCTAGTCTTCTGGTCTTCTAGTCTTCTTGTCTTCTTGTCTTCCAGTCTTCTAGTCTTCTAGTCTTCTAGTCTTCTAGTCTTTTAGTCTTCTAGTCTTCTAGTCTTCTAGTCTTCTAGTCTTCTAGTCTTCTAGTCTTCTAGTCTTCTAGTCTTCTAGTCTTCTAGTCTTCTAGTCTTCTAGTCTTCTAGTCTTCTAGTCTTCTAGTCTTCTAGTCTTCTAGTCTTCTAGTCTTCTAGTCTTCTAGTCTTCTAGTCTTCTAGTCTTCTAGTCTTCTTGTCTTCTTGTCTTCCAGTCTTCTAGTCTTCTAGTCTTCTAGTCTTCTAGTCTTCTAGTCTTCTAGTCTTCTAGTCTTCTAGTCTTCTAGTCTTCTAGTCTTCTAGTCTTCTAGTCTTCTAGTCTTCTAGTCTTCTAGTTTTCTAGTCTTCTAGTCTTCTAGTCTTCTAGTCTTCTAGTTTTCTAGTCTTCTAGTCTTCCGGTCTCCTAGTCTTCTAGTCTTCTAGTCTTCTAGTCTTCTTGTCTTCCAGTCTTCTAGTTTTCTAGTCTTCTAGTCTTCTAGTCTTCTAGTCTTCTTGTCTTCTTGTCTTCTAGTCTTCTAGTCTTCTAGTCTTCTAGTCTTCTAGTCTCCTAGTCTTCTAGTCTTCTTGTCTTTTTGTCTTCTAGTCTTCTAGTCTTCTAGTCTTCATGTCTTCAACTCTCCTAGTCTTCTTGTCTTCTTGTCTTCCAGTCTTCTAGTCTTCTAGTCTTCTAGTCTTATTGTCTTCTAGTCTTCTTGTCTCCTAGTCTTCTAGTCTTCTAGTCTTCTAGTCTTCTAGTCTTCTAGTCTCCTAGTCTCCTAGTCTTCTAGTCTTCTAGTCTTCTTGTCTTTTTGTCTTCTAGTCTTCTAGTCTTCTAGTCTTCAAGTCTTCAACTCTCCTAGTCTTCTTGTCTTCCAGTCTTCTAGTCTTCTAGTCTTCTAGTCTTATTGTCTTCTAGTCTTCTTGTCTGCTAGTCTTCTAGACTTCTTGTCTTCTAGTCTTCTAGTCTTCTAGTCTTCTAGTCTTCTAGTCTTCTAGTCTCCTTGTGTTCTAGTCTTCTAGTCTTCTAGTCTTCTTGTCTTCTAGTCTTCTAGTCTTCTAGTCTTATTTTTTTCCTGTTTTCTTGTCGTCTTGGTATCTTCCCTTTTTGTAACATGTTATATTTTACCATTATAATAAAGAAGATATAAAACTTAATTTTTTAATTTTTATTTTAAGTTACACATTCGTAAATGTTTTGTTCGGGCACCGAACCACCTCCAATTTATCACAGCTGACAATTCGATTTACTCCTCTCCGAGTCATTTTAACGGTTCTGTGATTCTTCTTCCGAAGGATTCTCGCTCTCGATTCCACACGCGTTCTCTACATGATGGTTGTCCGTTCGCCACAGAACCCAACAACATTTTCCACGCGATTTTCCACTTACATCTCTCGCGAATCGAGAGCACGGGTTCGAGAGTCACTCTTCTTATCAGCATCCGAATGATTGAGAGACAATTTCTTCCAATATGGGCAAGCAAAACAGAGAGTGGTTCGCGCGCTCTCTCTCTCTATCCCAACGGTGATCATCTCCACGAGGCGCGTCAGCCGATAAGACACGCTTTTTTTTTCCTGCGAGACACACTCCAGCCGCCTGGATGTAACGCAAGCTTCCGTGATTTTCCAATGTTCGCAGTCAACCCATCGAGCGGCAGCGATTAGTAAGGGTGTTGCTTTTGGAGCGTTCGCATGGGGCGCGCGTTTACGCTCGCGGAATATTCCAGTTCTAAATTCCTCCACTTCCGGAGGCTGGTGTTCGTGAAATTGTGCTTGGCAAGGGAACTTTAGTTTTTTTGGGACGTTAGTTCAAGGTGGACCAGTGAACGGATGTTTGTGCAGCACCGTTGCAGGAGAAAGTGTTGATTATTAAAATCGTATTGGGAAAAGCGCCTGGAAGTGTTCTTTCTCCCTGATGGCTGGAAGATTTGACACAGCCAATCAAAGTATCATCAGTGGTGCGTTTTGCCGCTATTCCCATCCGCAGACTCATCCGATCCTCTGATTGTATCATTAGGCCACGGGCGTGTGTTTTCGAAGGACGGTTCTCGCGATGTGCGGTGTTGTTTGTCTATATGAAAGTGGTTGATGTTTTTGCTGGTCGGGTTCCCTAAAGGATGGAAAACGAGTGACATCCGTCGTTGGTGATGACGTACATTGGCGTTCTCGATGGTGGTGGAAGCGTCGTTTTATCCGACGTCAACATCGACGACAAAATTTATGTGCATATGAGAATATAACTAGAGGCGTGTCTCATCGTCAAATGTTCCTCGAGGGCTAGATTCTGGCAAAAAGACAAACTTTGTGCTCGAGAAGTGTCCTTGTCTGAATGCGAAGGTAAAGACGTGTGCCATCTGTTGTCGCTCCGGTCCCAAGTGGTTCTTCGTGAAGTGAGTGATGATGTGAAGAGTTTATCTTGTGGGTTCGCATGCTCAGCAAAAGCCAAAATCAATTTCGCCTAAATTGCTACCCTTCTGCTCCCCATCGACAGAAAAGCGAACAGGAAATCATTCAATTCAGATCGAATTGCTTTTCGTTTCATGCAAACGAAGAAATCACTGTCCTGAAGAAGTCACATAATACGGTGAATTAAACTGAAACAGAAGAAGCAAACCGATTTGTTTTACGGGGGCAAAACTTTTGAAACAAGTTCATCATAACTTTAGGCGAAGCGGCACATCAGGAAACGGTGGCATAATTCTCGGGTTATTCCATCAAACCGCCGACCTTCATCGCCGGTGGTTTTTCTCCCACGAAACTCGCATAAAAGATCGTCCCAAGGCAAAGGAAACAACAGCGAGAAATTGTGTGTGATGAAAATTGCTGTTGAAAAATATTTCCCTCCACGCGAGCAAGCTTAAACGCGACGACCCAAGTGAGTGGGGCCGGGTAAGGACCAGAAAGGGTGCAACTTTTTACGAGCTCTCGTCAGATTCCGCGGGCAGGCAACTGTCTGCAGAAAAAGACGGTTATCATCTATCGGATGCCACATCGGAAGTGAATTTTGGGGTGAAGGAAATTGTGGTGGTTTTGCGTTTCCCAAGTATGGTAAACTGGAAAATTGGATGTGTGATTGTTTCGTGAAAAATTGATGTGATGCCTCACGTGATGGCAGACAAACGCAGATGAAGATTGAGTTGTTATTGTTTGGTTATCTGATATCGTTGGGAATGGACCCTCCTCTCCTTTTGCTGCGTCAGAAGTAGTCAGCATTTGTGGCGGGGACTGCCGCCCTGGCCTAAGGGACCAAGTTTGAAGGCGGTTCGGAAGGAAAGATAGGAACGATGACGCAGCTGGATCAGCAGTAGCAAATTGGATCTCGGATAAGGTAAGTGCGACTAGGCGGTTAGCTCTATTTTGGGACTTTACGGAGAACTTTACCTTTTCGGAGAAGGTCTCGGGCACACGGGTGAAGATGGACTATTTCTCTCTGGTCGGGTCGGACAGTATAGTCCGGCGCGAATTCAGCCGAATGTATAGTGTTTAGGATGGCATTGTTCGCTATATTTTTTGGGGATTGTGAGCGTTGGCGTACACTCGATGAATTTATGAATGTTTTGATTGAATCCGGCTGTGGCCGCGACCGTTCCTAAAGCATATCATTTTTCCTGGTAAAGCTTAGCCACTAAAAGGGAGGATTAAGGGGTTTGGGAAAGAGAATTGGTTCAAGATTATAGTTAAGTCCTTCGAATTGAAGATATCGATGTAATCCCCTTGTTGTACAAATGCATAGAGACAAACAATACGGGATACAGAGATAATCGGGAAACATCAACTGAAAAAGAGGAGTGCTTTCAGGAGAGCTTTCGCCACCGCTCCAGTTGATGACATATTTTTTTTAGTATTACTTTTCTCCGAAAAACGGAGTGATGTTAACCAGGAAAAGTGATTTTAATAAAATATTACGAAAAACGATTCGACTGCTGACGAGACTTGAGCTCCATTAAGTACACGGACGTATTACCAATTATACAACAGCTTCGCCATTGATTTATAACCAGCTAATTGGCATTGAAACAACATTCGATTGACAAGAAAATTATTTGAGCTTTTAGTGGGATGTCTTAACTTGTCACAAGACGAGTTCGTACACTTCCATTGAATTCCAACACTTAATTGTCCCTTGACAGATACGTATTTCGACCTTAACTGTAAGGCCGTCTTCATTGTTTCGTACTTGACTCGAGTTTAAGGACGAGACACTGAAGACGGCTTTACTGTTGAGCTTGAAATAGTTATCTGTCAAGTTACTATCAAGTGGTGAAATTAAATGGTATTGTACAAACAAGTCTTATGACAAGTGAGCATTCGATTGCTTGTGATTAGAGATGGGCGTTCAGATCCGGAACCGGTCAAATGAACCGGATCTCTAAAGTGAGTGAATGATTCGTGAATCATTTTTTAAAAGATCCGGTTCACAAATCAACAAATTATTTGACCATTTGTAAGGAAATAATAAAATAAAAAGTTCATTCTTTGTAATCCGTACGCTTGTAAACAAGAAAGGATAAAGTTATTGTCTGTGCGGTTCAAAAGTGTGAGCAAGAATAACGAAGGTTTCACTTTTTTGCATTCTCCTTACGTTTTGTTCTAAGGATCGGATCCGGTTGAAAGATCCGGATCATTGAAATGAATGACCCAGATCTGATCCGTTCATCAAAGTGATCCGTTTTGCCCATCTTTACTTGTGATTTACATACATATGCGTTTATTTGCCGTATTGAGGCCGAGTGCTTCTGCCAAGACAATAGCTATTTGCTAGCCACCGTGCCTTCGACCAAATACGGTATGTGATGCTTTTTCTGGATTTATTGTTTTGTGGAAGTGGAATTGACTTATATCTCACCGTTATCTTGGAATAGTTCTCCGCAAAGGAAATTGTATAATTTGTACTACGTCCGCGTTCTTAAATTTTTAAGACATTCCGAAACGTTCCATAAAAATCACTTTTTATTGTTAGCATCATTCTGTGTTCAGTTCTTTGATTATATTGCACCAAGTTTCATTTGGTGTTCCCGGCTTATCCACTTCGTCCTGAAAGTCAGCGAATGTCATCCCTACCTTAGGACGGAAACTTCTTCCCTCATAAATTACCATCCCATCATCCTTCTCTAATGGTTATCTAAGCTCTTTAAAAAAGAAATCTACCATCTATCATCAGTTACCTGATCCAGCCGAGCAAAACAATACCTGATGAAAACCATCGAAAACTATCTGTCCGGGTCACACTCAGGAGGAGCGACTTCCGAACGACATCCCACAGGGTAGTGTCCTTAGAAGGGGATCGTTTGTAGCGTTAAAGCGGTCAAAGCAGTCACAGAAAAACTCCATCGATGGTTGGATGTCCTGACAAACCTCACCGGCTGAAAGATTTGTAATAACACTGCAAAGAACCAGGTTATTTTGATTACCCATTTCAATTAACCAACACTTGTTAACCCGATCTCTGACTATCTCGGCTTAACTAGTTGAATTCATCGATTTGTAAAGTTTTATTGACCATTTTGCAAATTTGACATTTTTGGACATTTTAATTTTATGGTTCGGTTCTGGGCAGCTTTGAAAACTGGGCTAAAAATAAAGAAGAAATAAAAAAAACCATCAAAATTTAAAAATAGAAAAAAACTCAGATCAATCCACCTGTGATGATGCCTTTCTCGTGCATTAGGAACGATATTGTATTGAAAAAAACAAATGAGAAAGGTCTAAAATTGCACTTTGGGTAAATGGATTTCATTTTTTCCATTGCTTTGCGTAAATTGCATTCATTAATGTGCATCTTCTTCTTCTTCTTATTGGCATTACATCCCCACACTGGGACAGAGCCCCCTCGCAGCTTAGTGTTCATTAAGCACTTCTACAGTTATTAACTGTGAGGTTTCTAAGCCAGGTTACCATTTTTGCATTCGTATATCATGAGGATAACATGGTGATACTTTTATGCCTAGGGAAGTCGAGACAATTTCCAATCCGAAAATTGCCTAGACCGGCACCGGGAATCGAACCCAGCCACCCTCAGCATGGTCTTGCTTTGTAGCCGCGCGTCTTACCGCACGGCTAAGGAGGGCCCCTTAATGTGCATCACAGTGAATAAAAACCCTAATTTATCATCCTAGCGACAATGGTGCCTATCTTGTTCATTATAAAAGAATAATGTTTAGGCCAATAATTTTGCTCCTATAGTCCGATCGGACAGATGTTCAATAGAAAACAATGGGACAGGATTACCCATCGAACGCAACTTATTGCAACCAAATCAGTCAATCAGTCAGTCAGTCCCTAAAAGTGTGTAGGGGAAGAGGCCCCAAAACGCCCCCCGAGGCAAAACGACTTTCGGGTATTCCCTCATATTTACCGTATTTGACATGACCTTAACAAAACTAGACCTAAAATTATGTAAGTTAGGCGAAAAAAGTGTCAACATAAAATATAGGAAGGTTGTAGGGGAAGAGGCCCCAAAACGTCCCCCCGATGCAAAACGCCTTTTGTGGTTTCCCTCATATTTACCGTCATTAAGATGTCCGTAACAAAACTAGATCTAAAATTATGTAGGATAGGCGAAGAAAGTTTCAAAATAGTGCATGGGAAGATCGGAAAAACCGAAAATTTCCACATTTTGAAGAAACATCTAACATTTTGGCGAGGCAAAACGCCCTAGTGGCAATAACCTACAAAGTACTTGCGTCAAAGTACTTAAATGGCATCAACTAGCTATCTTGTTCAACTGATGCATAATGTAAAAATACCCATGAATAGCGTTACACATAAGACAATAGAGCAGTGTTTGCTTAGCTAGGGCATATTGCACCCCCCCCCCTCCCCTAAAAACCGAAATTTTCCACATTTTGATGAAACATCTAACATTTCGGCGAGGCAAAACGCCCTAGTGGAACCATCCTACAATGCACTACGCGTCTCCACGCACTGTCCATACCAGAATGCTGATTCGCCGACGTGTGGTGCGTTGTTCCCTAAGAGCTGCCGGCTTAAAGGCGTTTTGCCTCATGAGTTTTCCGGCAACGAAATAACATCACTTTTTTGAAATGTAAATATTATCAATATGATTGAAAATTTCTCCAATTTTAAGATGGCATCAGCTAGCTATATTGTTTAACTGTTGCATGGGGTAAAACACCCATGAAAATCGTTATAGCTAAGGCATAAAAGCAGTCTATGCTTAGCTAGGACATATTGCCCCTCCTTCTCCTACAATAACTAGAATCTATACCATTTCATTCAAAGACATTCCGTCGAATGACATTTGGTCGAAAATGAATTTTTCATCCACTAGAGACGTAGGAAACAAGGGGGTCCCGTAGCGTAGGGTGCGCGCTATACGTTCGACTTATAAGCGAATGGTCATGGGTTCGATTCCCAGCCCCTCCACCAAACCCTCGTCAGTCGCTGAATCCGCAGCCTACATGGTGACGTTTTGGGGTACGCGCCTTACGTCGATTGAACATTTAATCGAAATATGATTTTAGAATGAAAAATCTTCGTACATTTGGTTAAAAGGACATTAGGTCGAAAGTCACTTAATTTTTGCTCCAATATTGTTCAAAGGATGATGGGTGCATAAAAAGAACGAATAATACGAAAACAGTGAGTACATATTCCCGATTGGATATTGACTTTGGTGAACCCCTCTAACTGACTACAGTTAAACCTCCATGAGTCGATGTTCTATGACTCGATATCGACTCATGGAAGCAAATTATGTCATATTAAAAAATATTTTCTGGGCTACTGTGATGGTCCCTTCAGACAGCTTCCTGAGGATTTTCTATTCCACATCTCGATATTTCCATGAGTCGATGGTCCCTTCGATATCGACTCATGGAGGTTTGACTGTATGATGAATCTATACCACCTGGTCAAAAGAACTTTAGTCGAATGATGTTTCGTTTCTCTACAACCAAAATTTTTGTTTTCGATCAAAATCACTATTTTGCTTTCTAAAATCGATCTAAACACGGTTTGGGCATTAACAAATTTTAATTCGCGATTTCATCAATTTTACACATTGAATTTTAAGAATTTTATTTTTCGAGTTTTTTCGTCCAATAAAATGATTCCTTGAATGTTTTTCATTAAATTTAATCAACAATTTTTGATTTATCAACAAAATTTCCATTTATTGCTGACTTACGGTAATTTTTAATCAGATAAATGTGGTGCATCAATCATTACTACAGTTAAACCTCCGTGAGCTGATGTTCTATGGCTTGATATCGACTCATGGAAGCAAATCATGCCATATTAAAAAATATTTTCTGGATTGCTGTAATGGTCCCTTCAAATGGATTTTTTATACCATATCTCAATATTTCCATGAGTCGATGGTCCTTTCAATATCGACTCATGGGGGGCTGCATCCAGCTTTTTACATGACGGTGCCATAATGCGTTGCATGCTGTGTCCACTATTATTTAAAAATTGATAAATCCCAGCAATCTGTGACTTGTAAAGTTTTTTTTATGTAAACATAAAACTGTCATAACGTTGTTGAATTTCAAAAGATGATTACTCAAATATTTATTTAGGAATATGCAATATCTTTACTACATGCAATATCTTTACTAGGTGGCAATAAAGATCTTGGATTACGCATTCAGATATTTTTCCCTACTTCAGCAGGTACAGTTTTTGTCTTCGCAGAAATTTTGATTGAGGCACTATACACATGATCGAAATTATTTTGGAAGACCGGAAACTGCAAAAAATCGACGACGTTTGGGGAACCGTATCCGATATTTATTTGACAATGAAGCCAAAATGTTTCCATCTATGACTATGTGGCCACAGTAATGAGCCTCTGGCAATGGGTTTGGAAGAAGTTTGTTCTTACATTGGAACAAACAATAAGTAAAAATGGCGTTCCTGTTGGGAAATCTTAGTGAAGCGACTGAGCACAAGAGAATATATTCTCTTGCAAATCTTATAAAAATAGTCGAATTTCCTGAATTAGCTTAAGTATCAACCAAAAAGATTTTCGGTCTTTCATTGCACTGAATTTCTTTACCAAACTGTACTGCATTAGGTTGTGCAAATGACATAATAGGTAGGGTACGTAATGCAGGAAAAGTCGATTTATTAGAGCGATATTCGAGCGAAAACACAGGAGGAACAAATTATTACTAATTTTGTTTATAAATTTGAAGAACTTTGAAAACTGACAGTAAATCACATTGAAGTTTATGTTTATTGATCAACATCAAAAATTTTCCAAAATCTGATCAATTGAAAATTACAAAAAATAATAAAAATACTCCGTCTTGGACGTTAGGAGGTTACATTTTCGGCCAATAATTTATGGTTGGAAGACAATTTTATACTGAACTAACTATTGTATAAATATTGAGTGAAACAAAGAGTATCAATGAAAACAATAAGAAAATCATTTCCATTCGACCAAATGTCCCTTCGACTGAGCGCCCTTTCGACTAAATGTCATTTGACCAAATGTCATTCGACTAAATGTCAACCAATGAAATGTTCCAGAGCCGACTACGATGAAGTATTGGCAAAATAACATTGATATCATTGGTTATTTACCATGTCCCGTATTTCACTATCAGTATCTAATATTTTGCTATTTCTGTGGGTTTTCATTTTTTTTATAATCCACCAGGGTCTCATGTATGTCTGTTTTTTTTTGCATTTATTTAGTTAACATCTAAACAGATAACACTGAATCAACAATTTGACGCCACAATGCACGGTTCGAGGCCGCATCTCTCCATCCTCGGATACGCCCCACGCTCGCCAAGTCGTTCTGCACCTGGTCTGCCCATCTCGCTCGCTGCGCTCCACGCCGTCTCGTACCTGCCGGATCGGAAGCAAACACCATCTTTGCAGGGTTGCTGTCCGGCATTCTTGCAACATATCCTGCCCATCGTACCCTTCCGGCTTTAGCTACCTTTTGGATACTGGGTTCGCCGTAGAGTTGGGCGAGCTCATGGTTCATTATTCGCCGCCACACACCGTCTTCTTGCACACCGCCAAAGATGGTCCTAAGCACCCGTCTCTCGAATACTCCGAGTGCTTGCAAGTCCTCCTCGAGCATTGTCCATGTTTCATGTCCGTAGAGGACAACCGGTCTTATGAGCGTCCTGTACATGACACATTTGGTGCGGTGGCGAATCTTTTTCGACCGCAGTTTCTTCTGGAGCCCGTAGTAGGCCCGACTTCCACAGATGATGCGCCTTCGTATTTCACGACTAACGTTGTTGTCAGCCGTTAGCAAGGATCCGAGGTAGACGAATTCCTCGACCACCTCGAAGGTATCCCCGTCTATCGTAACACTGCTTCCCAGGCGGGCCCTGTCGCGCTCGGTTCCGCCCACAAGCATGTACTTTGTCTTTGACGCATTCACCACCAGTCCAACTTTTGTTGCTTCACGTTTCATGCGGGTGTATCCAGCTTTTTACGCTAGCCATAAATTTCCAAGGGGTGAATCGAATTTGACATGTGCTGTGTACTTACTTTTTAATAAAATCTTGGTAGCCATTTTTCCGTTACCATCGAGATTTATTAAGTTGTTTATTTGTAATCAGCTCAAGAAACGTCAATTGAAATCACCAAAAAACAACAAAATTCACGATATGTGCTAATATTATGTGCTAATTATTCTTCTATTTTAGGCATTTAAATGATTCAAAGGAAAATGTTGACAAAATGCCTTGACAAAGGAAGATTAGTGTAGTGTTCACCCGGTGTCAATAAGGGTTACGATCTTCCATTGGATGTTGAATAAAAAATTAGGCCTGCAGTGATCAATACCACGCCTGTAATTACGGATCGTTCTTAATTATATAAATTCTATGCAATACTGTCCATTCTCCCGAGCATCCCGTGTTATTGTTGGTGTTGTGCCTCTGCACGTAAACCCTTCGCTGCTATTTGCCATGTCGTTGGTGTTAAAGTTTGCGGATGTTAAAAAAAATGTTTATCCCATTTCGTTCTTCCTCCCATAAACACTCTCTTCTATAACTAGTACATATTGCATAAGACCATAAGATGCCTACCTAACGTTTTGAATGAACAATGATCTCATTCACGAATCGAATCATTTCTTATTTTGTAACTCTTCAAATGACGCTCAAAAACCATAGTTTTTAAGGTTTTCCGAAGGATCACACAATGTCCGAACTAAGCATTTTGCTCTATTGATACAGCAATAGGTAGAACGCTTGTGTCCTTGTATTAAATAATCATTATTGATCCAAATGCGTCCGCCAAACTTATATTTTGAACACCTAAAAAAAAAATGTGGGTATGTTTTAACACAGATGGAATATAAATAAAACCAAGTTTTAGATGCATGCTCGAATTTCAATGGACGTTATTTTTTGACAGTTTTATGCTACGACAAAAAATTTCAACGAATCACCGATTGCTAAGATCTAGCTATAAAAATTATAGTGGACACAGCATATGTCAACAGGGGTGATTCAAAGAATTATGGCACCGACTCGTAAAAAGCTGGATAGTTCTGCCACCTTTGCAAATGTTCGGCCGACAATGTCCATGTCATCCGCGAAGCAAATAAATTGACTGGATCTGTTGAAAATCGTACCCCGGCTGTTACACCCGGCTCTCCGCATGACACCTTTGAGCACAATGTTGACCAGCAGGCACGAAAGTTCATCACCTTGTCTTAGTCCTCGGCGCGATTCGAACGAACTGGAGTGTTCGCCCGAAATCTTCACACAGTTTTGCACACCATCCACCGTTGCTTTGATCAGTCTGGTAAGCTTCCCAGGGAAGCTGTTCTCGTCCATAATTTTCCATAGCTCTACGCGGTCTATACTGTCGTATTCCGCCTCGAAATCTACGAACAGATGGTGCGTTGGGATCTGGTATTCACGGCATTTTTGAAGGATTTGCCGTACAGTAAAGATCTGGTCCGTTGTCGAGCGGCCGTCAACGAAGCCGGCTTGATAACTTCCCACGAACTCGTTCACTAATGGTGACAGACGACGGAAGATGATCTGGGATATCACTTTGTAGGCGGCATTAAGGATGGTGATCGCTCGAAAGTTCTCACACTCCAGTTTGTCGCCTTTCTTTTAGATGGGGCATATAACCCTACCTTCCACTCCTCCGGTAGCTGTTCGGTTTCCCAGATTCTGACTATCAGTTTGTGCAGGCAAGTGGTCAGCTTTTCCGGGCCCATCTTGATGAGCTCAGCTCCGATACCATCCTTACCAGCTGCTTTATTGGTCTTTAGCTGTTGGATGGCATCCTTAACTTCCCTCAAGGTGGGGGCTGGTTGGCTTCCGTCGTCCGCTGAACTGACGTAGTCATCTCCTCCGCTGCCTTGACTTTCACTACCTGTACTCTCAGCGCCATTCAGATGTTCCTCGTAGTGCTGCTTGCACCTTTCAATCACCACACGTTCGTCCGTCAAGATGCTCCTATCCTTATCCCGGCACATTTCGGCTCGCGGCACGAAGCCTTTGCGGGATGCGTTGAGCTTCTGATAGAACTTGCGTGTATCTTGAGAACGGCACAGCTGTTCCATCTCCTCGCACTCCGCTTCTTCCAGGCGGCGTTTCTCCTCCTTAAAAAAGCGGGTCTGCTGTCTCCGCTTCCGTCTATAACGTTCCACGTTCTGCCGGATACCTTGCTGCAGCGCGACCGCCCGCGCTGCGTCCTTCTCCTCCAGAATCTGTCTGCAGTCTTCGTCGAACCAATCGTTCCGTCGACTTCGACCCATATACCCGACGTTGTTCTCCGCTGCGTCGTTAATAGCTGCTTTGACTGTACTCCAGCAGTCCTCAAGATGGGCCCCACCGAGCTCACTCTTTTCCGGCAACGCTGCCTCGAGATGCTGCGCGTATGCAGTGGCGACATCAGGTTGCTTCAGTCGCTCTAGGTCGTACCGCAGCGGTCGTCGGTACCGAACATTGTTGATGACGGATAGTTTTGGGCGCAGTTTAACCATCACCAGATAGTGGTCAGAGTCGATGTTAGCGCCACGATATATCCTGACGTCGATAATGTCGGAGAAGTGCCGTCCATCAATCAGAACGTGGTCGATTTGTGATTCTGTCTGCAGTGGCGATCTCCAGGTGTACCGATACGGGAGGCTGTGTTGGAAGTAGGTGCTGCGAATGGCCATATTCTTGGAGGCGGCGAAATCAATTAGTCGTAGGCCGTTTTCGTTCGTCAGCCGGTGAGCGCTGAACTTTCCAATAGTCGGTCTAAACTCCTCCTCTTGGCCAACCTGAGCGTTCAAATCTCCTATGATGATTTTGACGTCGTGGCTTGGGCAGCTGTCGTACTCACGTTCCAGCTGCGCGTAGAATGCGTCCTTATCATCATCAGTGTTTCCGGAGTGTGGGCTATGGACGTTGATTATGCTGAAGGTGAAGAACCGGCCTTTGATCCTCAACCTGCACATTCTTTCATTGATCGGCCACCACCCGATCACGCGATCACTTTGCATATCGCCCATCACTATGAAAGCTGTTCCCAGCTCATGTGTGTTGCCGCAGCTCTGGTAGATGGTATGATTACCTCTAAACGTTCGCACCATTGATCCCTTCCAACAAACCTCCTGCAGCGCTACGATGCCGAATCCACGGTCCTTGAGCACATCGGCGAGTATGCGTGTGCTCCCGATGAAGTTGAGAGATTCGCAGTTCCACGAACCGAGTTTCCAATCGCTAGTCCTTTTTCGCCGCAGTGGTCTTCGCCTATGGTTCCGGTCCGTACTCTCTTGTTGATTGTTCGTTGCTTATGATTTTTTAAAGGCTGGCTTGCAGGGCCTGACACCAAACCCCCTAAATTTCCGGAGGACCATTCCTCCTTATTCCCGGTGGACCATAGTGCACAGTTTCACTTAGAGTCCCTCGCTGGCACTCGGACGATGATCAGCCGCCCCTAACATGGAGAACAGACGCTGTTGTGAGCCGATCCTGACATGGAGAACAGACGCTCAATAAGATTTGCACCTCCGGAAAGGAGCAACCCCCCCTCCCCTTCCCTGCATACGACCATAGTTCCCACCGGGTTGGTTACCCGATCTTCCCTAAGGTTGCTCGTATCCCGGCCAGCACCGCGGGGAGGTAGGGGTAGGAGTTGCTGGGTAAGAGGCTAAGGACCGCGAGATGGGGTCTATTTTATTCCTTCAGGTACGCGAAGTACCAATGGTACGCTTTACCCAGCATTTGCCGTGTATATATGGGCTCACCATTTCTATCGCGGTTCCCGATCGGGACGCGGCTTACTGTACTCGGCTAGCCTTCCAAAATTTCGGATACGCCAGTATTTTCGTTCTGAGTTAAATCCCGTCGTATGCTCAAATATACTCTGACGGAATTATCGCGAAAGCATGATTCCTTTAGTGGTTGCAGCTCGATAGCTAAAGAGGGAAGATAAACCTTGGACAGAAAGAACTAGCGTAACGATTGAAGTATGGTCCCTCGAATGAATGGGTAAACGTGAATTTAATTCTTCATCAATAGAGTAAATTTACACCGCTATCTCCGGTATATTTTTCATTGAAACCACAAACTATCACTAGACCGAAGAGCCAGAAGAAAATATATTTTTTGTACCCATTTTTTTCATTTCGTTATCTTGGATTTGCATTTGCTCCGGTTTTTCTATGGAATTAAAAACATATTGAAAAACGGAAATACCATAATAGATGTAGCATAATGAGCAAACAAATGAAAGGAGCGTCGAGCGTCGCTCACGATATTCCACAATAATTTCACGTTCCGTTGGATGACGGACTTCGTTCTGGCATAAGCTTCAGTATATGGCAAATTTTGAGATATTCATCTGACCAGGTCTTATCCAGCTTTCCGCGAACAGTATTGGCCGCCAGCTTGCCTGCGGGTTAGTCTCTGATCTGATGCTGGTTCAGTGAATTCAAGCCTTCTTATATACCACATCGATCTAAAGGCTGGAATGGTGGGTGTAGTTGACATCGAGAAACGTTAAATCAGGGACTAGCCCGCAGGCAAGCTGGTGGCCATTGCCGCTCGCGCGTTATGGGGATTTCGTATGCGGGGATTATGCGGAATTCTACAAAGGTTTACGAACGGTATCATTTTGAAATTCCGAGCGGAGTCTTTTAGGCTTCTGAACGGGATTCCATTTGGTTTCCAAACAGATTCCTGTTTGAACGGAAGGATTCTTTAATTCCTTTCGGAAACCTCAAAAGATTCCATTCAAAAGCCCAAAATTAATCCATTTGGAAGCCCAACAGAATTCCGTTCGAACGGATTTCCGTACAGAGTTATGTGAAGTTCCGAACGCAATCCTTCTGGGTTTACTAACGGAATCCCTTCGAGCTTCAGAACGATTTTTTCGGCTTTCGAAAGAAATCATTCTGGGCTTCTCAAAGAAATCCTTTTGGATTTCCAAACGGAATTCTGATGTGATTCTAAACAAAAACATTCTAGAATTCCAAACGAAATACTTTTGGTCTTCCGAACGGAATCCTTTTGGAATTTCGAAAGAAATACTTTTGGATTTTCGATTGGAGCGGTATGGGCTTCTGAATGGGATCTTTTTCTGGACAAGGGATTCCGATTAGAATCTTCTTCTTCTTCTTATTGGCATTACATTCCCACACAGGGACAGAGCCGCCTCGCAGCTTAGTGTTCATTAAGCACTTCCACAGTTATTAACTGCGAGGTTTCTAAGCCAAATTACCATTTTTGCAATCGTATATCATGAGGCTAACATGATGATACTTTTATGCCCAGGGAAGTTGAGACAATTTCCAAACCGAAAAGTGTCTAGACCGGCACCGGGAATCGAACCCAACCACCCTCAGCATGGTCTTGCTTTGTAGCCGCGCGTCTTACCGCATGGCTAAGGAGGGCCCAGCCCTCCGATTAGAATACTTATGGGATTTCCTACGGAAGCTCTAAAAGAATTTTGTTCAGAATCACAAAAGAGTTCCCTTCGAAAGCCAAATAGAGCTCCGTTCAGAAAATCAAAAAAATCTCGGTTGGTAAACACAAAACAAGTCCTTCTCTGAGTTTCCGAACAAAATTATTTTGGATTCTGGAAGGCATTCTATTATACTTCTGAACGAGATTCTTATAGGCTATCAAAACAGGGTTTAGGGTTTCCGAACGGAACCTTGTTGGGCTTCAGAACGAATTTATTTCTGACTCTACTTCTAATACTTTTCGAATTCCGAGTGGAGCCATCTGGGCTGAATGGATTTTTTACGTTTTTTGTACAAGGGACATTCTTTAGGAATTCCGGAACCTATAAAGATTCTGTTCGACCTACAAAAAAATTTTGCTCGAAAGCGCAAAAAGAGTTCCGTTAAGAGGTCCAAAAAAGTTAGAAAGACCAAAGGTTCTCCGTTTGTGTATCCAAAAGATGTCCGTTCCGTTCTTTGGGTTTCCAAACGGATTTATTCCTTCTATGCCTCTCCTCCGAACCGAACTCTTTTGGGCTTCACAACTGACTTTCAGTTAGAAAATTGCGTAAATATTATCAATTTATGCTAATGTAACAACATAATATTTAGAGCTTTTTAGTGGAATATCTTCACTTGTCATTTCAACGAGTATTATCATGTGTTCGATTTCCATTTATCAACTGACGCACTACGACAGCGATTACTTGACATCTTCCGTATTGTTAATCGTGACTAATTAGTTTAATTTTAAATTAAGTTTTATTCATTGAGACTACGGGGCCCTCTTTAGCCGTGCGGTAAGACGCGCGGCTACAAAGCAGGACCATGCTGAGGGTGGCTGGGTTCTCGATTCCCGGTGCCGGTCTAGGCACTTTTCGGATTGGAAATTGTCTCGACTTCCCTGGGCGTAAAAATATCATCGCGTTAGCCTCATGATATACGAATGCAAAAATGGTAACTTGGCTTAGAAACCTTGCAGTTAATAACTGTGGAAGTGCTTAATGAACACTAAGCTGCGAGGCGGCTCTTTCCCAGTGTGGGGATGTAATGCCAATAAGAAGAAGAAGAAGAAGTCATTGAGACTATTTTTGTCAGCTGAATTAGAATACACAAATAAACAATTAAACAAATGTCATAAGACGAGATAGTATTATTGTTATCCCATTTAATTCCACCACTTGATTGCAACTTTATAGAATACGTATTTCGACCTCAATAGCAATTTCACTTGTCTTCAGTATCTCGTACTTGACTCGAAACCTCGATCTACGTCGTCAAAAGCGCATAGTTTTACTAATAAATAACATTCTAATTCCTGTACCTTCTAAACTCCATACAGACAAATACAAACATTTTGCTGATATTGATACAGACTTATAAAAACAGTATCTGGCATTCCTGGTTACAAGCGGGTGTCACGATATTTTAGAGTAAACTTGATGGTAGTATTTGTTTTGTTCACAAACATCAGATATGATATTCATTACGATCCAGAAATGTTAGTAAGGGACATTCACACAAAATTGGTTATAAAACAAGTTTATTGTGTGAGTCAGAGATGACACCAACCAGCCCGAAGTAGGTTGAATGGTTATTGGACAACCATTAATAAACTGGAAGTAGGTTGGAACGGCTGGATGGACGAGAAAACAAACACGAAAGTGACTGCAACCTACACTGTGCGCATATGCGCAATAAAAGATCTGTTTTAAAATCCATAATACTTTGCCACAGCCGCTTGTCTGTACACTGAAGGCTTTTTGGAACATTTGTTGTGTAAACAATGATCTGTCACTTTATCAATATCCTGCACATGCAGAGTTTTATAGGCAAATGGTTATCCCACTTAGAAAAATTACGATAGAAACATAAAAATTCACTTGATACTGCTTTCGACAGTGGCCAATAGTTGAAGCTCACGGACTACTACGAAATTATGCAAAATTCTGAAGCCCTCAGTACACTGTTTGTCATGATGACAAATATTTATCAAGTCAACCTGAAATCCACATCGATTTCTAACCAGTCTGATAGGTGTTCTGATAAACTTGACAAACATTTGTCAACATGACAAACAATGGACTGCGGGCTTTATAGGGGATAGGGCCCCTAAAGTGCGCAAACCATCAGGAACGATATCGGATATCATAGTTGTTGAAGGATACCGTGATCGCAATTCGTGAAAAAGTATCAGTTCTTCCAAGAATATGAAGAAGCGACTGAAATATGCTCAAAAACGTGTGACTGAGCCGCAGAATTCATATTCATGGACGAGAGAAAATTTAACTATTTCCCGAACGACGGACTGGTTAGAGAATGAAACCAAATCAGCTACAGGATCGGAACCCACAAAATTTCCACCGACTGCAAAGCAAAGTGGTGGTCATGTTATGGTTTGGGGTGTTTTAGGTGCAAACGGAGATTATATTTGCTGAAATAAATATAGTCCATCTGCCACATTCATAAAGTGATTCGATTCGTTCAAGTGGGAAGCTGAAACATATCGCTTGAAATCAAATGCCATTTTACGAATTTTACCGAAAAATTCAATATATTTAAACCTTTATGTATTTGTTAAACCGTTACGACACGGATAATTTCGTTACGACACGCAAGATTCAAAGCTTCTCATATTCGGAAAATGATTAGCTCTCGGTAAAGGTGCATTTGGCGTAAATTACCGCAAAAGTTGGAGCGCTGTTTTCGCTGTGACACCGTTCCGAAAAATTGACTTCATTATTCGAATAATTATTGTGGCTAAGTTTGACATTTTGATTGTACAGCCGCAAACCGCAAATCAGCCTCAACTGAAATGAAAAATATGCAACGGCACGACCACCGCACGATCAGCGGGACGAGCAGGACTATTTTCTAGTTCTCTCTTCTTTTTTGGCATTACATACCTTGCCGCCTCGCAGCTTGACGTTCATTGAGCACTTTCACAGCTATCGAATACAAGTTTTCTGGTTCAAGCTACCATTTTTGCATTCGAAGCGGCGCATCTTACCGCTAGGCTATGGAAGGCCCCAGCGAGAGCATAGTTGCTGGCAGTGTTTGCTGTTTGCATATCGTTCCTCCACCCGTTTATTGAGACGAAGCAATTTTCGCCTGTCATAACCACCAATCCAATCAACTTTCCAAACTTTTCTCGTTCCCAGAAGACATCGGTCAGATGCCGTGGATTTGAACGGCAAAGGAATGTCAAGCACGTTACAAGGGTACAGAAATAAAAAGATATTAAACATCGCAAAATAATTATTTTCCTAGCCTATTGACATAATGTGAATGAGGGACATTCGGGAGAAGTCCATGCATTTTGTTGCGAATCCTTGGAACTGGAGGGTACTGTTGATGTTTCTTCTGATCTATTGAACATCCGTGGAATGCAAAACAATATTTTGCAACAATAATATGCATGAATGATTGCAGAAAAATGAAAATTAATTCGAATAATGAGACACACAGTTGCTCACAAAAATGAGCTTATATCTTGAATTAGATTGTATTCATCATTGAAAATACAAAAGGAAATTTACTCGATTTCTAGATATTTTTTAAAATTTATTTCAATTATTTCTCTTTTATTATAGCGTTTATTGATTATCTTCTTTTTCTCTATATACAAAAATAAGTTTGCATTTCCTTTGAGGCAATATAACTCACGAACGGGACAGAAAAGACAGATATTTCCCAAGGGACAGTTCGAATTCAAAAAAAAAATTTGATTGTTGAAGAAATCTAGAGGGACCGAAAATTAACCAATCTAGAGTGCGGCGCTGTAAAAAAAATGACATTTGAAAAGCAAATGTTCCGAATCTGACGCATAGTACGTTCTACTAGTTACAGTCAAACCTCCATCAGTCGATGTTCTGTGGTTATTTCTGGGTTACTGTGGTGGTCCCTTCAAACCGCCTTCCAAGGATTTTCTATTCCTTTTCTTACTTACTTATGGGCCCTGTATAGCTCCGGTGATGCAAAGTGCCGACTTGAAAGATCTACATCCTGAGTAGACTGGCCCAGGAAACAAAAAGTTGTGTAATTCCACGGGGCACCCCCCAGGATTGTGTCTTTGAGTGAGAAAATCAATCTCTGAAAATTTCAACTCAATCGCTTGTTGTATAAGCTGGCGCATTTGATTTGAAGTTTGTATGGGGATTTCAGCCAAAATGTATGAGCAAATACACCTCCGTCACTAATTCGATCTGGAAATTGGTTCTGACTGCTCGATTGACCTCAGAATTGCAAAAACGGCAGTTGGTATGCTACAGAACAATTTCACAGAACATTGTATGATGATTGAATGAACTTTTATATAGGTTTCAGCTGATGCGATTTGATCAAAAAATCCAAAAATACGCAAATCAGCTCCTAATAAATCACCCGAAAACTATATAAAAGTTCATTTAATCATCATGCAATGTTCTGTGAAAATGTTCTGTAGCATACCAACTGCCGTTTTTGCAATTCTGAGGTCAATCGAGCAATCAGAACCAATTTCCAGATCGAATGAGTGATGGAGGTGTATTTTCCTATACATTTTGACTGAAATCCCCATACAAACTTCAAATCAAATGCGCCAGCTTATGCAACAAGCGATTGAGCTGAAATTTTCAGAGATTGATTTTCTCACCCAAAGACACAATTCTGGGGGGTGCCCCGTGGAATTCGACAACATTTTTGCCTTTCTCGTACAACTAAGTTGTACCGAAAGGCTATCATTTCACTCCAAAATCGAACTTTTGATAGAAGTCCCGGAGACCCATAGTGTTATATACCATTCGACTCAGCTCGATGAGCTGAATAAATGTCTGTCTGTCCGTGTGTGCGTGTGTGTGTGTACAAAATGCCATAAAAACATTAGCCAAATTTTCACATAGAAACTCTTAATCGATTTTCTTGCAACAAGTTGCATCCGATAGAGACTAAAACGCTGTTGATCACTATTGAATTTCATAATAATTGCAAATTGCAAAAAATAGATAATATTAAAATAGTGATGAGACATAGTCACATAGAACAATAATGTGTTATGAAAAATGCCTTGCATCTATGAATATTTTATCCGTGGCTTCTCATTAAGAGTTTCATCGTTCTCTAAAGATGCTCGTGTTGCACGCATTTAGGCGTAAGTATGCTCTTCGTTCAGTTTCATAGTACTAAATTGTCCGAAAGTCAAAATTCGAACATAGGAAATTCGAGAAACTTTTGACAGCACCATCTGTCGTCTACTAGTGTAAATTTTCTATCATAACATTAGACGGTGTAACTGTTTTGCCTTTCTTGTACATCATCGAGGTGTAAGCGTAAAGGCTACATTTATTACCTTTTTACGCGAGAAAGGCGCCATCACCGCTAGGTGGATTAATCTGGGTTTTTCTCCCCATAATAATCTGGGCCAGTCTAATCCTGAGCGATGTCCAGCTATCGCTTCAACCTGTTGCCAGGTTAGATTTCGATCGACATCTTTTATTTCTTTATTGAGGCTTCGCCGGCATGAGCCTCTGGGTCTGCCTCTGCTATATTTTCCATTCCACTCCTCGATATTTCCATGAGTCGATGGTCCCTTCAACATCGATTCATAAAGGTTTGACTGTAGTGTGTCCTGAGTGTGTCATGCAAACACAGATTAATCCACTTAGTGGTAATGATGCCTTTCTCGTTCATTATAGAACGTATCGAGTAAACTTCTTTGGAGTGAAAGTACATTTGCGGATAATAGTAAAGGTTTGAAAAATTAGATTATTCGATAAGTTTATCCTTAAAACCACAGATGTTCATCCTTGATGAAATTTATTCATTTGTCGACAATGCGACCTACGGAAAATTAGTTCAAAATCATGATCACGGTTGTGCGTAAGTAGCTAGAAATCACTGTTTTTTTCTCATGCTCTCTCATAGGGGTAATGACGGCTTTGGCAGGTTTTGTTCTATTATTGTCAGGGGGTTTTTTATGACTGATTATGCTCAAATTTGGCCCAAACATTCTTTGCATATCAAATAATATTGTGGCCAAATTTCATAAAATTCGGTCGAAAAAAAAAACCCCTGCCAATAATAGAACAAAACCTGCCAAAGCCGTCTGTTCCCCTACTTTGATGATGCTCTTAAATCATCATTCAGTGTTGCGTATTCTGCTCAAAATTTCTGAGCCCAATGTACGACCTGGCTCATTTTCAACAGGTAATAGTGGAAAATGATAGTATAAGTCCTCGAAAAATTAGTTACTTTCATACACATTCCAGCGCGCTGCAGCGTAACGCGACACCATGAGGAGCCGACTTTCAGCGAGAAATTAGGTCTGCATTCGAAAATTAGCTTCGGGGACATATGATTAAACAGGTGTAAAATTAACCTCACTGAATTTCCTTTCTGATAGAATATTTATTATGAGATTTTTCGCTTTGAATATGATACGCGCTGCATTTCGTAACGCGACACCATCGTTGAATTGCACTTCATCGAATTTTGAAATACAAGTGCGTTTTTTAGCTCTGGTATACGGTTTGGAGTCTCGATTTATTCTAAGCGTTTCTCGTATACATCAACAGAAATGAGGCTGTGAATTAAAATCGCGGGAAAAACGGAGATTATAAGGAAAATTACTGAATTGATATTAACACCGCCGCGTTACGCTGATCGACAAACAGTGTTCTGCAAATGGTGTCGCGTTACGCAAACGTATTTATCGTTGATAGAATACGTAATTTCAGTCGATTTCGAGGCGACATGTTGTATTCAACACAGGATATTGTCACATTATCTATTCTTGAATGTAGCTAGAGTTGGTGGTCACGATTTGGAGTTTCGGTTATTAAGGTTTGAGGGACTAACCGGCACAAATTTAGAACTGAACCAATTTAATTCATATCACATATATAGTTTTTAAACCGAAATAAATGGTAATGGGTTTTCCTATTTTATATCAGTCACACCCAAGAATAATTCGGAACGGTTTTTAAGAACTTGCTCAGAAGTGAGTTTTTTACACTGAAAAGTTCTATATTGCCTTTTTTCTACGTTAACCATTTTGATAGATGATAATGGTCCAATGAGCTCAGCAATGTTGAACAGGAATCTTTCTGTCGTTTTTCAATCCACGTTTCTACTGGAACGTGGTCTGTTTTCAACTTTTTATTTATTCCTGAAGAGATTGGTTTACGACTCATGTCTCAACCAATTTTTATCACAAGAGCGAATGCATCGTGCTCTGAGTGCACTACTTATATGCATTTAAAATCTTTATGTTCTGTTCAACACTACTCAGAAAATAATTACTCAAATTTGAAAAAGTGTTTATGTCCTGGTGTAAAATAACTATCTCGTAATTGTATAGTAATTCAGGTCAAAGCGATGCTCATTCGGATGCCTGATATAATATGTCTTTATTAACGAGATTTTTAGCCCAAGGCTGGTTCATATCGATTATCATAACATGGAAATCAATAATTTTTCAATTTTTCACTTAGCAACTCTCTGCTAACTTTTTTCAATAGGCAATTATTCTTGCAGTGGTTTGGTGAAGTTTTTTTCCTGATGCTATTCATTACATTTTCGACTGCCGGTGACCAACACACTTAAATTATTTAACCGATATTGACTGTGTAAATCTCTGTTAAAATTCTTAAGCTGAATTATCGACTAAATTGACACATGTTTACGGCTGCTTCTTTGAGTGCTGTAATAAACGCTCTGTAACGCTTCACGTCAAATGAGCCTTTCAAATAAACGAACGATTGAAAAAAATATAATGCAAACATCCACAAACAAGTTTGACCGTCCGTGACATGGTAGAAGGAAACCGTGTTTGAGAGTAAACTTTTCCTTACGTTTACTCAAATGAGTGCAGGGTGTTGGTGATATTGAACGCTGAGAGATAGGGGCCCCACACACGCTCCGACATGTTGTACAACTTTGACTCCGCCGCCCCTAAGTTTGTGCGACCAATTCAGTTTGTACAACCGTCTGACGAACAGTTGGTACAACCAAAACTCCAACAAACGTAACATTTCGTTATTTTCTTTCTGTATATGCTGATGTGTTTGGTGCTTTTTCACTGAATTGGATGAATTGAATTGGAATGAAATAGGATTGGAGTGCAATTAGATTGGATTTGAATTGGAATGAGTTTAAAATTAGATGGGTTGTGGATTGAATTGAATTTTATTGGAACGTGAATGGCATATGCTATTGGAATTTTGGTGATGATGGATTGGAATGCAATTGAATTTTGCATAGAGTTGGAATTGAATTTGATTGTGATTGGATTGGAGGTGGGTTTAAATGGGCTTCGTGGCCGTGCGGTTTGCGACGTCAACCGTCTATACGTATGGGTTACCCTAGCAGCACACATATTCCACATAAGTTATTGCAACTCATATGTGACCAGATTTAGTCGCACTCAAGTTGCTGCAACCAGATTTGCCTAACTTGTGCTGCTCGGGTATGGAGCGTGTGTTTGATTCCCGCCCCGGTAAGGAGAAAACTTTTCGTGATCGAAAAATTCTCCTCCGGTCCACTGGGTGTCATGTGTCCTGTCCGTTTTTTAGGTGTTAAGTGTTCAGTCTGTACGACCTCTGGTCGAAGACGGTGTTCTTGTCTTTTAATTGTATTGGAATTAGATTTTCATCAGGAATTCTTCCGGAAGTTCCTTCCGAAAGTTCTTTCCGGAATTCCTCCGGAAGCTCATCCCTGAATTCCTCCATAAGTTCCTCCCAGTTCCAGAAGTTCCGGGAGGAGCTTCCGGAGGAATTCAAGGAGGAACTTTCGGGTGAATTCGAAAGTTCCTCTCTAAATTCCTCAGGAAGCTTCTCCCGGAATTCCTCTAAAAGTTCCTCCCGTAATTGCACCGGAAGTTCCTCCGGAAACTAGAATTGGATTGTTCCACCAGGACTTCCTCCGGAAGTTCCTCCATTAATACCTCCGAAAGTTCCTCCAGGAATTCCTCCTGAAGTTCCTCCAGAAATTCCTTCCAGGATTGCCTTCACCGGAAGTGTTTTTTGGATTCCTTCAGAAGTTCCTCCAGGAATTCCTCCGGAAGTTCATCAGGAAGCTCCTATCGGAATTCCTCCAGAAGTTCCTCCAGAAATTCCTCCGGAGGTTCCTCCCGGAGCTCCTCCGGAAGTGCCTCCCGTAATTCCTCCTGAAGTTCTTCCCGCAATCCCCCGGAAATCCCCCGAATGTTCCTTCCGGATTTCCTGAGAAAGTTCCTCTCCGAATTCCTCCGGAAGTTCCTCCTGGAATTCCTCCGGAAGTTCCTCCTGGAATTCCTCCGGATGTTCCTCTCGGAAATTCTTCGGAAGTTCCTCTCGGAATTCCTTCAGACGTTCCTCTCGGAATTCCTCCAGATGTTCCTCCCGGAATTCCTCCGGAAGTTCCTCCATGAATTCCTCTGGAAGTTCCTCTCGGAATTCCTCTGGAAGTTCCTCTCGAAATTTCCCCAGAAGTTCTCCCTGGAATTCCTCTAGAAGTTCCTCCTGGATTTCTTCCGGATGTTCCTCCTGGAATTCCTCCGGAAGTTCCTCCCTGAATTTCTCCAGAAGTTCTTCCCGGAATTTTTCCGGAAGTTCTCCCGGAGTTCCTCCGGAAGTTCATTCTGGAAATCCTCCAGAAGTTCCTTCCGAAATTTGTCCGGAAGCTCCTACCGGAATTTCTCCGGAAGTTTTGTCCGGAAGTTCCATCAGGAATTCTTCCGGAAGTTCCTTCCGAAAGTTCTTTCCGGAATTCCTCCGGAAGCTCATCCCTGAATTCCTCCATAAGTTCCTTCCAGTTCCAGAAGTTCAGGGAGGAGCTTCCGGAGGAATTCAAGGAGGAAGATTAGACTGAATTTTCAGTTCATCAGGAAGCTCCTCCCGGAATTCCTCTGGAAGTTCCTCCTGAAATTCCTCCGGAGGTTCCTCCCGGAGTTCCTCCGAAAGTGCCTCCCGTAATTCCTCCGGAAGCTCTTCCCGCAATTCCCCTGGAAATCCCCCGGAAGTTCCTTCCGGAATTCCTGATGAAGTTCCTCTCGGAATTCCTGAGAAAGTTCCTCCGGAAGTTCCTCCTGGAATTCCTTCGGATGTTCCTCTCGGAAGATCTTCGGAAGTTCCTCTCGAAATTCCTCCGGAAGTTTCTCTCGGAATTCCTCCAGACGTTCCTCCCGGAATTCCTCTGGAAGTGCCTCCGGTAGTTCTTCCTGCAATTCCTCCGAAAGTTCCTCTTGGAATTCTTCTGGAAGTTCCTCTCGGAATTCCTCCTGAAGTTCCTCTCGGAATTCCTCCGTAAGTTCCTCTCAGAATTCCTCCGGAAGTTCCTCCATGAATTCCTCCGGAAATTCTTCCATGAATTCCTCTGGAAGTTCCTCTCGGAATTCCTCTGAAAGTTCCTCTCGAAATTTCTCCAGAAATTCCTCTCGGAACTCCTCTTGAATTTCTTCCTGGATTTCTTCCGGATGTTCCTGCTTCCTTTCGGAAGCTCCTCCCAGAGTTTCTCCAGAAGTTCCTCCCGGAATTTCTCCGTAAGTTCCTCTCAGAATTCCTCCGGAAGTTCCTCCATGAATTCCTCCGGAAATTCTTCCATGAATTCCTCTGGAAGTTCCTCTCGGAATTCCTCTGGAAGTTCCTCCTGGAATTCCTTCAGATGTTTCTCCCGGAATTTCTCCGGAAGTTCCTCCAGGAATTCCGTCAGAAGTTCATCCTGGAATTCCTCTGGATGTTCCTCCCGGAGATTTCCGGAAATTCCTCCCGAAGTTCTTCCGGAAATTCCTCACAGAGTTCTGCCCGGAATTCCTCCCGGAGTTCCGTCGGAAGTTCCTCCAGGAAATCCTCCAGGAGTTCCCTTACGGGTTTCTCCGGAAGTACCTCCCGGAATTCCGAAGATCCTTCAGGAATTCCGAAGTTTCTCCGGAAGTTATCCTAGAGTTTCCTCCAGAAGTTCTTAAAAAAATTCTCCGGAAGTTCCTCTGAGTGAAATTCCTTATGGAGAAACTCCGGAAATTCTGCCAAGAAATCTTCCAGAAGTTCCAGAAATTACTCTGAAAGTTCCTCCAGGAATTCCTCCAGAAGTTATCCAAGGATTTCCTCCGGAAGTTCCTAAAAGAATTTCTCCGGAAGTTCCCACAGGAATTCTTCCTGAAGCTCCTCCAGGAATTCCTCCGGAAGCTTCCAAAGGATTAATCCGGAAGTTCCTCTAGGAGTTCCTCCATGTATTCCTCTAGAAAGTTCTTCACTTTCATTCTGTGTATTTTTTGGAAAGTTGTTTCGCAATCTTTCTGTGGATTTGTTGGGAAGTTTTTTCACTTTCATTCTGTGGATTTTCCATATGAATTGCTTCCAATTTTTTTTAGAAATTTTTCTGGGAATCTGTCAATGAATTCCACCAGAAATTGCTTTAAAAGTTCAAGCGTGAATTCTTCCGAAAATTTTCCCGGATTTTTCAGATATGGTCCCTCGGAAATTCTATCAGTAATTCCGCAATCAATTCCTCTGAGAAGTTCTTCAAAAGTTCTCTCTGGAGTTCTTCCTGAAAATTCCTTGAAACTCTTTTTAAATTACTTCTCCAACTCAAAAAACAAACAAAAAAACCTCCAGATAGTTCCTCCAAAATTTCTCCAAGAGTTCACTAGAAAAGTTCTTCGGGTTTCATCCGATAAATACCTTCAGAAATAACATTTTTTTCCCTTTCGACATTTTATTCAAAATTTCGGAATTTTTGTGCAATATCTGAAGGAATGCTAAAAAAATTCCTGGTACAGCTATTGGAGAATTTCTTGAAGATATTCACGAAGGAATTCTTCGCATGAGTCCCTGAAGAAACTTTCAGATAAATTTTTGAAGGAATTTCCAATGAAATTTCTATAAACTTTCCTATGGAATTCCAGGAAAAATACTCAAATAAATCACTGAAAGCGTTATATAAATTCTTTAAGGGATTTCGGTTGAATTGTTGTACAACCGGAGGATTTCGCGATGGAGGCATTCTCGAAGGAATTTCTAAAAAAGTTTGCAAATTCCAAGTGAAATCCAATAAATTGAGGCATTTTTAAAATGAAGTTCATATGAAATTTTTCATAAAATCTCTGAATCTGAAATTCTTGAAGGAATATCTCTTGACATTATAGGCGCATTTCCATAAATTCCCGAAGATAAATATGGGACATTTTTTTAATAATTAAATAATCAGGCGGTTTTAGAAAAAATATGTTTGACCGAGCATACGCTGTATAACAAGGAGCGTAGTGCCAAGCGGCTTGGTAAATTTTCATACGGCAGTGGCGCAAAAAATTACCGGCGGCGTACGCGACGGCACACAGGTCTAATATTATCTTATTATTATTCTATTATTCTATTATAATATTATTATTATTATTATTATCGCAAATTATCTTATTTTCTGTATTATCGCAAAAATCACTTTCTGCTTCTGGATATTCCACCAGAAGAATAGAATGCAACAGTGTTGTACAACAACACCACACACAATGCAACTTGGTTGTACAACATTTGACTCCGCCCACCACAAGTCGGAGCAAAATCAAACGGTTTTGATTTCATCCGACCAACTTTGCAACTTTGAAATCGTCTGTCCGACAGTCGTACAACTTGCCCACAGACGGTCCGACTTGGCTCCGACCGATCCAAATCTCCTGGGGGCGGAGTCAAAGTTGTACAACATGTCGTAGCGTGTGTGGGGCCCCATAGGTTTGAAAAAGCCTTACAATCCAATCGAATAAAAAAAATAACGTAAGTTTCACGTGACTTATTAATAGACGACCCCAATGAGTACTACGTAACACCAAACATTTGTAATTTTCTCACCACTTCGTAACATTTTGGTACGGGAACCCATTGTTTGTAGTATGGACAGTTACCAAATGACACACCCCGTTACACCCCCAATTTTGTTACGCTATTCATGTACAATCACTAAATTATATAAAAGAAACTTTTTCTCAATTTCTAAGCCATTGTGATATTGTATCAATAAAGCTTTTTATCCCTTATTTCCAAAGAATCAAAAATCAGGTGGTAGCAAAAAACAAAGTCAAAGTTATCACGATGTTTTGTATTGATACGTTATTTTGTATCTTTGTCTTTGTTGCTTAACGTAAGCGACAAAGACAAATCTTGCCCAAACTTGCTGTTGTGTACAAGTACTTCAAATGATATACACGCTCGTTCGGCTGACCTCAAATTTGGGTCGATTTACCTCATATTCATAACTTCTTCAGAGACGTCAAACACTGAGTAGCCGAGATTTATTATTTTGAGTAACTGTCACTCAAATCAGAATAAAAAGACTAGGATACAAAATTGAGTTCATCGAGAAAATTTTAGAAAAATGGCGAAGTCCAGACGTAACAAACCCTATATACTCAATTTTCTAATTCTGCAGCTCGGCAAAAACCCGCACAGCCACGTTCCTAGCAAAATAAAAACTGATATCTCTGCAAAAATGACGTTTACTAGCTGATTTCCAGCAAATTATTTGCTGATTATCAGCAACTTTGACAAATATCTCGGTGAAAACATGTTTGTGGAGGCTCGGCTGTGAGAATCTCGGTGAAAGTTGAACAATGAGATGAGATTCCAGTAAAAAAAATTAAGTTTGTAGATGATCACTATTGAATATAATCAAGATTGGTCATTGCGTTCAAAAGTTATGAAGAAAATGGTATGTTTATCCATATAAGCTTGGTTGGTTGATTCGCTCTATAGCAGGAGCAGTAATGTAAGCAATTATTTACCAAATCCAAGCTGAACGTTTATCGCATTCGAATCCATCGTTTCTGGATTGGTAATATCTTGCCTTCATCGACTAGGCTGTTCGAGGATTAACTGTAGTGTCCTATGTATAACACTATTTTATTATTCATTGTATGATGGGATTGTTTTAAATCAAAAGTAAAACCAATACGTTGCAGAGGATTTATTTTAAACCATCGAATTTCTACGCTTCATGCAACAAAAAAAGTTTTGTCTGGCAAAATATTTATAAACCCTACATAAACTGGTTTCCAGCGCCATCAATCTACCATCCGCACATCGAACCTCCCATGTTGAACTGTTTGCTTTTCAGTGTTCCGCTCGATTCGATTATCCCCCCATATGCTCACCCTTAATGAAGTTATTCTCATGATGTTTTTGCATATGTGTTACTTCCCACCGGGAGAACGTGTTGATGTGTGTGTGTTTTCAACGTCAACCCTAATAGAGTTTCTGCCTCCACTTTGGCCCTGACAGTCTTGGATGTTCACACAAAGGTGGAAACGCCCCATGCATTAATGACGAACCGGATAATTAACTTTGCCTGTTATGTGATTGTTCATTCCCTCAATTGATTTTTCAAAAAATGATTGAAGGCCATTGGCAACGTTACTGAGCGAAAAAAAAATCACTTCAAAAAACATGCCTTCACATGTCCGCCATCATTGCAAGCATCGCCTCCCACCACAGAACGGAAGCTGCTTAAAATTACTCCAGAAAGCGTCCAGTAGATATTCTGGTCTCGTCGTCGGTTCGCTCATCTGTATTCCATACAACCACCCATTCCAGCGTCGCGTTCGTCGGTCGTACGCCACCCACGACGACGATGACGGCGGACGTGACGAGAAGTGATGAACTCTTGTGCGGGATGTGGACACAAGCCAGCAGACGATTTATGATTTATTTATTTATAATACAATTTTGCCCCGTCGTTACAAAGTCAGAAAACTGATGCGGGCGATGTCAGCAGAAGAAGTGCTGAAATCCCGGCTAAATCTACTAAGAGGATGATGAGGCTGTTCTCACACAGTCATCGATTTTGATGAGAAAATTATCGGCATGCGCCGATATTCTTGGGCAGATTCCAATTCAATCTTGATCCTTAATCGAAGAGCATATTTACATCGAGGAGGAACGTGCTGCGAAATAGGCATTAGGCTTCCAGATTTTTGTGGAATGTCTATTGATGAATTCTGACGCACAATGTCGAGCAGATGATATTTTTATTCATTGTCGTTAGCAGATAATTATTTCCATCACAAGTCTGATCAAAAATGAGATATTCGACAAAAATGAAAGTTATTAAAAAAATATACAAAAATGAAAGCTAGAGCTAGAACGAATCAAAATGAAACCGACCAAAGATTCATTGAAGCAACAAATGATGGTAGCTAAAGAATTGCAACATGTCATAAAAAAGTTGCTCTTTTTTGGAAAGGATAATTAGAACAGCGGCCATTATATATAGGTTGCAGTACCTTTCTTCGGTTGTTTTTGGAAACAGAATTAGCCTCCGACGGACACTGGCCGATGACATGGTAGGGTTGGACAGGCATGTCATCCGTGGGATACACGGTACACTGAGTGCACTGTAAGCAAATGTCCAAGTAAAAACAACTCGTGTTTTCTAGCACAAATTTAATGCACTCGGTCTGGGCAGATTCTTGGTTGGCGCTCTCTGGCACAGTATGTAGCACAACAACAAAAACTCATGCTATACTTTTTTTATGCGGTGAATATTTTGAATCGATGAGGTTGGTTGCGACAGGACAGCGCAGTTTTGCTAGGCGGTATAATAATCAATTCTAGATTTTTGGCTAGATTACAGTAGATTTCCATAGTAAAACTGCTAAAACGTACGCAAGCATATCCATTGTGCTGGGTCCTTTACCCTATTTTCGTACCGGTGTAGAGCATAAAGCATATTCACTGATATCTCGGGATACCGTTCTGCACTCTAATCCTCACCCACTCTAAATTGCGTCGTATTCGAATACATATTTTTCCTTACGTCTAAAATTTGAATAAATGATAAAATTTCCCAAAATTGTTAAAAGGATTAAGATTTTTTTCCGTCAAAACCACTTATAATGTAAATAAAAGCAAATGAGCGTGCTTCTCATTTATATAGTTTTTGTACGTTACTGTACGTCAACACTTACACTTCCAAAGTCCAGTAAAACAGCATCCATCTGTCCGAACCGGACACCGCGCGGTTGCCTGCCCGCTCTTTTTCGAACAAAATCCATAAACACTTGCCGCCTTCCCTTTGGCCAGCTGATGGGTTTAGCTGATTTATTGGCCGATTTGAGCTTTTATCGTACTGCCGCAGATGGGTGAGCCGTTTTCGGTTTGTCGCTGTCGGCGGATTACGACAGCTATGTTATTTTTATGGCACTGCTTTTGGCTTGGTATGTACTGCAAAGGGAGTTGGCGTGCTGCAGTGCGGAAGTTAGATTTATTAATGGCACAGTTGCCCATTTTTAATTTGCCGGCAATCGCGGGTAATCCGATTTTGATTGATTCCCGAGAGGGGAGTCAGGTACCATGCGACTCCATTGGTTGTGCGGAAGATACTGATGTTAGGAATAACAAGTGAAATTACGTTTATACATTTAAAAATTTTGGGCTGCGCCGTTTAATAGAACATATAGCAGATACATAGTCCTTTTTTACTCGCAAAAAGAGACTAACGAAAAAGGTCTTCCAATCAAAATTCGAAAACTTTGATATTTTTTTTAGGACAATCCTCACAGAATCCAAATTTAAAAGTACTCGCGTATGGTCTCAATACGGAAGCAATTTAAAACGGTCAGTTTTATTATTTCACGCATGCTGCGACGCAGCAAAGTTGAAATATTAAAAATAACAGTTATGCGTTGCTTCCGTATTGAGTGCCCTTGATAACGCGAGTACTTTTTTTTTCAAGTTCGTTTATTTGATAGGCTCAGGCGTGTATAACACTTTACGGAGCCATGTTTCTTTGTGATATATACAATCAATGTCATTTTTTTCAGTTAGTAAGAGAGGGATAGGAGCCAGCGTACTCGTGGTGACTCGAGGTTAGTTTACAATATTTAAGGATGGACGGGGCTTAGGATTCGGAATCAAGAAATTTCGGCTGCTCATCCGGGCATTTGGCGTGAGGGACGATATGGGGTGTCGTCGTGCTCGAGGATTGGTTTGACTGGGAACGTCTTCCGGATGGCCTGAGCAGTGTTGGGAAATGTACAGTAAAACACTGTGATTATGCGAATGTTTACATTTTATCCGGTCAAATTTCACGCCCCGCACAAACCGAAACGGTTTTCCAAAAAAAATGTACGCCTCTTTGTGACATTTTTTTGTCGATGAGGCAAACTGTTTTTTGCTGCTGCGTGATCGTCGAACCGTCGATGCGGTCAGCATCTGGTCAGAAGCGCGACCGCCCGTTCCTGCAGAACGGTTCGACAGAACTCCGATAATGTATGAACTAACATGTCTACTTCTAAATTTTTTTCAAAAACTCTTTTAATAATTTCTTTGAAAATTTCTCCTGCAAGTCCATCGGGAAATCCAAACGAAATTAAGTTAAGAATTTATACACAAAATTCTTCTGAGTTTCAAACCAGCAATTCCTTTGCGATTTTTTTCTCAAGAAATACTTTATGCATTAGCATTAGCATTAGCAATGAGCATTTCGCACAAATTCGTAGGTGGTACAAGCCAAGACTATTGTATGAGACTAGTATCACTTTCATCCGTTACCACAGATATTGATTTGGGACTAATCACTATCTCTTAGATGGAAACGATGCACTCTCTAATAGTCGACGTCTGTCCTGGCCACGTCCTTGCGAATGCTGAGGAAGGGGAAGGATGATTAGTTTGACACCTACTTAAGAAAGATGCAGAGAACTCTACGACCTCTCATAGGTGCCACGGGAGGTTTTGAGATTATGTGGTATGTGGTTATTACAGTAGGAATAGTTTTGGTAGAACGTGAAACACAGAAAGAACTAAGATAGTAATACAAAGTAGGAAAGGGACAAGCCTGGAATTGAACACACGACCTCCTACTTATAAGAAATACTTTATGCATTGCTCATTAATTTTTTGTTGTCTTTATTAAATAGGATTTCAGCCCTAGGCTTGAACATCTCTTGTATCCTCTCATTAAAAACTCCTTCGGATATTCCTACAAAAATTCCGTCGTGAATTCTTCATGAAAGTGGTATTTCCTGGAGCAGTTCCTTGAGGAATTTTCAATAAAAATTTCCATGGAAACATATAAAGTTATTTATGGAAGCATTCTTGACGGAATTTTCGCTTATGTTCTTGTAGGTATTTTTATGAGAATTCTTGGAGCAATTCTAAAGAAGTTTCTGAACGAAAAGCGGAAGAATTTCCGCAGTAATTATCTTATGATATGTCGGAGGAGTTTTTAAGAGAATTTCCCGAAAAAAAACCTTTATGGATTTCTGGATGAAATTCTTGGAGAAATTGTGGAGAAGTTTCCGTGGGAATCGCCAGGAGAATTACTCAAATAATTTCCAGAGGAATTTTCTGGGAGATTCATGGAGGAATTTGTAAAGCAGCTCTCGACGAAATTTTCGGAAGAATTCCTAAAGAAATTTCCGGAGAATTATCTTCCAAATGAGTTCATTTGTGAACGAATTTTTGAGAGAATGTTTGGCGGAATTTGGGGGGAAGTATTTCTGGAAGAATTCCCAGAGGGGGGTGTTCGAAGAATGGAAGGGAAATTGAAATGGGTGCTAGAAAAAGCTAGTTGCTATATTGGTTGCTATGAAAAAGGAAAACAAAACGAATGATGTGTTTGTTATTGTGAAAAATGGTATAGTAGCCTATAATTATGAAAATCGACAAAGGGAGGTAGAGTCCTGGACAAAAATGACCCGAACACATCGAGATAGAGAGATATTGAAATGGGGAAGTTATCGAGATATAGAAAGCACAAATGTGTGTAGATTGAAGGGACCGAGAAACTCAGTGACAAAGGGAGAGACAAGGGGCAAGAAACTCTAAACTTTGCGATAGTATTACTCATTGTTCCGCAATAGTATTTCGTGGTATTTCTAAAATCCATGATTTTCCTTAAACAAAGATACGGTTGCTAGTTCCGTTGATATGGCGTTTGTCAGTTAGTTGTTGAAACACAGTGCTCCCACATTCTGGAAACATTTAATTTCTAACTCCTACCAATTCTAGAAAACTTTCAAGCCGCATTTACATTTCTTATGCGATGAAACCAAAAGTAAGTCCCATAGAATATTCAGAAAATATTAGTAATAGAAACAGTTGCACGGTGATTTTTTAAGAATTAAAAAAGGACGTAATTTATGTGTTGCCTAAAACGGGGTGGACTGTATTGACTGGGTGGCGTTGTGTTTCAATCAGGCTTGTTTGATCAACTTACCATAGATGCGATGCAGTTTTCGCTAGTATTTGTTAATATTTCTGGATACTAACGAAAGTTTAGAGTTAGTCACCCCTTGGGAAGAGATGTGGAGAGTTAACTTTAATTTATGAAGTATTCTTGGAGAAATTTTTGAAGGAACTCCAGAGAGAATTTCAGGAGAAATGAGACCAGTAATTATTCAAGAAACTACAGGACTTACCTGGGATATTTTGAAAAAACTTCCGGAGGAATTTCTGGAGGAACTCCTACAAGAATTTTTGAAAGGACTACCGGAAGAATTCTTGTAGGAATTTCCGGAAGAATTCATGGAGGAGTTCTTAGAGGAACTCCTAGAGGAACTTTCGGAGGAATCTCCGCAGGAGGAACTTCCATAGGAATTGCTGGAGGAACTTTCGGAGGGATTCCTGGAGGAACTTCCCGAGGAATTTCCGAATAGAACTTCTAGAGGAATTTTTTAAGCATGTTCCTGAGGAATTCCTCGAACAGAACACTTTCTGAAGGATCTTCCTGGAGAAACTGCTGGAGGAATTTTCTCGAGGAATTCCTTAAGGAACATCCGGAGGAATTCCTGGAGGCACTTCCAGGAATTACTGAAGGAAGTTCTGGAGGAATTCCTGGAGGAACTTCTGGGAGAATTCCTAGAGGAACTTCCGGAAGAATTATTAGATCATCTTTTGGAGGATCTTTCGGAGCACTTCCTGGAGCAACTTTCAGCGAACTTCCTTGAGCTTTTTTCGGAGGAATTCCTGAAGAAGCTCATGGAGGTATTCCTTGAGGTATTTTCGGTGGAATTCTTGGAGGAGCTTAAGGTGGAGGATCATTCGGGAGAATTCCTGGAGGAACTTCTGGAAAAACTTCTGTAGGAACTCCTGGAGGAACTTCCGGAGGAATTTCTGGAGGAACCTGCGGAGGAATTCCTTGAGGAACTTCCGCAGGAATTCCCGGAGAACTTCCTTCGGATGTTTCTCCAGGAATCCCTTCCGTGAGCTAATCCAGGAATTCCTCCGGAAGGTCCTCCAGGAATTTCTCTGGATGTTCCTCCAGGAATTCTTCCGGAAGATCCACCATGAATTCCTCTCGAAATTCCTCCAGAACTTCTAGAGTTTTCTTTAGGAATTCCCGGAGGAACTTCCGGAGTAATTCCTGGAGGAACATGTGAAGGAATTGCTGGAGAATCATCCGAAGGATTTGCATCCGAAGGAACCTTCGGAGCAATTCCTGGAGCAGCTTTAGAACACTTTCTTATGAAATTTACGGAGATTTTTGTGGAAGAATTTCAGAAAATTTATAATGCATGAAATAAGCACACGCTGATCCACGCCGACGCCGCTGATTACCAACGGCGTGACAACGCCACGCCGCCGCCGATACATTTTCAATCGGCGCACAGGTCTATTTTCAATTATAGCATGTTCGTACCAATCATGATTTTATATTAACATCCGGAATATGAACCACCGTTGAAATCATTTTTCATAGTAGATTAGTTTTATTATTCATTTTTTCCATAGGTTGTAGCTTGGGAGGGTCAACGAAAACTACGAATGATTTTCCCATGATTCACTAGCGTGACTTAAAAGTTTAAAATAGGGGTAATTTGATTTGCAACAATATGCACGTTTAGAAAATTTTTTGTTCCGAAAAATGACGTTTTTTGTTTAAAAATATCAAATATATCTTTAAATATAAGAGATAGAAATAATGTTTATTTTTACAAAACGTGTATTATAGCGCTTCAAATTGTAGAACATAAAAAAATTGCGGAAAATCGATAGAAAAAGTTATTTAAAGAAAAGTGATTTTCAGCGTACTTTTTATTTAAAAAAAACAGTTTTGACCATGGAAGTTTAGAATAGGTCTATTTCTACTACTTTCAGCAAAAATATTTCTATTGACCTGCTCTACAACATCGCTGAACAAAGTGATTGTTTTAAATCCATAATAAAAGAAAAATTTGTTTCTCACTTCTTGATGGATTGATCACAAAATCAAAAACCCAGATTAATCCACCTAGCGGTGATGGTGCCTTTCTCGTTCGTTCAAAAGGTTTGGAAAAATATAAAATAACTCCAATATGTGGATTGGTCTTATTTTTCATATTTGTTTATATGCATAAAAAAAATTCTCGCCAAACGCAATTTGTTGCAAACAAATCGGATTAGCATAAGAGCAAAAAATGACATTTTATTTTGTGGTTTTAAAATTAGTATTTTCGCCATAACTTTTGACCCAATTGTACGATCCGTCCAAGTTTCTATAGGAAACAATGGAACAAGATTCTGCGTCGAATGCAATCTGTTGCGAGCGACCTGAGAAGCACACATATTGCACATCAATCACAGTAACTTATATATGACCGGATTCAGTCACTATATGGTTACTGCAACCAGATTTGTTGAACTTGTGTTGCTTGATGAATAGATGAAGTCTAAGTGCTAAAAAGTGAGCTAGACTTTTTTGAACTCTTTTTCACAATAAATAGTAATTTGACCAGAACATCTAAGCCCATAGTCTGATCTGGACCATTTTCAATAAGAAAATATGAGACATTCTGCGTCGAATGAAATATAATGCGAGCTAATCGGTTGCGGAAGAGTGCATGAAAAATAAGTGACATTTTTTTTAGCGATTTTTCCATAAAAAATGGTATAATTTTCGATCCCATAGTCCGATATGGCCAATTTTCAATAGGAAACAACGGGACAGGATTCTACGTCGAATGCAACTTGTTGTGAGCAAATCGGTTTAGGATAAGTGCCCGAAAAATGAGTGACATTTTTTACGCGATTTTTTCGTATGAATTTGTATTTTGGCCATAACTCTCGATTCCATAGTCCGATCTGGCCAATTTAAGATAAGAAACAATGGGACAAGATTTTGCGTCGAATGCTACTTGTTGCGAGCAAATCGGTTGAGTATAAGTGCCTGAAAAATGAGTGACATTTTTTACGCGATTTTTTGTATGAATTTGTATTTTGGTCATAACTTTCGATCCCATAGTTCGATCTGGCCAATTTCAAATAGGAAACCATGGAACAGGATTTTGCGTCGAATGCAACTTGTTGGGAGTGAATCGGTTGAGGATAAGTGCCCGAAAAATGAGTGACATTTTTTACGTGATTTTTTCGTATGAATTTGTATTTTGGCCATAACTTTCGATCCCATAGTCCGATCTGGCCAATTTCAAATAGGAAACAATGGAACAGGATTTTGCGTCGAATGCAACTTGTTGCGAGCAAATCGGTTGAGGATAAGTGCCCGAAAAATGAGTGACATTTTTTACGCGATTTTTTCGTATGAATTTGTATTTTGGCCATAACTTTCGATCCCATAGTTCGATCTGGCCAATTTCAAATAGGAAACAATGGGACAGGATTCTGCGTCGAATGCAACTTGTTGCGAGCTAATCGGTTGAGGATAAGTGCCCGAAAAATGAGTGACATTTTTTACGCGATTTTTTTGTATGAATTTGTATTTTGGCCATAACTCTCGATCCCATAGTCCGATCTGACTTGTTGCGAGCAAATCGGTTGAGGATAAGTGCCCGAAAATTTTTTGAGTAGTTTTGCGCACACACACACACACATACACACACATACACACACATACACACACACACAGACATCACCTCAATTCGTCGAACTGAGTCGATTGGTATATAACACTATGGGTCTCCGGGCCTTCTATAAAAAGTTTGTTTTTGGAGCGATCATATAGCTACTTAGTATACGAGAAAGGCAAAAATTAAGAATATTTAGTGTAATCACTTTGCTGAATGCTTTTTTACACGGCAAAATAATTTCAATCACGTTTTCCCTAAAAGGAACAAGTATGTGACGGTAAAAAGCTACTGTCGGCAGCAATATCGTCGAGTGTTGGCGTCAGTAACAGTCAAATTACATTTCCTCGCGGGATTCTCGCAAGATGCAAACTATCGTAAAGTTGCTGTTAGTAGTTGGAAAAGTGCATTTTGAGAAGTGAATTGGTACTTTTTAGAATCAGAAATAGAAATAGAATTTACAACAAGAGAGGATTAATTTGGCAGTAATTTTTTTCAAAGTGCAAACTACATCCGCCTTTGACTGCAGTTCAATCGCAACAATAATGGCATCGGTAGCGCTCCCAACAGCTTACCACCAACGCCAGTAAAAATTAAAAAATTCAATATTTCACTCTTTAGGTGGTTCTACGTGTAATTTTCGGTCATGGATTGGATACAAAAAATTACTTTCGTTATCGAAAGTCGATAAGCCTCAAAATGATAAAATTCACATTTCAAAAAGAAGTTGTGTTCAGTTACCGGGAAGCTCATGGAAACAAAGCGCCTTTAGCTGGTAGATCTATGGAAACAACGTACCTGGCATATACAGTGCGTGGACGTGTGTGGGACGTCTGGTATGTTTTAGAATTATGCCGCTAGGGCGGTTTGCCTGACCAAAACCAAAACCAAAATGTTTCATCCTATTGTGGGTATTTCATAATTTTAGGTTTAGTTTTGGGACGTATATTTCACCCTAATAAAGGAGAAGCTCGAAGGCGTTTTGGCTCCAGGGCGGTATGGAAACTCTTTACCTACTAATCGTTTTTTTAATGTTCACCAAAATTAGAAACCAGCACATTCAAAGGACAAAAAAAAAAGTTATTTCTAGGAACTATTTCTTTCGACATTCTGTAATGTTTACAAAGCCAATTGCGGAACATGAAACATGACAGCGGCCCAATTACTCCGATTGTTGCTGTTCACAACTTAACCCACATCAAGTGGGGTTGCCGTCAGCTCCCTGAACCCATATACCGATGTTCAATTTCGTTCCATTCTGCTCCGATTACAATCACATCCACTCCAATAAAGCGTAACTCCAAACAGTAATGTAATTGACTTTCAACTAGAAATTATATTGACTTTCGTTCATACATAGCGTTCCTAGCGGTTCAAAACTAACCCACAATAAAGGTACCTACATAATATTTGCACTGGGACGGGTAATTGGGCGAACAAAGCGTAATACTGCTGCTACTGTCCCCACAATGACAAACATTGCCAGCAACGTAGAGTGCGATTATTCCAAATAAATACATTTATGTTAAACAAATGAAAGCTTGGCCTTTAGAAAGTTCTCCGACTACATCATGCTTTATTTGTTTTGTTCTTTCAGAACAAAACATATGCGTGGGTTCGAACTCCTCCCGATGTTCATATTTGATTCCGTTGAAACAATCATGCCAACCGCTGTAAATGCAAAGTTGGTTGGGACTTTCATCCAACAATGGCCCGAAAACAGCAATTAAATGTAAATTTGAATTCAAGACATTTTCCCGTTTTCCCGCATGTAGCCATTTGATAGCGAAATTCAATTTTCATACGATTGTTATCGAATTCGACCTGCCGTTTGAGTTTTCTCGCCTTCCAATGCTAACCATTGCCTATTCAAATGTCTGAATCGCATCCGTCGACATCCCCTAAAACCCCACAAAGGTCGGGAAACATCAAATTCACACGTGCCGCCATCAAAAAGCAAACGGACAACGAACGGTCCACTACCATTCAACGTTCGCTTACCTCTCGAGCGGGCACCCAATGAAAATCAGCACCCATCCGACCCGCCCGGGAATCACGTTCGACCGTTTTGTCCACGCACCACCCGTTCGGTGCGTCCATTAGTATGCATATCGTAGCCAGCCACGGTGGTCCTCGTCCGTCGGCATCATCCATGGCTGCGAGCTCAATCACAATCCGTGCGTAGATCGAATCTAATCAATTATGTTAATAGCATTCATTAAAGCCGAATGAGAGACGGGGCATGGTCGTATCGGAAAATGTCCCCGCCAACCGCCCAACGACCACTGGACCCGTTCCAGCGCGGCGACGCCGGCGGTTCGATCCCCAAATTGCTTAGGGGAAAGTGTTCAACTATTTGGTTTGACAATTTCATGTTTATTCGCTGACCCTTCTTCTGTCCCCGCGTTGACTACTTTCCCGTTTTTCACAATCATTATCCATGTTTTAGACCCGCGCCCGCATTCTGCTGATGTTGTCATCACTTCGTTCCAGGTTCCATCGACCAAGCAGCCATCAGCAACAGCAAACGATGATATTCTAAAACGAGTCTGATAAATTCGACTTTGATCGTTTTCTTCCCCCGGGGCGGCAGCAGGAGCATATCGTAGTTAATAGCCGTCGTCGGAGCGGTTTCTGGAAAAAGCTCATCGTAGATAAGAACGGGGATATCTACGATGGAGAGTGTACTGCTTTCCGGGTGTACCATCGTCCCGACGAGCGGTGGTGCTATCCACTTTCAATATTTCTGATTGGAAGCTCAATTATATTAGGTTGGAAGGTACTATAAAGTCCTAAAATTATTTTTGATGTTGCTGAGATTTTCTTTAATGGCGCAGTATGGCAATTTCTGATAAGGGCTAAATAGCGGAGTATTCAGTTTACGGTTATGAGGGGCTGCCTATCAATGAAGGCGTAGTCGTCACCTGATTTAAAACAAGTGTTTTGAACGTTAACATAATCTAATAATAGAAGATTACCCGAGAAAAAACTGTAAAATCGTCGTCAATTTGGATAATTTGTTTTCAAGCTTTACATCTGATAACATATTTGGCTTTCTTAACGGTTTCATTACAGGATATAATATAGAAATTAATACTTAGTTTGTTATTTCTTAGAATTAAATGGTTCTGAACCAGCGCCAACACTGGAGGGTTTTTAACAGTCTTTTGCTTACTGGTCTAGCTATTCGTTAACGACTTTATGTACATACTCCAAATCTATTTGATGTTTTGTTCTATTTCAATTTTTAGCTGGCGTTTAACAAACTTGTTTCAGAAGGCTATAATTCCACTCCAAAAGCGGATACCCCATCGATTTAGCCCGGAAAACTGAGAAAATATCTGTTTGTGTGTGTGTGTGTGTGTGTGTGTGTGTGGGTGTGTGTGTGTGTGTGTGTGTGTGTGTGTGTGTGTGTGTGTGTGTGTGTGTGTGTGTTTTTATACAGGGATGAAGGCAAATCTGCATACAGACACCTGAAATTATCACTCAGGAAGTGGGGTTGGCGCGGAAGGCAGAAGGCCAGCCCGCCGGACCCACTTAACCCACCCAAGCAACAGAAGGTTACTTGAGTTACCCTCTCTTCTAATGCCCTGGTCCTTCCGGGACTTACTGGATGTCAATACTTCGGAGAGGGGCTGTGCTCATGCACTTCACTTGTCCAGCCTCTAGCAAGTATTGCTAGCTCGCTGCATTCTCCTCATCATTTCTGATGACAGTATGACTGCGTATCTCCACTACGACACGCGCTCGTACAATTGCTCTCACTTCTTAATTACGGCACGGCTCTTCCGATACGGTGACATCGATCATCAGGCGTACCAATTGAGTACCGAGGTCGGTCCAGTAATTCCGATTGAAGTATGGCTTCCGGTTCACTGGCGCCCCGACGACTCCGAACCGGTTGTTTTCCCACGATTGGCTATTACTCCAGTGCCCTCTGGTCCTCACGCCATTTTCGCTGCAAAAACAGCATGATCTGCGTTACTGCTCTGTTCACCACGTTCCACGTATTCTCATCTTCGCACATTTCCTAAACGATGTTGTCGGGATTTATGCTATGAGTGCTGACCGTTCTGCCCTGAATGCCCTGCCCTGCCGCAACTCCGTTCTGCCCTGAATCGTGGGCAGTCGAATATCACGTGCTCCTGTGTTTCTTCACAGTTCGGACAGGCCGGACAAAGTGGAGAATCTGCGTGTCCGAATCTATGCAAATACTTCCTGAAGCATCCATGGCCTGACAGGAACTGCGTCAGAAAGAAGTTGACTTCTCCGTGTTTTCTGTGCTCTCACGACTGCAGGTTCGGAATGAGCCGATAGGTCCACCTTCCTTTCGAACTACTGTCTCAATCCTGCTGCCACTTTCGCATCGAATCGACTCTCGCAATCTTGCGTGCTCCCATCGTTCCACGTAGTCCATAGCAGGCACAATCTTCCTCCAATAAAATTTCGATGGGAGTCATGCCTACTATGACGCGGACCGCATCCATCGATATTGTCCGGTACGCACTTGCCACCCGCATAGCCATTTAACCTGTATGTGCTGTTGAGCCGTGTCAGGTTCCTCTTCGTGGGGGCAGCAGGGACCATGTCCAAGGGCTTGACGACCCCTCCCCAGCCGTCTGTGAGTCAGGGGGTTCTGCCTAGGAGGTGGTGGGGTTAACAGGGGGCGCTGTTAATTCCCTCCCAAAAACCACATATCCGCAAGCAAACCTTATCAAGCGACCGTGTGCCGCTTAAAGCATACAAGCCCCTAACCCCGAATCCCAAGGTGTCAGGCGACCAGTGCCGAAGGGATGAATGGCCTGGGGGGTGAAACAATTAGCCAGGTCGTTAACGGAGCCTGTGGAGGTTCCACAGAGTGAGGGCTGCTTCGGCGGCAAGCGGGTGGCAGTGGGTGGTACCCACACACCCCCAAGTGATGCACATGTGGTGCAAGCGAATGGGAGTTGGGGTATTACTCGTAATACCCCACAGAATGAGGGACTGAGTGTATGGGTGAGCACACAAGTAAGTCTCTGCATGGTACGCATGGTCGGTAGTGTTAGAATGACTGAAGTCTGGTGAGGCCTGGCAGGAGTGCCGGGGGCAGATACCTCTGCGGCACCTCAGAAGTAGGGGACACGAAAGTCTCGCTGCGTCTGGCAGGAGTGTCGGGGGGTTGATGCTTCTGCGGCACCTCAGAAGTCGGAGACATGTAAGGTAGTGGTGCGACCCCGTTCCAGGATGGGGAGACCACCACATTGGCTGAGGACTACCTGGGCTTCGAAATGTCAATGGGTGGGTGCTACCGGCATAGTACCTAACGGTGACCTATTGGCAGTATCAAAGCCTGGCTAGGTGAGTGTTAGGCACGTCTGACGTGCCGGGTGTTCCACGCCCAAACGATGCACAGGAGGTGCACAGAGTGGATAAAAATGGGAGATGGGGGTATTACAACCCCCACTGAGTGAGTGACTGAATGTCAAAGAGAGTGGTGTACAAGTGGTGCAAGCGATTGGGACTGAATGTATGAGCGGGCACACAAGTCAGACTCGCATGGTACGTATGATCAGAGTGGCTGCTTAGGCAGTAGTGTGATCCGGCTGTCAGAGACGGAATGAGTGAAGTCTCGCTAGGCCTGGCAGGAGTGTCGGGGGGTTGATGCCTCTGCGGCACCTCAGAAATAGGAGACATGAAAGGGTCTGCCTCGTAGCTGAGGTAGGAGCGGCATAGGAGCCACCAACCTAGGGTCGCCTCCGGCTTGGTAGACAAGTGGTGCCACCCTGTTGCAGGATGGGGTGAACACCACACTGAGTGAGGACTGCCTATGTTGTGAGATGGCGGCATGGGGTACCCCTACAGGGTACCTGTTTGTCCCTTGCAGTCATTCAAGCGGCATAGGCAGGTGAGTGTTGGGGCACATGTGGTGCCAGTGTGTCTTGTGCAAATGTGTTGCATGGGGAGTGTCGAAGAGCTGAGGCGCATACGTGCACTTGTGTACGTCATGGAGGGGCGCAATGCCCAATAGTCATCCCCGAAGTATTGCTTAATTGCGGGCCGGGGAATGACTGGAGAGGAAGGAGTTGGTTTTAGTGGGTCGGGAGTGGTGATCCCATCCCCACACTACCTGGGTTCGCCTCCCCAGGTGTCTGTTTGCAGAATTCCATTACCTTCGTTAAAAAAAAAAAAAAAAAAAAAAAAAAAAAAAAAAAGGTTCCTCTTCGTGATTGCTCCTGCCGCCCAGACGGGGGGACCGTATCTGACAACAGAAATAAAAACGCTGGCTTGGAGTCTCCTCTTGCTGCAACTAATCGCAGAGCTATTCGCCGTTACTCTGGTTAATGCTGTGGTGGCTTTTGCTGCCTTTTGCTGCCTTGTCGGAAGCGTAATCGTCGTGGCTGTTGAAGTTGAGCATCGATCATCGCCCCAGATGCTTTACTTCTCGCTTCGACTCGATGGTGCCCTCCCCGACCGTGATTGTAGTCTTCTGAACTGCTTTTCGGTTGCTGATTATCATCACTTCGGTTTTATGATGGGCTAATGCCAGCTTTTTTCCGCACATCCAGTTCTCCACTATCCCTATGGCCTCCATAGCACGTACTTTCACCTCACCTCACCACGTCGTCCGCAACCCAACTAGCTTCACGCCTCTTGGTAGTCTAAGCTGCAATAACCCGTCGTACATCGCATTCCACAACGTCGGTCCCAGGATAAAGCCTTGTGGAACACCAGCTGTTATTCGTACTTTCTTTAGTCTCTCATGTGATTCGTAAACTAGTGTCCAATTCTCGAAATAGCTCTTCAGAATTCTGCAAAAGTATCGCGGAATCCTCATTCTATGTAGAGAGTTAGCTATTGCTTCCCAACTCGCACTGTTGAACGCATTTTTCACGTCTAAGGTAACCACAGCGCAGTAGCGATTACCTCTTCTCTTCTACTTCTTGGCTGCTTCAGCTGCTACTACGACTTCCCGGATAGCGTCAACTGTGGATCTGCTCTTCCGGAACCCAAACTGCTTGCTCGATAATCCGTTATCGCCTTCTATGTAGATAGCTAATCTGTTGAGAATGATCTTCTCCTGGAAATTTCCGACCGTGTCTAGCAGACAAATAGGTCTGTAGGACGATGGGTCCCCGTGTGGCTTACCCGGCTTCGGCAGCAATGCTAGTTTTTGCCGCTTCCAGCAATCGGGAAAGTTTTCTTCATCGATGCACTTCTGCAACGTGGTACACGCAAAAAAAAAAGTACCAGAATTCGTGAACCAGCAAAAATACACCGTGATTTAATTCATAGATTCGGGAACACCAGTCACGTTTTCCAGAACGTTCCTGAAAACGTGACTGTATTCCTGAATCCGTGACTGTTGTTCCCGAAAAAATACACCGTGAATTCGTTAGTTCACGAATTCATGAACGCTTTTTTCTGCGTGTACGGCTTCGCCTGGATCGCTGCTTTCAAGACCAGGTTGAGGATACCATCTAGTCCAGGAGCTTTGTTTGCTTTTAGGCTTTTCGCAGCAGTGATGCGTTCCTGATTTGTAAGCAGGGCTTCATCCGTACTGGTGTTATTCTCGGCATACGGTGTGGGTGGCCAGACCGTTGGCTCGTGGTGTGGAAACAGACCTTCGATAATTGTCTTAAGCTTTTGTGGGCACCTCTCTGGCGGTATCGATGGACCTCTATTCTTTGCCATAGCGATCCTGTATGCATCCCCCCATGGGTTAGCATCTGCGTTACGACAGAGCTCTTGCATGCAGGCTACCTTGCTGAGCCTAATTGCCTTTCTGAAAGCAGCTCTTGCTGCGCTGAACACAGGTCTACGCTCTTCTCTTTCGACATTGTTGCGGGCTCTCTGCATTCTCCTCCTTGCTCGAAGACAGTTGCGACGGAGTTCGGCGATCGTTCCATTACACCAGTAGACTGGTCGTGGCTGTACTTTTCTCGGCATGGTGGCATCGCAGGCTCGAGTCAATGCTGCAATCAGCTCGTCTGGACTCAGGTTTACCAGATTGCGCTCAAATCTAATTGCCTCTGCTAGCTCTTTGGTACCACACTCACGTGCTTGCATCGCTACTTTCTCTCCGACGCAGTATCGGACCGCTTGATGATCGCTATGTGTATAGCTTTCGCAGACTCTCCAGTTTATGTTCCTCGTTAATGCAGGACTGAAAAAGGTAACATTAATGATGGACTCTCTGCCTTCTCTCCGGTAGACACTCTTCGATGCTTCGTTAACCAGATCTACGTTTAACCTAGTAAGTGCTTCCAGCAGACTCCAACCTCTTTGGTTAGTGAGATGGCAGCCCCATTCTAACGCCCAGGCATTAAAGTCACCAGCGATGACGACTGGCCTCCTGTCGGTAAGCTCCACTACTAACGTATTCAGCATTTGATTGAACTGATCACTTGTCCAACGTGGGGGTGCGTAGCAGCTACATACCACCCGCCCGTGTGCACCGGATTTTTTTGTACGTCGGCACCGAAGTTCTTCAGTAATGGTCCACAGGTCCTCCAGATATCCTTCCTCGCTAGTATTCACTAGAAGCGCCTCGCCATTCTTTTTCACGCTTCTTTTGATGACATTTTGTCTTTTGCTCGCATTGATCCGATTCTTTTTCGTCTTCTTTTAGATCACTTGCCAGTGTGTCCTTCTGTGGCTATCGTCGGTCTCTTCTCTTTGTTTTTTGGAGCCTTCTGGTCTTTCGTCTCCAGGCGAGGACCTATGCCTCTTAGGCACGGATGCCAGTGTGTTTTCCGGTTGCACTAGCTTCTCTTTTCTGCTCTTGTTGGGCTCTTCCGGAATTAGACCAGGTGTGTCCTTTTGCAGCGCCGCTGATGCAAGGGCGTGTTTTGTATCAGTCAGTTCTATCTCAGCTTTTTCTGCTCTCTGCGTGCCACTCCGTCATGGCCGACCCAAGAGCCCTCCGGATCTTTAACACCAGCTGCTTGATGTCCTTATGCACATTATGCTTATTGTCGACGAACTCGTGGAGCTCTTCTGCCCAGTTCTTTGCTGCTTGTATCTTTAGCTGTTGTTGAGGCACGTTCCAGCCGTTGTTCGTGGGTGGTTTCTGCTCATTATTATTGCCTTGGTTGCTTACTTGCGTTAGCCTTCGCGGTATAACCGCCTGGCGCTGTTCTTCCGCCTTTTTGATCTGCTGAGGCGGCGGCCTCGTCAAACCACTTGTGACAAACGTAAGCCAACACGAGCGCATCTGCAATAGCTGCCCAACTGGCACTATTGAATGCATTCCCCACGTTGAGAGTAACTACTGCATATTAGCGAACTCCCCTCCGCTTCTCGAACTCCCCATGATCTTCTCGAGCACCTTCCCCGCCGTATCAAGCACGCATATTGGTATATATGCCGACGGATCCCCCGGTGGTTTTCGCGCCTTTGGCAATAGGACCAAGCTCTGCCTTTTCCATGCTTCAGGGAAGACTCCCTCGTCCAGGCATCTCTGCATGACAGATCTGAACATCTCGGGAGCCTCAGCAATGGCCGCTTTGATGGCCAGGTTCGGAATACCATCCGATCCTGGCGCCTTACCTACACTAAGGGACTGTGCCATCCCCGCAGTTACTCTTCCCTCGTCGGCCACCCTGGCCCCTGGCAGCTCCACAATGTGAGGCCAGGGACTTGGGTCATGACGTGGGAAGAGCCACGCGATTCTTATCTCCAGCATCTCTGGAGACCGCTCTGTGGGGGCCATCGCCCCACGTGATAGGGCCATTACGGCTCTGTAGTCGTCACCCCATGAATTCGCTTTGACACGGGCCCACGAAGCAGGCTTTTTTGCAGGCATTACAATTTATCCCATCATTCGATCTTCTGAGCAAAGATACTGATGATATGCTGGGATATCGACTTAGTTATCTATCTGCTCAGTAAACAAAGTGCAATGTTCGCCATGGAGAAAAGTTTTTTCACTGCTTTTGTTGTAGCAACGCCCTCGCAACGTGAACAAACTCCGAACCGCGCTGGCTATCAGGATCATCATTAAATGCTCAAATGATAATATCTTTTCAGAGTGCTCTTTGATTAGGGATAATATCCTTGCACAAGCAAAGATGATATCCTGTGCTCAGATGATATTGCAATGCCTGCTTTTTTGCTTGTTCTAATCTCAGTCTACAGAACTGCTCTAGCAGCCACAAACGCCACCCGTCGTTTAACACGCTCCTCTTCTGTGCGTGCTCGCTGCATCCGCCTCCGTGCCCATAGGCAGGTTCGCAATGGCTTGAGACCACCAGTAAGCCGGTGGCCTCCCATTCCTAGGGTGGATTTTCCTAGGCATGGTGGGATCGCATGCACGCGAGAGTACTGTAACCAGCTCCTCACGCTCAGACCGAGAGCATTGTGCTCGCGGCGGAGCGCATCCTTAAACACCTCGTCGTCGAAGTACGATGTCTTCCACATACGAGGGCTAGGCCTCGCCCCTTCTTTCGTCCGCTGAATGCTGGTCGTTTAGTCGATACTGTATCGCACCGCCAGGTGGTCGCTGTGAGTGTAGCCATCATCTATCCTCCAGTTCGAACTACTCGTTTGGCCAGGTCTCCAGAACGTAACGGCCCCATTCCAGCTGTAGGTACTTTTGGTACCGACATTGGCCAAATCCACATCCAACAAGGCCAGTGATTCCAGCAGGATCTGCCTCCGTTGATTCGTGGAACGACTTCCCCATTCCACGGACCAAACGTTGAAGTCCCTCTCTATCACCACCGGCCTACGCCCCATCACGTTAGCCGTCAAACAATCCAGCATACGACCGAACTGCTCGATCGACCATCGAGGAGGCGCATAGCAGCTGCAGAAGAAGACCCCGTTGACTTTGGCAATGACGAAGCCATCGTGTGTCGAAGACACCAACTCCTTGACTGGGTATTTCCCCGTTGTCCATATCGCCGCCATTTTAGACCCATCGGTGACCCAATTACCGTTCCTGGCGGGTACCCGGTAAGGATCCGCTAGGATGGTTATATCCGTTCCCCATTCAGCAACTGTCTGACACAGCAGTTGCTGGGTTGCATCACAGTGGTTCAGGTTTAGCTGTGTAACCTGCACTGTGATTTTGCAGCACGCTTAAACGCCGGGCGTTTCAAACCCCCCATGGGGTGCTTGCTGTTCGCAGCTTTGCTGGAACAAATCAAACAATTGGGTTTGTTCAGCAATGTGCCTTATGTCCCTCCAATCCACAGCGTCGGCAGAGCTTGCTTCTGTCAGGGCCTTTGCAGTCCCATTGCTTGTGCCCCGGCACTTGAAGCCAGGCACTTGAAGCAAACTTCGAGTTGCTCGTATATGCCACACAGGGCATATCGACCATCCCACCTTGACGCTCCCTAACTTGACTACCTTGAAGGCGTCCGCTGCAGATAGCCGAAACAATGCTACCTGTGTCCCTGCTAGACCTATCCGTTGCCGAACGGCTGCGGTGGGCGTCTCCACTACACACTGTCGCCGCAGTGCCGTGACGAGCTCTTCAACTTCGGTCATCTCGTCCAGGTATTTAACCCTTAGATTCACCTCCGTAGTGAGTGCCCTCACCTTGACCGTCTCCCTAGGACTTCCTCCGCTAACTTCTTGTAGGCGGCGCCCTTTTGCGAAACGCCTCGCTTCAGCTCTAGGATCATCTCGCCCGTCCGGGTACGTCTTATTCGACGTACGTCGGTGCCGAGTTCACCGAGCTTAAGCGCCTGTTCGCGAGAAGCGAGACCCCCTTTCCAAGGGAGGTTGCAACGATGTTCTCCGATTTGAATGAAATTTTCTGGGTTTGTTCATATATGTAAGAGAAGACATTTTGCAAATTTTCAGATTTTTTCGGCCATTCAAAAATTATTGTTCAAAAATCGCCAATCGACTGACCGATCAAAATTCGGCCCGCTTTTTCTACTTAACTAGAACTTTATATTAAGTGGTTAATATGATTATAAAATTGTTTACTTTAGGAGAAAATGGACTTTTTCGATAAAAAATGATCGTTTTTCCAAAGGAAATATTTTTCACCAACAGATCTAGGATAAAAAACTAAACCCGTAAGGCAATTAAGGAACTAAAGAGCTTTCATCTCATATATAATTCAGAAGCGCCAACTCAAGAATTTCTAAGAAAATCGCAATTTTCTGCAACACTGTTTATTCAAAAGAAAGTTCGCCCAAATTCCTACCCTACTTATGTTGATGTTTCCGATCTGGTGAAAACTGTCCAAACTTTTTTGTCTAAGTAGAAATTAAAAATCAGGATTTTTATTAGGGGAGTGTAGGGTGAAATAGCCCTTTAAAAATAAATGTCAAAAATACATCAATTTTTTTATGTAAGTTCTAGCAGAAAATACATAAGTTTAAAAACATTATGTCTACTTCCTTACAATTCACCTATATTTTTTGTCTCAATAGATACGTATATCCTCCGCTGATCTATATTGGATAGCAATATGTTTGCAGAACAATTTTCAACAGAAGTAAAATAGGATCAAAATAAGTGCCTTAAACATTAGCACGTCTTTCGCACACTGAAACAAAAATAAACGGATTCGGCGAAAGTGCTTGTTGATTTTTTTTAATCAGCTACAATTACTGCGGGTACCGGTACTGATGTTGCTTTTACAGCTATGCGAAAAAAAAATTCTTAACGGCAAATGAGCAATTTCGGTAAATTGGGTAAAATAGTCTTGTTAAAATAAAATGTCAAAAATTCATAAATTTTTATATGTGAGCTCAAGCAGAATATACATTAGAATAAAAACATGACGTAATTACTTTCTAACTTGAAAACTTATTGAAACTTATTTAAGTGCGCCGACTTAAGAACAAACCATCAAATTATAAGTTTCCGCACACTGCACTGTTTGTTTGCACGCCAGTTTGTGAGAATCGCAACTCCATTTTTTATCGATGTTTCTGCATCTGGCTGAAACTTACAAGGTTTATTTTTATATGTAGAAGAAACTATTCGGCAAAATATTATGATAGGGAGAGAGGGGTAAATAGATCTCCAAATATAAATAATGTTACGAAACCAGATGATCGTAACCACACTTCTTAGATTTGATTATTCCGACCCAACTGGCAACTAATCTAGCGTTTCTGCTAGTTTGCTTTGAAATTCTTCCAAGCGTAGTATTTTTATGTTTTTTTTTATCTGTCAACAATTAAATACTTCACAATCTCTCAATCTCAAAAAATAACGTGAACTGGTTATCTAGTCATGTCATTTATATAATATTCCGGCAGAGGTATTGTAAACTTAGCGCCGTCTTAAACTCCCGTTCAAAAATATTGTCCCACCAAAATATATTTCCACCAGTTCCTCCATATATGGGTGACGTCTTAACTGCAAGAACGATGGTTCAAGAACGACGTAAAGTACTTCAACACGGTAGTCTATTCCTCGGTGAAAAAACCAATAGACAGATTTTTCAAAAAGTATTGCAAGCTTTCAGGTGGTGTAAATTAAGCCGAGAATAAAACAGTTTTACTTGGTAATCTTTTAATTAATTGATTGAGCGATCTACAATTTATATACTTTATCTATGAGTGTAGAAACGTGTATCCTGAAATTTGAAGTATTTTCATGAGGAGTGTGCTTCAAAATCGTCAGACAATAGTATACTCTATCCTATTCAATAGTATACACATTACATTGTTACGCTCTCCGTGTAAAAAAATCAACTCGTTGTAGAAAAAAAAAAGTTTTTTCTCGTATCGTGCAAAATGAATGCAACTTTGTTAAACTTTGGAGTTTTTTCACACAGTTGTGTAAACATAGAATCGAGGGTATTCCATATATGAGATAAAATTGGCCAACCCTTGAAAATATATACACCCGATTAGAACTGGTATGTATTTTCTGCTAGAACTCACATAAAAAAATTGATGTATTTTTTGACATTTATTTTTAAAGACCCTACACTCCCCTTATAAAAATCCTGATTTTTTTATTTCTACTTAGACAAAAAAGTTTGAACAGTTTTCACCATATCGGAAAACATCAACATAAGTAGGGTCGAAATTTATGTGAACTTTCTTTTGAATAAACAGTGTTGCAGAAAATTGCGATTTTCTTAGAAATTCTTGAGTTAGCGCTTCTGAATTATATATGAGATAAAAGCTCTTTAGTTTCTTAATTTCCTTACGGGTTTAGTTTTTTATCCTAGATCTGTTGGTGAAAAATATTTCCTTCGGAAAAACGATCATTTTTTATCGAAAAAGTCCATTTTCTTCTAAAGTAAATAACGTCATAACCATATTAACCACTTGGTATAAAGTTCTAGTTGAGTAGAAAAAGCTTGCAGAATTTAAACAAAATCGGTCAGTCATTGCCAAAGTTATTGCAATTTTTGGTTTTGGCGTTTTTTGAACAATAATTTTTGAAGGGCCGTTTTACCCCACTTCCCCTTAATGAATAAAAACTGAAAATTTGCAAAATGTCTTCTATTGCATATATGAACAAACCCTGAAAATTTCATCTAAATCGGAGAATATCGATACAAGAGGGGGTCGCGCTTCTCGTGAACTGGCTCTTAACGTCACTCCTCATCGCCTGCAAGACGTCCGTGTACTTAGCCTCGTCCGTCTTGATGACTAGGGCATCGCCCCTGGAGCGGTTGGCGCCTACCCTAGCCTTCTTGCTACCCTCATTCGCCTGGGCCTTCTTTTCGGCTCTTGACATCTTCGGTTTCCTCTTGTTCTTGACCAAGCTCCAGGAGGTGTCATCCCCCTGTATTTCCCTGGTCCGGGGCCGCCTGCCGTAACCTCTTACCACCGTGTTTTCTGGGTGATTCTTTCTCCCCCGGTTTAGGAGGTACCAGTTTCCCAGCCCCACTACTCGGGGTAGTAACCCTCCTCGTTTAGGAGCGGCTCCAGGGAGCTCATCACCTGGAGACTGTCTCCCCCGTTTTTGTGTCTGTTCCGTTGGAGCAGAATAATGAAGCAAATAAGTCACAAATCATCCAAAAATGGATGGATATAATCTAAATCTGAATATAATTTTTTTAAAACAAAATCATTCTGAATACTTTTTGAGATACCAGTACTTCCACACAAAAAGGTGCTTGTTGCATCTGACAATTCGTGACAGCGGTTGCTGGTTGCAGATGAAGTTACATTTTTTCCTCTTTGCAAGTCCCGTCCCAGGCCACGATGCGTCCCCTACATTCTCTACTGATATCGTTTTCGGCGGTCACCAGTGGATGCCTTTGAAACTCGAATTACGAAGATCCGTGGTCGTGCATTTGCTGCCATAGCTGGTATCGTTCGATTGTATCATATAGTTGATGTGTGGGCACGTTGTATTCGAGGCGTTTCTGCAAAAGCTGGCGTATGATGAACACCTGATATGTGGTAGACCGTTCGTCCATGAACCCCGCCTGGTACTGCCCAACGACCTCTCTTGCAATTGATGTTTGTCGACGGCATAAAATTTGGAATAGTACCTTGAAGGCGGGATTCAGCAATGTGATTGTGCGGCCGTTACTACAATCCAGCTTATCGCATTCTTAGTAGATAGGAGTATGGGACACACGACACTCCTCCTCACAAAACTTTATAATTACCCTTTAGCCTTTAGCTTTAGCCTCATCACAGTGTTCAAATAGCTCTCCTGGTAGCTGATCAACCTAAAGGCTTTTGTTGTTTTCCTGCCAGCAATTCTTCTTCTGGATTTCCTGGAGTATCGGAGCCCGAAAACGTATGCCGTGCGCGAAAGAAATAAACATAAAAAAAACTTAAATATGATTTGATTTGGTTATAAATAGATCACAGTAACTCCTCCATAACAAATGTTCAGCCGATGTTTCAGTAAACGAACTTAAACCGAGATTCGCTCAAGAAAAATGAATAAGTGTGCATCTTGTGAAAAAAATTTAATAATTGTTTTTGACACTCATTTATCATTTTTGATATTCATAGAGAAGCCTTCAAGCAAGTAAGTGCAGTGCGTGTTTCAGTCGTCGGGAAAGTAATAAAATATCTACCTTGTGTTCGGTGGCTCATGCGCATGTATTGCGTTTTCCTCCGTACGAAACAAGCGCGATCTTCAATAGTTTGCACTTGCCATCGAGCAAGTGAGTACAGAATGCTGCGCTTCCGTTCGGTCGTCCAAAACGCGATGCTTCTCAGTTTTCATATGACACCGAGCGTGTATGTTTTAACTTTTTACTCGTCGCGAGATAGCGTATCAGTGTTTTTTCCCATCCCATAGATCGCATCGCATACCAAAGTGAATCCAGATAAATTATCCTTTGTAACTAAAACGATATCCTATCCCAAGACAATCGTGGAGATGCATAGGTATACTTGGTCTCTAGTAGTAACGAGAGTCGGACTAACAATCCTTCCCTTCCTATATGCCCGTAAAGACGTGGCCGGCGCCGTTTTTGATTTTGAATATTTGAGCTCCTGAAGCATGTACATTGAGAATGGGTAGCTAAGCCCAAGCCACATTTATTGAGTTCTCTGTACAATTTTGCAGGTTCAGTCAATCACGGAGTAGCAACTACGAATTGTGCAGTCATAATGCTCATGCTCATGCTGATATTTAATTTTTGATATTCATACATTTGGTGGAGATTCTCCGGTTCGTTTACCATGAACACAGGACATTTTCATGTCAATTTCTGACTTGATTGGAAAACTATTTAGAAATATTTCGTGGAATGCCTTCACTTGTTACTTGTCATCCCCCTCAAGTAGTGGTATTAAATGAATAGTACTAACTCGTCTAATGGCAGGTGAATTTCTTGCTGGTTTTCGTTACAGACTTGATTTTTTTTAACACTCGAGCGCGTGCGCTGCGATACACCGATTACCATTCAAGGGCAGTGTGTGTGCAGAACACTTAAATTATGGGTTTAGAGCTGATAACATTCGTCCCTAATAAGGCTGATCACCTGATGTTACAAGTTTTCATCAGTAGAAAAGTAAACAACTAGATGGAGACGCATGGTGAATCAACTTCTTACGAACAAGCCTACGTAATTGTATGTATGTCAATCATTTCTATAAAATATACAAATTGTTTGTGTATGCCAGCAACTGCATAGAAGCATGTATTTGGGGTAATCTAAGCTGTGCCATATACTACAAAGTGTGTATTTTCAATAAACATTTTCTCGCGGTACCGCAAATGCTTGCAATCATTATTTAAGTAATTTGCAATTCATCAATTTAACAATTCGTAATCTATTAGAGTAATCGATTGATTCGTTGATTCAATATTTTGCTGATTATTTATTTCATTTTTATTTCAATACGATTGACACTTTATGCCCCGCTTTTGACATCTGATTATTATTTTTATTTAGGAGGTGAAATGCATATCATATGAAATATATGCTGCTTGATTAATGCAAATGATTGCTCAAATCGATAAAATAAAAAAGATGTGTCTTATGCGAGACTATGCAGCAATTTTCCATCTGAGCATATCATGTACAAAAATTCCCGATAAATTTTTGAAATTTATCGATAGTAAAAATATTCAAACCTTTAAGGGGATGTTCCAGCCTAGGGCTGAAAATCTCTTTACTAAAGACAAACAAAATCAAACCGAGCAAAAATCCACATTTACCGTGCTGCGTCTTTGAAAATGTTTCGATTCTTCCTCTGCCCCTTCGTGCCGAAGCATAAACATCGAAAAAGTGCATGACCACCATTCATACAGCTTTTCAGCACCCAATTTCCATCGTATAAATCATGTTCCGATGATCACCGAAACGTGGTTCGTCCGTTCGGTTGGTCGTTCGACGTTTTGCATCACCAAGCCGAATAGCTCGTTTGCCATTTTTTTTATCTTTCATTCGTTCCACTTTGTCGGTTTATATTTCTGTTAAATGTTTGTTTTTGTGAACGTTAAAATTTTAAGCCACTACTGGACAGGGGCAGAGATGGAGGCAAACCCGTGCAGCTCGGACGTCCTGCGAGAAGATTATTTTTCCGCACAGCTTCTTGCCTCTTCTGTCGCGCTGCCGGTCGATGGGGTGCAAATCACTGGCTTATGTTATTTACTAGATTAACTTCAATCATTCGCAACTGTGTTGTTTTGGATAAATAAATATTTCAAGTTTTAATGGGATTATCGGGGATTGGAACTGTATGGATTCGGACGTCGCGTGATTCGGCTTGTCGGGTTGGATAGTGGTAGCGGGGTTCGTTCCATGAACGGCGGTAATGGGATTTTATTGGAAATCAATTGGGTAGAATGATTTGTAACTGGATCATTAGCACGGGTGATGAGTGGCATTGGAGAGATTTATGATCCCCGTGGAAACGATGTTTAGCTTTTCCTTCCGTCCTAGGGGATTGCCGGGGCTTTTCATGCTCGTAGTTTAGGATGGAACAATCAGAGATGATTAATTTGTTTGAAAACAATTAGTGGAGTTAATTCATGAAGTGGAAATGCAACTGCTGCGCAATACAACCTCACTATCTGATGAAATCATCATATCTATTGGGACTTTTGTTGTTGTCATTGTAAATTACGACTAGTGCATAGTGCTTTTTTAGAATTGTATGCTTCACTGGCGCGAATTTAATTTAAACGAATAGAAAAAAATTAACAAATTTTAAAAATAATGAAACTGAGTGAATGTGAAAAAACAAAATAATTTAAAAATAATGAAACTGAGAATATTGAGCAGCTGTTTATAATCATACTCTGCGGCTGTCTAAACGGTTTGTCGAATTGGCGAATACCCAAATAGAATCTAAAAGCCGATCCTTCCATCCCCTGTCAATTTAGACAAAGTTTATACGTCAATTTTGACATTAATGAATTCGTAAAAAATCAGTTTTCAACTGATTGTTGTCCATCTGCCACCAGTTTCACCCTTCCTGCCAGCCAAATGGCAAGGGTTACATCAAAATTGAAGATTTTTATTTCCCCGAAATGAGGAATAACACAGCCGTTTTTCTTCACTACATACCAGATTCCACCCAGGCGGCCCACAACGACCTGGGGGATATATGTATGCGGTTCGGTACCAGAGGTCCGTTCCCACCCGATGCCAGCTGGTCTCTTATCTGTGGGAGGGAAAAAAATATTTTGCGGCCCAATTTATTTTCGACCATAAAGTTTAACGGCACCGCCAGCAGCAGCAAACGATGGCGGCGCTCAACCGCCCTTATCATCATTGTTTCGGCTCCTCTGGGGCCACTAAAGCTGCCGTCGGAGCCACAAGATTTTTCTGTGCGGATCTCATTGATTGAAGCCATCAGTCTCGACGATTTATGTCTGACTCCGCGCAGAGGTCGCTAAAAATTGTGAAATCTGTGCACGAAAGTCCGGCCGTTGCGTATATCATTGTTAATTGGCATTTACGTTTTTTATGATATGGATTTCAGTTGAGCTTTTCTGTTATGTTCCGGTAACTAAGGCAACTGTTGGGATTTTTGAATGCTCGAACGGAAATAGCACAGTTTTACCAAAATTAAGTTTTTGTCCTTTTGTTTTCGAACATGAGAAAATGATTTTTCATTGCTATATCACTATAAGCCCAGAAACCAGGTGCAGCCGAAGCAAACCAGACGACCACTAGTCAAGGCTGAAATGTGACCAACGCGGTGGCGGTATGAAAATGCCAAGATAAATACCGGATTGAGATCCTTCCGGACGGAATGCCAAGGATGTGGTGATAGCCGCAAGTCTTCTCCTTCACTGGATGCAGTTGGACTCAGTGGCTTCGAAACAGGTGGTTGAAACACTGCATGCGGGTTGGAAGAAAAATGAGATAAACTTATGAACATGCGCTGCACTGCACGAACCGTCACGAATGGTGGAGCAAAGACAATGGCATGGCATCGAGTTTCTTCCTCCCCAAGTGAATCTATGCTATGGTGGAGATAAAACCAGAGCATAAAAACCAGTCTAGCTTTGTCTATTTGCCAGTGTGAGTGTTTGTAGTAGGAAAACGGAAAACTATACGGAAATGTAGTCAACAGAGCGTTGCTGCTTACAGTGCCGGAGCCAGGAAAGATCTCAACATTTGTGTTTTCTGATCTTGCCTTCCGGTGACTCTGTCTCTGCATATTCCGAACGTTTTATGGTGGATCGAGCAGCGAAAAGCCATTAGGAATGACGTTTTAGCATGTCGTCATTTATGCTCCATCGAATTTAACAGCACCATATGGAAAGTGCTTTCGACTGTTCCAGTTTGAGTTATAAAACGTCAATGTTTCAAACCAAGTTTGATCTCGCTAAGCAAAATACCGAATGCGTGTTCAAATCCATCATTTTTCTCCATTGGCATACTTCATACATCGTCAATAGTTCGCTGGTTTCATTTTTTTTTGCTATGGAAAAAACTTGGCCACATTGAATCTTTCATCAAAATAAAAAAACAAAAAATAGGTTCACACCTCAGCAGTAATAATGCAACGAAAACCCTACGACAAATAATCATTTCCAGAGCTACCAACGTTACAAAATATCTGCTACTAAGTGCTCGCTACTAACCGTTCAGCTCAACGAAGTGCCGCAATGAAACAGGACGCACTCGCAACGGTTCTGCTGCTTCATTGTGTTCGCCACAGCATCGCAGCTTTTCTAAATACTGCCACCCTCTCTGTTGCACCTCCAACGTATCGGAGAGAGGGGGTGAATCACGAACGCCACCTAGTCACAGCTTGGGCCATAAAAATAATACGGTCCAAGATGCATAAATCCTTACGAAATAAGCTTCCGGATCTCCGGTGCCACACGGCGTGGTCCCACTCGTCTTGGTTTTCATTGCTATGTGAGTTGGGGAGGGGATCACCGAGCGCCGTCAGAAGGAGAGTGGATTGAAGCCGGAAAACCATCAACCCTGGCTGGGATGAAACAAATGAATGAATGCACGATTCGGTTATTGTAGGTTGTCTCTGCTAGTGCCGGAGATTTTCAATTTATTATGGAACAATCCTTTGGTAGGAAGAAGAAATTCTTATATCATGTAATTGTTGTCTGAGAGCTGCCCATCAGGTGACCTTCTGGAGTATTGTCCTTCATGTAATCCTTGATCTCCATAAACCTTTACCATGGTGTTGAACATTATTTGCTTGCAACCCTTGTTTTTATTATGCCACCATGACTCGTACCATGTAGTCGACTTTTATTTCGTTGTGTTCCCACGAAATCAACCGTGTTTGTATTTGTATTTGTATTTATTTAGTGAATCCAACTGACCACCAAGGTCTTATTGAAAAACTTATAACTAAAACATAATAAAGCTCATTAGCAACAGATTTCCTTATTGTACATTAAAGTCACAAAGTTTACAATTCACAATTTACAATCAACTAAACTACAATCAAACAACTAAACTACAATCTATCGTTTTACCACAGCACATTCCATAGTTACATTATACATTACACATGACTATATATTCTCAAAACAGTATCATTACATTTTTATGGTTTCCACGTTTCATTCAGTTTAGGCACAAATTCACGGCACTTTATTCCTTTCGGCCAGGTTGAACTTTTTAGAGCTAATAATTTTTTATCCATACTTAAAACAACCTTAAACGATATGTAGTCCAATTCATTTATGTCCTTCCACTTCGGGACGAGCTTCACTACATCTTTATTAGTTGGTATTGGAGTATCAAGACAACGTGATATCATCTTACGTACATCAATTTCGGTAGCACAATTATCAATGTTGGATAAATACAACGAAAACGATCCACTCTCTTTTTCGGCATACTGTGATGTACAAGCGATCTCATTCGAACCATTATGATGGGTGGTGGACGAAATCGGTGTAGAATGCAGACATTGAGCACCTGGTTTATCAACGATAGCAGCGAGCGCTTCGACGACATGAGCGACGGTACGCTTCAGATCATCAATATCGTTTTCCAACGATCGGTGTTGTTCGGCATTAGTAGCGACATCAGTGGATGCAGGTGTTTCGGTCATTGTAGCAGTATCCGAGTTTGTTCGATCCCTAAACTTGCAAAATAGTGCCATGCATGTGTTACACATCCAAATTATATTGGTTGACAGAGCACACAGATCTGCTTCAGTTAGTCCAACACAGTCAGCGTGAAACTTTTTTGCACAACCTCCTTCACACACCGTATGGAGATCAGTCTCGGCGATGGCAAGCGAACATTTCTCACAATGCATTGTTCTAATTTGATGGCAGCAATGATTGACACGAAAGGCGAAATTGCGAAATTGTCGAGCACAAACGTAAAACAATTATCAAATAAAGACACTGAACAGTAAAACGATTAATGGACTAGCAGTATGCACAGTTTTTATAGTTTTTTAGACTTCTTGAACTAATCAAATTCGATATGCACGGGAAAGCGATCAGCAGCACGACCAACACGTCACCAATCACCTCTTACAAAAATTGCACTAGCAGTATGCACAGTTTTATAGTTTTTAGACTTCTTGAATTAATCAAATTCAATATGCACGGGAAAGCGATCAGCAGCACGACCAACACGTCACCAATCACCTCTTACAAAGTTGCACAAATATGAACAGAACACTAAATGAATAGTTTTCTTGGGGCAGAGAAGCTATTCTCACTGAACGAACATGCTTTGGATTTACTGTAATTAAGGACTAATAACGATAACGGCCACATCATCACAGTCATCCTAAGATTGGGAGAGAAACAATAGTTCGGATTCATCTTCTTCATTGGCATTACATCCCCCACTGGGACATTGCCGCCTCGCAGCTTCCACAGTTATTAACTGCGAGGTTTCTAAGCCATGGTACCATTTTTGCATTCGTATATCATGAGGCTAACACGATGATACTTTTATGCCCAGGGAAGTCGAGACAATTTCCAATCCGAAAATTGTCTAGACTGGCACCAAGAATCGAACCCAGCCGCGCATCTTACCGCACGGCTAAGGAGGGCCCCCTAGTTCGGATTAGGAAGGAAAAATTAGACCCAAGAATACATTGCATCGTCGTGAGCGCTACTGGAACGCAGTGATAAGTTAGTTCGGAAGGTAATCAATTGATGGTCGCCTCAATAAACGATCAGAATCTTTTTTTGACAAAAGTGTATCAGTTCGAAAACAACGAATAAACCTTGATTAATCCACCTTGCTGTAATGTTGTCTTTCTCGTGCGTTAAAAAATGGCATTTTGACCATAACTTCCGATCCAGCCTTCTTCTAAATGATGACTTCTTCTAAAGTTCCAGCCGATCGCTCACGCTAGTTCGCTGACAGGATAGCTGATAAGTTACTAAGTCGTTTCGAACCCTCGTAGACATTTTTTCTGCACTTGTCATAAGACGAGTTTGTACAATCCCATTTAGTTCCACCACTTAATTGTACCTTCACAGATACATATTTCGACCTCAACAGTAAGGCCGTCTTCAGTGTCTCGTACTCGACTTACTTCCACTAAAAAGCTCAAAATAATTTTCTTAACAATTTTTCTGGCTCGAATCTTCCTGACTCCTTGGCTCACCACTCACCAGTTCCATTGAAGGAGGCTTTCGCTCAGACGGTGCCCTCAATACTGGTGGCCATCGCAGGGGACGCTTTCGCGCATTGCGCTTTGTTCTTCTTTCTTCTTTCTTCAGCAGGTTGGCTGCTCGAGTGCTGAGGTCGAACCGGACTATTTACTGCACTAAATTTTCTCCCGAACTGATGCTTATTCGCTGAACCCTTCTCCATTTACGCTGCTGCTTCGACAGTATTTGCTTCTCGACGCTGCTTACCGCATTTCACGTTATTTTTTTACTTATTCAGACTAAGGCCGAAGTGGCCTGTGCAGTACATAAGAGACTTTTCCATTCGGCTCGGTCCATGGCTACACGTCGCCAACCACGCAGTCTACAGAGGGTACGCAAGTCATCTTCAACCTGATCGACCCACCTTGCCCATCGTCCGATTTTCGCGGTGTGAACGATAGATGATGGTGCAACTCGTGGTTGATTCGCCTTCTCTACGTACCGTCCGCTATCTGCACCCCACCATAGATGGTACACAGCACTTTCCTTTCGAAAACTCCAAGTGCGCGTTGGTCCTCCACGAGCATCGTCCAGGTCTCGTGTCCGTAGAGAACTACCGGTCTAATAAGTGTTTTGTAGATAGTCAGTTTGGTACGGCGGCGAACTCTATTTGATCGCAGCGTATTGCGGAGTCCAAAGTATGTACGATTCCCAGCCACTATGCGTCCCCGAGTTTTTCTGCTGGTATCTTTTTTGGCAGTCACCAATGAGCCCAAGTACACGAATTCTTCTACCACCTCGATTTCATCACCATCAATGCAAACTCGCGGTGGGTAGCTCACATTGTCCGCATTTCACGTGTCTTCCTCGTAACAAATTTGCACTGTATCCGCTACATTAACACACGCGAGGCAAAGGGGCGAGTGATTTTGTCTTTGAATAGAGCAGGTTGGTTCACCTTCCATTCTCCACATTGTCCCACTCCTGCAGCCACTTTAGCATAGAGTCCTTCCGATAGAGGCACTCGACATCCTCTGCTAGGGTTTTGCAGGTTAGAGTCCAAAGAAATAGTGCTGTACGCACTCGCAACTTGGATAGCCATTACTTGAAATACGCTGATCAACGTCCTGCGTTTACGTTTCGTCTTGGGTGCAGTTCCCCAGGCTGAAACTCCGTAGCTTAGTATAGAAGATAATACGGCCACCAGAAGGCGTTTACTGCTGCCTTCGGACCACCGACATTCGGCATGATCCTTGCTAGTGCACTAATCATATTTCCTCTTTTTATCGCAGGAATAGACAACATGGTGTTGATATTCAAACAATCGTGAGTTATCACTCATAGATGTCTCAGAGTCCGCAGATGGTATATCGTGCCTTCCGGCGATACACACGAGATCTCATTAGTTTTGGCGATTACAAAACCTAGTTTTGGCGATTACAAGCCTGCCATAAAGTTGCCATTGTCATAAGAAATCCGATTCGACTTAGCAATAATGGCACGTTGGGCGCACATTGCTTCTGTTGTCGACTACCACAACGGTTGCTGTGCGGTGTCGCAAAGACTGAGATTTAAAGAGCCGGATGACACACAGCTATGCGAATCTATAACAAAAGGTCAAAAGGATAAAAGGTCGAAAGACAAAAGGTGGAAAGGACAATAGGTCGAAAAGACAAAACTGTGAAAGGACAAAGGTCGAAAGGAAAAAAATGTCGAAAAGAACGAAAGGTCGCGTCAAAAGGTCGAAGGACAAAAGGTCGAATAGAAACCAAAAGGTCTTTCTTTTTCTTTTTCCTTCTTTCTTATTACTTATTCTTTTTTCCTTCTTCCTTTTACTTCTTACTTCATGTGTCCTTCCTTCAATTCTTTTTCCTCCTTTCTTCTATCTTACTTCTTTCTTCCTTCCATATTTCACCTTCTTTATTTCTAACTTCTTTCTTTCTTCCTTTTTCTCCCTTCTTTCCTTCATCTTTCTTCTTTCCACCTTTTTTCTTCCTTATTTCTTCCTTCTTTTTCTATTCTTTCTTCCTACTTGCTTTCTTCTTTTTTTCTTCTTTTTCCTCCTTTCTTCCTTATCTCTTCTCTCTTTCTTCTTTCTCTCTCTTCTTCTTTTCTTCCTTCTTCTTTCTTTCTTCTTTCTTCCTTATTTCTCTCTTCTTTGTTCCTTATTTCTTTTTTTCCTCCTTTCTTCCTTATTTCTCTCTTCTTTGTTCCTCTTATCCTATCTTTTTTCTCTTTTCCTGTTACTTGTTCCTCCTCTTTTCTTTTGTTTTGCTTCATTGTGTTTTCTGGTTTTCTTCCTTCCTTCCTCTATTTTCCTTTCTTCTTCCTTCTTTCTTTCTTCCTTCTTCCATCTTCCTTCTTCTTTCTTTGTTCTTTTTTCCTCTTCTGTTCTTTTTCTTTCTTACTATATACAGGGTGTTCAATAAGTTCGAATACACTTTCAAAAAATGTTTAAAATTTGTATTTAAATTATTTCTGTTCCCGGTTACATTTCATTGAAAGTATTGTTTATAAGGAACGTTTGTAACACTTCTTCTGGAATGATCTCTAATTTGTACTTCTTCACGAGCTTCAAACGTTTCTGAAATCCATCGCGAGCGGCACGCACGGTCTGCATGGGCATTTCGTTCCAGATTTTGAGAATTACGTCTTGAACTGATCCAAGTTACTGACCTTGTATTCGTACAGCTATAACAGCTATAACATAATAAAGAACCAAACAAGAAAGTTAAGAGGGTTCAAATCCGGAAAGCTGGGAGGTCACAAAATTTTGTCCAAAAAGTCGATAAAATTTTCCCCATATAAGGCTTAAGTTGCATTTTCCGTGTATAAAGGGTTATCGTCCTATTGTAACATGTAGGGCTGATCTCCGTCTTATCACCAGGCCACTAGGGGTATCAATCTTCCCCTAAATCTCAGTTTTGTAGTACACCGCAATGAAATGCTGTTTACAATGCCCCAATCCATTTTCACCGCGCGTAATAAACAAACAACAAGTGACAGAATGTCAACACCACACACACATCCTTTAGCGTATATATATACCGCTAACGCTGACACCAATACTTATACAGAATATGTACATTGGGCTTACAAACACAATGATCAAACATTTGTATTCGAACTTATTGAACACCCTGTATGTATCCTCCTTTCTTCTACCTTTTCACTTCTTATTTACATCTCACTGATTACTTCTCACTTTTCACATTTCACTTCTCACTTCTCATTTATCTATGCTCACTACCTCCTTTTTGCATCTCACTTGTCACTACTCACAACTCCCCTCTCATTTCTTGTCGTTTTGTTCTTCCGACCTTTTGTCCTTCGACCTTTTGACCTTCGACGTTATGACACATATTCTACCTTTTGACCCTTCAACCTTTTGTCCTTTCGACCTTTTGTCCTTCGACCTTTTGACTAGGATTCGTAGGGTGGATTTAACCAATTGATGTCCATTATTCCCGTCCTGCTATCGCCTTCTGTATGCAAGGCATTGGAAACCACCCATCGTATGGTCGTTTCCGTTCTCCGGATTGCTGAACATACATCTCGGTTGCTTCGAGCAGTCGCTTCCCGTGCATATAAGGGTGTCCCAAAATTACCCAAAGTCTGGAAAGATGGGGCTCAACCTTCAAATGTGGGAAAATATTTTAAGCTCTTTTAGTGAAATGTATTCAACTGTCTAAGACGAGTTAAGTACTCTCCATTTAATTCCACAAATTATTTTCGATATCTTTGCAGATACGTATTTTGACCACAACTGTGTGGTCGTCTTCAGTATCTCGTACTTGACTCGACTTGTGTGATTTGTGTGACTGCCGAGCCTCTTGAAAAGTGGCTTCCGAGCCTCTTGGAAGGAGGCTTCCGAGCCTCTTGGAAGGAGGCTTCCGAGCCTCTTGGAAGGAGGCTTCCGAGCCTCTTGGAAGGAGGCTTCCGAGCCTCTTGGAAGGAGGCTTCCGAGCCTCTTGGAAGGAGGCTTCCGAGCCTCCTGGAAGGAGGCTTCCGAGCCTCTTGGAAGGAGGCTTCCGCGCCTCCTGGAAGGAGGCTTCCGAGCCTCTTGGAAGGAGGCTTCCGAGCCTCTTGGAAGGAGGCTTCCGAGCCTCTTGGAAGGAGGCTTCCGAGCCTCTTGGAAGGAGGCTTCAGGCCTCTTGGAAGGAGGCCTGAGGCCTCTTGGAAGGAGGCTTCCGAGCCTCTTGGAGGAGGCTTCCAGGCCTCTTGGAAGGAGGCTTGAGGCCTCTTGGAAGGAGGCTTCCGAGCCTCTTGGAAGGAGGCTTTGAGGCCTTTTGAAAGGAGGCTTCCAGGAGCCTTTTGAAAGGAGGCTTCTGAGCCTTTTGAAAGGAGGCTTCCAGGCCTCTTGGAAGAAGGCTTCCGAGGCCTCTTGGAAGGAGGCTTCTGAGCCTCTTGGAAGGCGGCTTCAAGGCCTCTTGGAGGAGGCTTGAGGCCTCTTGGAAGGAGGCTTCCGAGCCTCTTGGAAGGAGGCTTCCAGGCCTCTTGGAAGGAGGCTTCGAGCCTCTTGGAAGGAGGCTTCCAGGCCTCTTGGAAGGAGGCTTCCGAGCCTCTTGGAAGGAGGCTTCCAGGCCTCTTGGAGGAGGCTTCCGGAGCCTCTTGGAAGAAGGCTCTGAGCCTCTTGGAAGGAGGCTTCCAGGCCTCTTGGAAGGAGGCTTCCGAGCCTCTTGGAAGGAGGCTTCCAGGCCTCTTGGAAGGAGGCTCTGAGGCCTCTTGGAAGGAGGCTTCCGAGCCTCTTGGAAGGAGGCTTGAGGCCTCTTGGAAGGAGGCTTCTGAGAGCCTCTTGGAAGGAGGCTTGAGGCCTCTTAGAAGGGAGGCTTCCGAGCCTCTTGGAAGGAGGCTCTGAGCCTCTTGAAGGAGGCTTCCGGGCCTCTTGAAAGAAGGCTTCCAAGCCTCTTGGAAGGAGGCTTCCGAGCCTCTTGGAAGGAGGCTTCCGAGCCTCTTGGAAGGAGGCTTCCGAGCCTCTTGGAATGAGGCTTCCGAGCCTCTTGGAAGGAGGCTTCCGAGCCTCTTGGAAGGAGGCTTCCGAGCCTCTTGGAATGAGGCTTCCGAGCCTCTTGGAAGGAGGCTTCCGAGCCTCTTAGAAGGAGGCTTACGAGCCTCTTGTAGGGAGACTTCCCAGCCTCTTGGAAGGAGGCTTCTGAGAATCTTGAAAGAAGGCTTCCAATCTTCTTCGCAATTAAGCAATACTTCGGGGGATGACTATTGCGAAATGCGCCCCCTACATGACGTACACAAGTGCACGTATGCGCCTCAACTCTCCTAGCACTCCCCATGCACCACATGTGCACAAGACACACTTGCACCACATGTGCTCCAACACTCATCTGCCTATGCCGATCGAATAATTGCAAGAGACTTACAGGTACCCTGCAGGAGGCACTCCATGCCGCCATCTCACAACATAGACGTTCCTCATTCAGTATGGTGTTCACCCCATTCTGCAACAGAGTGGTACCAAAGGCGACCCTAGGTTGGTGGCTCCTATGCCGCTCCTACCTCAGCTACGAGGCAGATCCTTTTATGTCTCCTATTTCTGAGGTGCCGCAAAAGCATCAATCCCTCGACACTCCTGCCAGTCATAGCGAGACTTTCGTGTCCCCTAATTCTGAGGTGCCGCAGAGGTATCTGCCCCCCAACACTCTTGCCAGGCCTAGCGAGACTTCACTCAACGGAGTGGCACCACTTATCTTACACGTCTCCAATTTCTGAGGTGCCGCAGAAGCATCAACCCCCCGACACTCCTACCAGGCATAGCGAGACTTTTGTGTCCCCAAACAAAGTCTCGCTATGCCTATGCCGCTATGCTAAAATGTTTAGCCATAGATACCACAATGCTGATATAATTTGAAAAGGCTGTCACTAATAAAATATGCTTAGTTTCATCTTCTTGAGAAACAATCTTGTTCAGACAAAAACAAAAGAAAATTATTTATCAGTTACAATCTGGAGACCTATCACGACCTGTAAAAAGTTCCAACTGCACAATAAATATTTTTTGTATCGGATTCTGTTATAAATTCTGTTATTTTTGTGGCAAAATTGTAACAAAATTAGCACATAGATAAACTGATAAATTTGCTAACAAAAATGATATTGGTGTCATTTAACATCAACAACTACCACTATTGGTACAGTTGCACCATTATAGGTGCAAAGGAGTCAATTTTTAATCGGAATCCCATTAATCGGAAAAACTCGTTTTTCAAGATTTGTCTATAATAAAACTTAACTTACTGTGCGTTCACCTTTGCTAGCGAGCCCACTATCTCATTGTCGTAAATTGAGCAGTGGGATAGGACCCATACAAAGGTTATCTTGAATGATCAAAACGCACAAGCTCTCTAATTTTTGTAAGGAAGTTAGTTGCGTAAATGCCTGGTTTTCTCGATCGAAGCGCCTCGATAGAACCCGAGATGATGAACTAATCGTTAGCTTGCTAAACTCAGCCAGATAAACCAAACACGGTTCTTGATGTGGTGGTTAAAATTTTTCTAGCGAATTGCATTCAACTCCAACTGAATCCTGTCTCACTGTTAGAAATTGACCGGATCGAACTGAGGGATTAAAAGCTATGACCAAAATAGTAATTTTGAAAAAAGTATGGAACAATAATAATCTTTTTTGGTACTTCTACTAATCCGATTTGCTCTAAAAAAGTTGCATTCTATGCAACCCATTATCAAAATATTGATAATTGGACTATCTACCTAACAGTGCTATTTTACACATTTCGATGTGAAATTTACATTTTCAATCATGCGAGAATGGCTAGGTGGATTAATCAGGAATTTTGATCAACTTGTCGTCGCGACGACACGTCGGTAGGAATGCTGAGTGGAGGCACAAGAGCACTGGATAGAATTGATCCCTACTGTACCCTTTGATTTTGATATCTAGATACAGCAACAGCACTTCGATAGTATTGTTGGTTGATCGGAAAGCAAATTGGTCATCATGAACTTCTCCCAGCTGGTACTCTTAGAGTTACTTTATAAAGTTTCCTATGGAAAGAACAAAATAATTTTCTTGACAGATTGAGTTATTTCGGCGATAGCAGTATTGATATATTTGATTGTTCCTACATCCGACATTTCGGTTTAATTGTAATAGAAAAACTTCAGTCGTCATTCTCCAGAAAATTTTCTTTAGCTAATAAATAATTTTTGAAACAAGTCAACGGAATCATCGTGGAGGACCCCCGACTAGAAGAGCATAACAAAAACTGAACACAATTTTAACATATTGTGATATTTATAACTTATTTTGATACAATTTTGTTCTTAGTAGCCATTATCTTTCAAATGCTGCAACAGGATTTTTGAAAAATATGATTTGAAAAATGCTCAACACCGAATTGCCTAACATTGTCCACTGTTAAAATAAATGTAGCAAAGTCTCCCAGCCATAGATATCACAACGCTGACATAATTTGAAATGGTTGCCTAATTTGTAATGTTGTTAGTTTCATGTTCTTGAAAAATGTTCTTGTTCAGACAAAATCAAATGTTTCTGATTGTTGATCACAAACCGGAGACCTATCACGAATACCAACTGCACAGTAAACAATATATTTTGTATCTGGTTCTGTTATAAATTTCTAACAAAATATGTTATTTTTATAATAAAATTGTAACGAAATTTGATAGTTTTTTGTTGTGTAGTTGTGTAATGTTTGATAGAAATTTTGATATTTTAACAACATTCTGCACCTCTAACAAATTTTGTTATAAACATTTAGTATAACATAATAACATATATTGATATAATCTTCTAGTTGGGCCGCACAGTGCTGTGTCCCTTGGACAAAAATGGAAAATCGACTCTCGTATTTAGTCGAATCAAGTAGACCATGATATTAACATATGTTTCAGTTATGCTATATGCGCATTAGTATCTTTGTCAGGTCACTAGTACGATCAAAACAACTCGTGTTTGTAAACATTTCTATCGCTGAAAGTGGATGATTTATCACCTGTTAGTGAAAAGCATCTTTTTCTTTCCTAAGTTTTCGAACGGTACCTTTCACTGTGAAAATCGATATGGAAAGCATAAAATCAAGTAAGTAAGATCCAATTGAATGTGTTTCAGTAGGACATATTTCCATCATTGTGATAAGTGAAGCTTCCAAGTCTTGGGCATGACGTTAAATAGGAAGAAATAATCTGCAACTTTAAACAGCTTTTAAAAAAAAAGTGCATCAAAACACATCTCTGCAAATCGCACCAGATCTCACTTATAGTATTCTTAAGATAATGGAAGTGATTCCAGCTGCACTTATTTGCTCTATTAATAGCTGTTAACGATTTTCTAGATGATACTCTTGCGCTCAATAACATAGATAAAATCAAACAATAGCTTTCCGTTGATCCGTCCTAACGAAAAGCTCGTGTGTTGAAGTTTCTGTCTGATTTATATAACCCAGAAGATTTCTCCGAGGAGCTTGACAAAGAACTAAAGCAGTTTTGCGAAATCTTCTGTTTGAGAATTGATCAAAAATGGTTAAAGAGCTTACGAACATCCGAGAAATTCGAGAAGCAAAACTCTCTGACTGTCTTCGTTGGTAAATCTTCCTCGCAATCCGAAAATAAATATTGAAGAAGTCTTCATTCAACATCGCGAAGGGTAGACCTCAAAAACCGTTTCAGGAATTTTCGAATAAAACCAAGAAACTACGTGTTGAAGACCTTATCAATAAAATGAACCTGAGGAGCTAGCATTTGCGGCCAATATATACAGTAGCTCAAGCGCAAATGACTTGAGTTTATCCGACAGAAAGTACAATCTGCTGCAAAGTACTTTAAACGAGGTGCATGCAAATCTGCTTCCTAGCCTTTACGCGTTGAAAAAGGAAAAGGAAAAAAACATTCATAAACAGGTTTCCGCGTCTGAAACGTCCGCTGAGGTTAATTTGCAAGACCTGATGAATTGTACCTCGCTAAGCATTATGCAGAAAATTTCGGTAGAGAGCTCAAGGACGGTGAAACTTGTATGGAAATAGGGTTTTGATGGACGCATAGGACATAGCACCTACAAACGAAAATTTTCGGAGGATGAGAGCTCAGATGAGAGTCTGCTTATTGCTCTACTGCCCATGATTTCATAGTTAACGTATCAACCATTCGAAATATCAGAAACTTTCCTTCATTCTGATGATGATCCCAGTCACCACGAGTACGCTGACTTCTCCCCCTCTGTTACTAACTTCATAATAAGATAATATGATTGTAAATATCACAAAGAGCCATGGCTCCGTAAAGAGTTATACACGCCTGAGCCTACCAAATAAGCATACTTGGAAAAAAATATAACAAGTTCCAATGATTTCTGATACCGTCGTTAAAAAAATCCCTCAAATCATTACTAAGGATATTCTGATTCTATAGTATAAAACATGAGAGCTGGCGTTTACGTCACTTATGAGATGATCAATTGGAAATTGGTCAATTGTTGTAATAAAAACTGTTAACATACCACATTATCATATCACATATTTTTCGTAAAAAGATCCTGGTTCTTTGGGGCATATCGTAAAATCTGGCGTTTACGGCATTTATGCAATTATCTGTTCAACATAGGTCAATTACGCAAATAATAGTTTTTATCATAAGTGACAATTTTCCCAAAATGATCTCAATTATACGAAGCGTATTATATGTTTCAAAATTTGGCGTTTACGCCACTAATGCAATTATCAATTTAACATAGTTCAATAATGCAAATAGTAGAAAAACCAGTTTACAATCATTTCCCCAAAGAACACCATTGAGTTAAAACGTATAGAATGTAAGTTATGATTTTTGTCCCGTAGTTCCATACGTTCGAAGCACTGTGGGCCGCCAACGCACAGTGGGACCAATTCCAAAAAAGACGGTCATAAATGTTAGAAGTGAGTAAAATGGTCTAGCAGGCCACATATTGTGATTTTTCATTGAATAGATGGTTTATCTTCTCGGCATCAACGACCTGTAAGCTAAAGTACAAATATCGGAGCTAGAGGTGGGGCACCAGTCGTCGCAAGCACGTTATAGTTCTCTAAGACAACGTGCTTGCACCAAGTGGTGCCCCATCAAATATCGAAGGCTGGCGAACCCAATGTAGAGTTCTCTTTCTATGAGCATTTCCACAGGTATTTAATAACCGATTTCAGCCACCTCACCGCAATGCTAAGGAAACAAATATTTTATTGTTAGAAATTGTAAACATATGGAACAGGTTTTGTTTCGTCCTTAAACGAAGTAAAGCTGTAGAAGCGCAAGTTATTACGTATTAATATATTACGATTCAGCTTGAGCTTGAGCTTGAGCTTGATTGACTGCTCGTAGTTGCTACTCCATTATGACCAGATCAGCTGTTCTTGCACAGGGAACTAACAGATGTTTGCTTGGGACTAGCTCACATCTTCAATGTACAAGTACTGGTGATCTCATTTGTTAGGTCATACTGGCGCCTGCCACGTCAGAATGCAAGTCAATGTAGGGAAGGGGGAGGAAATGATGATGCAATCACTCGCCCACTGCAAGCCGAATATACCTCTGCAGTTCATGCGGAATTTGCTGGAATTTTTGGGTTAGGTTCGAGAGGCAGATGTCCGTCTTGGTTAACGAGCTGCCAATGTGATAGATAGGAAAAAGGTAACTGATGGAATTTCTAATTGGATGTAGGAAACGAGCTATATAAGTTCATTTCCGATTCTAGCAGATTACTGTTAGAATACTCAAATTGAAGGTATAGGAATAGTAATGGAAACGGTATGGAAGTCCATTTCCAGTTCTAGCGATTGCTAGAACATGAGAAACAAAGAAAAATATACAAAGTAGGAGAATGGAACGGACCTAGGATTGAACCCACGACCTCCTGCGTATGAGGCAGATGCAGTAGCCATATGACTACCAAGCCCACCTCGAAACAAGAGAGATCACGCACTGAGCTGATTAATTTTATTACCGGCCGCGCAATGCAGAACACAATAATTCGTCCGACCACGCGATCGTTCTGCTGTCCGAAACATGAGAGATCACGCACTGAACTGATTAATTTTATTACCGGCCGCGCAATGCAGAACACAATAATTCGTCCGACCACGCGATCGTTCTGCTGTCCGAAACATGAGAGATCACGCACTGAACTGATTAATTTTATTACCGGCCGCGTAATGCAGAACACAATAATTCGTCCGACCACGCGATCGTTCTGCTGTCCGAAACATGAGAGATCACGCACTGAACTGATTAATTTTATTACCGGCCGCGCAATGCAGAACACAATAATTCGTCCGACCACGCGATCGTTCTGCTGTCCGAAACATGAGAGATCACGCACTGAACTCTACGTATTAATATATTACGATTCATGTGAAAAACTCATGATATTTTTACAGAGTAAGTTTGGAAAATTAGAAGTAAGGGATAAAATTAAATCCTGTCTCAAAATTATCCATTGCGACTAAACATAACATGACTTGATAGTACTCCTACTTTCATTATCAATATTTTCAAAATCTCAGAGCACAGGAGTCTGTAAGAACTAATGATCACGTGGGAGTTCCTCAACAAAAGTGAGACCAGAACAAATGGTGCTAGGGAGGCGTACACATATTACGTAAGAACTTATGGTGGAGGGGAGGGTGGCTTCTGTCGTTTTTTTACGCACCATGTAATTAAAAAAAACATTTGTATGAAAGAAATCTTACATGAGGGAGAGGGAGTCGAAAACCCCAGAAAAAATGCGCACGTAATAAGTGTACGACCCCAAGACAATTTTAAGCTGATGTCAAACCATTTCATTGGGGCAAATGAGAAGTATAAAGAGAAGTGAAAACAAATTGTGCGTTGCTGCACTTATCAAAATTGATTGGCAAGACCGAAAGGACCACCGTCAGTAAAACCGAAATAACTGAGCGGGCGGAGGGTGGCGGAACCTAATTTCTTCAGGATTGGATTCCTGACAAAAAAATGAAACTTCAGTGTGAATTTCATTGATGGGTACCGATGGGTACCCTTTTGAATTTTACTATGAATACAGCAAGAAGATAATATAATAATAGTTTTATACATAATAAAGACCGAGTACTTTCTGCGCGATCAAAAATAATTTACGAACTTTTAAGCGTGGCTTTATTAGTTTTAGGGCTACACTTTGTAATGATGCCAAATATAATAGGTTTGAGCGCTGTATGTTGTGGCCAACCTAATCAACAGTACGATAATTTTGTTAAATATCTTGGCTGTGCATATGCACAGCATATGTTTCGAAATGGACAAATTGATATGAAATTTGCGAAAAAGAATCCACGTGTCTTGGAGGGACTCGGACCCTCAACCTCCTACTCTCTAGATAGGCGTGATAACCCCTACACAACAAGACCACTTAAAGGTCACGTTTGCGGAAAAGCCATCAGAATCCGAGTACCAACCTCCACCGCGGTTAGCTCTCTTTTTTGCAAATTGAATATCTTTCGGATGCTTGATTTGTCCAATCTCCACATGTGCTTTACTATTGTATACCCACAGCCAAGCGAGTGCACATTGAGATTCGTGCGATTGAATTCGCATTCTATACCGTCCCGCCCAGACAGTTACTGGGCGGCATGGAGTGCGATCCTCTCGTTTAATAAACAATGTACACTCGCAACTGTGAACAGTGAACAAATTGAACATCAATTGCAAAAAACTAACATATATACAATATTAACAAAAAAAATAGTTTTCGTACGGCCGAGTTGCCGAATAATATGCAATTAATAGTACGATAATTGTTACAACATTTAACAGAATTAAAAATCGACATCATGCTCAACTTGTATTGACTGTAAAGGTAAGATCCACCGAATAAAATTACTCAAAACTATGTTTACATCATCGTCAAGTATTCTACTAATAACCTATGACTCAAGTTATCAATTTGGATAATTTTGAAAAAATGGTTTTTGACCGTCTTTTTGAAGATTGGTCCTTCTGAGCAACGGCTCATAGACTCATGGAGAATTTATGATCGGACATCACAACACTATGGTGCAGGTAAATGTGAACGCTTATGTCCGATCGTGCAAATAGTTCCGGAGGTAATTTCGTGAAATCAAAAGTTTCGCGTTTTACGAGTGAAATCAATTTTTTTTTTGTTACAACTATAATAAATGTCAAAAACGTCAAGCTGCCATTTTCATGTGATTGCCGAATAAGCTTCCCTTTAAACCATAAGAAGACTGGAACAATGTATCAGAAGATTAGCTCAGTACCATCAAGCAGCAACTTTGTATGGCTTTTCCGTATCCACGTACTAGCATTAACTATTAAATTGGAAGATGTGGGTAGTCTCAAAATGACGCACTCCTGTCAAATCCGTCAAGAAAGGGCGAAAAAGCATTCCGCAAACTGCCTACCTGTAGCTACACTTCACTTTTATGTGTGATCTTCCACGTCTAAATTTAGGTTTAGTGTACATTTCATTCGCATTCCGGTCGAGCGCGAGAAACGACGACCGTGCGAAAAAAGTCCTTCGTCCAAACTCGGACCATCAATCTCGATACGTAACGAAATAAATTGCCCGTACAGAGCGGTGACTTGACCGGCTGCCATAAAACTCATTCGTGGAATGTCCACATCTGGATCCCTGACTGGAGTTTCTGCTGGTGCTCGGCTCGGTGATGCCGGCAAGTGACAGGGGATTAATAGTAGCCGCCGCATAGCAAAAATGTGTTTTCGTATATTTTTAGATGGACAGGCTTTCCTGGAGCGAGAGCCCGTGTTGATGTCGTCATTTTCGTCGTCGTACGCTGTCAGAATGCTTAATTGAGCTGATGAAATATGGCCGGTCGCTGGATGAAAACGGCACTCGCCGGAGCATTCCCACCGCATGGACTCGAGCTTGCAAAAGTGAGCATCATAATCGGTGTCAATTTACCTTGCTTGCTTGCCCGACGAGCAAAAATTTCTGAGTGGTGTCATGATTTGTGTAATTAACACTTTTGGACAAGTTTAATTGGAGCTGTGGAAAGATTGCTTTCTGTTCGGTATGCAAGCTTCAACGGCTTATTGATGGTGCGTTGTAGGGCAAAAAGTCCTCGCCCTCCTTGCTTAGTAATTTTCTAATTAACGTAGGTAGCACCAATCTCCAGCAATTTTGATACTTATGGAGATCTCTGTTAAAACTTCCCCCATTGCAAGCGTTTTGAATATGGCTACAGGGCAAGATGCCCTTCCGATTCCCAGATTTGTCTATCCACCAATGAATAAGTAATAAAGGCTCCGTAGTACCGTAATCACTTCCGCACTAACACTCCCCTAAATGAAATTTACATATTTTGGCAACAGAAATTCTCCCTATTTCGCTTCTGCCCTGGAGGCAATAGCAAGCACGGCACCTTGGACCGCCTACGATTTTGCTAATACACATTTTGCAACAGCAGAGAGCCAAGACTTTCCCTGGCGCTGGAAAATTAAGTTGAACGGTGTCGCTTGTTGACTTTCTTGAACTAACTAAGGTAAATCGAAAGGCTATAAGATCACTGTTAAATATAATGTTTGATTGGAAGCTTGGTGAATCGAGTCTCATGAAAAATTCAATCTTGCTTTCACAAGATAGAAAATAGGGAGATCGGCCATCGTACTTGGGAATAGTGATCCAAACACAATACTGTATTCGATAAAAATGCATGTAGTTATTATGTTAGCGATTTGTTTTATTTAGTTTTGGAAAACATTTTTTACAGTATTTTATTTTGTACAAATCCTGGTGATTAAATTAAGGATTTTTGTTATTATTATTAAAGTTACATGACCTTATTGAAGTATACAATTCTATAACATACATGGAACTGTGAATGAAACTGATTGCATTACAAAGTAAATTTTAGTTAATTTTGAACTTTTCTGATTGTATTCGATTCCTTTTCGTTTCGATAAAAAAATATGGGATTTTGTGAAAGAATAATGTTGCCATGAGAACTATGAGATTCTAACAAATTTCTCAAAGGATCAAAGATATTTATGTGATTGTTAAAAACTGTCAAAACTGTCAAAACTGGAAGCGCACGCGCACTTTCAGACGCGCACTTTCAGATTGATGTCACTTTGTTTTTCCTTTTTCTTTTGCAACTGGTTTGTTTGCGAAATCTTCTATTCAATCTTCTTCTTCTTCTAACTTCTTCTTCTTTTCTATATAATAAAAATGAAATGGTCTGTGTTCGCATAACTCGAAAACAGCATATAAAAGATATTCCATTTATGGAGTTTTCTTATTTCATTTGCAACTATTTTCAACCTTTCCTTCTAGTAGTCCATTTCTTCAGTGTTTGATATTTTAGCCATCTTTTGTAGAACATTGTTCAACCTTTAAAATGTTTTCTTCCCCATAGACCATCTTAAGTTACGCTAATGGATTTCCAGCTGATGCCTTTATCCTCCATGTAGGTTGGCTCGGTGAAAACTTTGCCGTCACAATCTGCTACTTAACTAATCATGGAACCAAACAACTACACCAAAAGAAAAGGATATTTCCGACGTCGGCACTGGCAGCGAAAAAAGAAACCATAGCATGTGCCTCGTAATATGATTACACATTTCCTCACATTCGTATCGTCGTTTTCGTCGACACCTCTGCTAATGGCACCATCACACCCAGTCTGGCTTCCACCCAAAGGAGACGAGTCTCGGCTAGCAGCTGAGCACTAAAAAATCAGATTAGCCTCACTAATAACCGGCGCTCCAACCTGGTCGCCAGCCAGCGATCGCAAACAACGACGAAACGCCGCCAACGCAACGCAACGGTTCCAGAGTGGGGCAAAACAAGCGGCCTTTTAAGTATCCCTGCCGGCAGTAAATAAATGCTAATCACGGTCGTGCTACTCGACATAACCCCTTTTCCTGCTCCGTTTCCGGCGAACGACGGTGATGTGGTTCATTTGTTAGTTCGCCTTGGCAAAGGTGCGCGCGTGCTAATAATGGGCAGCCAGCGCTGCGACACACCGAGCGAGCGAGCGAGCGGTGCGGTGTGTTCGACTTCCCGAACCGAAGACAGGTCCGCCGGAACCGTGTTCGAGTTTATGCGCGGAGATATATTTCTTCCAACCCAACTTTATCCCGCCGTTTGTTCGTCCAATGAACGCAGGAAACAGCCGGTGGATTAATGGGATCCATGGCAGCAGAACCGATAAGACTTATTAAAGAGCAGGGGAGCAGTCGAATGCGGCGCGTCGGTACCGAAACGTCAGATTGAATATCCGTTCTTCGGTGAAATGGGTGGGGAGCGGGTGTTTAAAGAATCGTCACAGGTAGTGGATAATTTCCGGTACAAAACGGAGACAACCAAGGGTGATTTACTCCGTTGGGAAAGTTTTATTGCCTGATAAAATGGGACATTAGCCATTCTAGCCGGGAAGCCAGACAGCGGTGGGTTTTCTGGGATTTTCCCGGGTTCAAGTTCGTTGAAGTAGATACCGAATTGTTGAACCGTTTAATTTTAAGCATTATTTACTTTGTGGGGTAAATCGACCAAAGCAAAACACAAATTTAAAGTTTTCTTTCAAAAGTTTAAAGTAATTTGTTCATAAAAAAGAAGTTATTCTAACTGATTGGATTGGTATATAAATTATGCTAACATTAAAAGGCTTTCCTATCCAAAAATGTTTTTTAATTGAAATTATAGCCTAGTTTCAGAAGCTCGTTCCTCAAATTTGTTCATATAGCAAAGCTACAATGAATCACCAACATTAAGCGCGCTTACAGCGGTACACTAGGAGTTTACCTGCAGTGAGCGATCTGATAAATAATTTTGGAAAATTAAAATTCATCTATTTTACAATCAAACCTTCATGCCAAACACTGTCGAATGCTTTCTTTATATCAAGAAGAGCAACTCCAGTCGAATATCCTTAAGATTTGTTAAGTCGAATTAAATTCGTAATTCATAATAACTGATGAGTGGTTGAATGCCAATGGCGAAAACCAAAATGCCCATTAGCAAAAGTAGAATTGTCATTAATATGAACCATCATTTTTCAAACAGTTTGCTTAATGAAAAAAAAAAATTGACCAAATAAATTAACCAAAAAGGATAAAGAGCTCTCAGCAAGTGTTTTGATAAGTATGTAGAAAATACCATACCCGGGGCTTTCATATTTTTAAATTTCCTTGTAATAGATCTCACCTCATCAATCTAGTTCCCAACGAAGGGTCAAAAACATTCTCTTGATTGAGAATATTTTCGAACCTCCGCGTGACCTGATCCTCATTTGGACTATTGAGACCTAGACTAAAATTATGTGCACTCTTAAACTGCTGAGTAAGTTTTTGAGACTTTTCGTCATTTGTCAATAAAATTAGATTTCCCTCTTTAAGCGCTGAAATTGGCTTTTGAGTTTTTTTTTTTTTTTGAGAATTTTCATTAATTTTCAAAAGGGTTTCGAACTGAGACATTTTCTTTAAGTTGGAATTTCTCAGAATTTCGAAACGTTTTCAATTACATTTGCAAATCTCGTCAAATAACTTTCAACGCGGGTTCGCGAATTCTTTGCTATTGCCTTCGCCTCACATTTTTAAGACATCAGAAGATCCTCGTCAATAATAATGGATTTGAATTAAATTTTACATTTAGGAATTACAATGCCTCTGGCTTTGACAATTAAATTTGTCAAAGATACGAGAGCATTATCATTATCACTTTTGGTATCGAGAGGGTTGATATCAAAATTCCTATCGATACACGTTTTATATAAATCCCAATCAGCTCTATGATAATTAAAAGTAGAGCTGATTGGATTGTTAATGGCTTCTTGTGAGATTTCAAAAATCACAGGAAGGTGATCAGAGTCAAAGTCAGCACAGCATGAGTTACCAATTGGGCACACAGCTGACCTGAAGGCAAGTAGGCAACAATAAAAGAGAATTGTCCAAAATTTGTTCTAACAGAAACTCCCAAGGTTTCGAAAACTTTGGTTTCAAATGAATATTATAATTTATGTTTCATACGTCTATTAATGACAATGGCAACCCAACCACAGGCGCTATCAAGACGCTCATTTATGTAAATAAAATAATTTGGATCTCTTTTGATGAAGAGTCCAGGTTTCAAATAGGTTTCAGTTATAATGACAATGTGCCCATTACGAACTGATGAGAAGTTGAATAATTTATCTTCTTTACCCGGTGTTGAACTTAGTCTGTAGATTAAAAAAACACCTTAATAAAGCCTAAAAAAAATATCTTCTTTACCCTCAAAAGAGCGGGCATTACAATTTAAATTTTTCAAAAAAATGTTTGAATCCATTAAAACCAAGGCCAATAAAAATTTTTTGAGCAAATTTGATACCAATCTGAAGATAGGGTTAGCGTTTAGGTTGGCTCTGTAATATCACAGAAGAGAGCTAGGTTCTCGCTTTCTTCAGTATAATTGTTTATAAGGATATTGGGTTTAAAGGAAAAATATCAATATTTGAAGTTTGGGAAGATTTCATTTCTGATAGCATGCAAACGAATCTGAATTTATTGAATCCTACCACATTATTAATTTTGAACTCTCAATCAAGTTTAGTCATCCTGATCGTATAAAGCCAGTGAGAAATTTTTAGGAATTCAAGGTTTTCCAAAACGTTCTCGAGTTCTGCCCAAAGTATCTACCGGACCATTAAAGGCTTTTGCAATGTCTTCATTATCGGAAAATACTGAAACCGGTTCAATAAGGATATGTGCATCAAGAAAACCCGTTTCTCTTGCAGACGGAATATGCAACGTATTCCAAAGCGTTTTCGGTTTTAGTTTGCAATGTCAATAAATATATATAACAATATATAACACTATGGGTCTCTGAGACTTCTATAAAAAGTTTTCGGAGTGGAATGATAGCCTTTCGGTACAACTTAGTTGTACGAAAAAATGCAAAAAGAGATGTCTAAGTTCATCCAAACCCAAGTAACAATTTCAAGCCTTCATGGATTTATTTGAGTTTTTTGACGGTTTTATCGCTGCTTTGTTCAATGCTGCAAGATTAGCTTTGTTTGAAGACTTATAGCTATCTCCAAAACCATAATAAAACGTCTAATAAAACCACAAATGTCAAAAGCTTAATAAACTTATGAGTGGGCTAATGATTATCTTGAGGACTCCAATAAAACCAATTCTGAAAACTGTAATAAAACCGGATGTTTTGGTCATAGACTTGTCTTACGCATAACCTCCATAAAACTTAGTGGTTTTTTCTAGGTTTATAATGGGATTATACAAGAACATAATGTTTATGTTGAACTTCATGCACTATGGCCAACCGAATGGCCAAAAACAAAAGTTTCTATCATAATGTTTCTGCTACAAGTTTCTCGAAAACTTAAACAAAGAAAACAATAAATAGGGGGAATGTCCCGATCTCCATCTCACTGAACATATTTTCATCTCATCACGAAACAAAGAAATACGGCACCAATTTCGTCGCTTCTTTTTGTAAACATGAAAAAAAAATCACAAAAATAGGAAGCAAATCAAATACCTTTCCATTGCTTTGTTTTTGATGAGATGAACATCGGAACCATGAGATGAAATCCAGGAGCTGTTCCCCCACAATGAATACGTAAACTTTAAAAATTGAGCATTCGCATATTTAAAATTTTGTTGTTTATCGACAATAAAATCCAATCGCACTCCTGAGAATGGAATAGATAATGAAAATCGAGTAAACTAACCGAATATGTATTTTTATTTCCGTTAAATTAAGATAGTATAAATACGAACACGCAACAAATGGTGCGATAATCAATATTTGAGATATTCTACTGCCGCTGGTGGAAGCATAACTTCAATTGCAATTATTGTGGACCCCGGTAACTTGATCGCTTATAACCTGAACACTTTTGAATTTGTGGCTTGATGGCTTGAACATCGTTCACATTAAAAATAGTTCAGACGCCATTCAGCACGAGGAATGGCGAAAATGAAAATTGATCATCGTGAAAGAGAACGCATAATCAAAACAAACACCAAAAAAGTCAGACAGAAACTGTTTTATCTGATGCTTATTATATAGTTATTAAAAGATCGAATTAGAAATGAACGCCGTTAATTTGATTGAAGTACCATCTAAGTTACTTGGAGTCCACGTATACTTGATTCCTCTCTCCATCTTCTCACAGTACTTTTATTGAATTCATTTTCCTAGTTTAATGAATTAATTAGCAATTTCTAGCAAGTACTTATTATACTTGAAAGATACGCAAAACTGTATTTTGACCATCACAACTACCCACGGTGTAGTAGCAGCCATGATGGTATTATAGAATTGATTTCATATCGGTAAAAATCTTTTGCGATATTCACTACCATATGTAGCAACCGCTATATTTCAGAATGATTCATAAATCTATGAGCACGAGAAATTTTTCGGTGCGAATCAAAATACCACAAGTAAAAAAAAACAGTATACAGTATTGATTATTGATTTGCTCAAATTTAATTTCCGTAAATCACGATATTGCGACGGCGCATTTAAATAAACTGCTTTTCTTACCTGGTTTGACCAGAAATTCGAAGGCGCACCAAAATTGTATGCACGCGAGCGAGTTCTGGGGCATCCAATTTTCGATGATTCCATATTATTTTACATCCATATCCATGAATGTTGTTTTTTATCCATTAATGTTTTTTTTTCTTTCTTCCATTCCTACGATTTTCCTTTTTCTCCAGTTTAATAACAAAAGAGAAATTCCCTTTTTTGACAGTGGTTTTATGGCAGCTTTATTAACAACCTCGAGCTTGCTTTGAAGACGTTCTCAAGTTTGGTCATAACATAATCTTGTAGTGGTCTTCAAGAGGTTGTCATGTAGATATTAGTTTTATTGCTAGTCTTCAAAATTTGCTCTCCAAAACTGCTAATGGAGTATGATAAAACTCAAAATGTTACTTGGGAAATGATCCTGAGTGAAGGTAAAGGTATCAACTGAATATGGGTCGACTTTACGATTGATTCATATTCATTGAACGACTACTCAGTATTACTATTTCACAATGGGTTTATTATCTACCCGACGTTTTGACAGGAGGATTCATTCGTTTTTGAGGCGAAAATATTTCTGTTGTGAGTCATCGAACATTTAGTCTAACTTGAACCGTCTGTTTGTCTGAATGTCCGTACAAGACTTTGGAAGCACTGCTATTACCTTTCATTTTTTTTTCTAGCTAATAATAAATCTAATAATGAATTCTCCCTTACTCTCTTACTCGATATTGATATCGAGGTAGAGTACATATTTATATTTTTCTTCCAAAATATCAAAAACTTTTCATAACATGTAGAAATATGGTTTAGGGTCATTTGACAGAATGCCATTTGGTCGAATTCCATTTGGCCGAATAGTTAAAATTGATTTCCTTATTAAGTGAAGTGAGGAGTGGGATGTTCGACATGAATAGTAAAAAGAGAGAATTGGGAGGAGATAAATGATATGGGAGTACATGGCGTGTTTTAGTGTCGCGAAAATGGTAAATTATCTGTGCAGTGTTCGGTGGCTAATGTGCTTGTATTGCGCTTCGCTCCGGTCGTAACAAGAGTTTGCAGTAGCCATCGAGCAAGTGAGTACATGGCGTGTTTTAGTGTCGAGAAAATGGTATTTTTTTTCCAAGTCCGTTTATTTGGTAGGCTCAGGCTTGTATAACACTTTACGGAGCCATGGTTCTTTGTGATATATACAATCAATATCATTTAATTTTTCAGATAGAGAGCACCTCCACGGGAGTCCTCATCGCTCTTCTTATAATAGCGCTCCTTCTCGAGTGCTATTTTAGGATAGCGCCCCATGTTCCCATCGGTGGTTTCTATTTGTATAGCGACTTCATAAACATATTGAGTTCTCACCGGGAGTCGCTAAAAGTAGTCATCTTCTTTTTCAATGGCTCTGCATTTCAACTGGAACTGGGCTAGCTTCTCAACTTAGTATTTTATTAGCATTTCCTTAGTTATTGATTGAAAGTTTTCCTATGCCCGGTTTCGCATGAACATGTATTTTGGGTAACAAGCCCAATGGATACACTATTCCCAATCAAAAACATCCTTGACCGAATCGGGAATAGAACATGCCATCTCCGGAGGGCAACTGGGATTAATAATACGCTTTTGCTCGCAAAGCTTACAGAAGACCCATCATAGTATCTAAATATTATATAACAAGATTTTTTTTCATTTTTTTATAGTCATTCCTTCCTGGATTTCTGGTAATTTACCTCGAAACAACTTCCGAAATAACCCGGCGAATTATCTTGAAAAGTTGTTTGAAACCACAAAAGAGATTATAGGACAATCCCAATAATAAAATCCAAAAGATTCTGGAAGATATCCTAAAACTATTCTGGGGAAACTGCTAATGATACTTGAAGGAACTCAATGATTCAATTTGAATTTCCAAAGCAAATCATATAGGGGAACTGCTCCCCTAGTAGCACACATGTTCCACATAGGTTACTGCAACTAATATGCGGCTAGATTTAGTCACAATCAAGTTGCTGCAACTACTGTTGTCTGACTTGTGCTGCTCGGGTCGTGGATTTCATCTCATGGCTCCGATGTTCATCCCGGGTCCGCGGCGTTAGGCATAAGGACGTTAGGCATAAATACTTTAGGCATAACGAACGTTAGGCATAACGGACGCTAGGCATAATGTACGTTAGGCATAATGGACATTTGGCACATATGTACCTGCCTTCTTTATGTCATTTACTGTTCTTTGGGCCATTTTATGCCTAACGTCCATTATGCCTAACGTACTTATGCCTAACGTCTTTATGCCTAACGTACTTATGCCTAACGGGGTATACCCGTTCATCCCATCAAAAACAAAGCAATGGAAAGGTATTTGATTTATTTCTCATATTTGTGATTTTTTTTCGGCAGTGAGCACGCATGTTTACAAAAAGAAGCCACGAAATTGGTGCCGTATTCCTTTCTTTCGCGATGAGATCAATATATGTTCAGTGAGATGGAGATCGGAACAGTTCCCCTATGATGAACGACAGAAAAGCGAAACTTGCAGGAGATTTTCTGAAGAAACTCCTTGAAGAACATACTAAGCAATTACTAAAAGAACCTTCTGAGTTCTCTTCTGAGGGATTCCTGAAAGACCTCCTCCTTGAATAACTTGCAAAAAAACAGTAGGATTTTCTCTCACAGAAAATCCATCAATATTGTGGACTCTAGCGGGCGCCGGTGTGTATCGAGCTGATCTATTACTGTAGTTACTCCTATTTCCCTCCTATTTGACTGTATTCGCCGAAATTGTTCTGAAAAAGAAAAACAGATTTTCTGCTTTTTTTATCAATACTTAAGTGAAGTTTCACAGAATAGCAATCCTGTATAGAAATTTAGCAGCCCAGTATGGAGCGCTAAATTTGGATACTCACGGCTAATTTTGAGTTGCGTTCTCATTTTACATTCCCGTTTAGATAAGAAAATTATTTTGAGCTTTTTAGTGGAATGTTTTCACCTGTCATAAGACGAGTTTAAACAATCCCATTGAATTCCACCACTTAATTAAGTGGTGGAATTCAATGGGATTGTTTAAACTCGTCTTATGACAGGTGATTCCCGTTTAGATACTACCGGTGTAGAAGTGGGTCGCTATATAGGGCCCGGAAAAAGCGATAAGGACCCAGATGGGGACTCCCATGGAGGTGCTTTAAGAAGCCAGCGTACTCGTAGTGACTCGAGGTTAGTTTACAATGTTTAAGGATGGACGGGGCTAAGGATTTGGGATCAGGGAGAAAATGGTAAATTATCTATACGGTGTTCGGTGGCTAATGCGTTTGTATTGCGCCTCGCTCCGGTCGAAACAAGCGCGATCTTCAATAGTTTGCAATAGCCGTCGAGCAAGTGAGTACATAGAAATTATATGTTTGGAATCACCACTTCTCACTTTTCACCTCTAACTTCGCAGCTCTTACTTCACAAATTTTTCACGTCTATTTTATCAAGGAAAGCAGGAAGGAAGGACAGTTCTTCACAGTTCTTTCTTCACTCTTCTCAATTTTCATTTCTCACTTCTCACTACACGTTTTGTACTTCGCATTGCTCACCATTCACTTCCCACTTCTCTTTCATCACTTCTCTTTTCTCACTTTTCCCTTCTCACTTATCACTTCGCATTTCTCACTTCGAATTTCTCCCTTCGAAGTTGTCACATCTCACTTTTCACTAACATTTGTTTCATTTTTTACCTATCACTTCTTATTTTTTACCTTTCTCTTCTCACATTTCACCTCTCACTACTCAAACTTTTCACTTCCAACTTCTAACCTCTTACTTTTCACTTCTCAATTCTTACTTCTCACTTTACACTTCTTTCTTCTCACTTTTTGCTTTTTTTCACTTTTTATTTCTCACATACCACTTCGAATTTGTCACTTCTCACTTCTTATCTGTAACTTCTTACTTTCCACTTCTGACTTTACTTTTCACTTCTCATTTTTAACTTTCACTTCCCACTTTTCATTTCTCACTTCTCACTTCTAACTTCTCAATTCTTACTTGTCACTTTTAAATTCTCACTTCTCAATTCTTATTTCATACTTCTTACTTCTCACTTCTCACCTTTCACAATTTACTTTTCCCTTTTTACTTTTCTTTTCTCACTATTCAATTCTCACTTCTCACTTCGAATTTGTCACTTCTCACTTTTTTTTTATTCTCACTTTTAACGTATCACTTTTTACTCTTTACTTCCCCGTTCCTATTATGAAATGTGCGAAATGTCTCATTCCTCACATCTCGCTGCACACTTCATGTATTTCTTATTACTAATTACTAACCATATAAGTTTTTTTTAAGCTTTTGGCCAAACGGCATTTGACCAAACGGCCAGACATCGTATATATAGGGCTTTTTTACGAGACGCTTGAAATCAGCTGATTTTACCGTCAATTGACAGTTCTTCTATGAAATTGACATCGGGTTTGCGCGGCCTGTTCAGCGGTAGTAAACAAGTTCAGTCTCGGCAGTGTCACATGAACATGTGAACTGGGTCTGACAATATCGAATTAGCGAGGTGAAAATGCTTTGGGAAATTACTTCGACTTAGAAAATATCGAGTAAGGGAGGTATCGACTCACGGAGGTAAAGCAGCATGCAAAATTCAAAGGACTTTGAATTTCATCGAGTAAGAGAAAATATCGAGTTACAGAACATCGAGTTAGAGAGAGTTCACTGTACCTAGAAAAAACTGGGTTTGGAGCTTAAGGACTGGGCTCTAATCTTCAGTTCTATTAAGATTTTACACACAGTGGACACGAGGACTACACAGTACTGTAGCAATCCCAGCAGAAAGTGGATAATCGAGAGACCGTCGTCAAGAGCAACAGCACTCAAGAGAAATTCTCACGCTATTTTGGGACCATCGTTTGGTTGCTGTTAGTGGCGCATTATGGAAATAAACTCGGTTTTTCACAGGACCAACATTTTATGAAAAGAAAGGTTGAATGCGTCGGTTGCGGTCCCGGGATATCAGGGCGTAATCGTGTAAATGATTTTTTTCATCAAACAATATGTTCTGCTTGATGAAAACCGGCCTATTCTGTCTGTCAAAATGACCCTTTTCTGTCATAGGACCATTTTAGCCAAATGAACAACTTTTGCGGCAAACGAGCAGTTCAGCCGAACGGCTGTTTGTCCCATTCGGTCAATAGCAAGATGGCTTTCGGCTTCACGGATCAATCGGCAAAATGACATATTCGGTCAAACAGCTTTTGGCGAAATGCCTTTCGGCCAAAAGTCGCCATAATTACCGGTCTTTGCATTTTCCCGCACTATACCTGAATATTCGCCGATAACGGTTTGGTTTGATGTCATCTCTTTCACACATTCTGTCTTGTCCTGAGTGATGGCTCCACAACTTGAACTCGAACATGGGTCACCGAAATCTGAGAATGAAAGCGGAAGTCGGCAACTTTCTGCCTAGGAGCGGAGAAATAATCTACAATATTAGTAACCGTTCTAGTGAAACACAGTTTGACATCACAGCATACACTGAATCCAAAAACTACCTAATAGTGGGTTGTTTTACTAAAAACCGTATTTTAAGCCAAGAACCCCATATTGAGTAAAATGACTTTCCAATGCTAGGTAGTTTGTCTTTAATCACATGCAAACAATTTATCCAAAGCCGGGATTAGTTTACCAAAAGCTGACATTATTCAACTCAAAATTAGGTATACTGAATTTACTCAAATTTGAGCTATTGGGCTGAATAACTACGGTGAGGTGCATGCATCTTACTCTAGTTTTGACAACCATAATGAAAATTACCCAATTTTTTTTGCGATATTCTCATTTGCAAGTATTTTGAACTCGAATTTTGGGTTGGTTTATCTGTTCAAGTACACAGTACATGCACCTACACACGAATACAGACAGTCAACTGCTCAAGATGGAATTCTGCCTCGATACCCAATTTGAATATTTTCTGGCAGTATAGCCTCGCTTTCCATACAAAAGATTTTTCATTTTCAAATCCTTTCAGACCCAGACTTTGCAGCTGCATATATTTCCGCTGATATATTCTAAAATATCCGTTCATTGACACCTTACCATTTAATGATGGATTTAGAACCATTCGAGCTGCAGGAAATAAAACTTGTTTAGTGATATGTTATCTTCCTGATAGAAAACTTCACGAACACTAATTATATATGAATACGTTATACTTTTATATGTCATATTCCCTTTGAGGAAGAAAATATTAACGAGCAAAAGAAGTTTCACGTTCTCGATGAACAAACAGCAAGCAAAACAAACAAAGTTGTGCAGTTTCCACCATCTGCCAGAGCCGCCCGAAATGAGATTGGACATTCCAGAATCACGACGAAAAGAAAATTTTGCCACTCGCCAGAACAGGCCGGGACGCGGCCGAATTTCTGCGTGGTCGGCTCCACTTTATTACGGGAAAGAATCCCAATTAGGGCGAAAGTTTTAATATGGCCATAATTTTATTTGCGCTCTACTTATCCCCACACTAAGCCCTTTTATATCCCGTCCAATTTAAGTTGATAATGACTGTTCGGATCGGTTCGGAACGTCCCTTTTCATATTATTTATTGGACGGGCAACAGGGTTTATTGAGGTTCACTTAAGTGAGCTTTCCAGTGTCATGTTTTCATTTTATGGATCAAACGAGCTGGATAAACGGACAAAACCATCGCGGGCTGGTGAAGGAGCGGGAGTGGGTGAGGTTGTCCTTCCTCTCAGGCCGAGATTGCTTCGAAGTTCGATAACCCGCGCTGTCTCCCGCTGACCTTCCTCGCAGCGACCGAAACTGACATGGCGGCCAGCTGGCGGGTAGTTTTACGACACATGTCGCACTGAGCTCCCTTGGTGACTGGAAGTTTGGCAAAGTGGGTGATAGTGAAATGGACGATTGGTTGATAACTCCCTCTCAGGATTAGTCCCGCCTACGCGACCAGTGTCTTAAGTACCTAATTAGGAAACTCAATCTGTCATTTGAGCGGGAGATGAAAGTTAAGTTGCGGCGTGACATGGGGAAAAAGTGATTTGGCGTGACCATAAGCGAATTAGGGAGTTTGTGGTTGATTCGATAAATATGTGGGCGGACAGTTTTGGTGGGCTTCTGGGCATGGTTGACATCAAATAACTCGCGTCAACGAATCTGTGCAAATCGTCGAATAATTACTAAATGAAATAGTGTTTCGTAAATGACAAGTGAGAAGATTCAGGCAGAAATTTCATTATATTATAGATTATCCAATCACAAAACCGTAAGCCTATTTAACAACTTCATTTTCACTTCTCATTCCAGATTCGGTTAAACTTTGCAGTATTGCATAAGGTAAGCAACTGTTGTCGCACGTTCTTCACAGCTTCAAGAAGCTGGGCGTACCTATTTGAAAAAGACTTTACCAAAATGAAACGCAATCGGATTTCCAAATCAAATTTCCAGCTACTACCCCAGAAATCCAGTGAACGGCAGAAATTCTCGTTGAAAAGTTTTTCATAACTCATTCCAGCTCGATAGAAGCGGCGAAAAATGCATCCCCCATTTCATCGTTTCTGTCCAACACGTGCCACGTATCTACAAAAGCAAGAAAAAATCTCCAACTGGAACAGAATTGTGAATTCCTTTGGTGCTTTCCACCAGTCATGGCGTTGCTTTCATCTCCTTTTTTTGTGTTCTATGTTCCAAAGTTGGGTGAATAAAATAGTTGCACTTAGTTGCCATTCGTCATTCACATTATTTCCAACGAACGGCTGTTGTTTGGTGACATGCATGGTTCGGTCGGAGTTGTGTCCGACCGTCGGGCAACTGGTATTTATCTTCTCCTCATTATTGAAGACTAATTTATTTCCGATTGGGTTGTATTCATGTTTGACATGTGTGATATTTTGATTAGCATCTCTTGCAAAGGATTGTTGATTTCAATACAACAGGCTAATTTTGGAAAATAGTTAGCCTCTACTGAAAGGCTATTTATTGAATACTTTGTAAATGTCTCTTGTCATATGCTGCCGCATATTTGTACCATGTTTTCTGGGATTTCTTAAGTTCGTTGGACAGTTATGTGCAATGTACAATGTACTCCCATAAAACAAATCTGACAATTTTTGTATAGAATCTTGACATAAACAATTCTGTAAGGGTTTTATACGAAAAATGTTAGATATTTAGATTTTTATATACTGTTTTACACAAATACAAAATTGTAAGCTTTCAACACAAAAATTGTTGTACTAAAATCTTCCAAATTTTGCGAATTGATTTTTTTTTATACATATTTTGCAAGGTTTTAATACCCCCTGCATGTGAAACGGTTGGTACGGCTGTCCCCGTTTCTTCCTTTTGTGGATTCAAAACGCTTCGTTGATCATGTTATTTATCACTAAATAATCTGATTACCGAGGAGTTATGAATTATCTCCCAAATTCAAGCCTGCACGGTGGGCCTGGCCGTTTTAATACTTGTGTCATATTTATGATATGCTGCAAATATTAATGCAGCCAAGAAAATGCTCGGGAATACAACCGACATTTCCAGGATGCTTTTCAATACTGGCTGTGCATGTGCTAAGACAAGACAAGACAAGACAAGACATATTTTGCAAGGTTTCAATACATAACAGTATTATAATCTGCCATCCGCTGGTTGGCCATTTACTCTCATTTGCAATTTTGAATGTGATGTTAAAGCAATGAGAGAAAAAATCAGAAGGGTTGTGTACAAGGTAGCAAGGTAGACGTTGGACAACATAAGGCCATCGTTGCGATTGATCTTTCTGCCGTCACAATGCGATTTTTTTGCGTACTTTAAAAAAAAATTCTTCCCGAATCAGCTTTCTCTTGCATAGAAAGATGGTCTTGAAAAGAATGGAGCTTTTCTCAGTAATGCGTTCTCCCAATCACAAACTGGCCGTGGTTCTGAAAAGAACCATTTTGGTGTACCTTTCGTTGTCGTTCGTGTTTGGCTGGTTCAGTCGGCCGCTGGTCTGCATCTTGGCTGGCTGGTGATCGTATTGTAGTGCGTCAGACGGGAGGGTTCAGCTGGTCGAAATGTAAGATGTAAGCTTCCTCTGTGGTTTTCGCTTCGGCTGTTGTCGATCTTGATGATGTTCTTCTGGCCTTGCTGCTGTTACTTCCGCTACTGTTGCTATTGCAACAACCATCATCGTCGTTGTCTTCTTTTCGCTGCCTTGCCGCCGGTGCGTTGATGCCATGCCTCCGGTTTCTCTAGCTTCGTTTTGTTTAGTTCCGGTCTGGTCCGGTTCGGCGCACGTGTGGTGAATGTCTCGCGCCCTGCTGCTGCTGTTTTGTTTTTGATGGATATTAACACAGAAGATCATTCATCCCTAACCAACTCACGCATGACAGGTACAGCTTCTTTTATACACAAATAAAATCTTGCGGAGGGCCAGAAGGCCCGTAACTTACATTAATCTGATGTCCGTGTTGGGAATACACGAACGGGATTGATTGATGCTGGAATTGACAAGAATTGACATTTTCAATAGTTTATCGTAAACAATCTTGAGTTTCAATTAAATTGACAAATTGCTGGAGAGATTTTCAAGTTTTCAAACATAGTAATGAAATGAAATGTGAGAAAGATATTTGAAGAATACAAGAATTAACAAAAAATAGTGACATATTTTAGGGCGATCAAATAAAAAAAAACTAGTAATTATCGCTGAGACCGGGCCACTATTTGCACGAGGTTCTTAAAAATAACCTAATTTATGTTCATTCAAAAGCTTTAGGAGAGTAAAGGTATTAGGGATCTGTGTTAAATTCTTCAGAAAGATGGACCCTTCGATTTTTGTCAGTTCTTGACTCGCCAAAACTGTCATAACCAGGCTTGTAAATATTCGGCAGCACTGGATAAAGGTGACGTTTTTTTATTTCATTTTTTTATTTTCTTCCTTCTTTGAAATCAATCTCACATTCCCGAAGAATGAGAAAAGTAAACAACAGAACTCACATCACCCAGTGCGCCACGAATATGAAATTCACCACAGTAGCATGTACGCATTCACCCAGCAAATGACAAAAAATCACCATGCGTTTAAATGGGCCACTCACATTCATGCGGTAACGCACGAACTGAGCAGCCTGTCAGAGCAACTTGTGTTGGGTTGAATGCTTAATTGAATGGTTGGTGCTGGAATGATTTTTTGGCTGCCCTACAGTCGCACTCACGACGGTGGCGATGAGATTGACCGTAGAATATGCTGAGTTTTTCAGATTTCAGATTTCACTGCACTGACTTTGACATATTTCAACCCTGGTCATAACTTCAACTTGTTTCAACCGATCTTAGAGATCAGCATATAGTTGGAAAGAAGAAGACTATGACCTCAGTTTGCAATAATAAAAATGGAGACAGGCATAATGTATTTGGCCGCCATCTTGGATTTTTTTCTGAAAACTATTTTCCAGAGGGGCGACAACGGATTTTTTTTCATATGGAGTTAGGCAAGTATGACAGTACCCTCTTATTTGGCGCATAAATTTATACTCCAATGTCAAAATGCTCTTATACTATCATAAATTGTGGTGGTATTTGTGAAAATGTGTATTTTTTACCGTTTGTACAAGAGAGAGTGGTGTCGAAAGTACCTATTAAATTAAAGATTGCAACGAACAAAAACACACCAAATCCGTTAAAATGTAGTGTTTTCACTTTATTCCTTATGCGAAATATGACTGATAAATAATTAAAATATTATGTTGGTAGAAGAAACTCTGTGCTGAGCAGAAACAGTTGTTTCTGGCATTATCCAAACTTTGTGCGTTTCAGAACATTCTCACTCACTGCAGTGTTTATTTTTCATAGACTACGGAGTAGTGTTAGTGCCGTCGGCATTCGCTTGATAGGAGGCAACAAACATTTGACAGCTTGGCACCCGCCTGCTATTTTCCGCTAGTTTCGCAACCACCGATTTTGAATATTAATACATATATGGAATGCTTAGCTTATATTGTGCTTTGTGTCCAAAAATCTCAGGTTTATATTTTATCTATCAAAAGCTATGCACGATTTACCAATTTTTTTTAAGGTCAATCAAAAGTAACTCTAGTTTAGCTTTGTAATCACCAATACCAAAATTCTTTAAATATTTAATAAAATTACCTAAATTCGGCTCCGTTATGCTCAAAACTTTTGAGCCTGTTCAATCAAAGTTAATTGCCTATTTCCGGGGATTAAACCACCCGACTTGGACGTTAATTTACAATCTTTTGAAAACTCATATGTGAATATGTACGTTATGTGGAAGATATTGATTTGGAAAATGTATTGGAGGTAACCACTTTCCCTTCGATGGGACTCGAACCCATGACCCTACAGTACGCTAGACTGGTGCTTTAATCAACTAAGCTACGAAGAACCTCCGTCGGCCTTCGCAGCCTAGCGGCTACTGAACGAGCTCGAGATTCCCAAATTGGACGCATAGTCAAATCACTCGCAATCCATTTCTCAAGCCAATACTTCCACATGTGTATAGTAGGGAAACAGGTGGTAAAATAAACACGTTAAGGACTTGCATTGAATTCAATCATAAAACGAGGATAATTTGCTAGTTTTACCACTTGGTTCAGTAATTTAACTCATATTCTTATTGCACTGAACAATTTTTTCGCTAATAAACACATTTAAACATTGTTTTATGTAGTTTTTTCATCGAAATAAAAAACATTGAAATTTCGTATGTACAAAAATCCTGCTACGACCTCCTGCTTATAAGGCAGAAGCGGTAGCTACTAGACCACCGAGCTCGTCCTCCATATAAGCTAAGCTTTTCATCTATGTATAAAAAATATTCAATATCGGTCGTTGCAAACCTAGTTGAAAAAAAAGTTTTCAAAAACGAATTCAAGATGGCGACCAAATTCCGTTTTAATTATTGCAAATTGAAGAATGAGGACACACTCTTCCTCTACCCATAGACATGCTGATCTTCAAGATCGGTTAAGAAATGTTGGAGTTATGACAATTTTGGTGAGTCAAGAATTGACAAAAATCGAGGGGTCCATAAGAGGGATTTCGCGTATAACTAACGGTGGGTCAATCTTTCTTTGCAGAAAGCTTTCGAATGAACATAAATTTAGGCATTTAAAGAACGTCGTGCAACTAGTGGCCCGGTCTCAGCGAGAATTACTCAAATAGAGTCTACCACATTCCCCTCGGATTTGTTTTGCCAAAAAATGATATTTTGTAGGGACAACAAACAAAAATTCGGATTTTTTTAGAGTTTTCAAACCATTCTACAACAAATCCAAGGAGTTCTATGTCTTTTTATCAAGTTGTAGATAGTATCAATCAAATATTTGTTGACCGATTTTTAGTGGGTTTTTACGCCATACTTTTGTTCAAGCCAATGAAACTATTCGTGAAGAACTCAAACATGCTGGGATTAGTTGCATCTTATTGTAAACTTATATTTTATTTGCTAATCACTATTGACGTGCTACTTATCATTTTTTAATTTTCATTTCTCTTTTTTCACTTTTCACTATGAAGTGTGAATGTCTTATTCTGCATTTATCATTGTTCATATTTTATTACTTTTTTTGTTTTTACTTCGACCTTTTGTGTTTACTTGTCCCTTCGACCTTTTGTCTTTCGACCTTCTGTCCCCAACCCATTAAATTTTGGCGATTAATGAGAAGTAGGATGTGCAAGATGAAGTGAGAAGTATGGAATGAGTAGTAAGAAAATCAGAAGCAAAAACTGAGATGTGAGACATGTTTATTGGAAAGTGAGGAACGAGATGTTTAGAAGTGAGAATTGTGTGATGAGATATAATACAGATGAAGAAGAAAAACAGGACGAAGGGAAAGGAAGAAATAATAAGGCAGAAGGGACAAGAGAAAAGGAAGAAAGAATAAGGTAGATGGAACCAGGGCTGACAATAGTCATCGTCATAGCACGAAATGCCACAGTAGCGACGAGGTGCAGTGTCTTCATTGCTACTCCACACATCGTCAATGACGCACACGACATTAGCTTTCGTCGTGTAACCAAATCGTCATGACGACATCGAAGAACGAAGACTTCATATCGTTATTCTTCAAAAGGCAGCTGCCATGCGAAGATTTTTGTTAATCCTTTGTAATAATGAGTTTGAAGTGACGTATGAAAGCGTTTTGCATGTTATCTATACATTTATGTTACCTAAGTTCTTACTATTTGTTTATTTGAGACGCCATTATGTTTTAACCAGTCCGTCTATAATGACGTACAATCAATTGTGTGAAGAAGTGACGACGAAAACCGTCATAACTTTTGGTTGCGCGACTATCGTCGTGGTACGCATGCGGCGCGAAGAAAACGAATAGGTGTTGCATCGTGCAATGTTATGACGAAGACTAATTTTTTTCCCTTTCTTCATACGACGAGAATGACTATTGTCAGCCCTGGATGGAACAAATAAGATGGAAGAATAAAGTAGGAGAAGGAACCCAACAAGCAATTTAAGGTGAATAAGCTAGTTTTTTTAGATGAAGAAGCATATTTTTAATGTAATAAGCTTTTTATCAGCTTTCAATGTTTGTTAGGAAGAAGGAAGAAAGAAGAATTAAGAACGACAAAGAAAGAAGGCAGAAAGGAGAAGGAACAAGGGAGAAGAAAAAGGAGAACGAAGAATGAACAAAAACGAGAAGAGGAATGAGTGAAAAGAAAGATAGAGGAAAGAAGAAGGAACAATTAAGGAATATAACGGAAGAAGAAAGAAGGAACCGTGGAAGACAACCGTGATCTATGTTTTTGTCCTGCTTTCACCTTTTCACATATTTTTCATGTATTTTTCAAGTGTGCAGTTTTAATTTGCTTTGTTATTTGTTCTGAACTTTTTTTTTCAGTTGGCTTTGGGAGGTCCCTTGGTTGGACCTGAGGGTAGCTGGTTTCAGGCCTACCAGTTGCTCCCTTAGCACTAATTCAAAGAATTAAAGAAATAAGGAATATTGATGAAAGGAGAGAGAAGAATAAAAAAGGAAGAAAGAAGAAGGTAGGAAAAAGAATGAAGATGGAAGACATTTCGCTAGAGATGTCAATAAATTAAAGGGGATTTAAAGTAATTATTTAGATCTTATTTATCTTATCCAGTTCATATACTTGACAGTAAGCTTTTAGGCCAATGAGATGGAAAGTAGGCTTTGAAATTAAAACAACATAAATTAAAATTTACAATGCTCTGAAAACTCAGATGTGAATATGTATATCATGTGGAAGATTTTGATTTGAAAATGTATTGGAGGTAACCACTTTCTCTTTGATAGGACTCGAGCCCACGACCCTCAGTACGCTAGACTGGTGCTCTAACCAACTAAGCTACGAAGGACCTCCGTAGGCAAAACAAATCGCCACCCACCAAACGCGGAGTTTCTGACGCCATTTGTAAGCGTGAAGAACATGATTGCATCAAAAGTAAGTGTATTTTAATTGCAAATTGTGATTAATAAACTAAGCTAAGCGAAATAAAAGTCGTAGGCATCGCTTCCCATAAGGTATGCATTTCACTATTTACAATGGAAGTTTAGTCAATCAGTCTGCTTCAATTTAAATTTCTAGTTAAAAAATATCTGTTCGGATTTGGTCGTTCGATTTGCGATATATACTCAAATTCTTAAAATTCTTGGATGGCCCGGAATAGAACATACATTCAAAGTATATATAATTTGGTTTGAATGATCACTGAGCACAAGTTTCAATTCTAAAAAGAGAAAACAGATCTTTCGTTACGCGAATAGATCATAAAGTCTTTAATACAGGGAATTCTTGGATTACCTTCAAACTGACGAACTAATGCCATGAAAACTTTCCGATCACAATCCGATCATATCTTCATGAGATTTTGTATAGTGCAGAGTATTCCTCATTTATTTGTTTGCGTTCACGCCTGGAAATCGCTGATAATATGACCCGTAACGCTGGGTAGACACCTTTACGTGGTGTGTTACGGGGTAAGATCTACCACGGTTATATTGCCAGCTACAGGCAAATCCCGACCCAACGAATACCTTCCTTATTATTCAACTTCGTGGTACTTATGAGGGTGTCGCTAAGTCGGTGGCCTCTCGTTGAGTAAGTACTACATCAACACATCCTTCCTCTCCCTAGTTACGGTGAAGATGGGCGTGGCCAGGAGTAGTAATCCTCATGCTTTTGTTATTTTTGTCTAAGACTGGAATCAAGGACCACTCCCCTTCTTGATTTCTGAGAGCATTCTATTCTATTCGAAAGTAAAAAATGAGTATGACTAGTGTCCAATTTACGAATTACACCGTAACAACGCTAATGCTAATGTAAATCGCTGATAATATAAAAAAGAAACCCACCAGATGAAAAAAAAGGAAATAAAATGATTCATCTGATGATTTTGAAACAGCTCCCGAACCCGAATAGGAAAAATCTCACACTTTCAATTTCTGTACACACCCACGACAAGAAGCACATCGTGATAGGAATTTATCAAAACCTTATATAAAAATGACCAAATTCGCAGGCATTTAAATTTCTTTGAAGTTGCTCCAAATGCCAGGGTGGTGGTGATAATGTACAATGTACATTAGGGTGGTTCAAAAATCGATTTTGCTCCACAGTGCTCATCTGATTCTTTACCATGTTGTGAGTGTCCTCTGAAAATTTGAGCTCATTTGGATTAAAACTGATTTAGCACAAGCCGTTTTAAGTTTGCATGCAAATTAGTATGGGGAAATTTATTTTTTCATTATACTGTTAATGACGCTTCCCCATTAAGCGCAGGTTAAAAGAAAACCTACACAGCTAAAAGGAATGCTCAACAGCTTTCACCCAACGAAAATCGCATGTTAATTAATCGCCCCAATAATTAGTAATCGAATTTAATCTATACCGTGGTTTTCTGGAGCTAATTGCATAACTCATCAACAGGCAACATTGCTGCTCATGGCGCGAAAGATAGCACACACAAATGCAGGCCAATATGTTGTACTGCACATTTCAGTGATGCCCTCAAAGAAGTTTAACGATCATGACTAAAGATTCGCAACCTGTCTTAAAATCGTTTACTAATTATTGGGGTGATTAATCAACATGCGATTTTCGTTGGGTGAAAGCTGTTGAGTATTCCCTTTAGCTATGTAGGTTTTCTTTTAGCCTGCGCTTAATGGGGAAACGTCATTAACTGTATAATGAAAAAATAAATTTCCCCATACTAATTTGCATGCAAACTTGAAACGGCTTGTGCTAAATCAGTTTTAATCCAAATGAGCTCAAATTTGTACATTGTACATATTTAATATTGTTTTACATAGAAGTGCAAAATGGTCTAAAAACAAAAACTCTGCGTTTTTTTTACATAGACTGTTTTTTTGTTACTAGAATACTGTTGGTCGCAGATCAATTATTGACCTTATTTTTTTTTTAAATTGTATACAAAAAAAATTCCGCCGAAAAAAAATATTCGTTTCGTTTCGTCAAATTTCGAATCAAATGGGACTTAAATTTCGCATTGTTTCGAGATCACGGAAATAGATTTATATTTTGTTTCGTTTCGTTTCGCCAAGAAAAAGTGTGTTATCACATAACCTTACTCGCAGCTGTGTTCAATGCAGTGTTAATTAGGCACTTCCACAGTTGTTAATTGTGAGGTTTCTGTGCCAAAGTATTGTTTTTGCATTCGTATATCATAAAGCTAACACGATGATACATTTATGCTCAGGGAAGTCGAGAAAATTTCCAACTTTGTTTTGTAGTCGCGCATTTTACCGTAATAGGCTGAAAAAGGCATCAATTACAAATATACTTAGTTCAAAATAACTTTACAGCTACAAATATATTTCTTTCCTTGAATCCCGTCATGGTTAACCTTCGCCATAATTCGCTGTGATATTTGACCGCAATTCGATACCCTATTTTCTGCTGCCGCACGTCCTCGTGGCCTTGTTGATGCTCCCTTTTAGATTTAACTTGCCAAAGCCAAGTAAAAATGTATTCGAAGAACATTGAACAACGTTGATGGTACCAAATAAGTATGGGAAAACTTGGTAAGAAAAGGAAACGGGAAAAAAAGTATTTTACGATTCTCCGGAGAACATAAATCATGATAGTTATTTTGATAGGGTAGGGATAGAAATATGTCAGAGGAAAATATGCCAATTAGGACGACGATGATTTGTGGTGAAGGGACCAGAGCTTCCGGAGATTGCTCTATTTTTTCTTCGCAGGATTTTAAGACGTGGACAACCAAACGATGCAAACCACGGAGCAGTCATTGACCAGATAAGGAAGCATCAGGCTATTGCACTAAGGCTCATGCTCTTAAAATGACAGTCAAATGTAGTTCGAATTAGTTTCAGGGATTACGATGAAATTCAATCAAAAAATAATTCTGAATTCGTTGTTTTTGAGATTGGGCGGAGAAAGGCTTGCTATGTACTAGTACGGATATACAAAAGTTTACAATTGTAATCTGCTATCGATTTTAGAATGTTTTGTCGAGAAAGTACCTTAACTGGTTAGGTTCAACATAGGGGTATGCGATAACACACTTTTTCCTAACGAAACGAAACGAAACGAAATTTCAAATGTCTATTTAAATTCGGATCGAAGCGAAACGAAATATAGATTTACTTTCGAGACTTCGAAACGATACGAAATCAAGGTTCATTTATTTCGAAATTTTTCGAAGCGAAACGAAATTTGAATTTTTTTCCTCGGAATTTTTATTAAAATAGTTTTACGCAGTTCTGATTTCACTTTTCCGAAGACAAATAACTATTTTTAGAGTTATAATAACAGAAGAGGCAGTCTGTGATGAATCGCCGAATTCTCGCCGCATATAACATTGGAGATAAGGCAATACCCCAGCATTTGCGCCACTTTCAAAGGAATTCATCGTGGAGCATGTGCTCCTGAATCTGATCAATTTTATATCAGTTTCATATCAGTAAGTACATAAAAATATAGAAATTGTGGGATTTTTCATATACGGATTCAAATTTCGTTTAAAACCTTAGTTCACTTAAGAATTATGTAATTATGCTGAAGCATACTTCATATTGTCTTGTCAGCCTGGTTATATAGTATCGTGCTAAGTCAAAATTAGGAAATTGATGCTTAGATTTGTTTTTTTTTATTTAGTGGGATACTCAGTTTTGTATCCACATCTGCCAAGCGTATACGCAGATAAAGAATTGATATTACTAGCCCAGCATTTGAACAGGGCGTAACAGCCAAAACTTATTCCTTCTTATTCTTCGTCTACATATATATAGAACACTTTTTTTTACCAATCTGTTTATTTATGAGGGTCAGATGTTTAATAATAAACTCTACAGAGCCGAAAACATTAGAAATAATAGAATCAATCATTCCGAAGAAGTTTCAGAAACATTTCTGCGTGAGGTTTTCTTTGGTGGGGATCGGTCCATTGATCCTTCAGTAACCAAACGATCCCGTTGCTGACTCATAGACTGCGCTAGTTGCTTTTTATCCTCTTTTTATTCTCTCATTTTTTTAGGAGTCCGTGTAGCCCATGATTCCCTTCTTCACGAACCAGATCCGATCTGTATTATTCTTGAATGTCATAGTTTCTGCTAGTTTTTCGCGTTCCACCATTAAATCGGGAATTTTAAATTGTTCCATCCGTTCAGTTGAATTGGTATCCAATCCAACCACTTCTTCCTCAGCCACTTCAATTACGCCGTTCTACGCTGCATCCGATGATCTTTGACGGGTTGCTGTATCAAATCCGATAACGACACCTGAATACGATTTCCGTTGCCCACGTTCATTTTTTTCCTTTATGGACACGCATCCTTCCGGTGACCTTCCGCTCCGTACATGAAACATTTGTTACGCAAATCCTGGTAGAATACCTTTCCTGTCCATATAGCATAGGGGAAGGAGGGGCAATATGCCTTAGCTAAGCATAGACTGCCTTTATGCCTTAGCTAAAACGATTTTCATGGGTGTTTCTACCTCACGCAACAGTTAAACAATATAGTTAGCTGATGCCATATTAAAATTAGAAAATATTTCAATCATATTGATATTTACATTTAAAAAAAGCGGTAATATTTCGTTGCCGGAAAACTCATGAGGCAAAACACCTTTTAGTCAACAGCTCTTATGGAACTTACCACGCGTTGGCGAATCATCATTCTGGTATGGACAGTGCGTGGAGGCGCGTAGTACATTGTAGGTTAGTTGCACATAGGGCGTTTTGCCTCGCCGACATGTTAGATGTTTCATCAAAATGTGGAAATTTTCAGTTTTTCCTACATTCCTATCGATTATTTTGAAACTTTTTTCGCCTAACCTACACAATTTCACGTCTAGTTTTTTAAGGCTTTCTCAAACATGGTAGATATAAGTGAATACCCGAAAGTCGATTTGCCCCGGTGGGGGGGCCGTTTTGGGGCTTCTTCCCCTACATTTGCTCACTAGAAGAATCCTGTGCACCTTTCTAAAATGCATAAAGATATGTATTTCAGATTGAATTTCACAGATCCATAGTCTTATATACAATCAGCTCGACGAACTGAGGTATTGTCTGTCTGTCCTTAGCATATGAGAACAGCTGTTATTGTCAGTATCAGCTGAAAGCAATCATAAGTAAAGAGCTTTCATCAATTTACATAAATGATCTTTCAACTCGTTCTGGATCTTTTTGCAAATTCCATGCGACGATCTAGAAATTCCAAAAATCTGTAATGTTCCTTACATATTACATAACGATGGTGGTCATGTCCTTACAGTTAATTTAGGATTAGGAGCGGAAAATTAGTTAACCATTCATTGTTATAAGAGACCGAGGAATGCTCTGGGAGAAGGTTGAAAAGGTAATTCATGTGAAGCCCCTAGGTAAGCGACTAATTATTTATTGTTATCGAAGTTATTTTCAAAAAATAGGAGACGAAAATTGTGTTTCAAATCAATCTAACGCAAGATCAATGGGCTTCGTTTAATAAGCTTCTAAAACACGATCGATTCCGCACTAAATAATTTTGTGCTCTTCAGTGCAGACATTAGTTTTATCACTTCACGTTCTCCCACATTACTGCCGTAATCTGGAAAAGTGACGTAATAGCCATTTTACAACATGCATGTTTTCCATTTTTCTGTTAAAGAGCTCGATGAGTAGTACTCGTTAACACCATTTTTGGAAAATGGCGTATACGTCACTTTTTCAGATTACGGCAGATTAGCTGGCTGGGTTGAACAAATTTCTGCTACGCAAGGTAGATTTTTTTCACTCACTGCCGTCTCACAATCGATTCCGCATTCATATTGTGCAAATAGTAAAAAAATATCACAAAATTTAAATTTGAATCATGAAAACACTGAAGACGTTTTATAGAAGAAAACTACATACGTATTTGTCGACTAAGAATGGGGTTATGTAGTAAGCGTTAATAGACAAAAATGTATAACCTAAAGTTTTGAAAACAACTTTACGATATAGTTCAGCGGCGCAGCCAAAATTTTTGATCATATAAAGTATGGTTTAAGTTTATATTTGTTTCGAAATTTCGCGGAATTCCGTTAAATTTCGTTAGAAACTAGTTTTTTCTAGCGAAATTTTTGTAATATTACGAAACGAAACGAAATGAAGAAATCAGATTTCGCCATGCTCAAATTCCGCGAAATTCCGCGGAATTTCGTTTCGAACCACCTGAAACGAAATTTTTCGAAATACCGCATATGCTTAGTTCAACATAATAGATGTAAACTATCATCCATAATGCATCGTAATGAAGACGCTTGACAGAAATCATTACCGTAAATCGAGAATCATACATTTAACTACTTTGGTTTGGTAATAACATTGCAACTAACTTCATCGCCTTGAAAGAATATGATTGAAAAATAAATAGTGTTATCGTATGTCAACCCTTTCGAATGCATACAACAGTCGTGAAACTGTATTACTCTTGTCGCATAGGCACTAAAAGTCCTGGCCATTTTTCATCAATCACGTTGTTCTATTAGCTCCATAATAGACGAATCTATGCGATAAACTTTTCCACCCATTCGCCTGTCGTTTTGCCAAAACCAAATCCCAGTTTCCCCGTTGCCTGTCGTTTGCTATTTCGCTCGGCACATCTGCAGACTAAGAGTGCTCCGTCCTACGACCGACCGTCCACAAGTTGAAGAAGGTTCAGCTTCTCGGTCCCACGGAGCCCAAAGTTCAGTCAGCAGCTAACGGCGCGTTTTGACAATTTTATGTGACATTTGTTACGGCGGGGAATAAAAACTGGAAATCTGGAAGTATAAAAAGCCCGTCAAATCCCTCTTGACATTGGCGTAGGATGGCTATTCTAGTAGCTTTAACTGGGACAATTGTTGGATTTTTAGTTTGATGAGAATTATATTGAATGATATCCGAGCGAGACTGTATTGGAAACTGAGTTGTTAAACGGTGGAATAAATCATTAAAAATGAAAGGATTTGATTGCTTCCGACGTATCTTGTAAATATTATGCCATATCACGTCAAAAAGTCGTGTCGAGTACGAGACATTGAAAATGGTCTTACTTGTTGAGACCGAATTACGTAACTGTAACATTATAATCAAGTGGTGGAATTGAATGGAATAGTACAAACTCGTCCCATGACAAGTGGGTTAATGAAAAGTCTAGCTCACTCTGTGGAATAAGGGCCGAGTCGCAAAGGGAGTGTCCTTTTCGTCCGCTCTTTGTTTATCACTTTTATTCCAAAAAGTGGAATTCGTCGAAGATCTCTTATGACTATCACTCTTATCTATTAACATTGATTCTGTGACCTGGATTGATATTAAAAATCGTTGTATGTTCAAAACAGGTTGTCTTTGTTTGATTCTTGTTTTCTTGTTGTTGTTGTTTACATCAGTTTTATTGGTTCTGAAGTGAAAAAGCAGCAAAACATGTAGGGTAAGACGGTATAATATGCCCCCCCTAAGGCAACTCCTTGATAACTTTTTACTTTTCAACACAATTTATGCAAACTTTGTGTTATTTGGTAGTCTAGGAAGTCGCAAATGCATTGCCCGTTAGTATTCATATAAAAATATTACAGATAACATGTAATAAAGCTTTTTTGAAAAGTGGTGAAAAAATTAATTTCAAAAAGTGCTTGGGCAATACGCCCCACCTTAACCAAAGACGGTTCATAGTCCTTTATTAGTATTTTATCAATCCCATAATAAAAAGGTTACAAATCCTCGTGCCCTTGACATTAAAAAAACAACATAGGTCCATTTAAGCAGGTGTGAATTACATTTCAATATTTTCCATACAATTTGAAAGCTACTGCTGCAGTCACGCTGCCCTTGTGTCCAGTTGGTAAGGGCATATCGTCCTGCCTAAACTGGGGCGTTTTGGCCAGTGAAACATGTTTTCGAAAATCGTTATATTTTTGAAGATGGAAGCAATTTTATATCATATTAACCACTGAGAAAATTTATTTTGTTGCCCAACTGAGTGTTCCAGTGCAAGTTTTGCGAACAGTATGCTAGAGTCGCTCCAGAATGTTGAGCAAACAAACTTGAAAAGTTACATCAAACCTGTAACTTTTTGTATTTTGCTATTATTTTCATTGTGTAATAAAAAAAAACTTCCACATCCACATGGTATGATGGGTTTACAAATATTTATAGGTACCAACTGATTTTGACCCTTAATTAGTTATAGTTTTCTAGAAATCAAAGGGGGGGCGTTTTGGCCAGGTGGGGCGCATTATACCGTCTTACCCTAGAAACTATTTTACTATTATGGCGAAAGAGAAGAAACGGTATATCAAACCGAAAAAGATGATGTCTTTCCTTTATTTCAAGGCAGTACCAGTTCTTCTTATTTGCATTACATTCCCCATTGAGACATTGCCGTCTTGCAGCTTAATGTCCAATGTCCATTAGGAACTTCCACAGTTATTAACCGCTAGGTTTCTAAGCCAAATTACCACTTTTGCATCCGTATATCATGAGGCTGACACGATGATACTTTTATGCTCAAGGAAGTCGAGAGAATCTCCAATCCGAAAATTTCCTCAACCAAACCGGGAATCGAACCCAGCCGACTTCAGCATGGTCTTACTTCGTAGCTGCGCATCTTACCACACGGCTAAGGAAGGCAGTACCACTACTAGGTGAATTAATTTGAAATTGTTTGACATCGCCCAACTTCTCTCAAAAGTGTTGAACAATTTGTTAATGTTATTTAGTGGATTTAACATTGGAATATTTCCGAAGCAATATCAAACTGTTGTAACAGTTTCGAAAATCTTCAAAATTTGTTTAATGTTGACGGAAAAGTATAGCATTTCCGCTGGATTATTGGACAGATATTTCCTGCTAGAAATCTCGTATGTAATAGCTACACCTAGGTACGTATGTTGGCAAGGGTTCGGTGGTAGTGATGAAGGTGAAATGCGGAGTGAAATTCACTCAGCAAAAAGGTGAACTGGGTGCTGTGCTTTTCGAAATAAATCAAATTTTTGCGGCTTGTTGTGACTCTCGTTCGCTTGCTCCGGGTTTCACTCGACATTTTTTGGTACAGTCTGACGATGCCCGGTGCGTGATGGTAGCGCGGGGTGGCCGAGTAGAGTATCCATACACAATCCGACCACTCGGTTTTGACCTTGATCCTTATTTTGTCTTCGCACTGAGTGGTGCCTCGGTGAAAGAGCAAGAGTGAAGTTTTATTTGATTATGTGTGGTATGCTCCGCTGCTTGGCCCACCAAATCCACCCCGTCAAAAAGTGGACGGGAGGATTTTCCACCTGCTGAGATTATGGCGACCGTTTTCATCACTGACTGTGGTATGTTCGGGAGTTGGGAACGGTCAAACGGCAAATAAACACATTCCAAACTTTGTGAGTCTGTGGGACAGTGTCGAGAGCAAAGCAGCCGGAAAGTATGTGCTTTTGATGTGAACATTAACATAATATGTGAAAAGACTGAAACAGTTCACATGAAATGAATTTTGAGCATGCCGCGAGTTCGCCTTTGGTCGTCATTTAGTTCAGTAGCGAATTTATGTTTAGGTAACTTATGTACATATTGACTTTGTTTATATAACTTGAAAGGCGGGGTTATCTATTGTCATACGAGGAAGCCACAACTGTTGATAGATGTCACTGATGTGTATTATTTGTAAATACCCACTGCTCTAAAGTAGTTTGGATTGAAAGCTCTACCCTTTCTTTGAGGTGTGTGGAAGTTACCCCTCATCCTGTTGGTAGATGCATAAACTTACATAAGAATCCATCTATCCGTTTTAGGACAAGCCTTCCGGAATCCAAAACTAAATGCAAACGGTTCAAAACGGAGGCCACGCACAACAATATATGGAATCAACTTGTCGCTTGGCTTCAAGCTCTCGAGATATGGTTGACACGTAACATATCAAATTTGTTGTTGCTGATCGGTTTTTCATAAATCGATGCTGGCAGCTCGAGATAATCGGTGCAGCGGCTCTATACAATCGTGCGTGGATCATCTTTTCGAAAATCTTGTTTGAACAGCAGAGGATGGATACTCCCCGATAGTTGGTTATGCAATTTCGGCTTCCAGATTTATGGATCGGTATTTTGGACGCAGTTTTCCAAGCAATTGGAAACAGTCTGGAGCGAGCGGTTGAACACTGCAGCAATTGGGGTCGCTAACGTGGTGGCGCAATTTTTAAAAAAAAATGCAGGAGAAATATGGTTTGTTCCTGGACTTTTAGATGTGTCCAGATCATCCAGAGCCATTCGAATCTCATCAGGAGAAAACTGAAAGCATGGCAAGCTGATGTTGTAGGAAGGTATGTGACCAAAACAATTCTGGCGACGGACAGGAGACACTCTGAGGAAAACACTTTCGAAGTAGGCAGCAAAAAGGTTAGCTGCTTCATTGCTTGTTCTTGAAGTACCTAGTTCCAATAAATTTCACCAAACTGGGGATGCCGTTGTCATTCTTCCTTATTATTATCGTCTTTATTTAAGAGGTTTTCAGCCCTTGGCTGGCTCACCTCTGTCATTCTTCCTCTTTTTGATGTAGTTCCAGAAACGGGCAGGATTCTCCTTCACATAAGCTTGAACGTTGTGCACATAGTTTTCGTGGGCAGTGTGCTTTTTATTCCAGCTAGAAATTACGAAGTCTGTCCCTGTCAGAAACGTTCTTTGTTACGAAGTATCGTCTACGCAGCATGCGGAGATTGTTGCGAAGGTTACGTAGTTCAGGAGTCAACCAAGGTTGATTAAAAAAAGACTTTGAGGCACGCTTCTTCCGAGGAACGTGTGTGTTGATAACTTCAAAGGAAAGTTCGCAGAGGGTCAATTGCATTCCGTCCACTGTATCAGACCGCAGAAATGGTATCCAATCGATGTCGTCAAAAATTAATCAGATCGAAGTTGCATGCCGAATAGTCATATATAAAACAGACTACGTCGTCAGGTAATGCTGGCATGACATTCTCGTCAAGTAGTACGATGATTGGTTTATGGTGGATATCAATAGGCAGTAACGGAGAAGTTATCTCAATTATATCAACGATCACAGGGAAAGTTGTGAATATCAAATCGAGAAGTTTTCAATTTATGTTTACAACATGGTCAATTTGTCTCAAGGCATTGGTAAACATTGCTTCCGTGAAGTTCAGCTCGGTGTCAGTGGAAACGTTGGAAGGGACGTACCCGTTGATATCGACATCGAAATTCTAGAGCAAAGATGGAAGGTTACAGTCACCAAGCGATAGAACTATATCAGACTCAGAGGAATTGTCTGCTATGAAACGTACAGAATTCGCATGAGCAACGTATAACTGCATACTAGAGTTTGGCGGAAGATACACAGCAATAACGAAAAGTGAACGAGGCTTCGACTTAATGTGGACTGCGATTTGTTCCAGTTCAACCGAGTTGGCTAAAGACGCACTTTCACTTTCCAGTGAATTCATGACTGCGACCAAAACGCCACCACCTCATGAATGATGACAAAAATGTGTAATCGTAAGTTTATGTTTATGTATTCTTCTACTTTTATATTTTTTACTTTACATACTCACATTATGATGCTTTTATATTTTCATATGTTCATACTTTCACATTTTCATATTTTTATACCTGTACTGCCCATGATTGCATTTGCATTTTGGTTGATTTTGTAAATTTTTTGACAATCCTCCCCACAAACTTAATCATTTCCAGTTTACTACAGATAAGCAATATAGTAACGCCAATTTTACTGTTGTGGGATTAGATGCAGTAAATTGAGTTTTCTGAACGATTTACAGCATTTTTACAAAATGACCAAAAATGCGAGTGTAACAAATATGCGACCATGGGCAGCGTATATTTTCATATTTTCATACTTTTATATTTTCAAACCACAAATTTTCATATTTTCAATCTTTAGTATTGTTTGTTCTTTTTTCATGTTATCGTATTTTCATATTGTTATAACTTCAACTATTTTTTTTAATAATTTCAATTTTTCATCCTCATTTATATTTTTATTCTTTCATATTTTGATTATCTCATTTCCATATTTTTATATTTTAATATTTTCATATTTTCATATCTTTATATATTTTTTTATTTCCATATTTTTGTGTTTTCATATTTTTATATATTCTTTTTTTCACATATTCATATTGTCATATATTCATAATTTTATACTTTTATATCTCTTTTTATATTTCCATATTTCTGAATTTTTTAATATGTTCGTTTTTTCATGCTTGTTTGTCTTTATGTATTCATATTTTTGTATCTACATATAGAAATTTTTGTTCTTTTATTACATCATAATTTTATGTTTTTAATTTCTTATTCTATTATTTATTATTTTCATAAATTAACATTCCCATAGTCCACCATCAAACAGCACCAGGAAGGAAAGCTTCACTTCCTGCCATGTGACCTTTATGCAGAAGATGCCCTGGCCCCTGCTATGTGATACTTATAACATTCTTAATAATAATTAAATTCTTTACATAATATCCAGCTTCTTCTTCAAGAGATGTACATCCCGACTTAACTTCGGCTCCTAGTTGATGTTACTTTCTACGAATATATATCAAATATCATTTCATTTCTTATCATATTGTTATTCATTTCACGACATATGTATATTGCAGCCGGCACGGAGCGATCCGTACCAAAAAGCAAGTGGCTTAAGCGCCACTCCATTAAGAAGACCTTGGCCCAAATTAATTTGCCCGGATCTGGGTGGTGCGAATAGAATCGATTTAGTTGTCAAACTGAAGCCAAACTTTTCAATTGTGCCGGAGCCAAACATTGAAGATTGTGGTTATGTTCGTTTTAGATCTTGTATTGAGAAGTATTGTTATTATTTGGGGAAAAAATAAAAATAAACTAAGTTTGTGTTTTGTATTCTTTGTAACAAATATTTTCACATTATATTTCGAGTGGAAACTTAGTAGGGATGCAACTAAAAAGCACTCGTTACGAAATTTCACGAGATTCAGCAGCTGGTTGGAGCAGGAATGTATGTAAACCATCGTAAAGTCATGTAGAGTCTTGCTCATTTGTGCGCCCTCATGCAGCATGGAAAGAGAAATTCGAAGAGCGGGAAATGTTTGACAACCAAGCAACTGCAAAATAATTTTGCTTATGGGAGTGATTTCAAAATATCTATCTACTCGCTTGAGAGCAGGAAAACGGCTCTATCCGCAGCACCCAGGCCCGGATGAGACTCTCTCAAGGCGAGTCCATTTTAATTTTCCCGATAAGGATTTATGGATCGGTCCAGCCAGCAACAACGAAAAGTACCAAATCGGGTCCACCCTATCTTCCCTCTATACCGTACAGCCACACCATACACGGAAGAAAAAAAGTACCCAAAATTGAGTATTATTAAACTTACTTTTGTGTTATTTTTTCTCTTCTCTTTCATCCACTCTTTCTTTTGTTGTCAAAAACAAAAGAGCCAAACAATCCAACGATGCCAGTTCAATACGGGAAGCCAATTTTGAGTTTTATTACCTGAGTTCGGAATTGAGTGAATTAAACTTACATTTGGGTAAATAAATTTTCCGTTTGGTACTTTTTCAACATGGGAGTAAAGGCAAACTACTTCGACCCTACTTACTCAATTTTGGCTTCCCGTACGGATGTTTGAGGTTGGGTGAATTAAACTCACTATTGGGTAGTTTATTTCTTCCGTGTACACTCAAAGAGTCGGTGAGAGCCCTCCAGAACCTAATACACTCTAACTACAAGCCTCTCATCATTGGTACTCTCTCCTCTCACCAACAACCATCAATGAGCTGGAAGTAACATAAACAACCCACGGTCAATCTCGCAAAGAGGACGGGACTCGAAAACTAACAAACATTATCGCGCTGTGACGTTAGACACCATTAATTAATAGATTTCGCTAGGGAGACACATAAACATTTTATTAGGAGTAACATATGTATTGACTTAATTTCTATTAAAGACACAAAAGTAATCAGGAGGTTTGTTTTCGTTTGTTCGTCTCAGTGACTGGCACAAAAAACGCCAATCAAAATGGGGTTTGCTGACTCACCAGTTTGTTTGGGCTTACTGACCCAGTGGATGACCTGCCGGTGGGATCGACGCTCCCTGCTTGTTAACGGCCGGTGATCGATTCTCAATGAAGCCGACGAAACGTGATGGCGGTTGCTTGTCGGCGGTGGATCTCGTCCACGTGGAGGTCCCCTTGCCTTCCCGGGCCGATATGGTGACGGATTGGTCCTCTTCTGGCTGGTTGGCGATCGCCAGGAATATTCCGTCCGTTAGGGGGGGGGGGTTTGGCGTCGCGCTTGGGTGCGATAGTTTGCTTTGCTATAGGTTCTCTCTGCCTACTGTCGCAAACAAAATCTGAACGCACACTTTCTGCCTAATTGTTTAGAACAATCGCAATAATAACGGACAAACGCGGACACTTCCAACTTATTCGATGATCACGGACGAAATTATTGAGCCCGTGAATCCTCAGATCAAGGAAGGTGGGCTCGGACACAATCGAAATACGTCATTTCCCGATTCCATTCGTATATGATCGTTACCTTAGTGGTACGATGGATAATCTGAGCCGAAAGTTGTGCTGCTTTCCCTCTCTCACCTTATCCGAAAAACAAATGGGCTCGACTTTGGAGAGCTTGGCTTATTAGTAAATGCCCGCTCGCCTGTGTCTAGGGAAAAATTATGTACATTAATTGGCGATTGAAAGAGGGAACTTCTTACAATCTACCTTATTTGTAAAAACTATATACAAAATTATTTAAAATATTCCTGACTGCCACAATATACAACTACCAAAATAAGAACTTGAAAAGAACGCGGTGCGAATGGTAGATTCGCGATATGTATCATGTTAAAGTGAATACTTTAAGACGATACATCTCGAAGAATCATCTCTGCGGCAAACAAAATGCAGTGTGCCTGGCCGCTTTAATGTTTATGTCTTACTAGCAGACCCAACGAACTTGGTTTCGCCTAAAATTGATTTATTCTCTGATAAGTTAGGACATTTCTGGTCCATTTGTTAAGGAGTCCCCCTTTCCGAAAGGGTAGGAGTTTCAAACTACCACAGAAATATATCTTTCCTTCTACAACCTCCACATGTCAGATTTGGATCCATTTGCTTGATTAATTCTCGAGTCATGCGGAAATTTGGGTTTCATTTGTGTGGGCGCCCTCCCTTCTAGAGCGGGGAGGGTCTCAAACCATCTTAAGAATCTTCTACGGCCCCAAAAACCCCTGCATACAAATTTTGACGCCGATCGGTTCAGCAGTTTCCGAATCTATGAGGTTCAGACAGACAGAAATTTATTTTAATGTATATAGAAGATAAAATCACTTAAATAAAGGAAAAAATCGAAGAAGAAGATTACTGCTATGCCGTAAACCTCAATATTGACAAGAAAAACTATTGGGCGTCATGTAACTCAATGACCTTCCAGGATGCTTTCTTTGCACTGGCTCGGTTGTGTTTGATTAGATTAGAATTATTTTCAAAAATCTGTCTGAAATTGTGTCACAAGACTGGCATTTTGGAGAGTTTCTTTTTTATCTGGTAATGCCAAATAAATCTGGCATAATGGCATACTTGGTGTTCCTTCGATTGGAAATTTGAAACTACTCTAAATTGTACAAATATATTCACGCAGTATAAATAACACTCGCTGTGGCTATTTTATCCACTATTTCGTTATAATTGATACGGGAGGCGAAAAGTTATCGAACATTAAAATACATGAAAATAATGTAATTTAACTGTGGACACCCTTCAATGGGGACGTGCAGCATGCATCATGATCAGGGAATCAATATTCGAGCAACGCCTAACAATATACTATTTGTCATCAACAGAGTTTGTTACTGACAAACGCACCTAGCGACAAACCTTTATCAGAACCCGAACACAATATGACAAGAATCATTTGCCTTGCATGCTCTGATATTTCTGAAAATACGATGCTAATATTGTAATCATTGCTCGATTCTCGATTATTTCCATAAAACCAGAAACTATGATAGCATAAAACCGAAATTCGCTCAAGAAATAATGCAAAATAACGGGATGAAAAGCTAGCAACAAGATTGTCTTCTTTTTTGTTGCTGACAAAATTTTTCGGATCTTTGTCATTATTATCTCCGACAAAAACAAAGCTTTGTCGTTGGTTCTCTTTTGTCGCTTGTTTCGCATGCGCATTCCAAAAAATGATTCCCTGATCATGATGCAACTAACATCACCGAAATAGTGATTGAATTGATTCCAAAGGACGAAAAATATGATTATTTGACATATAAGTTAGGATCTACACGCTCGTTGTATTCTACTAAGTGTCCGAGTTAAATTGTATTGCCGTCTCTTTTTTCCCTTGAGTTGGAATTTTTCACCCCCGCCTTCTTCTCGTCCGTAAATTGGGCAGATTGAAACACCTAGCTATGTATTCATCTTGGACGAGACAGTGGTTGCGGCCGCGACCTTATTTTGCTTATGTGTGTTAGTCGATGTTTTTGATTTGTGTTAGTCGATAGTTTTGCCAGGATAGCTGGCGCCGACTCACCAAGTTCCAAATTTTGGATACTAGTAGATATCGGTCCGTGCAGAACTCCTGGTAGACTATCGGCTGGGAGATGCAGTAGTCCATGTTGGTGATGAAGATGCCAAGTGATACGTGGGCCACATACCGTGTTAATCGTGTGAACTGTCAGTGCTCAAGGTGGTGTTTTGGCCCTTCAGTTAATCGTTGCACCAGACCACGCCATTTTGATTGGAGTGAGAGTTGCTTCATGTTTGATGATTAACTACCATTTCAGGAGTGTGGCCTTAACGATGAATCTTTGTAGATCATCCGATGTACCATCACCGACTTTGGCTTGTGTGAAGCAACGATATTTTCCACTCCACACTTTAGATTGAAGCATATGACAGACCATGTTGTTCTGTAAGGGAATGCATTTTCCCCCCTCTGGAGTTTGTCCGACTCAACCTGAAATCTGGAATTGTTGCACTTACCTCGAGTTTCAGGTGGCTTGCGATGATGAACACCTCGTCGATTTCCTTCTCTTCGAAAAGCCGCTAAGCTCGATTATTTTGCTTTTGAGCGATCAGTTCACCAGACCGACGAGCAAGAGTTCCAGTTGACCTGACCCACCTTAGAAGGCATTTTTATTTAGCTCAAAGTGTCATCTGGTGTAAACGGGATATGAAGTTTCGCAGATGAGCCACATGCTATTCACTGGTGAGTTTTCCGGTTTCAACGGTTTTTGGAAGAGGAATTCTTGCGCATTTCACATAACTTCACATGCTCACACTCATCGACTTCATGAAACAGTTCCGAGTTCCATGGCCGAAGCGTAGCCAGTTGGTCTACCTGGTTCACTCGATGACTGTTGATCCTCTAATAATATCTTCGAAAATTCCTTCTGGAAGTTGCCACGAAATTATTGAAGGACTTACTTTAAAAATTACTGCAGAGGGAAAACCTTTTCCGAAGAGTGTTAAGACTCAATTAAAAATCTTATTCATTTGAGCAGCGATTGAAACCGCGGAGGAAAAAGAATAGTTTAGAACGAAGGTTTGTGGGCTGACGTTGCAATTATGCTGTCACAAAAGAGGAGGAGAGTCAATGTTCAGAAGCAAAAGGTCTGCTATAAATAACGCACGGGCAGTATCACGGCGGACGCTTAGTAAATCGAACTCAATCCAGCTACAGCGGCCCTCATAACTAGTCAAATCGTCAGGGATGCTCCACAGGAGATGACGTAAAGCGAACCTTAAAAATGTACGCTGGATTGATTCAATACGGAAATATTATTCTGATAATAAGGTGCCCAAACTACAAAAGAATGTGTATCTTGAACACCGTTTACGATCCAAAATAATTGATGACTAATGATAGGCAAATGATAGTTTAAAGCACTTGAATAGCAAGTCAATGTCTTTCAGGTAAACTATAAAAATTAAGGGACCAAGACAGCGAAAAACAAAACACAGTCGCCATTTTTTATCGCCATTTTACGGTTTCCCAAATAAGAAAGGCGCCAACAGAGAATGAAACCAAAGAATCCAAGTCGTTCAAATTTAGCGACAGCGATTTGATGATTGATTTTGTCAAAAGCTGATGAGAAGTCAGTATATATTGAATCGATTTGTTGTCCTATCTAGAAAGCTTGCATAATAATCGAAGAATAGATCATCAAGTTAGTATTTGTAGATCGCTTTGGAACAAAACCGTGTTGATCCTCAGAAATGTAGTTATTATAGGATAGGAACTTCAGAACAACTAGTTCGAACAATTTAGACATGGCACATAGCGCTGCTATGCCACGATAGTTTTGAACCTCATGCTTATTACCTATCTTGAAAACTGAAAAAATGTATGATTTTTTCCAATATTCCGAGAAAATTTCTGAAAGTAAGGATAAATTAAATAGATTTGACTAAGGAAACGACGAACTTGTAGAACATTTCTTGACAATAGTTGAAGGAATACCATCCGTGCCCGAACTGGTAGATGGTTTAGCGACGAGCAGCTGCTATGACAAAAGGATGTTGACCGACTGGAGGATGGAGGGTTACGCTGGCAGCATCTTGCTGTGATAGTTGTTCAGTAAGTACACTGAAGAATTGCTTTAGGAAAAGGTTACATATACCTTTCGTAAATTTTTGTTCTATGAGTCCATTCGTCATGACTGTTGGTAGACCAGATTCTTTTCGTCGTTTGTTCACATAGCTTCAAAATCTTTTTAGGATGCGACCAAGTTTTTGCTGGGTTTTTCGTTGATACGATTTGAAAAGTTTATTGTTCACACGATTATATCGTTGGTTGGCGAAGTGGTCCCAAAAGACATTTTCATCCAAATTGATTTGTGGTTAAACTACTTTTTTGGCTGAACAACATTTTCGGCCGTCTGACCTATTTGATTGAATGACATTTTCGGCCAAATGGTCCTTCCTGTCAACCACCATTTTGACCAAACTGATTTTTTGGAAAAAATTACCTATTCGGCCAAACGACATTTTAGGCAATTTTTCCCGGTGACTTATTCGATCCAATGGCTTATTCAGCCAGATGACTTATTCGGCCAAATGAAATATTTAGCCAAGTATCCTATTCGAACAAATGAACTATTCGGCCAAATGATTTTTCGGCTAGATTACAAATGGTTTGCGAAAGAACAGCTTTCGGGCTAGTGGCCCTACTCACACTGGGGCCCATAATGCCTCTGTGACCATACGCCTTATCGATATCCTTACAAAACCAAATACACGAAAAAAAATGCCTTCATGGCACTTGTATATGATAGACCATTCGATGCCATAGCTTTTTTTTGAACGTAAACATCAATTTTATTTTAAATTTCTGCAATCTTGAGATGTCGTTAGCCAGCTGTGTTAGCTAACTTGCATAATATAAAAGAAAATTATGCATCTCTTCTACCGTTTCTTATTATCACGAGGAACCAAAATCTACAGACCCTGTAACCAGCATGGCAATATGGCATTGATTTCGTGTTTAAACTGATTACAATTCGAAGCGAACCCGCAAACCCGCAAACCAACGCTACCAATCGATATGAATTCAAGTAGACGATGATTACGTGCTACGCATTTCGTCCGTTCGCCAGATTACCAGAATCATGACGCTATCATCAAACAAGGAAATCTTTCCGAGCCACCACCCCTTCAGCATTCATAAAAGATGGCCCTCATTGGCCTCGGGTACTTCAGTGAGCGATTTTCCGAAATTTAAAACGTTCATCTGCATAAGTCAGCCTCTGAATGATCCCGCAGCTCTGAAGAGCCGAAATCCATCTCCCGCCTTATCGGGGAATCATTTCATGAACTCATAAGCTTATCATCTTGCTGCAGGCTGCTCTCGACCCGAATCAGACCAAAACCCTACTGCTATCGTGCGCCTTGAGCTCCGCAGCCGAAAGGAGGTCAGGAAATCCCCAATAGCCGCATCTCGCCGCCCTCGTGTCATTCGGCTTATGGAACTTTGAATAACGAGCGGACGTGATTGCGTTCTGGGCGGGTGGGGGCTGCTGGGGCGGTTCTTGATTTGCAGCTGAAAACCCCTCGACGACGACGCAAAACAAAAGATGGAACGGCGAAAAATATGAAAAAGATACGACGTTCAGTTGCTCCGGCGAACCACGGGAAGAAGGGTAAAGGGTAAGTGGCAGTAGGTTGACCCATCCCGGGCCCATGCGGTAGAGTAATCTTTTTAAAAAGAAAGTGAAAAGGTCTGGTTGGTCGGTTTTTAATAAAAATGGAAAACCGGCGAGAGGAGGTCGCCTGTGCCGTTCGTTGGTCGTTGGTTAGCGTGTCATTTATTCCATCAGCGCCAACCAGCAGTAGGTAGTGGCTGTGTCCGGACCCGGATGGTGCGGGATCGTCAAGTAGACAACATTGTTTGAAATTAAAATTGCGCTGCACGTCGTTCTGACGCTCTCGAAGGCTTTGACACAGAAGCGCACAATCGGAAACAGCGTTGGATGCAGCCAGCGCAGCATCGCGGACGGAGTTTTCCGAAATGAGAAAGTTCAACCGGCTAAAGCTGCAGTTTATGGTGGACTTTTATGCTCAGCCATTCAGGGGCGGCTGTTGTAACTGCTTTTAAGGGGAACTAGTCTCGTTTATTGTAACAACCATCAGTTGCAAACAAACAGTTGTAAAGCAAAAATGTTGCACTTTTTACGATCTTTCGAGATTTTCTAGTTTGATCCCCAAGTTGCTTCAATCATGGCTCGTTTGTAACGTTCACATTTTTCATAGAGATACTGACGAGTGGACTTTTGTGATCAGGTCTTGAAAATAAGAAATTGAGATTTATCAGGAGTTCAATCCGTGGTACTGAACATTTATTTTTAATTTTTTTAAACGTTCTTTTAGGTATAGGATGTCGGCGGAAATTGGTAAAATAATTTATTGAACAAAATGCGATATTTTAAAAATTCGTTTGGCCGAAAGGATCATTTGGCCGAATAGGACATTTGGCCGAATAGGTCATTTGAAATGTGAGAATTTAGGAATGAGAAGAGACGGCTCACTCCTCACTCTTCATTTTTCTTTTCTCACTTTTTACTGCGAGAAATGAGAAACGGGGAGTGAGAGGTGAGACGCCTCACTTTCCTCACTTTTCACTGTGAATAGTGAGTAGCGCGATGTGGGTAGTGAGACGTCTCGCTACTAATATTACGCTTCTCACTTTTTACAGTGACAAGAAAAAATAAAGAGTGAGAAGAGAAAGGTCTCTCTTCTCATTCCTAAATTCTCACATTTCAAATGACCTATTCAGCCAAATGACCTATTCATTTAAATGTCCTATTCGGCTCAATGACCCATTGGCAGCTAAATAAAATTTCCATTTTAAATTGGAAATTTTCCATAAACAATTAGGAAATTGCCATTAAAAAAATCAGGGTATGAACAATAAATAATTATAAAATTTCCACAAATAAAACAAAATTTCCATAAACTATTAAGAATTTTCCACAAAACAAAAATAAATAAGCACTTTTAAAAGCAAAAATAGCAATTATAAAAGAAGAATTTTCCATAAAGAGATGAAAATGTTCCACGAAAAAAATACAAATTTTCCATAAATAAATCAATATTAGCAAATAAACAATTACAAAATGTTCCACAAAATGAATATAGTTTTTCCATAAAAAATAAATAAAAATTTTCCACAAAATAATCAATAAAGAACAATAAAAAATAAGAAAATTTCCATTAAAAAAATACAAAATTGATGAAATTTTACATGAACTTTAAACGCTTTTAAAGAAGGGGTCATCTATGGAAAAAAACACAGTTTGAATGCTTTTTTATATTTCTTTATGTAAATTTTCTTTTTTTATTGCTCTTTATTGATCATTTTGTGTAAAATTTTTATTTTTTTTATGGAAAAAATATATTTATTTTGTGGAAAATTTTGTAATTTTTTATTGCTAATATTGATTTATTTATGGAAATTTTGTTTTTTTTTTCGTGGAACATTTTGATTGCTTATGGAAAATTCTTTAATAATTGAAATTTTTGGTTTTAAAAATGCTATTTTATTTTGTTTTGTGGAAAATTTTCAATTGTTTATGGAAGTTTTGCATTATTTGTGCAATTTTTATATTTAGTTTATACCCTGATTTCTTTATTGGCAATTTTCTATTTTCTTATGGGATTTTTCTAATTGTTTAGGGGGAGTATTTATTTTAGTCATGACCCATTCGGTCAAACGACCCTTTCGGCTAGATGGGTTTTGGCCTAATGGTTTGTTCGGCCTAGTGGCATTCGGCGAGATGGAAATGCCATAGAGTGTGCTGCTCTCCTTAGATGTTGGGTTGGCTTGCAAATTACTTACCCCAAATGTCACAAACTAATCTGATTTTCCCTCTGGTTGTGGAACATTCTAAATTTTCTAAGATCGTTTGAATTCATCCGACAGTGAATTAAACATTGCAGAATGCCTCCTAATCAACCGGACTTACAATCTTGGAAAAACCAAGGAAGGCTCGGCTTTGCTGATGCTTCAACTGAGAAGATGCTGAACATATCCGGGATTCTAAACAACGGTTTACTTTTCTACGCTCGGATTAGGTCCAGCTAAGTAGCAGTTTATCGACCAACTCCCGCACTAGCATTGGGTTGTTAAAATATAGTCTCTAAGCTGTGTAGTTTCAAGATAGTCGCCTCACCTTGATTCCAAAGATTATGAACGCCTCCAGTCAATCACTTCCCAGCGCAGACGCACCCTTACATTGGTCAGCAGCATCGTCATCAACCTCTTCGGCCTTCCACATAAATTTCGAAGATCGCGAATCACATCTGGAACCGAAACCCGAAAAATCGAGCCGACTCTTGACTACTTCCAGTGTGTCTTCTTGCAAACAGTTCCTGAAACCGCTTCATATTTTACAGGATTGTCGTCATTGTTTGCTGAAAACTGCTAATAAATAGATGCTTGGCCTCCAACGTTTCAGGAAACAGTGGAACATGTTGGGACTGGTATGCCAGCTCTGGCGGCTTACCATCTAGTGCCTCGATTACTCGCTGATATTGGTTTCTTCTTTAAATTCGCCTTCACTCTCGGTGTGCATCCGCACTTTATTCGCTGGCATTCGCTTCCAACAGGTCTGTTCACATCGGACACGCTCCTCGAAAATTGTTGGTCAACAAATGCTCGACCATTTTCGTGGTGTGACCGTTCAATCACTTCTCCAGTGGAGTCCACCCTTCACTTTGGCCTTCTATTTATCCGTCCATCCGAAAGAACCGTATATCATAGCTTAGACTGTTCTAACACTGCTCCCAAATTGGCTGCGGGTTGCTTCCCGCTTCTTAAGAATGTTCTGTTCTGAGACCAGTTGAGCCTCCAGAATACTCTGCTTTTGTTTTCGCTGCCACTTTTTCTTTTCGTCCTGGACCTGGAATACCAATCCTGGTATCTACCATTCTTGCTTCAACTGTTTATTCTGTCACGCTTTCTGCCTGGCGAGTGGTTCCTTCCGCGTATACATCCGTTTTACAAAGGCCTTCTGTTTTTGGTGAGCATCGCTGATTCTCTATTGTATCGGTGGCCATTCTCTATTTTATCGGTGGCTGATTATCGTCCTTGATAACAACCAGCCCGCCGACCTGAACTTGATTCGCTGGTTGACATCTTTTAGTCCTTGCCTGAAGCTGGCAGAGATATTATCTGCGCCATCTCTTGTAGAGAAGTTCACCTAATTCTGATTCCGGAATTGATTGCAGAGATCAGCCGATCAGAAAGTGGATTGGCCAGGATCGAACCCAGTCAGCACAAGAACGTATGATATCATATAAGCTGCTAAAGTGGAGGCCATATAGGTACTTCCCCATACAACATGTACGTATATCGCCTCCGCTTTAGCATCTTATGTTGCATTATATACAATGTTGTGTTGACTGGGAAATCATTTGGAACGTTAGATAAAGTCGTAAGAGTTCGAGAGTTGAGGCAAGCCACTGCCTGGGCAAGTAGTGTGGTAAAGTCCTCCAGCGATACTTGTGATTCACCTTTTACTCGCAGCAAATGGTGCTTGGTCGATCGGATAGTCGCTTCCCAAAAGCTTCGAAGTAGGGGCACTCGAAAGTATGCAATCCTGCTGAGTATCATTTCTCGGCGCCGTTACGGTCGTATCTCTCCAGTAATTCTAGTAGGTCTTTCAGCCAGTTTCGAGCGCTGACGAAATTAGTGTCATTGTTTGAGGAAATGTTTGTACACAGACCTCTCCTTGCTCAAATCTGCGTAGTGCTTACAGGACCCAATAAGCCAGATGAACCACCAAAGGCAAATAAAACCTGCTCTTATCTGCAAAATCTGCTTAACTGTAGGATGTCGTGCAATTGCCCGATGATGTAAGGGCCAAAGTAATCGATTTCTTCGTCCAAAAACGGGCGAAATTTAGTAACCTCTGCTGGGTTAGGGACAAGAGGTCGAAAGACAAAAGGTCGAAGGGACAAATGGTTGAAAAAGACAAAACGTCGAACGGGACAAAGCGCTGAATGGTACAAAAGGTCGAAAGAGATAAAAGGTCGAAAGAGACAAAAGGTCGAAAAAGACAAGAAAGTGAAACAAAGGTAATAAATCTCGCACAATACTAGTTTTAATTATTTCTCAAATCAACAATCTCTTTTATCTCTTACAGTACTATTTATATATTCACAGTATTGTTGCATAGTAATTACTCCTTCTTTGAAAATTGCTCATTCTTCAACTTTGATTGGTGAGATGAATGTTTAAATGCATTTCACATTCACGAGCCTCCATCGACTTCTAACGGTCCATTTTTCAGTACAACCGGCAACCTCTGTCATATTCCGATGACCGGTACATCCGATGACCGCACACGTAATACAGCTACCTACCCAGTTCCATCAAATCATCCCGGACACGTGCCGCTTTTGAACTCTTCGGTCCGGTATTCGCCCGTCGGTAGTGGACCTACAAGACCATCTTACAATCATCACGACGAAGCCTCGTCCAGCGCTGACATTGCAATTTACTACCAGAATATAGGCGGTATGAATAGTACCATCGATGAGTACCGTCTATCAATCTCTGATAGCTGCTATGACGTCGTTGTTCTCACGGAAACTTGGCTCGACCTACGAACGAAATCTCATTCAGTCTTTGGCACAGGGTACGAAGTATTCCGATGTGATCGGCGATCATCGCAACTGATCACTGATCGCAACACGAATAACAGTCGCAAATCCACTGGAGGTGGCGTGCTTATAGCTGTTAACCAAAAGCTTAGAGCTCGCCCGATCGAAAAAGATTTCTGGAGCTGTTTGGAGCAAGTAATCGACTTAGTAGACCACACATTATTTATCTGTGCAGTATACTTACCACCAGATCGCACACGTGACAAGGTGATATCGTGGAGAACCTGCCTGTGGCAATGGCTTTCTGTATCCTGAACCAGAAAATTCTACTCTGCATCCGGCCGCAACATCTCTTTAACATTTTTAACTAGACATTAAATTTTACAAAATTTTACAGCCTAGAAACGTTGAAGCAAATCAATAAAGTGGTCAACGGAAACAACGGACTCATAGATCTTTGCTTCGTTACCTTACATGACGTAGCTCCATCGATCTGTCGTGCTCCATCTCCGCTGGTGAGATCATCAATACATCACCCTCCTCTAGTCGTCACCCTCGATAACCAACTTCCCTGTGATTTCAACCGCTGTCCCGTGACAGCCTACCACGACTTCAGGAGAGCTGGCTACCGTTCTATAGCCAACCTGCTCTGTACCTTGGACTGGGATAGTATTCTAGAAACAGGGAGAACCGCATCTGTAGAATCTGCTGCCAATACCTTCACAAACGTACTCACATACATTATCGACAGACACGTTCCGAAGAGAGAGTTTCGGAAGAAACAACGGATCCCATGGCTAAACCGAGAGCTACGCCTATTGAAATCAAAGAAGCGAGCTGCTTTGCGAAAGTACACGAAGCATAAAACAGATTTGCTCAAAGGACGACATACTACCCTAACCATCTGTATAAGAGAACAAGTTGTTGTTCAGCGCAAATTGAAATCTAATCCTGAATCATTTTGGCCTATGTCAACGAGCAGCGTAATGAATCCGGACTACCATCATCAATGACCTTCGGCGAAGAAACTGGTTCCTCACCTTCAGATCTGTAAATTATTCCGTTTTAAATTCTCCGAGGTTTTTTCGAATGAAATTGTAAACCCTGACGAAGTTGATCTTGCGGCAAGCAATGTTACTCTCCATAATCATGCGCTGGGTGCTATTGACGTGGTTGAGCAAAGCATCGTTGGCGCTGCTAACCAATTAAAAACCTCCTACAATCCTGGACCCGACGGTATCCCATCTGTGTTCCTCAAGAAAAACATCGAGTACCTGGCAGGCCCTTTTCAAAAACTGTTCCAACTATCACTTTCTGCTGGAGAATTTCCAACTTGCTGGAAGACAGCTCACATGTTTCCTGTCCACAAAAAAGGGAACAAACATGATACTGACTTCATTCACTACCGTTGAGTTACGTCCTTGCGTGCTATTTCCAAGCTCTTCGAATTAGTAGTGCTTGGTCCGCTTGAATCGCACTGTAATGTCTTATGTCTATGTCTTACATCGTACATAACGGATAGCATGATAGATCGCGCTCAGACCGATGTAATTTACACTGACCTATCAGCAGCCTTCGACAAGCTGAATCATGACATAGCTATCGCTAAATTGGACAGACTGGGTATCCATGGAGATCTGCTGCGCTGGTTCCACTCATATCTTACAGGACGGAAACTAACGGTTACTATTGGAGACTGTTTTTGACCGTTGATTTTCCTCCTGTCTTTTACCGACATAAATCTTGTAATTAAAGGACCACGCTTATCTTATGCCGACGACCTAAAAATGTTTCTCCGAATACGATCCGCTAACGACTGTCACAATCTTCAACAACAGCTTCAAGTATTCGCCGACTGGTGCATCCTCAATCGTATGGTAATCAGTCCTGGAAAATGCTCAATGATCACCTTTACGAGGAAAAAAGAACCAATATATTTTCAGTACAGTTTACTGGGAACAGTAATCGATCGAGTAAATCATGTGAAAGACCTTGGAGTTGTTTTAGATTCCCAACTTACGTTTAGCCAGCACATTTGCTATATAGTCGATAAGGCGTCCAGAAAACTTGGCTTTATTTTCCGCATGGCAAAAAACTTTTCTGATATATATATTGTCTGAAGTCGCTCTACTCTTCACTTGTTCGGTCAACCCTGGAGTACTGTTCGCTTGTTTGGAATCCTCACTACACGAATGGTACCGAATGATTGGAATCTGTTCAGCGACGGCTCCTAAGATTTGCCCTTCGGCGATTAACATGGCGAGATCCTTTTCGCCTACCCAGCTACGAACTCCGATGCCAAATTATTAATCTGGAGCCCCTCTCTTCACGAAGAGACACTGCGAAAGCGTGGGGCTAAAGAAGACTGTAGATTTATTCTACAATAAACAATAAACAATATGCAGGCTAACAATGCATTTCTTTGCTTGTCTGACATCAAAGTCATTTCACCTTTTTTTTCTTTTCAAGATTTTTTTCTTGTCTTTGTCTTATTGTTCCGTGTACCATGAAGCTCTGGCCATCCGGAAGATGCTCCCTGATGAACCACAACTCGAGCACGACGATATGTTACAACGTTTTTGACGTCAAATACCCGTATAAGCAGCTGAAATACCTCAAACCAAAATCCCAATCCTGTCCATCCTGAAATTACGCAATCTAACCTTGAGTCTCCACGAGTATCTTGGTCAATGTCCCTTTCCCCTTACTAACTGTTAATAATATTGATCTTCTTCTTCTTCTTATTGGCATTACATCCCCACACTGGGGCAGAGCCGCATCGCAGCTTATTGTTCATTAAGCACTAAGTTCATTACGTTCATTAAGGGGTGTAAGTGCCATTTTGATCAAAATTGAGTTGAGTACAGCATAAAATGCATTGGTTCTCGAGCTTTGCGGCAGTATGTTGATATAGTTTGTATAATGTTTATAGAAAATGTAAAAATTCACAGAAAATTAGTAATTTTTTGAACTTCCATACAATTTGTATGGAGCGAAAAAATATTGGAAAACTTTGCCCCATTTTCTCAAAAACAACTTTTTGACACTTACACCCCTTTGCGTTTGACCCCTCAAATATAACTCATAGTCTCGGCTCCGTTTAGAGTTATACACGCCTGAGCCTGTCAAATAAAGGCAATAGATAAAAAAAGAGGTAGCGGCTTGCCATAGTTCTTCAATTTCGTCACGTATGATCCACAAAAAGCTGTATAAATACTATTTAAGTATCTGAACAGCTGCAATAAGTCCTAACCTAAGGGATCGAATAAAGTTGTTTTCACTGATAACACGCTGCGTTTTTACCGCTGGATCTGAGTCCAAGCTAATCACATCGAAAGTGTGAATCGACAAAAAAAAACCAGATTAATCCACCTAGCGTTGGTGGTGCCTTTCTCGCATTTAGTTAAGACACCAACCTTATATGGGGTTTATATGGTCCGATGTACCATTTTCTTCATAACTTTTAAACGCAATGACCGATCGTTATAAAATTCAATAGTGATCAACAAGGCTTTGTCCCCTGTCGAATGAAACTTGTTGCGAGAAAATCAGTTAAGGATTACTATACGAAAAGTTGTCTAATGTTTTTTATAGCTTTTGTGCACACACATGCGTACACACATACATACACACGGACAGACAGACATGTCGATTGATATATAACACTATGGGCCTCAGAGGCTTCTATAAAAAGTTCGTTTTCGGAGTGAAATGATAGCCTTTCGGTACAACTTAGTTACACGAGAAAGGCAAAAAATTGGGAATGCCAGTTAAGGCTGCGTCATACAGGGCGATTTTTTGAAGCGTCGTTGGGCACCTTCAAAGATTAAGGTAATCCTCCATAAAATGGTGAATGGAGTAGCACTTGAATCCTTCTCCGAATATCCACTCGATCTCAGTGAACTCATTGCCGTTGGTGTTGACTTAACCGCTTCGTAATGAAACTACTTTCTTATCCGGAGTCCAGTATCGCATGAACCAGAAGTTGATTGGCGATATCGCCGATATCATCTTCAATCGCCATTACTGCTGTTGCCAAAAAAACACGCTGGATGTGGGTGAGCTGCAGCGAACCACAACACTCATCTGATTCTCTCTCATGTTCTGAGTGCCTTCCAAACATTTGAGCTGATTTGAATAAAAACTATATCAGCATAAACCGTTTCAAATTTGCATGGAAATTAGTATGGGGCTGATTATAGCGCTTCCACATGCGTGGTCGAGAGAAACCCTGCATAGATAAAAGGAATAATCATAAGCTTTCACTAATTGAAAACCGCATCTTAATTAATCGTAAACACACTCAAACATCCATCTATTAGTAATAAATATCATGGTGAAGAGTAACTTCCTTTTTCCATCCATTCAATTTTCTTTGTCATATTGAACACGATAATCATTATGATAAATGGCGTAATCTGAATAGTTGGGCTATTAACACCCAAAAGGCCAAGCTCTTTGAGAAAGCGATTTTTGATTTTGAAAAAATCATAACTTTTTTATTTTTTGTCCAATCTTGATGAAATTTTGATACAAGGTCCAATTTTTATTCTAGTTTTGGCTGCACACTGAGTTTTTCGGAATTTCTGGATGGTTCCGGAATTATTCCAGATTCCCTTGGGGTACCAGCAAACTGGTGTTTGGGGTATTTCGCCAGATACTCAATTTTTCTCCATGGAACCCATGTCAAACAGTATTAAACAATATTGCCACACTAATAACGACTCTCATAGCGATTTTTCCGAAAGTAAGTCTTCCATACGGACATCCCCAGGAAGCTTCCAAATGTCCCCAGGGAACCTGTAAAGGGGACAATTTCGATTTTGCTCCGAAACATGTCGTGCGACGGCTCTTTCTTCATAATTTTTCATGAATATACTCGCTGTTGTTATAAAAGTGGTCTATGGCCAATTTGTCCACTCTTGGGACGCCCGGAATGCCCCCAGGGGACCTGTAAAGGGGACAATTTCGATTTTGCTCCGAAACATGTCGTGCGACGGCTCTTTCTTCATAATTTTTCATGAATATACTCGCTGTTGTTATAAAAGTGGTCTATGGTCAATTTGGCCACTCTTGTGACGCCCGGAATACCCCCAGGGGACCTGTAAAGGGACAATTTCGATTTTGCTCGAAACATGTCGTGCGACGACTCTTTCTTCACAGTTTTCATGAATATACTCGCTGTTGTTATAAAAGTGGCCATTGGTCAGTTTGACCGCTCTCATGACGCCCAGAATGCCCCAAGGAACCTGTAAAGGGGACAATTTCAATTTTGCTCGAAACATGTCGTGCGACGGCTCTTTCTTCACAATTTTTCATGAATATACTCGCTGTTGTTATAAAGTGGTCTATGGTCAGTTTGGCCACTCTTGTGAATATACTCGCTGTTGTTATTAAAGTGGTCGACGGACGATAATTGGTATCACTCCTTGCAGCAGCTTACGTATTTGTGTATAGCATTAACCTATCAATCGTCTCCTCGTCGAAAAACTTCATTAATGCTTTTTTAGGTGAACTTCTTTTACTTAAACTTAGATTGAAACTTTTGTCACGTTCAAGTTTTGCATCATTTTTACGAACTTTGGAAAGCCGCTTTGTTGTCCACTTAAAATCTCCTGATTTGTTAAAAAATGTCGTTTCATCCTCTTCGTATGCAAACGGATGCTCTTCAAAAATCTCTTCGTCGCTGTTCAGATCACAGACGAATTCGTCGGCATCAGAATGCATGTTGACTAGATCCGTCTCCAATGAGCTCTACATTTTTACAACAGGTCAATCTCAATATCGCTTGACAACTGGATTTGAAAATTGTATCGATACGAAGAAAAGTAAGATTTAAAATTCAGATAAAAACAAGCCCTTTTGCATCTATATACTGTCGCAACCGGCTTCTATTTGCAAAAGGCTGTAAATGATATATCACCGAATACTTTGTGTTTCATCGATGCCCACATAATACAATACAATGGGATTATAGAATTCCAAGAATTTTGACGATGACAGTCATTGATTTTGATGCGGCACCAGTCAAAAGAGGAACAAATAGAAACAGGCTTTGCTATAATTCACGCTTGACATCGTGAGTATATATGAAAGCAAGTAGAATTACGGTATTCGTTAGAATGTTTAATGTAAAATCACAGCCAATGGCTGATTATTTCATAGTTTTGAATAAGTAATGAAGCATTCTGTCTTTTCTACCTGATATTCCGTATATTGTCCCTTACGATATCCTACTAGCCCTTCGCTGCTTGCAGTAGCCTCGAGTAATCTAAATGTGCACACATAGAAATAGTTTAAAGAACTAGTGAAGCTGTCTTGAAGTCGGAGGAAAAGTAAATTTTCAACCAGGACTTAGGAGCTGTTCACAAATTACGTAACGCAAAAATCCGGGTTTTTACCCCTCTCTCCCCTCGTAACAAAAAGTAACAATTTTGGTACCCCTCCCTCCCCACTTAACGCGTAACTGTAAAATTTTGAAGGCATATTTTTTTTCCTTCTCTGAAGCATTTGGGTTTTGGTACTTTTTGAACACTGTTCGAATAGGGACGGCACATAATCAAAAATCAAGGATATCAAGAATGCAGCTAGTAGAAACGAAAATAGAATTTGCCATCATAACCATTTAGATAGTTTTGTGAAATTGTGGTGTCGAGAAATACAACGTCCTTTTAGTATTTTTACACATATCAGTCCCGCTATGTCGCCAATATACGATAACGATAAACAGAAATTACTTCAATCAGTGATTAAAAAAACACATTCAAATAAATTTTTTAGTCGCGTTATGCGTAACATTTGGTAGCACCCACCCCTCTCCACCTTTTAGTGTAACAAAGTATAACGCAAGTTGGACCTCCCCCCAAAAGCGTTACGTAATTTGAGAACAGACCCTTACTGGGGAATCTGAGAAGCAGAATTATGATGTTTTAGATATTCAAGAAAAAAACAGAACTGTGTGAAAGTTTATTGAAAATAATGATGGCATTCATACATACATCTATTTTTTTCCCTTAACACAGTAATCACTTTGACGTAGTGTGTTACGGTTTACGATATATCGTATTTAGTCCTCGCTACCAACTGCAGTCTTAGAAATAAAACATAATTAATGTTACCCTGCAGATTGAAAGACTCGAATTTCGAATCCCGTTGGAGGATAAACTGCTTGCGACGGAAGCACCTTTTCATGCAATTAGTTAAAAAAAACTCGATGCCCGTATCCGCTGAACTGACTGCTGGAAAATCGAGTTGGGGGTATGTACTAACTTTTCATGAACTTGAACATATTATTACAGAATTTGTTTTCAGTCTATGTTACATATTACAGAATATTGTGTATTTGGACAACATATTTTATTCCTGTGAGTCTTTTTCAAATAAATTATGTACTTGTGAGGACATTATTTCTACAGGTTTTATCGCCTTAGCTGATTTTTAGTCTATTGCTGGAAGGTTCGAATAAAATCGATTTGTCGAGTATCGCGTATTTGTGCGCCCTCATGCAGCATGAAAAGATAAATCTTAAGAGCGAGAAATTTTTGACAACTAAGTAACTGCAAAATATTTTTGCTCATGGAAATATTTTCAAAATACCCCTTTACTCGCTTGAGATCAAAAAGACGACTCTTTCAGCAGCACCCAGGTCTATAGTACATTTTTTCAGTAGCAGACTTGACACGAAAATTTGTTTTTTTCGCCATAGCACCTTTCGCCTTAGTTGACGACATGTCTTGGAGCAAGATCGAAATTGTCCCATTTAAATGTTCCTTGAGAGCATTCCGGGTGTCCCAAGAGTGGCCAAACTGTACAATGACCATTTTTGTAAGAACAGCGAGTATATTCATAACAAATTGTGAAGAAAGAGTCGTCGCGTGTTATGTTTCGGAGCAAAATCGAAATTGTCCCCTTTACAGGTTTCTTGGGAGTATTCCGGGCGTCACAAGAGTGGCCAAACTGACCAATGGCCACTTTTATAACAACAGCGAGTATATTCATGAAAAATTGTGAAGAAAGAGCCGTCACACGACATGTTTCGGAGCAAAATCAAAATTGTCCCCTTTAAAGGTTCCCTGGGGGCATTCCGGGCATCACAAGAGTGGCCAATATGACCATATACCACTTTTATAACAACAGCGAGTATGTTCATGGAAAATTGTGAAGAAAGAGCCGTCACACGACATGTTTCGGAGCAAAATCGAAATTGTCCCCTTTACAGGTTCCCTGGGGACATTTGGAAGCTTCCTGGGGATGTCCGTATGGAAGACTTACTTTCGGAAAAATCGCTATGAGAGTCGTTATTAGTGTGGCAATATTGTTTCATACTGTTTGATATGGGTTCCATGGAGAAAAATTGAGTAACTGGCGAAATACCCCAAACACCAGTTTGCTGGTACCCCAAGGGAATCTGGAATAATTTCGGAACCATCCAGAAATTCTGAAAACTCAGTGTGCAGCCAAAACTAGAATAAAAATTGGACCTTGTGTCAAAATTTCATCAAGATTGGACAAAAAATAAAAAAGTTATGATTTTTTCAAAATCAAAAATTGCTTTCTCAAGGAGCTTGGCCTTTTGGGTGTTAAGAACCATGTTTTCGCGTATAAACAAATTTTCTATTAAGCAAAATATTCCAAAAATAAAAGCAAAAATCCGTGGTTATGTTTACCTATACACCAACTTCACTGGAAATCATTAATTTCCGTAAGTGAATGATAAATGGTTCAACTATTCCAGCAATAAAATCAAATAATCATTTTCTCCTTGGTCGGTCACTGCAAAGGGTCGACGTGTTGCAAAAAAACACACACCCGAACCTCCCAGTTGTCACAACTTCTTCCATACGCAGCGGTCCCACGATTGATGATTAGGAACCCGTCCCAAAAGTTGCGCAATCGTTAAACGTGGACTACGACTGCAGTCATGTTCTATCGCACTCGCAGTGTTGTAACTTTTTCTTTTATCTCAGAAATACGTAAGAGAGCAAACGTCCATTGTGGAAAAATACACTTCTACCGGTGCAAAGACTGACGTCCCTCGGTTATAAATCATTCAATTTTGCCCTTTCTCTGCCATCATGATAGCTGGAGCGATTCGTTCTTTGGTTTTGTGTGCCAGAAGCTGGCTGGAAACCTATGGCTAAGGGTGAACCAAGCCACAATCTCCCTCTGGAAACTGTTTGCCCAGTGCTCGCTTTCCTCGGAAAGCTCCAAGAGATCCGAGATAGACTGGCAACTAACAAGCAGATTCAACCATCATTTGGCGTGTATTATCTCTCAACCCGACGCAGAGCGCTCTGCAGTTGACCACTTTGCCGCCGTTCGTCGTGCACCGTATTATTATTATTAAAGCGATAAGATCCAACCGACTCCGAACAGTCAGTTGAACCAGCAGGAAAAGACATTTGGAAATTATTCCCATCCTCATGGCGACGACCACCGTAGCAGACTGTGGCAGCAACAGGAGAAGTGATTCTCAAATTGCTCAGCTGTAAATTGATCCATGAGATATTTCAGAATTTTCATGCAACTTCAATGAATCCGAACCAGTGGTAGAAATTCAACATCTTCGTCGACGACGATAACTGGAGATCCTCAATAAATTAAATTTGATACAAGTTTTCTGTGAGGAAACAAATAGTTGTGATAATAATAAATAAATGACTATCTCAAAATCAGACCGGTGATGAAATACTGTTTTACGCGGAAGGTCATTCTATTTATCAAAGCATCTGCAACTGTCATCCATGTTTGATTGTGGCATTGACCATGGTCCGGAAAATCGGTCGGCAATGGGAGCAGTAGAAAATAGATCGTTTCAGTCGGGGGATAGTGCGTTTGGCACATCATGCGCCAGTGAACCTATCTACAAGTGACAAAACCGGAAAAATGGGACTTATCGCACCCGGGACGCACTGAATACACAATAAGTCTTCGTCGCCATCGCCGTTTGTCCACTTCAAGCTCGACTTTGGTCGTTGGCCATTCCCACCGGTCTCACACTGCCATCGACCAACTGGACGCCGGTAGATAAGACATGTTTCAGATGTGTGTCGCCAGATAGGGGTTTGTGTAACTGTGGAGTGAGCGACAATGGGACTCCAGAATGGACAATAAATCGACATAACACGTTTGTGTCTGTTTCCATTATGTTCTGTTAACATTCATGTTTTTGCTACTTGAGTTATTATACTCAATCGAATATTCTCACTTTCTTGTTTTATTATTAGAAGATTTTTTCATAAGTCTTTCGATATTTGCCATTAAACATTTGCAAATTAGGCAACGGATGTGCCTACAGCATTGCATCTATTTGTCTGTGAAAACTTATTCAACTTCTCTGGTGCGAACCGCAAAAGACAGGAGCAAATTGCGAAGACATTCCGTCTAACGACGACGACGTGCTAAAATTGAGTGATCTGTTCGCGTTGGTCCTCAGGTGTGATGGCATCATTAGTCAACGGCGGTAAAGCTCCTTTTTCCTATCCATTGTCGACTCAATTTTCTGAAGTTTCACGCAGCTTCCAGTTCATACTTTCAGAGTGCGAATCACGTTCTTCTCATACTCTGCACTGCAACGAATGATATTGCGAGTCCATTCAGCGTATTTCCGGTGGCACAATTTATTCTCTTTTTTTTCTTTTCTGTTGATTCTCAAGGATCTTGAAAAATCGAAAGGGTATGGTACGTTTTTATATAGGGGGAATGACGGTTTAGACAGGTTTTGTTCTATTATTGTCGGGGTTTTTTTATGACTGATTATGCTCAAATATGGCCTAAACATTCTTTGCATATCAAAGAATATTGTGGCCAATTTTAATAGAATTTGGTGGACAAAAACCCCCCTGACAATAATAGAACAAAACCTGCCAAAGTCGTCTTTTCCCCTATTTAGAAAGATAGAAATGGAAATTCTTTAGGGTATATGAGGAAGGATTTCATAGTTTTAGTAATCACATCAAGGAAAACTTGCATTATTTTCCGTTAATTGTCTTCTTTTGTTTCATCTATTTTACGTAAATGTTGACCTTGTCAAAGAAAAAAATGCACATTACATGAACGAACATATATGATAGATACAATACCATTGACAGTGAATCGGTTCGATATTTTTTCCCACCGTCATCAGGTTTTAGATAGTATATATTGGAAAACCACGAACAAAAACTGCGACGAGTGAACGGCAGGGAGAACTTTCAGGCTGACTTGCTTTTTTGATTTGGACAAGCAGCTTTTCTTGGCCAAGCGGGAGGATGCAGCGCTTCAAAACAACGCCATGAAACATGCGTCTTGTTTTAGGAATGTTTTAGGGTTTGGAGAATTAATTTGAAGCTACTTACGAAGCATCAAATTGCAAGTTGGCAACGTCCCTTTTGTGTTGGATCGCCAACAACAAGGAAAGAAAGCAATTGCTCGAGATAAACTGCGAAATGAAGCTCGTCGAAACGAGTTCATCAGAGAAATGGAGACGTGTCTGATTGTGGTGCATAGCACTTTGTCAGAAGATGACAAATCATCAACCTGGCACGACAGTTTCGATGATTTCTACATTCTTCAGACGCGCTATTCTGAGAGCTGTCTTAGCGATGACAACGACCTTTTTCAGATGATGTCGTTTGGATGTGAATCTTTGTCAAATGCCTCATTTTCAATCGTTTTTCTGTTAGGAATCGTTCTGTTGCGAATGGTCTAATACAGAGTCGAATTTCTTTACAGGTTGAACAACCTATTAGGATGATGAAAATGGTATAAAATATGCAAAAAGTCGACTTTCAATTAAATATTTTAAGATTGCTTATTAGCAAGAAAAATAATTCTAATGAGCATTCATGTGTATCGCCAAAACTTTTATCGAAATTCTTTGTTGCTCCTGCCGAGATCAAAAGACGTAAGACCTTCATTATTGGAATAAACCAATATAGAAAATTAAAAATTCAAACTCATTCTGATCCAACTTTGTGGTATTTATTTAAACCGCATTATAACCTACCATGAAAACGCTTTATTTCTCAAGCAACCACCTCCGCCACCATTTCCAGCTTCCCAGAATCCAGCATCGCCATAAGTTAGCAACCGTACTCATGGTTAATTTTATACAATAAACTTGACAGAAATCCTGCGTACGATGGGGTTATTTTTCTTCCTTTTCCTGCGTTCCGTTTCCCCAACTCCGTCTCATTGTTTCAATCTCGTGACTCGGTGCTATCTTGGTGAGAAAAAGTATTCATCTTCGTTTGCCAGGGCGAGAATTCCTACCGGCTACGGCGAACGGTATGTAGGTTGCTTGCTACATACCACCACGACACCGCCATCAACAACGCACTCACTCCAGGAAGAGGCGTAATAAATTATCCTGAAGAGCGAACTTTAGCGCCACGTTTATCCTTTTTTCTATTCCGTGCATTTATCAGAGTACAAACACTATTGCCCTTAGCCGGCAGTCACCTTCGGAGACGAACCTCGACCTTTGCCGGATCCGTGTTGAAGTGCAGATAAGGAGCCTTTCTTTCCGTACGTTATGGAAACCCGATTGTGGCAGAATAAACTAAAGTACAATGCTCATTTAATATGGTTGAAACAGTGAAGCTCCTCGGAGCTGGGGGCTGTGATTTTTCTATAATGATGGAAACTGTTGTGGTGCTCGGTGATTCGGCATCTCAATGAGTATACTAAAAGCTAAATGGTGTTGGAGAAGCAAAGACCAAGGCTCTGGACTCCAATTTTTTCTCATAAGAAAGAAAACAACTAAGGAAAACGGATGAGCTGCAGCCAGGAAAACTAAGAGGCAGCGGCGATTGATCGGCGGCGTCGTGAGCAGGTGAAGGTGAAGGATCTTTTTCAGTACGTTTGTTTCTCCGTGGAAATTCTCAGGATTTTTCCAACATTTTTCTCCAGGAGAATCTTCAGAAGTTCATCGAAACAATATGTCTTGTAGTAAGACGATTTTATTCTAACCTATTTAATACTTAAGTCGAGTGAAGTACGAGACTTTCGATACGGTCTTTCTGTTAGGGCAAATACGTATCTGTAAAGTTACAATCAAGTGGTGTCAATGATCATGGGAATTTACTTAGGACACACATTTTTGCAGAAAATTCTTGTGGATTTTATTTTTCAATTTTCAAAGAAAATTCTCTGAGATTTAAACGGACATTTTTTCGGGGTTTCCACGGGAGATTCGTCAAAATTTTCTATGACAAATTTGTTGGCGCGGAGCACTTTGGCGGTTTCGGAGTTCGTAACACACTTCAACGCGGCGGGATTGGTGGAATAACGAACACTTTTATTACCGATTAATTTCTTTTAATTCGACACTCTTCTTGCTATTGCGATAGATATCATGACAGACGTGTATAGTTTGGTAGTTTTATTTTAACTAACTTGTCAATATATGCGAATTCAGAGTAGGTTTTAATTTGCAATCGAGAGTATTGAGCTACTGCGAACCTTCTCTCTTCTCCTTAGCTGAAGGCTAGGGATCAGGGATCAGATTGATTGCGATTGCTATTGATCTTATATGCTAATGATGTTATTGATAGGGTTTGCGATAACATATGCCGGCCTCCGTTGAAAGGTTAGGCCTTTCAACCAATCGTGTATACATACTTCGAATATCGATTCACTTCTCACACTAATACTACGGTCATCACTGTGCTACTTCTCCGAACAGGCGGCTTTCCTCTTGGTTTGATTTGAGTCTTCTTCTAAACGTCAACGTCATCATTAAGGCTCGAATCAGGTCGCTAGGCTTGGTTATGGGTTTGGCGGCTGCTGATAGGGTCATCCTTCTTCGTATGCTCAACCAGTGGAACACCAGTTAGACGTCGGGGTTGGGCGCACTCGAACCGGGATAGAGTCGCCGTCGATGGATCCAGGATACATGCCGGAGTACAAAACATTCCTTAGTTTTTTTTTTTAAATTTCAATGAAAAACAATACTTACAGGGCTCGGAGGCCCGAAGGCCTCCGATCGTTGCGCAGTATGATAATACCGCGATGGTAGACGTCAGTGCTAGAGGGCCTCTGAAACCTCCATGGTATGCGCAGGGCGCACCGGAAGTACGCAATTTTTTTATATGGCCCGTCGAAACTCTCCGTCGGCTGTCTTCACGTCGATGACCCTGATATTGCCATCAGCTCCACGAACGACTTGGGTGACTCTTCCATATCGCCACTTCAGCGGAGGAACATTGTTATCCTTGAGGAGCACCATTGTGCCCACTTCGACGTTGTTCCGGACCTGAGTCCACTTGGTGCGTGGGTGGAGGCCAGACAAATAATCCGTAGACCAGCGTTTCCATACTCGTCGGAGGATCTCCTGGTTCTCTTGCCAACGATCGAGGCGATTCCGAGGAACTTCGGAAAGGTCAGGCTCAGGGAAGGACGTCATGGGTCGATGAATTAAAAAGTGACCCGGAGTCCAAAACACCCAGGTCGTTTGGGTCGGCGGAGATCGGCGTAAGTGGTCTGGAGTTCAGGCAGGCTTCAATACGAACCAACAATGGGACGAAGTCATCTTGCGACAGAACGGAATTGCCAACAGTCGAACGGAAATGCTACTTAAACGACTTTACCGCCGCCTTCCACAGCCCACCGAAGTTTGGACTGCAAGGCGGAATGAATTTGAAGCGAGGTTCACAACCGCATTCTGGTGTTGTTGGGAGTGGAATTGTTTGGCTAGTTCTGCTAGTTCTCGAGCAGCTCCTCTAAAGTTTCGAGCATTGTCGCAGTGGATTGCCTCGGGTTTTCATCTGCGACCGATGAATCGATGTATTTCCGCGAGAAAAACGGCCGTTGAGAGGTCATTGACCAATTCTACATGGATGGCCTTGGTGACAAGGCAGATGAAGATGGCGATATAGCACTTAGTAGAAACTGCTTTGCGATTCTTCCGATAATAGAATGGTCCACATAGATCAACGCCGGTGTTGAGGAAAGGCAAAGAAGGCGTTACCCTTTCTGGGGGCAAATCTCCCATGAGTTGCTCCAGAACAGTAGGCTTACATCGAAAACAATTGACGCATGAATGAACCACACTCCGTGCCAAGTTACGGATGCGTAGCGGCCAGAACTTCTCCCGGACACTTGCCACAAGCAATTGTGGTCCGGCGTGTAGATATTTGCGATGATAGTGCTCCATAATAGCTTCAGTCAGCGGGTGACGAGCCGGAAGGATTATTGGATGCTTTCTGTCCTCCGAAATCAACGCATTTTTAAGACGCCCACCAACACGTAGAATGCCGTCCTTCAGAACAGGCGCAAGATTCTTCAAAGGTGAAGTCGACTTCACTTGTCCATCGGAAGCTACTGATGCGATCTCGTTTGGGAACACTTCTGTTTGTGCTAAACGCACCAATGATGAAATGGCTTGATTTAGTTCAGTGGTTTGTAGAAATCCTAATCTGCGACGAGAGTGGTTTTCTGGCTTGATATTGTAGACGAAACGTTGGATCAGGGCAATTAGACGAACTAGTGATGCAAAGGACGAACGCAGGTGAAATAACTGATTCGGTTCCTGGGTGCGAATCGGTAACGATACGGATCGTTCTTCTAATGCTTCAGCTGGAAGCTCCTGTAATTCTGCTTGTAGGAGCGGAGGCCAGAAGCATGATGGCTGCTTCAACCATGGCGGTCCTGTCCACCAAACTGTGGACTCCTTAAGCTGATTAGGTTCCATCCCGCGTGATATAATGTCCGCAGGGTTGTCCATGCCCGATACATGAGCCCATACACCATTCGCTGTTAGGTGTTGGACTTCTGAAACCCGTTTCGCCACAAAAGTTTTCCACCTGGAGGGAACCGAATTGAGCCAGTGATGCGTTATCCAGGGATGGGAAAAATCAAATTTTCGAAAAATCGAGAATGATCAAACTCACCCGCGATTTTACTTTTAAATAATCAAGTGATAAAAACTAGTCAGCGATTAAGAATCGTTTGAAAATCGTATCTTGATTTGAAGCATTTACCGTTATATTTTGAACTATGTTTCCTTACTACTGTAAAACCATAACGCCAAATAGAAGATATAACGGGACTGTTGACAATTAGCTGATATTAGTGAAGATTGATGATAGAATGAAAATTCTGTGTTTATTATCATTTGAGTACAAAATTTGAGAAGTTGTCGCTGGCGACAACTCGCCTACTGTTTTCACGTGAAAAGTTTTCACATGAAAATTGCAATCATGTTCGTCTGATAATGATCAAGCACAACACTGGCGTTATCGTTGAGTCCGACCAGAAGAAGGATCGGGTGTTCAGAGCGATGCTGGAGTTGACCTTATGGTACAAATGACTCAGTAGTAGAGCCGCAGATAACTCCAGCCTGGGTAGACTGACCCTTTTCTGCCTTTTCGAGTCTCCGAGTGGGGCCACTTTGGATTTGGCAGTCAGAAGACGCACGGAAATGCCACCATCATTAGAGACCGTTCGAATATACAAACATGCACCGTATGCTCGGATCGATGCATCACAGAAGCCGTGCAGTTCCACATTAACTGGAGCGTTGGCAAAGGCTACCCAACGTGGAACGGAAATTGATGGTAGAGCATCCAGACTGTTGCGGAAAGCAAGCCAATACTGTTGTTGGTGGTCATCGAGAGGATCATCCCAAGAATGTGAGCTTCGCCAGAGGGTTTGAACGAATATTTTAGCCAGGACTATCACCGGACCGACCAACCCTAGAGGGTCAAACAGTTTTGCAGTATCCGATAATACCGTTCTTCTAGTAATAGAGTTCGTGAGTGACCATTTAGGAATGGTATAGTGGAGTAGATCGGTTGCCGGTTCCCATATCAACCCCAGAGTTTTTATGGTAGACGGTGTGTCCAGAGCAAGCATCGAGCGCTCGTCGCGTAGCTCGGATGGTATGGCTGACAGTATGGCATTGGAGTTGGATGCCCACTTACGTAGGCTAAACCCAGCTGACTTCAGTAGGTTCCGAAGCTGGATACATAGTTGTGCTCCATCGTCCTCATCTTCGACTCCGGTGAGCATGTCGTCTATATAAAAATCTTTGGCTAATATTTCCGCCGCTTGAGGAAAATCGTTGGATCCTTGTTTAGACAACTCGAGAAGGCACCTGGTGGCCAAATACGGCGCCGAAGCCGTACCATAGATGACGGTGGTAAGTTCGAACGTTTTCAGCTGCTCCCGACTAGAATTCCGCCACAGGATACGTTGAAGAAGGAAGTCAGTTGGATGTACACGGATCTGACGATACATTTTTTCAGCATCTGCGACAATGGCATACTGACGCATCCGAAAGCGAAGCGAAATTGCGTACAAGTCATCTTGTACGACAGGTCCTACCAAAAGCGCCTGGTTTAGTGACACGCCAGAGTCAGTTCGGCAGGAGGCGTCGAACACAACCCTCAATTTCGTGGTGGTACTATCCGCCTTCTCCACGCCATTATGTGGAAGGTAGTAGGAAGGGAAGGAATCGTTGACGTCGTTGATTTCTCGCATGTGGTTGAGTTGCAAGTACTCCGTTATGAACGCAGTATATGCCTGCTTCAGATTTGGGTTGGCATCAAGTCGACGTTCCAGTGCATGGAATCTGTTAACCGCAATATTCTTGGAGCGCCCGAGCTGGGACAGAACATCGGTGCGCTTGGGTAGTGTTACCACGAATCGCCCCGACTCATCACGAAATGTGTTGGCTACGAAATGCTCTTCGCAGAAAGTTTCATCGGGAGACTGTGTACAGGGTGACCAGCAGGACTCCAGTTCCCAAAAGCGAGAGATTGTGTCTTCAACCTTCTCCATGCTGCAAACGTGGGCTACTTTCGGTTGACCTGCATGGTGATGAAATCCCACCTTTCCGGCTGCAACCCAGCCGAAAACGGTGTTTTGTAGAACAGGTTCCTCAGGGCCAAGCTTCCTGAAACCATCCAACAGGAATTCATAATAAAGCTCCATTCCCAACAGCAGATCTATCGGACCTGGGTCATTGGACTTCGGATCGACGAGGGTAATGCCGAGAGGAATTGTCTATCGAGAGATATCAACTGCATTCGATGGTAGCTCACGGGTGATCTTCTTCAGGATGTGATAGGGTTCAACGGCAGTATAATCCGAACAATGCGAACCCATTCGTACGTTCACAGCTTGGTTGGAAACGACCAGGCTGTTTCCTACTCCACCAATTTCTTGACGACAGGGATAGCGATTAAGTTTCAGCTTCTGAACCATGTTCTCGGTTATCAACGAAAGTTGCCATGCAGGATCCAACAGTGCTCTAGCCCACTGGGTGCTTCCATATGGACTGAAAATCTTTATGATGGCAGTTTGTAGCAGACCTGTAGCTGGAACAATTCGACTGCGACCAACGAGCGAGGTGGAAACGAGACTTGAGGCTTGGGTGGCGGCAGAGGGTGGATGTACTTCTGAAGAAGAGGTTGATCGAGATGGCGAGGAAGACTGATTCGAGGAGTTTGATTGGTTCACCGATTGCGAACCGGAACCAGCAACAGACGGTGTGCTTGGTTTGTGTTGGGAGGACGAGCGATCGCTAGGAGGTTGGTGTAGCATAGTATGGTGCTTCTGGTTGCAGACACGACATCCGCTGGACGAACAGGTTTTTAGATGGTGGGAGGAAGAGAGACAATTGATGCAGAGATTTTTCCTTTTCACTTGCTCGAAGCGTTGGGATACGGCCATCTTCAGGAACACTTCGCATTTGAATGGTGAGTGTTGGTTCTTCGAACAGAACAGACAGGAACCGGGCGTCGAATTAGTAATGGTGTGGACTGTATTGAATTTCGATGATTTCATGATTCCGATTTGGAATAATCAGATGAACGAGACTTCGAAGATACCAACGACTGTAGCACCATGAGATGCGTAGGAAGGAATTCCATCAGATCATTGTATTGAGAAACTTCAGTGGATCTATGATAGGCTTCCCATTGCCTGAGGGCAAAGGGATCGAGGGATTTACTGGCGTTTGTGGTTTGATTGGAAAATTCTAAGATTACTTGGTCACAAAGTATGAAGGTGATCATCGCTTTAACGGCGTTGAAGTCACTTGGATGTTTGCATGATTGAATATTCAGATAAGTTAAAATACTAAATGATTATGGAAATCAAAGTTATTACGATATCTGAATGTCCCCATGAGTGTTTTCAGGCAAAAATGGGCCTCTTAGGGGAAACGATAGGTAGGGATTGTGAAAACTGTTCAGCAGCATATAAGCATAAAAGCATATGGAGACGCATGGTACATTTGTGCGATGATTCATCTTGTGACTAAACTTTTTACGCAAATTTCATCTCATCCGTTTTATTAAATAAATGAACAAGTGTGCAAGCAGCTATATGGAACTTGTATTATGCAAAAGCTGAACCTAATTGCATGTTGTGACCTACCTGTTCTTGGTTAACAAGTCCAATACTGCGATAAAGAAATCATTAGAATTATGATTTCAAACAGCAGGTTCCCGGACATCTTCTAAGCGATTTTTACAATTCTTTCACGGTTTTCTTGTCCACCTCATCTAGTTTCCTGTTAGCTAGTTTGTTATGTTTCTTATGCTAGATCAGCTGGAGTACGAATGCTGTCATTTAGAATGTAGAAAACTTCGATTTACCAAATTCAATATGTGCAAAATTTACCGATTAGGAAGAGCCTTATAACAGAAAATTTAATCAACTCAGCCCTTTCTTGACCCTTGCGTATTATTTATTGATATACTATAGCAGACCCGACAAACTTCGTTCCGCCTAAAATTGATTTATTCTCTGATTAGATCTCATGTTATGCAGAAAATTCTGTTTCATTTGTATGAAGCCACACTCTCCAGAAGGGGAAGAAAATTCGAACCTTCACAGATGCATATTTTCCTTCCAAATCCTCCACGGGCTAGATTTTTTTCCATTTGCTTGATTAGTTCTTGAGTTATGAAGAAATTGGTATTTAATTTGTATAGGAGCCGCCCTTTCCAAGGGAGGGAGGGGTTTCGAACCATTTTAAAAACCTTCCCCGGCCCCAAAAACCTCTACATACAAATTTTCACGCCGATCAGTTCAGTAGTCTCCGAGTCTATAGTCAGACAGAAATTCATTTTTATGTATATAGAAGAAGAAGATTATCAGACTAAGGCCGGAGTAGCCTGTGCAGTGCATCTTCTCCATTTTGCTCGGTCCATGACTGCATGTCGCCAACCACGCAGTCTGCAGAGGCCCCCAGTCGTCCTCCACCTGATCGATCCACCTTGCTCGCTGTGCACCTCGCCTTCTTGTTCCCGTCGGATCGTTGTCGAGAACCATTTTCGCCGGCTCACAGTCCGACATTCTAGCTACGTGCCCGGCCCACCACAGTCTTCCGCTTTTCGCGGTGGTAACGATGGATGGTTCTCCCAGCAGCTGATGCAACTCGTGGTTCATTCGCCTCCTCCACTTACCATCCGCCATCTGCACTCCACCATAGATGGTAACTCTCCCAGTGCGTAAAACTCCCAGTGCGCGTTGGTCCTCCACGAGCATCGTCCAGGTCTCGTGTCCGTAGAGGACTACCGGTCTAATAAGCGTTTTGTAGATAGTCAGTTTGGTACGGCGGCGAACTCTATTCGATCGGAGCGTCTTGCGGAGTCCAAAGTACGTATGATTTCCTACCCTGATGCGTCTCCTAATTTCACTGCTGGTATCGTTATTGGAGGTCACCAGTGAGCCTAAGTACACGAATTCTTCAACCACCTCGATTTCGTCACCACCAATACAAACTCGTTGTGGGTGGCTTACGTTGATCTCTCTTGGGCCTTTTCCTATCATGTACTTCGTCTTCGACGTGTTGATGGACTAGACCGTTTAACTTCACTTTTCACTTTGATGTAGGCTTCCTCCATCCTCTCAAAGTTACGTGCCACAATATCAATGTCGCCGGCGAAACCAAATAACTGGACGAACATCGTGAAAATCGTACCACTCGTGTCAATCCCTGCCTTTCGTATTACCCCCTCCAAATCCGTGTTGAATAGCAGACACGAAAGACCATCACCTTGCCGTAACCCTCTGCGCGTTTCGAAAAGACTCGAGAATGCCCCTGAAACTCGAACTGCGCACATCAACCGATCCATCATCGCCTTGATCGTTTACCCGGAATTCCGTTTTCGTGCATTAGCTGCCGTATCTGGTCCCGATCGATTGTATCATATGCGGCTTTGAAGATGATGTATGGGCACGTTGTATTCGCGGCATTTCTGCAATACCTGATGTACGGCGAACACTTGATCTGTGGTAGAGCGTTCACTCAAAATCCCGCCTGGTACTGCCCCATGAACTATCTTGCAATTCGTGTTAGTCGGCGGCACATAGAACTTTTGTGCGTTATTAGCGCGGTACAGTTGCTTCGCCTCTTCACGGTCTCGTTTTTCCTCCTGGCGTTTTTCTCCTCCGGAATATCGAGTTCTGTTGGTTCCGCACCCGTTTGTATCGTGCCTCGTTCGCTCTCGTGTGGTATTGCAGCAATCTCGTCTATGCTGCATCCTTCTCCTCAACTAACTGCTCACATTCGCCATCATACCTGTCGTTGCTCTGATGGCAAGTTCGAGCTGGTAAGTTTTTTTTTCTTCTTTTTATGTCAAATTATAATACTGTTTCTCTGAGGTGAAAGAAATCGTATATCAAAACTCGTATGTATCTTTATCGCCTCCACTTTGGTTTGCATATAGCGAATCTGTGCATTATATACGATTAAATAGGTTCTTACATTATAGCTTATATTAAGAGTTATACGTATCAAAATGTTGACTGGGTGTCTCTCTTAAGTAGCTTCCCTGCATAAGCGGCCATCGCTCAGGTTCGGTTCACCTCAAGCGGTTCTATTGGCAGAAGGCGACAACGTTCCATGTACGGTGGCAGGTTTACCTGTCTCTATTCGGCATTCCATCTGGCAGCTTCCAACTCCAAAATTGGCCGTACTAGCAAACAATAGAGGGCTTTGGATGAAAATGGATCACGGAGTCCCTTTCACGGAAAATGGAGTCCCTTCTTTGAAAGTAGGTGGTTTTTCGGATTAAGACAATGGTGCATGTGATCTGTTATTCAAATGTAGGCTCTTGCCTGGATTAAGACAATAGTGGATATGATCTCTTTTTTAAAAGTAGTTGTTGACCAGGATTAAGGCAATGGTAAATGTGATCCCTTCTTTAAAAGTAGGAGTTTGACCAGAGTAAGGCAATGGTGGATATGATATCTTCTTTAGAAATGGACGCTTGCTCGGATTAAGGCAATGGGAGGGTCTCTTTCCGAAGCACTATCCAACTACGTGGCCACCAGTACCGCACTTCAAAGAAGAAGAAGAAGAAGAAAAAGAAGAAGTGATTGTTGAGGATCGACATTTGTCTAATGATGAATTGACAGAAGGCACCTGAAAACGAAGAAAGCTCCGATAAAATACCTAACGTGGCTCTGAAAGCTGCGATCTTGGAGTATCCGCATATGTTCAGAACGGCATTCCAGAAGTGTCTTTGCGAGTGTTACTTTCCGGAAATATGAAAGATCCAGAGGCTGGGAAATCCAGCATTGTACAGCCCGTATTCCAAGAAGTACGTGCAACATCTTTCAAATAGCTGCTTGTTCCTTGTTCTGAATTAGTCGTGCGGTAAGACGCGCACTTCAAAGCAAGACCATGCTAAGGGTGGCTGGGTTCGATTCCCGGTGCCGGACTACTTTTAGCAGTCCCAAGACTTCTTCTTCTTATTGGCATTACATCCCCACACTGGGACAGAGCCGCCTCGCAGCTTAGTGTTCATTGAGCACTTCCACAGTTATTAACTGCGAGGTTTCTAAACCAAGTTACCATTTTTGCATTCGTATATCATGAGGCTAACACGATGATACTTTTATGCCCAGAGAAGTCGAGACAATTTCCAACTTGAAAATTTCCTAGACCGGACCGAGACTCGAAGCCAGTCACCCTCAGCATGGTCTTGCTTTGTAGCCGCGTCTTACCGCACGGCTAAGGGAGTCCCAAGACAAAAGACGAGAAGACAAAAGACAAAGACAAGAAGACAAGAAGACAAGAAGACAAGAAGACAAGAAGACAAGAAGACAAGAAGACAAGAAGACGAAGAAGACAAAGAAGACAAAGAAGACAAAGAAGACAAGAAGACAAGAAGACAAGAAGACAAGAAGACAAGAAGACAAGAAGAAAAAAAGACAAGAAGACAAGAAGAAAAGAAGACAGAATACAAGAAGACAGACTACAAGAAGACAAAGAAGACAAAGAAGACAAAGAAGACAAAGAAGACAAAGAAGACAAAGAAGACAAAGAAGACAAAGAAGACAAAGAAGACAAGAAGACAAGAAGACAAGAAGACAAGAAGACAAGAAGACAAGAAGACAAGAAGACAAGAAGACAAGAAGACAAGAAGACAAGAAGACAAGAAGACAAGAAGACAAGAAGACAAGAAGAAAAGAAGACAAGAAGACAAGAAGACAAGAAGACAAGAAGACAAGAAGACAAGAAGACAAGAAGACAAGAAGACAAGAAGACAAGAAGACAAGAAAACAAGAAGACAAGAAGACAAGAAGACAAGAAGACAAGAAGACAAGAAGACAAGAAGACAAGAAGACAATAAGACAAAAAAAGAAGACAAGAAGACAAGAAGATAAAATATTAAGTCCTCCTATAAACCGAACAGTATTTTAACTCCTTCGCATCCATCAAATTGATTAATAAGCAGAATCATTTCTAAACAGTTTAAATTCCTTGAATCGGGTTGTGTTTTGCATGACTGCAATTCCTTTTCCAAAGCATAACATTTCCCTTATTCATGAGTATGCTTATGCAAAAATTTGGTTTCCACTTCCGTTCACTATCCCACACCGCACAGCACGTTTGGGTACTTGAGTGGGAGAGCGTTTTCGTTACCCACATGCACCGTACGCCTCACCCCAGAACCACAATCAATAACATAAGTCCCGGAATTTTCCGAAGCAGACCTAACAAAATCATTATGGAAGCGGGTTCAAAGGAATGCTGAGCTCCGAGCGTGCTCCCTGTTCCACATGTTGTTTGTACTCGGGCAGAACCCCTTTCGAAAATTCATCGTAGCGGGTTGACGACGACGACGAACGGCGGTAGACGGGTCGAGTCGATGTTTATTCGAATCGTTTGGGGATAAATGGTTCCGCATACAAACGGTATGTCTAACCAATTATGAAAAATGTGCTGGTCGAAAGTTTTTGCCAAGCAAACAGCGGTGCTACTGTTGATATGCTATCGAAATTTCTGTTTACGTTGCAGTAGCTAAAAGTTTATAGAAGTTATTTCACGTTTTTCAGTCATGATTATGCAGATTATTAAAACTACAAATTGAAAATTTGATTCTTGTTCATGGTGGAAAAAATCAAGTAGGTGGTACTCGCATAAGCAGTTAGTGTTATCGATAGCCAAAAGTTTAACCGCAAAAAAATGATGCCAGACAACTTCAACCTTATGCCATGTACCGAACCCTTATGATAAGGAGGCGGAAAAGCGGCTTTACCGCCCGTAGGTAGTCACAGCCAGAGAAAGTTTTAGGGTTCAACCAAATTGAATTTCCGGAAACAACAAACAGATCGGTCAACAAACTCGTGGAATCAACTTGGGGACAGGAAGTCAAAAATTGAATTAACTGTGATATGAGAAGTTTATGGGAGTTGATATCTGATAGTTGACTGTGGTGGATGTTTGCGATGTGCTCATCGGAGGGCTCACACATTTCCATATGAAATTTGATCATGTCAATGGAAACACTGGGATAAGGGGATGATTCTGACATTTTTCTTTTGTAAGTTTGAACTCTAAATGGAGTCAAAGTATATTTGCATTTAAATATGTTCCTCAGATGTATTTTCGTCTCGACTTTTTTGCACTCATTCGGATTGAAAGTATCGAGCAAACGTGCACCGGTCTGCAAGCTGCGGGATGAAAATTTAAATTACACTTAATGCAGACTGTAATAATCATCACAGTTAATACAGGGCGTCCAACGGAGCGAGCGAACGAGCTCATAACGTATTCCGTACGCATTTCTTCTAAATTGGTCTTTGGGAATTGTACTTTTAGCGAACTGTAGCCGTGTGTGAGTGTGCGCTTGACGGTGTAAAAGTGTTTGCGGTTGGCCACGGGAGATGGTGCGAAAACAACCGACCAACGACTGTGGAGGGCGATGCTGCGAATGTGGACTGAGTCGACGTTGTGAAGCGAGGAAAATGGGGCCATTTATTTTCCACGGAGTTGTGCCACAATGGGTTAGAATTAAAAAAAAAAGAACTGCATGAGGTTGATGTGGAGGAATTTGTTTTTAAATATATTATGTATTGATTATAGATAAAGATTTGCATGCGATGGTTCCTTATTTTTATTGTAATCTAATTAGAGCTACACCTATAACCAAACTTTGTAAAAAACAATTAAAAATTCCTAAAATTTAGCTTTAATTGCACAACGATGATGGCAGTTCTCTCACGTAGGTTGGTAGACCTTCATTTCGGATTTCCTTAGAATTGAATAACCGACATGTGTGTTTATTTTTTATGCATCTCATTTACAAGCTCTTACAGTACAGTTACCCTGGTTTCAATTTTTTAGAAACTTTTCTGATAAAAGGCTCGAAAAACAGGACAAGCATTTATCTAATAAAATCAAAATATATAAATATAAATATTTCTACAATATGGACCAATGTGCTTCAGTAACTTGCAGCTATAACTCTCTATCTTGGACTAAACATCGGTTCCAGCACAACATGAAAGTGCTAGGGAATTATCAACATTTGAATACTCCCCGTAGCAATCGCATTTACAGAAGTGTACAACACGGCGAAGAAATGGCTGAAAGTTTATTGCACACTGGGGGATGAAAGTATTTGTAAATTATATTGCTTGTGGGATCTTAGGAGCGAGCGCACATCATTCCCTCCATAGGATAATCCGAAAGCAATTACTGTCGCTCCTTTCAGTTCCATCTCCACTACTTCCATTTGTGCTACCATACGTGAAGTTTCCTTGAAAAGTTTTCACTCACATCAATTTGGATAATCCTTGGAAGCGGGTGCGCTTAGAATCAGAACATTATCAGTTTCTATTGAAGTTGTGTAGTTGGAGGGAAACGGCAACCCATGTTTTTTAAACTGAATTTATTTGAAATTTACAAGCATTCAAGCAGATTGGAAATCTCTTCCCACGAACGAAAGGGTACTTTCATTCCACAGTCCCGATCAACCTTCGCATAAATCATAATCTCTTTGTCAAGATTTCACTCCCGCGCAGAAATTTTCACTTTCAGCTAGAGGGAGAAAATGTTTTCCTAAATCGAACCAGCGAAAGTTAACTCGCCCAACAATTGCTGAACAGAAGGTCAATGAAAACCATTCCGATGAGATACAGTTAGTCAGTGGTACGCATTTTTTCTTTTTCCAGGAAAGGTCGATTTTCTTCTTTTTCGTTGTTGCTTTTGTCCCTCAGACATCCTAGAAAGTCAATTGAAATTTGCATAACTCCTCGACAGAAAAGGTAGCATCCCGAGGGAATTGTTTTGTCCCGCAGTTGACATTTTTGGTTGAACTGTGACATTTATCGGCCGCGTGTCACGGAGTTCAAAAGGACGGAAAATTTCTACTGAAGTGAGATACATCAAGTATGATTTATTTAAATTTTCAAATGCTTCAATTTTTTTATCCAATCACACAATTAAATTACTAAATTTCACAATATGGATATATGTTCGTCCAAAGTACCCTGAAATGGCTTCTAAATTGGAAGTCTTATTGGTGCTCCAACACGTTCGCCAGTAAACATTTTCATTACGCACTCCTGCTCGGGTTCTCGGTCCTTTATTAAAAACTTATTTGGCTAAAATTGGCGCTAGGCGGCCGTGACGTGGAGTATAATTGCAGGGAAAATAAAACAAATTCCCAGCGACACGAAAAAGGACACGACTAATGGGCACCAGCCCGGGCGCCGAGATGGAACGTAACGGTCGGGAAATGGCTTTATGAAGAAATTGAGGAACATTACGAGCAGTTTTGTTTCCCTTGATGGGTGCCATTGACATTATGCGGCCTTAATTTGTTTTGTTGCGAGCGGCGCTGATGGTGATGGTCGGTACTTTACATAAAAGCGAAATCATGGGCGGCAGTTCTCGTGGGCAGTTAAAGATGACCAACAAATGCTCAAAAACAGTGCTTCGGGAGATGCTTGACTCGCATCAGATGGCGGAAAATCGGTGCATAACGGGGACCGGACATCGTGGCAGGAAAACGGAGCAATTTCTGTTTGGGCTATTGAGCTGTGGTAAAAAAAACTTTCAAAGCGAATTCGTTAAATTAAATGAGAGAATGTGATTTTTATTATATTTATTTAACTTTATTGAAAAACCCGTTGAACATAAACCTTACTTTGAAAATCTGTAGTTGAAAATAAGTTGCTGTTCAACTTTAAGAGATTGAAGTTACTCCTAGCAAGTTACTTTTATAAAATGCATGGAAACGACAGCAGAATGAAATCCACACATATGCGAGGGTTGAGTTGAATATTTCTCCATTACGATTCCAGTCCCCATTCCGCTCATCAACTTTGAGATAACATGTCGGCACGATAGGTAACATCAAAAGGGATCCACACCTATAATTCCTGCAATTGATTGGGACGCATGTGTAAAGTGTAACTGAATTTCAAAATACGTCTGTACTGTAATTAAGCCGATCTATTCAGAGGGGATTTCTCCATATTGAGTATCCCAGCAAATTCAATAGTCTGCCATTTAAAAAAATAATATCAATAATCAGTTCATCGTTAATTTTTGTTACTCTTTTAATGGAAACAAACATCCTTCATTGAAGTTTTGAGACACATCCATTAAGTGATAAATGAATGGATTTGGATTGCAGGATTCAAGTCCCGTATAGCGACTCGTCTGGATGTCTCTTTGGCTAGTTTTCTGTAAAAAATGCAGGAATACCCTAAAAACTTCTTAAAATTTGTATACCGTTCTTAAAAGTTTTTAAAATATTTGAATAACTTTGAATAGGGGAAGTGCACCGGTTTTGGCCAACTTAGTGCCTAATTTGGCCAACTCTGAAAAATACATATTTTTCCAGAATAATCGATCAGTTGAAGGCAGCGATAAAGCGTGAGGGATATATCTCTTGTTGGAACTAATAAAACCCTTGCGAATTGCTTTATTTTTTGGAGTTATTCGCAAAATTGGCCAAATTAGGAACATGGCCAGAACCGGTACAGCTCCTCTAGCCGTGGGTATTCCTTTTAAATCGAATGAAATACGAAAATAATTCCACATGCTGGTCGTAAAAGGTTCACACGACCAAATTTATGAAAATGTTTCATGAATTATGAACATCTTAAGATCATGTTTCGATCAAATCTATCTTTTATTGGATTACATCCAACAAGACGACGGATATCCGACTGACCACGACGTCCATGGTTCGAAACCCGATTACACTTTTTTAAATGAACTTAAAATTGTTCATAAGACTGTCGTATGAAATGCATTCCATTAGCAAATCTTATGAAAATCAATAAATTTTCTTGTGGCGAAATTTCAAAACAGAATCGTATGATGGTCTCACGACCAGTTTCCTCCGTGTAGGAATTTCTTACTGCTTTTACAATGTGTGGTAACCGACGACCTGATTGAGTTTATTAGCAGCGACACTAACAGCGACCGACCGAACTGTACACCTTGCGCCATAGTATAAGGCTGACTGCACGGTTCCAAGAGAGCATCCCAAGTACCCACATCACACGCATTGCATACATAAGTATGTGTAAGTTACAGTACCACATCCCCTTTTGCTTATAGGGTATAGATATTGTTATGTTTGTATATGTCATTGTTTTTTTAGGCCGAAGGTCATTAGGCCGAAGGTCATTAGGCCAAATGGTCATTAGGCCGAACGGTCGTTAGGCCGAATGGCCATTAGGCCGAATTAGTAAAAAGAAGCAAGAAGTGGAAAATGAAAAGTTCTTCTTCAACTTACCCCTTCTTCCTTCACTCTTTTTGCAGCTTCCTTCTTCCTTCTTTCTTCTTCCTTCCTCCTTCATCCTTCTTCCTTCTCCCTTCATCTTTCTTCTTTCTTTCTTCTTTTTGCTTCCTTCTTCCTTCTTCCTTCGTCCTTCTTCCTTCTTCCGTCTTCCTTCTTCCTTCTTCCTACTTTCTTCTTCCTTCTTCCTACTTCCTTCTTCCTTCTTCCTTCTTCCTTCTTCCTTCTTCCTTATTCATTTTTCTTTCTTCCTTCTTCCTTCTTCCTTCTTCCTTCCTTCCTTCCTTCTTCCTTTTACCTTCTTTATTCTTCCTTCTTTCGTCTTTCTTCTTCCTTCCTTCCTTCTTCCTTCCTTCCTTCTTCCTCCTTCCTTCTTCCATCTTCCATCTTCCTTCTTCCTTCTTCCTTCTTCCTTCTTCCTTTTTCCTTCTTCCTTCTTCCTTCTTCCTTCTTTCTCCCTTCTTCCTTCCTTCTTCCTTCTTCCTCCTGCCTTCTTCCTTCTTCCTTCTTCCTTCTTCCTTCTTCCTTTTCCTCCTTCCTTCTTCCTTCTTCCTTCTTCCTTCTTTCTTCTTCCTTCTTCTTCCTTCTTCCTTCTTCCTTCTTCCTTCTTCCTTCTTCCTTCTTCCTTCTTCCTTCTTCCTTCTTCCTTCTTCCTTCTTCCTTCTTCCTTCTTCCTTCTTCCTTCTTCCTTCTTCCTTCTTCCTTCTTCCTTCTTCCTTCTTCCTTCTTCCTTCTTCCTTCTTCTTCCTTCCTTCTTTCTTCCTTCCTTCTTTCTTCTTTTCTCTTCCTTCTCATTTCTTCCTTTAACCTTCTTACTTCTTCCTACTTCCTACTCCCTTCTTCCTTCTTTCTTCCTTCCTTCCTTCCTTCTTCCTTCCTTCCTTCTTCCTGCTTCCTTCTTCCTTATTTGTTCTTTTTCTTTCTTCTTCCTTCTTCCTTCATCCTTTTTCTTTATTCCTTCCTTCCTCCTTCTTCCTTCTTCCTTTTTCTTTCTTTTTCCTTCTTTCTTCTTCCTTATTCTTCCTTCCTTTCTTCCGTCTTCCGTTTTCCTTCTTCTTTCTTTTTCCTACTTCCTTCTTTCTTCTTCTGTCTTTCCTTCTTTCCTTCTTCCATCTTCTTTCTTCCTTCTTCCTTCTTCCTTTTTCCTTCTCCCTTCCCCCCTCTTCCCTCTTCCTTTTTCCTTCTTCCATCTTCCTTCTTACTTCTTCCTCCTTTTTCCTTCTCCCCTCTTCTCTCTTCTTTTTTCCTTCTTCCATCTTCCTTCTTACTTCTTCCTCCTTTTTCCTTTTTCCTTCTTCCTTATTGCGCACTGCTCACTTCTCACTCCCCAGTTCTCATTCGGCCTAATGACCGTTCGGCCTAATGACCATTCGGCCTAATGGCCTTCGGTCTAATGACCTTCGGCCTAATGACCCAGCATCTTTTTAATGTTATGTTCGTTTGACAGGCTAATTTGCCGTGAGGCGTTACGAAGCCGAAATCAAGTTTAGTGGTACATTTCTTGCTTCTACTACATAGTGTTAGTTTTGGGGAACCAAAAGACTCGGGGTTTGTTCCAGATTAAGGAATACAATAATATAGTAAGAAAAGAAGGGATTTTTAGGGTACTTAAGTAATTACGATGCTGCTGATGTCAACAAATTTGACATTCTTTGCGATGTTTCACATCTGTAATGGGACAAACAAACGTTTTCTCTTGGGAGGCAACAACGAGAGGAAGACATACGGAAGGGATTAACGACAGATATTTAAATCTACAACAAGAGACATCTACTCGAGATCAAGGCCCTTCGCAAGCCACTTCCCTAATAGGCTTTAGTTGTTTTCCTCGGATCCGCAGATGTTCAGTCAGCACAGGTCTGGGGCCACGATGCTCCTCGCACGCCCACACGACATGATCGATGTCCTGATAATCCTCACAGCAAACACAGAGATTCCCATTCTGAAAAGATGTACATTTGAAGTGTACACACTAAATTTTTCTTTTCGAGTTCGGCAAAATCTGGCACCGCTGTAGCTCAGCAAATTTCAGAACTGAACTTCGGCAGAAAATTTCGTTTATTACTGATTTTCGGCAAAATTTTCACTGTATCTCAGTAACGTCACTTTTACTGAGATCTCGGAAAAAAATATGTTTGCTGAAACTCGGCGGTGCATATCTCGGGAAAATAAACAAAAAATGCTGAGATTTCGGCGAAAAAAATTAAGTGTGTAGATATTGGACATTAGACGACACATGGTTCGAATAAAGTCTCGTCACATATGCAATTTTTCGAGCCATGGACGCTTCGACACCTGCGGGCGAATTGAACACAGCCATCTACCCAACTCCCCATTTGTCCATTTCTGTCGCACTAGCCTAGTCCTGGTGTTGGGTGGGACTTTAAACAAATTTGACCCGACTCATCGAGCCTCTGTTCACCAAGGAGGTGCGGCTCCAACAGCGTTTGTTCTGGCATCCAGCGGCTGAGTATGAAATGCTATTCCCCGGAAGCTATACCTAAGATGGCAGCCCCATCCCGGTGGATAGGGAACCTTGGGCCAACAACCTGCTGTTCCCGAAACATCAATTTGTTCGAGAATCCGATAATGAAAGAATACGGACTGATTTTACGGAGACGACTCTTAGCGCGAAACAACGGACACGAATAGGAACATGGAACGTTTTAACCCTAGCCCAGCAGGGTAAATTGGCGCAACTTGCCAATGAGACACGCCGCATGAAGCTTGAGATCCTGGGACTGAGTGAAGTCCGTTGGCCAAACTTTGGAGAACACAAAACGCCGTCGGGACAAGTTCTGCTATACTCTGGTTTACGAGGTGAACACGCTCCCCGGCATCGCGGAGTTGGCTTCCTACTAAGCGCTCAGGCACACTCTGCGCTTATGAAGTGGGAACCTATAAGTAAAAGGATAATCTTTGCCATATTTATAACACGGGTCCGAAACCTTACTATAATCCAATGTTATGCGCCGAACGATACTGCCGATCTGCAAGGCAAAGAGAACCTCTACAGCCAAATCGAAGTCATCGTAGATATAATTCCAAATGGTGATGTCAAGATCTGTTTGAGTGACTTCAATGCTAAGATCGGATCCGACAACTCGATCTCGACAACCATGAGCGCATTATTGGACGCCATGGTCTCGAAGAAAAGAGCGAAAACGGAGAGTTGTTCGCAGAATTTTGTGGTAATAACGACATAGTGATCGGAGGATCGCTCTTCCCTCATGACCGGTTCACAAGGTTACGTGGGACTCCCGTGACGGCTTTACAAAAAATCAAATCGACCACATCTGCATCAGCCGAAAATGGAAACGGAGCCTTCTTGATGTACGGAATAAACGTAGTGCCGATATCGCGTCTGATCATCACCTCCTCATCGGCGAAATACGCCTGCACATTGCGCGGATTCGTCGGCAGGAGGAAAGAGTTGGACGACGATTCAACACACGCCGACTGGAAGATGCCACGGTGAAACGGTCCTTCGTTGAAGAACTGGAGACGCGTGCTGCAGATATTCCGGAAGGTGGCAGCGTGGAAGACCAATGGACCGCCATCAAGAATGCCTTCATCGCCACCAGCGAGAACAATCTGGGCGAACTACGCACCCAGAGAAAACAATGGTTCACCGATGAGACCTGGAGGAAGATAGAGGAACGAAAAGAAGCCAAAGCCGCGATAGAGCGATCGAAAACCAGAGGAGCCAAAGTCTTAGCCCGTCAACGATACGCGGCTCTTGAGAAGGAAGTAAAACGCTTATGTCGACGGGATAAGCGAGCGTGGGCAGACTCTCTGGCCGACGAAGCAGAGAGAGCCGCCGCAACCGGGGACATTCGCCTCCTCTACGATATCTCACGACGCTTAAGCAGGGCGAAGATGAATGCAACGATGCCTGTGAAAGACGCGAATGATCAGTTATTGACCGACCCAATTGACCAGCTGAAACGCTGGTTCGAGCACTTCGAACAACTTTTTCAAGTGCCAGCCAGGCCATCACCACCTCGGCATGATATGCCAAGGATCCGACGTATAACCCGCGTCAATACTGAAGCTCCATCACTGCTAGAGATTCAAACAGCCATCCAAAGCATGAAATCGAATAAAGCCCCAGAGGTCGACATAAAACAGATGTTTCATCAATTGCGTATCAGGCAGGAGGACAGACATTCCCAAAGGTTTCTCTGGTGTACTAATCCCGCGTCTACTCAGACATGATATAATGTATGAAAGACATTTGGGGCAACCTTTTCCACCCTGTTCGGTTTAATATGCAAAAAATTTAAATGCAGCGGAGTACGAACAGGGGCAGCAAGGGCCATGGAGCAGAACACTACACTATTAAGGAGATGACTACTTGGACAGTCGAGACACGATGGACAAAGCAATCAGGAAGGCGGTAGAAGTTCGTGATATACACAGCAAAGCCGGTTTCGAAATTCGCAACTGGAAATGGAACGATCAAGAAATCCTAATAGAATACACTTTGGTGTAAGCTGCAAAGAGTTTCATCGCCGGAAAATCCAAAGTTTCGAACGTATCCTTGGTATACTTTGGGAACCGAATGAAGATCTGTTCGTATTTTCGGCGCAGTTACACGTAGATCTTGATCCACTATTATCCAGTGAAATTGTGCCTACCAAAAGGCAGGTTCTGCATGTGGCGATGAGTTTGTTTTATCCCCTTGACCTGATTGCAAAGGACGGAAACAACATGGCGAGGAAAGGTGAAGATGTACCTAAATCTGGCAAGGACGGAGAACTACTTCACATTTCGTGGCAACTACTACAAACAGACGAAGGAGCACCGATGGGAAATCCGCTATCACAGTTTTTGTGCGAACTGTTCATGGCGAATGTGGAGAACAACCTACTAGAACAAGGAATACTACCCGAGAAGTGGTGGAGATACATCGACGACATCTTCAGCATTATTAATCGAAAGGATCTACCCAGGATTTTGGAAGCTATAAACAACGTGCATAAGGACATCAAATTTACCTTCGAGGAGGAAAAAGAAGGTAAACTACCTTTCTTGTATCTACTGGTCATCAGGGAAGCAAATACAACATTGAGCCTCGAAATCTACAGGAAGCCCACGAACACCATGAGAGCCATTTCATATACATCGAACCATTCGTATCAACATAAAATGGCAGCATTTCATCACATGATCTACAGATTGCAGACGATACCCCTGAGCGAAGAAGGAAAAACGTAGGAACAACAACATATCTTGGAAACAGCGAAGATTAACGGATACCGGGAGAGGACTATACGAGCGATCATCAACAAGAAGGAAAGGACCCTACAACTAAATGAAAAAAAACTTACAACGCTGACACCTATCGCTAAAAAGAGTTTCGGTCACATATGATAAACACATCACAAACCAGCTACGCCCTCGACTAAGGAAATTCGGCATCGTGCTAGTATTCTCCAGTAGAAGCAACCAACTCAAGTCTTTATTGGGTTCAACGAAGGATAAAGTAGAAATGTTAAATAAGGCAGGCGTTTATAAAATAAGTTGTTCCCAATGTGAAAAAATCTATGTAGGCCAAACAAGAAGATCATTAGATGTAGGGTTTAAGGAATATATGGCGGAAGTAAGTAAGGCGAAAAGAGAAAACGATAAGGGATTACATTACGAATTTAGATCTAAGGTAGCAGAGCATGTGTATAAGAAAAATCACCCAATTACGGCATCAAATATTAAAATCTTAAGAAATGTCTCTTCCTTGAAAATCTACCGACAGGTACAAACAGCGTTGTTGAATAACATTCCTACCTAAACAATAAGGTTATTAGTTGTATAGGTAAATAAAGTAGGCATATAAGATTAGATTAGGTACCTAGCGTAGTATACATAGTGTAAGCTGCGATTGTTTTCTTCAATTCGAGTCAAGTACAAGACACTGAAAACGACCTCACAGCTGAGGTCGAAATACGTATCTGCAAAACGTAGTGGAATTAAATGGAGAGTACTTAACTCGCCTTAGATGGTTGAATACATTCCACTAAAAAGAGCTTAAAATATTTTTTCTGGATGTTTAACAACAATTAACAATTTAGTCCGAAACCGCGGCATAATGAATGCCGATGACATCAAATCTCAGGGGATGAAGTTGTTGGAATTTTCTGCTGGATTCCAGTCCAGTGTTGGTTGCAGATTTCGTAATGTGTATGCGACCCACCTCCATTTACGCTCTCGAATTTCTATCGATATCGGTTTTTGATGGCATCGTCGATGGAGCTCAGCATTCGAGATCCAATTGTGAGGCCCGAATTATAAAACGTAGACATCGGTTGAAAGATACGTAGACATAGGTTGAAAGATAGTTTTTGCGTAATCTCTGCTGATACCCATCAAGTCTCACTAGCGTATAACAACACAGATTTCACGTTTGAGTGCATTGACTAATTTGATTAGATCTCCATACATTTCGTAAACTAGCTAAAGCAGCCCTAGGGGCAAGCCAGAGTAAACGCGACGCGACGCGACAGTGCAATTTGACAGCCTGTTGATAATGGTTGTTATTCTTTTATGTGAGTCGCGTCGCGATTACTCTGGCTTGCCCCCTAGTATTCCTATGTCGATCTTGGTTTCACCGTCCGACGCTAACTAGCTGCCAAGATATTGAAAGTTTTCGACCTTCTCCACTGTTTGTCCGGCTATCGTAAAGATGGACAGGTTGTTTCTGTTTACATCCAACAATTTGGTCTTGTTGACGTTGATGACCCGCCGTTGATCAGTGTTCGGCCAGGTCGTTCAGCTTATTCTGCAAATCTGCATAAATCGTGACACGTACGTCACTAAGCCAAGAAAGCTTCTTAGCTCCTCTTTGGTTTGTGGTGGTCTAACTGCCATTTTGCTGCCATTTTTAACCTTTTGTTCAGCGAGTGAAACTGCTTCTGGTAATACCTTGTTACTCATGAACAAGATTTAGGTTTGTTTGAATTTACATTTAAACCGTTTGTTTGAGAAACTGCGTATGTAACATTTTTGACCAAAATTAATTTTTTATATATTCTGAATCCTCGTCCAAAAATACGTATTCTTGCAAAAAATGCGACAAAAAAAATTTGCTCAGGAATGTACGAAAAAAAAAATCGTTTGTTGAGAAACTGCACATACGCACTTTGAAGAGTAATTATGGAGTACTACTTGCAGTTTTCGCGTTAGAAGGTCCCCAGGGTGTTCAGTTTTGCCAAAAACTATTGTTATGTTTCGAAGAAATCGAAAGATTCGGTGCCAATTTATTCAAAAACAGTTTTTTGTTGTTTTCTCGAATTGTGTAAAACGAATATATGCAGTTTCTCAAACAGATAATTCATTTGTGGTCAATCATGTAAAATGTCATAACTGTTCAAAACGGGGAAGAACCGTTTGACCGAATACTGTTCAGCCGAATGCCACTAGGCCGAAAGCTGTTTGGCCGAATAGGTCATTTGGTCGAAAAAGTAATGGGCCAACTAGGACATTTGGCCAAGTAACAGGACAGGACATTTGGCCGAAAAGGCCATTTCAAAAGCGAGACGTTTTACTTCTCACCACTTATTCCCCACTTCTCACTGGAAAAAGTGAGAAGTGAGTAGTGAGACGTCCCTCATTTCTCAATATTCACAGTGAGAAGTAAGAAGTGAGGAGTAAGTAGTGAGACATCTCATTTCTCATTTCGCACTACTCACTTTTCACAGTGAGAAGTGGGAAATATGTAGTGAGAAGTGAGACGTCTCACTTTTCACACCTCATTTCTCATTTTTCAAATGACCTATTCGGCCAAATTTCCTATTCGATCGAATGTCTTATTCCGTCAAATGTGCTATTCCGCCAAATAACCTTTTCGGCCAAATGACCTATTCGGGCAAATGACCCTTTCGGCCGGATAACCCGTTTGGCCAAATGACTTTCGGCCGGATAGGTTTCAGCCATATTCCCCGTTCAAAACGGCCACGTGTTCTTCTTCGGTGGATACGAAAATCACAATATCGTCACTGTATTTTCACATCCGGCTAGTACAGACTCCATTAAATTCTGGAACAATTCCGGTGCACAATTCACACCGAAGAGGAATCGTTCATATCGAAGTAAACCCCAATTCGTAATGAACGTGGTCACATCACGGCATTCCTCCGTTGGCTCGACCTGATGAAATGCCTGTTTATAACTAGAGTTGTAAACATCTTAACATTTCGAGACTTTGGAAGTAAATCGTTAATAACAGGTAGCGGATGATTCAGTCATTTACTGGCCAAATTTACTCCACGCATGTCAACACACAAACGGAGGACTCCATTATCTTTTAGTATTGGAAAGGGCCCTCCTTAGCTGTGCGGTAAGACGCGCGGCTACAAAGCAAGACTATGCTGAGGGTGGCTGGATTCGATTCCCGGTGCCGGTCTAGGCAATTTTCGGATTGGAAATTGTCTCGACTTCCCTAGGCATAAAAGTATCACCGTGTTAGCCTCATGATATACGAATGCAAAAATGGTAACCTGGCTTAGAAACCTCGCAGTTAATAACTGTGGAAGTGCTTAACGAACACTAAGCTGCGAGGCGGCTCTGTCCCAGTGTGGGGATGTAATGCCAATAAGAAGAAGAAGAATTGGGAACAGCGGAGATACCCATGAAGTTGGTCGGATGACTTTTTCGATAATATCCATTTGGAGAAGTTCATTCAACTTTGATTAAATTCGTTGCAATAAAGAAATAGGACACCGTCGAAGTGGTTGGACGACAGGTTTCCACCTTTGAAATCGGGTTTCCCCAGTGTGCAGCGAAATGAGTTCGAAGTTTCGGAGTTCCAATGCGCACGACATCGTCACAGACGTTCCCCAGGGCAGTGTCCTCGGGCCCCTGCTGTTCAATCTGTTCACATTCGTCCTCCTTGTATGGAGCCCCAAGTACCCAAGTGGTGACCTTATAATTATTTCTAACTAAAACGTGCCTTTTCATCAACATAAAATTTAGGTCCTTTTAAGCTACAAGGCAAAATATGTCTCAAATATTATTACTATAAATCTTTGTTGATCCTAAAACATAACCATTTTGTATGAAAATCAGCGCTGTTATAATCATTTTCGGAGTTATATGTTTGCATAAAATTCGAATGGATGCAAAATTATTAAATCACATTGCATCAGAACCCCGTGTACATCATTCAACCAAATTGCTCCAGATCAGGCTAAAGTTGTTCGCCTTTTGTGTTATGCGATGTCGAAATTACAAAGCGCACCCACCTCTGCCGCTATACCGCGAACTCCGCGAACAGGTTCGTAACAGCGGAGTGTGTGTGTCTTACTATCTCTAACCACATTCAAAATTTTCGCCTGACTAATTTCCGTGTACCCGCCCGTACTGAGCCCCACGGTGACTTAGTGCCAGGCATTGTAATTCCTTATCAGCAAGAGGCTCATTGAATGGCTTTGGCTCAGTTCATGGTGGGGTCGTTGTTTGACTTCGACTAAATACCCATGTCTCTGGAAGGCTTACCAGGGGCATCCAATTAGATGCCGTATGATAAAGTAAACATTTTATTTAATATTTAGGAATAAGTGCAATCCAAAGTTTTCAAGAAGCGAATTGATTGAACATTTAAATAAAGAAGAGCATCAATAAATTTCTTCGGAAAAATAATAAGGAAAAGTGATTCTTGCAATTTCCTACGAAAAGTAGGGACGTATATAATTCAGTCCTTTTCCGTCAATCGCCATTTACAGGTCGTTATTAACATAAGAAGATGAGTTTGCGAACAGGCAGGCAAATCAGCAATTCATGTTTTACCAACGGAATGCGAACCACATTCTATTGCGGTGAGCAGAAGTTCCTGGCATGGTGGCGCCTGTCAGAAATTTGAGTGATAAGTAAGATCAGAGCGATTTGGTTGCCAGCTTTGCGGTTCACTCTTTGGAACGTTCACTGCTAATGAGTGTTTGATAGATTGGAACCAACGTACCTATTACCTGCTCTTTGCGTTGAAGGATTGAATTACTGCTTCTCATGGATGATGACTTTTAACTCGAGGTTCAGTGATTTAAGACAATTCAAGCATTGCTTCATGCTGTGTAGGTGAAATTTGCTGCTTTAGTGCACACAATCTCGGTGATGTATTGAAAATGGCATGCGCCCAGATGATTAATCGCATATATGTAGCTAATTTTAGGTATTGCCTGCACACAAATTTATGTTGACCTCTGCTTTGGTAAAATTCTCCAAACATTTCAGCTAATGCAGATCAAAATTTCAGATTAAAAATTATCTTCGGGTTGAAAAGTTTAGTCTAAAACCTAATCATTAAAAATCAACACATTTTAAACAGGCTTTAAATTGGATTTGGATTGGATTTGAATTGGATTTGGATTGGATTTGGATTGGATTTGGATTGGATTTGGATTGGATTTGGATTGGATTTGGATTGGATTTGGATTGGATTTGGATTGGATTTGGATTGGATTTGGATTGGATTTGGATTGGATTTGGATTGGTTTGGATTGAATTTTGATTGGTTGGATTGGTTTGGTTGGATTTGGTTGGTTTGGATTGGTTGGATTGGTTTGGATTGGTTTGGTTGGTTGGATTGGTTGGATTGGTTTGGATTGGTTTGGTTGGTTTGGATTGGTTTGGATTGGTTGGATTGGTTTGGTTGGTTTGGATTGGTTTGGTTGGTTTGGATTGGTTTGGATTGGTTTGGATTGGTTTGGATTGGTTTGGTTGGTTTGGATTGGTTTGGATTGGTTTGGATTGGATTGGGATTGGATTTGGATTGGTTTGGATTGGTTTGGATTGGTTTGGATTGGATTTGGATTGGTTTGGATTGGTTTGGATTGGATTTGATTGGTTTGATTGGTTTGGATTGATTGGTTTGATTGGTTTGGATTGGTTTGGATTGGTTTGGATTGATTTGGATTGGTTTGATTGGTTTGGATTGGTTTGGTTGGATTTGGATTGGTTTGGATTGGTTTGATTGGTTTGGATTGGTTTGGATTGGTTTGGATTGGTTTGATTGGTTTGGATTGGTTTGATTGGTTTGGATTGGTTTGGTTGGTTTGGATTGGTTTGATTGGTTTGATTGGTTTGGATTGGTTTGGATTGGTTTGGATTGGTTTGGATTGGTTTGGATTGGATTTGGGATTGGTTTGGATTGGTTTGGATTGGTTTGGATTGGTTTGGATTGGTTTGGATTGGTTTGGATTGGTTTGGATTGGTTTGGATTGGTTTGGATTGGTTTGGATTGGTTGGATTGGTTTGGATTGGTTTGGATTGGATTTGGATTGGTTTGGATTGGTTTGGATTGGTTTGGATTGGTTTGGATTGGTTTGATTGGATTTGGATTGGTTTGGATTGGATTTGGATTGGTTTGGATTGGTTTGGATTGGTTTGATTGGTTTGGATTGGTTTGGTTGGTTTGATTGGTTGGATTGGTTGGATTGGTTTGGATTGGTTTGGATTGGTTTGGATTGGTTTGGATTGGTTTGGATTGGATTTGATTGGTTTGGATTGGTTTGGTTGGATTTGGATTGGTTGGATTGATTTGGATTGGTTGGATTTGATTGGTTTGGATTGGTTTGGATTGGTTGGATTGGTTTGGATTGGTTTGGATTGGTTTGGATTGGTTTGGATTGGTTTGGATTGGTTTGATTGGTTTGGATTGGTTTGGATTGGTTTGGATTGGTTTGGTTGGTTTGGATTGGTTTGGATTGGTTTGGATTGGTTTGGTTGGATTTGGTTGGTTTGGATTGGTTTGGATTGGATTTGGATTGGTTGGATTGGTTTGGATTGGATTTGGATTGGTTTGGATTGGTTTGGATTGGTTTGGATTGGATTTGGATTGGATTTGATTGATTTGGATTGGATTTGGATTGGATTTGGATTGGATTTGGATTGGATTTGGATTGGATTTGGATTGGATTTGGATTGGATTTGGATTGGATTTGGATTGGATTTGGATTGGATTTGGATTGGATTTGGATTGGATTTGGATTGGATTTTAATTGGATTTGGATTGGATTTGGATTGAATACCGATTTTCATAAATTTTCAATTGAAAATATTGTGATTTTGATTGGGATTGAATTAGATTTTGGTTGGATTTGGCTGACTTCGGTGTTGAAATCGGATTATATCAATTTAAAAAAAGTTTTGATGTTCGACGTTGATGGACTTAGATTTTTCAGATTTAGTTCTACTAAATAAAAATAAATGTCGCAACAGAATCGCAATATGTGCTTTTTTTCCAAACCATTATGACACAAATAACTCTGAAAATTCCAGCATAATGGATGAAAATATCTCACCCAAATTCAAAGCGTCTCCTTATCATCTTCCTGTTGAACTTCGTTTGTCTTCGAATAAACCGGCAGTTTTTCGAGCCACAAGAATAATAAAAAAACACGCTCCAACCAGTCTGCTGCTCACAAAAGCTCGTCGCGCTGCGAACAAAAAACGCATTAAGGAAATCCGTTCTCGGTCGTTCAGATTAGCACTTTTCACCGATTTTCAACTCCTCATTTTTTCTCCAGCCATCACACAGCCAAGCTACGAGGAAGCAAGTCCTTCGGAACGAAACTTTCCGTTTTCTTCCCAACACATGCCGGGCAATGAAAATGAATCCCCCAATAAAGGCAGTCAACTGACGCGGGAGGTCCGGCCGGAGAAGAAAAAAGTGTTTCGCTTTGTTTTGAGCGGCCTTTTCAAACAAAACGAGCGGAAAAAAGTGAGTGCATGATAAGAAGGAAAAACCGATTTCCATGAAAAGCAATTAAAAATCGTTTAATGTAATGAGTTTTGGATTAAAGGAAACAGGATGCTATGCAGTCAGTGATGCCGCGTCGGGGTGTCACACCGGATCTGATATTCGTTGTGGGTGGAAATTTCGCGTCATTAATTTTGTTTGATTTTTTTCATTTTTCGGTAGGCATCAAAACAGGAAAGACTGAGCTTTTGAAAGATGCTATCATAAAAAAAAACAGCTGAATCGAAGGATGGATGAAATACCCAAATAAGCTGCTTGTTCGGCGGCAATTTGGTTCGGCGAAGTGTGAAATCGGTCTGGGATGGTTATTCGCGCGTGAAAGAAAAATGGCGAGGAAAATACATAAGAAGCAGAAATATTTTGTCGTCCATAGTTTGACAACTTTGAGCAAGTATGGCTCTGAATACTCTTCTGATGAAGCTTTTGAATGTAGTTTATATTGGTAAATGTCACGTTTTGAGTGCTAGTGGCCAACGGATTTTTTTAAATACATAGCAGATAAAGTACATTTGAGCCTGCTACAGAGTTTAATTTTTGTGCACAGTGTTTTCTTAACAACTTCATCAATTTTAAATAGAAAACACCAAATAAGCCATTTCTAAACATCTTTATTTTTATATGGTTTTGGTTGATGTACCATTCCAAATAAACATGAGAAGTATCCACTCATCTCCGTCCGAATATGAAAACTCTTATGAAAACTAATTAGATGGAATTAGATTTCAGTAAGACCAGTTGTCAAAACTTCACTTTCGGAATCATTACAAGGAGAAGCCAATACCAATAAATAAATCATAGATCGGAAATTTTATTTTAACAAAAAAAAAACAGCGCCCACTATCGTACCCAGCGCTCCCGGGTGCAAGAGATATCGGTTCGGAGTAACAACCAACGATCTTTTTGTTTGACTTTTTGCTGTTTGCTGTTATGATAAGAGAAATTCTGTTTTTCTTTGGTTCGAAAATCCCGCCCCATAGCAGAGGGCACACGCCGACACAATTCCAAAAAGCATCCCAAACTGTTGATGCTGTGTTTGATTTCACGTTCGATTTATCTCATACATCGGCAGCAGCGATCTCTCTAATCCAATTTAGTGAAATATTGAATTTGGGATTAATTGATTTCACTTTTGTTCTGTTTATCTTTTTACAGAAGTTGTCGTTCGTTGTCGATGAGGCGTTTGGCATGTTGCCATGTGCTGCGTTGGAACATGATCTGAGCACTGGGCGATAAAACTAAGCAGGTAAGAGAACGGGGTGTACATTTATGATAAATGTGGCATAAAAATGTTTGAATGAAAGGTGCAGATGTCACCAAATGATGTATGTATTAAAAGAAAAAACCCTAAACTTCTAACTCTGTCCTATGCGGTTGGACATAGGACAAATTTCATTTGTGGTTGGATAATAATGGACAGTACACGTACCGTAATCATCCGAGAACCAGAATGCATTGTTTCATTTTTGCACAAATACCTACCAGCAATAGATTGAAATTATTCGAGAATCATTCATGCACACAAATCTCTTCAAACATCATGAAAGCACGTAACAAACATTTCCAACGAATAACTAACTTGTGGAATTGCTTTGTTTCGATGTACAAAAATACTTCAACCGTGAAGCGAATTAACGTCAGCACAGTTTGGATTTCATCTGGTTTTGTCCACTCGATCAACTTCAAAGGAAACACAAAGCCCGTGCCCCAACAAAGATTCATCAAATCAATCACGCTGCAGTTATGAAGCCATCGCAATCGGGATGGTGATTTTTTCCGTTCCACTTTACACGGAAACACATTCAGCCAAAGCCAGATTTTCAAACTGCAAATTGAATTACTGCAACAAACAATCGAAATGGAATTGAAACATTTCGCTCCACTTGTGCTCTTTACTGTGGCTGACATATTGGTTGTTTGCTCCATGAGATCGGTGACCGAATAGTTTTCGATGCTTAACCAACTTTCACAGGGCATATCAAAACTGAACAGCCTTTATTATAAATTTTGTAAATTTTGTAAATTTTGTAAATTTTGTAAATTTTGTAAATTTTGTAAATTTTGTAAATTTTGTAAATTTTGTAAATTTTGTAAATTTTGTAAATTTTGTAAATTTTGTAAATTTTGTAAATTTTGTAAATTTTGTATTTTTTTTTTAAATTTTGTAAATTTTGTAAATTTTGTAAATTTTGTAAATTTTGTAAATTTTGTAAATTTTGTAAATTTTGTAAATTTTGTAAATTTTGTAAATTTTGTAAATTTTGTAAATTTTGTAAATTTTGTAAATTTTGTAAATTTTGTAAATTTTGTAAATTTTGTAAATTTTGTAAATTTTGTAAATTTTGTAAATTTTGTAAATTTTTGTAAATTTTGTAAATTTTGTAAATTTTGTAAATTTTGTAAATTTTGTAAATTTAAATTTTGTAAATTTTGTAAATTTTGTAAATTTTGTAAATTTTGTAAATTTTGTAAATTTTGTAAATTTTGTAAATTTTGTAAATTTTGTAAATTTTGTAAATTTTGTAAATTTTGTAAATTTTGTAAATTTTGTAAATTTTGTAAATTTTGTAAATTTTGTAAATTTTGTAAATTTTGTAAATTTTATAAATTTTGTAAATTTTGTAAATTTTGTAAATTTTGTAAATTTTGTAAATTTTGTAAATTTTGTAAATTTTTTAAATTTAAATTTTGTAAATTTTGTAAATTTTGTAAATTTTGTAAATTTTGTAAATTTAGTAAATTTAGTAAATTTTGAAAATTTTGTAAATTTTTGTAAAATTTGTAAAATTTTGTAAATTTTGTAAATTTTGTAAATTTTGTAAATTTTATGAAATTTTGTAAATTTTGTAAATTTTGTAAATTTTGTAAATTTTGTAAATTTTGTAAATTTTGTAAATTTTGTAAATTTTGTAAATTTTGTAAATTTTGTAAATTTTGTAAATTTTGTTAATTTTGTAAAATTTGTAAATTTTATAAAATTTTGTAAACTTTGTAAATTTTGTAATTTTTGTAAATTTTGTAAATTTTGTAAATTTTGTAAATTTTGTAAATTTTGTAAATTTTGTAAATTTTGTAAATTTTGTAAATTTTGTAAATTTTGTAAATTTTGTAAATTTTGTAAATTTTGTAAATTTTGTAAATTTTGTAAATTTTGTAAATTTTGTAAATTTTGTAAATTTTGTAAATTTTGTAAATTTTGTAAATTTTGTAAATTTTGTAAATTTTGTAAATTTTGTAAATTTTGTAAATTTTGTAAATTTTGTAAATTTTGTAAATTTTGTAAATTTTGTTTACCGCTCAGCTTCTGAGACGTGCAGACGTGTTTCCGATTGCGCTCTTGGAAAGTCAAGTGATCGATTACAGTGGTTAAAGTTCGATTCCGTCTGTGCCGCGTCGCGCGTTTTAGTGATCCGCGATGAGGCGAGAAAATACTTTTCGTATTGACTATTCGAGTTTCCCGGTGAAGCCGTCATTCGAAAAGGTTCACGGCTTTTGCCGCACGGTACTCGGCCTGAAGAAAGAAGAAGTGTTGAGACTACAGTGCCACAGAGGTGAACAATGTGCGTTCGTCAAGGTTGACAACCTGGCGCTCGCACAACGAATAGTGCAAGAACATGACGAGAAGCATGAAGTGGAGCACGCGGGGAAAAATACAAGCTTCGCATCACCATGGAAGATGGATGTGTAGAGGTTAAAGTGCACGACCTGCCAGAAAACGTCCCCGAAGAAAAAATCGTGGAATTCTTGAGTGCGTTCGGTGAAGTGTTTTCGCTGCGAGAGCTAACATGGGGAGAAGGGTTCGAGTTCGGTGGGATACCGCTCGGCATTTGGTCGGCCCGAATGGTAGTCCATTGAAATATCAATTCATGGGTAACGATCGATGTTCAGCAGACCTACATTGTTTACAAGGGACAGATCGTCTCTTGTAAATACTGCAAAGACCAAGCGCATACAGGCATATCGTGTGTCCAGAACAAAAAGCTGCTAGTCTAGAAGAGCTATGCAAACGTGGCGTAGCAAACTGGGCCACGACAGCCACTGAAGAAGACGAATGGTGCAAAACCCCCGAGCGCCAAACCGGTAGGTCAGCGTTCTGTCGTTCCACCACCAGCATCGCTGGAGGCTTTCCCCGAGCTGCCACAGCCGTCGAGTCAGACCGAACCGTCTGACTCAATAAACCCAACTGCAAGCCAGCCGACTGCGCCCATTGCACGAACGGTGTCTCCCAACCCGCTGCAAACACAAATCTCGCGCAGCACATCGTCGTCGTTGCGCACACAACCACAGACCGCTGAAGTGGTCTTGGTTGACATATTCAAAAAGCCAGCAAACGCGTTGCGATCGAAAGACCGAACCGCCGGCAACGACACGGACGATTCATCCACATCGACGAGAAGCAGCCGAAGCCGAGGACGCCCGCCCGGCAAGAAACAGCGATGCAACGACGGTGACGACGAGCAGGATGTGGACTTTCTTCCATAAATGGCTCTCACGTCTTACAATCTCGCATCCATCAACATCGGCACGATTACGAACCCCACAAAACTGAACGCACTCCGAACCTTCATAAGCAGCCAAAACCTCGATATCGTGTGTCTGCAGGAAGTCGAGAACGAACAGCTTTCCTTGCCTGGCTTTGTCGTTTTCGCGAATGTGGACCACACGAGGAGAGGCACAGCTGTTGCGGTGAAGGAGCACATCCATGTCACTCACGTGGAGAAGAGCCTGGACAGCCGACTAATCGCGCTGCGAGTGCACGACACAACGATTTGCAACGTCTACGCTCCCTCCGGCACTGCTCAACGCGCTGCTAGAGAGGAGTTCTTTAATGGCACGCTTGCCTATTATCTCCGCCACCACACCGAGAACGTCATCGTAGCTGGCGATTTCAATTGCGTGCTGCGTGCGTGCGATTCGTCCAGCCCGAACACCAGTCCGTCCCTCAAAACAGCTGTACAGCAGCTGCAGCTACATGATGTATGGGAGAAGTTGTGTCCACGTGATGCAGGTTTTACCTATGTCTGTCGAAACGCGCGATCTCGGCTCGATCGGATCTATGTCAGCCGTGCTCTTCGCGACAAACTGCAGTCGGCCTACACGCACGTCTGCTGTTTCACGGATCACAAGGCGCTAACGCTCAGACTTTGTCTCCCCCCACTGGGACACGAGCCCGGGCGCGGTTTCTGGGCCCTTCGACCGCATCTTCTTACCGAAGAAAACGTTGCCGAGTTTCAGTATAAGTGGCAATATTGGACTCGTCAGCGCAGAAACTACGCGTCGTGTATGCAATGGTGGCTGTCGTACGCTAAGCCAAAAATCAAATCTTTTATCAAGTGGAAATCTCGTGCCGTCTACGAAGAATTCCACGATACGCATCAGCACCTCTATGCGCAACTACGGCTAGCGTACGACGGCTATTATCAGCAGCCACATACGACCACCACCATCAACCGGCTAAAAGGGAAATGTTGGCACTGCAGCGTAATTTCTCTCACATATTTATGCGCATCAACGCGACGCACGTGGCCGGCGAGCCAATCTCGATCTTCCAGCTGGGGGAAAGATGACGGAAGAAAACCACGATTACGCAGTTGCAAATGGGAGAAGACGAAATCATCGTCGAGCCCCAAGCAGTCGACGCAAATCTGTTTGACTTTTTCTCGACTCTCTACTCAGAAGAAACAGCTGAAAACGACGGCAATGCTAACAACGGGGACGATTTTGCTTGCGAACGTGTTATCCCACCGGACGACCCACTGAACGAAGCGTGCATGGAGGAGATACAAACAGCAGAAATTCTGCCTGCTATCAGGGCGAGCGCAACCAAACGATCCCCGGTGCCGACGGGATCCCACGAGAATTTTATCTCCGGATGTTCGATGTCATCCACCGTGAGTTGAACATGCTTATGAATGAAGCACTCAACGGAAATCTCCCCATGCCTTCGTAGAGGGCGTCATCGTGTTAGTGAAGAAGAAGGGAGGCGACAACACAGCCCGAGCATACCGGCCCATATCGCTGCTCAACAGCGATTATAAATTGCTTTTCCGCATCCTGAAAAACAGGATGGAACGCGTTATGCAGGCCCACCGCGTCCTTAGCAACGGACAGAAATGCTCAAACGCAGAGCGAAACATCTTCCAGGCCACTCTCGCTTTGAAAGATCGGATCGCCAGTCTCCGTCATCACCGTCGCGCTGGTAAGCTCATCAGCTTCGATCTGGAGAACGCGTTCGATCGGGTGCGGCACTCGTTCCTTTTCGAAACCATGCGGTCGCTCGGGTTCAACGAGGAACTCATCTCTCTTCTCTCGAACATAGCCAGTCGGTCCACATCCCGGCTGCTTATCAATGGGCACCTCTCTCGATCGTTTGAGATCACACGGTCGGTGCGGCAAGGCGACCCGTTGTCCATGCATCTGTTCGTGCTCTATCTCCATCCACTGGTGTGTAGGCTTGAGCAAGTGTGCGGGATGATCTGCTCGTTGCCTACGCCGACGACATCAGCGTCATCGTAACGTCACCGTGGCAGATCGAGGCGATGAGGGAAGTTTTCGTCGTTTTGGTCTTGCCGCCGGCGCGAGACTGAATTTGCGCAAAACAGTTGCGGTAAATGTTGGGTTTTGCGAAGGGAATATGTTTGAAACCCAGTGGCTACAAACTACTCATGTAGTCAAAATTTTGGGTATTTCCTTCGCAAACTCAATACGCTTGATGACATCGATGAATTGGAATGCGATGGTGGGAAAGTTTGCGCAACAAATGTGGCTACAATCTTTGCGTAAGCTTACACTGCACCAGAAGGTAATCACGCTGAATACGTTCGGCACGTCGAAATTGTGGTACCTCTCTTCGGTGCTCCCTCCGCTTGGCGTGCATACAGCAAAAATCACATCGACGATGGGATCTTTCCTATGGAGAGGAATAGTCGCCCGCGTTCCCATTATGCAACTTGTTCGGAAGAAGGACCACGGTGGCTTAGGCTTACAAGTCCCAGCACTGAAAGCAAAGAGTCTTGCAATAAATAGACACATAACAGAGATCGATTCCATTCCTCACTATAAATCCTTTATTCTCCACGCAAATCCTCGCCCAGCAACTCCAATAGACAATCCCGACATCAAATCAATCCTTTCAAACTTATCCCACATTCCTCGCCAAATCTTACAAAACCCCTCCGCCGATCAAATCCACCAGCATTTCGTACTTCAAACTGAGCTACCAAAGGTGGAACGCAACAGTCCGGTAGTTGACTGGCCACGCGCGTGGCGCAATATACGCATGAAAGAGCTATCATCAGCACAACGTACACAACTCTATCTTTTCGTGAACGGGAAAATTGAGCACCGTAAACTGCTACACGTGATGCAATTAGCAGCTGACGAGAACTGCCAGCACTGTGGCTACCCCGAAACACTTCAACACAAGTTTTCTTCCTGTGCTCGTGTCGGCCCGGCATGGACGGTCCTGCAGCAGAAGCTGGCGGAAGTAACGGATGGATGGAGACGACTTTCGTTTGAAGACCTCGCGAAGCCCGCTTTGCCAGGCATACGAAGAACAGCTCGTGTACAAATTCTAAAACTTCTAATTAATTACATCTGCTACGTTAATCTTTGTAATGGAAGAATTGATGTAAACGCTTTAGAGTTTGAACTAACTGTAGATTTTTGAATTCGAAACAACATTATAAAAACTAACATGAATTTGACAAAATAAACTGAATTTTAAACCACAAAAAAAAAAAAAAAAATTTTGTAAATTTTGTAAATTTTGTAAATTTTGTAAATTTTGTAAATTTTGTAAATTTTGTAAATTTTGTAAATTTTGTAAATTTTGTAAATTTTGTAAATTTTGTAAATTTTGTAAAGTTTTTAAATTTTGTAAATTTTGTAAATTTTGTAAATTTTGTTAATTTTGTAAATTTTGTAAATTTTGTAAATTTTGTAAATTTTGTAAATTTTGTAAATTTTGTAAATTTTGTAAATTTTGTAAATTTTGTAAATTTTGTAAATTTTGTAAATTTTGTAAATTTTGTAAATTTTGTAAATTTTGTAAGTTTTGTAAATTATTTTCTCTATTCTCTCTATTTTTCTTTTTTCTTTTACTTCATATGCTTCTTTCCTTCCATTCTTCTTCCTTCTTTTTTCTTTCTTAGTTCTTTCTTCCTTCCATATTTCATTTTCCCTATTTCTTCTTATATATACTTCCTATAACTTCTTTCTTCTCTCTTTCTTCCTCCCTTCTTTCTTTCTTTTTTCAGTTTTTCTGGAAACAGTTTTTCTTCCTTCTTTCTTTCTTCACTCTTTTTGACTTCTTTCTTTCTTCCGTCTATCTTCCTTCTTTCTTCTTTCTACCTTCTTTTTTCCTTTTTTTCTTTCTTTCTTCCTTCTTTCTTCCGTTTTACTTCCTTATTTCTCCCTTCTTTGTTTTTTACTTCCCCCATCTTTCTTTCATCCTTTTCTGTTACTTGCTTCTTCTGTCTACATTATTGTTTTGTTTTCTTGTGTCTTCCTTCCTTCTTCTTTCCTTCTTCTACTTTCCTTCTAACTTCTTTCTTCATTCTAACTTCTTTCTTCCTTTTTGCCTTTCTCGTATACTAAGTATACGTAAAGGCTATAGGATCACTCCAAAACCGAACTTTTAATAGAAGGCTCGGAGACCCATAGTGTTATATACCAATCGACTCAGTTCGACGAATTGAGGTGATGTCTGTATGTGTGTATGTATGTGTGTGTGTGTGTGTGTGTGTACAAAAATGTGAGACACACTTTTTGGTACTTAGCATTATTCGATTTGCTCGCAACAAGTTGCAGTCGACGCGGATTGCGAACGCGATAGTTGTTTCCTATTGAAAATTGGCCCGATCGGTCATTGCGTTCCAAAGTTATTGAAAAAACATTGTTTTTCTGCCAAGGGTCCCCCCTTGGAAAAAAATATTTGAAAAACTTATTTTTTTTAATGCGCGAGAAAGGCACCACCAACGCTAGGTGGATTGATCTGGGTTTTTCTTTTTACCTTCTTTCTTACTTATTTCTTACTTCCATCTTTCTTCCTCCGTTTTTCCTTCTTACTTCTTTTTTGCTTATTTTTTCTTCTTTTCTTCTTTCTTTTTTCTTTCTCTCTTCTCTCTTTCTTTATTCTTTCTCTCTTCTTTCTTTCTTTCTTCTTGTTTCCTTCTTTCTACCTGTTTTTTTTATTTCTGCCTAATTTTCCTTTCCTCATTCATTTATTCTGTTTTGCTTCTCTCTTCCTTGTTTATTCTTTCATCCTTTTTTATCCCTTCTTTTCCTTCCTCTTTCTTTTTCTTTCTTCTTCCTTACTTCCTTCTTTCTTTCTTCTTTTTTCCTTTTTCTTCCTTCTTTCTTACTTATTTCTTTCTTCTTTGTTCCTTTTTTCTTTTCTATTTTCCATTCCCTGTTACTTGCTTCTTTCTTTTTTTTTTGCTTCCTTATGTCTTCTCTCCTTCTTCATTTTTCCTTGGTCCTTCTTTTTTCCTTCTTCCATCTTCTTTCTTTTTTTCTTGTTCTTTTTTCTTCCTCTGTTCTTCTTCATTCTTCTTTTTTCTCTCTTACCGTATATTTTTCCTCCCTCCATCTTTCTATCTTTTCTCTTCTCATTTTTATCACTCCTTATATCACATTTCTTATTTGTCACTTTCTACTTCTCATTTCTTCCTTTTTCCTTTTACTTCTCACTATGCACTTCTAACTTCTCACTGTTCACTTCTCACTTCTCACTTTTCACTACTCACTATTCACTATCCACTTTCCCTTCTCACTACGCACTACTTTTTCACTTTTCATTTACCTATGCTCATTACTCTTTTCATACGTCTCTCTTTTCACTATTCATTCCTTGTCTTTTTGTCCTTTCGACCTTTTGTACTTCGTCTTTTTGACCTTCGACGTTATGCTACAAATTCGACCTTTTGACCCTTCGACATTTTGACCTTTCGACCTTTCGACCCTTTGACCTTTTGTCCTTTCGACCTTTTGTCCTTCGACCTTTTGACCTTCGACTTTTGACACAGATTCATGAATCCCAAACATACGATGGAGTGCAAGTTGAGTGGTTGAATAGTAAATAATGAGTAAAGATAAAGAATAAAATCCTAAAGAATAAAGAATAAGGAATTGAAAATAAAAAAATAAAGAATGAAGAGTACAAAATAAAGATTGAAGAATAAAAAAAGAAAGAAATAATAAATAATGAAGAAGAAAAACGGATGGATGAGGAAAATAAAAAAGGAAGAAGATAATCAGGAAAAAGGAAAAAGAAAGAAGGAACAACAAAGACAAAAGGAAGAAATAAGATGGAAAAAGAAAGAGAGCGGATGAAGCAAGGAGAACACATAAGAAAGAAGAATTTTTCCTTCTTCCGAGGAAGAAAGATGAAGGAAACAATGAGAAAGAAAGAAGAAGGAACAGGGATGATATAAAGAAGGAAGATGGAAGAAGGATGAAGGAAGAAGAAAGTTGGAAGAAGTATTTAGAAAAAAAGTAGAAGAAATAAATAACAAGGAAGAAAAAAGAAGGTAGTTGGAAGACGGAAGAAAGATGAAGAAAAATGGAAGAACCAAGAAGAAACAAGGAAGAAAGAAAAAGTAAAAGGAAGGTGGAAAAAGGAATGAAAGAAAAATTAAAAAACAGGAATGAAGAAAAAAGGAGAAAAAAGCATGAAGAAACAAGGAACAAGTAAGGAAGGGAGGAAAATTAAAGAAAAAAAGAATAAGGAAGAAAGAAGAAGTAGGTGGAAGAAGGTGGTTGGGAGACGAAAGAAGGGAGACAAATTGAAGAACGAAGAAATGACTAGGGAAAAGAATAAAAGTGAAAGGAAAAAGAAAGAAAGAAGAAGGAAAAGGGAAGAAAACACAAAAAAAGAAGAATTAAGAAGAAAACAGGAAGAAAGAAAGATAAATGAATCCGGAAAAGGAAGAAGAAAGAAGGAAGAATAAAGAAGGAAGAAAGGCGTAAAGAGGAAGACGGAAAAAAGGTAAAAGAATAAAAAAGGTAGAAGGAAGGATAAGAGAGGAAGAATGAAAAAGAAAGAAGAAAAAATAAAGAAGGAAGAAAGAAGGAAAAAGGAATAAAGAAAGATTGAATTAAAAAACACATAAATATAGATTTTAAAAAAATAAAAAGAAAGAAGATAGATAGAAGACAGAAGGTAGAAGGATGAAGAGAGATAGAACAGTAGATAAAAGGAAGAAAGAATGAAGACAAAATAGTGAAAATGAAAAAGGAAGAAAGAAGAAAAAGAAATAAAGAAGAAAGAATCGGGGAGAAGGTAGTACGAAGAAAAAAGAAGGCAGACGGGAGAAGAAAGTGGGAAAAAGATATTAGGAAAAGAAACGAAGAATAAGGGAAGAGAAAAAGGATTAAAGAAGAAGTAATAATAAAGAAGGAAAAGAGAGAGGGTATAAGAAAGAAGGAAAAAGGAAGACGGATGAAAGAAGAATAAAGAAGGAAGAGAAAAGCAGTAAGAAGACCGAAAGAAATTGAGAGAAAAATAGAAATTACAAAAAAAAAATGGAACTAATCTTGGTAAGAATCAAAAACCATATGCAAGAACCTAGAACAATAAATAAAGTATTGTTCCTTTCTTTGATATCTCCAAATTTGTTGTGCAGTAGGGTAAAAGGGCTTATTATGGAGGGGTTAAGGATCACGTCAAAACAAAATTGATTTTGAACATTCTTTTAAAATGAACTGATGACCGTTTTCACATTGCAGTAGTGCTCTTTAACTCTAGTTCCGAAAATATTTCGTCAATTGTGCTCAACTCATGTTTTGAAACAAAAAAAAATCCACCGCAATAAAATCGTTGCGAAGTAGTCGATCCTATTGTTGTTAGTGTTTTAGCGGATCCACAATTGTTTTTGATGCTATTATATGCAGAATGGAGTATTTCATTTTGTGGTCCTAGTTACGTCAAATGTTAATTTTACCATTAAAACCTGTTTCTCGTGATTTTTCAGCCTTTTGTTGTTTCAGCCTTATGTGAGAATTTAACTTTTTCAGTTTTTCGTGTTCAGCCTTACGAATTTTCCGTCTTATGTGGAAATCTCCATTTTGCTGGTGCTCTGGGTTTAAATCTCGTTGCGGTCATATTTTGCAAACCGAAAATTTTAGCGAAAAATGAGTGAGGCGTAAATTTTATCAAAAAGGCACGATTCTCGTTCATCTTTCAGGCGTGTTCCAGAGAAAAAATAGCGAGTAAAAGTCTGTTTGATGTAAAAGATGTTTCTCACCACAGATTTCGAAAACAGATTATTTTTCAACCCGAAAATCGCTTGTTTTGGTTTAACCTAAACGAAAACTTGCTTTACTTCATCATCCTTTTGACATTTTAAACACATTTTTACACGTTACTCATGTTCACTTTGAATCCAGGGCAAACCAAGTGAAGAAAAATGTCCCCCCGTTTGTTGAATACTGTACTGAAGTTCTTCAGTTGACCCCACATTTTGTCGGAGAATGACCACCAACTGTGAACGGCACCCAATGTAGTGGAAATTCCACTTTCTTTTCGCATCATTATTTTATTCATTGTTGAGACACACGATGACCAACCTCATGGAGCATATTATTTACAGAAAATATCCTCAAGCCAAGAACCGATGAACCGAACGACGGTGTAAAACGAGACAGTTGTTATTTCGCAAGGTCTTCACATGTAACCTACGTATACATATCAGATGTTTTTCCAGATGAATGCATTGGAATGCGAACCATCGTCGTCGTCTTCCAATGAGGGCCTGTTCTGTTCAAATGATTGTTCCATCCTTGCTGGCTTTTACCGTGTCTTATGACCGAAGAACTTGTAGATATGTGCTCGGGTCAGCATTGTGCCGTTTAGGAATGAATTTCTACAAATGTTCAAGGACAAAACAATAATCGTAAATTCATTTGTTCCACATGAGTAATCATCACCTTCTTGTTGCTTTACTCGGAGAGGAACAATCCCAAAAGAATTGTGAACAGTTTTGAATAAGAAAATACAAAATAGTGTTGCACTGAGATCCTAAAATAAAAAAACTCAACTTACAAAATTTAAATAGATACAACATACGAATAAAGGCACCAGTGGATAAAAAATTAAACAAATTTTGCTCAGAAGCTAAAGTTCAATTTGCATCACCGATCTTAATGTTCTCAGTCAGCTAGTTAAAATAGTTTAATAAACAAGTTTGTGATTCAGATCCCCAAACAGGAATTTCTTAATGTTGTTTACAATTTCATTAGAAATGCGAAACTTCTGCTATTTCCCTACTGAACCAAACTGACTTAATTATCTACCAAGTCATTGCTAAGATTTCGCAAAACAAGCTCCATCTGCATCGTTCGCTCTGAAACTTTCGTAATTGGATGCAAATAGACGGAAAAGAGCACTGAGGCTACCTCATGCAGGCGAGCCTTCTTTTCAAACAATACTCCAAAACATCTTCCCTTTCGGCTTTCATCCGGCGACTCATCCGGTCATATTCGAGAGGAGGCTGTTAAATTATGGATAGCACGCTTGGTTGATGTTTGACTGTTTCCCGCACCGAAATCCTTCATCGGCACGGTCGGAGCAGTACACCCAACAACGGCAAACGTGTCACTTCCGGCATAGTTAAGCCGCTTCTGAGCTTTCCCAACCCAACTGAAGCATACCATGGCCAATCGCTGCCATACCGACTGACGGGTGTGGCGCCGCACGAGCAAGGAGGATCTGTCCCGTAGTGTGTTGTGAACTAACGAGATGACCATCATGTCCCTCAGCTGCAAGCGAACGATACGAAATTCCTTCTGTTATGCTGTTTCACTATCGGCGATGCCGGAGCGGATTTAGAAATCTTTCTTCGACCATCGGTCTCTTCAGCGCACTGGTCAAGCGGGTGGGGATGTTCATTTACAACTGATTCAAGTGCAGTAAAATAATGACTAATTTATACTAAGACTTTTTCTGTTACTAAATAGGGTCACATATTTTGTTTGTGTTGTAATTATTGTTCGCAACTTTTCCTTTGGAGTTGGGTTTATATTTTATAATACCAGGTCACATATTACTCTGCTATCCACGCTATACTACGTAAACAATGCCCGGAAACTAAATCCTCCTTAAATTGATACCTACTCAACTGATTTCATCACCAAGATCAAGAATAACTTCTTTCACGCATTCACACTAAACGAAATTTTCAGTCTGCTGCCATCTGGAACGTGTAAAATATTCTTTAGCCACGTATCTGCGTATCTGCTATCCCCATCAGCGATCACTGCAAAAGAAAATAGTCGGTTGTCATTACATTCTGGTTGCTATACATTATGTGAGCTGTCTGGAGTTCTGGACTGGATAAGACTGGAGATGATACTGGGTTTGATTTGTGACTGGACCGTGTTGGTTGAGCTTAACAGGAATTTCCATGGGAAATTCTTTGAAAAAATAAGCAGAGCAAAAAATTGTTTCATTCTTGAACAACCCTAGCACCATCTCATAGCACCACCATTGCAAAACATAGAGTATGCTAGGCGTGTTCCGTTCCAATAGTCAGTAGGTATAATCTCCACCGCGTTCGTACGACTCCTGGCTCCGGGCTAAAATCCTTTGGCCAAACTGCACCACCGCCAGCAACAGCCAAAGAACATAACACCAGCTGAGCCCAACATAGTAGCAGCTAGACGTTCTGTTGAATGCTGGTCCGGGACGACCGGGTTGACTGTACGTGACCCGGAAAATTGACACACTCTCCATCCACAAATTGCATGCCGCTCATTTCCAGCAGCCGACGAAACCGGCGGCGCCGAAGACGGTTTGCATTCAGCACGGCACATTCGGAACTCCGTTGCAGGGATCGACTTCTCCCGATTTCGTACCCACGGCCATGCGGTCCTGTTGCTCGCGAAAAACATATATTGGTCCAGCGGCAACGAGCAGATGTTCCACCACACCCCGATGTTAAACAACGAACAACGCTGCGCTGCCGGCTGCAGGCTGCTGCTGAACAAAGAACACGGCACCCAACCGAACGGCATCGCATCGCAGTATTAGCGTTTCTAATCAAACAACACAAAAGCTAACAACCACCAGCCAGATGGCAGAACCGAATACCGAACAGCTGAGGTTGGACCGGGGAACGTGTTTTTCCTGTCAATTGACTTGATTCAAATTGATATAATTTGCATCATGCGCGTCGGGTGGAAGGAATAAATTGTACACCGAATTCGGTTCGTGAGTAGATCTGCGCTAGATATGTGTCATGTCATATCATTCCGTTTGAGTTTTTGCGGAAAAAAAGTACGATCAATCCATTTGACGATGTTTTAAGTTTAGTTTTGAATGATCGAAATCAAATGTTTATTTATAAATCTAAATGTCAGTATGGAATTCAGATTTTGAAGTCACTTAATGCAAAACGAACTAATGGCTAATGAAAATCTATGAATAGATTTTCTCCAATCCATTTCCATCGAAGTCCAAAGTATCGCTGCTGGGTGCTTTTATTGCTTTCACTGTCCTTGCGAACCCAAGTCATCCTCGAAAAATCACCATTAGCATTATAACAGTCATCTAAGAAGAAAAACACATTCCTCGAAGAGCCAGCAGCCAACGTGATGAATAAACATAAATAAATATCAAATGAGCTCTTCGTACTCCTCCGCAAACAGATGTACAAACCACCACAGGGCAGCCACCGACTGTGATGAATTATTTCTCTGAAAAAACTCCTCCGAGCTGATCTCGGAACAATGTTGTGATGTGTTTTTAGGCTGGAAACAAGACTCCAGAGCCATCCATGCCCGCAGACGGGCAGGCGGAACAAACAAAACACATCGGTCTAACCGCAGGCGATTATTTCACACTTGGGAAATGGGCTTTCGATGCTGTCCGGTACACATCTATAATGATGATGTGTTTCGGAAAATCGGCTCCATCGTGCATCGTCACAAAAGGCTTCCATTGCAAATTAACTTCCTCACGTGGTGCGTCATTAACTACGCTGGATTTATTTTCATTTACAATCGATTCCGATTTTGATTGATTCCGCAACGGATTCCACTTCCAATACTATCGTCTCTAAGACCTCGTCATTGGGGTGACGTGGATGATCTGTGATTGTCAACATTCACCGACCTGATCTGATCATGCACTCCCACGGTTCTTCCATGTGGTCCTCCCAGTAGTCGTCGAATTTGCAAAACGGGAATTGAATGGATAAAGCTATGTCCATTTAGAATCCGGAATAATAAAATCATCTGTATCTTGGTAACGGATTGACGTACAAATAAGGTTAATACATCAAAACAAGGGTAATTCACTGTACTTTAAGGAAAAATTATTGATACAAAAAATTCCTCCTTTTAATCTAATCTAATCTAATCTCATACTTGCGTAGCCAATACTTGAAAGCATCCTGGAAAATGACGGTTTCTGAATTCCATCATTTTTCTTTTCATATGGCCAGGCCAACTACGCAGTATGTACCGCAGAGATGACTCCTAGATATTGAACGACTTCAGGAATAAAGTCACTCAATAGCTTGGAATCGAGGGGAAAGGAAGAAAGCGTGGACCTCCCGTACCAAACGCTTCCAATAATATATGTACCTAATATATAATAAAAATCGTGTACGTGTTTATGTATGATGTATATCTGTATGTGTGTATATGAGTGTGTATGTGTGTTTATATCTGTACAACGATAGACAAAAGTATTCGTCATGTTTTAATAGAGTTTACTATGAAAACATGACGAATACTCATGTCCATCAGTGTATGTATGTAGTTATGTATGTATGTGACTGTGTGTGTTTTTGTGTGCATGCGTGTTTAAATAAATTTACAGGTTTTCAAAACCTTACCTCTCCTCAATAATTCTGACGCTGAACATCACAAATAATTTCTTCTTGTTTCTAGTGAAAATTCGCACCTTCTTCTTTTTTCCTCTCATCAAAAGTTGCACACCTCCGGAGTCAACTTTCTTGGCACATTTGTCCCACATTTTGGTCATCTGAGTCGCGACCCGAGCTGTTTTTCCACTTTTCTTAAGCTTCCGCTTCATTACTGCCCAAAATGTCTTGATGAGCCGGAGCTGTGGGCAGTTGCGTGGATTTATGTTTTTATCGATGAAATCTCGCTTAACTTTTCAAAAGGACCTAAGTAACATTTTTTCATGAATTAATTTGAGTACTGCAATCGAAAGCTTTAATGTTTTTCTGTTGATTGCGCTATTCAAATTAATTCATGAAAAAAATGTTACCTAGGACCTTTTGAAAAGTTAAGCGAGAAATCTTCGTTATTATCGCGGTACCACTGGATGACTTCCCGGCTGTAGTGGCAACTCGCCAAATCTGGCCAAAACTTCACGGGACCTTCATGGGCTTTATGGAAGGTCGACCGCGGTTTTTGAGACATTCCTCCTTGTACAGCTTCGAGTCCATCGTCTTATTCGTCACAAACACTTAGGTCTTTGCCCCACAGTTGCATATCCCTTGCCAAAATCATCCGTTTTTTTTGCAAGTTTGTCCAAAAAGCAAACTTAAACTTCGCAGGAACTACTCCTCGTGCCGTCACCATGTAGGAAGCTGTCCGAAATCCATTTTGACGTAGGTTCCATCGTCGATAAGCAGGATTATCATCGTGGGTGTGCAGACTTTTTTCTCTCCTTCCGGCTTTCATCTGGAATAATTTTGGACACGCTGCACGAAATTTCGTGAAATTTATGCCACAGCAATTGGGCGCCTACGTAGACAAACCACTGTAAAATAATTCTTGCAGCGGTCACTTTCCGTGCCGCTGCATTACAATAAATGATTCCGGATTCTAAATGGACATAGCTTTAGTACTAAACTTGTCTTATGACAATCGCAAAAGTGGTTGCACAACTTCAACTTATAGATCGCAGCTGTTCCTTCAGCGGCAACAAAACTATCACTGTTATCTGAACAGAAAGCAAGTGAGCCTCCACGTGCAATGCAGCGCAAGATTTGATTGACTGCGTACGACTGTGCGGTGCACTGCTCTGGTGGACAAGCACCTCAATAGGGCGATCCAGGACTTGCTTTTCGAAAACAGGTCCGAGGTCCGAGTGTGTATGAATTCTGTTAGCTGAATTTATGTGAGTGGTGCCATAATTGGCGCATGGGGAGTTGTCTTCAGCACACGACAATGTTGATACTGCTTGGCTATCCTTGTTACAACCGAACGAAAGTATGGAATCTGCAAACGTTTTCTTAGTTCGTTAAACACTGTTTCGTTCATCTCATGGAGAAAGCGAATATGATAGCTTTCATCGTATCCATTCGGGAATGCTTAGATTTGCGCTTGTCGTCACAGCAAAGTTTCTGCACACAGCAGTTCCTGATGCGTGAATGGACAAGTCGCCGAAAACTCGTTTGACCGCTCTGACGACGAATGCTGTACTTTGTAGCAATCTGGCCCATTTGGAGAATCGCATGGGTCGGGTACGAGTTTAAGAAATAAAATATTGAATATTTTTCTGGTAATTTTAAGGATTGTTTGTTGTTTGGGCCTATACCCTCTAGAGTGTAAAAAGAAATATAAAATATCTAGTTTGAGTTTTCTGCCAAAAAATTAGTTCGGGTCCAGCACGGGTTTAAGACTGCAAAAATTATCGAGTACGGGTCGGGTTCGGGTTTGATAAGATTTTTCATTCCGGGTTCAGGTCGGGTCCGGGTTTGAAAGGAATTTCCAAATCGGGTTCTGATTTACAAAATGTGAAACCCGACCATCTCTAGTTTCTTGATCAGCCAAATTTAGCATGTATTGAATCTTTCGCTAATCGCTTATGGTACTCCTATTCGAAAGCCAACAATTTGGTGACACCATTGAGTTGCGTTGCGTTGCGTTGCGTTGCGTTGTAACGGAGTATTTCGTAGATTGCATACTGATAGTTGTCATGTATATTCTTTACCTTTCTTACCCCAATTGCTTATGGATTTCCATTTGGGATTCAATGGAAATCCAATTGGGGGTCCAAAATGATAAAACATGAAAGCTATCATTGCCGGCCACGCCCATCTTCTCCGTTACTAGGAAAGGGAAGGAAATGATGATATGACATCTACTTAACGAGAGGCCAGCGACTCACCGACGCCCTCATAGATGTCAAGGAATTGGATGGTGGGTAGGGTATGTGGTTTAAGAGTATCATTATAAGCAAATGATAGAAAATTTGTGGAAATACGTTGGGAGTGACTTTGCTAAGAAATTTATGTCACTCCATTATCCTTGCCGATGATTTTCCTCGGATGGGGCGAAGGTATTAGCCTTGCCCTGGCTAATAGCCTAGGTTTAAGCGCCTTTGCTCGCTCTCTGAAACGAAAAAAGAGCAAAAAGAAATTAAATTTCCCTTCCCCCCTGATATGATAATGATTTTGATCAACAAATGAAAATACATTGCTGTTGGCTTAAAATGAATAAATTTTGTTAAATGTCACGAAATAAAATAGATACAATAATCAAAACCTAACTCAATAAATATTATACACAGTGTACACATATTATACACATTATCATTGCACGGATAACGTATATCTCGGTTGTCTTTCCGTAACCACATGAATAATGTAATATACAATAGCTATACTATTTGTAATCGCATGTCAGTACCATCGTTGTTGAATTTCCTATTCATATGTGACAAATATGGAATTATGGGCAGTGTAGTAAACACATAATAATAAATATAAAGTCATTAATATACAATAAAATCACAGTAATCTCCATCAGCCAAATTTTAACGATTCATTCATTTAGTAAACGCTGTAATCAACCCTTTATACTCTGAAAATGGTTGATGGCTAACTTGATAACAATAACAAGTATCATACGTGTATATAATATAATGTTTAAAATGTAAAGTAAAATGTTATTTGATGAATATATTTTTCATTGGATTTCACTATGAAACTAAAATCATGTTTCGAAACTTCAAATGCATTTCATTTGTCAACTATTATAGGTACTGTAAAAACATACCGCTTTTTATTGAAAGCAAATGTTCAGTTATATTGTTTTTACGAACCTTTTTGTTGGATTATCGCAAAATGAAAGTAACAAAACGATATATAACCTTTTGTTTGCCGAATGTTGAAAGATCGTTAAAAAATATATACTGTAAAATAATCTAAGTGTGTAGAATTATTCAACCATATCCAAGTGATTTAAATATTTATAGATTGTTTATAAAAAATCATAATTCTCATAATTATATACAATGGTCAGTAAGAGTTTGTTCAACTTTCAATTTTTTAAATTTAAGTTAAATGTTTAGAAAAATCTATGTGAAACCATCTAGAATAGACTGCCTTTGGGATTCCGTTCAATAGATATAATGGATTTTCTGGCTCTTTGTAATGAATATAATGGAGTCACCAAGAAGTCAAAACAAAATTAAACGAACTAATAATAATTATATGTATATGCAGAATTTTAGTCGCGTTAGACTAGACCTTGCTTTTGATATGCAAAGAGTTATTATGAAAATGAAGTCTTGAATTTGTGTATCACTGAAGGTTAGCTTTTGCAATTGATTTGATGTTGATTTGTTCATTTTTTTACTATTATTTCGAGTGCACATTGTTTATTATTATTATAAATTATTATAAAAATATTATCATTATTATAAACAATGTGCACTCGCTTGGCTGTGGATATACAATAGTAAAGCGCCTGTGGAGATTGGACAAATCAAGCATCCGAAAGATATTCAATTTGTAAAAAAGAGAGCTAACCGCGGTGGAGGTTGGTACTCGGATTCTGATGGCTTTTCCGCAAACGTGACTTTTAAGTGGTCTTGTTGTGTAGGGGTTATCACGCCTATCTAGAGAGTAGGAGGTTGAGGGTTCGAGTCCCTCCAAGACACGTGGATTCTTTTTCGCAAATTTCATATCAACTTGTCCATTTCGAAACATATGCTGTGCATATGCACAGCCAAGATATTTAACAAAAAAATGGTTTTCGTACGGCCGAGTTGCCGAATAATATGCAATTAATTGTTAACGAAGTCTTAGTTAAACAACAAAAGGTCGGCAGCAAAACATAAAAACTTTAGAAAATTAAATATAAATCTCCACGTAACTATTTATCTACTTTATGTTTGAAACTGAATGCAGTGTATCACAAAAAAAAAGAATATAAATAATTGGAACGGACTTACTATTTTCGCTGTTAAGAAATTCGTCCTTGCACAGAGGTACATGCCATGCCTGCATTTCCTCTTATCCTTGAATCATCATTGACAAAAGGAGCCTTCAGAAACCAGTCCAAGACCAGTGGCCAATACAGGGAATAACTTCATTTTGATAGTGCTGGCGTCGTTGCTTGATTGATCAAAACGCACAAAAATCGTTACTTTCGTCAGTTCTTATCTTGTAGTTCTTGAAACTCATATAAAGGTTTCCAGGGATATGGGGGACAACACTATCACAACATAAGTATAATCCTTGGCCTGAAACGCTTCTTGGGATGTTGACCGTCTGGCTTTACTTAGTAGCTTTCATGTTTGATCAAAACGCTTGAGATATGGGGCCGGAAAAAATCTTCAATTTCTCAAATTGGATGACATCAATAAATTTTTGACGTCCATTATTTCGCTTCAATGCTTTGTTCGCTAAGTCCTTTCTAACACCAAATTACTTCAACTTATCCTTAAAATTTGTGATAATTTTCGATTTCTGTTCCTTATTTCTTAGTTATGGATCTTTACGCTTTGGAAGTAGTCTTATTTCGGCCGGAGATACGGGTTTGACATCAGAACTTGAAGATTCACATGCGTACTCTTGCCCCACCCGTTCCTGCGTACTTTTACCCCACAGTCCTAAAATTTATTCAAGTAATGGTTCTGACTTCTTGGAAAACCAACCGGATTGGTGTTCTGCACCATAAAGTACTCTATACAGTAGGTTATCGAAATGGTATAATGTTCATCTGATTGAACGTATATATGGTAATGAAATACTAGTTGCGAAAACACAATTATTTTTAGCAATTGACCAAAAAATTATCTAACTCCATATCTCCCTTGTTGTTTATTCAAATTGTTACACATTATGACCAGAATACCTGTCAAACGGATGCAGTGCTGCTAGTTTATCTTTTTTTATTACTCCAAAAAAATCGAAAACGTACTCTTACCCCTCGCGCACTCTTGCCCCACTCTACTCTACTCTCTTTTGTAACGCCAAACGTGACAACGCTCATTACGCAAATAGGGTTACTGCTCCTGGACTTCATCTCATAGCTACGATATTCATCAGTGAGCATACATGTTAGCAAAAAAATCGGCAAAATTGGTGCCGTATTTCTTTGTTCCACGATGAGATGAATATATGTACAGTGTGCTGGAAAACGGAGCAGTTCCCCTGTATGCTGGCTGCCTTGGTTGTTCGCGAGGAAACGCTGTGCCTGTCTCTTCTTGCCGAATTCAAAAAAATGAAACATTTCCTTCATGTCTCTGCCAAACGCAGCCACTCTTTTCTGACCGAAGCGACCAAGTATTTATTAATAAATCTAACATATCCGTCATTATATGAACTAAAAATGTTCGTGTACAACCAAGAAAACAATTTTATTGCAAAGTTGGAAATTTCCATTCAAAATAAACAATGCTGGAAAAAATGCGCTACCCAAAATGATCATCTAAATATTTAAATTTTTTCACAAAAAATGGTCACATTTTTCTGCACAAGATTAGTGTCAGTCTTTTAGACTGATGATAACAAGGAGGTTTTTTTCTTATCTGAAGAAAAAGCATTAAGGATGTAAACGCCGAAACTGCGACTGAAGGCTCGGAAGCCTCCTGTCAAGAGGCTCGGAAGCCTCCTGTCAAGAGGCTCGGAAGCCTCCTGTCAAGAGGCTCGGAAGCCTCCTGTCAAGAGGCTCGGAAGCCTCCTGTCAAGAGGCTCGGAAGCCTCCTGTCAAGAGGCTTGGAAGCCTCCTGTCAAGAGGCTCGGAAGCCTCCTGTCAAGAGGCTTGGAAGCCTCCTGTCAAGAGGCTTGGAAGCCTCCTGTCAAGAGGCTCGGAAGCCTCCTGTCAAGAGGCTCGGAAGCCTCCTGTCAAGAGGCTCGGAAGCCTCCTGTCAAGAGGCCCGGAAGCCTCCTGTCAAGAGGCCCGGAAGCCTCCTGTCAAGAGGCTCGGAAGCCTCCTGTCAAGAGGCCCGGAAGCCTCCTGTCAAGAGGCCCGGAAGTCTCCTTTCAAGAGGCCGGGAAGCCTCTTTTCAAGAGGCCCAAGCCTCCTGTCAAGAGGCCTGGAAGCCTCCTGTCAAGAGGCTCGGAAGCCTCCTGTCAAGAGGCCCGGAGGCCTCCTGTCAAGAGGCCCGGAAGCCTCCTGTCAAGAGGCCCGGAAGCCTCCTGTCAAGAGGCCCGGAAGCCTCCGGGCAAGAGGCCCGGAAGCCTCCTGGCAAGAGGCCCGGAAGCCTCCTGTCAAGAGGCTCGGAAGCCTCCTGTCAAGAGGCCCGGAAGCCTCCTGGCAAGAGGCCCGGAAGCCTCCTGTCAAGAGGCTCGGAAGCCTCCTGTCAAGAGGCTCAAGCCTCCTGTCAAGAGGCCTGGAAGCCTCCTGTCAAGAGGCCTGGAAGCCTCCTGTCAAGAGGCTCGGAAGCCTCCAGTCAAGAGGCCCGGAAGCCTCCTGTCAAGAGGCTCGGAAGCCTCCTGTCAAGAGGCTCGGAAGCCTCCTTTCAAGAGGCCTGGAATCCTCCTGTCAAGAGGCCTGGAAGCCTCCTGTCAAGAGGCCTGGAAGCCTCCTGTCAAGAGGCCTGAAAGACTCCTTTAAGAGGCCTGGAAGCCTCCTGTCAAGAGGCCCGGAAGGCTCCTGTCAAGAGGCCCGGAAGCCTCCTGTCAAGAGGCTCGAAGCCTCCTTTCAAGAGGCTCGGAAGCCTCCTTTCAAGAGGCTCGGAAGCCTCTTTTCAAGAGGCTCGGAAGCCTCTTTTCAAGAGGCTCGGAAGCCTCCTTTCAAGAGGCTCGGAAGCCTCCTTTCAAGAGGTTCGGAAGCCTCCTTTCAAGAGGCCCGGAAGCCTCCTTTCAAGAGGCTCGGAAGCCTCCTTTCAAGAGGAAAAAACTCTTGCACAGCCGGCCTGCTTAAGTATTCTTCTTCTTCTTGTTGGCATTCCACCTTCCACAGGGACATTTCCGCCTCGCTGCTTAGTGTTCATTCAAAACTTCAACAGTTATTAACCTCGAGGTTTCTAAGCCGAGTTACCATTATTGCATTCGTTTATCATGAGGCTAACAAACGCATGCGCTTTTTGATCCCGGGGGACCAGAAAAAAATTACGATTTAATACAGTTGGAAAGGGAAAGAAATCCAGAATAAATAAGTTTATCAACTCCTAAAGGAGTTCCTGAATAATATACCCAAAAATTTCTTCCAAAGTTTAGAAATAATGATTGTCAGAGGCTTGGGAGCCTCCTTTCAAGAGGCTTGGGAGCCTCCTTTCAAGAGGCTTGGGAGCCTCCTTTCAAGAGGCTTGGGAGCCTCCTTTCAAGAGGCTTGGGAGCCTCCTTTCAAGAGGCTTGGGAGCCTCCTTTCAAGAGGCTTGGGAGCCTCCTTTCAAGAGGCTTGGGAGCCTCCTTTCAAGAGGCTTGGGAGCCTCCTTTCAAGAGGCTTGGGAGCCTCCTTTCAAGAGACTTGGGCGCCTCCTTTCAAGAGACTTGGGAGCCTCGCTGAAAGAATTGCTGCATGAACTTTTTAGACAATCGCAGGACTAATTCACCAGACAGTACTATCTTCGATGTTCTCAGATTTTTCCAAAATCACAGAGCGACAGATTATGATATAAACAATGATGCTCAAAAATTGCCTGTCATTTAAAATTTAAATGAAAGCAATACTGCCCATGATCGCATATTTGTAACACTCGCATTTTTGTTAATTTTGTCATTTGTGACCTGTGAATCGTTCAGAAAGCTCAATTTACTGTATCTTATCCCACAACAGTAAAAAAGGCTTCAATATCTTGCTTATCTGTGGTCAGCTGGAAATCATTGAGTTTGTGGACCAAATGCAAATGTTACAAATATGCGATCATGGGCAGTATAGAAGTGCATCAAAATCGTGCTTATACTTTATGCGACACCCTATAACATTACCGTATACCTTTTCACTGGGATATTGTTAGACATTCAGGCCGTGGCCGGGTCATCGCATTCGTCTAGTTTTAGCGTTGTGTATGGTTCATTCATTAGGTTCTGCAGCATCTGAATGTAACGTCAATCTAGTGACAGATTAGTAGTACTTCTTGTTGGACTCAGGGGCAGCCAACCAATCACGAACTCGACCCTTGTCGGAGTCAGTCGAAAGTACTACTGAACTGTCAAAAAAGTTCATTTGACGAGGACTGAATTCATTTGTGATGTCATGCTGCTGAACCTAATTGGTCCCAACAGCTGATGCAGTTCATGATTCATTTACCTACCTCCAAACGTGCTTCCATTTGCATCCCACCTTGGATAATTATCAACACTACACTTCCGTAGACTTATGATCGGTCACGATGGACACGAGTTTTTCGATCACCTTAGTTTCATCACTACCGATTCAAACTCAAACTACGCACAAACTCACATATTCTTCTTGTTAGATTTGCAATATTTTTATTTTGTATTTTTACTTTTTAAATAAAACTAGTTGACTTTACACGTTCCGGTGCCACTTTCTGAGATGGTTTCCTGTGCTTTATCTAGATATTCAACTTCTGCCGCAATCTTATTCATGTCTAGAAAACTAGTTCGCAGTACTCCAATTAGTTCCGCCGGTTAGTTTGTATCTTGTCAGCAACAATTAGCAATTTGACAGAAAGGTAGACTTTAATGCCTCATACTTGATTCAGCATTCCAGCATTAAACATTTTGCCTCAAGGCTTAAGACAACATGCGATGGTAAAGACCACAATATGTAAGTGGGTGGTAATGGATCTGAAACATTCTGCAGAATCAACCACCTTCCATTCGACGCTCCCCTGCTACCCCATACCGGTTAGGGCCGGTCGGATAACGACTCTGGCTGTTCTGCCCACTAATGAACCAAAGACAAGCAGCTTCTGGATCATTAAACAATCTAAATAATGTTCCTCGCTTCTCAGTCATGTACTGGTTAGTTTCACGATGTGTACTTTACTTCTAGTCTGCCGGCTGGATGCTTGTTTGTACACAATTCTTGAAGACGGGTCCATTTTCCGGCCAGGAAAGATGATGACGGCTGGCGACGGCGACGACGATGAAGACGACGACGGCCCGAGATCATTGCCAATGTGCAGTTCGGCACTAAGCTAAGCAGTGACGATGCTTGATTGAATGACTCGACAGTCGTTTTTCTCAGTCATTGAGCAATCGTGTTGGTTTGAGAAACGGTTTCGACACGTGTCGACTGTTTAGCACAATGAGTGGATGTGCGAAGGCGGTTGAAATTTGCTTGTGAAAGGAGGCATTTCCATTCATGCGTGAGTGGATAAATGTTTCGAATGTTTCGAACGTTCTTGAATAATAAGGGCTCCCGAGCCAGAGTCGTTTTTGATAACACAATTTATGCGTTTTCTGAGCTGATGATACTTATTCAAATTGTAGAATATGTTACATGTTTGGTGAGCTTCAGCTTTCTACACGCTAACTTTCATATATTCAGTTATTGAGTAAAATTGTATTGTCGTCTCTTTTTTTCAAGAAAATTTTACTCGATTTCCGTCAAAAGCAGAATTACTTAAAACTATGAGTAATCCCGCTTTTGAAGGAAATTGAGTAAAATTTCCTTAATAATAAAAAAAGACGGCAATATAAATTCACTCAGTCATTGAGTAGACGAAAGTTAGCGTGTATCGTAAAAAGTATTCTATTTCGGAGCAGCAGTAGCATGATTTTATTCAAAAAAAATACGCAATCTGTGTCTCTGCATCCACTACGCACTATGTACACATCCTTAATAGAATTTAAACCTAAATTGATAACGAAAAAAAAAAGCTTCAACCCACAATCCCATCACTGAAAGGAATTTCGCGCCACCACTGTGTGGAAGCCAATTAGGATCCCCTGCATAGCTTTTAGGTCTATTAATATTATAATCAAATCGCTTACAATAAGCCCTCCGAGTTAAGCAAACACCCACCTTTTTCATATGCCATCCCGTTTCGGAGCACGTAGCTCAAGTGGCTCCCAACCATCAATCAGGTCCACTTTGATGTATGTGGTGGCACTTGGTAAAGCACTGACTGACTGACGGACTTGACGTCTCAGGACTTGACTTGCTCGCATCAGTCAGCAACGCCAGCATCAGCAGCTGCCGGGACGATGGGCTACGCTTTCAAGGTTTCCGATTCATAAATATTCAACGATCCTGTTTGCTTTTCCTATCCAATTTGCCACCTATATCCATTTAGTAAGAAGTGTTTGACACTTCTAGTGGTTCTGCACACACATACACATACACACACGCAAGCGTTGCGTGTATGAGCTACAGTCTGCGAGAAGCGAAGGTTTCAACGCATCGGACCGCGCGACGACGATAATGTCCACAACAATGGTAATGGTGCTGAGACTGAATCGCATTCATTTCTTAACTCAACGGAAATCGTATGAGCTTGGAAGATTCCGATTTCCATTTCTACATCGTAGTGAATAAAACATTGGCGTCAACTCTGATCGGTGGAACACTTTTAGGCATATCCAATGATTTGGGCGTAGGGATTTTGTATGCGGATTCATTGTATTCTAATTATTGTTACTAAGGGCAAATTTTCATTGAGGTGATTCTTTTTGACGATTGACTTTATCTTTTCTCCAAAAAATCACATGACAATTACATATTACTTATCATGCAAACTACATGACTTTAATGATTTGCACTCAAAATGTTGCTCTATCACAGCCATGTGGATTAATCAATTTTTATTATTGATTCACCACGACCCTGAAACCCTATTTTCTGGGCAACCTAATAGCCACGCATAAACAGCACGAAGGGGGCCATTCTGTTTGATTGTTCTGCCTTGGTTAACCCATTATCGTGAAAACTATATCCCCACCGCGTCGTCACCGTCCAACGAGTTGCGCTCAATTCTGTTTCCAGCAGCTTGCCACACAGTAAGAGGTGTTCCATCAGATTTGAAAATCCGTATGGCGGGCTGGTGGCATCGTGTTCCTGAACCAGAAAGGTTCATCCTGATGGTGATCCTGACATTTGGTGCGATAATGTTTTCCGCTCCATGCATTAAACATGAGTCAAACGAGAGAGCTTTCTGTGCTCGTGGGCGAGGTCGGTGTGGGCTAGCAGCCATCGTAGTGCTATGCTGACAACGGCAGTGAGGGGAGGAAAGCTTATGGTTTTGTATAGTTTGCCATATGGGTCTGGAATCCACATTACTGGCTGGAGTTTGTTAGTCTTCCTTGATGTGTTACAGGGTGTGTTAGATTAAGTGCATCTTCGTAGTGGGTTTACTTCACAGTTTGATCTGTAAATCATTTGAAGGAATACATAATTTAGCTTTTGTTTTGATTTTCCGCGATTCCAGAATGCATATATTCCGAATTCATCACATTTTACAATTGAAAGTCCAGCAAAACCTTTTTATGCAGTGCCTTTTTTTTGTTTATTTGCTCATCGTAATTAATGAATTGTGAATGGCGTACCATTGGTTCTATCCCCATTTTTTCTCCAATTCGTTTATTTGGTAGGCTCAGGCGTGTGTAAACTTTAACGGAGCCAATATTCATTATGATGTTTACACCAAAATCATATGTTATAAAGTTAGCTAGAAGAGCAATGTTTAAGAATTGACAGGGATCAGAATTCATCATTCGGTTAATGGCGATGTGGCGTGTCGTCATGCTCGATGATTGGTACAATTAAAAATATCTTCCGGATAGCCAGAGCAATGAAGTTTTACGGAACAGACTGACAGAGACAAAACAAAAAAAAAACCTTGGAAAGAAGAGCTAAATTTGATGTCAGAATACGTTGTACTTTGCCATTTGTTATCAAGTTGGAGGGATTGGTAAAGATTCCAACATCAATTTCAACGAGTTAAAACTTGTGTCCTTTTTAATAATTTCAAAACTATCACATTATATATCAAAATATTCGACGATAAAAAAAGACAAACAGCAAAATTGAAATTAAATGGCAAGGAGATTTCGCATGTTTTGTAGTAAAAACCAAATATTTTTGAAAATTTTTGCATGCTTCATTTCCCAGGACGTTTTTTATGGAATTAAACAGTAGGCGGAGTTCTAAAAGAGGGGAAGGGCCGTTTGGCTTAATACCGTTTGCCCGAATGCCATTTAGCGGAGAGCTAACAGGCCGAAAGTTGTTTGGCCAAACATACCAGTTGGCCGAAAGGGTCTTTTGGCCGAAAAGGTTGTTTGGCCGAAAGGGTCATTTCGCCGAAAAGGTTTTTTGACCTAAAAGGTTATTTGACCGAAAGAGTCATTTGGCCAGAGGGTCATTTGGCCGAAAGAATAATTTGGGGGAAAGGGTCATTTGGCCGAAAGGATCATCTGGCCGAAAGAGTCGTTTGGCCGAAAGAGTCGTTTGGCCGAAAGGGTCATTTGGCCGAAAAGATCATTTGGTGGATAGGGCCATTTGGCCAAAAGGTTCATTTCGTTAAAAGGATCATTTGACCGAAAAGGTCATTTGGCAGAAAGGGCCATTTGACTAATTAGAACATTTTGCCGAATAGGACATTTGACCGAATAGGTCATATGGCCGAAAAGGTCATTTGGCCGAATAGGTCATTTGACCGAATAGGTAATTTGAAAAGTGGGAAAAAGGATATGAAAAGTGAGACGTCTCACTTCTCACTACTTATTTCCCACTTCTCACTGTAAAAAGTGAGTAGTGCGAAGTGAGATGTGAAACGTCTCACTACTCACTTCTAATTTTTCAGTGAGACGTCTCCATTCACATCGCATTTCTCATATCTTACTGTAAAAAATGAGAAGCACGAAGTGAGTAGTGAGACGTCAAACCCATTCCAAATTTTTATAATGGAAAGTGAGAAATGAGGAAAGAAAGGTGAGACGTCTCACAACTCACTTCGCACTTCTAACTTTTCACTTTTTACAGTGAGAAATGAGAAATGAGGAGTGAGTAGTCTCACTTTTCACTCCTCATTTCTCACTTTTCAAGTGATCTATTCTAAAAAATGACGTATTCGGCCTAATATCTTATTCGGTCTAATGTCCTGACGCTTTGGGCCAAAAAACCCTTTCGGCCAAACGACCCTGCCGGCCAAATGACCCTATCGGGCATATGACATATCCGACCGGATGATCCTTTCGGCCAAATGACTTTCGGACAGATGGGTTTCGGCCTAATGGTTTGTTCGACCAAACGACACTTCCCGCAAAATACAATCCAAATCAAAAAGGAATTCAAATCCAATCCAAATCCAATCCAAATCCAGACCAAATCCAATCCAAATCCAATCCAAATCCAATCCAAATCCAATCCAAATCCAATCCAAATCCAATCCAAATCCAATCCAAATCCAATCCAAATCCAATCCAAATCCAACCAAACCAATCCAAACCAATCCAAACCAATCCAAACCAATCCAAACCAATCCAAACCAACCAAACCAATCCAAACCAATCCAAACCAATCCAAACCAATCCAAACCAATCCAACCAATCCAAACCAATCCAAACCAATCCAAACCAATCCAAACCAATCCAAACCAACCAAACCAATCCAAACCAATCCAAACCAATCCAAACCAATCCAAACCAATCCAAACCAATCCAAACCAATCCAAACCAACCAAACCAATCCAAACCAACCAAACCAATCCAAACCAATCCAAACCAATCCAAACCAATCCAAACCAATCCAAACCAATCCAAACCAATCCAAACCAATCCAAACCAATCCAAACCAATCCAAACCAACCAAACCAATCCAAACCAATCCAAACCAATCCAAACCAATCCAAACCAATCCAAACCAATCCAAACCAATCCAAACCAATCCAAACCAACCAAACCAACCAAACCAACCAAACCAATCCAAACCAATCCAAACCAACCAAACCAATCCAAACCAACCAAACCAATCCAAACCAATCCAAACCAACCAAACCAATCCAAACCAATCCAAACCAATCCAAACCAACCAAACCAATCCAAACCAATCCAAACCAATCCAAACCAACCAAACCAATCCAAACCAATCCAAACCAACCAAACCAATCCAAACCAATCCAAACCAACCAAACCAATCCAAACCAATCCAAACCAACCAAACCAATCCAAACCAATCCAAACCAATCCAAACCAACCAAACCAATCCAAACCAATCCAAACCAATCCAAACCAATCCAAACCAACCAAACCAATCCAAACCAATCCAAACCAATCCAAACCAATCCAAACCAATCCAAACCAATCCAAACCAACCAAACCAATCCAAACCAACCAAACCAATCCAAACCAATCCAAACCAATCCAAACCAATCCAAACCAATCCAAACCAATCCAAACCAACCAAACCAATCCAAACCAATCCAAACCAACCAAACCAATCCAAACCAATCCAAACCAATCCAAACCAATCCAAACCAATCCAAACCAACCAAACCAATCCAAACCAATCCAAACCAATCCAAACCAACCAAACCAATCCAAACCAATCCAAACCAACCAAACCAATCCAAACCAATCCAAACCAATCCAAACCAATCCAAACCAATCCAAACCAATCCAAACCAATCCAAACCAATCCAAACCAATCCAAACCAATCCAAACCAATCCAAACCAATCCAAACCAATCCAAACCAATCCAAACCAATCCAAACCAATCCAAACCAATCCAAACCAATCCAAACCAACCAAACCAATCCAAACCAATCCAAACCAATCCAAACCAATCCCAAACCAATCCCAAACCAATCCAAACCAATCCAAACCAATCCAAACCAATCCAAACCAATCCAAACCAATCCAAACCAATCCAAACCAATCCAAACCAATCCAAACCAATCCCAAACCAACCAAACCAATCCAAACCAATCCAAACCAATCCAAACCAACCAAACCAATCCAAACCAATCCAAACCAATCCAAACCAATCCAAACCAACCAAACCAATCCAAACCAATCCAAACCAACCAAACCAATCCAAACCAATCCAAACCAATCCAAACCAATCCAAACCAATCCAAACCAATCCAAACCAATCCAAACCAATCCAAACCAACCAAACCAATCCAAACCAATCCAAACCAATCCAAACCAATCCAAACCAATCCAAACCAATCCAAACCAATCCAAACCAATCCAAACCAACCAACCAAACCAACCAAACCAATCCAAACCAATCCAAACCAATCCAAACCAATCCAAACCAATCCAAACCAATCCAAACCAATCCAAACCAATCCAAACCAATCCAAACCAACCAAACCAATCCAAACCAATCCAAACCAATCCAAACCAATCCAAACCAATCCAAACCAACCAAACCAATCCAAACCAATCCAAACCAATCCAAACCAATCCAAACCAATCCAAACCAACCAAACCAATCCAAACCAATCCAAACCAATCCAAACCAATCCAAACCAATCCAAACCAATCCAAACCAATCCAAACCAACCAAACCAATCCAAACCAATCCAAACCAATCCAAACCAATCCAAACCAACCAAACCAATCCAAACCAATCCAAACCAATCCAAACCAATCCAAACCAATCCAAACCAATCCAAACCAATCCAAACCAATCCAAACCAATCCAAACCAACCAAACCAATCCAAACCAATCCAAACCAATCCAAACCAATCCAAACCAACCAAACCAATCCAAACCAATCCAAACCAATCCAAACCAATCCAAACCAATCCAAACCAATCCAAACCAATCCAAACCAATCCAAACCAATCCAAACCAATCCAACCAATCCAAACCAATCCAAACCAATCCAAACCAATCCAATCCAAACCAATCCAAACCAATCCAAACCAATCCAAACCAATCCAAACCAATCCAAACCAACCAAACCAATCCAAACCAACCAAACCAATCCAAACCAATCCAAACCAATCCAAACCAATCCAACCAATCCAAACCAATCCAAACCAATCCAAACCAATCCAAACCAATCCAAACCAATCCAAACCAATCCAAACCAATCCAAACCAATCCAAACCAATCCAAACCAACCAAACCAATCCAAACCAATCCAAACCAATCCAAACCAATCCAAACCAATCCAAACCAATCCAAACCAATCCAAACCAATCCAAACCAATCCAAACCAATCCAAACCAATCCAAACCAATCCAAACCAACCAAACCAATCCAAACCAATCCAAACCAATCCAAACCAACCAAACCAATCCAAACCAATCCAAACCAATCCAAACCAATCCAAACCAACCAAACCAATCCAAACCAATCCAAACCAATCCAAACCAATCCAAACCAATCCAAACCAACCAAACCAATCCAAACCAATCCAAACCAACCAAACCAATCCAAACCAATCCAAACCAAACCAAACCAATCCAAACCAATCCAAACCAATCCAAACCAATCCAAACCAATCCAAACCAATCCAAACCAATCCAAACCAATCCAAACCAACCAAACCAATCCAAACCAATCCAAACCAATCCAAACCAATCCAAACCAATCCAAACCAATCCAAACCAATCCAAACCAATCCAAACCAACCAAACCAATCCAAACCAACCAAACCAATCCAAACCAATCCAAACCAATCCAAACCAATCCAAACCAACCAAACCAATCCAAACCAACCAAACCAATCCAAACCAATCCAAACCAATCCAAACCAATCCAAACCAATCCAACCAATCCAAACCAATCCAAACCAATCCAAACCAACCAAACCAATCCAAACCAATCCAAACCAATCCAATCCAAACCAATCCAAACCAACCAAACCAATCCAAACCAATCCAAACCAATCCAAACCAATCCAAACCAATCCAAACCAATCCAAACCAATCCAATCCAATCCAAACCAACCAAACCAATCCAAACCAATCCAAACCAATCCAAACCAAACCAATCCAAACCAATCCAAACCAATCCAAACCAATCCAACCAATCCAAACCAATCCAAACCAATCCAAACCAATCCAAACCAACCAAACCAATCCAAACCAATCCAAACCAATCCAAACCAATCCAAACCAATCCAAACCAATCCAAACCAATCCAAACCAACCAAACCAATCCAAACCAATCCAAACCAATCCAAACCAATCCAAACCAATCCAAACCAATCCAAACCAATCCAAACCAATCCAAACCAATCCAACCAATCCAAACCAATCCAAACCCAACCAAACCAATCCAAACCAATCCAAACCAATCCAAACCAATCCAAACCAATCCAAACCAATCCAAACCAATCCAAACCAATCCAAACCAATCCAAACCAATCCAAACCAATCCAAACCAATCCAAACCAATCCAAACCAATCCAAACCAATCCAAACCAATCCAAACCCAATCCAAACCAATCCAAGTCCAATCCAAACCAATCCAAACCAACCAAACCAATCCAAACCAATCCAAACCAATCCAAACCAATCCAAACCAATCCAAACCAATCCAAACCAATCCAAACCAACCAAACCAATCCAAACCAACCAAACCAATCCAAACCAATCCAAACCAATCCAAACCAATCCAAACCAATCCAAACCAATCCAAACCAATCCAAACCAATCCAAACCAATCCAAACCAATCCAAACCAATCCAAACCAATCCAAACCAATCCAAACCAATCCAAACCAATCCAAACCAATCCAAACCAATCCAAACCAACCCAAACCAATCCAAACCAATCCAAACCAACCAAACCAATCCAAACCAATCCAAACCAATCCAAACCAATCCAAACCAATCCAAACCAATCCAAACCAATCCAAACCAAACCAATCCAAACCAATCCAACCTAATCCAAACCAATCCAAACCAATCCAAACCAATCCAAACCAATCCAAACCAATCCAAACCAATCCAAACCAATCCAAACCAATCCAAACCAACCAAACCAATCCAAACCAATCCAAACCAATCCAAACCAATCCAAACCAATCCAAACCAACCAAACCAACCAAACCAATCCAAACCAATCCAAACCAATCCAAACCAATCCCAATCCAATCCAAACCAATCCAAACCAATCCAAACCAATCCAAACCAATCCAAACCAATCCAAACCAATCCAAACCAATCCAATCCAAACCAATCCAAACCAATCCAAACCAAACCAATCCAAACCAATCCAAACCAATCCAAACCAATCCAAACCAATCCAAACCAATCCAAACCAACCAAACCAATCCAAACCAATCCAAACCAAACCAATCCAAACCAATCCAAACTAATCCAACCAATCCAACCAAACCAACCAATCCAAACCAATCCAAACCAATCCAAACCAATCCAAACCAATCCAAACCAATCCAAACCAATCCAAACCAATCCAAACCAATCCAAACCAACCAAACCAACCAAACCAATCCAAACCAATCCAAACCAATCCAAACCAATCCAAACCAACCAAACCAATCCAAACCAACCAAACCAACCAAACCAATCCAAACCAATCCAAACCAACCAAACCAATCCAAACCAATCCAAACCAACCAAACCAATCCAAACCAATCCAAACCAACCAATCCAAACCAATCCAAACCAATCCAACCAACCAAACCAATCCAAACCAATCCAATCCAATCCAAATCCAATCCAAATCCAATCCAAATCCAATCCAAATCCAATCCAAATCCAATCCAAATCCAATCCAAATCCAATCCAAATCCAATCCAAATCCAATCCAAATCCAATCCAAATCCAATCCAATTCAAATCCAATCCAAATCCAAATCCAAATCTAATTTTTTTAATTATTTTAATTCTATAAATGTTGTAGGGGAAAATACGGCTTTGGCAGGTTTTGTTCTATTATTGTCAGGGGGGTTTTTGTCGACCGAATTTTATGAAATTTGGCCACAATATTCTTTGATATGCAAAGAATGTTTAGGCCAAATTTGAGCATAATCAGTCATAAAAAACCCCCCTGACAATAATAGAACAAAACCTGCCAAAGCCGTCATTCCCCCTACCTGTTGGGTCGTTTCCAATATAGGACTTTGCTAGGTGGGTCACATATCCAAAAAGTTTGAACAAAGACAAATAGATCAATGGAAAAACGGATAAATGAAATTTGAAGATCTTTGCTTTCCAAAGTTTTCAAAACAAAATAATTTATAGAAAGCACCCAATAATTTTGTAACCACTGTATTATCCGTTTGCGAAACGATTCCCGGAAATTCCTTTTTGGTTTGCGTTATGAAATGTGAATCTATTCAGTCCTGCGATAATAATACACTTCACAGTGATAATCAAATCATGGCATGATCTCCACTATTTTTGTAGCGAAGCTTTTGGTAATCTCATTGTGGTAATCTCCACTGAAAATCTCGACAAACGAGATTCGAATTGAAATGCATAACGAAGAGCCCTCCAGCACTACTGCATTGGCATCGACCGGACGATGTCGAACCAACTACCGTTGGGGTTCATCCGGAAATGTTTGCATCATTTGGTTGAGTACGCTCTCTCTCGTATCCAATGTCGAACTAAACTCAGTGTATATGGTGGAAAGAGTACGATAAAGCGATACCGGATACAATATATCCCAACCAAATGCAGCTCATTTTGACTGAAATATAAATTTTCAACATCCAGAATACAACACACAAAAGCCATGTTTGTAAAAATAGTTCCAGGCAAGTGATCGCACAGACACATCGACGAACAACTTGGGGCATTGGGCGAAGGTCAAGCACTAACAATTAACTATCTTCCTAAACTGTCCTAATCTTACTTGAAAGTAATTTTGATACGTGACATTTCAACAGGAAGAGATATTGGTTGAAACTTCGACTTGTCATAAAACGAGTTTGTACAACCCCATTGAATTCCACCACTTAATTGTATCTTGACAGATACGTATTTCGACCTCAACAGTAAGGCCGTCTTCAGTGTCTCGTACTTGACTCGACTTACTTCGAGCTGTGTGAAAAGTAAAACGTAATCAGAAAAGGACGCCAGCTATGAACACGCCGAGCGCGATTGCACACCCAACAAGCGATACTGTGAGTCCCAAAGGATGTAAATTGTAAACAGATGGAGTGCTTTTGTAACAATATCGTACTTATTGGATCGAATGGTGATTTCAGACAGTAAAAGCTGAACTAACAATTCTGAATTTAATATCCGTTCATCGATGGTGAATGGTTGCTCAGCAAGGGGGAAATATGATTGATTGAATTTCAACTCACTCCACATAGTCTTCACCCCACTTTTCATCCCAGGACTCGCATCCGGACTTGCTTTCAAAATCATATTCCCAGGTCTGCTCTTCTGCCAGGTCCTAAGGAACAACTATATAGAGAAGATATCCATCGTACGAACCCACATGAAATAATATAACATTCGATTTGGTTTATCCGGCGTCTAGCAAGGTAAGCGATACGGTGTGCCGAAAGGATCCGATCGTGCTCAATTCTATAGACTATAGTCTGTCTAGCTGTAAGAGTGAACCATCCGACAAAGGCACACCGGTAGCAGAACTTTGCTGTTGGATAAATCGATTTCAAATAGCTACCATCAAGGTACCGGGAAAAATCACATTCATGTGTATGGCAAATTTGTTATTTTGCATTTGTCAGATGGCATTTGTCATTTTTTTTTTGTAAACGGCGCCGACCAAGATTCCCCGCATAAAAGTCAAGACAATTCAGGGCAAAGAAACGGTAAAGGCACTTCAAGACGACACAAAATGGTGTACATATTGTCAAGATGAAAAATGGCAGATACGGAGATGGTACGTGGATGGCACAACATAAGCCATAGCAGATAGAGTAATATTTGCTGTCATTCTTTTCTCTGCTTTGGGGAGAATAATCTCAAATGACCCGACGGATTGATGCCAAGCGTTAAACCAGGATCTCATGCTTGATTGTATTTGAAGCAAAACTTTTCTTATCTCTACAGACTTCTGAGTGTATTGCTTACTTATTTGCGACATGTTATCTTAATTTATATCAGAATAACAAGCACAGGCAAAAGCTCCATGTTGTTAATCATCTGACCGACCGCGTATTTGTTTTCACGTCTTCGAATGTAAAATGGCACGAAAATTTCAGCATAGTTGCCGCAAAAAGGTGACAAACTGTTCTAAAGAAAACTAAGCTCAAAGATACACACTGTCTTCATCAGGTAGGCACTATGCCGAGAAACGGCATCAATGATAAAACAAAAGTGATGCATATGAGGCCATACTCCCGCTCATGCAGGTGCACGTGCAGATGAATGCAAAAGGACGTGGAACATGCCCTCCGGCGTATGAAGCACGGACCCTTTGTGTATGAGCGAGCACTTGACATTGTTCCTTTGGTGGGAAAACCTAAACTGCTGTTTTACCACGACACAATGTGCTAACAGCACATGCTGATAAAAAATCACCAAAGTGTGATTGCTGTTGTTGACAGGTCATATTTTCAAAACGGAGGATGAAACGTCTCCAGCATGTGTTACGTTTAGTTGATGGTGTGTCTAAGCGCAGTTCACGTCACATCATGGCCTTGGTATATGCACTAATGACGAGAAAAACAAAATGCGTTCTAGGATTTAATGAATGGTTTTAAACATTTAAATGACTTGCGGCTCGATATAAAACACGTTAGTTATCCTCACTAAGTGGACAAACGGGGACATCCTTATCTTAGCCTGCCCGAGCAGGAGCGACGACCGCAATAACAGATTGCTATGAACTAGGTGTGCATAATAGTTAAAATTGAAAACATAAATACGCATAATACTTTAGGCATACCACGCTCAGGTATTCTAATACCAAACGTATAATAATTTGTAATGCGTTTGGTAATATAATAATAGAGTATGTCATGCATGAAGTATTTTGCCTATTATTTTTTGGTATTATTGCTTTAGTATTTTATATCTTATGGACAAGTAGTTCATACCAGTTGTTAGAGATGGAACTCAAATGCAGGGTAGAAATATTTCACAGTCGATGCAGTGAAAAACATGGATCTCAGTATAATCTGCAGTCGCCTTCATCGCCGCCGTGTTGAGTGCGGCTGGGTGCAGCCGAAAAATCATTTCCAACACCGACCATTCAATTTTGCATTCAGCCACTCACAAGTCGCTCTGACATGCTGCTCAGTTCGCGCCTTCCCGTATGACTGTGAGTGGCCCATTTAAACGCGTGGTGAATTTTTTCAATTTGCTGGGTGAATGTGTACATTTTGCTGTGGTAAATTTCATCTTCGCGGCGCAGTGGGTGAGGTGAGTTTTGTTGTTTACTTTTCTGCCTCTCCGGGAATGTGAGGTTGATTTCAAAGCAGGAAGAAAATAAAAAAATGAAATAAAAAAACATCACCTTCATCCAGTGCTGCCGAATATTTACAACCCTGCTCAAATGAGACTGAAGTACAGGTAAACTTCGATAGTATGTTATTATACATTCCGATTTTAAAGTTGTACGTTATATCGAAGCATGAATAACCATCCTTATTTTTCACAACTTAGTTGTTCTACTTTGTACTTTATGTGCGAATATTTATTTTTGTAAATAAGGATCAGCAAGCAATGGGAAACAGCTTTTCTTGTGAGAAATTCCTACAAACTCGTTCGATATTAAGAAAAGTTGATTCCCTTATTTATTATCTATAAAAAGTACATGAAATAGCTTGTGAACACTTTTTGCATGAAAATTAATAAATAGTGTATCTGCGATAAATGGTCAATTAAACGATGGGGTACGTGACTCACCAAATTTAATTTCACTAATATTATATACGCCAACATTGTTACAAATTTGTTACAATTCCCCAAATTTCAATAAATCCTGGAGAAACTTCTAAAGAAATTCCTGAAGGAATTTCAAGAGAATTGAGGGATTTTTTTTCGGAAATTCATTTGAGTATTTTTTCCGAGATTCCCTTCGAATTTTCCTTCAGTAAAACAATACAAAATAATCCTATCTGAAATTTTGCTGGGAAAATTTTTCCGACAATATACTATACTGAAGAATTCAATAGTTTCTGATGGGATTCCTGAAGGAATTTACAAAGGAGTGCTTGAAGGTCTTTTTGAAGGAAATTCTGAAGTAATTCCCGAGGGAGCTCCTGAGGGAACATCGAACAAGACTCATATGCCTTTCCAACAAAGTGTTTGTTGGAATTTTCGATGAAATTTTACTGTGCCTTGCGACAATGACAACTTTCATGATCATTTTCCAAGGCTCTCATAGATGTGTAAAACTTATTCGCAGTAAAAATAGCACGTGCTATCAAAGCATTCATCGCCAGAATCCACCAGGTGGCGGCCAAATTTTCAAAAAAATCAAAGTAGCTTTTTTTTCTGGAGGTATGTGTTTCTAAGGCGACTGTCTGGCGTTTATTTTTTGTTGCGAGTAAAAATAACTGTAGGACCTCTGATAGCTTGTGCTGATTGTATTGCGGATACATTTTGCTTATCTATGAGACGATATGGAGTATATGCCCCCCTCGGATTTTTTAGTCAAAAAATAATATTTTAGGTGGGCAACAAGTAATTTTGAGGATTTTCAAAACATTGTTTAATAAATCCGTGTTTTATTTTTATTTTTTTTATTGTCATCTGCTACTTCCACCCACCCTCGACCTTTCGGAAACCAGTAGGACAAAATAAAAAAAAATATTTGTAAAGGCTTTATTGGACTATCGAAAATTTAATTTTAATTGCATACATAAGCAATTAAACAAAAATTCCGCGAAAAAAATTTAAAGTTTCGTTTCGCCAGGAAAAAGTGTATTATCGCATACCCTTAATGAGTGATATAGTAAACGGAACAGTCAAAGAATTAAAAAAGATTTCTGAATTCTAATAGAAATTAAAAAAAAAAACAAATAAAGGATTTTTTAAATGAATGTCTAAAAGAATTCTCAAATGCATTTCTAAACGAATTTTCAAAAAAGTTTCCAAAGGAATTCCTATAAAAAAAACGAAAGATTTCTTAAAGGAGTTTCCGAAGAATTTTCCGATGGTGTTTCTGAAAAGACAAATCTAGAGGTATCTCCTAGAAATTCTGATTTTCTATATGAATTTTCTATGGCATCGTGAGGAAACTTCCGAAGTTATACCTGAAGAAATTTCTTGGGGAATTTCCAAAAAAAATTGGGAAAGTTGCTGAAAAAAGGAGAAATATCCTAAATAGACATGAATATATAAAATGAACGCGCCGTTTTCGTATGCATGGTGGTGAAGGCGGTACATCTCGAAATAGTGACCGACTCAACGTCCGTCGCGTGTATCAATGCGGTGAAACTATTCAGAGCCTCTTGAAAGGATGCTTCCGAGCCTCTTGAAAGGAGGCTTCCGAGCCTCTTGAAAGGAGGCTTCCGAGCCTCTTGAAAGGAGGCTTCCGAGCCTCTTGAAAGGAGGCTTCCGAGCCTCTTGAAAGGAGGCTTCCGAGCCTCTTGAAAGGAGGCTCCGAGCCTCTTGAAAGGAGGCTTCTGAGCCTCTTGAAAGGAGGCTTCTGAGCCTCTTGAAAGGAGGCTCTGAGCCTCTTGAAAGGAGGCTTCTGAGCCTCTTGAAAGGAGGCTTCTGAGCCTCTTGAAAGGAGGCTTCTGAGCCTCTTGAAAGGAGGCTCTGAGCCTCTTGAAAGGAGGCTTCTGAGCCTCTTGAAAGGAGGCTTCTGAGCCTCTTGAAAGGAGGCTTGAGGCCTCTTGAAAGGAGGCCTGAGCCTCTTGAAAGGAGGCTTCTGAGCCTCTTGAAAGGAGGCTTCTGAGCCTCTTGAAAGGAGGCTTCTGAGCCTCTTGAAAGGAGGCTTGAGCCTCTTGAAAGGAGGCTCTGAGCCTCTTGAAAGGAGGCTTCTGAGCCTCTTGAAAGGAGGCTTCTGAGCCTCTTGAAAGGAGGCTTCTGAGCCTCTTGAAAGGAGGCTCTGAGCCTCTTGAAAGGAGGCTTCTGAGCCTCTTGAAAGGAGGCTTGAGCCTCTTGAAAGGAGGCTTCTGAGGCCTCTTGAAAGGAGGCTTCTGAGCCTCTTGAAAGGAGGCTCTGAGCCTCTTGAAAGGAGGCTTCTGAGCCTCTTGAAAGGAGGCTTCTGAGCCTCTTGAAAGGAGGCTTCTGAGCCTCTTGAAAGGAGGCTTCTGAGCCTCTTGAAAGGAGGCTCTGAGCCTCTTGAAAGGAGGCTTCTGAGCCTCTTGAAAGGAGGCTTCTGAGCCTCTTGAAAGGAGGCTTCTGAGGCCTCTTGAAAGGAGGCTCTGAGCCTCTTGAAAGGAGGCTTCTGAGCCTCTTGAAAGGAGGCTTCTGAGCCTCTTGAAAGGAGGCTTCTGAGGCCTCTTGAAAGGAGGCTCTGAGCCTCTTGAAAGGAGGCTTGAGCCTCTTGAAAGGAGGCTTCCTGAGCCTCTTGAAAGGAGGCTCTGAGCCTCTTGAAAGGAGGCTCTGAGCCTCTTGAAAGGAGGCTTCTGAGCCTCTTGAAAGGAGGCCTGAGCCTCTTGAAAGGAGGCTTCTGAGCCTCTTGAAAGGAGGCTCTGAGCCTCTTGAAAGGAGGCTTCCTGAGCCTCTTGAAAGGAGGCTTCTGAGCCTCTTGAAAGGAGGCTTCTGAGCCTCTTGAAAGGAGGCTCTGAGGCCTCTTGAAAGGAGGCTTCTGAGGCCTCTTGAAAGGAGGCTTCTGAGCCTCTTGAAAGGAGGCTTCTGAGCCTCTTGAAAGGAGGCCTGAGCCTCTTGAAAGGAGGCTTCTGAGCCTCTTGAAAGGAGGCTTCTGAGCCTCTTGAAAGGAGGCTTCTGAGCCTCTTGAAAGGAGGCTTCTGAGGCCTCTTGAAAGGAGGCTGAGCCTCTTGAAAGGAGGCTCTGAGCCTCTTGAAAGGAGGCTCTGAGCCTCTTGAAAGGAGGCTTCTGAGCCTCTTGAAAGGAGGCTTCTGAGCCTCTTGAAAGGAGGCTCTGAGCCTCTTGAAAGGAGGCTTCCGAGCCTCTTGAAAGGAGGCTTCTGAGCCTCTTGAAAGGAGGCTCTGAGCCTCTTGAAAGGAGGCTTCCTGAGCCTCTTGAAAGGAGGCTTCTGAGCCTCTTGAAAGGAGGCTTCTGAGCCTCTTGAAAGGAGGCCTGAGCCTCTTGAAAGGAGGCTCTGAGCCTCTTGAAAGGAGGCTTCTGAGCCTCTTGAAAGGAGGCTCTGAGCCTCTTGAAAGGAGGCTTCTGAGCCTCTTGAAAGGAGGCTTCTGAGCCTCTTGAAAGGAGGCTTCTGAGCCTCTTGAAAGGAGGCTTCTGAGCCTCTTGAAAGGAGGCTTGAGCCTCTTGAAAGGAGGCTTCTGAGCCTCTTGAAAGGAGGCCTGAGCCTCTTGAAAGGAGGCTTTGAGCCTCTTGAAAGGAGGCTTCTGAGCCTCTTGAAAGGAGGCTTCTGAGCCTCTTGAAAGGAGGCTTCTGAGCCTCTTGAAAGGAGGCTTCTGAGCCTCTTGAAAGGAGGCTCTGAGCCTCTTGAAAGGAGGCTTCTGAGCCTCTTGAAAGGAGGCTTCCGAGCCTCTTGAAAGGAGGCTTCCTGAGCCTCTTGAAAGGAGGCTTCTGAGCCTCTTGAAAGGAGGCTCTGAGCCTCTTGAAAGGAGGCTTCTGAGCCTCTTGAAAGGAGGCTTCTGAGCCTCTTGAAAGGAGGCTTCTGAGCCTCTTGAAAGGAGGCTTCTGAGCCTCTTGAAAGGAGGCTTCTGAGCCTCTTGAAAGGAGGCCTGAGCCTCTTGAAAGGAGGCTTCTGAGCCTCTTGAAAGGAGGCTTCCGAGCCTCTTGAAAGGAGGCCTGAGCCTCTTGAAAGGAGGCTTCCGAGCCTCTTGAAAGGAGGCTTCCGAGCCTCTTGAAAGGAGGCTTCCGAGCCTCTTGAAAGGAGGCTTCCGAGCCTCTTGAAAGGAGGCTTCCGAGCCTCTTGAAAGGAGGCTTCCGAGCCTCTTGAAGAAAGAATTCCGGAGAATGCTTGATCATTTTGAGAAAGAAGTCTTCCGAACATCTTAAACAGAGGCTTCCGAGCCTATTGAAAGAAGAATTTCGAAGAATTCTGGAAACGAGGCTGCCGATCTCCTTGATAGAAGGTTTCCGAGCATTTTGGTAGGAGGCTTCCAAGCCTCTTGAAGAAAGATTTCCGGGGAATGCTTAAAACGAGGCTTCCGATCCTTCTGAAAGGAGGCTTTCGGGCATCTTGAACAGAGCCTTTCGAGCCTTTTGAAAGAAGAACTCCGAAGAATTCTTGAAACCAGGCTGCCGATCTCTTTAAAAAGAGGTTTCCAAGCATCTTGGTAGGAGGCTTCAGAGCCTATTAGCTGGAGGCTTTGGAGTGTCTTGAAAGGAGGCTTACGAGCTGCCTTGAAAGGAAACTTCCAAGCTTATCGGAAAAGGCATTCATGTCTATCAACAGGAGGCTTCCTAACCTTCCGATTCTAGATTACAGTTTAGTTCCATCATTTTGTTTCTAACAGGTAGACTACATTGAACATTTTAAAAATTTGTTCTTTCGACTTTTGTCCCACACTCCTTCATGAACTGTACTACTTAGGGTGGACAGGCTTCAAAAGTCTTTGATTTACTGATCGCCATGCATATAAAAAAATTTAATTATTATACATCCGCCATTACGCATTTTTGTTTGAGATACCCCCTGGAGCCAGCGAAGGTACCCCCAGGGCTACATGTTCACCAGGTTGAGAACCGCTGTTCTAAGTAAATCGTTGGGAAAGTTTTTTACTTATTTCTGAGGGAGGGAGGGAGCATTGGCGTAACTACAGGGGGGCTAGGGGGAATTTTGACTACTTTGCATAAGTATTGCACATATCTAGCTGTCTGAGCTTAACTACAGATAATAAATATTATTCATCTTCCCTCTTTTCAAATCTGTTGAATCTGTTTATCAGGTTTTTGAATTTCGAATAATTCAGGACCACTTTGCGATTTACAAATTCCCACTAAAACATTTTTTTGCGAAAACCACAGGGTTTGAATCCAAAGGAGAATGACAAAATCTTTTACTTTCATGTCTGTATACTCTCTAGATAGGTTGCATACCGTGAGAGACGTTTTTCGGAATCTTTTACGATAATTAGCTGACTCGGGGGCTATACCTCATGATAAAGACCATATCAAAATTATATCAACATATGTTATTATGTTTTCAATTTCTTCTACAAAATGTGTTAGAAATTTGATGCCGGATGTTGTTAAAATATCTAAATTTATATAAAAAATAACACTACTTTGAACAAAAAGTTTTCAAATTATGTTACAATTTTGTCACAAAGATAACATATTCTGTTAGAAATTTAGAATCAGATACATAATATATTGTTTACTGCGTAGTTGAAAATTTTTACAGGCCGTAATAAATCTCAGGATGGTGATCATCATCAGAATTTTGTGTATTTGTCTGAACATGATTATTTTTCAAGAACATGAAACTAAGCCTTAGCCAATTTGGCATTTTTTTTATATCAACGTATGATGATCTATTTGACTTGGAGACTTCAGCATGCTTAGCTGACCGAAAAATTTCAAACAAATCCTGATTTTATCAATGAAAAATTTCTCAGTAAATGAGCAATATTTTGAAATTTTCAAGTTTTCTTAAAGTTTTGTGGAAAACAATTGTGATCTCATGCTTTCTAAAATAGACCTAAGCAGACTTATAAGGAGCATGATCAAAAATGTGATACAACGTTTCATATGCATGTATCGAATTCACCATTTCCGATTTGTTTGGTAAAGTGTTTGAGGGATTTCGGAATGCTGCTAATTCTTGAAAATTTTAAGTTTTCAGTAAACAAGCTAGGCTTCTTTATTTTCGACAAAGTTTTGGCCAATGCCTCGGATTTCAAAGAGAGGTATTCAAAATTTAAATGAGAAAGGACTTGGAATGCTGTTGGACGGATTATAAAAATCCACAGACTTATTTTGCTTTGCTAAGGCTCCTATGATTTTCCCACGACATTTCTATTTTTATAGGCTGAGTGTCGTGGACCATAATTTATATTGTTCAAGTCGTCAATAGCCTCGCAGTTAATAACTGTGGAAGTGCTTAATGAACACTAAGCTGCGAAGCGGGTCTGTCCCAGTGTGGGGATGTAATGCCAATAAGAAGAAGAAGAAGAAGTCGTCAATAGATGTGTTGTACGTTAATGGGTCAATGTTTGTTTGGTCGGCCAACATGCGAACAATATATATTAGTTGCTTTGAGCTTTGAGTGAAAACGATAAATTAATTGTTTTGAGTGAAAAAGTACAAAAATTTAAAAAGAAAAGTTAGCCCCCCCTAGAATTTTCCACTAGTTACGCCAATGGGAGGGAGTGTCTGGAAGGTTTTTCGAGGAAACTACTGGTTTCGTTTCATGAAGATTTTTTTTGGCTATTTTAAGTCGGTCTTATTAGACTCAAAAGCTACCCGAAGGGTTTTTGTCAAGAATAGAATAGCGGGAATCAACAAACTGACGCACAATGACAACTGGCGTTACGTTCCGTCAAAGCAAAATCCAGAAGACCACATTTCTCGTGGTCTATTATCAGCACAGATACTGGAAGATTCGTTGTGGTGGCATGGACCAGATTACCTCGTACAGGACGTGGAATACTGGTCTGAAGATAGGCTGACCATACGTACCATATTTAACGGGACAGTCCCGTTTTCTAGTCCTTATTGTGCTGTACCGTCGTAATCTAAGAAAATCTCAATATGTCCCGTTTTTTTAATTGATTCTTCCAAAATAAAAAACATCAATATTTTAGGCAGGAATCTAAAACTAAATACAAAGAAAGTGGACGAAACCCATCAAACAAGTATGAGATGTTATGTTATTTGTGTTGTTTTTCAAAGAAAGCTTTTTATGTATTTTGTATGAATTGAGGTTAAGGTTTAGGTTACGGTTTTTCACAGCTAATGACGTCACCCGTTGTCATTTCTACAAACAGTTTCATTTCAATGACTTTTTTCTGCTTATTTTGAAGCCATTGAAAATTTGATAAATTTCTTCAATGAATTCAACCGAAATGGTTACTTGGTAGGGAAGTACATCCTGAAAATCAAGTCAGGCCTCAATATCAATAAACTTAAACGCACAGACAAACATTCTATTCTGTTTTTCTTTTCCAAATCTGCTTTACTACTTTTTTGGATTCATGAAAAGAGTTCAACAGGACAGTTATGCCTGCGACGTGTGATTTCATGTGCGAACATCAAAAGACTACAACTGCAGCTATAGATCAAAATCCAAACCTATTTGAAAACCGTCAACATCTCCTGGGCCTTCCAAATCATTTGATCTTGCTGCTGCACAAAACGATTTGTCTTTCCAGACAGACATTTGTTCAGTACGTCGAGCAAAGTCGTTTGATATGTAATGGAACGTACACACGGTCAAGCAGTTTGACCAACATTGACTCCACCTCACGTTTATTCAGACATCCATCAAGTTTTACCAACAGCGACACGAACATTCAATTTATTCGACCAACAATATCACACACGAACGACCGAAGCGCCAACTTGAGCACCAACCATCAAAAAATATATGAGGGTTTGTGCAACTTCACTACAAATGCTCAAACATGTTCGGCGAACTTTGACTCCACCCCCGACAACTCAAACCAAAATCAAACCGTTTTATTTTTTTCCAACCGAGCCGCCAACTGTCAAATGGTTGTTCGAACAATTTCACACACGTTCAAACAAAGCAGCAACCGAAGCGTTTTCTTGGGGGCGGAGTCAATGTTCGTCAAACTGCTTGACTGGTGTGTACGTAGCATAACACTATGGGATCCTAGGTTTCAATGAGTTCGGTTTTGGAGTGAAATGATAGCTTTCGGTAGAACTTTGTTAAGCGAGAAAGGCAGAAATATGAACGACTCATTATGATGCGTTTCAAAATAAATGACGTGAAAATTCTGTATCTTATAAACAGGTTAGCATGAATCATGTAGGCAACAAGAATTTTGCAATACTTCCGGTCCAAATCAAACTTCACGACAGAATTCCTAAAACTAAATCTAAAAAGTTGAATACAAAAAAGACTATTCTTGTCTTGTCTTAGGACATGCACAGCCAGTATTGAAGTATCCTGATCAGTGGTGGGAATACTCGCTTCACGAGTAAGAAAAAAGTGTAATTGGACCTACCAAAAATGCCAAACTCGCGCGAACCAACTGCCTGCATTTTTCTGGCGCTTGCTTTGTTCGCGAGTACGGGCAGAGCCAACACAAAAAGCCGGGGTGTATTTGGTTCGGGAGATAAAACACGGTCGCGAGTTTTTGTGATTACTTCGAAAACAATGGATAGATTTGACTTGACATAAACACAACAACAATAAACAATTGTGTTCTTGCTCGAACATCAGTGAGAAATAAGTTCCGATGTTGTTTTATGACTTTTAGCAAATTACACCCAGGTTTTTTTTTTACACGGTTTGGTTTTGGTCGTTTAAGACCTTCAACGTCAATGAAACAATGAGTTAACCCCACGAAAAAATTCACAAAAAATCAAAGAAAATTCAGGGGGTATATAAAAAGCTGTAAAAGTTCAGGTTAACCGAGAAATTAATGAACTCCAACCGTGTAAAAAAAAAACCTGGTTGTAACCCGAATGACTCGCGAAGCTTCACGAACATTTTTCGGTGTTCGTTTTTTTGTTTTCTCTGCGAGTAGTAGGTAGGCAAGAAAAAGGCAAAACAAATGTTCGCGAGTCTTTTGCATTGCCTACTTCTTGTTTTGTGAGTAAGATTCGCAAATTTCCACCACTGATCCTGATCCTGGAAATGACGGTTGTATTTCCGAGCATTTTCTTGTCAGCATTCAAAATAGACCACTATTTGACCGAAAATAAATCCAAAATGTAATACATATGTGACTTGTATGCGTAGAAGAGCAGTGCAGAACAGTCCTCACAAGTCACAACATGCCAAGCCATCTGCCATGCATTAAATGAAGTAAGTAGCCATTTTTTCGAAGATGGTTTCGAGTATCATAAATTGGATGTCAATATTTGGCTTCGCCTATAGCTTTGCTCGATGAACGGTACGCTTTTTTGATGCTAGGTAAGTACTCCATGATAAGCCAGAACGAGCAAACATCCTGCTCTCAGCGTACAACATTTGAAGAGTCTATATCTCAACAAAGCTAATAACGGTACCGACCACGTCTCCTAAGTTCATGGGAACGGAAACGGAATGGTAGCATGGCACGTGCGGCAACAAAAGACCGAAAATCTGAGTTGGTCTGCTCTCCTTGCAGCGCAAATAATATCTGTTTAGTGACCCAATTTGGCCATATTTGAGTAGTCAATTTTTCTCGAAAGTGTATGTACACTGACCCCACATATATGTATGGATCACTTTGTAACAATTATTAGCCAGTTCATTTTTCACGTTGATCAAATGGAAATGACCCATATTAGTGGGTGACCCATGATTGTGGAGTCAGTGTACTTCATTAAACTAGTAAATGTGGTATGGTTTTTGATTCACGTAGAGGACGTTTGAAGTCCTTTGTAGACAATCCTGGGACCAACAATATAATGCTTTCCTTCGACAAACCTCCAGGAAATGGAATATTTCATTTTTGAAGGCATTTATATTTGAATAATTTAATTACAGTTAGTTAACGAATTGACGTGTGGCTTGTGTCATTTAGCATCGCTCAGAATATATTTCAGTAAGAGAATGTAATAAGAAAGCGGATGGAAAATTTGAATTTAAATTGAACAGACCCGATCAACAACTGTGTAGACTCAGATTTGTGTGTAGAGTTTTCAGTTACTTCGTTCCGCGGGTTCCAAACATATCAAATAGAAACAGTGCCAACATTATTCTTTTTATACTCGAGAGGTAAGAGATCAAAGTGAAAGTGTGCCACGTTGACATTTCAAACTGTTTGTTTTTTCGTTCTTAATTTTTAAAGTTTAAACTGTTTGACATCCATGAGGGTGTCGGAAGCTTGCTGGTCTCTTGTTAAGTAGATGTCATATCATTATTTCCTTCCCTTTCTTTGCAGACATATAATTAGATTTCTATCGTCTAAAAATAACTTTCCATAAGCAGTTGGAGGATTATAAAGATAATGATCGGCGCTCTGCCAAATAGCACCAAGCGCCAAACAAAATTTTCCCATTTTTCTTCTAAAGCTTTCGTTTAGTGGTTTTATTTGACCATAAATCGTATAAAATATTCTTCAACCCCATAACTGTATAGGTATACGAATAAATTGAAAATAAATGATTCTCGTTTTCTTTGTACGACTGACCAATATACCTACGGCAGCTATCAGTATGCAATCTACGAAATACTTTGCTACCAACGGAATGCAAGGTGATGCATATTATGTAGCTCAATATGGTGTATCTATCTCGATGCAAATCCAGTCTATCATTGTCTGATTCTTCATACTAACTTCCAAATGTTACCTCGATCATTATTCATTTCCATTTTTGTTTCTTTTTCAGGTATACTCGGCTCAAAACTCAGCTGGTCAACTGGTCTTGATAAAAAGGTATTTCAATGTCATCTTTCCGCTAGCACATTATGAAATTTTGAATTTTATTAAATTTTACCCACATACAATGTTCATATCTGAACTACCTGCTAAAACAAAACTGCTATCAACAGCTCTAATGAGCCGGTTCAGGTAAATTGCTTCGCACCCTACAAAAGTTTCAGGTCAGGCCATTAACCCTCTTCTCGGAATATAACGCCATCCCCGTAGTAGTGGAGCAACAAGCTCCCCCGAGAAGGTTTGCTCTTCGAATTAGGGGTATCTGGGGTAATATGCACCCCCGGGGCAAAACGACCTTTTGGCATTTTTAGCGGTGTTCCTGGAATATTTTCAAGAATGTTTACTACTGGATTGATAGTTCGAGATTCGAACTACATGCGCTGTAGTAAATACTCTGGAAAAATTGCCGAAATTGTACTCAAAAATGCCAAAGGGTCGTTTTGCCCCGGGGGTGCATATTACCCCAGCTTCCCCTAATTACGGCATTCCAAACCTCAACTTTCGTTCTGCAAACGCTCGGTGTGATTGTGTGCAAATGAAACCGTAGCCTTTGCTTTGAACTTGCGCGATGACCGACACGGCGACGCTCGTGGAAAGCGACGTAGGTACGCAAATTTCCAAGCGATTGCCTGCTGCCACCATTTCTGAGAAGTTGTGGAAATCTAATTTTCAGCTAGTGGTTGAAGCTTGGGTTGAAACCGGGCAGCAAAATAAACTACACGTCAGAATTTGAAATATTTCATAGAAATTTGAAAGCTATAGTGCTAAATAATTCCATCTAACAAAAATTGAAAAAAATAATGACACTTTGAAAGAGCCATTTCACCCCTAGAAGGAAAATATGCAAATTATTCATAGAATAATTGGATTTTTTGCTTGCCATAGTACGAATTAGGAATATTCCATTTAATTCCAGCAATTTGTAATAAGCCAGTCTTGAGCCCAATAAAGGACAAGACAATGATTCTCACCTTTTAAGTAAACTGTTCCTATCAAGATATGTATACGGAATGTCGAGGGAGTTAAACGGAATAGCACTCGTCTTATAGCAAATTTTTTACTAATCATAATTTACTTTTGCATTATTAATAAAAAATAAAGCTGCAAAAATACAAAAAGTTTGAATTGTTTTTTCTTCATAAAAAAAATATGCCAATTTTTTCATGTTTCTAATGGCTTTGAAACTTTAAATTTTAAACTTTCAAAAATATGTTTTTCATTTGAATGTATTTATAGAAAATTTGCATTTATCAACGGAAATTTTATTTTGTCACTTATTTTTAATTTATTTGCTCTTTTTACATAAAACTTTCGATATACCTTCATGTAAATCTCTGCTTTGAACACAATTTCTTTATTGGAAATTATTAAAGTTGGTATGCGGCTTACGAAGCCAGGTATGATGTTGAATAATATCGTTCAATTTAACTTTGAATGACCACTAGCGTGCAATTTTAGTACAGAAATGATTATAATCTGTCTTACAATCTAGACCCGTGCCTATAATGTTGAAATTACAAGAATCGTGAAAGAGAATTAGGTGAAAAGAGGCTCCTTTACATTGGGCAGAAGATCCAATTAGGGAGAATTCAATCCCGAGGTCAGCCCCTCCCTTGCACATGGTCTTGAATGTTTCTGTTCTCTATCTACAATTCTGAATGGAGTATCTCTTGACGTTATCTTTCCGGCTATTCACACTAACATAAAAGGATGAAAAACCACAGCAAAAGTATACAGCACCATTAGCTCTACACGGGTGTACAACTTTCCACCACTCCTAAATCGTTAACACTTCATTATAAATAATGGCGAGCGCTAACTTTGCAACGGAACACTTTGCGAAAGATCAACTCCTGCTGCTCGATGGCAAACGACCAAACCTTCGCATCTTCGTTGCTCCGGTTGCCATCCTCTTCGAACGAAACAAAAAATACATTCGGAAAAGTTGCAGTAGTGCAAGAAACTGTTAAGTGCGAAAGCATGAAGCTGAAGATCCTAGGACGAAAAAATAGAGAAAAATCACGTTCCGAGTTTGGTTGGAGTCTTTTCTGTTGGGGGCCGTCCAGAAACCACGTGGTCATATATGGGGGGAGGGGGGGTTTGGAAAATGACCACGATAAGCCACATGGGGGGAGGGGGGGTGTTGCTCTCGAACCACGTGGTTTTTTTTTACACGAAAAACTTTTGGTGAATAACAATAGCGGTTTAAAAAATACAAAGCATTAAAATTTAATGATTTAATCATTAAACGCAAAGCGAGATGATGCCCACGTAGCGTCTTTTCAACTCAGCGTTAAAAAGACGTAGGTGTGCATCGGAAAAAACCGGTAACGCAGCGTCGGGCGCAACGCCGATGCATATCTACGTTATTGGACCATTTTAGCCTTTGATCCTATTTCCATATAAAAAAATAACGAAAAAACAGGTTGCGATTCTGTCTCAATTTCCACAAACAAAATTTGGAAAGGAAAAATAATTTTAAAAAATTTCGCACGCCACCGCCGCAGATGGTTTTTGGCATCACGCCGCCGACACTTTTGCATCAGCGGTCTGCAACTACAATTTTGAAAACTGTTCATGTTTTTACGAAATGTAGGCAATGAACTGTGTATAACAAGTTTTCAACAGTTCCTGATGATATTCAATTTTCAATAGTTTAGCGCCTTTATTTAATTGTTTCTAATGATTGTGCAAAATCCTAAACAGTTTGTTGATCGATTTGAGTTATTGATTGAGTTATTAGTACATACTTCCTGACCAATTTTCGTGACGGTCTTAAATTTGATTCTGCAGAATGATCACCCCCCCCCCCTATATTACGTCAAAAAATTTCCATTGGAAATTTAGAAGAATTTCTTTTGTAGATTCATTAATGTTGCCCAGGATTTTGAAAATAAATTTTAGAGATTCTGTAAAAAAAGTCAGCTGGAATTTTTTTCTAATTTATACTGGGAATTCTTCGGAATTTGATGTTTATTAGAATTTTCAACGTGAATATGCATTTCGGATCCTTCTACGGATTCTTCTAGTTCTTTAAAATTTCTACCGAACATTTTTCGGAACTCTTCCACATAATTTCGGAAAAAATGTCGTTGAAATTCTAAAGATTTTTCCGTTGAGACTCCGAAGAATTTCTTGTCAATATTCTGAAGGGTTCCCTTGCAACTCCAGAATAATTATTCTTGAAAATTCAGAAGATCTTGGAATTTAAAATTAATCCAACAACAAATGTAGGCAATAATTTAGGCTTAAGAAGCCTAGGTTAAATAATAGTGTTATAATAACGATTGAAATTCATTTCCAATACAAATCTCAACCCTTTCAAGACGGATGGGTCATATAGGCCCAGCTTTTCAGATTGTCTATAAAATCACAAAAGAGAGCTAGGCCACCATTTTCTTCAGCAAAATTGTTCATCTAGATAATGGCTTTACAGAAAAAATATGGGAGCTCAAATTTGACTGACCCTGGAAACTCAGATATCCGAGACCTTGGGAAGATTTCGATTCTAAGAGCATGCAAATGAAGTTGAAATGTTTGAATCGTAAACCACATTGTTTCATCATTCTGAATACTTAGATAAGATGGGTCATCCTGAACGTTAAGCCAGTGATTAATATTCAGGAATACGAGATGCTCAAGGTAATCCAAAACGTTCTCGAGTTCAGCCCACGATATCTATCAGCAATGTCTTCATCATCGGTATATACCTAATCCGATGCAATAAGCATATGATCCTAATTTCCATTAACATGATATCCAAGAGACAAGGTACCCAAAATTGAGTCAACATCAAGTTGCACAATGACAATGAGGTTTGTTCGCAAACTTTTTTATAGGGCTCTAGAAGCACTGGGTTTGAGAGATGAACCAGCTCTGGACTGAAAATCTATTTAATAAAGAAAAAAGTAGAAATTTTACATAATAAAATAAATTTACAATAAAGAAATCAGGACATGAGTATTAAATAGATATAAAATTTTTATGCAAAACAGTAAACAGTTGAAAATTTTCCACAAAACAATAATAAATTAACACTTGTAAAAGCAAAAATTGCAATTATAAAATAATAATTTTCCACACAGAAATGTTCCATGAAAAAAATAACAAAATGTTCATGAATAAATCAATATTAGCAATAAACAATTACAAATGTTTTCAGAAAAAAAATATTCTTTTCCACAAAAAATATTTTTTTCCACAAAATATCTATATAATAAAAATGAGTTTCCTTCCTGACGATTTAACTCGCGATCGGGTTGACCGATATGCAAGATTTTTCCCTAATCGATTCGTTTTGGGATCCGCAAAAATAAGAAAATTTACATTGAGAAAATACTAAAAAGCAATCAAATTGATAACATTTTCCATGAACTTCAAACGCTTCCAAAGAAGAGGTTATCCACTGAAAAATGCTCAATTTATATATTATTTTATATTCTTTCATGGAAAATATCCTTTTTTTAATGCTCTTTATTGATTTTTTCGTGGAAAGGTTTTAATTTTTGGTAAAAAAAATATTTATTTTGTGGAAAATTTTGTAACTATTTATTGCTAATACTGATTTATTTATGGAATGATTGTATTTTTTTCCGTGAAACATTTCGATTTCTTTATGGAAATTTTTTTTTCATAATTGCAATTTTTAGTTTTCAAAGTGTTAATTTATTTTTGTTTTGTGGAAAATTCTTAATTGTTTATGAAAATTTTGCATTATTTGTAGAAAAATTAATATTTTTTTATTGTTCATAGGACCATGATTTCTTTATTGGAAATTTCCTAATTGTTATGGAAAATTTTTATAATTTTTTAAGCAGGGTTTCTACTTCAGACGATATCGTATCTTAGAACATCGACTCATGGAAGGTCTATTGTAGGTTGTGAAAGTAATAAATGAAATCGCATCGGCTCAATGAACCTGCTTGGATGCTTAGCGATGTACGGATACATCGTTCAGAACTTGGTTGATCGGGTCGTTTCAAAACTCCGTAATATCATCTCTCATGATTACATCAATATTTGTGAATATATTCTCAACTTAGGACATTTTGTTTCTTGGCATGATTTTTGATACTTTCAAGGATATGTACTTCAGAGCAGTTTGGCCTATGACACCCGAAAAAAAAAATACGACTTTTCAGTTCTTACTATACTAGTTTTGGCAAGATCGAGTGGAAAACCCTAAATATGTACGTTAAAGCCATGTAAAAAATCGTCCTGAAAGGGTTAAATAGCAAAATATAACAATAAATTCTAGAATACCGAAAGGAACCCAAAGATATTGAAGACTGTAGATATAAAATGAAAACTAGCATTCAATGCCAAAAAATTAAAAAATATAGGAATAATTTGGAAAGTTTCTAAGCCATTAGAAATTTTTATAACATATTCGCGAGTCCACATTTTTTTCGTATCCTTATGCATCGAAGGTGTGCGAGTTCTAGATATCCTAATACCTGATACAGATTACAACATGATAACATCATCAAAATGTTAGAATTCATAAAAATTTATAATTTCCATGCTGGGTTTAGTTTGATTTTGAATCAGCTGAAATTTCTGTTTTTGTTCATCTTCAAAATTGATCGGGTTAACCATATGTTTTAGTTATATAAGTTTTTTTTTAATTTTTTGGTTTTTGAAAAAACCACGTGGTCATAGGGAGGGGGGGGGGGTCTGCCAAATGACCACGATAAGCCACATGGGGGGGGGGGGGGGTTAAAAATCTTCAAAAATATGACCACGTGGTTTCTGGACGGCCCCTTGATGCATAATAAAAATACAGTTACCTAGTTCATACAGTTTGGTTCATTTAGACTACAAATTTTAATTTAAAATGTATTTCTAATCTGCATATAAAGAGAATGCACTATAAGTAACAGTTGATAATGATGATGTCATGATGATAACCGCCATCTATTGTAGTCTAGTGTAGTACCTCCTCTATTTTTTAAACGATTTGATCTGTTGATATTATTATTTGTATTTCACCAAACTACAAGGGAAGGAGGACGAAATCTGATTGAGCGTCTATTGGTCAAGGCTCACAGCAGCGTCTGCTGAAGGACTCTAAACAAAACTTTGATCTATGGTCCTCCGGAAATTTAAATAAGTTGCACGCTCACCATACTCGCAGCAGGTAATCCGTTCGGTCCAGCGCAAAATGAAAACTTCAGTTTCTGGATCGCTCGGCACACATCTTCATCACTGCTGGTAAAAATGTCTAAATCCAGAACGTCTGGAGGGGTGTCACGAGAAGCCTTAGGAGCAAGTCAGAGTAGATGCGACCAAGCGATGCGACGCGTCGCACGTCACGTTTACTCTAGCCGGCACCTTGATGGCAAGACGGATCTATGAAATCTATTGAAATCATCTGCAACAATGTCGATGAATGAAGGAAAAATATTCATCTTGCGCTATCCTACTGAACGGTGGTTTCTCGCCATTGCATCAGCTCTTGAAGGTGCAGAGCGGCATCTCTCAAACTTCAAAACCCTTGCTTTTTGTTTGCATCTTGTTTGTTCGTGCAGCAAACAACACGCAATCGAGCAAGCATCACTATATGTAGTGATATGTGCAACAAAATTACAACATCATACGGGTTAGAAAAGAAGCGTTCTTCTGAACTTCCACGAAAAAATCCGGGAAACAAAATTCCTAGGGAATTTTTTTTTCTGTTTTTTTTTCGGAAATTTTGTTTGTAGTTTCCATTGTGAACACTACACAATTTACAAAAGAAATTCTTTGAAAGTTCCAAGGCAGATGTCAAGAAAGTGCTTGATAAGGCCTAGCTGAAGGTGAATCGGCTGGTAAACCAACAACCCCGAACCTGATTTAGGTACTGCGATTATAGTCTCAAGTCGCATGACTATGAGGGCCCTGATCGAAGTGTGGAGCAGAAGGTTACCAATCTCGCATCTGTCAGGTCGCACCGTAGTGTTTGATCTGCGCTCCTGGTGTAGACAACAAACACCCATCCGGTGCAATGGGAAGGGCTTCAGACAGGCAGGCAGCCCTATTAAATCTTAAACACTGCGAAGCAGTTCAACTCGGTTCATGAGAATAAGACTGATGTTGATTTGAGGATTAGATGCGTAGGTGATTGCGAGCGTACCTCTGTAGATTATCAGGTATGGTGTGCCAGCATGAGAGATGGCACTGAAAGCGGAGTACGATATCAAGAGTTTGAATACGGTCCACTGTCTGTTGTCTGCGGGTTGCAAGTGTACCATATCGTATGAAGCAGCGTGCATCATCGCACAGTGGTTCGCTCAAGAACAAATGATGGCCAAAACCTCAAAATGTCCCTAAAAATAGGTTTTATGTTTGTATCATGGTATTTTGATGCTTTTTGTCACATACAGACTTACACGTGGGTGTTCGAAGCACTACTTTGGCAATATACAGCCGTTTTTCGACATCTCTGTGAATAGTAACAACTTTCATTTTACTGATAAATTATGATCGTTTCGCAACAAAGACGATCGCACATGCCATAACACCAGTTAGTACTATTTCATTTGATTCCACCATTTGATTGTTTTTTTACAGATACGTATTTCGATTCCAGCAGTAACGCCGTCTTCAGTGTCTCGTTCTTGACTAAAGTGGTGGAATTAAATGGGGTAGTATTAACTCGTCTTATGACAAGTGAAGATATTCCACAAAAAAAAGCTCTAAATAATTTTCTTATCAAAATAATGGCTTGCTAAATACTGGCTGTGCATGTGCTAAAATAAGACAAGACAAAACAAAAGACGATCTATTTGCTTGCTAAATTTCTTTTGTTCACAACGTAATAATATATTTTGATAGATCAATGGACAGTGCTGCGAAACGTTTTTTCTTGACTAATGTTACGGTTGTCGTAGTAAATTAAATACAAACGGCTTGTGCTCTGTTCAATTACAATCAAATTAGCTCAAAAATTTGAGTGACTATTGAAATAGCTAATGTAATCGTAATAAATCCGAAGACGTGAAGGACACGTTTTATGAATGTCTTGATAAAGCCTGGCACGGCAAATGCTGGGTAAAGCGTACCATTAGTACTTCGCGTACCTGAAGGAATAAAATATACCCCATCTCGCGGTCCTTAGCCTCTTACCCAGCAACTCCTATCCCTACCTCCCCGCGGTGCTGGCCGGGATACGAGAAACCTTAGGGAAGATCGGGTAACCAACCCCGGTGGGAACTATGGTCGTAGGCTGACAGAGAAGGGGGGGGTTTGCTCCTCTCCGGAGGTGCAAATCTTATTGAGCGTCTGTTCTCCATGTCAGGATCGGCTCACAACAGCGTCTGTTCTCCATGTTAGGGGCGGCTGATCATCGTCCGAGTACCAGCGAGGGACTCTAAGTGAAACTGTGCACCATGGTCTACCGGGAATAAGGAGGAATAGTCCTCCGGAAATTTAGGGGGTTTGGGGTCAGGCCCTGCAAGCCAGCCTTTAAAAAAACATAAGCAACGAACAATCAACAAGAGAGTACGGACCGGAACCATCGGCGAAGACCACTGCGACGAAAAGGGACTAGCGATTGGAAACTCGATTCGTGGAACTGCAAATCTCTCAACCTCATCGGGAGCACCCGCATACTCGCCGATGTGCTCAAGGACTGTGGATTCGGCATCGTAGCGCTGCAGGAGGTTTGTTGGAAGGGATCAATGGTGCGAACTAGGGGTGGTAGAAATTCGCGATTTCGCGGAAGCCGCGAAATCCGCGAAATTTGATGTTAGCCGCGAAATTTAAACATTTTCGCGATAAACCGCGAAATTAACCTTTCCTGTCAAAAATTGTATTCCATTCTATTGCCTCAGGCGATTTCTTGACCTAGTCAATACCAACTCGACAAATAACGCATTTTTCAACGTCTAGAAAAAAAAACATTTTTTTAAGTGCAAAGTCTGAAATTGGTCGAATATTGAGCCAAAATTAAATTGAAAAACAATTTTTGTTTTTCTTTCAAATTTTAAAAAATAGTTAGAGACGTAAAAAATATGGATTCTTTAGGAAAGTTTATCCTAAATAAGAGAATTAATCGATTAATTGATTGTCCCAACAAAATTGTTTGACGGGAAAAGTCAATTTAACCTCAAAGAATATACAATTATTCGGAATGTGCGCGCCAAACTGCCAACCGAACGCTGTTTGGGCTGTTGGTTCGAAGCACACAAAACTAACAACACGAATGAATAGGAGCTACACACGATGCTCTGCTTTGCGCGGTCTCGCGGTTCAACCAAGTGCTTTTGACCAGAAATGCAAAGAAATAATAAAAAGAAAATAATTTGAAATAAATAAACGCAACAATTTAAATAAATATGGAATCTACATTGTCTTTTTTATTTTTTGTACCGAAATATAATTTACCGCGAAATGGCCGCGAATTTTAAGATTTTCTGAATTGGCCGTCCGCGAAATTTTGAAAATTTTGCCGCGAATTTCCACCACCCCTAGTGCGAACGTTTAGAGGTAATCATACCATCTATCAGAGCTACGGCAACACACACGAGCTGGGAACAGCTTTCATAGTGATGGGCGATATGCAAAGGCGCGTGATCGGGTGGTGGCCGATCAATGAAAGAATGTGCAGGTTGAGGATCAAAGGCCGGTTCTTCAACTTCAGCATAATAAACGTCCATAGCCCACACTTCGGAAGCACTGATGATGATAAGGACGCATTCTACGCGCAGCTGGAATGTGAGTACGACAGCTGCCCAAGCCACGACGTCAAAATCATCATAGGAGACTTGAACGCTCAGGTTGGCCAAGAGGAGGAGTTCAGACCGACTATTGGAAAGTTCAGCGCTCACCGGCTGACGAACGAAAACGGCCTACGACTAATTGATTTCGCCGCCTCCAAGAATATGGCCATTCGCAGCACCTACTTCCAACACAGCCTCCCGTATCGGTACACCTGGAGATCACCACTGCAGACAGAATCACAAATCGACCACGTTCTGATTGATGGACGGCACTTCTCCGACATTATCGACGTCAGGACATATCGAGGCGCTAACATCGACTCTGACCACTATCTGGTGATGGTTAAACTGCGCCCAAAACTATCCGTCATCAACAATGTTCGGTACCGACGACCGCCGCGGTACGACCTAGAGCGACTGAAGCAACCTGATGTCGCCACTGCATACGCGCAGCATCTCGAGGCAGCGTTGCCGGAAGAGGGTGAGCTCGATGGGGCCCCTCTTGAGGACTGCTGGAATACAGTCAAAGCAGCCATTAACGACGCAGCGGAGAACAACGTCGGGTATATGGGTCGAAGTCGACGGAACGATTGGTTCGACGAAGCGTGCAGACAGATTCTGGAGGAGAAGGACGCAGCGCGGGCGGTCGCGCTGCAGCAAGGTACCCGGCAGAACGTGGAACGTTATAGACGGAAGCGGAGACAGCAGACCCGCCTTTTTTGGGAGAAGAAACGCCGCCTGGAAGAAGCGGAGTGCGAGGAGATGGAACAGCTGTGCCGTTCTCAAGATACACGCAAGTTCTATCAGAAGCTCAACGCATCCCGCAAAGGCTTCGTGCCGCGAGCCGAAATGTGCCGGGATAAGGATGGGAGCATCTTGACGGACGAACGTGTGGTGATCGAAAGGTGGAAGCAGCACTACGAGGAACATCTGAATGGCGCTGAGAGTACAGGCAGTGAAAGGCAAGGCAGCGGAGGAGATGACTACGTCAGTTCAGCAGACGATGGAAGCCAACCAGCCCCCACCTTGAGGGAAGTTAAGGATGCCATTCAACAGCTAAAGACCAATAAAGCAGCTGGTAAGGATGGTATCGGAGCTGAGCTCATCAAGATGGGCCCGGAAAAGCTGGCCACTTGCCTGCACAAACTGATAGTCAGAATCTGGGAAACCGAACAGCTACCGGAGGAGTGGAAGGAAGGGGTTATATGCCCCATCTACAAGAAAGGCGACAAACTGGAGTGTGAGAACTTTCGAGCGATCACCATCCTTAATGCCGCCTACAAAGTGATATCCCAGATCATCTTCCGTCGTCTGTCACCATTAGTGAACGAGTTCGTGGGAAGTTATCAAGCCGGCTTCGTTGACGGCCGCTCGACAACGGACCAGATCTTTATTGTACGGCAAATCCTTCAAAAATGCCGTGAATACCAGGTCCCAACGCATCATCTGTTCGTTGATTTCAAGGCGGCATACGACAGTATAGACCGCGTAGAGCTATGGAAAATTATGGGCGAGAACAGCTTCCCTGGGAAGCTTACCAGACTGATCAAAGCAACGGTAGATGGTGTGCAAAACTGTGTGAAGATTTCGGGCGAACACTCCAGTTCGTTCGAATCGCGCTGGGGACTAAGACAAGGTGATGGACTTTCGTGCCTGTTGTTCAACATTGCGCTAGAAGATGTCATGCGGAGAGCCGGGTGTAACAGCCGGGGTACGATTTTCAACAGATCCAGTCAATTTATTTGCTTCGGGGATGACATGGACATTGTCGGCCGAACATTTGCAAAGGTGGCAGAACTGTACACCCGCCTGAAACGTGAAGCAACAAAAGTTGGACTGGTGGTGAATGCGTCAAAGACAAAGTACATGCTTGTGGGCGGGACCGAGCGCGACAGGGCCCGCCTGGGAAGCAGTGTTACGATAGACGGGGATACCTTCGAGGTGGTCGAGGAATTCGTCTACCTCGGATCCTTGCTAACGGCTGACAACAACGTTAGTCGAGAAATACGAAGGCGCATCATCTGTGGAAGTCGGGCCTACTACGGGCTCCAGAAGAAACTGCGGTCGAAAAAGATTCGCCACCGCACCAAATGTGTCATGTACAAGACGCTTATAAGACCGGTTGTCCTCTACGGACATGAAACATGGACAATGCTCGAGGAGGACTTGCAAGCACTCGGAGTATTCGAGAGACGGGTGCTTAGGACCATCTTTGGCGGTGTGCAAGAAGACGGTGTGTGGCGGCGAAGAATGAACCATGAGCTCGCCCAACTCTACGGCGAACCCAGTATCCAGAAGGTAGCTAAAGCCGGAAGGGTACGATGGGCAGGACATGTTGCAAGAATGCCGGACAGCAACCCTGCAAAGATGGTGTTCGCTTCCGATCCGGCAGGTACGAGACGGCGTGGAGCGCAGCGAGCGAGATGGGCAGACCAGGTGCAAAACGACTTGGCGAGCGTGGGGCGTATCCGAGGATGGAGAGATGCGGCCTCGAACCGTGCATTGTGGCGTCAAATTGTTGATTCAGTGTTATCTGTTTAGATATTAACTAAATAAATGAAAATGAATGAACTCAATATGGGTGTCTATCGATCGGGTTCATGAGTAGAACTCCAAACTCTAAATGGCGACCATATGGACCAATTATTCAACCTGGAACCATATAATATGGGTGTTTATCGATGGGGCTTTATGAGTAGAACTCGAAAATCGATGTCAGACGCCATTATGAATACCAAAACAATTTGGATTTCAAGATTGCGTCGGACATCGATTTTCGAGTTTCACTCATAACCAGACATCATGCACGCGTACAAAAAAGGATGAGATTGAGCAACGACTGCTACGCGCACATAATGTTTAGAACACGCTCACTTAGTTATTTTATGCGCGCTAACTTTTCTCGTCGCATTGAATCGATGCTACGTGAGCTTTTGTAGCTCATGGCACATTGTCTCATCCATGTATGCACGAGAATAAAAAGACTCTGCTCATGGTTTGGTTTCATCAGTACCCGCTAAGCTGCGGTGGACGACGGAGGTCCTTCGTAGCTTACTAGGGAAAGCACCTGTCATGCGAACTGGGGTCGTGGGATCAAAGCCCACCGATAGGGCGGTTACCCTCCAATACCTTTTCCGAACTAAATCTATCACATGTTGTACATATGCATAATCAAGTTTCAGACATAGTAATTAATTTCCACACCGGGTGGCTTAATACCCGGCCTATAGGCAATTAACTTTGAATGTACTCTGCTCATGGATCAAACATCAATTTTAGAGTTCTATTTATCAAACTTAATCGATAGATATTGCATGGTTCCCATATAGCCGCCATATTGAATTTTGGTCCACCATCTAGGAGGATCTCGGTCTGCTCTTGTATTTCAAAATGGCGTCGGACATCGATTTTTGAGTTCTACTCATCAAATCCGTTCGGAAAAGTGAAAGTTTGTCTCTTATCCAGTCGTGTTTCTCCAGTAAGCGGATCGGCCGGTCGTCGAAATTTAGAAAAATAAAAAAATATCTATCTTGTGCTCGGTGGCTCATGTATTGCGCTTTGCTCCGGTCGAAACAAGCGCGATCTTCAATAGTTTGCAGTAGCCATCATGCAAGTGAGTACAGAGCCATCGGACAAGTAAGTACAGAGTGCTGCGCGCCGTTTCGGTCGTCAAAAACGCAATCCTCATCGGTTTGCATATGCCACCGGATATGCATGGTGAGGAGTATTCATGCTCGGCTCATCGACACTTCGAACGCTCTGGTTTCGTTGTGCTTGGTGCGGTCGAGCAGTAAATCAATTGATACGCGTTTTGATCGTGTTCCTGCTCGGTATGCAGGTAGTTTGTTTGATCTGCTTTGTGCGGCCGAATCATTTATTGTGTTAAAAAATGACATGGTCGCATCGCTTATCAGAGTGAAACCAGATCCAACGATGCCTACCGACTAACTGAAACCTTCCTGTGGTTTTTGTGAAGACGCAGAGGTAAACACGGTCTTCGAATATAAAATCACCTACTAATATTCCTTCCCTCTTCCTAACTGACTACAAGGACGTGGCCGGCGACGTTATTGATCATTTGAATATTTGAGTCACTGAAACTTTAACACTGAGACTGCTTTAACAATCCCAGTCTATCATTCAGTTGTTTCTTTGTGCAATTTCACTGATCCTGGTCAATCACGGAGTAGCAACCATAGATATGTGTCGTCAGTCAAAGCTATGCTAAGCTATTCGTGAACGACCTCATGTACCTACTTCAAATTTATTTGGTGTCCAAATAAATTTTCCAATTTTTAGGTAGCAAAACAAGGCTTCTTGCTTTACTGTTTAAAAGAGTTGTACCAGAAGGCTCAAATACCAACGGATCAAATGTTTACCCTGAGCCAAATCCTTGATAAATTACAACTTGCAGACAGATCATCTGTTTATTGATTTACGATTCAGTGAAACGGAATGAATTATGGCAAATTATGCTTGAACATGGTTTGTCGATTAATTGCATATTATTCGGCAACTCAACCGTACGAAAACCATTTTTTTGTTAAATATCTTGGCTGTGCATATGCACAGCACATGTTTCGAAATGGACAAATTGATATGAAATTTGCAAAAAAGAATCCACGTGTCTTGGAGGGACTCGAACCCTCAACCTCCTACTCTCTAGAAAGGCGTGATAACCTCTACACAACAAGACCACTTAAAGGTCACGTTTGCGGAAAAGCCATCAGAATTCGAGTACCAACCTCCACCGCGATTAGCTCTTTTTTGCTAATTGAATATCTTTCGGATGCTTTATTTGTCCAATCTCCACATGTGCTTTACTGTTGTATATCCATAGTCAAGCGAGTGCACATTGTTTATTAAACGAGAGGATCGCACTTTAAGCCCCCAACAACGGGCAGGGCGAATTTGTATAGAGTGCGAATAAATCACACTCTGCTGAACCAAAGGCTTGCATGGCTAAAGCATTTGATGAGTTTGATTGCATTACGCATGCGGTCGCGTGTTCTCAGACGACTAATGACGGTGGAAGACCGACACTTGATTATAATTAATTGCATATTATTCGGCAACTCGGCCGCACGAAAACCATTTTTTTGTTAAATATCTTGGCTGTGCATATGCACAGCACATGGTTTTCCGGCGAAACTGATACGGCTGATTCGAATTACGCTGGACGGATCGAAATCAAGTGTAAGGGTTGCGGGTGAAATTGTTGCCTTAGAAATTAACTCCCCGATCCTCCTCGTAGACTTTTTTGACCCCCCCTCCCTTCTAAAGGAGCTACGTGATTCATGGATAGCTTTTTTTCTAACTTACAAATTAAATTACAAAACACGAACAAAGCAAGACACTTATCTGTTATCGGACTTTCCGCGAATCTTTGCGACCGATTGGACAATTGCTAGATATTAATTTGATCGCGGGCTCCTCCTGTAAATTCGGGAGTAGCCACGACTCTCTCTATGCCAATTTTCTAGAAAACTCCCTTTGACCCTGTTCGGCCTAATTCCGCCGAACCAGCCATCCGTTGATTTTTCGCTTGTGTGCACATTCCCATTCTTCTCTCACAAGAAAAGAGAAAAAACGATTGATAACTATTAATTTTCAATTTTTTTTAAGTTACAATCAAGTCTAATTGTTGCGCATAAAATTGCGCGTCAATTTGAACGTTGCAAAAAGAGTACAGTTGCTTTAAACTTGAGCATCCCTAAGTCATTTAATTGACTCCTATAGTATAGCGCGTAGAAAAATAAATTGTAAAGGCAGATACAAAATCGATTTGCGATAGTGAGGAGGTGTCTGCATTGATAGAAATAATGAATTTCTTATAATCTGTTACCGAATTACTTTATAGCTGACCCCAGACATATGATGTCTATCCGTCTGCTGGAAGAATCGGCATCCAACGACACTTCCCACAATCGCAACACTAATGTTACAATTCAGTATCCAATATCCGTACTCAAATTTTAATTCAAATATTGCAATCCTACGTTTAATACAATTTTCCAATCCGATACCCAAATCCTATGTATGAATCCGAAATTCAATTCCAATGTTCCTAGTTTATGAACAAAGTTTTAATTCCAAACCAACATTAGGACGTTTTCATAATGGAATACCAAAATCAAATATTGATATAAAATATTCAACTTATTTCTTCAATCTCTTTATCTTCAATGGCTCTGCATTGCAACTGGTTCTTGGTCTACTATTTACTTGTTATATAGCATTTCCACAGTAATTAATTGAAAGTTTTATTTATGCCTGCCATTGCATGATTATGTATCTTGTATAAATATTTATTTTTAAAATTCATATCCAATCTCCACAACTAATATTCTGAACAAGTCGATCTTTCAAATACAATATCTGGCTCATAAACAAAAGTTGATTATAATCTAATATTTATTTCAATATTTGCAACAAAGCCAATTTTCATATCTAATAATCATGTTAGCTCACCCTTTATTAAAATCAAATGTTTTATTTACAATAATATCAAAAACAATCCAAATTAAATGTTTCAATACAAAATCCACATACAAATACGCAAATGCATAATTACTAAACAAATAAATCCAGGTTTTTTTTTCTGAGCCTTCTGAACTGTCAACTATTTCATGATCATATCCTCCAGCTGTATTATTTTATTTTTTAATTTTTGTAAATAGAGGAGAACGGTACAAAATGCCCTGGGGCAAAATGGCCTCACACATATAATCTGTTGTAGTACATTTATGAACGAATATTACCATTACAATTTATAGTTAGTTATCCATCATTGAGCTCCATTGGAAAAATTTAACAAAATCCCTTCATATTCACTCAAATTTAACGATTTGCCACATCCGTAAGATTGTAGTTCAATCCATTAAGAAAAAACAAACAACCATGCGTTCACCATCATTTTACATGCAATTGAGTCATTTTAGATTTTTAGACCCCTATTCGGGCGTTTTGCCCCAGGCTTATTTTTAAAACATTTTTTTCAGTGCGTTAGAAAGTCATGAAAACCTTATTGTTTTGAATAGGAGATCATTGTGAAATGTAGCTGGGTTTGTAAATGTTGCACCTATACGTTGAAATCGTTGGGTATTTTTGTTTATATGGGCGAAAACTTCAAAAAGCTTAAGGGGTGCATTTTGGACCGTTCTCCCCTATATCCAGCATTGCAATCCAAAATCAATAGAATTGGATCCAACTAACCATTTCCAATACAATTTGATGGCCTTCCAACGGGAAAGCCAAAATAATATCGGTGGCAATCCAAACATACTCTGTATTGGCCCTTCAAGCTTAAGCCAATCAGTCCGGCACTCTCACACAACACCTTCAAAATTCAAATTTGAATCGTTGCGTTCTGCTGGTCCACTGCATTAACGTTTCTTTGACGCCAACCTTCACCATCAAAAGCTGCAACAATCCGATACTTTCCAGAGCACCTTCGACAACACAAGCAAAAAATCGATAAGAAAACAAATCATTTATTCCAAAAACAAATCATGTTAAGTCGAAACCGATAAGAACAATTATAAGTGGAAACCGATGAGAAAACGAATCATTTGCTTCGCCGCTATTCCAGAATTCTTTCGATATTTTAACTCGTTTAAGTCAAACCGATGAGAAAACAAATAACTAATTTCGGCGGCACAAGCCAAAACTGATGGGCAAATCAGTCAATCCGGCACTCTACCACAGCAGCATCAACATCACATATCGAAACCGATGAGCAAACAAATCATTTATGCTGGCGCTATTCTAGAGCGCCTTCGACTTTTTATGTCGGAACCGTTAAGAAACAACACATGTTTCAGTCCAACGCTCTTCCAGAGCGTCTTCGACATTACAAGTCAAAACCGATGAGCAAATAATTTAATCCGTCACTCTTCCAGAGCGTCTTCGACATCACAAGTCGAAACCGATAAGAAAATCATTCAGTTCTTCAATGAGAAAAAAAAACAATAATTCCGTCGCTGTTCCGTTCGACATAACAAGTCGAAACCGATGAAAAAATGTCCCAATCGCGCTCACAAGATACTTACAAAACAATAATTTCCGACTAGAAACAACCTGGCAGGATCGCCAAATGTGCGGCCTACTATACCTACGCCGAACGAGCTATCCGTTGGTTTATCGCTTGTGTGCTGCCTTATTGAGCATGCAACTCCGTTTGTTGCCCGACGAGGAAAGAGGCATCGTCATGGCCTTCTATTCAATAGTCAATGTTGGCAACCGAACCGTTATACGGATAATATTTGCATATCTGTCATCAATGCACGCTGGAAGTGGATTACCCAATTTCTAATATATCTCACCCTCACAGACCCGAACTAGATCTCGCAAAATTGAGCGTGGCGGAAATTGCGACCTATCGTTTTATGGATAATCGATCAGTGTTATTTTACTTAACCTGGATCATTTGGCGTACGTGAAATTAATTACTTTATGGAGAATGCTATGTTTTATAATCAAATATTTTGTTCCCTATTATCTATTTAGCCTATCGCAAATGCTACAGGGGATCAAAACTAGTGCAAATGGTTTTCGTTTTAATGGATCGAATGAAAATATTACCAAGTTTAAAAGCTTTAAAACTTTCGTTCCCGAATTCCAGCTGCTTTCGGCTTCTAGTAACAATGACGTTGCTTGAGATCCAGTTGTGAGGCCACCAGACAGGAATTATGTACCGTAGGCACTTGTTGATGAACCACTCTAGCCGTTTTTTGTTCTCCACTGATACACACCATGTCTCGCTAGCGTACAGCATAACAGATTTCATGTTATAATTAAAAATTTGCATTTGTATGCCTGTTGTTCCAGATATTTCGTTAAATCCCAAAGGCAACCTTTGCTTTCTTCATCAGTGCACCTACGTCGATCTTGGTACCACAGTCTGACACCATTTAACTACCAAGTTATTGGCAGCATTGATTGCCCAGCTACTGTGAAGCTAGAAGGGATCGCCGTGTTCACAATCAACGATTTGGTATTGTTGACGATGATGACTAAACCTCAGCAAGGTCGTTGAGCTTACTTTGCATATCAGAGCGAAGATGAGCTAGGAGTGCAACATCATTCGCCAATTCGAAGTCGTGTAGGTGCTCCATGGTTACAAAAGCAAAAATATCAAACGATAACATTTTTCCAACTAAATACGGTCGTTGTCTGGTTGTGAAATGGGACCAATCTTGTTTTCCAAAAACTGTTTCATTATTACGCCCACTGCTCTAGTCAATAGTATGAATCCTCGTTCTGGTGCTAGTTCGCCATGTGACGTTAGCTCCAGCTGGCTGCTTGGGGCAGGGCGATTATATAGCATGACTGCAATTTTGCCATTTGATCGAAATGAGTCTGCAAACCTTACACAGTGGAAGTTGTAATTTTATAGTTTAGTGCATTCTGGTTTCGTTCGATGAGATTATTGGATAGAATGTTTTTAAGCCAAATCAGCATTGAAAAGGACCTGCACGAGCAGATCTGAATATAAATCGCTTGACCTTCCATGTTTGGTAGGTAAAACGTAAGACGATGAGATTAATATTTTTTTGTTAATCGTCGGTTATTATGCTTCTGGATCTGATCTTTTTAGGCATTAAATTGCAACTGGAGAACAAAGCTTAGCAACGGCTATTAGTTAATTATCGAACGGAATTCTCTTGCAGGAAGCCTAGAAAAAAGAATTCGAAGGAAGACCTGCTACTCGATATCTGCCGGGATTGAACTTTAAAATTACCTTCCACCAATAAAACCAAACGTCTTCAACTGAATTTTAATTTGTTATCATTCATTACTCATTAGGTTTCACCGGGACTTTTCTAATTAAAATTGTTTCTCATGCCATGACTGTAGAGTCGATTTGATGCCACTCCCTACATCGGCGGTCTGCTTAGCGTTTAATGCCATCATTGTAGACCCCATCGAAAAAATCCACGCGTGTCTCTTCTTAGCTGAACAAAATTCTCGCAGCTTTCCTACAACATTATTTGCCTTCATTTCTGTTGTGAAGATTTTCTTTCCATGGATTGCACACAAATTACGTTACGCGATTACACGATCCAATATACAAATATGATCCCGTCACGAATAGGGAGGAATATGTCCAAAATATTCAATTATAGCATAACGTAATCTACGGCGTTTTTATTTTCGCCTATAACAAATTAGAAACACGTACGATGATGGCTGTTACGTGGTACACAAAATAAACATCGCTATCCGGCATAGGAGTTATTTTGCACAAATGAAAGTGGAACCATGGAACCAATTGGGACTCATGTTTCGTCTGTCTGTTCATCTGTCAAACTCACATTTCGAAGATAAATTCCCGGGGGCTGTCTGTCGTTTGCGTTTAGGTGTCGGATGATGAATTAAATTGCGTACGCCAGTACGTTTAGGAAGGCGATATGCTCATTATAAAAACATTTTTAATAGATAAAGTTGTTTTTTCGGAGCTGCTTTGCATTATAATGTTTGCAAACGGTAATGCCAATTGGAAAGGTCTTCACAGACTAGACGACCACCATCACGGTTGAATAGACGCCAGTTAGGAAATGTCATGTGCTCGAAAACCATTGGACCGAAAGGATGGGCAATATTCGATCTAATGTAATTGTCGTCCTGCGTATTGTTATTGCTTTAAAATTTTATTCGGACGAGCTGCTAATAATTATAAGACCGAAAAGTTTGAGACAAAAAAAAATTGAACAGAGCTAATTTTCCACTTGCGGAACATTAAAAAATATTTGGAAGGCGTTGCTTCTGAGTCCAGCCCTGGGGTCTCACATTAATTGCTTCAAGAACTTTATATTAAACTCCAAAGGGTCTCTATGATACCATGAGATAGAGGCCCGAAACTGTATAAGATTTTCGTTGATTTTATTTTACACAGTAAGAGTGCGGTCGAAAAACGGCCAAATCTCAATATTTTTTTTCTATTTAAAGTGAAAACTAGCGAACACTTTTATGCTTTTTAAGAGAATTCTGCACTAGTTTCGATATGACCAAATAAAAGTGCAATATTTATAGACGCACATTTCAGTTGTATCGCATCGAAACATGAGGAAAATCCTCAGAAAAGTAGATTCTGTTGTGCTGCAATGCTGAATTCGTTCGCCATCTTGTCGATACGAATGAAGTTTGACAGTTCAAAGCAAAATCACTTACACATATCTGAGCAAACAATGTACCTTTTGCACAACGAATGTGCATGTCTTACACGAATTTTCACACAGATTGAGATTCTGTCGTGGCATCGCCGGGATGTGTGAAAATTATTCATGCGATGTGTAAATGACTTTAAGTGTGTAATATATTGATCCTCGTGGGCTACGTGTTCTCAATAGTACACTAAAGCATGCAATGCTTCCATCTTGTCGCCACTTCTGTACTTTGGCCGCAGTCTCCATTGAAGGTGTGCACCTTTCCGAAAATAGTCGGTTGCAACGTTTGTTGTAATTATGATCGGCGGGGAGATTTTTCATCATGATTGTGAGTACGGATTTGCAGGAAATCTTTTCTGAACTTTCAATCTAAAAAATATAAACTTAAAAAAGATCTCTGCAATTTTTTTCGCCGTGGGGAGAACTCATAAAGAAGTCAGAACTATCGTCAGTAAGAACTAAATCCGTCTTTCCGCAAATGTCATGAGAGAACTGTTCTCCGTATGTTCCGTTACAGAATGGTTGATTAGCATTTCAGTCTCCCACGATAAGATAAAGGATAGATTGTATAAGAATAAATCTTGTTTTAAACGTTCTCCTTTGGTTCAATGGCTGTGTCTTGAATAATGCCCTTTAGCTACAGACATTGCGATTCCTATTTAGTAAAAGGTTAACGAATTCAAAATCCAAAAAGAAGATTTCATGTCGCCTTTCGCAAAATTCAGCCGAATTTCCTTTAAATACAATCGGAGACAAAATCATTCGAAACACCCTTAGATGGAATGGTTCACCAAAATCGTCGAGAAAACGCTGTGAAATCGCGATTATTTATTTGCTTTGTAACAAAGGCATAAAATAAATCAAATATTTATTGTGTTTCTGTCAAATAAATTACATCTCATTCATTGTTATTAAAATCATAATTAGGCTACATCGTGCTGACCATCAAACTAATTATATTTCACAGATCGATTAAAGCATGAGTGCTGATAATTTGAGTTCTGCCTCACACTGCCGCTAGGTAGATTAATCCGGCTTCTCCAAGATTAAAACTTCCTTCGTACATCCTAAATTCCAATTTGGATTCTGGCGTTGATCTCCACTCATCCTACCTGTTTACAATGGTAATACACCCCATTACCCCCGGCTTTCCAACTTTTGGAAGCAACTTTCGTTAATCCAGTTCCCCAGCAACAAGACTTCGAGCGAATGCCGACAGCAAACGTTCTGTTGATCTGCCAAGAGCCAAAGCGAGTATTTTCCAGCGAACCCCAAGCGAAATGCCTCTCATTTATCTATGCTTTGCATTGGGAGGTGTTTACTTTGCCTCGGTTGCTTTCCCCGTGTCGTTGTGGGAGGATCCGATGGGAGCATAGCGTGTGCGGCCGGCGCGGCGGTGACGGTGGTAGCTTCAGTGCTTTTATTTGATCCAATTTTATGCGCGCCAAAATGCCACGATAATTTATTAGAAAAGTTTTCGAATTTCCAAGCGCACTCTCCCGTCGACACGGGAGAACGGATGCCACGCCACGGTGGTGCCTCGACGTGGAAAGATCCCATCAACGTGCCAGCACACGCTTTTCGTCGAATGGAAAACCGCTCCAGAAGGGATAGACTGCCATGGATGAGGTTGAGGCTGGGGTTTTCGCCTATCATCATTCATCAGCCGGTTTTACTACGAGTAGATGAACTAGCTTAATCAAGTGCAAAAGTGCAGTTCATAGTAGATAGCAAATCTGCTTAATAGCTTTTCAAGAGAGGGTTGGGTAAGAAAGACTCACCGAGCAATGAAATTGATCAACTGGGTTTCTGAATCCACGTGGGGTGTAGAAGATTGCTCTGATAAAGAATCTGAAATAAGTTTATACTTTTCCGGGCACTCAAAATGGGCTCAATGCAACAACCTGGGTATTATAAATAATATCAAACTAATAAAACGCGACAACGGTAAGGCCCTGTGGATACAAGATGTAGACGAAATGAGAAAGTCAGGAAAGTAAGCCTTAGGCCTATTCGTGTGTGAAATTCTACGTAGAAAGCTGGGTAGAGAAACAAAACTACGTTTTAAGAGCGAAACTCACCACACTCGGCCCCACCTCCGATTCAACATCAATGCTATGGACTTTTTTTTCAAATGAGTGTAATGTATTTTCAACTTTGATTATAATACGGCGATTCAAACTATTTTGGTCAACTGATGTGGTCAACATAAAGAATAGATTCTGTTATATTTCCTATGATTTCCTCTAAAGGTTCGCACCATCGATCTATTTCAACACCTCCTGCAGCGCTACAATACCGAATCCACGGTCCTTCAGCACATCGGCGAGTATGTTAAGAGATATGCAGTTCCACGAACCTACCTTCCAATCGCTATGGCCTTCGCAGGTCCGTTTTTTCTTGTTGATTGTTCTTTCCTAGATTGTCTGACATTGGAGAGGTTTGCTTAGAAATACTCACTGGTACACGGAATATGATCAGCAGTCCTAAACATATTTTTCCCAAACCTGGTCTGAATCTGAAACAGGATTCTGTTGGATTCCGCACCAGGCTTCTGTCGAGATCCTGAACAGAATCCAGAACCACATTTTGTTTGGATCTTGAACAGGATTCTGTCGGAATTCTGAACAAGATTCTGTCGGGATCTTGAAAAGTATTCTGTCTGTATCCTGAACAGGATTTTGTTGGAAATCGCAGAAGGATTCTGTCGGGATATCCATGACAAGATTCGATTGAGATTCTAAAAAGGATTCTGTCGGAATCCTGTACAGAATTTGATAAGAATCCTGAACAAGACTCTGATGCGATCCTGAGAAAGATTCTGTCGGTATCTTGAAAAGGATTTTGTCGGAATTCATAACAGGTTTCTGTCGGAATCCTCCACAGGATTTTCTTGAGATCCTGAAAAGGGATCCTGAACAACACTCTGTTAGGAACCTGAAAAGGATTCTCGACAGACTCTTGTTCAGGATCCAGACAGAAATCTCATCAGGATTTCGAATAATCCTGTTCTGTATTCTGACAGTATCCTGTTCCGGATTCCGACAAAATCCTGTTCCGAATTCCGACAGAATCCTGTTCAAGATTGCAATGGAATCCTGTTCAGGACTCCGACAGTATTCTGTTCAGGATTCCGGCAGAACTTTCTGTTGGAATCCCAGAAACAGGATTCTGTTGGAATCCCAGAAACAGGATTCTGTTGGAATCCCAGAAACAGGATTCTGTTGGAATCCCAGAAACAGGATTCTGTCAGAATCCTGAACAGGTTATTGTCGGAATCCTGAAGAGGATTTTGTCGGAATCCTGAGAAGGTTTCTTTCGAAATTCTGAACATGAGTCTGTTGAAATCTTGAACAGAATTCTGTCGGAGTCCTGAACAGGATTATGACAGAAACCTGAACTGGATTCTGTCGGTAACCTTGACTGGGGTTTGTTGGAATCCTGAAAATGATTTTATCGGAAACCTGTACAAGATTTTGCCTGAATTCGAAACAGGATTCTGCCGTGTTCTTGAAGAGGATTCTGTCGGAATCCTGAACTGGATTCTGCTGAAACCCAGAACAGGAAACCCTGAACCTCAACTCCCAACAGAATTCTGTCGGAATCCTGAACAGGATTCTGTCGGAATCCCAAACAGGATTCTATCGTAACCATGAACAGGATTATGTCGGAATCCTGAACAGAATTCTGTCAGAATCCTGAACCGGATTCTGTCGGAATCCTGAACCAGATTCTGTAGGAATCCTGAACCGTATTCTGTCGGAATCCTAAATCGTATTCTGTCGGAATTCTGAACCGGATTCTGTCGGAATCCTGAACGGGACTCTGTTGGAATCCTAAAAAGAATTCTGTCGGAATCCTAAACAGGATTCTGTCGGAATCCTGAACCGGATTCTGTCGGAATCCTGAACCAGATTCTGTCGGAATCATGAACCCAATTCTGTCGGAATCCTGAACCGGATTCTGTCGGAATCCTGAACCGGATTCTGTCGGAATTCTGAACCCGATTCTGTCGGAATTCTGAACCCGATTCTGTCGGAATTCTGAACCGGATTCTGTCAGAATTCCTTACTGGATTCTGTCAGAATCCTAAACCGTATTTGTCGGAATTCTGAATCTGATTCTGTCGGAATCCTGAACCGCATTGTGTCGGAATCCTGAATCGAATTCTGTCGGAATCCTGAACAGGATTATGTCAGATACCTGAACCATATTCTGTCGGAATTCTGAACCGGATTCTGTCCGAATACTGAACCGGATTCAGTCTGAATCCTGAACCGGATTCTTTAGGAGTCCTGATCCGGATTCTTTAGGAATCCTGAACCGGATTCTTTAGCTATCCTGAACTGGGTTCTGTCGGAATCCAGAACTTTGAACCGGATTCTATCGGAATTCTGAACCGAATTCTGTCGGAATCCTGAACCAGATTCTGTCGGAATTCTGAACCGGATTCTGTCGGAATCCTGAACCGGATTCTGTCGGAATCCTGAACCGGATTTTGTCGGAATCCTAAACCGGATTCTGTCGGAATTCTGAACCGGATTCTGTCGGAATCCTGAATCAGATTCTGTCGGAATTCTGAACCGGATTCTGTCGGAATCCTGAACCGTATTCTGTCGGATTTCTGAACCGGAATCTGTTGGAATTCTGAATCGGATTCTGTTAGGATTCCGTCAGAATTCCTAACTGGATTCTGTCAGAATCCTGAACCGTATTCTGTCGGAATTCTGAACCGGATTCTGTCGGAATCCTGAACCGGATTCTGTCAAAATCCTGAACCGGATTCTGTCGGAATCATGAACCGGATTCTGTCAGAATCCTGAATCATATTCTGTCGTAATTCTGAACCGGATTCTGTCGGAATCCTAAATCGGATTTAGTCTGAATCCTGAACCGGATTCTTTAGGAATCCTGATCCGGATTCTTTAGGAATCCTGAACCGGATTCTTTAGGAATCCTGAACCGGATTCTGTCGGAATCCTGAAGCGGATTCTGTCGGAATTCTGAACCCCATTCTGTCAGAACTCTGAACCGGATTCTGTCGGAATTCTGAACCGGATTCTGTCGGAATCCTGAATCAGATTCTGTTGGAATTCTTAACCGGATTCTGTCGGAATCTTGAACCGTATTCTGTCGGAATCCTGAACCGTATTCTGTCGGATTTCTGAACCGGATTCTGTTAGAATTCTGAATCGGATTTTGTCGGAATTCTGAACCGGATTTTGTCGGAATCCTGAACCGGATTCTGTCAGAATTCTGAACCGGATTCTGTCGGAATCCTGAACTGGATTCTGTCGGAATTCTGAACCGGATTCTGTTGGAATCCTGAACCGGATTCTGTCGGAATCCTGAACCATATTCTGTCGGATTCCTGAACCGGATTCTGTTAGAATTCTGAATCGGATTCTGTCGGAATTCTGAACCGCATTCTGTCGGAATCCTTAACCATATTCTGTCGGATTTGTGAACCGGATTCTGTTAGAATTCTGATTCGGATTCTGTCGGAATTCTGAACCGGATTTTGTCAGAATCTTGAACCAGATTCTTTCGGAATTCTGAACCCTACTTTGTCGGAATTCTGAACGCGATTCTGTCAGAATTCTGAACCTGAATCTGTCGGACTTCTGCATCGGATTCTGTCGGAATCCTGAACCGGATTCTATCGGATTTCTGAACAGGATTCTGTCGGAATCCTGAACCGAATTCTGTCGGAATTCTGAACCCGATTCTGTCAGAACTCTGAATCGGATTCTATCGGAATTCTGAATCAGATTCTGTTAGAATTCTGAACCGGATTCAGTTGGATTTCGGAATCGAATTCTGTCGGAATCCTAAACCGGATTCTGTCGGAATCCTAAATCGGATTCTGTCGGAATCCTGAACCGTATTCTATCCGAATCCTGAATTAGATTCGATTGGAATTCTTAACCGGATTCTGTCGGAATCCTAAAACGTATTCTGTCGGTATTATGAACCGGATTCTGTCGGAACCCTGAACCGGATTCTTTCGGAATTCTGAACCAGATTCTGTCGGAATCCTGAAAAGGATTCTGTCGGAATCCTGAACCGGGATTCTGTCGGAATCCTGAAGCGGATTCTGATGGAATTCTTAACCCGATTCTGTCAGAACTCTGAACCCGATTCTGTCGGAATTCTGAACCCTATTCTGTCGCATTTCTGAACCGGATTCTGTTAGAATTCTAGATCGGATTCTGCCGGAACCCTGAACCGGCTAATTTTGGAATCCTTAACCGGATTCTGTCGGAATCCTGAAGCGCTTTCTGTCGGAATTCTGAACCCGATTCTGTCAGAACTCTGAACCGGATTCTGTTGGAATTCTGTTGGAATCCTTAACCGGATTCTGTCGGAATCCTGAACCCGATTCTATCGGAATCCTGAACCAGATTCTGTCGGAATCCTGAACCGGATTCTGTCGGAATCCTGAACAGGATTCTTTCGGAATTCTGAACCGGATTCTGTCGGAATCCTGAACTGGATTCTGTCGGAATCCTGAACCGGATTCTGTCGGAATCCTGAACCAGCTTCTGTTGGAATTCTGAACTCGATTCTGTCAGAACTCTGAACCGGATTCTGTTGGAATCCTGAACCGTATTCTGTCAGATTTCTGAACCGGATTCTGTTAGAATTCTGAATCGGATTCTGTTGGATTTCTGAACCGGATTTTGTTTGAATCCTGATCCGGATTCTGTTAGAATTCTGAATCGGATTCTGTCGGAACCCTGAACCGGCTAATTTCGGAATCCTGAACCGGATTCTGTCGGAATTCTGAACCCGATTCTGTCAAAACTCTGAACTGGATTCTGTCGGAATTCTGAACCGGATTCTGTAAGAATTATGAATCGGATTCTGTCGGAATTCTGAACCGGATTCTGTCTGAATCCTGAACCGGATTCTGTCGGAATTCTGAACCGGATTTTGTCGGAATCTTGAACCGGATTCTGTCGGAATTCTGAACCCGATTCTGTCGGAATTCTGAACCCGATTCTGTCAGAATTCTGAACCGGATTCTGTCGGAATTCTGCATCGGATTCTGTCGGAATCCTGAACCGGATTCTATCGGAATTCTGAACCGGATTCTGTCGGAATCCTGAAACGTATTCTGTCGGAATTCTGAACCGGATTCTGTCGGAATCCTGAACCGGATTCTTTCGGAATTCTGAACCGGATTCTGTTGGAATTCTGAACCGAATTCTGTTGGAATTCTGAACCGAATTCTGTCGGAATCCTGAACCAGATTATGTCGGAATCCTGAACCGGATTCTGTTAGATTTCTAAATCGGATTCTGTCGGAATTCTGAACCGGATTCTGAACCGGATTTTGTCGGAATCCTGAAGGGGACTCTGTTGGAATTCTTGAAAGAATTCTGTCGGAATCCTGAACATCATTCTGTCGGAATACTAAACAAGATTCTATCGTAACCCTAAACAGGATTCTGAACCGGATTCTGTCTGAATCCTGAACCGGATTCTGTCGGAATCCTGAACCGAATTCTCTCGGAATGCTGAACTGGATTTTGTCGGAGTCCTGAACAGGATTCTATCGGACTTCTGAACAGGATTCTATCTGAATCCTGAACAGGATTCTGTCGGAAACCTGAACAGGATCATGTCGGAAACCTGAGCAGGATACAGTCCCTAGCAGCACACATGTTCCACATGGGTTACTGCAACTCATATGTGACCAGATTTAGTCACAATCAAGTTGCCGCAACCATTTTTGCCTGACTTGTGCTGCTTGGGGTCGGAGTCTTGAACAGGATTCTGTCGGACTTCTGATTCTGTCGGATTCTGTCGGAATCTTGAACCGTATTCTGTCGGTATCCTGAACAGGATTATGTTGGAATTCTGAACAGGATTCTGTCGTAAGCTTGAACAGGATTCTCTCGGAATCCCGAACAGGATTCTGTTGGAATCCTGAACAGGATTCTGTCGGAATCCCGAACAGGATTCTGTCGGAATCCTAAATAGGATTCTGTCGGAATCCAAAATAGGATTTTGTCGGAATCCTAAATAAGATTCTGTCGAAATCCTCAATAGGATTCTGTCGGAATCCTAAATAGGATTATATCGGAATCCTAAATAGGATTCTGTCGGAATCCTAAATAGGATTCTGTCGGAATCCTAAATAGGATTCTGTTGCAATCCTGAATATGATTCAGTCGGAATCCTGAACATGGTTCTGTCAGAATCCTAAACATCATTCTGCCGAAAAACTAAACAGGATTCTATCGTAATTCTAAACAGGATTCTGAACCGGATTCTGTCTGAATCTTTAACCGGATTCTGTCGGAATCCTGAATCGTATTCTCTCGGAATGCTGAACTGGATTTTGTCGGAGTCCTGAACAGGATTCGGTCGGACTTCTGAACAAGATTTAGTCGGAGTTCTTAACAGGATTCTGTCGGAATCCTGAACAGGATTCTGTCGGAAACCTGAACAGGATTCTGTCGGAAACCTGAACAGGATTCTGTCGAAAACCTTAACAGGATTCTGTCGGAATCATGAACAGGATTCTGTCGGAATCCTGAAAAGAATTCTATCGGTATCCTGAACAGGATTTTGTTGGAATTCTGAACTGGATTCTGTCGGAATTATAAATAGGATTCTGTCAGAATCCTAAATAGGATTCTATCTGAATCCTTAATAGGATTCTGTCCGAATCCTAAATAGGTTTCTGTCGGAATCCTAAATAGATAAGAAAATTATTTTGAGCTTTTTAGTGGAATGTCTTCACTTGTCATAAGACGAGTTAATACAATCCCATTGAATTCCACCACTTAATTGTATCTTGACAGATACGTATTTCGACCTCAACAGAAAGGCCGTCTTCAGTGTCTTGTACTTGACTCGACTTACGATCCTAAATAGGATTCTGTCGGAATCCTAAATAGAATTCTGTCGGAATCCTAAATAGGATTCTGTTGGAAGTCTGAACATGATTCTGTCGGAATCCTAAACATGATTCTATCGGAATCCTAAACAGGATTCTGTTGGATCCTGAACAGGCTTCTGTCGGGATTTTAAAGGATTTTAAAGGATTTAAGTCTTTTGCAGAATTCTGACACAATCCTGTTCAATGCTCAGGATCGCGACAGATTTTTTTCAAGATTCCAACAGAATAATGTTATGGAGAGTTCTTCCAAGGCTTTCGACAGAATCTTTTTACAGATTCCTTTCCAGGAATCCGACAGTATCTTGTTCTGGATTCTGAGCTGAGTCTGTCTGATTCTAATCTAATCTAATCTAATCTCATACTTGCGTAGCCAATACTTGAAAGCATCCTGGAAAATGACGGTTTCTGTATTCCGTCATTTTTCTTTTCATATGGCCAGGCCAACTACGCAGTATGTACCGCAGAGATGACTCTTAGATATTGAGCGACTTCAGGAAGACCTAAAGTCACTCAATAGCTTGGAATCGAGGGGAAAGGAAGAAAGCGTGGACCTCCCGTACCAAACGCTTCCAATAATATATATACCTAATATGGGAGCGGGCCATTTGGCATAAAGTCATTTGGCATAACGCCATTTGGCATAAGGTCATTTGGCATAAAGGCCATTTGGCGTAACGGACATTTGGCATAATTGTGAGGGTCTTTTGGCATAACGGACATTTGGCATAATTTTTCTTTCCGTTCGCTAAACGGACTAAGTGATGCGGGAGCACCCCGGAATAGTAAATATTACACAACACCCGTCGATAACAATATTAAAAAGACATTGGAAAGAATGTTTTTGTAATGCAATGCAAAAGTAGGTGCATGGCCGGATTAATCCGGGAGTGGGCCATTTGGCATAAAGTCATTTGGCATAACGCCATTTGGCATAACGCCATATGGCTTAAGGTCATTTGGCATAAAGGCCATTTGGCGTAACGGACATTTGGTATAATTGTGAGGGTCTTTTGGCATAACGGACATTTGGCATAATTTTTCTTTCCGTTCGCTAAACGGACTAAGTGATGCGGGAACACCCCGGAATAGTAAATATTATACAACACACGTCGATAACAATATTAAAAAGACATTGGAAAGAATGTTTTTGTAATGCAATGCAAAAGTAGGTGCATGGCCGGATTAATCCTTTCTTTAGAAGAAGTCGTGTGGCTGGATTATGGCAATTAAGGATATGATACCTTCTTTAATAGTAGGCGTGTGGCCGTATTAAGGCAAAGAAAGATGTGATCCCTTCTTTGAAATTAGGCGTTTGCCCGGATTATGGCAATGGTGGATGTGATTCCTTCTTTAAAAGAAGGCGCTTGCCCGGATTGTGGCAATGGTGGATGTGATCCCTTCTTTAAAAGTAGGCGCATGCCCGGATTAAGGCCATGTGGATGCTATTCCTTCTTTAAAAGTAGGCGCTTGCATGGATTATGGCAATGGAGGATGTGATTCCTTCTTTTAAAGCAGGCGCTTGCCCGGATTGAAACAATTGAGATTCTCACGTCCGAATGTGTGAGTGGCGATAAAAGGAAAACAAACACTCCTAGATGGTGCAACTCAGCAAAGATTGGGTAAAAATGAGTATATTTCCATATATTTTTTGACTCTTTTGAAATCATTGTGATGACCCGATCATTTTTGAGGTTATGAGCAGAAGGAAAACAAACATGTTTTTATACATGACGAATTGCACATTAGTGTGCGAGCGCGTAACGTCACTCATCTCTATGGTGGATGTGATCCCTTCTCTAAAAGTAGGCGCATGCCCGGATTAAGGCCATGGTGGATGCGATCTCTTCTTTAAAAGTAGGCGCTTGCATGGATTATGACAATGGTGGATGTGATTCCTTCTTTAAAAGAAAGCGCTTTCCCGGATTGAGGCAATGGTGGATGTGATCCTTTTTTTAAAAATGCACGAATTCTGACAATGGAGGATTTGTTCTTCAAAAGTAGGCGCTTGTCCGATTGAAGTAATGGTGGATGTAATCCCTTCTTTAAAAGTAAGTGTGCCCAGAATTGTGGCAATGGTGGATGTGATCCCTTCTTTAAAAGTAGGCCCTGTCCGGATTATGGCAATGGTGGATGTGACTCCTTCTTTATATGTAGGCGCTTTCCGGGAATAAATCAATGGTAGATGTGATCTCTTCCCCGAATAGTACAATTCAGATTGATTTGGTTGCAATAACTCATATGTGACTTGATTGGTTTTAGTAACTCGTCTACGACAAGTGTGTTGCTTGAGTTTTTAAAGTTAGGCGCTTGTCCGGATTAAGGCAATGATGGTTTTGATCCGGTCTTAAGGCGCATACCCGGAATGAATCAATGGTGGATGTAATCCCTACTTCAAAAGTAGGCATGGGGTCGGAATAAGTCAATGATGGATGTGATCCTTCCCTCAGAAGTAATTCTGCCGTTTTTCTTCCGGAGAATGTCTACCATTAGTCTAAATTTATCAGAAAACAGCCTCGATCTACTTTATTTACGCTAAGCAATATATGAAATATCCCTTTAGCTTTCACATTTTGAAATTATGCCAAATGCCCGTTATGCCAAATGACCCACTCTTTTCTTGCAGTTCAAAATTATGCCAAATGTTCGTTATGCCAAATGACCATTATGCCAAATGGTCTTTATGCCAAATGACCTTATGCCAAATGGCGTTATGCCAAATGACTTTATGCCAAATTACCCAGACCCACCTAATATATAATAAAAATCGTGTGCGTATTTATGTATGATGTATATAAGTTTGTTTATGTGTGTATATCTGTATGTGTGTATATGAATGTGTATGTGGGTTTATATGTGTAGTGAATGTGTATTTGTGTGCTTTTGTGTGGGTGCGTGCGTATTTAAATAAATTTACAGTTTATCAAAACCTTACCTCTGCTCAATAATGCCATTGTCTTTGGCTTCCATCGTCTATGATCCGGCAACGTGTTCCTCTGCAGCAATCTGCCTTTGCAGATACTGCATGTTCGTCACTGCAAATCACTCTGTCGCTGCATGTTTCGCTATTGAGTCCGGCGCAGACCACCAAAACCACCGTAGTTCAACATTCGCTGTCGGATAGTACCCCCAACTTTCGGCACCACAGTCTCCCGCTCCCCACCGAAATGCAACGAGAAAAACCTGCAATTTAAAACTCCCTGAAATGATGTCAACCGAAATAAATAGGACTAGTTAGCAATCAGTTTCACAGTGGTGGCTGATACGAAGAGAGTCCAACTTATCCAACCAACTATCCCTTTCGCGTGTCGCTCACAGAGATGCAGAGTATTCTTCGGTTTCTTGTAGCAATGAATGTCGAACTAAATTTCTTTTCTCAATTTTAAATTGACTGTGAGGGAATGGCCTGCATCATAATTGGTTTTGAATGAAATGAAACTCTAAAGCATGTACACTGAGAATTGTTTTATAATCCAAAGAAGGCTGTTCAATTGGTGAGTTGTTTATGTTCGTTGTTTCTCGGTTATCAGTTAAAAAGTGTACCATCAATCAAGCTTAGCTACGATAAGCTGAGCCAATAGAGTGATTCAAATTTTGACTTTCTTGTCCCCCGATGCTTAAACGATTGCATTTGCCTTTCTATCAACCCACCTAAATTTTTAGGTAATTTGGAGAAAATTGAGTGAGCACGCTCGATTTGAAGTTGTATGAAAATTACTATAAAAACAGTAACTTTCGTGGAAAACCGTTCCCCAACGCTTCCCTTTAAGCTCTAAAAACATATAAGTACATCGGCAACATAAGAAATTTTACAAGGAAACAGGCCGTCTTTGTTGCGAAACGATTTGATGCTCACAAGAAAAGTTATTAAGGTGATTATAGAATGAATTAAGGAAATACTGAATCGTGGGAAATTCAATTTAACACGAAAAAGAATAACATCATTATCAATAATGAGCTTTTTTGTTTTCTTCATAACATTGCTTTCAAACGAGAAATCGCTTTGCAACAACAATTGCCTTTCAGCTTGAGAAGTATTCTGTGTAGGCAATGTGTTGATTATATTTAAATAGTTCATGGGCAACCTCACGGAACGGTCTTCCACATAAGGGTCAGTTTTCACAATACATTTCCATACAAACTTAAAATGACGTATGCACAGCCAAATTATATCCAAAATTGCTAAACATTTAGGAGGAACATTAAAATGGAAAATGCAATCGTTTAAGCATCGGGGGGTAAAAAAATAAAAATTTGAATCACTAGCCAATCATAGTGGTGGTTCATTCAAAAGATATAGTCCTTGGCTTAAGTAACTTCTCCACTTCTGTTATTGTCCGCTTTGTCTAGCACAAACGAAGCTATCAGGCCTATGCTTTCTAAAATTTCTCCAATTTTAAACTTTTACTATGCCTTCTGTTTACATGACAAGATATGTGTGGGAGAAGTCAGTTCCAAATAACCCCGAAATCCCCATTCCCTCAGCTGACGAGTCTGGCGCCCATCTTGAGGTTAGTTTCACGTGCAACTCAGAGACGCTTGCTTGGTAAAAAATATTTATCCTGTCCAAGCAATAACTTAACAAGTATTATAGCTTTTAATTAGGTACTTCAATCGATTAATCATCGTTACCGTGATTGTTCAAAGCGAAATAAATCTTCGAAATCAAAGTAACGGGTGGCCACTAAAAAACGGGAATATCAATAGCTCAATATTTTTCTATGAGAACATTAATGCCTTCAAAGAAATATTTCTCTATTTGAATGAATTCTTAATATATTCCGAAATTGAAAAACAGGAAGTATTGCGATGCACAGTGAACAATTCTTTAAAGCGAACAAAGATCGTGGGAAGAGGACACGGTGGATTGTTAAAGGACTTTCGGTCTACTGAGCTCCATTATATACAAAGGTGATTTGAAAGCCAAAGAAACGAAGCAACTCTTCAATAGGATCACAAGCATCTCCCGGAAATGGCAGCCTTCCAGCGGTCATGTGATATCTGCTAGAACTACGTCGCACAGCGAACCACGGACCATATGCTATTATTAATTAATCTAAGTTAAAGACTCTTTATATAACGTATATCAAATTGAACTGTACTTCTTTGTAGTTTTCTTCCCGAACCATTCTTTCCATTCCCGCTATTTAGTGGCCACCCGTTAGATGGAAGTAATTTGAAAATGGCCTTATAATAGGATAACCGAGTGAGAGTCCGTATTTCATGATTATGCTCAAAACAGCCAAAGCGAAGTAATTAACTTCCTTTGTTGCACTGTTAATATTTTAATTAGCATAAAATCACAATCTCACCCAATGGTAAACTGCCTTTATTGTAGCTATCATAATTACCCATCAATAATTTACTCCATTTAATGGCGGTACACTCATTTGAGCAAACCACTTAACCTCGCATAACTCGCTGCTCTCCTGCCACCCGGCCGTTTCTTTCAATTATAATCACCATGATAAGTCGTTTCGTTGCGCGGGAAATCTGCCCGAAAGTTCTTGAACCTGTGGCGAACTGAACCGAAAAGTGCACACGAGCCATCTTCTTACTCAACCACAAACAATAGCGCGGCGTCCCTGCCAGAGCGCGGTGATCCAAATGAACTAAAAGCGAAAGTTTTCCGTTTTCTATGAATTTATTTCCAAAAATCAGGCATGGCAGGCAAAATCATACCAATAAAACATGTTTGTTTTAGATGATTATGAATAATTGCTCACTTCTTTCATATGACGCTATTGGCGATTATATTTTCCTTTTGTGCTTATTTCATTGTATTTACTTTATACTTATAGTGTTTACTAAGTAACAATACTTTCTATCTCATTATTTTTCGATTCATTCTTTTGATCTGATGAAGCTGAACTAATAAATAAAATGAAACGTAACTGTCGAGCTAAATAGCCGCAAGTTCGATTTAATGTTACGCTTTCCCCATGTTGGGCATTTAGTTAAAAATAATCTTCTCATTCCGGAACATTATAAACTTGGTTAGAGTGCTTAAAATAGACCAGTTTTCTAACCCATTCGGATCACGTCGTAGGCGTCCGAAAAAAGGGAACTCCAGAAGCAGCCATTCCGCGGCAGCACCTCGTCGATAAGAGGTTTATTCAAACTCAAACTCATTAAAATAAACGAAAGTTCTCTTCAAATTTTGTCCGCTGTTGCTGTTGCCTCTACTGCTGTTAGCGACGACGACGGTAGTCTGACGGAAGCTGCATCCGAGAGCACGTTGTTTCTCCCTGGGGGCGTTCTGCTGACGTCTGTTCCCGTCGTCGACCGGCGATGTCCTCGTGTAGGTACGAGAGAAAACCTTTGGTAGGAGGTTTGCCCCGATCGGTAAAAGGTAGATGTTAAGGAGGTGGCGACGCGCTTGTCCAAAGTGCTTTTCGCCTCTCGTTAAAAGTGAAGTTTATGGGAATTTGCTCTCATTTTACGACAGAATGCTTTTTCTATTAACTGTGGAGGCACTTTGGCGCCTAGTTGAAGCCCGGCTCCGACAATGATGGTTTGCTTGATGTGCCACGCTCACGTCCGATGGTTTCCCTTCAATCGCGATGAACGGTGGTTCGGTTTTAAGTTGTCTGTGGTTGAGGGAATTCTCCTTTATGGCTTTCGTGCATCATGGGCACTGCGATCGAAAGATGGTTCTTCTTCTTACATACTACATCCCTTATCCTACATTGCTTGCTCATAGTATTAGGACATTAATTTTGAGCTTTGAACATTGAAATTATTTTCGAATTTTATTCGCAGAATCTGATAAAATTTTACAAATTTTCGAATCCTGCTACCATAGTCATCATCTACAAACCTTGTCGCAGGATTGTGGAATTCCTCGAAATTTCGTGCGCTTGGCACCAAAATGGTGACACCGTGGTACACTTGAAGGATTCTGACCAGAGCTTTAAATATTCGATTATTTTTTATGAAGCCCATCGGCCTTCTTTGTCACTTCACTTCTAAACATATTCATATTCGGCTCTGTACCGTCAATTTTCAGAATGAATATGGGTCAGTGAGTATTTATTTTAATATCACAAATTATTAAATAATCGTAAAACTGAACACATGTTTGATGATTTAAATAAATGCACGCATAGATCTAATCCCGACGTTCAATTGAGGGGCATTTTTAGCGCCAAATGTCAATATAATCAAGGCTAATTTTGTTTTTTTTTTCGCGCGCAGTTACCATACTCAGTGGTAGTCAATTGAATGAATTTATTAAGAAGTAAACTGAGTAAGTCATTCTATGTTTTGTATAATCAAAACACGAATGTCAAAAGTCGGAGTGAATGTGCTTCATGAAAGTGAATATTTCATGCTCTGATTCTGACACGTACAATACTGACAAACGCGAGGCAGAACGGCAGCACATAAAGGGAAAACTCCTGCAGTGATACGGGGACGAGAAAGACGACAACGTGTTCAACAACCAAATAACTGCCACTTTGACCGGTGCGATGTAAACCATTGATTTTACAACTGGTGTATGATGTCGGAATACTTGCTGCTGTGCTCGTACAGTCCCCAAACCATAGCCTGGGCGGTCTGAAGAGTTTCTATGCTACAGAAGGGAATAAGAGTTGGGAATCATTTGCATCACAGTTCTCTGAAACTGTGCTGGTTGCTTCGGTTATAACTCCCAGTTTCACAGTAACTTAGCTGCAATGCAAGGAGGAGATGGTTCATCGTGGTTAGTTGTTTCATCGGAACTTAGCCTTTACAACAATGATACGAAAAATTGCTTCATCAGAAATTTACGTTTTTTTTTTATTTTGCCCAGTTCGCCTAGTTCATCTACATCTTAAGGACAAGCCTCCCGGTATCCAAAACGAAATCTCGCTTGAAAATGCTAGTGCATTTCTCGCTTAACTTTTCAAAAGGATCTAAGTAAAAAAAATTCATGGAATTATTTTGAATATTGCAATCAACAGACCAATATGAAAGCTTTTGATTGCAGTAATCAATTCATGAAAAAATGTTACTTAGGTCCTTTTGAAAAGTAAAGCGAGAAATGCACTTGCGTTTTGGGGTAGCCCCCCATTCAAAACGGAAGCCACGTCATTTTAATTATTCAACGCATGCCCTTGATAGCTTTTTATTTAGTTTTGGATTCCGGAAGGCTTGTCCTTAAATGAACAAATTTCGTTAACAAGGCGAATGTCTTACAACTTATTAGACAAAATTGATAAATTGGAAGTGACCCTTACATTTTGTTGTTGTGTGGAAACAAAGTGAATATGACAAATAAGACAAATTATGCAATTGTGGCAATTTGAGAGATCGGAGGATTGTGCAAATTTTGAATAAATTACAATACAAATTGAACAATTATAATGAATGTGTCTTTTTTTTGGCACTCAAATAAAATTTTCAGAAAAATTCTAGTTTTCTGTACTGACTTACTCTTCCATAACCTGAACTCACCCGATTGGTTAAGACATACCTCGTTAAACAAAGAGGTCCTTTTCAATTAAGACGTCCCACTGCACATTTATTCGCAAGCTTTGCGGACAGTTAACCTTCAATCCATCTTCATTATCCTGATCGCATGATGGGTGCCGGCCAGCGCAGCATCCCACTATTCAACGTATCAATTACACCGACAGCAGCCATCGCCCGTATTCCCCAACCCCCAAGGTAGGGGCCACAATACCGCACTGACACGCAAACACTTCCTGTGTAATGGATGGCAGTGTTCTCGGACGACGGGAGAAATGGCACACTCGGTAGGAATAATCAGTGCATGAAATTGTTCCTTCTGGTCATGTGAGCAGCCGTTGCACCGCGCGTGTGTGTGTATGAAGATATGAATGTTTGCGTTAGGGACGTACCTCTTTCAGTGGTGCAGCTAAATCCACATGCTGGACGGTGTGCTGCGGTTGGTTTGAAGTGCACCCATTAGAATCAAGTACTTGAACTTTCTGTTCAACTGGATGTTTGAAGGAAGGAAAAAAACACAAACTCTATAAATGGTTATCATTGATGTGAACTGGAGTAATCAATACCAATATATATAGGATGTATGCTGCCCATTAGCCATTAATCAACAAACATCGGTATTGAAATTGAATTATCAACAATATGTTCCAGCTGATATGTTAAATGAGAGTAATGAGGCACAACGAGATGAATGGATACTACGGCAGCAGATCAATTGAATCATGTACGAGTGGGCATCCAAAGTCGTTCAAATTCGAACAGAATCACAAAGTTCAGTTCAGATTTGATAAATCGAACAAAACCCTTTCCGAGATTCGGACAAAATTTTGTTCGATCAAAATTCCACTCATAAATCGTTAAAAATTCTGTGCAGAACTCGGGTAAAATCTTGCTCAGAATTCAGTCACAAACCACTTCAGCACCCTGTCCAGGACTCGGACAGAATCCTTTACAGAATTTGGCAGTTTTTCCGAATATCCGAATACAGATACAGACACATTCGCACAGAATCCTATTCAGCGTCCTTTCAAGAAAATGCACTTAATTCGATCAAAATCAGCTCAAAATTCGAATGAGTTCTGGATTCGTGTTCAGACTAAAACCTCTTCAGAGCTTCAGACTGAATTATGTTTGAGCTTCAGAAATAATTCCATTCATGAATCGGACTAATCTGTTCAGGATTTATATTAGATTTTGACAAACATCTGTTCCGGACTGCATCAAGTTAAGGATTCGAACTGAATCTTGTACAGGATTCGAAATGAATCGTGTTCGCGATTCGAAAAGAATCCCGCTCAGAGTTCGGACAGAATCCTTTTCAGGATTCAGGCAGCATCCTATTAAGAACTTGAAATTCATTAACACAAAATTCTGCTCAAAATTCTAATGAATCCTTAGCTTCCTGTGTCCAACTCCTGGAAAGGATGCAGTTCGAACCGCCATTTTTCATTTCTAAACATAAACATGATTAATTGCACATAATAAAAAGGATTTAGTACGAATCCTGAAAAGTTCAGTCCGAATTCTGGGAAGGATTCTGTCCGCAACTTTAAAAGGATTTAATTTGAATCCGGGACATAATTCAGACCGAATCCTGGAGATGATTGAATTCAAATCCTAGACATCTTGCAGTCCAAGTCCAGGAAAGGCTTCAGTCCGAACCCAAAATTGGATGCAGTCCGAATTCTGAGCAGGAATCACTTCGTATCCTTAACATGATTCTGTCCGAAACCTGATAATGATTTAGTCCGAATCCTGAACATGATTTAGTCCAAATACAGAACAGAATTCAGTTAGAATTCTTAAAAGGATTTATTCCGAAACCTGAACAGGACTGAATCCTGTTTATAATTTGGAATGAATTCTGTTTAGGATTCTTGACTAAATCCTATTCAGGAAACGGACTGATCCTATTCAGCAATCTGACTGAATTCTGTTCAGGATTCGGACTGAATCCTGTTCATGAATCGGACTTAATCCTTTCCAGGATTAGGACTGAATCCTTTTCAGGATTCGGACTGAATCTAATTTAGGATTTGGACCGAATCCTGTTCCGAATTTTTACTAAATCCTTTGTAGGATTCGAACCAAATCCTGTGCAGGATTCGGTCTAAATCATGTTCAGGTTTCGGCCTGAAGCCTTTCCAGTTTAGGATTTGAATTGAATCCTGTTTGGATTTCGGATTGAATCCTGTTCACGATGCGCACTGAATCCTGTTTAGGATTTGGACTGAATCCTGTTTGGCATCCGAACTGAATCTTTATCAGAATTCGGACTGAATCCTATTCATAAATCGGACTAAATCCTATTCATGATTCTGGCTGAATCCTATACAGAATTTGGACTGAATCCTATTCAATCATATTCATGTTTCGGACTGAATCCTATTCAGGATTCGGACTGAATCCTATTCAGGATTCGGACTGAATCCTATTCAGGATTCGGACTGAATCCTATTCAGAATTCGGACTAAATCCTATTCAGAATTCGGACTGAATCCTATTCATGATTCGGGCTGAATCCTTTACAGGATTCGGACTGAATCCTATTCAGGATTCGGATTGAATCCTTTTCAGGATTCGGACCGAACCCTATTCAGGATTCGGACTGAATCCTTTTCAGGATTCGGCCTGAATATTATTCACTATTCGGACTGAATCCTATCCAGGATTCGGACTGAATCCTATTCAGGATTCGGACTGAATCCTTTTCAGGATTCGGACTGAATCCTATTCAGGGTTCGCACTGAATCATATTCATGTTTCGGACTGAATCCTATTCAGAATTCGGACTGAATCCTATTCAGGATTCGGACTGAATCCTTTTCAGGATTCGGCCTGAATATTATCCACTATTCGGACTGAATCCTATTCAGGATTCGGACTGAATCCTTTTCAATCCTATTCAGGGTTTGGACTGAATCATATTCATGTTTCGGAATGAATCCTATACAGGATTCGGACTGAATCCGAATCTGTGTCAAAAGGTCGAAGGACAAAAGGTCGAAGGACAAAAGGTCGAAGGACAAAAGGTCGAAAGGACAAAGGTCGAAGAGTTAAAACGTCGAATGGACAAAAGGTAGAAAGTCAAAAGGTCTAAGGACAAAAGGTCGAAAGGACAAATAGAAAAGAAATGAATAGTGAAAAGAGAGTCGTAAGAAAAGGGTAATGAGCATAGGTAAATGAGAAGTGAAAAGTGAGAAGTGAGAATCGATAAGTGAGAAATGAGAAGTGAGAAATGATTAGTGAAAAGTGGAAAGTGAATAGTCAGTAGTGAGAAGTGAGAAGTGAAAAGTGAATAGTGAGTAGTGAGTGAGAAGAAGAGAAAAGAACAAAAAAGAAAGAAAGAAGAAGGAAGATGGAAGAAGGAAAAAAGAAGGAAGAAGGAAGAAGGAGAAAAGGCACAAGGATGCAATAAAAAAGAAAGAAGCAAGTAACAGGGAATGGAAAAATAGAAAAGAAATAAGGAACAAAGAAGAAAGAAATAAGTAAGAAAAAATGAAGAAGAGAGGAAAAAAAGAAGAAAGGGAGGAGGAAGAAAGGAAGAAGGAAGGAAGAAAAAAGAAGAAAAAAAGGTATAAAGAAGGATGAAAGAAGAAAAAAGGAAGAAAGAAGCAAAAAAGAATTAATGAATGAAGAAGGGAGAAAAAAGGAAGAAATAAAAAAACAAACAGAAAGAAAGGAAACAAGAAGGAATAAAGAAAGAAGAGAGAGAATGAAGAAAAAGAGAAGAAAGAAAGAAGAAAGAAGGAAGAAAAGAGAAAAAAAATAAGGAAAAAAGAAGAAAGAAGGAGAAACGGAGGAAGAAAGAATGAAGAAAGACGGAAGAAAGAAATAAATAAGCAAAAAGGTAGAAAGAAAAAAGAAACAATAAGAACAAAGGCGGAAAAAAGGAAGAAGAAAAAAAGGAAGAAAGAAGTTAGAATGAAGAAAGAAGTTGGAAAGGGAAAAAGGGAAGTAGGAAACAAAAAAAAGAAGGTAGACAGAAAAACCAAGTAACAGGGAAGGACGAAAGAAAAATGGGGAAAATAAAAAAACAAGAAGGGAGAAATAAGGACGTAAAAAGGAAGAAAGAATGAAGAAAAAAGAAAGAAAGAAGAAAGAAGGAAGGAAAAAGAAGGAAAAAGAAGGAAGAAAGAAGGAAGAAAGAAGGAAAAAGAAGGGAGAAAAAAGGAAGAAAGGAAGAAAGAAGGAAGAGAGACGGAAGAAAGAAAGGAGGCAAAAAGAATGAAGAAAGAACGAAGAAAGAAGAAAGAAAAACTGTTTCCTGAAAAACTGGAAAAAGAAAGAAAGGAAGGAGCGAGAAAAAAGAAAGAGAGAAGAAAGAAGATAGAAAGGAAGAAAAAAAGGAGGAAGAATGAAGAAAGACAGAAAAAAGAAGAAAGAAATAAGGAAGGGAGAAGGTTGAAAGAAGCCAAAAATAAGGAAAAAAGGTAGAAAAAAAGGAAGAAAGAAAGAAGTTAGAAATAAGGAAAATAAAATATGGAAGGAAGAAAGAAGTAAGAAAGAAGAAAGAAGGAAGAAGAATGAAAGGAAAGAAGCATATGAAGTAAGAAGGAAAAAGAAACAAGAAAGAGAATAGAGGATAGAAAAAAGACAAAATAATAGAGAAGGAAGAATAAAAGGGTCTTTCTTCATTTCGACCTTTTGATGCATTTTTTTTTGTTTCGAACTTTTGTCCCTTCGACCTTTTGACCCTTCGACCTGTTGTCCTTTCGACCTTTTGACCTTCGACCTTTTGTCCTTCGACCTTTTGACCTTCGACCTTTTGTCCTACAACCGGACTGAATCATATTCATGTTTCGGACTGAATCCTATTTATGATTCGGGTTGAATCCTATTCAGGATTCGGACTGAATCCTTTTCAGGATTCGAACTGAATCCTATTCAGGATTCGGAATGAATCCTTTTCAGGATTCGGACCGAACCCTACACAGCATTCAGACTGAATCCTTTTCAGGATTCGGCCTGAATATTATTCAGGATTCGGACTGAATCCTATTCAGGATTTGGACTGAATCCTATTCAGGATTCGGACAGAATCCTATTCAGGATTCGGACAGAATCCTATTCAGGATTCGGACTGAATCCTATTCAGGATTCGGACTGAATCCTATTCAGGATTCGGACTGAATCCTATTCAGGATTCGGACTGAATCCTATTCAGGATTCGGACTGAATCCTATTCAGGATTCGGACTGAATCCTATTCAGGATTCGGACTGAATCTTATTCAGGATTCGGACTGAATCCTATTCAGGATTGGGACTAAATCATATTCAGGATTCGGACTGAATCCTATTCAGGATTCGGACTGAATCCTATTCAGGATTCGGACTGAATCCTATTCAGGATTCGGACTGAATCCTATTCAGGATTCGAACTAAATCCTATTCAGGATTCGAACTAAATCCTATTCAGGATTCGGACTGAATCCTATTCAGGATTCGGACTGAATCCTATTCAGGATTCGGACTGAATCCTATTCAGGATTTGGACTGAATCCTATTCAGGATTCGGACTGAATCCTATTCAGGATTCGAACTAAATCCTATTCAGGATTCGAACTAAATCCTATTCAGGATTCGGACTGAATCCTATTCAGGATTCGGACTGAATTGTATTCAGGATTCGGACTGAATCCTATTCAGGATTCGGACTGAATCCTATTCAGGATTCGGACTGAATCCTATTCAGGATTCGGACTGAATCCTGTTAAGGATTCGGACTGAATCCTATTCAGGATTCGGACTGAATCTTAATCAGGATTTGGACTGAATCTTATTCAGGATTCGGACTGAATCCTATTCAGGATTCGGACTGAATCCTATTCAGGATTCGGACTGAATCCTATTCAGGATTCGGACTGAATCCTATTCAGGATTCGGACTGAATCCTATTCAGGATTCGGACTGAATCCTATTAAGGATTCGGACTAAATCATATTCAGGATTCGGACTGAATCTTAATCAGGATTCGGACTGAATCTTATTCAGGATTCGGACTGAATCCTATTCAGGATTGGGACTAAATCATATTCAGGATTCGGACTGAATCCTATTCAGGATTCGGACTGGATCCTATTCAGGATTCGGATTGAATCCTATTCAGGATTCGGGCTGAATTCTATTCAGAATTCAGACTGAATCCTATTCAGGATTCGGACTGAATCGTATTCAGGATTCGGACTGAATCCTATTCAGGATTCGGACTGATTCCTATTCAGGATTCGGAGTGAATCCTATTCAGGATTCGGACTGAATCCTATTCAAGATTCGGACTGAATCCTGTTAAGGATTCGGACTGAATCCTATTCAGGATTCGGACTGAATCTTAATCAGGATTTGGACTGAATCTTATTCAGGATTCGGACTAAATCCTATTCAGGATTGGGACAAAATCATATTCAGGATTCGGACTGAATCCTGTTCAGGATTCGGACTGGATCCTATTCAGGATTCGGATTGAATCCTATTCAGGATTCGGGCTGAATTCTATTCAGAATTCGGACTTAATCCTATTCAGGATTCGGACTGAATCCTATTCAGGATTCGGACTGAATTCTATTCAAAATTCGGACTGAATCCTTTTTCAGGATTCGGACTGAATCCTATTCAGTATTCGGACTGAATCCTTTTCAGGATTCGGACTGAATCCTATTCAGGATTTGGACTGAATCTTATTCAGAATTCGGACTGAATCCTATTCAGGATTCGGACTGAATCTTATTCAGAATTCGGACTGAATGATTCGGACTGAGTCCTATTCAGGATTCGGACTGAATCCTATTCAGGATTCGGACTAAATCCTGTTCAGAATCGGACTAAATCATTTTAAGGATTCTATCTAAATCATGTTCAGGTTTCGGACTGAAGCCTTGCCAGTTTAGGATTTGGTCTGAATCCTGTTTAGGATTCGGACAGAATCTCTACTAGGATTCGTACTAAATATTGTTCAGGGTTCGGACTGAATATTGTTCAGGATTCGAACTGAATCCTGTTCAGGATTAGGACTGAATCCGTGCTGTCGTATCAATATGAAACGTGATGTCGTAACAATATGCTCGATAAGACGCTTTTTTATGACTTCAACAGATTGTTCAACAATTATATCAGTCAACCATTTGCTTCTGACTCTTTCCTTGTTTCTTCAATTCCCAATAACACAATCACGTTTGGAGCTGATACATCCATAAAAAGAATAAAACTACATGAATTTTGTTTCACGGACCTATCACTAACAAATCTCTTCCATGCACTTCTTCTGCCTCGTTTCAGATTGTGGAAAGGTTTCCGTCTTCCGGTATTCAGCCCTTGCGGTCTCAACGACAGACCAACGCATATCACCAAGGGCCATGCCCATTGCCGTGGTGGCCACTGTTCCCGTCATTAATCAAGAACAGCAGTGGCCAGCAGAAAGTTGTTTCCATTCGTCGGTGGTAAAAGTGCGTCGTAATCTTCGCCACATGGCCAACGTTGACGTCAGATCAGTCGTTAAGAGCACCGCCAGCACGAGCACCAGAAACGGTATCAATGACGACTTCGACGTGGACGGATTCAATGTCAGCATCAGCAGTAGCAGCAGCAGCAGCAGCAACACCAGTGGCCGTAGCTAACTCATCAAAGACTTTTAGTGGAGCGATAGGACGACGAGTGAGAGGAGCTTCTAGCACCGAGATAGCATGGATTTCCACAAAGCACCCCCTCCCAGGCCGCCGAGCCTGGTCGGTACGGCCCTCACCAAGTCCAATGGTAAGTGCGTGTGAGAGGCTTCACTTGCGTAAGCAATCACCTTGTCGCTCGTATGTTGCTGGGGATGAAGATAGAAATGACTTAGGGTAATGCTGCTGATGGAGTCCCAGGACCGTAAATCGTTATCACTACGTGATAACTTATTTGGCAGTTGGTGCTCACTGGGAGGTGGCTGCAACATAAAACATCATCAGAAAAATGCCTAAAAGTATAAAACAGACGGAAGTTTTTCCTCGGATCGATGCATGCATGCTGGGTGGTACAAATTTAATCTTGCGGTAATGTTCGAAGAAAGTGGCAGAGGCAGGTAATTCGACTTTTACCTTCGATGAGCCAATATTTAGAAATATGAGGAAAATAAACTTTATGGGCTTACCGGGCTAATAACTTGAAAAATAACTTTTAGGTTCGATAGATGAATGTATTTGGTTTGTGTGGTTTTCATGAGAAAAATGCAAACATGAAGCAATTGTGGTTTAAGAATGTTCTCCATTTTTCTTACTCTTATACCAAGGAAAACTTGTTTGCAGACTTGAGACAAGGAAAATTACTTTTTGTGATTCATTATTACGCTGTGGTTTCGTATGCTGAAAAACACGTAACTTATCGCGACACCACAAACCAAGGGAAGCATTAATTATCGTTCTCCGCATTACTCGGAAACCTCATCTGATACTGACATGCGTCTCACATGAGGGTAAGTAGCTTTCCTTATATGGGAGTACGGTGAAAATTGTTTTCTACTCTTCGAGAGACACACAACAGTAATGAAATCTGAACCATCTCGCACCCATACGGAGAACAGTGCCAGTTTCTCTAACAGAGCTTGATTAATTTTCCATCATCAATTTCCATGGTAGAAGATGATGCGGTGGATATGTGAGATGGTATGAGCTCCACGCTCATTAGGGCTCTAAAAATATCACACACCTGACGACGGTTAACCGCAAATTTCGTTGGTTGGATGTAAAAGTTTTTACACCCGCCTAATCTTAATTATACCCACTCCAACAAAACTAATTTCGATGGAATGGTTTCAGATGAGTACCCATCTAACTTTGTTGCTATGTCACTGAACACTGGTTATTCTTCCAGCAAAATAAAATCGTGTTTACCGAAAATCAATCATTAATTGAATTGCAGAAGACTCTAAAGATTCATGTTGTTAATGTTATCATTGTCCTCAGCACACAATCCTCAATAGGAATTGGGCTAGGCAGACGAACAGTGCTTAGGAAAAATCAAGATGATTCTTTTTTGTTTGCATCAATGTGACGGTCCCTTGCACTGAGTGCGTGTTTGCTCTTGTTTCGGACAGCAGAACGATCGCGCGATCTGCTGAAATATTGCACAGCTGGTAAAAAAATTGAGCAAGCGTTGTGCAGTGCGTGTTTTAGTTGTCGCGAAGTAGGTAGTTAAGATATCAAATCAGTCTTCGGGAAAATACGTAAGACACGCGTTGCTTTTCTGTTTTTGTATCATCATGAATATGGCGTCATTCAAATGAAATAATTAGTCGCTTACCAAGGCAGACCGCATCGTGCTTTCGTGCTGTGCGGTTCTTTCTCTCTTTGCGGAAGGAAGTTTTTAATACTACCCGAAGCTATTTTAATTTCAACGGTGCTTCTTAGCGCTATTTGTACCCACTCATCCCGTTACGATCTTTGCAAGGACCCGTGCCTTCGTTTTACGTTGGACCCGTTTGCGGAAGTAAAATTCCGGCAAGCGGTGGTAATCCTGCAGGGACACCGTTCTGGGAAAAAACCTCTTAGAAGGTCACGTCTCCACGCTCAGCAATGAGCATTAATAAAAACAAGAGGAAGGGGAATTCTCCACTTCCTTCAAAGAAACAAGGTTTCAAGATCGTCCTGCCCAAGCGCGGGAAAAATAGAAGGAAGCTGGAGACTTCAGATATTCCTTCCAAATCTAACGTAGACATTATTTCTTCTCCTATCGAACTGAGCAATCAGTTCGATTTGATTAATAACGAAATTGAGGAAATCAAATCTTCCTCTAGCCCAGGTGATTCGATTCATGCGAAGAAACAACGGATTCCGCCAATTGTGGTATCTGTTGCCGTGTTTTCTGGCTTTCGGAATGAAATCTTGAGTAACCTTCAGGGGATCAAGGTTTCATTTCAGATTGCTAGGAAGGGTGACTGCCGCGTTTTGCCGGGATCCTTTGACGATCGCAAACGTCTTCTTCAGTATTTAACTGAGAAGCGCCATAAATTCTTCCCATATGACGACAAAACTGAGCGATTGTTCAAAGTCGTATGATGATAAATCACTGGATGATATTAAAATAGAAATTTCTCAATTACTTGGATTTGCGCCAGTCCAAGTAATTAAGATGAAAAAGAAACCTCACTCTGGTACTTCCGAAAGGGGCATTACTCAAGAATTTTATTTAGTTCATTTTAACAAAAGTGAACTAAATAATATGAAAAGTTTCGAAAAGGCCTGTATTATGTCTCATGTCCGTGTTACATGGGAACATTTCCGCAGGCCTGGGGGAAATTTCCAAAACCCCACCCAGTGCCGTAAGTGCCAGAAGTGGGGTCATGGAACCAGACATTGTCACATGGATGCTAAATGCATGATTTGTGGTGGAACCTCTCACGCCAAGGACGCATGTCCTGTAAGAGAAGATTCCAATAAATTTAAGTGCGCAAATTGTGGGGGCAATCATAAATCCAATTTCTGGGAATGCCCTTCACGCAAAAAAGTTTTGAATTCCCGTGCAAAATTGATGACGGGAAATTCCAATCGGATCCCAGATTCGACGGGTAGAAATTTTTCAAACGCTCAAATTTCGAAACCGGTTACCGGTCGAGCAATTCATACCCACCACAATTCACAAACAAATTTTGCCGCTCGTCAACGGGTAGCAAGCACTTCAGTAAATTCCAATTTTTCCAATGTACCTACGTATGCATACATCGCTGCTGGTAGACAAAATTTCTCTTCTCAAAATGAGGTTTATACCCATGTCCCAACGGAAAATAACTGTCATGTTGCCGATTCAGGTAGCATGACTGCTTCCGATTTTGATTTTTTAACTGAACAATTGCATCACATGATTGATGCAATGTTCAAAGCAAATACCATACCAGAAGCTGTTCAGGTTGGTATAAAGTACACACAAAAAATTGTTATCGGACTCCGTTTCAATGGATCCAAATAATTGTGTGAAAGTTCTAAATTGGAATGCCCGCTCTCTAAAGGGTAAGGAAGATGAATTATTCAACTTCCTAACAGTTCATAATGTGCATATTGCCATTATAACTGAAACGTATTTAAAACCAGGACTCTCCATTAAAAGAGATCCAAACTATTTTATCTACAGAAATGATCGTCTTGACAGCGCCTGTGGTGGGGTCGCCATCGTCATTAATAGACGTATCAAACATAAATTATTTTCTTCGTTTGAAACCAAAGTTTGAAACCTTGGGAGTTTCTGTTGAAACAAATTTTGGACAATTTTCCTTCATTGCAGCCTACTTGCCTTTTCAATGCAATGGGCAGCAAAAGAATTTGTTAAAAGCTGATCTTCAAATTCTGACTCGCAACAAATCAAAATTCTTCGTAATTGGTGACTTCAATGCCAAACACCGTTCATGGAATAATGCTCAAAGCAATTCCAACGGCAAAATTTTATTTGAAGATTGTTCTGCGGGATATTATACTATTCAATATCCCAATGGCCCTACTTGTTTTTCTTCCAGTCGAAATCCTTCTACTTGGAAATATTTGGAAATTAACGAAAATTCTTAAAAAACCTCAAAAGCCAATTCCAGCGCTTAAAGAGGGAAATAAAATTTTATTAACAAATGGCGAAAAGGCTCAAAAACTTGCTCAGCAGTTCGAGAGTGCCCATAATTTCAGTCTAGGTCTCACTAGTCCAATTGAGGATCAGGTTACACGAAGCTTCGAAGACATTCTCAACCAAGATAATGTTTTTGACCCTTCGTTGGGAACTAATTTGGATGAAGTGAGATCTATTACTAGAAAATTTAAAAATATGAAAGCCCCGGGTGATGATGGTATTTTCTACATACTTATCAAAAAACTTCCTGAGAGCTCTTTATCCTTTTTGGTTAATTTATTTAACAAATGTTTTCAATTGGCATACTTCCCAGATAAATGGAAAAACGCCAAAGTTGTTCCAATTTTTAAGCCGGACAAAAATCCAGCTGAGGCTTCTAGTTATCGCCCAATCAGTTTGCTTTCTTCAATAAGCAAACTGTTTGAAAAGATTATTTTAAATAGAATGATGGTTCATATTAATGACAATTCTATTTTTGCTGATGAGCAATTTGGGTTTCGCCATGGGCATTCAACCACTCATCAGTTATTAAGAGTTACGAACTTAATTCGGCTCAACAAATCTGAAGGATATTCGACTGGAGTTGCTCTTCTTGATATAGAGAAAGCATTTGACAGTGTTTGACATGAAGGTTTGATTGTAAAATTGATGAATTTTAATTTTCTGCTGTACATCATTAAACTGATCCAAAATTATTTATCAGATCGCTCACTGCAGGTAAACTATCAGAATTCTAAATCTGATAGATTACCTGTAAGGGCTGGTGTCCCCCAAGGCAGCATACTGGGGCCCATATTGTATAACATTTTTACTTCTGACTTACCTGATTTACCACCAGGGTGTCAAAAATCTTTGTTTGCAGATGACACAGGTCTCTCAGCCAAAGGGCGTAGTCTTCGTGTCATTTGTAGTAGATTGCAAAAAAGTTTGGATATTTTCTCCTCTTACTTGCAAAAATGGAAAATTTCCCCGAATGCTTCCAAAACTCAGCTTATAATTTTCCCACATAAGCCGAGAGCTTCTTATTTGAAACCTTCTAGCAGACATATTGTCACTATGAATGGGGTTCCAATTAATTGGTCTAGCGAAGCTAAATATTTAGGACTTCTGCTAGATCAAAAATTAACTTTTAAAAATCACATTGAAGGCCTTCAAGCCAAATGTAACAAATGTATAAATATTAGAGTGGGGCGCAGTTGTATGGAAAAACGCAAACTTCGTCCGATCAAGTGAGATCAAGGTTTCTCTGAATCGTTTTGGGACCCCAATCAACTGTGCAAAATATGGGCTCGATTGGTTGCAGCCTCGCATGCCGCATCGCGTTTTAAATTTACATGGAGATTAGTATGGGAAAACGTTTTTTTTTTTACATTTTTGCTCTTAGCACCTTCAATTTATCATCAATCACGTGACTCAATACGTTAGCATCTAGTCTGGAAGATGCCGAAAGACTTTGCCGAAGAAGGTACGTAGCTGGAAGGTCTACAAAAAATGTTATTACGTTTCGAAAATTGATTGTGTAAACCATATGCAAGAAATCAATGTTTCTGCCAGCACTACCGGACAACCTATGGCTATCGAAGGGCAAAACCTATCTTCCTTCTCGTCGGATTTTTTTCTTTGTGAAATGATTCCTGATAGCTCCTATTAGCTCTCAAGCCCTATAAGTTCAATTATTTTTAAATAACACTCAGTTAAATTATTGGTCTACGTAGTACGGCAGTGCTGGCAGAATAAACGATTTTTTGCATATGGTTTGAACACTCAATGTTCTAAGCTTTATAACTTTTTTCGTGGACGTTCCAGCAACGTACCTTCTTCAGCAAAGTTTTTCGGCATCCTTTGGGTTATACTTTAATGCAATGTGCCACTTGGTTTACGATGAACTGAAGCCTCTAGTAGTAGAAATGCAAAAATATACGTTCTCCCATACTAATTTTCATACAAACTTCAAACGCGATGCGGAAAGCGAGGAAGCAACCAATCGGTCCCAAATTCTGCACAGTTGTTCAGGACCCAGAATGGCTTCGAAAAACCATTGATTTGAAAAAATGACCATGACGCCCCACTCTAATAAATATATTAGTGTCTATATCCACTAGGGTGGCTCAAAAACACTTTTTCAAATTTTTTGATGGGCCGCCCTCTTATTCGGTTCTATTTGATGCCCTGATGCTCTGGACAAAATTTCAGCCAAATCGGTTAATGTTTGGGTGGTGCTAAACTCATTGGAAGTTTATATGCAAAAATGTATGCAGAAACATCCAAAAAGAGTGATTTGTAATTGTACGGCACAATTTACGATCAAGAACAATGATACTCATTCAGTTCTTGTAGAATTAAATACAGAATGTTATGCTGAAAACCGCGAGAAGATTAGAGCTTATTAGGCAAAGATATTGGCATTTTATTGGAGTGCTGTAGGGGTGAATTTATTTCTTTTCAAAGGTAAAAGAAACGAAATTTGCTCAAACCCTAGTACAGAGATATGTTTATAACTTAGCCGGGCAAAATATAATCTTCTCGCGGTTTTCAGCATAGCATTCTGTATTAAATTCTTAAAGATCTGAAAGAGTATTATAGTTCTTCATCGTAAGTTGTGCCGTCCAACTGCAATTCAATGTTTTTGGATGTTTCTGCATACATTTTTGCATATAAACTTCCAACGAGTTTAGCACCGCCCAAACGTTGATCGATTTGGCTGAAATTTTGTCCAGAGCATCAGGGCATCAAATAGAACCAAATAAGAGGGCGGCCCATCAAAAAAATTGGCAAAAGTTTTTCCCATACTAATTTGAGCCACCCTAATATCCACTTATAAACAGAAAATCAAAACTTTGTCTTAAGAACAAACTTTTGATTTACAAACAAATTTTTAGACCTGCCATGTTGTATGCTGTGCCAATATGGACTAGTTGCTGCAATACCAGAAAGAAGGCACTTCAGAGGATTCAAAATAAAATTCTGAAAATGATTCTGAAGTTGCCTACGTGGTATAGTACCAATGAACTTCATAGAATTTCTAATATTGAGACATTGCAACAAATGTCCAACAAAATAATTTCCAATTGTAGACAAAAAATCGTTGCGATCTTCTATTGCAACGATGAACTCCTTGTACCCTTAGTATAAAATAGGTTAAGATTAGTTTAAGTTGAAAACATTGTAATTCCTACAATTCAACCAGAGGAAAAATTCTAACTGCCAGAGGCAATTGAAATGTATTAATAATAACTAAAAATATAACATAGCAAATAAGGATGATAGTGTTAAGAAAACACGGAACACCTAGTCTAAGAGATGAATGCATGTATTAGATTATTATTATTTCAGACTAAGGCCGAAGTGGCCTGTGCGGTATGTAAGAGTCTTCTCCATTCGGCTCGGTCCATGGCAACACGTCGCCAGCCATGCAGTCTACGGAGGGTCCGCAAGTCATCTTCCACCTGATCGATCCACCTTGCCCGCTGCGCACCTCGCCTTCTTGTGCCCGTCGGATCGTTGTCGAGAACCATTTTCACCGGGTTATTGTCCGACATTCTGGCTACGTGCCCGGCCCACCGCAGTCGTCCGATTTTCGCGGTGTGAACGATGGATGGTTCTCCCAACAGCTGATGCAACTCGTGGTTCATTCGCCTCCTCCATGTACCTGCATGTATTAGATAATTAGTAAATAAAATTAGTTAAAAAAAGAAATAAATAAAAAAAAAAGAAAACAGTATGTGCTCTGCAGTTTCATCAACACCTGGACAGTCAGGGCACATGGGGATCTCCGCGTGCCCACACCTGTGGAGGTACTGCCGGAAGCAGCCATGGCCTGACAGGAATGGTTTCAGATTGAAGTGAACTTCCCCATGGGGTCTCCCCACCCAACTCGATATGTAAGGTATCAGCCGGTGAGTCCACCTACCTTAAGGAGAGTTATCCCACTCGCGCTGCCATCTGGCAACTGAAGTCACCCTGATGCGTTCGCGGGCTCCTCTGTTGCCACGTAGCTCGAAACACTCCTCGTCTTCCCGGAAGACCGGCCCGACTGTCATCATGCTCGCAATCACGCAGGCTGCATCGTGTGATATCGCGCGGTAGGCAGATATCACTCTGAGACATATCAAGCGGTACGTGTTCTCCAGCTTCCGCAGGTGCTTGGTTACCCCCAGAGCTCTCGCCCAGGACGGTCCGCCGCACCTAAGAACAGATACGGCAACGCCTGCCAGTAGCCTACAGTTCTACCTCGGCAATTGATTGCCCGTAGGCCTCCAAGGTTACGTCATCGGCAAAGCCGACGATCTTAACACCAGGAGGGAACTTAAGCTTCAGAACCCCGTCATACATAAGGTTTCATAATACCGGGCCCAGTATTGAACCTTGCGGAACTCCTGCGGTAATAGGAACGCTTCTCTGACCGGCATCGGTCTCGTGTAATAGTACACGGTACTGGAAATAGCTTTCCAAAATCCGGTGCAGGTTCTCCGGCAGGCTAAACCGGTGTAACGAGAGCGCGATGGCATCCTAGCTTGCGCTGTTGAATGCATTCTTCATACAAGTGTCACTAACGTGATCACTGATCACTAAGTGATTCTGCTCAAACAATTTTGATTTCAAAACTTGTTCTTGGTTCAGATGTTGTCGATTTCGAGATCATGGGCATGAGAGAAAAAATCATTTAGAACTCCGGATTAGTTCGTACTTTCGACAGTATTTCGTCTACAAATTGTGACAGAATTCTTTCCAAGACTTTATCGCAATACTGCCAAGGAGTACAAAAAGAGTTGCAGACCATTGTTTGCCAAAATAAAATGATACTCTACCTTTATTCACTTGTTGTGACTTAAAGTGATTATACAATAAAGCCAGAAATCGGCCATTTTGTAAACCACGTGCTTCTCCAAAATAATTTTCAAGAGCACGAGATGAAAAAACCATACCGCGTATGGGGCTGAAATAATGGTAGATCGTTTGCTTAGTTATGCTGAGCAATCATAATTTAAGTTTCGGCACTGTAATAAAACTATTACGCCAGATTTGGGCTTTTGGAAATGCATGCAGATAAACGTGTGGTGAATTTGAAATTCACCACAGGCTTCATTCTATAATCACCTTAATTAGATATGGTGAAAATGAATTTTGGTAATTTTGATAAGGTGGTTATTCAACAAAGCGACTAATCGGCGATCTTGGAAACCACGTGCTTTTATAAGTCGATTTTCAAGAGCACGGATTGAGAGAACCATGACGCACACAGTGGTGATACAATCGTTAAATCATTTGCTTCTTATGCTATACAATCGACTTTAATTTCAGCGCTGTATGAAAAGTATTATAACGTATTTTACCTGTTGAAGATGGGAGTGGAAAAACATGTGGTGAATTTAAAATTCACCTTAACAGTTTAACAGCATTTTGACCAATGTGGTAAACAAGACGGCGTGAATCCACTTCATCAGCACCTTTTTTTCACCACATTGATCAGAATGCTTCGAACGATGGGTGCAGTTTACCTGCATAAATATCAATCCAGAAACTAGCCGTCAGGCCATTACTGCTCGTGGAAAACAGGATAGCAACTCTAAAGTGACTGAATTCTTTTGTACATAAGTTACATTAACTCGTTCTTAACAAATTTGTTACTCGAGAAATTGCAAAACAACCCAAAAAAAGCAATGTCGAAAACTACGCAAAAGAGTGCAGTAAAAGCATTTTGAGAAAAATAGGAAAATGTACTGATCATGATTATGGATCGACTGTACGTTTAAATAGATTTATTAAAGGCTACTCAGAGTACGTCTTATTTGAAGAATTAAACTTAAATATGAGAGTTCGAAAATGCAAAAATCATCCGGTTATAAGAATGGCTGGTGCTACGCAATTTCAATAAAACATCGATAAAAAATGATTCGTTATCTGTCGAATGTAATCTCGCTCTGCGTGCAGGGTTTTTCGATAATTATTGAAATGTCACTTTTAAGTTTAATTTCAGTTAAATTCTCCAAATGGGATAGAACCTCAGTCTTACAATTCCCCATCGAGTTTATTATTTACTCCACGTTTCGACACAGGGACTGAGCCTTTTTCAAAAAGAAAATATGTCTGCCATCTGCTGTACTAAACTTTCGACGACAAACAATCCATGAAAAATACACAATCCCTGTGTCGAAACGTCGGATAAACGTAAAACTGAGTAATCATGTTTTTTTGTTGCCAAAATCGAATATTTTTGAAGTCAGGTTCATCTGAATTTAGAAGCAAAATGAAATCTTAATCAACAGAATCACCACACAACAAAGAGATGATCCAGCCTAGGGCTGAAACCCTTTCAAATAAAGACAAAAAAAAAACACACACAACAGAAACATGTTTAGAGTCCCGACAGAACTATTTTCAACATTTCGACAAAATAATTTTGATTGATAAAATTGATAAAATACATTCTTTAACCGTATCACAATATGCTCATTGTTGAGCATGAGCATGAGCATGAGCATGAGATGACCGTACAATTCGTAGTTGCTACTCCGTGATTGACCAGAACTAGCGGAATTGCACAGGGAACCAACAGATGGGACTTGGGATTAGCTCTCCATCCTCAATGTGCACGTTCCGAAAGCTCAACTTTTAAAGGGTCAATAACGGCGCCGGCCATGTCCTTACGATCATCTAGGGAAGGGAAGGAATGATAGTGTAACAACCGTTGTTCTAGAGACCGACGAATCGTCTGCATCTCTACGGTTGTTACGGGAAGGAGTATTATAAGTAGGGAGAGGAAGTGTCATTACTTAGATCAGAATTCACCTTGGTAAGTGATGTAATCCAAGTAACTAGCATGTTAATGTTAACGCGAGAACAAAGTATAAATCAGTTACGAAGTATTTTGTTGTGTTCTTGTTCACCCAACGTAAAGGCAGACAATCAATCGCTCCGGTAGAGCTATTTAGCTGTCCGCGATAATCAGCTATCGTGATTGTTTTATATTCATCTAACGCGAGGAAAAATAATCAATATCTTAGCGATAGACTTGTTTATTTGTACTTTGGGTTGACCACCTACGATGATTATGAATTATATCTATGTGTTTCCAAAGTGATTTCAAACAATAATTCGTTCGCTGTGAGTGATTATTTATTAGTGTTTTGGTTAAATGCGGCGATGTTTTTAGGTACTCGGTAGTTATTTTCTCAACTCGATCTCAAAACATCAATCGGAATTCACGGAAAACTATTGTCTATGCCTATTCTGAACTAGTTGATTTCTATTCAATAATATGAAATTATTATTTTAACGGATTCATCTGTAAACCTTTACTAGTTACTTTTGATTCCGGGAGATAGAAATTGCTTACTCGGGTCAATTTTGCATCAATTGTATGGTGTGTCTCCTAATGATGATTTATTCGAAACCCATACCCTGCAGTTGCGAGTCGCTGCTGAATCGGAAATAGAATCCAATATGGATGTTTATTACGGTCATCTAGTGACAATAGCGGATGAGTTGATCGATGGATCTATGACTATTAATAAAAAGGTGTTACTTTATCTATGTAAGTTGAAAACTTCTGGATATTGGGGTTGGGCTGAGTGCATATCTGCCATTGCAAACCACATGAACGTTGCTATAATTGTCTATCAATACGACAATAAAATCGAGTTTCGACCGAATACATTCGAACAAATCGACCTAAATTATTGTTGTATTTACTACCGACCTAGCATCAGAGTGACACAGGAGGATAATGGAGGAAAGCTAGGTAGAGTAAATAATCACGAACGCACTAGGCAGCACTCAAGTACAACGCTCAGATGAGACCAGGTCAAGACTCCCACAGCCATCTGAATTAGTTCTACCATCGATCCCAGAAATTACTACCCAACAAGCTACCCAGCCATCGCTGGTTGATGGCAAACGTCATTTCTCAGATACTCTGCTAATTGCAACAAAGATAGCACGGTGGGAGTGTACTGAATATCAAGAGACGATTCGTCCTGAAATAAAGATCTGTGACAAAACTGGCATCCGGTTTGCATCGTTAAATGTTAACGGCTGTCGAACAACTGAAAAACGTGAAGTGTTCACTTGTTCATCCCTCGCGAGGACAAACAATCAATCGCTCAAAGTGAGCAATTCTCGGTTAACCCCTCAAAAGGACCTGCGCTACACCTTCTTCATGAATTAATTTGAATACAGCAATCAATAGCTTTCATGTTTTTCTGTTGATTGCGCTATTCAAACTAATTCATGAAAAAAGCCACTTAGGTCCCTTTGAAAAGTTAAGCGAGAATTGTTCATTTGAATTTTTGGTGAAGTACCTACGTCGTCATTGCTCCAACGCGAGGAATCTAGAAAAAGAATGGACCAGAGATTTAAGAAAGGATTTAGATAAATTAAACATCCTACAACCTATAAATGAGCTATCAGTAGCAAAGTTGTTTTGCAGTTGCAAAACCGACATTTATTTTCAAAGAAACTCAACGCTTAGGGGTCGTACAGTAATTACGTAAGCATTTTTTCTCCCCCCTTCCACCCTTGTAAGAATTTCCCATACAAATTATTTTTTGTTTATATGGAGCGTAAGAAAACCCTCATAAGTGCTTACGTAATAAGTGTCTTACTGTAAAGAGACAAAAATGTAAACTTTCTCTAGAAAATTATATCGGGCTTTTTTTTTTAGGAATGTCTCCACTAGCGGAAGCTACCAGACGTGTTTTGTATGTTTTATCTTACAATCCTGTACAATGACCCATCAAAATCATTACAACCGGACATATGCGAAATTGCTAGATTCCTCTACACTCCATCTGACATCTGGCTGAAAAAATGTGACACCTATTTCAAATACATAATTGAGAAACGACCGCCCTACAGATTGAACACCATTAAATAGGCGCCTCAAAATTTGTACAATATGTATATTAATATACAGTATATCAGGACAGGACTATACTGCCGCTAACCGCAAGTCGAGCACATCTGTATATGGAGGCCCATATACAGATGTGCTCGACTTGCGGTTAGCGGCAGTATATGTATATCGAAGAAAATGTACTCGAGTTTTCTTCAACCCTCTTATTATGAATGGGTAAGAATCTCATTGATACATGAAATCAGAAACTAACAAATTATTAGTATATTAGTAATTATAAACACATATGCTCAATAAAACAGCGTTTTCAGTTTTTCTTCGCAAAAAAAAGTTTAATGGCACCAGCTGGTGGGGTGTAATTTTCAAAGGCGATTTAAAGCACTGTGCGCATGGATTGCAATAGAAATTGTTTGACTAAGTTTATCGCTCATTCGTCCTAGAACTAACATAAAAAAATCCCGAATAATACAATTGATTTCCAATGATGCTGTGATTGCTTCAAAACGCTGTGTCTGTGTCAACTTGTCTTCTCCATGTTACTAAATGTGGATAATTATCTATAAATGAAATTCGATATGAGTATATTTCTGAAAGTTTTCAAGCATTTCCATGATTACTTAATGCATAAAGATCTGGATTTTTTTGAAACTTGAAATTTTTGAAACTCTTTAGATGAATAAATTCCACGAAATTTTGTCATAGTCAATATAAGTATTCATGCAATTCCAAAATGTATGCTATGTGCTGAAATTGTTAAGTATCGATGAACACAAATTTGGAATCCTAAAGTGTTTTTTATGAGTCATAAATTCCATGAGTGTCATAAATGAGTCATTATGAGTCATAAATCAAATTCCAGAATAACATAGGGTTTTTGTAGTTACTGACGTTAGGAAGAGGCTTTATTATGGTTTTCTGAATAGGTGAGAGATTTCTCTGCAAAAATCGAAGAGACTTGAGAAGCAACCAAATCGATCTGAATTGTGCTGCAAAAGAAATGTTTTCTGATACGAACTGGTTTCTAAATTTTTTTTATCCTAAAAAACAAATTCTAACTAAAGCAGGCACAAAAGAGTTTTCCGATGATCCTTATGAAATCGCCAAAAAATTAAATGAAACAAGATCTTTTGAGGATTATAAAAATATTTCTTTAATGCAATCTCTGTTGTGAGTGCGAAGGTTGCCTAAGTTTTGTCCTAATACTTCCAATGGAATGCGTTGTTGATTTTTCTGTCATTGTAACAAAGATTCTTAAGTTTTATAATTTTATATCTTTCTGTGCCAGAATTATATAGCGATTGCAAAAAGCTCCATAGGAATTTGATCAACTGTTTTGCGGCATACCTTGCGATTAACTCGAAGATTTTCGAAAGAATGATCGTTCGAAATTTCATTGACCGGATTTGTGTACATGTGCTCATTTTGATGTAGTTGCTTCAGTCTTTTTTGAAGCGGATGGTAGTTTAATAGAACAGAAATATTTATATCTTAATACAATTATGTTTTTATGTTTCTGCGACCAGGATACTAGTCAAACAAATTCAGAACAAATTTATTATTTTAAGCTAGCAACTGAATTAGAAGCGGCATTGATTTTATCTTAAAAATCGAGAAAATGTTCCCGGAGGTCCAACTTAAATATTTCGATGCTTTGCTGAACAATTGGTCATAGATGTGATAACGCAACAAAAAATATGTTTATAGAATTCATAATCAAAATTAAGAAATATGTAGGAAATATGTAAATGAAATAAAAACTGACTAAGTTGGAATTACTTTTCAAATTTTCTGGGGGGAGGCACAAGTAGGTCTGGGGGGGGCCAGGCCCCGCCACCCCGCCCCCCTCTTATTTACGCCAATGCCGGACAACTATCTCATCGTGCGTTGTTTCTGATAGTAAATTAGTTGACGCTTATTGCACCAAATTATCTGTTTATCTCATATAAATAATGCCAATTACATCGCTAATTCAACTCAAAAGTAATGAGTCATCCCTCCCATATAAACACAATTCGCTACAATTCTTCACCAATTTGAACGAAACACTGCCAAACCGTAACATACGGAAGTCAAACCGTCTATAAAATTGAACGATCCTAATGTTCAATTACCTGAACTAAACTGGCTGCCACATATTATCACAACAGCTCATGTAATATGGGTCTTCATGTGAGAAATAATAAAATAACTTACCGAACGAGTCCTTCACAAGTGGTTAACTTTAAAGCTTCCAACTCAAATTTGGCATCGCTGGATTCGCTGGCCAACATATTTGAATTTCTCAAATTGTGGTGACATGTCGGGGAGAGACTCTTTCCGGTTTAAGCGTCAGTATTTTGGCCGTCTATTCCAAAAAACTTGAAAAAACATCGTAATTTTCTTTTTTTCTAGTTTGAAAATTTTCACCCTGAAAATAGAGAGAAAATCTGTCAAGCGTGAAAAAAAAAACGTCTTTCCTGCCCGAGGCCTACTTTTCCTCCTCCTTTAACCGTATTGCAATATGTTTATTTGTTGGTATTCTTATGGTCTATCTCATTTGGAGAATAAAACTTAAAAATGACAGTTCGAAAATTAATAAATTACCCGGTCATAGGAATGTCAAAAGTAATCTTGCTCTGTGAGCAGGGTTATTCGATGATTATTGAAATGTCACTTTTAAGTTTAACTTCAGTTCTATTCTCCAAATGGGACAGATCCTTATGGGTACTTGTCAAAGTTTCTGAACTTGCTTTAACGCGATAAAAAATGTCCAAGAATATAAATGTAGTGAGTGTTCATCATACGATATTTATAGAATAATCAGAGTTCAACTTTTCCGGATCGGTATATTTATAAATACTATCAGATCAGCTTTTTTGGTCTTGAGAGATTCCTATTTTAAACCTCAAAATCATTTTTTGAAACTTCAAACAGAATCATTTCTCATGGCAGGATGCCAATGTTAATGTATTTCAGAACCTTGGCAGATGGTTTTGCTGTTGAGCGAACAAGCGTTCCAGTTGACCAGGCCTACACTAGCTTAGCTTAGATTGGCTGTACACATCGTAGTTTCTAGTCATGATTGGCTGAGAAACAGCACCAACTCACCAACTGAATAGTTTTCTCTGGACTAGAAAGCTATTTCACGGTACATGCTTCGGAGTTTTTTTAATTCAAGACCAATAACGATGCCGGTCACGTCCTCACAGTCAATAAGGTTAAGGGGAGGCAAATTAGTTCGACACTCAATTCTACGAGAGACCGAGGAAACCTGTGCATCTCCATGAGTGCACTAGAAAGGAATATTATGTTTGTAGGGAAGGAAATCTATTGGAAATCGCCTTAGTTAGCGACTAATTATTTCTTTTGAACGACGCCATATTCATAATGATAAAAGGACGGATAAGCAACGCGTGTCTAACGTATTTTCCCGAGGACTGATTCGACATCTTCGCTACGACTAAAACACACTTGCAACGTACTTGCTTGTTGGTTACCTCAAACTCAAAGGATGCCAGGATTTTGGAAGCGATAAACAACGTGAAGTGTAAATGGCGTATTATCGGATTCTAATTGTATTACTATTGACAATAATCACCTATCGGAAAACTCACTCTTGGATTTCTGCTCGGAAAATTGTTAAACACGGCTCATCCTACCGAATAAATTTGGACAACTAAAATAATACGATCTATTTTATTCAACACCGCCGAATTTATGACATCATTTCTGTTCAAAGTGCAGAACACGTGAGAATAGAGCACCCATTAGGTTTTACGGCTCATTCGTATATGCCTACGGGTACACTGTAATCAAATAACGATCCAATTTGTCATATTCCTCCCGACATTTTCACATTTGCTCCTGTGATATATGCAAACTAGCTCCATGCAATTGCGACTAAAACATATACGTTCCACAATAGTAATAATTCTATAGTAATCATAGGGATCTACAGGTTCGGTAGATCAGTTGATAGATTGAAGAATTTCTTGTATGAGCGAAAACAGAAATATGGTCAATATTAAGTGTTCTTGTAGCTTTACGTTTATTGTATTTTAATTTATCCTTAATTGATTATTTATTTGTAAAAAAAATCTTTATGTAATTACGCCATTTGTTAAAATGTTTTTATTATATTCCCTGTCTTTATAAATTCATCCTCGAAATCCAATTCGGAACATTTTATTTTCCAAAATGGTTTCCAATTTTGTAATTGTTCATGCCCAAATTTCATTACACCATGTGGCCTCATCGAGCTGCCACTCAACCTCGCCCGTCACAATCTATTCATGCCACAAATTTCGCACTAACTGAATAATTGTGTTCTGTTTCTCTCCCATGCTCCAATGCTGCTGCTGCTCCGGCACAAAACGTTGCACATACATATTTAATTGTGTGCTCATCCCGCTGGTGTGTTCTGACATCGCCGTAATCACCATTCGAATCCACCCACCGCCGCCCGCTCGACTTGGCGCCGGAAGATGTGTACGACTACATATTCATCGACAGTGGCAGCAGCCCGGACTCGTACCTGTCCGGCGAGCTCGGCGGCTTCGTGAACGACAACAATGCCAGCCTGCTGCTCAATGGCACCGCGACGACGCTGGTCAACGGGACCGACTTCGGGAATGGCACCGCGGGGCTGGGGGTGGACGAACCCCTCGCTGACGTCATCGCGATGGCGGTGACGTCGCTCATCCTCGGACTGATGATACTAGTTACCGTTATAGGTGAGTAGTTCGGGGTGGTTACAGATGAGTCGTCAATTGTGTGATCATGGAGGAATCCGAAAATGTTCGAGCTTAACACGTACGTCCCCAACCCCCATTTTACGACAAAACTCAAAATTCAAAACCACGCAGCTCAGCCAATTTCTAACGGATTTTCAAGCAATCTTCTGGAATCGATCACAAAATTCCTATAGTTTTAAGAACTGAGGTCAATTTTTGTCCAATGGCCATGGTTCCGGATATATTCCGGGGAGTACTGGGGTTACCTCCCTCCCGGAAAAAATGGTCACTGGCAGATCGGCTTGAAATCCATCGTGCGACATGTCAAACTTCATGATTTTGCAAAACAAGTACACTGGAGTACATTTCGGCGATTTTCGATCGAATTGGCCACCCTCCGGGTACTTCCAGGGCCTGGTTCCCTTGGGGAAGTGGCCAATTTTCATTCGCTTTTGGAACCCATCTTGCGACATATCAAACTTCATGATTTTGCAAAACAAGTACACTGGAGTACATTTCGGTGATTTTCGATCGAATTGGCCACCCTCCGGGTACTTCCAGGGCCTGGTTCCCTTGGGGAAGTGGCCAATTTTCATTCGCTTTTGTAACCCATCTTGCGACATATCAAACTTCATGATTTTGCAAAACAAGTACACTGGAGTACATTTCGGCGATTTTCGATCGAATTAACCACTCTCCGGGTACTTCCAGGGCCTGGTTCCCTTGGAGAAGTGGCCAATTTTCGTTCAATCTTGGAACCCATCTTGCGACATGTCAAACTTCATGATTTTGCAAAACAAGTACACTGGAGTACATTTCGGCGATTTTCGATCGAATTGGCCACCCTCCGGGTATTTCCAGGGCCTGGTTCCCTTGGAGAAGTGGCCAATTTTCGTTTACTCTTGAAATCCACCTTGCGGCATGTCAAACATCATGATTTTGCAAAACAAGTACACTGGAGTCCATTTCGGTGATTTTCGATCGAATTGGCCACCTTCCGGGTACTTCCAGGTAGACCTGTGCGTGAAATTTGACCGGCGGTGGCATGATAGATCATTTTCAGCCAGCGGTGTCACGCCGTTGGTGATTGGCGGTGGCGTGGATCGGCGTGAACCAGTTTCAAGCGCCAAAATTTATTGAGAAGTTCCTCCCGGAATTCCTCCAGAAGTTCCTCCACGAGTTTTTTCAAAAGATCGTCAAGAAATTCCTTTGGACATTCCTCCAGATATTCCTCTATAAGTGCCTCTGGGAAATTCTTCCAGATACTCCTCCCGGATATCGTCTGGAAGTTCCTCCAGGAATTCCTCCGGAAGCTCCTCCAGGAATTCCTCCGGAAGTTCCTCCAGGAATTCCTCCGGAAGTTCCTCCAGGAATTCCTCTGGAAGTTCCTCCAGGAATTCCTCCGGAAGTTCTTCCAGGAATTCCTCCGGAAGTTCCTCCAGGAATTCCTCCGGAAGTTCCTCCAGGCATTCCTCCGGAAGTTCCTCCAGGAATTCCTCCGGAAGTTCCTCCAGGAACTCCTCCGTAAGTTCCTCCAGGAATTCCTCCGGAAGTTCCTCCAGGAATTCCTCCGAAAGTTCCTCCAGGAATTCCTCCGAAAGTTCCTCCAGGAATTCCTCCAGGAATTCCTCCGGAAGTTCCTCCAGGAATTCCTCCGAAAGTTCCTCCAGGAATTCCTCCGAAAGTTCCTCCAGGAATTTCTCCGGAAGTTCCTCCAGGAATTTCTCCGGAAGTTCCTCCAGGAATTTCTCCGGAAGTTCCTCCAGGAATTTTTCCGGAAGTTCCTCCAGGAATTTCTCCGGAAGTTCCTCCAGGAATTTCTCCGGAAGTTCCTCCAGGAATTTCTCCGGAAGTTCCTCCAGGAATTTCTCCGGAAGTTCCTCCAGGAATTCCTCTGGAAGTTTCTCCAGGAATTTCTCCGGAAGTTCCTCTACGAAATCCTACAGAAATTCATGGAAATCCAGGTGGTCAATTCCAGTTTTTCGGAGGAATTCCCGGAGGAACTTCCAGAGAAATTCCTAGATTAACTTCCGGAGAAATTCCTGGAGGAACTTCCGGAAGAGTTCATGGAGAAACTTCCAGAGGAATTCCTGGAGAAACTTCCGGAGGAATTCCCGGAGGAACCTCCGGAGGAATTCCTAGAGGAACTTCCAGATGAATTCCTGGAGGAGCTTCCGGAGGAATTCCTGAAGGAACTTCCAGGCGAAATCCGGGAGGAGTTTCTGGAGGAACTTCCCAGAGGCACTTACGGAGGAATGTCCAAAGGAATTTCTTGACGATCTTCTGAAAAAACTAGTGGAGGAGCTTCTGGAAGAATTCCTCGACGAACTTCTGAAGAAATTTTGGCGCTTGAATTTGGTTCACGCCGATCCACGCCACCGCTGATCACCAACGGCGTGACGCCGCCGCCGCTGCCTAAAAATGATCTATCACGCCACTGCCGGTAAAATTTCAATCAGCGCACAGGCCTACCTGGAAGTACCCGGAAGGTGCCCAATTCGATCGAAAATCACCGAAATGGACTCCAGTGTACTTGTTTTGCAAAATTATGAAGTTTGATATGCCGCAAGGTGGGTTCAAAGATTGAACGAAAATAGGCCACTTCCCCAAGGGACCCAGGCCCTAGAAGTATCCGGAAGATGGCCATCGATCGAGAATCATCGAAATGTACTCCAGTGTACTTGTTTTGCAAAATCATTAAGTTTGACATGTCGCAAGATGGGTTCCAAGATTGAACAAAAATTAGCCACCTCCCCAAGGGAACCAGGCCCTGGAAGTACCCGGATAGTGGTCAATTCGATCTAAAATCGCCAAAATTTACTCCATTGTACTTGTTCTGCAAAATCATGAAGTTTGATATGTCGCAAGATGGGTTCCAAGATCGAATGAAAACTGGCCACTTCCCTAAGGAACCAGGCCCTGGAAGTACCCGGAGGGTGGCCAATTCGATCGAAAATCGCCAAAATTTATTCCATTGTACTTGTACATTGTACTCTACATTGTACTTGCCACTTCCCCAAGGGGACCAGGCCCTGGAAGTACCCGGGGGGTGGCCAATTCGATCGAAAATCACCGAAATGTACTCCAGTGCACTTGTTTTGCAAAATCATGAAGTTTGATATGTCGCAAGATGGGTTTCAAAAGCGAATGAAAATTGGCCACTTCCCCAAGGGAACCAGGCCCTGGAAGTACCCGGAGGGTGGCCAATTCGATCGAAAATCGCCGATATGTACTCCAGTGTACTTGTTTTGCAAAATCATGAAGTTTGATATGTCGCAAGATGGGTTCCAAAAGCGAATAAAAATTGGCCACTTCCCCAAGGGAACCAGGCCCTAGAAGTACCCGGAGGGTGGCCAATTCGATCGAAAATCGCCGAAATGTACTCCAGTGTACTTGTTTTGCAAAATCATGAAGTTTGATATGTCGCAAGATGGGTTCCAAAAGCGAATGAAAATTGGCCACTTCCCCAAGGGGACCAGGCCCTGGAAGTACCCGGAGAGTGGCCAATTCGATCGAAAATCACCGAAATGTACTCCAGTGTACTTGTTTTGCAAAATCATGAAGTTTGACATGTCGCAAGATGGGTTCCAAAAGCGAATAAAAATTGGCCACTTCCCCAAGGGAACCAGGCCCTGGAAGTACCCGGAGGGTGACCAATTCGATCAAAAATCGCCGAAATGTACTCCAGTGTACTTGTTTTTCAAAATCATAAAGTTTTATATGTCGCAAGATGGGTTCTAAAAGCGAATGAAAATTGGCCACTTCCCCAAGGGGACCAGGCCCTGGAAGTACCCGGAGGGTGGCCAATTCGATCGAAAATCACCGAAATGTACTCCAGTGTACTTGTTTTTCAAAATCATGAAGTTTGATATGTCGCAAGATGGGTTCCAAAAGCGAATGGAAATTGGCCACTTCCCCAAGGGAACCAGGCCCTGGAAGTACCCGGAGGGTGGCCAATTCGATCGAAAATCACCGAAATGTACTCCAGTGTACTTGTTTTGCAAAATCATGAAGTTTGATATGTCGCAAGATGGGTTCCAAAAGCGAATGAAAATTGGCCACTTCCCCAAGGGAACCAGGCCCTGGAAGTACCCGGAGGGTGGCCAATTCGATCGAAAATCGCCGAAATATACTCCAGTGTACTTGTTTTGCAAAATCATGAAGTTTGACATGTCGCACGATGGATTTCGAAGCCGATCTGCCAGTGATTATTTTTTCCGGGAGGGAGGTAACCCCAGTACTCCCCGGAATATATCCGGAACCATGGCCATTGCATAAAAATTGACCTCGGTTCCTGAAACTATAAGAATTTTGTGATCGATTCCAGAAGATTGCTTGAAGATCCGTTAGAAATTGGCTGAGCTGCATGGTTTTGAATTTTGAGTTTTGTCGTAAAATGGGGGTTGGGGACGTACGTGTTAAAGCATTTGCTTTGAGTTAATGGTTCAACAGGAAGTCAACAATATTTACAATAATTGTGTACATCAATAACGCTTCAATAGTTCGCCGGTGATTATTATACTCCAGCGTGTTATTCATCGTTTACATTAATCAGCGTCATAATCACTCTCCCATTATTAATCTATTCTGCGCCATTTTGCGAAGCACTCACTCAAACATTCCCCCGTTTTGTCTCTTCCGTTACAGGAAACGTTTTTGTAATTGCTGCCATCATATTAGAACGTAACTTACAAAATGTAGCAAATTATTTAGTAGCGTCACTCGCCGTGGCAGATTTGTTTGTAGCGTGCTTAGTTATGCCGTTGGGTGCTGTATATGAGGTAATTACTGTTCGGATAGTGTGGAACTCGTACCGGTTCCGTTTCCCGTTTGCTGCAAAAAATACGTTGACTCAGGTAACAGGTGTCGAGGGTTGCTTGCTTTATATAATAACACATGACCTGAGCATCGTGCAATAGACTGGCTCAAACCGTTTTTCAAGCTTGATTTTTTGTTAGGTAACATTTGTGCAAATGTTGGACAGTTTTGCTAGTAGGGTCAAACAGCCTTTTCCTTTGAGATATTATAACTCATGAACGGGTTGACGGATTTACAAGCCACTGTCTTCAGCAAGTGGAATATTCTCGCAACTCGAATTCGAGGCGAATTCTCTCTTCAAAGCGACAAAATATTTGATAGCAATTATGGCGTCGTTAGCGGTCTCAGTGCCATCAGTGATGGCTGTCGGCGGTTGTCACGGCAGAAAATTTATTCGCCGAAAAAGAATTGAGAAATCCTTTGGTTGCAGTTAGCAATTGTTAAAGCGCATCAAGAACCGTTAAAAATGCTAAAAAAATATTTTAATCGGTAGCTTCCGAAGCCATTTAGCAATAAATATTAATTTATTTATATTTATAAGTTTATCAACAGGCATCCTACAGCCCAAATGATTTTAAATAAGGCTACAATAACTAATAATAAAGAGGTTTAACATGTTACAAAAAAAAAACAGAATCATAGAGCTATGCTCGAGAAGCAAACAAACTGGAAAACTGACGTCTTAGGTTTAGGCGACTAACACTAAAGTCGAACGCATATCCTTTGCATACATGCTGTAATTGGTACGTTGAAATGGTAAACGGAGCAAGGAGTTATTTCTCAAAGACCGAGGAGGGACAACGTTGATATTCACTTGCCCAAGAAGCGATGGACAATCTAAGCGACCTTGAAGAACGACAGCAATAAACAAAGCCCTCGCCGTATTCCCACGCACATGCAGGGGCTCCAGATGAATTAGTTGACAACGATCGTGGTAACCGGCAGTTGAACAGGGTTTCTCCACGGTAACATACGTACTGCGAGGCGCTCAATTCTTTCAACGCCGTTGTTGTAGTTTGAGCTCCATACTTCAGAACAATATTCTAAGATGGAACGCGATAAGGAGCAGTACAACATTTTTAGGCAATAGGGGTCAGTAAATTTTTTAGCAATCCTAAAAATGCATCCGAGAGAGGGCCTTGTCCACTACGTACGATACATGCTGCTCAAATGTGAGTTGGGAATCCATGATTACTCCCAAATCCTTGATAGGGTCCAAACGTTCGATTTCTGCATTCAGTAAACGATGGGGTACACATTACGATTGCGAAAATCGGGGACCGTCACGAAAATATGATAGACTTTAAAATTTTATATCTCAGCCGTTTCTCGATGGATTTTCAATTTTTTTGGACCAATTGATAAAGAATGAGTCAACGCTTATTTGAAAATGCTGATTTTCAATTATTGATTAGCGATAATTGATCAAAAGTTTAGAAATAGGTAAACCATCCAATCACGTACATGCATCACTAGCACAGACATCAACAATCAATCACTTGCGGGCTAGGATTTAATCCTCAGTTTGAATAAGATTTCACGCAGAGTGGACGCATCAAAGCGATCAAAGCGTAGCGGACACAGCATCACGGAAGCGCTGGTAACATTTTCAACGGAAATCCATCGCATTGGTGGTGGTCTCCGGTGTGTTGCTGCAGATCATTCAACCTCAACGAACCAGCGTTTTATATGAAGAAAGGTTTGACTACAAAAATAGCACTGTTGCGATCCCGTGCCGCCAGTGGCGATGCTTTTATTACATTACATTTATTACAAATTGTGGTGTCAGTTATGGGGCCCTCCTTAGCCGTGTGGTAAGACGCGCGGCTGAAAAGCAAGACCATGCTGAGGGTGGCTGGGTTCCCGGTGCCGGTCTAGGTAATTTTCGGATTGGAAATTGTTTCGACTTCCCATGGCATAATGTATCATCGTGTTAGCCTCATGACATACGAATGCAAAAATGGTAAGCAGGCTAAGAAACCTCGCAGTTAATAACTGTGGAAGTGCTTAATAAACACTAAGCTGCGAGGCGGCTCTGTCCCAGTGTGGGGATGTAATGCCAATAAGAAGAAGAAGGTGTCAGTTAGTTGTTGGAAAGGCGCATTGGGGAAAGAAAATTGTTTCTTCTCAGGACTAGCATTTTCTTAACAGAAAGGTTTTATTGCGAAAATGGACTGTTTCGGTGGCAACGGCGTTTGGCTTGGAAGCTTAATTTCGGTTAGTGATTCCATCCATTCAAATTTTCGGGCTTAATTTATTGAATACAAGAAAGCTGCTTTCCGGGGCGCGACCCATTTTGATCAGGATTCCGCAAAGAGTGGTTTAACCATTTATAACGCAGTGGAAACTTTATTGCCACCAACAAATTATATGTTTTTCTGTTTATTAACAAGAATTCTACTTATTATTTCCAATGAAGTGGTTATATTTGCTACCTAGTAATCCCCCAGATGAATTTGAGCCATAAAAATTTGTATGTCAATTTGTGAACGTTTTTTTTTACAAACAGATTGTAAGTTTCGAGTAGAAGATGGATTTTCAGTTATAATTCGTTGAAAAATGACGACAAAGATATACCTTTTCCCATTGGTAATAATTGTCTTGAATCTCATGTGTTAGATTATGGCGTGATTAGCGTGAAAAATTGCCTTTCTTGTATATTTGGTTTTTGGATTTTTGACGAAATTGCTTGGGAAAAAAAGTGCAAAACAATTTTTTTTCACTTATGATGCCTGACTTATGATGACGTGCCTTGTTTTGATTTGTTTTACGTAGAACCTAATTTTTGAAAATCTTTTATTTATTTTTGTTGCATTTACTCCCGCTTGCAAGGCAGTGGCAAATAACATTCTCCGAATGGTCCGTTGTCTGCGGAATCCCGATCAAAATGGCTCGCGCGCGCCGAAAAGCAGCTTTCTTATATCTAATGAAGTAATTCCATTAGCCCCGCCCCTTCATTAATCGTTATGAGTGCATATTATATTTACTACCATATCACATCACAAAGGGGCGGGCATTCCAGTTTGTGACAGCAGTACGTACGGACGTGCTTTTTGCTCGCGCATTTTTTCCAAGTGTTTTTTTTTCTCGCTCGTTCGTTCTGTTTACGTTTTCGCTTCGTCGCGTTGGCGTTATTTTCTCCCGGACCCGTCATGGGAGATGCCGCGGTCAATTCTGTCGCGAATAAAACGCGAAAGCGTCCATCGAAGGAGGTTGCTCCCGACGAGGGAAGTGAAAAGCTTCTCTTGAGCAACAAGTACTCTTCGCTCAAGGATGGTGACGCCGGCAATCTGCTGGGCACCACGAAAAAAACGAGAGAAGAAAAAGCCTCTGTTCCACGAAAAATCAACAGAGCGGAAGAAGAAGTTCTCGCCGATTTTCGTGAAAGGAGACTCGTCAGACCTTCGCCCCAACCTCCGGAAACTGATCGCCCGGGGCCTGAAGTGCACCTTTCGACTGTGCGACGAAGGTGTGAAGTTAATGACCGAGGGGAGGTCCCACTTTGACAAAGTGCTGGAGTACCTGAATGCGAAACGGTTTTAATTTTACACCCACGACGTTCCCGGCAGCAAACCCATCAAAGTCGTGCTGCGTGGTCTCGACGAAGTGGACGAAAAGGAGCTGAAGGAAGCTCTGGAGGAAAGTGGTCTGAAGCCGACCAACATTTACAAAATCCGCCGGCATGACACTTCCCGGGCCTACCGTGATCAGCTCTACCTGGTGCACCTGGAGCACGGTACTACCACGATGAAGGACCTCAAGCAAATCAAGGCCATCAACAGCACTGTCGTCGAGTGGACAAAGTACAAGCCCGTGCATCGTGACGTCACGCAGTGCATGAACTGTCTCCGCTTCGGCCATGGCACGCGGAACTGCTTCATGAACGCACGATGCACCCGGTGCGGCGGTGACCACGGCATCGACGAGTGCGAGCAAATGGAAGAGGCTGACCCCAAGTGTGCCAACTGTGGGGAAAAGCATCGGGCCACCACGAAGGCCTGCCTGAAATGCGCGGAGATCTCGACTCGACATCTTTATCACGAACATGAACGGTCACGTCTCCCAGCCGATCGTCTTCCAGGAACTAAGCTCGGACCACTATCCGGTGGTGGCGGAAGATGGAACTTCGGTGAATCGGCACGAGCTAACGCGGCGAAACTACCACCAAGTCGACTGGGGTTGGTTTCAACGGTGCGTGGACGAGAACATCGATTACCAGTGGCATCCGGTGTCATCCGAAGACGTCGACAAGCGGCCGCACGCCATCCAGGAGGCACTCTCTCTAGCCCGCGAGCAGAATGTAGACCTCAGAAATAGTGATTTTTCCAATAAGATCCGCGCTCTCCCAGACTGTACTAAGCCGTTCTGGAAGTTGACTAAAATTCTAAAATTCAAGCCTCGGCCTCGGTCCAAACGACTTTTTTGAGGAGTTGGAGATCTCAGCTGGCGAACTGACGGCCTATATCAAATCATCAAAAAACATGAAGGCCCCAGGCTTCGACAGCATCCTTTGAGCACCTTTCGCTGATCTTCAATCAGTGTATGCGACTTAGCTACTTCCCATCGTCCTGGAAGTCGGCGAAAGTCATACCCATCCGAAAGCCTGGGAAGGATCCTTCATCTCCAAAAAGCTTTGATCTCATCAGTCTTCTCTCAGGGTTATCCAAGCTGTTTGAAAAAGCAATTTACCTCCGCCTATACGAGTCTGCCGAGCAACATAACATCTTGCGCGATGAGCAGTTTGGTTTCCGACGTGGTCGATCAACCGTACACCAACTGACCCGAGTTACCAACGTCCTCAGACGGAACAAGCATGTCTCTCACACATCCGCCATGGCCTTACTCGACGTCGAGAAGGCATTCGATAATGTAAGGCATGATGGTCTGGTGTACAAACTACATCGCTACAATCTTCCCAGCTACCTACCCAAGCAACACCTCTTGTTTCTCAGTGAGTTACAACAACTGTGGTGTGACTTACTAAAGGTCTGACTTATGCACAACGCGTCGTATTTGGAACTCCTTTGTGACACAAAAAGCGCAAGAGGTGGAGCCTATTTGCAACATCTTGCGACTACAATGAAAATAAAAACTCAAAACCCAACCGGGAATCGAACCATGGACCTTGAGATTTGCAACCTTCTACTATAACCATCACACCAACAATTCTATTTGGAGATTCTGCTACAAGTGCACTACATAAACAACAAAGTCATTTGTAACTTCATTGTACCTTATATGGAACATGCAGGGGACTGTCAAAAATAAAATACTGCTCGGCTGAGCTCAAAGTGTTTTGCAACATATCAGAAACATTGTCGTAACAGCAATGAACCGAAGTGTTATTAATTCTGCAACTTATCTGTTTTGTTTCTGATATGAAACACATCGAATTTTAAACCACCCAAGAAGTCAGATGGGTAGAATATTGCGACGCCACTTAAACGGAAATGAAACATTGTGATTTTCTGAAACTGGGAAGTGGCTATAATGTGACTCGATGTATTGCCAGTATCTTCAATGCAATTTATTAGGAACAAACACCTATTTGAAAGATGTTGCGCGTGTTGCTTGGGTAGTGAAAATCATCCGAAACTATCTGTCGGAAAGGACATTCCGGGTCTCAATCTGCGGAGCGAGTTCCAATGCGAACGACATCGTCACAGGCGTTGCGCAAGGTAGTATCCTCGGGCCCCTGCTGTTCAACCTGTTCACTTCTGACATGCCAGAACCTCAAGAAGGCGACACTTTGTCACTGTTCGCAGATGACACCTCTATCGTTTTCAGGGGACGATTCGTACGAGCGCTCGTGGCAAAACTCCAACGAGGCCTGGATGTCCTGACAGATTATTTCACTTGCTGGAAGATCTGTATCAACGCGACGAAGGCCCAGACCATCATCTTCCCCCACTCGAAATCCCCCAGGCGTGTTCCGGCTGACGACTGCAAAGTCATCCTCAATTGCACGACAGTGAAATGAGCCAACGAGGCTGACTACCTTGGCTTGACCCTCGACAGCAAGCTTATTTTTTGGCAACAGGTTGACAAGACGGTGACAAAGTGTAACGTTTTGTTAAAATTGCTGTACCCATTGATCATCCGCCGGTCGTCTTTGTCCCTGAAAAATAAGCTTGCTGTCTACAAGCAAATCGTCCTCCCCGTGATCGAATGCCGGGCATGCCGGTCTGGGAGAGCTGCCCTAAAACCCATCACCTCAATGCGATTAGGGCGCTTGTTCCAATCTAGGTTAGCAAATTATTATTGTAAATATTTATGTATGTAAATAGTAGTTAGGTTATCAAATTTTAAAAATCATTCGATGCCTCTTCTAGGCTAACTTGAAAATATAGATAAACTTTTAAAAATTAAAATTAAAACAATTAAATTCGAAACTAAACTAAATATGAAGGGCCAAGAGGCCAACCACTTGAAATGCTGTAAAAATAATGTGTACGACAAAAAAAATGGAAAATAAATTAATTTTAACTAACTAACATTTTTGTCGGGATTTCGCAAAGAGCGGTTGGACAAAATTTGATGCAGCTGAGAGGACACAGCAAAACGAAGCCGTGGGTAGTAGTGGCAATGCTGAAAAATTTATTCTAATTGGTGGAGGCTTAGCGAAAAATCATCGAGGACTGTGTATAATGAATTCTTGAAGTTCTCCTCACTTTGCCACGTACGCTTCCATCGCGGGCGAAAACCAAACGTTTCAAATAAAAATATTTAGTTTTAATTTGACGCTACTTTTGATTTTGCTTATTTCTCCTTTATTCCGGACTTTTTTGAGGATGGTGTTCTCCAGAGTTGTGATGCCCTCCAATGAAAACCAGTCGAGTGGCTTCAGCGGCGATGAGGCCGATGAGTCATGTTAATTCCACGGTTGGAGACTCAAAGTCTATCTAACTGGGAGCAACTATTCAACTTCTTGATTCAGTTGTCCTCCAAGCAGTTTGCTCAATGTTAATAAAAGACACAAATTATCATGGCATACACCATCAATTTCGAATAGCTACGTAGTCCTACGTCACCTTTGCGTACAACCCGATTGGGCTGCATCTTTGAGTTTTTAAATAATACCGCAAATAATTTTCACCGCATGTGGTTTATTATAAATTTCTGAGTACCTGTCAAGAATTTTTTAAGCTTCTACGACAAGAAATAACGGGTTTCGTTCACGTATTTTACTTTTCCATGGCATAAACTGATTCATATTTGGGAACCAATTTAAAACATTGAAAATTGTTCCGATTTTGTCACATTTCCTATTTTATCTCCCCATAATTTACCACGGGGTGGTAAAATCGGAATACCAAGAAGGGCTCACACAACTTGTTTATTTTTCAATAACTGCCTCTATTCAGTAGTTTGATCCACAGACCTTGACTCTATGGAGTTCGTATTATACTTGGAACCAATGACAACAACAAGAACTACTTGGAATGCGAACATATACCTAGAAGGAGTCACACAACTTGTACATCCACGATTACTTTTTCCACTACGGGGGTTGATGCTAGTAATGATTATGATCACTAAGAGTATCTACCATATTTGAAACAGGCTTGCTGATCTTTGGTAACGCTTATAGACTCCAGGGAATTATTGGATGGCCAAGAACATATATTGTGGACGCATTTTAATCTTGGTATCACTAAGAGTATGTATCACATTTGAAACAGACTGGCTGACCTTTGGTTACGCTTGTAGATCAAAAGGCCTTAGCTCCAGGGTTTACTTGAATGACCCAAATATATTCTGAAAACGCATTCTATCATTTGCAACACTAGAGCAAGTTGAATGAAAATAAAACCTTTGGAATATCCTACCGCAACATTCATGTTTGTCAAAAATACTACGCCTAAAAATACATCAGATCTTACATGGAACAATATACTCAAATATAACTGCGCCACCTTTTGGAAGAAGTACTTATTATACTGAGCACCGCTTTGTAGTCGTGGGCATCCTGAACAACTTTGTGTTGAGGATCTCGAACTAGACCCATATTGCACACATATAAGAATATTACAAGCACACTAGCGCCACCTATTTGTAAAATTCCTAATTAGTTCTCCCATCACAGGGCAGCTCATTTCCACCAGAAGATCTTTGCTAAGGATATAATCTTTACAAATTCCAAATTTGTTCGATAAGAATATTTACAATGTGCAATATTCCATATATCGGAGTATCTTGAGTAGTCATACATACCACCACCTAGCGATCGAATTCTAAGCTAATCAATGCCTCATAAAGCTATGTTTATTTAGAATCCGGAATAATAAAATCATCTGTATCTCGGTAACGGATTGCCGTACAAATAAAGTTGATACATCAAAACAAGGGTAATTCACTGTACTTTATGGAAAAAAATATTGATACAAATCATTTCTTCTTGTTTCTAGTTAAAATTCGCATCTTCTTCTTTATTCCTCTCATCAAAAGTTGCACACCTCCGGAGTCAACTTCCTTGGCACATTTGTTCCACATTTTGGTCATCTGAGTTGCGTCGCGAGCTCTTTTCCACTTTTCTTAAGCTTCCGCTTCATTACTGCCCAAAATGTCTCGATGGGCCGGAGCTGTGGGCAGTTGCTTATCGATGTTTTTATCGATGAAATCTTCGTTATTATCGCGGTACCACTGGATGACATTCGGGCTGTAGTGGCAACTCGCCAAATCTGGCCATGGGACATTTATGGGCTGCGGTTTTTGAGACATTCCTACTTGTACAGCTTCGAGTCCATCGTCTTATTCGTCACAAACACTTAGGTCTTTGCTCCACAGCTGCATATCCCTTGCCAAAATCATCTGTTTTTTTTGCAAGTTTGTCCAAAAAGCAAACATAAACTTCGCAGGAACTACTCCTCGTGCCGTCGCCACGTGGAATTTTTGGCTAGTAAGCTATCCGAAATCCATTTTGACGTAGTTTCCATTGTGCAGATTTTTTTCTCTCCTTTCGGCTTCCATCTGGAATAATTTTTGGCTCGCTGCACGAAACATCGTGAAATTTGTGGGCAAGTGGGCGCCTTGGCAGACAAACCGCTATAAAAGAATTCTTGCAGCGGTCACTTTCCGTGCCGCTGCAATACAATAAATCATTCCGGATTCTAAATAGACATAGCTTTATCATAGCACACGCGTTACTGCATAACCATTTTAAAAAGGTGCAGTTTTTTTTTTTTTTTTTAATCTTTTGTTTATTTTGGAGGCTCAATTGCCGTGAAGCGTTACGGAGCCAAAATCAAGTTTAACAATTCATTTCTTAAATCTTATACATAATGTTAGTTTTGGGGAACCGAAAGACTCGCGGTTTGGTCGAGGTTAGGGAATACAATAATATAGTAGGAAAGGAAGGAAATTTAGGGTTCTTAAGTAATTATGATGCTGATGTTCACATAGTTGACATTCTTGGCGATGTTTCACATCTGTAACGGGACAAACATTTTTTTTGGGAGACAACAATGAGGAGAAGACATACGAAAGGGGTTAACGACAGACATTGAAATGGACAAAAAGAGGAAGACATTCGATATGGGGTACGACAGAGAAGGGGGTGTGCAGACTAAGATCACAATCTTACATCAGCAACTTTCACAAATTGGTGGACCAGGGACATGTATTCGAGATCAAGGCCCGCCAACACTTCTCTAATAGGCTTTGGTTGTTGTCAGGACATTAGACGACACATGGTTCGAATGAAGTCTCGTCCTATATTCAATTTTTTGAACCATGGACGCTTCGACACCTGCGGGCGAATTGAATACAGCCATCTACCCAACTCCCCATTTGTCCATTTCTGCTGCCAGCTTATCAAGGTTTCCTGACAAACTAATGTGAAAAATACATCAAAGGTGATTTGCCTATCGTAAATATCACCTTCCACAACGCGCACCTTAGCCAAAAAGTACACTTTCTCATTGCCGAGCAATCGAGCAATGAGAAGGGACCCAAGCCATGGTGATTGTGAATGACCGTAGATCGATAGAGCACTGAAAGCGTTTCTTATCCAATTTAGGAGATACGCTGTGTGCTTCACCGATTTCATTGACCGAGCAGCCTCCAGTGAACTTAGACTGTCGGTGAAGATGAAAAAGTGGTCAGGAGGTAGGGATGCGATTTGTTCGAGTGAATAGTGTATAGCTGCTAGCTCAGCAGTATACACGGAACTAGGCTCTTTGAGCTTAAAGTAGGCGCTATGAAAAACGTTGAAAACACCGAAACCAGTGGAGTCATCCATTTTTGACCCGTCAGTGAAAAAGCTTCTCTCCTCGCTAGCCTGCCCGTATTTGCTTGCAAATAATAGAGGTATGACCTCCGCTCGAAGAAAGTCTGGTATTCCATGAACCTCCTGCTTCATGGACAGATCAAAGGTAACAGAGGAACTGTTAGAGTCTAAGAAGTTAGCACGATTGGTGTCAACCGAAGATGGGCTTACCTCCAGCGTCATATACCAGTGGTAAATACTAATGAAACGAGATTGAGGGTTTTGTTCAAGCAGCTTCTCGAAGTTATTAATGACCAATGGATTGAGAACCTCACAACGGATGAGGAACCGGAGCGATAATTCCGCGAAACGATCTGTCAGAGGCAGTACTCCCGCAAGTACTTCCAGACTCATCGTATGAGTCGAGTTCATACAACCCAACGCGATACGGAGACAGCGGTACTGAATCCGTTGAAGCTTCAGCATGTGTGTTTTAGCCGCGGACTACCGTATTCGAGAACCGACAGAATGGTTGTTCGGTACAACGTAATAAGATCTTCGGGATGCGCTCCCCACCAAGTTCCCGTTATCGTTCGCATGAAGTTGATTCTTTTCTGGCATTTTTGTGTCAGATACACAATGTGCCTCCCAAAGGTACATTTAGAGTCGAACCAGACCCCGAGGTATTTAGAAGACATGCTATGAGTGATTGCCTTACCCATCAGTAGGAGCGGAAACTTCGTCGGCTAATGTTTTTTTGAAAAGACAACCATCTCAGTTTTCTCCGGAGAGAATGCGATACCCAGCTTAAGAGCCCAAGTATACAAATTGTCCAAAGTATCTTGCAATGGTCCTTGCAGATCAACCGCTGTTGGCCCCGAAACGGATACAACACAATCATCTGCAAGCTGTCTTAACGAGCAATTTGGCATGAGACATTCGTCAATGTCTCTGACGTAAAAATTGTAAAGAAGAGGACTTAAACATGAGCCCTGAGGGAGACCCATGTAGCTAATTCGTGAAGTTGCCGAGTCACCATGAGAAAAACTCATACGCTTCTCTGACAACAAATTGTACAAATAGTTGTTCAAAATTGGTGAAAGTCCACACTCGTGGAGTTTGTCTGATAAGACATCGACGCAAACTGAATCAAAAGCCCCCTTAATGTCCAAAAACACTGAGCCCATTTGCTCTTTTTTTAGCGAAAGTAAGCTGAATTTCTGAAGAAAGCAACGCAAGACAGTCGTTCGTTCCCTTACCCCTGCGGAAACCAAACTGTGTATCTGACAACAAACCATTCGATTCAATCCATTCGTCTAGCCGGAAGAGAATCATCTTCTCCAACAACTTCCAAAGACATGACAACATCGCGATGGGGCGATACGAATTACAATCCGCCACGGGTTTTCCAAGCTTTTGGATGGCTATCACCCTCACTTGCCTCCATTCATCCGGAACAATGTTGCACTCCAGTAACAGGTTGAGCAAGCTCAATAGGCGCCTCTTCGCGACGTCTGGGAGGTTTTTGAGCAAATTGAACCTTATTCTATCCATCCCTGGAGCAGAATTGTTACATGAAAGGAGAGCAAGCGAGAATTCAATCATCGAAAAGGGCCGATCTATATCATCATCAGGAAAAGCATCACGTGACACTTGTTTCACCGGCACCGAATCCGGACAAACTTTCTTCGCAAAATCGTGTATTCACCGCGACGAGCTTTCACGATCTTCGTTTACGGACGACGCGTTGCGCATTCTTCTCCCGACGGTCCACAGAATTTTCATTGAGGTCTCGCGTGATAAACCTTCAACAAAAGTGCGCCAATATTCACGTTTCTTCACTTTGACCAGCTTCTTGAACTGGATCTCGAGCGCGATGTACCGTTTGTGAAGTACGATCGAACCGTGCTTCCGAAATTCCTTAAACGCGTTAGATTTCTCACGATAGAGCTGTGTGCACTCGGTGTCCCACCACGGACTATGTGGTTTCCTACGAACCTACGAAAGCCTGGCACCGGCCGGCGTTGTGCATGGAGAGCGCTGTCAATAACCAACTGAGATAGAAACTGGTACTCTTCCCGCGGTGGAAGTGTTTCTATCGACTGTATGCCATCAATGATGGCCTCCCCATATTTTCCCCAATCGATGTGCTTTGTGAGGTCATATGAGAGGTCGATAGAAGCGGATTGATTATGTCCATTGGAAATTAAAACTTCGATCGGCAAATGATCACTACCATGGGGATCTTGGACCACCTTCCAAGTACAGTCCAACGATAATGAGCTCGAACAAATGGAAAGATCTAGACGGCTATCTCTTGCTGGAGGAGCCACTCGTGTAACTTCTCCTGTATTCAAAATTGACATATTGAAGTCGTCGCAGAGGTCGTATATCATCGTTGAACGTTTGTCGTCGTACAGTTCCCCCCAGCCTGTTCCGTGGGACTTAAAATCTCCCAAAAGCAACCGTGGCTCGGGCATAATCGAGCAGATGTGCGAAAGATCTCTACGAGATATCGCGGTGTTTGGAGGAAGATATATCGAGGCGATACTGAGGTCTTTTCCTCGAACAGTCACCTGACATGCGACAGCTTCGGTGCATGACATCGGAGCAAAATCGACTCTATAGAAGGAGTGCTGTTTTTTGATCCCTAAAAGCACCCCTCCATATGGATTTGCCCGATCGCGGCGAATGATGTTAAAATCGGGAAAATGAAGGTTTACATCTGATGTTAGCCATGTTTCACATAAAGCAAAAACATCGCATTGTAATTTGTTAACTAAAAATTTAAAAATATCTAATTTTGGAAGAATACTTCGACAGTTCCACTGTAGAATCGAAATCATATGAGCCTTATCGACGAAATTAGTCATCGAAGGATACGAATGACTCGAGGAGGGGCATTTTTGAAGCCAGCTGCTTCAAGAGAGGAGTCAGAATAGGAAGAACAGTTTTGACCATGTTCTTCACGGGGTCGGAAGCATCGAAGAAGTTGAGGATGAGCTCCACGATGCCAGAAAGTGTGAACATTGGAGCGCTCGGAGGTTGTTGTGCTCGCTCTCTATGCTCTCTTTCTGGCTGAGAAATCGCAAAAAATTGGGCATCTGGGATTTTAGATGTCCCCGGAAGCGGTGGAAACACTCGTTCATCCTGATGTGAAACCACAAAAGTCGAACGTTTTTGAGTTCCACCTGCGTTTGAATTCGCCATGTTGGAGTGGGGCTCACTTTGAGGCTGTTTTATAGGCTTTTTCGAGGGACGCTGGCTTTGTTTTACTCGTTTCCTCGTTGAGCCTTTGAAAACAAAGGCCCCATTTCTAACTTCGGAGTCAGAGCTACCTTGATCGTCCAAAGGAAGAGACGAGTAGATGGTGTCAGAAACAACTGGTGAAGCGGCCTTCCTCAGCATTTCGGCGTAGCTATGTACGTCGAGAACGCTGCTGAAGAGAACGCTTCTGGTGGATTCGGCGCTGTATGTACGTCGGGCAAGCTTCAAGAGCATGTGGAGGGCCTTCGTTGCAATAGACACATTTCGGTGGCGTTTTGCACGCGCCATCCACATGCTTCTCTCCGCACGATGCACAGCGAGGTTTATTGCAGCAGTACTGAGCGGTGTGGCCCAGCTGCTTGCAATTAACACAGTTCATCACCTTCGGTACATACAGCCGAAGAGGTAACCGAAGTTTGCCAATCACTACGTAGTCAGGCAGTGCGGACCCGGAAATCCGCTTTTCTCCCTCCTGCGACACCGAATACATTTGTTTGCAATCCAGTATCGCAATAGGAGGCAAAGAAACGTTCTTAAAACGACCGAAACCTTGTTTCAAATCGTCGCATGTCATACTTCCCTCCGTCACCACCCCCGCGATCTCACAGACTGCTGACGGTAAATGCACCTTATATTCGAGAGTAAAAAGCTCACAGGTGGCAATCTCGTTGGCCTGTTTGTGATCACTGACCGTGACGCGAAGCTTACTGGACCCAACCAGGTCAATGGCCGTGACAGACGAGAATCGCTTTTCCAGATCTTTGCTGATCTGACTTATATTCAACCGCTTGCCTTTGGGTCGGAAGAAAACAACATACGGCCCACTAGAGTCGGGTGGGTAAACCTTGAGGCGGGGGGTCGTGGGGGAAACATTGGTGTTGCTAGTGTCCATTTTATTTTGGCGCAGAGGATCAGAAGCCAACGAGGTATTATTTGACAAGGAATACGATGTACCCCCGCCATCATCGCCTTCGCGCATTGTAGACTTTAAATGTCTCGCAGAAGCGAGACACACACAATTAATCAATTATCAAAGGGGAAAAATAACACAGAACCAATTAACAAACACACAGGGAAACGGGTGATAAAAAACAGACGGGATTCAAATTATCAAAAAGATGGGAAGAAAGGGGTTACAACGAGAGAGAGCTCAAAAATATACTTAACTTAGCCTTCACACTACTATGTCACCGGCTATCACTTGTAGCAGCACACACTGAACGGACGGCCACTCTCCCGTGCCGCGATCGAGGCTACTGCTGCGGGTATCGGGACGGCAGCGCCTGTGTTGGTGATGATCAGTGATGATGGTGGTGGCACTGCGGCGTTGGGCGATGATGTTACGCCTGCGTAACGATGGACGCCGATGAGTTTTGCAAAAAAGCGTATTTTTGCAAAAACCGAAGAAAACTTTGACAAAATTTGCTATAAATAAGCACACTTTCACTATAGCTGTTCGATGATAACTGTTTCGGAAAAAAAACCTGACTTGTAGGAAAAAATCCGGAAGAATAATCGACCGTACGCGGACTTTGCAGCTGTCTCGCACGGTTGCTCGACGTGGAATGGAAAAAAAGGTGCAGTTCGAAATGGGTAGGATTTTCAGATATAAGCGAAATAAGCATAAAAAATCACTGTTTTCGAGCCCTTTTTTACGAAAAACACTCCCCGCGAGGTACCCGCCCACCTATGGTTAATCTTAGGTAACGTTCTAAAGAAAGATTAAATTATCTTTCGAAATAGCCCAAAAGTCTGGAGTTGGCCAAACAACCAGAAAGATATAACAATTTCAATTTGGGGTCAACATGACCCCAGAGCACAGACAACGTAAGTTTTTTGATAAAATTAGACTGTAGCGTTTATTTTCAAAAAACTTCAAGCGAATTTACACCTAGCGGAAAGATCTCGGCGAGTTTTACCAAACTATCAAAAATTACAAGAATCGGTTGAAAAATTAAAAAAATAAATGGCAGCCTTTCAAAATAGCCTGGGGTCATATTGACCCCAGAGCACAGACAAAAGGTTAATAGCACAACATTTAACGATAATTTACTGATCGACCGACTGCACACAGTAGAACAAAATGACCCGGATTCCGCAAAATTTACCACGTTAGATTAAAAAACAAATTCAGTTGAATTATCTACTAGGATCCTGAAACTAGCTTATGTATGGGCCAGTCTATCGTGCATTCACTGCTGAATGGCAATTATTATTTAGCCCACAATCTGGCTGCAGCAGTGAAACTCTATACATGCTGTGCCCATGCATTCCGTGCTCATCCTTGGCAGTTGGGTTCCCAAACAAATTAAACGAAATTGTGCACACCCAATTTGGCAAAATAATTAGGTTCATTTGGTACCTAGTCAACTAGCAGCGGGAAACTGAAGGAAACGACGTTTCTCCAACGAAGACGTATCCTTTTTTATTCACTAACGCTCCACACCATTTCTTTTTACTTCGTTACTCTTCTCCACAGATAAGCCGAGGCTGGATACTGGGGCCCGAATTATGTGATATTTGGACGTCCTGCGACGTCCTGTGCTGTACCGCTTCTATCCTACATCTGGTGGCTATTGCCACAGATAGGTAAGTAATTGTTTGGAGTTATCTTACTGTTGCAGCAGCTGAGTCCAACAATGACAATGGTCCATATTATAATTCCAAGCGACTTATGGGTTTGTTGAAAATGGAACAGGGTCACATTGTCGACGTTTTCTGTGCTGTACATAATGCCTCACAACAAAATGCAAAATATGTTTTATTCAAAGGCTTTTCGCACCCAAAAGCTCCTGACCCAAATCGCACCCAGTAACGGCGAATGTCCATCGCACACAGCGGCGATAGCGGAAATTTGTTGGTTTAAATCCGATTTTCTTCAGGTGCCTGAAAAATTAAATATGCATCAAATTAATATTTGTTCTTTCCAATGTTTATTACTTTATTCAGCGGATTTTTACATGCGGCCGGAGTTCTGCAAAACCGCACCAAATACCCTGTTGGGTGTTTGATAACTTGCAATATCTTAAGTATACGATTTGTGACTAATTAGAACTTTCACAAGGAAACATTGATAAAAATTTAGGTATTTTTTATTGTAGCTTGGTGCGATTCAGCAGCACTAATTAGCACCAGATTATTATGATTGTAATACTTATGGATATCATTTCCAAGTTTTAAAATACTTTCTCTTAGCAAATTTACTACTTTCTCTTAGCATAATTCCGGAAAAACTATTCGATTTCAACTTATTTTTATTTCAATCAGTTAAAGTAAAACTAATCCTGAGTAATAATTTTGAACCCAATAAAATCTTCAAATATCAAATAACATCCATTTTTATCAATCACACTGAAAATATAAAAAACACTCACAGTGCATCGTTCTACATTGGCAACAAACTGTGGCGTCCCTTTCATTTAAAATTCTCATTCACACTGCGCACACATCGCCACCCACACAAAACAACAAACCCGAGGAAAAAAAAAGAACGGTTATCGATACCTTGCTTCCCGCATTTGTTAATCCGATTTGGCCGTGGTTCTGCCCTGCTGCCCGGTCATTCGTTTGTGGCTCGAACCAGATGCCAGGAAAGAAAGGACCACCGGACCGCGCCGGATGCTGTTGATCCTCTTCGGCGGGCAGACGGAACCCAGTCGGATCGAATAAAGTTCATCTAAATTAGATTTCCCATGACGGAATTTGCATAAATTGGAGCTGGCGGTTCTTGTCGGACACTGACGCTTTGTGGGACATCAAGCCATCTGCTGCCGTGCCATTGGTTGTGTTTTTTCGCTGTTCTCTGTTGAGGGAGGTTGCGATCCATTTAGTTTGTTGCGCACGTGAAGATAGAACGAGGATGAGCCGAGCATTTCAGGGATGAGCCTTTTGTCGTTTTGCTTAATATTAATTTCCTGTGACGAAAATCCTTGAATGGGGTTCTGAGTAACCCTAAGCTTATCGGATGAAGGCCGTCGGAAAAAAATAAATGGTAATGAACCAAAGGCACGGACAAGTGCGAGAAATGTCAAAGAGACAGATGGAAAAGGCTATCTATAATATGTTAGGAATATTGCATGCATTAACCCAATGGATCTCAGACTGATTTTTTTTTGAGTTTGAAAGGATTTGCGAAACGAAAGTATCTCTATGCTAAAGCATCGTATCCGATTTTATGGGAAATGAATACAAAGCTCATGACCTTGGCGTCAAATTGAACTTAAATTGAATGAATTTCAAACTTTGTCCTAAATGGGTTCTGCTAAACGAAACCCAGTATCCGAAAGCACACCCAAGCTCTTGCACAAATTTACGTGTAGCAGTTCCAAACTTCCAATTATTCACATGTTGCAGAAGAGGTGGTCCGATTGAAAGCATCATTCGGTCATGGGTACCCCTACGTATTTTTGGTTAAGTGTCATTTAGCCCAAAGCCATTTGACCGAAAGGATCATTTGGCCTAATGCCGTTGAGAATTTGGTTTCTTACTAAGTGCATTGAGTATGTAATGAGATGTGCGAAGTGAGACAATCGAAGGTCAAAGTGAGAAGTAGTTTGGTAAAAGTGAGAAGTGAGGAGCGACAATTGAGTAGTAAGCAGAAATCAGTAAAAAGTTAGAAAAGAGAAATCAGAAGTTAGAAGTGAGAAGTTAAAGATGATAGATGGGAACGATACTTGAAAACTGAGAAGAGAGTGATGATAAACATGAATAAACAGGAAAATGGAAGAAGGATGAGGGAAAAAAAGAAGGATGAAGCAAAGAAACTTTTTTTCTTTTTTATCGAGATATTCAGCCCTAGGCTGGTTCGTCTCGTATGGAGAAAAAAAAGGAGAAGAAAAAGGATAGAAGGAAGAAAGAATTAGGAAAAAGGAGGAATGGAAGAAAACAACAAGAAAGGAAGAAGATAAGTGAAGGGATAAGGAAGAAGAATTATGGAAAAAGAAGGCAGATAGAACCCTAGCAACACAATTCGAGCGGATTTGCTTGCATCAACTAAAATCTAACCGAATTCAGTTATATATTGGTAACAGAACGGTCTAAACCAGATGTTTGCTGCTGGGGAAGGAGGAAGCAAGAAGAAAGCAAAAAGAAGTAAGCAAGGAGAAGAAAGAGAGAAGAAAGAAGGACGTTTAAGGAAAAAAAATGAAAGATGGAAAAAAGAAAACAGAGAAGAAGAAAGAAGATTGAAGAAAAATAAAGAAGAATTCTTAAAAATGAATCAAAGGAGATTGAAAAAATAAAAACGTAAGAATTATGATCTATTCATCACTTTCAATTCTTATTTCTCACTTTTGACCATTTGACTTCTCACTTCTCTCTTCCTACTTTCTGTTCACATTTATCAATTGCTCAATTCTTATATACCCTACTCTACATCCTCCAACATATCCTTCAAAAGTTCCTCCGGGAAATCCTTCGGAAGTTCCTCCGGGAGCTTCTCCGGAAATTCCTCCGGGAGCTTCTCCGGAAGTTCTTCCAGGAGCTTCCCCGGAAGTTCCTCCAGGAGCTTCTCCGAAAGTTCAGTTGGGAGCTTCTCCGGAAGTTCCAGGAACTCCTCAGGAAGTTTCTCCGGGAGCTTCTCTGAAAGTTCCTCCGACAGCTTCTCCGGAAGTTCCTTCAGGAGCTTCTCCGGAAATTCCTCCGGGAGCTTCTCTGGAAGTTTTTCCGGGAGCTTCTCTGGAAGTTTTTCCGGGAGCTTCTCCGGAAGTTTTTCCGGGAGCTTCTCCGGAAGTTTTTCCGGGAGCTTCTCTGGAAGTTTCTCCGGGAGTTTCTCTGGAAGTACCTCCGGGAACTTCTCTGGAAGTTCCTCCGGGAACTTCTCTGGAAGTTCCTCCGGGAACTTCTCCGGAAGTTCCTCCGGGAACTTCTCCGGAAGTTCCTCCGGGAACTTCTCCGGAAGTTCCTCCGGGAACTTCTCCGGAAGTTCCTCCAGGAACTTCTCCGGAAGTTCCTCCGGGAACTTCTCCGGAAGTTCCTCCGGGAACTTCTCCGGAAGTTCCTCCGGGAACTTCTCCGGAAGTTCCTCCGGGAACTTCTCCGGAAGTTCCTCCGGGAACTTCTCCGGAAGTTCCTCCGGGAACTTCTCCGGAAGTTCCTCCGGGAACTTCTCCGGAAGTTCCTCCGGGAACTTCTCCGGAAGTTCCTCCGGGAACTTCTCCGGAAGTTCCTCCGGGAACTTCTCCGGAAGTTCCTCCGGGAACTTCTCCGGAAGTTCCTCCGGGAACTTCTCCGGAAGTTCCTCCGGGAACTTCTCCGGAAGTTCCTCCGGAAGTTCCTCCGGGAACTTCTCCGGAAGTTCCTCCGGGAACTTCTCCGGAAGTTCCTCCGGGAACTTCTCCGGAAGTTCCTCCGGGAACTTCTCCGGAAGTTCCTCCGGGAACTTCTCCGGAAGTTCCTCCGGGAACTTCTCCGGAAGTTCCTCCGGGAACTTTTCCGGAAGTTCCTCCGAGAACTTCTCCGGAAGTTCCTCCGGAAGCTTCTCTGGAAGTTTCTCCGGGAGCTTCTCTGGCAGTTCCTCCAGGAGGATCTCCGGAAGTTTCTCCTAGAGGTTTTAGGGAAGTTTCTCCGGGAGCTTCTCTGAAAGTTCCTCCGAGAGCTTCTCCGGAAGTTCCTTCAGGAGCTTCTCCGGAAGTTCCTCCGGGAGCTTCTCTGAAAGTTTTTCCGGGAGCTTCTCTGGAAGTTTTTCCGGGAGCTTCACTGGAAGTTTTTCCGGGAGCTTCTCCGGAAGTTTTTCCGGGAGCTTCTCCGGAAGTTTTTCCGGGAGCTTCTCAGAAATTTTCTCCGGGAGTTTCTCTGGAAGTTCCTCCGGGAACTTCTCCGGAAGTTCCTCCGGGAACTTCTCCGGAAGTTCCTCCGGGAACTTCTCCGGAAGTTCCTCCGGGAACTTCTCCGGAAGTTTCTCCTGTTACTTCTCCGGAAGATCCTCCACACACTTCTCCGGAAGTTCCTCCGGGAACTTCTCCGGAAGTTCCTCCGGGAACTTCTCCGGAAGTTCCTCCGGGAACTTCTCCGGAAGTTCCTCCGGGAACTTCTCCGGAAGTTCCTCCGGGAACTTCTCCGGAAGTTCCTCCGGGAACTTCTCCGGAAGTTCCTCCGAAAACTTCTCCGGAAGTTCCTCCGGAAACTTCTCCAGAAGTTCCTCCGGAAACTTCTCCAGAAGTTCCTCCGGAAACTTCTCCAGAAGTTCCTCCGGAAACTTCTCCGGAAGTTTCTCCGGGAACTTCTCCGGAAGTTCCTTCAGGTTCTTTTCCGAAAGTTCCTCCAGGAATTCCTCCGGAAGTTCCTCCAGTAATTCCTCCGAAAGTTCCTCCAGGAATTCCTCCGGAAGTTCCTCCGGGGACTTCTCCGGAAGTTCCTCCGGGGACTTCTCCGGAAGTTCCTCCGGGGACTTCTCCGGAAGTTCCTCCGGGGACTTCTCCGGAAGTTCCTCCGGGGACTTCTCCGGAAGTTCCTCCGGGGACTTCTCCGGAAGTTCCTCCGGGGACTTCTCCGGAAGTTCCTCCGAAAACTTCTCCGGAAGTTCCTCCGGAAACTTCTCCAGAAGTTCCTCCGGAAACTTCTCCGGAAGTTCCTCCGGGAACTTCTCCGGAAGTTCCTCCGGGAACTTCTCCGGAAGTTCCTCCGGGAACTTCTCCGGAAGTTCCTCCGGGAACTTCTCCGGAAGTTCCTCCGGGAACTTCTCCGGAAGTTCCTCCGGGAACTTCTCCGGAAGTTCCTCCGAGAACTTCTCCGGAAGTTCCTCCGAGAACTTCTCCGGAAGTTCCTCCGAGAACTTCTCCGGAAGTTCCTCCGGGAACTTCTCCGGAAGTTCCTCCGGGAACTTCTCCGGAAGTTCCTCCGGGAACTTCTCCGGAAGTTCCTCCGGAAGCTTCTCTGGAAGTTTCTCCGGGAGCTTCTCCGGAAGTTCCTCCAGGAGGATCTCCGGAAGTTTCTCCCAGAGGTTTTAGAGAAGTTTCTCCCAGAGGTTTTAAGGAAGTTCCTCCCGGAGGTTCCCCGGAGGTTCTCCGGAAGCTCCTCCTAGAAGTTCTCTGGAAGTTCTTCCGGGAGCTTCTCTGGAAGTTTCTCCGGGAGCTTCTCTGGAACTTCCTCTGGGAGCTTCTCCGGATGTTCCTCCAGGAGCTTCTCCGGAAAATCCTTCAGGAGCTTTTCCGGAAGTTCCTCCAGGAGCTTCTCTGGAAGTCTTTCCTGGAGCTCCTCCGGAAGTTTTTCCGGGAGCTTCTCCGGAAGTTCCAGAAGCTTCTCCGGAAGTTCCAGGAGCTTCTCCGGAAGTTCTAGGAGCTACTCCGGAAGTTCTAGGAGCTACTCCGGAAGTTCAAGGAGCTTCTCCGGAAGTTCCTCCTAGAGGTTCTCTGGAAGTGCCTCCAGAAGTTTCTCCTGGAGCTTCTCTGGAAGCTCCTCCGGGAGCTTCTCCGGAAGTTCCTCCGGGAGCTTCTCTGGAAGTTCCTCCGGAGCTTCTCCGGAAGTTCCTCCGGGAGCTTCTCCGGAAGTTCCTCCGGGAGCTTCTCCGGAAGTTCCTCCCGGAGCTTCTCCGGAAGTTCCTCCCGGAGCTTCTCCGGAAGTTCCTCCCGGAGCTTCTCCGGAAGTTCCTCCAGGAGCTTCTCCGGAAGTTCCTCCAGGAGCTTCTCCGGAAGTTCCTCCAGGAGCTTCTCCGGAAGTTCCTCCTGGAGCTTCTCCGGAAGTTCCTCCGGGAGCTTCTCCGGAAGTTCCTCCGGGAGCTTCTCTGGAAGTTCCTCCGGAGCTTCTCCGGAAGTTCCTCCTGGAGCTTCTCCGGAAGTTCCTCCTGGAGCTACTCCGGAATTTCCTCTGGAAGCTTCTCCGGAAATTCCTCCGGGACATTCTCCAGAAGTTCCTCCGGGAGATTCTCCGGAAGTTCCTCCGGGAGCTTCTCCGGAAGTTCCTCCGGGAACTCCTCCGGAAGTTCCTCCGGGAACTCCTCCGGAAGTTCCTCCGGGAACTCCTCCGGAAGTTCCTCCGGGAACTCCTCCGGAAGTTCCTCCGGGAACTCCTCCGGAAGTTCCTCCGGGAACTCCTCCGGAAGTTCCTCCGGAAGTTCCTCCGGGAACTCCTCCGGAAGTTCCTCCGGGAACTCCTCCGGAAGTTCCTCCGGGAACTCCTCCGGAAGTTCCTCCGGGAACTCCTCCGGAAGTTCCTCCGGGAACTCCTCCGGAAGTTCCTCCGGGAACTCCTCCGGAAGTTCCTCCGGGAACTCCTCCGGAAGTTCCTCCGGGAACTCCTCCGGAAGTTCCTCCGGGAACTCCTCCGGAAGTTCCTCCGGGAACTCCTCCAGGAACTCCTCCGGAAGTTCCTCCGGGAACTCCTCCGGAAGTTCCTCCGGGAACTCCTCCGGAAGTTCCTCCGGGAACTCCTCCGGAAGTTCCTCCGGGAACTCCTCCGGAAGTTCCTCCGGGAACTCCTCCGCAAGTTCCTCCGGGAACTCCTCCGGAAGTTCCTCCGGGAACTCCTCCGGAAGTTCCTCCGGGAACTCCTCCGGAAGTTCCTCCGGGAACTCCTCCGGGAACTCCTCCGGAAGTTCCTCCGGGAACTCCTCCGGAAGTTCCTCCGGGAACTCCTCCGGAAGTACCTCGGAGGACCCCCGCGGAGGTACCTCCGTAGACTCCTCCGGAAGTTCCTCCGGGAACTCCTCCGGAAGTTCCTCCGGGAACTCCTCCGGAAGTTCCTCCGGGAACTCCTCCGGAAGTTCCTCCGGGAACTCCTCCGGAAGTTCCTCCGGGAACTCCTCCGGAAGTTCCTCCGGGAACTCCTCCGGAAGTTCCTCCGGGCACTCCTCCGGAAGTTCCTCCGGGACCTCCTCCGGAAGTTCCTCCGGGAACTCCTCCGGAAGTTCCTCCGGGAACTCCTCCGGAAGTTCCTCCGGGAACTCCTCCGGAAGTTCCTCCGGGAACTCCTCCGGAAGTTCCTCCGGGAACTCCTCCGGAAGTTCCTCCGGGAACTCCTCCGGAAGTTCCTCCGGGAACTCCTCCGGAAGTTCCTCCGGGAACTCCTCCGGGAACTCCTCCGGGAACTCCTCCGGAAGTTCCTCCGGGAACTCCTCCGGAAGTTCCTCCGGGAACTCCTCCGGAAGTTCCTCCGGGAACTCCTCCGGAACTCCTCGTCTCATGGACGGTTGACTATAATATGTCATTCTATGCCCCATTGAAACACGTAATTTTCGGCTAAGGGTCTGCCTCATTTAGAGAATTAAACTGAAATTAAACTAAAAAGGGACATTTCAATAATTACCGAATAACCCTGCTGGCAGATCAAGATTACTTTTGACATATATCGGGTACGTATGGTAGCTGAAGCCTCCCCCTATCTGTCTATGGTGACGGTTTGCGTGGGTGGGCAATCAGATCGGACAAATGGACGTCTGAATCTTTGTTTACAAAATCACATACGTCCTTTTGAATAAGTACCCGAGATATATCGAATCACTTTCCGTCGATGCCTTATTGGAAATGCTGGGAAGCATCAGCTATTTTCATGACCGGGTGGTTTTCTAATTTGCAAATTGTCACTTTAAGTTTAATTCTCCAAATGAGACAGTCCCTAAATAAAAGTTGAATATTTTATTCGATAAAAAAATCAAGCCTAAGCCAACCTTGACAACAAGTTCGTTCACTCAATTCCTTTCTCTACTTGCATATTGACAGTTGCCATTATCGAATTTACAAGAGGTCAGATGGAAGAGATTGCCCAAATGTTGGGTTTTATTTAAATGGTTTTTGAGAAATTTGCGATCTGAAGGGCTGAATGGGATAGCTTTTTCACCCAATTATGGTACGAGCTTTTTACAGCAGCTGCAAAGAGGCCATGGTTGAAATTTACTGAACAAATTATTAATGAGACACCGTTTTTGGGTATGCATCAAGTTAATATTTAATGATCACCCAATTACGTGTTTAATGAACCGTGTAATCGTATAAAATTGAATTAATTTTTGACAAACAAAGTCGTAACTCAGTCTACCCGCAATTAACCAAATCTCGGAACGGTGTTCTCCACCGAAGCACTGTTCCAGCAATATATCATTCAACCGTCTACCTCAAAACAATCCGACGACATTTCCCCGAACATGAACCATTTGCTAGTTGACTCAGTTGTGGTGTGGAAAGGGAGGAGGGCCGCATGAAAAATTGAAAATTTATTTCAGCTCCACTGCCACCGTTCACCGATTCCGAATGGAGCTCATCGGTTATCGTTTGCTTGTTTTCCCCGTATATTTTTTTCAAATGCTTTCCCACAACGGATGAATTCACACAAACACACGTGCAACAAATAACACACCGGGTGGATGCTGGCAGGTACTGGGCGGTGACCAATATCGATTACATGCACTCCCGCACCAGCCGCCGGGTCTTTACGATGATCTTCCTGGTGTGGTTCGCCTCGGTTATTGTGTCACTGGCACCGCAGTTCGGCTGGAAGGATCCGGACTATCTACAACGAATCGAGCAGCAAAAGTGCATGGTTTCGCAGGACATCGCATACCAGGTGAGTGTCGGACGCCCACTTGTTACACCACGTACATAGTAAGTGACACAGTCGGTTGACATTCGGTTTATCCTGCATATTATACGGGGCTGAGCGAACCAGAGTGTCAACCGAGCGGTAATTATCTGCTCCATCAAGGCTTCAACCTGGCTTTTGTTGGGGTGCACGGTGAGAGAAAGTGCCTTGTTTTAGGTGCTCCAAGTATTTGAGATTCAGTACAGGAGCGAATTATTTTTCCATTTGGGTAATTTTTGTCAAACCTCTAATGAGTTGGGGGGTCTCGCCTGGCATTTGATGGCAGCAAATAAGATAGGGAGTAAAATAAAATAAATACAAGTACCCGAAAATGAGACACCTTTTTCTAACCGTGTGTATAGCAACCGTTTGCATAGCGTTTACTGAAGTGGCTTCGTTTCTTTTTTTACAGATATTTGCGACGTGTTGCACCTTCTATGTTCCTCTTTTAGTCATACTAGTGCTGTACTGGAAGATATATCAGACGGCCCGGCGACGGATACACCGGAGACGGCCGAAGCAACCGACGACGGGTAATAACAATCAGGTGAGTGTCTCTGGTGGTGGTCCCTCTGTATGATTAACCTCAACCACACGTAAGATTGCCTCGCTTTTATAAGAGAAGACAAGGTGGATTGATTCACCTAGTAGCAAAAGACTCTTTTTCGAATTCAATCACAATACATGCCTCTGTTGATTGTGAACGCTAGACCAAACCAGCGGATGGCAGATTTTAATACAGTTCTACATAAGCACCTTACATAAACTGTATGTAATTTTGGAATACAAAATTTCGGGAGGTTTTAATACAATCATTGCATTAAAATCTCACATTTTTGTACTACATATTTGATAACGGTGTATGCATGAGAAGCTTATATTTATTGTATTAAAAGTTTACAAAATTCTACATGGCAATATTTTATACAATAATTATAGGATTTGTTTTTTGGGTGTATAATACTCAATAGGGTTAAGCCAGGCATTTTTGTCTTTTCGTCATAGTCTCGAAAACTAATAAATCAGACACTTTTTTGCCAAACTCATCCGTACCAAATCGAAGCTCAGGACAAACGATCTGCTATAGTGGAGTTCTAGCAATCGGACGTTGCTTTCGTTGGTTTTGGCCCCTACGCAATTGACGGAAATACCTGCCATGTTCCTAGAGGTAATAAATTGTAACCAAATTTCAATAGATTCAAACTTGTCAAATTAAAGTTTCGACGATAAATGCACCATACTGCTCTCAATAGCGTGAATGAAACAGTAGAAAAATGTTAATCTCGAGGCGGTCACACGAGTATAAACACGAACAAACAAATATTTTCTTTCTACCTATTTCACTCGAGCTGAATTGCTTGAGTAATCGTAATATCTGCTAATCATAAAGAGTGAAGCATATGAAAGAATGAACACCTGCGGCAGAGTTTAGTTGGTTTTCAAACATCCACGTGGGAACAAGCATCTGGTCAAAAGCTTTACTTTCAAAGTAGAAGAGATGCCCAAGGCACGCAAAAAATAAGCTCAGATTTATTTTTTTCGGATCAAATTAAATTATACATACATACGTTCATTTTGATCATTCTTGAATGATCGATCGAAAATAAGGGAATGAGAGACACACAGTTCCACACAAAATGAGACAGTTTTTTTTTCGTATAGGGCTACATCTATATTCCCTACACCGGGGTACGCCAGTTTAAACAAGCAGCGCATTAACGAAGGTGCCGGTAGCGGTCGCAACGGGGTTGGGGAGAACAGTCCAATATGCACCAGGGTGGCTAAAATTGGTATGGAAAATTATTTTAAATTTTTCGATGGGTCACTCTCTTATTCCATTCAGTTCGATGCCTTGATGCTCTGGAAATTAAATTCAGCCAAATCGGTCAAAGTTTGAGCGGTACTAAACTCACTGGCAGTTTATATGGAAAATGTATAGAGAAACATCGAAAACAGTAATTTGAGCTAGTTATCACAATTTACGTAAACGAACTATGATACTCATTCAGTTCTTGTAGCATTACATACAGAATGTCAAGCTAGAAACCGTGAGAAGATTAGAGTTCCCTGGCGAAGTTATTCGCATTTCTTTGAAGCGTTGTTCGAACAAATTTCATTCCATATAATGTTTTCCATCCATAAATTCCATCATCCATATAATGTTTCAGAGAAATGCTAACAACTTGATTGACTACCCGTAGTTGCTACTCCAGCTGTTTTTGCACAGAGAACTAACAGATGTTAGCTTGGGTCTAGCACCCATCTTCAATGTACAAGTGCTGGTGTTCTCATTTGTGAGGTCATACTGACGCCTGTCACGTCAAAAAGCAAGTCAATGCATGTAGGAAAGGGTAGGAAATGATGAACTAATCACTGCAAGCCGAATATACCTCTGTACTTGCCACGAGCTTCATGCGGAATTTTATTGGAATTTTCGGGTGAGGTTGACGGGCAGAGGTTCCTCTTGGTTAACGAGTTGCCAATGTGATAAGAGAAAGCAATTGATGGAATTCTAATTGGATATAAGAAACGAGAAGTTCATTTCCAAATTCTCGATTGTTGCATCATACATCGTGAACTTTGTTGCATGAACCTTCAAGTTGTTGTTTCAATCCTGATTCACTGCTTTATTCAACTGAACATTATTGTTGTTACAATCCTGATGACTGTCACTCCCCATGTAACTAGATCGATTCTGTTTCTGTCACTTTTTCCTCTTTTGTTGATGTCATCACATTGCCGATAAAGTAGTTTCGCTGCATTTCTGATAGTAAAAAGTAATAGGTAAATATCTCCTTCTTCTTCTTCTTATTGGCATTACACCCCACACTGGGACAGAGCCGCCTCACAGCTTAGTGTTCATTGCACTTCCACAGTTATTAACTGCGAGGTTTCTAAGCCAGGTTACCATTTTTGCATTCGTATATCATGAGGCTAGCACGATGATACTTTCATGCCCAGGGAAGTCGAGACAATTTCCAATCCGAAAATTGCCTAGACCGGCACCGGGAATCGAACCCAGCCACCCTCAGCATGGTCTTGCTTTGTAGCCGCGCGTCTTACCGCACGGCTAAGGAGGGCCCCAATAGGTAAATATAATAATAGTAAATTGCGAAAAGCAATGGTGCAGACACCGAATTTCGGTTGGAAGAAACCCTCCAAATTGTTCGATGCAGAATTTATTCGGACCGAATTTGAATCAAATGGTTCACATGACATTGTACGTTACACAGCACTACGAGGCAACGTAAAGTAGGTGGGATCACATCTGCAGAACGTGGAACTATGGCTACAGCTTGCTTAGCTATGTCAGTTATTGGTAATTATGTTCCGCCAATGCTTATTTTCCCGAGAGCGAGAATCACGTAGCAGTTGAAAAAGGGTGCCCCGCCGGAAACATTGTTTTACTGCAATAAAAATGGATGGATGACGGTCGTTGAGTTCAATAAATGGTTCGACCACTTTCTAACGCATACTCGCCCAACGAAATCAAGCCCGATATTATTGCTGCTTGATGGACATAGCTCGCACACGAAAAACATGGCTTTTCTGGAGAAAGCGGCGCAAAACTATGTAACCGTCATGAGTTTCCCACCACAATGTAGCCACTGGCTACAGCCGCTGGATGTAAGCTTCATGGGACCATTGAAGACGTATTTGACCAGAGCAATTGATGAGTACCTAAAACAACAACCGGGAAAGGTAGTAACAATGAATGAACTAAGCGAACCGTTCGGGAAGGCATTCATGAAAACATCGACTGCAATAACCGCAATAAACGGATTTGCTAAGGCGGGATTAGTTCCCCTCAATGGGTATGTCTTCAGCGATGATCTCTTTGCCCCAGCGGATGTCACATATATTGGACTGTCAAGCAACGACCCTAGCAACTTTGGCGATACTGAAAGTGCTGATAATAATGAGGACATAAATGTTCCTGTAGTGCTCCATCAGGTAAGAGATGAAAACCTGGGGTCTTTAAAAGACGTACCTGCGATTAAAGACGATGACGAGAAAGAGAACTGTATACTGTCTAGAAGCTCGGATCAAGATCTCTCCAGCAGCAGTACACCCGCTTCTTAAAACTAGTTCTTGCAAGCTATCCCGCAAGAAAAAGGAGAAAGCCGCAGATCTCACATCGAGTTCATATCGCACGGCCTTGAAAGAAGTCCGGACATCGAAGGAGATAGAAATTATAAATAAAGCTAGTAAGAGACACCAAAGGGTTAATACGAAGAAGCCAGCGAAGTGTTTACGTTTGGCTGACAATAATTCACCGGAAGATTCTCTGTGTGAGCAATGCACTATGGTCCAGGATACAGATTTACGCGGAAAGATGAATTTTACGCCAAAACTATATTTTTTAGAAAAAAACTGTTGTTCTAAAAAATTGTTCGAAATAGTAAGGCCATCATTATGGTGCAACCAAAAAATAGGGTGGCCCATCATATAAAAAAAATTAAAAAATATTTTTTTATTTTTTGAAATATTGACATGTTATGTTCTACAAAGTTGTAGCGCAGCTTATTCCAATCAATTTTGCTATAAAAACTTTTTCAGTAGCTCTTAAGTTGGCTGATTTAGAGCAATTTTACCTAATTGGATTAGGGTGTACCTAAAAAAACAGTATTTTTAATCTATTTTTTTATTTTGGATTTCTTGAAAAAGTCGTCTTCAGGTGACTTTTAGAGCTAAAAAAAGCAACTTTTGATGGGTGAATATGCTCAATATCTTCTACCGATCAAAAGTTATAATCATTTTTCTGTCAAAATTACATTTTTTCCATAAGTTGATATCTCCGGTTAGGGCAGACCAAAAAATATGTTTACACGGCATTTGAAAGAGAAATTCATATTCTTTATTATGTCAAAAAATTGGAGATATGTTAGTTTTACTAATTTTACTAAAATCATGTTTTTTCAAATAAATTGATATAACTCGATAATGGAAGAAGATACAGACGATATTCTTATAGTAAAACACGCGTTTTGGAAAGCCCCAAAAGTCTTCAGAAGGTGACATCCGTGAAAAATAAAAAATGAAATGAGCAGATCATAAATATTGTTTTTTGAGGGACACCCTAATTCTGGTAAGTAAAATTACTCTAAACAAGTGAGCTTAAGAGCTACACAAAAAGTTTATATAGCATATTTATAATTTATATAGTAAAACTAACATATAACTAACAAAGTTGATTGGAAAAAGCTGCGCTACAACTTTGTAGAACATTTTATGTCAATATTCCGCAAAATAAAAAAAAATCACATTTTTATAAAATGGCCCACCCTATTTTTCGGTAACTCTATAATAAAGGCCCGAGTATCCAGAACAACTTTGTAGAACAATTTTTTTTTCTTAAAAGTATGCTTTAGGCCGAAAATGCATCTTTTCTCATAAATCTTGCAATACGATGATAATGATAAAACTTATAAAAAGTGTTAAAGCTGTAGATTTTTTATTTTTCATTTTTCACAAATGTCTTCTGAAGACTTTTGGGGCTTTCCAAAACGCGTGTTTTGCTATTAGAATATCGTCTTTATCTTCTTCCAGTACCGAGTATATCATTTTTTTTTTTGAAAAAACATGGTTTTAGTTAAATTGGTAAAACTTGAGATAAAAAAATAACATATCTCCAATTTTTTAACATAATAAGGAATATGAATTTCTCTTCCAAATGCCGTGTAAAAATATTTTTTTGGTCTGCCCTAACTGGAGATATCAACTTATGAAAAAATGTAATTTTGACAGAAAAACGCTTATAACTTTTGATCGGTGAAAGATATTGAACATATTTACCCATCAAAAGTTGCATTTTTTAAGCTCTAAAAGTCACCTGAAGACAACTTTTTCGAGAAATCTAAAACAAATAAAGTAGATCAAAAATACTGTTTTTGTGAGGTACACCCCAATCCAATTAGGTAAAATTGCTCTAAATCAGCCAACTTAAGAGCTACAGAAATAGTTTTTTTAGCAAAATTGATAGGAATAAGCTGCGCTACATTTTTGTAGAACATATTATGTCAATATTCCGAAAAATAAAAAAAATATTTTTATTTTTTTTTATATGATGGGCCACCCCATTTTTTGGTTGCACCATAATGATGGCCTTACTATTTCGAACAATTTTGTAGAACAACAGTTTTTTCTAAAAAATATAGTTTTGGCGTAAAATGCATCTTTCCGCGTAAATCTGTATCCTGGACCATAGTGCAATGGGGAAATAGTTTTATGCAGTCTAAGAAGGGTAAAGGTTGGAATAACTGTGGTAAATGCCATGTTAGGTACCACAAGTGTCAGAGGAATGAATGTCCAGCTTGCCCCAAACTAAGACTTATATATAAGACAGATATGCCAATGATGTTGAACTTTTGTTTTATAATCTGTTAGAACTACTAATTTTAAATATTTTTTGATTGTTTTTTTTTGCTTTTATTAAGAAATAAAATTAAAAAAAAATCTAATGATCGTTTTATTTTTTTCTCATAAGGAATGGTTCCCCAGAATACCGTGTTTAAGAGCCACTTTACATCATTACATGTACATAATGATCGCACTTTAAGCCAAGTACATCTTCTGCTTTTTTTTTATAACGATGCTAATGCTAATTCGTTGAGCTAAATCGATTGATATAAAGCTGTGGAGTGATTCTATAATCTTTCAATACACTTTTAGCATATGAGAAAGGCAAACATAAATCGAATAATGCCGAACATTGGAAGACAGGATGTAGTGATAAACAGATTTTACTGTATAAAAAAACTGATAAGGATTACTCTCATTAACTGCCTATTCACTATTCAGGGCTCAATGTGGATATCATCATGTTTATCTTCATTCCACAAACAGTAGCACCCATGGGATGAAACTGCTCTCAATGATAATAAATTCAAAAAGGGTATAGGAATACCTTAGTGGACTTGGACCTATGAAACAGTAGCCTAACACATTCACTTCATTTTCACTATTAATTTTCTTTATGGCCGTTTTGCCCCATACTGGTGGCACTCTTGCCCCATAGTACAGTGAAAGACGTTATTTTTTATGATATTTATAAAACTCCAGAAAACCTATATACCGCCTATAATTTCTAGGGGATCAAATCATTATGAAAAATAGAATAGCTAATAGACGCATTCTCGTGCATAAAATCAATATTTTTGAGAGATGAGAGATCAGTTTGCTTAAGGTGGCACACTTGCCCTAAATTCCGCTACACAAAGACTTGCCTTGAACTGTATAACAGTTTAAATTGCATATTATTAGGTGATTCAACCGAACGAATCATTTTAATTAACACTCAAACACGCGTGATGTTGTATTTTGTACAACATTAACGAAAAAACATCTCTCATGGTACACAGCATGAACGAGCCTGCATGAGTGTTCCAGGACCGCGCGCGTCCCGAACGGTTTATAATCATGATTGTGCATATGCATATTGCATATTGGTGGTAGAATTTTGTGTAGAAATAAGAGGTTGTGGGTTCAAGTCAAGATTGGGCCATCGTTCTCACGAACAGTCTGTAGGTCGGCTATCTAAATCGCTCAAAAAGGTATCTTATATTACAATTTCCTTGTGCCCAGATACATAAATTCCATTACAAAGACATTCTAAATTGTTGAAAACATGGCCAATCGAACCCCTATTTGGCTAATTGTTAGGGGCCGATACACACTTGGTTGTAAACTGTTGATATGAAAAAAGAGGTTTTATGCCTACGGGAGAAGAAGCGTAATATTTCCCAAACTCCACTTCTGCCGGCTTTTCCCTCTCAATAAAAGATAAAAAAAATAACGGCACCTACATCATAGTTTTGCTTTGTATTGTTCTCAATACGATGGCTTTTCAATTTTAACCAATTTTGTAATTATAACCTTTTGTCCTTTCGACATTTTGTCCTTTCGACCTTATGTCCATTCGACCTTTTGTCCGTCATAGGGACGTTATAGAGACACTTTATTTTTCAAGCCATTGTTTTGATTCAAGCCACGAGTCAACCAGGCAGAACAACATACCCAGCGTCCTAGGCAACACGATTAGTAAGTCTTACAACTTGTTTCCTTTTATATTTTTTCCGAGAAACTCTGACATCGATTCAGATCCACTCGCTTTCTTTGGGTCCGAATATCATCCAAACAGAGTACAACTCAACTGGTACGTCATCCGATCGCTCCTACCATCCACTGTACTGGTTCGGATCAAGGCTTCTTCTGGAGGTTAAACTCTGCATCCAGTGGAGCATTAATGGTCCAATAACCAAAATGAAGCTGTTAAATGATGACAGCCATCCGTAGATCATTGGCAGCTCCTTTCGGAAGGTTAATCAGGTTTCTTCACTGTCCACTTCCTTGAAAGAAAACACAAGGATTAGCATGGTAGGCTCTAATATCCGGTATTCCGTGGTAAAAGTGATGCTTCGGGAGATCTCGTTCGATGGAGGAAGGGTCGTTTAGCCGGAACTCATTCGGTCAAAGGCCATTTGGCCGAATGCCACTAGGCTAATGTGACCAGCAACCCGAGCAGACGAAAAAAGCTCAAAAATCAAATGTAGATAAGATAGCAAAATGAATTATTGACATGATTGATATAAGAGATAAAAGATCAGACGATAATATCAAATCAATATCTTTCACTAAAATATTATGAGGAGATCAAGTTATGCTATTTGTAAGAAGTGATCTATATCATGTGCCATTAGTTTGTTCTTATCCATAGCATATTTTGATATTTAAATGATATTTCGGTGTAAATTATTGATATCGTTGCCTGTTGTTTTATCTCCTATATCATTAAAATCCATATCATGTTTTGTTATTCTGTTCATGGTTTCTGCCCGGGAAGCGTCGATCTGGTTGGCAACACTGGCTTGAAAATGAATTCTCTAAATGTGAATTTCGCATAGATGTTGGCCCAAAATAATTATAAAAGTATTTGTAAGGCTGTATAAATTAGAATCAATTTGTAAAACGTAGTTTGAAAATGCAGCGTTCCGCGTCATTTGGCCGAAAAGGTCACATGGCCGAATAGTTTGAGAAGTGACAAGTCAGTCGTCAAATGACCTATTTGGCCAAATGACATATTCGGTTGAACGACCTATTCCGCCGGATGACCTGTTCAGCCAATTGATCTGTTCGGCTGTATGACACTTTCAGCCTACACACTAACTTTCACCTACTCAGTGACTGAATAAAATTGTATCGCCCTCTCTTTTCTTCCCACGGCAATTTTACTCAATTTCTGTCAAAAGCAGGACAACTCATAGTTTTGAGTAGTCCCCGTAGGCTGCATGTGTGGTGAAAAAAAAAGTTCTTTTGATTGCTTTATTCCTGATTGTTGCTGCTAACCGTTTTCAACGTTATTATCATATTATTGGCAAAACATATCCTTTGGGCGAACGGTACAATCCGTACCGTAAATGTCGCCAAACAACAGTGAATAGGAAAAGTGTTAAGTAATTTATGATAAATAAGAAGTGAGAAGTACTAAATACACACTTAAATTTTTTCACCGATCTCGGCTGTGCAAATCTCGGTTAAAGTTCGTTAGCTGAAATAACGGCTGAATGAACGTATGATTACGGTGGCTCCTTTGAGTGCCGCAGTAAACAAATTGCTTTTTCAGCTGAGATATCAGCAGAAAGTCACGAACCGAGCGCTCGGCTGTGCGGATCTCGGCAAAAGAATCAAAAAATGCCGAGCTGAACTAAGTGTGTAAGTTAAAATGAGAAATAAGAAGTGAATTAAGATATAAGATATGAGAAGCCAGACAACTCACTTCTCTCTACTCATTTCTCATTTCTCACTTCTCAATGCAAAATGTGAGAAGTGCGAAGTGGGAAGCAAGAAAGGAGAAGTGATGAATGAGGAACGAGAAGAAACAAGTGACACGTCTCACTTCTCACTTTTCATTTCTCACTTTCCACTGTGAAAAGAAAAAAGTGCGAAGTGAAAATCAAGAAATGAGACGACTCATTTCTCACTACTAATTTCTCACTTCTCACTCCTAATTTTATCACTTTTCACAGTGGAAAGTGAGATGTCTCACTTTCACTCCTCACTCATTTGTCACTTCTCACTCATTTGTCACTTCTCACTTCTCTTCTTTTACTTCTAACTTTTCAACTATCACTTCCTCCTTCACTATTTTTCGGCCAAAAGCCATTTACGGTCGTATGATCTGTTCAGCCAAATGACAGTTCGTACAAATGGCTCTTTCTTTCAAAAGGATCATTTCGTCCGAACGGCACTTTCGGCCAAGAGACTTGTTCGGTCAAAAGATACTTCTGTTAAACAATTGTTTCTTTCGGACAAACGGCATTTTTGGCCAAACGATATTTTCCGCTGTTTGATCCAAATGACATTTTCGGCAAAATAACATGTTCGGTACATTAACCTATTCGATCAAATGACATTTTCTATCAAACGGCTTCTGCGGCCAAACGACTATCCGACCAATTAACTAGCTTGGTCGAACGACATTTTCTGCCGTTTGTCCATTTCGGTCAAATGACTTTCAGGTAGAACGGTTTCGGCCTAATTATTTGTTAGGCCAAAAGGCATACTCGGCTAAGTCCGGCCAAATGTCTTTCGGTCGAATTACTGTCCGGCTATCGGCCTATCTTCTATCTAGATGAAGTGGATAATTTCATACAGGCTTCCGGACATATGCTGCAATTTCTCTGCTGAAGCTGCTACGACCTACATCGCCGCCACTGATCATGCTTAGTAATTAGACAAAGCAATCATCAGAACTATTAATTAGTTTTAAAGCTGATTCATAACGTTCTGAGTAGGTTTTATTCATTAATAAATAATAATTATCATCGTGTCAACCCGGCATACTCGTTACTCACCTCCTGAGAAAAAAATAATTTGGAATGTTTTTATTGACCAAAGAAAAATTTGTAGGAATTATACAAGTTTGATGCTTTAACTTTAATTTTTGCACTTTAACTCGATTCAAAATACCAATAGACTGGTTTGATAGTTCCTGAAGGATTGAATTCTGTTATGAATCAACGGTTACCCAGCAATATTTCTTTGCCGAAAGTTCTGTTTTATACGACCAGCTATTTACTCATGTTTTTGTTTATAAGAAAAACATTTAGAACTTTACTTTTTTGTTTTATTTCCCAATGCAATGCAGGTAACTGATCAGCGTACTTGAAATAAACGAAGTTTTACAATTTTTGATTATGAGCGTAAAATTGCTCTTTTAATAGTGGTCGGAAGAAGATCTATTTGGGCATCACTAACCGCGTATTAATTCTCTTACCCAGTCGCATTCAAACCAAATGATTTGATTTTTATACTTCACTAGAAACCTGCACACACATACTAACCTTGTTCAGTTTTTGTTTGGAATGCAGCTGAGAATGAACATTTGGAACGGAGATGGGGTTGCTATTCCAAATGAGTGTTCTCCCCATACCACGCGTCTCCATCTTTTCTACCCTACAACGATGTCTTTAAGTTTATCAATTCAGCTCTGAATTCCTCCTTCACTTGCCCTTCGACAATAATGCTCCCTCCCGTAGCGCAGCCCAACTGCTTTTTCAACTTCAATCTGACTCAATTTCAAACGGCATTACCACGGAAATTACCTCCGACTGGCCAATCGAATACGGTTTTGGTCGTTCCACCGGACGCTTCGCCGTGCATAACTAACTAAGCAAGGGATCCGAGTCCCAGCTACAGCCCTTCCGTGACTTTTGTCGGTGGACGTTTGGTTTCATGGCACCGGAAAACAGTAAATTACCGCCCATTTAGCACGCCAGCCACGCACAGCTAATTGAGCTTTCTGTGGAGTACGTGAATGGGACTCGAGTCACCATTTGAGTTGTTCAGCCAAGTTGGGGTAACAATTTTCCGAATAAGTCCTTAATTACTGCGGGTGTAAGTCCAGTTGCTTTTCCTTCGCCAAGTTGCCTAATAAAATTAGCATTTATCCTCCAAATTTGCCGTAGCTAATCCCGCTGGGTCATTTGGTTTGATTTCATTGCAGGAAGAAACACCGAAGCAAACCAAATCGAAAATAAGATTTCGTCTGAAGAAAAAGTTCAGCAATCCGGCCAAATCGGCGGCGTCCCAGCTGGGGTTGGTGGAGGGCAATTCGACCAACACGGTGAACACGGTGGAGGACACCGAGGGCAGTTCGAATGCGGAGCGAAAGTTTGGGGGCGTGGAGACCGCTTTCAGCAGCGACGAGGTGAGATAAGTGATTCGATTTTCTAAGTTTCATGCTGGCGCGTTTGTTATTGTGCTTTGATACGGGTTAATGGTTGCGGTGGTTAAATGACGTCTTTCTGAAAATAATATGTGGTGGTTATGTTCGCTTGGAAATTATAGTGGAGCAGGCAGTATGTGCTTTTTTGTAATAATAAAAAATACACTGTGACTCAAAAAAATGTTGTAGAGTAATCGTAAAAAGTCCCAGTTCAGATATGTTTATAAAAAAAATCCCGTTTGCACATTTTTCGTCTTATTGTATGAAAAATGTTGTACATTCATTCAACCAGCATTGTTTCCATCTGTTTTACACCGAAGTTTGAAATTATGGAAAACTCTTTCAAAATTCATGGCATCTCAAATCGCGCTACTTTTTTTTTAAACAATTTAATCTGAATCAATATTTCTATATTAAATGTGGTTCAGTCCGATGGGCTTTCGGAAAAACGTCATGCAACCAATGCTGTGGTATCCACACAAAGACCGCTAACGAGTTTCTACTTTTTTACTGCATTCCTTTATTCTCCAACAGACGCCAACGGTTGCCATGGTGGGGAACAGCCAAATCCCGACCGTTTCCCATGAGGTTGAGCATCGGCAGCTTTCAGATCCAGTGCCGACGGCGATAGAAGCGAACAATAATAATCACAACAATAACAGCAGTAACGGCAATTCCTCATCGGCTGCCAACGCTCTTCCGCCATCGGCGGGTCCCCAGAATCAGCATTCATCGCAGATATCGTTACGTCCCACGAGCAATAACACCCTGGTGCCCCCGATTCAGCACTCTCCTACCATGCTCAGTGGAACTCACACCCACACCGGCTCGACGCAGAATATTGCCAGCACCCCGAACCCGCACGCCCAGGTCTCCAAGCGCAAGGAAACTCTGGAAGCCAAACGGGAACGGAAAGCGGCCAAAACTCTTGCCATCATCACCGGTGCGTTCGTCGTGTGTTGGTTGCCATTTTTTCTAACGGCCCTCCTGCTGCCACTATGTGAGTCCTGTCACATCAACGACACGGTAGAGTCGCTCTTCCTCTGGCTGGGCTACTTCAACTCGACGCTCAACCCCGTCATCTACACCATCTTCAGTCCCGAGTTCCGGCAGGCTTTCAAGAGGATCCTGTTCGGGACGCACCGAAGCACCACTTACCGGCGCGGAAAGCTGTAATACGAGGAGAAACCGTAGAGCCCAGCCCTCTCTCTCTCGTCATTCCATCGAAACCTTCGAGAACCGCAGCACCAAATGCCACACATACCGAACTCCAGCCAACAACAACAGAAGGATGCACTTGTGCTCTCGAACGGAGCGCGATTCGGCACACACCCACCCGATGCCGGCAATCAGGATGCAGTCGAGGTAAGTGATTTTCCGCCTTTTGACATGTGCAATTTTGGTTCGCTATTGTCTCGTCACGTGTGAAACGGATTTGTACTGCGGCAGCGGGGAATTCGGTACCAGATACAACCCCACGAGTTCATTTCTTAAAAAAATGTTATCATCAGGATTTCAAATTTTGGTTTCAATGACATCAATTTGAAATTTGTTTTGCAGAAATGTCACACAATTAGAAAAATTGGAATAGATGTGCATTGTTTTTCAGATGTACATTTTGAACGAACGACCCTCGCCCTCAATATTCCGAACCGATATTCAATGCCCAAATAGGATGACGCTCTTCAATGAATGGTGTGCAGATTCGTACTGTCATGCATCGTTCCTTCCTGGTACCTGGTACATACCTATTTTGTCTTCTGCGATCTCGTTGTTGTTCGACGAAGAGGCGATGAACGATGCTTAAAAATTTCATTTCGCTCTTCAGAATGTGTTTCCTGGCGCTAATTGAGGCACTGAAATTCTACTGTTATGGCTGGATTCGATCCGGAAGCTTCGAAAGATAAGATAGTGCTACATGGAAATGCACTCTGGATTGGATTTTTTTGCATTTCACATTTGACCTAGCATTGAAACACATTCGACGAAAACCTGCAATGCTAATCCTGTCAAGTATCATTACAATTGATTCTGGGATATATGTGTTGCAAAATCATTTTGTTGTAACTATTGTAAATCACCGAAAAAGTCAAATGTATATCTACAAATACTTGTTTGAATTCGAATTCTTCGTAGAAAATAAATACAATCTAACTTTAACAATGGACAATCATAGGACATAATTTTTCATCACTTCATTTGTCAGATCACCGAATTGCATACTTAACTTCATTTCCCATCCTTCTGTCACTGGCTGTATCATCTCTAATCCACTTCCTACGCGGAAATCTGAAATCAAAATAAAATAAGAAATATTAAATTTCCCTCCCGGAAACAAAAGACTCCATTAGCGATGGTATCTGCCTCCTCCGGCGCAAACGTAGACAATCTTTCTCGACATTTGTCATTGCCATTTCACACTGCGCCCATTCCTTATTCTGCCGCACTTCTGGAACCCACACTTACTGACTGCCCGCTCCAACTGGGGAGCCGGAAGTTGATTTACCAGATCCCATCAACTCATATTTACTCATCTCGACTGAGGAAAATCGCCATTTATCTTTGATCGTATAAATCCAACACCCACTTCCCGGTCGTCTGCCGACCGACACAGTTTTAGTTACAAGAAGTACCGATGAACTCGGGGCACAATCTTTTCCAGCGCAATATCCATTAGGTAGAGGGTGGCTTCCTCACTTGCTACCGACCGACCGGCCAGCAACGACGTCCACTTTTCACTTTTGATGAAGACACAGAAAAGTGGCGGTCAAATGTGTGCAATCGTTTTCTTTTATGTAACGAAAAGGGGGAGTTTTATTTTCTCTTATTTCTCGCCGAATTTTCCAATCTCGTTCAAGACGCAGTTTTGTTGTTAATGGAGCATATCGCATATCACCAAAGATGAAATTTTACGCCATGTGAATAATTTAACACTTGTGTTACTATTGAATTATTCACATTCGAGTTAGTTCAAAATTGAATCAGGATATGGCCCTCCTTAGCCGTGTGGTAAGATGCACGGCTACAAAGAAAGACCATGCTGAGGGTGGCTGGGTTCGATTCCCGGTGCCGGTCTAGACAATTTTCGGATTGGAAATAGTCGCGACTTCCATAAAAGTATCATCTTGTTAGCCTCATGATATACGAATGCAGAAATGGAAACTTGGCTTAAAAATCTCGCAGTTAATAACTGTGGAAGTGCTTAATAAACGGGAATCTTATTCCAGAACAGGATCCAGTCATAATCTTAATCAAATTCAGGTTAAGTTCGAATCCTGAATAAGATTCAGTCCTGAACAGGATTCAGTACGAATCTTTAACGGGATTTAGTTCAAATTCTGAATAATCTGATTTCTGAACATGATTCAGTCCCAATTCTAAACAAAATTCGATCCGAAACCTGAACAAAATTCAGTCCGAATCCTGAACCGGATTCAGTCCGAATCCTGAACCGGATTCAATCCGAATCCTGAACCAGCTTCAGTCCGAATCCTGAACCATATTCAGTCCGAATCCTAAACATGATACTGTCCGAATCCTGAACAGGATTCAGTCCGAATCATGAACCGGATTCAGTCCGAATCCTGAGCAGGTTTCAGTCCGAATTCTAAACAAAATTCAGTCCCAATTCTGAATAGGATTCGGAACAGGATTCAGTCCATATCTTGAATAGAATTCATTCCGAATGCTGAACAAGAATCATTCCGAATCCTGAACAGGATTCAATCCGAATTCTGAATAGGATTCATCCCAAATCCTGAACAGCATTCAGTCCGAATCCTAAACAGGATTCAGTCCAAATCCTGGAAGGGATTCAGTCGGAATCCTGAACAGAATTCAGTCCGAATCCTGAACAGGATTCAATCCGAATCCTGAACAGAATTCATTCCGAATCCTGAAAAGGATTCAGTCTGAATCCTTAACAGGATTCAGTCCGAATCCTGAACAGCATTCTGTCCGAATTCTGGAGAGGATTCAGTCCGAATTCTGAACAGGATTCAGTCCGAATCCTGAACAAGATTCTGTCCGAATTCTGGATAAGATTCAGTCCGAATCCTGAACAAAATTCAGTTCAAATCCTGAACAGGATTCAATCACAATGCTGAACAGAATTCAGTCCGAATCCTGAACAGAATTCAGTCCGAATCCTGAAAAGGATTCAGTCCGAATCCTGAACTGGATTCAGTCCGAATCCTGAAAAGGAGTCAGTCTGAATACTGAACAGGATTGTGTCCGAATCCTGAACAGAATTCAGTCCGAATCCTGAACAGAATTCAGTCCGAATCCTGAACAGGATTCCTGAAACGGATTCAGTCCGCATTCTGAACTGGATTCATTATTAAATTCTGAATGGATTTCAGAACTGGATTCAGTCGGAATTCTTTACAGGATTCGGACTGAATCCTATCCAGAATTCGGACACAATCCTGTTCAGTATTCAGACTGACTCCTTTTCAGGATTCGGACTGAATCCTTTTCAGGATTCGGACTGAATCCTGTTCAGGATTCGGACTGAATCCTGTTCAGGATTCGGACTGAATCCTGTTCAGGATTCGGACTGAATCCTATTCAGGATTCGGACTGAATCCTGTTCAGGATTCGGACTGAATCCTGTTCAGGATTCGGACTGAATCCTGTTCAGGATTCGGACTGAATCCTGTTCAGGATTTGGACTGAATCCTGTTCAGGATTCGGACTGAATCCTGTTCAAGATTCGGACTGAATCCTGTTCAGGAATCCTGTTCAGGATTCGGACGGAATATTGTTCAGGATTCGGACTAAATCCTGTTCAGGATTCGGACTGAATCTTGTTCAGGATTCGGACTGAGTCCTGTTCAGGATTCGGACTGAATCCTGTTCAGGATTCGGACTGAGTCCTGTTCAGGATTCGGACTGAATCCTGTTCAGGATTCGAACTGAATCCTGTTCAGGATTCGGACTGAATCCTGTTCAGGATTCGGACTGAATCCTGTTCAGGATTCGGACTGAATCCTGTTCAGGATTCGGACTGAATCCTGTTCAGGATTCGAACTGAATCCTGTTCAGGATTCGGACTGAATCCTGTTCAGGATTCGGACTGAATCCTGTTCAGGATTCGGACTGAATCCTGTTCAGGATTCGGACTGAATCCTGTTCAGGATTCGGACTGAATCCTGTTCAGGATTCGGACTGAATCCTGTTCAGGATTCGGACTGAATTCTGTTCATGATTCGGACTAAATCCTGTTCAGGATTCGGACTGAATCCTGTTCAAGATTCGGACTGAATCCTGTTCAGGATTCGGACTGAATCCTGTTTAGGATTCGGACTGAATCCTGTTTAGGATTCGGACGGAATCCTGTTCAGGATTCGGACTAAATCCTGTTCAGGATTCGGACTGAATCCTGTTCAGGATTCGGACTGAGTCCTGTTCAGGATTCGGACTGAATCCTGTTCAGGATACGAACTGAATCCTGTTCAGGATTCGGACTGAATCCTGTTCAGGATTCGGACTGAATCCTGTTCAGGATACGGACTGAATCCTGTTCAGGATACGGACTGAATCCTGTTCAGGATACGGACTGAACCCTGTTCAGGATACGGACTGTATCCTGTTCAGGATACGGACTGAATCCTGTTCAGGATTCGAACTGAATTCGGTTCAGAATTCGAACTAAATCCTGTTCAGGATTAGGACTGAATCCTGTTCAGGATTCGGACTGAATCCTGTTCAGGATTCGAACTGAATCCTGTTCAGGATTCGGACTAAATCCTGCTCAGGAGTCGGACTTAATCGTGTTCAGGATTCAGTCCGAATCCTGAACAGGATTCAGTCCGAATCCTGAACAAAATTCAGTCCGAATCCTGAACAGGATTCAGTCCGAATCCTGAACAGGATTCAGTCCGAATTCGGAACACGATTCAGTCCGAATTCTGAACAGGATTCAGTTCGAATCCTGAAAAGGATTCAGTCCGAATTCTGGATAGGATTCAGTCCGAATCCTGTAAAGAATTCCGACTGAATCCAGTTCTGAAATCTATTCAGAATTTAATAATGAATCCTGTTCAGGATTCGAACTGAATCGTGTTCAGGATTCGGACTGAATCCTGTTCAGGATTCGGACTGAATCCTGTTCAGGATTCGGACTGAAACCTGTTCAGGATTCGGACTGAATCCTGCTCAGGATTCGGACTGAATCCTGCTCAGGATTCGGACTGAATCCTGTTCAGGATTCGGACTGAATTGCGCACTCGCTCCAGCAATCCACATCTTAAGAAAAGATTCTAGTGGATGCCATAGGCCCCAAAGTCATCGGAGCTGCGACCGATTCAAAAATACTGGGCTGGAATAAAAATAAGAGCTTTGAAAGTTTGTTTATTCGTGTTTTTCGCATGAGAAAATATTATTAAACCCATCGGAAACGATAACGAACATATTTGCTGAAGGAATAAAGAAAATCCATCCAGCCGTTTTCGAGTTATGCGGATACGAACACAGACTATTTCATTTTTATTAATATAGATGTCAACATTTTTAATTCTTTGACTTATTTCAGGTTAGCCTCCAAAAACCCCATCTGTTTTGTCGCTGCCGAAAACCAAAATATAAAAAAATCTTAAAAGTGCTGAAATATAAGTTTGGACTGATATTCGCCAAATTTTGGGAGAGCATCAATCTCATTTTTCAGGGCGATTAATACTGCAGCACTTTTTTGATTTTTTGTTTTCGATTTTTGTAATAGTTGAAGGCGTTAAAAATATGGGTTCTTTGGCAAAGCTGACCTTAATAAGACAAATAATCGACTGCGGCAATAAAATGAGTTAATTTGTTTATTGGGAAAGATTTAAAGCAGAAAAATGTTGGTTTATGACTTGTACAAAATCTTATGAGTTCTTTTTCGAAAAAAGTTCCAGAATTAACGGATTTAATATTGTATTTCAGTCCCTGACAATTTCATAACAATCAATTTTTGGCGAGTAGTTCTAAATGATGCAATTCGATTCCGTACGCCCTTTAATGACTACTTTAGGGCTGCCATAGACAAAGAAACCCCAACTACGCTAGTGCCTGTAACTGAAGAGTAGCTTCAATTCGGAGCAACACCGATCAACATCTGTGTTTTTCCAGCACTCGGCGGATGGGAAACTTCAGCAGCGGCAGCAGCAACGGAGAACATCCACGTCCGCCCAAGTGAAAGCAAACATAAATTTTCCGTCAATAGGCTCGGTAAATATTGATATAAATATTTTCAGTTTGCGTTTCTTTCGTTTTTATCACTCCCAAAGCAAACTCGCTACTGTCGGTGTACGTCGATGAGAGTTCTCAATGGGAGGAAAAAAAAGTTGGAAAATCAGGGTTGGCAATAAATAACGTTCAATTTCAATTTGGCTATAAAAAGTCGAAAGAACAGTTTGATGATTTACAAATCTCTAATAGGTACTCTTAGGGAAAGCGAATAAAACGAAAAAAAAATAACACCGAATGCTTGTTTGTACTATTCAACAACATGATCATAATTAGCTTTGAATTTGGGTAATGCAATCTCAAATTGACACGCGAAATTAGTTATCACAAATATGCAGTCAATCAACTTTTTGCTTTTTCGGCCTTAATGCCTTAATCCAATTATTGCTACCACTGAAGTAGTCTGCCATTTATTTCAATTAGTGTTCCCTTCAAATGCATTGAATGTTCCATGCAGATTGGGAAACTTATTACCCTTTATCTTTTATCTACGTAGGGCACTACGAACCCTTATCCAATAGAAAGTCGTTAACGAGTGCAACTGTCTCATCTTTCTTTTGAAAATTTGCTTTAAAGAATGTTGCACAAACCATGGCAAAGCACAAGTCAGTCAGTTAGCAAGATGAAGCCAGACCAGATAGTGGATGGTATCCACGCTCTTTGGTGCGCTCGGTATTCAATTCCCTGGAACCTGAGGCGGCCGCCGGGGCCACCCGTACTGTAAATTGAGTGTGGCTGTTTGGTTGGACTTCATCGAGGCGTAACGAAGGATATTTGTCGTCTCTGAAGAATTTTTCCTTACTGTCGCTGTTTGCGTAGTCGACGACCTTGGGACTCACTCTCGGGTGCCGGATTATCTCCGACGTTTTTTTTTTATCGGATTCTTCCTTTGTGGAGTTTGTCCTGGGAGCATTTCGTACACATTTTCCGATACAGTTCAGTCAAAGCCATTGCCATTCTGATCCGGATTATCTTGGCAGTGGGGGCTGAAATATGGCTTTAATTGATTTTAAGCATTTGTTTTGCGAGTGTCATACTGTAATGGTGATTTAACACTGGAACAGCAAAAAAGTTATATCAGCTATAAATCGGGATGACATTTGCAGAAGCAAAACTTTTATCCCATTTATCCAGACACTCCTCAGTCCACCACTGTTTTTCATCTGATACGTACAAGCTTTGTCAGCAGCTGAAATAGCTTTGTCACTTGCTCTTCATCACTGGGCGGTGGCGCTCCTTACTAGAAACCACCCTCCCAGTGAGGCAAACTTTATTACCGCTACCTGTGTGCCCGTGCCGTCACCACAACTCAGCAAAACTGTTGAGAACTTCGTTCACTAAACTCATCCGGCCATTTATTCACGGTTCGTTACCTCGCTTTCGCGGCTTGGGAAAGCATGACTACGGTCGTTTGCGAAATGAACCTCCACGGACATGGCGAGTGAACTCACCATTTCCTCGAACGCTTTGGTGAATACTCACCTCTGAATAGTTGAATGGTGGTTTGAGTGCACTCAATTGTGGAGCGTTGAAGTATTATTATAATTATTGTTAATATATTTCTAACGAAAATGTTGAAAGAGGAAAAGCCAATTTGGTATTCTTTCTCAAGCCTTCAAATCCTATTTGATTGAGTTAACCGTTTAGGCATCTTTCCTCTATTTGCACGAAAGGAATCATCCACACCCTAATATTTTCATTCAATAATTACCAGCTTTAACGAGAGGCAAAGGTCCAATGATGCAAGTGTGCCAAGCTTTCAAGCTAACCAACCGCTGCAGTAGGGCTTGTTCATTTTGGGGAAGCCTGTGGCCAACCACAAACAGTTCTTCTCACACATGAAAGATGCAACTGTAAATCCTCAAATGAAAAGTACACCTTTCACACAACATCAAAACCATGTTTTCGGAAGTTTCCACTCTACTGACTACCGGTTTCTGGACAAATTTCGTTTGGGATGCTGGAAATAACTTTCATGATTCACCTATGTTCGTCTCCTGAACCTGGGTTCCAGCATGTCAGGTTCGGTAGCACCGTTCACCAGATACAACACATGCCATGGAAGGTTTTACCCTTGATAACTGATATAGGGTTCAGAGTCAGTCCATAGTGTGTGCTCAATAATGCCTCTTGTCTGGAATTTTCAATGTAGGGTTGTATGACGTTTTCGAGAGCACATTTAAATGTCGTCAGATTTTAATTGAATATTGCTATCGGTTTAATCATTTCCACAGCCGCAGAATAGCTCAAACACCCTATAAGTATCTACCGCAACAGACTGCGGATCCGGAAGCATTTCATCATGAGGTTCTTGTTTGCACATGTTCGTCCTCGCATATTTGGCTAATTTACCGTTGCAGCATGCTCTTTGAATGAGAATGGGTTTGAACAGTTTCTGTGGAAGCCGGAATGATTGTAATGTGAAATAGCGCCGGTCCGCTACGTCGTGGTTGCACCGTCATGGGTTGCAAGAAAACTACACGACATATGAACCGGCGGAATGCGTGGTTGCAGCGAGTAAAGTCTTGAAATCCTATTGAACGTCTGACGAGTCAGTTCACATCCGCTACACATCTCTGTGAATAGACATTGGAATGCTCCGCAAGGTAAGTATAGTGAGTGCAGCAAATACCTGTGCAGCGGATGGGAAACATAAGTTGGACTAATTTGCAAAGCATGCTTTCGAAACTGAATGATGTTCTGGATCTTTCATAACATTCATTCGCGAATATGCTGTTTGAAATACGTTCGAAATGTTCTAGTGATTCGTGATATATTCACCGACCGATTTCCGGTATTTTTAAGTCTAATAGACATGATTATGGCATCGTGTGGAAAACGTCACAAAAAACAGCTCAGTTCATAGCTCTCCATACTAACCCACTGGTACTAGTTTCAAGACTGAGCGCTACCCAGATGAAAGCATCACAACTGTGACAGCTGCAGAATTCTTGAACAAAAAGAGCAGACAAATGAAAGATAGTCGATTGGCTGTAGTAGTACCAGGTTCAATACCATTCACTAAAAGGACCTGTTCCTGTTGGTGCACTGCTTAACGTCGGGCTACTGGGGTCGGTGTTGTACCCCCTCGCCAATAGTTATGAAGAGTGACCTGACGTATACCTTGATGACACGCGCCTTCTCAAGATAAACCAAAAACCCTGAATCAACAATTTGACGCCACAATACACGGTTCAGGGCCACACCTCTCCATCCTCGATTGCGCCCCACGCTCGTCTGGTATCCTGCATTCTTGCAACACGCCCTACCCTACCTTCCAGCTTACCTTCTGAATACTGGGTCCGCCGTATAGTTGCGCGAACTTGTGGTTCATCCTTCTCCGCCACATACCGTCCTCTTGCACACCACCGAAGATGGTCCGAAGCCAGCGTCTCTCTAATAACCTGAGTGCTTGCAAGTCCGCCGCGAGCATGGCCCAAGTTTCATGTCCGCAAAGGACCTTCGGTGTTATGAGCGTTTTATGTATGATGCATTTGGTGCGGGTGTGAATCTTTTTTGACCACAGTTTCTTCTGGAGCCCGTACTGCCGCCATACGCATATTTGTCCCATGTTTGCTGGGATTCCTTTGTACATGGGACAGATATGCGTAGAACGGTAGCGTAGTAGGCCTGACTTCTACAGATGATGTGCCTCCGTATTTCACGACTAACATTTTATCAGCTAGTAAGAATCCGAATGAGGGAAGGGTCATTTGGCCGAAACTCATTCGGCCGAATAAACCTGTAAGCCGAAACCCATCTTGCAGAATAGGTCATTTAGCCGACTAGGTCTTTTGGCCGACTAAGTCATTTGGCCGAATAGGTCTTTTGGCCGAATAGGTCTTTTGGCCGAATAGGACCATTAGGCCGAAACCCATCTGGCAGAAAAGGTCATTTAGCCGAATAGGTCTTTTGGCCGAATAAGTCATTTGGCCGATTAGATAATTTGGCCGAAAAGGTCATTTGGCCGATTAGGTAATTTGGCCGAATAGAACTTTTGGCCGATTAGGTAATTTGGCCGATAAGGTCGAGCTCGGTGGTCTAGTGGCTACCGCTTCTGCCTTATAAGCAGGAGGTCGTGGGTTCAATTCCAGGCTCGTCCCTCTTCTACTTTGTGTTTCTATCTAAGTTCTTCCTGTGTTTCACTTCGCTCTGAGGTCACGTAAGTAATGTTTGGATTGAAGAGGAGTGATGACATGATCCAACTGTGAACACGTCAAGCCGTTGGTCCACGTCCACATCAGTGAGTTGCTGGCTCTCATGGTACGAACCACCATATTATGCCGTAACAAAAAATAACGCAACTGTACTCCGGTTTCGTTGCTTCTATCGTGACACGTGATCCTGCCGAGACAATTTCTCTCTCGATCTGTGGAATCGCTGTACGCAAGATGACTATTGAAATCCCCAACCAGTATCACTAGTTCTTTGTCGGAGCAGCTTTCATAAAAACCTCCCAGCTGACCCAAATATGTCGAGTTGGCCTTGTTAGGTGCATGGACGTTTACAACTATCACACGATGGGTTGAAAGACCAATGGTGTAGCAAACATTCGCCGTCAAGATGTACGATCCTAGGGAATTAACATCACTTACGCGGATATTATGCCATTTGGAAACGAGAATGGCCAAATTACGCTTTCGGTTTATGCGAGTGCTTCCAGTAAGCCAAACGAAATTGCTTGTATCGGACCTTGCAGCATCGATGTTCGCCTCCTGTAGAAAAGCAATTGCAACTCCATTCTGATGCAGACAATAGTCGATATCACTCCGCTTCTTGCGTGTCCGACATCCTGACACGTTCCAAGAGACCATCTTGAGAAAGCAATCAGTATTATTAACTGAATCGGGCTGCCCTAAAGGAGTGCAGGATACAACTACACCAATTGACGGCAGGGATGCATGTGGCGCGTCCGAGACACTGGAAGGCGGAGTTGAATGAACAGGCGAGATGATAGTGGGAATGTTTACACCAGTCAGTACAGGAGATACCGCAGAAGTTGGTAACGTAGATGAAAGAGATTTGACAGGAGTGATGTGATTCTCGGTAACAGTCACGTTGCATACACCACCACAAGATGTATCCTCCAAAAGGTTGCCTGATCTTGTTTTCTTTGCCGGAGGCGACAAAGCATGAACAGGTTGGACTGAAAGAACGCTGCCATTGATGAAACCGCTGTTACTGTTGCCCACGTAAATTCTTATCGGAGATAAGTTACCCGGGGGTAGTATAAGTTGCTCATCTGTATATCCGATGTATACTATAATACTTAAGCCGAATACTTCGGCGAGCGAAAAGAAAACTTTAGAATCAACTTCTTCAAAATCAAATCGGCCAACAATACCTGGAGCTACAATAAAATAAAACATTATTAATATAATCAAGATTACTACCCATGTACTCACCAGAATGTGAGTCTGAGGTGAGACTGAAGAATTTCCCAATAACGGCTATTAAGGCGGAAACCGCTGAGTCATCTGGGGGAACACCAATTTGATGTAGAAATGATTGATATATGACATGCTGTCCATAAAATGGCACGACCTTAAGCCCATGCCCTGCTCTCGGAATGTCAACTGATATTTCAGGCTTTTGACGATCAAAGCGAGCGAAGAACAAAACACTGTCGTAATGTGCACCGGTGTAATACATGGCAATCTTTCTGGCGGAAAGAGACTTGTTGGGATATTCTATAATGCGCGCCGTGCGTTCATCCCAGACGGTAATGCTAACATTATAGAGATCACACGCAACGGATATACAGTCTTCACCGCCCCAGAACCCTTCTTGGGCCAACAACTCCAGATATTTCCAAACTCGATCATACACGTCGACGAAATCCTGCGTCACGAAATCCTCAGCAAATGGGACCAAATAAGCCCAATATCTAGAAAAATTGTTTCGCAGATACGCCACAATCGATGCTCGCACCTGAGACACCGCAGCAGAAAAGGTAGACTCCTCAGGATGAATTCCCATTATCTGGTGAACGAGGCTTCCAAATAAACAATTTCCATCACCAGGAATGCGCTGCAGCCACAGACTAAATTCGCCTATCTGGCGGGGTTGAAGCCGGAAATACGTCATCTTCACAGTATGAACAATAACCACGCACGGAGATAACTTAAGCGGGTAAAACGAATAGATAATGCAACTGAATGAGTTATCCAAGCATGCACTCAGCGAACTAGACTGGCTAAATTCATGACTGGTACCTTATGAACCTGTACCGGTACCAGACCCGCTAAATTATATTATGCTGCATGGACCAACCAGTGCATTCCGGACCAAAGTTTCTTATAATGAAGTCGCACATTGGGGTTGGCACTGATTCTGGGCCATGCTCGTAGTATTGTTTTGGCAACTTTTATTTTTGATTGGGCTTTAATGTGAGTGTTCAGTTCTAGAGCTTTTGGATCCACAAACCCCAAACAAGTAACGCGCTCGCGAGTGATTGTGGTATTTATTTATTTATTTATTGATCTATTTATTTATTGATTTATTCATTTATTTATTTATTTTATTTTATTCATCCGGTGACGTGTTTTATTGAAATTGAAGTGAATCATTGAAATTTGAGTGAAACGTTTGATGGAATGGAGAAAAGAGAAGAGTCATGTTTTTTGTGAAATGCAACATATTTGTACAACGCAAAAGGAAGTACCATACTATTACTATGTGTGATATGTGTTTAGGTAGACCAACGCGTGAGGAAAATTTTCTGGTGGTGGTGCATTTAGGCCGTTTACGTCACAGAGCTGTTGAATTTTATATCAGAAATCGCGGAAATACTTCAAATAAAACTTTGTAAAATGTTTATTATAATTATCTTGAAAAGGCATGGTTTGATTTTTGTATTCGATGAACCTAGAAGAATCGTTTTACTCACTGAGCAGAAAGTACAAATTTGGTAAATTTAGATTCGTTCAACGGATAGTTGTTAATAGATTGAGGTTAAGAAATCGCCTGTAAATTACTTAAAGAATAAACTGTAAATAGAATCGATATAAGCACACTCTTTCGACAGCCGGCTGGCAAGAGTTTAAATAAAAACAGGTAAACAACATAGTCTGTGGGTCGAATTGCCAGCTTGAGGCAAACCTCCATGACCTACCTTACCCTACCCAACCACCAACTCCGTAGAACTTATGAGGGCGTCGCCAAGTCGGGGGCCTCTCGTTAAGTAAGCTCTACATCAACATTTCCTTTCCTATCCCTAGTTACGGTAAAGATGGGCGTGGCCGGGAGTAGTAATCCTCATGCTTATGCCATTTTTATCTTAGATTGGAATCAAGGGTAATTCCCCACCTTGATTTCCGATAGCAATCTGGATAAGGATTCCATAAGAAACATGAGTATCACTAGTGTCCAATCTACGAAGTATACCGTAACAACGCTAACGCTAACGCTAACGCTAACGCTATCTAAGTTCTTCCTGTGTTTCACGTTATACCAAAACGATTCCTACTGTTATAACCTTCCACACAATCTCAAAACCTCCCGTGGCACCTATGAGAGTTCTCTGCATCTTTCTTAAGTAGGTGTCCAACAAAACATCCATTCCTCTGCATTCGCAAGGACGTGGCCAGGACAGATCTTGACTAATGGAGAGTGCATTGCTTCCATCTAAGAGTTAGTGATTAGTCCCAAATCAATATCTGTGGTAACGGATGAAAGTGATGTTACTCTCATACAATAGTCTTGACTTGTACCACCTACGAATTTGTGCGAATTGCTAAATGCTAATGCTTATAGGTCATTTGGCCAAATAGGTCATTTGGCCGAATAGGACTTTTGGCCGAATAGATCATTGCAATAGGTCATTTGCCCGAACAGGTCATTTGGCCGAATAGGTCATTTGACCGAATACGTCATTTGGCCCAATAGGTCAGTTGGCCCAATGGGTCATTTGGTCGAATAAGTTATTTGGTCGGAAAGGCCATTTGACTGAATAGGTCATTTGACGTCTCACTTCTCACTTCTCAAACATCATTCCTCGTTTCTCACTGCTGAAGAAAACTTGCATAAAACATCAGTGATCATATGCATATTATTACACATTCTGAAATCTTATAAAATTTTGGAACGAATAAATATATATAAACACCAAATTTGTATCGAAAAATGACTGTACGATACTGGACCGTCATGCCCCCAAAGGGTTAAAACCAGGATTTGCTGCGGCGACTACAACCGGACCGTACGGAGAAGGAAGAAACCAAAACAAATTGCGGCTATTGTCCATCACGGTCGTCGTCGAGTCCAGCGTATATGGCTGGATACTGTCTGGTTTTCTATCCACTGTATACCGCGACGATGCCGAGCAGTGTACGAGGACCGAGAGAAATTGGAGCGTGAGATAGATTAGCCGAAGCCATCGCATCGCTGAGCCCAGGTAGTCCAGTAGAGAAACTCTACACGTCTGCGCTGAGCTGACCGCAGGTCAACCGATGTAGTTTCTCGTGGAAATTGTGCCTCTGTAAAACAGCGTGTTGTGTTGTGTCTGGAAAAGAAATCTCCAGGAATCAAGGCCTCCCCAAGTCCCAATCCCAGGAAGGAATCAAGATTCCGTACGTGCTCTACCCGCCCGTCACCAACCCCGCAAACAACAGCAATCAGCCGGTCCCATCAGTGTTGGAGTCGGAAGCAATACTCCACTGTGATCGAAGGGAAAGTAAGGGCCGACTACCAAACAATGACTTTCTACGATGCAATTTTTTGTGTGTCGTTACAACGCGCGGGAATTCGTGATTTTGAGGTTTCTGAGCCCCTGGAGGCTATAGATACCACTGCAACGACTTACTAACGCCCAAACTTCTACAAAGAGAAGTCTCACATTGATGGTTGCATAGCACTGTTCCTAACTAAACTTGCACCTTTGTGGACCTCTGCGGACAGCATTTCTTTCGGCAGAAGAAATTTCATTTCGTATACGCGATATTTTAGAATAAATCCTTCGACACTGGGAAACAGTATGAGCCCATAAAGATTCGGTTGCCATTTAATCCAGAGAACGTTGGAGGAATGCCTCCGTGATGAACAAGTTGTCAGTCGTCATCAGGCAGCCGTGACGGTAAGGCGCGTACCCCAAAATGCCACCGTATGGGCTGCGGATCCGGGGACTGACGAGGGTTTGGTAGAGGGGCTGGGAATCGAACCCATGACCATTCGCTGATAAGGCGAACGTGTAGCCAACTACGCTACGGGACCCCCCTGCTTATTTTTGATCGCAACAAAAAATGAGCGCCAGAAAAACATACCGCCAAAAAAAAAGCTACTTTGATATTTTTGAAAATTTGATAGCACGTGCTTTTTGTATGTACTGCGGAAAAATTGTGAACATCTATGAGAGCCTTGGAAAATTATTACAAAAGTTGTCATTTTGTTGCATGGCACAATAATGCAAAGGCATTCGATAACAAAATTCACTGCCATCGGGGTCTGACAGCTAAAAACGCATTTCATCGAGCTTTGAAACAATTCCCTGAACCTGTCAAGAGACGAGTTCGCTACTATTTAATTTAAATCCACCACGTTGTAATCTTCACATATACGTGTTTCGATTTCAACTATAAGCATCAAGTCGAGTCAAGTATGATACATTGTTTAGTACACCCAGGTTTTTTTTTACACGGTTGGAATTCATTAATTTCTCGGTTAACCTAAGCTTTAACAGCTTTTTAAATATACCCTGAATTTTCTTTGATTTTTTTGTGAATTTTTTCGTGGGTTTAACTCATTGTTTTATTGACGCTGAAGGTCTTAAACGACTAAAACCAAACCGTGTAAAAAAAAACCTGGTGTACTAATAAATTGTTTAGTACTAACTCGTCTTATGACATGTGAATACATGTCATCGATAGAGCCTAAACATTTTCTTAATTCCCTGCATTCAAATATAAATAAAAATCAATATTGCTGGTTGTACTATGGACAAATATCTTTTTTTTATGCTAACCTCTACTTTCGCCCACACCAAAAGAGTCTACAATTGAGCCTCCTGGAAATGGACGCATCTATGTTCTCAGCAGATTGGTAACACAAAAAAAACTTAGACTTAATGCTGAGAACTATAAAAATAACAAAAATAATAGATTTTTCGCTTGTCCTACTGTCGAAATTTGGTTATATCGCTACTTCACCCTATATCACAACAATTGAAAATTTGGTTTCTGTATTAATCAAGTAAGCAGATCTGGTAGATGGTATGATTACCTCTAAACGTTCGCACCATTGATCTTTTCCAACAAACCTCCTGCAGCGCTACGATGCCTAATCCGCGGCGAGTATGCGTGTGCTCTCGATGAAGTTGAGAGATTTGCAGTTTCTCGAACCGATTACAATCGCTAGTCGCTTTTCGTCGCTGTGGTCTTCACCGACTGTTCCGATACGTATTCTCTGGTTGATTTTTGTTTCTTTTTTTTTGCAAAAGCTGCAGGGACTGACACTAAACCCCCTAAATTTCCGAAGGACCATGGTGCGCAGTTTTGCTTAGAGTCCCTCATTGGCACTCAGATGGTGATCATCTTCCCGTAGCATGTGGTACAGACGTTGTTGTGAGCCGCTCCTAGCATAGAGAACAGATGCTCAATCAGATTTGCACCTGTAGAGAGGAGCAATCCCCCACCCATAGATCATAGTTCCCACCGGGGTTGGTTACCCGATGTTCCCTAAGGTTTCTCGTAATCCGACCGGCGCCACAGGTAGGTAGGTAGGTAAGGATGGGATTTGCTGGGTAAGAGGCTAAGGACCACGAAATTGATTCCTTTATTCCTATTCCTTAAGATATGCAAAATACCGTGCACGCACCATACTTTGCACAGTTAAGGAAAAGCAAAATTGAATCAACTCGTACAACTTACAGAAAGTAGCTATCTGCCTGAAATAGTTTCCATGCTGTAGTATTATTATCATATTATTGTTTGAGAACTAAATTTGGTACAAAAAATTTAAATAAATAGTAAAGTGAACTTCAAAGCAGACCCCTTATTATATGCCTAACTTTGCGCACATAACTTGGAAAATTTCTAACACGAAGTTAGCGTCTATCATACAATTTTTCATCCAAATTTTATTTTTTCAGCTAATACTACTATTACAATTTATGTTCATTCCATTTGTAGGCATATTTGAGCATATTTGAGAATATGAGGATGCCCGGCATTATTTTCTTATGATTCGACATACTTAGTATGTTTTCACGCCTGTTGGTGTATGTACAGCCTCATTTATGTGCATTGGCCACAGCTAACACAAGTTCTTTTTTGCGTAAACCCTATTCCGACGAGGTATATCATAAATGTTGAAAATATCGAAGACATACGCTGCCGCTAAACTCAAGTCGAGCACATCTGTATATGGGCCTCCATATACAGATGTGCTCGACTTACGGTTAGCGGCAGTACGAGTTATGCGCAAAATTTTGTACAATGTATTGAAAAATTGTTCCTAACATTGCGCATCATATATTTTAAAGAAAAATGTAAATTACTAACCAAATTCTCATGAGATGGCTTCAACAATATTTTAATTATTAGGTCCATGTGTAATCAGTTGTCGGCGAATGTAAAAATTTACAAAAAAATACAGTTTTTCGGGTAACCCGTCACTTGTCATTTGTGCTAAGAAAACGCCATTTTGGTCATTTTCACTGTTTTCAGTACAAGTTTCGACTATTAAAATGAAAAATGTGTCATTTAACAGAGAAAAAATGCATGCACTGTTATGATAACATGTATATTGTGCTGACAAGTTAAAATTATATTTCGAAATTCAATTTAAACGCATTCTATTACAAAAATAACCGCAAAATGCGCAAAGTTAGGAGCTGCGCAAAGTTGGGTGCGTGCACGGTACCATCCATTACCATTACCCAGCATGCCATGCCAGACGGCCTTACAGTTGAGATTAAAACACGTATCTGTAAAGATTACAACGTAGTGTTATTAAATTGAATCTAATCTAATCTAATCTAATCTAATCTAATCGAACACAAACGCAGCCAGTACAAAAAAGCATCCTGGAAAATCATTGAGTTAGATGACGCCCAACAATTTTTCTTGTCAATATTGAGGTTTACAGCATACCAGTGGTATGACATAAACTTCAAAGCGGCCAGGCCCACTGCGTTGTGTTTGCCGCAGAGATGATTCTTCGAGATGTATCGTGTTCAAGTAGTCACTTCAACGTGATACATATCACAAATCTACAGGGGTTGAAGGATGCGTGGACATACCGTACCATACGCACCGCGTTCTTTTTAAGTTCTAATTGTGGTAGTTGTATATAAATATATAGTGAAATGAATAACATTATAATAAGAAATTATATCAAATTTTATATATATTTGTAGAATATAACATCAACTAGGAGCCGAAGTTAACTCGGGATGTACATCTCTTGTAGAAGAAGCTGGAAATTGTAAAGAATTTAATTATTATTCAGAACTAGTCGACCCGGCAGACGTTGTCCTGCATAGTAGGCGTAAATGCGTGTTTTGAACTGCCCATATGAAATTTCCATACGAATCTTAATTTTGGTTTTTCACGATTTACTCAACCTAATCCGTGATTTTCTTATTAGGAAATATTATATAAACCCGTCGGAAACGATAACGAACATACGTAGTGTTATTAAATGGAATAGTTCTAAACTCGTCTCATGACTGCCATTGCAATTTGCACACTGAGAAATTTATGAAATCGCACATGGTGATGAAATCTGTTCAAAAACGTGATTTAACCGGGGATAGACAGAATCGTGATGCGAATATACTTTTTTCATATGACTAAAGCAAACTAAGTTGGAGCATAAGAATCTCACCAATTACATACATTTTCTCCACTCCCTGTATGTGCGCTCGGCAGGATGCTGGGTTAAACAACTTCGATGAAGTCATTTATCAAGGTACTCCTACAAATGCTCCATAGGGTGGAAATTGTGTTTGCTTTTGTGCTGTTCCGGTGAGATGAAAAGTAGGTCAGTCCATCCAGATGGATAGAATTCCTTTCGACATGTCGCAAAAACTTTAAAGGCTATACATTCCGATACGTATCGAGGAATTTGGAAGCAATGTAGTGCTCTTGAAAAAATATAAAAAAAGGTATAACGACGGATAACACATTTGATTCAATGTTTTGAATGCATTGATGAATGTTCAGTGACAATGTACCATCGGAATTCAAAACAAAATCACGTCTACACATTTTTAGTCAATGTATTCGTAGCTGTTGTAGGGATATAGAATGAATAAAATCAATTCCACATTATTATAGCAATGAAAATTTTGGCTCGAATTTGTCAAGAAAAGAAACATGAATTAAATTCTTGGAGCGATGTTTGAAAAACAGCTGGTTCAACATGGAATGAAGGTTCAAGTTATACTGAAGGTGGTACCTTCCTTTTATTCCAATTCATATCTACCGAAAATGCAGGCAATTTTTTGTTCGGTAAAAATAAGCATAACACATTATGTTATAATCATGTTATGACGATCATGAAATTTTCTTTCCTCCATCTTTGACAGAGAATTTATAACCAGACAATCATGTGAGCACAGGATATCATCTTTGCTTGTGCAAAGATATTATCCCTAATCAAAGAGCATGTCAATATCAACCTCAATGACAAAGATCCGAGAAATTTTGTCAGCAACAAAAAGACAACATTTTTGTTGCTAACTTCACATTACATTATTTTTCATTATCTCTACAGCAGATTTCAGTTTTATGCTGTCATAGCTTCTGTTTTTATGGAAATATTCGAGAATCTAACTATGATTACAAAATTAGCATCCTATCCTCCGAAATATCAGAGCATGCAAGGCAAATGATTCATGTCATATTGTGTTTGGCTTCTGGCAAAGGCTTGTTTTTTTTCCTTGTTGGGTATTTTAATCACTGCGACCATTTGTTAGATCTATTGTGATATATGCCCCATTTGATCTAGCTTTGTAAAGTTGACGCATCATTACTATTTAGAGCAATTGCATTACCTTGACTACCAGCGTTATCCCAATGCGGTATTATGGTTCTGATGAATCGTACTACCATATTGGGACTTGTTCTCCAAACTTCTGAGGGTTCTATCAGCCCCTTGTTGAAGAACTGTAATCTCTTTCTAAAAGTTGCCGAACAATGGCATAACAGATGTTCCGAGTCTTCTACATGTATGCCGCAGAAACGACATATATGATCTTGAAGTTTTCCTAACAGCTTCAAGTGATATCGGCTCGGGCAATGGCCTGTTATAAGGCCTGTGTATGTGTTAAGATCTTTTTTTGAAAGATCTAAAATTTTGCGAGTGATAGATACGTTTGATGTAATGAAACGTTTAGACTGCCTCGCAATAAATGTGTTTTTCTAAATGTCCTCTATTTTAGAATGTTCCCAAGATTTGAGTTCCATTCGAAGAGAACACGCAGATACACCACAAAATAGTTTGGGACCTATGAATTGTCGAGATGAACCAAGTCTGGCCAGCGTATCAGCTTGTTCATTGCCATCAATGCCACAATGACCAGGAACCAAATACAGGTTCACTTTGTTACGACTACCCAAGGTTTGGAGTGACTGAACACATTCCCAAACGAGTTTAGATCTACATATTGCTGATTTCAAAGCATTCAATGCTGCTTGACTGTCAGACATTATGCAAATATTTGAATGCCTATAATTTCTGCGTAAGCATAAATTAGAGCATTCAAGAATAGAACTTCAGCTTGAAAAACACTTGGCCATTTGCCCATGGGAATCGAAATATTTATCCCCGGGCCAGTCACGCCTGCCCCAACTTGATTGTTCAGCTTTGAACCATCGGTGTAAAATACAATTGATCCTGAGCGAAGATTTGGTCCACCGTTTGCCCATGTATTTCGCTCAAGATTAATTACATCAAAACAACGACAAAAGTTGTATCTTCTCCTCATCCAGTCATCATTGTTTGTGATAAGTGAGTTGATATTTATTTTGTTTAGAATACTAAGATGTCCTTTTTGGTCACCTTCGAAGAGGTTTGAATCTCTTTTGATCTTCAAAGCACTCTTCTCTGCTTCTAACTGAATAAATTGATCCAATGGTAGCACGTGGAGCAAAGCGTCTAGCGCTTTATTGGGCGTGCTTCTCATTGCACCAGTTATTGAAAGAGTAGCCAATCTTTGAAGTTTTTCCAACTTTTTCTGAACCACCCTTTCTTTTGTTTTGGCCACCATATTAATGCGGCTTATGAGGGAGTTTACAGCAAGCCATGACTTGAAGAGGACGTCCTTTTTTCGTGCTCCCGTTATATCCGTCAAATAAGAAAAAAGTTTAATTTTATGATTTACCATCTAAATTACCGTTGTACATCCCAGAGCATTTTCTTTTTCGAGCATTTCGGACGACATCAAGTGGACCGATCCTGTTATTGTCCCTGAAGCGTGTTTTTCAAATTCTTCACTGAAACGTGTTTTTCAAATTCTACACTTACAACACAGATATTGGTAATGACGACAGTGATGAAGCCCGCTAAGCTGTTATAACCGTCTCTTGAAAACTTGCTTCAAATAGTGGAAAATATGAATTTGGAGTCGGACGATTAGAAAAACTTTCATTAAGATCACTTTGCGTTGTTTTCGGGAAGATCCTGTTGACGATGCGGCTCAAGAAGGAAATAGTTGGAGTTAATGGGCACTGAATAGTTGAAAGTTGTCGTGGTGCATCGGCAGCAACAACATTATGCGACTTATTCCAATTCTTTCAGGCAAGCCAGCATGGGAAAGTGGATAACTACTGGTAATCGTAAGTGCAATTACAATTTGGTAAGTTTTCATGACTTCATTTATTCCATTCAGTTTTCAAAAAAATCGAGGAATTATTTTTGTTGTGATTATTACTCGTTTGTAGTGTTGTTCAGAATTTTGAAGCGCGTTTAAGAGAAAGTAAATTTATATGATCAAACATTTAAATTTTATAGACGCTCACATCTTTTATCGGTAAATGAAAGGGTCTTTATATCACATTCCGTCCTTTACCTTTGTAAGATAATTTACGGCTATTTTATCATAGTTTTCTCACGACCAATAACGTTATTAATTGCACCACACTTTAATATTTTCATATGAGTTCTGCTTCCGTCAAATTTTTCATGATTGTATGATGGTGTATCAATCAACCTAATTAACATTAAACTGATGTCGGTCATATTTGTGAAATAAGGAAGGCATGTTCACGAGAATGGAATGTCCCCGTTGCTATATCTCAAATCGCGTTTGTGTGATTCAGGCTGCGTAGTTCTCTAGTTTCTTGTGTTTAAAGTGCAGCCACTGATAATTTGCGGCAATCAGAATAAAGTTTATCTGGCGCATCGCAAATCAAGCAGGATAGTTGATCAAAATCATTATCATATCAGGGGAGGGAATTTGATTTCTTTTTGCTCTTTTTCGTTTCAGAGAGCGAGCAAAGGCGCTTAAACCTAGGCTATTAGCCAGGGCAAGGCTAATACCTTCGCCCCATCCGAGGAAAATCATCGCAAGGATAATGGTGACATAAATTTCTTAGCAAAGTCACTCCCAACGTATTTCCACAAATTTTCTATCATTTGCTTATAATGATACTCCTAAACCACATACCCTACCCACCATCCAATTCCTTGACATCTATGAGGGCGTCGGTGAGTCGCTGGCCTCTCGTTAAGTAGATGTCATATCATCATTTCCTTCCCTTTCCTAGTAACGGAGAAGATGGGCGTGGCCGGCAATGATAGCTTTCATGTTTTATCATTTTGGACCCCCAATTGGATTTCCATTGAATCCCAAATGGAAATCCATAAGCAATTGGGGTAAGAAACGTAAAGAATATACATGACAACTATCAGTATGCAATCTACGAAATACTCCGTTACAACGCAACGCAACGCAACGCATATTAATGCGGCATATGAGATTCTGGGTTTCACAATCGCCGTATAAATCCATTGAATCATTTTTGACTTCAGTCCCCACTTTTTACCGAATGTCGCCTTACTTATCCATAAAGCATTTGTAGTCTTACTCAATGCTTCCTCAAGATGTAAGTTCCAATTCAGCTTACTGTCAAGTCTAACTCGATGCTTGACTGAGTTTGAAAGTTTCAAATCTGCTCCTTTCAATTTTAAAGATGGAAAAGAATAATTTCTTCTCCTTGTTAACGCCACCAATGTGGCCTTTGAAGGATTTATGTTTAATCCTTCTTTTTCACACCATAGTGTGGTGAAATTTAGGGCAATTTGCATTCGGTTAGAAATACCACAGTCATATTTTCCTCTCACCAATATAACTATATCATCCGCGAAGCCAACTACTTCGAAGGCACGAGCCTCCAGTTGTTTGAGAAGATCATCAACGATTAAAAACCACAAAATAGGTGATAGTACGCCTCCTTAGGGACATCCTTTTACTGCTCTTACACTAATTGATGAGCTTCCAAGGTTGGCTGATATTTCTCTTTTTGATAACATCTCGCCAATCCAATCAACAATACATACATCGAAACCTCGTTTCAACATAGCATCCTTCATTGAACTGTGAGATGTGTTATCGAGTGCTCCTTCAATGTCAAGGAACGCTGCAAGTGAGATTTCTTTGCTTCAAAAGATCTTTCCAACTTTGTAACTAGCTTGTGAAGCGCTGTTACTGAAGATTTTCCCTCCTGATACGCGAACCATTTTCCGCTTAGAGGAGTTTTCGTTAAATAGGATGATTTTATATGCTCATCTATTAGTTTTTCCATTATTTTTAATATGATGGACGATAAGCTAATTGGTCTGAAGGATTTTGGGGATGATTTATCCTTCTTATTAGCTTTAGGGATAAATATGACACGCACTCCCCTCCATCCAGTCGGTATATAGCCTAATATTAAGCTTGATCGGAACATCTTAGTCAGAATGGGTGTTAAGATTTCTTTTCCCTTCTGTAGTAGTACAGGAAAAATTCCGTCCCTACCTGGCGCCTTGAAGGGTGCAAAAGAATCAATCGCCCATTCTACTTTCTGTTCAGTAAATATTTCACTGGCCAGAGTACTAGCATCGCTCCTAGTGCAATTCATCCCAGTGATCTTATTCGTTTGCTGAATATCTCGCCTGGCTTCATTTACACTAGTTTGCGATACAGATACATTCTGGTCTTCATGTAAATTGATGATAGAACATGGGAAGTGTTTTTGCATCATTACTTCTAATGTTTCATAAGTTGTCTTGGTAAAAGAAGCATCATCTTTTTTAATAGTCCCAAGACCATTTGTGTGATCCTTAGCAAGGACTTGCTGCAGTCTGGCAGCAACTGGAGTACTTTCAATGTTTTCACAAGTGTGCCTCCAGTTTATCCTTTTAGATCTTCGAATTTCTCTATTGTAAGTAGTGAGGGATTCTCTGTATTGATCCCACTGTTGTGTGCGTTTAGCCCTGTTAAAGAGTTTCCGGGATTTTTTTTTCGCATCTTTTGGAGATTGGTATTCCACCAAGGAACGTCTCTATTTGAAGAAAGTACCTTAGCAGTGCAGCTGACTTGAAAAGATTGCAGTATCAAGCAGGAAAGTTCCTTCAAACTTTCTTCAAGTCCATGACAAGAGTTTAAAAAGGTGCTAACGTTTTCCGCCTCTATTATTAAATTTGAGTTATACAATTCCCAGTTAGTTTTCCTGGGATCTCTGAGTTCTATGAGTTAATTTCCAGCCTCATATTCGAATAATATGTGCATGCGATCAGATAGAGATGTTTCATCTGATACTTGCCAATTTTTGATTTTTTTCGAAAATGTATGACTGCACAAGGTTATATCAAGAACTTCTTGCCTGATGACATTTGAAAAGGTTGGTTTATTTCCCCTGTTACATATGTCTACTTCGTTTTTTGCGATGTAGTCTAACAGGTGCTCACCTCTTTTGTTGATATCCGAACTAGCCCATATTGTGTGATGAGCGTTTGCGTCGCAACCAATAATGAAAGCTTTATTTTGCTTTCTGCAATAAGAGATAAAAGTAAGCATATGCGGTATTTCGAAAAATTTCGTTTTAGGTGGTTCGAAACGAAATTCCGCGGTATTTCGCGGAATTTGAGCATGGCGAAATCTGATTTCTTGATTTCGTTTCGTTTCGTAAAATTACACAAATTTCATTGGAGAGCACTAATCTTTAACTATTCTATTCTATTTTTTCAAAAGTGATCCGACTCAATATTTAAGACGTCAGGATCAGAGTGTGAATGTAAACAGATATGAATCAGATCAGTATAACTTTGTTAAAAATGCAAAGCCGTGGTGCGGATTCCTACGACCCTTGTGAAGTATTTTTAAAGCGCCTCTTTCTTATTAAAAGCCGGCTTAGGCCTCAAATCAGGTATAAGCGCATGAGTGACCACCGGTTAAGAGTTAAGAAGGCCATGAGGAAAACAAAATGCAACATTTTACGTTCAAACAACAAATTGAATCTAACCTAAAAGTAAGAATAAAAAGTTCAGAGGTTTGAAAATAGTCCACACTAGAAATACTACAATAAGAGATCGGCGAAGACGCCATCTTGTTTCCAATCGAACCGTCAAAAGCGGTTTCAATTCGACTTGTTTACTTTTTGCATCCATAAGAAGCAAGCAAAAAGTTCAAGTGATGCCAGTATTATTTTCACGATTTCATGCATTTTCATACGTTGCCATTTCGACAGTTTTTTACTCCGCCGGTCTCTGGTTATAGGGTTGCTAGTCCACACAACAGTCATTATTCGGCAAATCATCGAAATATACATACAGCCCCCAAGATTTAAATTTAAATTTAATGATATTCTTTGACGATTTGCACAATATCGATCGTGTTTCTGCTGATCAAGAAATTTGTTCAATCAATGTGCAATCGATCTGTTGATGCTGATGACGCCAGCTAGTGCCGGAGCACGCGAAGTAATGAAACTAATGTCTGAATCGAATAGCACAACATTATTTAGTACGGAATCGATCGTGTTGCTGCTAGTCACGCTTCTGCAGCTAGTCCTCTCGTAATACCAGTTCATCAAGCTAAATGTATATAAGACTATGGACCTCCGAGCCTCCTATTAAAGGTTGAATTTGGAAGGGAATGATAGCCTTTTAGTATAACTTTTGTATGAGAAAGGAAATATTATTTCTTCAGCCATTACAGGGGATTCTTCTAGTGAGAAAATCTATATTAAAAAACTCTTTGAATCAGGGTACAAAATGTAAAACCAAGTCAATAAAAATTTCGCGGAAAAAAAATTTAATTTCGTTTCGTTTCGTAAAATTTCGAATTAAATGGACCTCGATTTCGTATCGTTTCGAAATCTCGAAACGAAATCTATATTTCGTTTCGTTTCGAACCAACATAGACATTTTAAATTTCGTTTCGTTTCGTTTCGTTAGGAAAAAGTGTGTTATCGCATACCCTTAGATAAAAGCGGTGACTTCTGGTGGAGGCACATCATCAGCATCTCCCGGAAAGTATGCCGAGGCGACAAATATTTCCGTTTTTCCACGAATTGTCGGTACCTCCATCATTACCGCAACAATATCTCGTTCAATGAATTCTGTGATTGGAAAATTTTTTGCTTTTTCATTCACCAAAATTGCAGCCCTGGGGGGTTGCTGTCCATTTTTGTAAATTATTTTTGAAGTACTCGTAGGAATACCTAAGATTTTACTGTTGTTCGTCCATGGCTTCTGAACTAACGCAATATCCAGTTTGCTCTCAGCAAATCTCTTGCAAAGTACAGCTGTTGCTCCCTTTGCGTGGTGCAGATTCACTTGAATGAACTTAATTTTGCTATTTATCATTATTTGTTGTTTGGATACATTTTTGCATAACTTGTAGTATGGCCTGAGATATTTGGGTTTTCCCCGTAATTTTAACTCTCCAAAGTCCTGGGATCAAGATGAATACACAGCTAGGTGTTTCAGTCTGCCCAGTTTATGGACGAGAAGAAGGCGGGGGTGAAAAAATCATTTTCGGTGCAAAACATAAACAAACCGGCTGGCTCTTCCATACTAAAATCCAAGATGGCTGAATCGTGAATTTGGCAGATTGGAACACCTAGTGGTGTATTCATCTTGCCTGGGATATTTTCGTTCTGATTTTCAATCATTACTTCATCGCCTGTTTCTTTGAATGTTTTTTTTTAATTACGGTTAGCCCTATACTCAGGTCTTTCACTATCTATTTTGCAAATGATCCGAATAATTTGACGGAAAGTTGTTTAATTACCTAGCATTTGAATACACCAAGCATTTGTTAATAAAAAATATAATACAGTAATTAAAATGAATAAATAAAAAAAATTATAAATAAATAAATTAATAAATAAATGAAAAAAAATAATAATAATAAATAAATAAATAATAGGACGTATATAAATATAATAAATAATCTTTAATCTACAAACAGGCGTCAATGCAAAATAAAATTGAAGAAAAATTGGATAATAAAATATTTTATTATGATGTATTTAAAGTTTGTAATTAAAACTTGCAAGAGGTTTTTTCTACCATCATCATTTCATTTCGTCGCTTTCTCTGCGGCACTGTTTTTATTTACTTACCAACCGCCCAAATAGCAAAGTAACCCGTATTTGGCATCCTATACACGCAAAAAAGGGGTTCATGAACTCGTGTGCGGTGTGCGGTAAGACGCGCAGCTACAAAGCAAGACCATGCTGAGGGTGGCTGGGTTCGATTCTTACTGTGAAAAGTGAGAAGTGAGACATTTCACTACTCAATTCTGATTTCTCACTGTTAATTGTAAATAGTGAGAAGTGAGTAGTAAGACGTCTTCACAGTTAGAAGTGAGAAATGTCCTACTCGGTCAGTTAGTTGCATTCGATTTCAAGTTGTAGCTGTCATTGAAAAAAAAACATATTTTCAGGTGATATGGAAATGCTAATATCATCTTCCAAACGTAGACGTACATGTTCATGATAGAATTAGAGGCGAAAGTATAGAATTGATAGTTCCGTTAGGATACGGCAGGCATGAAGAATGTTTTTTATAGAAGTCGATTTGAAAGCGAGCGGAGGGCAATATTTGTGATGGCACATATCACACGACCTTCCTTCTGCCAAGCTCCCGTATGAAGGGGGAGGGAAGAATATCAGTGTGGATGCTGATATATCTCCACTGGCAAAAGGAAGGTGGTTTGACTTGCTCATATGCCATCGCGTGCGGAAGGATTTTTCTATCGACGAGTACTGTCTCCAAATTTCAAATTATGACATCAGCATCTAGTCGAATAGGATTTTTATTGCACAGTTCTGTTTTCTCATTGCGTCCGACTTCTATAAAAAAAACATTCTTCATGCCTGCCGTATCCTAACGGAACTATCAATTCTATACTTTCGCCTCTAATTCTATCATGAACATGTACGTCTAAGTTTGGAAGATGATATTAGCATTTCCATATCATTGTAAATCGTTTAACTTCACGTAGAAGTAACACACACAAAATCATTAATTTAGTGGACTATTTTCAGGGATAAATGGGGCTAAACGGCTTCTCATAATTTCCGGCAAATGAAAATACCACCATTCGATTTCTCGTGGATTTTGCATTTAGGAAAAGTATTTTGCGGGCGCAGCAAGTAGCCGCAATAAATAGATAAGGTACCCCGGGGCAAGTGAAAATACGGGGTAAGTGGGTACTAAGGCTGCCGATTAATCCATGAACGTTTTTAATGGTAACTATGTTCTAGAAAGATGAAGCAGAACTATCAACGAATTCACCTGACACAAAAATATTTGGAATAAAGACCATTAGCGGCACCATACTAATGGTATTGTTTTATCATGAGTTTAAACTACAGGCAAAAGCTATTACTTTTATTTTAATTCAATGGATTTCCAACAAAATAGTCGTTTCTAAATTCATCATTGATGTGGAAAGTGAATATTTTGAGCAATTGAATAATTGTGTGATATCGAAAACGATTTAAAAGTTTTGATCAAAGCCAGAATCTGCAATTTTCACTTGCCCTTGAGTTTTAACATAGATGGGGCAAGTGGGACATATTTGAACAACATTCTCGATAGAGCCATTTTACCTGTTTTTAGATTGTTGTCTAGTCAAAAATAACTTCGACAATCATATATCATGTGGATCTGAATCAAATGCAGTGGATATATTTATTTTCGTTGTTAAGAAGTAGTGTACAGTCGATTTACCAAATGTGTATTTTACTTTCTGAAAATTATCTCCCTCATGGAAAGAGCAATGCTTATAACTATGTGAAATTTTCCATTTACAGTGCAAATAATCTATTTATTTTACAATAGATCAATAGGTTTTGTCTTGTGTTTTGTTATTTTTAAACTTCGCATCAGATTTTTAGATAAATAAAGTGCTTAGGACATAAATTGGCCATTTTGTTCTATTACAAATTTACAACACTGCGCATCGCCTGAATAAAAACGTTTCTTTCGAGGTTCTAATTTATGTAATAATTTGTGTTCTAAACAGATAAACATTTATTCGAAAGGTGAACAAAGATTTGCTTATCTTTTCCATCTAACACATTTGGTAAGAAAGTAAGCTAATAGCTAATGGAAAGCCAGTCAATAGCCAATTAAACAGTGAATCGACTTTTTTTTTTACATCTGCTAACATTGTAAACCCTTTCTTTTGCAAAACCAAAGTCTGACAAGCAATAAACCTCCATCCATGATCTGATATACTACGACTCAGAAACTACATGAACATTTTATCTACATTCTTCATATTAGTTTCGTTCGACAGTATAAAGCAGAATAGGTCCCACTTGCCCCGTTTGAAGGGGTAAGTGGGTCCCACAGGTAAATTTATTTCTGTCACTACCAATATTTTTTGTAACTGAATAAATGGCTTACAACACGTCCACACTTCAACAACGGAAGCATATAATGATGTATTCGTGGTTAATGTCCTGAAATACCCTGTTTTCTTAGTATGCGTAAACAATTTTGTTGAACTAGCGTTTTTTTAGGTCCCACTTGCCCCGGGGTACCTTACCTTTTTGGGATAGACGTCTCATTTCTCACTTCTCATTTCGCACTTTTCACTGTAAAAAGTGAGAAGCGCGAAGAGAGAAGTGAGACGTCTCACTACTCACTTCTCATTTCTCACTGCTCACTGTAAAAAATGAGAAGTGAGAAGTGAGTAGGGAGCAGGGTTGAAATATGTTAATATGCCGCCGTGAGTGCGACTGTAGGGCTCAATTTATCATTCAACCCAACACAATTCGCTTTGACAGACAGTTCGTTCGTTACCGCATGAATGTGAGTGACCCATTTAAACGCGTGGTGATTTTTTTGTCATTTACTGAGTGAATGTGTACATTTTACTGTGGTGAATTTCATATTCGTGGCGCGCACTGGGTGATGTGAGTTCAGCTGTTTACTCCTCCACCTCTTCGGGAATGTGAGATCGATTTCAAGGAAGGATGCAAATAAAAAAAAGATAAATAAAAAAGCATCACCTTCATCCAGTGCTGCCGAAGAATCGAAGTATGTCTTGGTAGTCAACGGATGAAAATTTTCACAGAAAAATTTTCTCCCGTCTATAAAAGTTTCTCCCGCTAAAGCTCTCAAGCCATTGATTAAATCTTCATTCATTTTTGCTGAAGAAGAAGCACCTGAAGCATCCAGAAGTCGTTGCAGTTGATTGTTGCTCCAACAAGAAACGTTGATGGGCGACAAATCTGTTTTTCATCTGTGTTGTCCAGGAAGAGGATTTCGTGCGATCCTGTCTGATCATTAAATACAGCTTATTTAGTGCCGTTTCCGCGGCATGCCTACGTCGAGGAAATTGTGATTACTATGGAATGGAGCATTTCAAGCTTAGCAGTTTTGGACGAGAGATTTGTCGGTGGTTTTATGTTTCAACAATAAATCCATTAATCAAACTAACCAAACCATCAAAACAATATGAGTAGGAACAAGCAGGTAGAATTCGCCAAACTTACATGCATGGGGACACGTTTGACCTATCAAAATTCTGCTTTGGTATCGATGAACTGGTGAATGACCATGAGAACGTTATTTCGTTTGGCGGAATTTCACCAAAGAGTAAACTAAAAATGCTAGACCCAAGCTAGACTCAAGATAAAAATGAACGTACTGGATTTTTTGCTAGGATGGATCAAACATAACTGTGGCAGCGATAGCGACAGCCTCGAAATTAACAGCTACCGGAATTTCCTCAACTACGAACACCACGAGAATCTCCAAATCAGCCAAATTGGGAATTGCGGCCACTACTGTTGTCGTTTTGGATATCCTGGTGCGCCCTTTTCCAGACTGGATCTATTTTGATAGTGGATAAACTCAACTGGTGAGCACGTTCCAATTCTTTCCTTTCTTTTTTGAATTGCTTTATAAATTTAAAAACTTGAAAATGGAACACTAAATACGTACAGGGCATCGTTTGCTGCTATTGCCGCGGATATTGTGGGAGTCCCAGGTATCCGGTTCACGCTTTAGTTAGCAACGGTGGCTCTTCTCGACCTTCTAAATATTCCCTGAGTAGTTAGTACGAATAAGGGCGTCCTTGTGAAGTTTTGCTGTACCTGTTATGAACGACTAGTACATCCCATTCCCTGCACTATCTGAAGAAACCTTTCTTGCTTCAGAAGTGAATCCTTTTTGTAGTACTAGTTTTCGTAACAAAAAGGGCACCATTATGGAGCATGAGATATGATCAAATTATTCGTAGTACTACTTGATCAACATCCCCAGATGGGTGAGGGATAGAGGATGACGCACACACACACACACACACCTTCATCCAGTGCTGCCGAATATTTACAACCCTGGTAGGAAGACGTCTCATTTCTCACTTCGTACTACTCACTTTTCACACTGCTGTAGCGGCCAAAGAAGTTGTTCAAAACAGGCAAATTAATATCTACTTAGCGGAAGAACTGCATAATAAACATAAAGATTACAATTTTTTCATACATAAGTATAAGTTGTGTTTTAAAAATCCGGAAAATCACCTTTATCAGGCCGCCAGAGCGTAATAACCCATTAACTGATTCATTAACTGATCCAATCATCAATTCAGAGAGAGCCGGTTGAGAATTATGTAATCGTATTTTTTCAACCGAAATGTAATCAAATCAGAATCAATTGGGCTCGTTATTCAGTTCATTGGAAGTTAAAACGAGTTTGATTGATTCCATTCGCATAGAAAGCCATGACTTGCCATTCTTCGGATTTGCTGAGGCTGCCACTCTGACGGGGAGCTTTCTCGTTACGGGTCGACTCATTTCTGCACATTACTTCAACAAGCACTCGATGCACCTCAATCCAGTTACGAGTGTACATGCACTGAGCTGCATTGCGAAATGCAACCAACCGAGCATAAGTTGCACTGAATAGGGCTTCATTTGTAGGCGGAAACTACTCTGACCAAGACATGCTCTCCTTTACGGGTGAAGACAGCAATTCACAGAAGAATATCAACTTAATTTAGTTTGCGACAGTAGAGCCTGAAGACGAGCTACACGGTCGATGTCAAGAAGAGATCGAAGTGCAGTCTGATTGTTATTCTTGTAACTAGTCGATACTGTTGACTTACGACTCAGCTTAAAGGACAAATCCATAGAGACTTGTGAAAGGAAATGTTGATTGCAAGAGAGCAAATCTTAATGATTCTGACATTTGTACGAATGCAATTGTATGTGCTTCGATAAAGTTAATAAATTTTGTAAAATCTATGCTTCATTATTTCTAACCTTCAATTCTTAGATATTTTAACGGAATTCTATTCAATAAATTTGAGAAAAGAAAATCTTCAAATCTGATTTGCAGATTAGGTTTACGAAATTATGAAGCCATTCCAATAATAAATAATAAACGAGAAAAACGATGAGAAAAAATTGAATTCCGTTGAACTCTGAAGCCACAAACATCCGTCAAACTCAGTGTGAAAACCGTTGTTCATCCAACCATCTAAAGAGAAACCTTTTTTTGAGGAAGGGGCGGAAATTCTGCTACTGCTATCTCGGATAATAGCTTGTACCCTCCTAACAGATTTACATCGCTATAAAAGGCTATGGGCGCCATCATTCGTGCGTTTTTTTGGGGCAATGTAAGAGAACACAAAATGGTACAACATTAAACTCTTAACGATTGCGACTTGGTCCCGTGCATTGTGCGCATATAATGTTTTGGGGGATGTGATGGCAAAAGCAAAACTAGGTTTCTCGAGTGGAAGAACCGGAACTAAATCCAATAGCGTAGAGACAAAAAGTCAATAAAATTGGAAAGTCCTCAACAAGAGTTGATCCACTTCCACTCCTATATGCAATTCGGTATGAGAACTGTCACTGTAAGCAACCATGCGATAAAATCATAATTTTCGAGAGCTCATTAACTAATAACCATTTTAAAAGGACGGCAGGGTTCTCTGGATGAAATTAGAAAGAAAAAAAAGGCGTATTGAAGATAAAAATTCGAAACAGCTCGGAACTTTGGTCTGGGTTTGCCAAAGTGCGACCCAAAAACACAAACATTATGATCCGGGTTACGTTCGTCCTTCCATGATTTTACATCACCGATAACGTCGACGGCGACGACCCGCTCCGTTCCACCCTGCCAGGCAGAGACAAAAGGCAACGAAAGAAACAGACGGAAATGCGAAGATAAAATTTGAAATTTTTGTTACTTCTCGGAGTCGTCATTAGGCAAATGAACTTTTCAGTTCAATGTGGAAGGTTTGAAAGTTTGCCGAAGCTTGTGAACCGGTGAGCCGTTGAATGGATGATAGTGGCATGTAAGCACTATCCTACTGCCGTCAGGGGAGAGATTAATGAAAAGAATGACCCAACGATGAAAACATGCGAACATGCATGGGCTGTGATTGGTGACCGGATGGTATCAGATTCGGGTGATAAACAATAATGGGATTTTCCAGGAAGGAAGGACAAATTTCCTCTTTGTGCCTATTTCATGCATATTCGAATTATGAATTTGGATGGAAAAGTAATGATAAATTGGAGTTTCCCCAAAAAACTTCCCTATAATTATTTATTGCTCAGTGAGTAATTAATTAATTTCCTTCTTCTCATTAGGGCTCAGAAAGAAATAATGGGCAGCACCATTTTTTACAGATGTTTGCATTGTACTTATGTACGTTTGTACGAGTTTGATGTACGACGTGTAATTCCGTCACATTAGAAAGTTAGCCTGGAACTTTTTCTATAATGTATGTTTCTCTCGATAAAGACAGTAGCTTTCAATTGTTTGAGAATTCTTCTATTTGTGGTCATTAACCGACTAAATTCCGAATGATCAGTAATTTCAAATCATATTATAGATTTCTAAAAATGTAGTCGTGCTTAAATTAAACTTTTGTACTCTCCACATTTTAGTGCATTTTAGGTGTCCAGCCTTTAAAAAATCCTATTCAATTGAATAATGCAAAGTGGTTGCCGGGTTTAACTTATCCCAATTTCAAGTAGGAAACCCAAAATAGTTCATTTAAATTGACCGTATGATTTTTTATCCCATCAATTTTTTCATCAGAATTCTTTTGAACGCCTTAATTCAAATGATTTCTAAGATTTTTTGTTCGGGAAAAAATATTTCAAAGAAATCAATATTTTAAACCAGCTTGTCAACTTCACTGCTTCGATTGTGTACAAAGTATGCTTCCAATTCTTAAATTGACTATGCCTTGCTAAGACGATTGTGATTTCTCAAGGGACCTACCTTCGTTTTGGCGTAACAGAGCAATTTACCGTCATCTCGCTACTACACAATGAATCAAAAAGTCAAGAGGCGATCCCTTTATACTAGAGATTAGCTTTCCATTTTTAGCAGTTTATTATTCGGCAGCTTTGCTATAATAATGAAAATATACGCTCTATTGACTGAGTAGTGCAACAGACAGGAGTGCTTGAGATAATCATATTTTACATATTTAGATGATACAGTAACGCATTTGCCATTAGGGGCTGCCATAATTATACTAAACCGAAAGACGTGCTACAACGTCTTTCGGTTTAGTATAATTATGGCAGCCCCTAATGTTGACCAAATACCAGGACAGGTACTTAGCCATTCCGTTACCAACCCGCTTTTAAACACGAAAATAAAAATCATGTTTGCTGTAACTTTAAAAAAAATATTTTTTTTCGTGGCTTTGACCAGAAAAAAGCGGAATATATTTCAGTTTCATGACTTCCATTGATTTATTTTCCTAATCTGAGCTCTGAAAATGAATGCTTTTTCAGCCCATGAAAGGTTGGTTCATTATTCACCATAAATCGTTTGTAGAAGTTGTAAAGCAAGAAATTATAATAGCTGCAAGCTGCATTTTGGCAACGAGTGCTCCACAACTGTAGCATTTCCTCTGTAGAAGTAAAGTTGAAACTATGTTGAAAAGCAGGTCAAGTTCCAGTTGAATGTAGTTGAAGAAGAAGAAAAAGAAGAAGATACTGATGAAAATAATGAATTTAATATGAATGCTGAAATAGTGTAATTGTTATCCGTTCTTTATATGTGCGAAAACAGTAAATTCATTTAGAAAACTCTTTATTGCGCAAAAGAAAAAAAATCTTGCACAGCCTGCCTGCATCAGTGCATGTTAAAAAATCGAGTCAAAGTTATTTTTCACGAAAGTTTATTGCATTTATCAGTTGAAGAAGTGCATGGATCTAGTTTAATGTAACTAAAATAAGCTTGATACACTTTTACAGTGAACTCTCCCTAACTCGATGTTCTGTAACTCGATATTTTCCCTTACTCTTACTTTCCCTTACTCACTTACTCGATATTATCAAAGTCGAAGTAATTTTCCATTGCATTTTCACCTCGCTAACTCAATGTTGTCAGAAACGGTTCACATGTACGATATCCACGGTGTCAGGTCATTTGGCCGAATAGTTAAAAAAGATTGTGAGTAGTGAAAAGTGAGTAATTAAAAATGATAAGTAGGAGTGAGAAATGCAAAGTGAAAAGTGCGAAGTAAGAAGGGGAAAGTGAGTAATGAAAAGTGAAAAGTGAGAAAAGGAAAGTGAGAATTTTGAAGTGAAAAATGGAAAGTGAGTAGTATGAAATATGAAAGTAAGAAGTAAGAAGTGAGAAGTGAAAAGTAAAAAGTAAAAAGCGGGAATTGAGAATTGAGATGTGAAAAGTGCCATGTGAGAAGTAAGTAATGATCAGTGAGAAATGAGAAGTGTAAAGTGGGAAGTGGAAGTGAGAAAAGGAAAGTGAGAGTGTGAAGTGAGAGTGAGTAAAAACTAAAAAGCTGGAATTGAGATTTGAGAAGTGTCATGTGAGAAATGAGTAATGATCAGTGAGAAATGAGAAGGGATAAGTGAAAAGAGAGTAATGAAAAATAAGCAATTCGAAGCGAGAAGTGAAAAGTGAGAAGAAGAAAGTGAGGAGTGAGAAGTAAGTAATAAGAAGTGAGGGTTGAAATGTGAGAAGTGAGAAGTGCTAAATGAGCTTTTTTCTCCCTTTTCCCCCTTTTCGTCTTAAGAAAGAGGTGAGAAGTAAAAAGTAAGAAATGAGAAATGGGAATTGAGAATTAAAATGTGAGATGTGAGTAGTGAGCAGTGAGAAAAGCGAAATGAAAAAAGAAAATGGAGAAGTGAAAACTGAGAGATTCAAAGCGCGGAGTGAGAAATGAAAAGTAAAAGTGAGAAGATGAGAACTGGGAGCTGAGGGCCGAAGAGAGAGAAGTGAGAAGTTTTATGTTACTGGTGGGTAGGGAGATGTGGGAATTGAAAATTGGGAAATTAATCCTTATTCCCATTTTTTTTCCTTTTCGTTTTCATCCCTTTTTTTGCTCCCTTTTTCCTTCTTCTTTTTTCTCTCTTTTTTCTACTTCTTTTTTTTTTCTTCCTTTTCTTTTCCTTATATCTTCTTTTTTTTCCCCTTCCTTCTACTTTCTTCTATTTTCATCATTCTTCTTCTTTCTTCGTTCTTCCTTATTCCTTCTTTCGCTTTTCTTTTTCTTTAATCCTTCGTCCCTTTTCCTCTTTCTTTATTCCTTCTTTCTTCTTACTTCTTTCTATATCTTTTATTATTCTTTTTGCCTTTCGGAATTATGACCAAAATACTACTTTTTTATAGAAAAAATGTGTAAAAAAATGTCACTTATTTTTCAGGCACTTATCCTTAACCGATTTACTCGCAACAAGTTGCATTCGGCGGAGGATACTCTCCCATTGTTTCCTATTGAAAATTGGCCAGATCGGACTATGGGCTCAAGAGTAATTGCCAAAATACTATTTTTATAATGCCCGAGAAAGGCACCATCACCGCTAGGTGGATTAATCAGGGTTTTTTTCTTACTTCTTCCTATTCTTCCTTCTTTTTACTGTATTATATCTCACCACGCTTTTCTCACTTCTCAACATCTCGTTTCTTACATACCAATTATCATTCCTCATTTCTCACATAATGCATCTGTTTTCCTCAGTACTCACTTCCTACTTCTTTCTTCGAAACTATCGCATCTCACTTCCCACCACTCACTTCTCATTTCTCTCTCACTACTCACTGCTCATTTGTTACTGGACATATTTCACTACTAAATACTCATTTCTATTTCTCAGTACTCACTTCCCACTACTCTGTAGTCTATTCAAACATCTTATTTCACACTTCTCAGTTCTCACTTTTAGCTGTATAACTCGAACATCTCACTTCTCCCTTTGCTAAATCAGGGAACAATTTTACCTATTCGGCCAAATGACTTTCGGCCAAAAATGATCCTTTCGGCCAAATGGCATTAGATCAAATTACTTTAAACCATATTTCTACATGCTTTAAAAACTGTTCGATATTTTGGGAAAAAATATAAATGTGTTCCCTATCTCGATGCCTCCCTAACTCGATGGTTCCTTCAATATCGAATAAGGGAGAGTTTACTGTAGCAGTGATTATTATTATTATAATCTTTATTAAAGAGGTTTTTAGCCCAAGGCTAGTTCACCTCCGAAAACAGTGATTAATGTATCTCTTCTAAACGATGTACTATCGTTGGATTATTGATTAATTTGTGTGATGAGCCAACGTTACATCCAGGGCTAACATTACTTCCCATTACCCAACTTCGGAAGTTATTATTTGAGATATTTTGAATGGAAACGACGTAAAATCTATGTCAAAACTATGCCGAAAAAGATCAGGTAATTGGGTCATTAGGCCGTAGGCCGTTCGGCCGAAAGTCATTAGGGCGAAGGCCATTAGGCCAAATGGTCATCAAGCCGAACAGTTATTACGCCGAATTACAAGTAAGAAGGGAGAATGGGATGTGATAAGTGAGATAAGATAAGTGGAAATTTTAAAGTTGAAAGCAAGAAGTGAGAAATGAAAAATAAGAAATGGAAATTGGAAAGTGAGAAATGCGAATTGAGAAGTGGGAAGTGAAATGTGAGAAGTGAGAAACAAGAATTGAAAAGTGAGAAAACAGGAAATGAAACCTGAAAAGGAAGAAGTAAAAATTGAGAAGAAAGATGAGTGAAACAAGAAGGAAAATGATAGACGAAAGATGGAAAAAAAGACAAAAAGAAGAAAGAATATAGAAATAAGCAGGAAAAGGAAAAAAGGGAGAAGAGAGGAGAAAAAAAAAAGATTGAAGAAAACAAAAGAAGAAAGGTGCAAGAATGCAGAAGCAAGAAGGATGAAGGAATACAGAAATATGGAAGGAGAAAGTAATAAAGAAGAAGGAAAAACGAAGAACGTGGAACAAAAAAGGACTAAGGGAGAGGGTAGAAGGAAGAAAGAGAAAAAAAAAGAAAAAAGAAAATAGAAAAAAAGAAGTAAAAAGAAAGAATGAAGATGGAAGAATGGTAGAAAAAATAAAGAATAGCGAACGAAAAAGGAAGAAGAAAGAGGAACAAGAAAGAAGGAGGGGTAAACAAGGAAAATTGAAGATGGAAGATGGAAGATGCAATATGAATGACGAAAGATAAAGATGGAAGATCGAAGATGGAAGATGAAAGATGGAAGATGGAATATGGAAGATGGAAGATGGAAGATGGAAGAAGGAAGATGGAAGATGGGAGGTGGAAGATGGAAGAGAAAAGATGGAAGATGGAGGATAGAAGGTGGAAGATGGAAGATGGAAGATTGGAAGATGAAAGATGGAAGATGGAAGGTGGAAGATGGAAGATGGAAGAAGGACGATGGAAGAAGGAAGATGGAAAATGGAAAATGGAAGATGAAAGATGGAAGATTAAAAATGGTAGATGGAACATGGAAGATGGAAAATGGAAGATGGAAAATGGAAGATGGAAGATGAAAAATGGAAGATGGAAGATGGAAGATGGAAGATGGAAAATGGAAGATGGAAGATGGAAGATGAAAGATGAAAGATGGAAGGAGGAGGATGGAAGATGGGAGATGGAAGACGGAAGAAAAATGAAAAAAGAAATAATAAAAAGGAAGGAAGAAGAAAACAGAAAGAAAAAGGAAAGGAGAAAGATGCAGGAAGAAAAAAGGTGTCTAGTAGAATAAAGGGGGAAAATAGAGAAAATAGAGAAGTCAAAAGAGTAAAGAATAAGGATGAAGGAAAACTGGTTAAAAAATTAAGAAGGAATTTAAACAAAAAGCAAATAAGAAGAAGAAAAAATTCAGATGTTTCACTTCTCAGTCCCCATCTCATACTTCTCACTGTGAAAAGCAAGTAATGAGACGTCCAACTTCTCACTTTGCACTACTAACTTTTCGTAGTGAAAAGTGAGAGATGAGGAGTGAGAAGTGAGTAAAGAGACGTCACGCTACTCACTTCCCACTCTTCATTTCTCACATTTCACTGTAAAAAAATATAAGTACAAAGTGAGGCGTCTTACTACTCACTCCGCGCTTCTCACTTTTTACAGTAAAAAGTGAGAAGTGAGACGTATCTTTTTTCACACCTCATTACTCACTTTTCAAATGACCCATTCGGCCAAACGGCATGTTCGGCCAAATGTCTGTTTGGCCAAGAACTAGAAAAAAAATCCGCTTTATTTTGTGGAAGTTACAAAACCAGTGCTGAAACACTAAAAAGTTTCAGCCAGAATGATTTTTTTTTTTCGTTTTCAAAAGGGAGGTTATTAAAGAAAGGTGTTTCACGGTTGTTGGTAATAGCCACGTTTGAATACTTTTTGAGAGCAGATTACATTTCGATCAGCTTCAAAGCTATAAATTATGTTTATATTTATTATTATTATAAATCTATAAATTTATTATTCATTCACATTATAAATTCATATTTGTACCTTACATTCTAGTATTATAATCTAGCGGACCTTGTTTCCCAACAGACGAGTCATTTTATATTTCTTCGACTGTTTCAGTGTTGCCAGTTTCACCAACAATAAGCTGAACTTTCTCAACACCCCCGAACGTGACACTGGTATCTACCCAAATAGTTTATTGTTCAATTCCCATGGAATAACTCCTACAACAACCACCGACCACTTGTCGTATTCGCTGTAGTGATGTGCGTACTGTTTGCCAATAGTATTCGATATACAGGATCCCTCGCACTAATACCTCCTGGGTCGAAAATCACAAACAAACCGTTGACTCTGCATTGCCATATGATCCATTCGCATTCATTTGCCGTGATGCACGAAAGAAGAGACATTTGTTTTTCCGTTTGTACAGATATAAAATAATCACGAGCGTTTTGTGGGAAGATGTTACAATATTTGCGAGCAGCAATCGATTTGATCTGACGCTCAGTGATGTTGTTGTGATGATTCATCCGAATCGTAGAAAATCTAGTTGCGAAACGTTTGTAAACAAATGCAGCATAGGCAGCCAAAATAGTTTCTTTTCCAGTAGCTCCGATTTCCTTTTTTAAATGTTGACCGCAGTGAGCCTTACCGCGATTTGGTTGTTTCTGCTTCGATTTGATTACAACACCAGCAAAAGCTATGAACGGATAATTCTGTGTGGCAACATTTGTACACGTTTTAGATGATGAATGAGAAGTCAGTGATTTATTGTGTGCTGCCCTATCACTTTGCCTTATAAGCTTCCGCCGTTCCGCTTCAAAATCCGACCTGATTTTTTCTGCAGCTTTCCTATATTCCTCTACGATATCCACCAGGCTTTGTTGATATTCACGTTCTATTTGCTTCTCTTTATCCTCGTACTCCATTTTCCATAATTTTTGCCGCTCCATAGCGCGCACTTTTCTATCACATTAGATAGAATCTTTGAAGTTTGTTGGGAAAAGTCACGTTTAAATACTTTTTGAGAGCAGATTTATTTATAATTTATTATTCATTCACATTATAAATTCATATTTTAATCTAACATTCTAGTATTATAATCTAGCGGACCTTTTTTCCCAACAGACGAATCATTTTATATTTCTTCGACTGTTTCAGTGTTGCCAGTTTCACCAACAATAAGCTGAACTTTCTCAACAACGGTGGTGAAGCACTGGTAAGAAAGCTGCTATGGTTTCAGGACAAGCCTTCCGGAATCCAATACTAAATTCACTCGCGTTTTCAATGGCACACCACTCAAAACGGAAGCAACGCACAACACTGTCACTGTCGACGCAACAAACTGAAATGGAAGCAAGTTGTGCGTTGCTTCCGTATTGAGTGGTAGGTATATTATTGCAAACGCGAATAGATTTAAATTTGGATTCCGGGAAGCTAGTCCTTAACCTTCCTAATGCATTAGACAAAAGTTACAAGTTGTGCATTGGGGTCCATTTGGACCCAAGATTTCATCTCGATCACAAAAACTCAAATTTCAACCAATTTTCGATCTCTAGGCACCAAACGAAAGCTGTAGGTTCCAATAAAAAGCCCACGGGGCGATTAATCCAAATTGACCACTCTAGTCCCTGGGGAACCTATGCTAGAGGTACTGTTTGAGCTTCTCAATTTGGCACCAAATTATCGAGTTTCGTGTTATGAAACATAAAATTGCTTGCAAATATGTGCTCTGATGATCCCAACTTCATTTGCTATATTCTATATGCAATTTCTGGGCAAATTTATCCCTCGAGCGGTCATCGGAAAGCCCTCTGGAAGATCCGGAACTTCCGTAAAATTGGCCAATTCTAAAAGTTCATCCCAAAGCTTCGCGATTTTTTGATAACCATTCATTCTGGCAAATTGTGGGTGCAATAAATAGTTAAAGCCTTCTGTGACCTCCAAATGTCCCAGAAACGGTCCTCCGGAAGATCCGGAACATCCGTAAAATGGCTAATTCCAAAAATTCACTTTAGAGTTTCGCGATTTTGTTTTCAAAACCATTCATTCTGGTAAATTGTGGGTGCAATCAATAGTAAATGTCTTCTGTGACCTCCAAATCCCCCATAAATGGTTCTCCGGTAGATCTGGATTATCCGTAAAATGGCCAATTCCAAAAGTTCATCCCAGAGCTTCGCGAGTTTTTGACAACCATTCATTCTGGCAAATTGTGGGTGCAACAAATAATTAAAGTCTTCTGTGACCCCAAAAATGTCCCAGAAACGGTCCTTCGGAAGATCCGGAACATCTGTAAAATGGCCAATTCTAAAAGTTAATTCCAGAACTTTGCGATTTTTTCGTGAAAATCCGTGAAAATGAACAATTCCAAAAGGTAATCCCAGAGATTCGCATTATTTCGTAATCATCCATCCTGACGAATAATGGATGCAATCAGTAGTGAAAGTTTTCAGTAATCCGGACCATGCGTAAAAGTGGCCAATTTCAAAAATACATCTCAAAATACGCTTGGCAATTCATTCATAACCGAATCGCCTATGCAATCAATTGTGCAAGTCTTCTGCGACCCGGAAATGCTCCCGAAAGGAGCAGATACCACAAAATCATTCCAGAGCATTGCTATTTTATTCGTAACCATCCATACGGGCAAATCGTGTACGAATAAAATGTTCAAGTCTTCTGAGATGACCACAAATGGCCCTCCGGGAAATCCGAAACATTCGTAAAAGTGGCCAATTCCAAAAGTTCATCTCAAAAAAAATTCTCGAAACTGTTGCGATGAAACTGTCGAGATGAAATCTTGGGTCCAAATGGACCCCAATGCACAATGTGTCACTTTCTTTGTGGCGCGTCTCCTAGATGTCGCTGGAAGCTGATTTTCTCAGGGAATCCTTAATTCCGAAAGTTAGGAAAAGTCACAATTTTTCAGATTTTTATCTCGTTGCGTTACAAAGTTACAGCGGTGTTTTGGGTGTGCTTGGGTCGAAATGGACCCCAATGCACTAGGAAGGTTCAAGGTTTGTGAGGAGGTTCTGCTGGAAGAGTAGATTTAAGAAGGATTTCAAGTGTCTCATCTAAATGGCAGCTAAGGGGTAGCTAATGCAGCCAATTTTCTTCAAAGTTCAAACTACAACCGCCTGATGACTGCAGTTCAATCGCAGCAAGGCCATCGGTTGCAGTCTCAGCAACTTATCATCAGCTTAAGTAAACATATTTCAATACTTTACAATTAAATATTTTTAAAATTTTACGAAATCCTACGTCCATTTTGAATTCGTGTCTTGGAAACAACCTCTTTTTCCCAATGTGCTGATGGTTATGGCAATGTAATGGTTTTTCGTGCCTGCTATTTAATATCGTTTCGAAGAGGGGTATGCGAAGGGCATGGACACGAATAGTACGATTTTCTTGAAAATTATTAAGCCCTTTTAGTGAAATATCTTTACCATTAAGGTTACAACGTGGTGGACGAAGGAGGTCCTCTATAGCTTAGTTGGTTAAAAAGCAGCAGTCTAAAGTACTGAGGGTCGTGAGTTCGAGTCACATCGAAGGAAAGTGGTTATCCCCATTACATTTTTTAAATCAAAATCTTCCACATAATGTACATATTCAAATCCAAGTTTTCAGAATGCTGACCTCCCATCATGGCGGTGACAAAATCGAGGTGGTTGATGAGTTTATGTACTTGGTCCTCGCAGCATAGGTCAGACAAAATTGGTTGCAGCAACTTGATTGTGGCAGAAAACCATACGTTCATTGAATTCCTCAAGGGACTTCAGCAGAATAGAGTTCACCATCGTATCAAATTGACAATCTATGATACGCTCACAATGACCAAGGATCAATGCACATTGAAGTCTGTGAAAGAAACGTGTTGCGTGTCACCCTTGTTGGGCTGCAGATTGGCGAACATTTTGAAATTCTGTAAATAATGCTAAGGGCTACGGCAATTAAATTGGAACCCATAGGCGAGAACAGTGCACCCACTGGGCAAAATGATCTAACTCATAAAATCACTCATTAAATCTTTTGTATGATATTTATGAACCAATATTACCATTACCATTTAATATTAGTTATTCATCATTAGGTGATGAACTTTGTTTATAACTCAGTCTTCAAGGTTCAACATGTGTGAGATGTTCACTTAATTTTGTTCACCCAATCAAACATTGCTTACTATGTTCAAACTTGCACATAGCAATCTGAACACGAGCCTGAACTCCGATACACCCAGGCGCAATGTACAATGTTCAAACATTGAGTTCAAACTTGGGTTCAAACATGTGCGCTTGAACACGAGAATGCTTCGCTTGGGTAGATGAACGGGTTGCTAGGGAAACTATTGTTGATTCTTCACGTTTCCCAGTCTTGTTATTCATATCTCGAATAAGAGAATCCAAACTTCAATGAAGGTATGATTGAAAAATTGAAACATGTTTTGCACATTGTTTGCACTTGCATAACGAAGCGTTTATAGAGGTGAGGTCTTGATTCAGGTCTTTCATTTACGACGTCTTAGGTTCGAATCTGCTCTGAGCGGAGCTTTTTGTTCCATTTCCAAGGTTCTGAAAGCAGCAATTCTTTTTAGGATTTCGGGATTCTGCAACCACCAGAAAACTGATTATGTAGTTCATATTTATAAAATATTTGGATAAGAATTTTCTGACTCGTTTATAAGGGGATAATTCATTCTACTTACTTCGCGGTGGTACTTGATGAACACACCGAGAATCTGAAGCGAAGTTCAGGATTGCAAAGAGATTTCTTTATTCCAGGAAGAGAGGGGTTTCGACCTTTTTGAAGAACCTTATAATCAACGGGGCTTTAATTCCAGTGTTTTTAGATTGTAATAACTGAGAATTTTATCTTTTATGAGAGCTATGTAGTTTTTAGGACTTTTATGTTTATGGACTTGTGGGCTCATTTCTGACCTGAGGCTCCATCATTTGTTTATTTTTTATTTGTATTGTATAATGTCATCGGCGTATTATTTATACATAGCAATATAGAATACATTATGAACAGACTCCCTACTATCTTTTTAAATTTCTATCAATTTGAATTTTTGATTAACAACCAGTTTTTCACCCTCCCCCACTAAAAGTGTGTCTTTGAACTTTTTGGAATCAACATCTATATTTTATTCACGATATGCAAATCCCATATTTAATAAAATCAAAATGCATGTTTGCATATGTAACGGATATAACATAATTAGGGGCTACATTTTAGACAGACAAATAGAGACTTGTGTATTTTACCTCGTTTTGAATATGAACGCAAGGATACTTTAAATAATCATAACATTGGAGGCTGCTGGTTGTCTTACCGGGAAAATGCACATAATATTCAGTTGTTATGAACATTAAGAATAATATCTGAAGATTTTATGCAAAATGTTGAATAAAAAAAAATGTTGTGATATTGAGATATCGGACCAAGCGCAAACTGTGGGTAGGCGGTTAAGTATCTTATTCAGCTATTCCACCACCCAAGAAAGGCTGAAAAGTGCCATTTATAAAACTGAAACTATTCATGTGCCATTTCTAAAAAAAAATCCAAAGACAAGGATTCAAACACTAGTGCCCTGAGTGAACGCCAAACGAGTTACCACTAGACCATCACCGCTACTCAAGAAGAGAAACCACTTGACCAATATGAACAGATGAACAGCATGCTGTCTGTAAACTGATGTTTAAACTTCCATGTTCAAACCCGTGTGTTTGAACTTGGGCGCACACTCGTGGTCAAACTGGGTGCGATTTTGGTTCGGTTTTTGATGAACTCGGTTTAGATCTAGTATGCATGTTTGAGTGCGAACTTGCACACGGGAAAACTGCACTTGTTTAAACGCGGTTCATGTTTTCGTGAATACTAAAACTTAAAAATTACTCTAATAAAGTTAAAAAAAAAGTTATTCATCATCGAGCTGAAATAAAAAGCAAAAACCCATTCATTATCGTGCTGAAATGAGCAAAATCCTTGTTTTGAATAGGAGATCATTGTAACGTGTGGCTAGTTTTGTAAATTTTGCATCTGCATGTTTAAATGGATCGGTATTCTTGTTTATATTAATGAAAACATCGAAAAAGCTCAAGGGGTGAATGTTGGACTGTTCTCCCCTACTTATGCCCTGGAGTAAGATTTAAAGTCCCTAACAGAAGGATATGTCAAAGAGATTCCTAAGATTGCAATTCTAAAATTTCGCAGATAATAAGTTTAATTATAAAACAGTTCTAGGTTTAAAAACAAAAAGCTCTATGATAACGATAAGTTGTATAAAGACCAGATCATTTATAAATGGGGCACTTTCTGTCAAAAAAAGGTTACTGGAAAAGAAGAGGGAGTTGGGTATACTGTCTTCTACAGATATTAATAACAATCTAACATTCAACCGCAGGCCTACCAAAATAACAGTGAGGGAGGAATTGACGCCACTCTCACTTCAGCTACTACGAGATCTACGAGCTCAACAAAAGCTACTAGATATAAAATATGTTTGGGTAGGACGCGATGGTTCAATTTTGGTTAAGAAAAGTGAGGAATCTAGAAGTGAAACTATTAAAAATTATGATCAACTGAAACACTTTATTCTTCAACATCAGAATCCAATCGTTGCTACCAGGGCAAAACATTCGATCGGGGCAAATTAGTCAATAAGTTTCTTGTTTCTTTTTTCTTCTTTTTGTAGTTATGTTATTCTAGTTGTTTTTCTTAATTTAAAAAATGACTAATGCTTCAAATTATTTCCACCACAACATAGATGATTTCAATGAGTGCATCATCGGCGCAGATGAAAAAAAGCTAAGAATTCTACAATGGAATGTGCGAGGCATAAATGACATGAATAAATTTGATTCGGTTTTGCAAACTCTGGCAACATGTAAATGTACTATAGATGTAATTGTGATTGGTGAAACGTGGATAAATAGCGTCAATAGTTCTTTGTATAATATACCAGGATATAGTAGTACATTTTCTTGTAGATATCAGTCAAATGGAGGTCTCGCTGTGTTCGTCAAAAATCAATTGTCCCATAAATTTGTTAAAAATGTGTATCTTGATGGTTTTCACCATGTACATTTGGAGTTAGATATCAATGGAGTATGTTACGATGTTCATGGGTTGTATCGTCCTCCTTCGTACGATTTTGTTGACTTTCATAGCCAACTAGAAAATATTCTATCGTCAACCAATGGTACCCGTTCTTGTTTAATTGTTGGAGACGTAAATGTACCGGTTAATAACAATAATAACAACGTTGTAATTAAGTATAAGACCCTTCTAGAATCGTATGGATTTGTTTGCTCGAATTCCTTTGCTACACGACCCATTAGTGATAATATTCTAGACCATTTCATTTGCAAACTAGACAATGTAAGTATACTGAGGAACGATACGATTCAAAATGATATTAGTGATCACTCAATTATAATCTCATCTTTAAACATGCCAACAAAAAAACATAAGGTGTTACTAGCGAAAAAAATAATAAACCACCGTCGACTAGAATCAGAATTTCAGGTCTTTATAAACAATATAGTTGATATAGATGACGTTAATACCTGCCTCGGAAATATAATTTCCAAATATAATTCCTTCACCTGTCATAAGACGAGTTTAAACAATCCCATTGAATTCCACCACTTAATTGTATCTGAGCCGTATTTCGACCTCAAGTCGAGTACAAGACACTGAAGACGGCCTTACTGTTGAGGTCGAAATACGTATCTGTCAGGATACAATTAAGTGGTGGAATTCAATGGGATTGTTTAAACTCGTCTTATGACAGGTGAAAACTTTCCACTAAAAAGCTCAAAATAATTTTCTTATTATAATTCCTTGCTTGATCAGTGTACAAAAACTATTATTAAAAATGTGAATGCCAAAGGAACGTTTTGTCCCTGGTTATCATTCGATTTATGGATGCTAATGAAGTTGAAAAACAATTATCTCAAACGTGTAAAAAGAAATCCAATGGACAATCACCTTAAGGAAATGTTACAACATGTTTCAAAAAAAGTAGAAATCACGAAAAAACTTAGCAAAAAGCAATATTTTGAGAATTTATTAAATAACACGCCACACAGTAAATTCTGGAAAAACCTAAAGTCAATTATTGGAAATTCAAGTAAACAAAATGATATAGTTTTAAAATGCGATGGTAGGGAAATTATAGATAACCAAGAGATTGCCAATGTTTTCAACGATTATTTCTCCACCATTGGTCACAATTTGGCTCTGAATATCCAACGTAGTTCAAACTGTGCCACATCGTGTATTCCACGAGTGTCTGAGTCCTTGTTTTTACGACCAGCTTCCTTCAATGAGGTTCTGTTGTTAATAAATGGCCTTAGTAACAACAAAGCTAGTGGCTCTGATAACATTCCACCCAAACTATTGAAAAACAATGCGATTTCCTTTTCTCGACTCTTGAAGGATATGTTTAATAGAATAATTGAAACTGGAAACTATCCGGCGTGTCTTAAGGTGGCAAAAGTTGTTCCTGTATTTAAGTCAAATGATTCTGAAGACGTAGGAAATTATCGTCCTATATCGACTTTGTCGGTTTTTAACAAAATTTTTGAGAAATTACTGGTAAAAAGGATTTTGGATTTTTTCAACAAACACAGTGTTCTTTATAAACTGCAATATGGGTTCAGGCAAGGTTGCAATACCCTGATAGCAATTACCGAACTAGTTGACCAAATAATTGATGAGATTGATAATAAAAAAATTGTTAGCGCTTTGTTTTTAGATCTTAAGAAGGCGTTCGATACCCTCAACCATACGATTTTGTTGGATAAGCTTGAGATGTATGGGATCCGTGGCATTGCCAATAATATCATCCGAAGCTATCTAGAAAACAGGAAGCAATTTGTTCATGTTAATGGTGTTTATAGTTCACTCAAACCCATTAATATAGGTGTCCCGCAGGGTAGTAACATAGGGCCGATTTTATTTCTCGCATATATTAATGACCTAGGTAATTTACGGTTACACGGAGTTCCTAGGTTATTTGCTGATGACACCGCATTATTTTACCCTGCCGCTTGCAATGGAATAATAATGCGTCAAATGAAAGAAGATTTGAATTTGCTTCTCGTTTACTTTAATACAAACTTACTTTCTCTTAATTTAACAAAAACAAAATTAATGTTATTTCACTCCCCACGGAAAAAAGTTGTTTGCGATAATGTGGTTATGGTAGAGTCTATCGTCATAGAGCGAGTTGATTCTTTTAAATATTTGGGAATTATTTTAGATGAAACACTTTCTTGGAAATCTCACATCAGTCATGTTGAAAAAAAGGTAGCTTCTATGTGCGGCATTATGCGACGAATTTCTGGCTTTGTAACAAGGAAAGCTCTTTTATCATATTACTATGCATACATCCACTCTCAATTAAATTATTTGGTATCAATTTGGGGGAGAGCGTGCATATCAAATATAAAAAACTTCAAGTTCTCCAAAACAGATGTCTTAAAACTATTTTTAGGCGCCCCTACCTATATTCCACAATCTTATTATATTCCGACGGTTCTCATAATATTTTACCATTAATTGCGCTATGTGAGCTACAAACACATCAACTAGTTTTTGATGTTATACACAGTCCTATTATGCATCATAACATGCAATTTCCTCAAGCATTGAACATTTACGGAACTAGACAGGCAAACAATTTACAACGTGTAAAAGCTTCAACTAATTTTGCTCAAAAAAGAATTAGATTTATTGGTCCATTGAAATATAATCAGCTACCAGTTGAATTAAAACAGGTCCCTAATCGTGAAACATTTAAATCAAAATTGAAACTATACATGAAAAGTAAGCTCAGCGACTATCTAATATGATCACAAAATCATCTGTTAAACCAATTTTCCTCTTTTGTATTTATAATATTTAATTTTAAATTTTTCGTTCATTTTGTTAGTAATAGAATAATTTTATATTTTATTTGTAAATCCCTTAAAAGGAACATGTTCCACTGGGATTTATATCCGTTGTTATTGAATTTCTATCCTGTCTATTAGATTCGTTTTTCTTTCTTGTTCTAAGCACACAAATAAAATTATTTTGTATTTTGTATTTTTATGCTGTCCAGTGTGTGCTTAAATTAAATTAGATGCGTCCATTTCCAGGGGGCTCCCAGTGAGCTTCTTGGTGTGGGGGATAGTGGAGGGCAATTATTAAAAAAAAAAAAAAAAAAAAATGCATGTATTTTTTAAACTTTTAGTTTGATCGAAAAACTTTCTAAGAATGGAAAAAAAAGTTATATTGTTTTATTTCTTATGAATGGCTGAAACGAATCATGCATCGTTATTTCGAAGAAATTCTCGCAGTTTCCTGTTGATGCCGCTTGTCAGTCGGCGAACACATTCTTCAGTGATTATTTTGGCCAGCTGATTCCACCAATTCTTCATACGGTCAATGTCAGTGGTGACTGCCTCCTTCATCTTTAATTTCTGGTTAATAATCACCCAAAATTACTCTATTATATGGCACTTAGGAAAATTTGATGAATTTAGATTTTTTGGGATAAACTGGACTCCACTATTGTAGTACCATTGTAGCACTTCCTTACTACAATGGCAGCTGGCAAAATCTAGCCAAAACGAGAATGGGCCATCATGGGAATAAATGAAGGGTAAATCCGACTTTTGATGCAGATGGATTTTGCAGGACTGTGCCACGTTAGTTTCAAACTATATGAAAAAAAACCAGATTAATCCACCTAGCGGTGATGATGCCTTTCTCGCTCTTTATAAAATGTGTCGAGAAAAATTCTTTAGAGAGGTCAAATAGAACAAATATAAAGCAATTAATGGTTTTGACTCGTGGAGAAACCATATCAAAACCGTCATAAAATCGGTTGTAGATGAAATCAGGGGCAGAAAAATTTTAACATGTTAAAAATCGAGTCATCGCTGTATCTTGTACATATTCATTCATGGGATGATGTTATGGCAGTTTCATTGCAAAGAAGAAAATAGTATTTTTTTTGCAACTAGTTGCAAAAAGATATTTTTTTCAGCACGAGTATGATAAATCTGTACCAAAATGGTACAATTTTATTTACTTCACATGATCAATCTCGCCAAAAAATCGTGTTGCTGCAGAAAACAAATAGATTCCATGTTATCGTGCCACATTAGGTGCTGGACAGACCATAGAGCGATAAATAAACCTGCCTTTGGAGAATTTGATGTCATGCTCACCAAATTATTTTATTTATTACGTGACACAGAGAATACACTGTTTGAACACCCACCCAAGCCAATTGAGCCAAATGTGGCCATGTAACTATTGTTCTAATGCTGGTTTTCCATTATAGCACCCAAATGAGTGCTATTTGGAAAACCAGCCTTTGCTATAATGGAAAATAATGGATTTTATGCAACCCATTTGAGTTGCATAATGTTTATTAAAGCACCCATACTTGTCATTGGTATGGAAAAGTAGTCCGTTTCATCACTCAAATGCTAACTGTAAACCAGGTATTATGTTCAGAAATTGCAAAATATTTTTTATGAAGTTAAATTGTAAACAAATAATCAATCAAAAGCCTGAATGCGTCCATTTTTGAAAGAATTAAAAACAAAAATAGAGAACTATTCAAATTACACATGTTCCAAGATCTGAAAAAAATCGTATCTTCGAAATATTGAGAATGTAGCTAAAACCATTTTGAGAGCCTATTCCGACTACAAGCTTTATCAGGATAAAGCTATAATAAGGAGGCTCTTGATGTCAAAGTTGTCGTGTAAGATCTCGTAATCTACCCAAACTATAAGCGTTACCTTTTAGAAAACCAAGAATGTTCAAACGTATGTAGCAAGGATTTTTGACAAACTACATCCTATTTACATTATTATTAGGACGTACCTTATCATTATCGGATAATAGTAAAAGAGTAAAAAATTGATTACCTGATAACTTTCCCTCAAAACCACAAACGCTCATTAATAATGAAATTTATTTGTTTAACGATAATTCAAACTACGGACAAAATTAGCTCAAATCCTATTCTCGGTTGCGCATGAAATGCTTGTTGTAGATAGAAGTGAGTTACGCCGGAAACTAACTGGAAGACTTGATACTTTGAATTTCCCTGATTAAAGCAGAATTCGCCATCTCCTAACTCACAAACCAATTGAGCAGCTTACTCCGACATATGTGTAATTAGTCGAACAAAGGGTTTCAAAATTCCATCAACCGAGCTAGCGATTTTTGGATTTCAAGTTCTTAATTATATTCACGGTAATCAAATAGAACATGAGTTATGAGTATAATTCGAATGATTTAAGATAAACGCAATTGAAAAACGCTCATTTCTATGAACATTGAAGTTACTCCCCCTCTCTTTATGGAATATTTCTGTTCCAAAAAAGCGTGACTTGAGACAATTTTTAATCTGTATTTGTCGATGCCAATTCAATAGCTACGAAGTCACATACATTTTTAAATGTTCATATAAAACAAACCTGACAGCAGAATAGAACTGCTATCGACTACGCGGCTTTTTCTACTCAGATCTCTCTTTGAACGTGCTCGAAAAGTAAGTTAGTTCTTAATACCTAATATTCTGGCTAATTAATACAAAACAATGGGCAGAAACTTAAAGAACAATGAAACAGGATTCGCCGTCCTATACAACTTGTTGTGAGTAAACAAATTAAGACTAAGTGTCCCAAAACTAAGTGAATTTTTTAAATGCATTTTACGAATAAAAAATTAGTTCTTGGGCTTCTTTTAACCTTCTTCGGATATTAGAAAAAACTTACGAATAAGATGTTGGGGTCATATTGACCCAGAAATGTAAATGCTTATAAAACAGTCAAATTTTAACCGAATTGCAAAGTTTATATACCGTTCGAAAGATAAACTCATCAATTTTGTGGCTATGTGGTGATATGCTGGTTCTGGAGACAATGGCCACCGGGAAACGACTTCCACGGGGACCTTGTCGGTCATATAAGGGGAACATAAAAATCGCTCCATATATGCCATTCGATCGCTAATTCTTCATAGATTCTCTTAAAACGGTAATGTATGGTCCATGAGAGGGCTTCCGATGAAAGTGGCCACTCCTGGTACATGCAAGGTGCCCCGGGGAACCCGCAGGAGGGGACGTTTCCGTTTTAGCACCAAAATATGCTGTGCGGCGGCTCTTTCGTCATGATTATCCACCAAACAGATGGTTATGCGCTTGAAATCGATAAGTGACCACATTGGCCACTCCTGGTACATGCAAGGTGCCCCCGGGGAACCCGCAGGAAGGGACATTTCCGTTTCAGCACCAAAATATACCGTGCGGCGGCTCTGTCGTCATGATTTTCCACAAAATATATGATAATGCGCTTGAAATCGCTAAGTGACCACATTGGCCACTCTTGGAGCCTATGAGGTGCCCCCGTGGAACCCGTAAAAGGGGACATTTACGTTTTTACACCAAAATATGTCGTGCGATAGCTCTTTCGTCATGATTTTCCACAAAATAGATGATTATGTACTCGAAATCGATAATTGACCACATTGGTCACTCTTGGAACCTATGAGGTGCCCTTGGGGAACCCGTAGAAAAAAAAATATTTCCGTTTAAACTCCAAAATATGCCATGGCTCATTCGTCATGATTTTCACAAAATATACACCCAAAAAACAAATCTGACAATTATTGTATAAAATCTGGGCATATACAATTCTGTAAGCTTTTTATACAAATATTGTATTAAAATAATACAAATCTGTATTATTTCAATACAATAATTGTATTAAAATCTTCCGAAATTGTATATGCCCAATTATTATACAGTTTCTGTAAGGTTCTTATGCAGAACTGTATTAAAATCTGCCATCCGCTGGTTGGGTGTATGATTATGCGCTCGAAATCGATAATTGGCCACATTTGCCACTCTTGGAGCCTATGAGGTGCCCTCGGGAAACCCGTAAAAGGGGACATTTCCTTTTTAACATCAAAATATGTCGTGTGGCGGCTCTTTTATCATGATTTTCCACCAAACAGATGGTCATGCACTTGAAATCGATAAATGATCACATTGGCCACTCCTTGTATATGCAAGGTGCCCCCGGGGAACCCGTAGAGAGGACATTTCCGTTCTGGCACCAAAATGTGCGGCAGATGGTGACATTTCCGTTTTAATACCGAAATGAATAAGTGACCACATTTTCCATTTTGAAACCTATGAAGTACCGCCGTGGAGCTCGTAGGAGAGGACATTCCCGTTCTTACTCTTACTCTTACTTAGGGCCGATGCCCACGTAGCGTGTTTTCAAGCTGCGTGCACGCCGCGTCCACGCAAGGTATCCGGCATCCAATGTAGTCTCGCACACGTTTACGTGTGCATTACTACATTTGATGCTGGGTACATTGCGTGAACGCGGCGTGCAAGCAGCGTGAAAAAACTTTACGTGGACATCGTCCCTTAAAGACATGCCGTGCAGCGGCTTTTTCACTATAATTTTCCCTCAAATACAGTGAACTCTCCCTTACTCGATATTGAAGGGACCATCGAGTTAGGGAGGTATCGAGATAGGGAACACATTTATATTTAGCCGATACCGTTTAGCCGAACAGTTAAAATGTGTTTTTTTATTAAGTGAAGTGAGAAGAGAGATGCTCGAAGTGAATGTTGAACAGCGAGAACTGAGAAATGAGATTTTCGAAATGAGTACAGAGTACTGAGAAACGGTAGTGAGTATTGAGTAGTGAGATGTGTGCAGTAACATGGGAGTAGTGGAAAGTGAGAAATGAGAAGTGAGAAGAAAGTGGTGAGAAGTGAGTTGTGATAGTTGCGAAGTGACAAGAATGTGAGTTGTGAGAAAAACAGAAGAAATGGGTGAGAAGGAGAGAGAATAATTATGAGATGAGAAGCGATATGTTAAGTAGTGAGAAGTGAGTGGAGAGATATAAGACAGGAAACGGAAAACAGAAGAAGGAAAAGAATAGAAAGAAGGAAAAAGAAATCGTTTTTCACTTCTTGTTCCTCCGTCCTCACTTATCACTTCTTATTACTCCCTTCTCAAAACTTACTTCTCACTTTTCACTTCTCACTACTTACTTCTGACTTCTCTCTTCACACATTTTGCTTCTCATCTCCCATCTCATCATTCGACGAAAATCCTGCCCTATTGTTTCCTATTGAAAAATTGGCCGGATCGGACTATGGGCTCCGAAGTTATGGCCAAAATACTAATTTCAGCAGCTACATGGGAAAATCACTTTTCTGGCACTTATGCTAAACCGATTGGCTTGCAATAAGTTGCGTTCAGCAGAAAGTTTTAGAATGCAAATAAACAAATATGAAAAATAAGAGCTATCTACCTATTAGTGTTATATTAGACTTTAGAGAGATTAGAGAGATTTTTTTTATATCAAAATGTTGCGTTTTCATATCATTGTCCACGGCGATCGGTGAAAACCTCAAACTTCTATGAGTCGATATTGAAGGGACCATCGACTAATGGTAATATCGAGATGCGGAATAGAAAATCCTTGGAGAGCTGTTCGAAGGAATCATCACAGTAGCCCAGGTGTAAAAATGGAAATGCCATCTTCTACGTGTTCTCCGAGGGAGCCTCATAGGTTTCAAATGTAGCCAATGTGGTCACTTATCGATTTCGAGCGCACGTCCATCTGTTCGATGGGAAAACACCAAAAGAGCCGCCGCACGGCTTATATTGGTGTAAAAATGGAAATGTCCTCTTCTACGGATTCCGTGGGGCCCCCTCATAGGTTCCAGGCGTTGCCAATGTGGTCACTTATCGATTTCAAGCGCATAATCATCTATTTTGTGGAAAATCATGACGAAAGAGACGCCGCACGGCATATTTTGGTGCTAAAACGGAAATGTCCTCTCCTGCGGGTTCCCCGGGGCATCTTGCATGTACCAGGAGTGGCCAATGTGGTCTTTTATCGATTTCAAGCGCAATATCATCTATTTGGTGGAGAATCATGACAAAAGAGCCGCCGCACGGCATATTTTGGTGCTACAACGGAAATGTCCCCTCCTGCGGGTTCCTCGGGGGCACCTTGTATGTACCAGGAGTGGCCAATGTGGTCTTTTATCGATTTCAAACGCATTATCATCTATTTTGTGGAAAATCATGACGACAGAGCTGCCGCACGGCATATTTTGGTGCTACAACGGAAATGTCCCCTCCTGCGGGTTCCCCGGGGGCACCTTGTATGTACCAGGAGTGGCCAATGTGGTCCTTCATCGATTTAAAGCGCATTATCATCTATTTTGTGGAAAATCATGACGATAGAGCCGCCGCACGGTATATTTTGGTGCTGAACCAGAAATGTCCCCTCCTGTGGGTTCCCCGGAGGCACCTTGCATGTACCAGGAGTGGCCAATGTGGTCACTTATCGATTTAAAGCGCATAACCATCTGATTGGTGGAAAATCATGACAAAAGAGCCGCCGCACGGCATATTTTGGTGCTAAAACGGAAATGTCCCCTCCTGCGGGTTCCCCGGGGGCACCTTGCATGTACCAGGAGTGGCCACTTTCGTCGGAAGCCCCCTCATGGACCATACATTACCCTTTTAAGAGAATATATGAAGAATTAGCGATCAAATGGCATATATGGAGCGATTTTTATGCTCCCCTTATATGAACGACAAGGTCCCCGTGGAAGTCGTTTCCCGGTGGCCATTGTCTCCAGAACCAGCATATCACCACATAGCCACAAAATTGATGAGTTTATCTTTAGAAGGGTATATAAACTTTGTAATTCGGTTAAAATTTGGGTCAATATGACCCTAACATCTTATTCGTAACTTTTTTTGTGGGGTCGTTCCTGTTGCACCTTAAAATACTTTTTTCATGTCAGATGCTTCATTTCCACAAAATATTAAAAGTCAAGAAATTTCAGAACCATCGGATTATCAGGTAAAAAGTTATTCTACTTTGAAGTTTCGTTTTGGGTCATATTGACCCCAACATCTTACTAAGGTTAAAAAAGTTTTTTTTTTATTTTTTTACTTTGTATACGAGAAAGGCAAAAAATATATTGGCTAAAACTTTCGAGCCCAGAGTCCCAATTGGAAAACAATCGGACAGGATTCCCCGTCGAACACAATTTGTTGCGCGCAAATCGGTTGATGAAAACTGATTGAAAAGTTGGCCTGACTTTCCAAGCCTTTTTTGCTTAAAAATGTATTTTGACCATAGTTTCTGATCCCGTCTGCCCAGTTCTCAATAGAAAGCAATGGGACGGGATCCCCTGTCGAACGCTACTTTTGCGAAATAATCGGTAAAGGATAAGTGCCAAAAAAGTGAGCCAGATTTTTTCACTCGTCTTCGTCAAAAGATAAAGTATTTTGACCTTAACTTCTGAGCCCATAGTCCGACCCGGCCAATTTTCAATAGGAAACAATGGGACAGGATTCTGCGTCGAATGCAACTTGTTGCGAGTAAATCGGTTAAGGGTAAGTGCCTGAAAAATGGGCTAGACTTTTCCACTCGTTGTTGTCTAAAAAAAAGTATTTTGACCATAACTTCTGAGCCCATAGTCCGATCCTGCCAATTTTCAATAGGAAACAATGGGATAGGATTCTGCGTCGAATGCAACTTGTTGCGAGTAAATCGGTTAAGGGTAAGTGCCTGAAAAATGGGCTAGACTTTTCCACTCGTTGTTGTCTAAAAAAAAGTATTTTGACCATAACTTCTGAGCCCATAGTCCGATCCGGTCAATTTTCAATAGGAAACAATGGGATAGGATTCTGCGTCGAATGCAACTTGTTGCGAGCAAATCGGTTAAGGGTAAGTACCTGAAAAGTGGGCTAGATTTTTTGCGCACATACACACACATACACACACACACATACACACGCACACACATACACACACACATACACACACAGACATCACCTCGATTCGTCGAGCTGAGTCGATCGGTATATAACACTATGGGTCTCCGAGCCTTCTATAAAAAGTTTGTTTTTGGAGCGAACATATAGCCTTTACGTATACTTTGTATACGAGAAAGGCAAAAAGATTGAAAAGAATGGTTTACTAATTAAGAAACGCTGTCAAAAACTTGCATATCCGACTACTAAGAACACAACTATTTCTAAAATGAAGTGCCCAATTTCAAAATGATCTAGGCTTTATGTCAGTAAAGCTAAAGATTAGTAGAAAATGGCGTATTATTCTTATTGATTTTGATTTGGAAAAGCGGAGAATGTTCAGGGAAACCCCTTATAAAGGACATGGAAAGAAAGGATTTGAAAACCTTAAAAAACTAAACCCAATCGCTTCAACGTGATCTCCTTGTTGCATCGCAGAAAAGACGCCGAACTGGTTTCCAGAGATACCTCTATTTTCTTTGTTCAAATTTGTTTTTCTGATGGGTGTTGGGAGGTAATTCACATTAGAGCTTCGGGGCAGTGCCAATCACAAATAAAGCGAAAAAAACTTACGAAATCGTATGAACCAACAAAAAAAAGTTCCATATGTGGAGATTCCATATCACCGTGCACCGTTGATGTCGGATTGAAGAAAAGTGCGAGCAGATGGTGCTGTCTGGTGTAGAAGTAAATTTGATTTAATAACTTGATATCACACTGAATGTTTATGGCACTGAGCTCAGAGATAAAATAAGACGAAACACCCCCCGGGAGAGATTTACCTTCAGTGGCAGATAATAGAAGAAAAAATTGCAAACCGTGCTTCCAGATAGCGAGGGATAATGACGAGGATCCGAGAAAGATATCGTGGTATTTTTTTTTCTTTCTGGTACGCCAGAGATTCTTAAAATATTGACTGAAGCAATTTGCTTGAAGTGCTCAATCGAAGTGTGAATCCTAACAAGTGTGTTTTTTCGTTGACCTTCTGAGTCGCTGGAGTGAGGTAGGAACGTTTACTTGACGTAATTGGTAGCGACAAATTATAATTGACATATTTTCGTACTAATTAAGATTTCATTTCTTTTCATTTCAATTCAATACAACACTGAATCAGGGCATTGAGTAATGCGGATCTCAAAAACGTATTTTTCAATAGTACTACATACGTGTTCCTGAAATCAAGTTAATCATTTCGTAGATTCCATTATTTCGGAGGTTTTCAACAGTGTTCTGAATCCGAACGGCATCTAAAGGAAGTCGAGTTTAAATGCGGGTGTCTTGGAAACATTGATTCCGAGAGGCAATAAAATTAAATTACGGTCCATTGAGCCGTTGATTTTTCAACATGTCTTTCGTATTGCAAATTCCATTCTAATTGACCCTATTGGTTCGTATCACACCGTGTACTCCATTTCAAGGGCTTATTTTTCCAACCCAGAACGTGGTTTACCTTATCAATGTGGACACTCTTTCGTGACTTTCCTCCTCATCCTTCTAAAACCAGCATCGCACAAAACTAGCTACTCAAAAACCATAGCATCAGGAACAGAGAGACAAACGTTCCGCTGTCGCCGACCGTCATCGTCCTTGGCGACGCCATCTTTTAAAGCCCCAATGCTGGCCTTAACTCATCTTCCTAACAACTTTAATGACTGAGAGCATTTTAATTAAACTTCTGCTCATCTTTCCTCATTTTGCGTCACTTCTTTACCTCACACTCATCAACCCTTCGAGCCCCAGCCAGCGTACAATCCGACCCTAAATGGATTGTAAACTAAGGTTATACGGCATCTATGTCTTCTATGGCAGCCTGGAGCCATCAACCCGCAGTCATCACCTTCAATTGCATTGGATGAGAACGGACTTCTCACGGTGGTGCTCTGCCATCGTGTCCTGGCGAGGTGCAGAGTGGAATCTGGGACACAAAAAGATAAGGCTCTAGATGCAGAGTGGGGCAACGAGGGGAATGCATTCTCGGCTTTTTCCACATCGCCCTCATCATCCAATCGTTTGAGTCGTTTCCGTCGTGGTGGGACGAGTGCGGCTGCTTCATCATCTTCCCGAGGTTGCTGCGAAAAAGTGGTGTTAGGTGGTCGGGTTGGACCCAGTAGCACTAGATGAAAATTAACCGTCCTAAGGAGAATTTGAAAAGATCCATATAAAACAAAAATGCTAAAATTGGGTGGATAGTAAAATTTTAGTTAATAACTGTTACTGTTATGAAAACTTATATGTGAATATGTACGTTATGTGGAAGATATTGATTTGGAAAATGTATTGGAGGTAACCACTTTCCCTTCGATGGGACTCGAACCCATGACCCTACAGTATGGGTTCGAGTCCCATCGAAGGGAAAGTGGTTACCTCCAATACATTTTCCAAATCAATATCTTCCACATAACGTACATATTCACATATGAGTTTTCATAACATTGTAAATTAACGTCCAAGTCGGGTGGTTTAATCCCCGGAAATAGGCTGAACTTTTACTGACTTTTTTATAAATGAACAAAAAAAGGAACTAGTAATGTAACAAGATTATTGTTTTTAATATAATGTGATACAAAATGGAAATTCTATGGAATAATAAAGATAATATTAAAAGTTTGAAATTTTCTATTTCTATCTTTCTTAAAGCACATGATATGTTATTTAACATCAACAACAATTAAAAATTGTTGGGCATAACAGCATATTTATAGCACGATGCATCAACTAAAATCATCGTATTAAAACCCCACTACCTCCACTATTGGTGCTACCTGCCATGTGATTTTTGAAACAATATTGTTTACTTTTAAGCGTTGCTGGTTATCAAAACTTCACCAAAATTTCAATACTAGTTTTATCAGAATTGTGCATAATAAAATGCTCACGTTTTATTGGTTTTGCCTTTCTTTTTGATTAGGTTCCAAACCAGTCCAAAATTGTCAGTATTGGAAAGATTGGAATATCCTGAATGAGCTCCACAGGAAACATTTCACGCAATCGTGACTTATTTTTATTTTTATAGTGAAGTTAGCTAAAAATCCAAGACAAAAAATTATTATGGTTTTGAGCGCCAAAGCTCACATAATTTATGTTTCACTTCCAAAGAAGAGTGAGACTTTGATGAATGGTATCGATTCAACAAGTTTGGCAGTCGTTTCTGGTGTGTTATTTTTGTCCCATTCAATTGCAATTACTTATCGTTAGTGCTGAATACTTGTTTAATGTTGAGCCTGAACCTTAATTTTTAAAATAGAGCACAGATGTCCTATTAGGTTAATGTCATGTGACTGTGCTAGTCATTCCAAAACGTCGATTTAACGTTCGTTGAACCATTGCGGCACCAGTTTTGACGTGTGCTTGGGTCCGCATCTTGCTGGAATGTGTATTTTCGGCCCATTTCTGGGCTTTGGACGACTGCTAGAAGTTTTCGCTTCAATATGTCCAGACAAACTTCCATTATCATTATTCCGACAATGAATTCAAGCTCTCTGATAAGCCTCGATTTTGTTTAAAATTGTTTACGACAGCTCTGTCAAGCCGAAGCCATTTCTACGATGGACTGTGCCGTTGATAAAAACAAGCCTCCCGGAATCCACACGCGTTTTTTTTATCTTTATTAAAGAGGCTTTCAACCCTTGGCTGGCTCACCTCCGTAGAGAGAGAAAATGAAGTTATAAATTTAACAATATAAGTTGAGATAGATTTTTCAAAATTCTTTTCGTTTTCCGTGGAGAGTCCGTTTGGGTTGCTAGTGTACAGTATCGTTCCGGTGGGGGTTTTTGAAGATCGTTGATCCCTCGGGTTGTCTAGAATCGCTGCGGGGGTCTTCATCAAGTTGGGGTGTTATATCGCATTGAAGAGGCGGCAGTCCTTCAGGAAACAAATCAGCTGCTGCTCGCCGGCACGGTCATTTTTGTAGAGCAGCAGCGGCGTTGGCGATGTCGTAAGTTGACCTTGGCAACTCATATAGTGGGTTCAAAATAAGGTAGATCGTTATTCTGCAGTTAATGTGTACGAGTGCCGGTGGAAATAAGTGGAGCCAAGGTTGTGGGTTATATTTGTATGGCCGGTTCGGAGGCGGGAGAAGACCACCTGTTCCCGGTGGCTCGGCAGGTCCACGCCGGGGAGGGTAGAGTTCTTCACCATCCTGCAAAAGTTTCTTTGGATTCGCAATTCACCTGCCCATTAGGGTGGTTCAAAAATTCGATTTTGCTCCACAGCGCTCATCTGATTCTGTATCATTTTTTAGTGTCCTCTGAAAATATGAGCTCATTTGGATGAAAACTGATTTAGCACAAGCCGTTCCAAATTTGCATGCAAATTAGTATGGGGAAATTTATTTTTGGCTCTTGTTTTCAAGATGGGCCATGCCGAATAATAAATTTGCTTCAAATCCGGCGAGTAGAAAAGTTTTTCTTTTTTTTCAAAAATCCTGGAAAAAGCATCCACAAATACTAAAAATCCTTATTTGCTTTATGAGCTGACATCAAGAAATGCCAGAAAAAAAATTTGCTATAGCTTGCTGAGCTGTAGAACCACCCACTGAACTACTGAGTGAGTCAAATATTATCTTTTTTTACTCTGTAGAAGCAAACTACCAAAATCTGTACGGATTGCAGTTGCAGACACCCTGTTCTGCCATTCATACCACAAACGTGCGGCATGATCTTTGCTAGCGCACTACTAATTTTAGCCGCCTTTTCACAGGGATAGTCCATGTGGGTTTTAAAATTCAACCGGTCTTCGATCATCACTTCTAGATGTCTCAGGTCCACAACCGACGGTATGTCGAAATTTGCGTCCGCTCCATTATTTTGCAGTTGCCGACCAGGAGTGATGCTTGGTGGTGAGTTAAGCTGCAGCTTGACGGTTTGACTCCTTTCATCCAGGCTGCAACTGCGTAAGTCGTCTCCCCCACCAGTATTTTCGTCGCTTATAACGATTCCCCGGTTATCGTTAGGACGAGATCATCCTCGAATCCGTACATCTTCACGCCTTAGAGGAACTTCAGCGTTAGCACCCTGTTGTACATCACGTTCCTCAGCGTCGTAGCCCTGGTCGACTTCTGCACCGAAGGATCCTTCTGCAGCCCCTACACTCAAAATAATTTTCACTTAGAAGTTCTATGTTTTGAAAACATATGCAGATATTTTCCATGTAGTTTCGGGTGTAAAAGTTAAATGATTCATTAGTGAGGGCACTCATTATCCTTAATTCACTAGAAAATAAAATAAAATTTAAGTGAATTTTCGTTTGGCCATGTACTTAAATTTTAAGTGAAACTTCGATATTTTTTTCTATGGTATCCCTGTGATTGATATCCCGTCCACTAGAAGCGGACGAGGACACAAAAAAGGAGTTAAAAATTAATTCAAACTCAAACATATCTTTTTGCAAATCCTTCTCATAATGCTTCTGCAAAATGTTTCATTAGCGATTGTTTATAAATAAGTTATATTATCTATCTAGCCAAAAGGCTTTTTAAAAAATTAAACTATTAAAGGAGTTCGAAAAACAGAACTTCACGGACCAACGATTACGAACAGAATGAAATTTATTGTACATTGGAACTTACGAGTACCCTATTTCTGCTGATTAATAATTTATTGCCCTAGCTGTCGTCAACGTCGTGATTCCTGCTGATTGGGCATCCTACTTCTGGACTGCTGATATGGGAAACGATGGTGTCGGGTTAACGTCGGTTAAGGTGCACATGTGTTGTTGTTGATGTTGCTGTTGGTATCGGCGGCTGACGGCAATGCATTGACGGTGCCCAGTGCAAGGGCTATTTGTTGTTGTTGTTGTTGTATAATTTGCAGCTTATTGCGTAGTAGCTCGGTGGAAGGATTATCGTGGTTCGATGGGTGTTCGATAACTAATATACATTTCGCTCTGAGAACCCCACTCATATATTTTTCATACAAACATTTTGAGTAGAATTCACTAGAAGAGTACATAGATATTATTTTCTATGTTTTCTAATGAATTCCACTACATTTCTTATTAAGATGCACTTGCCTTTTGAGTAAGTTTTATTTTGATTAGACCGATGAAAGTTTTGATTTTTAAAGTCTACATATGACTTTTTGTAGTGGAATTAAAGTGACAATTATTTTGAGTGTAAGGATCCTACACAGGCAATCAGGAGCCCGCATTCCGTGCAGCGCTGTGGCGATGGCCTCTCATCTGGGACTGTTAAACGCATTTTGACGTAAATCGTTGCTTCCGCTCAGAATCGATTGACGCACTTCCACTTCCTTAGCTCTCTCTGCAACTTCGCTGACTGTCCCGAAAAGCCGGTCTCGTCCTCCGTGAACTACGTCAGCCGGTTAAGGATAATCCTTTCCAGGAGCTTACCCAGAGTATCTAGCAGGCATATGGGCCTATACGATGCTGGATTTCCCGACGATTTCCCTGGTTTCGGCAGCAACAACAGTTTCTGGATCTTCCACTTATCCGGAAAGTGGCCATCTACTAGGCATTTTTGCAGCACCATCCTAATCAAATCTGGAAACGCCAGTATCGCAGTTTTTAGAGAAACGTTTGGAATTCAAACCGGACCCGGAGCTTCCTTCATCTTCAAACCCTTCGCCACTGATGATAGCTCGTCTTTGGAGACTTGCATGTCGGCCGCGGTTACTCGGTCTTTATTTTCGTATGGTGTAGGCGGCCACGTCGTAGATCATGGGAAAAAACGTCCACGATTATCGGATTGTCAGATTGTCCGGACACATTTCCGCTAACCTCGCTAGATCCCTCATTTTCGCTACTACGATACGATAAGCATCGAACCGTGGACCTCTTGATCTGCAGGCCCTGACACTACCACACAGCCCACTCTAGATACATACTAGTTGGTCGAGCATACTGGATGACATTGCTCATAAATCATGGTCAACTTTGTTTTAGTATGGGGGCCCCCATTGGGGAAATGGTCATGCTTGACTACCCTATTCAAATGTTGACGAAAGTTCCGCAACACTCGAAGGAAATAAAAGGAAAAATTGAATTGAGCACATATTGAAAATTTATACTACCCCCAGAAGCACCTAAAATTATTTTTCTGGTTTTCAGGCATTTTTTCCAGCTAAATCTAATAAAAAGTCATAGAATAAGCCCTCTGAACATCCTAGTATCAATGACAAAGTTGTAGATAATAGTCTAAAGATGCTATCAACGACTAATCCTTTTATTATGTGGAGTTAAATTGATGCACTTAGACGATATTTTTAGGAAAAAGTCTGAAAAATCACAAATCTCATTTGATGCACCTCTAAATCTCCTTGGATTTGGCTGAAAATTGGTCAGGAGACTCCATTTAAGATACTTATTGTAATAGAGGGGTGGCACTTTGAATCTGGAATACTTTTGAAAATGGTGAACAGATCTAATAAGCATGTAGGTATTTAAAACATATTTTTTGATTCATTTTTTATGGGGAGTTCACTCTGCTGTCGAAACAATCTATTTAAACTGGCCAAGCCAGCGCCAGTCCAGGAAGAATCTTCCTACCCCTTTGAAGAAGTAACATGATGGTGGCACCACAACGAAGTCGATAGCGATGCGATGAGGACAGCGAGGGCAGCGACGGAGAGGGTGCTTCCTTATTCTTTTTTGTTCATCTGACGGGGACTCTTTAGAATAGATTATTACATATTATTCATAAGAGTTATACTGGTAATGGTTTTCCTGGCGGTAGAACGATCCCGCATTGTTGCTTTATCATGAGCTTTTATACGAAGCTCCGAGGGTGGGATTTATAAAAAGCACTGTGGGTGGATGACTACCTACTTAGATGGCTTAGTGGCACTCACACGTCTGATCAAATTGAATATTGGTACCATAAAAAGGGGGCAAATTGTATTCATCTTTGGCATGTAGCATTTTAAAAACTGAACTATTACGAAGGTGATAGAAAAATAATAAAAAAAAAATCCGCTACATAGGAAAACTGTTCCGTTCTTGTTACAAAATGAGACACATTCTCATTTACTATTCAATTCCTTGTTTCAAACAAGTAACAACCACCAAACTAATCGCCAAAAAATCGTGCGAGTCTATTAGTATTATACGAATCCAAAAAGGGTTACTAAGCTCCAAATCCTTTTTGCAAAATGACACTTCTCAATGTTTCATACACTGTATTAATATATGATGTAACAAAAAGGTTCAGACAGACAAGAAGAAGTTGGAGGCTATTGAACATAAAAATGTGGGGTGTAAACATTTCCATATTTCAGAATTTTTAACTGTGTAGTAGAATTCTATTTTAGCATTTTCAGAAATTGTCACATAAAACGCATAAGCAACCATAAGGTTATTCCAAATCATGATGTCGATGATGTTTGAAAGCAGAGGCGCATCCACGTTCCGAGTCGTGGGTAGGACAATTAGGAAAGGCCAATTCGGGCAAAAAAACATTAGCATTAAGCGATTCGCAAAAATTTGTAGGTGTAAAACCCTAGACTCTTGTATGGGAGTAGCATCTCCGCTGGAATCCGTTACCACCGAGACACTCACCAAAAGTCGAGGTCTCCCCTGGCCACGCGCTTGCGAATATTTTATGGGAAAAAATGGACACCTATTAAAGAAAGGTGCCGAGAAGGAGAACTCTATGACTTTTCATCGGAGATTTAACAACTATTAGTGTGGAAGGCATAACAGTAGCAATCGTTTTGGTGAAATACGAAAAACAGAAAAAATAATAATAAGACATGCAGAATATGAAAGAGACGAGCCTACGACCTCCTGCTTATAGTGGGCTACGTGGGCGTGCGGTTAGCGACCACCGAGCTTGTCTCCGACTGGTGGCAATATATCCAATTCTAAAATATTTAATCAGGACTTGAAAAGTTCTTGCGGAGAATACTCTTATTTCCAGAACAAACATTGCTTTTCCAAGATTATTGGTGCCTTCCAAAAAGCTGACATACAGGACTAACGAATATCTTTACAAACTTTCAGCAGAAGTCACGGATCACAGAAATTTGTATAAATCATCAATGGTTTCAATCAATTATTTCCAATTGCTAGAAGTTTATATAAACTTTGGAAACGTCCACAAATTACGTAACGCTTAGAGGGGGGAAGGGGGGGTTTAGTGAAGTGTGACGATCCATACAAAATTTCCAGATGTTTCATACAAAAAGTGTGACATAGGGGTTGAAAAAGTCCAATTTTTGCGTTACGTAATTAACGGATCTTTCCTTTCAGAAATGGTTATGAATCTAGCGACTCAAAGCAAACTACCGAGACATCGCATGATTGACAAACAATGTTTTTGGGAGCTCATAATTCTGTACCAATCAAATTTAAAGCGGTTTAAGTGGATCCTCAGATTTCAATAAATCTTTTGAGGTTTGTATAAAACTTTTTCCCTGGGCTTATTAGAAGCCATTTTAGCAACATGCGCTTAAACTCCGTTTTTAGAGGAACGGTTTGTTTGAAGGAGTTGTAGAAAAACCTTCACACTAGAATTCCACCATACTTCGAGCCCAACTTACGAAAACATTCTTGATCCTAGAAATCTCTATGATTATTGTCAGGACTCTAATTAACTTTGAAATCTCCATTTGCGACAGATGCCTGCCAGTCAATGCCTTCATCTTACCATAATCATACTTTGACTGTCCTACTTGTCACACCCACTCCCGGCACCACTGTTTGAAAGTAAATGTCACATGAAAAAATTAATGCAGTTTAAATGCTTGTGCAAAACAGCCATTAAACTGTATGTACGAGGCATTATATTTGTAAGTAGGTAATCAAGCCAATCCTAATGCATCAATCCATCCATTGCTCAACAATCACTCAAAAGCTTTGACGAGTCATGAGCTGCGATTTGCATGGCATTCATTTTATTCACCGAGAATCCTTTTTCTTTAAAAAAAAAACTCTCAAACTGCTTTTCCCACAATAGAGCACAAATTAGCTTCTTCAGTGAATGACGACAGAACAAGCAGGAAACCGTCTTAACGGCAGCAAACCAACGACTACCAAGAAGCTTTTCACTTTCCTGTGCGAGATTCTGACGATTTCCACCTGTCCATTTTGTCTACACACCGCGCGCGTCGTTTTCGTCGTCACCATCATTGCATAGTACCCACCGAATTTGCTATGCCACAGCTGGGGAAGGCTGCGAAACGAGTAGAGTACTTTAGTCAGCCATCACAATCGTTATCCCCGTTTTCCATCCTTATTTTATGTACTTTTGAAGGAAAAAAAAAACTCACGGAAGGGGTAGCGGCATTCACTTGTTCTATTTTCACTTCCGAGTTACTTCCCCGCTGTCTAGCTATTGGGTTATGATGCTGCGAGAGGGGAATACAGAGTAAAGAATGGCACCACTTTTGCAAATCAAAGGAGTTCCATTTAGCGGCTATTCTTCTTCTCAAACAACGTTGATGTTGTTTCTATTGTGCAATCTTAGCACAGAACACATTGCAATGCCGTAGTCTGAAGTATTGAAAAACAAATAATAAGTGAAGACTGCAGAGTCTAGATTAGCTTGGCTTAGCTTAGAGTGACTGCACATATGTATCATTGGATGTTATTTCGAGATTGAACTGAATCATTGAAATTTTCCCATAACCGTGAAATCTTGATTGATCAATCAATGGGATTGATCAATCATTCTCATTGTGCAAGTTACAATCATTCAGTAACTACAAAGATCAATAATAGCGCCAGTTACGTCCTTACAGTTAGTATGATTGAAGAAAAATGTTATCATACCTCTGCGTCTCCACACAGATCTCAGGAAGGAACATTCCATTCTATGAAATTTTAAGCATTCGCTCATTATTCTATCGCAAATTTGGCAAATTTAACTCATTCACTTATTAACTTTCAGCTGAGCAGAATTTTATTTCCTCAAAAGATTCCAAAGGAAAACCAAAGACCGTAACGGGATGAATAGGTATTAGTAGCACTTAGTACTGAGAAGTACTGTTTTTAATTTTAATTTTAACAGCTTTACTACTTAAAGTATCGAAATCTTTCTATTGCAATGCGAAAATACAACCGCACAGCGCGAGTGTACAATGGCTCACTATCATCACAAGACCGTTGATTTTACTAAATACTGGTTTTCCTCATCCACCACAAAAGGATGATTTTTCTACTACTAGTATCATTATCTTTTAATCAATATCATCAAAAATCAGAACATCCATCCATGTCCTCGATTCTACATGTTACATTTTGTTCTACCATTTCAATGCATTTTCACTACATTCGCCATGGCCGAAACCCCACAAAGGCAATTTGCGCAGCCACTCACCACATCAAAGCACCCTCAACGGGGTCGCCAAACGACAGCAACAAAAAAAGAGAGATCACAACCCCACCAAGAACTCGTGTGCCCGAGGATTGCGGTTTGCCAATTTAAAAAGTGATTGATTGCCATATGCATTCGTTCGGTGGCGGTTAAATTACTCCGCCCGAATCGGCGTTCTGGGCGTACGTTCATCGTCGTCATCATCATCATCAGCGGGCGGGCGGTTGATTGGCTGTAGTTTGTAAACTCGAATGCCGTAATGATGCCGACGATGGTTTGTGCGAATGTTGGTATGGGAGGATGAGCTTTGCTTCCAAGAATAAAAAGCTGCCATGGAACACATAGGTTAAGCATTGAATTGATGTTTTCGATGAAATGGTGGCTCCATATGTCGCTGATATGAAGCGGGCTGCTTAAGCGGTTTGCCGAAAAATAATTTTCTGATGAAAGGAATCTGTTTTGTTATTATGTTTTCTTATTATAATTTGAATCTATCACGAATATAATAAGTTTACAAGCGTAAAGCCAAATCTACAATAAATACACTACTGTTTTGACTCAAATCCCGAACATGACTCATATTCCGAACATTGACCGTTTATCTACATAAAACTAACAATTTCATTCATTTAAGGTAAGGATCAAGATTTCAAATGATTTCAATATCCTATGGTTAACGCGTTCATAGATGAAATGGTTAGGTAATTAAAAGCGAGGGATTGGAATATAAGTCTTTTTTATATGATACCATGTTTTTATTAAGAAAAAACGCAGAAAATATGTATTGCTAAAAGTACAAATCCCTTTCCACTTACATTTGAGTGCAAATATCAACAATCTCATGATTTTATAGGTCGTTCAAGCAGCCTGTTCCAACTTTGTTATTCATGGACGTGTAAAAGCTGCTTCCAAAACTCATTAAAACATAACACGATGTCCTGCCGCGGCGAAGCTCTTACTTATCCATGCAAATACAATATAAAACCATTTGCTCCCTGTTGTGAAAAACTGTCTATCATTTTATTTCCCTTGCTTTATGTCTCCTTGCAGGACCCCAAAAAAACCGCCCAGCCTAGCAAATAAAAAAAAGGAACAAGGAAGTCATCAAGTTCAATCTGACGAGCCAACCGGCTACGCTTAGTATCCATCGAATCGTACCATCTTCCAAACTAAAGAGCACCAATAAAGGAGGACCACACCGGGGCCACCTGTGGAGTGCCCGTTTCTTGGCAGCTGCTTCCGTAGGCAAAAATTTCATAACCACTTGCCCATTCCGTCGCCGGCTCTCCGATGCGATGTGGAACAGCAGCTCACGGCCATGGATGGATGCGGAATTTCGGTAATAACTTCACTGTCTGTCTGGTGGTGCCTCTCGTTGATATGCGTCCTCCGGTGGGATCGGTGGGATGGGAAAGGTAGCGCTCGGTACGATGCCAGAATGGTGCTTAGGGTGTGACTAGTTCAATGGTTATGTACTTATGTTCCTTGCGTGGCTCAACATTTCGATTGGAATGTAATTTATTTTTCATTTGATAGGTAATTCATCAGAAAGGAAAATTAGTTTTATTTGAAAAGTATTCAATAACATCTTCAAGTATAAAGTTGGCGGACTGGTCGCTTCGGACACGAATAATCATTTTGACATTGGTTTACACAATTATTATTTCTTGTTTGTTGACACGATGTGACCAATAAGTCATACCCTAATCACAATAAATGTATGTAAACCACGAGTTCAGAATTGTACAGCATATGTCGCCACTGAACGCGGCAAAATCAAGAGAAGAACTCCTCCAAATTAAAGGACGCATGCAATGTCGAACAGGATTTGAAGTGTGAAAATAAGCTATGGAAAACCATGTCGTTATCCGGCGTCGTTAACGACTACTTCACGTAGGTTAGTTTATTATACCTAATTACGATTACGCACGGAAACTATTCGTGATGCGAGGAGGAAAGGAAATGTAATCGTTAATCAGGGTTTCTAAGCAAATTGCTGTACAAAGTGTAAATACCATAAATATGTCGGAAGTTGTTATCGAATAGGGAATGGTCTCACGTTCGCGATTACGGTAAGAAAAATACTCAAGTGGCCAGCGGCGTCACTCATTCACAATGAAGAAACAATCAAAATTGTTATAATAAATAATGCAATAATGTCAAACGAGTCCTTGCCGAAAGCATGAAGAAAAAACACAAATGGGTGAGAACAAAAACACAAATTCAAGAGTAAACAAATAATGACAAAAATTCGAACGATGATAACGGCACACGTTGGAAGTTTTCTCTCCGGAGGAGAACGAAGTGGCGGCAGAAACAGAAGGACGTCGTCGACAAACGAGCAGCAAGTAAATATAGGAAATTGAATTTAAAGTGGATGAACATAGTGTCTCGGGGGAACAAAGCCATTCCACTTGGCTGTCCATTAACGTGTGAACTGTGAAGACTTGGTTGGCTTCTTCACCAGGAGGCATGCTGAGAAAGTACACATCCGATATTTGAGGTAATGATTGAACACAGAAATCGACAGAAAATGGATTAAAATGGGGGTTGCCACTCGATGGGAAGTGGTATTCAGTGATACTTCCATTGTTATCTTCATGTGGAAGGTCGGCATGAACCGGGTAGCTCTACTATTATGGTAACGCTGGTGCTCCTATCCAAACACCGATACGCCTTCTGCCAACGAAAGTAATTTTTCTCGCTGCTGCATAAAACTTTGTTAGGTTTTGCTTTGGAATCCACACGTTTGCATCAACATTCAAAACCAAATATCTGCAGGTTGCTCTGATAAGCAACTAAATATCATTTATACGAAATTAGGTACAAAAACGAAAGACATGTATGTAACGTAACATCTTTGTCGCAACTAAACTACGATATTTGCTATGTTTCAAATTTGACCTTTAACTTATCTTGAACCATTTGCGACGTTTCGGCTTTTCAGTCTGGATATTTTTAGAGGATACGTTTCGCCAAGTTTTTGTTGCCTTCATCAGGGGCCGAAACGGTTGTTCAAAAACATATAGACTGAAAAGCCGAAACCTCACAAATATTTTAACATAAACAGTTAAACTCTCAATCTACTACTTATCTTAAACGACAACTGACTCATATTATAGTTGAAATTGAGGTAAACTGAATGACTGGATTCTGCATTCTACAAGTACCAAGTCAAGATTTGTAACGTAAAGTACCAAGCTCGCAAAAAACGTGGAACGGCAACTTTGAGCACCCAGATCTCAGCCGTTTTCAACCAAATCACTTGATTTTTTTAGAAAACAATCTGTGGGATGTCAAAAATCGACTACTGAAGACAGATTACATTTTCATGTAACGGTCACTGTAACACAGGGTCCAATCTGCTAGTAAAGTATATGATTGAAAAGTATAAAAAGCTTGCATATAGACCAAATTACCTTACATTTCCCTCAAGAGTTGTTTACCTCGGGCCACAATGGAGTCCAATACCCGAGCAGCACAGGTCAGACTAAAATGGTTGCAGCAACTTGATAGTGACCAAATCTGGTCGCATATCCGTTGCAGTAATCTATGTGGGATATGTGTGTTGCTTGTGTAGTTCCTTTCAGGAGGCTTCAGTTTATGAGCAGAATCAACCTTTGTAATGTCATTCGTAACCTTACGTTTAGTAGCATCACGCGAATTCGGAATTCATTCCACCAAAAACTCACTGGATTTTCATTAATTTTTTCTTCGAGCTAACCTATCTCAAAAATTCCCCAAAAAACTAAAAACTCGGAAATCCTGAAGAAATTTTAGAAAATCATTGATAAACATCTTACATGTAACACTGAGTAAATTCTAAGGCCGAGGGGTTCCTTCTAGAATTGTGGGGAATTTATTATTAGTTCTGATGATCTAAGTATGTTCCTTTTGAAGTTATGGGGACTTTATTCTATTGAGACAGATTTCCTCCAGAAATCCTCCAGAAATTCATTCTGAGTTCCCCCAAGAATTTATTTTGAATTCCTTCAGGAATTCATTCTAAATTTCCCCAATTCCCCCCATTAGTTCTGAATTCCAACAGGCGTGAGTTATTCCAAGAATTCCTGGAGTAACTCCAAGATAATTTTCTGGAGAGACCCAAAAGACCCACGAGGAATTACTGGATCAAATCCGGGATGAACTGTTGAAGGAACTCTAAGAAGAGCTCCTGAAAGAACTTCAGAAGCAATTCCCGAAAGAGCTTCCAAAATTAAAGGAGAAATATTTGGAAGAAATTCCACCCCTAGTAGCACAGTTCAGATCGATTTGGTTGCAGCAACTCCAATGTGACTGGATTTAGACGCATATGAGTCGAAGTGACTGTTATGTGACAAGTGTGGTACTCGGGAAGGAAATCCTGTTGGAACTCAAGGAGCAATTTCTGTAGGAACTTACTTGATACTTGATGGGCTACAGCTCTTCGATGAACTTACGCCGAATGGAGTATCCTTCTCCATTGGACTCGATCCTGGGCCAATCGCTTCCAGTCGCCCTGAACGTTGAGCGCCCTCAGGTCCTCTTCAACTGCAACTTCAATTCAGAATGAGTTCCTGGAGGAATTCAGATCGAATTCCTGGAGGAATTCAGATCGAATTCCTGGAGGAATTCAGAATAAATTCCTGGAGGAATTCAGAATGAATTCCTGGAGGAATTCAAAATGAATTCCTGGAGGAATTCAGAATGAATTCCTGGGGGAATTCAGAATGAATTCCTGGGGGAATTCAGAATGAATTCCTGGGGGAATTCAGAATGAATTCCTGGGGGAATTCAGAATGAATTCCTGGGGGAATTCAGAATGAATTCCTGGGGAATTCAGAATGAATTCTTGGGGGAATTCAGAATGAATTCCGGGGGAATTCAGAATGAATTCCGGGGGAATTCAGAATGAATTCCGAGGGAATTCAGAATGAATTCCGAGGGAATTCAGAATGAATTCCGAGGGAATTCAGAATGAATTCCGAGGGAATTCAGAATGAATTCCGAGGGAATTCAGAATGAATTCCGAGGGAATTCAGAATGAATTCCGAGGAAATTCAGAATGAATTCCGAGGAAATTCAGAATGAATTCCGGGGAATTCAGAATGAATTCCTGGGGAATTCAGAATGAATTCCTGGGAATTCAGAATGAATTCCTGGGAATTCAGAATGAATTCCTGGGGAATTCAGAATGAATTCCTGGGGAATTCAGAATGAATTCCTGGGGAATTCAGAATGAATTCTGGGGAATTCAGAATGAATTCCTGGGGAATTCAGAATGAATTCCTGGGGAATTCAGAATGAATTCCTGGGGAATTCAGAATGAATTCCTGGGAATTCAGAATGAATTCTGGGGAATTCAGAATGAATTCCTGGGGAATTCAGAATGAATTCCTGGGGAATTCAGAATGAATTCTGGGGAATTCAGAATGAATTCCTGGGGAATTCAGAATGAATTCCTGGGAATTCAGAATGAATTCCTGGGGAATTCAGAATGAATTCTGGGGAATTCAGAATGAATTCTGGGGAATTCAGAATGAATTCCTGGGAATTCAGAATGAATTCCTGGGGAATTCAGAATGAATTCCCTGGGGAATTCAGAATGAATTCCTGGGGAATTCAGAATGAATTCCTGGGGAATTCAGAATGAATTCCTGGGGAATTCAGAATGAATTCCTCGGGAATTCAGAATGAATTCCTGGGGAATTCAGAATGAATTCCTGGGGAATTCAGAATGAATTCCTGGGGAATTCAGAATGAATTCTGGGGAATTCAGAATGAATTCCTGGGGAATTCAGAATGAATTCCTGGGGAATTCAGAATGAATTCCTGGGAATTCAGAATGAATTCTGGGGAATTCAGAATGAATTCCTGGGGAATTCAGAATGAATTCCTGGGGAATTCAGAATGAATTCTGGGAATTCAGAATGAATTCCTGGGGAATTCAGAATGAATTCCTGGGGAATTCAGAATGAATTCCTGGGGAATTCAGAATGAATTCCTGGGGAATTCAGAATGAATTCTGGGGAATTCAGAATGAATTCCTGGGAATTCAGAATGAATTCCTGGGGAATCAGAATGAATTCCTGGGGAATTCAGAATGAATTCTGGGGAATTCAGAATGAATTCCTGGGGAATTCAGAATGAATTCCTGGGAATTCAGAATGAATTCCTGGGGAATTCAGAATGAATTCCTGGGGAATTCAGAATGAATTCCTGGGGAATTCAGAATGAATTCCTGAAATTCAGAATGAATTCCTGGGGAATTCAGAATGAATTCTGGGAATTCAGAATGAATTCTGGGAATTCAGAATGAATTCCTGGGGAATTCAGAATGAATTCTGGGGAATTCAGAATGAATTCCTGGGGAATTCAGAATGAATTCTGGGAATTCAGAATGAATTCCTGGGAATTCAGAATGAATTCCTGGGGAATTCAGAATGAATTCCTGGGGAATTCAGAATGAATTCCTGGGGAATTCAGAATGAATTCTGGGAATTCAGAATGAATTCCTGGGGAATTCAGAATGAATTCCTGAAATTCAGAATGAATTCCTGGGGAATTCAGAATGAATTCCTGGGAATTCAGAATGAATTCCTGGGGAATTCAGAATGAATTCCTGGGAATTCAGATCGAATTCCTGGGGAATTCAGAATAAATTCCTGGGGGAATTCAGAATGAATTTTTTGAGGAATTCAGAATGAATTCCTGGGGGAATTCAGAATGAAATCCTGGGGGAATTCAGAATGAATTCCTGGGGGAATTCAGAATGAATTCCTTGGGGAATTCAGAATGAATTCCTGGGGAATTCTGGATCAATTCCTGGAGGAATTCAGAATGAATTCCTGGAGGAATTCAGAATGAATTCCTGGAGGAATTCAGAATGAATTCCTGGGGGAATTCAGAATGAATTCCTGGAGGAATTCAGAATGAATTCCTGGAGGAATTCAGCATGAATTCCTGGAGGAATTTAGCATGAATTCCTGGAGGAATTCAGAATGAATTCCTGGGGGAATTCAGAATGAATTCCTGGAGGAATTCAGAATGAATTCCTGGAGGAATTCAGAATGAATTCCTGGGGGAGTTCAGAATGAATTCCTTTTAGAATTCAGAATGAATTCCTGGTAGAATTTAGAATAAATTCCTGGGGGAATTCAGAATAAATTCCTGAGGGAATTCAGAATGCCTTCCTGGGGGAATTCAGAATGAATTCCTGGGGGAATTCAGAATGAATTCCTGGGGGAATTCAGAATGAATTCCTGGGGGAATTCAGAATGAATTCCTGGGGGAATTCAGAATGAATTCCTGGGGGAATTCAGAATGAATTCCTGGGGGAAATCAGAATGAATTCCTGGGGGAATTCAGAATGAATTCCTGGGGGAATCCAGAATGAATTCCTGGGGGAATTCAGAATGAATTCCTGGGGGAATTCAGAATGAATTCCTGGGGGAATTCAGAATGAATTCCTGGGGGAATTCAGAATGAATTCCTGGGGAATTCAGAATGAATTCCTGGGGGAATTCAGAATGAATTCCTGGGGAATTCAGAATTAATTCCTGGAGGAATTCAGAATTAATTCCTGGGGAATTCAGAATGAATTCCTGGGAATTCAGAATGAATTCTGGGAATTCAGATCGAATTCCTGGGAATTCAGAATGAATTCTGGGAATTCAGAATGAATTCCTGGGGAATTCAGAATGAATTCCTGGGGGAATTCAGAATGAATTCCTGGGGGAATTCAGAATGAATTCCTGGGGGAATTCAGAATGAATTCCTGGGGGAATTCAGAATGAATTCCTAGGGAATTCAGGATCAATTCCTGGAGGAATTCAGAATGAATTCCTGGAGGAATTCAGAATGAATTCCTGGAGGAATTCAGAATGAATTCCTGGAGGAATTCAGAATGAATTCCTGGGGGTATTTAGAATGAATTTCTGGAGGAATTCAGAATGAATTCCTGGGGGAATTCAGAATGAATTCCTGGAGGAATTCAGAATGAATTCCTGGGGGAGTTCAGAATGAATTCCTTTTAGAATTCAGAATGAATTCCTGGTAGAATTTAGAATAAATTCCTGGGGAATTCAGAATAAATTCCTGAGGAATTCAGAATGCCTTCCTGGGGAATTCAGAATGAATTCCTGGGGGAATTCAGAATGAATTTCTGGGGCCATTCAGAATGTATTCCTGGTACCATTCAGAATGAATTTCTGGGGCAATTCAGAATGAATTCATGGGAGAATTCAGAATAAGTTCCTAAGAGAAATCAGAATGAATTCCTGGGAATTCAGATTGAATTCCTGAAATTCAGAATGAATTCCTGGGGGAATTCAGAATGAATTCCTAGGGGAATTCAGAATGAATTCCTGGGGGAATTCAGAATGAATTATAGGAATTCTTCTCGAAGCTCCTCCAGGATTCCTTTCTGGAATTTCATCAAAAAATATTCTATGAGCTCCTCTAGAAATTACTCCTGTAGATCCTCCTGTAGTTCTTCCAAATATTTTTCTTTGATTTTTCAGGAGCTTTTCCAGGGTTTCCTTCTCGGAGGAATTTCAGAAGAAATTCAGGAGACGCTCCTGAAGGGTCTCGAGGAGAAATTTCTGATCGAATCAAAAAGGAATCACTGAAGAGGTTCCACGATGATTTTCTGAAGGAACTCTCAAAAATATCTGGGTTGAGTTGTCGTAGGAACTCCAGGAGAAATCTCTTGTGAAATTCGAGAATAAATTCTTGGAAGGATTTCAAGACACATTTGTGGAAGATCTTCAGAGTGGAATTGTGCAGGAACTACAGGAAAAATTGTTATGGGCTCCTCAGGTGGAATTTCTGGCTGAACTTCAGGAGATATTCGTGGAGGGACTACAGAAGGAATGTAAGTAGAAACTCTCCAAAATCTCTTTGTATAGCTCCTTCAGGAAATCCAGGAGGAATTCCTGGTTGAACTCTAGGAAGAATTCATATCTTCTTCTTCTTCTTCTTAGGCATTACATCCCCACTCCCCACACTGGGACAGAGCCGCCTCGCAGCTTAGTGTTCATTAAGCACTTCCACAGTTATTAACTGCGTGGTTTCTAAGCCAAGTTACCATTTTTGCATTCGTATATCATGAGGCTAGCACGATGATACTTTTATGCCCAGGGAAGTCGAGACAATTTCCAATCCGAAAATTGCCTTGACCGGCACCGGGAATCGAACCCAGCCACCCTCAGCATGGTCTTGCTTTGTAGTCGCGCGTCTTACCGCATCTTACCGGAAGAATTCATATAAGAACTGCAAAAGTAATTTCTGTGGGATTCTCCCGAATGGAATCCTGGAGGATCTCCACTCCATATTCTCAAATTCCAAAACTCCTGAACTAAGGAATTCCTGAATTCCCAAATTCATAAATTCTTGAATCCCAAATTTCATAAATTGCTAAATTCACAAATTTCTAAATGTCTGGAATCGTGAATTCCCAAGTTTCTAAATTCCTGGATTCCCAAATTCTTAAATGTCTAAGCTCCTTAGTTCCTAAATTCGTCGCCGCCCACAACCAGAACGTTAGGCAAGAAGATTGGTTTCTATGCCTCTCATTCACATTTTGTCGCTACATACTTGTGTAAGCTTACACAACCTCACTTGATCAGTACCGTTGCTGATGAAGAATGTGTATAGCCGCCAGACATTCTAAATACTCACGCTCCTCTAATGTGGACGTGTACAATACACATGTGGAAGTATTGGTTTGAGAAATGGATTGCGAGTGATTTGACTATGCGTCCAATTTGGGAATCTCGAGCTCGTTCAGTAGCCGCTAGGTTGCGAAGGCCGACGGAGGTCCTTCGTAGCTTAGTTGGTTAAAGTACCAGTCTAGCGTACTGTAGGGTCATGGGTTCGAGTTTCATCGAAGGGAAAGTGGTTACCTCCAATACATTTTCCAAATCAATATCTTCCACATAACGTACATATTCACATATGAGTTTTCATAACATTGTAAATTAACGTCCAAGTCGGGTGGTTTAATTCCCGGAAATAGGCAATTTACCTTTGATTGAACTGAATTGGTACTTGCCTGAGGCTAAACCAGTCCGTTGAACAGGAGCACGCTCGATTTCCTCGAGCTTGAGCCAGCAGACCTGTCGACTGAAGGAATTTTACTGACGTTTGAGAGCGGGCTGATTCGTTTGGAACAATGAAAAAACATAGACGGGAATTGGGTGGACCGATGAAAATCGAAGCCATACGAATCTGGAAGAAAAGTGCAGCTGAGTTTACGAAATGAAAAGGAACGGATGCGTGGACTTTTATGTTACCAAATCGAAGGACCCAACGGAGAGCCTTGTTACTCCTGATAAATGCTCAGGAAGCAAGCTCGATTCCCCCGAGCTTGAGCCAGGAGTCCTCTCATCTTGCGAATGGCAAGAATGCGATCATGCATTCGAAGAACTTTGAAGAAGTATGTGGCACCCAAAATTATGTCGATGTTTCCGAATAGGTACAGCGAAACTTGAATCGGCAAAGGTCACATGGAATCGATAGATCAGAAGTGTCTACTGCGGCTCGGAGAAGTTTGGATGATGGGAGATTCTAGTGACCCTTTACCAGAAGGATGGTCTGCATTCGTGTGGAGAAGAATTTGATACTTTCAAGAGCCCATCCGACATCTCTGACTTGTGTAGGTTCGGGGGAAGTGGGACCGCAAGCAATTCAAACAAAGTTTATTTGCGCTTATCAAATCCATTCGCAGACCTACTCTGAGTTTCCGAAAAATTGGACAGTAATAAAGGTGTTGCCCAAGCAGGAGAAATTAACTCAATAATACATCATTCTGTTATTGAAATACCAAAACAAACATTAATATGCACAATACTTCAGCAGCTCTTCAAAGCTTTGTGTCCCTGATTGAACATAAAAAAAACCTTGAAAAACGCAAAGCTACCGCCCTGCCTTAATTCATAAAGCAGTTGATAAACTTTTATTGCCTGGCAATGAGAACTCGAGGCCTCTCAAAATACAATTCATATTAGTCTCCTGGTGGCGGATGTAATCCTCTCTGAATTTTTATGGCGAACGCTTCCAACATTAGGTTTTACTTTCATTTATGAGAAAATTGCCAGACGACCCAACAGTCACCAGGAGAGCTAGGATCCATGGATCATAATACCAACATTTTTTCCCTTTCTCCTCCCCCCAACAGCAATAAAATGCAGCAAATGGCATTAGTCACGGTGTCTTTGCCTTGATTGTCGTAAAATACAATTCAGCTAACCGGATGCCAAAAGTAAATTCCCATTATCTCGGGTCGACGAATGCAAATTCCGTCACCGGGTTTCATGTCCCATACCGACGACTACGCGACGGCGGCCGCGTGTGGGAAATGAGTGAGGCGACGTACATAGCTTCAAGAATAAAGAGCTTAGTTTGCGTGGAAATTATTTGCGGATGCTGTGTGCTGTGCTAGTTTTCCGGCTGGCAGGATTAGCAAACATGTGTGCCGTCGCTGTATGTCAAACACGAGAGCGAACGGTTGAATTTTAATTACACGCAGTTCAAAATTCTCAACTGCGGGATTAAGGTGCGACAAGGATAAGAGGATAAACATTTTTACCCCCAGGTACGAGTGAGTGCATATAATGAACGCGGGTTCGTTCGTTTTTGAATGTTTTAATCAGATCTGATGGTGTAACTGTTAACGAGTTCCGGTAGAACAAAACCTCATCATCAGCAGAAGTGGCAAAAGTTGCTCCAACACTTGGGAGCACAATTCCGCTTATTTTTTCCGGCTTAGCCAGGAACGGTTGTCACGTTCAACAGGCACTGAACGGCCAGAGCTGGTGTGTTTGTTTGAATAACTGGTTGCTTTGAAGAAAAAAGAGGGAAGGTAGTGCTGCTCAGCAGTGCCGGAGCGTAATGTGGGTAGAGTCGTCGCTACATCACGGTGGATCAAAAAAGTGACACAAGAGATTATGTTGTTTAAGTGTAGTTCACAATTGGTGACCTGTAGTTAGTTTACGTGCTTCTTTTCCGTCAGCAAAAGTAAAATACAGAAAAGGTGTGCAATATGAATAATGTTTTTTGGTTTTTTCATAAGCGAATGCAATGATTTTTTTAAACTGCTGCACATGCTCTAACAAAATAAATTTGAAATAAGCTTTTTTTACCTTATTCTATTTGCTAACCATGTAACATATGTCTACATCTCTTGTACTCCTTGTTTGGTTATAGCCATAATCCTTATTTGTTATGATAAATTTATTTTTATTATTATAAAGTAAAAATGCTTGGAATTTTCACATACCCCAGGTAATCAGAATGCCAAAAATCTGAATTAAGCTATGTGGATCTCATTCGTCGATTGAATTAAAATCCAATAATAGCGTTTGCACCAAATGTGAATGATTAAACTATTTGGTTCGCGATTGAACGTGTTTCGTGTAGGAAGCAGAACAGTCGCGAAATCCGAGTTTGTGGTTTTGCTTTGTGCTATCAATAACAACGAGCTCGTTGGTCTAGTGACTAAGCATATGCGGTATTTCGAAAAATTTCGTTTAAGGTGGTTCGAAACGAAATTCCGCGGAATTTCGCGGAATTCGAGCATGGCGAAATCTGATTTCTTGATTTCGTTTCGTTTCGTAAAATTACAAAAAATTCGCTGGAAAAAACTAGCTTTTAACGAAATTTAACGGAATTCCGCGGAATCTCGAAACAAATTTAGACTAAAACCATTCTGTCTCGTAGGGCCGTGTATTATCAAAAATTTTGGCTGCGCCGCTGAACAAAATCATAATGCTGTTTTCAAAACCTAATGTTTTATAAATTTTTCTATTAACACAGTCGACAAATACGTATCTAGTTTTCTTCTACAAAACGTCTTCAGTGTTTCGATAGAAATGTCCAATAGAAAACTTTTTTTTAAACTATTTAATCCTATCTTGTTTTCAAAAGTGATCCGACTCAATATTTAAGACGTCAGGCTAAGAGTGTAAATGTAACCAGATAGGAATTAGATCAGTACAACTTTGTCAAAGAGGCAAAACCGTGGCGTGGATTCCTGAGGCCCTTGTGAAGTATTTTTAGAGCATCTCTTTTTTATTAAAGGCCAGCTTCTTCACCTTTTACGCCTCAAACCAGATTTAAGCGCATGACTAAGTATCGCTTAATAGTTAAGAAGGCCCTAAGGAAAACATTATTGTTTAATAATAAGCACATGATTTTGCGTTGGATTGATTTGAAACACGGTTTTCGTTTTCGAGTTTTCAAAATAACTTCGTTTACAATAAATATTTAGTCGCTTTCCAAGGTGGCTTCGCATGAATTACCTTTTCAACAAACCAAAGATTCCTTTCCCGTGGCGCTCATGGAGATGTAGAGCATTCATCAGTCTCTTATAATTATGAGTGTTAAACAAATTTTCCCCGGCGTGACCGGTTCATACTGTCCATAGCAGCTGTTTCTTGCACTCAATTGAAGTCGGTTAAGGATGAAAATTTGACAACAATTTTCACATGCCTCATATGCACAAACATATATACAAGGATAAACAGACAATAGCTTGATTCGTCTAGTTGATTGTATATAAGACTATGGGTCACCGAGCTTCCTATAAAAAGGACGAACTTGAAGGAAATGATATCCTCTTGTTACAAGTTTTTGTATGAGAAAGGAAAAAATATTTCTTCATACGAGGCAATCTGTTGCAGTAGAAACTTTGCGATCACATTTCTGAAACACAATCTGGAATACACCTTCTTCTTCTCATTGGCATTACATCCCCACACTGGGACAGAGCCGCCTCGCAGCTTAGTGTTCATTAAGCACTTCCACAGTTATTAACTGCGAGGTTTCTGAGTTAGGTTACCATTTTGCATTCGTATATCATCACGATGACAGCAGAGAAGTCGAGACAATTTCCGATCCGAAACTGTTTAGACTGGCACTAGGAATCGAACTTAGCCACCCTCAGCATGGTCTTGCTTTGTAGCCGCGCGTCCTACCGCACGGCTAAGGAGGGCCCCATATCTTTGCGTATTTTAGAAAGGTTCGGGGCCGTTCTTAGCCTAGCGGTAAGATGCGCGGCTATGAAGCAAAACCATGCTGAGGGCGACTGGGTTCGATTCCCGGTGCTGGTCTAGGCAATTTTCGGTTAGAAAATTGTCTCGACTTCCCTGGGCATAAAAGTATCATCGTGTTAGTCTCAAGTATACGAATGCAAAAATGGTGACTTATTAAAAATATCTCGGTTAATAACTGTGGAAGTGCTGAATGAACACTAAGCAGCGAGGCGGCAATGTCCCAGTAAGGGTTGTAATGCCAATAAGAAGAAGATTTTAGAAAGGCGCAGAGGAATCGTCTAGCGAACAAATGTATGCTATAAACAATTCTCTATCTGCGTATACACCTGGCAGATATATACATGAGTATCCCAATAGATAAAAAATAAAATCTATATGCATTAATTTTCTGTTTTTGAGTTAGCTCAATACCATAAAACTACGCTGATAAGTCAATATGAAGTATGCTTCAGCATAATCACATAATTCTTAAATGAAAAGGTTTGATATAAAATTGATCAGATTCGGGAGCACACATTCCACGATGAATTCCTTTGAAAGCGGCACAAATGCTGGAGTATTGCCTTATCGCCAATGGTAAACAGGAACGCGGCGATTTATCACAGAGTGCTTCTTCTGTTACTATAACTCTATTGGTCACAAAGCAGTTATTTGACTTTTAAAAAAATTTAACCAGAATTGCGTACATAATATAAATCAATTCATTAAAAATTCCGCGGAAAAAAATAAAATTTCGTTTCGTTTCGTAAAATTTCGAAATCAATGGACCTTGATTTCGTATCGTTTCGAAGTCTCGAAAGTAAATCTATGTTTCGTTCTGTTTCGTTTCGAATCCACATGGACATTATAAATTTCGTTTCGTTTCGTTTCGTTGAGAAAAAGTGTCTTATCGTATACCCTTACTAGTGACTACCGCTTCTGCCTTACAAGCAGGAGGTCTTGGGTTCAGTCTTAAGCTCGATCTTATTAAAAAAAATTGCATCGGCTACATCACATTCCTTGATGAATCCTTGAACTATGCTTCAGTTCATCTACCTACCTGGTTTTCTCAGCAGTGTTCCATTCATGTTTTTCAAATTTTCAATTGAATGAAATCATTATGATGCTGCCAAGAAAGGTGCCGTAACTGCAAAGTGGATTGATCCGTAGATAAAATGACACTTTCATACATCAAAACAATTGAAAAATATTTGAAACTCGTGATTCATTCGTGGTTCAAATCTGCAGAAAATAGAACGGAGCGTTATACGTTGACAGTTGACTAGTATAACAAATGAATCTAGAACAGCTGCTGGGAAAATTTTTGTTTCAGATTCATATTCAAACTGACAGCCCCGAACGATTTGAATCACTGCTGATTTTACATTTTGATCAACGTGTTTTGTTCAAGGCGGTACTTAATGTTTCAGGTGTACATATTGTCCATCATAGTAGTCACATTTTCATACTTAAGAGCAAGCAAACCAAAACAATAAATTTGACATTCAAGGTACCGACCCAGTTCTTTATGCAAAATCCGGGTTGCTATCGTAGCTAAAGACTTGTGCAGGAGTTCATCAAGTTCACTCACCTAATGGATTTTGATACTTGAACGGGGTATTTATCCGAACAAAAATTCATTTTGCGTTCATTTATGACCCGCTGAAACGTCATAATTTCATTTTGCGTTGTTTTATGGTTGAGTCATGTTGATCACAAAAACATTCTAATACTTATGCTTCTACTATTCACCTTGTTGCTGACCGACAAGTAGGTAGCTCTTCAAAATACCGTTGACACGATACAAGAGCTTTTGCTCCAGGTCTTTCTTGATCACCGTGGCGTGAATTCTCTTCGATTGCAGGAAACCTAGGAGCTTCCCAGTCAGCACAAAATCGTATATCGTGCAACTTAAGATGCTAAAGTGAACGCGATATACGTACATATTGTATGAGGAAGTACCTATATGGCCTCCACTTTAGCATCTTATGTGATATCATATACGATCATGTGTTGACTGGGTTCTACGTTTCGCCTCCAACTTCATACTCGTCACCTGTCACCATCCCACTATGGGGAATCAGGCCGAGAATCAATAGTCGACATTTTCCGATTTGTGATTTAAGTTGACCTACTAAAAACAAATGCTTCGGAGCATCAAACCCCAGAATATCATGACTCTAAGCCATATGGTTATCGAGATATAGAGATAAGAACTAAACACTTTTTATAATTTTGAAACTATCTACCTCATAGGGTATGGAACTAGTCAGGGTCGTTAGTCTCCAACTTACCTTAAACTCACATCAATCCGTCTTCTAATGGGTTTTTTTGGCCCAGCGAGGAGGCACGTGTGTAAATCACCGATCCACTAGACGACCCAGAGTAGTTGAGAAAGTACAGGCAAAGTCTCTACCACCCTAAATTATCTCAAAAACCGTAAAAAAAATCACTTAAGGACAACCACCGGAGGATACGGCTTGGTGGCTCCTTTGCAAGCCTGAACAAAGCAGAAATAGCAAAAAGAAACTGAAAGTTTTTTTTATCCAGGGAAGCGCAATTTGAATAAGTTTGCTACCTGAATTAGCTTAACATCATATAGGTTTATTTGCCCTTGGGCGGTAATTTAGGTACAAACGTCACACATTTTTAGGTTACTTGCGTGCAAGGGCCTATGGTTGCCCTGAGTGTTGATTGATGGTCTCTGCTCTGCATGAGAGGCCCGCTAGCAGCCAGCGAAGGTGATCGAAGCGGGCTTGGCGGCGTGGTGGCAGCGAACTGGGCGGTGTTGGTACCCGATATTGGTCGGCGGCTTGCCGGACGAATGGTGATTGAAGCGGGTTTGATGGCGTGGTGGCAGCAAAAGAGGCGGTGCGGTGTTTGTACTCGAAACGGGTCGGTGGCTTGCCGGACGAAAGGTGATGTTGCGGTAGCTCGGTTTGCTTCGATGGCTTGCAATCCGGGGTAGCTTGAGATGGCGGCTACGCTGCGGGTCGGCCTCGCCGATCGAAAGTTCTCCACCACTGAGGAAAATGAACGAAATCTCCGTTATACGTCGCTACGGAATATCTTCTCGACCTGGCCGATGCCCGAATCCAAGATGGCTACACACACACACGACTCAGGACACTGGTGCATTGGAAAATGGCTTGACTGCTTACAGCCGCGGAACGGAATCACGGCTTCCGGGCTGATGCGGGGCTTTGCTTTCTTTCCGGTCGAACCTCTAGAAAGAGGGAAATTTAGCTGATGGTAGTGCGGAAGGGTTCCAAACCTGTTCCAAAGGAACAAAAGAAAAAAGGGCCTCTATCGGACATTCCGCATGGCGTTAGTACCCTATTTTGTGACGTTGCATGTGCTTTCTATGGATTCTTGTGAAGCACGAAGTTTGACAGTATTTACTCCCACCTTGCGTTTGCTTTCTCTCTCTAGTTCCTGGTGGTAACTTCTATTTTTGATTTTTTTTGGAATCAGGTGTTGATTTTCTCAGCCCACCTGTACCGCTGTCAGTAAACTTCAGCATGAAATGATTGGATGAGGCGAGTATACTGTGGGTAAGACAACTGTCAAACGCGCGTGAGAGCCTGACAGGGCCGACACTCTCTAATGGATGTGTGGAGCCAAACTAGGGTGTGACAAAATTAATTTATAAAGCAAACAATTGCGGTGGATCCAGCAACTAATTTGTAACAAACGGTTACAATTTGAAAAACTAATGCATTGTTCAACTGCCAATATTTTAGGCTACAGTAACTCTATTCCAACTCTTCAAAATGCTTTTGAAGAGCTTGTTTCATGGACTTTCGAATAGCAAGTGACATGTGGAAAAATAGGAAACACAACATTTTTAAAGTGCCTGATGAAAAAAATAAAAATTGATTCATACAAAATGTTTCATAGAAAAAAAAGTTTCTCAAAGTTTCGCCTGAGGACTACCACTACGACTTTCTTTGGACTTCCCAGCGTACATTTAAACCAAATCCAGAAACTAATGGATGCAAATCTGTGATTCCGATCACTTTTTCGAAAAAAGTGAAAAAATTTTAAACACTTAATATGGATATTTTTATAATATACAGGAGACTACGATGGGCTGGATACTTATTTCATACATGTACTAAAAGAGGATCAATCAGAGAGAGTATATATCTTGGAACCTATGCTTCGTGATAGGCTGTGTACACGATGGCTTTTGCAGCTGGCGACGTGTACTCCATTAGACGTAGACTTAGCAAGAGGAGGCCAGGGGGATAAGGCGAAGCACTGAATCCCTACCCCGAAAAGGCTTTAGGCTTTAAGCTTCGAAGCCAAGGCAATGTGGAGCAAGACCAAGTACAACTGGGAACATGTGTCGACGGACGTTTTCGAATCCAAATCCGTTGAGTAAAGCAGTAAATGTCTACGAAGAACTAATTAATACATCGGTTCTGGGACATTCCGATTGCGATAAACTGCCAAGAGCTAATAAACCCTAAAAAGTTAGACAGTAATTGGGAAGCAACCTACCGGTTATGTTTGCAGCTGTATGAATGGTGTGTATAAAATTGCTGTTACGGTTCATGATGTCCTTGTCCATGTCGGAGATATAATAATTCATTCAGCAGCATCACTTAGAATGATGCCTTAAGAAGCAGCCGAGTACCGAGTGACCGAGCACCTAAAACTTCGAACTTATCATGCCTGGAAAACACCATTAAAGAAAAATTTACATGACGTATTCATTTGTTCTATGAACTCGTCGGATCCTTTGATAAGCTTACTCAACTTAGGTAACCGTTTCCAAAATTAATCTAATCAAAGTTTTTTTTAGTGATTGAAAGTTCCTGCAGTAAAAATATCTCTGGCAGATATTGTAATCACTCTTGAAGAGATAATGATGATTTTGTTGAAGATTTTCATGACTTGTAAACCTTGAGACCTTTATTATATGGAGTTCATGTACCTCTCTTGGAGCATTTTATTGTATTCCCTTTACTTGTTTTAAGAGTAAAGAGTCTATACCAATTTAAAAAAAATCTATCAAAGACAGCCAGTTACGCTTGTAGATGCAAAGGCCTGTATTCCATGAAGTCCTTGGGCGACTTAGAACATCTGTACAACTCAGAATAATACAGAATTTTATAGTTTAAATGCTATACGTCTGTCCCATAGTAAAATACATATCAATAGACTCATGCAACATGTACATTACGATCATAGATAGAAGAGATGATAATGGAGATCAAATGGCTGTATTCCAGGGAGTTTGGAGACCTTAGAAGTAATAATGAAAATCACTCTAATAAAGCCCAAAAAAAAAAAAGTAATAATGACCTGCAAAACATGTATTTCCAGGGAATCAATTTTTCTTGAATGCGCATGCAAAACAAGCGACAAAAGAGAACCAACGACAAAGCTTTGTTTTTGTCGGAGATTATAATGACAAAGATCCGAAATATTTTGTCAGCAACAAAAAAGAAGACAATTTTGTTACTAACTTTTAAACCCGTTATTTTGCATCATTTCTACAGCAAATATCGGTTTTAAGCTGTCATAGTTTTTGCTTTTATGGAAATATTCGAGAATCTAACTCTGATTACAAAATTAGCATCGTATTATCGGAAAAATCAAAGCATGCAAGCTAAATGATTCTTGTCATATTGTGTTCGGGTTCTGACAAAGGCTTGTTGTGAGGTGCGTTTGTCAGTAACAAACTCTGTTGACGACAAAGGGTATATTGTTAGGCGTTGCTCGAATATTGATTCCCTGTGTATTCCACATATTTTAGGCATTAATCTTCGAAATAAGTGTAACATATAGGAGAATTGTCGTGAAGATATTTTCAGCCGCCTACTTGTATGGAGCCGCCCCATATTGATGCACCAGATGATCCCGTGTAGATGTATGTACCGACATTTATTGATCCCAAGCTCCATCCGAATGTTAAATACCGTTACAAGCTGCAGAAATAGCTAATTCTACTTTACTTACATACTTATGGATGCTGTACACCTCCGGTGGTGCAAAAGGCCGACTTGAAAGATCTCCATCCTGAGCGTTGCCCAGTTATCGCTTTAACCTGTTGCCAGGTTAGATTTCGGTCGACTTCTTTTATTTCTTTATTGAGGCTTCGCCGCCATGAACCTGCTGGGTTTGCCTCTGCTGCGATGTCCCGCTGGGTTCCAGTCTAATGCTTGTTTACAGATTTCGTTTCCACCCCTACGTAGAGTGTGGCCGACCCAGTCCCACTTTCGATCCCGAATTTCTGTTGCTATCGGCCTCTGGTGACAACGACGATGAAACTAGTTGCTTGAGATCCAGTTGTGAGGCCACCAGGCTCGAATTATTTACCGCAAGCATCTGTTGATGAACACCTGCAGCCGTTTAGTGTTATCCACTGATACACACCATGTTTCGCTAGCGTATAACAGCACAGATTTCACGTTAGAGTTGAAAATTCATATTTTGGTGCGTTCACTTATCTGCCTGTTTTTCCAGATATTTCTTAAACTCGCAAAGGCAGCCCTTGCTTTCTTGATCTGTGCGCCTATGTCTTGGTACCGCCGTCTGATGCCATTTGGTTACCAAGATATTGGAAGCTTTCAACATTCTCCACTGGTTGCCCGGCTACTGTGAAACTGGAAGGGGTCACCGTGTTTACACCCAACGATTTGGTTTTGTTGACGTTGATAATTAAGCCTGCCGAAGAGGAGCGCTCAGAAAGGTAAAGGTCGTTGAGCTTACTCTGCATATCAGAGCGCCGTTGAGCGAGAAGTGCAACGTCATCAGCCAATTCGAAGTCGTTTAGGTGCTCCATGGTTATAGGCTGCCATAACAGCCCGCGGTTTGGTTCACGGTCAATCGCACTTACCAGAATTTCGTCGATTACGATGAGGAACAGTAACGATGATAGCATACATCCTTGCCTCACACCAGCTACGACCCGGATAGGGTCGGACAGGAACATCAGATTAATCGGAACAAACTACGCATAACCGCATCTACATATCAGATTGCAAATGATATTGCTAAAGACAAGGCATACAATACTGAGTACTTAGTTTATGTCCCCTCGCGAGAGGTCGAAATTGAAGGCGTGATAAACGCAGCGAGCCTGACTTGCAAGGATGTACTTGCAGGAAAAGGTCGTATTAAGAACGCCCTGCAATCTACTGTGGATATTCTGGATTGCAAAGAGTTGCATTCAGCAGCCATGGTAGATGGTAAGAAAGTGTATTCTAAGTCAGGTTCGCTTCGGGTGACGTTCGCCGGTTCGATTCTCCCAAAATATGTAGACATTGAAAATATGTTATTTCCGGTGCGACTTTTGTGCCAAGGGTGTTCAATTGTACCAACTGCAAACAGTTGGGGCACACTGCCGAGTTTTGCGACAACAAGCCCTGTTGTGGCAAATGTTTTGAGAAGCATAGGAGGAGGCCTGCCAACAACAAGCAACAAAATGTGCTTATTGTGGTTTGGATCCTCCCATGGTTTGCAAGAATGCTCGGTGTACAGCAAGCGCACCCAAAAAGTGAAGCGCTCGTTGGTAAAGCGCTACAAGCAGTAGTATGCGGAACTGGTAAAGTCGCAAGACACATACGCAAATGACAACGCAACGGCTGCTATTTCATCTGCCGTTCAAGTAAGAGATTTTTAGGATGGCATTTCCATAGACGAATCGGACTCTTACTTAGCCGATAGGGATGATTCGGCGTAGGTACACGTACCCGAAAATAGGAAGAAACTGTCTTCCCGGATTGCGCCGTAAGAAAACAAAAATCATCCCTAGAAGCTTGCCGAAATCTGATGGTAATGGGGATTATTTAAAATTCTGAAGCAGCCAGTCTATACTGCGCCTTTTGACCCATGTTGCAGTAAGACATTCCTGCCATTGCCTAAAACTGATGTTACAAAGAAACATCTGTCAAGGAATATCTCTGAGCAGAAAACTGCTACTCGCACTTCTAAGAAAATAATCTCGTCCAAGCGAGGATTGATATCCTTTAAGGACCTTGTGGATCGTATTTTGAACTTATTCAATATTCCGAATTCATTGAGGCCAATTATTGACCTCTTTATTCCAACAGTAGAAAGTTATCTGAAGCAATTGATTGTTTCATGGCCCTTCTTGCAGGACTTGTATCTTTCGATGGATAATACGGCCATACAAGATACAATCATTGTGCTGCAGTGGAACTGTCATAGTCTGAAAAATAAATTGACGTGTTCAAGTTTTTAATTCGCAACCTGATTGCGATGTATTTGCACTCTGTGAAACATGGCTTTCTTCTGAAGATGAAATCAACTTCCACGATTTTAATATTATTCGCCAAGATCGGAATGATCATTATGGTGGCGTTCTTTGGGAATCAAAATGTCACACTTTCTACAGAATTCTATTCCGACTGTTAATGGTTTAGAAATCGTCGCTTGCCAAGTAAATGTAAAGAATAAAGATCTTTGCATTGCTTCAGTGTACATTCCTCCAAATGCCTCTCTTAATCGTCGGCATCTTTGGAGCGCAGTCTCTTCTCTCATCCCCAGTTTTAATACTGGGTGATATGAATGCACATGGTATTGCTTGGGGCGAAACTAGAGACGATAACAGAGCGCCTATTTTCTATGATTTGTGCGACGATTTCAACTTGAATATTTTGAACACAGGTGAAGTAACTCGAATAGGACCGAATGGTCAACAAAGCCGTATTGATCTGTCTTTATGTTCAAATTCACTATCATTAGATTGCGCGTGGAAGGTAATCCAAGATCCCCATGGTAGTGACCACATGCCGATAGTCACTACAATCAAAAGTGGCTATCAAAGATCAGAGCCAGTTAATGTTCCTTTCTGACCTCACGAAGAACATTGATTGGCAAAATTTGCATCGGCGGTAAAATTGGTGTTGAATCAACTGATATTCTTCCACCATTGAATGAGTATCGATTCCTTATTGAATTGATTCATAAAAGCGCACTAGAAGCTTAGAAACGACGTGTTCCAAGTACATCTGTCATAAGAAGACCAGCCACTCCTGGATGGGATGATGAATGTACTAAGTTGTATTCCGAGAAATCTGATGCCTTCAAGGCTTTCCGTAAACACGGAAGGTCTGAGCTTTTCGAAGAGTATTTGAGGCTTGAAAGAAAGCTCAAAAATCTTCTCAAGGCTAAAAAACGTAGCTACTGGCGACGTTTTGTCGAGTGACTATCACGAGAAACCTCAATGACAACACTTTGGAAAACGGCTCGCAACATGCGGAACCGCATTTCCACCAACGAGAGTGAAGAATACTCCAATCGATGGATATTCAACTTCGCAAAAAAGGTCTGCCCAGATTCCGTACCAGCAGAACCGCTATTTCGAGAATCAGTCACTGATCCCGGTTCTTTGGGTGACCATTCTCAATGCTGGAACTTTCCATGTCTCTTCTTTCATCGAATAACTCTTCCTGGGATGCGATAACATTAAATTCAACCTTCTGAAAAACCTCCTGATATCGCTAAAAGACGATTACTTGACCTGTACAACTGTTTCATGGAGTACAACATTGTGCCACCAGAATGGCGACAGGTGAAAGTAATAGCTATTCAAAAGCCTGGGAAACCAGCGTCTAATCACAATTCATACCGACCGATTGCCATGCTATCATGCATGAGAAAGTTATTGGAGAAATGATCCTTTCAAGAGTCGACCATTGGGTCGAACAAAATGCATTACTCTCAAATACTCAGTTTGGTTTTCGAAAAGGTAAAGGAACAAACGATTGTCTAGCGTTGCTCTCTTCAGATATTCAGCTGGCCTATGCGCACAAGGAGCAATTGGCTTCAGTATTCTTGGATATTAAGGGCGCTTTTGATTCAGTTTCCATAGAAGCACTGTCAGACAATCTGCACAGTAATGGATTACCCGTTATTTTGAATAATTTCTTGTACAATTTGTTGTCAGTAAAACAAATGAACTTCACACTCGGCACTCTGACAACTTCCAGAACTAGTTACATGGGCCTTCCCCAAGGTTCGTGTTTAAGTCCCTTGCTTTATATTTTTATGTTAAAGATATTGACAATTGTTTGGAAGGACAATGCACGCTCAGACAACTTGCAGATGATGCCGTGGTCTCTCTAAGAGGTCCAAGTGCAGCTGTCTTGCAAGGACCATTGCAAAGTACCCTAGATAATCTGACTGTTTGGGCCAGACATTTAGGGATCGAGTTTTCACCGCAAAAAACTCAATTGGTTGTGTTTACTAGAAAGCGGAATCCTGCTCAACTGAAACTAAAGCTGTTGAATGATGACATCAACCAATCTTCATCTTCTAAATACCTTGGGGTCTGGTTTGATTCCAAGTGTACCTGGAAAACCCATATTGATTATTTGATAGATGAATGCCGGAAAAGGATTCATTTTCTACGTTCTATATCCGGAACGTGGTGGGGTGCTCACCCGGAAGACCTCATCAAACTCTATAGAACGACTATTCTCTCTTTTAGAGTATGGCTCATTCTGCTTCCTCTCAGCAGCTGATTGCCACCTAATTAAATAGGAACGAATTCAATATCGTTGTTTGCGTATTGCCCTTGGCTGTATGTGCATTCAACGCATAACATGAGCCTGGAGGTGCTTGCTGGAGTCACTCCTTTAAAGCACCGTTACTGGGAACTCTCACTTAGAATACTGATCAAATGTGGGACAAGTAACACACTTGTCTTAGAAAATTTCGATAATATCCTTGAACTGATTCGTCAGTCAAGATTCCTGAGGGTCTACCTCAACTACATATCGACAGATCTTTGTCTTCCATGTTATAATCCACCTCGAGTTAACTTCATCAACGACAGTTCCTCCATTGAATACGATCTGTCCATGAAACATGCAATTCAAGGAATTCCAGATCATCTTCGAAATCTTTCAATTCCTCTATTTTTATGAAAAATATGAACATGTCAATTGCAATAACAGATATTTCACTGATGGTTCTCGCATCAACGGATCCACTGGCTTCGGTGTCTTCAATGTAAATTCAACCACCTTCCGAAAACTTCAGGAACCGTGTTCGGTTTATGTTGCTGAGCTGGCAGCAATTAACTTCGCTTTGGGGATTATTTCCGATCAGCCCATAGACCATTATTTCATCTTCTCGGATAGTCTTAGTTCTATCGAGGCACTCCGGTCGATGAAATTAGTTAACCACGCATCTTACTTTCTTACAAAAATAAGAGAGCAGATGCGTGATTTGGTCGAAAGATCATTCAAGATTACCTTTGTATGGGTCCCATCCCATTGCCTAATCTATGGCAATGAGAAAGCGGACACGCTAGCAAAGGTGGGCGCAAAGGAAGGTGAAGTTTATGATAGACAAATCTCGAACAACGAGTTTTTCCCATTAGTCCGTCAGAGTACTCTTCAAAATTGGCAAATGAATTGGTCACACAACGAACTTGGACGGTGGCTATTTTCTATAGTTCCTAAAGTTTCTGCGCGAGCGTGGTTCAGAGGTGAGGACTTGAGTCGAGGCTTCATTCGCGTGATGTCGAGGCTTATGTCCAATCACTATTCACTAAACGCACATCTGTACAGAATAAACCTTGTCGATAGCAACTTATGTAGGTGCGGAGCCGGTTACGATGACATCGATCACGTAGTTTGGTTCTGCTCGGAAAATGACGCCTCCAGAGAGCAATTATTGGATACCCTTGTGGCCAGAAGTAAACAACCCTTCAGGGAAGTAAGAGGTGTATTGGGAGATCGCGATGTGGATTATATGCAGGCCATCTATGCCTTTCTTCGCTCGGCTGATATCAAAGTCTAATGCCCGTGTTTTTCTCTTTCTCAGTTTTTTCTCCGTTCGATTCTGTTTTTCTGTTCCGTGTACCACAAAGCCCTGGCCATCCGGAAGATGCTCCATGCCGAACAAAACTCGAGCACGACGCCACGCAAAACCGTTTCCAACGTCAAATGCCCGGATGAGCAGCTGGAATAACCTAAACCCATATTCCTACCCCGTCCGTCCTGAATTAAGTAATTTTAACCTTGAGTCACCGCGAGTATTAAGGTTTATGTCCTTTCCCTACTAACTGTTAATGATAAGATGATACTGATTGTAAAAATATCATACTTAAGAATAGCGGCTCCGCAAAGTGTCACACACGACTGAACCTACCAAATAAATGAAATGGTTAAAAAAAAAAAAGGGTCGGACAGGATCCCATTGTGCAGCACTCTACACGAAAAGATTGGTGATTCTACGGAATCGATGAAACAATGTTTGATTACAAAATATGTTACGCCCAAACCACAGATCAGTTTCTACTTATAATTTCTGTATACATTTACAATATGTAGCATAACGTGAGAGACTTTTTTTCGCAAGCTATCATGATAAAGCACTAATAGCACATGATATTTTTTGTATAAAAAGCTCCACATGTGGGGAGAACTAGTTCTGATGTTGTATTTCAACTTGTTTTACACAGCTGTTCGAGAAAAAATATGACCCCAACACTAAATGAGCGAGACGAAAGCTGTCTAATTCTGCTTTTTTCGCACTTGTATACCTACAAGTTCGAAACCCTCTCTTTTATTGTCGTTCGATATCTATTGACAGCGATTACTGCAAACCCTGCCTAGAAATATACTCCTCTGAATGCTGAGAGTCCTGGACCGTAACACCTTTTCTCTATCGGTATAATGTATATGTATGTGCTCCACATCCCCATATAGCGTGCTGCATCAGCCAGTTTAGGATACCGTCTATCTTGTACAACTGCAGTACCTTAATGAGGTACAAGGTAATGCTCAAGATTCTCAAGACCCAACAACGACGGCATCAATGATGGTCTGATTATTGCAACCTTGTGTGTTGCGTCGACAACCATTCTGTTACTAGGTCATCAGGTTCTTGGCGTCGCAATGGTTCTGCAATCTGCACCTTACTCGCTTTTACCGTTAACAAAACTTTGTACGGACTTGAAAGACACGTTATTGGTTTGAACTTGGCTGGGTTTGAAGTATTTCTCCGGGCCGTACCGTGTTGAAGCATTCCGCCATCCGTCCATGGACCTTAGAGAGAGAGCTGATATAAGATGACCTACTGCTTAACAAAAGAAGTACATGTATGTTGACGACGAGAACAAGAAGGCGAGGTGCGCAGCGGGCAAGGTAGATCGATAAGGTGGAGGGCGATTTGCGGACCCTCCGCAGACTGCGTGGTTGACGAAGTGCAGCCATGGACCGAGCTGAAAGGAGAAGTCTTTTACGTGCAGCACAGGCCACTCCGGCCTTAGTCTGATAATAATAATAATAATAACATGTATGTTGTTAAGTCTGTTGTAAAACAATCTTCCAATTTAGGTCGGCTTTATTTGTAACTTCTGTCGGAAATCGTATACACGGACAGACCTAAACGCGGATGATTTACGAATCGAATATGTATAAACCGTATGATCTAGGTTCTCCAAATTGCTCAGGATGGAGTGAACGAACCCTGGTACCATGTGTAAGATGTACGAATCGAATATGTCCAAATTAGATACTCCATGTTCTCTAAATCGCCCAGAAGTTCAGAACAATTCAACTACACCTGGTACAAAACGGAAATCAACCTATCATGTCCATGTAGGTTCATAGAGCTCATGCGTATAATTTTTGAATCAAATATGTCGAATGCAGATGTTCAGGAAAAGTCCTTTGTAAATACTTTTTATTTGTAACCATGGCTGCCTGTTGATATTCGACGATTGTCTATAAGTACTCACTCGTAACTACTCGTGACACTCATAGGCATAGTGTCTTTAAGTTCTTGTGAGATCCAATGAAATGATTCACTGGACGAGAAAATCATTTAAAAAAAAATTGTATCCGCGAGGCTCATGAGCTGCGTTTGTAGTTCTCGACCTCAGAAATCGACTGGTTACGAGTTGTTTGATTGGGAAAATTCCGAGATTATTTGGTCACAAAGTAGGAAGGGGATCATCGCTTTAACGGTGTTGAAGTCACTTGCATCTTTGCATAATTTCATGTTCAAATATTTTAAAATACTAAGTTATTACGATATCTGGGGGAAACGATAGGAAGGTATTTTGAAATATATTCAGCAGCATATATGCATAAAAGCATATGGAGACGAATGGTACATTTGTGCGATTATTCATCTTCTGACTAAACTTTTTGTGTAAATTTTATCTCATCCGTTTTAGTAAATAAATAAACAAGTGTGCAGTGTGCACGCATTTGTATGGAATTTGTATTATGGGAAACTTGAACCTAATTGAATGTTGGGAAGTACATGTTCTTGGTTAACATGTCGAATACTGCGATCAAGAAATCATTAGAATCATTTTTTCAAACAGCAGGTTCCCGGGCGTCTTCCAAGCGTTTGCCAGTTTGTTATGTATCTAGGGACGCAATTTTTTGTTTGCTAGATCAGCTGGAGTACGGATGCTGTCAGTTGAAATGTAGAAAACTTCGATTTATCAAATTCAATATGAGTAATGTTTATGATGGGATGGAAACAGGAGCTATGAGATGAAGTGCCGAACAGTTCCTCTATATGGGGTAGGGAGTATGGCAGGGTTCGTATTGGTAAACGGTTTACGTATACTTAGTATACGAGAAAGGCAAAAATCAAGTGGTTATCATTCTCAGGTTATCATGAGAGTGAGTTAAACCGGGCGTTAATGAGTTTCATGCTGACTTGGAGCCATTTGAGAGAACTGTTTCTCTCTATGTGTTGTCCATCCTAGAGTATGGTAATTTTTGTGTCAGAAGAAATATTTTAATCTCTTTTTAGTGGCATGCATTCAACCTGTCTAAGACGAGTTAAGTAACTCCATTTAATTCCAATTAAATGGAGTTACTTAACTAGAATTTTTGTGTAGTCTTTCCGGGTGACGAGTAAACTATTGGTTCAGAGTCTGAAATTCAAACTGGACCATTATTTATTGCCCTCGGGAGGCAGCATATATACGTAATCTTCCACTGACAAGCCCATCTGAAATTCTAAATCAAATATATCGCACACCCTTTCTCACACACTTTCTCAGAGCGTTAACACTGTTTTTTTTTTCGCAAAACGCATTCAACCCAACCCATCAAGCTACCCTCTATAGTGAACAAACGTTCTTTGAGGTGGTAACGAGTGCAGCATGCCTTCTCAAATGAGACCCTACAAAAATTACAGCACCAACTACTTCACCTTCGCCCGTAATGTCGACGACCTTTCTGTCTGTCATACACAATTTCCATAGTTCTGTGCAGTGCAAATCGTCCATCCAGGCGTACATAAGCGAAGCACTCGGAACGAGTGCCTACCAACTATAACAACGGCGCCGTGTAAGAATTGTATAAGAGATTAGCATATTCATAACACGTTCTCAGGATTAGAGACACCTATTAGCCCGGAAAATCTCATCTTAACGAAATTCTGTCAACTCGTCTAAAACACAGTCTCACATACTCCCAACCAACACTTAACGTACCCTTCGGTACCTAATGGGAAAATACATATTCAAATGAACCTGACGGCAAGATGTTCGTTGTTGCGCCCTCATGCTCTCGATGTACATAAAGATTGTACAAACGCGAATTAATTAAGACATTGTAGAATTAGTTAGGAACAAACATTTAGCCGAACCGGTGAGAGCTAAACAATGCAATCAGGCTAATAAGTGGAAGATTATAATCTTACACCTACCTCCCTTCTCCGATTTCCATCATACCAGGGATGTCAGATGTGAAAAGTAATATAATTCATAGAATGTTCATAACAACAGCTACAATCAGCTACAATCAGCCTTTCATCTCCCAGTATGTTAAGCAACTAAAATAGATTTTCGGAATATTTCGAACAATACTTTTTACTCTATCTCCTTCCCTCTATTATTGCTTTTGCTTCGATTCGATCTTTCATTTTTCCCTAATTTTCATAGCTATTGTAATGCTCAGCTCACCAGATTATTTTAAAAGTAGAAGGCAATCCTTTTTACGGTTTCATAGCATATTCTTCTCCGCAACCGTTCGCAAATATATTTCAGTATAAAAATTATTTATCCAAACACTCAGCGCTGACTTTTTTTGTTACGTAATATAAATTCCAATTCAAAAGTAGAAACGAACTCCCTCAAACACCTACTCTATTAAACCCCACTGGAAAAAATCATCTGGCATCCCTGCCTCTTACCTCAGCATCCCAAGTCCTCTCCCTTCGAAAGCGTGGTCCAACCGAACGCTAAGTACAAGAGCAAAGCTCAACTTGTTGATTAGATAGGGATCTCTCGGATGGAAGGGCCACCACCGCCGCCGCGGCACTGGAACATAGCAGAGCAAACAACTGCAGCTTGTTTTCCGACCCACCCATTAGAGCCAAAACTGGAAAATGAGCTGCTGTGCTGTCATTACTCCTAGGACTGTTGGTGTCCTAAATGATGTTTGCAATGTAATTCGATCGGAAGCTCATCAACACCAACCTCATTGATTTTTAATTGATAGTGTGTCACCGTACTTCACGATTCTACCGATATTTAGTCTTATGGTAAGCGAAATCTGAGCAACAACTCACCAAACCAAATCCACTACTTGAGCTACTCGATGTGTCTGTGTCGGTGTTATTAATCTAAATAAATAAGCAAAAAAAAGTATATATCGTCACTGAAGGCGACTGTGTTACGTTGTGTACTAAGATAAGTCATTAGGGATTTCAGAAAACAAATGAAAATCAAACATGCCAAAGGATGTATTAAATAGTGTTATACAGTACGATAAGTTGTTTTTAAACAAAACAAAGTGAAACCCATACCTAGTGCAAATAAAAGTAATAAATGAGAAGTAAGGCACCGTATATTTATATTTTTAATCATCGGGGAGTATATTACAATAGATATTATGAAACACGTAGTGAACGATGTGAAAAGAGCAAAAATCTAAATGACATGTTGAAATATCGTTTTTGAATTATTTTGAGTATATAAGAAATTTAAACAAAAAATCACTGTTAGATAAGGGATACAAAATAAAGGAATTAAATTTACCGAGTGCGGGTCGATGGATGTGTATAAAGTCTACTAAGGTAAAATAGAATATAAACAAATGAACAAATATTAACCGAAGAGAAAAATATAAATCTCTGGTACAGAACAATGGAATCAAGATTGTGAAATTGTTGAATACCTTATAAACAAACAAAAAGAAAACGAGCGACACAAATATACAGCCAATGACAAGTATGAGGAATGCGTTAGTTATAATTGAAGAGATATCACATCCAGTTAGAGTAAGACGGTATAATATGCCCCCCCCCCCCAGGCAACTCCTTGATATCTTTTTACTTTTCAACGTAACTTATGCAAACCTTGTGTTATTTGATAGTCCAGGAAGTCGCAAATGCATTGCCCGTGAGTAGTCATATAAAAATATTACAGATAACACGTAATGAAACTTTTTTGAAAAGTCTTGAAAAAATGAATTTATTTATTCAAGGCCGAAGTGACCTGTGCGCTATATAAGAGTCTTCTCCATTCGGCTCGGTCCATGGCTACACGTCGCCAACCACGCGGTCTACGAAGGGTCCGCAAGTCGTCTTCCACCTGATCGATCCACCTTGCCCGCTGCGCTCCTTGCCTTCTTGTGCCCGTCGGATCGTTGTCGAGAACCATTTTCACCGGGTCACTGTCCGACATTCTGGCTACGTGCCCGGCCCACCGCAGTCGTCCGATTTTCACGGTGTGAACGATGGATGGTTCTCCCAACCAAATAGCTGGACGGACTTATTGAAAATTGTACCACTCGTATTGATCCCTGCTCTTCGTATCACACCTTCCAAAGCGATGTTGAATAGCAGACACGAAAGACCATCACCTTGCCGTAACCCTCTGCGGGTTTCGAAGGGACTCGAGAATGCCCCTGAAACTCGAACTACGCAAATCACCCAATCCATCGTCGCATTGATCAACCGTATCAGTTTATCCTGAAATCCGTGTTCGTGCATTGGCTGCCATAGCTGGTCCCGATCGATTGTATCATATGCGGCTTTAAAGTTGATGAATAGATGATGTGTGGGCACGTTGTATTTGCGGCATTTCTGCAGTACTTCGAGCGTTCGGTGCGTGGTGGAGCGTTCGCCCATAAAACTCGCCTGCTACTGCCCTGTGCGGCCTAGTTCTGCCGAACGAGCTATCACGGAGTGTGCTGTCTAATCGCGCGTGCGACTGCGTTCGTTGTTCCACGAGGGAAGAGGCAAAGTCAACGGCTTGCTATTTGCTAGTTAGTGTTTGAAACCAAACCGTTATACGATATTTGCATATCTGTCATCAATGCACACTAAAAGTGGATTGCCCTACTCTTAATATATCTAACCCTCACATTCCTCTTCTTCTCTCACTAAAAAAGAGAAAAAAAAAACCATTGACTTAGGAATCCTAAGTTAGGATTTTCATAAACAACAATTTACATCGCATTTTTTTTTTGGTAGTTTTACAATCCAGTATCCAATATCCGTACTCAATTCCTTTACTCAAAATCATCCTAATTCAAATTGGAATTCAAATATTTTAATATGATTTTCCAATCTGATACAAAACGATACAAATCCAATGTATGAACCTGAAAAGCTAATCCAATATTCCTATTCCATGAACAAAGTTTTATTCCCAGACCAACATTGCACAGTGTGCAAATTCGAGCCAAAAAACGGACGCAATTCAACTACGGTATGTACATATCTGGAGATTACCTTAAAAAAATCACAAAAATCCAAAGAATCTGATGGTGCCGACCCCTTTGCCGTTAGAATACTGGAAGTGTCCTATTTTGTCCAATTTCCCCTACAAATAGAGGATTTTGCTAATGCATATGTTCACATCAATCGAAAAGACAGGGAAAACCTTGACTTGTGTATTGGAAATAGCATAATGGGCCTCTCATATATTGTTGAACACGGATAAGTGTCTCATTTTGTCTAATACCCCTATAAAATGCTTCAGTTAAGGAATTCAGGACAATAAAATAATATTATCCTCGGACAATTCACTGGGAATATATTTAGTGTCTGTTTTTGTCTGATGTCCCCTATAATTTGAAAATATTTTCAAATTATAACATCAAATCAATTCTTATTTTAGGAAAATGTACTGAGATCCTTGAAGACTATAGTTTGCATATCGAAAGGCTATTCCTTTTTTGCAGTGTCCTTTCAGTGTCTCATTTTGTCCAATCTCCCTTATACGTTAAACCGTTTTTATTCAATTTATCAGAACACACAAATTGAAAGCCCGAGAAAATTTTGAGAAAATCGGCGAATTATCTGGACAATGAAATGTGACTTTTGCGTGACTATTTTGGACAAAATAGGACACTTCCAGTATTCGAATGGCAAAGGGGTCGGCACCATCAGATTCTTTGGATTTTTGTGATTTTTTTGTGGTAATCTCCAGATATGTACATATATAATGGAATACTAAAATCAAACATTCATACAAAATGATCAAGTTTTTTTTCATTCTCCTCATCTTCCATGGATCTGCATTACAACTAGTTCTCGGTTTACTATTTATGTGTTCTTTAGCATTTCCACAGTAATTATTTGAAAGTTTCATTTATGCATGCCATTGCATGGTTATGTATTTTGTCCATCCAATTTTCACAACTAATATTCTAATCCAACTCCATTCAAATATTCAAATACAATCTCTAGCTTATAACCAAAAGTTGATTCTAAAATAATATTAAATATTTGCAACCAAGCCAATTCCAAGTTTCAAATCTAATAATCATGTTACCTCACCCATAATCAAAAAACAAATGTTTCATTGAAAACCAATACCAAAAACAATCCAAGTTCAATATTTCAATTCAAAGTCTACATACAAATACGAAAATACATATTTACTAAGCAAATTAATCCAGCCTTTTTTTAACATTCTGAAAATGTCAACTATTTCAGATTCATGATCCTCCAGCTGTATTCCTTCTAATTTTTTGTGCAAATATTTCCAGAATTGCAAACCAAAACCACTAGAATTCGATCCGGCAGTCCATATCCAATACAATTTGATGGCCTTCCAATGGGAAAATCAAAACGACATCGGTGGTTCGCCAATTATACTATGCCCTTCAAGCTCAAGCCAATAAGTCCGGTACTCTGGCACCTTCGATATTACAAGTGGAAACCGATGAGAAAACGAATCATTTGCTTCGGCGCTACTCCAAAATTCTTTCGACATTTTAACTCGTTTAGGTCAAACCAATGAGAAAAAAATAACTTTTTTTTCGGCGTTTTTCCAGTGCGTCTGCGACGTCTCAAGCCAAAACATTCAATCCATTCGACATCACATGGCGAAACCGATGAGCAAATTTATCAATCTGAAGCTCTTCCAGAGCGTCTTCGACATCACAAGTCGAAACCGATGAGCAAATTTATCAATCCAACGCTCGTCCATAGCGTCTTCGACATCACAAGTCGAAACCGATGTGCAAATCATTTAATCCGCCGCTCTTCCAGAGCGTCTTTGACACTACAAGACGAAGCCGATGAGCAAATTTATCAATCCGACGCTCTTCCAGAGCGTCTTCGACATTACAAGTCGAAACCGATGAAAAAATGTCCCAATCACGCCCACAGGATACTTACAAAACAATTATTTCCAACCAGGAACAACCTGGCAGGATCGCCAAATGTGCGGCCTAGTTCTGCCGAACGAGCTATAACGGAGTGTGCTGTCTAATCGCGCGTGCGACTGCGTTCGTTGTTCCTCGAGGGAAGAGGCAAAGTCAATGGCTTGCTATTTGCTAGTTAGTGTTTGCAACCAAACCGTTATACGATATTTGCATATCTGTCATCAATGCACTCTAAAAGTGGATTGCCCAACTCTTAATATATCTCACCCTCACATGCCACACGAACTCCCTTGCAATTGGTGTTAGTCGGCGGCATAAAATTTGGGAGAGTACCTTGTAGGCGGCGTTCAGCAATGTGATTGCACGGTAGTTGCTACAATCCAGCTTATTGGCCTTTTTGTAGATGGGATACACGACACCTTCCATCCACTCCTGCGGCAAAACTTCCTCCTCCCAAACCTTGGTATAACCCAGTGCAGCGCTCTAGCCAGTGCCTCACCACCATGTTTAAATAGCTCTCCTGGTAGTTGGTCAAGGGGCTTTGCTGTTCTTCAGCCGGCCAATCTCCTCCTGGATTTCCTGGAGATCCCGAGCCGGTAAAATTATGTCCTGCGCGCGTTCTCCCAGGTCCATCACCATACCGCCATCTTCGTCTGCCACATCGCCATTTAGGTGTTCTTCGTAGTGCTGCCGCCACCTTTGGATCACCTCACGCTCGTTCGTAAGAAGGTTCCCGTTTATGTCCTTACACATATCAGGCTGTGGCACGTGGCCCTTACGTGAACGGTTTAACTTCTCATAGAAGTTTCGTGTGTTATTGGCGCGCTACAGTTGCTGCGTCTCTACACGGCCATGATCTTCCTGCTGGCGCTTCATCCTCCGGAAAATCGAGTTTTGTCTGTTCCGCGCCCGTTTATATCGCGCCTCGTTCGCCCTCGTGCGGTGTTGCACCATTCTTCGCTTCTACTAACTACTCACATTCGCCGTCATACCAGTCGTTTCTCTGATCCGGGGGCACCCTCCAAGTGCAGCGGTTGCGGTGCTACCAATGGTGGATGGAATATCTCTCCAGCCATCTTCAAGAGACGCTGCTCCTAGCTGCTCTTCCGTTGGGAGTGCCACTTCCAGCTGCTGCGCGTATTCTTGGGCTGGTCTAGCGTCTTGTAGCCGCCCAATATTAGGCCATTTATGGCGTCCGACTTCGACGCGTGTTGTACACCGTCGAGAGTTTTGAGCGCAGGCATACTGCAACGAGGTAGTGGTCGGATTCAATATTCGCACTGCGGTAAGTTCGGACGTTCGTGATGTCCGAGAAGAATTTGCCGTCGATTAGAACATGGTCGATTTGGTTTTCCGTTTCTTGGTTAGTGATCTTCATGTGACCTTGTGGATATTTTTGCGGGAAAGAAGGTGCTTCGGACTACCATTTCGCGGGAGGCTGCGAGGTTTATGCATCGTTGGCCGTTGTCATTCGATACGGTGTGCAGACTATCCGGTCCGATGACCGGTCTATACATTTCCTCCCTTCCTACCTGTGCGTTCATGTCACCGATGACGATTTTAACGTCCCGCAGTGGGCATCCATCGTATGTCTGCTCCAGCTGTGCGTAGAACGCTTCTTTCTCGTCGTCGGGTCTCGCTTCGTGTGGGCAGTGCACGTTGATGCTGCTATAGTTGAAGAAACGGCCTTTAATCCTCAGCTTGCACATCCTTGCGTTGATTGGCTCCAAAAAATCTATTGTGTATCAATAACAACAATAATTTAAGGACTGTCATACATCAGTAAAGTTAAATACTATATTTCTCAGAGAGTCTGTATCGAAATCGCGTATGTTTATTTATTTTAGGCTGTGATACATCGGAAATCAGAAAAGGGGATCAAGTCTCCCCTACTAACTATTTATACTAACTAACTAACCGATTGATTATGAAATTCCTAGCTTGTTTATTTTTATTTTGTGTAATGACAGGCCAGCAAACTGATAGACCATATGGGTTGCTGCGGTTGCTGCGTTTAAAATGTAGATAGTGTAAAATCTGGCTGGGTTCGATTCCCGGTGCCGGTCTCGGCAATATTCGGATTGGAAATTGTCTCGACTTCCCTGGGCATAAAAGTATCATCGTGTTAGCCTCATGATATACGAATGCAAAAATGGTAACTAATCTGGCTTAGAAACCTCGCAGTTAATAACTGTGGAAGTGCTTAATGAACACTAAGCTGCGAGGCGGCTCTGTCCCAGTGTGGGGATGTAATGCCAATAAGAAGAAGAAGTGTAAAAACAACACTACCACAACTATAAGAACACCCACGACTATCGGAGCTTGTACCCTAATTTATATTCGGCTTTCTTCTTATATTTACGATGAAGCTGGAAAAATTTAAAACCAAAATCCAATCTTTTCGATGAAATGTGTTTGCGTACATTTTGTATGGGAATTTATAATCTTGTTCATCTGTATATATATAACACGAGTTTGGCATTATTTTTCGATAAAGGAGGGATCGATTTGTGCTAATTTTTGTTTAATTACCTAATGAATAGGATACATGGTATGATAAAACTGTAAAAACAATAATTTTAAAGAACCGATTTGTTTTATAGATAAATTGTGTATGCGAAAAATTGTATCATAAAAATTATTATTTTTTGGTGAGACAAAGTTCGCAGGGTCAGCTAGTATCTTATGAAGTAGAGACGATGCGCAATTTCATCGTATCACCAAACACCAACTAAATAGATGTTCAAACTTTATATCAAGCATGCCAGCTAATTCCAACGCTTTTATGATTCCAAATTCCGAGTATGGATGTTAAAGTAATTGTTACTACATGAAGTAAAGCGACACCTATGACATTCTGGGAAAATGTATTGGCTATCACAAGTATCGAAGCTCATTCCATTTTATTCCTCTATGATTCAGCAAAATAAACTGTCGTGAGCGAGCTCAATGCTTTTCGCTTCTTGGAGCTTTATAAGCGAAAGCAGTCAATTTCCAACTGCGCATGTGCTTCACTCAAGTTATAAACTTTTTTGCAAAGTTTCTGTTTGACGAAGTCATTATCAATTTAGACAGTCGTTTGGAAAAATGCCAAAAACAAAAATTTCATTTTGGTTCATCTCGAAATATAGCAAAAATATTAAACACAAAGATTTGAAAAATAATATTTATAATAAATAACAAGTTCCTAAAAATTATATGCTATATTATCAATAAGTAGGAAAAGGAGCTCATAGTAATAGTACAAAACTAAGCTAGGAAAGTATTGAAATAAAAGAAAGGAAGTTTTGAGAAAGAAAGACATTTTTTCACATTTGGGTGAGGGAAAACACCCTAACGCTCAAAATGACACTAGATATACCATAAGATATACCACGCGCCTCCATTTGCAATCAAAAGTTTGCTATGGTTACTCGACCAGGGCGACAAAACAATTATAACAACTTCAGATATTTATAATAAGTGATGATATACATCATTTAGTGATTGCCATTAATTTTGAATACGTATGAGACATAATTTGGCACGGCAAATGCTGGGTAAAGCGTACCATTGGTACTTCGCGTACCTGAAGAAATAAAATAGACTCCACCTCGCGGTCCTTAGCCGCTTACCCAGCAACTCCTACCCATACCTCCTCATGGTGTTGGCCGGGATAAGAGCAACCTTAGGGCAGATTGGGTAGCCAACCCTGGTGGGAACTATGGTCGTATGCTGACATGCAAGGGGGTATGCTCCTCTCCGCAGGTGCAAATCTAACTAAGGGTATGCTCTCCATGTTAGGAACGGCTCACAACAGCTTCTGTTCTCCAAGTTAGGGGCGACTGATCATCGTCCGAGTGCCAGCGAGGGACCCTAAGTGAAACTGTGCACCATGGTCCACCGGAAATAAGGTGGAATGGGCCTCCGAAAATTAAGGGGGTTTGGTGTCAGGCCCTGCAAGCCAGCCTTTAAAAATCATAAGCAACGAACAATCAACAAGAGAGTACGGACCGGAACCATCGGCGAAGACCACTGCGACGAAAAGGGACTAGCGATTGGAAACTCGGTTCGTGGAACTGCAAATCTCTCAACTTCATCGGGAGCACACGCATACTCGCCGATGTGCTCAAGGACCGTGGATTCGGCATCGTAGCGTTGCAGGAGGTTTGTTGGAAGGGATCAATGGTGCGAACGTTTAGAGGTAATCATACCATCTACCAGAGCTGCGGCAGCACACACGAGCTGGGAACAGCTTTCATAGTGATGGGCGACATGCAAAGGCGCGTGATCGGGTGGTGGCCGATCAACGAGAGAATGTGCAGGTTGAGGATCAAAGGCCGGTTCTTCAACTTCAGCATAATCAACGTCCATAGCCCACACTCCGGAAGCACTGATGATGATAAGGACGCATTCTACGCGCAGCTGGAACGTGAGTACGACAGCTGCCCAAGCCACGACGTCAAAATCATCATAGGAGATTTGAACGCTCAGGTTGGCCAAGAGGAGGAGTTTAGACCGACTATTGGAAAGTTCAGCGCTCACCGGCTGACGAACGAAAACGGCCTACGACTAATTGATTTCGCCGCCTCCAAGAATATGGCCATTCGCAGCACCTACTTCCAACACAGCCTCCCGTATCGGTACACCTGGAGATCGCCACTGCAGACAGAATCACAAATCGACCACGTTCTGATTGATGGACGGCACTTCTCCGACATTATCGACGTCAGGACTTATCGTGGCGCTAACATCGACTCTGACCACTATCTGGTGATGGTTAAACTGCGCCCAAAACTATCCGTCATCAACAATGTTCGGTACCGACGACCGCCGCGGTACGACCTAGAGCGACTGAAGCAACCTGATGTCGCCACTGCATACGCGCAGCATCTCGAGGCAGCGTTGCCGGAAGAGGGTGAGCTCGATGGGGCCCCTCTTGAGGACTGCTGGAATACACTCAAAGCAGCCATTAACGACGCAGCGGAGAACAACGTCGGGTATATGGGTCGAAGTCGACGGAACGATTGGTTCGACGAAGAGTGCAGACAGATTCTGGAGGAGAAGGACGCAGCGCGGGCGGTCGCGCTGCAGCAAGGTACCCGGCAGAACGTGGAACGTTATAGACGGAAGCGGAGACAGCAGACCCGCCTTTTTCAGGAGAAGAAACGCCGCCTGGAAGAAGCGGAGTGCGAGGAGATGGAACAGCTGTGCTGTTCTCAAGATACACGCAAGTTCTATCAGAAGCTCAACACATCCCGCAAAGGCTTCGTGCCGCGAGCCGAAATGTGCCGGGATAAGGATGGGAGCATCTTGACGGACGAACGTGTGGTGATCGAAAGGTGGAAGCAGCACTACGAGGAACATCTGAATGGCGCTGAGAGTACAGGCAATGAAAGTCAAGGCAGCGGAGGAGATGACTACGTCAGTTCAGCGGACGATGGAAGCCAACCAGCCCCCACCTTGAGGGAAGTTAAGGATGCCATTCAACAGCTAAAGACCAATAAAGCAGCTGGTAAGGATGGTATCGGAGCTGAGCTCATCAAGATGGGCCCGGAAAAGCTGGCCACTTGCCTGCACAAACTGATAGTCAGAATCTGGGAAAACGAACAGCTACCGGAGGAGTGGAAGGAAGGGGTTATATGCCCCATCTACAAGAAAGGTGACAAACTGGAGTGTGAGAACTTTCGAGCGATCACCATCCTTAATGCCGCCTACAAAGTGATATCCCAGATCATCTTCCGTCGTCTGTCACCATTAGTGAACGAGTTCGTGGGAAGTTATCAAGCCGGCTTCGTTGACGGCCGCTCGACAACGGACCAGATCTTTACTGTACGGCAAATCCTTCAAAATGCCGTGAATACCAGGTCCCAACGCACCATCTGTTCGTTGATTTCAAGGCGGCATACGACAGTATAGACCGCGTAGAGCTATGGAAAATTATGGACGAGAACAGCTTCCTGGAAAGCTTACCAGACTGATCAAAGCAACGGTGGATGGTGTGCAAAACTGTGTGAAGATCTCGGGCGAACACTCCAGTTCGTTCGAATCGCGCCGGGGACTAAGACAAGGTGATGGACTTTCGTGCCTGTTGTTCAACATTGCGCTAGAAGGTGTCATGCGGAGAGCCGGGTGTAACAGCCGGGGAACGATTTTCAACAGATCCAGTCAATTTATTTGCTTCGCGGATGACATGGACATTGTCGGCCGAACATTTGCAAAGGTGGCAGAACTGTACACCCGCCTGAAACGTGAAGCAACAAAAGTTGGACTGGTGGTGAATGCGTCAAAGACAAAGTACATGCTTGTGGGTGGAACCGAGCGCGACAGGGTCCGCCTGGGAAGCAGTGTTACGATAGACGGGGATACCTTCGAGGTGGTCGAGGAATTCGTCTACCTCGGATCCTTGCTAACGGCTGACAACAACGTTAGTCGTGAAATACGAAGGCGCATCATCTGTGGAAGTCGGGCCTACTACGGGCTCCAGAAGAAACTGCGGTCGAAAAAGATTCGCCACCGCACCAAATGTGTCATGTACAAGACGTTAATAAGACCGGTAGTCCTCTACGGACATGAAACATGGACAATGCTCGAGGAGGACTTGCAAGCACTCGGAGTATTCGAGAGACGGGAGTATTCGAGAGACCATCTTTGGCGGTGTACAAGAAGACGGTGTGTGGCGGCGAAGAATGAACCATGAGCTCGCCCAGCTCTACGGCGAACCCAGTATCCAGAAGGTAGCTAAAGCCGGAAGGGTACGATGGGCAGGGCATGTTGCAAGAATGCCGGACAGCAACCCTGCAAAGATGGTGTTCGCTTCCGATCCGGCAGGTACGAGACGACGTGGAGCGCAGCGAGCGAGATGGGCAGACCAGGTGCAGAACGACTTGGCGAGCGTGGGGCGTATTCGAGGATGGAGAGATGCGGCCTCGAACCGTGTATTGTGGCGTCAAATTGTTGATTCAGTGTTATCTGTATAGATGTAGACTAAATAAATGAATAAAATGAATGAGACATAATTTATAAAAGATTCTACAAAAAAGACATAATTAACTAACACAAACTGTTATAAAGCTGTTGCTTTACTTTAGTCGGGTATCTTCAAGTCAAATTATGTTCGAGACACTCAAGGCTGCCTTACTTTTAACACTCTATTGATCTGTTGATGACAGTTACAAAACAATTTGCGTATCAGATCTACTCAGTATGAATATATTGAGCATACAAATCAAGTGCCTCTCAATGTAGGTATATTCTACATTTTCATCTTAAGTATTTGCTTGATTTATTTGTAGCTGATTATTCGCTTTTCATTAAATTTATTTTTCCATAAAGTAGTTGTAGCATCAATAACGTGAAATTTTATTTTTTTTTTCAAAATTTAGGAGGTATGGGTAACAGATGGGTAACAGTAATTAAGCATTTTGTTTTGTTTTGCAACAGATCGGTTTTCATTATTGCTCTGCAGACTATTTTCTAGAACTTGCACAGTGCCATGTTCCACTGATGGAAATCAGCTGATTTACGTAGAGTAATTCCTTCCTGGTGCACTCACATGGATGTGGTGCGCGGAATCGGAACAGTCTATTCTTCTGTTATCATAATGATTGCAGCAGGCTGGGACATACCAAAGCAAAACAGAGGAACACAAAATCAAAACAACACCCCGAGTTTGCCGCGGTACCGTTTGTATCGCCGCCGCTTGCCCGCTCACTAGATCGATCCCGTTATCATTCAGCAATGGGTACCCGACCAGTCCGCTCGTCACATCATTGAATGCCGCTCGTCAATTACTCCCACACCGGAAATCACTATTTGTGCGAGTGAGCACCTCGCTGACCAATTTGGGTCCGCTGCGTTCTCAGTAGGGGAAGATGGTTCAAAATGTGCCTCTTGAGCTTTCTCACCAAACTTACAAGATTAAATCTTTGTTACTAATCACGTCCTACTACATATAGACTGATAATAAGAATCAACAAATTACATATATTGGAACATAAAAGGATTTTTCTCAATTTGTAAATAGCTCCGTTGCACTGGATGATTGTACCCTCATGGAACTATTCGCCCAAAAACTGTTAAAGTTCTGCAACATTATAGGCAATGCAACTTTATGGAAACTAATGCGTGCATCACACCCTGTCATAAATGAGTAACTATGACTCAACTTTTTCTTTTTGACTGGCCTTTCGTTCCAACTGGAATTTGGAATACGCAGATTACTCGGATAAACTCCACAACTAATTCAAAGGCATAAAATTGATTTATTATTCGACTACATCCAATCCAATCCAAGTCCAGTTCGCCCTGTATTGCGTTTTGAGCACCTTCTCCTACTCATATTTCATATCACGTTCTACTACGGCTATTTGACGACCGCTGGTGATTGTGTTGCAGAAATGCTTTTACGCTTACGCACTTGTAGTCTTGTAGATACTAGATGGAGGGTTGATAAGAATGCGTTCGCTATATATACTTGTATTATCAGCAAGTTAGATAGGTTAGTAGGGCAGCCAAGCAAAAAGCAAAATAAAGGAAAATGCATGCCAAAAGAAGTGATGAAGCAAATCTAGTACATGAATAAATATATTATAAATATATATTATAAATATATTGAATAAAATAAATTGTTATCTTTCATAAGGCGAAATAGTATTCTGTGTAATTATACTACGGAAAGCAACAATGTTTTTCGTTTTCAACAAAATGTGATGTAAATGGAATTGGGTGTATTTTTTAACCTTTCAGGACTCGCGCCGTTGTAACAGTACAACACCTTCGAAAAAAGCACGCTTGTACACAAACCATCAAAAAATATATAGGGGTTTGTGAAGAGCGAAAACGTTTGCAAATTTGGAAAACGCATCAACGATCGTTAACATTTTCTTCCCAGTCATGATGAAGACGTCAATGTGGATATTTTCAAATGGTTTTCCTGAGGTACCGTGGATAATCAAACTTCGGACGCTTCAATTCGTATGGGATTTTTTTAAAAATATTTCATCAAAATGCTTCGTCAAGCTGGATCGGAAGGACTAATAGTTTTAGCTTGATTTAATATAGTTACATTCTAATAAGATATCTCGCTTAACTTTTCAAAAGGTCCTAAGTAACATTTTTGTCATGAATTATTTTGAGTACTGCAATCGAAACCTTTCATGTTTTTCTGTTGATTGCACTATTCAAATTAATTCATGAAAAAAATGTTACTTAGGTCCTTTTGAAAAGTTAAGCGAGATATGTTGAAACAATGGTGGAATTAAATGGGATTGTACGAACTCGTCTTATGACAAGTTGAATATTTTGTTATGAGATAGATGTTTACCATATGTTTCTTGAATTAGTTGTGCTAGTAGTGAAGAACAATTAATGCAATTCGCACCGTTTGGATTCAGCTTCTTTTTAAATATTTCTAGTATGTCTTGTTTTGAGTAACTCGGTTTAGAAATCGTAAATCTGTGCTATTTTGGGTATACTTTTTCGTGTGCGTCTATATCTATTTTCCAATAGTCCAAATATAGTAATCGTCACTTGTATCAGCTGAATGTATGGTATTTCCGTCACTTTCTTCTGGATCTTCCTTATTGTCGTCTTGTTGATTGGAGTTAATTTCGGATGTTTTGATTGTCGGAGAGCATCTGTCACGACATTATCTCTACCAGGTTTACAGAAGTCAAATTCGCTTAAATCTTGTTTCCATCTGATAATTTTCTGGTTCGCGCTCGTGATTGAATGAATTAGTAGTTCATCGTCAGTAACGAGTTTGAACCTTCTTTAGTAAAGATATGGCCGAAAGTGCTCAAATTATGGCCAATAATTCTTTTTAGCCTGTGCAATAATTTTCCTCGGATTTATTTAGTATCCTTGAAGCGTAAGTAATCGGTAGGTCTTTTCCTGATTTCCCTTGTGATAATACTGCTCCTACTGCAAAGTCAGTAGTAGCATCTGTAGTGAAAATAAATTCTACTGTGAAATCTAACGTACGCCAGTATTGGATTTATAGTTAGAAGAGATTTACATTTATCGAAGCATTTAATCTTATCGGGAAAAAACTTTTAACCATTTTTGTGAAATCCTTTATAAAGCGGCGGTAACAGCCAAGAGTACCAAGAAATTGTTTAAATTCCTTTTCGTTCTTAGGGTGAGGCCAGTTTTTGATAACGTCAATCTTGTCACTAATCAGTACGACCCCATCTTTGGTTACATGCGGTGTGTACAAGATGTTGAACCTCCCGTCTGAAAAAGTAGCATTTATCCAATTGTATTTTTAAACAAGCGTCTCTTATGTCGAATTCTAGTCTTGTCTAGTCTAGTATAGTCTACACATACACAGCCAGTTCGTGAAAGAATCCTGGAAAGTGATAGACTCGACTACATCTATCACTTTTCTTGTCATTATTTATGTTTAAAGCACATCATTCAAGCATAAAAGCGGCCAGGCCTACTGTGCAGTGTTGTTGAAAATAACTGTCAACTGTCAATTCCTAACTTGATTTCACAATTAAGCCAAAGAACGGGGACATCTCGTACCAACCGCTCCGTTTAAGATATTGAACGATTGTTTTTAAAGCGTTGGGAGTGACCTAGCTAAGATGATTAATGATCACTCCTTGGGTCCTTAACATCTTGGGATGGGACACAGTTTTTAGTCTAGTGCCCTGGCTTATACACTGATGGACAAAAGTATTCATGTGAATTCATATTACCATGAAAACGTGACGAACATCTGTTTTCATCAGTGTACATATACGCCATTACTCGCCCTTACTCACTGGTTCTTTTGACAATTGAGGAGTTGAGCTAGTGTTTTTGGTACAATTCCAACAGTTAACAGAAATAAATAAAATTGTTTAAATTTCAAAAAACGAAATTGATAATAATTAAAAAGGACTAGAGCGGAAAATCCAAGCGTCTCTTATGTCGAATTCGTTTTTAAACCTGGGTCAGTGCCAACCCGAACCCTGAATAAAAAAAAACATTTTCAGTTCCATCTGTCATTGGATATGTTGGTGTGTTTGTTTTGATTCGAAATACATGATCCAGGACATCCTGTGCACTGGCAGTGCGTTGGCCTTGACTAATCAGATCATGATAAATAAATATGTTTAAGTGCGTGAACTGATTTTTGCGGATAGTGGAATTTACTTTTGGGTGGATATAAATAGGGGAACTGCACGCATGTTGACAAAAAGAGGCGACGAAATTGGTGCTGTATTTCTTTGTTTCCCGATGAGATGAATATTTGTTCATTTAGATAGAGATCGGAACAGTTCACCCAATTAATTATATTCAATAATCCCGTGCACATTTTAAACCAAGACCAATTTAAACCAAGAATTCATATAAAATAGATTTTCTATTCTACAAAAATTCATATATTTCCGCAAAAGTTTTTTTTTTCGAAGAACACTCAGAAGCATGTATTACAAATTCTCCAGGATTCGCTAATTTTTTTTTTCCTCGCTACCTCTCCTGATGAAGGTAGCCTCACACCTCGGGAAAACTTTCCGCCGGATTTTGGGCCCCGTGCATTTTCAATTTTCAAGAATCTCCCGGAGGAATTGCTCAAGGTACTTGCGGGGAAACTTATGTACGAAACTTGCGGAGCAATTCCTGAAGGAAACTTCAAGTAAGTTCCTGTATTCCAGAAAGATTTCCTGAAGGAATTATTGTAGGAATTTTCAAATTAATTCCTGGGGCAACTTCCAGAGAAAATCCTGGAACGGATTCAAAGATATTCCTAGAAGAATTTCCAAAGGAAAGGATCCCTTGGAAAAAATATGGAGGAATGCCTGAAAGATATCGCCAAAAATTCAAGAAAGAATTACTGAAATAATTTCTGAAGTAATTTTTGTCAGAATTCATGAAGACAATTCTGAAACGCACGAAAGAGTTTTTGGAAGAATTTCAGAAATTCTGCATAAGTAATAATTCTATTCGGTATTCCTTAAATATATTTTTTGACAATTCTCAGCGGATTTTGTGAACGGGTTTCAAGGGGAATTCCTAAACTACATAATTGCATCCACTGACCTAATTTAGGACACAATCAGTAAGGAAAACCTGAATGAACTTATGAATACATAACTTCTCTAACAATTATTTTTAAAAATGAATCTAGACAATAGTACCGGTTTAATTTCATTTGAAAGTACAATAACAAATATCACAGAATTATCGGAAAAAAGATTTTCAACGCACATTTTATTTTAATAAACAGACAGTTTCGTTTCTCCCTTCTGCTTGTTTATTCTAACCAGTCCCACCCACCCACGTGGTTTTGGCAGTTGAAGTACAGTTGTATTGGTGAACCCGGTGCGAAACCGTAAAACAACACAGTGCGAACCCGACAGCTTTGGGGTTGGAACTAGTGCGAACCTAGTTCCAACCTGAGCAAATAAAAAAACAATTTGACAGCACTTAGGTTGGAACTTTTCAAAAACGAATTCGACATTAGTTTGCGAAGAACTGTACACAAATCTTTAACATGTTCTTCGAACGAGCTAGAAAAACGATGATGTCGTCCATGTAGACAAGACAACATACACTAATTAGGTCTCTAGAACGACATCCATTACCATTTGAAAAGTCGCAGGAGCGTTCTTAAGTCCGATGATAAAGTCTCCCTGATTTGCAACTTTCTTTTCTAGCCTTTCACCCCTTTCCCCCAACATTCTTTTGACGCCCGAAAAAGAAGTGCGTGCGTAGGGAATTATACTAAATGTGGTATTTGAATTGTTAGATAAATCAATTATTTACTAAGAAATGCGGCTCCGTAGAGTTTTTCTTTAAACAAATGAGCCTGCTAAAGAAACGAATAAAAAAAAACTGCCCTTCTTGTTCCGTCAGGTTTTTTTTTTTATTACCAGACTAAGGCAGGAGTGACCTGTGCAATACATAAAAGTCGGAGGGTCCGCAAATCGTACTCAACCTGATCGCTATGCACCTCGCCTTCTTGTTCCCGTCGGATCGTTGTCGAGAACCATTTTCACCGGATTACTGTCCGACATTCTGGCTACCTGCCCGGCCCATCACAGTCTTCCGATTTTCGCGGTGTGAACGATGAATGGTTCTCCCAACAGCTGATGCAACTCGTGGTTCATTCGCCTCCTCCACGTACCGTCCGCCATCTGCACCATAGATGGTACGCAGCACTTTCCTTTCGAAAACTCCCAGTGCGCGTTGGTCCTCCACGAGCATCGTCCAGGTCTCATGTCCGTAGAGAACTACTGTTCTAATAAGCGTTTTGTAGACAGTCAGTTTTGTACGGCGGCGAACTCTATTCGATCGGAGCATTTTGCGGAGTTCAATTACGTACGATTTCCAGCCATGATGCGTCTCCGAATTTCTCTGCTGGTATCGTTATCGGTGGTCACCAGCAAGCCCAAGTATACGAATTCATCAACCACCTCGATTTCGTCACCACCGATATAAAGTCGTGGTGGGTGGCTTATATTGACCTCTCTTGAACCTCTTCCTATCATGTACTTCGACTTCGACGTGTTGATGACTAATACAATCCGTTTAGATTCGCTTTTCAGTCTGATGTAGGCTTCATCCATCCTCTCAAAGTTACGTGCCATGATATCAATGTCGTCGGCGAAACCAAATAACTGGACGGACTTCGTGAAAATCGTATTACTCCCTCTAAAGCTTGTGTTGAAAAGCAGACACGAAAAACCATCACCTTGCCGTAACCCTCTGCGCGTTTCGAAGGGATTCGAGAATGCCCTGAAACTCGAACTACGCACATCACCCGATCCATCGTCGCCTTGATCAACCATATCAGTTTATCCGGAAATCCATTTTCGATAAATAGATGATGTGAGGGCACGTTGGATTCGCGGCATTTCTGCAGTACTTGGCGTATGGCGAACACCTGGTCTGTGGTAGAGCGTTCACCCATAAATTTTCCGTCAGGTTAATTACATGTTTTTCTGGAAATCTCTTTTTCAGGTCAAAAGATTTCCTCCCAGTTTCCAATTTGTATTTTTCAATATTTAAGTGTGTTTTTAAACCCGTTAGTGTTTCATGGTCAACCAATTCATCAAAAAAAAGGTGGCGTTTAAAAATATAAAATTTATATAAAATATAGAATATTCGGATGATATTTGCATATCTGTCATCAATGCACGCTGGACGTGGATTGCCTAATTTTTAATATATCTCAACCTCACATTCCCCTTATACTCTCTCTAAAAAAAAGAGAAAAAAAAACATTGACTTGAGATTTTCGTAAACAACTATTTACATGCAATTCTGATTTTCTAAATTTACAAACCACTATCCAATGTCCGTACTCAATTCCCATATTCAAAATCATCCTTATTCAAATTTGGATTCAATTATTTCAATCCTACTTTTTATACGATTTATAAATCCGATACTTAAATCCAATGTATGAGCCCCGAATGCAAATCCTATACATAGTTCTATTTTATGAACATTGGAGCGTTTTCATAATTGAGAATCAAAATTAAACATTCATATAAAATATTCAAGTTTTTTCTTCAATCTCATCAGCTTCAATGGCTCTGCATTGCAACTGGTTCTTGGTATACTATTCATGTGTTCTCTACCATTTCCACGTTGCGAGATTATGTAACTTGTATCAGTATTTTTTTTATATTCTTGTCCAATTTTCATAACTAATATTCTAATCCAAGTACGTATTTGAAATACAATCTCTAGCTTTTAACCAAAAGTTGATTCTAATTTAATATTAATTTCAATATTTGCAACCTAGCCAATTCCAATTTTCAAATCTAATAATCATGTTACCTCACCCATTAACAACATCAAATGTATCATTCAAAACCAAAATCAAAAAAAAAAATTTCGTTCCAAAATCCACATACAAATACGCAAATACATAGGGTTATGCGCTAATTCGTCCATGGCGCTAGTATCCGTCATATCTAATTCTAAATCACTAAATACTCGCGAATCGTAAACTAACATAATAAACTAATCATCTGGCGAGATAGAAAAAAGTGTACACTACGATCTGCATTCATTTAAATTACATTCCGGTGTTACTTACTTGAAATACAGTTAAATTTAACTTTGCGACTGTGACTTTTGCACAATTTCCTACGTTATCCGTGCAACGAAGGAAATTCAAGTTCGTTCACTGCTGTAGAAGACGCGCAACACCGTCACTAAAATCAACGTAATTCACTGATTTTCACCGCACTTTTTCACATAAATTTATCACTGCGCACTAAATAAAAGCAATGTTTATTGCTCAAGTGAAAAATAATTGAAAAATAACTACCGGAAGGCGTTCAAATGATCTGTTTTTCAAACTTTAGGGCGTTTGAAATTTATTTTCTTCGTCGCCTTGTTTATAGTCGAAAAACGCGTTGCCAAACTGGCGGTTTGAACTGAAATAATCTTATGTTACACATCTGATAATACATCATGCAGTCAATAAAAGTAGGTTTTTCAATTATTTTCCGCTAGCGTAATGAAAGTAAAGTCTTCCAAATAAATATTTTGCATACACACTCGTCATTCATACTAAAATTTTCAGCTATTCCAAAAGTTTGAAACAGGAGAAATAATTTCAATATAAAAATTTGTTGGCAGCACTACCCACGTACATGTTAAGCATGTGTGTTAGTTGTTTGACAGACTGATGCATTTAACTGAATGGCAGCACAATCAAAACCATTTTTATGCGGTCGAAACGGAAATTTTTGGTTAACTGGAACCGAAATAAACTTTTAAATTTGACTTTCAAAATTGACCGAAATGATAGTTATTCTACATGAAGTCACAGATAAGTCATCCAGTTATCCAAGAAATGGCTTGAGCTCAGGAACAAAGATTTGCAGTCCTGTTTTAAGTATAGTACATGCTCCTTGTGGTACAGAGAAAGGATACGTAGATGATCAATTTTCCGGTTCCAAATATGGTACATGCTCTCTGTAGTACAAAGAACAGAATGTGTTCACAGCATATGTTCTTGGTCATCCAAGAAATCCCTGGAGTAAGTCCTTTCGATCTACACGCGTAACTAAAAATCAATTTTCCAGTTTCAAATATGGTACATGCTCTATGTAGTACAAAGAACAGAATGTGTTCTTAGCATATGTTCTTGTTCATCCAAGAAATCCCTTGAGTAAGGCCTTTTGATCTACACGCGTAACTGAAGATCAGTTTTCCGGTTTCAAATATTGTACATGCTCTCTGTAGTACAAAGAACAGAATGTGTTCTAAGTCAAATGTTCTTGATCACCCAGGAAATCCCTGGAGTAAGTCCTTTTGATCTACACGCGTAACTAAAGATCAATTTTCCGGTTTATGGTACATGCTTTCTGTAGTACATAGAACAGAATGCGTTCATAGCATATGTTCATGGTCATCCAAGATGTCTCTGGAGTAAGGCCTTTCGATCTAAACGCGGAACTAAAGTTTCAAATATGGTACATGCTCCCTTCATAATGGTTACATAACATATTCAGAACAGCCCTTTGGGTCGTTGGTTACGCGTGTCGACCTGAAGGCCTTCACTTCCGGTATTTCTTGGATAACCGTGAAGATTCCATACGCAGGTTCTATCATATGTACCACAATGGCTACATTACATTTACAAAACAAGTCTGTAGATCATTGGTTACGCGTGAAGACCTGAAGGCCTTTACTTCAGGGATCTCTTGGTTAACCATGAAGATCTTCCATACGCATATTATATCATATGTACCACAACGGGTACATTACATTTACAAAACAGACATGTAGATCATTGGTTATGCCTGTAGACCTGATGGCCTTCCCTTCAGGGATTTCTTGGATAATCGTGAAGATCTTCCATATGCAGATTCTATCATATGTACCACAATGGGTACATCACATTTACAAAACAGGCCTGTAGATCATTGGTTACGCGTAAATATCTGAATGCCTCCACTTCAGGTGTTTCATGGATAACCGCGAACATGCTCCATACACATATTCTATTCTATGTTTCACAATGTACACATATCATATTCAGAACAAGCCAATATTAATTGAATTTATGTTATTTTTATTTAACACGGTATGATACCGCATAAAAAACTAACTTGGTGTACTTGTAGAAATCGCACACCAATACCAACAGATTTATTTGACAGCAATCCATCGTATTTTAGACTGGACGAATGAAAATTCTCATGGACGTAAACAGATTTTCATAAGACAAATTTAAAAATTTTGAAGGGTGTTTTGGATTGCCGATTCTCTATGATTTGTTCAATGCGCTAATAGTACACAATGAAAACTAGGGACTCTAAAATACGTGCTACATACAACTTAGTTAGAGTAAGTAGTTGAGATAGCGTATAAATTAGATTTGAAAACCAAGCATTACCTACTACGACGGGAATTAGCTCACTACCCTATTTGCCTAACAAATGCATGCAGCATTTTTTCATGATCCTCTAGCTGTTTTCTCTTACCTTTTTTTTTTGTAAATAGGGGAAAAGACTTCTTTGGCAGGTTTTGTTCTATTATTGTCAGGGGGGTTTTTGTCGACCAAATTTTATGAAATTTGGCCACAATATTTTTTAATATGCAAAGAATGTTTAGGCCAAATTTGAGCATAATCAGTCATAAAAAAACCCTGACAATAATAGAACAAAACCTGCCAAATCCGTCATTCCTCCTATAACCAGCATTGCAATCCAAAACCGATGAGCAAATCATTCAATCCGACGCTCTTCCAGAGCGTCTTCGACAAGTCACAAGTCAAAACCACTGAGAAAATCACTAAATCCGACGCTCTTCCAGAACGTATTTGACATCACAAGTCGAAACCGATGAGAAAATCATTCAATCCGACAATCTTCCAGAGCGTCTTTGACATTTCAAGTCGAAACCAAAGATTTAATCATTTAATCTTACGCTCTTCTAAAGTGTTTTCGACATCACAAGTTAAAACCGACGAGAAAATCGTTCAATACTACTCTTTTCAAGTCGAAGCCGAAGGACAAATCATTCAATCCGACGCTCTTCAAGAGCGTTTTTGACATCACAAGTCGAAACCGATTAGAAAACAAATCATTTATTCCGGCGTTCTTCCCTTCGAAATCACATGTCGAAACCGAAGAAAAAATGTCCCAATCACAACTCCGTTCGTTGCCCGACGAGGAAAGAGGCCAAGTCATGGCCTGCTTTTCACTAGTCAATGTTGAAAACCGAACCGTTGTACGGATGATATTTGCATTTCTGTCATCAATGCACACTGGAAGTGTATTGCCCAATTTCTAATATTTCTCACCCTCACAAGACCCTAGTACCGAAGTTTCTACAGTTATTTCTACGGGTTCCTGCTTTGTCTCGTTTGTTTGGTTGTTATTGATTTGTTGTCTGGATTACATTGTCCTCATTGAATCGTTTTCGTTGCTCAGGTTTTTATGAGTTTTAATTCAATCCGAAAAATTTTGGTATTTTTTTATATAAGTTGTCGGATTCTGTTGGGTCGTTATTTTCTTTTCGAATTGATGTACGTTTCTGTTGTCATTCTTGGTTTATTGCTATTAGTGTGATTTGTTGGTTTGATTGACTTTCGTTAAATGCAGCATTCGAATATTGCATGGTAATTGGGTATATTTCTTCTAATGAGTTTGGCCTTTAACTTCTAACATGCATAGACAGTTCATCATTGAGACCGTCAATGAACCGTGTGTGTGATATAAGACTTATGAAATTATTGATTGCTTTAGTTGAAGTTTCATAATCGTCCATTAAAGCTGCAGTTGACCTAATAGCCGCATCAATATTTCTTATTTGATTATAATATTCTGACAGGGTTTTCCTACCGGATGATGGCAACAATTTAAACTTTCTTTACTTTTTAACTTTCTAACTGCATTGCACTTGGATTACACTTATTTTATAAATAAAGCGTTTGTACTTACGAGAGTATTATCAGCATCTCCTGGAGCCTAAGCGTCTGGTTAAAAAGATGTGGTTCGGTGTGTGGGCCTTCCTTCCCTCTGTTCCACTTAAACTGCTGGATATTCTCTCCGTAGTGGTCTCTCGGTGGGACAGTTGTTTTCAGTAAACGATGCTTAGTCAGCTTTCGTGTGGTCACTCAAGAAAAAAACTGTCCCTTTATGACTCAAGTCAGACAAGTTTCGAAATAACAGAGGTCAAGTCCGAAGTAACACTTAGACTTCCTGGTGGCTGAGTCCAGCGTACCTCATCGGTTTCCGTCTTCGCGTGTGCAGTTGGATCGGATCGAGTTGTTGCTATGGACCCAGGGAATTATGTTGTGTTGATGTTGGAAGGTAGCGGAATGCAGCATAACGAATATACTGCTGGGGAAACTAGCGACCGTGTTCTATTTTGTTTTAGATTCAAATTATAAAAAATAATCTAAAGCCCACCAATACCGTTCTGATTCATAATCCGCACAATCAAACGCAATTTTCACTTCGGGCGTCTTTATGGCACTTGATTTGAAATATTTGAATAGATCAATTGTTTCCATTGGGTAGTGAAAGAATAAAACTTTCATATAAGTGCTTGATAATCTAATTTTATTAATTTTAAATTGAATAATAGAGTTTTTATTCTGCCAAACGTTGTCTTAAATGCCGAACACTCAAAGTTGAAATTATCTCAAATTCCGAACACCAGCTTGAATGCATTAAAATGCTAATTTTCAACATTATCTCATTAGTGAACGATTATGATGTCCTTGATTTGTACGTCTGCCCTAGGATAGGATGTGACAATAGAATTGTTGATGTTGGAAGGTAGCGGCATGCAGCATAACGTAAATACTGCTGGGAAAACCAACGATAGTGTTCTATTTTATTTTAGATTCAAATTTAAAAAAAATACCGTTCTGATTCATATTCCAAATACTCAAACGCAATTTTCACTTCGGGCGTCTTTAAGGCACATGATTTATAATATTTTAATAGATCAATAGTTTCCATTGGATAGCGAAAGAATAGAACTTTCATATAAGACTCGATAATCTAATTTTATTGATGTTAACTATCAATAATAGAAGTTTTTATTCTGCCAAACGTTGTCTCAAATGCCGAACACGCATAGTAAAAATTATCTCATATTCCAAACACAACCATGCATTAAAATGCCAATTTTCAACATTATCTCATTAGTGAACGATTAAAATATCCTTGATCTGTACGCCTGCCGAGAAAATTCGTTTATAACGAAATATTTCAGATCAATCTCCATGTAATAAAGCGTTCGTAATATGAGTCTGTTCGAGATTTGACTCAAAACGATACAAAACCAATCAAATTTACCACTTTTCTTCCATAAACGTCACTCTTGCCTCGATCGTCCCGAAAAATTCCTAACCTTTGACATCACCCTCCCACCCGAGACGCGAACCAACCTGTCACCTGATAAGCGAGATGACATTCCACTCGCCACGCCGTATCGCGCATGCTTCGTACCTTCCCCTTATCAGTAGCCCATATCAGCAGCAGGCGCACTGAATCGACCCCCCTCGCCGGCGCTAGAGCGCTGCTGAGTGCCATGGTGGCTCTCTCGTCGTCGTCGTCATCACAAAGAACCACTGCACGGACGGCTCGACTCAACAGTTCTCTAACGTCATCGGTCGCCGTCAGTTCCATTCTTATCGCGGTCCGAGTCGAGTCGGTGCTTTAACTTGCAGAAAGGCTTCCCCGCCCTTCGCCAGCGGTTCCCAGTAAGGGATTCTGTACTGAAACGGGTTGCCGGAACGGTGGGTGGCACGCGCCAAACAGTGGGAAAGAGTGGAGACAGTTGGAAAACCACCCCCAAACCGGACGGCACTACACAACCGCACAACGCATATTGTAGTGCAGCTGGTGAAGGCCTAGCCCAGGGGGAGTTCGCAGCTTGGAATGGCACGCAGTGTGAGGCGGTGGGTGGTGAAAATTTAACACCCATCTATCGGGAGCCTTGAACCAGAAGGTGCACAAGTGAAGGAATAGCAACCACAATAGTGGGAAAGAAAAAGAAGAAGAAGAAGGATTGGCAGTCAGATCAGCAGCGGTCGATTGTTGTTTTGGGTGAAAGTTGGATAGTGTGCTCCTTGTTGGCATATCTGTTGTGGGGAGTCCTGTCGCTGTGCTCGGAGAAGGGTGGTGGATAGTTGGAAGGTGCAAGCAGGGAGAACGAAATATGTTGGATTGGTGCACTCTCTCGTTCTAGCGAAAGGCACAAAGTGCGGGTTGTGATTTTGAAAATCGAAACAGGCGACTTGGAGCAAAACGAAGTTTCATTGCGAGCGCATTAGATTGCGAAAGAAAGTGGAAGGAGGACTTGGTTTCTCCGGTGGGTGGTGTGCGAAGAAGGAGAAGAAGAAGCGAAAGGAGAAGTTCCTCAAGTGTTTGCGTGCGTTTGTGCAAGTGTGTGCGGGAGTCAGTTGTTTGGCGTATCGACGGAGAAAACAGTGGATTACTTGTGCATGCGGCTGGAGAAATTATTCTGCCATTTCGGTGACGTATGCGGGATATGCTGAGCTATTGGGAATTTGCGAGTAGTAACAAGCAAAAACAGTGGTATGCGAATAAATGCAATTTGCATGCGTAGAGCGTAAATCTAAAAAAATCGATTCAAAACAAACAGACTGGAAGGTTTCTACAACCAATCGTATATATGAAAAAATCTACTAACCGTTATAAAGGTAAGTTAAAATTTGTATTACTTACCTTTTATACGCTTTTTAGGATGATATCAATGAAAAACTTGGCACAAAAGCATCGATAAACGGTTAATCTACAGGTTAACTAGCAAGTCCTCTTTAGGCTGAAAAATATATTAAAGTAATCGACCAATATTCCTGACAGATTATTACGCTTCGGTTTTTCCGCGAAAGGGTCCCCTGCCGCTGCCAACAATATCCGTTTTCATAAAACGGATTGTTGAATATGAAGGTTTTTTTGCACGTAATTATATCATTTTGTTGTATACGCCAAAAAAGATTAGTTGCAGAAATTAAGAACAAGTCCAGGTTTGGTTTGAACTTTTTTTTATTACATGCAACTAATCATATATAGAAATAGTTTGACAATTATTATCAATTAAGGTACATTGATAATTGCCTTCGGCAGCAAAATAAAATGTCCATAAAGAATTGGAGATTTTTCATAAACAATAGGAAATTGTCAATAAAGAAATAGAGATTCAGCAATAAATATATATCAAATTTTCCTAAATAATTAATCCATGAAATCAAAATGTCCCATCGAATACAAAATGTCCATAAATGATTCAATACTAGCGATGAACAATTACAAAATTTTCCATGAACTTCTTCTTCTTCTTCTGAGACATTGCCGCCTCGCAGCTTAGTGTTCATTTAGCACTTCCACAGGTCTCTAAGCCAAGTTACCATTCTTGCCTTCGTTTATCATGAGGCTAACACGATGCCCTGGGTATATCATGAGGCTAATACTTTCATGCCCTGGGAAATCGAGACAATTTCCAATCCGAAAATAGCCTACAAATAGCCTACATATAATGTACTCGTATTTTCCAGAGACCTTGATATTAATTAATCCAGAACTGACTAAATCAGTCATTGATCTGAACGAAACTCAATAGCGTTCAATAATAACATATATTTCGCCTTATGGATGTCTAATTTGATAAAACTAATCTTGTTCAATACCTTAAAAATGAGCTAGATGTCTATGGTGGTAATTTTCAGAATTCGCACACAAACGCACACATACATGCATACAAGTGATCTATTAGTGTCTCAAAACATGCTCACATTTGCTATCTAGCTTCCACTGAAGAATTTTTTGAAATCCCTTTCAATTTTAACGTTTTTGCTTTTCAGAGACACATTTGTACATGCTTCTATATGTTCCTCAATTAAAATCATTTGTTTCTTTGAAACAAATCAGAAAAATAGGCATAATTCCATTTTATATCATTTGATATAATTATATTTTCAATGTCAAAGTGAATTTGTTCCAAATACCATACATTTTATTTAATAATTCACGAGATTTCTTGATAGATTAATACGTAACACACCTGCGTAACGCATACAAAGTGAAATTATAGACACTTCCGAAGGAAGGGTCAAAAACTATCCTATTCGACTAACCTATTTGGCCGAACGATATTTTCGGGCAAATGAAATTTCGATCAGATGGGTATCGGCCTAACGGCTTGTCCGGAAAAACAACTTTCGGCCAAACGGCTTTCCCGTCATTTTGGCAGAAAGTCATTCAGTGAAAGCCATTTGTTCGAATTCCATTTGACCATCCGAATTCAATTTGGCTGAAACGAACTTTTGGTCGAAATGGTTATAGGAACGAAAATGATTTGGCCGAAAATTTTATTTGGTCGAAACTTACATACAGTCGAAAAGGACATACGACCGAAAGGTACATACGGCCTAACTGGCCCAAAGTAATTTGCCCTAATAGGTCAATTGACTGAAAATGCCGTTTTGGTCGAAATTTCCGTATTAGTCTAATGGCCATTTTAGCCACACGTCAATCAACGTTCTCGGTCAAATGAACTTTTCGGCCGAACGACATTTCTGAACATTTGCAAACATTTGCAGACATTTGCAAACTTTCGGCCAGGTGGACTAATGATTAGGTTATATGATACATTTATAAAAATATACTCTTGAGTAATCATGAAGAGTGAGCTGTCACATGACATGTTTCTGGTCTGCAAACAGAAATGTTCCCTCCTACAGTTTTCCCTGGGAAATTCCGTGTTGTCCCGAGAGTGGCTAATGAGGACCTCTTTACAAAGGTTTATTCTACAGAAACCGCGAAGAATGCGCTACCGCTTGACCTGTTTTGATCGAAAGCGGAAATGTCGCCTCCTACAGGGGCACCACGTAAGGTTTCGAGGATGGGGCCAATGAGGCCTTTTGCACTTTGCAGACTCTTCAGACGTTTATTCGTAAGAAATCATGAAGAATGAGCGGTCGCATGACATGTTTCGGATAAAAATGAAAATGTCCTCTCCTACTACTGCCCCGTATAACTGAGCTCCATATAAAAACAAAGCTCCGTCGAAATACCCCAAACGCCAAATCGAAGGTACCCCAACGAAATCTGGAATAATTCCGGAATCTAGGCACCAGTCTTAATGAAATTGAAACAGCGATAAAAACTGGACCTTATCTAAAAATTGCACATTGATCCGTTGAAAGTAAACAAAGGTACGATCAATTTCAAAAAGAAGACCTGAAGATCTTGGCCTTTTGAGTGTTAATAAGCGAAAATAGGATAACAGGTATTTTTTTAATAGCCACGGATATGTGCATGTCAGTGCGGATTTTTGCCGAGCTGCAGAAAGAAAAACTAAGTGTGTATGCGGTATTTCGAAAAAATTCGTTTCAGGTGAAGCGGAACGAAATTCCGCGAAATTCAAAACCTAATGTTATACATTTTTTTCGATTAACGCTTACTACATAATCTTATCCTGATTCGACAAATATTTATTTAGTTTTCTTCTATAAAAATCAGAAATGTCTATCAGAAAACGGAAAGTATCTTTAAGTATTCTATCCTATTTATATGAAAAGTGATCCGACTCAATATTTAAGACGTCAGTTCAGAGTGTAAATCTAATTAGATATGAATTAGATCAGTATGACTTAGTCAAAAAGGCAAAGCCATGGTGCGGACTCCTTGTGAAGTTTATTTAAAGCGCTTCTTTCACATTGATGGTGCGTTGAATTCATTTGAAATATGGCTTTCGTTTTCGAGTTTACAAAATAACTTTGTTTACAATAAACATTTAGTTGCTTACAAGGGGGCTTTACTTGAATTATCTGTTCAACTAACCAACGATTCCTTTACAGTGGCGCTCACGGAGATGCAGAGCATCCCTCGGTCTCTTATAACTATGAGTGTCAAACTAATTTTTCTCTCCTAATAGCAGTTCGTCGAGCTGATTGTATAGAAAACTGTGGGTTTCCGAACCTCATTGAAAAATGTCAAATTTGGAAGGAAATGATAACCTTTAGGTGCAACGTTTTGAATGAGAAAGTAAAAATTATTTCTTCATATCTGGCAAACTGCTGCCATAAAAACTTTGCAATCACATTTCTAATATACAATCTGAAATACATATCTTTGTGCATTTTAGAAAGATGGAGAGGATTATTCTAGTGAGCAAATGTATGCTATTAACATCTCTCTATCTGCATTTACGCCTGGCAGATGTGAATATATAAATGAGTATCCCGGTAGTTAAAAAACAAAATCGTTGCATTAATTTTCTAGATTCGAATTAGCACAATACCATAAGCTGATAAGACAATATGGGGCCGAACACTAAATACATAGGCATTTTTTTCTGGGTTTTTCAACATCCCACCCCCTCCCTCCTACCAACATGTAAGATTTTTCCCATAGAAATATTTTTTATTTACATGGAGCAATAAGAAAAATAGTAGACTCCCCTCCCCCAATAAGTGCTTACATAATTAGAGTACGACCCCATATGAAGTATGCTTCAGCATAATTACATAACTCTTAAGTGAAATAAGGTTTTTCTTACAGAATTTGAATCCAAACACAAAAAAAAATCTAACATTTTTTTATATATCTACTGATATAAAACTGAACTGATTTTAAACTGAGCATATTCGGGGGCACACACTGCATGATGAATGGGGTATCACCTTGTCGCCAATGGTATATAAACGGGAATGCGGCAATATATCACAGACTGCTTCTTCTGTTACTATAACTTTATTGATCACAAAGAAGTTATTTGACTTCAGAATTGCGTACATAATGTAAAACCAATTCAATATAAAATCCGCGGAAAAAAAACGTTTCGTTTCGAATCAACATTGACATTTTAAATTTCGTTTCGTTTCGTCAGGAAAAAGTGTGTTATCGCATACCCTTAATATTTATCAGGCTTCTCATGAAAATTTCTTTTTTTTTTGATATAAGAATATGAAATTGAGCTCATAGAAATCATGAGATAGTTGATTTCTATTCTTTCATTGCATAAATATTTACCACACATGCTTCCATCAATTGGTTCCCTTTGCAATTGCGATTGTTCTGGTCAATCACGGAGTAGTAACTACGAAACGCACGGTCACCATGCATATGCTAATGCTCATGCTGCAAGGTAAGTTCTGGTCCCATGAATGGCTCGACGTGCTTGATTACGCTTATCTCCAGCATTTCGAAGTGATCCTCCGACTTAATCCTAGTCGATACTCACAGGGATCAACGATTTTCTCGAAATTAAGAAAACCTTATCATCAATCACCATTACTTCATCACCAAGGTTTCGACTAATTTTGACAACCTGTTCTAAGTGCAAATCGCACAAATACTATTGTCAACCATCAAGATGCGACTTTTTGACCGAAGGAACTACCCCAGTCAACATTTTGGTACCTATATCTCTTGATATAGATTATCATATAAGAACCAACTTAATCGTATATAATGCACAGATTGGCTATATACGTACCAATGTGGAGGCGATATAGGTACATACGAGTTTTATTATACGATTTTCGACATCATAAGAACAGTATTACGATTATACATAAAAATATGAAAAATAAAAGAAATCTTACCAACACCAAGTCTCGAACATGCGATCTTTGGATTTGCAGGCGGATATTCTACCACTCCACCATACTGCACATCTTGAAGTAATTCGGATTTTTGTCCAACATAAGCTACACAATTTATATCTTTACAACTGCTGAATTGGTTTCGATTGTATTACGATTCACATAGACATTCATTCGCACTCATATAGGATATTGCAAGGAGTATAAGTCATTACGAGTTTTTATTCACACAATAACGATTGATTTTCACTACGGTAAAAATTATCGTAACGATGCATTCAATACAACATCCTTCGACAATAATCTGACAGAGTTCGATATTCAATGCGATTCAGATTTTTGATGGACGTAAATGCGACTTTATTTGCTGTTTGTTATACGATATGTGGTTTACTGGGACATTACTTGTGCAGGTAATGTACATCTCACTACAATTGAAGCCATTATGTTTTTTTTTTTCACCTGATGAAGCAGAGCTTGCCGTGCCTTCTGCGCCACTTCAAATTTCGTTTCTAGGCAGAATTAAGTTCACATATCTTGATGGTATTCAATATTGCAATTCTGCACGACTTTGGTATGATTTACTCATTTACTCTTTTAGTTCACTGTTTTCTTGAAATTTCTACTCATATTTTGCCGAAAGCTGGCTTATTCTGCCTCGTTTGTCTTTGGGCTAGCCTTTATTGAAATTTTTCTAAAATCGTTCGACTACGGTATGTAATCGGAAGCTTTTAGGATTTCTTTGAAAAAGAGACATGCATCATCGCAGGATTTAATTTTAACAATATATTTCAAAGGAATATGCTACACTCGACCCATTTCTGCAAAATTACCGAAAACAAAGATCTATTTCATCAGTTTTTGCATTCAACTTCACTGTCCATGTTAGTTGTAAGCAACTGACTGGAATTCGAAAAAAATCGGTCAAAATTATTATATTACCCAAGTAATATTTTAAGTTTTATAATGCTCTACAAGAGTGTTATAAAAGCAAAATGTTACTAGGGTATATGTTCTTTTTTTCTTCAAAATGGTGTTATTTTTATTTCGCAGCTTTTTTTATGAATTTTTCGGCACAAATGAGAATAGTCCGCATTAATATCAATGTAATGCCCTGAAAAGTTGTGGAACAGAATGTGCTTACATTCTGCACTGAAATTATCGTGGCTCAAGTAACACAGTTTGGTGTATGAAAGTGAATGATACTTCTTAGACACCTTTACGTGAGGGTAAGTTCATTGCCAGCTATATTGGTACCGTTACCCTACTTCCATAATTTTACACGTTTATATTTTATTATTTTTATCCACCCAGGTTTTTTTTTACACGGTTGGTATTCATTAATTCTTTGTTAACCCGAACTTTCACAGCTTCTTAAATACCACCTGAATTTTCTTTGATTTTTTGTGAATTTTTTCGTGGGGTTAATTGACGCTGAAAGTCTTAAACGACTAAAGCCAAACCGTGTAAAAAAACCTGGGTGTATCCTTAAATTTTCATATTATTGTGTTCTATCATTTTCATGTTTTTGTATTTTTATATGTATTACAATATTTTCATATTTCTTCAAATTTTATATTATACATGCATATTCAATATTTTAAAACTTTTATGTTTTCATATTTTTGTATTTTCGTATCTTTAAAATATTATTTTGCACTTTCATATTATTATATTTTTATACTTTCACATTTTCATATTTTCATGCAATTTTTTTTCATATTTTTATGCAAATTTTTTCGTGACGTACTTTATGGATCTTCCCATATTTATAAATGAAAAAGAAATTTCGGATCATGTCATTGATTAGGCAGCAGCCAAAGTAAATCAACGGCTGGATTGTAATAATGATTCTACAGGGGTTAGACAAAAAGGTTGAGATAGGCAAAAAATTGTCGAAGTTCAAATCAGCATTACTTTGCGTAGAATGATCCGATTTTGATCAAACTGGGACCATCGGACTTGGAAACTCTACTCGTATACTGGCCTTATGTGAAACCTCTGATTGGCCCGTGGCCACCGGTGGTGTTCCGGGTTTTCCGAGGGTATGTTTAAAATGCATTTTTTATGCTGCTTTTCATTTTATATGACGTTTGCTGCCATCATGTTTTATGTTTTTCCCAGAAACTAGAACTAATATGCTGACCAATGCTGGCTGCAGATCGAAAATCCGTTAGGTATACGCAGAGATATGGCCATTTTCGTGAAAACGATACGGGATTGGCCATACACCCTGAACAAATGTCACTTGCGCAGAACTTCCGGAACCTGTTACAAATTGACCAAAGAGTCTTACACAGTGCTGTCATGGCAAATCATGAGCTGGTTACTCATACATTTAAAATTTTGCGCCCTTGGAAAATCCGCCCATCAAACTTTATTGATTTGAAAATTGCGCCCCACGCCTAAATGTGAATAAATTCAATTTAATACTTATTCTAGATCAAACAAAACACGTAATACCGCCAGAGTAACACCAGATATTAGTTTGATGCGTCATATACATCTGCATAAACAAGAATTCATATGTAAAGCACAGACAAACAGACATAACACTCCTCAAATTCCCATCGTTTACTGATTTACTGGTCAATTCAAATAATCATTAGTTGGCCAATCGATCACTCGTGGCGCGTGCATCGTTTTTGCTCGAGTTCAATTGGCATGTTAGAATGAAAGTGAAATTCTAATGAAATAGGATCTCCAAAATATACACTGTGATGGAACGGAACTCCTATAGTTTTCAAAATACCAATGAAATTTCGCTTTCTAAACTCATTGAATGTAATGCATCGTATTATGATTTTTACAGGTTTATGTGCCGACTTCTTTCAAAAACAATTATGTTGATGAGTAAAACATTGATCGAAATTTCAACTGTACTTTGTATTGGATATTTGATTATTTTTCTTGATTACTCCGCCCTCTGTCCAAGTCAAGTTTTTATTGACTATTTAAATCGCCTCCATTTAAAACCAATGCATTTTTATCTAAAAGAATTTATAGAAAACTCTTACTTAATTTAGAGGTCCTACGCGCCTCGAATTGATGACTGCCTAACTTTGACAAGCTAGCCTTTCTAATTACCTCATATCATTGATACATTTTCTAAAGGAAATACCACCAACTTAGAATGCTTTTTTGAAATAGCTTCAAACCAGTATCGAAACTTCTGAAGATATTTTCACTAATTTGCAATGCTTTTAGGAAAATTTTGCACTCTGATCATTTGCTGTAAAGAAAGGCTATGATTTCACTCCGACAACGAACTTTTTATAAAAGGCTCTTAGACCCATAGTATTGTATACCAATCGACTCAGCTCAACAAACTAAACAAATATCCTTACGTCCACGTCCGTTAAATTTCGCCTGCACCCGAAATTTTTTTTTTTTTTTAAGTTTCGTCTCCACAAATTTAGGTATCTTCATTGAACAAACAATCCATAAAAATGCTAGTTTTCACACTCCTAAGCTTTACTTCATTAACAGTTTTACGCCCATGTGTTTTGGACGTTTAAAATGCTTCTGGGTATTTTCAATCGTCTAGTGGCATGTGCTGAGAAATGTCAGTTTGATTCCTACCCTAGTAAAAAGATTTTTTTTCGGCATCGGAAAATTTATCACTAATCAACAAAAGTGTTGCATGAGAGTGCTGTCCGTTGTCTAAGCCAAGACAAATTTGTTATCGTGGTGTGTCACGGTAAAATGAAAACTAATAAGGTGTACCGGCTAAAATTTTAATTTTAAATGTTCATCAATCGACCAAAACAAACTATTCACTATGCATGCCTTTTTTTTTTTTTTTTCCTTCCTAAACAATGGAGGGGGAATCTGCTCAACAGACATCCTGGGTTGACCAGGAAGTGCTGGGTTAGGGGCCACCTCCAATGAGGGAGGCAGGACTGCATCCCCGACCAGCTAAACCGTTTCCATTGCCGCCAAGCCCATCGTCCCTTCGGTACAACCAGAAAGTAATGCTTCGAAGGGGGCCAGTGCATAACGCACCCTCGAGGTTAGCTGCGTGTCCTTGCAGCATCGAACATCGTGACTCGCTTTTTAGAAGAACACCATGGTGTCGTGCCAGCGCATTGCCGGCTTTCCAGGTGGCCTTACCACGCCCTATGTCCTCGGAAGGTGGGCAGGGTCGACTCGCTTCCCTCTGCACGACTGGTATCAAGAATGATGATGCCGCGTGCACCCCAAATTGACCTTTCTGCGATAGGGCCTATTCGCCAGCACACAGAGGGACTTGCCGACGCGGTGCCTACGCCTGCCCCAGCCTTGACGAGGACCCCTTTCCGTCCTCGGGCTCGGAACCCGCCCGGTTGACCGACGCCGCGAAAGCGACGATACCATGTTGTTCTTCACGCGGCCACTTGTTCGATAAAAGGATCGAGTTCGACCACAGGGCACCGGTATGACCCATGAAGCCGACTCCGAACCCTTGGACCACCTCTTATTTGCGCCTGAACTAGCCATTCCTCGAGTCCACGCGCCACCTTCTGTGTAGGTCCGAGACGATTTGGACGATAGCCGATAAAACGGCGTTCCAGCCAACTTCATCTTTACACATCCTCCGGACTAGGTTGTCCGGGGTAGTGTCCAGACCACATGTGGCAAGCATGTGGTCACGCATTGTGCGAAAACGCGGGCACACGAACAACACGTGTTCCGCCGTTTCCTCTAAACCTACGCACACCGGACACTCGGGCGAGGCCGAGTGTCCGAACCGGTGTAGGTACTGTCTGAAGCAACCATGGCCTGTAAGGACCTGGGTCAGGTGGAAAGTGATTTCATCATGGCGCCTCTTGACCCACGTACCTATTGCCGGTATCAACCTATGTGTCCATCTACCCTTAGTGGAACTGTCCCACGCACGCTGCCATTTGACCATTGAGGCCAACCTGACAGTCCTACGGATGCCTCTCGTGCCGCGCATTTCGAAGCACTCTATGTCTTCACCGATAACTATATCGATAGGCATCATACCGGTGATGACGCAAAGTGCATCGTGCGACACGGTACGGTACGCGCTCGCAACTCTTAGGCACATGAGCCTATACGTACTTTCTAACTTCGTTCTGTAGCAGTTAATACGCAGGGCCAAGCTGGCCCCCCATACCTCAGTATGGACAGAGCAACGCTAGCCAGAAACTTGCGCTTGCTGGCATAAACCGCAGAGCTATTGGACATCATCCGGGACAATGCCGCTATAGCTGTGGAGGCACGCTTGCAGGCGTAATTGACGTGGCTACCAAAGGTGAGCTTATCGTCGATCATTACCCCCAAGAGTTTGATGGAGCGTTCAGAGGTGACCGTGTAGTTGCCTGCCCTTATCACCGCTTGTTGCTCCGACTTTCGGTTGTTAACAACAACCACCTCAGTCTTGTGGTGAGCCAGTTCTAACTTCCTGGAACTCATCCACTCCTCCACAATTGCGATCGAGTGGGCTGCAGTCAATTCCACTTCTTCGATCGATTCGCCGTAGACCTCCAGCGTAATATCGTCAGCAAAGCCGACGATTGCCACGCCCACCGGGAACTTCAACCTCAAGACACCGTCGTACATGACGTTCCATAACACCGGACCCAGTATGGAACCTTGCGGAACCCCTGTGGTTATGTCAACGCACTTCCGACCCGCCTCCGTGTCGTATACCAGTACTCGATTCTGGAAGTAGCTTCCGAGAATCTTGTACAGGTACTCAAGACGCAGGAGCACATCTGCAATAGCTGCCCAACTGGCACTATTGAAAGCATTCCTCACGTCGAGAGTCACTACTGCACAATAGCGAACTCCCCTCCTCTTACGCTGGATAGCTATCTCCGCGGATTTGGTAACCGACAAGATAGCGTCTACGGTCGACTTACCCTTTCGGAAGCCAAACTGGTTACTCGATAGACCATCCGCACCCTCCGTGCGTATCAACAACCTGTTGAGGATGATCTTCTCGAGCACCTTCCCTGCCGTGTCAAGCAGGCATATTGGTCTATATGCCGACGGATCCCCCCGGTGGTTTTCCCGCTTTTGGCAATAGGACCAAGCTCTGCCTTTTCCATGCTTCAGGGAAGACTCCCTCGTCCAGGCATCTCTGCATAACAGATCTGAACATCTCGGGAGCCTCGGCAATGGCCGCTTTGATGGCCAGGTTCGGAATACCATCCGGTCCTGGCGCCTTACCTACACTAAGGGACTGTGCAATCCCTGCAAGTTCCGCCACCGTTACTCTTCCCTCGTCGGCCACCCTGGCCCGTGGCAGCTCCACAAAGGGAGGCCAGGGACTTGGGTCGTGACGTGGGAAGCGCCCGCGATGATCCTCTCCAGCATCTCTGGAGACCGCTCTGTAGGGCCATCGCCCCACGTGTCTTAGCCATTACGACCCTATAGGCGTCACCCCATGGATTCGCGTTGGCACTTTGACACAGGCCCTCGAAGCAGGCTTTTTGCTTGATCTAATCTCAGTCTTCAGAGCGGCTCTAGCAGCCACGAACGCCACCCGTCGTTCAACACGCTCCTCTTCTGTGCGTGCTCGCTGCATCCGCCTCCTTGCCCGTAGGCAGGCGCGGCGCAGGTTCGCAATTGCTTGAGTCCACCAGTAAGCCGGTGGTCTCCCATTCCTAGGGTGGACTTTCCTAGGCATGGTGGCATCGCATGCACGCGAGAGTACTGTTACCAGCTGCTCGCCGCTCAGACCGAGAGTATTGTGCTCGCGGCGGAGCGCTTCTTAAACACCTCGTCGTCGAAGTATGATGTCTTCCACATACGAGGACTAGGCCTCGCCCCTTCTTCCGTCCGCTGAATGCTGGTCGTATAGTCGATACTGTAGCGAACCGCCAGGTGGTCGCTGTGAGTGTAGCCATCATCTACCCTCCAGTTCGAACTACTCGTTTGGCCAGGGCTCCAGAACGTAACGTCGATAATCGACTGGGCACCGTTCCAGCTGTAGGTACTTTTGGTACCGACATTAGCCAAGTCCACATCCAACATGGCCAGTGATTCCAGCAGGATCTGCCCCGTTGATTCGTGGATCGGCTTCCCCATTCCACGGCCCAAGCGTTGAAGTCCCCGCTATCACCACCGGCCTACGCCCCATCAAGTTAGCCGTCAAACAATCTAGCATTCGACCGAACTGCTCGATCGACCATCGAGGAGGCGCATAGCAGCTGCAGAAGAAGACCCCGTTGATTTTGGCAATGACGAAGCCCTCGTGTGTCGAAGACACCAACTCTTGGACTGGGTATTTCCCCGTTGTCTATGCATGCCTTAGAGCAATTAAATTGTACTCCAATTGCTACTAAGGCCGCCCTCACATGACTCACAAGACCGCCCAACTCACAATGAAGGTCTCAGAGTAACCATAATGTACTCAAGTCGAATCTGTGTCTAACTTCATGGGTTTCAGACGTTCGCTGAGCTCATTATGGATGCCTCGAATCAAACATATTGTACTAAAATTGATTCTATGTGTGCACTACAAAACTCAAAGGATCTATCAACTTACTATGAAGGCCTCAGAGTAAATCAAATCTATGTCCGCCCACTCAAGGGACTCACATTTCACAATGAACACCTCAGGCTCAGAGTAATCAAATTGTACCCAAATCGAATCTGTGTCCGCCTTCATGGGACTCCGATGATCGCTCGATTCACTATTAAAGCCTCAGAGTAACCGAATTGTACTCAAATCAAATTCATGTCCACCCACATGGGACTTAGACGATCACTCATTTAACTATGAGCACCTACGAGTAACCAAATTGTAATCAAATCGATTCTGAGTCATGCCCTCATGGGACTCTAGCGAGGGCTCAAGACACTATGAACGTCTCAAGGCAACAATTTTGAACTCAAACTCATGTATCCGCCCTCATGGGGCTCTGGGGAGCGCTCAATTCACTATAAACGTCTCAGAGTACCAATCTTGTACTCAAATTCATGTTGTTTTCCCCCTTATGGGACTCTGGCGAGCGCTCAATTCACTATGAACGTCTCAGTGCAACAGATTTAGACTCAAACTTGTGCTGTGTTCGCCCTCATGGGACTCTGATAAGCGCTTAAGTCACTATGAACGAATCAGAGTAACAATGCTGTGTCCGCCCTTATGGGACTCTGGGGGGCACTCAATTCAATGAAAAAATTTCAAAACGACTTATCTGGTTTTGTAAACAAAGATTCAAACGCCGATTTGACGAATCTAATGGCACTCCCACGCAAACCAACACCATAACAGGTAGCCGAAGCCTTCACTTACGTGTAGATGGTGATGGTTAGCGTGGGAGTGCCATCAGATTCGTCAAATCGACGTTTGATCTTTATTTACAAAAGCAGATAAGTCGTTATGGAAATTAGGTATTGAATTCACTATGAACGTCTCAGAGTAACAATTTTGTCCTCAAATTCATGCTGTGTCCGCTCTCATGGGACTCTGGCGAGCGCTCAAGTCACTATGAACGTCTCAGTGCAACATATTTAGACTCAAACTCGTGCTGTGTTTGCCATCATAGGGCTCTGGCAAGCGCTCAAGTCACTATGAACGCCGCGCCCACGCAAAGTATCCAGTAGACTCGCCCAGGAAACAAAAAGTTGTCGAATTCCACGCCCCCCCCCCCCCTGGATTGTGTCTTATGGTGAGAATATCAACCTCAAAATTTCAGTTCAATCGCTTGTAGCATAAGCGGCGCATTTGATTAGATGTTTTTTATGGGGCTTTGAGTCAAAATTTATAGGAAAATACACCTCCGACATTCGACATTCGATTTGGAAATTGATTCTGATCGCTCGATAGTTGGTATGTTACAAAACAATTTCACAGAACATTGTACGATGATTAAATGAACTTTGCTATTTTTGAATATTTAATATAAAATGTTGGGTACTTAATCTGCCCATGATTTTATAGTTGATATTTGGAATTACTTGAAGACAAATATCGCAAATCTTAAACAATTTACCCGCAAAAACTTAAATGAGGTATGAGACATGCAACTTATCGATGTTACAACGATTGAATTACCGTAGTAAATGCGAAAGTAAGTTAAATTAGCTGAAATTTTGAAAGGTTATTATGGGCGGTACTGTTCACATTTTACATGTAATTGAATTTAAGATCTTAGGGGGGTCTGGCCATGTATACCACGATGCAAATTGTGCCTTTTTTCGGAAGAAATGTAGAAAATATATACATGCTTGCTTGTACTGAATGTATCCGCATAACAATTTCATTGAAAATTTTCATAACTTCTTTAATCAAAAATAAATTATTTTTATGAAATAATTAGTTCAATGGCTTATGTCTCTACTCATTACTAGAGCAATCCACATATTTTTTGTAGATTTTGACCCCTCTTCCTATGTCCCCAACGTGTTTTTCTTGAACAAAAAACCGTACTATCACACTTCACATATTTTTGGTAGTTTTCAACCAAGTGAAAATGTTTTGATGCCAATTCAGGATTCTGTTAGCATTGGTTCCACGATGTATGATTAAACTTTCAACTTTTGTATCTTCAAGTCCAGAAAACCTTTTAATATTCAATTAGAGGTAGAAATTCTTTTCAAATATGATTTTCCCAACTATAAGAAGTTTCTACGAAATCGCAAAGTCCTGCTCCTAATAGCTGAAGTCTTTACAATATCACTTATTTTTCTAAATTTTATCCGGGTTTCTAACAATCTACTTCTATTTATTGTGGATTGAAACTAAACTATAAATTGTAGGTTTATTAAAATAATTGAATTGATCTCACTACGACCACCCCCAAGGATTCAAACGAACGCTCATTCTACTATCGCCTTAGAGAAACCTAATTGAACTCAAAATGCTACTGTGCCCGCCCTCATGGACTCAGACGAGCGCTCAATCGACCATCATCACATGAGTGCAACCAAATTGATCTCATATCGACACTGTGACCGCCCCAAGCATTCAAACGAGCGCTCATTCTACTATCTTCTTAGAGAAACCAAATTGAACTCAAAATGCTACTGTGCCCGCCCTCATGGACTCAGACGAGCAGTACAACGAAATTGATCTCATATCGACACTGCGACCGCCCCAAGGATTCAAACGAGTGCTCAATCTGCTATCTCCTTAGAGAAACTAAATTGAACTCAAAATACTACTGTGCCCGCCTTTATGGACTCAGACGAGCGCTCAATCCACTATCATCACATAAGAGCAACCAAAGTGAACTCATATCGACACTGCGCTCGCCCTCATTGACTCAGACGAGCGCTCAATCCACTATTATCACATAAGTGTAAACAAATTGAACACATATAGACACTGCGACCGCCCCCAAGGATTCAAACGAGCGCTCATTCTACTATCTTCTAAGAGAAACCAAATTGAACTCAAAATGCTACTGTGCCCGCCCTCATGAACTCAGACGAGCGCTCAATCCACTATCATCACATGAGTGCAACTAAATTGAACTCATATCGACACTGCGGCCGCCCTCATTGACTCAGATGAGCGCTCAATCCACTATTATCACATAAGTGTAAACAAATTGAATACATATCGACACTGCGACCACCCCCAAGGATTCAAACGAGCGCTCATTCTACTATCTTCTTAGAGAAACCAAATTGAACTCAAAATGCTACTGTTCCCGCCCTCATAGACTCAGACGAGCAGTACAACGAAATTGATCTCATATCGACACTGCGACCGCCCCAAGGATTCAAACGAGTGCTCAATCTACTATCTTCTAAGAGAAACCAAATTGAACTCAATATGCTACTGTGCCCGCCCTCATGAACTCAGACGAGCGCTCAATCCACTATCATCACATGAGTGCAACCAAATTAAACTCATATCGACACTGCGGCCGCCCTCATTGACTCAGATGAGCGCTCAATCCACTATTATCACATAAGTGTAAACAAATTGAATACATATCGACACTGCGACCACCCCCAAGGATTCAAACGAGCGCTCATTCTACTATCTTCTTAGAGAAACCAAATTGAACTCAAAATGCTACTGTTCCCGCCCTCATGGACTCAGACGAGCAGTACAACGAAATTGATCTCATATCGACACTGCGACCGCCCCAAGGATTCAAACGAGTGCTCAATCTACTTTCTTCTAAGAGAAACCGGATTAAACTCAAAATGCTACTGTGCCCGCCCTCATGAACTCAGACGAGCGCTCAATCCACTATTATCACATAAGTGTAAACAAATTGAACACATATCGACACTGCGCTCGCCCTCATTGACTCAGACGAGCGCTCAATCCACTATTATCACATAAGTGTAAACAAATTGAACACATATCGACACTGCGACCGCCCCCAAGGATTCAAACGAGCGCTCATTCTACTATCTCCTTAGAGAAACCTGAATGAACTCAAAATGCTCCTGTGCCCGCCCTCATGGACTCAGACGAGCAGTACAACGAAATTGATCTCATATCGACACTGCGACCACCCCAAGGATTCAAACGAGTGCTCAATCTACTATCTTCTAAGAGAAACCGGATTGAACTCAAAATGCGACTGTGCCCGCCCTCATGAACTCAGACGAGCGCTCAATCCACTATCATCACATGAGTGCAACCAAATTGAACTCATATCGACACTGCGGCCGCCCTCATTGACTCAGATGAGCGCTCAATCCACTATTATCACATAAGTGTAAACAAATTGAACACATATCGACACTGCGACCACCCCCAAGGATTCAAACGAGCGCTCATTCTACTATCTTCTTAGAGAAACCAAATTGAACTCAAAATGCTACTGTTCCCGCCCTCATGGACTCAGACGAGCAGTACAACGAAATTGATCTCATATCGACACTGCAACCGCCCCAAGGATTCAAACGAGTGCTCAATCTACTATCTTCTAAGAGAAACCGGATTGAACTCAAAATGCGACTGTGCCCGCCCTCATGAACTCAGACGAGCGCTCAATCCACTATCATCACATGAGTGCAACCAAATTGAACTCATATCGACACTGCGGCCGCCCTCATTGACTCAGATGAGCGCTCAATCCACTATTATCACATAAGTGTAAACAAATTGAACACATATCGACACTGCGACCACCCCCAAGGATTCAAACGAGCGCTCATTCTACTATCTTCTAAGAGAAACCAAATTGAACTCAAAATACTACTGTCCCCGCCTTTATGGACTCAGACGAGCGCTCAATCCACTATCATCACATAAGAGCAACCAAAGTGAACTCATATCGACACTGCGCTCGCCCTCATTGACTCAGACGAGCGCTCAATCCACTATTATCACATAAGTGTAAACAAATTGAACACATATCGACACTGTGACCGCCCCCAGGGATTCAAACGAGCGCTCATTCTACTAGCTTCTTAGAGAAACCTGAATGAACTCAAAATGCTACTGTGCCCGCCCCCCTGGACTCAGACGAGCAGTACAACCAAATTGATCTCATATCGACACTGCGACCGCCCCAAAGATTCAAACGAGTGCTCAATCTGCTATCTCCTTAGAGAAACTAAATTGAACTCAAAATACTACTGTGCCCGCCTTTATGGACTCAGACGAGCGCTCAATCCACTATCTTCTAAGAGAAACCGCCCACTCTCACTGACTCAGACGCGCGCTCAATCTACTATCATCACATAAGTACAACCAAATTGAACTCATATCGACAATGCATCCGTCCTCATGGGCTCAGACGAGCGCTCAATCTACTATCATCACATAAGTTCAACCAAATTGAATTAATATCAATACTGCGCCCGCCCTCATTGACTCAGACGTGGGCTCAATCCACTATCACCACATAAGTGCAACCAAATTGATCTCATATCGACACTGCGACCGCCCCAAAGGATTCAAACGAGCGCATATTCTTAGAGAAACTTAATTGAACTCAAAATGCTACTGTGCCCGCCTTCATGGACTCAGACGAGCGCTCAATCCACTATCATCACATAAGTGCAACCAAATTGAACTCATATCGACACTGCGCCCACCCTCATTGACTCAGACGAGCGCTCAATCCACTATCGTCACACAAGTGTAAACAAATTGAAGTCAAATCGACGCAGCGCCCGCCCTCATGGACTCAGACGGGCGCCCAATCCACTATCATCACATAAAAGCAACCAAATTGAACTCATATCGAAACAGCGCCCACCCTCATGGACTCAGACGAGCGCTCAATCCACTATCATCACATAAGTGCAACCAAATTGAACTCATATCGATACTGCGCCCACCCTCATTGACTCAGACGAGCGCTCAATCCACTATCATCACATAAGTGCAATCAAATTGAACTCATATCGACACTCCGCCCGCCCTTATGGACTCAAACGAGCGCTCAATCCACTATCATCACATAAGTGCAACCAAATTGAACTCATATCAACACTGCCCCCGCCCTCATGGACTCAGACGAGCGCTCAATCCACTATCAACACATGATTGCAACCAAATTGAACTCATATCGACACTGCGCCCACCCTCATTGACTCAGACGAAAACTCAATCCACTATCAACACATAAGTGCAACCAAATTGAACTCATATCGATACTGCGCCCACCCTTATTGACTCAGACGAGCGCTCAATCCGCTATCATCACATAAGTGCAACCAAATTGAACTCATGTCGATACTGCGCCCGCCCTCATTGACTCAGACGCGCGCTCAATCCACTATCATCACATAAGTGCAACCAAATTGATCTCATATCGACACTGCGCCCGCCCTCATTGACTCAGACGAGCACTCAATCCACTATCATCACATAACTGCAACCAAATTGAACTCATTTCGACACAGCGCCCACTCACATTGACTCAGACGCGCGCTCAATCCACTATCATCACATAAGTGCGACCAAATTGAACACATATCGATACTGCGCCTGCCCTCATTGACTCAGACAAGCACTCAATCCATCATCATCACATAAGTGCAACCAAATTGAACTCATATCGACACTGCGACTGCCCTCATTGACTCAAACGAGCGCAATCCACTATCAACATATGAGTGCAACCAAATCGAACTCATATCGACACTGCGCCCACCCTCATTGACTCAGACGAGCGCTCAATCCTCTATCATCACATTAGTGCAACCAAATTGAACTCATATCGAAACAGCACCCACCCTCATGGACTCATACGAGCGCTCAATCCACTATCATCACATTAGTGCAACCAAATTGAACTCATATCGATACTGCGCCCGCCCTCATTGACTCAGACGAGCACTCAATCCACTATCATCACATAAGTGCAACCATATTGAACTCATATCGACACTGCGCCCGCCCTCATTGACTCAGACGAGCACTCAATCCACTATCAACACATAAGTGCAACCAAATTGAACTCATATCGATACTGCGCCCGCTCTCATTGACTCAGACGAGCACTCAATCCACTATCATCACATAAGTGCAACAAAATTGAAGTCATATCGACACAGCGCCCACCCTCATGGACTCAGACGAGCGCTCAATCCACTATCATCACATAAGTGCAATCAAATTGATTTCATATCGACACTCCGCCCGCCTTTATGGACTCAAACGAGCGCTCAATCCACTATCATCACATAAGTGCAACCAAATTGAACTCATATCAACACTGTGCGCCCACCCTCATGAACTCAGACGAGCGCTCAATCCACTATCAACACATAAGTGCAACCAAATTGAACTCATATCGATACTGCGCCAGCCCTCATTGACTCAGACGAGCGCTCAATCCACTATCAACACATAAGTGCAACCAAATTGAACTCATATCGACACTGCGCCCGCCCTCATTGACTCAGACGAGCACATAATCCACTATCATCACATAAGTGCAACCAAATTGAACTCATATCGAAACTGCGCCCGCCCTTATTGACTCAGACGAAAACTCAAACACATAAGTGCAACCAAATTGAACTCATATCGATACTGCGCCCACCCTCATTGACTCAGACGAGCGCTCAATCCGCTATCATCACATTAGTGCAACCAAATTGAACTCATATCGATACTGCGCCAGCCCTCATTGACTCAGACGCGCGCTCAATCCACTATCATCACATAAGTGCAACCAAATTGATCTCATATCGACACTGCGCCCGCCCTCATTGACTCAGACGAGCACTCAATCCACTATCATCACATAAGTGCAACCAAATTGAAGTCATATCGACACAGCGCCCACCCTCATGGACTCAGCCGAGCGCTCAATCCACTATCATCTCATAAAAGCAACCAAATTGAACTCATATCTTTACTGCGCCTGCCCTCATTGACTCAGACGAGCACTCAATCCATCATCATCACATAAGTGCAACCAAGTTGAACTCATATCGATGCTGCGCCCGCCCTCATTGACTCAAACGAGCGCTCAATCCACTATCAACATATAAGTGCAACCAAATTGAATTGATATCGATACTGCGCCCACCCTCATTGACTCAGTTGAGCGCTCAATCCACTATCATCACATAAGTGCAACCAAATTGAAGTCATATCGACACATCGCCCACCCTCATGGACTCAGACGAGCGCTCAATCCACTATCATCACATAAGTGCAACCAAATTGAACTCATATCGACACTGTGACCGCCCCCAAGGATTAAAACGAGCGCTCATTCTATAACCTCATTAGAGAAACCTAATTGAATTCAGAATGCTACTGCGCCCACCCTCATGAACTCAGACGAGCGCTCAATCCTCTATCATCACATAAGTGCAACCAAATTGAACTCATATCGACACTACGCCCGCCCTCATGGACTCAGACGAGCGCTCAATTCACTATCATCACATAAGTGCAACCAAATTGAACACATATCGACACTCTGACCACCCCCAAGGATTAAAACGAGCGCTCATTCTATAACCTCATTAGAGAAACCTAATTGAATTCAGAATGCTACTGCGCCCACCCTCATGGACTCAGACGAGCGCTCAATCCACTATCATCACATAAGTGCTACCATATTGAACTCATATCGACACTGCGCTCGTCCTCTTGGACTCAGGCGAGCGCTCATTCTACTATCTCGTTGAAGCCACCGAATTGAACTCAAAATGATACTGCGACCGACCGATGGAATCCGACGAGCGCTCAATCCAAAAATAATTAAACGAATGCGTCCGGAAGCATTCCCGCTGCTTTCTGGACGTTTCCCCCATAATTTGTAAACAAAATCTTCCGGATGCATATTTCGCTGAATCTCGCAGCCCGGAACATACAGATCGCATGGTTCCCGCATTGGAATGGCCTCGTCAAAGCGTACCATCATGAAACAAACGCGTCCGGAAGCATTCCCGCTGCTTCCGGATGTTTCCCCCGTAATTTGTAAACAAAATCTTCCGGATGCATTTTTTGCTGATTCTCGCAGCCCGAAACATACAGATCGCATGGTTCTCGCATTGGAACAGCCTCTGAATGCTGGGGATTATTGATTCGAAGCGTACGATTATGAAACGAACGCGTCCGGAAGCATTCCCGCTGCTTTCTGGATGTTTCCTTCTTTGATTTGTAAACAAAATCTTCCTAATGCATTTTTTGCTGATTCTCGCATCCCGGAACAAACATTTCGCATGGTTTCCGCATTGGAACAGCCTCTGAATGCTGAAGATTGTTGATTCGAAGCGTACCATCATGAAACGAACGCGTCCGGAAGCATTCCCGCTGCTTTCTGGATGTTTCCTCCTTTGATTTGTAAACAAAATCTTCCTAATGCATTTTTTGCTGATTCTCGCATCCCGGAACAAACATTTCGCATGGTTTCCGCGTTGGGACAGCCTCTGAATGCTGACGCGTGTTGATTCGAAGCGTACGATTATGAAACGAACGCGTCCGGAAGCATTCCCGCTGCTTTCTGGATGTTTCCTCCTTTGATTTGTAAACAAAATCTTCCTAATGCATTTTTTGCTGATTCTCGCATCCCGGAACAAACATTTCGCATGGTTTCCGCATTGGAACAGCCTCTGAATGCTGAAGATTGTTGATTCGAAGCGTACCATCATGAAACGAACGCGTCCGGAAACATTCCCGCTGCTTTCCGGATGCTTCCCCCGTAATTTGTAAACAAAATCTTCCGGATGCATTTTTCGCTGAATCTCGCAGCCCGGAACATACAGATCGCATGGTTCCCGCATTGGAATGGCCTCTGAATGCTGGAGATTGTTGATTCGAAGCGTACCATCATGAAACGAACGCGTCCGGAAGCATTCCCGCTGCTTTCCGGATGTTTCCCCTTGTGATTTGTAAACAAAATCTTCCGGATGCATTTTTCGCTGATTCTCGCATCCCGGAACAAACATTTCGCTTAGTTCCCGTTTTGGAACAGCCTCTGAATGCTGGGGATTATTGATTCGAAGCGTACCATTATAAAACGAACGCGTGCGGAAGCATTCCCGCTGATTTCCGGATGTTTCCCCCGTAATTTGTAAACAAAATCTTCCGGATGCATTTTTCGCTGATTCTCGCAGCCCGGAACATACAAATCGCATGGTTCCCGCATTGGAACAGCCTCTGAATGCTGGGGATTATTGATTCGAAGCGTACCATTATGAAACGAACGCGTCCGGAAGCATTCCCGCTGCTTTCCGGATGTTTCCCCCGTAATTTGTAAACAAAATCTTCCGGATGCATTTTTCGCTGATTCTCGCAGCCCGGAACATACAGATCGCATGGTTCCCGCATTGGAACAGCCTCTGAATGCTGGGGATTATTGATTCGAAGCGTACCATTATGAAACGAACGCGTCCGGAAGCATTCCCGCTGCTTTCCGGATGTTTCCCCCGTAATTTGTAAACAAAATCTTCCGGATGCATTTTTCGCTGATTCTCGCAGCCCGGAACATACAGATCGCATGGTTCCCGCATTGGAACAGCCTCTGAATGCTGGGGATTATTGATTCGAAGCGTACCATTATGAAACGAACGCGTCCGGGGAGCATTCCCGCTGATTTCCGGATGTTTCCCCCGTAATTTGTAAACAAAATCTTCCGGATGCATTTTTCGCTGATTCTCGCAGCCCGGAACATACAGATCGCATGGTTCCCGCATTGGAATGGCCTCTGAATGCTGAAGATTGTTGATTCGAAGCGTACCATCATGAAACGAACGCGTCCGGAAGCATTCCCGCTGCTTTCCGGATGCTTCCCCCGTAATTTGTAAACAAAATCTTCCGGATGCATTTTTCGCTGAATCTCGCAGCCCGGATCATACAGATCGCATTGGAATGGCCTCTGAATGCTGGGGATTGTTGATTCGAAGCGTACCATCATGAAACGAACGCGTCCGGAAGCATTCCCGCTGCTTTCCGGATGTTTCCCCGTAATTAGTAAACAAAATCTTCCGGATGCATTTTCGCTGATGCTCGCATCCCGGAACATACAGATCGCATGGTTCCCGCATTGGAACAGCCTTTGAATGCTGGGGATTGTTGATTCGAAGCGTACCATCATGAAACGAACGCGTCCGGAAGCATTCCCGCTTTCCGGATGTTTTCCCCTGTGATTTGTAAACAAAATCTTCCGGATGCATTTTTGCTGAATCTCGCATCCCGGAACAAACATTTCGCTTGGTTCCCGTATTGGAACAGCCTCTTAAAGCTGGGGATTGTTGATTCGAAGCGTACCATTATGAAACGAACGCGTCCGGAAGCATTCCCGCTGCTTTCCGGATGTTTCCCCGTAATTTGTAAACAAAATCTTCCGGATGCATTTTTCGCTGATTCTCGCAGCCCGGAACATACAGATCGCATGGTTCCCGCATTGGAACAGCCTCTGAATGATGGGGATTATTGATTCGAAGCGTACCATTATGAAACGAACGCGTCCGGAAGCATTCCCGCTGCTTTCCGGATGTTTCCCCCGTAATTTGTAAACAAAATCTTCCGGATGCATTTTTCGCTGATTCTCGCAGCCCGGAACATACAGATCGCAAAAAAGTTCGAATAATACGTTCCAGGGAGCGGAAATCCCGAAGCGGACATTTTTTTTAAATCTACAGGGGCGCAAAAAATTTAGAAGAATCGTGCAGAGGACATATTTCAAAATCTACGGGGCGCCTCGGGGGGCGCAAAATGGAGGAATTCGTATAGGAGGGCGGAGATCCAGCAGAGGACATATTTCTAAATCAACGAAGGCGCAAAAAGTTTGAATAATACGTTCTAGGGGAGTGGTAGTGGAAGTGGAAGTGGTAGATAATAGTCTAAAGAAGCTATCAACGACTAATCCTTTTATTAGGTGGAGTTAAACTCGGAGTTAAATTGATGCGTTCAGATGATATTTTTACGAAAAAGTCTGAAAAATCACAAATCTCGTTTGATGCACCTCTAAATGTCCATGGATTTGGCTGAAAATTGGTCAGTAGACTCCATTTAAGATACTCATTGAAATAGAGCGGTGGCACTTTGAATCTAAAATACTTTTGAAAATGGTGAACAGATCTAACGTATAAGAAGGCGGAGATCCTGCAGAGGACATTTTCAAAATCTATGGGGAAGCGCAAAATAGAGGAATTCGTATAGGAGGGCGGAGATCTTACAGAGGACATATTTCTAAATCAAGGGGCGCAAAAAGTTTAAATAATACGTTCTAGGGGAGCGGAAATCCCGTAGAGGACATATTTTGAAATCTACGGGGGCGCAAAAAAGTTGAAGAAATTCGTATAGGAGGGCGGTGTTCCTGCAGAGGACATATTTTCATATCCACGGGGGCGCAAAAAAAGTTCGAATAATACGTTCTAGGGGGCGGAAATCCCGAAGCGGAAAATTTTCTTAAAAAAGTAAAAGGAATACATATAGGAAGGCGGAGATCCAGCAGAGGGCATATTTCTAAATTAATGAGGGCGCAATAATGTTCGAATAATACATTTTATGGGGCGGAAATCGCGAAGCGGACAATTTTTTTTTAATCTACAGGGGCGCAAAAAAAGTTAAAGGAACACGTATAGGATGGCGGAGATCCTTTAGAGAACATATTTCTAAATCTACGGGGGCGCAAACAGTTCAAATAATACGTTTTAGGGGAGCGGAAATCCCGTAGAGGACATGTTTTGAAATCTACGGGATATCCCGAAGCTGACAATTTTTTTAAAATCTACGGGGCGCAAAAAAGTAAGACGAATACATATAGGAGGAGAATATTATGTTTAAGGGGAGCGGAAATCCTCCAGAGAACCATTTTTTTTAATCTACAGGGGCGCAAAAAAGTTAGAGGATTTCATATAGGAGGGCGGAGATCCTACAGAGGACATATTTCTAAATCCATGGGGGCGCTGATTTTTTTTAAATTATATTATCAATTTCCCACCTTATCGGCCGCGACGATTTGAAATCGTCGCAAAGCAAATCGTCGCCGAAATCGTCGCCAGCAAAAAAGGCCATAAGATCTGTCAGATCAACTGTGAACAAAATTGTTTGATTTCAATAATCACATTATTTCCCGAAATTTAGTACTATTTTTTCATGCATATTTTCATAATTTGGGTTTGAACTACCACAGATTGAAAATAATGATATTGGCGACGATTTTAAAGGTGCTTAAAAAGTGATCGGCGCGTTTTGTTACCAGCGAAACTGACAATACGTTCTAGGGGAGCGGAAATACCGTAGAGGACATATTTTGAAATCTAAGGGGGCGCAAAAAAGTTAGAGGAATACATATAGGAGGGCGGAGATCCTGCAGAGGGGGCGCAATATGGCAGAATTCGTATAGGAGGGCGGAGATCCTACAGAGGACATATTTCTAAATCCACGGGGCGCAAAAAAGTTTGAATAATACGTTCTAGGGGAGCGGAAATCCCATAGAGGACATATTTTGAAATCTACGGGGGCGCAAAAAAAGGGGCGCAGTTTTTTTTTAATTATACGTTCTAGGGGAGCGGAAATCCCGTAGAGGACATATTTTGAAATCTAAGGGGGCGCAAAAAAGTTAGAGGAATACATATAGGAGGGCGGAGATCCTGCAGAGGGGGCGCAAAATGGCAGAATTCGTATAGGAGGGCGGAGATCCTACAGAGGACATATTTCTAAATCCACGGGGCGCAAAAAAGTTTGAATAATACGTTCTAGGGGAGCGGAAATCCCGTAGAGGACATATTTTGAAATCTACGGGGGCGCAAAAAAAAGGGGCGCAGTTTTTTTTAATTATACGTTCTAGGGGAGCGGAAATCCCGTAGAGGACATATTTTGAAATCTAAGGAGGCGCAAAAAAGTTAGAGGAATACATATAGGAGGGCGGAGATCCTGCAGAGGGGGCGCAAAATGGCAGAATTCGTATAGGAGGGCGGAGATCCTAATACGTCCTAGGGGAGCGGAAATCCCGTAGAGGACATATTTTGAAATCTACGGGGGCGCAAAAAAAGGGGCGCAATTTTTTCTTAATTATACGTTCTAGGGGAGCGGAAATCTCGTAGAGGACATATTTTGAAATCTAAGGGGGCGCAAAAAAAGTTAGAGGAATACATATAGGAGGGCGGAGATCCTGCAGAGGGGGCGCAAAATGGCAGAATTCGTATAGGAGGGCGGAGATCCTACAGAGGACATATTTCTAAATCTACGGGGGCGCAAACAGTTCGAATAATACGTTTTAGGGGAGCGGAAATCCCGTAGAGGACATGTTTAGAAATCTACGGGGGCGCAAAAAAGTTCGAATAATACGTTCTAGGGTGCGGATATCCCGAAGCTGACAATTTTTTTAAAATCTACGGGGCGCAAAAAAGTAAGAAGATTACATATAGGAGGGCAGAGATCATGCAGAGGACATATTTCTAATTCTACGGGAACGCAAAAAAGTTTGAATAATACGAATAATACGGCGGAAATCTCGAAGCGGACAATTTTTTTTAATTCTACCAGGGCGCAAAAAAAAGGTAGAGGAACACCTATAGGAGGGTGGAGATCCTGCAGAGGACATATTTCTAAATGTACGGGGGCGCAAACAGTTCGAATAATACGTTTTAGGGGAGCGGAAATCCCGTGGAGGACATATTTTGAAATCTTAGGGGGGCGCAAATAAATTAGAGGAATACGTATAGGAGGGCGGAGATCCTGTATAGGACGTATTTCTAAATCTACGGGGGCGCAAACAGTTCGAATAATACGTTCTAGGGGAGCGGGAATCCCGAAGTGGACATTTTTTTTAATCTGCAGGGGCGCAAAAAAAATAGATGAATACATATAGGAGGGCGGAAATCATTCAAAGGACATATTTCTAAATCCAAGGGGCGCAAAAAGTTTGAATAATACGTTCTAGGGTAGCGGAAATCCCGTAGAGGACATATTTTGAAATCTACGGGCGCAAAAAGAGTTGAAGAAATTCGTATAGGAGGAGACATATTTTCATATCCACGGGGGCGCAAAAAAGTTCGAATAATACGTTCTAGGGGGCGGAAATCCCGAAGCGGAAAAATTTCTTAAAATCTACAGGGCGCAGAAAAGTAAAAGGAATACATATAGGAGGGCGGAGATCCAGCAGAGGGCATGTTTCTAAATTAATGAGGGCGCAATAATGTTCGAATAATATATTTTATGGAGCGGAAATTCCGAAGCGGACATTTTTTTTAAATCTACAGGGGCGCAAAAAAAGTTAAAGGAACACGTATAGGAGGGCGGAGATCTTTCAGAGGACATATTTCTAAATCTACGGGGGCGCAAACAGTTCGAATAATACGTTTTAGGGGAGCGGAAATCCCGTAGAGGACATATTTTGAAATCTATGGGGGCGCAAAAAAGTTCGAATAATACGTTCTAGGGGGCGGATATCCCGAAGCTGACTTTTTTTAAATCTACAGGGCGCAAAAAAGTAAGATGAATACATATAGGAGGGCAGAGATCATGTAGAGGACATATTTCTAATTCTACAGGGCGCAAAAAGTTTGAATAATACGTTCTCGAGGCGGAAATTTTTTTATTTCTACCGGGGCTCAAAAAAAAAGTTAGAGGAACATTTATAGGAGGGTGGAGATCCTGCAGAGGACATATTTCTAAATTTACGGGGGCGCAAACAGTTCGAATAATACGTTTTAGGGGAGCGGAGATCCCGTGGAGGACATATTTTGAAATCTTAGGGGGCGCAAAAAAGTTAGAGGAATACGTATAGGATGGCGGAGATTCTGCAGAGGATACATTTCTAAATCCACGGGGGCGCAAAAAAGTTCGAACAATTAGAGGAACACCTATAGGAGTACGGAGGACATATTTCTAATTCTATGGGGGCTTGAAAAGTTCGAAAATTACGTTCTAGGGGAGCGGAAATCCCGTAGAGGACATATTTTGAAATCTTAGGGGGCGCAAATAAATTAGAGGAATACGTATAGGAGGGCGGAGATCCTGCAGAGGACATATTTCTAAATCCACGGGGGCGCAAAAAGTTTGAATGATACCTTCTATGAAGGCGGAAACCCTGAAGAGGATTTGTTTTCAATCTACAGGGGCGCAAAAAAGTTAGAGGAATACGTATAAAATTCCAAAATCTACTTGGGAGCAAAAAAAAATAGAATAATACGTTCTAGGGAATGGGAATCCCGTAGAGGACTTTTTTTAATCTAAGGAGGCGCAAATCAGTTAGAGGAATACATAAGGAGATCCTACAGAGGACATATTTCAAAATCTACAGGGGCACAAAATAGATAAATACGTATAGGAGGGCGGAGATCCTGTAGAGGAAATATTTCAAAATGTACGGGTGCGCAAAATAGAATGATTCGTATACGAGGGCGGAGATCCTGGACATATTTTGAAATCTAGGGGCGCAAAACAATTAGAGAAATACGTATAGGAGGGCGGAGATCATGCAGAGGACATATTCCTAAATCTACAGGGGCGCAAACAGTTCAAGTAATACGTTTTAGGGGAGTGGAAATCCCGTAGAGGACATATTTTGAAATCTAAGAGGGCGCAAGAGGAATAGGTATATGAGGGCGGAGATACAACAGGGGACATATTTTGAAATCTAAGGGTGCCCAAAACAATTAAAGGAATACGGCGTATAGTAGGGCGGAGATAAATAAATAAAATAAAGAATTAAATTCCACAGGGACGCAAAAAGTTTAAATAATACGTTCTTGGGGCAGGAATCCCATAGAGTACTTTTTTTAATTTAAGAAGGCTCAAAACAGTTAAAGGAATACGGGGCGCTAAAAAGTTTGAAGTTTCTAGGGGGCGGAAGTCTCGAAGCGGACATTTTTTCAAATCTACAGGGGCGCAAAAAGTTAGAGGAATACATATAGGAGAGCGGAGACTCTGCAGAGGACATATTTCTAAATCTGCAGGGGCGCAAACAGTTCGAAAAATACGTTTTAAGAGAGCAGAAATCCCATAGAGGACATATTTTGAAATCTAAGGGGCGCAAAAAGTTAGAGGAATACATATAGGTGGAGATCCTACAGAGGACATATTTCTAAATCCACGGGGGCGAAAAAAGTTCGAATAATACGTTCTAGGAGAGCGGAAATCCCGTGGAGGACATATTTTAAATCTGCAGGGGCGCAAAAAGTTAGAGGATCACGTATGGGAGGGCGGAGATCCTGCCGAGGACATATTTCTAAATCTACAGGGGCGCTAACAGTTCGAGTAATACGTTTTGGGGAGCGGAAATCCCGTAGAGGACATATTTTCAAATCTACGGAGGCGCAAAAAAGTTAGAGGAATACGTATAGGAGGGCGGAGATATTTAAATAAATAAATTCTACGGGGCGCAAAAAGTTCAAATAATACGTTCTAGATCCCGTAGAGGACTTTTTTAATCTAAGGAGGCTCAAATCAGTTAGAGGATTCGTATGGGAGGGCGGAGATCCTGCAGAGGACATATTTCAAAATCTACGGGGTGCAAAATGTTCGAATAATACGTTCTAGGGGAGCTGGAATCCCAAATAGGATACATGGAGAATATAAGGGGGAACGATTTCAGAATGGTAGGAGCAGTAAAAGCGATCTTAGAGAGCGGAAAATTTTTCAGAAGAAAATTATTTTTCGTTTCGGTGAAAAGTAAGCAAAAAAAAATTTTTTTTTTGGTCACGAGAGCTGGTTACTCAGTGAGTAACTTGGAGTAACCACCATGACAGCACTGGTCTTACAGTCCTCAAAATATATCTCTAATAAAGATCATATATTCATCGTCTTCGGAAAACATGAATTTTGACACCCATATATGGATGGTTCCAGATGGTGCCAAAACCGGCCCCTCCTGGAAAGCCTATGGAACCTGCTATAAGGGTGGCAGTGGACACTATCATTCTGGAAATGTTTCCGTAATCATCGTCTCGCAAATCCATGAAGTCAGATACTCATATTTGCATTATTCCGATCTGTTATCATTTCATCATGTTCCTGGTACCGTTTTTACGGAAATGGCCGTATCTCTGTGTAGTTTGGATGGATTCTCGATCTACAGCCACCATTGACCGGCATATAAGTTCTAGTTTTCGGAAAAAGCACAAAACATGAGGAAAGTTAACGTCACTTAAAATGACAAGCAGTGAAAAAAATGCATCTTGAACATACCCTCGGAAAACCCGGAAGATTTCCGGTGGCCAAGGACCAATCTCAGGTTTTGCAGGGGGACAGTATACTAGAAGAGTGTCCGCTTCTGATTATTATTATTTATTCAGACTAAGGCCGAAGTGGCCTGTGCGGTATATAAGAGTCTTCTCCATTCGGCTCGGTCCATGGCTACACGTCGCCAACCACGCAGTCTACGGAGGGTCCGCAAGTCATCTTCCACCTGATCGATCCACCTTGCCCGCTGCGCACCTCGCCTTCTTGTGCCCGTCGGATCGTTGTCGAGAACCATTTTCACCGGGTTACTGTCCGACATTCTGGCTACGTGCCCGGCCCATCGCAGTCGTCCGATTTTCGCGGTGTGAACGATGGATGGTTCTCCCAACAGCTGATGCAATTCGTGGTTCGTTCGCCTCCTCCACGTACCGCCCGCCATCTGCACCCCACCATAGATGGTACGCAGCACTTTCCTTTCGAAAACTCCAAGTGCGCGTTGGTCCTCCACGAGCATCGTCCAGGTCTCGTGTCCGTAGAGGACTACCTGTCTAATTAGCGTTTTGTAGATTGTCAGTTTGGTACGGCGGCGAACTCTATTTGATCGGAGCGTCTTGCGGAGTCCAAAGTACGTACGATTTCCAGCCACTATGCGTCTCCGAATTTCTCTGCTGGTGTCATTTTCGGCAGTCACCAGTGAGCCCAAGTACACAAATTCTTCTACCACCTCGATTTCGTCACCACCGATGCAAACTCGCGGTGGGTGGCTCACATTGTCTTCTCTTGAACCTCTTCCTATCATGTACTTCGTCTTCGACGTGTTGATGACTAGTCCGATCCGCTTAGCTTCCCTCTTCAGTCTGATGTAGGCTTCCTCCATCTTCTCAAAGTTACGTGCCATAATATCTATGTCGTCGGCGAAACCAAATAGCTGGACGGACTTATTGAAAATTGTACCACTCGTGTTAATCCCTGCTCTTCGTATTACACCTTCCAAAGCGATGTTGAATAGCAAACATGAAAGACCATCACCTTGCCGTAACCCTCTGCGGGTTTCGAAGGGACTCGAGAATGCCCCTGAAACTCGAACTACGCACATCACCCGATTCATCGTCGCTTTGATCAACCGTGTCAGTTTATCCGGAAAACCGTGTTCGTGCATTAGCTGCCATAGCTGGTCCCGATCGATTGTATCATATGCGGCTTCGAAGTCGATGAATAGATGATGTGTGGGCACGTTGTATTCGCGGCATTTCTGCAGTACTTGGCGAATGGCAAACACCTGGTCCGTGGTGGAGCGTTCGCCCATAAAACCCGCCTGGTACTGCCCCACGAACTCCCTTGCAATTGGTGCTAGTCGACGGCATAAAATTTGGGAGAGTACCTTGTAGGCGGCAATGTGATTGCGCGGTAGTTGCTACAATCCAGCTTATCGCCCTTTTTGTAGATGGGACACACGACACCTTCCATCCACTCCTGCGGCAAAACTTCCTCCTCCCAAATCTTGGTAATGACCCAGTGCAGCGCTCTAGCCAGTGCCTCACCACCGTGTTTAAATAGCTCTCCTGGTAGTTGGTCAACCCCAGGGGCTTTGTTGTTCTTGAGCCGGCCAATCTCCTCCTGGATTTCCTGGAGATCCGGAGCCGGTAGAATTATGTCCTGCGCGCGTTCTCCCAGGTCCATCACCATACCGCCATCTTCGTCTGCCACATCGCCATTCAGGTGTCCGCTTCTGATGCCCCTGGTTTTATCAAAATCGGATTATTCTACGCAAAGTTATGCTGGTTTGAATTTCGACTTATTTTTACCTACCTCAACCTTTTTGTCTAACCCCTGTACCTCAGCTATCGCAGTACTGGTGCTTCCGAGAGTAATGGCTAATCCTCCTACTACTGCTAACGTCACTAACTCAGGCTGGACCTAACGGAGTCGAGCTCGCGGATCCATCTATGTATTTGCGTGTCATCGGGGTGGATCTCGTTCTGGGAACTGAAACAATTTTCGACTACTTCGACTCCGGCAGGAAGATCAAACTTGGAATGCAAAATTTAGCATACCAAGAGTCCGTATTCGGTTGGACTGTCATAGAAGGATATTTCGAAGATAATCAAGATATGTGTAGCAGCTCTAATATCGCAACTACAGGTCGATTCAGAGCTCTATTTTTTCGGTTCTGGGTCATGGGGGAGGCAGAATCCACAAACATTGATTCCCCCAATAAGTCCCCCGGCTGCAAAACAAGACCATGCTGAGGGTGGCTGGGCTCGATTCCCGGTGCCGGTCTAGGCAATTCATCGTGTTAGCCTCAAGATATACGGATGCAAAAATGGTAACCTGGCTTAGAAACCTCGCAGTTAAATAATAACTGTGGAAGTGCTTAATGAACACTAAGCTGCGAGGCTCTGTTACAGTGTGGGAATGTTATGCCAATAAGAAGAAGAAGAAGTCCCGCTGTGAAGCCATCTTTTAGTGAAAAGTACAGCGCAGATTCGACGGCCGCTATTTTGAAGTACTGCCCAAGAACAAAAGTGCCATTTCTAGGTTGGGCAAGCCAAGGGAGATCATAAATCAGCATTTTCTGGGCATTATTACCGCATAAGTATATTTATCAGGGTTTCTATTTTACTAATTTCCACGAAAAAAAGAAGTCTGTGGTATTTTCTGAATTTAGTCGTTTTGAACCTTTTTCAAATCTAGTAATTATTTGTTTTGTTTTAAAGCTTATACATAAATGTTATGTACACAATATTTTTTCTTATTTTTTTCTGATGAATACCCTGCATTTGGAAAAGGTACATTTACACATGTTCAATTTCATTCATTTCAAATTAGAAACTTCTTAGAACAACTTCGATGAAACAAAATACAAAATATAATAAAGACTTCATCTATCATAGCCATTCGGTTACACACCTGTGCCTCCGAAGCAATACAACCAACAACAACGAACCAGAAAACTCTACGCGTGGGTGTTTTGTTTCCTATTCAGCTGTTTTGAGCAAACTTTTTGTGCTTGCGTGTCACTAATACCATACCGCCCCATTACCTGCCCACCTAATCCACCCTCCACCAGCGGTGAAGAAATCATTGAATGCTTAGTCACTTACCTACTCGGGCTGTTACTGCGTTGCTGCGTCCGAAGTTCCAATGCTCCCGAAAACAAGGGGTGAATAAATTTTCATTTTTCCCCGTACCACCTCCCCAGCCAGCACGGCAAATCCCGACGCAACAGGAGTGCGCCCGCTTTGACATGCAACTCCACTCGTGGATACACCGAATTCTTCACTCTCGCAGTCAATGTGCTGCCGTTTGGGACGAAGATAGATGAAGGTGCTGGAACGCATCTTGCGAAATTCGGTTAGCTACCTGCCCACGGAAAAGGAATTGGATTTTTTTTTTTCGAAATCGCTCTCACGTCTTCGTTAGAGAAGAGGTGTTTTGTGTCACTCATTCTCCGAACGATGCGGTTGGTTCAGTTCAGTACTCTGAGTGGTGCGAACTCATGGGTTGATGTGCTGTAAACCTAAACATCGGAGGCATTGCCATCACCAATGGAGAAAATTCGAAAATAATTGGAAGGAAATAAACTAAGTGGTTTTTAATAATTTATTTAGCTATTCCAACAGAAAGAGCGAATCGTGCCCAACGAGTATGTAACAACTCTTGAAACATTTCGAAAATGCTTCGTTCAGCTGACGACCATAGGCGATATATTATGATAAATAGTAGACATCGGTTGTACGCAAGGTTTGCTTTTTGTAGGCAACCAAATGATGGATGAAATCTTAATTTGATGCATAATAATATCTTTGCGAGATCTTCCGTAGCTCATTGGCTGTATGAGTGGCTTCAAAGCAGGCCTTGTTGATGGTGATAGGATTCACGCTCCAGTACGGTCCAGCAAGTGTTTAAGTGGGCAAGTGGTAACCTGTGGTAACACGCCTTTTAACCTTGCAATAAAAAAGTAAACAAAGAACATTTTCGCTCTGAGGGTTCATTTTCAAAAGAAACGATTTATTTTAACAATTGTACACTCAGATGTTCCGTTCCATCAATTTTGTAATTCAATGCATAGATTTTTTGTTTGGCTGTTGTCTCAAAATTTGTTTACCACTGAAAAACATTATTGTGCCTATATTTCGTTATCCTAAACGTGCGTTCATCTCAAAAATTGCTTTAAAATGCATTCTATTTATTCCGAAGATTGTAGGGTTGTTTGATAAATCTAATCATTTTCAGAAACTCTGAATTAATTATAACAATGAATTACTGCTATTTCATATAATTATGAAGTTGCAAGTATTTTGATTCCATAGCAGATGTAGATAATAAAAAGGAATAAGTTGTCTTCCGAAAAACCTTCGAAACCTATATTTAAGTGGTTATAGTGAAAATCACCACTATCAAATAAATGTAACAAAATGTTCGGTGATCACAAAAACTACATGTTGATTTTACGACCAATATCTTTTCAAAAACCTTATGAAAATCTTGTGTTATTGCATTCCATCACTCTATATGTGTTTTAAGAGATATGTACATCTCAACCTCATTAGGACCGATAGAAATATTTTAAAAATATTTCCCTCTTCCATCGGATTTTTTGCCCATAAATAATATTTATAAGGGGCAACAACATAATATTCGGAAATTTCTTACATCAATTTGAGAGTTATTTTTTAATCGATTGGGATACTAGTTCTGAGGACAATTCTAGGCAATTAGCAAGCATTATCATGCAGCTTGCAATAAGCTTTGCTATTATAGAATGTAGTACCACTGATGGAAAAAGGAAGATCTTGCCATATAACAAAAATCATGTTTCCGTGGCTTTGGAACAAATCGTCGAATGACATTTCGTCGAATGACGTTAAGTCGAATAATATTTGATTGAAGAGACTTTTGGACAAACGGACATTTAGTCGAATGGACATTTAAATAATAAATGATTTTTTGGCTAAATTTGATTTAATAATCCACAAGATAGATATGTGAACTGTTGAAATTGTTGATTCAGTGTTCACGTAAAAAAATTTAATGTTATTTATTATTAAGATTTCTAATACTTTTTTGCCAACGCAGGCGCCTAATGATATGTAAAGAAAAAACTTATACATCGCATTAGTCACATACATTCCGAAACTTATACTTTTCATTAGCTTATGAATGTTATTAGCTATTTGATATGGGATCATTCATTAGGTGGCATAATGAAGAGTATAAGTATTTTCGAATGGTTTTTTGCCAAAACATATAAGGTTATTTTTTTACGTGTTGTTATCTGTTAAGATGTAAGTTAAAAAAATTAAAAAATCTAGATGAACTGATTGGTGTACAATGGACGTAAGAATCAATCAGCAGCGGATGAAACACATACGGAAGTATGTTGTATGCGAAAGTGAGTTTTTTTCGCCTGAGCAAACGAAAACATCTTGAGATAATGGCGGACCATAAGTAGAAAAAGAGAAAACCTACAAAAAAAGCAAAAGATAAGGTACTGGTGAGGAAATACCTTTTATTTTATTATTATTATTTTGACACAAGCTCAAAAACCAATGATATCAAAATTCATATTTCAAATACCGTGGGGGACCAAAATCCATACAGCACCGAAATCCGTCCACTTCGTAAGATATCAATTAAATGAAGGGGGTTTGAGGGAATTAATTTATGCATCATTTATCTTATTTTGATATTATGTTTGGCAGAAAGCTTACTGGCCATTGAAATAGAAAGTAGGCTCTGAAATTAAAATAACATAATCAAAAAACAAATCGACACCCCGCGCGAAGCTTCAGGTGCCATTTTGTTCGCGTGTTGGACGCAATTGTACCGACAGTGAGTGTGTTTAAATTGCAAATTGCAATTAATGGAGTAAGATCAACAGCATAAATAACAAAGGGATCCCTTCTCAAGGTGCGTATTGCGCTATTCACAGTGTTAGTTTGATCAATTGGTCTGCTTTAATTTAAATATTTTGTTATAAAATAGCTGTACGGATTATGGTCATATGATTCAAAGTCCGTCCACGGTGGACGGATTTTGATTTAGGAGGTGTTCATTACTAATGCAATACAGTGGAGCACACAAAAAATAGAGGCCCTTGGGCAGTTAGATCAATGACGAACGTTCTATTTGCATTCGATTTGTATTTTCTAGAGCTTTTACGTATACTGAAGTGCTTAAATGTACGAGTTTCGATGCACCACGGTACTTCGTCGTAGTCGGCTACCAAACATTCCGTTGATTGACATTTAGTGGAATGGTCAAATGACATTTCGTTGAAAGGATGTTTAGTCGATGGGACATTTGGTCGAATGGATATTTCATAGAATGTAAAGTGCAGCAAAGTTTTTTTTTATTTTTTCATGGGTACTCTTCCTTCCACTCAATATCTATAGAATAAGTTCAAAATAAAATTCACTTTCAACCATAATTCTTTATTGGTTGGCCGTAAATTTAAAATCGATCAATTGGCTATACGATCTGTCTATTGAACGTTATGTCTTTTCAAACATAGTATTCGAACACGAAACATCATGCGATTAAATGTCTTTTGACTAAGTGGAATAGATTTTCATCGTAGTTAGTTATAGGGGTACGCTCTAGTCAGTATCCTGTCCGAAATATTTCCCGTAATCCTATTATGTATCCCATCCATCATTCTTTGATCAATAAAGGAGCATTAATTATGTGACTTTTTGAAACACCGCAATAAATTCATTAGTTTTTATTTATAATTTACTAAAGTTCCTGTCTTTAAAATATTTATCGACGAAATGTACAAAGATTCTTCATTCAAAAATCTGTTTTTTTAAGTGTCCTTTCGACCAAACGTCATACGACCAAATAACGTACTTCTCTAGTAAACTAAAATTAACTTTTCACTAATTGTACAATCGGCCGAATGTCCATTTGGCCGAATGTTCATTTAGCTGAATGTCCATTTGGCGTAATATCCATTTGACGTAATGTACTTTTGACCAAATGTCATTCGACCAAATGACGTACGTCTCTAGTAATCGGTCGAATGTGTATTTGGCGTAATGTCCATTTGACCTAATGCCCTTTTGACCAAATGTCATTCGACTAAATGTTATTCAACGATATATCTTTCGACGAAATGGTGAATCTATACCGTATTTTCGAAAGTCAGTTTAGTTAGTTTAGTTGAATGACATTTGGTCGAAAGGGCATTACGTCGAATGGACATTTGGTTGAAGGGACATTTAGTCGAAATCAAATTTTATAAACAAGAATCATTGTACATTTGGTCGAATGGAGATTTGGTCGAAAAGCGAATTTTCGAATGAATGATTTTGATAAATTTAGTCGATTGACGTTTCGTCGAATGGATATTGGAAAAAAAGGAATTTTAGTTAATAATATTTAATAAATAAATGATTTATTGCGGTATTTAAAAAAACTCACTTATTTATTGCTAAAATATTGTCAGAAGAATGATGGGTTCATGAAAAGAATAAAGAATAGAAAAACAGTGAATATTCCTGACAGGATTTTAACTTCGGCGAACCCCTCTAACCGACTACGATGAATCTATACCACCTAGTGAAAAGATATTTAGTTCAATAATGTACCGTCAAATGACACTTGATCGGAGGGACATTACATCGAATAGACATTAGGGCATGACCATATGGCTGAAATTAAATTTTTGACTAATAAATAACGAATTACGGTTTGAAGTCAATTTTATGCTGAACGTTTTCTTATATATTTATTAGAGAGACTTTCAGCTCAAGGCTGGCTCGTTTCGTGTGCTGAACTAACCATTGGACTAATATTGAGTGAAGGAAAGAGTATGTATCAATGAAAAGAAGAAAACTATTTCCATTCGACCAGCTGTCGCTTTGACTAAACGTCGTATCGATGAAGTGTCATTTGACAGTTTTCAGCCAAATATTAACGTATTATGGTCGGAAGTGAATTTTTGACTATACTAAGTATTGTATGAATATTAGATTAAAGAAAGAATGCTTGTCCTTAAGCTTGTGCCATGAAAACAATAGAATAGACCCTGTCATAAGACGAGCTTAGTTCAATTCTATTTAATTCCACCACGTTACAATCTTTATAGATACGTATTTTGACCTCAACTGTAAGACCGTCTTCCGTCTTCATTGTGTCACGTACTTGACTTGATTCGACAAGTCGAGTCAAGTACAAAACACTGAAGCCGGTCTCTCAGTTGAGGACGAAATATGTGTTTGTAAAGATAACAACGTGGTAGAACTAAATGGAACAGTACTAAACTCGTCTTATAACAGGTAAAGACCACCCCCCTGAAATGAGATGTAGTTCTTGAAGCCGTCTACCGATTGGGTGGCGCTAGTGTAGCCTTTCATATTTTAAGCTCCGTTCATACCGCCGCAAGAACATTGGCGATTGGCGCAATGATGTTGCATGAAGAAGAAGAAGCAGAAAGGTGATAATCAAAAATATTCGCACGGGAAATATACGAAAAAAATTTTGAAACTCTTCTTTAAAATTCTAGAAGCAATTTAATTAAAAACGGTAAGCAGTACGGGGTGAGACTTGTTTTCTACTGCACAATAAACACAATATTTCAATTTTCATTCTGTGATATCTTACTTAATACACAGTATGAGTTAAGTCCAACCCTGTACTGTTTATCGTTTTTAATTAAATTTAATAATTAAATAATAATTAAATAATAATTAAATAATAATTTTAATTAAATAATTTCAGAGAACAGTTTCAAAAATATCCTCGTACGTTTTCCCGCGCGAATTTTTTTAAATAAATCATCTTTCTGCTTCTTCTTCTGCATGCAACATCAAAGCGCCAATTAATCACGTCGAAAATCACGCAACAATGCAATACATCTCGTTGAATGTAATTCAACAATGCAACACATGCCGCTTACGCCGGTTACGCATCCGACTGCTCTGACTTCGTGTGTTTATTGCTTAATCGGCAATGTTTACATCCAGCACCATGTTTTTGGCTTCAGGCGAGTTGTTCGTGGATGACAGCCGTTTCATGGGGGTGGTAAAGACATTCCACTTAAAGTGCTTAATAATTTTTATTGAATATAAAATATTTCCCCATCGATACCTAATATTTTGTTATTTTGTGTAGGATTTCAATTATTCTATAGTTCACCAGGATCTAGAGAAGTGTCAGTTTGCTCAGGCGAAAAATCATCAATAGCTTCCGTATTCGTTTCTCCCGCAGTTGATTGAACTTCTTAACGCCACTGAATTCATCCAATCAATTCATCTATGTATCTTGTGGATTATTAAATCAAAATTTAATCGAAATTCCATTGACTTATTATCCATTTTACTAAATTGCCTATTACCGAACTATTAAACTGAAATTGGGGTCTCCAGTAGCACTGTTAGGAAAGCTGTAGGATTGGCAATCCGGAGATGGCGAGTTCGATTCCCGGTCCGGTCTAAGACGTTTTCGGGTTGGAAACATTCTCGACTACCTGGACATAGTGTATCCATTGTACTTTCCACACAAGATACATATTCATGCAATTGCGGGCATAGAAAAGCTTTCAAATAATAACTGAGGAAGTGCTAATAGAATATTCAGTTTAAAAGCAGGCCAAGTTCCAGTTGGAGTCATTGAAGAAGAAGAAGAAGAAGAAGAAGCTGCAATTTACTTTCAACATTCGACTGTATGTATGTCCACTCGACTAAACGTCTTTTCGACAAATGTCCATTGGACTAAATGCATTTTCGACCGGACGTTTATTCGACTAAATGTATCTTCGACCATATGTCCTTTCGACCAAATTTCATTTGACTAAATGTCATTCGACGAAATGTCATTCGACGAACTATGAAGATACCAAAGCGCTTATTACCGACCTATTATGGTGAAAAAAATTTCAATTCGAGCAAATGAGGGGGTCAAATGCAAAGGGGTGTAAGTGACAAAAAGCTAGTTTTGAGAAAAATAGTTTTTAAATATTTTTTTCGCCTCATACAAATTGTATGAAAGCTCAAAAAATTACCAGTTTTCTGAGAATTTCCACAAATTTTATAAACATCGTACAAACTATATCAACATATTGCCGCAAAGCTCTAGATCCAAAGCATTTTTGGCTGTAGTCAACTTAATTTTGATCAAAACAATACTTACATGTTACACCTCTCTGCTTCAAACCCCCTCAAATGTTCTTTCGACCAAATGTCATTCGACTAACCATCCCAAAGCCATTAGATATCTTTGTACTTTCTAAGGAAACCCTGTACACCTGTCAACTGATTCTAATTGGGTAAAAAATTATCCAGGAAGTACAAAACTACCATAGAATGTCATAACTTTTGGAATCATGAAGTTTGATATGCCACATGATGATATTCGCCAATTTTCGTAAAGTGACCTCGAACCTGGGGCCGCATTGCGCATCTCCTTTCAACAACTCTTTCGTATGACAGTTTGCATGGTTCGCTCGTTCCGAGTCGAGGTGCGCAATGCCACTCCTGGTTCCGGCGGAACGTCCGGAATACGGAATACAAGCCATATTTTGGGCCGATCGAATTCCTGATAAAATTTGGCAACGTTTATGCGTCGTTACCATTCAAAATCATTTCCGAAGTATGCGTTCTATAAAATTTCCAACTGCTAACATCCATTTTAAATCCAGAATAACTCCGGAAATAAGTGGGCAATTCTAAAAATCATTGAAAGTCCTAAAACTAGAATAAATTCCGCTTCTGCTGGTGAAAGTAACGATAAAAAATGTTGAAAGACCAAAAATGTCCAGCAAAAAAGTTTATTTATTTTCGTTTTTCAAAGGAATGTTGGTAACAGATGGGGTTATTCAAGGCTTTTATATGCCCGTCACTTGCATGAATATGTGTCTTGTGTGGAGAGTACAATATGTATACACCATGGCTTTACTCGCAAGGCTAGCTAGAGACCTCAGACCTCAGGAGGATTTCATAGATATGGCTATTATATGTCATAATCTTGAAACTTAAGTGAACGATTTATTTTTAACCAATTACACTAACACTTGTTTGCATCATAGTACAGACTTTAACTAATTTGACCCATTCTCATTAGCAAATAATGACGCATGGATATACCAATCCATCTCCATCAAATGCAAATTGCGGTCAAATATCTAATTATCATCATCATCCACATCCACATACATACATACATACATCAATTTGTAGATTTGAGTCGAATGAGTATTACACTAGACAATCAGAACCTCCAATAAAAAATATCGCCTGAAGAAAGAACTTAAAACCATTCATTATAAACAGCTAGATGTATGAAAAAGACGAAAAATCCCTATACAAAGAATCTTCAACATTTTTGTTCTGCGAACCGAACATCCCCCATTTACCCAGATACTCTAGCAAGCTCATACTTATCGACCCATCGAAACGGCCTTCTCAAGTTATATCGATGTGCTCACATAAATCATCTCAAACAGAAGGAAATCCGCTTCATCTTACTCTAAAACACGTCCCAATCCATTAAACTTACTACGGGGGTACGATCAGGCAGAACAACGCCACCCATACGCTTCGTTGTCGTCGAGCTCGTCCTTGTTCTGCTGGGGGTTCTTTCCGTCCCAGTAACGACACGGCATAGCCGGCACAGCAATCGCAAAATAAATGCAGAATTCCCTCGTAGTGCGGTGACACTGATATATGACGCATTGAGTGAACGAAAAGGCGGTCCCGGGGTCGGTATGTATGATGCAACATTATACCTTCACTCTACTGCACCAGATTTGCGCGACTGTGTGTAGCAACAAGCTGTGCTCTTGTTCCCTAAGTTCATCACCTCCCATGCACCACCCGCCGCCGCACCGACCGAGGGGGGTTGAGTTGATATTTTTCCGCTTCTCGCGTTACCGGAATGTGTGCATCAACTACATTACTCCGCAGATTGTTAGCGCTTCCAAAGGCACGGGCTTAGTGAGGAAGCCAGCTCAACCCCATTACCCCTACGATGATACAAAGAAATCGATCCGAAAACTGAGCTATCGCATGATTTTTTTGTATTGTTTCGTTCGCTTGGTTTTAATTCTGAGAACTTGCCAAATAACCCTAAACAAAACCAGATGAAAAAATGAAACACTAATGAAATAAAATGAATTTCTATTTGAAACTGTGCAAAAAAGGCTACCAATAATATGAGTAATTCTCGCTGAAACCGGGCCACTATTTGCACGAGGTTCTTAAAAATGCCTAAATTTATATTCTTTCGAAAGCTTTCGGCGAGTATATTGAGGATCCGAGTTAAATTCTTCAGAAAGATGAACCCCTCGTTAGTTATACACGAAATCATTTTAATGGACCCCTCGATTTTTGTCAATTCTTGACTCACCAAAACTGTCATAACTCCAACATTTCTCAACCGATCATAGAGATCAGCATATCGTTGGAAAGAGGAAGAGTGTATCCTCAATTTACAATAATAAAAATTTAAGCAGCCATATTGAATTTGGCCGCCATCTTGGATTTCATTTTGAAAACTATTTTTCCGCGAGGTTCGCAACCACCGATTTTGAATATTAATACATCGATGAAAAGGTTAGCTTATATTGATCATTGTGTCTAAAAATCTCAGGTGTATGTTTTTTCTATCAAAAGTTATGTACGATTTACCAAATTATATTTTGAAGGGCCATCAGACCAACGAACAATATTTTTATGGTTAACATGGTACTACGACGTCAGTTCCTTGATTTCATACACTATTCTAAGCCAAATATGTTTCAAAAATGAAAAGCATATCTACAGCAGTATTTTATTTGAAGGGCTCAAAAGTTTTGAACATGACGGAGCCGTATTCAAGTTATTGTATTAAATAATTCAAGAATTTTGGTATTGGTGAATCGTACATAACTTTTGATAGAAAAAACATACACCTGAGATTTTCGGACACAATGCACAATATAAGCTAAGCTTTTCATCGATGTATTAATATTCAAAATTGGTGGTTGCAAACCTGGCGGAAAAATATTTTCCAAAAAGAAATCCAAGATGGCGGCCAAATTCAATATGGCTGCTTATATTTTTATTATTGCAAACTGAGGATACACTCTTCCTCTTTTCAGCGATATGCTGATTTCTATGATCGGTTGAAAAATGTTGGAGTTATGACAGTTTTGGTAAGTCAAGAATTGACAAAAATCGAGGGGTCCATTAAAATGATTTTGTGTATAACTAACGAGGGGTTCATCCTTCTGAAGAATTTAACTCGGATCCTTAATATACTCGCCGAAAGCTTTCGAAAGAATATAAATTTAGGCATTTTTAAGAACCTCGTGCAAATAGTGGCCCGGTTTCAGCGAGAATTACTCTATATTATTTCATATATTAATTTATGCTGAAAATCCTGTACATCCTTCCTACTAACATACTATCGTTTAAACCAGTAAACAGTACGACGGAACATGATTACCAATTTGGAATTTCAACTATTACAGCATTCACCCTTATTGCATGTTGAATACATTTTTTTCTGCATGAAGCTTCTTCGTTCGGCTACAAATCTGATGCAAGAAAGCAGGAATAACTTTTAAAACTTCTACTGTGCGAGAAGGGCAGCCACGCGCTACTGTGCTGGCTGACTGGCGGAGAATGTTTGCATATTATTTGAAAATGCAAGAAGCTTCTTTTTTCTCTCATTTCCAGTACCTGTCGGTAGCATGAATCCTACTGGGAAAGCAAATGGGTATGTGGAAACCAGACGGATGGAAAAAATATGAAATACCTTTCCGCTGCAGTGATCCATTTCACTTTGGAGTTGGGTTGAAGCTATCACTTTTTTTTTTGGGCAGAAGATAAATGCGATAAATTCTACGTATGTACATACATATTAAAGATTTTCATTTGGAAATGGTTTTCAATATTCACTGAAGTTGGTTGAGCTGATTTGACGATTGCATGTGCATCTATATAGCTTTGCGTTTTTCATGTGTATAATTTTCCAGTTATCAGCAAACATTAGAAAGTTCAATCGTATTGAGCTTGCTGACATCTAATCGCCTTTCTCTGTCAAGCGCACAGGGAGGATAGGATTTGTTGTCATCGAGAAAAGTTTACCTATAAAAACAAATCCTATCCATTTTATGCGCTTAATAGAGATAGATGATCAAACGTCTGCAAGTTCTATTCCGAAGCAAAACAAATGTTCTTTTTTGTCTTCAATAGCGAGACATTCAGCCCAAGGCTGGCTAGTCTCGAAACAAATGTTAAAATATAAATCATCCGTCACTTTGTATAATAATGTTACCCCCAATTCGATTGTTAAAAACCTACTGTGTTGCATTTAGCCAAGACACGAACCTTAGGGCCGATGCCCACGTAGCGTTTTTTCAACGCTGCGTGCACGTGGCGTTAAAAAAACGCAGGTGTGTATCGGTGCGGCGACGCTGCGTTACCGCTTTTTCCCGATGCACACATGCGTCCTTTTAACGCCGTGTGCACGCAGCGTTGTAAAGACGCTACGTGGGCATCGGGCCTTATATGGCGCTTACATAGTTCGATTCCATTTTCTTAATAACTTTTAAACGCAATGATCGATCGTTATCAAATTCAATAGTGATCAACTTTGTCCCCCGTTAAATGCAACCTGTTGCGAGAAAATTGGGTAAGAATTACTATATGAAAAAGTGGATAATGTTTTCCGGTTTTCGTCTGCACACACACATACAGACTAACTGACAGACATTTGTTCAGCTCGAGCTGAGTCGATTGGTAATAATACCATAGGTCTCCGAGACTTCTATAAAAAGTTCGATTTTGGAGTGAAATGATAGCCTTTCGGTATAATTTTGTTGTACGAGAAAGGCAAAAACACATATTTCCTAAATGAGCTACAAAACAATACTATCCCAATCACTTTCCTACTTTGTGCCTTAATTTTTGTTGTATCGGTGTTTCAACATTCACTACTGTTATATCTGCCATACAGAGCATGATGAGCGTAGCTGCAACTTGGAGATTGACCAGAACAATCGTAATTGCACGATGAGGCAATGGACGGACTATAGAAATTGCTTTTCGACCTCAACGTGTGCCATTCGAGGGCTCTAGAATTTTCAATGATTAATTACGGCGTTGGTAACGTTCTTACGGTCTATCGGGGATAGGAAGGAAATGATGAGGCAGTCACTCGTCAACTGCAAGCCGAGAGCACTTCTGCACGAGTTCATATGGAATTTTATTGGAATTTGGGGATTAGGTTCTTAGGAGCATCGTCTAGGTTAACAAATTGGCAATGCGATAGGGTGTTGATGGATCTATAGTACTATCTGATGCAAAAATAACCTTTGCGGTTCATTTATAATTCTAACAGAATGTAAGAATATAGTTAAGTATACGGAATGGAATGGGAAACGGAATGGGACTCCATGTCCAGCTCTAACAATTGATAGAACATGAGAACTATATACAAAAAGATGCAAAATAGGAGGATGGAATTGAACCCATGGCCTCCTGTGTATGAAACAGAAGCGTTGGTCGAACTACCACAAGCTCGTTATACCGTTTTGACTCATTCCGAACATGAATCGTATTCCAAACACCAAACACCAATTCTTTCCGTTGGATATTGAATTCGTTTGTAATTTTGAGCTAAAACCTATGAAAATTTGAGTTTTAGAGCGCAAAAACACCAGTGTTCGGAATATGAGTCATATTTGGAATTTGAGTCAAAACAGTACGTTCTCTACTGTTGTGATTTATAGCTGAAAAATCTACTACAATTCATGATATCAAGACCTAGAAAACGATTCGTGAATAATAATAGTTTTTTTTAATGAAATGTCATGAAGAAAATATCATGATGCTGTGAGTGCTTCCTAAGATAGTTTGAGCTTCCTTGAGTATATCTTTAGCGAATCTAGCATTATGTCACCTACAAACCTGTTTATGTGTAAATCGTATCGTACAACAGTATTCTATCCTGAAAATGTAACTTGATAGTCCGGTGAAGGAAGCCATCCAAGTAACACACTTGTCAAATATCGGTCAATCAAATCATATGCGACACATTCCAATCACATCAGAGTTGCTGCAATCAAATCGATCCCAGCTGGCACTGTTGAAAGTATTTTTTACACGTAATGTAAGTACCAGATACCACGCCTTTTTAATCCTCGTGTAACCTTAGCTGTGTCCGTGATGGTCAGAATTGCATCGACAGTAGATCGGCCCTCCCGGAAACGGAACTGGTTACTTGATAAGCCACCAGCACCCTCAATGTACATTTCTAGTCTGTTCAGGATTATCCTTTCCATCAACTCTGATTTCCCAGTAATAACAGCAGTCACATCTTAACATATCCGGATCAGCAACTATCACTTGTTCGAGGACCATCCGCACCTGGTGCGTTGCCCAGTTTCAAGTTTTTTTTAGTTATGGAAATGATTAGTTTATCGTTTGTCACCAGTGGTACAGCAACGTTGAACGTAGAGGCCGATTCGACAAGCCAAGTGTCGGAAACAAACTTTCCACCAAACTTCCTTATTGCCGGGGACTTCTTATGGGGTGTGGTTTTAGTCCTAGCCATGATTTGATTTCGAAGTTGAGACTACTGCTGGCGGCCTTGAAGATCTTTCGCCTCTCCAGTCGGTCTACTGTCCCAGCACGTCGCGCTCGCAGTCTTCCTTTAGCCTTTAGACCAGTTTTACGAAGGATTTGCAATCGTGTCGTTCCATTAGTATACCATGGACAAGTCACACGCTCTCGTTAGTACAGTCAGTTCCTCCCCAGTCAACATTTTAGTACCTATATCTCTTAATATAGGTTATTATATAAGAACCAACTTAATCGTATATAATGCACAGATTGGCTATATACGTACCAAAGTGGTGGCGATATAGGTACATACGAGTTTTATTATACGATTTTTCCCGACATCATGAGAACAGTATTACGATTATACATAAAAATATGAAAAATAAAAAAAATCTGCCAACCCCAAATCTCAAACATGCGATCTTTAGATTTGCAGGCGGATACTGTACCACTGCACCATACTGCACATCTTGAACTAATTTGAATTTTTGCCCAACATAAACTACACAATTTATATCTTTACAACTGCTTGAAACTTCAACAAGCCGTTTGTACTGAAGTGATTTCGATTGTATTACGATTCGCATAGGCATTCATTCGCACTCATATAGGATATTGCAAGGAGTATTAGTCATTACGAGTTTTTATTCACACAATTACGATTGATTTTCACTACGGTAAAAATTATCGTATACGATGCATTCAATACAACATCCTTTGACAATAATCTGACAAAGTTTGATATACAATCCGATTTCGATACATTTCGATTATGTGCTAAATTATTAGTGGAATGGAACCCAATTTTAATCATCATTGAGATGCATTGATGAAATTTCGACGAAAAAATCTTGTTTTATAAAAAAAAATCTAAATGTTTACTCAAGATGCATGCATCTATGGTATGCATCGGCCAAAAGTTTGGGTTCACCCTTTTTTCCAGTTTAAATTTAGGCAAAATATTCATTGAAGAAAGTTAGTTTGCAAACAAAACGTCATGAACTGTACTACAGACAATATTTGGCTTAAATTGAATTGATAATTGCCTTACCTTTACTATCTCTTGATTTTCGAATCCCCTGAAACGATGTGTTTTTAGCTCTACCGATCCCTTCCTTCTTGGCCATAGCCACTTCCTCATTCGCTTTCTATGCGAGCTTTTTTTTTCACTTAAGCAGTCACCTTCTGGGGATTTACCACATCTCTTTAGGAAAGGCCTTTCCCGGCGTACTTAAGCACCTTCACTTGTGTGCTGTTCTGGATCTCTCCTCTTCTTCGGTGTAAACACCTGCACGACCTTACTCAGCTTACTGGCTTAACGTAAACTTTTTCGCCTCAGCAAGAAGTGACCTCTACCTCCAGGCTTGATTCCAACAGGGACTTCCACTCTTGTTTCGCCACTACGACGACGAAGTTGCAGAGGGTCAGCACAGGCTGCTTGGACTCTCGGCAGTAATTCGAGCCGATATTGAGGAAGGACATAATCACGTTCGTAATATCCATCATCATATCCTTCTTCTGACTTATTTCCTCTTTTAATTGGCAGTCCCATATGTTTTCCGACGACGGGCACGTCCTCTGACTTGCCGAGTTTCGCCTTGCCATTTTCGGACGGCCACTCTTAGTGACCTAACGAGTCGCATGTTAGCAGCTTCACTGCCACTGAGCCTGACGAGATTTGTCCCTTTATACACTACATTTAAGAATTTCTACCTTGCGTAACGGGAAAAAGAAAAGGCTGATATTATCTTCCAACATTAGATTCATGAAATGTTGGGTGAAGTACAGTAGAACACAATGATTGTCCGAATATTTTCATTTTATCCGATTATGTACGGCAACATTTTCACACAATTTTCTTCGTGGGGAAGGGCCGAATGCCACTAGGCCGAATATACTAGGGGTCGTTCAATAATGATATCACAGGTTATAAGGGGGGGGGGTTTAAGATTTGGGACAGTACATGTACTAGGTATACAAAAAAGCGTGAAAAAGGGGGTAGGGAGGTCTAGAAATTATTTGGCCGAAAGTGTCGTTTGGCCGAAAAGGTCGTTTGGCCGAAATGGTCATTTGCCCGAATAGGATATTTGGTCGAATAAGACATTTAGCCGAATAGGTTATTTGGTCGAATGGGACATTAGGCCGAATAGGTCATTTGAAAAATGCGAAATAAGGAGTTAGAAGTAACATCTCAATTCCCATTCTCGCTGTAAAAAGCGGGAAACGCGAAGTGAGTGAGACGTCTCATTACCCAGTTCACACTACTCACATTTCACAGTGAGAAGTGAAAAATGAGGAGAGAGAAGTAAGACGTCTCTTCTCACTCCTAATTTCTCACTTTTCAAATGACCTATTCGGCTAAATGTCTTTTTCAGACAAATGTCCTATTCGGACAAACGACGTTTTCGGCCAAACGACCTTTTCCGCCAAATGACCTCCAAGGGCTCCAGGGACTTGTGTGGACATGCTATGTTGATTTCTGTTTCAAACCAGGCTTGAATTCCAGAACAATTTGGAGAACCTGGAAAATCTGCATTAAACTAGTTTGGACTCTACATAATACGCAAGCGCTCTGAGGACTTGTATATACATGCTGGGTTGATTTCAGTTTGAAACCAGGGGTAGTTGACTTTGTAGACCGATTGCTCCAAAATCCAGAACATGGAATATAGAATAACTTTTTTGAACTGTGCATAATACACAAGGGCTCTAGGGACTAGGGTATGGACATGCTGGGTTGATTTTGGGTTGATACATGCTGGGTTGATTTTGGGTTGAACCGGGCGTAGTTGATCTTGCAGATCAAATGAATTCCAGTTTGGAGTCCTAGAATATCTGCATCAAACTGATTTCGACTGCACATAATACGCAAAGATTTAGGGTCTAGCAGAAACAAGCTGAGTTGATTTCCATTTTGAAGTTCTTCTTAATTGATAAATTTAACTTCCATTGAATTTGGTTAATCGAAATCTTCTACATTTTAAATGACAGCATCCGTAATCCAGCTGATCTAGCAAAAAAATAGGATCCCTAAAACATAACAAACTAGAAAAATACAGAAAACAAGATAAGGTGGATAAAACAACCACGAAAAAATTGAGGGGGTCAAACGCAAAGGGGTGTAAAGTGACAAAAAGTTTGTTTTGACAAAAATGGGAGCAAAGTCCTAAGAATCCCCTTTTTGCCCGAAAAATACTCATGGTAACATTCAGATATCGTGATAACTTAGATTATTCGGATAACTTAGTATTTTAACTTATCTGAACATGCAATTTTGCAATCATGCAAACATGTGACTTCAACGCCGTTAAAGTGATGATCCCCTTCATACTTTGTGACCAAATAATCTCGGAATTGTCCCAATCAAGTAGTAACCAATCAATATTAGAGGTCGAGAACTTTAAATGCAACACATGAACATCGCGAAAACAATTTTTTTTCTTTCTGATTTTGTCGTCCAGTCTAATTGTTGGGTGGTGTATCAGAACGTCGGCTCATGAGGCACGTTCCCCTCAATTTGGAAGATTTGTGTCACTGGCTTTCACTGGCGTTTCTCATCATTGGCGGAAATGGAAGTGAAAATGAAAGGAAAGGGAAATGAAGCAAAAAAAAACAACGCTTAAAGCAAATCCATATAGGTTAGGCCATTTGTTTTTCTGGCCAAGCGACAATGTTTTGTACTTTGAAGAAAAATCGTCTCGGATTAATTTTCTCTTGTATAAAATTGTGGTTCTGAATTTATTGTGGCATTCCCAACCATTAATAGCAATAAACCCAGAAAGAATCTTACGATCAAATTTCACTTTTTGATTGTGATTCCCTTATCAATGGCATCATTACTGTTGAACTGTCTGCCATCGTCAAACGATTGTGCTGTAAAATGAATTAGCATTGTTTACGATTTACTTTGTCTTGAATAAATTCTTGCGCCTAGGAGCCCTCCTTAGCCGTGTGGTAAGACGCGCGGTTACAAAGCAAGACCATGCTGAGGGTGGCTGGGTTTGATTCCCGGTGCCGGTCTAGGCAATTTTCGGATTGGAAATTGTCTCGACTTCCCTGGGCATAAAAATATCATCGTGCTGGCCTCATGATATACGAATGCAAAAATGGTAACCTGGCTTAGAAACCTCGCAGTTAATAACTGTGGAAGTGCTTAATGAACACTGAGCTGCGAGGCGGCTCTGTCCCAGTGTGGGGATGTAATGCCAATCAGAAGAAGAAGAAGAAGAAGAAGCATAGGATCATAGGGGCGTAACTGTATTGATCGATTTCTCTTCATCGATGTTTTCTCCTTATCATTGCAGCGATTTTCAGCAGCTTGTTTGAGATTTCATGGTTCGATAAATGTTTTTTTTTTTATCTTTATTAAAGTGTTTTTTTAATCTACAGATTAAGTTCAACACCGTTCGATAAATGGTGGTTGGATCTTGATCCAGAAGTATAAGTAACAGTTGTAACTTTTCCTTTCCTTTTCACTTTCTTTCCCGTCAGGTGAATGATAAGAAACGCCAATAAAAGCGATGGTACAAATCTTCCAAATTGAGGGGAACGTGCCTCCTGAGCTGACGTTCTGATACACCGTCCAACAATTACACTGGACGACAAAATCAGAAAAAAAAAGTTTTTTTTATATCTTTATTAGGGAGACTTTCAGCCCGAGGCTAGAAAAAAGAGTTTGTATTCGTGATGTTCATGTGTTGCATTTGTAGTTCTCGACCTCTAAATTCGACCAGTTACTGCCGTTTGTTGCTTGATTGGGAAAATTCGGAGATTATTTGGTCACAAAGTACGAATGAGATCATCACTTTAACGGCGTTGAAGTCACATGTTTTCATGATTGCATAATCGAAAAAAATCGATTAAGAGAAATCGATCAACGCAGTTACGCCCATATGATCCTACGCGCAATCAATAGGGGTTCTGAAAAATCAAGTGGGAGAAGGCACTGAAGCCCCACCCCGACATGTGCGACATCTGGATTTGGTTCTAAAATGTAAATAACAGTGTTAATTCTCTATCACCTTTTTGTTGTGGCGAGGCAATTTTTATGCACACTTTTGTTTTAGATATTTTATCAAAATCAAGCACTCAATCATGCAGCAATATAACATTTGCATTAACTAAACGAAAATAAATTTGTTCGCATTAACGATTACGCCCTAATACCGGTTGCAAGTTTCGATGCAAAGTACACGAGCTTTGTTCGCCAGTGGCAGGCGTATCGGGCCCTTGAAAAATCGATTATTTTCAATAATATACCTTTGCAATCGCTAATAGCAACAAAACCAAACGCAGAATCTAGCGAGAAAATTTCACTTTTTACCGAGAACAGCCAAACCGGCGAAGACACCACAATAGTGCAGAAATTTTCAGCCGTCATCTGCGAATAATTTTATTGCAGCTTCTCCCACCGAGGAACTGTCTGCCATCGCCAAGCAATTGTACTTTATGTTGTGTATTGTTTATTGTGTATTCGTCTCGAATCTTTAACAAATTATGGTCCTGAGATTTAACTTCAATAATGCACATTTTAATTCACTGATAGCAACAAAACCAAAGTCAGAATCTTGTAAGTAAATGTTAATTTCGCCGACGACAGCTAAATTGACGAAGTCACCAACTTATTTTTGCAGCAAACACCCGCCGACGGCCTTCGCTTGGACCGCCTAATTCCGCAACAGACGCCAAGCGATTTTTTGTAATTAGAAAATCAACTCTCTTGTTACTGGTCACCAGAGCATGAAATATTCTCTTTCATGAAACACATTTACTCCGAGTTTTAACAATCGTGTTTCGATTATTCAAAACATAGAATTACTTACTCAGTTTATTTCTTTATAAATTCGTTCAATTGATTACCACTGAGTATGGTGACTGCGCGTGAAAAAAAAAATTAGCGTTGATTATACTGACATTTGGCGCAAAAAATGCCCTTCAATTGAACGTCGGGATTAGATCTATAAGTGTGTTTATTTAAATCAATAAACATGTGTTCAGTTTTACGAGTATTTAATAAATTGTCATATTCAAACAAATACTGAACCATATTCATTCCGAAAATTGATGGTGCAAAGCCTAATATGAATATGTTTAGAAGAAATCGAATATTTAAAGCTCTGCTCGTCACAATAATACTCAATTTGAATCGCTAACAATTTATTACAGTCACAGTAAAGCCTTTTACTTTCTCCCGAATATAATGGTGATACTGAAAAGGATCGATTTATTTACAATAATATACTTATTCATGTTAAGTAAGAAGTATGCGGTTCTAATATGCATTTCTGAAGTATGAATAAAGTGCCAGTTCGAGTTATTTCTTCATCAATGTGACTCATAATTTTGTTTGACCCAAGCCCTATTAAATAATAATTAGACATCATAATGTACGCCACTACATCCCACGTCATTTGCTTCAAGATAGTTTTGACTTTCATTTAATTACACTGTAGATTATTCTCGCCAGAAGCGTTTCCCGTGAAATCGATATTTTCAACTTCTGTTAACAGCGACATGTTCGAAGTAGCTAATCCATCTCGCATGTGTCATAATAATACGTTTTACCCCGTTCCAAACAGTTCGACGTTTGCCATCCATCCTGCTAATCAACTTTGAGCGAAGTTTAGTGCAAATCTCATCATTTGGAAAAACATCCATCTTTGCCACCGTTCAATCGATCGATGTTACTCAGCCGTGGGCCGTCCCAATCAGCACCAGGTGCGACATTAGTCTTCTCCGCCTCACGGAAGAAACAGCATCATAGGCAGGTCTCAAAAGTGGATCCTTGAGACTACACGTCATCATCGGCGTCGGTCCGGTCCGTCGACCCACTCGTTCCACGTGATGAAGCTCAGAGCTGACGACGACGATGCTTGACAAGTGTTTCCATTTTTCCAACATTGTCATCCCGATCGGTTGCTACTCGATACGAGTCTAGCGGATGTAAACTGCCGGAGAAGTTGTGAGTCGAAACACAGCGTAGAGGTGAGGAGGGAAATATGCTCCGCCTATGCAAATGATTTTGTAACGATTTTGATAGTTTTCAAAACATCTGTCAGATAATATTTCCAAGTGAAGAACGCACCAAGCGTCCGCTTTTGTACTTCTGTCAGAGCGGAGAAAATATTTCACATCACGGAAGTATTAGATGCGTCATCTAATTGTAGAAAATACAGTTTTCCATACCTTTTATCTGTTTGTATTACTATTCCTATTCATTATTGTTCTTTCGAATGTGCTTATTTTGGGAAAAAAAAAGTCCAATAAGCTTGAGAAATGAACGACTGATATTTTATCGAATTTTTAAAAGCCTTGCTATTATTTGTTCCCGGTTAATTCATTAAGGATTTTATCTCAATAAAAAGGCAAAGTCGTGTATTGTATAGAGAAATCGGCTCTTTTTCGATTTTCTCTGTAAAAAAAATCATCTCATCTCAGAACAAAGAACCTGCAAAAAACACGAAAATTAGAAACAAATCAAATCAAATGTCTTTCCACTTCATTTTTTTGTGTGGCTAAGATGAAGAACCAGAACAGTAAATTTATCATGACAAGCCAAAGTGGATGGAAAATATGTCATTCTCCATAAAACTTTATTCGAAGGGAAAAATGGCCCATAGTTCCCCACTTAATTTTTCTCTTATGCCTGAAACGAAAAACCACGACAATCGTATTGGTTAATGGTTACTCATCTTAGCTATGTGAACAATGAACTTATGATTGAACTAGAGGAACAGAAACTAATTGAATTCCAGTGTGGATTATGTTTTTATTTATTTTTTTCAATTTAATTTCAATTCGATACTGAGTAACTATTGTAAAACTGTCATTAAAATAATCACTTGGAAGAGTATTTCTAAAACTTGTTCAATAATAATAATAAAAACACTGGTTATTTATTTTCCTCACGGGTGTGTATTAAACCACTCTCCCTTATATCCTGTATTGTGGCATCGAAATACGCACGAGTTTGTGGTGATTGGAGATGAGCGCCTTCGCTTTTTTCATATTTGTGGAAGCGCATGGTAAATTGTATAGTGTTACGAAGGCGTTTAGCCTAAGACAATCTTAATTTTCCCAGCTTATATTTACCTAATATTTACCTTATCCGTGTAGTATTAGATATTGCGTGGCATGATCTGAACCTAACATAACGGAAAAGTACGCGTGGCAACCGAAAAAGGCGTCTTGTCTCTAGAGCATCTGCCCCCTACTAGAGAGCGGTGGGTGAGGTAATGAAGAAGTAGTCCAGAATAGTCGGCGTGTTTGCACGGTAGGTCGCCTCTTCTCCATGGGAGATGGCAAACATGGGAAATGGACGCCATTAGTTTCCCTTCTCTCTGCCTGCCATTTCCGGGAGGCATCATCGCCATCATCACTGTCGGCAACGGAAGCGTATTTTGCTGTATTTGCACGACCGGAGGGTAAAGGGAGTTCGTTGGATGCCTTTTTCGCCGTCGTCGTCTCGACTAATGCTAATTGAAGTCAGGTGGTTTTTATTAGTTCCTGCTCCGAAACGACGGACGATGAGCAGCGCTCAAAGTTTGCACTGACTGGTGGGAAACCGAAATGGAATCAACTTGTTTGCTATCGTGCACACTCAGGGATATTGCTTCGCTCCGGGATGGGTCCATAAAACGGAGAGAATTTCTCAATAAAGCCCTGGGATGAAATTCCAATTGACGACTGCAGGCTCCATGGGCGACGGCGACCGGAATCGATCGGAAATGGCAAAAGTTTCACCTCTTCCGTGGAAGCCCATTTCATGATGAATTCAAATAAAATTCGCTACAAAGTGAACCAAGGTAATCCTATCAAGATTTTGAAACTTTCATGTCAAAATGAACTTTGAGCGTGACATCAACGCCCGGCTTTTGGTTCACCTGTGCCAGATGAAAGGCATTGCGAAATTAGAAGTCATTTTCCACCTGACAAAGCTCTTGATTCAATAGTCGCAACCCAGCTCTGTCCCATCTCATTCATGAATCCATTCGTTTGATCTTCCCCGCACCGGTTCGTAATCTTTCGGCATGAATAGATTTCCATTAGTCACTAATGCTTCTTAATCACTCCGTCACACCTAATGCGACGTGGCCGGGGCCGTTTCACCCACATTCGAGTTGGGGATGGTAATTGTCTGTCCAGGTTGGCTGCCAAGATACCATCGTCAGCGGCAACGGAGGTTCAAGCGTGAGAGTCAGCCTTAGGATGCTTAGCGAAAGGAAATAACGAATCCAGCTTCATCTATATGGCAAAAGATTTTCATGGAATTTTCACGGGAGTTCAAATCATCGTTGCTCCTTCGAGCGTTGCGAGATAATGATTGTTATGACTAGGTAAAGAAATGAAACTAGACATCACAAAATCATTTCTTTAGAACTAGCATTTAACGTTTTGATTGCGCACGAAGTTGAAATGTTAATTTCGAGAACGAGAAGGAGGAAGTAATCTTTTCCAATTCATTAGAAGAGATTTAATGATGCTTCTGAATCTCTTGAAAGTAGGCTTCCACAGCTTTTGATAAAAGGCTTCTTAGTCTCTTGAATGGCGGCTTTTGAGCCACTTAAAAGAAGGCTTCCGTTGCATCTTGAAAGGACGCTTCTGAGCCTATTGATAGAAGAATTCCGAGCATCTTGAAGGGAGGCTTCCGAGGCTCTTGAAAGGAGGCTTTCGAGCCTCTTAAAATGAGCCTTCCGTGCTTTTTGACAGAAGGCTTCTGTTCCTCTTAAAAGGAGGCTTCTGAGCCTCTTGATTCAAGAGTTGAATCAACAGTATTGAAAGCAGCTTCTGAATAGCTTAAACATATAGAGGTATTGAAAGGAGGCTTCCGAGCCTCTTGAAAGGATGCTTCCGAGCCTCTTGAAAGGAGGCTTCCGAGCCTCTTGAAAGGAGGCTTCCGAGCCTCTTGAAAGGAGGCTTCCGAGCCTCTTGAAAGGAGGCTTCCGAGCCTCTTGAAAGGAGGCTTCTGAGCCTCTTGAAAGGAGGCTTGAGCCTCTTGAAAGGAGGCCTGAGCCTCTTGAAAGGAGGCTTCGAGCCTCTTGAAAGGAGGCTTCCAGGCCTCTTGAAAGGAGGCTTCCAGGCCTCTTGAAAGGAGGCTTCCAGGCCTCTTGAAAGGAGGCCTGAGCCTCTTGAAGGAGGCTTCTGAGCCTCTTGAAAGGAGGCTTCCAGGCCTCTTGAAGGAGGCTTCCGGGCCTCTTGAAAGGAGGCTCTGAGCCTCTTGAAAGGAGGCTTCTGAGGCCTCTTGAAAGGAGGCTTCCAGGCCTCTTGAAGGAGGCTTCCTGAGCCTCTTGAAAGGAGGCTGAGGCCTCTTGAAAGGAGGCTTCTGAGCCTCTTGAAGGAGGCTTTGAGCCTCTTGAAAGGAGGCTTCCAGGCCTCTTGAAAGGAGGCTTCTGAGCCTCTTGAAAGGAGGCTTGGGCCTCTTGAAAGGAGGCTTCTGAGCCTCTTGAAAGGAGGCTTCCGGGCCTCTTGAAAGGAGGCTTCTGAGCCTCTTGAAGGGAGGCCTGAGCCTCTTGAAGGAGGCTTCCAGGCCTCTTGAAAGGAGGCTTCCAGGCCTCTTGAAAGGAGGCTGAGGCCTCTTGAAGGAGGCTTGGGCCTCTTGAAAGGAGGCTTCTGAGGCCTCTTGAAGGAGGCTTCCGGGCCTCTTGAAAGGAGGCCTGAGCCTCTTGAAGGAGGCTTCCAGGCCTCTTGAAAGGAGGCTTCCAGGCCTCTTGAAAGGAGGCTTTGAGCCTCTTGAAAGGAGGCTCTGAGCCTCTTGAAAGGAGGCTTCTGAGCCTCTTGAAAGGAGGCTTCTGAGCCTCTTGAAAGGAGGCTTCCAGGCCTCTTGAAAGGAGGCTTCTGAGCCTCTTGAAAGGAGGCTTCCAGGCCTCTTGAAAGGAGGCTGGAGCCTCTTGAAAGGAGGCTTCCAGGCCTCTTGAAGGAGGCTTCTGAGCCTCTTGAAAGGAGGCTTCCGGGCCTCTTGAAAGGAGGCTCTGAGCCTCTTGAAGGGAGGCTGGAGCCTCTTGAAGGAGGCTTCCAGGCCTCTTGAAAGGAGGCCTGAGGCCTCTTGAAAGGAGGCTTCCAGGCCTCTTGAAAGGAGGCTTGAGGCCTCTTCAAGGAGGCTTCCAGGCCTCTTCAAAGGAGGCCTGAGCCTCTTCAAAGGAGGCTTCCGAGCCTCTTGAAAGGAGGCCTGAGCCTCTTGAAAGGAGGCTTCTGAGCCTCTTGAAAGGAGGCTTCTGAGCCTCTTGAAAGGAGGCTTCCGAGCCTCTTGAAAGGAGGCTTCCAGGCCTCTTGAAAGGGAGGCTTCTGAGCCTCTTGAAAGGAGGCTTCTGAGCCTCTTGAAAGGAGGCTTCCTGAGCCTCTTGAAAGGAGGCTTCTGAGCCTCTTGAAAGGAGGCTTCTGAGGCCTCTTGAAAGGAGGCCTGAGCCTCTTGAAAGGAGGCTTGAGCCTCTTGAAAGGAGGCTTCCTGAGGCCTCTTGAAAGGAGGCTTCCGGGCCTCTTGAAAGGAGGCTTCTGAGCCTCTTGAAAGGAGGCTTCTGAGCCTCTTGAAAGGAGGCTTCCTGGAGCCTCTTGAAAGGAGGCTTGAGCCTCTTGAAAGGAGGCTCTGAGCCTCTTGAAAGGAGGCTTCCAGGCCTCTTGAAAGGAGGCTTCTGAGGCCTCTTGAAAGGAGGCTTCTGAGCCTCTTGAAGGAGGCTTCTGAGCCTCTTGAAAGGAGGCTTCCTGAGCCTCTTGAAGGAGGCTTCCAGGCCTCTTGAAAGGAGGCTTCCTGAGCCTCTTGAAAGGAGGCTTGAGCCTCTTGAAAGGAGGCGGAGCCTCTTGAAAGGAGGCTTCTGAGCCTCTTGAAAGGAGGCTTCTGAGCCTCTTGAAAGGAGGCTGAGGCCTCTTGAAAGGAGGCTTCCGGGCCTCTTGAAAGGAGGCTTCCGGGCCTCTTGAAAGGAGGCTTCCGGGCCTCTTGAAAGGAGGCTTCCAGGCCTCTTGAAAGGAGGCTTGGAGCCTCTTGAAGGAGGCTTCCAGGCCTCTTGAAAGGAGGCTGAGCCTCTTGAAAGGAGGCTTCCAGGCCTCTTGAAGGAGGCTTGAGCCTCTTGAAAGGAGGCTTCCTGAGCCTCTTGAAAGGAGGCTTCTGAGCCTCTTGAAAGGAGGCTGAGCCTCTTGAAAGGAGGCCTGAGCCTCTTGAAAGGATGTTTCCTGAGCCTCTTGAAAGGAGGCTCTGAGCCTCTTGAAAGGAGGCTTCTGAGCCTCTTGAAAGGAGGCTTCCTGAGCCTCTTGAAAGGAGGCTTCTGAGCCTCTTGAAAGGAGGCTTCTGAGCCTCTTGAAAGGAGGCTTCCTGAGCCTCTTGAAAGGAGGCTTGAGGCCTCTTGAAAGGAGGCTTCTGAGGCCTCTTGAAAGGAGGCTTCCAGGCCTCTTGAAAGGAGGCTTCCGGGCCTCTTGAAAGGAGGCTTCTGAGCCTCTTGAAAGGAGGCTCTGAGCCTCTTGAAAGGAGGCTTCCAGGCCTCTTGAAAGGAGGCTTGAGCCTCTTGAAAGGAGGCTTCTGAGCCTCTTGAAAGGAGGCCTGGAGCCTCTTGAAAGGAGGCTTCCAGGCCTCTTGAAAGGAGGCTTCTGAGCCTCTTGAAGGAGGCTTCTGAGCCTCTTGAAAGGAGGCTTCCTGAGCCTCTTGAAAGGAGGCTCTGAGGCCTCTTGAAAGGAGGCTTCCGAGCCTCTTGAAAGGAGGCTGAGCCTCTTGAAAGGAGGCTTCTGAGCCTCTTGAAAGGAGGCTTCCGGGCCTCTTGAAAGGAGGCTTCCGGGCCTCTTGAAAGGAGGCTTCCGGGCCTCTTGAAGGAGGCTTCCAAGCCTCTTGAAAGGAGGCTTCCAAGCCTCTTGAAAGGAGGCCTGAGCCTCTTGAAAGGAGGCTTCCGGGCCTCTTGAAGGAGGCCTGAGCCTCTTGAAAGGAGGCCTGAGCCTCTTGAAGGAGGCTTGAGCCTCTTGAAAGGAGGCCTGAGCCTCTTGAAAGGAGGCTTCCGAGCCTCTTGAAAGGAGGCTTCCGAGCCTCTTGAAAGGAGGCTTCCGAGCCTCTTGAAAGGAGGCTTCCGAGCCTCTTGAAAGGAGGCTTCCGAGCCTCTTGAAAGGAGGCTGGGATCTGGGCCTCTTGCAAGGAGACACAGGCCTTTCGAACCTTTCGAAAGAAGACTTCTAAACAACTTGAAAGGAGGCATTCGTGCTGTTCTGAAGAAGGCTTCCGAGAGACGTAGAAGGATGCTTCTAAACCTCTTGCAAAGAAGCAATAGAGCTTTCCAAAAAAAAAAAAAAAGACCTACATGCCTCTCAAACGAAGGCTTCCAAACCTTTAGATTCTAGATTTTAGTTCAAAAGCATGTTTCTAACATATTATTCAACATTTTGTTTAGATCAGGTAGATTGCATTGAAGATTTTTTAAATTCGCTCATTCGACATTTGTCCGTTTGATCTTTTGTTCTGCAGCCCTTCATACGCTGTTCTAGTTGAGGAAAGCAGGGTTCAATGAATCGCCTGCTTTGAGCGTGCTTACAGCGGCACACTATGAGTTTACATTTCTGAAATCAGTATGGCGAAAGGCATCTAAGGTTCAAATTTCTCAAAATTAAGCTCCTTAATCGAAAAAATATTTGGTAGGCGTAGTAGCGGACACCATCCTTCATAACCGGTACCAAATAGTTTTTCATAAAAAGTTCCTAATTTTGAGAAAACCCGCGTTAGATGTATTTCGCCATACAAATTTCTGGCGGTTAACTCATGCTGGCTATTTGCGCATATACGGTAGCGCCTGGATGTGGAAGCGGTGGGTAGAAAATTAGCCACTGCCAACAATTCAATAGCTTTGATTTACTGATCGCAATGCATATTATGTACAAAACAAAGTTTTGAAATAAAAAAATTACAATATTTAGAACTTTATCAATAAGCTCCGATTGGAATTATAATACGTCCGCCATTATGCATTTTCATCCGAACTACCCCCTAGGGCCAGCGAAGGTACCCCCAGGGGTACATGTACTCCAGGTTGAGAACCGCTGCCATACATCAATAGTACGATCTTTTAACTCGAAATTTAAAAAAAATATTGCACACTCTAATGGAAACTTACACCAAAAATAGATCTTTTCTTGTGGAACATTTCTTCTGGAGACCTCAAAACTCTAGAATATAGCCAATATGTGACATTTAGTGCCAAAAACCGCAACGGAAATCGATTTCGTTATCTCTGTTTTTTTTTATAAACTTCTAACGCAAAATTTCTCATTTTTCAGGGCGCTTATATATTGTTCGTCTAATGACGACGCAGATCTCATCTCCTTCATATCGTGAGAAATCGAGTCGACTACAGTTTCCGTAGTAAGAAAACCAAAGCCAGAGGTGTTTGTAATCCAAAAATCGATATTGTGTGGGAACACGAATCTTGAGTGGTTACGCTACAGATATCTTACCCATGCTGAAGAAGCATAATCGTTCCGATTGTTCATTCCCATAATACTGAGATGATTATTTGATCATGTTGATGATTTGCATATTCATAGAACTGAATATGCAATGCTTCAAAGTACTTTCGAAATTGTTCACTCGTAAATCATAAGATAAATAGTTTCATATTAATGAAGCTGTAGCTTTTGATGATCTTAAACAAATAAATTGAGATATTTTCACTTACAGTTTCTTCACAAATGGAACAGGCGTCTAACAAAGCTGTCCTTGTAAACGGTGCTTTGATATTAATTTTTCATTCAATATTCGTATATCCTGATAGCTCATTCCAGAAGCTAAATTTTTAAATATGATGAATTATATATTGGAAGTGCTCTAGCGGTTCTACAACTAATTTGTTTGGCATCACACAGGAGTAGCCCGCAACTTCTTAGATGTGGGAGAATATTTTAAACGAAAAATATCAAATAGTATCCATTATTTGTGGGCGCCGACAGCCGAAGGAGAAACATAAAATCTCTCCCCGATGTAAGAATTTTATTGGAAAAAATGCAATCCCTCAAATAGAAAGCATTCCTTTGGTCCAGGATCATGTGTTCATCAAATTATTCTTACTGGTGAGTAAATGAGCTAACTTTAAATAACGATGAATCGAAAATCAATCGCAAATTATTGACTAACGTAATTTCGAAACTTTTCCGTCCATGTTGACAATGGCAATTGAAACTACTTAGAACAACTCTCTGTTGATAATTTTGAAATCCTTTTTTTATGAAACTCAAGCATACATACATACCTTTTCCATTTATATATCTCGTTACTTATCTCTAACACGGATGTGACTGCTACATGAATGTGCACATTTTTCTGAATTACTGGGTGGCTTGGGAAAAATCTTTCATCTGCTGCGGCATATTGTGTAGGTATCGTGTAATTTAATCACATTTCCTTTGGGCTTGATCCCTTGTCGGTACCTACGGGATAGGGCGAAACGAGAAAAAAAAAATGAAACGGAATGGCCGATCCGGTTGCCTGCTCCGGATATAATACATGGTCAGGCCGGAATACCATATTACTTACGCAAACTTAATTAGATTGCATCTGGGTTCCGTCACAGTGAGTGTGTGAGAGCGGGAAAGAAACAACAAGACAGAGAATTTCATGAGGATCATCATGTGAATGATTGAGTCGTATTTTCTACTCTGGAGCCAGTTATTTCGATGGTGGTGTGTTATACTGAATGCAAACATTGTGTTTGCCAAGTGTAGGGTAAGACGGTATAATATGCCCCCCCTAAGGCAAATCCTTGATAACTTTTTACTTTTCAACGCAATTTATGCAAACTTTGTGTTATTTGGTAGTCCAGGAAGTCGCAAATGTATTGCCCGTGAGTAGCCATATAAAAATATTACAGAAAACACGTAATAAAGCTTTTTTGAAAAGTCGTGAAAAAATGAATTTTAAATAGTGCCTGGGCAATACGCCCCACCTCAACCAAAGTCATTTAATAGCCCTTGATTAGTATTTTATCAATCCCATAATAAAAAGTCTACAAATCCTTATGCGCTTGACATTAAAAAACCAACATAGGTCCATTCAAGCAGGTATGAATTACATTTCAATATTTTCCATACAATTTGGAAGCAGCTGCTGCAGGCTCGCTGCGCTTGTGTCCAGTTGGTAAGGGCATATCGTCCTGCCTACACTGGGGCGTTTTGGCCAGTGAAACATGTTTTCGAAAATCGTTACATTTTTGAGGATGGAAGCAATTTTATATCGTATTAACCACTGAGAAAAGTAATTTTGTTGCCCAACTGAGTGTTCCAGTGCAAGTTTTGCGGACAGTATGCCAGAGTCGCTCCAGTATGTTCAGCAAACAAACATTAAAAGTTACATCAAAACTGTGACTTTTTGTATTTTGCAAATATTTTCATTATGTAATACAAAAATATTCACATATTCACATAGGATGATGGTTTTACAAATATTTATAGGTACCAACCGAATTTGACCCTTAGTTAGTTATAGTTTTCTAGAAATCAAAGGGGGGCGTTTTGGCCAGGTGGGGCGCATTATACCGTCTTACCCTAATTAAATTGGGTCTTTAGGAGCAAAAATATGGAGAGGGATGAAATTGTCGGTCCTTCTGAGAATAAAATTAAAGATAATAAATATTTAATTGGTCTGAATAAATTTCTAGGATACACAATGGGAAAATGATTCTGATTGTGTCACTGGGCTCACGCCGTCATATGTTTCAGCACAAATGGAATGAAAACACAAATCACACAACTTTCGTTTTGAATAAAAATTGAGATCTATTAGACTAAAAATCAAATACAAATTACAACAATAATAATAAGCGTACGAAGATGAATTCGTATTAAATAATTCAAAGAAAATAAATAATTTAAAATAACCTCTTTTCTTTTACATCTTTGCAGGTACTATACATTTGAAACATCACATGGAATATTATATTACAACACTTATTTTAAGGTAAACGCATCAATCATAGTCCTCAAGCTCAATGCTTCCGAGTTTTATTCCCACAACGTTTTTTTACGTTAATGCACTGAAAGAAAATAACATCCAGTTGTACGTTCTTCATGGAAATCAATCTGCTTTGAAGCTCAATCAATACATAATATCCTGTCATTATAACATCAAAGACTGCCTCCTAGTTCAACAGACCTTTCAGCTACTTTTAACCTGGCAAACGCCACGAGGAATACTCATAATAAATTTCAGTTTCTAATTCTGCTTTCAATTCCTTTCCCGCTTCGTTAGTCATCCGGTCGGAGCGCGTCCTTTTGATGCCAAAAATAACTCGCTTCTATTATCATTCTACTCCCTGATGGTGTCGATGGCGACTAAACTCGGGTATACATGAGTCCAAAAGTTAAGCTGTCACCTTGGATGCAAATAATTGTATCGCAAATATTATTACTTGTTCACGCCATAAAACTGAAACGCACAAGACTATATCCATATGGAAAATATTTATTTTTTTAATTTTTGATTGCAGCAACCTTCTTGTAGGTTATAACATTAGTATGCATGATTCGTGAGTCAGTATTGTATGCACTTCTCTAAACATTTTCAGTATTTTATTTCGGGACACCCTGTTAAAAAAATAAATCGTTCCCTCTACAATCTAACCGGTGCCCTCTGGACAGGTCGAAAAAATTTACTCCAGAGATAAGCGCAACTGATGCCGCCTCGTCTGCTCTATCGCTCAACTATCCAAAACAAGAAATCTCTTCCCCTCCGCACATCGTATCGGGGCAAGAATAGATGTTTGTGGCGCGACCCATTATAATGCAATCAGACCAAATTACCGATGTACATAACGGTTATTATGAGTGATGGCTGCGCTGCCACCGTGGACACTCAGGTCGCGTTCCCGTTGGCTGACCAACAACGCCGGTGAGCGTCGTGGAATTTTATGGCGACTTTTTGATAACCACTCGACAACGGTGATATTAATAATGTTTAGTGGACTTGTTAGTTCCGAATGATATGGTAAACAAGTGGACCTAAACTGGACTACATTTCTCTCGATAGTGAAGCTCTAGACCCTCGTATCGAGGAACTAACCGTCTGAAATGACTAGGCAATTTGGGCGTTCCATGAAATTGGTGTCGACAAATGGTAGTTGTATTGTAGTGGGAATCAATTTCACTTGAACATAACGTAAACACCATGTTGAGCTCATGGGATGTTCATGGGAAACTGTTGAAGCGACAGAAATGTTTTGCGTCACGGTACAATATCCCGATTGATATTCAATGTCATTCCGAATAGCTCTTGAAATGTGAATCGATGTGCTTTACTACTGAAGCATATCGAATGTGATTTGAGGAAATCATCCCTCCCTGCTATTATTTTAAACAATTTGACCTAGTGTGTAATTTTTTTTACGAATGATTCGAAAAATTTGATTCTTACTGCAATAATATCCCGATTTTTTACCCCCTGGTAAATTTTGGGGTGATGAAATAGAAAATGTGACAAAATCAGATTTTTTAATTTTCAATTTTTTTATTTGTTTCACAAATATGAACGAAGCCCGTAATTTCTTGTCAAAAATGCTTACAAAATTTTGGACAGGTACTCAGAAATTATTCATAGTAACCCACAGGCGGTGGAAGTTATTTCATGGAAATCATTCTTGTTTGCGGTATTATTTACAAAAATAAAAATAATGACTAAAATTTCCAAAAAAAATAGGGGTGGCTAAATCTGGTCTTCTTCTTCTTCTATAGCTCTACATTCTAACTGGAGCTTAGCCTGCTTTTCAACTTAGTATTCTATTAGCATTTCCTCAGTTATTAACTGAAAGCTTTCTATGCCCGCCATTGCATGAGCATGTATCTTGTGTGGCAAAGTACAATGGATATACTATGCCCAGAGAGTCGAGAATGTTTCCCACCCGAATTGGCAATCCTACGCCTTTGCTCGCAAGGCTTACTGGAGGCCCATCTAACTAAATCTGGTCGAAAACATGATAAAAGTTGGGAGAGTTGGGTATTTTGTATGAAATACCTCCGCTCCCGAGCAGAGGCGACGACCTTGATAACAGAAATTGGTATGAACTAGCCTTGCATATGAGGTAAAATACCAAACAATAATACCAAAAATTAATGTGCAAAATACTTTAGGCATAACAAGCAGAGATATTTCAATACTAAACGCATCACAAATTATTATTCGTTTTGTATTGAAATACCTAAACATGTTATGCCTCAAGTATTCTGCACATTAATTTGTGGTATTATTGTTTGGTATTTTACCTCTTATACAAGGCTCGTTCATAACAGAGTATGGTATCAATAACAGAATGAAGTATTATTGAGGTAATTTCTCTTGCTCGGGCTGCTATTATTCTGAACACATGTGGCCGATTATGGATTTTATTTGGGACGTACCGTTTTGACTCAAATCCCGAAAGTAACTCATATTCCAAACATTGGTGTTTTAGCATCCTAAAATTCAAGCTCCCATGGAGAAAATTACGTAACGATTGCCAAAATAGCCATTTAAAAGCGATTGTTCGGAATAGGATTCATGTTTGGAAATTGAGTCACAACGGTACATTTGTGAAAAACTGAAATAAACTCACAATAGTACGTAAATTCAGTTTCTCTATACTGCAAAGCTATATTTCGACTTCTCGCATTAAGAATGGAAGTTTGAAGTTCATTGGATGGATCCTGCAGGATTCATATTAGATGTTAGATTCAATTTTGCATGTTCAATTGTTGTGAAAAAAGAAAAAGAATTCACAAAAATACGTATTTTCAAGAATTTTATTGTTCCTTAAAGCTTTATAGGGTGTGCCTAGTAGAGTGCATACATTTGTTCTGATAAGCTGAAATAAGAGGTTCGGTTGTGGGAACCTTGGGCGAATAGGGCTTTTGGCCGAATAGGTAATTTGGCCGAATAGGTCATTTGGTCGAATGAGTCATTTGGCCGTATGAGTCATTAGGCCGAATAGGTCATTTGTCCGAATAGATTATTTGGCCGAACAGATCATTGACCGAGCAGGACATTTGACACAGGAAAAGTGAGAAATGAGGTGTGAAAAGTGAGAAGTCTCACTCCTCACTTCTTATTTCCCACTTCTCACTGTAAAAAGTGAGTAGTGCGAAGTGAGAAGTGAGACCGTATAGGTCATTTGGCTGAATAGGACATTCGGCCGAATGAGTCATTTGGCCGAATAGGTCATTTGACCGAACAGATTATTTAGCCGAGCAGGACATTTGGCGGAATAGGTCATTTAAAAAGTGAGAAAAGAGGTGTGAAAAGTGAGACGTTTCACTCCTCACTTCTTATTTCCCACTTCTCACTGTGAAAAGTGAAGCGAAGTGAGAAGTGAGACGTCTCACTACACACTTCTCATTTTTCACAGTGAGCAGTGAGTAATTAGGAGTGAGAAGTGAGACGTATATCCCCTGTAATGTGACGTTCTACCAGCAGCCATCATCGCCGTCTCGGTTCTTTGGGCGGAGTTAATTTCCCACCTCCTTGAAAGAGCATTATAGCTTGTTCAGTTTCTATTAGGTTTTAGTCTTACGATAATTTATTTTTTTGATTGAAAACTACAAATAAACAGGAATTGAGAAATAAAGAAAACTTCGCACTTCTTTTTTTTTCATATTGAGAAGGGAAAAGCGCGAAGTGAGTAATGAAATGTCTCACTTCGCACTTCTCGCATTTTACAGTGAGAAGTGAGAAAAGATGAGTGAGAAGTTGAACGTCTCACTTCTTACTTCTTATTGCTCAATTCTTACTGCAAAAAGTGAGTAGTGCGAAGTGAGAAGTGAGACGTCTCACTACTCACTTCGCGCTTCCCATTTTTTATAGTGAAAAGTGAGAAATGAGGAGTGAGACGTCCCACTACTCACTTCTCATTTCTAACTCCTCATTTCTAACTCCTTATTTCTTTTCTTATTACTTTTCAAATGACATGTTCAGCCAAATGTCCTATTCGGCCAAATGTTCTATTCGGCCAAATGTCCTATTCGGTAAAATGTCTTATTCGGCTAAATGTCCAATTCGGTCAAATGACCTATTTGGCAAAATGTCTTATTCGGCCAAATATCCTATTCGGCCAAATGTTCTGTTCGGCCAAATGCCCCGTTAGGCCAAATGACTTTCGGCCTGATGGGTTTTGGCCTAATGGTTTGTTCGGCCTAGTAGAAGTCGGCCAAACAGCTTTCGGCTGAATGGTTTTCCGCCAAACGACCCATCCCCCTTTAGCCCTAGTTACAAATATGCCGACATTTGTATTCCAGCAATAAAAAGCTTGACTAACAATCTTAGTACTAGCGAAAAAAATAGCTTGATTATGTCGATTGGAAAAAAAAAATTGAAAGTTTCGAAAATTCGACGTTTTGTTTCAAGCCGCCCGCAAAAAGGGAATTTGGCTGCGGCAGCTGTCAAAAATGTTGCTTTGAAAAAAGATAAACAAAACCTTGCAAACAAATACCGTGGACCCCCGGTAGTATGACCGCTTTTTATCTGAACACTTTTTAATTTGAACCCCGTTGGTTTGAACATCGTTCAAATTAAAAATGGTTCAAAGGTCATTTAGCATGCGGAATTGAGAGAAGAAAAATGAAACATCGTGAAACGGAACGCAGAATCAAAACAAATCAGCAAAGAGAGCGGCCCGAACCAAGCCCATTGTTATGGCCAAAATACTTTTTCTCAAAAAAAGTCTATCTCATTTTTAATGCACTCACCCTAAACGGATTACCTCACAACAGGCTGCATTCGACGCGGTATCCTGCTCAATTGTTTCCTATTGAAAATTGGACTAGTTATGGTCAAAATACTTTTTCTCATAAAAAAAGTGCGTAAAAAAATCTAGCTCACTTTTAATGCACTTATTCTAAACCGATTTCCAGGCAACAGGTTGCATTCGACGCAGAATCTTGTCTCATTGTTTCCAATTGAAAATTGGTCCGATCGGACGATGGGCTCAGAAGTAATGCCCAAAATCTCGCCCAAAATACGAGAAAGGCATCATCACCGCTAGGTGGATTAATCTGGGTTTTTTAATGTACTTTCATGGAAATTAGATGCGCGCTCGATTTCATGGTGAAAGCTAGTACAAAAATGAGATGAGAACTATGCGCCCGCAAAATAATATAGTTTTGGGCAATAAATTTAAAATCAGTATAACATCAATAACGTAAATCTTCATTAAATTTATTGAAATTACACCAAAATATGTTTGTTTTTTTTTTTATATCTTTTACCAAAGACGTGTCTTTCGCGGCGAAAAGACGTGTCTTTCGCGGCGAAAACACCGTCTAATCCTAAATTCCAGTGATAAATTTCACTGACTCGAGGATGGTTCTCCATTTCCAATATGGCCATCATAGATTTCGATCAGAAAAATGTTGCTCTTATTGAACACCGTTATAAACACTTTGCAATGTAAATATTCTTAATGGGGCTATTCATTTGACCACATTACGACCAAAAATTAAAGCTTTGATCAAGCTTTGAAAATTGGACTTATTACTCTCTTCGTTACAACCGTAGAGCTTCTAACAAGACCAGTCGGCATTTGACGTTTGAAGCTTTTGAAGCAGATTTATTAGAGGTTTATTGATAGTAATAAGATCGCCAATAAATCTGAGCAACTAGCCGTGGTGACAGCTGACAACGACGTCGAGTCAAGTACGAGACACTGAAGACGACCACATAGTTGTGGTCGAAATACGTATCTGCAAAGATAACGAAAATTAATTGGTGGAATTAAATGGAGAGTACTTAATTCTTCTTAGACGGTTGATAGATACGTTGTTTTCCCATTTTCGACCGTTTCGACGATGGCGAAACTGTCAAATGTATCTACAAATAAATAAAGGATAGTTTTTTCCACGCCTTTGAGGTATTTTATTTCTATTTACCAGTATTTTTCATCATTTTGTTGGACTACAGATACACGATACACGATAGTCAAAATCTGGACGAGTACTGAACCGTAAACAACAGCACTGATGTTTTTGACAGCTAATCCATGTCTTCTTACAAGCTTACAAACACTCACATCGCTTATTCAGCTTCAATACAAACTTTTTTCAAAACCTTTTTTTGGGTCCCAAACTTTTGGTTGAAGCATACCATGTATTTGAGTAAACATTTTGATTTTTAAAAATGCATATCGAAAATGAATAAAATTGGGTTACATTCCACTTTTTATTTCGAAATTTTGTGGGCTCACATATTTTTACAACATGAATATAAGAAAAAATGTGTATCTTTATGTAATATTTTAGTACATAAATAAATTGTTAGTTTGAAATACCTACCATGCTAGATCTACACATATTCTTTGTATTAAGCTAACAATACCCAAAATCGGACGTAAGACGGTAAAAATACGGCCAAAAGCTTTTGCCTATATTTTTCGAGGGTGAACCCAAACTTTTGGCTGGGAGTGTAAGTGACTATCAATCAATGCACTCAAGTTCGATTATCAATTATGATTAATCATTCGTATCTTTTAAATTCGGGCAATATGAGCTAGTATCCCACCCAAAACCCCCCAATCGTGATGATTAATTGCTGAATTAAGCATGATTAAGCGACTCTAAAGCTTCATCTGATCCTTTTTGTATTCTATGAATAGAATCAAAAACAATCCACAATTGCTGGATTATTGCTGTTTAATTGCTAGATAAAGGCATAAGAAGCGCTCTGATATTCCTAGAACTTAAAAATAAGGAAATAAGGACTACAGCCTTAATTCCGCATTCTGAAGAACTTTTAATCTACTTATGGCTGAATAAAATCTCCATAATTAGATGTTTCAGAGCTGAACAAACAATTATAGTTGTGTTTTGCAACTTTTGTTCAGATGAAGGCTGATTTGTAAAAACTAGAGAAGCGCTTAATCAGCATGTGAAAAAATTCTCAGTCAAATACTGAAGAAGACGTTTGCGATCTTCTAAGGACCCCGGCATTTTGTTTACTTTATTACAGGCAAACCTTCAGTCGAAACTTTTTATTTATTTTAAAAGCGCTAATAAATTTTTGTGGAAAATTATTTACTGTTTGTGGAAATTTTGCATTGTTTATGGAATTTTTATACTAATTTGATGTTTATACCCTGATTTCTTTATTGTCATTTTCCTGACGTTTTATTAAAAAAATTCTAATTTTCTAGGGGAGTATTTATTTTATTCGGTACTTCATAATGTAATGTGATCAAGGAATAAATTCATCACCTAATACCGCCTGAACTTGATAGCCTCACTTTCAGGCAATTTTAAATGAAATCTTGATCCATCAAAGATTACTTAAAATTTCATTTTGAAAGCCAGAAAACTCGGCAGCAGATACCACAATCGGCTGAATCATTAGCTTCTTGACATGACTCGAATATTTTGAACGAGAGGTAGATTCGATTTACTCCAATCCAATCGCACTGATTGCTCCAGTTCGATAGGCGAAGAAGGAAGCCTCCCGATGCCTTCGATTTTTTCCACGCATTGGTAGGACGGCCTTGAAAACTGGTTTCCTTAACTTCGTTCAGACACTCCCCCTTGCTCTTGTTTTTGTTAATGCGTATGGTAGAGCGTGAAGACGTGACCTTCTGAGAGGTTTTTTTTTCAGAACGGTGTCGTTGCAGAACTACCACCGTGTCCTTATGATAGTTAAGATGTATTCCAAATTTGATTGAAATTGACACATAATTAAGTTTGAAAATTATTCTCAATTCCGCCATCGGGGGTAACAATGGGTCTGGGGGGTGAGAAAGGGTCATCGCTCTCACCGACAATCTGGAGATCGTAGAGCAAAATCGTTCAAAAAGGTCTCTTATATTTTAGTCTTCTTGCTTCTCATTCTATTCTAAAAGCATTCTAAGTAGTTCAAACAGTGACCCATTCTCACCCCCATTTGACCCATTGTCACCCCGACGACGGTTGCACTTTTTCTGAAGAATAGACCTCTCCTCTTACCACTTTTTTCTCAACGCTTCTCTTAACGAATCTATGATAATAGCTTCCTCGGCATGGAGCATATGTATTCCACATTTGGTTGAAATCCAAATCCATGTGAACCAGTCATAAGACGAGTTTAACACTATTCCATTTAATTCCACCACGTTGTAATCTTTACAGAAGTGTATTTCGACCTCAACAGTAAGGCCGTCTTCAGTGTCAAGTACTTCACTCGACTCGACTTTGTTAAGAAGTTATATAATATTACTCGTTTTACCTTTCCCTCACATCCTCTCTCTTTTTCCAAAGACCAATGAGCCAATGACCAACCCCTCTATAATAGTCTCCTAAATATAAAGAATAGTTCCAAATTTAATTGAAATCTCCACTATGAGTACGGAAATAACACTGAATTGTTCGTTTTCTAAGCAATTCCCTTACCTAGGGTGACCATATAGTATCCTTAAGGAGGACATGTCCTCCTTTTTCATTAAAAATTAGATGTCCTCCTTTTGCACAAAAATGTCCCCCTTTTTAGATATTTTGAGAAAACAGTTGCATGAATAACCTTTTCTTAAGAAATTCTAGTTTAATATTATGAAATTAATAAACAATACTACAACAGAGATCCATCCGGAGCAAACAAAAAAACGTTGCACACGTTTATGCTTCTTTGGTTTCTAATCAGACATATTTTCCTTCATAGGTTTTCGAATAATTAATGCTTAACGACTGTGGATACATAACGGAAACGTGTAGTTTTCGGCTGTTGCAGTCTTGTAACGCAGCAAAAAGGTAAAATAAATTACCGAAACCGTCGGATGCAGAAGTAAACTTGTTATTGCTGCGTTACAAGACTGCAGCAGCCGAATACTACACGTTTCCGTTTTCGAATAAATTTAATGTAAATATCCTAAACAGAGCTTCCCAAACTTTTGGGTATGCACCCACCTAGCAAAATTCTATATGTCTCGCGACCCACCTATGAAAAAATGCATTTTACCAAGTAGCATTAAGCATTAATTGAATCAGAATGTCATATGTTTCGGCAAGTTTTACAAAAATATTCACGTTACCTTCATGTACAAATGCAAAAAATGACAAACATGATATTGTTTGTCAAAATGTTTTATTTTACTTCATTAAGGGGACAGCTTTTAGGCATAAATGTTTTCTAAAATAGCGTGGTGATGAATATATTTTAAATAAAATGCGGTTTGAACTTGAAATTATGTTCCTGAAAAAAATAATCAAAAGGTTCGGCATTCGAGCTGCAATTAATATTTGTTCTACGCGACCCACCAACAATCCGCTCGCGACCCCCCTGGGGGTCGGGACCCACAGTTTGGGAAACCATGTCCTAAATAAATCAGTGGTTTGCAGTAATACAGGTGTCGCAGATATTAAAAAGAATCGGAATTGTAAAAAATGGATTAGGAAAAAAATCATTATACTTCTCATTCATCGAATTGCCTTTTGAACGCATGTTTCTTGAATATGTGACGCAGAGGGCAGTCGCTAAATTATGCCTAGAATGGAATGGAAATCTGAACTAATCAAAACAGTTTTGGGTTTCTTCTGTTTAAATGCAAATAGTTTTAAATTTATTTAGTTGAGAACTTTGTGGAATGGTCGTACAGTTAACGGTATCATACTCATTCACATGCCTTAAATTGTGATTCTCAATGGCATTGAAAAAAATCTTCACTGGACTAGACATCTTGTGTTTGTTTCTATTATAACCTAATGTTGACATGTTATCTATTGCTGAATGTTCACAATGCGATGAGCTTTTCCTGTTAAACTTCTGTGTAATATCGCCGAAAAGGCCAGCATAAGGATATGCAACATTTGTTCATTGATGATCTTAAAATTAGTTGAAGCTACCATTTTCCTATTATAAAGATTTTAGTTGCAGTTTATAATTGGAAAGCACTTGAGTAATGAGGGTTGGAAATGTTCCATCTGGAGATGTAATGTTAATGAAGTAGAAGTAGATGCCGTATTTGCCTCGACTTACAAAAACTATTTCCAATAAACTTTAATGTGCATAAGTCTAACAAATCTTATTAAAAACAAAAACCGATCGATGTTTTTTATGTCCTCCTTTTTGATCAAATGTCCTCCTTTTTCGCTACGATTCGGGTGAATTGTCCTCCTTTGGGAAAAATTCATATGGTCACCCTACCTCTACCCACCCATTTTTTTTTCCAATGACCCTACCACCTCCTCTATAGTCGTCTTCTTAAGATGAAGAGCGTGTACTCCGAATTTGGATGAAATGGGTAAAATTGGAAATTGGGAATCTATTCAGAAGATTTAAGAAGCTCAGCCGGGAGCTGGTCCCTCCCCACAACCTTATTGTTTTTAAGCTATTCACTGGCTTAGATTGGCTTTTCTAGCATTATCTAGTGCATGTAGGTGGCTTCGCGTCCCCACAACCATTATTGCTAATGTTTATTCTGTCCAACTAGTAGCGTCACAAACTGTTTTCCTGAATGCCACTACAATTTTATATGTCAGTGAATTCCCTTCCAGGCAACACATAATATTTTTATTTGTATCTGAAAAAATGTGCAGTAAGATAAGAGTTGTTTTAGATTTGTGGAGTAGTACGAGCTTTTTTACTAAAAACCTCTCTATGTAAACGGACTATATCAACAAATTGAGCCCTTCCAAACTGTCTATAAATACCATTGCATTACATAGATAACCAAAATCATACCTCTTCGTCTTCCCTCAAATGGACGTGACCTTTGCCACATATCTAGTTGCACTATAATCACAAAACAATACTCATCATGTCCATACGTCGGCCGAATGGATATGTTCCTTCCTCTGTCGATATGTCGAGTCTCTATTGTCGAGCCACAGTATCTAATAAATGTATGCTGGTTGCTGCAGCAAACATGCTACGGAATTCATTGTCTGTCTAAACAACGATGGGAGCGGAAAGCAGCTGGCCCCAACACAGACACTCCCCAGAGACACATGTTTCATGTGGATCTATGCACCAGCCTATGAATAGGATGTTCCACACACTGGCAGGAGGCTTATGAAATATTAACGAGGTATCACTGCGCTTTGTGCGCCCGATTTGGTGATTATGATATATGATAAGATGCGTCACAATTGGCCTCCAGTGATAATAGGAATGTAGCTTGCTGAAACTCGTGTATCATTCGATTGGAGGTCACTCTATTAATTGAACTATGAATTTATTATTGTCCACTGTCCAGTTTGGATCGGTCTGCTTCACAGATATTTATTAGTGCACTACAAAATAGTGCTGATTGATAAGAAGGAACACACTAACAATCATTATCTTGTAGCTCATTCGGAAGCAAAGACCGGTCCAGTCGTAAAAGATTATCGTTTTAATATGAAATGTAAGCCATCCGATATCATTTCGTGTGTGTGTCTGCCACACTTGCACGCAATCGACATTCTCGATAAAACGCTTAATTCGACATCATGCCAAGTGACGATAAGCGTAGCGTGTTTGGATAGAGCCGCATTCTGTGGTCACCATCGTTGTCAGCTCTACGCCTCCAGTGAAGGTAAAACATGTCGAAAATGTATGGGACCTCATGAAATTCCAACTAAACCTAATTCATAGCATTTGGCTCGCATGTATTGTCGACATCACCGGATCCGTTTTTTCGGCCGTTTGTTATGTGGCGTTTCGTTAGCATTCAAAGTCGAAGTAAGGATTATTTGGATTCCATAAAACCAATTCAGTTGATTCTTACGACGAGGCCCGCCAGTACCTAATCCATTTTGGGATCTCACTTAATCATGCTATAGAAGGTGTCTCCAATCCACCGAACTAGCCACTAACAAAAAATGTCTCGCTTCCATCAGTATAAATTTCATTTTATTATCATGCTATTTACTCATTGCCATCCACCCGACTTCATGGATATATACGATAAAGAAAGGCAATGCTGGGACGTACAATTGAATAAATGTGAGTTCTATGGACTCGTCATATTTGGTTTTCATCATAAAATGCACGTGACAGCAAAAGCAAACATTCAAATCGTATTTTAAAAAATATTCCTTGCTTGGATACTCAATAAGCCATCTACGGATTACGATCCAAACCATTACTCTTCATTTGCGTCAATTACCTTATTTTTCCCATACCTTAAAATCCCCATTTCGTATTCAACGCTCTCCCTCCTTGCATCAGTTTCACCTGAACGGCAGCTCCAATGAAATGCTTCCGAACGAAACGACGACGCTGAAGTGAGTCATGCTCTTGTTCCCTGACTTTTTGCTATTTTTCTCTCTAAAAGTACACCAATCGGACATGGCAGTTGAAGATTTATTGTTAACGAACTTTCCTCTCGGTGTGCTATCAAGTATCAAAACACCGATGCTTGTGCCTAAATTGTTCACGAGTCGGGTTCTGTCCCACTCGTAGATGCCGGGATGACTTTCAACGCAGGAAAACAAACAGCCCGGACAGCTCGATAAATCCCAAAGGAGGATGAAATATTCATTCTCGAAACTTAGCCTAGGCGATCGGTGTCTATTGAAAGAGTTTTACTTTTATATGGCTCCAACCTACCAGGGCTTGATCTGCTTTCAACTTATTGTTTGTCGTTGGTAAATTTTCAGCGGTATGGACCGATTTTGAGAATCGTAATATATTTCAGATAAATGAAAATTAATTGTTTTTGGATAAAGCTTGTTGATTTTATGTCGTCACTGGCTGAAATTTCTCGAAGCCCTGACAAGTGTCGGCTAAACGATCGTGATAAATTATAGTTGCATGGCAAAAACGAATGAATTCTAGGCTTAGGATATAAATCTATCTAATCGGTTGGTTGTGTGGCTTTGTGATTTTTTGAACTGACAAAGAGTAAGGTTTTCTAATAAAAAGTTTTAACGATATCTCAAGAATATTTGGAAGAACGAATCCGAACTACTAATAGTAGGTATTTTGATCAAAAACTGACTGAATCAATGAAGAAATGAAACCAAACAACTTACAAAAAAAACTGGATGAAACAGGATTCTGTTGGAATCCTGAAACAGGATTCTGTTGGAATCCTGAAACAGGATTCTGTTGGAATCCTGAAACAGGATACTATTGGAATCCTGAAACAGGATTCTGTTGGAATCCTGAAACAGGATTCTGTTGGAATCCTGAAACAGGATTCGGTTGGAATCCTGAAACAGGATTCTGTTGGAATCCTGAAACAGGATACTGTTGGAATCCTGAAACAGGATTCTGTTGGAATCCTGAAACAGGATTCTGTTGGAATCCTGAAACAGGATTCGGTTGGAATCCTGAAACAGGATTCTGTTGGAATCCTGAAACAGGATTCTGTTGGAATCCTGAAACAGGATTCTGTTGGAATCCTGAAACAGGATTCGGTTGGAATCCTGAAACAGGATTCTGTTGGAATCCTGAAACAGGATTCTGTTGGAATCCTGAAACAGGATTCTGTTGGAATCCTGAAACAGGATTCGGTTGGAATCCTGAAACAGGATTCTGTTGGAATCCTGAAACAGGATACTGTTGGAATCCTGAAACAGGATTCTGTTGGAATCCTGAAACAGGATTCTGTTGGAATCCTGAAACAGGATTCGGTTGGAATCCTGAAACAGGATTCTGTTGGAATCCTGAAACAGGATTCTGTTGGAATCCTGAAACAGGATTCGGTTGGAATCCTGAAACAGGATTCTGTTGGAATCCTGAAACAGGATACTGTTGGAATCCTGAAACAGGATTCTGTTGGAATCCTGAAACAGGATTCTGTTGGAATCCTGAAACAGGATTCGGTTGGAATCCTGAAACAGGATTCTGTTCGAATCCTGAAACAGGATTCTGTTCGAATCCTGAAACAGGATTCTGTTCGAATCCTGAAACAGGATTCTGTTCGAATCCTGAAACAGGATTCTGTTCGAATCCTGAAACAGGATTCTGTTCGAATCCTGAAACAGGATTCTGTTCGAATCCTGAAACAGGATTCTGTTCGAATCCTGAAACAGGATTCTGTTCGAATCCTGAAACAGGATTCTGTTCGAATCCTGAAACAGGATTCTGTTCGAATCCTGAAACAGGATTCTGTTCGAATCCTGAAACAGGATTCTGTTCGAATCCTGAAACAGGATTCTGTTCGAATCCTGAAAAAGGATTCTATTCGAATCCTGAAACAGGATTCTGTTCGAATCCTGAAACAGAATTCTGTTCGAATCCTGAAACAGGATTCTGTTCGAATCCTGACACAGGATTCTGTTCGAATCCTGACACAGGATTCTGTTCGAATCCTGACACAGGATTCTGTTCGAATCCTGAAACAGGATTCTGTTCGAATCCTGAAACAGGATTCTGTTGGAATCCTGAAACAGGATTCTGTTGGAATCCTGAAACAGGATTCTGTTGGAATTCTGAAACAGGATTCTGTTGGAATCCTGAAACAGGATTCTGTTGGAATCCTGAAACAGGATTCTGTTGGAATCCTGAAACAGGATTCGGTTGGAATCCTGAAACAGGATTCTGTTGGAATCCTGAAACAGGATTCTGTTGGAATCCTGAAACAGGATTCTGTTGGAATCCTGAAACAGGATTCTGTTGGAATCCTGGAACAGGATTCTGTTGGAATCCTGAAACAGGATTCTGTTGGAATCCTGAAACAGGATTCTGTCGGAATCCTGAAACAGGATTTTGTTGGAATCCTGAAACAGGATTCTGTAGGAATCCTGAAACAGGATTCTGTTGGATTCCTGAAACAGGATTCTGTTGGAGTCCTGAAACAGGATTCTGTTGGAGTCCTGAAACAGGATTCTGTTGGAATCCTGAAACAGGATTCTGTTGGAATCCTGAAACAGGATTCTGTTGGAATCCTGAAACAGGATTCTGTTGGAATCCTGAAACAGGATTCTGTTGGAATCCTGAAACAGGATTCTGTTGGAATCCTGAAACAGGATTCTGTTGGAATCTTGAAACAGGATTCTGTTGGAATCTTGAAACAGGATTCTGTTGGAATCTTGAAACAGGATTCTGTTGGAATCCTGAAACAGGATTCTGTTGGAATCTTGAAACAGGATTCTGTTGGAATCTTGAAACAGGATTCTGTTGGAATCTTGAAACAGGATTCTGTTGGAATCCTGAAACAGGATTCTGTTGGAATCCTGAAACAGGATTCTGTTGGAATCCTGAAACAGGATTCTGTTGGAATCCTGAAACAGGATTCTGTTGGAATCCTGAAACAGGATTCTGTTGGAATCTTGAAACAGGATTCTGTTGGAATCCTGAAACAGGATTCTGTTGGAATCCTGAAACAGGATTCTGTTGGAATCCTGAAACAGGATTCTGTTGGAATCCTGAAACAGGATTCTGTTGGAATCCTGAAACAGGATTCTGTTGGAATCCTGAAACAGGATTCTGTTGGAATCCTGAAACAGGATTCTGTTGGAATCCTGAAACAGGATTCTGTTGGAATCCTGAAACAGGATTCTGTTGGAATCCTGAAACAGGATTCTGTTGGAATCTTGAAACAGGATTCTGTTGGAATCCTGAAACAGGATTCTGTTGGAATCCTGAAACAGGATTCTGTTGGAATCCTGAAACAGGATTCTGTTGGAATCCTGAAACAGGATTCTGTTGGAATCCTGAAACAGGATTCTGTTGGAATCCTGAAACAGGATTCTGTTGGAATCCTGAAACAGGATTCTGTTGGAATCTTGAAACAGGATTCTGTTGGAATCCTGAAACAGGATTCTGTTGGAATCCTGAAACAGGACTCTGTTGGAATCCTGAAACAGGATTCTTTTGGAATCCTGAAACAGGATTCTTTTGGAATCCTGAAACAGGATTCTTTTGGAATCCTGAAACAGGATTCTGTTGGAATCCTGAAACAGGATTCTGTTGGAATCCTGAAACAGGATTCTGTTGGAATCCTGAAACAGGATTCTGTTGGAATCCTGAAACAGGATTCTGTTGGAATTCTGAAACAGGATTCTGTTGGAATCCTGAAACAGGATTCTGTTGGAATCCTGAAACAGGATTCTGTTGGAATCCTGAAACAGGATTCTGTTGGAATCCTGAAACAGGATTCTGTTGGAATCCTGAAACAGGATTCTGTTGGAATCCTGAAACAGGATTCTGTTGGAATCCTGAAACAGGATTCTGTTGGAATCCTGAAACAGGATTCTGTTGGAATCCTGAAACAGGATTCTGTTGGAATCCTGAAACAGGATTCTGTCGGAATCCTGAAACAGGATTTTGTTGGAATCCTGAAACAGGATTCTGTAGGAATCCTGAAACAGGATTCTGTAGGAATCCTGAAACAGGATTCTGTTGGAGTCCTGAAACAGGATTCTGTTGGAGTCCTGAAACAGGATTCTGTTGGAGTCCTGAAACAGGATTCTGTTGGAGTCCTGAAACAGGATTCTGTTGGAATCCTGAAACAGGATTCTGTTGGAATCCTGAAACAGGATTCTGTTGGAATCCTGAAACAGGATTCTGTTGGAATCCTGAAACAGGATTCTGTTGGATTCCTGAAACAGGATTCTGTTATATTCCTGAAATAGGGTTCTGTTGTTCCTTAAGGAACCCTAGAAGCCTGAAGTAGGAATCTGTCGTAATCCTGAAGCAGGATTTTGTCTAATTAATGAACAAGATTCTTTCAGAAATTGGAACAAGATTCTGTTGCAATCCTGGGAGCCTCATCAGAAATTTGTCGGAATCCTGAAACGGATTTTTTCGGAATCAGAATCCTTTGTTGGAATCCTAAACATGATTTTGTTATATTCATGAACTGGATTTTGTCGGAATGCTGAACAATATTTTATCGAAATCCAGAACAGGTTTCTTCCGGACTTCTGAGCCGGATCCTGTTGGAACAACTCGACTTCTGAATGGTATTGTATTCAAATCTTTTGCTTGATTCCTGGACAAAGCTCTGTTCGAGTCCTAAACTTAACTCCTTCCTTAACCAAATCAAATCTTTAACCGGGTCATGTTTGAACCCTGAACCGCATTCTATTCAAATCCCGAATGGGAAACTCATTTCAAAATCCGAACACATTTCGTTTCTAATTCTAAACGGAATTTCGTTAGAATCTTCTGCTTAAGCGAGATTTCATTCGAATCCTGAACAGAGATCTTTTTGAATACTGAAAAGTATTATGTTCGAATTTAAAAATGTTACTTCGAATCCTGAAGAGGATTCTTTTGTTGTTATGTTTGAATCCTTAATGGAGTCTCTCGAAATGCTGAACTGTTTTTTGTTTGAATCCTGATAAGAATTTGAATTCTGAACAAGATTCGACTTCTACACGGGATTTTATTTGTATCCTGCATGGGGTTTTTCTCGAATCCTGGACGAAATTCTGTTCGAATCTTATACTGGCTTCTGCTTGAATCCTGATCGAAACATGAACTGGATTTCTATATAATTCTGAATGCGATTATGTGCAAACTCCGAATGAGATTTTTTTTTATATGATTCATGATTCTGTAACAAATATTTCTGTTTGAAGGCTGCCCCCAAATCTAAGTAATTTTATCGCCGCGACAACTCATCGCCGTGACTCTATCGCTGGCTCGCTGCATACATTTACGCCTCCATATGCATCGCGTGTGCTAGGGAGAACCTTGAATCTTAAGAATTGGCAAACTTAAATCCTGAAAACAGAAAATCTGTGGGAATCCTAAATAAAATTCAATTCAAATCCTGATTAGGGATTTTTTCTCAAATTCTGATCGGGATTCTGTTTGTATCCTGAATAGGATTCTGTTGAAATCTTGTTTGATTGTCGGAGAAGCATCAGTTGATTCATTTGTTTTGGTTAACGCGAGTAATCGGTAGATCTAATATAATGGTCAAAATTAGTAACGCAATAGTTATGAAAATAGTTTGAAACTTTTTTTTCTTTCAAATCTTAGATATAACTATATGAATCCATAAATCTGGTAAGGGTCTTCCAAATGATTAATTGTATTATGAACCTTGAGCTTCCGAATTGTCGTGAGCTTTGCTTTGTATGAATACTAAGCTGAATATATTTTTGTTATCAGAGCAGAAGATTTGGATTATCGGTCCAGATTAGGGTCCTTCAGAATTAGAAAGGTTACTCAACACTTAACATTCATTGCAGTTGCTACTCAAATACAAATTTATGGAATGACAGGTATGAACAAAAATGTTAACGAGATGATGAGATGATTATTTACTAAGAAGTCCTAGTAATGTCCAGTTGAAAGATTGCTCGTTTCCCAGTTGTGAATGAAGATGAAGATTGGGGTCCGTTGAAATTGAGAATTTATTCGTTTTCGTATTCAAGTTAGTTGATACTCAGTATGGTATCCGGACTCACCATTTAAAAACGGACGGCAAACAGTACATGATCAATTGCACCCAGTGAAGTAAATTCCCCCAAGCATTAACGACAGGGGTAACTGCTTTCGAGTGAAGTTTAATTAAATGGGATGTGGCAGGTGTAATCTTCCCGTATCCATCTCTCTACACGTCATCCATCCATCGATCCATTTACCCTTTTCAGTTTCCCGGTAAGCAGCAGTAACGAGCAATCGATGCTACCGGACCCGAGCTCAGGTGTGTTCCAGTTTATTGATCAAAGAGTGTGGCTGATGAGCCAAATCAAGGAGGACGGGAAGCTTCGGTTTTAATGGATGGGTTCAATAGTTTCAAAATTGGTAATGCTCTGTGGGTGAAAGGTTGACAGATTTAATCGAAAGTTGTTGTTGCCCACACACGCCCACATGTCCACATATTCAACGTTGGAACTGGAACTAAAGGGATTCGAGGAGGTGGATGATAAAACTCATTATCAACCGCTTGGTGGTGTAATATGGCCGAGGAGAGTGGACATGATTGATATGGCTTTGGGTTGGATCCTAGAAAAAGGTAATAGTAACTCGATCCAAAAATTGGAGGTGATGTCCAATTCGTTTTGCAATATTTATTGAAAACTCTTCTTTTTCCAAGAGTATTTAAACTTGTTAACACATTCAACCAATCAGCTTTTTGAATGTTCTCAATTTAGAGATCTAAATTATTGAAGGTTGTAATCTTTAATACTTGTATTTGTAACCCAAAAGATTCCCTCAACCGGATCAAAAATCGAACTCGCCACCTCTAGCTTGGTTCTCTACCGACTGGATCATGAAGAATCCCATTGATTGAATATTGTATGTGATTAATTGCTCAGAAGGTGGTAATAAAAAAAGGGAGCAGATCCTAACAGAAATGGATTAAATTGTTACGAAGCGGTTGAATGGGTCGAACTGATGCACACCGAGCAGCGATGAAAAGCTCATTTGTTCCGGCGCGTTGTTACGGCAGTACGATGGCGGTTTGTGATTGACGTGTTCTAATTGTTCCGTGGGTGCACTGGCAAGTGAAGGATTATCGCACGGAAAGGTCTTTGATCTCGAATTAACATTAAGCTGCTGAATAGGAACAATTTAAATTTAATGAATTTGAGTCAGGTACTTCATCCACTCCGTTAAACCAAGTACTTCACAATAACAGATTCGGGAAGAACATTTTTGCTCTACAAAATTTTGAAAGATTACTGGACTGAAATATGTAAAAAATAAGAGAAAAGATTCTGCCTAAAACCTGATCAGAATTTTGTCGAAATCTTGAACAGAATTCTGCTGAAAAATTCTGTTCAGGATTCCGACAGAATCCTATTCAGGATTCCGACAGAATACTGCTCAGGATTCCGATAGAATCCTGTTCAGGATTCCTATAGAATCCTGTTCAGGATTCCGATAGAATCCTGTCAAGGATTCTGAAAGAATCCTGTCAAGGATTCTGATAGAATCCAGCTTCAGAATTTCAACAGAATCCTGTTTCAAGATTCCAACAGAATCCTGTTTCAGGATTCCAACAGAGTCCTGTTTCAGGATTCCAACAGAGTCCTGTTTCAGGATTCCAACAGAATCCTTTTTCAGGATTCCAACAGAATCCTGTTTCAGGATTCCAACAGAATCCTTTTTCAGGATTCCAACAGAATCCTATTTCAGGATTCCAACAGAATCCTATTTCAGGATTCCAACAGAATCCTGTTTCAGGATTCCAACAGAATCCTGTTTCAGGTTTACAACAGAATTTGTAAATATCATAAAGAGTCTCGGCTCCGTTAACTGTTATACACGTCTGAGCTCGTCAAATAAAAGGAATAGATATATAAAAAACTTTGTTAAATTTATATTCACTGAGAACATTGTTTTGTACAAAATCTGAGGAAGCACCTGCAGGATGCAACTTATTTCCAGATTTTTCAAATTACTGCACAAGTTGACACTAATTGCGCAGAAGCCGGAAATATTATTTTACCTCATTATTACATACAGTAGTGCTTTTGTTATTTCAGCCGCCTGTTAATCTCGTGCATTGGATATCGCCTGATGTGAAAACGATTATGCGCTATAATTGCTATTTGTTTTTGGGAAAGACTCATAATGAGACAATTTATGACACGAATCCAGGGGCCAAATATTGTTACACATTGCAGTATTCTGATAAATTTCCAACACATACAAGAGTATGTATACCGATTTCTGTCAGTTGCTCACTATATTATACTTTATGAAGACCAATGTACAATCACCCTCGATCTCCATCAGTTCACACTTAGTAGATTATTATTATTATTATGTAGCACAGGCACTCGTTTCCGGGCTGCCGCATTTAGTACAACATCATCAACATTAGTTTTAGTCGTGTTTTCCCACCCATTATTCACATCCCGTGAATGGAACTCGAACTTGTTATCGTATAGTGATGCTTACCCTTTTTGTGCCTCAGTGCTCCATTGTCTCAGCGAGCTTTCGCCGCCACCCACTCTGAATCCCCCTTTATCTGACAAAATACGACCCCCACTGGGAGGATTTCTTCCGCTTTCGCCTGTCAGCGGCTCTACGATCGTGCATATGCCCGTACTTCAGTCCATCTGCTGACACCATAAACAACGCCTTCAATAAAGTTATTACTGCAATATACAGTGTCGGTGATGGCGCTTCTTTTGCACACACAGCTGCGAACGAGCGGTATTCTCATCATGTCCCGTCTTTCCCTTGCTTTGTTATCCTTTCACAGTTGCCGAAGTTTGAACCAAATGTTCTAGCTAATATGCGACGAAGTGTATTACAATGCATAATACTTAATAAGTTGATAATTATTTTTAAGTCAGTAACCAAAATAATATGATTTCTACAGTTTTATTTACATTTATCATGTTTTTATACACAGAATAAAACCATTTTTTAAATTTGATATTAAATACAATCTGATGGATTTCTCTTTTAGGAATCGTGTTTTTTAAGAGTTGACTTGGCCAACAACAGTATATAAATTAATTTTCGTTAAACTTTTTATAAAAGCTCAGCACTGCGTTTCAATGGCAACAGTTGTCAGTAAAATCTTTTTTGTTCGGTCTGCATCTCCCAAGCTTTCATAAAAGGTGATTCCCGTCTCCTTGTCGGTTCACCCGACAAGCTCATGCAAACGAACCATCGCGACGTGCACCGTACCGCAGTAAATCAGAAAATACGATTCCGGTTAAATTCTATCATTTTTCACAATTAACAAATCCTCCGAAGCTTTGCTCCATCCATTGGTACAAAGATGCTACGCGAACATCTGGTCCCATCCAGAAGCAGAACTGCCTGACGTTGGAAGCGCCATTATTGTCCTTCGGGAGATGAGTTTGTCCGATACGATTCGCCCATCTGCTTTCGTTCCGTTCTGATGATAGAATGGAAATTTATTTGGGAGAGGGGGTTTGTACGGACATGGCATCATGTTCGCATGGGAAACTTCTTGATATTGAGGACATAGGCCTCTTAAATGACTTATTTACTCAAGCATTAAGGATGTTTGAAAATTTAGAAATATCTTCTTTTTTTTTGTTTTCAAATAACTTATGAAATGTTTCAGATTTAAAAATGAGCAAGTAAAGTGAAATATTGTTAATAAGAATCATTTTGAAGATATTTTTATACCACTAAATACCAAATCTCGTAAATTCACATCATGTTTATATCCCAATACAAACCATTTTATTACCCTTGTTCCCTATAAAGAAAACCAATGAACGAAGGATTAAGAAGTGGAACCGCTATTCAAAGATTATGCTTTTCCGACACCACGTTCAGCTTCCGAAACAACGGAAACAACGGCAACGACGATGGCGCTGTAGAAGGATAATATTATTCGAGCCTTTCTCGTGGGAGTCGAACGGAACCGAATGAAACGGGACCAGCCTTACAATCGTTAAAACTCTGGGAAAACTGGGTCATTCGGGAAAACTCCGCGCCTCGAATAAAGGGAACCGCACTCAGCATTATGATATTAATTGGTGCGATGCACGATGGAGTGAATTTCAATATATGTGCAACATATCCAATGTATGAAGTAACGGTGGTTTTCAAAATCAACATTGGATCATTCACATCGTTTGTCAGTATGAGAATTAGTGTAACGTGAAGTAAAATGATTTCCGAATTTTCAAGGATTTTTACGAGCATCTTCATCGACACAGCAAAAAAATTGTGATATCACATCAGATTTTATGCGCATCATAGCCGTCGTAAATCGCATGTATTATTACATCTGTTTTGTGTTACAAAATGTCACGTAATTGGCATTTTATTGCCAAAATGAAACAGTGTAAACATAATGAACAAAACGACGTAAGAACTAGTCAGCAGATATCTCACTTTCAGCAGCTGAGTTAGACGTGTTGGGGAATTTTCTTTCTTGCTTCCAATATACATTCCTCCATAAGATATCCTTCGAGAGTACATCCAGAAATTCTTCTAAGAATTCCAATTCCTCTTTCTGCGGAAAGTCTGCCTCAAGTTCTTCTACAAATTTATCCCGAAATGCCTCCAGGAGCTATTCCTGAAATTCTCGCAGGAGTTCTTCAAGAAACTCCTTCAGAAGTTTCTTCGAAAATTCCTTTGAAGGTTCGGAGACATATCCTCCGGAAATTGCCCAAGGAACCCCCACGGACAATCCCCACCAGATCCGCCAGATATTGATCCAGGAGTTTTTCTGGAAATTCTCCAAGAGATTCTACCAAGAGTTTTCTCAAAAATTCCTCCAGGAGTTCCTCCAAAAATTACCACAAAAACGGCTTCGGATGTAGGAGTTTTTTCATAAATTCCTTCAGAAGTTCTTCCGGAAATTCCTCCAAGAGATCTTCTGGAAATTCCTCAAGGAGTTCCTTCGAAAGTTCTTGCTCGATTTCCTCCAGAAACTCCTTCAAGAGTTTCTGCGGGACGTCCACCAGGAGTTGTTCCAGAAATTTATCTCGCAATTTCTCCAGGAGTTGTCCAGAAAATTCCTCAAGGAGTTCCTACGGAAATTCTTTCCCAAATTCACCCAGGAATTTCTCCGGTAACTCCTACAAGAGTTCATATGGAATTTCCATTTGGAAATTCCTCCGAAGTTACTCCAAGAATTCAAACGGAAATTCTTCCAGAAGTTTCAAATTCCTTCGGACATTTATTTGGGAATTCTTCCTGAAATCTCCCCAAGAGTTCCTACTGAAAGTCTGCCATGAGTTCCTCCTGGAATTTCACCCGAAATCCCTGCAGGAGTTCCTCCGAAAATTCTTCCAAGAGCACCTTCAAAATAGCTTTGAAGGAGTTATTGGAGTAATTTTCCTGTAGAAATTTTCGAAAGAATTTCTAAGGAATTTTCGGAGTATCTCCAGGAAGAATTTCGAAAGGAACATCTGGTGGAACTCAGTGCGGACTTCTCGGGGGAACTCTTGAGCGAAATTCCTGATGAATGGAATGGATGGATTTCCGATGAAACATTTGAAGGAATTTCCGTAGAACTTCTTGATGAATTTCTGGAGGAACTCTTGAAGGAATTTCTTGAAAAACTTTTAGAGAATCTTCTGCATGAATGGAGTTTTTGAAGTTGTTTTTGGATAAATTTTCTGATGATCTCCTGAAGGACTTTACGAATGAACTTCTGAAGGATTTCATGAAGAGCTCCAGGATGCATTTCCAGAGGAACCCTTCGAGGAATTTGAGGAAATAAATTTTCGAAATTCTTCCAGGTGATCTTTCGAAAATTTCTGGTTCCTTCGGAAATTCCTCTTAAAGTCCCTTTGGTAATTCATCCAGGAATTCCTCCAAGAGTTCCCATGGACAGACCACCAGAAGTTCCTTCAGAAATTGCCTCAGGAGTTCTTTCGGAAATTACTTCCAAAACTGGTTCGGAAATCCTTTCCCATATTCCACCACGAATTTTTCGGAAACTCCTCCACAGATTTCTACAGGAGTATCTACGGAAATTCCTTCGAAAACTTTTTCAGATGTGCCTCCAGAATCCAGATATTCCTTTAGGAGCACTGTCGGAAATTCCACTAGGAGTTCCTTCGGACACTTCTTCAGAAGTTCCTCCAGAAATTACTCTAAATATTCCTAAAAGAATCTTTCGGTAAGTGGTTCTCCGGAAAGCCCTTCAGTAGTTCCTCCAGAAATTCCTCCCAAAATTTATCCAGGTTTTTTTTCGAAAATTCCTCCAGAAGTTTCTCCGGAAATTTTTCCCACAATTCCTGAGGAAATGCCTTCAGGACTTCCTCCAGAAATTATTCCAGAAGTTCTTCCGGGAATTCGTCAAGAAACTCTTCCAACAATTCCTCCCAAAACTCCAAAAAAAAAATATGGGGAAACTCTTAAAAGAATTTACAGAGGAACTCGTGGAGGAATTTCCGGATGAACCACTATTATTTTTTTCAAGTAAATCTTGAGGTATTTCCGGAAGGATTTTCAAAGGAACTCCAGGAAGAATTCATTAAAAAAAATGTCCGGAGGAATTTCTGGAGAAACTCTTATAAGACGTTTTGGATAAAGTCTGAAAGGGAATTGCGCAGGAGTTTTCGAAGCAGTTATTGGAGTAATTTCCGGAGGAATTCCTGGAGAAATTTACAGAGAAAATTCTGAAGGATTTTTCTGAGGTACTTTTGACGGAATTGCGAGAGGATTTTTAGATGAACTCCTGTAGGACTTTTCGTAAAAACTTTTGAAGGAAATTCCGGAGGAGGATGAACATCCAGCGCAAACCTTGGAGGAATTCCTGTGCATGCTCCTTGAAGAGTTGCTGGGGGATCCTCTGGAGGAATTTCAAGAGGAACTCTTGAGTGAATTTCTGAGTATCCTCCGTAAAATCTCCTGGAGGAATTCTTGGAGGAATATGTGAAGCATTTTTTGAAGGTGGTTTTGGAACTCCTATCCGAAGAAATTCCTGAACGAATTTGTGCGAGAATTTTGGACCAATTTCCGGAAAAACTCCAGGAGTTTTTTTTTCGGAAGAATTTGCGAAGGAACTTCTGGTTGAATATTTGGATGAATTTCTGGACTTGTAGGACTTTCCGGAAGTGAGAAGTCAAATGACCTAAATATTCGGCCAATTGAACTATTTGACTAAATGACCTATTCGATCAAATGGCCTTTTCGATCAAATGACCTATTCGGTCAAATGACCTGTTCAGCCACATGACTTTCGGACAGAAGGGTTTCGGCCTAATGGTTTGCTTGGCCTAGTGGCATTCGATCAAATGACTTTCGGCCGAATTGGTTTCGGCCAAACGACCCTTCCCCCTGATTTATACATATATGATTTTCTACGCTTCTCAAAGACCTTAACACAGCTCTAAAACTTTCCTTACATAGTTGGCAAATAGCAATTGACACAAATATCTAATTCAGAAGGAAAACAATTAGGCTCTTTTAGGCTTCACTCGTACTAAACTCGTCTTATGACATATTAGAAGGATTTTTACAATCCACATCTAGACTTTTAGGTACCATGTGCCTATACAGTACACTGCTGAATATTGACTGATACTCGAAGCATCTCCAAACATTTTTCAAAAATTCGAATTGTTCTCTAAACGTAAAATATTGCTTATTTTATTTCCCTTAGCAGGAAAAGTGCTCCCAATGAAAGATTCACCAAGGGCGCTGAAAGTACGCACTACGACTTTGTTTATGCATCATTTCTATTTCAAACTAGCTGACCCAGCAGCCGTTGTCCTGCGTAATAGGCGAGACTACTCTTGCAAAATTCGTTGCAGATTTTAATTTCATTTTATCACTTTCTGGAAAAAAATTACCCCTCGAAAAATATAATGAACAGATTATCTGAAGAATTAAAAAAATTTAGCAAATGCCAACACAAACTAATTCATTTTTATATACCTATTAAATAAGTGAAGAAATCTAAAGGCATAATTTTGGAGCTATGCGTTCCAGAAAATGGCCGTACACAAACTCTGAATCCTAAACGAAGGTCCTAAAATAGGAAAATTTGTATTTGCTTTGATGTAAGTTGCGAAGAAATAGTTGTTTATTACAAAAAAATATTTAATTTTCATTCTCAAAATGGAATTACGAATTATTTATTCGAATTACCCACAGAGATGAATGATGGATCATCACATAATATCACAGTATTTGAAGCAGTTGCCGGTTTTTGAAGATGTTTGCGTTGCCTATTTGCGAAGTCGAAGCTGCTGTGCATACAAACAAATATGTGTGACATCACTGAAATTTAGCATAGCGAAGTATAGGAAATTAAATTTAAAATATCTAAAAAAAAATTAAAATTTATTAAATAAAAACCAATTAACTTTTAGTAGTACTAGTAGAAACGTGATAATCTATTTAATAAGTACCTTTGATTGCATTATTAGCATTGAGCAATTCGCACAAAATCGTAGGTGGTGCAAGCCTGGACCTATGAGAGAGTATGAGAGTAGCATCACTTCCATCTGTTACCACATATATTGATTTGGGACTGATCACTATCTTTAAGATGGAAGCAGTGCACTTTCTAATAGACGAGATCTGTCCTGCCCACGTACTTGCGAATGCTAATTAAGAGAAAGGATGGTTAGTTGGATACCTATAGTAAGGAAAATGAATTGAGGTGATGTATGTGTGTCTGTGAGTGTGTATGGTGTGTGTCTCACCCGCTCTGCAGGCACTTACCTTCAACCGATTTGCTTGCAACGGAGAATCCTGTCCCATTGTTTCCCATTGAAAACTGGCCAAATTGGACTATGGAATTGAACGTTATGGTTAAAATTCATTTTATTACGTCAAAAAAAGTCTCGCCCATTTTCAGGCACTTGCCATTAACCGATTTGCTTGCAGTAAGTTGCATTCAACGAAGAATCCTGTCTCATTGTTTCCTATTGAAAACTGGGCAGTTTCGACTGTAGGATCAAAAGGACTGGAAATTCTATTTATTGTTTCCTATTGCCAGATTCGACTATGAGATCAAAAGTTGAGGCCAAAATACTTTTTTTAACGCCAAAAAAGTCTTACCCATTTTTCAGGTATTTACTTATCCGAGTCGAATTATTTTGGCGACACACCATTACTATGGATAAACACACATTTTTGGACGAAGCAAATCATACCCGTTTATCACTATTTTAGTGATTAAAAAATCTATGGATCAGCGTTTCTCAATCTGGGGGTACCTTCACATTAACACTTCTGAAAGGAACTACCGTCCGAAGAGCCTTGTTTTGGTACTTTGAGCGCTCGTTTGACCATAATAACAAAGTGGAGCACAACGCAGATTTTCATCGAAATTAAGGCTTTGTCATTCACAACACATTATGGGTTTTCTTATTGGATTATTGGAGAACCATGTAGCCCAACTGTCTGTAAGTGTGACCTAAAAAATACCAAAATGTTTACATATAATACAGACTTTATTGAATTAAACATCAATGTCTCAGTTCTAGAGTTTAAAAATATCAAACCATGACTACTATCGGACCATAACTGGATTCCATGGGAAAAATGCTTAAACGTACGCAAACGTATCCATTGGGCGGGGCTCTTCAGAAACAATGTGGAGTGGAAAGTATAAGGAGGTATCGAAATCCGTACAACAATTAAATCTATCCACCTTATGAAATATTTGTACCGTTTGTTTGAGAAACTGCATATGTAACATTTTTGGCCAAAATGAGATTTTTACATATTCTGAATCCACAGACAAACAGACATAGCACATTGAACATTTACTCTTTTACTTTTTCGTTTTTTTTAGAAACTACATAGGGGGAATGACGGCTTTGGCAGGTTTTGTTCTATTATTGTCAGGGGTTTTTTTTATGACTGATTATGCTCAAATTTGGCCTAAACATTCTTTGCATATCAAAGTATATTGTGGCCAAATTTCATAAAGTTTGGTCGACAAAAACCCCCCTGCCAATAATAGAACAAAACCTGCCAAAGCCGTCTTTCCCCCTATGTCCACGCACTTTGAAGATCAATTATGCAGTACCGCTTACAGTTTTTGCACTGGAAGTGCCCCGGGGTATTGAGTTATGCCAAAAACAATTGATTTGCATCGAAGAAATCGAAAGATTCGGCGTCAATTTGTTCAAAACTAGTTTTTCGATGTTTTCTCGAAATTATGCAAAATGGATATGTATATGCAGTTTCTCAAACAAATGATTCATCTATACGTGTATAATAAAGGGTGTTTGAACTAATTAATTGATAAATCATTTATCCTATTCATTATGCTGTTGAAATACTTGACACTTTGACAGTAAACTTTTTGGCCATTCAATTGAAAAGTAGGCTTTGAAAATAAAACATAACTCAAAAACAAATCAACACCCAGTAAACGCAAAGTTGTCTGGTGTCATTTGTTTTCTTGAGCTTAATTATATCATAGTGACTGTGCTTAAACTGCAAATCGCAATAAATGAAGTGAGATCAGCGTATTATAAATCCAATAGATCCCTTCTCAAAGTGCGTATTGAATTGTTTACAGCTGGGTACTGCGGATAGAGCCGCTTTTCTGCGCTCAAGCGAGCAGAGGGATATTTTGAAATCACTCCCATAAACAAAATTATTTTGCAATTACTTGGCTGTCAAATATGTCCCGCTCTTCGAAATTCTCTTTCCACGCTGCATGAGAACGCACAAATGCGCTAGACTCTACATGACTTTACGATTGTTTACATACATTCATGCTCCAATCAGCTGCTGAATCTCGTGAAATTTCGTAACGAGTTCTTTTTAGTTGCATTCCCACTAATTTTCCACTCGAAATATAATGTGAGAACATTTGTTACAAAGAATACAAAACTCAATCAAAGTTTATTTTTATTTTTTCCCAAAATAATACCAATACTTCTCAAAATTTAGATCAGAAACGAACATAACCACAATCTTCAATGTTTGGCTCCGGCACAATAGAAAATTTTGGCTTCAGTTTGACAACCAAATCGATTCTTTCCGCACCACCCTGGTTTACAGTAGTGGCCAGTGGATTGTCCTGCTTTCAAACATTTGGTCTGATAATAGCTGTACGAGTTCAATCAATCTACGAGGAACGGATTTCGATTCAGGAAGTGATGATTATGTTCATTATTTAAAAATGTTGTCGTAGTTTTTAATGCTTAAAAATGGACCACATCAGAAATACATGCCTTTGTGCACCTTCATCGACGATGAATGTTTGTCGTTTTTGCCCCACGATTCAGCACGAACGTGCTTCAAAGTCCCAAATCCTATCTAGCTTGTGCTGTGAACATCAATCCAGAAGAAGCAATATTTTTTTGAAACCTAATAAAGTGGTTTCTACAATATTCTTAAGTTCATTACCTAAAAACAGTGTTGTACAAAATACAACTTCAAGAGACAATTTAAGGTTTTTACCGATTGCATTGTTGAAACATTTTCATTGACATATGAGTAGAATGGGCAAATAGCGTGAACTCAACAAGGGCAAAGCACTTCAAAATTAATGAGATATCCACAGACTTATTTTACAACGGAAATTGAAGTTGAACAATCAAATTCGTCACTATTTGATAGTTGTACGACGATTTAAACATTTTTACCATGCGAATTGCCATACAAATAAATTGACTTTCAATTGACTTTAAATCACAACCAAGTTGCTTTAAACATTATTGAAATTTGAGTAATAATACTTTCGATTTTAAGGACGGCTACGCAGTCTTGAATTATTGAAACAAGATGTTTATTTATCCGACTAAACAATAGACTAGGAACAAATACCGTATTTTTCCCCTGATGAAGACACCATCCCCGTGTCGAAACGTCGGATAAATAAACATCTTGTTTCAATAATTCAAGACTGCGTAGCCGTCCTTAAAATCGAAATAAAAATATACAGTCGATTTCTCAATAGTAATAATACTCTGAACTCACTTCACAGTATTACAATTTCAGATTAGCAATCAAAAACCCATAGATTTTTAAATAAAAAAAGCATCAAAAACATAAAACTTCTCCCGTGGGACACCGGAAGCCATACACCTGTACACTTCAATATATTAATGCAGTAGTGCTTACAAAGTTCAAAAATCGGAAGCAAACGAATCATTCGTCGTTAGGATAGTTGCATAGACGCCTGATTCTTTGGATGTTCAGCCTTCACATATAAGAAACACAAAAGGTTTGTTAGAATATTGATATAATTCAACACCTCCTGAATCAAAATAATGATTAATTTGTGTTCCAAAATAATGATTGTTCCAAATGATTTCTGAGGATTCCAAAAGATCAATCGTTTCCCTTTTTTTTATATTTACTTGATTAGTTTTTGTTTTTTTTTCAATTTCCGTTTGCTTGTCAAAATTGCCAAATAATGATCGATAATTACATGATTTCCTAATTTCAGCAATTTTGTCGAAATACAAAAGCTCTTTAAAATGGCCAGTGGAAGCCTGGGAAAAAATTTCAATATTAAACAGAGAAATTTCGCTGAATAACGAACATTTCAAATACAATTTATAGTTAAGTAAAAAATGCGAATAACTATTTTGAATCGTAAATTTCCTGGTGCATTTGCATGTTACTTAAGAATTACGCCACAATTGCGGGTAAAAAATGCAGAAAAAAAATTTTAAGGGGTACCTCAAGCAATGACAAAGCCTCAAGGGGTACCACTCATCAAAAAGGTTGAGAACCGCTGGTGTAGATTATTCCAAAACATTCTCAAAATTGCTATCAAAAATGTTTTGATTTACGGTCGTCTTCTCACATTGGCTTTGAAATTATGTCGGTTCATTTTCGAAGCTCATTTAGGTTTAAAAATTTATGTTATTTGTGAACAAAAAGTGCAGCTTTGGTCCAAATTTTGACATGGTTTCCAATAAGAATGTGTTCTATCAAATATCTTCTATTAAAACTCGACCAACTCGACAACTAACATGAACGAACATGAATTGTTAAAATAACTTTTTGGCACTAATACTCATACGATTTCCTCCCAACAAGTTGCGTTCGACGTGCGTTCTTGAAATAAGTATAAACACATATAAATATTGGACTATCCACTTAGAAGTGCTATTTAAACACTTACTACATGCAATTTACTTTTATATCGTACGCGAAAGGCACTAACACCGCTAGGTGGATTAATCAGGGTTTTTAATTTTTGAAATTGTTTACAAACCGCGTAAGACTCATTTAACGCTTATAAAAACTGCTTAAATATCGAAACCAGGGTAAAAAAATTCGTTAAAAAAATCAGGTGAATTTTTTTTATTAAAGGAATGCTTAGATTGCAAAATTCGCGTAAAAGTGTCACAATGTGTCCAGTGTCACAATAAGTGAAGAAATGTGAAGTTTCATGAAAAAACAAAAGCCATTCGATTTGGGCAACATCCGATTTTTGCAGCATAAATGTATAGCATAAACAGCAGCATAAACGTGTTTCCAAGAAACAAATGTTTATACCAAATTGTGGATTATATACTATTGTGATCTAACATTTTTTTTCAAAAAAATGAGAGCAATAGCAAATAATGCGCTGAAATCAAATCACAAATCATTCCGCGTGTTATCTATTTTACGGTGTGCTTGACATGTTTACAAATACATCCTTACGGACTCTTTGCAAGAACGTAGCCAATGATATCGATAGTCATTTGTATTTAACGATTTCATATTCTAAAAAAACCCAGATTAATCCACCTAGCGTTGGTGGTGCCTTTCTCGCATTTAGGTAAGACACCAACCTTATATGGGGTTTATATGGTCCGATGTACCATTTTCTTCATAACTTTTAAACGCAATGACCGATCCTTATAAAATTCAATAGTGATCAACAAGACTTTGTCCCCTGTCGAATGAAACTTGTTGTGAGAAAATCGGTTAGGGATTACTGTACGAAAAGTTGTCTAATGTTTTTTATAGCTTTTGTGCACACACATACACACACACATACACACATACATACACACGGACAGACAGACATGTGTTCAGCTCGTCGAGCTGAGTCGATTGGTATATAATACTATGGGTCTCAGAGGCTTCTATAAAAAGTTCGTTTTCGGAGTGAAATGATAGCCTTTCGGTACAACTTAGTTGTACGAGAAAGGCAAAAATAAGCTATATAAATGAAATGAATATTTATTTCGGCTATTTTTTTTTCAAATAGTTTTACTTTTACTCTGAAACAAATTCAAATAGAAGCCAATACTTTAAATTGTGTTTTTGGATCTAAATTATGTGCATAAGTGGTGTATTTTTATCCAATCATACAAATAATGTTAGGGCTGCTAACAATAGTGGCATACTGTTGCTAGGGATTCGTTGCCATAATTTTGGTGAAATATATCTACTCATGCAAACAACACAAGACGATCGAAACACGACACAATCAAATCAATCTTATCTTGACTTAGTTTGTCGCTGTCACCTACTACTGAAGAACAGCAATTACCGCCGACCACTATAGTAAGGCCCCACAGTAGATGCCGAAGGTGCCAAAAAAAGATAATCTCAGCTGTTTATATGTGATTATATATAATAAACTTTTCTTTGCTTTAACCCAGAGTGTATGTAATTAAGAGTGGCGACACTGTCAGAATAGGAACAAAATTCATCTGTCATTCCCATACAAAATCGTGTTCCAAACGAGCAGGAGACCTGTCAAATGCGACACATGTCGCCACTCTTAATTACATACACTCTGCTTTAAAGGCATATCAACCTTTTGATGACGGATTTTTTTTTTCAGGTTCATCCAATCGAGTTCTTATAATTTAAGTGAATAGAAATAGTCGTGAATTCATACAGATTCTTCCAAACCTTGAGCCCAAATTGATAAATTATTCAATTAATGGCCACCCATTCACCCCACAGTGCAAGCATGGACTCTTTACCGTTCTCCGACGACTCTTTTCTTCCACCTCGAAGTGAGTGGGCGGAAGTGCAAAATTTGCAATTCCGTCAGCAGTGACACCACCTTTCGTTAGTTTGTTTGCCAACGCGGTTTAGGTTTGCGTTGGCCACATTCGGTGAACCCACATATGTGGGGGTGCCGGGCCGCACTTGACGGCATGACAGTTGCAATATCGCTTTCTCGCGGCCAGACCCACCATTCACCAATAAGGAACTAACGAACCAACCTTATGTACATGGGTATCTGCAACAGTTTCCGTTTGAAATTGTGATGTTTCTCATGTACGCCGCTGTTGACCCATATGGTGGTGCAGTCGTTGAGAGTCGGATTAACGGCGACTGCGATAACCACGTTCGAGTGATGACGAAGGCAACCGTGCTCGAACACTTTGTATTGCCTTGTGCATGGAGTTGAGCGCGCGGTTATGCTCGGAATATTAATGCCTGCTAGCACGAAAATTCGGGAGGCATAGGAAATGTTCTCGCTAGAAGCGAACACAAGATTTTATACACCGCAATAAAAGTCGAAAAGGGAACATAATGGATTCGGCGTAATTCGTTAGATATGGGTATTGATTTGATGTGCTGCTGGTTGATTGTAGCTATTAAGTCAATAAATCCGAAAAGTGTCCCTTTTATATCTTAATTCGATTTGCGAAGAAGGCGAATGTTGTAAAAACCAATTCATTAGACACTTCGTGTTCTTTTTTCAGTTGGGGGTTTGGAAAACGAAAGCCTTTCTCCCATGTATGGATCCATTATGAATAAAATGCTACAATTAGTCATTTTTAGCTCCTCTAAACATTATGTACTTTACGGATGTGTGTATTCTAAACATATGTGACCCCTGCATTTTAAAGGAATTTACAAACTGTATGAAATGTTTTCACAAAACGTAAGGAAATTTATGTCATATGCTATACATTTACAAAATCTGAATGACAGAAAAAAATTATTGTTTCGTGAGTAAACCGTTTTAAAAACTCCAGAAAAATAAATAAAAGGTTTTTTTCGCCCTTGAACAGCTAAGTGGATTAATTTAATAAAATTACATCTACGTTAAGAGCTTTCATAATATCGTAATTTGCAAACATGCGCCCTAATATAGACTCGTGCACTGAATAGGGAAGATTGTGGTGATAACGATTCGTGCGGATGAGCTTTTCCGTACAGCTTGGGGTTCTCTTATATGAGAAGAGGTAGAGCACTTTAAAAAAAAGTCTCAAATTCAAATTTGTAGAAATACATAAATTACATTTTTACATGTTCATCAGATTCCTGGAAAAAAGAAATAATCACTGCCATAATGTTTCCATTGTATCTAATAGGACGAGAATTGACGCGTAGCCCTCAAGCTTAATCCTCCCGACACCATGGAACCCGAAAACTCGACATGTTTCAGACGGGTTTTAGTGTTCCAAAACATACAATCCTTATTCAGGGAATGCCATTTTTTTCGTGTCATTCAAGCGGAAGCGACACACTGACAAAAAAGTAAAGACCCAAAAAAGACAGGCTTCGTACTGCAGTAAAATTTAATTTCATTTCCACATTATGGTTACTGCCCGGCATCTTTCACCCCCCACATGACGGGAGTGAACATTTCTCGCGTGTTTTCGGTCTCGGTTTTCCGCGGCCATGTTATTTTTTTGTCTTGCTCGTTACAAAGTTGTACCGAAAGGCTATTGTTTCACTCCATAAACCAAACGTTCATAGAGGCCTCGGAGTTCCATATTTTTGTGTACCAAAAATCGACTCAGTTCGACGAACTGAGCAAATGTCTAAGTGAAACATCAACCGGTTTTCTCGCAACAGTTCTACATTCGACATTAGACAGTTGATAACGATTGAATTCGATAAAGATTGGCCATGGCGTTCAGAAGTTTTGTATAAAATTGTGAATTTGTCTTGACCAAATGCAAGAAAGGCAGTATCACTACTAGGTGGGTTAATTTTGTATTTTTGTCTTCCTGTACTTAGTATGCATAGATTGTGTCAGACGTGGAGACAGGCGAATAAGTTGTTTGTGTATTTAAGCATGCTAATTATGGTCGTGATAATGTGGAACTTTTCTCCGGAGAGTTTCACCAGCGCAGGATAATTCCGGTTAGGCTCGAGACTACAGTATATGGAAAGTGGGGTATATTATACCGTTTTGACTCAAACTCCGAACATGACTCATATTCCGAACACTCGTTTTTATATGGTCGTTTTGTCTTTATTCGTGTAATTATTTCCATAGAATCTTGAATTCGTTTGTAATCTTGATCATTAGTGGGGAAAACTAATGAAAATGTTGATTGGAGGGCGCTAAAACGCCAGTTTTCGGAATATGAGTCATGTTCGGGATTTGAGTCAAAACGGTACTTGTTGGTTTTAAGAACTAAGGGTATGCGATAACACACTTTTTCCTAACGAAACGAAACGAAACGAAATTTAAAATGTCTATGTTGATTCGAATCGAAACGAAACGAAATATAGATTTACTTTCGTGACTTCGAACGATACGAAATCAAGGTTCATTTAATTCGAAATTTTTCGAAACGAAACGAAATTTTAATTTTCTCCGCGGACTTTTTCTTAAATTGGTTTTACATTATGTACGCAATTCTGATTTCACTTTTTCGAAGTCGAATAACTGTTTTGAGACCAGTAGAGTTATAATAACAGAAGAGGCAGTCTGTGATAAATCACCGCATTCTCGCCGCATATACCATTGGGCGATAAGGCAATACCCCAGCATTTGTGTCGCTTTCAAAGGAATTCATCGTGGAGCGTATGATCAATTTTATATCAGTAAGTATACAAAATATAGGAATTGTGGGATTTTTCATATACGGATTTAAATTTCGTTTAAAACCTTAGTTCACTTAAGAATTATGTAATTAACCTGAAGCATACTTCATGTTGCCTTGTAAGCGTGGTTTTATAGTATTGAGCTAAGTAAAAATTAGAAAATGAATGCTTAGATTTATTTTTTTATTTAGTGGGATACTCAATTATGTATCCACATCTGCCAGGCGCAAACACAGATCGATAATACAGCAAATATGCACACCTCACCAATTAAATAATATTCTTGGGATACAAAAAAGTTATTCTTATTGCATACTTGCTTCGGAGTTTCCAATTAATGACCAATAATGATGCTGGTGCCCGCCATGGGCGCCATGTGCAATGACCGAGAGGAGAATTTGCTGACAGATAAGGGTATGGTGGCAGCCAGGTGGAAGGAGCACTTCGAAGATTTGTTGAACGGTAGAAATGAAGGTGTATTAAGGAGCAGGATGGACATAGTCGGCGACAATCAAGCTGTGGAACCACCAACAACGCTGGACGAGGCTAAGAATGCTTTAGTAGAGCCTAGTTAGAGTCTAAACAAGCTGAAAACAGTAAAGCTGCTGGGAAGGACGAGATCCCGGTCGAGCTTCTTAATCACGGAAGTGAGCAGCTGCATCAATCAATCCACCACATTATCCAGAAAATAAGGGAGGATGAAGATCTGCCTGCCGGCTGGTTGGATGGCCTCATATGCCCAATCTATAAGAAAGGGAACAGACTAGAGTGTGCCAATTACAGAGGGATCACCCTTCTGAACTCGGCGTACAAAATCCTGTCGCATATCCTGTTCAAAAGACTGAGACCGCTTGAGAAGTCCTTCGTCGGCGAATACCAGGCAGGTTTTCGTGAGGGCCGATTACCGATGGATCAGATGTTTAGCCTGCGGATGATCCTTAATAAATTCCGGGAGTACAACTTGCAGACTCACCATTTGTTAATTGATTTAAAATGAGCTGTGGCAGAAAATGTCGGAACACGGCGAAACTGATTAGACTCATACGTGCAACGCTGGATGGCTCGCAATCAAGTATTCCGATCGCAGACGAAGTGTCAACCTTGTTTGTAACCTAAGACGGATTGAAGCAGGGTGATGCACTTTCGAATTTATTGTTCAACATTGCACTCGAAGGCGCTATTAGGAGATCTGGCGTGCAGAGGAACGACACTATCATCACACGGTCACATGTGCTCCTGGACTTTGCGGACGACATCGACCTTATTGGAATCGATCGCAGAGCAGTAGTGGAGGCTTTTGTCCCACTGAAGAGGGAGACGGCGAGGATAGGCTTAACCATTAACTCTACCAAGACAAAGTACAAGTGGTGTTGGTGCAGAGGTAGTGCTTGATGGGGATGTGTTTGAAATTGTTGAAGAATTTGTTAATCTTGGAACGCTTGTGACATGTGACAATGAAGTTTCCCGTGAAGTGAAAAAACGTATTGCTGCGGCGAATAGGGCCTTTTACGGATTACGTAGCCAGCTTAGGTCCCGCAGCATGCAGACGGAAATTTGCTCTATACAAAACTCTGATTCTACCGGTGTCCCTTTGTGGACATGAAACATGGACATTAAAAGAGGCGGACCCGAGAGCTTTCGGGGTTTTCGAGCGAAAAGTGCTGCGTACAATACTCGGAGGGAAACTAGATAATAGTGTATGGCGCAGACGCATGAGTCATGAGCTGTATCAAGTATACAAAGAAGACAATATTGTAAATCGTATAAAATACGACAGACTTCAGTGGGCTGGTCACTTAGTGCGAATGTCGGAAGAAAGAATAGCGAAAACAATATTCAACAGACAACCAGATAGGGGCCGGCGACTTCGTGGAAGGCCACGAACACGCTGGCTGTACGCAGTGGAATCGGACCTGGGGACCCTGAACGTGGAGCTCTACAATACGCCAGGCATAGGTGTATCGACACTGTACCCAACCAGGTATACAGGTAGGTAACGATGATGGTTCCGTCCTTACAGTCAATTTAGGATTAGGAGAGGAAAATTAGTTTAACACTCATTGTTATAAGAGACCGATGAATGCTCTGCATCTCCGTGAGCGCTACGGGAAAGGAATCGTTGGTTAGTAGAGAAGGTAATTCATGAGAAGCCCAATGATAAGCGACTAAATATTTATTGTAAACGAAGTTATTTTGAAAACAAGAAGACGAAAACTGTGTTTCAAATCAATCCAACGCAAGATCAATCCCAACAAACATTGGAAGGTGAGAAAAAGCTTATTCCATTCAAAATAAGCTTCTTCGACTAAAATACTAGCTTATTTAACTAGAATTGTTTGTTGGGAGTTGCTTCGTTTAATAAGCTTCTACAATACGATCGATTCCGCACTACATAATTTTGTGCTTTTCCTTGCAGAGACTAGTTTTATCACTTCGCGTTCTCCCACACTAGTTGGCGTGATCAGCCATCAACAAGATCTATTGTATACTGGTTAAACAAATTTCTGCTACGCGAGGTAGATTTTTTTCACATCTCGTTCTCCCGGACTAGCTGCCGTCTCATGATCAACAGCAACACGATCGATTCCGCATTCATGTTGTACAAATAGTAAAAAATATCACAAAATATAAATTTGAATCTTGGAAACACGGAAGACGTTTTATATAAGAAAACTACATACGTATTTGTCGACTAAGAATGGGGTTCTCTAGTAACCAAAAGTTCCTTTAAAAGTACGTTTTTCGCTTAATCAGCTTGACTGAAGTGGCTGCATAGCATTCTAAGCAGTCTGAATTTTAAGTCGTTAAAAGAACCTGAAAGTTCCTTCACGAAGATATAGAGCCTTCTAAGCAGCTTCCAAAAGAACTTGTGGAAAATTATTGTCCGGGTGGTTAAAATTTTTGCGAAGTGCGAAGGGGAAATTGTCGATTTTTATTTATTTGTTGTTAACAGATGTTCGTCAAACCGTCTAAGACGAATTAAGTACTGTCCATTTAATTCCACCAGTTAATTTTCGTTACCTTTGCAGATACGTATTTCGACCACAACTGTGTGGTCGTCTTCAGTGTCTTGTACTTGACTCGACTTACAGTACAGTACTGAAGACACTGGAGACGACCACACAGTTGTGGTCGAAATACGTATCTGCAAAGATAACGAAAATTAACTGGTGGAATTAAATGGACAGTACTTAATTCGTCTTAGACGGTTTAATACATTCCACTAAGGGGTCGTTCAATAATGATGTCACAGGTTTAAGGGGGGGAGGGGGTCTGAGACTTTGTGACAGTACATATACTAGGTATACAAAAAAGCGTGACAGAGGGGGGGGAGGGGGTCTAGAAATCCCAAAAAGTAGTGGACGTCATACTTGAATCGCCCCTAAACGAGCTTAATATATTTTTCTGGAGATGTTCGTCTCTTTCTTGCTCCTCCTTCTCCTCCTGATGGTGATATTGAACTCGATGTATCTGCGTTCAAGTCCTTGCATTATCCGATGCGAGTGAGTGATGTCACTTACAGATGAAGTGCGAATAATCTCCTATGCCAACATGGTGAAATTTAAATTGTAGTCATTTCATCTACAGATCACAACACCTCGACAATGTAGTAATTAGCAATTGCGGCTCTAATGCAAAGTATGCGGGTTCGAATCCCAAATTATCATTTTTTTTATGAATGCGTTCCGCGGAATTTCGTTTCGAACCACCTGAAACGAAATTTTTCGAAATACCGCATATGCTTATTATGAACAACATTATTTCTAGTTTTGAGAATTCAAAAATGAGTTGCAGATAGTGTGTTGTTTGAAACTGTCTGCAGATTTTGTAGTAATGCATCCAGTTTTAGAAGTAAACTGAACTGAGAAGCGTTTATATGTTTCGTTTCCTACAAAGTTTAATTGGTTTCGATAATCCCACTACAATTTGTAAAAAGAAACTTTAAATACCTATAAGACATCATGTAGGTACAACTTGTCGTTGGATATGTTTTGGTGTATCAAATGAACAGCCGGGGATTAATCAAATCTCTTTTTGGCTAGCCAGGTTTGATTTTGATCACCGTGTGACTTCATCGAAACTGGTGACTATTCAAAGGGAATAAATAAAGTACACACAAAAAAGCGTTCCCGAATTCGTAAACCAGCAAAAATACACCGTGATTTAATTCATGGATTCGGGAACACCAGTCACGTTTTTCAAAACGTTCCAGAAAACGTGACTGCATTCCCGAATCCGTGACTGTTGTTCCCGAAGAAATACACCGTGAATTCGTTAGTTCACGAATTCATGAACGTTTTTTTTTGCGTGTAAGTCGCTTTTGCGCACCAGGGACAAGTGGTCGAATTTGTCATGCGCATCGAGAAGCACCGTTCAATTCGATCATCAGCAGGTCATCATACGCATGGAAAAGCTCGAGCAGAAGTGGAAGGAATTCGAGGAGGTAATGGGCGAAATCGAAGGGTTAGAGGACAACGAAGACAACCTAAAGGAACTACAGCAATTGCGAGGGGAATTCGAGGAAAAATATTACACGGTAAGGGGAGGGTTGGCGAATAAGTTAGCGAGACAGCACGCAACACAAAACACACAACCTAATTGTGAGGGTAAAATATATGTTGCAAAATGGGCAGTTCAACTGCTGTGTGTGTTTAGTTGACAGATGGAAGCTTCTCCCGTATAACGAAAGATTTCATGATGTTCGATCAGTCAACAGCAGGCCATGACTGGCCCTTCTTCATCATCGGACAACCAGCAGGTGCGGACGCGAGCAAGCACTCCACCAATGGAGCTATCCATGGCCAAACGGGGCCACACATTTGGCGATCCTGCCAAAGGTAGGGTTGCTTGGGATGGTTTGGTGGCTCGTTTCCTAAACAACTACATTCTCAAGAAACGACATATGAACGCGCATTTCGAATAAGAGAATAAAGAAGGAATCTGCTGTTGCATTGCATGATCTCATCGATTGCTTTGAGCGAAACACAAAAGTTTTGGATCAACTTGGAGAGAAGACCAACGGTTGGGGTGCGATGTTAATACATTTGATGGTTTCGAAACTCCACGAAATTACGCAAAATCGGTGGGAGTAAAACGTCGCACCGGAAAAGGAGCCTACATATACATCGCATATTTTCGTACCGGCTACGTCTTCGTCACCCTCCTTAACTGTGCGGTGAGACGCGCGACTACAAAGCAAGACCATGCTGAGGGTGGCTGGGTTCGATTCCCGGTGCCGGTCTAGGCAATTTTCGGATTGGAAATTGTCTCGACTTCCCTGGGCATAAAAGTATCATCGTGTTAGCCTCATGATATACGAATGCAAAAATGGTAACCTGGCTTGGAAACCTCGCAATTAATAACTGTGGAAGTGCTTAATGAACACTAAGCTGCGAGGCGGCTCTGTCCCAGTGTTGGGGATGTAATGCCAACAAGAAGAAGAACGTCTTCGTCACATAATAGTTTCAAGCCTCGAATGGCCAAGGTTTCGGTCAACTCGGCGACTGAAAATTCCTCCTTGAACTGTTTTGCCTGCCAAGACGAACATTGGATTTCTCGGTGTCCAGCCTTTGCGAAACTTCCTGTTGCTAAACGGCTGTAATTCTCCAGCTCCTAGCGGTTATGTAGTAATTGTCTGGGACGAAATCATTTGGCTCGAGATTGCCCGTCAAAGTACCGATGCAAAACTTATTCGAAAAAGCATCATTCGTTGCTGCACCCTGGTTTCCTTGGTTCTGGTGCCTCTTCCAATATCTCTCCAGCAGCGAATGGTTCAAAGCCTTCTACTACTGTGGGTCCTTCGACGGCAACAATATCATCGAATTTGGCGGTAGGAAATACTAGGTCGCACGTGTTCCCGCAGACGGTGTTCTTGAAGGTGAAAGATGCACATCTCAAGAGCTCTCCTATATCATGGCTTGAGGCTAATTTGATGTCAAGGAGACTATCTCAACTTCTCCGGCTTTCTAGACAGGACAGGAAGGTGGTAATAACGGGAATCGAAGGATCGCGCAGCCAATCAGCAATAGAAGTGTCCACCACAATATCTTCACGCGTCGAGAAGTATTCGATCGGAATGGAATTTCTGGTCTTGGATAAAGTTACTGAAGATCAACGGAATTACTAGCGGATCCGGATTTTTTTGTCTCGGCTCCGACCGATTTAGTGCTGGGTGCTCAATACTTCTACGACTTTCTAGTACGCGATTGTGGCCGGTTGCAGGTTCGAATGTTTGGTAGTGCTCTTCCTGTGTTCGTGCAAACAATATTCGGATGGGCTGCGGTGCATGCAAATGCATGGATGACATAAGCAATGTCAGTTGTCACGTAGCTAGAGTAGAACCGTTCGAGAAAATTATCGAAAAATTTTGGGCATTGGAGGAACTTTCAAACAAAACACCATATTCGCAAGAGGAAGAAGACTGTGAGGCGCATTTACGAGACGGGCAGATATACGGTTCGTTACCCTAAACGCATGGATTTCTATGACATGATTGGAGAGTCTACACAAGGGGTGATACGCCGGTTTTTCCAAATCTAGAAACGCTTGAAACAAGTTCTGGTTTGCGAAAGCAGTATTTAGACTTCATGCAAGAATATTTGAGTTTAGGCCACATGACGTGTATAGGCGACGCTAGCGATCCGCAATTGGATGAAGGCCAAACGGTCTGTTATCTCCCGCAGTACCCGGTGTTTAAGGAGTCAAGTTCGACTACCAAGGTGCGCTAATTGGTCTTTGATGGGTCTGCTAAAACGTCCACTAGTTACTCGGTGAATGATGCTCTGCTAGCTAGCCCAAATATACAAGACAATCTCCTCGACTTGCTCCGTTTAAGAAAACATGCTGTCACATGTCATCAAAATGTACCGACGGATTAGGGTTCATGAAGACGACACACCTCTTCAGAGAATTGTATGTAGACTTAGCACTGTAGAACCACTTCAAGTGTACGAGCTTCAAACAATTACCTATGGTTTAACTCCATCTCCATTCCTTGCCACTTGAGTTTTGGAGCAACTGGCTTTGGACTCGAAAAACAAATGGGATCTTGCTACTTCAGCGGTGCAGGAAGATTTTTACATGGACGACTTTTTATCCAACAAGGTGGAAGTTCTGCGTAAGATTCCCAAGGAACTGTTGGGAGGAGAGGCAATATTGCACTTCGACGAACTACAAAAATGAAAACGTTAGGAGTAGGTTGGGAGACCGGACCAGACCGGTTTTGCATCGAAGTTCAACCACCCACAAACGACGGCTATTTAACGAAACACAAAATTTTCTCGACGATTGCGAAGCTGTACGACCCGCTTGGTTTGGTGTCACCAGTCGGGGCATGGGCAAAAATTCGTATGCAGCAGCTTTGGGTTGCGAATTCTGGATGGAACTATCAAGTACCGACTCAGTTAACATTTTGGTACTTATAACTATTGATACAAGTTATTATATAAGAACCAACTTAATCCAAGATTAAGCTATATACGTACCAAGATTGGCTATATACGTACCAAAGCAGAATGGTAATTAAATTCGACATAACTATTGGGTGGAACCGTATGCAGAGCAAGACTCAAGCCAGGATGGTGGATAACGACATACATACATACACACATACATAATCTGACAAAGTTTAATATGCAGTGCGATTTAGATTTTTGATGGACCCAAATGCGACTTTTTTTTGCTGTTTGTTATACGATATGTGGTTTACTGGGGAATGACGTTATGGTAAAATGGGAGGAATTTTCTTCGCAATTACAACGCCTAGAAGAATACGAATGCATTAGGAGCAGGATATGGTACATGTATCTATGCACGCTCGGAAGACCAGGAAGGAAACACAAAGATTCAACGGTCATCAGACCGGATAGTCTGCACACCGTATCGAATGACAACGGCCAACGATGCATAAACTTCGCAGCCTCCCGCGGAATGGTAGTCCGAAGCACCTCCTTTCCCCGTAAAAATATCCACAAGGCTACATGGAGATCACCTAACCAAGAAACGGAAAACCAAATCGACCACGTTCTAATCGACGGCAAATTCTTCTTCGACATCACGAACGTCTGCACTTACCGCAGTGCGAATATTGAATCCGGCAACTACCTCGTTGCAGTATGCCTGCACTCAAAACTCTCGACGGTGTACAACACGCATCGGAGTAGGACACCGTGGCTTAACATTGGGCGGCTACAAGACGGTAGACTAGCCCAAGAATACGCGCAGCAGTTGGAAGTGGCACTTGCAACGGAAGAGTAACTAGGCGCAACGTCTCTGGAAAATGGCTGGAGAGATATTCGATCCGCCATTGGTAGCACCGCAACCGCTGCATTTGGCACGGTGCCCCCGGATCAGAGAAACGACTGGTATGACGGCGAATGTGAGCAGTTAGTGGAAGAGAAGTAATCTATGACAAAAGGTCGAAAGACATAAGGTCGAAAGGACAAAAGGTCGCAAGACAAAAGGTCGAAAAGACAAAAGGTCGGAAGGACAAATGGTCGAAAAGACAAAACGTCGAAATGGACAGAAGGTCGAAAGGACAAAAGGTCGAAAAGAACAAAAAATCGAAAAAGACAAAAGGTCGAAAAGGACAAAATTTCAATCAAGAACAAATTGATAACAAGTTGGGCGTTTGTGCTATGCATTTAACTTCAAGCAGAAATAATAACACACTCATCGCATTAATCAAAGTTGAAGAATGAGCCATTTTCAAAGAAGGAGAAGTTAATATGAAACAATATTATGAATGTCTAGATAGTTTTGTTAAAGATAAAGCATATTGTTGATTTTGGAAATGAATAAAACTTGAATTGCGCGAGACAGAGTTGTCCTATACAGTTGATAAAAAAAATTGCCCTTTTATTTTTCATTATTTTTAACAATTAAATAAAATGCATTTAATGAGAGCAAATAATAGATGAATATCAAGGTTTTCTGAATGTCACTTCGATCTGTCAAAATAAGGCATTGATGTATTTAATGTGCGGCGTGCGTCATTTTGACAGATCGATGTGATATTTAGAAAACCCAAAGATCCATCTATTAGTTGTACTCACTGAATGTATTTTAATTAATTGTTAAAAATTGTGTAATTTTGATCTTTCGACCTTTTGTCCCTTTCGACCTTTTGTCCTTTCGACCTTTTGTCCCGTTCGACCTTTTGTCTTTCGACCTTTTGTCCCTTTCGACCTTTTGTCCTTTTCGACCATTTGTCTCTTCGACCTTTTGTCTTTCGACGTTCTGTCTTTCTACTTTTTGTCCTTTCGACCTTATGTCTTTCGACCTTTTGTCCCTAACCCGAAGAGAAGAATGTAGCATGGGCGAGACTGCTGCAACACCCCACGAGGGCGAACGAGGCACGATATAAACGGGCGCGGAACAGGAAAAAATCGATTTTCCGGAGGAAAAAGCATCAGCAGGAAGATCGAGACCGTGATGAGACGGAGCAACTGTACCGCGCTAATAACACACGTTAGTTCTATGAGAAGTTAAACTGTTCACGTAAGGGCCACGTGCCACAGCCTGATATGTGTAAAGACATAAACGGGAACCTTCTTACGAACGAGCGTGAGGTGATCCAAAGGTAGTGGCAGCACTACGAAGAACACCTGAATGGCGATGTGGCAGACGAAGATGGCGGTATGGTGTTGGACCTGGGAGAACGCGCGCAGGACATAATTCTACCGGCTCTGGATCTCAAGGAAATTCAGAAGATTGGCTGGCTGAAGAACAACAAAGCCTCTGGGGTTGACCAACTACCAGGAGAGCTATTTAAACACGGTGGTGAAGCACTGGCTAGAGCGCTGCACTGGGTCACTACCAAGATTTGGGAGGATGAGGTTCTGCCGCAGGAGTGGATGGAAGGTGTCGTGTGTCCCAGTGGTACAATTTTCAATAAGTCCGTCCAGCTATTTGGCTTCGCCGATGACAGAGATATTATGGCACGTAACTTTGAGAAGATGGAGGAAGCCTACATCAGACTGAAGAGGGAAGCTAAGCGGATCGGACTAGTCATCAAGACGTCGGAGACGAAGTATTTGATAGGAAGAGGTTCAAGAGAAGAATCGAGGTGGTAGAAGAATTTGTGTACTTGGGCTCACTGGTGACTGCCGAAAATGATACCAACAGAGAAATTGGGAAACGCAAAGTGGCTGGAAATCGTACGTACTTTGGACTCCACAAGACGCTCCGATCGAATACAGCTCGTCGCCGTACCAAACTGATAATCTACAAAACGCTAATAAGACCGGTAGTCCTCTACGGACACGAGACCTGGATGATGCTCGTGGAGGACCAACGCGCACTTGGAGTTTTCGAACGGAAAGTGCCGCATACCATATATAGTGGGGTGCAGATGGCGAACGGTAGAATGTTGGACAGTAATCGGTGAAAATGGTTCTCGACAACGATCCGACGGGAACAAGAAGGCGAGGTGCACAGCGGGCAAGGTGGATCGATCAGGTGGAGGACGACTTGCGGACCCTCCGCAGACTGCGTGGTTGGCGAAGTGCAGCCATGGACCGAGCTGAATGGAGAAGTCTTTTATGTGCAGCACAGGCCACTCCGGCCTTAGTCTGATGATAAATAAATAAAGATGGCGAACGGTATGTGGAGGAGGCAAATGAACCACGAGTTGCATGAGCTGCTGGGAGAACCATCCATCGTTCACACTGCAAAAATCGGAAGACTGCGGTGGGCCGGGCACGTAGCCAGAATGTCGGAAAGAAACCCGGTGAAAATGGTTCTCGACAACGATCCGACGGGCATAAGAAGGCGAGGTGCGCAGCGGGCAAGGTGGATCGATGACTTGCGGACCCTCCGTAGACTGCGTGGTTGGCTACGTGTAGCCATGGACCGAGCCGAATGGAGAAGACTCTTATATACCGCACAGGCCACTTCGGCCTTAGTCTGAATAAATAAATAATAATAGTCCGTAGTTCTTTGATAAAGTTAGAATATGTAATAAAGTGGTTATTGAATGAAAAGGAGTGTTTTGAACAAACGGAAGTGTCTTGTACGTCTTATTTTGGGATCTGATCACTACACCGGAAGGGTCACAATAGAGGGTATTAGTAAATGTTAAGGTTAAAAACAATTAAGCCCATTTGAAGAAAAAATCCTAGAATTGTTGGCAATTTTCCAATTCTCGACGCATATTGATTTCGCAATGGGTGATCGAATTTCGCAAGCACGGTTCCCAGTTTTCGTTAGATAATGAAGAAGGATCTTGGAAACTTCTTACTGTGTTTAGGAAAATCAGCGAATGAGCACCAGCATATTTAACAGATTTGCAAAATCCAATAATTTGAATCAATAATGGAAGCTCAAATTAAATGAATGCCTTGCCTTTGAAGATCTGTAATTTTTTTTTTTTTGTTTCGTCGTAATGCAGGATCGTTTTTCGTAGAATGCTTGATCCCATAATGTCGTTTCGGATGAAATTTCGTAACCTACGGTAATTAATAACAAATATTATAAATAATATAAAAGGAGCTCATCGGGCCGGGCCGATTGTGAAATGTTTTTTATTACATGAAGTATCCGGCTCGCGGGCCGTTCGACGGGCAGCCAGTTCATTTCGGTCAGATACAATTCCGCTTGATGATTTTCGACTTAATGTATTGTTCGCCCGAATGGCTTTCCGCCAAATGAATTTCGGTCAAATGGCCCTCTTTTTCAATCATTTTCCATTGAATCTCCGAAGAATTTCTCATGAGCAATACAAAGAATTCTCAGTCAAAATTCTTTGAAATTTCTTCAAAATTCCGAACCTTTTCGATGAAATACCGAACAGTTTTTCGTAGAAATAAAAAACACGTAGAAGTTCTGAACAGTTTTGGTTATTATTCCGAAGAATTTTTCATAGAAAATTTGAAACAAATTCCAATGAATTTCCTATGAACATTTCAAACAGTTTGCCGTTCGTAAATTCCGAAATACTCAATAGAAATTTTCCGTAGATTTTCCGAACATTCTCCTGAAGGTGACTTAATTTTCCTAGTAAATTCCAAAGTGGAATTCTCAAATCTTCAAAGATGTTGCCATGGAAAATTTGAAAAATAATTTCAGATGAATATTTTGAAGAAGCTATTTTAGAATTTTAGGGAGAAGTTCATCAGATTTTTCTGACAATAGTCAAATAATCCTCCCTTGATGTCTTAAGGTCTGTCTCATTTTGCAGGAGGGTGAAACGCCTGTCATCCGCGGTACAATGGCACTCTACCCAACATCGTTTTTAGTACCCAGCCTCTGGGTAGTATACCCGAATTCAGCGCTTATTTTGGGTGATTGGTTCGTACGCAGTTAGTGTCAATTATCGGTAATCAACTACTCCTGGCGAAAACTTGCAATTGGTTGATGTGCATCGAGCCTTTTGTGTTTGTATCAAAAAATAGCTCGTCGATACTTTCGAAGTTTTTTTTATCATGAATCAAACGAAATTAAAACAAAAACATTGTACGCCATATTGAATGAATGGTGGGTAGGCATATTAGCCTTCTCTTCCCCTGTCATTTGGAGAATTAAACTTAAAAGTGACAGTTCGAAAATTAGCAAATAACCCGCTCATAAGAATGGCTGGTGCTACCCAGCAATTCCAATCGATGCAAAATGATTCGATATCTGTCAAAAGTAATCTTACTCTGCGAGCAGGGTTATTCGATATTTATTAAAATGTCTCTTTTAAGTTTTATCTCAGTTTAATTCTCCAAATGAGACAAATCCTAAGTACAGTAAAATTAAGAAAGTAAAAAATCTCCACGCCTATTCACGCCGCTGCCGCCGCCACCAATTTTCGAACCGGCCTACAGAATTAAACCTAAACTGATGGGAATGAGAACAATAACACAATCTTTGCCACTTATCTGCGGCTGCTGCTGTAGCAGCAATAACAATAGCCTGATTCACTGGCGTCGCCAAAAGCAGCTACTTCTCTCGCCGACAGCGATCGCGATGAGACACAGCACACACGTCTGGCTCGTTCGAACTATCGGCACTGAATGAATAAAACCTTATTCAATAATAGAAAAACCCACCAAATCCTTCATTTTCCCTACCTATATAAGATACGAACATGAACGACGCATTTTGTTTCAGTATCCAAGAAATGTATTATAGCTATAAATTCGTACATGAAAATGTTAAACCTAATTCAAACTGAAAATTAATATCACTATCCATTTATTAGAAAACTTCTTCTGGGTAGCTACCAACCATAAAAGCAGTCATAATCTTAAAGCCCAACTTTTCCATAATGTCATTTTATATGTTCTTATACTTGCAGGCGGCATTACACCATCCCACTACCCAATCCATTCCAACCAGTAGTGCAGTGTGCTAAAGGCAGCGGGACCCAGCCATGATCCTCCTGTTGCTCAGCTAGCCGCATGCCACACCAAAGATAGGAACGATATTCGCCGAGCTTCCGGTTGGTGTTTTCAGCTGAGCGTGCATCGCGTGGTACGGAATTATAGCCATAAAACGAATTTCTTATCACCGTCGGAGCCACCCACAGTGCATCTAACCCGGCGAACAAACGGAAATAATTGAGTGAAATACGGCGCGCGCGGTGTCGGCTGTCGGTGCGGTACAACCTTTCGCCCAAGAAGAAGCAAATTTTCAAGTTTTCGTGGGGTTAGAGTGGAAATCGATCCTGGGTGCACAAGTGTTCGGGGCGCCGAGGATAGCGTGATAGTGCAGCTGCAAAAGTGCAGTCCTTCAGTTTGTGAAATACCTATTCGTATATCTGTTGGTGTGTTCCTGTGGTTGACCCAGGGCCAATGCGCTGAGGCGGGATTCCAGTCAAGTGCGAAAAATTATATTCTGTGGTCGTTGAAGAAAAACTAACGACGCTAGCGGGAAGGCACGTGCTAGTGAGTGGGAGGCAACCGTGAGCTTAGGTGTGTACGTGATTCTTTCTGCCGGTGAAAAGTAACGGATCTAACCGAAGACGAAGAAAGAGAAAATCTTAAATCCTGAGCATAGTTTTGCGCACGAAGGAAAAAAGTGGATTGGGAAATGTGAAATATTATCTTCCACTGGGGCTCGTAGCAGCAAAAAGGCAAGTGGCTGAAAATAGTGAAGAGCTCATAATCAGCTAAAAGTTGACATCACACTCTTACATACTGGCCTTAGAAGTCGGGGTTGTGCTTTTACAAAAGTGCAAAGATGTGAGAAAATTATCCTAGAAGAAGCTCAAACGACGAAGCAAAAGTGCTAAGTGCAAGTAACCTTCAGGCAAAGGGGGGAGCGAAAAACTGTGGCAAAAAATATTCGACTTGCTTTGCGTACTTTGCTTTTAAGTGCAAAAACGAAGTAAACGAAATATGGAGTAGAAGATTGTCGTGACAAGAAGATTTACCGGATCGAGTAACTGCCCCAGTCAAGCAAAAAGATTACTGAGCAAAAAGGATTAGATCCAGTTGGGCAAAACGGTTGGTTCGGAGTGCACAAGAAAGCTCTGGTGAGGTTTTATCCGTCTTGAAACCAACTTGCGCTTTTTCTACTTCTTCTTCCTTTTCGGGCCAAGGTAAGTTCAATCAAAGCAATAGGAAAAAAGTTTTTTAACTCGTAGGCTTACAACTTAACAGTACCTTGATAAGTAAGACATTTTTATTTAATGATTAAATGAACTTTTATATAATTTTCGGCTGGTTTATTAGGAGCTGATTTGTGTATTTTTGGGTTTTTTGATCGAATCGCATCAGCCGAAACCTATATAAAAGTTCATTTAATCATCATACAATGTTCTGTGAAATTGTTCTGTAGCATACCAACTGCCGTTTTTGCAATTCTGAGGTCAATCGAGCAATCAGAACCAATTTCCAGATCGAATGAGTGACGGAGGTGTATTTTCCTATACATTTTGGCTGAAATCCCCATAAAACTTCAAATCAAATGCGCCAGCTTATGCAACAAGCGATTGAGCTGAAATTTTCAGAGATTGATTTTCTCACCCAAAGACACAATCCTGGGGGGTGCCCCGTGGAATTAGCCAACTTTTTGTTTCCTGGGCCAGTCTACTGTGCATATGCTTAGGTATTTCCCCGATCAGCAATGCATAACAAAACTATAACTCAATTCTATCAATGGTTGTTATTTAAAACAACGTGTGTCATAATTAGATAATAAAATTATACCAACATTAGTTATGTATATTTTCATTTTGTAGCGTTTGGTGGGGCAATGAGAGCGCAAGTCAATCCAAAGCCGATAATAGAGAGGGTAATGGCAGAAGAGTCCTTGTAGACCACTTGAACGCCATGGGGTAGGATAAGGATGGGGTGAAGTGAGGTTCGGATTTGGAATCGACTCGACACTAATGCAAAATGTAATTGAATGCAAACTAGTCGATGATCAAAGGCTAAAATGATAATTTCAAAAATTCTAGTACAACGTTTTTCTAGTTTTAAATGTTTAAAATGCAATGTATTCTTTTTTTGCCTTGGAAGCAGCTGATCTGGTTTGAAAGGTCACTTAGTATATTAGTATACCAATTATAAGTTATTTAATTTGTTAGCTTTATGTAACCACATTGAAAATATGAAAAATTGTTGCGTATTAGTGTTCTATTTTATAACTTTTATTCATGCAGAATGAAAATTAATTAACTTTGTTTGTTCTGGATGTAGGGTATGCGTTCGTCAAATCACTTTGTTTACCTAAGTCATTGTTTCGTCAATGTTCTTAAGCTGTGTCGACATTACAAACTCAATGTAAGATATATCACGTAAAAGTGGAAACTGTTAAAGAATTAAAGGTTGCAAAAAGATGATTTTTTCAGCACGAGTTGTACGTTTATCCAACGTACAACGGCTACTACTTGGTCTTGGTCTACTTGCATAATCAAATACCATGCAGAATGTTTGTAATATGATAAATGCCCTTAGTGGAACAAAGAATAGAATGTGTTCACAACAGATGTTCTTAGTCTTCCAAGAAATCCCTGAAGTACGGCCTTAGGGTCTACACACCTTACTAAAAATCATTCGAACCGTTTTGAATATTGTACATGCCCTTTGTGAAACAATCAATAGAATGTGTTCACAACACTTGTTCTTAGTCATCCAGGAAATCTCTAAAGTACGGCTTTGGGATCTACACACCTTAGCAAAGATCATTCGGACTGTTTTGAATATGGTACATGCCCTTTGTGGATTATAAAATAGAATATGTTCACAACAGATGTTCTCCGAGAAATCCCTGAAGTAAGGACTTAGGTTCTACACGCGAAACCAAAGATCATTCTGTGCTAATTATATGACCAATTTTCATATGGCCCTTCATTCTTAAACCAAGCATTTTTCATTAATGAGCACATAGGCATATTAAAATTCAAGTTATTATCGTCAGTTGTTCTGAAATCGTCCAAATGATCCATTGGAAAACGACAAAGATGCAGCTCCGCAAAGTTGATTTGTTTGTATGAAAATAGACTATTTGTGCTAATTATAAGACCCCCACTGTATGTCACGAACGCAATTGATTCAATGTACTGCAAAGGGCATGTTCCACTTTTAAAACTGGCCAATAGATCTATGATAAAGCGTGTAGGGCTGACTTCAGGAAATTCTTGGATGACCATACCCACATGTCATGAACACATTCTAGTCTGTGTACTACAAAGGGCATGTTCCATATTTGAAACTGTTCAATAGATCTCTGGTTACGCGTGTAGACCTTAAGTCTTGACTTCAGGAAATTTTTGGATGGCCAGCCCCACATGACATGAACGCAAATTATTCTATGTACAAAGGGTATGTGCCATATTTGAAACTGGTCAATAGACAGTTTAATTTTAACAGAAATAACAAAGAACCAGTTAGGGGCCGGCGACTTCGTGGAAGGCCACGAAAACGCTGGCTGCACGCGGTGGAATCGGACCTGGGGACCCTGAACGTTCGGGGAAACTGAAGGAACGTTGCTCAAGACCGACGATTATGGAGCTCTACAATACGCCAGGCATAGGTGTATCGACGCTGTAGCCAACCAGGTATCCAGGTATCCAATAGATCTGGTTGGGTTGTGGATGAAATATCGGCATCATTTGTTACCTTAGATGGATTGAAGGAGGGTGATGCACTCTCGAATCTATCTATAGCGCTCGAAGGAGCGATTAGGAGAGCTGGTGTGCAAAGCACAATATCGCATATCGGGATCAATTTGCGATTTGGGCGTAACTTATTTTGTAAAAAAAACATTGTTTTGTAGATTCTATAGAATGCAAGCGTTTTTCTCCAAAATTAATTCCCTTACCTGCTAGAGGAAAGCTTATTCTGTCGGATACATATCGTGGTTTTCTCAGGAAATGCTTGCTGTACTGCCGTAATCTGAAAAAGTGACGTATACGTCATTTTCCAAAAATGGTGTTAACGAGTACTACTGATCGAGATCTTTAACAAAAAAATGAAAAACATGCATGTTGTAAAATGGCTGTTACGTCACTTTTCCAGATTACGGCAGTGTAGCTGGAATTCGTCTTCCAATGTTTGTTTACAAAATAAGTTACGCCCAAATCGCAAATCAGTCCCGATATGCTCCTGGAAATTGCGGACGATATCGATATTATCGGGATTGATCGTGGCGTGGAAGAGGCTTTTGCGCCTTTTAAGAGGGAGACAGCGAGTATTGGACTCACGATCAATACCAGCAAAACGAAGTACATGGTCGCTGGCAATCAACGTGGGTTCATTAGTGGTGGTGGTAGTGAAATGGTGCTGGATGGTGAAAAATTCGTAGAAGAATTTGTGTATCTCGGAACATTAGTGACGTGCAGCTGCAAATAGGGCTTATTACGGACTTCGTAACCAGCTTAAGGATACTCCTCACGGAATCTCAGTTTCAAAGTGTTTGCGTTTCCGGGGGCACACCACTCGATACGGAGGCGGCGCACAACTGGAATTTTTGTTGATTTAGCCTTGCTGCGTCGCAGCATGCGTGAAATAATCAAAATGACAGTTGTGCGTTGCTTCCGTATCGAGTGGTGTGATGATGACCATGAACATATGTCATGAACGTATTCTATACTTTGTGTGTGTCTTCAATCTAACCCCCACTGTCCGGCAGTGGTATTATGGAAGAAAGCTGTCTTTAATAAACTCAGCTTTAGCCCGGGAGTTAGAAGGTGTTAGCTCTACTGCAGCTCCAGTGACCCATTTCAGACTGCCTGGTAACTCACGTCCAGTCCGAGGTCACTTCCACTTGCAATAAGCCTCGCCTGTTTATGCTATCATTATCAATTGGATAATGGATCCATAAGCAAATTTCCGGATTTTTAAATCCAGCGCGTATTTAGTTTTGGATTTATATAAAAACATATTGAAACAATCTCATCAAATTGATCCAATTCCGGATAAATGAACTGAGAAAGAGAAGACCACAACTAGTGTCGACGAAAAAATCACCACACTTCCAGCGCTATTACGAGCAATTCATTTTGATCCATATTTGCCTGGTATTAGGGTAAAAGTTCCGATAGTCGTGGGTGTTCCTATAGTTGCGGTAGTGGTGTTTTTACACAATCCACATAACAATCGCAGCAATCCATACAGTCTATCAACTAATTGACCTGTCATTACACGAAATAGAAGCAAACAGATTGAGAATTGCATCAAAAACGGTGAAGTTTCATTAAAATACCTTATTTTTTTCTCTGCTTTGCACCAATAGTTGCGGTAGTGTTCCTATAGTTGCGAGTCCCGTATGAAAACAATGGGATTCGCAACTATAGGAACACAAATAAAAAAATACCGCAACTATTCGAACACTGCACCAATAATTGGAGGTACCATTTTAGGCAACGATGGTGGATTATTTTGCGATTGGAATCTCATATACATCAGCCGAATCTCATCAACGTATTCTATAGTTTGTACCTCCTTTTTATACAATCTGATAAGGCACAAAAAAATACTTTTTGGAAATCGCGTAACTTTGTGAAAATCGTGTAATTTCGTGAAAATCGTGCAAATATAAATCATGCAATTTCAAGTAAATCGTGTAAAAATAATCGTGTAAAATAAAATTATGTAAAAACTTTGTGTAAAAATAGAATTCAGTGTAGGGCAAAAGATCCGATAGTCGTGGGTGTTCCTATAGTTGCGGTAGTGTTATTTTAACAAAATCTACGTATTTAACGCAGCAACCCATATTGTCTATCAATTCGTTGACTTGTCATTACTCGAAATAAAAGAAAACAGATAAGAAAATCCCTCCAAATCGGTAAAGTATCACTAAATTACCATATCTTTTTCTCGGCTTTGCACCAATAGTTGCGATAGTGTTCCAATAGTTGCGAGTCCCATAAGAAAACAATGGGATTCGTAACTATAGGAACACAAATTAAAAAATACCGCAACTAATGGATCACTGCACCAATAATTGGAGGTATCTTTTTAGGTAACAATAATGGTTTCTGCAGCGTTTGGAATACTTTTCGTTAAAAATATTATTGATGAGCTGTTGAATAAGTACTTAAGGTAAGCGACATGAAATATAGATGTGGTGTAAGCGAAGAAACAGTGGTGGAACGTGCTTAGTTCCTCCACTATTGGGTCTTTTACCCTAGTCAACTTTGGCTTTATGGAATTTGCTAATGAACCCTAATAAGCTTCTTTCCTTCGCAATGGCCTTGACGAACAGCTGATTCTTAGCTATGAACACGAATTAGTTGGAGAAGATCCTATGTCCAAATCTGACGAAGCTAGAGTACCTCGGGAGCAGGATTCGTAGAGATCACTCAATCTACAGGATTCTCACTCACGAAAATTTGCGCCTAGTAGACGCGTATCAAAAAAAATTTGTGGATTGATATCCATTTTTCGCTCACTTTAAAAACTGCGAAAATTTTATTTGCTTTATTTTTCATATGTTTTCTTTGTGCCATCACCATCTAAACACACATGTTGAAGCGTTGGTTTCGAGAAATTGACTGTGAGTGCTTCGACTATGCGTCCAACTTGGGAATCTCGGCTCATTCAGTAGCCGCTAAGTTGCGGAGGCCAACGGAGGCGTAGCTTAGTTGGTTAAAGCTTAGTAGTCCTTCGTAGCTTAGTTGGTTAAAAGCACCAGTCTAGCGTAATGAGTGTCGTGGGTTCGAGTCGCATCGAAGGAAAGTGGTTACCTCCAATACATTTTCCAAATAAAAAATCTTCCACATAACACGTACAATATTGAAATTCAGACGAATGCGACCGGTTCGGATACTATCCCGGTATCCTTCATAAAACTGTTATTTTATGTACTTTTATCCTTCCATTTCTGACACACCTCTTTAATAGCATCATCGATTCTAAACCTTCCCAGCTATATGAAAAAAAAACCATAGTCACGTCTATACCCAAAACCTCCAATAGTTCCCAACCAAAAGACTTCCGTCCGATCAGCGTTTTGTCTGCCGTTTCCAAGAAGTTGGAGAAAATCTTGTTGGATCAAATTACCGAATACCTCAATTATGCTAATCCCGCACTACTATCAATCTGGATACCGAAAGGGCTTCAGCATGACCACTTACCAAGGTAGTACATGAAATTTATAACAGTTTCGATAACAACCGCTGTACAGTCATGGTCCTTGTCGACTTTACGCTGGCCTTTAATTGCGTTAATCATCAGCTACTGGAAAACGAACTGAATGGAAGATATTTTTGATAAATTGAAAGGCAAATCGGTGTATTCTATTTTAGATTTGATATCAGGTTTCCATCAAATTAAAGTTGCTTCTGATTGTACTAAATACACTTCTTTTGTTACTCCCATGGGACAATATGAATACTTACGAGTTCCCTTTGGTGTGTGTAATGCACCTTCTGTATTGCAAAGATTTATTAATAAAATTTTCAAAAAGCTCATTGACGAAGGAAAATTAGTTGTTTATATTGATGACATTTTGATTGCATCTGAAACCATGGAAGAACATTTTGAAATTTTGACAGAAGTTTTTGAAATTTTGAGTAAAAATTTATTAGAGTTAAATTTGAATAAATGTAAATTTTGTTTCACTGAAATTGATTATTTAGGTTATACGATAAACGAATTCGGAAGGAAACCAAACAAATCACACATTGAATCCATTTCAAGTGTCCGATTCCAAAGAATTCTAAAGATGATTAAGAATTTTGCATCTATCGCTAGGCCGTTGTATGATTTATTAAAGAAAAATGTTGGATTTATTTTTAGTGAATCTGAAATAAATGCTTTAGAAGAATTGAAAACAAATTACTCTCAGCTCCTGTTTTGGCAATTTACGATCCAAATGCCGAAACACAATTACATTGCGACGCAAGCTCTTTTGGCTTCGGCGCAATTTTGATGCAGAAACAGAAAAATGGTTATTTTCATCCAATAAGCTTCTTTAACAAGAAAACAGATGAATATGAGAACAAGTTACATAGCTTTGAATTAGAGACAGTCGCTGTTATAAATTCTATAAAACGATTTCATGTTTATTTGTCTGGAATTAAATTCAAAATATTCACAGATTGCAGTGCCTTGGCACAAACTTTGTCTAAGAAAGAGATTAACCCTAAGATAAGCCGATGGGCTTTGTTTCTGGAGAACTACAACTACAGTTTGAAATATAGAGATGGATCTAGGATGCAGCATGTAGATGCTTTAAGCAGACTATCCATGAGTAATTTAGATAAAGATATCAGGAAAATATATCCAAATAATAAGTCATCGTCAGATGTATGTTTGCTAGATACTGAAGACATCGAAAGAAATGTAATTTTTGCACAAGAACAAGATGCAAAAGTCAGAAAAATCAAATTACATTTAGAAACAAACACTTTTCCAAATTTTGAGTTAAAAAATGGAATACTATTTAGAAAAGATGACAATAAGTTATTATTAGTTGTCCCAAAAACAATGATAATATAATTCGAATTTGTCATGACAAGCTTGGTCATATTGGAATTGAAAAAACTATGACTGAAATCAAAAAAATTTACTGGTTTTCTAGTATGAGAAAAATAGTAAAAAAATATGTGAGTAATTGTTTGAGTTGCATATTTTTTAGTCCATCGGTCACAATGAAAGAAGGTTTTCTCAAATCAATAGATAAAGGTCATACTCCATTTCAAACAATTCATATAGATCATTAGGGTCCAATTCAGTTGCGATCTTCGAAAAATTTCAAGTATACTTTAGTAATAGTTGATGCATTTACGAAATTTGTAAAGTTATATCCTTGTCGTTCAACAAATACAGCAGAAGTGATACAAAGTTTAACTTCATATATGAATATTATTATAGCAAACCGAACAGAATTATATAAAAAAAAAAGCAGTTGTTCCACTTCTAATAATTTCAAAACATTTTGTTCAGATCACTTTATAGAAAATATTAAAACAGCATCGTACACACCAGAGGCAAACGGTCAAGCTGAAAGAATAAACAGAACCCTTACTCCAATGTTGGCTAAGTTGATTAATGATACTGGTCTCAAATGGGATTGTTTATTACCAAACATTGAATATATTTATAATAATACTTACAGCAGAGCAATAAAAAATTTCCCAAGTATGTTGTTATTTGGTATACAATCATAACAATTTATGTATTGGAAACAATAATAATATAGAAACATTTGTAAAAAATAATCAAGCTTCATCACAAAATCATAATCTCATTGAAATTCGACAGAAAGCAAAACATCACATAGACAAACTTCAGGCATACAATAAAGAAATGGTAGATAAAAAGCGCAAATCAGTTCAGGATTATAAGGAAGGTGACTTTATAATGCTTAAAACTAACGCTGACAATAAACTTTCAACAAAATTCAATGGTCCTTATACTAAAAAGAAAAAAATGCCAAATGATCGTTATCTTATTACAGACATTGATGGATTCCAAATATCACAATTACCATTCAGCTCTATTTGTTCACCAAATAACATGCGAAAGTGGTTATCGATTTCTAATTTAATAACAAACTATGACGTCGATGAGGACATCGACGAGTCGGGATGACCGATTTGTAGTAATTATACTTAATATTTATTATTGTCTACTAGTTACTAAGATACTTCCAATAAGTAGGCCTTGACATAAGTATTAGGACTGACACTGACACTGACATGATCATGTATTCCGCAATAAACGTTAAAACGAATAACACGTATTCTTACTAAATAGACCAACATTTGAAAAAGGCGTAACAGCCAAAATTTATTCCTTCTGATTCTTCGTCTACATATATAGCTCTAGATGTGGACGAAGATTCAGGAGGAATAAATTTTGGCTATTACGCCCTTTTCAAATGTTGGTCTACACTTGATTTCATCCTTCCTTAGTGGACGCTCCCAGACCGTCCGCCGTGGAACTGCAATGTCTGCTGAACGCGAAGTTCCAGATGCTACACCACAAGGTTCATGCCTAAGTGCGTTGCTCTTTAGCATGTACATCAACAGCCTGCAGAGAATTATCAAATGCACTTGGCACCTGTATACCGATGACCTTCAAATATATGTCTGGACCTATATCAGAAGTGAACAATATTGTACGAAGCATCAACGCAGATCTTACAGCAGTGGTCGGTTGGTCAAAGATAAACTGTTTATTCCCTAACTCAAAGAAGACGCAAGCGATCGTTCTTAGCAAGACGGGCAGAGTTGTTGTAATTGTAACAGTGTAACCAATCTAGGACTGCAGTTGGACTGTAACCTGAATACAAGCACATATTTCGAAATGGACAAATTGATTTGAAATTTGCGAAAAAGAATCCACGTGTCTTGGAGGGACTCGAACCCTCAACCTACTCTCTAGATAGGCGGGATAACCACTACACAACAAGACCACTTGAAGGTCATGTTTGCGGAAAAGCCATCAGAATCCGAGTACAGACCTCCACCGCGGTTAGCTCTTTTTGTCAAATTGAATATCTTTCGGATGCTTAATTGGATTCTTTTTCGCAAATTTCATTTCAATTTGTCCATTTCGAAACATGTGCTGTGAAACATATGCACAGCCAAGACATTTAACAAAAAAAAATGGTTTTCGTACGGACGGAGTTGGACGCAGGTGGAAAAAGCATATGGCACTCTGAGGACATTCCGACGCTTTACGGTAGTACTCTCTCTTCCGACTCGACGTAAACTAGTGCAAGCCGTTGTGGCACCATTCTTCACTTACTGTGATGTGGTGTACTATCCTGGTATGTCAGCTGCACTCCGAGAACAACTCCATTGCTGCTTCAAATTGACGATTCGTTTCGTCCACAACCTTTGTCGTCGAGATTCAACCGCTGATGTACGGGCTACTATTCTTGGACACGATCTTCCATTCAACTACAGGTATCGCATTTGTTGTTTCATGAAGTAGGCCTTTGACGAAACACTCCCAGGCTACAGATTGCAACACCTACAACGATCACAGCTGCAAAGTACAAGAGGATTTAACATACCTCGACACACAGCATCCACCTAGAAAAATGTTTTAGTATTCGGATCATCATGCTGGAACGGATTACCATTAGGTGTTATGGGCCAAACACAATTGATACGTTTGCGTGCGTTTTGACAGTTTTCCCATGGAAAAACTGTCAAAACGCACGCAAACGTACCAATTGTGTTTAGCCCATTAAAGGAGAAGATAGACCATACGCATTCAAGCTTTGAGAGGAGTAGTATATGCACTTCACGAATTTTGTAAATTTTTGTTTAACTCCAATGTATTATCCATATATAAATAGAATTCCTTGACTTAATGTACAGTGAAGAAAACTAGAAAGTTGTCGTTCCCAATAAAAAATACAATTACAATTACATATTTACATATGAGTTTTCAAAACTTAGTAAATCACTAAAATCAGTCATTTCTTCTAATGCATACGTCACATTGCCGCATTTCCACCGAATTAATTAGATGACGAAGGTCTTTTACATTATAATGTGGTTCAATGAGACTAATACTTGTGACACATACACTACCCGCCAAAAGTATGGAAGCGCAAAAATAAGTATTGCAACACCCGCTTCGAATTTTGCAACACCCCAAAAAGTTTAGCATCACTCTAGAACTAACATATTCGTGATCATGTATTATCGGATCTTTTCCATTTTGAATGATGGAACCGTCTACAAAATTGTTCACGACAACAAGTACGTTGATAGTGAGGACAATTTAGTTCCCTGGGCTGCGATGATCGCCGGGTGAACATCCGGCTAGTCCGGATTCCGGAACATCTGTTGAATTTACCATTCTAAAATGTGATTCATCCCAGAGAACTGCGTTATTTACATTATCTTTCGTAATCGTATTGTGACAACAAATTCAATGAAAGCACCACTCATTGGCCCTGTGTGGCCACTCAGTGGGCCTCTGGGAGTTCCGGAACATGCCGTGCGCTGGTCAATTTTAGTAATTCGTTCCAGAAAGCTGCGATTTTTTCTAATACGTTTGTTGTAGCAATGTCAGAGCAACATCAATTCAAGTAGTACTCATTGACAACGAATGGCCACCCAGTGGTCTTCCAGGAGTTCCAGAACATCCCGTGAAGTGGTCAATTTTGATGATTCGTCCCAGAAAGCTGCAATTTTTTCTAAACCGTTGATTGTAGCAATGTCAGAGCAACATCAATGCAAGTACTACTCATTGACCCCGGTTGGCCACCCAGTAGTTCTCCGGGTGTTCCGAAACATCCGATAAAGTGGTCAATTTTGGTAATTCGTCCCAGAAAGCTGCGATTTTTTCTAAACCGTTTGTTATAGTAATGTCAGAGCAAAATCTATGCAATCCCCACTCATTGACAACGAGTGGCCACCCAGTGGTCTTCCAGGAGTTCCAGATCATCCCGAGGGCTACGTGTTTATCTTATGTCTATTGAATGTTTTGTATCTGGTTTCGACAATCGTATTGATCCTGGGTGGCAACCAAATATCCTTCTGGGACCCTTCAGGGACTCTGGGACTTCTTCAGACCCAGGAATGTGAATAATTTCAAAATTTCCTCGTAGATACTTTTCAAAATGCTTTCTTACAGTAACCTGTTATTTGAATCGATTGGGTACACATCGGAGCACAAAGTTGTCCTCTGGAAGAGCTGATTTGCTTATGATTATATTACTTGGATGATCGAATGTCCTTTTATAATACACGGTGGAAAAAAAGAACCTACGGTTGAGTATTTCAAACTCACTTTTGGATTATTTCTTCACATTTTTTCATTCACTCTTCCTTCTGTAGTCAAAAAACGAAACAACTCAACGGCGTCAATTCAGTACGGCAGGAAAACCTTAAGTTCATTCCACTAAAAAGCTCTAAATAATTTTCTTACCTGATTAGATTGTCGTGACATTGTGAGGATAATCTGACGGTTGACGTACGAGAACTGACATCACGAACAATCCTGAAGTATGGTTGGTCTATTTCTGTTTTGTATAACAGGACATTTTATAACATAATTTCTATGTGTTGAATGAATGTCTATGTGGAATGAACCTACCTGGCACCCTTGATATTTCTGATTTGTTTTAGCATAAATTTGAATTACAGTTAGCTTCCATTTTCCACTCTTCTTTACTGAAGTCTCTGTACTGATTTAAAATTCTGGTCAATCGCGTAGCAGCAACTACACATTGTAGGGTCAGAATGTTACCACCCATAATCACAATTAGAGAACAGCTTTTTGGAACGTGTTGCTAGCAATGACTATTTCTTTGAGTATATCGGAGTATATTCGCTAGTCATTTAAGACTAAAACAAAAACTAAAACTATTACTCAGGATTTACAAGTATTAACGATATTGATTGTGCTCTTACATTGCTATGACTAAGTCGCAACATTTTAGGTTTGATTTCTAGATTTGGCCACTTGTTCGAATATTTCGCAATATGCGGATGATCACTTACTGGCCACCCGGGATCAACTAGTGGTCTTGGCAATGATTTTGCTCTCAACTTTCTACCACATGTCATTTATTAAAAACCCAGATTAATCCACCTAGCAGTGACGATGCCTTTCTCGATTCAATCGTTTGGTTTCGCCTTAGTGTGATACACATCATAAATAATTGCCTACATCACGGCTCTTGCAAACACTTTGAGGCGAATCAATTAACCAACCGTATATGGTTCAACACACCATTTTCTTCATAACTGTTGAACGCAATGATCGATCTTGATTATATTCAATAGTTATCAACTAGAGTTTGTCCCTAGTCAAACGCAACTTGTTGCGAGAAAATCGATTAAGAATTACTATATGAAAAAGTGGCTAATGTTTTTCGGTTTTCGTGTGCACACACACACATACACACGGACTGACAGACGAGCTGAGTCGATTGGTATATAACATCATGGGTCTCCGACATTTCTATAAAAAGTTCGATTTTGGAATGAAATGATAGCCTTTCGGTAAAACTTTGTTGTACGAGAAAGGCAAAAAGGTCTCGTTGTCTAGAACGAACTTCTAGACTTGTATAACCAACGAACAGTCCTTGCAATTATTTTGCTCTTACATCGCCACAACAAACGGGTTAAAAAAAAAGTCGCAGCTTTTTGGGACAAGATTAAAAAATTGGCAACTTTTCCGGATGTTCCGGAGCTCCCGGAAGACCACTAAGAGGCCACCAGTGGTCAATGGTGCTTGCATTGAATCTCTGACATTGCTACTACAAACGGATTAGAAAAAGTCGCAGCTTTTTGGGACGAATTACAAACATTGACCACTTCACCGGATGTTCCGGAACTCCCGGAGGACCAATAGGTGGCCACCAGGGGTCAATGAGTGGTGCTTGCATTGATTTTGCACTGACATTGCTACTACAAACGGATTAGAAAAGTCGCAGCTTTTTGGGACGAAATACAAACATTGACCACTTCACCGGATGTTCCGGAACTCCCGGAGGACCAATAGGTGGCCACCAGGGGTCAATAAGTGGTGCTTGCATTGATATTGCTACTACAAACGGATTAGAAAAAGTCGCAGCTTTTTGGGACGAATTACAAACATTGACCACTTCACCGGATGTTCCGGAACTCCCGGAGGACCAGCGGTCGGCCACCATGGATCAAGCAAGCGTAACTTAGCATTGTTTTTTTTTTGTCATTTTGCGATTACGAAAGATGATAAAACCTGGCATCTTGCTGGAATTAATGGATTAAGAAAATGGTGACCTCGCACGTTTTTCTGAATCCGGATCATTCGTATGTCGACACGGTGGCCTATGCACCCCAGGGATCTTAATTGTCCTTCTTCATCGTTATCGTTGTGAACCATTTTGTCGAAGGTTCCATCATTCAAAATGGAAAAGATCCGATAATACATGATCACGAATATGCTAGTTCTGGAGTGATGCTAAACTTTTTGGGGGGTGTTGCAATATTCAAAGTAGGTGTTGCAATACTTATTTTTGCGCTTCCATACTTTTGGCGGGTAGTGTATATGATACCAATATCACTGTACAGCATAAAATCATATGTCTGTCACCCAGAGTCACGCTGGTATCACGATAGCACGATGATTTCCGTACCCTGCCCTTCGACCGTTGTATTGTACGAAATAGAACATAACTTATACTATCGACAGACATATGATTTCTGTACAGTGATACACGTACCATGTTGTACGCGTACAGCAGCAGGATGACACACATATTTTCTTACCATTCGCTGCGTTACTATAGTATTATTTGCGTTACATATAGATTTTTCTTACAAAATAATAAAAAATTATTTTCCATTTTTACATGACCTGTAAATATATTATTAAAATGTAAATAGGGGGAATGACGGCTTTGGCAGGTTTTGTTCTATTATTGGCAGGGGGTTTTTATGACTGACAATGCTCAAATTTGGCCTAAACATTCTTTGCATATCAAAGAATATTCTGGCCAAATTTCATAAAATTTGGTCGACAAAAACCACCCTGATAATAATAGAACAAAACCTGCCAAAGCCGTCTCATACTTTATTAAAATCCGGCCTTTTGCTGATTATTTTAAACATTTTTATTGTTGTTCAAAACACACTTGGTGAATTTTCGATTGATGTAAAGAAACACTACTATCTGTAAAATTGCTAAAAAGTAAATTTGTCGTTATCAAAATTATTATATTACAATATGTACAGCTTTTTTGATTATTGGCATTGAAAAAAAAAAACGTAAAATCCCTATTTACGCCCAAACAAAATCCCTATTAAAACTGTTCCCCCTCCAATCGTGGAAACTCTTCGATATGCAAAATTTTCTGGCATTGTCCGTTGTCTTACAAAATATGTAAGTATTTATTATTATATTCTTTATTATCGTGATTTAAAAAAAAATGTAAGTATTCAGTCTGAACAATCACTGTGATTTTTTCATTCTTCGGATTTTGAAGGCGTTTTCCTAACTTTGTAGATCTTTGCTAATTTAAGGATACTCCAAAAGGATTTCTCACATTTTCTGATATCCCATTTTCTTAGATTCTAGAGATTCGATTGGATCATTGTCATGATCTTAACTTTACAAAATATCTTCAGACACGTTTAACTCTGTGAATCATACAAATTCTTAATATTCCCACATTCTTTCCTTTTTCCTTAGATTCCTGCGTTATTCAGAGTTTGACAAATTATTTCAATTTTCGTTGATTTTTCAGTACATATACGGAAATGACCTAGATTCTCAAAATTATTTAAACCTCCATTCTCCAAGTTCAGTAGACCCTCTATAGTGTCCAAGATTTCTTTTCTCTCCTGGTTTTTTGGATGTGGACCATTTTTTTTTAATCCAATTTCTTACGATTTCCATAGCTCATCCAGAATTTACAGATTTATCATGTGGTAATGCGGGACATTCTCCGGGCAATTCGGATCTAGCAGGCTGAATCAGTGAATCCAGGACTGTAATATTAAAATTAGTAAAAGGATTGATGGAGATATCCGTGCTGTTAAGTATTACTTATTGTAGGCGATGAAATATTAATTTAATTGTTAGGAAATAATTAGTTCAAATATAAATAGAAAATATGTTGACCTTTCCTTTTTATAAGAAATATTTACAAGAAACTAAGAAAAAAGATCAGCGTTCCAGACTTGTCTAAAACTCAGAATTAAAAAAAATGGTAATAGCAAAAGAAAATTATTTAAGGTCTCCAAGTATAACCAGGACAAACAGTTACAATATTTTTATAAATATATGCCTACTGAACAAATCATTTAGTAAATTCAGTGATATGATGTGGCATATAAATTTGTAAAATAAGTAATTTGAACTAAAATGGAATATACAAATATATCGCCTACGAACATGTTCATTGTCGTTTTCATATTCCAACAAGAAAAAACTCATTTTTCTCATTATGTTTTAACGTCAGTGATGGGTAGTGACCGCAACCAGATGGCGCCATTGTATGCGTTACTAGCATTGCTTGCATTCAAATTTGCTTTGCGCTGTACCTGTAACGTTGTATACAACGGGCGCAGAGCAGGGTACGTATCAGCGTAGAATCATCATTGCTTGGGTAATACCAACGTGATTCTGGGTGACAGATATATGATTTTATCCTGTACAGTGATTTTCGCATCATATATCTGTCACAAGTATTATTGTTTGAAATGTCAAATACGCCGTTTGACATATGAAATAAAAACAAACATTTGCAAGCTGACTGAGTAAAAATCGGTTTTTCTGCAATTCCGGATGATATTTTTCACAACATTGGCAAAATAATTATTCGTAAGCCCATTATTTGCTACAATTACGCTCTGAAGATGTCTTCCTATTGATTTTGCCAGTTCTTGGGTTATTACTGGGAAGATCTACCGTCACTTTTGCATGATATTCAATGGTTTGAGTTCTGTATCGTGTGATTTCGAACATTTTGTGCAAGGATTCCATGGGTTTTAATTGGAATGAGGTCTAGGGATGGGAAAGGATGCGGGATCTTTGATTTGCTATTAGCCAGCATCTACTTTTTAAATGGGAAGAATGTTTTGTACCGTTGTTTTGGACAAATTCAAAATTGTATCTATGACCCATTTGAACGGGGCTGGCTTTATCCTTACAAATGTCCAAATGAATTAAGCGATCAGTGCCGTTTGCACTGAAATCACTCCAAACCATAGAATAAAGCGATTAACGTCTGCAGACATAATTGCTCTGCAGAATATTTGCAAGAACTCGCATATTTCTGCTAAAATACCTATTCGAAGAATTGGAAAACTTTGACGCTTTCATATCGATGAATGAACTGCTGACGCGAATTCACAATTTATTTAAAAAATATGGGTAAATATTGTGTAATACTCATAAAAACTATAGTAACAGTTTATGATTTCTATACATTTTTATGAAAAATATTGTTTTGGAAAGCGGTAGAATCAGTTTCAAAACAAGCTGTCAAATAGATACAACGGTGGAAAGCAAATATGTATGTCATCTTGTCACCGTACGCGTACAGCGTGATACGAAAATCATTGGGCGGAATTCCTATATCTGTCGATAGTATTATCTCGTAAGAGTTTTCAGTGAATTATTATATGAACTAATAAAGGATATAAAACACTTGATTAGTTTGTTACCCTCTTCGTCACGAAATTCAGTTATACTAAACGCTTTGTGAAGGCTCACTATATCATAAAAGATGCGCCACTTTATTACTTAGCCAAGCTGGTGCCAGTAACGGAAAATGAGGGAGAAACTGGACTTTCTCGTGCTCAAGAGATCAAACGATAATTCCATGCTCTCCGTTATTGTTGCGTGACAAGAATTCTTGATGAAAATTTCTTCATGGTATTGAATTTTGTTTATTTAAGATGTTTAAATTTTTAGAATCGGTATTATGAAATAGTCAACAGCAGGATCACCGAATTCCAGGGCTACAACTCAATACGAGAAAACCCTATTAAAAGACTTTATTTATGTATGTCATCTCGCTCCACATGCTTGTGAAGTGCTGTATCTATTTACAGTGACACTACAAGTCTGTGCAAGAGAAATAAATCCTACGACTTTACTTTGTTTTGCTGTCAAGTTTTAACTCCCTTCGAAGACGGTGGCTAAGAGAAAAGAACCGGAAATAAACTTTGCTACTTGTTCGCCGTTTGCCTATGCGAGGAAGGGCAGATGCTGCTGCAGTTTTCCCTTAGCGTGATACGATGAGATGGAACTACTTCTCTCGCTTAAGCACTTTGTCTACAATGTCAAGTAACGTCATCGTAATGAAATGAAAAATTGCATTATGCAGGTTTCCAAGAACTTATATTGAGTGTCTCGTTTTTTTTCAGGCAAGTGGAACAGATCCTAGGCAACGAAGATTAAGACAGACAGTTTGAAAGTATGTTGTTCTTGACGTTTAATTTGATCAGATTTAAAGACTATCAAAACGCTGTTCTGATATAATAAATCCATCGATAATAATTGTGATTTGATATTACAAAAAAATAGAATTTTTAAACAAGTAAAAAATGTACAGCACGTGCATAATAAGAAACCCAGTGGAAAGAGCAATACTCATTCAAAGAGAAACAATCCTGGGGAAATGATTCATAAAGCAATAACATAAAACATTAAACGCAACCGAAATCGCTTTGGTCTCTGGTCTGTAGGGTGAGAGTTGGACGCGTGCAGAAGTTTTATTTCATGCTCATTGTTTCGTGTGCTTCCTCGAACATAAAATTGTAGGGCTGGGATCTATTCAACACCCCCTTGCAATGGAACGTGAGCCGGCGTAGCGTACTTTGTGCTCCATGCCAAGAATGAAGAATCATAACGGAAACCCATTCCCCCTCCGAGATTCTGGACGACTCCGGGGTGAGGTTGTAAATTTTCCTCGCAGAAGTGACAACACAAAAAAATAAGTTCTGGCATTTTCGCCAGCTGCTTTCCACGGTACGATTGAACGGGAAAAAGGAAAACTAAATTCGCATTTTTATGACCTGCTACATTTCGGAGCTTTAAGATATGTTCAGGCTTCGATGGTTGAATTGGGGGATATCCATATGGCAGAAAAAAATGTACGACCATCACGATGGAATAGTAGATATTGCGAACATAAAAGTTTGGGCTTTGTTGAAAGTTGAAGAAAAATATTTCTGCATTCTGAATAATTTCCAACATGGTTTCCTAATGTAATCGCCCTTCCTTTTACTGATTTTCATAGCTAATTGTGGCTCGTATCCGGAGAGTGCCTTCAATATTCATTTTTGTCCAATATAGTGTGATCATATGGGATGAAATAATCGTTTGGTGTTTAATATTGCTTTATTTTAGCTTATCTATACACCGGATAAAACAAATGTAACGGTTTTTCAACTTTTAAAATCGTAAACTGGTTTTTGGCATATCTTCTATCTTCTATGTAATAAAAATTAAATCTGTGTCGGTCTGTGTTCGTATCCGCATAACTCGAAAACTTGTGGCATGCACAAGATACTCCCTCATGTGGGAACGGAAAGCAAAAAAAGCTTTCAATTAAAAACCTAATGCTAATTCTGTATGACGTGATTCTGAAAGTGTGTACAGACATTGAAGACGGAAAATGTGGTAACAAAGGATTTTTTTTATGAAGGCTGGACTTCAACTACTCTAATTTAAAGAACCTTAAAAACGCCCAATCTTCGAAAGCACCTTGGAAGCTCACTCACTCATGTAGAGAGGAGAAACTTCTAATCACACTAATGCAAACTTTTGTCTTACACTAAATGAATCTTCACTATATTTCAGTTGTGAAATATTTTTGCCTTTCTCGTATACTAAGTATACGGTAAAGGCTATATGATCGCTCCAAAAACAAACTTTTTATAGAAGGCCCGGAGACCCATAGTGTTATATACCAATCGACTCAGTTCGACGAATCGAGGTGATGTCTCTGTGTGTGTGTGTGTGTGTGTGTGTGTGTGTGTGTGTGTGTGTGTGTGTGTGTGTGTGTGTGTGTGTGTGTGTGTGTGTGTGTGTGTGTGTGTGTGTGTGTGCGCAAAACTACTCAAAAAATGTCACTCATTTTTCGGGCACTTATCCTCAACCGATTTGCTCGCAACAAATTGCATTCGACGCAGAATCCTGTCCCATTGTTTCCTATTTGAAATTGGCCAGATCGAACTATGGGATCGAAAGTTATGGCCAAAATACAAATCCATACGAAAAAATCGCGAAAAAAATGTCACTCATTTATCGGGCACTTATCCTCAACCGATTTGCTCGTATAAAATTGCATTCGACGCAGAATCCTGTCCCATTGTTTCCTATTTGAAATTGGCCAGATTGAACTATGGGATCGAAAGTTATGGCCAAAATACAAATTCATACGAAAAAATCGCGTAAAAAATGTCACTCATTTTTCGGGCACTTATCCTCATTCGATTTACTTGCAACAATTTGCATTCGACGCAGAATCCTGTCCCATTGTTTCCTATTTGAAATTGGCCAGATTGAACTATGGGATCGGAAGTTATGGCCAAAATACAAATTTGTACGTAAAAATCGCGTAAAAAATGTCACTCATTTTTCGGGCACTTATCCTCAACCGATTTGCTCGCAACAAATTGCATTCCACGCAGAATCCTTTCCCATTGTTTCCTATTGAAAATTGGCCAGGTCGAACTATGGGATTGGAAGTTATGGCCAAAATACAAATTTGTACGTAAAAATCGCGTAAAAATGTCACTCATGTTTCGGGCACTTATCCTCAACCGATTTGCTCGCAACAAGTTGCATTCGACGCAGAATCCTGTCCCATTGTTTCCTGTTTGAAATTGGCCAGATCGAACTATGGGATCGAAAGTTATGGCCAAAATACAAATCCATACGAAAAAATCGCGTAAAAAATGTCACTCATTTATCGGGCACTTATCCTCAACCGATTTGCTCGCAACAAGTTGAATTCGACGCAGATTCCTGTCCCATTATTTCCTATTTAAAATTGGTCAGATCGGACTATGGAATCAGAAGTTATGGTCAAAATACAAATTCATACGAAAAAATCGCGTAAAAAATGTCACTCATTTTTCGGGCACTTATCCTCAACCGATTTGCTCGCAACAAATTGCATTCGACGCAGAATCCTGTCCCATTGTTTCCTATTTGAAATTGGCCAGATTGAACAATGGGATCGAAAGTTATGGCCAAAATACAAATTCATACGAAAAAATCGCGTAAAAAATGTCACTCATTTTTCGGGCACTTATCCTCAATCGATTTGCTTGCAACAATTTGCATTCGATGCAGAATCCTGTCCCATTGTTTCCTATTTGAAATTGGCCAGATTGAACTATGGGATCGGAAGTTATGGCCAAAATACAAATTTGTACGTAAAAATCGCGTAAAAATGTCACTCATGTTTCGGGCACTTATCCTCAACCGATTTGCTCGCAACAATTTGCATTCGACGCAGAATCCTGTCCCATTGTTTCCTATTTGAAATTGGCCAGATCGAACTATGGGATCGAAAGTTATGGCCAAAATACAAATCCATACGAAAAAATCGCGTAAAAAATGTCACTCATTTATCGGGCACTTATCCTCAACCGATTTGCTCGCAACAAGTTGCATTCGACGCAGAATCCTGTCCCATTGTTTCCTATTTGAAATTGGCCAGATTGAACTATGGGATCGGAAGTTATGGCCAAAATACAAATTTGTACGTAAAAATCGCGTAAAAATGTCACTCATGTTTCGGGCACTTATCCTCAACCGATTTGCTCGCAACAATTTGCATTCGACGCAGAATCCTGTCCCATTGTTTCCTATTTGAAATTGGCCAGATCGAACTATGGGATCGAAAGTTATGGCCAAAATACAAATCCATACGAAAAATCGCGTAAAAATGTCACTCATTTATCGGGCACTTATCCTCAACTGATTTGCTCGCAACAAGTTGCATTCGACGCAGAATCCTGTCCTATTGTTTCCTATTTGAAATTGGCCAGATTGAACTATGGGATCGAAAGTTATGGCCAAAATACAAATTCATACAAAAAATCGCGTAAAAATGTCACTCATTTTCGGGCACTTATCTTCAACCGATTTGCTCGCAAGAAATTGCATTCGACGCAGTATCCTGTCCCATTGTTTCCTATTTGAAATTGGCCAGATCGAACTATGGGATCGAAAGTTATGGCCAAAATACAAATCCATACGAAAAATCGCGTAAAAATGTCACTCATTTATCGGGCACTTATCCTCAACCGATTTGCTTGCAACAAGTTGCATTCGACGCAGATTCCTGTCCCATTATTTCCTATTTAAAATTGGTCAGATCGGACTATGGAATCAGAAGTTATGGTCAAAATACAAATTCATACGAAAAAATCGCGTAAAAAATGTCACTCATTTTTCGGGCACTTATCCTCAACCGATTTGCTCGCAACAAATTGCATTCGACGCAGAATCCTGTCCCATTGTTTCCTATTTGAAATTGGCCAGATTGAACAATGGGATCGAAAGTTATGGTCAAAATACAAATTCATACGAAAAAATCGCGTAAAAAATGTCACTCATTTTTCGGGCACTTATCCTCAACCGATTTGCTTGCAACAATTTGCATTCGATGCAGAATCCTGTCCCATTGTTTCCTATTTGAAATTGGCCAGATCGAACTATGGGATCGAAAGTTATGGCCAAAATACAAATCCATACGAAAAAATCTCGTAAAAAATGTCACTCATTTATCGGGCACTTATCCTCAACCGATTTGCTCGCAACAAGTTGCATTCGACGCAGATTCCTGTCCCATTGTTTCCTATTTAAAATTGGTCAGATCGGACTATGGAATCAGAAGTTATGGTCAAAATACAAATTCATACGAAAAATCGCGTAAAAATGTCACTCATTTATCGGGCACTTATCCTCAACTGATTTGCTTGCAACAAGTTGCATTCGACGCAGATTTCTGTCCCATTGTTTTCTATTTAAAATTGGTCAGATCGGACTATGGAATCAGAAGTTATGGTCAAAATACAAATTCATACGAAAAATCGCGTAAAAAATGTCACTCATTTTTCGGGCACTTATCCTCAACTGATTTGCTCGCAACAAATTGCATTCGACGCAGAATCCTGTCCCATTGTTTCCTATTTGAAATTGGCCAGATTGAACTATGGGATCGGAAGTTATGGCCAAAATACAAATTTGTACGTAAAAATCGCGTAAAATGTCACTCATGTTTCGGGCACTTATCCTCAACCGATTTGTTTCGCAACAAGTTGCATTCGACGCAGAATTCTGTCCCATTGTTTCCTATTTGAAATTGGCCAGATCGAACTATGGGATCGAAAGTTATGGCCAAAATACAAATCCATACGAAAAAATCGCGTAAAAAATGTCACTCATTTATCGGGCACTTATCCTCAACCGATTTGCTCGCAACAAGTTGCATTCGACGCAGAATCCTGTCCTATTGTTTCCTATTTGAAATTGGCCAGATTGAACTATGGGATCGAAAGTTATGGCCAAAATACAAATTCATACGAAAAAATCGCGTAAAAAATGTCACTCATTTTTCGGGCACTTATCTTCAACCGATTTGCTCGCAAGAAATTGCATTCGACGCAGTATCCTGTCCCATTGTTTCCTATTTGAAATTGGCCAGATCGAACTATGGGATCGAAAGTTATGGCCAAAATACAAATCCATACGAAAAAATCGCGTAAAAAATGTCACTCATTTATCGGGCACTTATCCTCAACCGATTTGCTTGCAACAAGTTGCATTCGACGCAGATTCCTGTCCCATTATTTCCTATTTAAAATTGGTCAGATCGGACTATGGAATCAGAAGTTATGGTCAAAATACAAATTCATACGAAAAAATCGCGTAAAAAATGTCACTCATTTTTCGGGCACTTATCCTCAACCGATTTGCTCGCAACAAGTTGCATTCGACGCAGAATCCTGTCCCATTGTTTCCTATTTGAAATTGGCCAGATTGAACAATGGGATCGAAAGTTATGGCCAAAATACAAATTCATACGAAAAAATCGCGTAAAAAATGTCACTCATTTTTCGGGCACTTATCCTCAACCGATTTGCTCGCAACAAATTGCATTCGACGCAGAATCCTGTCCCATTGTTTCCTATTTGAAATTGGCCAGATCGAACTATGGGATCGAAAGTTATGGCCAAAATACAAATCCATACGAAAAAATCGCGTAAAAAATGTCACTCATTTATCGGGCACTTATCCTCAACCGATTTGCTTGCAACAAGTTGCATTCGACGCAGATTCCTGTCTCATTATTTCCCATTTAAAATTGGTCAGATCGGACTATGGAATCAGAAGTTATGGTCAAAATACAAATTCATACGAAAAAATCGCGTAAAAAATGTCACTCATTTTTCGGGCACTTATCCTCAACCGATTTGCTCGCAACAAATTGCATTCGACGCAGAATCCTGTCCCATTGTTTCCTATTTGAAATTGGCCAGATTGAACTATGGGATCGGAAGTTATGGCCAAAATACAAATTTATACGTAAAAATCGCGTAAAAAATGTCACTCATGTTTCGGGCACTTATCCTCAACCGATTTGCTCGCAACAATTTGCATTCGACGCAGAATCCTGTCCCATTGTTTCCTATTTGAAATTGGCCAGATCGAACTATGGGATCGAAAGTTATGGCCAAAATACAAATCCATACGAAAAAATCGCGTAAAAAATGTCACTCATTTATCGGGCACTTATCCTCAACCGATTTGCTCGCAACAAGTTGCATTCGACGCAGAATCCTGTCCTATTGTTTCCTATTTGAAATTGGCCAGATTGAACTATGGGATCGAAAGTTATGGCCAAAATACAAATTCATACAAAAAAATCGCGTAAAAAATGTCACTCATTTTTCGGGCACTTATCCTCAACCGATTTGCTCGCAACAAGTTGCATTCGACGCAGTATCCTGTCCCATTGTTTCCTATTTGAAATTGGCCAGATCGAACTATGGGATCGAAAGTTATGGCCAAAATACAAATTCATACGAAAAAAATCGCGTAAAAAATGTCACTCATTTATCGGGCACTTATCCTCAACCGATTTGCTTGCAACAAGTTGCATTCGATGCAGAATCCTGTCCCATCGTTTCCTATTTGAAATTGGCCAGATTTAACTATGAGATCGGAAGTTATGGCCAAAATACAAATTTATACGTAAAAATCGCGTAAGAAATGTCACTTATTTTTCGGGCACTTATCCTCAACCGATTTGCTCGCAACAAATTGCATTCCACGCAGAATCCTTTCCCATTGTTTCCTATTGAAAATTGGGCAGGTAGGACTATGGGATTGGAAGTTATGGCCAAAATACAAATTTATACGTAAAAATCGCGTAAAAAATGTCACTCATGTTTCGGGCACTTATCCTCAACAGATTTGCTCGCAACAAATTGCATTCGACGCAGAATCCTTTCCCATTGTTTCCTATTTGAAATTGGCCAGGTCGAACTATGGGATTGGAAGTTATGGCCAAAATACAAATTTATACGTAAAAATCGCGTAAAAAATGTCACTCATTTTTCGGGCACTTACCCTCAACCGATTTGCTCGCAACAAATTGCATTCCACGCAAAATCCTTTCCCATTGTTTCCTATCAGAAATTGACCAGGTCGGACTATGGGATCGGAAGCTATGGCCAAACCACCTTTTTTTAATAGAAAAATCAGAAAAGAAAAATGTCACCTATTTTTCGGACACCTAACCTTGATCGATTTACACGCAACAAGTTGCATTCGACGCAGATTCCTGTCCCATTGTTTCCTATTGAAAATTGGCCAGATCGAAATATGGGATCGGAAGCTATGGCCGAATCACCATTTTGCCTTTTGTTTACAAAGTATACAAAAGGCTAAATGTTCGCTCCAAAACCAAACTTTTACAGAAGACCTGGAGACCCATAGTGTTATATACCAATCGACTCAGCTCGATGAACTGAGATGATGTCTCTGTGTGTGTATGTATGTGTGTGCGCGCACCAAAAGTGCGAAAAGTTTAGCTCACTTTTTTGGTACTTATCCACTTGCAACAAATTCCATTCGACGCGGGATCCTGTCGTTTTGTTTTCTATTGAAAATTTGGAAGATCGGACTATGGGCACAAAAATTATGGCCAAAATGCTTTATGTTATAAAAAAGCGCGTAAAAAGCTCATTTTTAATGCACTTACCCTCAATCGATTTACTCACAACAAATTGCATTGGACGCGGAATCCTATTCTATTATTTTCTATTGAAAATTGGCCAGCTTGGACCTTAGAAAATATGGCCAAAATACTTTTTGCCTTTCTTGTGCTACAAAGTTGTACCGAAAGGCTATTATTTCTCTCCGAAACGAACCATCGGATGCTTCCACACTGATACACTTCCCTCCCTCTTCATACGGGAGTTTGGCAGAAGGACGGTCATGAGATTTATATCATAACAAATATTGCCCTCCGCTCGCTCGATGGGAATGACATTTCCGTTTTCTTTTTGTGTAGTCAGAGCTTCAGTTTAACAAACATCCAGATGTGATATACTTAAAATATATAGCTGGGTAAAATAAAACAGGGGTATGTAAAAAAATTGTCGAAATTCTTAATAGCATATTGTAGATCAAGTTGAAAACCGAACCGAGATCTCGCGTTCTCAACTGGATCTACAATATCTTTGCTTGAAATAATCCGATTTTCAAGTTTTTCCGGCCTAGAAGTTTTTCTTTTTTACTCTTAGCTACTAGCTCATCTACTTTCAAGCAAACACATTTTACGAAGGTCGAGAAAGGCACCATCACCGCTAGGTGGATTAATCTGGGTTTTTATGTTAGGATTCTCGGGTGACAAAGTATATAAAATTGATTTCGAATCAAATCAAACTACGAATGACTGTCAGAATTTTCTTCTTAATCAATACAAAACCCACCATCGCCCAGTAATCTGCCGGAAAACTAAAACACTTAACAATTCATCAAGCCGCAAGTTGTCTCGTACATGTATGCGTCTTAATGGGAAAACTTGATTACGACAACTGTTTGCATATTTAATTCACTCGAGTTCCGTAGTCCACCCATTCCTCTTGCGTTTCAACACAATTTAACATTACCACGAGCAATGTCTTCATATGAGAGCAGCCGTAACTGACCAGGACAGAGTGGACATCCTCTCGAAAAAGTAATTCAACTTTGCTCTAGTCGTTAATGTTAGTGCCAGTAGGTATGTGCCATTATAGCCACAGACGTTGCGGTTTTCCTTCTGCAATTGCAATGGATTTGTTCAACTGAACGTTTTGTGCGCCGTGTTCCCTCAAGACACCCCACATATTGCTAACAATCGTTGCATGATGCCATCAATGGAGACAGTTTTCTCTATCTGAACTTCAACAGCCGCAATGGTTTTTCCCATTCATTAGTACATGCGGTAGTCGTATTTGTAAGTACCACTGCTTGGTGCAAGAGTTGTAACTGTGAAGATGAAACGATGCCGACAACGATATCGAAAAGCCTGTCAGTAATTGTTAGAGTTTCTGTAAGTTTGGGGAATTCTGACAACTTTCAGACAATGAAGCCGGATCCCAGAAGCGAATGAATTGGATATTAAATAGCAGTGAAGATGTGGAGTGTTCTTCGACTTGCCGAGTTGGCGAAGACAGAAGTGGAGCACCATTCTTCATCTTGTGCATTGGTATTGTGCTCTAAAAACCTGATAGGGTTAAGGCAGGCATTTTCGTCTTTTCGTCATAGTCTCGAAAACCAATAAAAGAGACACTTTTTTGACAAACTCATTCGTATCAGATCTTAAGCTCAGGAGATACGTTCTGCTATAGTGGAACTCTAGCAAATGGATGTTGCTTTCGATGGTTTTAGCCCCTATGACGATGGACGGAAATACCTGCCGTGTCCCTACCACTGTTTGTGAATCTTTCCTGTTTTCCGATGATTATTGTATGCAGAACTTTAAAAAATAATCTGAATGATCCAGTGCCTCACATCTGAAAATGGTTTTATTTTCATAAGGCATAAAGTCATTTGGCATAAGGTCATTTGGAATAAGAATCATTTGACATAATGGACATTTAGCATAAATGAGAACAGCGACCAAAGTGAGGGCCATTTGGCATAACGGATATAAGGCATATTTTTTTGTTCATAAAATTAGTTACTAGACTAAGTGTTGCTGAAAAAACCCGGAATAGTGAATAATAAAGAGGAAGAAGAAGGGGGATGTGATCGCTTCTTTAATAGTATGCGCTTGCCTTAAGGCAATTAAGGTAATGGTGGATATGATCCCTTCTTTAAAACTAGGCACTTGCTCGGATTACGACAATTGTGGATGTGATCTCTTTTTTAAATGAAGGCGTTTTGCTCGGCATAAGGCGATGGTGGATGTGGTGCTCAGCGGAGTAAAGCAATTTATTAAAATTCGGCGCTTGCTCGGATTAAGGCAATGGTGGATGTGATCACTCCTTTAACAGTAGACGCTTGCCCGGATTAGGGCAAAGGTGAAATAGATTCTTCTTTTAAAGTGGGCGTTTGTCTGGATTGAGGTAGAGTAGAATGGGCAAGAGTACGCATTTAGTTTTCAATCGAATATGTCACCCTTATGAAATAAGCTTCTGCATATCTATCAAATCAATGTCGACGATTAGTATATTCTTCATTTATGTTAGCCAGTGGGAAAAATAATGTAATTAATGTAATTGTTTAAACAGAACCCTTATTGCAAGGCACTTCAAAAACGCACGCACATAATATCTAGGAACTTTTTTAAATAAACTATATATGACCTTCAAATTTGAAACGATTCATACTCTCTCTATTCAGCATATTTCGTTCAATTGACGTTATTACCAGGTAGATCCCAATCTATAATGTCTGTTGCGTGCATTAGCTGATCAAAATAGTTTGAATTAGGAGCACAATCACCATTCCAAAAATAAAAGTTAGAATCAATTACGCCCATTTGAAAAAAGTTCCTAGATATGTTAAATTATTTATAACTATTATCGCTGAAAAATCATAAGAGAGATGCTTTGAATTGTTTGGTTTGGAATTAAAGATTGTATGATATCACTGCTCGAAGGAACATTGGTAGACTCCATGAAATTTTTTTTTTATCTGCTTTTTCTACTTAACATCTTAACATCTGGGTCAGTAGCAAGGTCGTCGTTTCGTTGACTAAGACAATCTACAAAATACGGAAACTCGAATAGCAAAGTTGTAAGTGCTCAAGAGCAAAACATATTATCTCTTTAAAAGCACACTTTGTCATACATAAGTCTAAAAAGTATCTTTATCTATTCGTATCTTTATCTATATGTCTCATGTTCTAGCAATCGCTAGAACTGGAAATGAACTTCCATACCGTTTCCATTACTATCCTATACCTTTAACTTGACTGTTCTAGCAGTAGCTGCTAGAATAGGAAATGAACTAAAAGCTTGTTTCCTACATCCAATTAGAAATTCTATCAGTTGCTTTCTCCTATCCTATCACATTGGCAGCTCGTTAACCAAGACGGACCTATGCCTCTCGAACCTAACCCAAAAATTCCAATAAATTCCGTATGAACTCGTGACAAGTGCAGAGGTATATTCGGCTTGCAGTGGGCGGGTGATTACATCATCATTTCCTCCCCCTTCCCTACATTGACTTGCATTCTGACGTGGCAGGCGCCAGTATGACCTAACAAGTGAGATTACCAGTACTTGTACATTGAAGATGAGTGCTAGTCCCAAGCAAACATCGGTTGGTTCTCTGTGCAAGAACAGCTTATCTGGTCATAATGGAGTAGCAACTACGGGAAGTCAATTAAGCTCAAGCTCACACTCATAAGTCTAAAAAGTACAAGCTTCCTTTTTCAAAATTTGAGTAGTTCCACTTTTTACAAAAATTGAGTAAGTTTCAGTGGTTTGCAACGGGCGCGTAGGAAAGGGAGGATATAATTCTTTTTTTCAAATGATGTCAGAAGACAAAATACGATATGGTTCCTGCTTTCAATTCAGGCATTTACTCTAGCGGTTCTCAACCTGGGATACATGTACCTTTGCTGGCCTCAAGGGTTACCTCGGACAAAAATGCTCAGTGGCGGATGTATTACTATTCCAATAAAAACTTATTATAAGTTTTGATAATTGTTTTATGTTTGATTCCAAAACTTTGCATTGAACATAATATGCATGGCGATGCGATCAGTTTATCAAGGCCTGTTAAAAGCGTAGTAGCTTCATTGCAAAGGCCTTCTTTGAAGCCTTTCGGAGGCTTCTTCTGAGCAGTTCGTAAGCCTCCCTTCAAAAGGTTTGGAATTCTTCTTTAAAGGAGCTTGAAAGCCTTCTTTCAAGAAGGTCAGAAGCCTCTTTTGAAGATACTCGGAAGTCTTCTTTCAAGAGGTTTGAACAACTTGCTAACAAAAAAGCTCAGAAGCCTCCTTCGAAGATGCTTGAAAGCCGCTTTTGAAATGGCTCGAAAGACTCCTTTCAAGAGGCTCGGAAGCCTACTCTCAAGAGACTCAAAAGCCTACTTTCAAAAGACTAAAAAGCCTACTTTCAAGAGGCTCAAAAGCCTCCTTTCAAGAGGCTCGGAAGCCTCCTTTCAAAAGGCTCGCAAGCCTCCTTTCAAGAGGCTCTGGAACTCGCTTCAAGAGGCTAGAAAGCCTCCTTTCAAGACGCTCAAAAGCCTTCTTTCAAGAGGCTCGGAAACCTCATTTCAAAAGGCTCGGAAGCCTTCTTTCAAGAAGCTCGGAAACCTCCTTTCAAGAGGCTCGGAAGCCATCTTTCAAGAGGCTCGGAAGCCTCCTTTCAAGAGGATCGGAAGCCTCCTTTTAAGAGGCTCGGAAGCCTCATCTCAAGAGACTCGGAAGCCTCCTTTCAAGAGGCTCGGACGCTTCCTTTCAAGAGGCTCGGAAGCCTTTTTCCAAGTGGCTCGGAAGCCTTTTCCAAGAGGCTCGGAAACGTTTTTCCAAGAGGCTCGGAAGCCTCCTTTCAAGAGGCTCGGAAGCCTCCTTTCAAGAGGCTCGGAAGCCTCCTTTCAAGAGGCTCGGAAGCCTCCTTCAAGAGGCTCGGAAGCCTCCTTTCAAGAGGCTCAGAGCCTCCTTTCAAGAGGCTCAGAAGCCTCCTTTCAAGAGGCTCAGAAGCCTCCTTTCAAGAGCTCAGAAGCCTCCTTTCAAGAGGCTCAGAGCCTCCTTTCAAGAGGCTCAGAAGCCTCCTTTCAAGAGGCTCAGAAGCCTCCTTTCAAGAGGCTCAGGCCTCCTTTCAAGAGGCTCGGAAGCCTCCTTTCAAGAGGCTCAGAGCCTCCTTTCAAGAGGCTCAAGCCTCCTTTCAAGAGGCTCAGAAGCCTCCTTTCAAGAGGCTCGGAAGCCTCCTTTCAAGAGGCTCGGAAGCCTCCTTTCAAGAGGCTCGGAAGCCTCCTTTCAAGAGGCTGGAAATCCTCCTTTCGAGAAGCTCTAAAGCCTCCTTTCAAGAGGCTCGGAAGCCTCCTTCTAAGAGGCTGGGAAGCCTCCTTCCAAGAGGCTGGGAAGCCTCCTTCCAAGAGGCTCGGAAGCCTCCTTCCAAGAGGCTCTGGAAGCCTCCTTCCAAGAGGCTCAGAAGCCTCCTTCCAAGAGGCTCAGGAAGCCTCCTTCCAAGAGGCCTGGAAGCCTCCTTCCAAGAGGCTCAGAAGCCTCCTTCCAAGAGGCCTGGAAGCCTCCTTCCAAGAGGCTCAGGCCTCCTTCCAAGAGGCTCTGGAAGCCTCCTTCCAAGAGGCTCGGAAGCCTCCTTCAAGAGGCTCAGAAGCCTCCTTCCAAGAGGCTCGGAAGCCTCCTTCAAGAGGCTCAGAAGCCTCCTTCCAAGAGGCTCGGAAGCCTCCTTCCAAGAGGCTCAAGCCTCCTTCCAAGAGGCTCAGAAGCCTCCTTCCAAGAGGCTCGGAAGCCTCCTTCCAAGAGGCTCAAGCCTCCTTCAAGAGGCCTGGAAGCCTCCTTCCAAGAGGCCTGGAAGCCTCCTTTCAAGAGGCTCGGAACCCTCCTTTCAAGAGGCTCGGAAGCCTCCTTCCAAGAGGCTCGGAACCCTCCTTCCAAGAGGCTCGGAAGCCTCCTTCCAAGAGGCTCGGAAGCCTCCTTCCAAGAGGCTCGGAAGCCTCCTTCCAAGACGCTCGGAGGCCTCCTTTAAAGAGGCTCGGAAGCCTCCTTTCAAATGGCTCGGAAGCCTCCTTTCAAATGGCTCGGAAGCCCCCGTTCAAATGCTCGGAAGCCTCCTTTCAAGAGGCTCGGAAGCCTCCTTTCAAGAGGCTCGGAAGTCTTTTTTCAAGAGGTTCAGAAGCCTCCTTTCAAGAGGCTCAGAAGCCTCCTTTCAAGTGGCTCGGAAGCCTTCTTTCAAGAGGTTCAGAAGCCTCCTTTCAAGAGGTTCAGAAGCCTCCTTTCAAGAGGCTCAGAAGCCTCCTTTCAAGAGGCTCAGAAGCCTCCTTCCAAAAGGCTCAGAAGTCTCCTTTCAAGAGGCTCGAAAGCCTCCTTCCAAGAGGCTCGGAAGCCTTCTTTCGAGAGGCTCAGAAGCCTCCTTTCAAGAGGCTCGGAAGCCTCCTTCCAAGAGGCTCGGAAGCCTCCTTCCAAGAGGCTCGGAAGCCTCCTTCCAAGAGGCTCGGAAGCCTCCTTCTAAGAAGCTCTTAAGCCTCCTTCCAAGAGGCTCGGAAGCCTCCTTCCAAGAGGTTCGGAAGCCTCCTTCCAAGAGGCTCGGAAGCCTCCTTCCAAGAAGCTCGGAAGCCTCCTTTAAAGAGGCTCGGAAGCCTCCGTTCAAATTGCTCGGAAGCCTCCTTTCAAATGGCTCGGAAGCCTCCGTTCAAATGTTCGAAAGCCTCCTTTCAAGAGGCTCGGAAGCCTCCTTTCAAGAGGCTCGGAAGCCTCCTTTCAAGAGGCTCGGAAGCCTCCTTTCAAGAGGCTCAGGAAGCCTCCTTCCAAGAGGCTCAGAAACCTCCTCCAAGAGGCCTCAAAGCCTCCTTCCAAGAGGCTCAGAAGCCTCCTTTCAAAGGCTCAAGCCTCCTTCCAAGAGGCTCAGAAGCCTCCTTCCAAGAGGCCTGGAAGCCTCCTTCCAAGAGGCTCGGAAGCCTCCTTCCAAGAGGCTCGAAGCCTCCTTCCAAGAGGCCTGGAAGCCTCCTTCCAAGAGGCTCAAGCCTCCTTCCAAGAGGCCTGGAAGCCTCCTTCCAAGAGGCTCAGAAGCCTCCTTCAAGAGGCTCAGAAGCCTCCTCCAAGAGGCTCGGAAGCCTCCTTCCAAGAGGCTCAGAAGCCTCCTTCCAAGAGGCTCGGAAGCCTCCTCCCAAGAGGCTGGGAAGCCTCCTCCCAACAGCCTGGAAAACCTCCTTCCAAGAGGCCCGGACGCCTCCTTCCAAGAGGCTCGGAAGCCTCCTTCCAAGAGGCTCGGAAGCCTCCTCCAAGAGGCTCGGAAGCCTCCTTCCAAGAGCTCAAGCCTCCTTCCAAGAGGCTCGGAAGCCTCCTTCCAAGAGGCTCGGAAGCCTCCTTCCAAGAGGCTCGGAAGCCTCCTCCAAGAGGCCTGGAAGCCTCCTCCAAGAGGCTCAGAAGCCTCCTTCCAAGAGGCCTGGAAGCCTCCTTCCAAGAGGCCTCAGAAGCCTCCTTCCAAGAGGCTCAAGCCTCCTTCAAGAGGCTCAGGAAGCCTCCTTCCAAGAGGCTGAAGCCTCCTTCCAAGAGGCTCAGAAGCCTCCTTCCAAGAGGCTCGGAAGCCTCCTTCAAGAGGCTCCAAGCCTCCTTCCAAGAGGCTCAGGAAGCCTCCTTTCAAGAGGCTGGAAGCCTCCTTCAAGAGGCTGGAAGCCTCCTTTCAAGAGGCTCGGAAGCCTCCTTCCAAGAGGCTCTGAACCCTCCTTCCAAGCGGCCCGGAGGCCTCCTTCCAAGGGGCTCAAGCCTCCTTCCAAGAGGCTCAGAAGCCTCCTTCCAAGAGGCTCAAAGCCTCCTTCCAAGAGGCTCAGAAGCCTCCTTCCAAGAGGCTCAGAAGCCTCCTTCCAAGAGGCCTGGAAGCCTCCTTCCAAGAGGCCTGGAAGCCTCCTTCCAAGAGGCTCAAGCCTCCTTCCAAGAGGCTCAAGCCTCCTTCCAAGAGGCTCTGGAAGCCTCCTTCCAAGAGGCTCAAGCCTCCTTCCAAGAGGCTCGGAAGCCTCCTTCCAAGAGGCTCGGAAGCCTCCTTCCAAGAGGCTCAAGCCTCCTTCCAAGAGGCTCGGAAGCCTCCTTCCAAGAGGCTCAGAAGCCTCCTTCCAAGAGGCTCAGGAAGCCTCCTTCCAAGAGGCTCAAGCCTCCTTCCAAGAGGCTCGGAAGCCTCCTTCCAAGAGGCTCAGGCCTCCTTCCAAGAGGCTCGGAAGCCTCCTTCCAAGAGGCTCGGAAGCCTCCTTCCAAGAGGCTCGGAAGCCTCCTTCCAAGAGGCTCGGAAGCCTCCTTCCAAGAGGGCTCAGAAGCCTCATTTCAAGAGGGCTCAGAAGCCTTCTTTCAAGAGGCTCGGAGGCCTCCTTCCAAGAGGGCTCAGAAGCCTCATTTCAAGAGGGCTCAGAAGCCTTCTTTCAAGAGGCTCGGAGGCCTCCTTCCAAGAGGCTCAGAAGCCTCCTTCCAAGAGGCTCAGGAAGCCTCCTTCCAAGAGGCTCGGAAGCCTCCTTCCAAGAGGCTCGGAAGCCTCCTTCCAAGAGGCTCAGGAAGCCTCCTTCCAAGAGGCTCAAGCCTCCTTCCAAGAGGCTCAGCCTCCTTCAAGAGCTCTGGAAGCCTCCTTCCAAGAGGCCTCAAAGCCTCCTTCCAAGAGGCTCAAGCCTCCTTCCAAGAGCTGAGCCTCCTCCAAGAGGCTCAAAGCCTCCTTCCAAGAGGCTCAAGCCTCCTTCCAAGAGGCCTGAAAGCCTCCTTCCAAGAGGCTCGAAGCCTCCTTCAAGAGGCTCAGAAGCCTCCTTTCAAGAGGCTCAAGCCTCCTTTCAAGAGGCCCGGAAGCCTCCTTTCAAGAGGCTCAAGCCTCCTTCCAAGAGGCCTGAAGCCTCCCTCCGAGAGGCCGGGCTGCCTCCTTCCAAGAGGCTCGGAAGCCTCCTTCCAAGAGGCTCGGAAGCCTCCTTCCAAGAGGCTCGACAGCCTCCTTCCAAGAGGCTCGGAAGCCTCCTTTCAAGAGGCTCGGAAGCCTCCTTTCAAGAGGCTCGGAAGCCTCCTTTCAAGAGGCTCGGAAGCCTCCTTTCAAGAGGCTTGGAAGCCTTCTTTCAAGAGACTAGAAAGCTTCCTATAAAGAAGCTTAGAAGCTTCCTTCCAAGAGGCTAGAAACCCTTCTTTAAAGAGGGTCGAAAGCCTCTCTCCAAAAGGTTTGGAATTCTTCTTTCAATGAGCTTGAAAGAATCCTGTCAAGAGGGCTCGGAAGCCTCCTTTAAAGAGACTTGAAATCAAGAAGGTCATAAGCCTCCTAGAAGCTATCAAGAAGGTCATAAGCCTCCTTCCAAGATACTTGAAAACCGCTTTTGAAGAGGCTTGGAAGCCTCCTTTCAAGAAGCCTGAAAGCCTCCTCTCAGAGGCTCAAATGCCTCCTTTCATGAGGCTCCGAAGCTTCCCTTCAAAAGGCTTGGAATTCCTCTTTCAAGAGGCTCTGAAGCGTCCTACCAGGATGCTGAAAAGCCTTCTTTGACGAGGTTTGAAGGCCTTCTTTTAAGAGGTTCGGAAGCCTGCTTTCAAGAAGCTTGGAATTCCTCTTTCAAGGAGTTTGGAAGTCTTTTTTCTATAGGCTCAAAAGTGTCCTTTAAAAATTTTCTTGCCTCCTTTTAAGAGGCTCAGAAGCTTCTCTCAAGAGGCTCGGAAGCCTCATTTTAAGATGCTCGGATGGTCCGAAGTTTACTTTCAAGAGACTCGAAAGCCTTCACATATCCTCAAAGACTTATAGGAAGCTTAATGAAACTAAATTTGAATTGGAAAGTTTCACGGAATAACAAAAATTGCAGACAACTTTATGGAGAGCCATGCTACCCAAAATCGCATATTTGTCCCCTGTAAATAAGAAATCCGGAAAAGATGAGACTGACATGCGATCATAGGCAGTATATATCGTCAGTTTTCAGTTCCGTTTTCTGTAGGTACATCTCATAAGTAATGCTTATTTTCATTCAGCGAAAAAAATAGGGGGTACCTCAATGAATGTAAGAGTTCGAAAGACCGCTGATTTACTCGAATATTCTTCTAATTCAGGAATTTTCACGGTTTAAGGCGAGGCAAGATACGATCCCTTCTTTCAAAGGATGGCAAAATGTCTAGCAGAAGGCAAAGAGGCTATAGCTCATTCTTTTAATTCAAACATTTGCTCGGTTCAATACAAGGGGCGATATCATCCCTTCTTTGCTACGTTTGAGGCAAGCGAAAATATGCTATATACCAAAAAACTCAGCTTGACAAATAAAAGTGATGTCTTCGTGTATGAGCGTTTTATGAGAGCGCGAAAATGTGGATTTCTTTTAAAAAAATACTTTACGCATGAGAAATACATACGCATGATAGAATACGAATTGTTATGTTATGTCAAATGGTCTTCATATCAAACAGCGTTATTCTAAACGACTTTATGCTAAATGACCCAGACCCGGTAGATGCCTGTAACTTACAGGCCAAGTAATGTTTTTGTTTCCTTTTTCGATCTTGAAAAAAAATGATTCAGGTATACCTGAATATATTTTTTATATTTTCTAAATTTGCTACGGAACCATGGGTTGGTTTGTAATTCTGTATACGAAATCGCTAGATGCTTATACAAATATTGTATAACACCTTACACTTTGACAAGCTTTTCTTGGAGTTCCCTGAACATCCTGTATGGATATTTGCATATGCCCAGTAGTTGATTTTCATACAGAATTGTAAGAAAATTTAACAATTAGGATTGCTACTTTCGCTAATACGATAACGAAATGCTACTCAGTCTGCTTTTCGTCCAATTCCTGTACGTATGTTAAGTAAGTTTTATAACTAAAAATGCTAAAAAAAAATTATAGTAGATTCGCATTTTATTGGCTTTTAACCGCCTTATTAGTCAAGTCTTAGTTAACCGTCAAGTTAATAAAAAGGAAAAAAGCAACTCAAATAAAGGGAAAAATCACGATGCGTTCAAAATCTCACTGACCAATGTCAATGTAACGAACTTAAAAATTGTGTTAGAACTACCGATGATCGCATATTTGTAACAATTGCATTTTGGTTGATTTATTAAATCGTTTTTCAATCCTCCCCACAAACTCAATCATTTCCAGCTTACCACAGATAAGCATGATAATAAAGCCTATTTTACTGTTGTGGAATTAGATGTAGTAAATTGAGCTTTTTGAACGATTCACAGGCTGTTTACATAATGAACAAAAATGCGAGTGCTACAAATATGGGATCATGGACAGAGTAGCTGGACTGAGATTAATATTACGAAGTAAAATTCTTGAAACCAATTATATCAATTTTGTTGAATTATATTTTATTTATTTATTCCTACTTGACGCATATCGCTTCACCACCAGTTCTTCTTCTCGTGCTCCTTGATGGTGACAGTCACGGGTACAGGCTTCTCGACGTACACTGGCTTGTGAACGACCACTGGAACGGGCTTCTCAACATGAACTGCGTACGGTTTCGGCACTTCGACGTATTCCTTCTGGACAACTGGGACCTTCACTTCGACTGGGTATGGAACGGGACGATCGACATGGACTGGCACTTTTTTCTCCACATACACGGGTATCTTCTTCTCAACGTACACCGGAACCTTCTTCTCGACCTCTACTGGATATGGGACCTTCACATGTACTGGAACGTGCTTCTCAACCTCAACTGGGTATGGCACTGGGACTTTCTTGGTGATCGTGGTGGTCAGGTGCTTTACTTCATGGTGGTTATCGTGGAGGTCATCGAATCCAAGCGAATCGTGTCCGTAGCCCAGATCCCATAGGCCGCGTTTGTCCTTCTTGCTGGCGGAATTGTCGACTGCAGCACAGGAAGCAACGGCCAAAGCCATTGACAACACAACGAACGCCTGAAAAAGAGCGATTGAAATGCGAGTTAGTGTTTAATTAGTTGCGTAAATGTATTAATTACGAATTGATACCTTCATGTTGGAGCTACCGTTGGATGAACTTAACCGGTGGTGTTTGGGCTGATCAGATGGAGCGATCAAAAGCGAATGATATTTTCTGCGATGGATGGGGTCGGTTTTTATATGATACCGATTCGATCTTTTCAATATTGTGAGCATTACTTTTCTTTCTTTCGCACCTTCGAAGAGTACCCATAGATGACATTGAGCAAGCATTGAGAGAAATCAAATGAAAAAAGTCTAACTTAAAGCTATCTGAAATATAAATCGTTGATTTTAAAACGCTAGAATGTATGTAAAAATATTACTGACTTAAGAAAGTTTTAACTGATTTAAGAAAGATTTGAATACAGATAATAAGAAAATGATGCTTCTATAAGATTTATTATTAAAATTCTAAAACTCTGAAGTCTAGAATATAATTATTGTGTACACCCAAACAGTATATCACAATTACCAAGCCCTTTTGATATTCGTTTTTGCCAACAGACGTTAAAGGTTTACTTTCTTCACTATTTATGTTTGTTAAATCGATTGGCTTAATCGGTCAATGTGTTCCGGAGTTTTTGCCAAGACATTATTTTTCACCAAGCGTACCCACGTGGAAAAATATTACAATTCGAATAAAAACTCAATAATTACTGCAATGCACTTTTTTATTTTGTTGCTTCGACCACTTTACCACTTGAGGACACATATTTTCAAATAATATTTGTGACGACTATTTTTGCATTTTGCGCCCAATTTTCCAATTCGGTTATTACAAGTATTACTAAAACATTATGATTCGGTGTTTTTCGAGTGATCAGAGGGGTAGAAAATTAAAAAATATCAATATAAGAAATTTGATCAACTCATTGTATTTGCTGAGTTTTATGGAAATTCATGAAACTGTTTCAATATTTTATTTAACATTTGTTTTGCCCCGAAGTGATGAGAAGTTTTTGTTATAGAATATGTGTACGACTTACAAAATAAGTCTCACGCTTAGGATCGATTACTTCTTTCGTTAACTGGATTAAAACTAACAACCCTGATTGATATTTACGAGATAAGTCAGCTTTGGGCTGAAAGTCTCTTTAATAATATAAAAAAAACCTGATCGATGATTCTGATGCAAGGAACAACCTTCCATCATCACCTTTATCCATAAAATCTAACACATATGGCATTAATAAAAGTATCAGACTAATTCCAAATATTCCTAAGCACTATTTTTTATTAAAGAGTATCCCTCTTTTAAGTCTACCTCAAAGAAATCATCTCTTCAATATTTCTAAAGATTAGAAGATAGGTATATTTGTTTGATTTGGGATGAATAGCAACATATTATAAGCATCAGAACGTCAACATCAGCATCAGATTTATAAGCATGCTATCCCACAATTGTTAAATAAATATGGTCCGAATACGTACATAAAACCAAAGAACTCCAACTAAATTAGATACAATGAAAACTAATAAAATTTGTATTTTTATACATGCGAAATTAAGAAGTGTCAGTTCTAGTTTTACTATTGATTTGTAATGTATCGATATCAGTATAGCGTTGAAGTTTATAGCCAACTTAAATTTCTTTCAGAATAAAATATCTCCTATTTATACATATCTCTCAAAATGTTCAATGCCATTCATGATTACGATGAGAAAGAAATAAACGCAATGCTCACAAAATCGAAAAGACGAAATCGGTATCATATAAAAACAGAGCCCATCGGTTGAAAAAGTATCATTCGCTTTTGATCGCTTCATCTGATCAACCAACCACCACTGGTTTAATTCACCCAACGGTAGCTCCAACATGAAGGTAGCAATTTATAATTAATTCATTAACGCAACTATCTGTGCACTAATTCGCATTTCATTTGCTCGTTTACCAGGCGTTCGTTATGTTGTCTATGGCTTTGGCCATTGCTTCCTGTACGGCAGTTGACGATCCCTCCAGCAAAAAGGACAAACGCGGTCTGTGGGATCTGGGCTACGGACACGATTCGCTTGGATTCGATGACCTCCACGATAACCACCATGAAGTAAAGCACCTGACCACCACGATCACCAAGAAAGTCCCAGTGCCATACCCAGTTGAGGTTGAGAAGCACGTTCCAGTCCATGTGAAGGTCCCATACCCAGTAGAGGTCGAGAAGAAGGTTCCGGTGTACGTTGAGAAGAAGGTCCCCGTGTATGTGGAGAAGAAGGTCCCAGTCCATGTCGATCGTCCCGTTCCATACCCAGTCGAAGTGAAGGTCCCAGTTGTCCAGAAGGAATACGTCGAAGTGCCGAAACCGTACGCAGTTCATGTTGAGAAGCCCGTTCCAGTGGTCGTTCACAAGCCAGTGTACGTCGAGAAGCCTGTGCCCGTGACCGTCACCATCAAGAAGCACGAGAACAAGCACTGGTGGTAAATTATTATTTGTAAAGTAGGACTTAATAAAATATTCAAATTCGATTAATTTATGTTACTTTTATTCAATCTATTGTCGGCACTTGTGTGGTTGTTGTAATTGATTCTTTATTACCGACTTGTGTAACAAATTTGGTCGTAAACTCTTTTTACAGCTTTAAGCTTAAATCCATACACTTGGAATATTAAAAACTTATCACTTTCACTTCAACATTTAGCTTCTTAAACGTCAAATGCCGCAACGGATCTGTCAGCTTTGATTATCTGGGTCTTTCACTGCTTTCTTAAGAATTTCAGACCAGCGTAATCGTAATCAGGAAAAGGTTCAGGTCGTGATCTTTCAGAATCGCTGGGTCTTCCTTTCGTGCAAAATGTCCATGGTATGCCCTATTCTAAGCCCAGACAAAATTCGGCCGAAATGTCGATCGTCACTGTAAGCGTATTCCATTCGTTTAAGGTGTTTTTAATTTGCCTGAGTTTTAAGTTGTCCTCGTGCCCTTTTTTGTGCCATGTTTGAATTGATTTATAATGTATTAGGCGTTTTAAGTCTGTATGGGGCTTTTCTATGTCTATTTGGATTTTCAAACGTTGGACTATTTTTTGCAAGATCATCTGCCTTATTGTTGCCAGGAATGTTAACATGTGCTGGAACCCAGCAAAGTTTTGTGTTTCCTGATTTCCACGTCAACGAATAAAACGCATAAAGCTCTTTTGCAATTGTTTATCGCATTAACCCTCTGCAACCCAAATTTTTGTTTTCGCTCAAAATCACTCATTTTTTTTTTAATCCGCCATTTTATCAATTTCACACTTTGTATTTTTGGAATTTTGTTTTGCAAGTTTTTTATCCAATCAAATAATTTCTTGAATATATTGAACTTGAAAATTTTTAATTTTCAGGAGTAATTTGTTTTATTTTCCGTGTAACGATTTGGATAAATATTTTAGCGTGTAAAATTCACCTATATAACCTTCTATTGAATAAGGTTAGTTGTAGAAAAATACTAAACTACAAATATTTCACTCTTCAAAGGTATACGAGCAAAAACACGGAAGAACAAAATATTACTCAATTTTCAATATTTTTTATAAATGTGTAGAGCTTTGAAAATTGACTTTAAACCACATTTAAACATGCATTGAAGTTTATATTATTGATCAACATCAAAAACTTTTCAAAATCTGATTAATTAAAAATTACGAAAAAAAAAATCAAAATATCCCGTCTAAAGGCGGTCTTGGGCACTAGAGGGTTAATTACTACGAATGCTTCGGCGCTGAATATTGATAGATTTTTAGTAGGCATATCGATGTATGAAGTTTGAGGTTATGAGAACATATCCCGCATCCGACGCCATCATCCATTTTGAGCCGCCGGTGCATACATGCATGGGGTCGGGGTTCCTCGAGCAATTTTTGTCAGGAAGTAGTTCATTGTGGTTTTTGCGATTATTAGATCCAATGGAGGTAGGCCACTATCTCAAAGCATACTTTCAATTGGGGTACAGTAAAATGCTCCAGTTTTATATTTTGTGAACATACTGAACCCTTTGTTTATTGATAAGTTGTTGTTCAGAACAGAAGAAATCTGGTACTCCATAGGTGAACTTGAAAAGGACAGTAATGTTTATCCGCTCAAAATTTAGTTCTACTTAGACATTTTCATGATATCCAATCTTCTCGTTACTTCATCTCTGATTGATTTTATGTGATAGCTGTAATTTAGTCTGTGATCCATCGACACTCCTAGCAATTCATGTTGTTTAACTGCACTGATTGCCTCCTTATTAAGGGTCGGTGGGTCTATGCACAAATTTTCATGATGATGTTTTTTGGGATGTAGTTTTTGACGTAAACTATGTCTAAGGAGAAGAGTCGGATACAGGGTGTAAAATGGGGGAAAAATTAGGGGAGATTTCAAACGCTAATAGCGTCTATATCTTTCGATGGATTTTTGAGATTTGCTTATCAATCGATTCGGAAACTCTCCTGCAATTAGTCAATTCTATTGACACAATTGATTATCAACGTTAAACCATTGAAAATGTTATTTCTTTCCAAACCCGGTGAAAAATTCATAATTAATCAATCCCGTTCATACATCCCCAACACGGACATCACATTGCAGTAAGGTACGTGCCTTTTGGCCCAGTGCTTCCTCTTCCCTGTGTATAAAATGCCCCGTGTTTCGCGTGCGCACGCCATTTTCATTCTGGATTTCACGGAGAGCAGACCGGGGCATCTAGAAGTGGTGCCAGCTACAAAAAGCTGTCGCAGCGGTGTTGGTGCGGATGAACATTTTTCGCTCGGTGGTGGAAGTGGTCGTGGCAGCAGCAGCACATCATTTACATCCATGTTCCAAGCACCATCGTTTGCGGATCTGGCAATCAACGGCGTCCGTACTGCCGTAATATGAGAAAGTGACGTATGCGCCATTTTGCAACATAGAGTAGAGTGGGGCAAGAGTACGCACTTAGTTTTCAATCGATCATGTAGCCCTTATGAAGCAAGCTTCTGCATATCAAATCAGTGTCGATGATTCATATACTCTTCCTTTATGTTACCCAGTGAAAAATATATTGGAATTATTGAGATTCGTTTTAGTAGAACCTTTATTGCAAGACAAGTGAAAAACGCACTCTTACCCCACCGGTGGGGTAAAAGTGCGCATCGGGTGGGGTAAGAGTACGCATTTATCCAATCATTTGCTTTAAGTATATATTAACACAAATAAGAGTTAATAACATTTAATTGATGTTTAATGAGCATATATTAGGGAATGTTTAAAGATTACGTAACTCTTAAAGGGGGGGGGGGGTCCTAAAAATGTGCACTTTCATACGAAAAACCATTGTTTTTTATATATACAAAAAACTACAGAGGTAAAAATATATATCAGGTTTCGCGTGGCGTATACAAAGGGATTTTCCTTAAAGAAAGTCCACCAATCACGTAACGTAAATTTTGGCTATTTCATCACACCTCCCCCCCCTATCTTACACTATTTGTATGAATCCTCTAAAAATTATATGGATCGTCACACATCTCGCAACTCCTCCCAGCTAAACGTTGCGTAATTTATGAATGTTTCTTTTGATTAAATGAAATTATTATTTAGATGAAGTTGTGTTTTCGTACTATGCTTAGGTGTACAACAAGTCCTAATACAATTTCATTATTTCGCTTCAGTGCTTTGTTCGCTAAGTCCTTTCTAACACCGATGACCGAACTACTTCAACTTATCCTAAAAACTTGTGATAATTTCGAATTCTGTCCCTTTTTTCTTAGTTGTGAATCTTTACGCTTTGGAAGAAGTCTTATTTTGGCCGAAGACACGGGTTTGACATCATAACTTGAAGATTCATATGCGTACTCTTGCCCCACCGGTTCCTGCGTACTTTTACCCCACAGTCCCAAAAATTATTCAAGTAATGGTTTTGACTTCTTGGAAAACCAACCGGATTGGTGTTCTGTACCATAAAGTACTCTATACAATAGGTCATCGAAATGGTATAATGTTCACCTGATTGAACGTATATATGGTAATGAAATACTAGTTGCGGAAATCCAATTATTTTTAGCAAAATGGCCAAAAAGTTATCTAACTCCATATCTCCCTTGTTGTTTATTCAAATCGTTTACAATTACACATGATAATGGTTGGCCAGAATAACTGTCAAACTGATGCAGTGCTGCTAGTTTATCTTTTTTTATTACTTCAAAAAATCGAAAACGTACTCTTACCCCACGCGCACTCTTGCCCCACTCTACTCTACATGTTTTCTATTTTTCTGTCAAAGAGTATGATGAGTACTACTCGTTAAAACAATTTTTGGAAAATGGCGTATACGTTACCTTTCCAGATTACGGCAGCGTAGAGCCGAATCATCGGATGACGGTCACGCAATCCAGTAGTTACTGTTAGTGATGCACATAAGTGGAAATAAATTGGTTCTTTTCAGGACCACCATTATATTTGGGAGGAAGGTTAAGTTGAAATAGTTTGTTTTAAAGTGCAACCGCTAGGAACTGGAAAATTCTTCAGTGAAATTTTGTAGCGTTATTCTGAGTTCGATTATAAGATCTTCGTGACTGAGAAAGTTGCTATTTGACGAGCTTTCTTCATAGAACAAAGCATAATTGTTTGGCATCGGTTGCGAAATCATAGCATTAGTGCTGGTCCGAGCATCGGCTGTCGGCTGTTGATTTATTCACTAATGTGACGTTTGCAATGACTTGGATGTTGTCGGCTCAAAATGAAATTTTCCCGCGAGACTCGAACTTTGTTTTTTTCTCTATTGGTGATTATAATGAAATCGGTTCCGAGATGAACCTTTTCCAAAGTGCAAAACATAATCGTTTGGCAACGGCACAAAGCTGCCGACGACGGTAGTAGAATTCCAAGCACGTGTCGGAAGGAGACAATGCAATAAATTTATTCGCATTATGACTGAAGAAAATTCTGTGGCGTCAGTATTAGTGGTTGCTACAGATTTTTTTTCACTATGCCGATTTGCCTGTTGTCGGTGAAAAGTGAAGTAAACACGCAAGATTCTGGCTTTGGTTTTGTCGCTATGAGTGATTTTAAATACGCAATAAATCGTTTTTTTAGAAAATCACCGTTTGTTCTAGAGGAAGTTGGTCCGAAATTAATTCTCTTCACAATCGCTTGGCGACGGTAGACAGTTCAGTCGTAACGATCTCGTCGGTAACGGAATCATAAGCGCGCTTCGGTGGAAGACGCTGCAATGAATTTTTGATCGGCATGGATGGAAGGCGTTTCAGCGGTAAATTATCGCTTCGGCTGTCGTCGGTGAAAAGGGATTTTTTTTCGCGAGATACTGACTAGGGTAAATGATGTATCTTGGACAAGCGCAGGACATTCATTAGAAAATATATCGAGATTGAATAGTATAAAACAATTGAAAACCACTAGGTTCATCCAAATACATAACCTATGATTAGTCTTGTGTCTCCATTGCCCAATTTCAGAGTAAATTACGTTTACTAGGTGTAAACTGTGATATACTGCGAACTGAAATATTTTCTTTTTGGACATCAAATATATAATTTCGACATGGAAAATGCATATATTTTGGACAGAGTCATTTTCTCCTAATTTAAAAATGGCCACCTACAGATCTCAACGGTATGACTTACCTACACGTATCCACATTCATTTAAATGCGTTTATTTGCTTAACTGACATAGATTAAACCAGAAATTAACATTTTTTCGCAATCTTATCGATATCATTAAAAACAGCCTGAAAGTTGGCAATTAATGGTTCATCCATGTAGTGTACATGGGGTGACCAATAAATGTCTGATGCATAAAAACATAACTTCATTTTGGTCACTCCTTTCTCATCCGTCTCAAGTTCATGTTAAGCGATTGGAATATGTTAGTATCTCAATTACAATCAAACTTTGGCCGCAAGACCTCAAAATTGCCGTTTGAACCAATTTAAACGTGTTTCGGGTGCATGTTACGAAGAGTCCTATAATGCATGTTCTCCTGCATACTGGCGTCCAGCAGGCACTTTGGTAGAAAGCTTTACATTTTAGGTAATTTTAAAGATAAATAATAGTTGATTTGTGAATTTTCATTAGGATCCGCTAGAGTTGAGGTAAAAGCATGCAATGATCATACTTTCGATAAAAATTTCCTTACACATTATCTAAAATTGATCGAAGAAGCTCAGGCTTGTCCAAAATATGTACATGTCCAAAATATATCATTTACCCTATGGTTGACGTTGCAGCAATCCAATGTTGGGATCGCTCTCTGCTCTCAGCAACATCACGTAAGGGTAATCAATAAAGAAAACCCAAGTAACGATGAAGCTATATATGTTTGCAAATAATATAGGGTTTCTCACCCCATTCCCGGCCTAACATGCGCACGACTGCATTATTTAATTGATATTTATGACTAGGGGCAACTTTTCTGAATTTTGTGGGCCGTGTAATATTGCGATGGGGTTCGCCTCTGCTTCAAAAATAGTTATTCTTGCTAAACACCGCTTGAAAAAGCTTTTATTTGATTTAAATTAACATGGTGCAGCACTCATTTCAGTCATAGGCGATTGCTTATCCGGCATACCCCAAATCTCCTCGGCATACGCAATATTTTACTCAATCTCTCAACATCTTACTCTCATTCTCTCTCTCGGGACGGTAGAAAATGCGACGTAAACAAAAATATGCACGTTCCACGACAACAAGATGCCAGATTTATTTGGTTGAGAAGATATATTTACTCATCCAAATTTCTTCCAAACACTTAAAAACAATATCTTTTCCACCTTTTGAAATCGAGAGAATTATAAATAACATGATAGCTTCAACGTATTAGACAGTTTTCCTATTAACGATGAAGGATTATCTTCATACTAAAATAAGACTTATGCCCTTTTGGCAGCACTGTACAGCTAGAAGTTCTTGGGCCGAGGTGATTTTTAGTTCGGTTTGAGGATACATTTTTAAATGTATTCCAATATGTTCATATAAAATCTAGTGATACGAACAATTACAAAAGATTAAAGTGCGTGAGTTTAGCATTATTGTGTGGTGATAAACAGCCTGAAGCAATGGTTGTATCGAGCACTGTGACGATTTTCAGGTAGGTGTTTATTTGATGATACCATTTTGTAAAAGTGGAAAGAATCACTTCGGCTCAGTGGTGTTGCAACGAAGAGCGAAAGTTTGAAATCTACATTTTTATTTTCTATAATTGGATCGCTTAGGAGTGGAATAAATGGTTGAAAAATATTGAGTATTGTGCGAGATAAATAGGAGACTTTTTTAAAATGATCAATCATAAACCTACGGCTACTAAACAGTATAAATCATTAGCTTTCTGTGCAGTGAGCCGGGAATGGGGTCCATAGGCCCAAGTAGTGATTTACCCTAGTTGACTTAAAGTGTAAAAAGGGCATTTTACGACCGAAATAAAGCTTAGTTACTTTGATGCTGACGATGACGACCGCACGACCCACACCATCGGCGGGAATAAATTTTCCGGTATGAGCTCCGCCGACGCCGATGGAGGGACCGCGGTCTGCTCTTTGCGGCATCTCGAACGAAATGACTCGCGCACGCGGAGAAGTTGCTTTCTTGTAATCAATAATGTTAAACCTGTAGTAACGCCCCTTTGGTGAGTGTGTAACGGTTACACAATAATTGCACTCATACCGATGACAAAGAGGCGGGACTAATGGAATTTCTTTATTCATTACAAGAAACCTACTTTCCTCCGCGCGCGTGGCATTTCATTTGAAATGTCGCGGATAGCGGTCCCAGCATTGGCGGAGTTGCTCTGCAAATTTCATTCCAGCTTATTGCGTGGGTCGTATGTTCATTCTTTTTCTTCTTATTGGCATTACATCCACACTGCGACAGAGTCGCCTCGCAGCTTAGTTACATTAAGAACTTCCACAGTTATTAACTGCGAGGCTTCTGAGCCAGGTTACTATTTTTGCCGAGAATCGAACCCAGCCACCCTCAGCGTGGTCTTGCTTTGCAGCTGCGCGTCTTACCGCACGGCTAAAAAGGGCAGCTGACAGCTGTTAGTGAATATGCAAAGTAGTGTACCGGTTTTGGCTACTTTAGTGCCTAATTTGGCCAACCCTGAAAAATGCATATTTTCCAAAAAAAAAAATATCGATCAGTTTGAACAGCGAACATAGATAAGGGATGCATCTTCTGTTAGAGCTAGTAAAACTCTTGAAAATTGCTTTACTTTTGGAGCTATGAGAGTAATTGGCCAAAACTGGTACAGTTACCCTATAATCGGTTCTTCTCAGGGCCACCATTCTATACAAAGGAAGATTGAGGCGAGACGAATTTTATTCAAAGTTCAAACCGCTTGGCGACGCCATAAAGTTGCCGTCCGTAGTAGAATCACTAGTCCGTCTCGGAGGGAAAGCGCGCGTCGTAAAATTTTATACCTAGATTTTGGTTTGGTTTTTGTTGCTGTTAGTGTTTGGAAAGGCGCTTTATGAAAAATAATGTTATAGTTATAGAAGAGAAGGTTAAACCGAGACAAATCTCCTTCAAAGTGTAAATAATATTTGTACTACACCGCGCTGCTGTAATGACCCAAACAGATTCCATAGTAGCGAAACAAGCAACCAATAGTCCAAATGTTGCGAACGAAATAGCTCACGTGCGCGGAAAAGCAGCTTTCTTGTAGTCAAGAAAGAAGGCCCATTAGTTCCGCCTCTTTGTTAATCGGTAAGGGTGCAAATTTTATGTGCAACCATAACACTCACCAAAGAGGCGGGGCTACAGAGTTTACTTTATTGACTACAAGACAGCTGTTTTCCCGCGCGCGCCATCCATGTTGCGATGAGCGGAGAACGGTCCCAGCATTGGCGGAGAAAAAAATGTTGTTACCATCAGGCTTGTAAAATGTCATCTGCATGTCATTTGACTAATTTGTTCATAACTTTCTTTAGAAGCCAAATTTATTCCATAATTTCAGATGTACTCATAACGCTTGAGTAGGGCTATATTTTTGTCCAAGGGTACATTTCTCTAAATATAACATCTGAGGTTGGAGAGTGAAAACTCTCCAAAATGTCACGTGTCATTTGACATAATGTCATTTGAATGACATTTTGCCTCCTACGCCCCAGATTACATATTTACAGCAATGTCTTGTTAGACAAAGTTGTAGGCACATTTAAGAGCTACAAGTTCGTAATACATCATGAATTGATAGCTACCTTCTGAAAAAAATCTGGGAAAATTATACAAACGAATGCAAATGACATTTTACAACACTGGTTACCACCGACGGCGTGCTTGTCGTGTGGTCGTCGTCGTCAGCATCAGCAGCGCTCAACTCAACATTCGGACTAGGGTAACGATGGTATTTTGGACATCTGAATATATTTTAGATTTTTAAATATATTTTGTTTATTTTGTTACATAAATGTGGTTATAAATGTGATTATGAAAGAGGCCAAAGAGACACATGATCCCTTTTTATTTAAAGAAAGCTAAGTCGAAAAACACGGAAAATATAACCAAAAGTCCAAAATATATTCAGATATCCAAAATATATTCAGATGTTCAAAATACATCATTTACCCTATCGGTTGCCTGTTTTGCTTCTATGGCGTATTTTGCGGTCGTGGCAGCCACGCGGTGGAGTACATTTCTGGCAATCAGTGGAGGCAGCTCTCAAGCCACAATTTTCTTTAAAATCCGAACAAAAGACTAATTATTGGAAATTAATCGGTTCTTCTCAGGACCACCATTCTATACAAAGGAAGATTGAGCCAAAACGAGTTTTATTCAAACAATTCAGTAAGCTTTTTAAACAAATATTGTATTAAAATAATATGTACAAATCTGAATTACACCCGATTCTATTTTTACACGGGGGATGCGTGCAGTGTGAAAAAAATCCGTGTAAAAATAATCCGTGTTATTTCGAGAAACCGTGTAAAAATAATCCGTGTTATTTCGAGAATCCGTACAAAAAAAATCCGTGCTATTTCGAGAAACCGTGTAAAAAAAGCCGTGCAAAAAATATCCGTGTAAAAAAAGTCACCGGGTCATCGTTAATATGGGGGATGTGTTCTGTGTAAAAATAAATCCGTGTAAAAAAAAATCCGTGCTATTTCAAGAATCCGTGTAAAAATAATCCGTGCTATTTCGAGAAACCGTACCAAAAAAATCCGTGTTATATCAAGAATCAGAGTAAAAAAAGCCGTGTAAAAAAAATCCGTGTGAAAATAATCCGTGTAAAAAAAGAATCGGGTGTATTTCAATACAACAATTGTATTAAAATCTCCCGAAATTGTATATGTCCAATCATTATACAGTTTCTGTACGGTTCTTTTGCAGAACTGTATTAAAATCTGCCATCCCTTGATTGGGTGTGGCAGGGAGCAGGCCATTTGGCATAAAGTCATTTGACATAACGCCATTTGGCATAAGGTCATTTGGCATAAAGGCCATTTGGCATAACGGTCATTTGGCATAACGGACATTTGGCGTAATTGTGACCAGCGTCAAAAGTGAGGGTCTTTTGGAATAACGGACATTTGGCATAATTTTTCTTTGCGTTCGCTAAATGGTGACTAAGTGGTGCGAGAAACACCCCGGAATAGTAAATATAACACTCGTCGATAACAATATTGAAAATACATTATCTTCTCGTGGAAAGAATGCATTTGCAATGCAATGCAAAAGTAGGCGCATGCCCGGATTAGAGCAATGGTGGATGTAATCCCTTCTTTAAAAGTAGGCGCATGCCCAGATTAAGACCATGGTGGATGCGATCCCTTCTTTAAAAGTAGACGCTTGCATGGATTATGACAATGGAGGATATGACCCCTTCTTTAAAAGTAGGCGCATGCCCGGATTATGACAATGGTGCATGTGATTCCTTCTTTAAAAGAAGGCGGTTGCTTGGATTGAGGCAATGGTGGATGTGATCCCTTGTTTTAAAATAGGCGCTTGCACGGATTATGGCAATGGAGGATTTGATTCGTTCTTTAAAAGTGGGCACTTGTCCTGATCGAAGCAATGGTGGATGTAATTCTTTCTTTAAAAGTAGATGTGTGGCCGGATTGTGGCAATGGTGGATGTGATCCCTTCTTTACAAGTAGGCCCTGCCCGGATTATGCCAATGGTGGATGTGACTCCTTCTTCATAAGTAGGCACTTGCCGGGAATAAATTAATGGTAGATGTGATCTCTTCCCCGAGTAGCACAATTTAGAATGATTTGGTTGCAGTAACTCATATGCGACTTAACTGGTTTTAGTAACAGGTGTATTGCTTAAGTTTTTAAAGTTAGGCGCTAGGCCGGATTAAGGTAATAGTGGATTTGATCCGGTCTTAAGGCGCATGCCCGGATTGAAACAATGGAGGATGTAATTCCTACTTTAAAAGTAGGCATGTGGCCGGAATAAGTCAATGATGGATGTGATCCCTCCCTCGGAAGTAATTCTGCCGTTTTGGTATTTCGTTCTTCCGGAAAATGTCTACCATCTACCAGTCTAAATTTATCAGAAAACACCCTCGACCTACTTTACCTACGCTAAATAATACATGAAATATCCCTTTCGCTTTCACAGTTCGAAATTATGCTAAATTTCCGTTATGCCAAATTACCCACTCTTTTCTTGCAGTTCAAAATTATACCAAATGTCCGTTATTCCAAATGAACATTTTGGCAAATGGCCTTTATGCCAAATGGCGTTATGCCAAATGACTTTATACCAAATGACCCAGACCCGGTGTGGCATCAGTAGCTCATTGGTTTTGCTGGTGCTTGTGAAGGAAGACGCATTATTGAAAATAAATCGGTTCTATACAAAAGAAAGGAGATCCGAGAAGAAATTTCTTCATTGTACAAAACACAGTTTCTTGGTTACGGCAGAAACATAGCAACGATGTCAAACTATTGAGTGGTTGCTGATAATGATTCAAAATAAATCGGTTCTTGTCAGGACCACTATTATATTGGAAGAAAATAAAAGGCTGTACATAGGGAAAGAGGCCCCAAAACGCCAATATACTTTGAGAGTTTTTAGGGCATATATTAGAGTCACAAAAGACGACTTCTTAAGAAGCAGATTTACCTTAACCTTCTGTCTGTGCTCAAAAAAACTTACGTTGTCTGTGCTCTGGGGTCAAATTGACCCCAAATTGAAATTGCTATAACTTTCTTAATGTTTGGCCGATTTTGGATTTTCGTGGCTGTTTCGAAAGATAATTTAATCATCTTTCAGGTCGTTACCAAAGATTGACTATTGGTGGGCGGGTACATCGCGGGGAGGGGTTTTAGTGAACAAGGGTTCAAATACAGTGATTTTTCATGAATATTTTAGTTATATCCGAAAATCCTTCCCATTTTGAACTGCACCTTTTTAAAAAAGGTTATAGGCGTGTGCTTTGGGATGAGGCGTTGTTTAGTTAGTTAGTTTAGAACTTGGCCGCCAGTTGGTGGTATATTTGAATTCATTATTTTAGACTACTCAAGTAATTCCGATATATAGAATTCTCCTCAGTGTAAATATTCTTATCGCACAAATTTAAAATTTGTTAAAATGGCGTCTTGATCAAAGGTCATCTAGTGGGAATGGACTGTCTTGTGACGGAAGTAATAATTGGGAATTTTACAAACAGGCGGAAAATTGGCTGATCTTTGGTTACGCATGTAGACCCAAAGGCCTTAATTCCAGGGTTTTCTTGGATGACCTAAAACATATTCTGTGAACATATTCTATTATTTTCAGCATCGCTGGAGCAGGTATACAAAGAAAACTTTTGATGAACTCTACCACAACATTCATGTTTGTCAAAAATGATGCAAACCAAAATACATCAGATCTCACATGAAACAATATACTCAAATATAACAGCTCACTAGCGCCGCATCTTGGAAGAAATGCTCATTATATTAAGCACCACTTTGTAGTCCTGGACATCCTGAACAATGTTGCCGAATACAACTTGGGTGTAGGTATGAGGGATCTTAAGCTAAAGCAATATTTCAAACATGCAAGAACATTGCAAGTACACTAGCGACGCCTATTTGTAAATTTCCTAATTCTTCATTCCGTAACATGACAGATCATTCCTACCAGCCGAACTTTGTTAAAGACGTCATCTTTACAAATTTCAAATTTGTGATATAAGAATATTTACAATGAGGAAAATTCCGTATATCGGAATTACTTGAGTAGTCTAAAATACTGAATACAAATATACCGCCACCTAGCGATCAAGCTCTAAACTAATCAATGCCTCATGTCAAAGCACACGCCTTCCTGTATAACCTTTCTGAACAGATGCAGTTCAAAATGGGTAGGATATTCTGATATAAGTAAAATAAGCATAAAAAATCACTGTTATTGTACCATTTTTTACGAAAACCCCTCCTCGCTCTGTACCCGCCCACCTATAGTCAATATTTGGTAACGACCTGAAAGATTATTAAATTATCTTTCGAAACAGCCCTAAAAATCCAAAATTGGTCAAACATTAAGAAAGTTATAGCAATTTCAATTTGGGGTCAATTTGACCCCAGAGCACAGACAACGTAAGTTTTTTGAAAAAAGTACACTGTAGCGCATATTTTCAAGATTTTTCAAGCGAATTTGCACCTAGGAGACAGATCTCGGCGAGTTTTATCAAATTACCAAAAATTAGAAGAATCGGTTGAAAACTAAAAAAATGGCAGCCACTCAAAATGGCCTGGGGTCATATTGACCCCAGAGCACAGACAAAAGGTTAATAATAGGATACTTAGATGCCTTGAAAACCGCTTCTGTTTAATATTTATTGAAGTTTTTTTTTAATCATTACTTTATTTGGTAGGCACTCTGTGTTTCTTAACCGCTACTGTGCCGTGATCTACTGTGGTATTCTGCTGAACAGAATCCACACAGAATCTATTTTTAGACATTCCTTGTTGTTATTATTGCCGGGTCCATCTCATCGTGAGTCCTCCTTAGCCGTGCGGTAAGACGCGCGGCTACAAAGCAAGACCATGTTGAGGGTGGCTGGGTTCGATTCCCGGTGCCGGTCTAGGCAATTTTCGGATTGGAAATTGTCTCGACTTCCCTGGGCATAAAAGTATCATCGTGTTAGGCTCATGATATACGAATGCAGAAATGGTAACTTGGCTTAGAAACCTCGCAGTTAATAACTGTGGAAGTGCTTAATGAACACTAAGCTGCGAGGCGGCTTTGTCCCAGTGTGGGGATGTAATGCCAATAAGAAGAAGAAGATCTCATCGTGAGTCCATTGTGTCCTTTTGTCCGTATCGTGTATCCAGTTGCTTGCTTGTTGCATTGTTCGGTTGCCGTTTATCCGGGTACGTTGGAGGAATGCCTCCGAGAAGAACAATTTGTCAGTCGTCGGTAAGTGTCGGTAAGACGCGCACCCCAAAACGCCACCGTTCTGGCTGCACCTCAGGCGACTGACAAGGGCTTGGTGGAGGGGCTGGGAATCGAACCCATGACCGTCCGCTTATAAGGCGAACGTGTAGCCAACTACGCTACGGGATCCCCCTAAATTTATTGAAGATATACATAAATAATTTAGCACTAATTCAGATATTTTGGTACACTTAATTTGAGTAGAATTTTCCGATCCAGAGTGGTTTCCAATCGCTGATTGTTAATACATTTTAATGACAATCGACAGTTTATGACGATCGCAAGCAGCACACCAATAATTCATTTAAAATAAACATACATCCCTCTGATACACCTTGATGAACGGGAAGCAAACATTCACCGGCCACAACACTCGTAATTGACGAGGATTAAATGAGGTAATTCCTAAAAGTGGTAGACCTTCATTTTGTTGATTTCCCCATTTTGGTACTTCTTTCCAAATGCTCCACTATGCTGCCAACTGGGTTACCTCACTCAAAGGTTAGGGATCATTTCGAAACCCCACGATGAGGCACCATTCTATCCGGACCGGACCGACCAACTGTATATGTGTATAAGCCAACCATTATCTTCTCAGCTCTTGGGGTAGCTACGATTTGAATTTCTTCTCAAACATCACCACAAAATCTCAACTCTTTTGTGGCTGGTTTCTTCGTTCCGTGTTTTTTTTTCCTCATCAATTGGGGTAAGGATAATGGGTAAATTTAAGAAATGCTACGAACCGGACCGCCACCCAGCTGACGGTGAAAACGAGGGTTTCGTTTGGTTATGAGAGTTTGCCTACGCTGTGTGTTTAGGCTTTAGAAAGATGATTTCGAGCTTGAAAGTAGCACCAGAGATGGAGTGCGTCAAGGATACTAATTTCAAGGGACGAAACGTTCAAAGAACCTTGAGCCTTCCATTTTCATTTATTGAAAAAGAATCCGTTTTCTTTGAAAAGCATAAAGCAAGGCCATGCTGGTTCGAATTCCGACAGTCAAAATTTTTACCAAATTGGAACTATTTAACTCCAACCAACTTTGGAATATTTTTTAGCTGATCTAATCCCATATCTGTCAAAATTGTAATAAAGTAGTGGAATTGTGTGCCACGACACGAATCGCTGCATTCTGTCGAATCAGTTCATAAAATATTGTAATAAAATATAATTAAAAGTTCAAAATTGCCTGTGCTAAGAAAAAATGTTAAATCAGTTATAGGTTCAGCACAAGGAATTTATTTACATGAGGGCAAAATACTGATAAATCCGATACCGATACCATTTAAAGCATCGGTAAAAACTAGTATTTTGCATGATTGCGAACCATGAACTTTTGTTATTTCAACTAAGAGATGACCCATCGCCTTCGAGACACAAGTTCGGGAATCACAAGCAAGTTGAAATTTATTGGTTAGTACCTTTTCGTGCCAGGAAGAACTACATTTGTAATGAATATTTTGGTTCGTTCATTATTGTTGTGTACAGCAAAATCATCGCCATAACCATAAACCGAGCTGCGATGTTGGTATCTAAGTCACGTTTTACCTTTCTGTTACGGTGGATCGACCCCTACAGCATGTCGACGGTGCTAGGACGAAAATGCAGCGATGGTGTATTCCGTTTCGGACCAAACAACCGATACCAACACAGCAGGATGCTCACTTCACAAAATTAAGATTGATGGTGATAGGTTGTGCGTTGAGTCTTCTATGTTTAGAGATAAGTGATACAAGATGAGTGGGTGGTTGAGGTCAAAACAAAAATGGTTGAAGAAAAAATGGTCTATACATAAACGATGAATGAAAACATGGTCAAAAGAAACATTTTTTCGAAAAAAAAGTTTTTGAAAAATCTACACAATTGTATAATACTCTCTCTAACTCGATATTCTGTAACTCGATATTTTCTCTTACTCGATGCAACTCAAAGTCCCTCCGTAAGTCGATACCTCCCTTACTCGATATTCTCTAACTCGAAGTAATTTTCCAAAGCATTTTCACCTCGCTAACTCGATGTTGTCAGAATCAGTTCACATGCACAATATATACGATGTCGGGCTATTTGGCCGAATGCCGTTGAGCCGAAAAGTTAAAAAACTTATATAACTTATAATGAGTAGTAGGAATTACAGGAAGTGTGCAGCGAGAGGTGAAAAATGGGACATTTCGCACATCTCATAATAGGAAATAGGAAGTGAATAGTGAAAAGTGAGAAATGAGAAGTAAGAATTGAGAAGTGAAAAGTGAGAAGTTCGAAAAGAGAAAATTAAGAAGTAAGAACTGTGAAGTGAAAAGTGGAATGTGAGAAGTGAAAAGTAAAAAATGAAAAGTGAAAAGTGACAAGCGAAACGTAAGAAGTGAGAAGTGATCAATTCGAAGGGAGCAGTGGGAAGTAAGAAGTGAGAAATTAAACGTGAGAAATGAAAAGTAAAAAGGGAAAAGTGAGAAGTATGAAGTAAGAATTGAAAAGTGAGAAGTAAAAAGTGAGAAGAGAGAAGTAAGAATTGAGAAATAAAAAATAAGAAGTTGGAAGTGAGAATGAAAAAGTGATAAGTGAACAGTGAGAAGTGAAAGTGAAAAATAAGAAGTGAAAAGTAAGAAGTCAGAAATGAGAAATAAGAAGTTAAAGATAAGAAGTAAGAAGTGACAAATTTGAAGTGAGAACTGTGAAGTGAGATATCAGAAATGAAAAGTGAGAAAAGAAAGGCAAAGTGAGAAGAAAGAAGTGTGAAGTAAGAATTGATAATTGAAAAGTGATAGGTCAGAAGTTAGGAGTGAAAAGTTGAGAAGTGAGAGGTGGAAAGTGAGAAGCGAAAAGTAGGAAGTGAGAAATGATTAATTCGAAGTGAGAAATGATACGTGAGAAAAGAAAAGTAAAAAGGGAAAAGTTAGAAGTATGAAGTAAGAATTAAAAAGTGAGAAGTGAGAAGGAAGAATTGAGAAGTAAAAAGTGGGAAGTAAGAAGTGAGAACTGTGGAGTGAGAAGAAAAAACTGAGAAATGAAAAGTGGGAAGTGAAAGTGAAATTGAGAAGTAAAAAGTAAGAAGCCAGAAGTAAGAAGTTAAAGATAAGAAGTGAGAAGTGACAAATTCGAAGTAAGAACTGTGAAGTGAGATATTAGAAATGAAAAGTGAAAAAAGAAAAGCAAAAAGTGAAAAGAAAATTGTCACTTGTCATAAGACGAGTTTGTACAATCCCATTGAATTCCACCACTTCGATCTTATTGTTTGACCTACATATACTTTATCACACTGTGAACAATTAATTTGATAAACCCCGGCCTTATTTAACATTTCTACTCTATCCTTTGTGGAGCCCAATAGTGTCTTCAGTTGATTGCTTCTGCTGGAGAATACTAACTCGATGCCAAATTTCCTCAGTCGATGGCGTAGCTGGTGGGTGATGTGTTGATCATAGGGGACCGATACCCTCTTCAGCGGTTCATCGATCGGTGTCAGTGTTGTCAGATTGTTTTTCCGTAGGTTCCTCTGCTTCTTGTTGATGATTGCTTGTATTGTTCTTTCTTGTATCCGTTGATCTTCGCTGTTTCCATGATGTGCTGTAGCTCCTTCGTTTTTCCTTCTTCGTTCAGGGGGATCGTCTGCATCCTGTGGATCATGTGATGAAAAGCTGCCATTTTATGCTGATACGAATGATTTAATGTGTATAGGATGACTCTCATGGTATTGGTGGGCTTCCTGTAGATTTCGAAGTCTAATGTTGCATTTGTTCCCTTGATAACCAGTAGATCCAAGAAAGGTAATTTACCTTCCTTTTCCTCCTCGTGGGTGAATTTGATGTCTTTATGCACGTTGTTTATCGCTTCCAAAATCCTGGGTAGATCTTTCCGGTTGATAATGCTAAAAATGTCGTCCACGTATCCCCACCATTTCTCGGGTAGTACTCCTTGTTCCTCCAAATTCGCCATGAATAATTCGTTCCTCCAGGTTGTCCTCCAAATTCGCCATGAATAATTCGCACAAAAACGGTGATAGCGGATTTCCCATAGGTGCATCCTTCGTTTGTTTGTAGAAGCTTCCACGGAATGTGAAGTAGTTCTCATTCATGCATAATCTTGCAAGCTTGAAATACATCTTTACTTTTCCTCGCCATGCTGTATCTGTCCATTGTTCTAGTAGCCAATCCTCCAAAAGTTTCAGAGCATCCTTCACTGGAACGCTTTGGAACAATGCCGCTACGTCGAATGATACCATGATGTCCTCTTCTCCGATGTTTCCTGATTCCAATATCCTCTTGGTGAACTCCTGGGTGCTTACAACTGATCTGCTGGGGAACGGCTTCGGCATACTCTGGAACTCCTTGACTAACCACTTGGCCAAGTTCTGTGTAGGGGATCCCCCTGATGAAATTATTTCTCGCATCTCTGTACCTGGCTTGTGTATCTTTGGTAGTCCTTTGATCCTTGGTAACACAGGGTTCGTCATTTTAACCCGGGCTTCTCCGATGATCGTCTTGCATTCCTTTATCGTTTTATCTGTAAGTCTGATTAGTCCAGGTAGTGGGTCCACTCTCAAATGCCTGTATGGTCCTCCGTTGATTTTTGTCGTAATCTGTTCATCGTAGTCCTCTTTGTCCATTATTACCACTGCGTTTCCTTTGTCCGCCTTCATGTAGTAAACTGATTTCTCCTTCAACTCCTTTAAAATCCTCCTCTCGTCTTTGTTCGATGTCCCATGATGTCCTGCTTTGATGGCGTCTGCTACGATGTTTCTCACACTATTCTGGTCCCGTTGATGAACATTTCGTGAAATCGCTGTCTCAGTATCCACGATTATCTGCTCTAGGTCCGCTTTCTGGGTTGTCGCACCCCCTTACCCTTTGTTGAAGTGTGCTAATTGTTCCTCCGTAAACTGCTGTGTCGAACGGTTAACAACGAATCTCTCGATCATTTGTACTGTGGGGTTAGTCGTTCTACCTTCCGTCGCTGATTTCCCTCGTAGAATGGTCAATTTCTTCTTGTACAGTCTCCTCTTCCTGTCCGCTTCACACTCTTCGGCCCGCTGTACCTTCTTTAGGAATATGTCGAAAGAGTCTTGGTTCTCCTTTGCCAGCTTGAGGTGCAGGTTGTAGCTCTCCAAGTTCAACCTCTCTAGCTTGGCATAGTGTCCCTTGATTGACAACTTCAACAAATCCGATTCCGCCCTCTTACTGATAGATTTTGGGATGTGAGCACTCATCTTAATCCTATGGCTGACAGGAGTCAGCCTCTGCTTTTGGCACTTCTTAAGGAAGGCCACGTTCTTAAGAATACCTGCGATCCTCCTCTTCAAATCTATAAAAGTACTACGCTCGTTCCGCTTGGATGCCATTTTGTTAAGAAAATTAATTTGAGCTTTTTAGTGGAATGTCTTCACTAGGGCAGTTCACATTTCAAAAATGTTCGAAAATTCCAACTCCCATATGTCTATTAGCATCATTTTGATAATATAGGAGTCCTGGCAAAATTTCAGGAAATTCGGTGGCCATTTAGGGGTGGCGCGAAGTTAATTTATGTTTATATGGAAATTTGTATGGGAAAAACTTAAAATTTATTCAAATCCCCCTACAATTCTTAAATCGTGATGAATTCAAATAAACATGCCCAACCTCCATTTTTGGAATCTATTTGAGCTCAACCAGTGGGTAACTCATTAATTTTGATTTATATTTCCATTGCTACGTTGAGGCTAAATACACCATTTTAGCCATTTATCCCATATTCACACTGTCAATAGAACCGTTCAATCCACTCATAACTAATGTATTACCCGGAGGTCTCATTTATATAGATTCCAAAAAGGGAGGTTGGGGATGTTTATTTGAATTCATCACCATTTAAGAGTTGTAGGGGGATTTGAATAAATTTTACGTTTCTCCCATACAAATTTCCATATAAATATAAATTGACTTCGCGCCACCCCTAAATGGCCACCGAATTGCCTGAAATTTTGCCAGGACTTCTATATTATCAAAATGATGCTGTTAGACATATGGGAGTTGGAATTTTCAAACATTTTTGAAATTTGAACTGCCCTAGTCTTCACTTGTCATAAGACGAGTTTGTACAATCCCATTGAATTCCACCACTTAATTGTATCTTGACAAATACGTATTTCGACCTCAACAGTAAGGCCGTCTTCAGTGTCTCGTACTTGACTCGACTTATGACAAGTAAAAAGTATGAATTGAGAAGTGAAAAGTGAGACGTCAGAAGTTAGGAGTGAAAAGTTTGAGAAGTGAGAGGTGAAAAGTAAGAAGTGAAAAGTAAAAAACGAGATTAGAAAAGTGAGAAGAACGTAGTGAGAAACGCGAAGTGATAAGTGAAAAGTGTGTAGAGAGAAGTGAGGAGCGAGAAGTGCGAAGTAAATGGTGATAAATGAGAAGTACAAAGTGAGTAGTGAGAAGTGAGAAGTGAAAAATGATAAGAGTGAAGTGAGAAGTAAGAGAAGTAAGAAGAAGGGTGGAAATTAAAACTTTTTAACTTGATCTTTATTCTTTCCCCATCCTTCCTGCTTCCCTTGAGAAAATAGAAGGGAAAAACTTGTAAAGTAAGAGCTGCGGAGTGAGAAGTGAAAGGTGAGCTGATTCCGAACAACACACTTCTCAATTCTTACTTTTTACTATTCATTTCGAACATCTCACTCCTCACTTCACTTAATAAGAAAATCAATTTTAACGACATTCGGCCAAAGGCATTGTGTCAAATGACCCTGAACCATAGTTTTACATGTTATGAAAAGTGTTTGATATCTTTGAAGAAAAAAAATAAATGTGTTCTCTATCTCGATACCTCCCTAACTCGATGGTCCCTTCAATATCGAGTTAGAGAGAGTTCACTGTAACTCTAATCTTATGGAGACGCATGGTCGTTAGCCCCATATGTTGTAGCCCACGCACTATTGACTTCTAGCTAACCGCGAACGGAAAGTATAAAAAGCATGGAGCAAATATTCTCGGCAAGGACACAACCCCAAAATCTATGATAGGAGAACAGTCCACAATGCACCCACGTGGAAAAATAATGGCCTAACTTATAAAATTAGAAAAATATATTAGCTCTTTTAGTGGAATGTATTCAACCGTCTAAGACGAATTAAGTACTCTCCATTTAATTCCACCAGTTAGTTTTCGTTATCTTTGCAGATACGTATTTCGACCACAACTGTGTGGTCGTCTTCAGTGTCTCGTACTTGACTCGACTTGAAGAAAACAACAGCTGTTTGTACAAACAGCGCTGTTGAATAAGGATCAGGGAAATGGCAGCTCTTGGCTCTTCAAGTTTCTACCTAAGCAATGAAGTAATTTACTGTATAGGTAAATAAATTAGGCAAATACGATTAGATTAGGTACCTAGCGTAGTATAAATAGTGTAAGTTGCGATTGTTTTCTTCAAGTCGAGTCAAGTACGAGACACTGAAGACGACCACACAGTTGTGGTCGAAATACGTATCTGCAAAGATAACGAAAATTAACTGCACGTTAAGATAGTTCATAAAACTTGTTCATATTGGTGATAACATCGGAAAAGCTTAAAGGGGATATACTGAACTTTTCTCCCCTACTTCTTAAATCTTCACGGCCAAAGTTCCAACCATCAGTGGAATCCTGCATACAGCGACAGCGTCAGTCGCGTCACGTATATTTGGGGAACCTTGAAATCAGCTACAGTCGTCCCACGATTACTTCTCTCAAATGTAGATGAATGGTAAAATTTCTTGCTTTCGCCCAACCTTTATTTCTATTTCTAGACACCTGAATTCATTCACGACTAAAAAGATTTGGGCTCGTGATTTGCAGTGTTTGTTGGAACACCAAAGATAGAAGATGTGATTTTTATTCACTGAGTGGGGAATATTTGCATAATTCGAAATATTTTATGCGCAAACAAAATACTTCAGAGAAGAGGGAGCATTCCTTACTAGGGAGTTGCCGAGAATCAACTAGGTATCAAAATGTATGAAAGATACACGTAAATAAATTATTGCAAGCACTAACAGGATGTTGCATGAATTCAAAATGCTTCTGGGAAATAAAAAAAATGAATAAACACAAACCCTCGCTGCAAAACATAGTATGGTTAAGACTTTTCAAGAGAATAAATCTGGCTGATAAATTTGATTTCATGTCAAGTGAGTTGCTTAGTATCTTTGTCTTATCCAAACCTAACATAGGAGTATCATCATGTTTCCTTTATGACATACGAAGGCAAAAATGATAATTTGGCTTAGAAACCTCACAACAAATGACTGTTGGATTACTTAATGCTTAATGAACATTGCTAGGCGACTATGGATCCGATTTTATTATAGCTTACTCGACAGGGTGTACATACATACATAACATGTCTGTGTGTTTATGAAGTACCATAAACGTACCATTAATATGCTTTTATTAACACCATTATTGACTGCAGCAAAAAAAAAATCGAAAAAAATCTTGTTAAAAAATAACTGTTGTTATCATTCGTATTTTCCGCAAAATCATAAATTGCCACTAGAGTTTTCCATCACAAAGAGCACGTTCCATTCAATGTAATGAACGCATTAGGTAAGGGCTCTAAACTCGTTCAACTGAATGCACAGTGTGCTCGCTCGGTATCAAAAGGGCGCCTTACTGATTTACCGGTTCGGTTGAAATTCGTCCATTAAAATTCCACTTTAACGACCGAATAAATAACGACCTGAACACTGAACAGGTTAACAATCGATACGACACACGGCAGGAGGAAAACTGACAGCTGACTCTGGTGTGGCACCCGACGACGTACGGAAGGTACAGAACAGAGAATGGAATGCTCACATTCTTGGAAGATTATGGTGGCGACCACCGTCATCGTCGTCGTCGTCGGTATTAAGGACGCACAAATATTGTAAGGCACAATCTACACGAACTTGCTGAACCATACCGGGGACGAAATTATGGTTATTTTCATGTTCAGCACATATGCTACAAACAATGATTACGGCATATCGTGTTCTTGGAAACACACTCGATTCTTTTTCGCACGGGTTTTTATACCCGAGTCCTTGAAATACCGCCGACTATAAGGGCAGTTACTCGAATTGACGCGATTGTTTTGAAAGAGAATTTTCATCGCCAAAAGACATATGTGAAGCTTAGCCGTTCGGTTGAAGAGATCGTCTGATTGATATAACCTAATGTAGAAAAAATGGGGCTCAAGAAGCCGCTATAAAAAACAGGGTGAACGATGAAACTATAATACACTGAATAGCAAGTGAATAGTTTGAACTTGCCATAAATATGTATGAAACTTCATGTAAATTTTTTGACAATTTAATATCAATTTCACTATAACATTAGATTATGGTTGCTCCACTATCACAGGAATTGTCGGGGCAGGACTTATATGACGAGGTTTCTCCTCGTGCCACCCAGATGGGAGCGCCGTATACGTGTACTGACGTTGATACGCTCCTCCTGCCAACTTCATCTATAAACTTCTGCTACGTGGCAACGAAACAGGACTTGGCTCGTGGTATTCAAGGCCTGATTTGAGGTACCATCTAGTCTCCCATAAATGTGCATCTGCATTAAGCCAAAGTTTTTGTATGCAAGCTGTCTTTCTGAGCTTTTCACCAATTCTTCGGAATTCCGAATTGAAATTCTTTAGAATTTCTACGAGTAATTATTCGGTACTTCCACGGAAAATGTTTCAAAAATATCCACGAGGAAATCTTCGGAATTCCCGCGGGAAATTCTTCGGAATTACGAGATAACACACTTTGAAAATTGTACGGCAACGACTCTCAACGGGCACGAATAGAAACATGGAACGTTTTAACCCTCGCCTAGCAGGGTAAATTGGCACAACACAACACAATGAGGCACGCCGCATGAAGCTTGATTTCCTGGGATTGAGTGAAGTCCGTTGGCCAAACTTTGGAGAACACAGAGTGCCGTCAGAACAAATTCTGCTATACTCTGGTTTAGGAAGTGAACACGCTCCCCGGCACCGTGTGGAGTTGGCTCCTGCTAAGCGCCCACGCACATCCTGCGCTTATGAAATGGGAACCTTTAAGTGAAAGGATAATCGTTGCCAGATTTACAACACCGAAATCTTACTATAATCCAATGTTATGCGCCAACCGATGTTGCCGATCTGCAAGACAAAGGGAATTTCATCTGCGTTCAAATCAATGATAGAATTTCTAGGGGTGATAGCAAGATCTGTATGGGGACTTCAATGTGAAGATCAAATCCGTCAGCTTGAATCATGAGCGTATTATGAGACGCCATGGTCTAGGAGAAATGAGCGAAAACGGAGAGCTGTTCGCAGAATTCTGTGGTAATAGCGCCATGGTGATCGGGGAATCGCTCTTCTCTCATCGACCGGTTCACAAGGTCACGTGCATCCCCCGTGTCGGCTTTACAGAAAATTTAAATCGACCACATCTGCGTCAGCTCCGGGGAAGGAAGTGAAACACTCAGATCGACGGGACGAGCGAACGTGGGTGGACTTTCTAGCCAACGAAGGATAGAGAGCCTCAGCAACCGGTGACATTTATCTCCTCTGCGATATCTCACGACGTTTAAGCAGGGCGAATATGAATGCAACGATGCATGTGAAAGACGCGAATGGTGAGTTATTGACCGATCCAACTGACCAGCTGATTGTTCAAGTTCAATTGTTCAAGTGCCACCCAGGCCAACCTGCTTACAACACGCGTCAAAGGTCCATCACTGCTAGAGATTTGAACAGTCATCCAAAGCATAAAATCAAACAAAGCCTCAGTGGTCGATTACATATCATCTGAAATGCTGGCCCCATGACATCCGCTCAACTATTGCCTCGTTTATTTCGTAATAGCTGGGGCACTGCAACTTTCCCGGTCGACTGGAAGCAAGCTGGTTGTATGCGATACCAGGTGAAGATTTATTATGTTGCTATGTACCGTTCTCAAAGTTCAGTTCAAAGTTATCCTAGCCCAGATTGAGGAGAAGATCAATGCGACTCTCCGACGGTAGCAGACCGGATTCCGTGCCAGAATATTCTGCATGAACTATATTGCCACGCTCCGTATCATTCTGGAGCAAGTCAATGAATTTCAAGGGTCCCTTTACTTGGTATTCATTTACTACCAAAAAGCTTTCGACAGTCTTAATCTTAGCTTAGCTTATCTTTTCTGATTGACCCATCGTAGTTGCTAGTCGTGATTGGCCGAGAAACAACAAATAATGCACAGCTCACCAATTGAATAGTTTTCTCGGGACTAGAAAGCTATTCTCACTGTACATGCTTCGGAGTTTCTTTAATTCAAGACCAATAACGATGCCGGCCACGTCCTCATAGTCAATTAGGATAAGGGGAGGAAAATTAGTTCGACACTCATTGCTACAAGAGACCGAGGAATCCTCTGCATCTCCATGAGCGCACTGGAAAGAAATAGTATGTTAGTTGGGAAGGAAATATATTGGAAATCGCCTTGGTAAGCGACTAATTATTTCTTTTGAACGACGCCATATTCATGATGATACAAATCGAAATCTTAACTACTTCACCACGACTAAAACACGCACTGCACAACGTTTGCTCGATGGCTACTCAGAAACACATTATCATTTTCTGATTAATTTACTCACCCGCACAATGCAGAACAAAATTTCGGTGACCAGCCGATCGTTTTGCTTTCCGCACAAATCAAAACCAAATTTCGACGATCGGCCGATCGCTCTGCTTACTGGAGAAACACGACTGGACAAGAAACACATTATCATTTTTCTCCCTTTTCGAAACAAGAGAAAACACGCACTGAACTAGATCTGGGACAGGTTGATGCTGTCGATGAAGTCCTCCCATTGCTTCGACTTTGCCTCCCTGATGATGATCTTACATTGCCGAGCTTTTCCATGTAAGACTGCTAAGCCTCCTTAGTGTACGTAACCCGAGTAGACGATAATAGCTCAATAACTGTAAAATATGATATTCATAACAAAACATGATATTACCTTGTTTGAAATAAGAGTAAAAGTAGCTTTTTGTTTCTACTCTTATTTCAAACAAGTTAATATCTTGTTTTGTTATCAATATCACGGCTTCTACCCGGGAAGGCATTGTGTCTGGTTTTAACAGCGTGCCGAGTTTCTTTGGTCCACCCCCTAAGAGCTCGGCGGCCGGAACGGCCACTGCCCTAGTAGCACAATTCAGGTCAATTTTGTTGCAGCAAACTCAATCAACTGACTGGATTGGGTTTGCATATGAGTCACAGTGACTGGTATATGACAAGTGTGCTACTCCACTCAGAGATGCATTCTGAACACGAGAACGCGTGTTCGTGTTCAGAACGTTCTGAACACAGCAAGATCATTGACCTAACACACTCCAGCGACGGCATGCCACACATTTTACGTCTAGTAATGGAACACGTGGCTAATCATGGATGGAAATCAAGCATACTCGTGTATGTTTGCTTAGTTTCAAATCTAGGGAACCTTCGTTACCATGATCGTTTTTGCTTGCGTACCAACCCAATGCACTCAGAGTTCAAAACTTAAACCACCAAAGCAAGGCACTCTTTTGGCTCATATTCTGTTCAGGATGCATCTCTGACTCCACTAGTACCACCGAAGGGCAAGTAGTTGTATTAAAGTTAAATGTTGAAAATTATGTTTAAATGATTTGGCGCTGATTCTACTAGAAAATTACTCGATGTAGCATGAAAAAGACTGTAGTCTTAAGTTACGATAAATTGGTCAATAAATAAAATAGAATAAATAAATAATGTTCAATTGGAGATAAAACTTGACCTCCAACTTGAGGGCCGGGGTTGGATAAGAGCATGGTAACAGACTAGGGGGTTTCTTACCGTACATGTGCTGTGTGTGGCTCCAAATGGTCGGAACGATATGCGATGACAGCAGCTCTCCGACGCGACGGTGCGTGTGCACGCCACGGAGGTCTGTCAAGAAGAGGGCGAGTCATGGCTTGCTGATCACCAATTGACACGCTGAGGTGTTAATGTATAATCACACGCGGAAAGTAGCTTACTTAAACCCCACATTCCCCTTCATCTCTCATAAAAAAAGGCAAAAAAAATCCTCTAGCATAGGGCGCAATGATTTTCTTCTAAGAATTATGCGCGAGACGAAGATTACCGTTGACATTGAACTCCAAAATAAACTTGTCGTTATATCGTGGTTTTTAATCGCAGAACCACGATATGGAAGTAAATAGATTGTATCGTTTAAATGTTTAGTGTTATAATATTGATCTCTCCAGGAACATATAGTGTTGGGAAGTCGATACTAGGAACTGCAAACGCCTTCATAGTAGCTTAGCGTAAGCACAGCTTCAAACAGCTCTTTACCATTTCGCTCTACACCAATTTAATGTTCGCCAAATGTGATCAGCTGTCGAGATCTCGGTACTCACACTGGTGTGTATTGTAACACCATCAAGCTGACCTTCAACCTATCGATGTTGAACTTCCGAACAACGACCAATAAAATAATATTTAATGATGTAATCTAATTCGTGGAATTATTATATTTGAATGAGATATCATACTTAAATCAGATCTAATGGGTAATTCCGCTATGACTACTAAGTCAGTGATTTTCAAAATAAATTTTAAGATAATATATTTTGCCTTCCAAACAACTTTGTAGGAAACGATATTTTTCCATATCTCTCAGATTTCGTTAGAACTTGCTTAACTGGTAGTATTATGTACACTCAAGCCGCCAAATTTATAAATATCAAACTAAATTTATTTTGACCAAAATCAGCACTCACCTTGGGATTCTTCCAGATACTTCTTCTATTCCAAACCACAATCAATTTTTAGTGGTCCCCAAAACGCGCTTTGTGAGTTTCCACAGCCCAAACCATTTTCCAGTAGTCTTCCAAACGCGCTTTGTGATGTTCCAAACCACAACCAATTTTCCAGCTTTCTTCCAGACAAGCTTTATGATTTTTCAAACCCAGGGCATGATTGGGGGCCCGGGGCCACGCCCCCCCTAAACATTCCAACCTTTTGATACAACCAACCTTTTTTGTATATTTTGGGGCCCCCACAAGCTGTTGGCCCCGGGGCCCCCTTCCGGCTAAATCCCTAGTAGCACAAATCTGATTAATTCGGTTGTAGCAACTGTAATGTGACACAATTTGGTCGCATACAAGTCACAGAAAGTTGTCTATGACAAGTGTGTTACTCGGGATCCGGTCCTGTCCAAACCATAATCCATTGTCCAGGGGTCTTCCCGACAAGCTTAGTGATTTTCCAACCACAATTCGTTTTCCAGCGATCTTCCCGACGCGCTTTGTGATTTTCCAAACCACAATCCGTTTTCAAGCGGTCTTCCCGACACGCTTTATGATTTTCCAAACCACAATTCGTTTTCCAGCGGTCTTTCCGACGCGCTTTGTGATTTTCCAAACCACAATCCATTTTCCAGCTGTCTTCCTGACGTGATTTGTGATTTACCAAACCACAATCCGTTTTCCAGCGGTCGTCCCAACGCGCTTTGTGATTTTCCAACCACAATCCGTTTTCCAGCGGTCGTCCCAACGCGCTTTGTGATTTTCCAACCACAATCCGTTTTCCAGCGGTCGTCCCAACGCGCTTTGTGATTTTCTAACCACAATCCGTTTTCCAGTGGTCTTTCCGACGCGCTTTGTGATTTTCCAAACCACAATCCGTTTTCCAGCGGTCGTCCCGACGCGCTTTGTGATTCACCAAACCACAATCCGTTTTCCAGCTGTCTTTCCGACGCGCTTTGTGGTTTTCCAAACCACAATCCGTTTTCCAGCGGTCTTCCAGACGCGCTTTGTGATTTTCCAAACCACAATCCGTTTTCCAGCGGTCTTCCCAACGCGCTTTGTGATTTTCCAACCACAATCCGTTTTCCAGCGGTCGTCCCAACGCGCTTTGTGATTTTCTATCCACAATCCGTTTTCCAGCGGTCTTTACGACACGCTTTGTGATTCACCAAACCACAATCCGTTTTCCAGCGGTCTTCCAAACGCGTTTTGTGATTTACCAAACCACAATCCGTTTTCCAAATCAACTTTGTGGTAATAGACGCCTTGTGTTTTTCAACCATCCAATATTTTACTAATTAGCACATTAAACTCTGAATGCAACTCACCCATTGAAATCAGCGTCAGGATCCAAAAAATAAACTGGCAGGATCGCCAAAATGTGTGGCTCCAAATGGCCGGAACGATATGCGATGACAGCAGCTCTCCGACGGTGCGTGTGCACGCCACGGAGGTCTGTCAAGAAGAGGGCGAGTCATGGCTTGCTGATCACCAATTGACACGCTGAGGTGTTAATGTATAATCACACGCGGAAAGTAACTTACTCAAACCCCACATGCTGATCTTGGAGGTATCCTGGGCAGGCTGAAGCCAGAGGAAGATAGAGATCCACTGGAGAGCCCAGGACGCTGAACCTGTTGGGACTTATGGCCCGGGTGGTGGTCCTCGGGTTGCCACAAACGCGGCCTTGATGGGTGGGAGAGATTTGTTCTGTATAGGAGATGCCGAGGTCAGTCCGGTCGTTCTGGTTGGGTCTTGGTGTCCGGTCCGACGCCCCGACGATTCAGGGTTCCACAGGGTGACCCGGTCAGGAGGTTTACTGGCTATGTTACTTTTACCAGCAACTCTAAAACCAGATGTATCAGGGAGATTTTAACCTTGGTGATGCTGGTTGGAGTTGAATTTCCGGTTGAAATGGAATTAGGTTTCTTTTTGGGCCTAGTATCTATTGGGAGAAAGAAAGAAGAGGTCGGGTGAAACTCTGGTACTGTCTTGGGTGTCTGCTTTGTCCGGTTGTTCAACGTTAGCGGACGTGAGAGTGTCGTCCATTGAAACTGTATCAGTTGCACCACCTGGTTGTGCGGTTTGGGTTGCTATGAGGCGCTGGCTGTCGATGATGCATTTGACCATATTGTGGACAGGGTGTGAAATTACCTTGACAGGTATCCCATTACTCAGCTTATCCATAAGCAGAAGTTTGTCGAAGTGGCCAGGGTTCCTAACTTTGAGAGCATAGGAACGTCCGCCTCCTTCGGGGAAGGCCAAATCAATGTTAGCATCCAAAAACTGATGAACAGATTTTTCACCATTAACAAGGTCGAAGTACCATTAACTAGCCCCTCTCATTTTGCGGATCCATATAAGACGGTAAAGTCCGTCCAGTGTAGCTCCCATAGATTCTCCTGTACACTTTTTTTGTTTCGAGAGGGGGGTCACCTCCCGTAGGAGGCCCCCAGGTCTAGCTGACATTCCTGGTCTCCTGGATTGGTGCAAAAATTGTTACCGATAAACCAGAAAGCCTCTTACCATTTAAGCCGCCGTTGAGAAACCTGGAAAAACTGGAAAATTGCCTAGTTTCAAAGACTCTAGTTTCTAGTCTGTAGCAATGGATTTCAGGAACCACTTTGGTGGGAGGGGTAAAAGATTTAGGAAGAAGGGGTAAAGGTTTTGAGGGAAACCTGTGGAGAAGGGTGGAACCGTTCCCAAAAAGGAAGAGGGGGTAGGGAGGGGGAGGGTAAAAGTGTCTTACAAAAAATGGGTCTCCCATCATTTGCAGAATCCTCAGCCTAGATTCGCAGACTTTCTTCATAATTCAGCCATGAGACTTTATCGTCGATACATGGTTACATCTGAGATTCTCAACCTGTCTGTTCTTTGGATGAAAAATCGATCAATTTGCAACGAAGGTTGTCGGTGTGCATTTTTAGCTGATAAGAAAATATGTTGATTGTACCCCAGCCAACCACAGATCGTATATGAAAAGACAAATTTCATCGCATATGATGCTATTTAGTATCAAAATCGTATATAAGCACTAATAAAGGTGGCCAAAATATTATAACTATCGTATCTAATACCTGAACTTGGAATATTTACGATTCATTTCGAGAAAGTCATAAATCAAAATAAACAATATCGTTTTGATCGGATTGAATCGGAAATATCGTTTATACGGACGCGCATTGTTATACAAATCGTATATTGATGAGCGTTTCACGTATATAGCTACTTACTCCTGTACGCCTACCGAAGCCCACTGAATCTTATCGACAAATTAATTCATTTTTACTTACTTCATTCCTTTCGATATGCTTAAACGCCGATCTATCCATAAAGTGCTATTGCACTGCTGATTACCGTTCCGTTTCAATGCCAAAAATGCGTGTAAGAACTTGAAATACAACTAAATAAAACAATTTCGGAGGTAAACACGGTGAAATAAAACTTTGCTGTTGTTGACGTTTCAACATCGTAAATATGTGCGCAGAATCATTTGGAATGCTGCGTAATCGTTGTTATGCATGAACATTATCGGAATAATTGTATACAGTTTTCATATGCGATTCAAGTCACGTTTATACATGTAACAACGACGTACTTAAATCGTATAAATGGAGTATGGATCGTAATTTGTAATATAGAAGGCTCTTGTCAGTACTAAACTTTCATCTACATTGTGATTGTCAAAATAGTTCTGCCTCTCAAGAGTTGCTTAGTAGCACCGAGGGTAGGGTATCGGACTTTAGATCCAGAAGTCTAATGTTCGAGACGGGGCTTATTATTTTTTTTTTATGTCTACTGTTCATCAGATCGTATTAATGCTTACGAAAACTCAAGCAAGTCATTGTTCAATACGTATATGGCCTCCACTTTAGTAGGTATATGGCGGTTTCGTGCATTATATACATGATTCATTGTAGGCATATGGCAACCTATATCCAGTGTTGTCCTACACTCAGTGCAAAAAATTCTGCTCTTTGATTTTACTCTATCTAAACGATTTTATAGTCTTAACTAAGTAAGTGCAACTAATAGAGGGATATTTGAATTTTCTAAAAGTCATGTCAAACTATTGAAAAAATGCACTCCAGAGCCACAGGAGCGCGCGCGCTGAAAATACACTCCAGTGAAAACACTCCAGTGTATTTTCAGTGCGCGCGCTCCTTTGGCTCTGGTGTGTATTTTTTCAATAGTTTGACATGACTTTTAGAAAATTCAAATATCCCTCTATTAGTTGCACTTACTTAATTAAGACTATAAAATCGCTTAGATAGAGTAAAATCAAAGAGCAGAATTTTTTGCACTGAATGTAGGACAACACTGCCTATATCATACTGACGCATACTGTGTCAGCTTGAAAAACTAATTATGGCATTTGTTTATTTTAACTGTTCTTTGAAAAAAATCCGTTTAACAGGTTTCCCTTCCATGCTCCGTGTTTCTCTAAATTGATTTAAAATACAAACAAAAAGCGCACTTATGTTAAAATTTCTGGCGTGACTGGGACCTTTGACAGATACGTAAGTCAAGTCAAATACGATACACTGCAGACGGCCTTACTGTTGAGGTCGAAATACGTATCTGGAATTGTACGAAATCGTCCTATGACAATTAAAGACATTCCACTAAAAGCTCAAAATAATTTATCAACCTTGACAGTGCTGACCCCAAGGGCCCCGTACGCATGTCGTTGGCGAACAAAGTTCGTGTACTCTGATTCGAAGCTTTGAAACGGTAGTAGGGTGCAATTGTTAATGCGAACATATTTATATTCGGCTAGTTACTGCAAATAAATTCTTTTTCGAGTCGCTGCAGGTATCTCAAGCATACCACATCGTTACATTTCTGCATGATTGAGTGTTTGGTTTTGACGAAATATCAAAAACAAAAGTATGCATAAAAATAGCCTCGCCATAACAAAAAGGTGTTAGAAAGTTAAAGATGTCGCACATGTCGGAGTAGGGGTTTACTGCTCCACCTTCTCCCCCTGGCTGACCCTCCTTTTCCTCACCATAGCTACGAAGAAAATATCGTCCGCGTCACGTACATCAGTATAGGGCACTGCACGGACTGCTTTGTCTCTTTCTCGCTGAAAAGAAATTAGAAAACAACAAGGCCAATAAACGTCAAAATTTATGAAGAACGAAAGGGAAAGAGATTCGTCCGTGCAGGGCCATATATTGACTGCTCTCGGAACAGCTCGGAAAATAGGCTGCATTGCGAAAAGGAATAGAAACTTGTGGTACTCCATTTTATGGTGCATATGCGCCTTGATTTATCTTTCCATATCCGACACTATTTCGAGCTCCGCTAAATTACATTTAAGTACTTTCATGTGGTGTTATATGCTTCTAAATGATCCTAATAGCCTATTCAAATTACGCCATTTATGTTAATAAATATAATGATAAAGAGTCGGAGACGAGCCAGCCTCGGGCTGAAAGTCTCCTTAATAAAGACACAAAAAAAAAATGATAAAGAGTAACTTGATGCCAATCCTCATACATTTGATTTTCTTTCTTAAATATTAAACTCAATAATCTATATACATAAAAATGAATTTCTGTCTGTCTGAACCTTATAGAGTCCAAAACTACTGAAGCGATCGGCGTGAAAAATTTATGTGCAGAGGTTTTTGGGACCGGGGAATGTTCTTAAGATGGTTCGATACCCTTCCCTTCTTTGAAAAGGGGGGCTTCCATACAAATGAAACAGAAATTTCTACAGAACTCGAGAACTAATCAGAGAATAAATCAATTTTAGGTGAAACGAAGTTCGTCGGGTCTGCTAGTTATTTTAATAAATAGCGTAATGTAAACAGGCTATAAGCATGTTCATCAGCGGTTGGTAGATATTTCTCCTGCACAGCAAAATGTGAAGTACCCAAAAGAATAGAAAATATATATATATATATATATATATATATATATATATATATATGTAAGACGGTATAATGCGCCGTGATATTATGGGGGCAGCAGGGACTATGTCCAAGGGCTTGACGATCCCTCCCCAGGCCATCTGCGAGTTGTGGCGCCTGCCTAGGATGTGGTGGGGTTTGACAGTGGGCCCTGTTAAACCTCTATAAAAAGCTGCATGTATCCGCAAGTAGGCTCCGCCAAAGCGACCGTGTGCCGCTCAAAAGGTGCAAGCCCAAGTCCTGGTGTTAGGTGGGACGCTAAACAGACCTGACCGACGGCCCTCCGACGAGACAGGAGGTTTGCGCAGGCCCAATAAGCCGCCTTTAAAAACAACTATTACGAACGACATACAAGATAATACGACTCGATACAATCGGCAACGACCTAGGCGACGAATAAAGGATCACGATTGGAAGCTTGGAACATGGAACTGCAAGTCGCTAGGCTTCGCAGGTTGCGACAGGATAATCTACGATGAATTATATCCCCGCAACTTCGATGTCGTAGCGCTGCAGGAAATCTGCTGGACAGGACAGAAAGTGTGGAAAAGCGGGCATCCAGCGGCTACCTTCTACCAAAGCTGTGGCACCACCAACGAGCTGGGAACCGGCTTCATAGTGCTGGGAAAGATGCGCCAACGCGTGATTGGGTGGCAGCCAATCAACGCACGGATGTGCAAGCTGAGGATAAAAGGCCGTTTCTTCTACTATAGCATCATCAACGTGCACTGCCCACACGAAGGGAGATCCGACGACGAGAAAGAAGCGTTCTATGCGCAGCTGGAGCAGACATACGATGGATGCCCACTGCGGGACGTCAAAATCGTCATCGGTGAGATGAACGCTCAGGTAGGAAGGAGAAATGTATAGACCGGTCATCGGACCGGATAGTCTGCATACCGTATCGAACGACAACGGCCAACGATGCATAAACTTTGCAGCCTCCCGCGGAATGGTAGTCCGAAGCACTTTCTTCCCCGCAAGAATATCCACAAGGCCACATGGAAATCACCTAATCAAGTAACGGAAAACCAAATCGACCACGTTCTAATCGACGGTAAATTCTTCTCCGACATCACGAACGTACGCACTTACCGCAGTGCGAATATTGAATCCGACCACTACCTCGTCGCAGTATGTCTGCGCTCAAAACTCTCGACGGTGATCAACACGCGTCGGAGTCGTCCGCCACGGCTTAACATTGGGCGGTTACAAGACGGTAGACTAGCCCAAGACTACGCGCAGCAGCTGGAAGTGGCACTCCCAACGGAAGAGCAGCTAGGCGCAGCATCTCTTGAAGATGGCTGGAGAGATATAGTTGGCCATTGGAAGCACCGCAACCGCTGCACTAGGCACGGTGGCCCCGGATCAGAGAAACGACTGGTATGACGGCGAATGTGAGCAGTTAGTTGAGGAGAAGAATGCAGCATGGGCGAGATTGCTGCAACACCGCACGAGGGCGAACGAGGCACGATACAAACGGGCGCGGAACAGACAAAACTCGATTTTCCGGAGGAAAAAGCGCCAGCAGGAAGATCGAGACCGTGAAGAGACGGAGGAACTGTACCGCGCTAATAACGCACGAAAGTTCCGTTCACGTAAGGGCCACGTGCCACAGCCCGATATGTGTAAGGACATAAACGGGAACCTTCTTACGAACGAGCGTGAGGTGATCCAAAGGTGGCGGCAGCACAACGAAGAGCACCTGAATGGCGATATGGCAGACAACGGTGGCGGTATGGTAATGAACCTAGGAGCACGTGCGCAGGACACACGACTTCCGAATCTCCAGGAAATCCAAGAGGAGATCGGCCGGCTGAAAAACAACAAAGCCCCTGGAGTTGACCAACTACCAGGAGAGCTGTTTAAACACAGTGGTGAGGCACTGACTAGAGCGCTGCACTGGGTGATTACCAAGGTTTGGGAGGATGAGGTTCTGCCGCAGGAGTGGATGGAAGGTGTCGTGTGTCCCATCTACAAAAAAGGGCGATAAGCTGGAATGTAGCAACTACCGCGCAATCACATTGCTGAACGCCGCCAACAAGGTAATCTCCCAAATTTTATGCCGCCGACTAACACCAATTGCAAGAGAGTTCGTGGGGCAGTACCAGGCGAGATTTATGGGTGAACGCTCTACCACAGACCAGGTGTTCGCCATACGTCAGGTATTGCAGAAATGCCGCGAATACAACGTGCCAACACATCATCTATTTATCGACTTCAAAGCCGCATATGATACAATCGATCGGGACCAGCTATGGCAGCTAATGCACGAAAACGGATTTTCGGATAAACTGATACGGTTGATCAAGGCGACGATGGATCGGGTGATGTGCGTAGTTTCAGGGGCATTCTCGAGTCCCTTCGAAACACGTAGAGGGTTACGGCAAGGTGATGGTCTTTCGTGTCTGCTATTCAACATCGCTTTGGAAGGAGTAATACGAAGGGCAGGGATTGACACGAGTGGTACGATTTTCACGAAGTCCGTCCAGTTATTTGGTTTCGCCGACGACATTGATATCATGGCACGTAACTTTGAGAGGATGGAGGAAGCCTACATCAGACTGAAAAGCGAAGCTAAACGGATTGTACTAGTCATCAACACGTCGAAGACGAAGTACATGATAGGAAGAGGCTCAAGAGAGGTCAATGTGAGCCACCCACCACGAGTTTCTATCGGTGGTGACGAAATCGAGGTGGTTGAAGAATTCGTGTATTTGGGCTCACTGGTGACCGCCGATAACGATACCAGCAGAGAAATTCGGAGACGCATAGTGGCTGGAAATCGTACGTACTTTGGATTCCGCAAGACGCTCCGATCGAATAGAGTTCGCCGCCGTACCAAACTGACTATCTACAAAACGCTCATAAGACCGGTAGTTCTCTACGGACACGAGACCTGGACGATGCTCGTGGAGGACCAACGCGCACTGGGAGTTTTCGAAAGGAAAGTGTTGCGTACCATCTATGGTGGGGTGCAGATGGCGGACGGTACGTGGAGGAGGCGAATGAACCACGAGTTGCATGAGTTGCTGGGAGAACCATCCATCGTTCATACCGCAAAAATCGGAAGACTGCGGTGGGCCGGCCACGTAGCCAGAATGTCGGACAGTAACCCGGTGAAAATGGTTCTCGACAACGATCCGACGGGAACAAGAAGGCGAGGTGCACAGCGGGCAAGGTGGATCGATCAGGTGGAGGACGACTTGCGGACCCTCCGCAGAATGCGTGGTTGGCGAAGTGCAGCCATGGACCGAGCTGAATGGAGAAGTCTTTTATGTGCAGCACAGGCCACTCCGGCCTTAGTCTGATGATAAATAAATAATAATGCGCCCCACCCGGCCAAAACGCCACCCTTTGATTTCTAGACAACTATACCTAACTAAGGGTAAAAATCAGTTGGAACCTATAAATATTTGTAAAACCATCATACTATGTGAATGTGGAAGTATTTTTCTATTACACAATGAAAATAATAAGGATAACATAAGGATTTGTAACCTTTTTGTTATGGGATAGATAAAATACTAATGAAGGGCTTCTTCTTCTTCTTCTTATTGGCATTACATTCCCACACTGGGACAGAGCCGCCTCGCAGCTTAGTGTTCATTAAGCACTTCCACAGTTATTAACTGCGCGGTTTCTAAGCCAGGTTACCATTTTTGCATTCGTATATCATGAGGCTAACACGATGATACTTTTATGCCCAGGGAAGTCGAGACAATTTCCAATCCGAAAATTGCCTAGACCGGCACCGGGAATCGAACCCAGCCACCCTCAGCATGGTCTTGCTTTGTAGCCGCGCGTCTTACCGCACGGCTAAGGAGGGCCCCTAATGAAGGGCTATGAAACGTATTTGCTTACGGTGGGACGTATTGCTCAGGCACTTTTTGAACTCCAGTTTTTCATGACTTTTCAAAAAAGCTTTATTATATATTCTCAGTAATATTTTCATATGACTACTCACAGGAAATGAATTTGCGACTTGTTGAACTACCAAATAACACAAAGTTTGCATAAATTACGTTGAAAAGTAAAAAGTTTTCATAGCAATTGTCTTAGGGGGGCATATGGCAGAATGAATCCGGAGATGGATCAAGCGCAATTCGCATATCTCCCCTCACTCGCTGTTGACCGGGTAATTCTAAAACCTATTCGGGTGGAAATTTTCCCAAGAAGAAAATATGATAATTGAATTCTTTAGCTTGCTCTTTCTGCCATGGAATGTATCTTTTGTTTGAGGATCTTTCTCTTAGGATGTGCTTTTCAGTTATACTGATTTCACGCTAGCCGAAGGTCAAAGTGGTCTAGAAGAGCTGTGTTTCAATTACCAGAATTGCATGTGGGAGTGTCACGCTTCGAAATTTATCACCTATTGATATTCAAAACTGGGCTACTTACCGACTGAACAAAAGAAAAACTACTTCTACTGTCACTAACTTCGACATGCCATCGGTACGGAAGAAGCCACCCTTTTACCCATAATTGAAAGGCGCCCATTCAGCGTGGACGGGCGTGTTTAGCCGTGGCATGAAATTTCTCACTGCTATGACATTTTCGCAAGCCGCAAGAGGCGGAGGTGGTGCTTTTTAATTGGGATATCGGCGAGCAAGCGATCTACTGAATTTTATGCGTAGGAGGACGACGATAATGGCGTGCCATAATCCACTTTTGATGTGGGTTATCGGAGAATTTTGGCGTATTTTTTTCAGGCTCACGACTAGGGTTCGATAAAAAGACATTAAAATGAATTGTTATGTACGAGAAGAGGGTCCTTTGAGGGGATCGGTATTTTTCTAACATCTAAATGCAGAAGAATATTCTGAGTGATGGATTACCGTTTTGGGAGCGAAACAGTGATTTATGTTTGTTTTACGGCATTATATTGTAACATTCACTGTTAGATGACTTTACCCATTAATGGGTACTATGTTATTGTTGATATTATTCCCACCGTGAAAAATTCACCCATTTTCTTGAAAAAGCGCCACTACCCATTTTAATGGGTAGATGAATAACGCCATTAAAATGGGTAGTGGCGCTTTTTCAAGAAAATGGGTGAATTTTTCACGGTGGGAATAATATCAACAATAACATAGTACCCATTAATGGGTAAAGTCATCTAACCGTGTTGAGCCTCTATGGGATCCACGGTTCTGTGCAAATTATTATATAGATAAATTGAAATATTTTGCTAGCTTCTGAGAGGCATTTAATCGTTTGCTGTTTCTAGAAGATGGCTAAATAAGCCGAGTAAAACTTTCAATTTGCAACTTTAATGCATTTTTTATGACAAATCTCTATAGAAACATAATTTGGCAAGAGACAGTATATTCTACTGTCCTATGCCTTAACAATGAATTATAATTGAATCTTTAGTAGGACAATTTAAATTCCTACGTGCTGATATCATAACAAAGTCCTCAATGCTGAGAAAAAAAAATACAAAGCACCTACATTGTAACTATGTGTAGGACGAAAACCAACTAATTCCCATCAAATGACTCAATTATAGTAGAATGTCAGTTCTTGAATAGCCCATTAAACCCATACTCGTCAACATTTTTGCATTACTGGCACCACACGGCAAAGAGAAAAAAATACTCCCTACCGACAGAGGGAACTTTTTATTTTCCGCAGTCGTCAGACAAAGTAGGTATGGCAGCAACGACGCACACCCACTTCGCCACTGTTTTTCCACCTTACTTTACGGGAAACCATTAAGAATTTTGCAACAGTTTGAAACAAAGTCGTTTGGCGTAGCTTTATCGCAATGGTAACCCTAATGATGCCATCAATTTGTCGCCTACATTTGCACGTCTGGCCCGTCCTAAACGCGATACGGGCGAACATCCATTTGGCAGTCATTATGATTCTGAGCTTTCGCGATAAAATTCTCTGCTCCTACAACAGATGTTATGTTGAAAATGTTTGGCCTACTTACAGTACACGTGCTTTTATGTCATTCTAAGGAGAACCGTTCCATTTTCATCTCATGATCCTATATGCATCCTGCCTCTGAGCAAGAGAATGAACACTTTTCGTTCACATGCATACAAATATCGTAAAGCGATTCGCATCCACTGTACACATTTTTCGGACATGTCGCTGCATAAAGTGGATCGTTTGGAAAGTGTCCTCGGGCTTACGAGGTATAGAGTATCAAGCCATTGTGGCAGTAATTTTCGTTCGTATATTCCGAATTCTAAACGAATATTTTCTTCTTTCCTTAACTTACAGATCCGTGTAACAATGATCAACTAGTGAAAAAACAGCTCCAGCTAAAAATCCACACGCCCTAACCAGTGAGAATGCAGCTGAATGGCGCGGTAGCGATGGCTGCTCCATTAGAACCACCCGAGCCTCCACCCCGCAATCCGGACAAAATCAATGCATCACTCAAGCAGCTAGCCGAATCGGTAAGTAATCCATTTTGGTGAAAATCTCCACAAATTCTATAAATAACCCGAGATGGTATTTGTAGACGCGTAAATCATAGACACCGCCAACGGTGTCATCCCACTTCAATTTCCAATCCGGATTTCGGGTGACGTCGGGCACCCATCAGGTCTGTGTGCATTGAAACGATTGTAATCGATTTTTACGGAATCCCAATTTTCCACCCATTAGCTGTTTGCCTACCGGAGACAGGGAAATGGGAAAAAGGTCGATGGAAGGGTAGGAGACAGTGGTCTAAAATGTTTAAACGACATTTACGACAATCACAGTACACATTTATTATTTGTGACGTAAAAGAATTGTTTTGATCGGTCAAGTTTTGAATTATGACCAATGCTTCATCGCTAGAAGAACTATGATTAATGATTTAAGATAGATTAGCCATAAACTGACGAGCTATTTTATACTGGCAAACTATGCAAGCTTCTTGGAGTAGAAATAAAATTTGTTCTGTGATATACCCGATCTAAGAACCATGAATCAAAAGGAGCAACGCATGGGGTTGTTTGCATTTGATATTAGTCAAATATTCATAAGCTTAAGAGGTGCATCATTGACCATATGTCCATATAAGCCTGTAAATGGCCTCCAGCGATTGGTACTGGTCCTGACTGGAAACGAATGTGAGAGATAAAAACCAAAGTCCAGCTTCCCACATTCAGTGTGATAAAAGCCCATGCAATGTCAAGATATCGTTTTTGCATATTCAAAACCGGAATTGTTCTGGAGAGTTCGTATTTTCTTTACATTAAAACGAGCAGTCAATTAATGTATAAAATTTACTTAGTCGATAGAATGAGGATTTCATTTCATTGTCGACAAACTTTTCAGATTTCATTGTGAGTGGCTCTCCTAACAGTTGACGCGATTCGTGATTTATCTGCCATAATAGAAAAAAATGACAAATAAAACCAATTACTAAACAAATTGGACAAAGAAACCAAATTAGACAAATAAGACAAATTAGGCTAATTAAACAAATAAAACAAAAAAAAATAGAAAAATTAAGCAAAACTCTACGTCTCAAACATCTAATGTTTGAGACGTAGAGTTTTGACAAATTTTACAGAATAGACGTTTTCTAGACTAGATTAGACAAATTCAGGCATTTTTTTATATATTAGGCAAATTAGACAAATTAGATCAGTTAGACAAATCATACTAATTAGATATTAGAAATATTTAAATAAATATTACAAATTAGGCAAGTTAGAAAAATTTAACAGACTAGACTAACTGGACATATTGGTTAAATATCTTGGCTGTGCATATGCACATGTTTCGAAATGGAGAAATTGATATGAAATTTGCGAAAAAGAATCCACGTGTCTTGGAGGGACTCGAACCCTTAACCTCCTACTATCTAGATAGGCGTGATAACCCCTACACAACAAGACCACTTAAAGGTCACGTTTGTGGAAAAGCCATCAGAATCCGAATACCAACCTCCACCACGGTTAGCTCTTTTTTGCAAATTGAATATCTTTCGGATGCTTGATTTGTCCAATCTGCACATGACCTTTACTACGGCCGAGTTGCCGAATAATATGCAATTAAATAGACATATTGGACAAATTAAATAATTTAGACAAGGTATAACTTATAACAACGTATAAATGAACAAATTAGATTAATAATACAAATTCGATTTTTGCTTTGGAAAAATCCACCAGCTTCACCAGCTTCACATGAACGTTTTTTGCAAATTCTTCTGGTATCACATGACGGTAGTTCTATATGGTTCAATAAGACAGAGCTATAACGTGTGGCGCCATAACACAATACAGCCTTTTTTCAACAATGGATGCCAACCCGCTCGAAACAGAACGAAAAAGCTGGGTTGCTGGTTCAGAGTAATTTACCGATTGCCATTTGGTCGAAATGGTAATCTAGCCGTACACCATTTATGAAACCAGAAGTGCGAAGTTCAAAACGAGGCAATCGAAGGGAGAGCTGAGTATTACAACCCGAGAAGTGAGAGGTAATAAGTGTGAAATGAGATGCTCAGAATAAGTAGTCTGAAGTAAGAAATAAGTACACAAACATAAGTGATAAGTAATCAATAAGCAATGAGTGAGAAGTGAGTTGGGTTAAACATTCAAAATAATATCTCAGAGATATTAGGGATAGCCTATATATAACCAAATCGAGTCATATTTAAGTTCCTGGGAGGAGCCGTACACTTACAACGTAAGCATTTTTTGTAGGTTTTTCAACAATTTTTAGCGGAATGTTTTCCATTGTCATAAGACGAGTTAGTACTAACCCATTTGATTCCCCCACTTGATTGTAACTTGACAGATACTTATTTCGACCTCATAGTTGAGTTGAAATATGTTCCAGTAGAGGTTCAATCAAGTGGTGGAATCGCCTTTTGACTAGAGTCTTCTCAATTCTTAGCTCTAATTTCTCACTCCTAACTTCCCACACTACTCACTTCTCACACTAGCAATCCTAAAAAAATATTTTCAATAGTTCGTCCCCAGCTTTGGATTTTGGTCTGCTTATTTCATTTCTGTATGGAAAACTCATATAATTTTAGATCATTTGAAGGTTTGTAATTAATTAAGTTCGATTCATCTTTAGTTTCCGACTCAGTTTGCTTTTCACGCTCTTCCATTCGCAATAAATATTCAAATATATAATTCCTACCTACTCTGTATATCTCAAACATTCTCACCAAATAATCGAAACAATGGATTGTATGCGTTCAACGCCTATTTGTCTCCTATAAAAGAAGAGTCCCATTCGTGTTTCGGGGTCAGAAAGCAATTGTCGACCGGAAAACGTCTACCTATTCGGAGCAGCAGACCTCCCTGACAACTAGCAATCCGCTGAGCTGAGGATAACCGAGCAGCCTAACCAGCAGAAAGGTGATCATAGGTACGCCGCCTCTGAGTGCGATCGCAGATCGCTGACGTCTATGTCATGCCGTGGACGACGTTATTGAGCCTTTCCACCACTGTCGCTGAGTGCGATCGCGTGCAGTCTTAGTGCAGCTTGTAGCAAGACCATTCCTGTTTTCTCCCACGCACCACCAACGATCACAGGTTAGAACTTGTGGTTTTTACCACTCCAAAACCTGGAAGAGTTTTAATTAAAGAATTTTCTCAATCAAGTGGTGTGGCGGTGGTCGATCGTCATCAACGCTGTATTGGTCCTTATCAGCATCAAGTGCGAGTTGCAGAGCAGAAACCGACGGTAAGTTGAATGTGAAGACCGTCGGCCGCCTTGTGGAATCTATGACAAAAGGTCGAAAGACAAAAGGTCGAAAGGACAAAGGGTCGAAAGACAAAAGGCCGAAAAGACAAAAGGTCGAAAGGACAAAACGTCGAAAGGGACAAATGGTCGAAAGGATAAAAGGTCGAAAGGCACAAAAGGTCGAAAAGGACAAACGGTCGAAAAGGACAAAAGGTCAAAAAGAACAAAAGGTCGAAAAGGACAAAAGGTGGAAAGGGACAAAAGGTCGAAAGGGACAAATGGTCGATCAAGAACAAGTTGGCTGTATTCCGAAAGAATTTATGAAATGCATTAAACTTCGAGTAGGAATAACACACTCAAGTTGAAGAATAAGCAATTTTCAAAGAAGGAGTAATTACTATGAAACAATATTATGAATATCTAGATAGTTCTGTGGAGATAAAAATATTGTTGATTTAGGAAATGAATAAAACTTGTATTGTGCGAGACAGAGTTGTCCTATACAGTTGGCAAAAAAAGTTGCTCTTTTATTTTAAACTATTTTTTGCAATTAAATAAAATTCATTCAATGAGTGCAAATAATAGATGAAAATCTACGTTTCCTGAATGTCGCTTCGATCTGTCAAAATAGTGCACTCCGCAGCCACGCAGGCGCACGAAATGAAAATACACCGGCGTGTAATATACGCCAGTGTATTTGATGTGCGACGAGCACCATTTTGACAGATCGAAGTGACATTTAGAAAACTCAACATCCATCTATTAGTTGTACTCACTGAATGAATTTTATTTATTTATTAAAAATTGTGAAAATAAAAGAGCAGAGTTTTTGCTATCTGTGTAGGGCAACTCTTGTGCTAGATTGACTCTCTCCGTTTCAGTTCCTTGTTCATTTCGACCTTTTGATCTTATTGATCTTTAGTTTCTTCCGACCTTTTGTCCCGTTCGACGTTCTGTCCGTTTCGACCTTTTGTCCCGTTCGACCTTTTGTCCCTTTCGACCTTTTGTCCTTTTCGACCATTTGTCGCTTCGACCTTTTGTCTTTCGACGTTTTGTCTTTCGATTTTTTGTCCTTTCGACCTTTTGTCTTTCGACCTTTTGTACCTAACCCGCCTTGTGTGTTGTGATACTAACCGCAGTGTAAAGCGGTCGTTTTTGGCTGGATTGCGGGGAAAGCTCAACCACCAGTTCATCTGGATCTGGCATAGCTGTACTGTGAGTACCCAAAGCATGCAAGGGTGAAAAAAATTATGCGCATGAAGAGAAATTAGTTGAAAATATTAGTGATTGGAAAATTTCAAACAATTGTTTGTAAATGCGGTATAAATTTTTGAATAATGTTAATGAAGTTCTATAATTTTGAAATTGGTGTTTGGAAAATTAAGGTGAACGGAATAAATTTCGCGAAACGGTTTAGGATTCACGTCTACGCCAACGAGTTACCGGGCAACATAATCAGAAGCATTGCAATCCTTATTATGGATTGGCGCTTAAGCTAAGTTTTATAACGAGATTCTTTTGATTCGGCTTACTGAGTAGTTGGTTTAATTCACTGTTTGTGGTCCACCGGAGAAATCGTTACAGGTTTCAATGACAGTGTAAATATTAAATGAATGAATAAATTGGTGCAATTATCCTCAATGAGTTATCTGCTGGCTTCAGGGTCGTACACAAATTACATAAGCACTAATAAAAGGAGGGGGATCTGCCATTTTTTTACGCTCCATATAAATTTAAAAAATATTTGGATACAAAAATCTTATATCGGGGGAGGAGGGGTGTTTGAAAAACCCAGAAAAATTGCTTACGTAGTTAGTGTACGGCCGCTTTGTTTATACAGATACCAAAAACTGAGGTTCGAGTTGAACAATTGAAAACATGACGATTTGACAGTCACAGGAGGGCTTGTACAAAATTTTAGTTATTTCTATACTAGGGGGGCTGCTGCTTCAAATTCTGGACACAGTATATGGACATTTTTGCTTCGAATTCCGGACACTTCGAGTTCAGCTGTATTGATGCTCCGCAATTGGGAAAATACTGATGGGGATATAGATACTTGAGAAGAGTGTAGCGGTGTAAATCTGATCATATTATCAGGAGCACTTCAGTGCAACTAATAATATGACGTCCCCTAATCCCTAATCCTACGGTATCAAGGGGATGCATGGTCTGAGGGATGAAATAAATAGCATGCCTGTCGGATCCCACAGTAAAATTTTCCCTTACCGTGTTATTGCGGAGCTTTGGCGTGGCGGACCTTTTTTTCTCGCGCAACACGTGGGACCAAAATGTCGACCAAACCAAAAAACACATTTGAGTGGAGAGGGAGAAGCATCTGTCGAAAAGGTGAATCGCTTCGCCAGCCGAAGTGGCCTTAACAGGTCACCCCACCGATCGCCAGAGGAAAGCGATACAGAAGAGCGTGGCAGGTTGGAGTAGGCGCCCGTCAAGATCAAGATGAACGAAGCTACGCTGACCAAGGTGATGTCCACGGAAGTGATGACCAGTCACAAGGAGAGCAGAGGCCAGGGAATGGAAGTGGTTACAGACGTAACGGACGTAATCATGTCCTTTCTGGAGAACGGCGGGAAGTACAGCAAGGACCTTAAGAAGTCCGTTCTGATCCTCTGCAACATGGTTGTAGACTGTAGAGGCAAAGCAGGAGAGGAAGTCCTTGCTGCAGGCAAGTAGGGAGGCGAAACGAAAGATCCGCCAACTTACCGAGATGAAAGAGTTTACAGTGAGCCATGCGATGGAGGCCAGGAAGGAAGCCTATTCGAAGATGCGAGTCCTTACTAAAGAAAGCAGCTGGCAGAAAGCCAGACTGCCGAACTCCGCAGACGCATCTCGACCTTTCATAAATTACTTGGGACTTGATTTATTTTTAAATTAGTTTTAAATATTCTATCTCCAATACCGAAAATATGTGACAAGTTTCAATAGAATCAACTATCATCACGTTTGGTCGGTGTGTCATTCTGCGTGGAATCCGTCCAAAGATTGATTTTTGAATACAATAAGTTCGTAGCTGATACACAAATGTGTGTGCTTTGGAAAAACACGGATTTAAAGGGTTCAGTTACTTACTGCTGCCTGATCTCGCCTCCGGCAGTGCTTGCTGTTCGTTCTCGTCGTCAGCAGGAAGATATAATCGAATCAAAATCTCATTCATCCTGTTCACCTGCAGGGACTGACGCTCGCCTATCGGATTCGACCCATTTGTGCTTTTACTTATCCCCCCGTATTTGCTTCACACTTGAATGGTTAGCAGGCTTTAATAGCAGATTTTTCCGTTTTAAAAATAAACCGCACACTGCTAAGTACCTACCTACTTTCCTGAAAAGGAAAATGGTCATCATTCGAACCTTAAAATATCGATTCAGATAATTACTGCACACCTTCCGTTACCATAACGATTTCCCGGGGCTCGCTGGGAAATTTATCATTGCATGTTATTCAATACCGCAAAACACTTGTCAAAGCTGAATGGGAAATTACTCCCGGAGGCTTCATCATAAATAGCTGAAGCATAATAAACCGAGTTACACAAATTTCCTCCTCTGAAACCATGAAACTTGCCACTTGTGAACTGGGAGGCATATATTTTGCTATGTTTCTACACACACGCATTCAAAAGCGTCTCACACCGAGATCTCATTGATGGTTATGTAATGTTTGACCTGAAATATGACGCTCTTGCTCTTGGCAACGGTGAGGCATGTAGATTGTAGAAAACATGTTAACATTCACTCACAAGTACGTTTCCGTTTTATAAATGTTTAACAACATGTCCTTGAATGGATATGATGAATGAAGGAATGGCTACCATCAAAAGATCAAATACAGAAGCACATGCCTACATGAACTGGAATAAGGGTTGGGTGCAACATCTGTGTTAAAATGAAATCTTGAATTGAAAAATAAATCAATATACAGTAGTCATATAAAAAAATCAACATGTTCACGTTGCAACGTATTCTAGACTTCAAGTGACGACCTGATGAATGCTGGGTTTAACAAAACTCTCCAGTCCCGCTGATGCCAATCACCTTTGCTGAACTTTTACATCTTCTTCTTGTTGTTGGCATTGCATCCCCCACTGAGACATTGCTGCCTCGCAGCTTGGTATTCGTTAGGCAGTTAAACATTTGTTAACTGCGAGGTTTCTAAGCCGAATTACCATTTTTGCATTCGTATATCATGAGGCTAATATGATGATACTTTTATGCACAGGGAAATCGATTTTCGAATTTCCAACCCAAAAATTTCCTAGCCGGGAATCCGGGAATCGAACCCAGCATGCTCTTGCTTTATAGCAGCGCATATGGGGCCAAGGTTCCAACCTCCATGTTTACATTAATTTATTGTTAGTGCAAAATTCCGCTGTCGAACTCACTTTTTATTCCATATAATACGACAGTTGTGTATTGCTTACGTATTGAATAGTATGCCCTTGAGAACGCGAGTGAATTTAGTTTTGAATTCCAGGAAGCTTTCACTCAATATCACTATATATACCAGCCATTAAATGTCAATAAGCACTATGGTCACCATAAAAGCTATTTACACGCAGGATTTAGCCCACGGCTGCTCATGTGCTTCATTCTACTTTATCCGTAATGTAGAAAATCAGTTGACTAGCATTACTTCAGCATCCAAAATGCTTTATTATGCTAGATTTTTTAAACAAGAAAAAAAAAAAGTTTTCTTGCTGTTTTTTTTTTAAATTCCTTGCCCATAATTTTTCTATTTCTATTTCATTATTATGGACTATAATTTTGTTTTTGACTTGAAGCGAAGCACAATTTTGTTAATTTATATCCGAAACAGGATTCGAACTCGCTGCTCTTGCTATCCAATGTTTAGTGGCTATCGCCCTTTCCCACTGGAACATTTCAACTCAATTAAGCTCAGCTCAGAAATTATAAACGTTGAAATTTAGCTCATCACAAACGTCACCTATCCATAAAAAAGCAACCACATAAAACTATCTGTAACTATTGACAGGAAAACGACATGTTTTGCGGTCGGAGTAATTTTAAATTTTCGTTAAAGCAAAATATTGCGGTTTAAGTTGCCGTTTCGAAAGGATGCGCTGAAGCGCAACAACCTACCAAGATGTGCACAGCACGTGATGCAGTTTCGATATTATAGAATAGAAAAAAAATCCGAGTTTGCGCAAGTACCGATTTTTGTTTTCAACTGCATCAGAATGGCAACCCTGCAGACTGTTGCGCTTTGGTACATTACTTTGATGACAACCCTCACGGAATCCAAAACTAAATGCACTCCGGTTCTTTTTTCGCCAAAATTTGAAAAATAAAATCAACATTAGTTTTTGAACTCACAGCAAGCTGCCAAAAAAGCACTCAAAACCAATACAATAACAAAAAAATACCTATCGTACCTATAATTGTGTGATAAGTAATCTTATTTTCTTGGTTGATCCATATTTTTTGTTTCAAAATTTTTGATGATCAAAGTTACCCCAAATTGAAAAATCAAAAAACTTGACTAAAAAGATTTTTAAAACAAGTTTAAAATTATCATATACACCCAATATTTTTTTTACACGGTTGGTATTCTTTATTTTCCCGGTTAACCTGATTTTTCGCAACTTTTTAAATGCCACCTGAATTTTCTTTGATTTTTTGTGAATTTTTTCATGGGGTTAACTCATAGTTTCATCAACGATAAAGGTCGTAATCAACTGAAACCCACTCTTGTAAAAAAGAACCGGGTGTAATCAAGACCAACAATTCACAATGAAGAAATGTTGTTTAATAAATAATAACTTGAAAAAATAATATTTTCATCACTTTTTAGTGGAATGTCTAAGACGAGTTCAGTATTTTTACATCTCATTCCACTACGTTTTGTTATCTTTGCAGATACGTATTTCAACTTCAACTGTGAGGCCGTGTTCAGTGTCTCTTACTTGACTCGACTTAAACAACTTAAAGTTAAGGAGGTTAGAAGCAAAGGGGCTTAAGTGATATTTTGGTTTGGTTTGAGTTGGCTATAGCAAAAAAATGCTTTGTTTTTAGAGCTTGTTTGTTTGTAAGTTATTTGTTGATATTGTTTGTAAGTTATTTGTAAAAGATGTGGAAATTCACAGAAAACTGCTTGGCTCCATTTTTTGTGGCTCGTGGCGTGTTAGAAAAAAATACTTCATAACCGTTCCGATATATTTTCTACCTGACTCGAGAAGCTCATTCTTATCATTTATTATTAATACTGTAGGCTATTACTAATTAAAAGAATTAAATCTGGCCAAGCACGGAGCCGGGTAATGCAGCACGGGCCAGTTTTGCTTTTAATGAGATTTTGGCTAAACGGATGAGACCTTTCCAGGACAAAGAACTTGTTAGGAAATGCATATCGTCTGTTGGTGATATAGTGTGCTCTAAAGAAAACGCCTCCTTCAGTAGAATTAGTTTGTCGTAAAGCACGGTGAAGAGTCAGAGTTCTCACAGAAAACTTGAAAACTACATTACGTGTAAAAGCACTTGCTTCTAATTCTACCTGCTCACAATCTATGAAAATATTGAATGTAAAAAACAAAGCTTAGGTAGTTGTCTTCATAAGGGGAAATGATGATCATCTTCAAATAACAGAGGAATTAGCATATTTGATCTCAATGAAGAAAACGACTACCTCAGGTATAGACCTTAGGAAAGATGTTAAGACCTGTGAGGTGTGCGCCGCCACGCCACGCCGCCGCCGCCGACAGTTTTTGGCACGCCGCCGTCGCCGACAATTTTGCATCGGCGCGCCGCCGTTTAAAATTTGTCACGCCGCTGGACTATGATTTTCCACGCCGACTGAAAATCGAAGAAGTCCGCAGAATTTTCCGTTAGATATCTCCAACTCATCACGTTGAAACTCCACTGAAATTTTCATGAAAGTGTGTGCCTAAATGGCCGAAACGAAGTTATGACGGCGATGCGTGTGCACGCCGTAGAGGTCTGACTGGAAGAGGAAAAATCATGGCTTGCTGCTCGCCGATTGACACGCTGATGTGTTAATCTATTGCAGGCCTGGGAATGGTCGCGTTTGTCAGTGACACCTGACAAGATACATAAAAACATGGTCAGTCAAAAAAAAACTTGTCTACTTCCAGTTTTCCGTCGCACGACTGGATCCCCAGGACCAGATGACAACTTTTTCCAACCGCGACAATTTGCTTTTGATGTATGTCTTGTTAGAGCACACATCTGCGACAAAAGTGTGACAACGCATACACTTTCGGCTCTGTGCACGACACAACATTGGTCCCGAAAGTAAGTTATGTCGCATCTTCTGGTTGTCCATCTGCGTGGTGGAGCAATAGCAGCGGACAAATTTGAAATATCATACTGAAAAGAACACTTTATAATTAATTATTTCTTTGTTCTCTTGACAGATTTTCTGTTTAGAAATAAGACATTTTATTAAATTTTTGCGTTGTTACGTACATAATCTATATACATAAAAATGAATTTCTGTCTGTCTGAACCTTATAGACTCGGAAACTACTGAACCGATCGGCGTGAAAATTTGTATGCAGAGGTTTTAGGGGCCAGCAAAGGTTCTTAAGATGGTTCGAGACCCCTCCCTCCTTTGGAAAGGGAGGCTCCCATACAAATGGAACACTAATTTCTACATAACCAGAAAACTAATAAGCGAATAAATCAATTTTAAGCGAAACGAAGTTCGTCGGGTCTGCTAGTAATACATAAACAGAAAAAACAAGTGTCTCTTGCACAGAAAAAGATCCCCAGTGTAGAATAACTGAACCATTTAACGCAACGCAAGTTTGCTCGCTTTTCACGCGGTATATGGAGTTTTCGTACTTTTCAAGCGGGTTTTGCATTGATGCTGTTTTTTTAACCGATTTTGTTCACGTGGATTTGAAAAAAAAATCGGAGCATACGAAACAGCGATTTTTGATAAAGTCATTTTTACGCGTTTTTTGTAATTTACCCGGTTTTGACTTACACAGTACAATCAATCGTCCGCGTAAATATCGACTTCAGTGGATTTTAACCGGTACACCGTTTGTAGCAATTGCCTGATATATTTTATTTTATGTATAAGAAAACTACGGAATTTTATTTAAGCGTATATCCTACATTAGGGGCAATTAAGGAACATTCGATACATTTTTGATTGATTGGAATTACTGAACGTTAACTTGGGCGGAGTATTAAATTTTAATCGCTAGCCACGCGCTGTTGTGGGGCCGTGCCGTACCCTTATTACGGTGCATTTTTCTGTGTTTTTCGAAACCCCCTCCAATGTAAATTTTTTTCTCACACATTATTTTTTATTTATATGGAGAGTAAGAAAATGATAGTACTCCTTCCATAAGTGCTTACGTAATAAGTGTACGGTCATGAAACGCTCATGCGGGCTTGTTCATGCTATGTACAGCGTGATATGTTTTTTGGTTTATGATGTTCAAAATACAACAGCTTGTGTGCTCGAGTGTTAATGTCCCGCTTAAAAGATTTCCGGATATAGATAATTTCAAACCATTCGTGATTTTTAAACATACATTTTAGATATGTAATTAAATGACGCATTTTGGTTAAACATCAGGAGCTGGACTAAAATCACCAAAATTCGACACATTATTATTATGCCGTACATATGCCGTTTTTATAATGAGCTCGACTTCAACTGCTGTAAAACCCAGAAACCACACCATTTCAGTGGTTTCCCCACATTTTGTCATCAGTTCATAATGACAACATTTTGCTGACAACGACAACAATTTTGTCGCGACAAAATTCAAAGGTGACATGACGAACTTGTTTGTCAATAACCATGACAACTATTCTAATCCGTCTGGTTGTGCAAAACCTTAGTCGCGATGGAAAGCGTCACACGACAAATATATCGTAACAAAATAAGTATGTGACAAGATTCAAAATGTCTTGTCGGAGCGAGAGACCAGTAGTACGCTGTATCGAGCTACGTTGGTTAGGTTGTGTTGTCTAGTTTGATGTGACTGTTTTCTCTTTGGTTTTGTCGCATGGTTTTTATGTATGAAGGTGACAAATCCCAGGCCTGATCTATTGTAACACGCTGAAGGCATTTTACTCAAACCCCACAGAAAGTACCAATGATTTAATTGGAAAAACTAAGAAGCACTTCGAATGCAAATTCTGAAGGATTAGGTACTCGTTTTTCAAACCTTTCTACCGTCCAGAGATGGCATTTCACCACAGTGTTTGCACTGTAGCGCATGAGAACTGCAAAAAATTGAGCCTACAAACAATACTCACCACACTTTATGCGACCCACTCTTTCTTTCGCTGGTGAGTTTACCGCACGCCGGTGAGTGTAGGTGTCTGCATGCTACAGTGCATGTGTACCAAATTTGTGCTTAGAAAAACGCTCGCACGCGCTCGGCTGCGTATTCACTGCCGTGTACACGCCAGTGTGCGCTCTTTCAGGATCGCAGCAGTAAATTGGTGCGATGTGGTAGAGATCGAATGTTTTATTTTAACCGTTAAGACGTTCTCGATCCTGAAACGCTCATGCAGGCTCGCTCGTGCTGTGTACCACGAGCGATGATTTTTTTCATAAATGTTGAACAAAATACAACATCACGCGTGCTCGAGTGTTAATTTCATTATAATGAATATTTAAGCTTTACTCCATAGAAGGTCAGACGCTGGATGAATAGAAGAATAATGTTAAAATGGATACATTCAGTCAAACTATCGTTTTCATCAAAAAAATGTAGCTGTTACTTATCTTATTCTTCTTCAATGGTTCTACATTTCAACCAAAACTTGGCATGCTTTTCAACTTAGTGTTTTATTAGCATTTCCACAGTTATTAATTAAATGCTTTTCTTTGCCCGCCAACTGCATGAATATTGCGTGGCAAGTGCAATGGAAACACTGTGCCCAAGGAGCCGAGAATGTTTCACGCTATCCAGTGACGAGTCAGCCAAGGCCTAAGGGTTGCAAGTTTCTTTAATAAAGACATATTGTTGTCATGTCTTCTGAAAACATCCTAGGCCGGACCGAGAATCGGCCTTGTCATTTCTAGATTCTCGCAAAGCTAACTGGATACCCCAAAAAATGAAATGTAGATATTAACACTAGAGATAAGATAAGAACACTCTCCATCATCATGCGGATACAGTGGACAACGTTAACTTGACTATTGGTTATCCTCTTATGGCATGTTCAATGCATACACTAGGCCCAGGGAGTCGCGAATGTTTCCCACCCGAAAACATCCTAGACCGGACCGACAATCGAGCACGTTATCTCCAGATTGGCAATCCTATGCCTTTGCTCGCGGCTAACTGGATACCCCTCACTCCATTCTAATTGACAAGAAATGAAGCACTCCTTTTATACAGATACATATTTCTTATATTCGAGGCTACTTTAGATTAAAGTTTCGCTATGTATATTCCTGGTTTACGCCATCTCCCAAAGGCACACGCCTTTTATTCAGTATCGGCTTCAATAAAATTTCTCGGGTTACAGCAATTCCTACAACTTTTAGGTGGTATTACCTAATTTTTCTTCGAATTGTGTATTGTTTCGTGCGGTCAACAAAAAGTATTATTAAATTCAAAGTGTTCGTAATTGTTATTACCTGAGAGATTATCTGGACCCTTCTTCTTCTTCTTCTTCTTCTTCTTCTTCTTCTTCTTCTTCTTCTTCTTCTTCTTCTTCTTCTTCTTCTTCTTCAATGGCTCTACATTCCAACTGGAACTTGGCCTACTTTTCAAATTAGTATTTTATTAGCATTTCCTCAGTTATTAATTGAAAGCTTTCTATGCCCGCCATTGCATGAGTATGTATCTTGTGTGGCAAGTATAAGGATACACTATGCCCAGGGTGTCGAGAATATTTACAACCTGAAAACATCCTAGACCGGACCGAGAATCGAACTCGCCATCTCCGGATTGCCAATCCTACGCCTTTGCTCGCAATGGTACTGGAGACCCTGAACCCTAGAAAATTAGTAAGCTCTGGCCTATCATGAAGTATAGTATTTATGACGAATTATAACTTATCTAGCCTAGACTGAGCAACTGTTTTGCTTTCTCGTATACCAAGAAGTAGCAAAAAGCCAATATCATCTTCTTCTTATTGGCATTAGGGCCGTACACTTATTACATAAGCACTTAAAGGGGAGGGGGATCTGTCATTTTCTTACGCTCCGTATAAACGAAAAATCATTTAAGTGGGAAAAATCTTATATGAAGGGAGGAGGGGTTCGAAAAACCCAGAAAAATGTTTATGTAATTAGTGTACGACCCCTTACTGCCACTGGGATTACCAAATTACAATTTTGCATTCGTTTGCATGAAGCTAACACGATGATACTTTTATGCCCGATACCCAAAAATTTCCTAGACCGTACCGGAAATCAAACCCATGGCAGCCACCTTCAGCATGGTCTTGCTTGCTCTGTGCACGGCTAAGGAAGCCCTGAAAACCAATACAAACCCCATTCGATTTTGGCAAAACATTTTTTTATATTGCATATAAACATCGTAACCCTCTTAAAACAAATTGGTTAGACCCAAAAACCGACGAAAGAAAAGGTGAAAAAATCGCTTAAGTTTTTTTTTGAAGATAATCGCCTAAATGTCGAAATTTTCGTAAAAGAAATTGATTAGACCCCGAAATCGACAAAAAACAATTTAAGAAAAAAAAGCGTGACGTTAAGATTTCTAAATTAGCGTTAAGAAGGGTCACAATGTGTGTAGCGTCACAAAAAGTGAAGAAATGTTAAAGTATAATGAGAAAACAAAAATCACACGTTCGGAAAATTTATGTTGCCAAAATCGAATGGGGTCTGTTTATTCAATCCAAATACAGACTATGGATTCAAAAGCTATGGCCGAAATACTATTATTATAATATACGAGAAAGGCACCATTATCCCTAGGTGGATTTATCAGGGTTTTAAATTTAATTTCACCCATTTGTTTTTGGAATAAAAACGCAGTCGGTACTTAAATGGTCGGGATTGGTGGTCATATGGCTACCACTTAGCCATTTTCTTACGTTCCATATAAATAAAAAAAAATATTTGTATGGTAAAATCTTACATGGGGGGAGGGGGTTGAAAAACCCAGAAAAATGCTTACGTAATTTGTGTAAGGCCCCAATGCGTAAATGGAACCTTACCTTAAAAATGCCTTTAAAAATATCACTAGAAGTAATGAATCCTACACAGCAAATAATTTTGAAAATTCAACGACGTGTAAAACTGCAGGTTATCCCATCAAACGAATTAACATTGGATATTCAATTAAATTTGATTAAATTTTACAAGCAAACACCGTTTAAATTTATTTCGATTTAAAAGAATAGTGAGATCGATTGAATGTTACGTTTATTTGCATGCTCACAATATGTGCATGAAAATACATTCAAAATCACAACGTATTTTTATCTGTGTATGTTGTGATTATCAAACACAATTCCACCCTGTAGGTATTCGAGGCCACTGTACATATATGGAATTTCCGTAGGCTTCGAAGAGATTTGATAAAAAAATATGGGGTTGCGGGTGGTATTCCCGGATCCGGCTGAAAAACTAAAAATAGCAACATTTTTTTGTCAAAACTCCTCTGTACTCTGTACTCCTTCGTTGTGCCCACTCGAGAATTTATGTTACAGCTACTTGCATTGGAACTGAAATATGTAGCGCAATACCATGTTGGGAATACCGGCCGATACCCTACATTGCCATTTTTGGTTTTTTTATTGGGTGACTTGATGTGATTTATCAAGCGAGTTTTTATTATAAATTCAATATCATAAGTTACAGAAGGATTGTTCTTCAAATGCAGTGAAGTTTGTTGCATAATTTAACATGGACAATGATTTTTTTTGGAAGTATTCCAAAATTAAAATAATTTACCCAAAATGTAACACCGAACCAATTTACCCCATATTTATTAGCTAAATTCGAGAAAACTTGCGTGGCCTGTTGTTGTGCGTGACCTGTCGCAGTAGGGTCACTGTTCCGATAGTTGTTGGTGTACCTATAGTTGCGGTAGTGTGATATACGCACAATCTACGAATTTAACGCAGCAACCCGCACTTCTCATAGATTTCAAGACACGTCATAACATTGTGCAACGAAAAATAGTGTGAGAATTAGGTAAAAATCGGCAAAGTATCTGCAAATTTATTTATTATTTCAAGCCCTTTGCTCCTATAGTTGCGGTAGTGTTCTTAAAGTTGCGAGTCCCGTTTGAAAACAATGGGATTCGCAACTATAGGAACACAAGTTAAAAAAAAGCGCAACTATTGGAACACAGTACCAGTAATTAGAGGTTCAATTTTAGAGTGTGGTGGCGAGTTTTGAGGCGGTGCAAGGAGTTTCCATGCAAAGATGATGAGGAAATCTTTCATATACATGCTACAGGTAAGCGAAATTCCGTATCAATTGAGACCAAGCGTATAAATAGTGTGAGAGTGTGCTTAGTTCCTCCACTATTGGGTCTTTTACCGTATGTCAGTCGCAAGAATCGTAAAATAAATTAATTTTCTAAGTGGTTGGTGATACTAGTGCAATTTACGTGAATTTTACTATTCATTGTGATTTCCAAATTCCAAATGTGGAAAAATGATTAATTTTCTCGGCAGGCCTTTGCGCTTTAGTACACTCCTCTAAGGTTTGATGTCCAATAATTGTCCAGTCAACATAGCGTGCATGCTCTCTGCAGTACCCTGCATCGAAGGGGATCATGAATACATTTGTTTAAACTCGGTTTTTATTACACGATGCTCCACGATGCTTTTCGTTCAAGTGAGTTGAATGGAGGTGTTTAGACGTTCAATTCGAGTTCAATTCAAGTGTCTTGTCCAACCCACTTGCCTTGCATTATACGGCAGTTATAGAATTTGTAAATTTTCAGTATAGGCTAGATGTACCAGTTGTGGCTATAGCACCAGTTGTCACACTAGTGCTTTATATGCCAAATTGACAATCAAATCACCGTAAACCAAGTTCATATCGATAAAGCATATTCATATGATACGATAACACCTTTGATCTCCTCCAAAACAAGCAAAGCATAATTGTAAAAAATGATTTTGCTTAATTTTTGACGTCCTTTGCACCAGTTGTCGCACTTGTGGTCTCTATTTGGCCAGTCCCATAAGAAAACAATGGGATAAGAAAACAATAGGATTTGGGAAAATTAAGATTAGTGCCACAACTGGTGCATGCGTTCCTATTATGGATTAATCAATTTTGAGGATAATAACAAATTTTATTGTGGTTGTCACAACTGTTCTAAGAAGCAGGAAGTAAAACCTTTTCCCTGATAAATAAAGTTCACCCACATGCCTTTTACTTATTTTTAAAAAAATACTTGTTCTTATGTATGGCGACAATTGGTACACCCACCCTAATTAGATTTTTCGTATGACCGAAAAAGTGCCGTGTGAGAAAATAATTCATTTGGGTAATCATAATGCTTTACATGCAAATGGATTAAGCTGAAAAACAAAAGACTTAAGAACATTCAATATTATTTCCGAAAAAAATTCGCTACGGACTGCTCGGTTAATTCTATTAGCTCAGCAGTAAAATTCACACAGAAATGCCACCGGCGCGTATACACGGCCGTGCGCGCGGCTGCGTATTTATCAGCGCTCACTGCAGTGCGTTTTAGGGCTCTTTTTCCACACTGCACTGTTCTGCTGTTGATTGTGCGCTCGGTTCATTTTGTTCGATCTTCTTTTATCACACACTTCTCCCAAGCTGTGGTGAATTCAAACGTAAGAGGCGCGCTCCCGTTCAAATGCAACGGTGCATGTGAGTGTATTAAAATTTCTTTTCACCACACTGAGGAGATGGACATCTCTGCTACCGTGTTTTAAGATTTCCGTTGAAATCTAAAGAGTTTCTCGTTGAAATAGAGTTAGAGAAGAAGGGTTGTTGACAGAAAGACATTTGGCCGAAAGCCAAATGTTGTTTGGCCTAATGTGTCATTTGACCGAACAAACCTGTTACGGATAACTTCATTAAATACAGTCTTTCAGTTGCATTACTGAGCAGCTTCTAAGCTGTAAATATATTTTAATTAGATTCTTATTTATAAATTTTAAATGATTCTTACATTTCTGTATTCATCTTGCTGAATTCATATAATTCACCAACAACTCGATCGTTCACAAGCTTTCCTGTATAAAGTATAATAAATTTCCTACAATTAGATCTTACTACAATCTCATTATGAGCATCCCTATAACCATCGTAATTCATGTGTTACCATCATGCATTTCCAAGCAAATATGATACTATCACTAGTTGCTGTATACAATGAAACATACGTGGAATGCTGTAGCTTTTACTAAAGGCTCTCGAGATCAACTTTTAGATCATAAACACTAAACGATAGCGGTGTGATTACTGCTCACAATAGGGATAGACTTTTGACTCTATAAACATATCCCAATGACGGAATTAAACTACCTCATTGCATAAGTGTTGGATAGAATTGTATACAGATAAAGTACGTTCACAGGGTGTCGCTTATCGATGGTTTATCAGTCGAACGTTGTTCTGTGTGCGTAGCTATATTCGAGTGCTTCACCAATCTCATGGTCGAAGAGATCTCTCGCACAGTGGTTGCGGTAACAAAACCATTTAGCCAAAACTCATGTAGCCTAAACTTATTTCGCCGAAAATGTCTTTTGATTGAAAGGTACATACTGTCGAAAATGTCGTTCAACCATACAGTTCCTTTGGCTGTAAGAATCAATTGACCGGATAGCTCAATTGGCCGAAATGGTCGTTTGATAGAAAGATTCATTTGACCGAAAAGAACATCTTGCCTAAAGTGTCGGACCGTTTTGCAGAAAGGTCAATTCGGCTAAATGATCTATTCTGCAAAACGACATTTTCGGCTAAACGATTATTTCGACCAAATAACAGTTTCAGTCTACAGGGTTGCTAGGTCAAACAATTTTGTTGGTCAAATTACATTTTCGGTCAAACCATTTTCAACTCAACAGCCGTTTCGGACAAACGTTTACATAATTCCGCCAAAATGGAATTCGGCTTACAGTGTTATTCGGCCAAGCGACATTCGAACAAATCTGTGACCAAATGACTTTCGACCAAACGACAGAAAGGGCCATTTGGCGGAAAGATTTTGACGTAGGACTTACGGCTCTCTTCACTATACCGGGTGTCATTTCAATATTTCTAAATCGACCGCGTTACGCTGTGTTGAAAGATTTTGAATGATAATAGCGTTTGTCCCAGTGAACGGATCTCTTCGGAAAACCCCTTAATCGACAGATCTTAAGTATGCCTTTCATATTCATACTTGATATGACCCGAAAAACTTGTTTCAATAGGCCTAAAACTGTTTTCGAAGCAAAACATTGACTGCACTGAAACCTATAAATATGGGTGCCGCTTGTTCCTCGCGTCATTTGTTCGCTTGATTCTGATGGGTGCAGACACCAGCGAATGAGCTGCCGCTGGGTCTGCTGAGAAGGCATAAAATAGCGCAAAACGATTTTTTTTCTTTCATTCTAACCGAGACAAGCAAAGCCACAGCAGCATCGATTCGACAGCACTCGCAACTTTTCGCAAAACAGCATCGTCCGCATCATCCGCTTTTCGGCCCGGCAGCGCCGAGGCCACCATCAACCAAAGCATGCCAGTACAGCCGCTGAAAATGTTCCAGAAGCAGCCCATTGTACAGACCCGACACCGCAGCAATGCCGAGGAGATACCGGCAGCAGCAGCAGCAGAGTCGAGCCGGAACTAGCCGGCATCAATGAAGAGCTGAGGCCGACCGACATCAGTGTTGAGCCGAGACCGGCCGGCATTGGTATCGAGCCGAAACAAGTTGAAGAAAATCAAGAGAAAGAAACTGCAATGTTCTTGAAGAAATCGCGTGTGTGTGTGTGTTTTGGCTTCGAGTAAAGAAACCCCCTCGGTCAACCAGTTCCCCGAAAGGAGTTAATTTTCGGCGCTTATCAGGGCCAAGAGAGTTAATAATAATTTTCGCAATTGCGTGGCATTCGTCACTGGTTCGTCGCATGCTGCATTAAGGCGATTCGCATCCCGCTGGTTATATTGAAGAAACAGCACACGTCAAGCGGATACGCTGCATGAAGACAGCTTTGGTTTTGCGAAAATGTATTTCTTTGAAGCAAACGGTTCTTCTGAGAGCCACTGATATATATATATATATATATATATATATATATATATATATATATATACTATCAAAGTTTTAAATACCCTCCGCGTTAGAAAATGTACTTGGGTGTCAAATCCAATATTCTAGAGATAAAATGTTATACAGCAGATTTTCAAGATTTTTTATAACCATGACATAACAAGAACTGTGACCGCGAAGTGGACGAAAAACTAGACTTGACCATGCCTTTAAAGTTACTTAATATGTCCAAATTTCTCACATAATCTAATTTAGATAAATAAATCGGTGATAACAGCCCAAACATTATTTTAACAGTTTTCGCGAGCAATTTAAAAAAGATATCTCAAAATGAAAAGCTATCAATTGATTTATATAGAAAAACATTGTTTGATACTGTTCGCGCACAAAGCGAACGTGACTGAATGTTCTCCCAAGCTACCAATCCTAAATTTTCCGCACTTCCCACCTGAACAGCAACTCTAAGCTCGATTGCCTGGCTTGTGGCCTGTTAGGCCGTTAGGAAATAGACGCCAGCAGCGAGCAACAAAAGAAAGAAGAAGAAGCCCATCACGAACGCGTCGATGATGATGACGCTTTGGCTGACAAAGGAACGGGATACAAGACGCTCACTGATTGGCCGACCAATCGAAAAGTGCATTCGCTTACAGAGCATTAAGTCCTTCTTATTAGTTGGACCAAGCTGAAACAAACAGCCTTTTTCAAGGCTATAAGAGTTAAATAATTTCCTTATTCAGTCGATATCGCATGGACTCGGAGGCCCTTCAGTCGAAGCTGCGAATGAGCTGCTGCTGGGTCTGACGAGAAGGCATAAAATAGCGCAACGTGATTTTTTTTCCTTTCATTCTGACCGGGACAAGCCAAGTAACAGTAATATCGATTCGACAGCATTCACACCTTTTAGCAAGGCAGCATCGTCCATACTATCCACTTTTTCGGCCCGGCAGAGTCGAGGCCAACATCAGCCGAAGCATAGCCATCAGTACAGCAGTAGAAGAAGTTCCAGAAGCAGTCCACCCCACAGACCCGACACCGCAGCAATGCCGAGCAGATACCGGCAACAGCAGCAGAGTCGAGCCGAGGCCGGCCGGCATCAGTATCGATCCGAGACAGGCTGAAGAAAAGCAAGAGAAAGAATTGCGATGCTTTTGAAGAAACCGTGTGTGTGTTTTGGTTTCGAACAAGAAACTCTTTCGGTCAACCAGTTGTCCATGAAAAAGTTAATTTCCGGCCCTTATCAGGGCCAAGAAAGATAATGATAATGCACGCAATTGGTCACCAGTTCATCGGTCGGCAGTTCGTATCCCGCTGGTTCCATCTGGAGAAACAACACACGTCGGCACATACCTACACTGCATGAAGACAGCTTTGGTTTCGCGCTCCACCCGGAGCACCCAACATTAGTTTTACAATCCACTGCAACATGACGCAACAGATGGACATACAAAATGTTTATTTTCAAAGCATACGGTTCTTCTGAGAGCCATTGATAGACTTACTAAAGAGTTCTTAAAAATTCTAAAATAGTCTAGAGATAAAATGTTATACGCGAATAGCAGATTTTCAAGATTTTTTCATAACCGTTACATAACAAGAACTGTGACATATAATGAAATAAACAACAACAAAATTCCGCTATTAGATGAAAAATCGATTAAGAGCTTTACTTTTTGAGATATTTTTTCCTATATTGCTCATGAAAATTGTTATAATAATGTTTGGGCTGTTATCGCCGATTTTTTATTCAACTTAGGTGACGTGAGAGATTTGGATATTATTATACATCTTCAAAGGCATGGTCAAGTCAAGTCCTACGTCCACTTCGCGGTTATGTCACAGACATTACCCACTGTTCGTTTTTTGTCCAAATAAATCATTAAACCCTTCTTGCCGAAAATGTTATTTAACGAAATGGATATACAACCGAAAATAGCGTTTGCCGAAAAGGTCCTTTGGCCGAAAAGGTCATTCGGCCATTTAGTAAATGGTATGATTCAAAATCGTATGATTCATTCGGCCAAATGGCTCTTTCGGTCAAACGACCATTACGACCAAACGACAATTTCGGCCAACAACCTGTTAGAGACAACATACAGCATACAACATTCAACATACAACATACAATGCAGTCACGTTTTCTGGAACGTTCTGGAAAACGTGACTGGTGTTCCCGAATCCATGAATTAAATCACGGTGTATTTTTACTGGTTCACGAATTCGGGAACGTTTTTTTTGCGTGTGACAGTGATAGCTGGGAAGCATACACAAATATATACGAGAGTTGAATCAACTAGACTGTGTCTAGTCTGTTGGTATAATTCAAGAAACAAACCAGTGAACTATTGCGTATGGACCGTATTCAACCCTATTTGTGGTTGTATCAACAATAAATATTTTTATTGTTGCAGAATCCGTATCGTTGATTCTAGCACATTTTTCTCCTTGTAGCAATTGAAAAACAACATGCAAATTCCATTAAATTTCCTATGGAGTTTCCGAACAGTTTTCCGCGAAGACTCAACAATTTTCCGTGAAAACTCCGGAACACCTCGTAAAAATTCCAGAGATTTTCCCATGGAAATTATTAAACAGCAATTCCAAAAAACTTGCCGTCGATATTCTGAACATTCTCCTGTAGAAATTTGGATTAATTTCTTGTAGAAATTCAAAATAAGAAATTCTAAAGATTTTTTAACTAATAATTTTCCTTGCGAGTTCTGAAGAGCTTCCCTTGAAAATTCTAAAGAATTCTCGAAACTTCAAAGTAGTTTCCTTAAAAAATTCGAAAATAAATATTTTGGAAAAAAATTTTGGTGGGGAAGTGCCTCAGACTTTTCCCGTAAAATTGTAAAGATTCGTCCATTAAGACAATAATGTCAAAAAAATATATTAAAAAAAATGCAAAAAAGACTTGAATAAATATGGTTGTAATAAAAATTGCCAGGCCGATTCACGCCGCCGGCCCAAACTCTGAAAACGCCGCCGCTGACGATTTTTGGACCGGCGCACACCTCTAGTATGAAGGAGCTTGAAAATTTAAGGCTTAACAACTGATAAAGCTATGGCAATGACGAGAAAGAACACGGGCGTTGGGACACTTGAAAATAAATTCAATTTTTAATTTGTCAATTTGTGATATTTCTCTACCGATTTAATTTTCTACCTAAAAAGAACTATGTTCAAAAAACGAGCAATATTCGGGATGTAGCGACGCTCATTTTTTAAAGAAAATCAACCTTTGCGGGAAACCTAACTACCGCATAATTCCAAATTATGTCGACGGAAATGGAAGCAAAAGAACACTAAGATTTGCTGTGTTATTGCGAAGTTCGTTGGCTAGCCCCTTGCTTGAGAGATTTTATTCGCTTCGAAAGGAAATCACACTATTTTTACAAGATAACGCAAAACCAATACCCGAGCTGCATGATCCTAAACGGGTCAGTCATCAAACATCTCAATGACTTAAGCATAAAGCGAAATTCAATCACCGATTGTGAAATCAATATGCGTCGAGTAGGTATTTGAAAGAAGCCAACAATTGCATGTCCTGTTACGTAAAAAAAATGTAAATAAGCACACAAAAATTGCTCAAACGCAATTAAATCGTGTTCAGTTTTTCTTCAAAACTATTTTAGCCATTCTGTGAAACTAAATGCCATTGTGAAAAAAATGTACATTTTTCACTTTGGTAATTTTGAAAATGTTTGAAAAATATTTGCTGATTATTTTCTGGTCCGCCAGCAAGTGGTCATTCTGCAAATTGGCTCGTGGCTTGAAAAGGTTGGGCAGACCTGGTGTAGAAGACGCATTCTCACTGTTCTTCGAATCTAAATTAAAGAAATTGAATGATAGTGTGAATTAGCCGTGCGGTAAGACGCGCGGCTACAAAGCAAGACCATGCTGAGGGTGACTGGGTTCGATTCCCGGTTCCGGTCTAGACAATTTTCGGATTGGAAATTGTCTCGACTTCCCTGGGGATAAAAGTATCATTGTGTTAGCCTCATGATATACGAATGCCGAATGTCATTTGGCCGAAAGGATCATTTGACCGAAATGGTTATTTGGCCGAAAGGGTCGTTTGGCCGAAAGGGTAGTTTGGCTGAAAGGGTCATTTGAAAAGTGAGAAATTAGGTATGAGTAGAGAGACGTCTCACTTCTCACTCTTCATTTTTCTCTTCTCACTGTAAAATGTAGTGAGACGTGAGGCGTCTCACTACCCACTTCGCACTACTCTCTTTTCACAGTGAAAAGTGAGAAATGAGGAGTGAAAAATGAGACGTCTCACTACTCACTTTTAACAGTGAGAAGTGAGAAATGAGGAGTGAGACGTCTCACTTTTCACTGCTCATTTCTCACTTCTCAAGTGAGTAGTGGTAAGTGAGTAGTGAGACGTCTCATTACTCATTTCGCACTTCTCACCTTTTAACAGTGAGAAGAGAAAAATGAAGAGTGAAAAGTGAGACGTGTCTCTTCTCATTCCTAATTTCTCACTTTTCAAATGACCGATTTGGCCAAAAGTCCTATTCGGCCAAATGACTCTTTCGGCTAAATGACAATTTTGGGCAAATGACATTTTCGGCCAAATGTACCTTTCGGCCAAATTACCCTTTCGGCCAAACGACCCTATCGGCCAAATTAACCTTTCGGCCAAACGACCCTTTAGCCCAAATGACCCTTTCGGCCAAATAACCCGTTCGACCAGATGGGTTTCGGCCTAGTGGCATTCGGCCAAATGACTTTCAGCCGAATGGGTTTCGGCCATTCGACCCTTCCCCGAATTTGAATCGTGGCTAATGTGGTGTGAGCCAAGATTTAAATTTTGTTCTCTGCGTTGGCGGAACGATCGCCAGAAGAATGGTGAAATTGTGGATCGAAATGATAACAACTCTGTGCAGTGGAAAGCCCGCATTCAAAAATTTTCTTTCTCTGCGTTGATGGGACGCTCGCAAGAAGAATGGTGTTGTTGTGGATTGGAATGATTCTGCGTAATGGAACGCCTGCATCCAAGAGTTTCCATCTCTTAGTTGATGGGAGGCACTCAAGAAGGATGGTCTTGTTGTGGAACGGATTGTTCGTAATTATGCGTGGAGGGACGCCCGCTTTCAATTGCTCTGCGTTGGTGGGACGCCCAGAATGGTTTTTTTTTTTCATTTTTATTTTTAACTAATTTTATTTGCTAATTATCTAATACATGCATTCATTTCTTAGACTAGGTGTTCCGTGTTTTCTCTCTCGGCTTATGAGGGAAAATTAAAAGCTGAGTTTTGGAAGCATTCGGGGAAATTTTCCATTTTTGCGAGTAAGTGGAGAAAATATCCAAACTTCGCCCAAGCTTCGCCCTTTGGCTGAGAGACCTGTGTCATCTGCAAACAAAGATTTTTGACACCCTGGTGGTAAATCAGGTAAGTCAGAAGTAAAAATGTTATACAATATGGGCCCCAGTATGCTGCCTTGGGGGACACCAGCCCTTACAGGTAATCTATCAGATTTAGAATTGTGATAGTTTATCTGCAGTGAGCGATCTGATAAATAATTTTGGATCAGTTTAATGATGTACAGAGGAAAATTAAAATTCATCAATTTTACAATCAAACCTTCATGCCAAACACTGTCAAATGCTTTCTCTATATCAAGAAGAGCAACTCCAGTCGAATATCCCTCAGATTTGTTCAGCCGAATTAAGTTCGTAACTCTTAATAACTGATGAGTGGTTGAATGCCCATGGCGAAAACCAAATTGCTCATCAGCAAATATAGAATTGTCATTAATATGAACCATCATTCTATTTAAAATAATCTTTTCAAACAGTTTGCTTATTGAAGAAAGCAAACTGATTGGGCGATAACTAGAAGCCTCAGCTGGATTTTTGTCCGGCTTCAAAATTGGAACAACTTTGGCGTTTTTCCATTTATCTGGGAAGTATGCCAATTGAAAACATTTGTTAAATAAATTAACCAAAAAGGATAAAGAGCTCTCAGGAAGTTTGTTGATTATTATGTAGAAAATACCATCATCACCCGGGGCTTTCATATTTTAAATTTTCTAGTAATAGTTCTCACTTCATCCAAATTAGTTCCCAACGAAGGGTCAAAAACATTCTCTTGATTGAGAATGTCTTCGAAGCTCCGTGTAACCTGATCCTCAATTGGACTAGTGAGACCTAGACTAAAATTATGGGCACTCTCGAACTGCTGAGCAAGTTTTTGAGCCTTTTCGCCATTTGTTAATAAAATTTTATTTCCCTTTTTAAGCGCTGGAATTGGCTTTTGACGCCCGCAATGGTGTTTTTTGGCTCGGAATGATGACGATTCTTCGTTGTGAGTCGTCCGTATTCAAGAGTTTCTTTCTCTGAGTTGGGAGGAGCTCTCAATAAGATTGATATTACTGTGGAACGTAAAGATCACAGTTCTGCGTTGGTGGGACGTCCGCATTCAAGAGTTTCTAACTCTACGTTGGTGAGACGCCTGCATTTAACAGTTTTTTCTTTGCGTGGGTGGGACACCAACAAGAAAAAAGAAATGGTCATGTGGGGATCGGAATGATCACAATTCTGTGTGGAGAGACGCCAGCTTTTAATAGTTTCTTTCTCTGCGTTAGTGGAACAGCCGCAAGAAAAATTACGTTATTATGGATCAAATTGATAACATTTCTACCTGAAAAGGCGCCCGCATTCAGAAATGTCTTCCTCTATGTTGGTGTGATGACTGCAAGAATAATGGTGTTATTGTGTATCGAAATAATCACAATTTTGCGTAGTGCAACGCCCGCAACCAACAGGGTTTTCTGCGTTGGTGGGACAACAACAAAAAAATGTGTTGTTGTGGGTTGAAATGATCATAATTCTGCGTAAGGAGCTCACGCATTAAAGAGTTTCTTTCTCTGCGTTGGTCGAACAGCAGCAAGTAAATTGTGTTATTGTGAATCAAATTAATCGCAATTCTGCGTGTATCGACGCCCACTTCCAAAGATTTCTTTTCATGCCTTGATGAAACACCCACAAGAGATGTTTTCTTTAAGTTTGGTATAAATACAATTCTGCGTGGAAGAATCATCAAATTGATTGCAATTCTGCGTGGAGGGACGTTTGCTTTCAAAAAAAATTCTGCCTTGGCGATACGTTCGTTTGGAACATAGTGTTATTGTGGATCGGATGAATCAGAATTCGGCATAATGAGAGGCCCGCATTGAAGAGATTCTATTTCCTGGTTTAGTGGGACGCTCGCAAAAAAACTGATGTAATTGTGGATCGGAATAATCACAATTCTGTGTGGAGAGACGCCCGCTTTTAAGTGTTTGTTCCTCTGCATTGTGCGGACAAAAAAAAATGCAAAAAGAATGGTGTTATTGTAGAATGGAATAATCACAGTTCTGAGAAGAGGGACGCCCGCATTAAAAAGTTTCTTTCTTTGCGTGGGTGGGACACCAGCAAGAAAATGTTGTTATTGGGGATCGAAATGATTACAATTCTCCGCTTTCAAAAGTTATCCCCTGCGTTGTTGTGACGCCTGCAAGAAGAATCTTGTTACTGTGGATTGACTGGATTACAATTCTGTGCGGTGGGACGCTAGCATTCAAAAGTGCTATGTTATCGTGGATCGAAATCTTCATAATTCTGTGTTTTTTAACAACAGTAAAAACACCATGAAATCAAATTACGTTAGAGAAGAGTAGAGTCAGTTATAGTACTCGTGATTTATTATGCATGTGAAATAGGGTTATTGAAAATTTTACTTCCACTGCGAATCGAGACGTCATTTTACATGTTATTTGTGTGTGTTATTTTTTTCGTACACAAGTACAAAGTGTTAACAATTGCACATCATGGTGGTTAGAAAATTTAAGGCCTGCGTTGATGCATTCACTAATTCTTCTGATATTTCTTCAGAAAATTCAAGTAGAATTTCTTCGGAGAAAATCGTATGAACAATACTTAGAGCACGGCACGGCAAATGCTGGGTAAAGCGTACCATTGGTACTTCGCGTACCTGAAGGAATAAAATAGACCCCATCTCGCGGTCCTTAGCCTCTTACCCAGCAACTCCTATCCCTACCTCCCCGCGGTGCTGGCCGGGATACGAGCAACCTTAGGGAAGATCGGGTAACCAACCCCGGTGGGAACTATGGTCGTATGCTGACAGGGAAGGGGGTTTGCTCCTTCCGGAGGTGCAAATCTTATTGAGCGTCTGTTCTCCATGTCAGGATCGGCTCACAACAGCGTCTGTTCTCCATGTTAGGGCGGCTGATCATCGTCCGAGTGCCAGCGAGGGACTCTAAGTGAAACTGTGCACCATGGTCCACCGGAAATAAGGAGGAATGGTCCTCCGGAAATTTAGGGGTTTGGTGTCAGGCCCTGCAAGCCAGCCTTTAAAAATCTTAAGCAACGAACAATCAACAAGAGAGTACGGACCGGAACCATCGGCGAAGACCACTGCGACGAAAAGGGACTAGCGATTGGAAACTCGGTTCGTGGAACTGCAAATCTCTCAACTTCATCGGGAGCACACGCATACTCGCCGATGTGCTCAAGGACCGTGGATTCGGCATCGTAGCGCTGCAGGAGGTTTGTTGGAAGGGATCAATGGTGCGAACGTTTAGAGGTAATCATACCATCTATCAGAGCTGCGGCAACACACACGAGCTGGGAACAGCTTTCATAGTGATGGGCGATATGCAAAGGCGCGTGATCGGGTGGTGGCCGATCAATGAAAGAATGTGCAAGTTGAGGATCAAAGGCCGGTTCTTCAACTTCAGCATAATCAACGTCCATAGCCCACACTCCGGAAGCACTGATGATGATAAGGACGCATTCTACGCGCAGCTGGAACGTGAGTACGACAGCTGCCCAAGCCACGACGTCAAAATCATCATAGGAGACTTGAACGCTCAGGTTGGCCAAGAGGAGGAGTTTAGACCGACTATTGGAAAGTTCAGCGCTCACCGGCTGACGAACGAAAACGGCCTACGACTAATTGATTTCGCCGCCTCCAAGAATATGGCCATTCGCAGCACCTACTTCCAACACAGCCTCCCGTATCGGTACACCTGGAGATCACCACTGCAGACAGAATCACAAATCGACCACGTTCTGATTGATGGACGGCACTTCTCCGACATTATCGACGTCAGGACATATCGTGGCGCTAACATCGACTCTGACCACTATCTGGTAATGGTTAAACTGCGCCCAAAACTATCCGTCATCAACAATGTTCGGTACCGACGACCGCCGCGGTACGACCTAGAGCGACTGAAGCAACCTGATGTCGCCACTGCATACGCGCAGCATCTCGAGGCAGCGTTGCCGGAAGAGGGTGAGCTCGATGGGGCCCTCTTGAGGACTGCTGGAATACAGTCAAAGCAGCCATTAACGACGCAGCGGAGAACAACGTCGGGTATATGGGTCAAAGTCGACGGAACGATTGGTTCGACGAAGAGTGCAGACAGATTCTGGAGGAGAAGGACGCAGCGCGGGCGGTCGCGCTGCAGCAAGGTACCCGGCAGAACGTGGAACGTTATAGACGGAAGCGGAGACAGCAGACCCGCCTTTTTCAGGAGAAGAAACGCCGCCTGGAAGAAGCGGAGTGCGAGGAGATGGAACAGCTGTGCCGTTCTCAAGATACACGCAAGTTCTATCAGAAGCTCAACGCATCCCGCAAAGGCTTCGTGCCGCGAGCCGAAATGTGCCGGGATAAGGATGGGAGCATATTGACGGACGAACGTGTGGTGATCGAAAGGTGGAAGCAGCACTACGAGGAACATCTGAATGGCGCGAAGAGTACAGGCAGTGAAAGTCAAGGCAGCGGAGGAGATGACTTCGTCAGTTCAGCGGACGATGGAAGCCAACCAGTCCCCACCTTGAGGGAAGTTAAGGATGCCATTCAACAGCTAAAGACCAATAAAGCAGCTGGTAAGGATGGTATCGGAGCTGAGCTCATCAAGATGGGCCCGGAAAAGCTGGCCACTTGCCTGCACAAACTGATAGTCAGAATCTGGGAAACCGAACAGCTACCGGAGGAGTGGAAGGAAGGGTTATATGCCCCATCTACAAGAAAGGCGACAAACTGGAGTGTGAGAACTTTCGAGCGATCACCATCCTTAATGCCGCCTACAAAGTGATATCCCAGATCATCTTCCGTCGTCTGTCACCATTAGTGAACGAGTTCGTGGGAAGTTATCAAGCCGGCTTCGTTGACGGCCGCTCGACAACGGACCAGATCTTTACTGTACGGCAAATCCTTCAAAAATGCCGTGAATACCAGGTCCCAACGCACCATCTGTTCGTTGATTTCAAGGCGGCATACGACAGTATAGACCGCGTAGAGCTATGGAAAATTATGGACGAGAACAGCTTCCTGCGAAGCTTACCAGACTGATCAAAGCAACGATGGATGGTGTGCAAAACTGTGTGAAGATTTCGGGCGAACACTCCAGTTCGTTCGAATCGCGCCGGGGACTAAGACAAGGTGATGGACTTTCGTGCCTGTTGTTCAACATTGCGCTAGAAGGTGTCATGCGGAGAGCCGGGTGTAATAGCCGGGGTACGATTTTCAATAGATCCAGTCAATTTATTTGCTTCGCGGATGACATGGACATTGTCGGCCGAACATTTGCAAAGGTGGCAGAACTGTACACCCGCCTGAAACGTGAAGCAACAAAAGTTGGACTGGTGGTGAATGCGTCAAAGACAAAGTACATGCTTGTGGGCGGAACCGAGCGCGACAGGGCCCGCCTGGGAAGCAGTGTTACGATAGACGGGGATACCTTCGAGGTGGTCGAGGAATTCGTCTACCTCGGATCCTTGCTTGCTAACGGCTGACAACAACGTTAGCCGTGAAATACGAAGGCGCATCATCAGTGGAAGTCGGGCCTACTACGGGCTCCAGAAGAAACTGCGGTCGAAAAAATTTCGCCACCGCACCAAATGTGTCATGTACAAGACGCTTATAAGACCGGTTGTCCTCTACGAACATGAAACATGGACAATGCTCGAGGAGGACTTGCAAGCACTCGGAGTATTCGAGAGACGGGTGCTTAGGACCATCTTTGGCGGTGTGCAAGAAGACGGTGTGTGGCGGCGAAGAATGAATCATGAGCTCGCCCAACTCTACGGCGAACCCAGTATCCAGAAGGTAGCTAAAGCCGGAAGGGTACGATGGGCAGGACATGTTGCAAGAATGCCGGACAGCAACCCTGCAAAGATGGTGTTCGCTTCCGATCCGGCAGGTACGAGACGGCGTGGAGCGCAGCGAGCGAGATGGGCAGACCAGGTGCAGAACGACTTGGCGAGCGTGGGGCGTATCCGAGGATGGAGAGATGCAGCCTCGAACCGTGTATTGTGGCGTCAAATTGTTGATTCAGTGTTATCTGTTTAGATGTTAACTAAATAAATGAATGAATCCTTAGAGCACATAATAGGGAGCAAACAATTTCAGCACACTTAATTTCTTTACCAGGATCTTAGCAATTTCTTTAACTTTTACCGAGATTCGCACAGCCGAGCCCCAGCAAACATGTTTTTCTGAGATTTCTGTCAAAGTTGCTAAGAATCAGCAAATAATTTATCGAAAATAAGCTAACAAACGTCATTTTGACGGGATATCAGTTTTTTTATTTTGCTGGCGCGCGGCTATGCGGATTTTTGCCGAGCTGCAAAAATAATATCCCATATGCTTATTTCTAAACTCGTTGTTTTTACTTCCAAAACTCTCGAAATAGGTTGAAAAACCACCATATATGAATATTAACCCTTAAAGGCGCAAGGCGATTTTTCTAGAAATCGTCGAAAGTATTTTTAGCGTAAACTACCATTAAAATTATTACCATTAAACGTATTTTCGGTTTGTTGTTTTAAAACAACATTGCGCATTTAAGGGTTAAATCAAGGAAAAGTGTGCCTGGCTTGCAGTTAGCGGCAATTTGGAAAACATTACCAAGTTATCGATAAAAAAAATCAGTTCTGCTGAATTTTGATAAATTACTGACGAATCTACAATAAAACAATTAGCAATTAGGAACAAATCAGTAAACATTCATATTGCATAATGTTTCTGCCTCAATTTTTATTTTCTCAAATAAATAAAAATTAAACTTTTAAATGCCCAGTTAAATCATGACTAATCGATTCAATAACGACCGCTGCACTTGAGGGCAATGCATAATTACGTTCTCCAAATCTCATATTAACTACTTCGTAATTACAAAGCATATCAATCTCCTGTCATAGTTTGTGTTAGCTGTGCAACATTGTGATGTTGCTAGCAATGTTCACTTCTCAATACAATGTCTTCGCCAAACCTCATCCATCAGCTGAACTGATGATGCTCCAGGCGCGTTGCTAGTCGATGCCGACCTACGACAAGCTACGATGAATCTCAGTTCGCGGCAAACTGTTTGTGTTACCTCAATTGATGAAATTTACATATAAATTAAATCGTTTCGATGCCAGTCAGTATGCCAATGCCGCACGGACTTACTGAAAGGACTTGGTCTACCGTTACCTTGCCAAAGGGATGGCATCAGCATTCCAACAAAGGGACGCATATAATTTTCAACCGCGATACGCCACTTCATAACCCAACGAGGAGGCAAGTACATGAGCTGATTGCATGAAACGAATCAGCCGCGAGAATTTTGCCCTTGAGGCGGGTTAGTTTGCGATGGTAAGGAAAACTAAACATACAAGAGGAGGAACTTGAAAATTAAAGTGAGTTGCATAGCTTAGTAAAATGTTTTGTCATGGAATGACGTCTCTAAATTACAATTTCGTACTGTTTCGCTTTTGTTTTATTATATTATGGATATTAATTAGATACCTACGCATAATAAGACATCAACAGTTCAAACATTTTTGAGCTTGATTCAACTAGATACACCAACTTGAAATTAGTTTTTTTAGTCATATCAATAATGTTCTGAAAAAACGTCACTGTATGATTTATATATGTGGAAACAATGCAAATCAGTTTTATTCAACATAAGCATTTGGCAACCATCAGCATTTGATCTTGAAGCCTGGAGAACCCCAATGCATTCCATCAAGCCTTAATCCGACCAGGTTACTCACTAATGATAGATGCTGCTATTTATGCCACGACGCTTTGACTTCCCCTTCGATAAGCGGAGCCAACTTGCGCAATGGCTGCTTAACCTGGCGGTTTATCAATGAAGGATATGAACAAAAGCCGTCATTAATTGCAAGCCAAATGGGGCTAAATTAGCATTAATTAGCTGCCACCCAACTAGTTTTGCTAAATTATGGGCAAATTCCGGCCATGAAGCAACCACCGCAGCAGAATTACGTATCTTCCACGTGATCGCCAACAAAGGAAGGTAGGAAAAATGAGCACCCATTTCGATGTAATCGACCGTCATTATTGGGCTCCGAAAACGATGGCTATCTGGGACCGTTCGTGTAGGGTCGGAAACTTATGGCCGTGAGCTGTGAGCACCATTCGAGTACCTATATAAAGCGCTTAATTTTGTTTGTTTGGGAAAGGGAACGGAAGCTCCTAGCTGGCCAGCCACAGAAAAGCCAATCAATGTTGCAGGCGACCTAGTTTCGAAGCCGCATGAAGGCAGCAAATTCCTACATGTGGTGCATGTTTATGAAATTCGAATCTCTCCGAGAAAATATGGGTTAGATGCTGCTTTCATGGCATTAGATGCATTGTTTCGTGTGGTTTCAGGTGTAGACAATTGTGCAAACTGTCCGATAGTCGGTTTGCTTGAACGAACACGAATTGTTTTGTGGTCATCGCTTACGAAATGCTTAGATGGGCTTTTCCGCAGTGAAGTTTCGAATTTCGCCTCTATTTCAACATATCACCCCAGCAGGTGTGACCTCTTGACTCCTCTGCCTTCCATGCCCACAAAATTCATTCATATCGTTTGTGTCTCTTTCAGAAAACTCGTTCACTGGATACGACTGATAAGACAACGACTCCAGCCACCGGTGTTCGTCCGTTCCGGCCTATCCTGTCACTGGACAATGCGAAGCCATTATCGAAACCATTCGAATCATCTGGAACGCCCACGTCGGCACCGGCCTCATCGTTTGCAAACAGTAACAACAACGGAAGCAGTCACAACAGCAGTACAGAATCGAATTCTACCAGCACGACCGGGGGACCGAACTCGGGTTCCGGTACCAGTGGGAGCAGCATCAGCAGCGCCGGTTGTGCCGCCATTGACAACAGCCTTGCCGCCGAACTGGTGCGAGCAGGATCGTCCGGAAATGGGGCGAGCCCACAGGGATCGGTGGGAGAAGGCGGCAACGTGGCTGTTGCAGCGGGTCAAATTGCTAACAAATTGAACCCCGCTCAACAGCAGTCACAGCAGCAGATCTCGCCAACGCAGAGTGAGAAAAGTACCGGCACCGGTGGGAGCAAGGAACAGTCCGGAGATAACTCGGGTGGCGATAATCTGTTTAAAAATGGTGTGACAGATCTTGGTGAGTAAATTAAGAAGCTTGTCCTTTTTCTTGGTGATAATATTTTTTCGTGAAAAGATTATTTTTTGATTAAAACACGAGTAGTACCCATTTTTAATTACATCCACTTATCTTTTTTTATTACAAGAAACATGGGGAAGTGGATCGGTCGTAGGCACCGCTCGGTTATACCGTGGGGCATCGAAATCCGTACACTTAAGGTGAAGGTGGGTTGAGTACCAAAACAAAGCTTTGAAAGTATTTGTACAATAAAAACTGTCATATACTGTAGTAGTATTGGTGTCGTATTAAAAAAAAAACAAAGAATATTACTAGGGTGGTTCAAAAAACGACCCAGCACCACCACGGTCACTCGATTCCGTCCCATGCTCCGAGTGTTCTCCAAAAACCGATTTGAACAAAAAGTGGTTGAGCGCATGCCGGTTCAAGTTTGTAAGAAAACTAGTATGGAAACTAAACCTTTTATTACACTGGCTACAGTGCCTCCCCTCCATACGCTGGCGAAAAGAGAACCCACATAGCTGAAAGCAACATTCCAGGGACTTTACTGAAAGAAAACCGCACCGCAGGACAGATCCATTGATTCGTTACGTAATCAAAAAAATAGCTTTTTATACCCCACTCACCCCCATGTCACACTTTTTGTATGAAGCATCTGCCCCTGGTGCGATAGTGTAAACTAGACTAGACTAGCAGTATCTGCCCCTGGTGCAATAGATATCACAGACAAATTCTGGGTATTTTGTTGAATTGCACGTTTCACTGATGCCTTCTGAGAAGCCTAATTATCATGCTAAAGATTCGCAACCTCGATTAAAATCGACTCGCAACTATTGGAACGACCATTCAATATGGATTGTCTATGGAGCTGAAGCTCTTGAATATTTCATTAGTCATATGGTCTCCCCCCTCGCCATCGCCCAATGACGGAGTGCCAGAATTAGAATAATGTTAAATTCAACCTCGCCATATAAACTGTCATACAAACCTGAAACGACTTGTACACGGTAAGCCTCTATTCAAACCAGCCCAAACCATCGGATGACACCCAAATTATATATCACAATCGACTGAGCGTGGCGGAGCAAAATTATTTTTTGAGCCACCCTAATTATTAGTTTGCTGCTGCCGGTGCCGTTGTTTACATTCGCTCCGCGATCAGTTTTTAATCGTTTTTTTCGGGCAAAAATAGCAGTTTATATTAAGTTTTCGGTTTAAACAAGTGACTGATTTCGAAAAGTGATGTTTAATTTGCATTCCATCAACATTTCGGGCTCGTCATGTGCGGAGAAGTGAGTGAAAACTTGATATTTTCAGTGCCCTTTGAGAAGAAGTGAAGTGCAGTGATAAGCCCACCAAATCGCGAACGGCTAATAAATTGGCACGAAACTGCTGATTTATGATATTATTCGAGCCGAAATGCATAAGACTCTTTGGATAAACATGTTCACTATCACGGGAAGTGAATAAATATGCTGTGAGCAGGTTAGTAATTTGAATATTAAACTTTTGTTCGATGCAGTTCGATGCATTCGAATGTTGGTGGGAGAGGAGTGCGGGAGGTGTGGGGTTGGCCCGTGGAAGGTCCGGTGCCATATTGGCGGCCATCGTGGTACTCTTCCAACTATGTCCTTAAGCACCTTTGTATATAAAAAAGTCATTAGAAAATAGGAATCGAATGTAAATAAAACGTTTTTCATTGACATAGGGGCATGAAGGCTTCTACTTTTGGAGTGTTTCACATTTACTCATTAAAACCTACGAAAAACATAATAAAATAATGAATAAAACCAACTACTCCTGACTCGAAATCCGTCAACCGTGGACGGATTTCGAATCAAAGGACCAAAATCCGTACAGCTATTTTTTTTCTAAATATTTAAATTGAAACAGTCTGAATGACGAAACTACCACTGTACATAGTTCGATACGCACCTTGAGAAGCGATCCCTTCGATTTGTATTCCGTTTATCTTATGTAATGATACGCAATTAGCAAAGAAACACAGTTACTTTTGGTGCAATAATGCTCTACCCGAAAACAAAATGGCGGCAAAAACTCTGCGTTTGGTGGGTGGTTATTTGTTTTTGATTTTTGTTGTTTTGATTTCAAAGCCTTCTTTCCATTTCTATGCACTAGAAGCTTACTGCCAAGTATCTGAATAGGACAAGATAAATTATTTCTACATTAATTACCTTTAACCCTCATTAATTTATTGATATCTCATGAGGTGGACGGATTTCGGTGCTGTACGGATTTCGGTTCCGCACGGTAGACATCTCAACGTATCTTTTGACAGAAAGCATTCTAAAACTGTCAACATTTCAAAATACATATTAGCCCCCCAGCGACGGAAGAAGCTTTTGTTTGCAAAAACGATCAATGGGTAATGTTGTCAACATAACCGCGAGTAGACGTAGGACTTGTATAAACGTAACATATTTACATTTAACTTTTAACTTTTGGATCTATAGAGTTTGATTATAGGAAAGACAGCTTCCATGCAGTGTTGAATTATTAGCAGTTTGTGTATTCAAAACTTCTGGAAATAAAACTAAGGTCAAGTTTTTTCACCCGTTTTTGGTATTTGGCTGGTGGACAATTGTATAAACTACTTTTTTTTAAATATTAAGTGTGATTTTAAATATTAAGTGCAGTGATGTGGTGCCTACGCTGGTTGCAACCTATTCATCCAGGTTTCGGATACATTCGGTGAGAGGTTCCAATTTTATCTCTTTTTTGTGTTATTATGTGCATCTTTATAATTATTAAATTATTGTAACATATAATAGTGCCTTTAGGCTAATATTTAGTTGGGATTATTGACTAAATGACTTGACTCTGATTTTATCGCTTTCGATACAGAGAAAGAACAAGCTTGCATGAGCGTTCTGTATTGAAAGGATATGCGTAGATTTGTTAATAGTTTGCACCACAAATAGATTGTAGTTCACCCAACTAGTTAATCTCTAGTTTTATTTTTTTATGTCTAAATATTGAGTTCGGCATTTGAAAAATTAATTATTAAAAATAACAAGATGCTTTAACAACTTTTATAACACAGTGTTTGAAAATAGTTTTCAAGAAATTCTACCCGGGTAGAAAAGGACAGCAAAACAATAACAATTGTTACTTTTATTATATACATAACTGAATAGCAAAATTTTATATTAGGTTGTTTGATATAGTTGCTAAAATATTTGCAAAAAAGAAAATACCAAAATCAGTTATTATTGATATGTTGAAAACTCAAATGATGATTGAATGACAAATTTGTTGTGATAGCAAAGTTTGTTTTTCATTTGTTGTGCTGCTCTCCTTACAACAACACATGAATAACGGATTTTGATAAAATAAGAAAGTGTGTTTGTTATTTTATGTTATTCATGAATAGCATAAAAGTAGCAAAACCTGATGTCACAGCAAAGTTTGTTATTTTTATGTTATTAGTTTGATTTTCGTCTCTACATGGGTATACATTCAATATTTTACCCTTCTGATGTATTTTCGACTAGTGGGAAGTATTACATGAAATGTCCACAGTCTGATTCATATTGTTCTTACACTTATGTGTTATATCATATTTGAAACTTTATCTACGTTCTGGGGGAAAGGCCCATGCTAATTTTGGCTTAGATCTTGTCAGCGATTAAACAAATCAATTCTGTAGTCTTTAAGATGCAAGAAATATTTAACGAAGGAAAGAGCTTTCCGATCTAATCACCACCGATTGTATGTCGTTTGTCTCTTTTATCCTCTGCAAAATATAAGTGCAACTCTCAGCGATAGCCCTAATATTCTCAGTGGCTGTTTGCCAATTTTCTTTCTTCCTTAAATGTACGATCCGAAAGAATGAGATACTTTTCCTTAGCAATCAATTTGTTACTAAAATTAGGGTTTTTATAGCAGCTACAATTTCTACATTATTTGGCAATTTTGTTTATGGGAAGCATGTGTTTGTCCATCTCATAGAGTACTCATGCATATTCATTAGGAAATGATCATCGCTACCGCCTATTGGTGGTACAGCTAAAAAAACATGTTAAAATTCGTATCTGTATTTTTTGTTGACAAAAATTATGATTTTTATCTTTGCCGAAATTTCTTCTGTAACCAATAAGGGAAGTGACTATTGACATGTATTGGGAGGTGGGTGGGGCAATTTTTTTTTCTTTCTCGTTTCAGAGAGCGAGTATTGGCGCTTAAACCTAGGCTAATTAGCCGGGGCAAGTCTAATACCTTGTCCCACCCCAAGAAGAAGCAACACCATAGAGAACGGAGTGACGTAAATTTCTTAGCATTGTCACTCCCAACGTCTGTACAAACTTATATCATTTGCTTATGATGATATTCCTAAACCATATTCTCTACCAACCATCCAACTCCTTGACATCTATGAGGGCGTCGGTGAGTCGCTGGCCTCTCGTTAAGTAGATGTCATATCATCATTTCCTTCCTTTCCCTAGTAACGGAGAAGATGGGCGTGGCCGGCAATGGTAGCTTTCATGCTTTATCATTTTGGACCTCCAATTGGGTTGCTATTATATCCCAAATAGTAATCCATAAGCAATTGGGGTAAGAAAGTTAAAGAATATACATGACAGCTATCAGTATGCAATCTACGAAATACTCCGTTACCACGCAACGCAACGCAACGCAACGCAAAACTTCTGGAAATAAAACTAATAATTAAATACATAATAAGAATTGCTTTGTTTCTAACTATTAAGCCCTTATTTACTCAAGCAAGTGTAGGGCATTTATAGATCTCTTATTGATGATAGTATTTGAAGTTAAACAATTCTATTTATAAAATTTTCAGACTTGGGCAAAATGTGCTATTTTGGGGGAACTGTCCCGTTTTCCAAACAAAGAAATGCAGCACCAATTTCGTTGCTTCTTTTTGCTACCATGCGTGCTTACTGATGAAAAAAAATCACAACAATAAGAAACAAGTCAAGGAGCAGTGACCCTACTATAATAGAGGAGATACTGCTAATACATCAACGAAAAATTATATGTTTTGATTCCAAACTCCATGTCTACGTCAAGTTTAATGATACAATTTCTCAGAAAATAAAAAACAAAGTATAAGATAAAGTTTATTTAAATATTCTTCTGGAAATTATTTTTTGCGGACTTTTTTTAAAACATGTAATTTAGCAAAATTTTCTAATCTAAAATGGATATTAACACTATTGCTGATTGTGCATCTTTAATTGCTAATACCTTCTGCAAATAAATGAAAGTAATTATTTTAATCAAATTTTTATTTTCATCAGTGTAGTTGATTTTTTTTAATATGAAATCAGAAATGTTTTAATGTACATGTCGTTTAGTACCAAGCACAACTTAACATATGGTCAGTCTTATGACATGACTCGTACTTAAAAATTGTAAATTGTAATTGAAAATGGACAACAACTAAAAATAAAAATGAAACAAAATCAGAGTTGAAGCAATGGATACACAAATTGCGATTATAAATAATACGAAATTTCCATAAACCTAAGAGGATTTTCCGAAAACTAGAAAGATATTAGCAATTTTGAATGGAAAAAAGTAAAATTTTCCATAAAACAACCCAAGGTCCTGTTTAAGCTTTTCAGCATACAGACGTAACACTTCATTGAAATCCATCGCTCGGGACTATTTTTGCGCAATTCAGCCTGCAGAGGCACTAACATCATCAACGCTTGCATTTGACGTGCGAAAAATCAAACTTCATAAGCATCGCTTCATGTTACATCATAGCATGCGTTTCTCGAAAAGGCGAAATAACAAACAAATGTCTTTTGTGGTTATTCTTTGACACGTCGCCTTATATTCCGGAACACTTGTTGATGGATTTTGTTCCTATGTGAATTCAAAAGATAGGATTTACGTAATGTTGGCACGGAAAATCTAAAATCTAATCCCATATCAGGACTGGTAGCCGTCAATGCCGCTCAAAATAGTGATTTTAGTGACCAACACTGGCGAAAAAAGGGACCAAATAGTGACATTCAGCTGCAGAAAAAGTGACCAAATAGTGACTTTGAATTTCATTTACAGCGACAAAAAAAAACTTTTATATGAAGTTAATAAGGCCAATACTAATAATTTTCAAATAAATTTTAATTATGTCTCCCTCTACTATCTTTTGGCAAATTTTAAGGCGCAATTAATTCAGCAAAAAATATGAATTGCCAAAACATTATTCACCAGATCCGATGAAAAAAAATGTGCACTTATTTAGTGGAATATGTTATTTAATTCCATTACTTTGCATTTTTTTACAAGTATACATATTTCAATCTTAACAGTAATGACGGTAATGACGTCTTTAGTCTCTCAAGTCGAGTCGAGTATGGGACGCTGATCAATGTTTACAAAGTGATGGAATTAAATGGAATAATTCGTCTTATGACAAATAAAATCTGATGGGTTTGTTTTATTCTATTCTTTTCTTTTTAATTTTTGTATTGTCGCCCCTTTCACCACGGGAAAACACAATTTGAGGCGAGTCATACAAAATGAGGTGCAATAAGGTTTAATATGGGTTCGAACTTCCAAAACGGAAACACTTCGCTTGAGTGTGAAAATGGCGTTTTTATAATATGCAAAAAAATTATTTAAATAATTTTTCGACGTGGATTTATTTTGACTCACAAAATTCATAAATCTGAAACCCAAGAATCCTAAAGAAAACCTGAAGAATTTGTTCAGAATTCCGAAAAGCCTAAACAAGAATTTCGAGCTACCAACCGATGAATCAAACTCAAAATAGTAAAAATCTTTAAAAAAAATTCCAACTTTTTTCGATAGAATTTTCAAATTTGATCCAGTCTCGAATGTCTATATTATCATCAGAATAGATTTTGGAATTTTTTTAAGTTTTTTTTCGGAGCAGATGACCATTCATTGGCTCCTTACGGAAAAAAATATGAAAAAGATCTTCTACCAAAGTCCTTTACAATATCAAACAGTGGGTAAGGTTTCAAATTTTTCAACATTTTTTTTCCATTCCGCGACGATGTTCTTCAAAAAACCAAGTCGATAGTTTTAAAATAGTTGAAAATAGTGACTTTTTCCGAGAAAGTGACTTTAGTGACTTGAGGTCGGAAAAAGAGACTTTTTAGTGACTGACCCGAAAAAGGTGACCAAGTCACTAAAAAGTGACTCACTGCCAGGCCTGCCATATAAAAATAAGAGAATGGAGACCCGGCTTTCATTGAAGACCAAAAACATATTAAATCTTTTTTCATAAAGAAATACAAAAAACAATAAAACTAAGCATTTTTTTATTTTTCATGGAAAATGTAATCAATTTCAGTGCTTTTTTCTATTTTTTATGGAAATTTTGTTTTTTTGATTGCCCTTCATTGATTATTTTGTGGAAAGTTTTAAATTTTTTATGGAAATACACAGAATTCTGTTTTTAAACGTTTTTTTTCGCTCGTATTTTTAATCGTGTGACTTCAATTTACCACTAAAACCGGACCTTCCACGGGTCAACACCACACCTCCCGCACTCCTCTCCCACCAACATTCGAATCGAACAAAAGCATCGAACAAAAGCTTAATATTCAAATTACTAACCTGTTCACAGCATATTTATTTACTTCCCGTGATAGTGAACATGTTTCTTCAAAGAGTCCTATGAATTTTGGCCCGAATTATATCATAAATCAGCAGTTTCGTACCAATTTAATAGCCGTTCGCGATTCGGTGGGTTTATAAATGCACTTCACTTTTTCTCAAAGCGCATTGAAAAAATAAGTTTTTACTCACTTCTCCGCACATGAGCAGCCCGAAATGTTGATTGAACGCAAATTAAGCATCACTTTTTGAAATCAGTCACTCGCTTGAAGCGAAAACTTAATATAAACTGCAATTTTTGCCCGAAAAAAAACAAATAAAAACTGATCGCGAAGCGAATGTAAACACCGGCACCGATAGCAGCAAACTAATAATTAGGGTAATCCAAAAATAATTTTGCGCCGCCAATCTCGGTCGATTATGTTTCATATTTCGATTGTATTTCGATTTGAATAGGGGCTTATCGGTCGTTTCAGGTTTGTATGACAGTTGATATGGCGAGGTAGAATTTTACATTATTCTGATTGTGGCACTCCGTCATTGGGCGCTGGCGAGGAGGGAGACCAAATGACTTGATGAAATATTCAAGAGTTTTAATTCAATAGATAATGCATATGAATGGTCGTTCCAATAGTTGGGAGTCGATTTTATTTGAGGTTGCGAATCTTTGGCATGATAATTACGCTTCTCAGAAGGCATCAGTAAAACGTGTAATTGAACAAAATAGCCAGAATTTGTCTGTGATATCTATCCCACCAGGGGCAGATACCTCATACAAAAAATGGGGGTGAGCGGGGTATAAAATGCTGTTTTTTGCAATACATTATCAATGGATCTTTCCTGCGGTGTGGTTTTCGTTCAGTGAAGTCCCTGAAATGTTGCTTTCAGCTATGTGGGTTCTCTTTTCACCAGCGTTAGGAGGGAAGGCAATCTAGCCAGTGTAATGGAAGGTTTAGTTTCCCATACTAGTTTTCATACAAACTTGAACCGGCTTGTACTCAAAAAGGTTTTGTTCAAATAGGCTTTTGGACGACACTCGGAGCATGGGATGGAATCGAGTGAGCGTGGTTAAGCTCAACCCACCTTCACTTTAAGAAAACTTTATATTTATTTATTGCTTATATCATGATTTCTTTATTGGCAATTTCCTTATTTATTATGCAAAATTTCTAATTCTTTATGGAAATTTTATTTTGCTGTCTTTTTTAATTCTTAACATTCTGTCATTCTACTTTACAAGTGTAAGCGATTAGGATGTCAATTTTCGGAGTGGTTTGACATCGCCATTGATTCGAGTAGATTGTGCAACAGATGACATTAGTGTTTTCGATAACGAGAAATCTTCAACTGACTTTCATTAAGAGTTATATCTGTTTGTCTGTACTCTGGTGATTAAAAGCAAACTTCGCTACAAAACCACTAGGAAACAATTTTTCAGTAATGTTATGTCGGAGAAAGGCCGTTTACCCTGAAGCAATTTGGCCAAAAGTCGTCTAGAAACCCATCTGGCCAGAGACTATTTGGTTGAAAATGTCTTCACCGAACGGTATAAAAGACCGAACATGTTCTTTGGCCGAAAATGTCGTTCGGCCAAACAAAAATTGTTTAGCTAATTGGTCATTTGACCGAAAATGCCGTTCAACCAAAATGGTCGTCTGGCAGAAAAGGCCAAACGGGTTGTTCGACCGAAAAAGACGTTTGACCGAAAATGCCGTTTGGCCCACAAAAGTTTCCCTCAGGAATTCCTTCGGAACTTCCTTCAGAATTCCATTAAAAAATCCTTTAGGTATCCTTCGTAAAATACTTTGGAGATTTTTGCGGATATTCTTTTGAAATTTCTTCGAAAATTCGATCGATTTTAATTAGTAATTTCTTTAGAGGAACTTTAGTAAACTTCTTCAAGAATTGTTCCGGAAATTTGTTTGGGCCTTTCTTCGGGAATTCCTTCAGAACCTCGTATACTTTGTAAATTCTTTTACGAATTCCTTTAGCACATTCCTCGGAAATTTTAATGTCTTCATTAACGAGATTTTCAGCCCACGTCTGGCTCATATCAGATTCCTCGGAAATGTTTTATGGAATTCCTGTAGACATTAGTTCGGAAATACAGATGATGAAAAAGTATAAAAATGCCAATGTCACTCCAGTTCATGTCACCAACATCTATTCTACCTCACTCACATGTTAGTCCCATACCGTTTTTTTCGCATACTGAGCTATTGAAGTTCCAAATCGCATCTTCCATATGAAACTTTTGAAAAATCTAATAAATTGAAACATCATTGTATCTTTCTGAAATTTTGAAGTTGTTTATCATTCGTTGCATTACCGTAAAGCGATTTAGTTTGATCGAAACATTGTTTAGTTTTGAGCAATTAGTTCATGTAAATTCTTAGTGGGTCTGTTATGCGGGTACTTTCAATATGGGACTATGACTTGGTTTTTTTTTCACTCATGGGCATATAGGGGCCCTCCTTAGCCGTGCGGTAAGATGCGCGGCTACAAAGCAAGACCATGCTAAGGGTGGCTGGGTTCGAATCGGTTTTCGGATTGGAAATTGTCTCGACTTCCCTGGGCATAAAAGTATCATCGTGTTAGCCTCATGATATACGAATGCAGAAATGGTAACTTGGCTTAGAAACCCCGCAATTAATAACTGTGGAAGTGCTTAATGAACACTAAACTGCGAGGCAGCAGTGGGGGTTGCAATGCTAATGAAGAAGAGAAGAAGAGATGGGCATACAAAATCGCAATTTTTTATTATGATTTATTGAAGTACATAAGAAATGAACCCTTTTCATTCACTCAAAAGAGACGAAAAGTCAAATGGGACTGTTATGCGAGTGTGGGCAGTATTGTGTTCAAACATAGTAGCCAAAAAACCGGTAGTAATAGTGTCAAACCGATGTTATTGATGCAACCAATCAGACACTACAACATGATAGACAGCATATGCCAAGTTAAGCTTATTGAAGCCAAATAATTTTAAATGGCAAAATAATTTTAACGGTTACAGCGTCACTAGTGTTTTAGTGCTTACTTCTACTTAGTTCTACTGGGTATGCATTCGGAAAATGCTTCGACTTTTTTTGAAATCCTTGGGGTTTTTTTAGGAATTCATTCGAAAATTTATTTACGAAAACTTTAGAAGACACCTTAAGGTTCCGGATATTCTTAGGAAAATTCTTTTAGAGGTTCCTTCGGAAATTCCTTTACGAATTTCTTTGGAAATTTTAATAAATTCCTTCAGGAATTTCTTTGGAAATTATTTCTAGAATTCCTAGAGGAGATTATTTTCGGTATTTGTTTTGAGGAATTCCTCGAGTAACTTCTCCGGAATTTTTTTCGGTCATTTCTAGAGATTTTCTCTTCTACAAATTCCTTTGAACATTCGGAAACTCTCTTAAAATTTCCATAGAAATTGATTTCGAAATTTCTTTGGGAATCTATTCATAAATTCATGTTGGAATCCTTCTGAGGAATTTTTTGATTTTTTTTTTGAGAATCAGTTCGAGAATACCTTTAGAAATTCTTTTGAAAATTCTTCTGGGAATTCCTTGGAAAATCTATTCGATATTCCATCGAAAACTCTTTAAGCAGAAATCCTTCACAATTTCCTTTAGATTTTTTTTTCTTGAAAATTTCTTTATGTTCTACCACGGGAATTCTTCAAAAAATCCTTTCGGAAATTCCTCCTGAATTACCTTTAGACATTCTTCCAGGAATTCATTTGGGGACTCATCTTGGAAATTCCCCCAGAAATAATTTAGAAAATTACGCTTGTAATTCCTAGGACACGTGATTCCTTTGTAAAACCATCCAAAAATTCTTCGAAAGTTCTTCCAAGAACTTCCTTGAAATCTTTAATTATTATATATTTTTTAATACATTCATGAAGAATTTCCGAGCGAATTCTCAGAAGATTTTACAAGCAAAACCTAGGTAATTGATTTTTCGAACAAAAAACCTCAGTTCTCTTTAGGTATTGCTTCGGGAATTCAGAAATTCCTTTGAAGCTTTTTTTGTCCATAGATCGGAACAACGATCCATACGTGTTCAATTCTTAATTTTTTTATTTTTTTCATGTTTGAAAGCTCCCTGTTTGTGTCAGAAATTCTCTGATAATTCCAGCATTTTTCCAGGCTTCCAGATAGTAGTCACTCTGTGGAAATTCTGAAAAATTCCGAAGAACTTTCTATGGCAATTTAAAAAAAAAATCTCGTCACAATTAAAGTAAACTTCCTATGAAAACTCCTAACAATTTCCATTGAAATCAATTTTTTTTCTCGTTTTGAAAAATTTCCCGCAGGAAATTTTTGGTAAAAACTCCAGCGCGTCTCCCGTAAAAAACTCCAACGAGTTTCCCGTAAAAACTCCTTAGAGTCTCCCGTGGATTTTCCGAAAAATGTTCAGTGTAAATTGAGTATTCTGGAGTACAAAATTTAGAACAATTTCGCATGAAAATTCTGAAAAAAATTTCATGCAAATTTTAAATTATTTTCCCCTGAAATTCCAAACAATTTTCCTTGGGAATGACAAACAGCTGCAAAGTAGTTCCTGTGGAAAATTCGAAAATAATTTCCAATAATGAATATTTTGGAGAAAAAAATTCTGGAACAGATTTTCACTTCTAACTACTCATTTTTCGCTTTACATTTCTCACTCCTCAATTCGCACTTTGCATTTCGTTATTCTCACTTTTCACTGAGAAGAAGTATGAAATGAGAAGTGCGGAATGAGAAGCAAAAAAAATAGCAGTACCAAGTCAGACGTCTAAGTTATCATTTCTCACTTTCCTACTTCTTACTTACTTTCCTATTCTTCTTAGAGAAGTGAGACGTCTACCTATTCACTTTTCACAGTGAGAAGTGAGAAATGAGAAGTGAGAAGTGAGACTTCTACCTTTTCACTCCTAATTTCTTATTCCTCACTGTGAAAAATGAGAAATGAGAAGTGAGTAGTGAGACTCACTCTTCACAGTGAAAAGTGAAAGTGAGACGTCGCACTATCACACCCTCACTTGTCAAATGATGTTTGAGATTTTTATCGATCAGTTTTCGGCGAGTAAAGACAAAAAAATAAAATTGTTAGCCTGTCCGGACGTTTCTGTCGATTTACTGGCCTTCGACCATATTCTGCGGACAAATCTCCCTGTCAACTATAAACTAACAGACAGCCATTACTGTTGGTTAATAGTTGAGTGGAAGATTTGTCCGCAGAAGATGGTCGAATGTCAGTAAATCGACCGGAACGTCTGGACAGTCTGGCAATTTTATTGTTTTGTCTTTACTCGCCGAAAAATGATCGATAAAAATCTTAAACATCAACTCGCGGCGATCAATCCAAAGCAAACATCTTTTCATATAAGCTATTCGGCCCGGAGAGGAGCCAGCCTCGGGCTGAAAGTCTCCTTAATAAAGATACAAAAAAAAGCTATTCGGTCAAATGACCCTTTCGGTCTAATGGTCTGTTCGGTTAAATGGTATATTCAGCCAAACAACTTTCAGCCTAGTGGCCTTCGGCCGAACGGGACTCGGCAAAACGATTTTTCCGACCATATACGTCTTTCAATGGAACGATAATTTCGACTAAACGGTATTATCGGCTAAATGACCTAATCGGCCAAACGATTTATTCGGCCTGATGACCAGTTCGGCCGTATGTCGTTTTCGGCAAAATGAAGAAGTAACCGTCTCGAACAAACGTCCAATTTGGTAAAATGGAACTAGGCAAGATGATTTTCGGCCTAACGTGCTATTTGGCCCAGTGGCCTGCGGCCACAATACACTCGGGCAAACGACCCTTAATGAATAAGTCCTTAAGTGGAGGACGAAATGCATATCTGTGTTGATACCAAAAAACTAATTAGTGGAAGTAAATGGAAGACAATAGTTGTTTAAACGACTCTTCCCAAGGTTATCGAACAGTTGTGGAACATTTGTGAAAATGATCACGTAACAAAAGAAAATAGTACCGATGACACTGAAGCATAAATTTATTTAAACTCCTTGATCAATCCACAGAATCACCCCAAACAACTAAGATACGGATGGAAAACGAACGCCTGACTGCAGAGATTACCCGACTGAAAAAGCTGCTGGAAAATTCACCAGATGGTGCCGTTGGAGGAATTGATCTGTTATCGGATACCAACAGCTTCGATGCGCACTCAACCGACGATAGTGGTGGCCGGGTGGAAAAGCTCGAGAACGAACTTCGGATATCCAAGGAATTAATTCAAAGTAGGTTTTGTAAAGTAAACTTCTTTCATCGGTTCTTTGCTAACGTCACAATTCTCATACCAGGCCTCAAGTTGGAGCGGAAGAAACTCCGCTCGGACAAAAGTGACCTGCTGATCCAGGTCAAACAGCTTTGCTCCTCGCTGCAGGACAAGGAACAAGAACTGAGAAACTTCATCCGTAACTTTGAACAACGAATACGGGAAACGGAAAACAACAGCGCCAAGCAGAACACCGAACGGGAACGGGAGCGGTGGTCTCTGCTAAAGCATGCCCGCGACGAAGCCGAACGGTCTATTGCTCTGGCCGCACAGCTCAACGCCAGGGATATTCAACTGCAACGGACCCAGGAACAGCTGCAAGAAGCACGGCGGCAGCTGTCCGGGTGTATGTCCGACCAGGAGAGCCTGGTATCGGCGGCTCCACTGACCCCTCCATCCGGGCTGATGACCCACACCCAGACGACTGCCGGAGGGTATTCCAACATTAGTGGAACTCCCGGCGATAGGGGCTCGTGTAGTGCTGACTCCGGCGTCAGAGGTAAGTTGAAGGCTTTTCGATTAGCGATTCTTCGTAGTGGCACAAGTAGTTAACGAACCGTTGTGTTCACTCATCAGAGCTCATTGCAGGGAGTAGCGATCGGGAGAGTGCAGCGGGGGATCTCAATCTCAGCGATGGACCCTGTGAAAATGGGCCATGCATACAGGTGGACTCGGATAGCGTATCGTTAGTGTCTAGTCATCATAATATGTATCAATGTGAGTCAAATGGGGTCTGAGTTAGATGACGTCCATAGTAAGGTGTTGTTTTTTTTTCTAAATCCACAGATGGAACACCAAAGGAGCGTAGTCCTACACTGTCTCCGTTGAACACCGGGGCCTATTCTCGGTCTGTTGATAATACTGCACTTTCCAAGTAAGCCTGCTCGTCATGCATTGAATATCTGAATCCTCATACGTAATTCACCTTTTCTATAGCTCCTTCCGTTCAGTGGAACAACTGGGTTCTCCGGTGGAGAACGAGAACCAAACCTTTTCTAGAAGACTGCAACAACAGCAACAGCAAGCGCAATCTCAATCATCCAAGACTGGCGGTGCTTCCTCGTCGTCCGGTGGGGGAATGGGCCTGACCGGCCGTAGTGGTCGCGGCGGCACCTGGGGTAGTATATCGAGGGTATTCGCTCGCAACAGAAACCGCAACAAGAGCAACCCAGTGGCGGAAGCGGAAGCCACCGACTTCCAGTGGAGTCCTCTGACCGAGGAAGGCTACGCGGAGAAGTTGCGACTGCTGAGGGAAGCTTCATCGATGCCGATGGAGCGTTGGAGGGCATCACAAGTGCTGGCCTGGTTGGAGGTTGCCCTGGGGATGCCGCAATATAGTGCGCGATGTGCAGAGAACGTCAAAAGTGGTAAGGTTCTGCTGGAGTTGAGCGATGCCGAGCTGGAAAGCGGTCTGGGAACTAGTCATCCAATGCACCGGAAGAAGTTGCGTCTGGCAATTGAGGAGCAGCGTCGGCCGGAGCTGGTTCGATATCCGACTATCGGGCAACTGGGTCATACGTAAGTTGTTTGTTGTTTGGCAAATTGTTTGAAAAAGATGACGAAAATTGTGTTTTGTTTCAAGGTGGGTGGCTTCCGAATGGCTTCCGGATATTGGTCTTCCACAGTACGGTGAATCTTTCATGCACTCACTGGTAGATGCTCGCATGTTGGACACACTATCGAAGAAAGAGCTTGAGAAGTATCTGGGGGTCACAAGAAAGTTCCATCAGGCTAGCATAGTTCACGGTACGTTAAACAAAGCCAATAATTTCTATCCGTTGTCGTAAGAAAAGCGCAAGTTACAGAAAAGACATCTCATTTATCCGCTTCAAATTACCTTAGATTTTATCTTCTCTTATCACAAAGAATGAAAATCAACGAAGAGAAATCTTTCCTGTTTACGTTTTAATTTTTGTCTGGTTTTACTGATAGATAGTTAATAATAATTATAATTATATTATACACTCGATCTCTTACGAAATCAAGGTATCCACGTCCTCCGGATCATGAAGTACGATCGCCAGTCCTTGGCAATGAGGCGGTTGCAATCCGAAAATGTAGACACCGATCCGATAGTATGGACAAATCAACGATTCATTCGTTGGGCTCGTTCGATAGATCTCGGGGAGTATGCTGACAATTTGAAAGGTAGTCACATTTCTCTCCAATTCTGTTCTTTGATCCTGATTTTATTTTATTTTCACAAATCAGACAGCGGAGTTCATGGCGGATTGGTGGTGTTGGAACCTTCTTTCTCCGGTGACACGATGGCAACCGCACTCGGAATTCCGCCATCCAAGAACATCATTCGACGCCATCTAGCGACCGAGTTCGAATCTCTCATCCTCCCGGCAAGGTAAGTCAACGATAAAATACACTGAAATAAATTGAAAAACTCCACCCACATGATATCTCACGTCCAGAAAGACATCTTGTTATCGCGTTCCCCCTTTCTAATTCACCTTCGTGTTCGACAATCTTTTTTATTCTATTCCCGCGCATCACAACCTAACGAACCCATTGTCCATCGTGTTGTCGTCGGATCCGAAAACCAAATATCGACTTTCCACCAACTACTTCGCAATCGCATTCACCACCACCCCAACCTCCAAAAAAAACCCGAATCGACCCACCCCCTGACTTTCAACAACAGGTACGTGATATTCTGCCAGATGGAGGAATATCAGATGGACAACAGCTCCCGAGTATCTTCCACCATGCACAAGAGTTCGATTAGATAAGCTTCCAAATAGAACAGAGAAGAAAAATAGGATTTTTTTTAAGAATTGGAATAAAAAGCTAGATCCCACCTTTATTCACGAAACAAATCAAAAAAGCCAATCAAAGCGCCAAAATACAGAACCGAAAATAGCTCGCTTTTAGCTCAGAATCACACATACCTACATATGAAATCAATAGCCACGCGTTCACGATATTTGCCCCATTCACCGCTCTTCACAATTGCCTTCAGTGCAACATTTCTCCTGCCATAAGAGCATCTCCAGTAGCATGGCAAACATTCATCATTGTTATTTGACGAAGCAAACTTGACCATATCTTAGGAAAAAAAAATATATTTAGAAAACAGCCCTATGCTATACCAAAAACGCTCAAAAATTGAAAGGCGACATATGTATATTTGGGGTTCAAATGAAATCATATAAATGCAAAGAGATGATAATGAAGAAAATATTTTCAATGTGTAGATAATGTTGACGCCCTGATAAACAATAAATAATCTGTGAAAATTCGAGCAAATGTTTTATTGCACTTCTCGCTCATCAGACGAACTAAGGGTTTCATATCCTTGTCAAGTCAAAACGATACCTTCTGAAATGAGGTATCTCTTAAGACATCCTTACAAAATTAAACATTCTGGAGCCTCTTGAGAAGAAATCAAAGATTTTTGAATACATATTTGATTGCTTGGGGATATGCTGAAAATAACGCAAGGTATATGGAAAACCGCGAGGTTTCTAAAAACTCGTCAAGATTCCCCGAAATTGATCCCAATGAGTAGCACTTATGTAATGTAATGTAATGAAGGCTAATGAAATTTTAAAACTTTTGGACAGAGTGCCTCCAAACATATTGTGTCTCTGCCAAAAGCCTTTAACATCAAGGATATTCAGGCTGTGCTTACCTTGACAACCATGGTGTTGGATTTCCAATCATGAAACGATAATTAAAGTTCTATCTCAGTGTCATACGAAAGTTTTGATATTGTCTCCACCACTGATCCCTATTGTACCAGTTTATCAATATCAAATAGACGAAGCTTATCTCAGTTTATCCTATCGCCGTCGACTGATGTCTACTAATCCCCTATAGGCAACCGAATGCAGTTGTTGTGATCCCATAATCGATATTGCACTACCGAACAGAAAGCGCCGGTTTACTCACCAATCCCGAGGAGCAAATCCTTCGCTCCTCATCATGACAGAAACACATTTTGAATCAGCTCAATTAAAAGCCAATCGAACATACGTAATTAATTAATTTAGTTGAAACGAAAATATATCTGTACCTAGATGTTTGCAAACGGCATCAGCAACACCTACGAATCCGCTATGGGGGTCACTGATAGGCGGACGGTAAAATGGACGACAGTTGAAAAAATCATCCGCATTAAATATTTAAACATTTAAAACACTGAAGCTGATCCCAATGACGGAGAACTGTGCGGCCAATGGGATAAATTGTTCCGCCAATAAGGACAAAGCGTACAAAAAAATTAAACAAAATAGTTCCCATCGTTCTACGGTAGATTAAACACGAAACCAACAGCAAAAAAGCTTCGATCTCATTACACTAGGAAACGCTTTAATGGCACAATTTCGCTTGCAGCCATGGTCGTTAGGATCCGAACAGCCGACCGAAGCTGGTATTTCGAATGCCCCCGTTGAAAGCCGGAATTAGAGTGACTATGGAAACGCAACGGAAGCCGAATTAATTGAAAGAAAACTTGATAAATCGCCTTGCGGCTCCTCTCTAAGGAAGGCCAACCCGCTGCTGCCAGCTGCCACGGGAGGTTTAAATTAAAACTGGAATTTACGGGGGTTTGTAATTGGGATAACGTGCCCGCGGCATTCCGCGTTTGGGAAAAGAGCGTTGGTGCTGATCGGGGCGGCAAATGATTCATTTACTCTGAACACTCTTACATGAAATAACAGCACCATTAGGTGGACTAATCCTTCCCCTTTCCTGTCGGTGTGAGCTTGCGTAAGTGTGCTTAGAGGTTCGACAAATTAACGCTTGAGTCTTTGTTTACATAGGCATTGAGGTGGTTTTAAAAAAAAATATCGTGATTTATGTTGTTCCTCAGGGATGTATCACGCTTTTAGAGAAAGGAGTTACCACTTACCAAAACTGTGGCTACTATTCAAATACAGTGAACTATCCCTTATTCGATATTAGAAGGAGGACCATCGAGTTATGGAGAAAATCGAGTTACAGAGGTTAAATCTGATCAGAGTAGCTAGTATTTGCATCGGGTAAGGGAAAGTTACAAAATTTCAGATGTTTCATTCAAAAAGTGGGTCAAAAGGAGTAGGGTAATTCGCCAAATGTTGAACGGCTAATTTCTTCGCCTATTGTTGAACGCACGTGCATTTCTTATGACAGTTCAACAATAGGCAAAAAAATTAGCCGTTCAACATTTGGCGGTTTCCCCTAGGTGGGTTCAAATTGACTATTTTGCGTTTGGGATAAGTGGATCTTCTTTTAAAAGTCGCCTCTCCACATCTCGATATTAAAAGGACCATCAAGATAAGGAGAGATCCAGGAATCACAAACAGGAATGGTAGGAAAACTGAAATGTGTACTCAAGGCCAGATTTAGCCGGAAGGGGGCCCCGGGGCCGACAGCTTGTGGGGGCCCCAAAATGTACACAAAAAGGTTGGTTTTAGTACATAGGATTTGTGGGGCCCGGGGCCACAGTCCCCGCCCCACCCATAAATCCGGTCCTGTGTGTACTAGATCGAAAAAAGCTCGTTGCTACGAAAAACGAACAAAACAAATGTCATTTCGTATTTTTTATGAGTTTGTTATAGTGCCCATGTAGTCTAGTAGCCAAGAAATTTCAATATACATATTGACATAAGGAAAGAGAATCCTAAAAAAAATATGCCCAGAACACATCGAGATCAGGGTTTTTATGTATCCATCTATATAGTAACTATAGGCGTTGAGGCGTTAAGCGATAAATCACTAAAAAAAACAATTTCAGGCAGTTTCAAATATTACAAAATTTTTGTTGCATTTTATTGTCTATAACATACAATTCTTCTTTTTCTTCTTATTGGCATTACATCCCCACACTGGGACAGAGCCGCCTCGCAGCTTAGTGTTCATTAAGCACTTCCACAGTTATTAACTGCGAGGTTTCTAAGCCAGGTTACCATTTTTGCATTCGTATATCATGAGGCTAGCACGATGATACTTTTATGCCCAGGGAAGTCGAGACAATTTCCAATCCGAAAATTGCCTAGACCGGCACCGGGAATCGAACCCAGCCACCCTCAGCATGGTCTTGCTTTGTAGCCGCGCGTCTTACCGCACGGGTAAGGAGGGCCCCATATAAAATACAATCAATCTACTAATTTATTATCAAAAAACTTTCAATTCAAAAATTATTTCAGATGTTCCTTCGGATACTACTGGAAATTCCATTCCCTCGGAAATTTCTTCAGTTATTCCTCCGGATTTTCCAGCAAAAGTCCTATCCACAAATCTAGGACAATATTTCAGGAATTTCCTTAAGAGTTTCCGAACGAATTCACAACGCAATTTGTAAAAGAACTCCTGAAGACATTCCCGACATTTTCAAATTTTTATCCAAGAATTTCTTTGGACATTCCTCCAAGTATTTTTTCGGAATTTATTTTAGGGATTTCTCAAAAAAATCCTTTGAAAATTACTTCGGAGATAAATTCAGTAATTCCTTAAGACATTTTTTCTCGAATATCAAAGAAACAATGCTCAGAAAATTTCTAAAATTTCTTTGAAAATTCCTTTACGAATTCTTTTAGGAATTTCTACAGATTTTTTTAAATTCCTTTGAAAATTCTTTTAAAATTCCTTTGAAATTTTTCTCGTAAATAGCTAAGGAAAATCTTTCGGATTTTCCTCAGGAATACCTTCAGAAGTTGTTTAAGAATTTCTGTTGAATTACTTTAGGGATATGTTCGGAAAATTACTTCAGGATATGTTAGAAATCATTCATAAATTCTTTTGAGAACTCCTCCCGAAATTGTCTGGAGATTCTTCCTCCAGAAAATCCTTCAGAAATTCTTTTAATAAAACCATATGAAATTTCTTGCAAAATTCCTGCCGGAACTATTCCGAAAATTTTGTTAGAAGAATTTTTCCAAAAATTTAGAAAGTATAAAATGGGAAAAAAAAATTTCGAAGGACTCTTAAAGTAATTTTCTCAAATGAATATCCGATGGTCTCACGGAATTTCCATTCAAATTTTCGGAGGAATAACCAAAGAAATCCAAGAAAAAAATTAAATGAATTCCTGAATAAAGTTCTGCAAAAAAAAATCCTTCTAGAGTTTCCGAAGAGATTTCATTATGAATACTGCAACAATTTCTTAAAGAAATTCCAAAAATATTTGCTGAAGCAACATCTTAATAAAAGTTCGATGGAACTCCGACCAAACCAAAGCAATTTCCGATGAAATTTCTAAAAGAATTTCCGAAGAAACTCTTAAAATAATTTGTCTAAATTCTTTCGTAGAAATTCTCAAGACGCAAATATTCCTTAAGGATTTTTTGAAAGGTTTTTCTGTAGGAATTTTTAAAAGAATATCTTGATAAGAAAATTAATGTGAGCTTTTAGTGGAATGGCTTCACTTGTCATAAGACTCGTACTATCCCATTTAATTTCTCCTCAAACGATGGAATTAAATGAGATTGCACCATTTTTACTCCTCTTATGACAAGTGAGGAATATCTTGAAAAAAAAACAATTTCTGGGTCGATCTCCAAAGTAATTTCCTGAGAATTTGCCGAAAGGATACCTGGAGAAAATTCCAAAGAAAATTCAAGAATTTCTTCAGGAGTTCCTCCGAAAATTCATTTAGGAATTCATTCTGAAATTCCTGAAAGTAATTCCAGCGGAATTGCAGGAGTCGAGGATATGGAATTTCCGATGGAATATCTGGAAGAATTTATGAAAGCATTGCTGAAGGGATTCAGGAAGTAAATTCCAGAGGGGTTTCTAAAAAAACTGTTGGACAATTTCATAAAGGATTTTTCGAAAGAATTCCTTAAAGAACTTTTGAAGGTATTTCTAGATTCATTTCGGGAGGATTTTTGAAGAAATTCCTTGAGGTAAGAGAAATAATTTACGATGGTGTTTCTGAAAGAATCTTTGAAGGTATGCCTGAAACAATTTCTGGGTGACTAACCGAATAATTTCCTGGGGGAGGATTTTCCGATCGAACTATTGAACAAATTCATGAGATATCACCAGGATGATTGCTGAAGATATTTCCGAGGCATCTTTTGAAGTAAATTGGATCGACTGCAATTCCGATATTCTTAATTTTTTTATGACAAGTCCTCATACCAGATTCAAACAGGGTTTTATTTTACTACTGTCCGGATTTTTGAATTATTTCCCGGAGAAATTCCTGGCAAAATTCCCGAAAGAATTCTTTCAGATGTTCCTGAAGTAATTCTTTTAGAAATATAAAAAATATATATCCGATTGGTATTTCTGAGAGTTCCATTGGAAATTCTTTCGTTGATTCATTTAATAATTGTTTAGGAAATTCTTTAAGCAATTCCTTCAGAAATGTTTGTCCAAAATCTATTCAGGTTTTTATTTGGATATTCCTCCTCAAATATATATTTGGAAATTCCTCCAAGAATTTCTTTTGAAAAATCTTCAGTAAATCCTTCACAGATTTTGGCCATTTGATAAAATAGTTATACAAACACTGGTGAATAACGCAAAATTGCATCTACGGAAACCGTCTTTCAGGAACATATTTTTACTTTGCTCAATAGGTAGACGGTTTGACAATTCAAAAATATTTCCTATGAAAGTTTAATAGAACTTATCGATGAAATTCAGAAGCATTTTCTGTTGAAGTTTTCTGCGGAAGATCAGAATAATTTCCCGAAAAAAAGCAGTACACGACTCTAATTTAATGCTTCACAGATGGCTTTTCAGTCTTGACAAATTCAAAACACTGCTATTTAATCTTGTCCGAAGTTTCGGTCCGTTTGGGACCTTCCTCAGGGACTTAATTCTTACAGGTTTATCCTCAACTGAGGCGCATGCTGAATTTATTTAATCAATTCGTGGAAAGCAACATTGTTCCGGATGAATGGAGACAAGTGAGGGTGATCGCTATCGAAAAACCCGATAAACCCGCTTCGGATCATAACTCGTACCGTCCAATCGCGAAGATGATTCTCAATCGGCTCGACCGATGGGTCGAATCAAATGGCTTTCTATCAGATACTCAATTTGGATTCCGCAGAGGCAAGGGAACGAACGACTGTCTTGTGTTGCTTACTACAGAAATCCAACTGGCCTATTCTCAAAAAAAAACAAATGGGTTCAGTTTTCTTGGATATTAAGGGGGCTTTTGACTCAATTTGCGTTGACGTCCTTTCAGACAAACTCCACGAGTGTGGGCTTTCACCAATACTAAATAACTATTTGTACAACTTGTTGTCTGAGAAACATATGAGTTTTTCTCATGGAAACTCAACAACTTCAAGAATTAGTCCCCTTCTTTACAATTTTTATGTTAAGGACATCGATGGATGTATTGTGGAAAATTGCTCGTTAAGACAGCTTGCGGATGACGCTGTTGTCTCCTTTACAGGAACAGGGGCAGGCGATCTGCAAGGACCATTGCAAGATACTCTGGACAATTTGTCTACTTGGGCTTTGAAGCTGGGTATCGAATTCTCTCCGGAGAAAACTGAGCTGATTGTCTTTTCTAGAAAGCATACGCCAGCAAAATAAAAGCTTCATCTTAGGGGTAAGAAAATCTCTCAAGGCATTTCACATAAATACTTAGGGGTCTGGTTCGACTCGAAAGGCACCTGGGGAATGAACATTAGACATCTGTATCAGAAATTCCAACAAAGAATCAACTTCATGCGTACAGTTACCGGTACAGGGAGCCCACCCGGAAGATCTGATAAAGCTATATCGTACAACGATCTTGTCGGTTATCGAATACGGTAGTTTTTGTTTTCAAGCCGCTGCGAAAACTCATATATTGAAGCTCGAACGCATTCAATATCGTTGCCTCCGCATCGCGCTAGGCTATATGAACTCGACTCATACAATGAGTTTAGAGGTACTCGCGGGAGTACTTCCTTTATCAAATCGCCTCGCGGAAATATCATTCAAATTCCTCATTCGGTGTGAGGTTTTAAATCCATTGGTAATTGAGAATTTTGAGAAGCTAATCGAACGAAACTTCCAATCAAAATTTTTGACACTGTACTACTGGTACATGAGCCTGGAGATTGGCCCTTCTTCGAATGTTCCCCATAATGGTTGCTTCTTAGACTCCTCCAGTTCTTCTGTAGTTTTTGATCTGACCATGAGAGAAGAGATCCATGGAATTCCAGATCCTATCCGAATGGAGTGTATACCACCAATTTTCACAAGTAAATACAGCCATGTCAGTTGCGTCAAAAAGTTTTTCACCGACGGGTCAAAAATAAATGAATCCACTGGATTTGGTGTCTTCAACGAATTGCATAGCGCCGCTCGAAAACTTCAAAATCCTTGTTCCGTATATGTTGCAGAGTTAGCAGCTATACACTACGCATTAGAGCGAATTTCCTCTCTTCCCTCTGATCAATACTTCATTTTTACGGATAGTCTCAGCTCAATAGAGGCTATACGTTCAATAAGGCCGGTACAGCACTCACCGTATTTCCTGAGCGAAATACGATCCATATTGAGTACTCTATCGAGTCGCTTTTACACTATCACTTTGGTATGGGTCCCTTCACATTGCTCGATCCCGGGTAATGAGAGAGCGGACTCACCCCAAGCAGCACAAATTGTTTCGCTACTGAATATTTCACTGTGTTGCAACTATTCGGACGGAAACAATCTTTGCGTATGTTCCCTCAAATATAACTCTCTTGCAATCTAAAAGCCTACGGAAACATCCTTCGATTGCAGTAAAATTGCAATAATGTTGCCAAATACTACAGCGGAAAAAAATAAAATAAAAATATAAAAGTAGATTCGATTTATCTTTGTGATTGACAGTCCTTCACTCTACCACGCACCATTCAACACTTCGAAGGGGCTGCATGTTGACTCACCATAAAAACAATACGATTATGAAGTTTTGTATCCAGGTTTCCTGCTACTTGATTGCACCATCACAGGAAAAAAAATGTGAGTTGTCAAAACGTTGAACGATTTCAAATTAAACATGAAGACAAATTCAACTTATCAGCAACTTAACTTAAACAAACAATTAAATTTTGAAAGACGCACTCAAGTTACATGGTAAAGAATATGCAACTTAATGATTTTGTTTCGTGTTTGCAACATGAAGTGCAGTATTCTTTGTTTGTTTGTTTTCAAATTTCAAACACGTAGTGCATTGCAATTTTAATGAAACATTGATAACAATTCGAACGTTTTTGACATCTTGATGCAACTTTTTTGTGATTTGATGTTTTCCAATGCCTTTAATGAAACTGAATAGAAGCAAGGTGCTTTTAGGAAGATGTTGCGTGTGCTACTTGGGACTTGCCAAGGTGGGCGCTATGGAAGGTGATATATACGAGCGTCAAATCACCTTTAACGAATTTTTTTCAATTTCTCGTCAACAAGCCTTGCTCAGTTGGCAACGAAAATGGGATGAAGGAGATTTGGGTAGGTGGTTACATTCCATCCCGAGCAGCACACATGTGGCATAGAGGTTTCTGCAACCTATATATAACTGAATTTGGTTACATTTGAGTTGCAGCAACCAAATCAGTTCGACTTATGCTGCTAGGGATTCTCCCGCAGGTCTCGAAAAGACCTTGGTTCAAGGGGTTGGACCTTAGCCGAGACTTTATTAAGGTAATGTGTCGTCTAATGTCCAACCACTACTCACTAAACGCGCATTCCTATCGAGTAGGGCTCGCAGACAGCAATCGATGCGGTTGTGGGGCAAGCTCTCAGGACATCAATCACGTTGTCTGGAACTGCCCCGAATACGGTATTGCCAGGTCCGATTTATATGCATCCCTCCGGGCCCGAGGAGGAACCAGAACCAGAAAAACCAGAAAATGAGGACATTAGAGATGTGTTGGGAAGGCTTGATATTGACTACATGGCCCTTGTTCACAATTTTTTGAAGCGCATCAACGTCATTGTTTGATTCCCTCCCCCCCCCATTCGTAGGGCCATGTCCACCTTGTATTCTCCCACTCCGCTCGGTAGAAACGTTTTGCTTGTATCATTGCAGTTTGTCCCTGTTCTGAACCACACCAATCATCATGGGAAGACTGCATCAACGCTACCTACGGACACCAATATAATCCCAAGCCCCAATCCCATCCAATTTTTTTTATGTACTCCTTAACCTCGACCAAGCCGCGAGGTTTTCGGCTCCCCAAAACTAAGATAAGAACATAAGAAGCAAAAGATGAAATTGTAATAGAATTTCAATTGACTTTCGGCTCCGTTATGCCTTCGAGCGCTTGAGCCTTCAAATAAACGCTAAGTGAAAAAAAAAATCCTCAACTGTGGTTCTGCTGAAGCATTGATTGTCACGAGGTCACGATTTTCCCACATAAACGAGGATGGGTGGAGAGCCGCGTTTATGGCAATGGTGATCGATCTTGTGCCAGGTACTTAATTCCAAGAAAATTATTTAGCTCTTTTTTAGTGGAATGGTTTCACTGTCATAAGACAAGTTTAATTCCATTTAATTCCACCACGTTGTAATTTTTACATATACGTATTTCGACCTCAATTGTTAGGTCGTCTTCAGTGTCTCGTACTTGACTCGACTTACGAGACACTGAAGACAACCTTACAGCTGAGGTCGAAATACGTTATGTAAAAGTATTACGAGGTGGAATTAAATGGAATTGTGCTAAACTCGTTTTATGACAGACTAAATTCCAGGTAACGATAAGGAGAAAGGGTTTTACCATAAACGCGGTGCTCGAATCAACTCCCGCCTCCCGGAACCCAAAACTAAATTCACTCGCGTTTTCAAGAACACACCATTCAATGCGGAAGAAACGCACAACTGTCATTTTTATTATTCCACGCGTGCTGCGTGATTCAAATTTGGACTCCGAGAGGCTTGTCCATAAAACGAAGTTTTCGCTGTTAATTTATTCTGAGCAAACACGTTCGATTCGTTTATTTGGGAGGCTCAAATTGATTTTTTTTATTACTTAAGATTTTTAAAACAATTGCAAAAATGTTTGTTGCAAATTGAAGTCACAGATCGAAAACACGAGCGAAAAAAAATCATGTGACAACAGAATTTGTAACTCGTGAGGTGAACGTGACAGGTTAACACATTCCACTAAAAGAGATTATTTTTTTTTACATTAGGTACTGTTAAAATTGGCTCATTCCGGCTTTTCGAACAAATTTCCAGAATGTAGTTTTTCATATATTCTGCCCAATTTCCCAATATTTATTTGAAATAGAATGCGCAAACAACCGATTAAACTGGAATTTTTTAAATATGATGTCACGACAAAACAGGTTTCTACATCTAATAATTGAATGCGAGAGCCATTAAAAAGAAGAAACAATCGGGTAATGGCGTTCGGGGTAATTAATAAAATTGAAGGTAAAGGCATTTGGGGAACTGGGAGGAGATAAATAGGATAGCTCTTGCAAACGTTCGGCGAGCTTTGCATGCAGTCCGGGCATTAATAGGTTAAAAAGAATCTCGTCAGAATTCAATTCCCAAGTTAATTTGGAAACACAAATCTCAACATTCTTCTTTGAAAATATTTTTTCATATTTGCTGTGTATTATAGTTGCGTTGATGGGTAGAAACTCATTATTGAGATCTAGCACATTCGACTGGATCTGTATAGTACACAAATTACTTATTGAATGCGGAAATTTACTTTTACTAAACTTTGGAATTCGCTTTACAAAAATGTGGAGGAAAATGTGTTGTTCTATAGAATCTGGCATCTGGCATGTTCCAGTTTAATTGCCTATCGTCCCTTATAGAAAAGCAACATATTATATTCTCTCCATGAAATGCAATTGTATCCTGTAACAGAATTCATTACATTTAATAATAAAATAGATGATTCAACGTTATAAAGTTTAAATATTACTTTTGAATTAATCCACCCCACTACCAATATTACATCACTGTTCCAACAGCTGTCAGCACATTCGTTTCTCGTTTAATCTGCGTCATTCGTCTTCATGCACCATTCTCAAACCCAAGACTTTTGCAAAGAAGAGTAGACCTTACAACGTTTTGATTTATACTTCAGGATTCCTACGGTAAGCACATTGGAGATAAAAAAGGAGATCGATTCCCACTGTGTTATATTGCTTTAACGTTAAATTGTTGGAAGAAACCCAAAATTTAGTTCGTTTACTTATGTTATGAAACATGTTCAAAGTTTTAGAGATTGAACATCGAATTGGAGATTCCCATGTTGTACCGCAATGTAAAATATACAAACTGCATCTTACTTAAAATATAACGACCATCATCGGCCTTGTTATCGCGTTACATTATACAGAGCAACGACATCCCCAATAATGCAGGCTTCCAACTCAGAGGTTCCACCATTTTACACAGACTGGAAAATTGAATTACTTGTACCTGTAGCGACATAACATACAACGTTCCATTTTATTTTTTTTCTCGTTGGCTGTCCCAACAATTTTGCCACCAGAACCAAACCGGCAGAAAGGCGAAGATCTCCATCTGTTTTCGTCTGTCTGGTGCAGATAAATCTGCATTTATAATACGGTACCCGGGCGCACTATGCTGGCCACACCATGAAGGTCCAGGAAGACAGGTGGAACGCAATTCAAGCGCTGCTATCTGCCGGCCTGCCTGCCGAGGCCATCTCTACACATAACCTAAAACTTGCCGGAGTCAAGAGCGCACTAGATTTGATGAAAAGCTGTCCCGTTCTATTAAATTATTCACCGGATTCTGGCGGAAAGTCGGATTCACACTGACACGTCAGTTGGAATGCGGACACCCAAACGGAGAATGCAGCTTATTATAAATCGCTTCTTGAGTGACCCTCATCTATTTTTAAAAGTATTTCTTTGTATTCGAAGTATTTGAAAATGGTTTTAATGTGGACATGAAACCTAGAACATTTATTTTATATACATTGTTCCATGATTCAGAGCCTTACAGTATGATTGAAAGATCTTTCCTTCATTAGAAAGGCAAATTGGTACTACATGTATCAAAAAATGACGATAAATTGCCACATTTGATCTCACGTAAAAGCCACCTTTTACCTGTAATCATGAACCATGTTTTTTTGTTCGGGTGTCCTGCACAGCATTACTGACTGTCATGACTCGTAAACCTCCTCTCCTCACACCAGATCCGTGTGGAGGCTATGAATCATTTGCATTTGTGTGCTCCACCGTGTAGTCTGCATGCAGCTCGGCGACTCTTTCGTCCCGTTATCGTAGCTATGTCGTTGACAGAAATACGAATGACGACGACGGGCCAACATGTCACGATAAGCAAGCTTCCGCATAGACAAACGTGTGTAGTCCGTTCGTGAGCGCGAACATATGGGACCATTTGGTGAAACGTGAAATTAACGAACGGGGGGGGAATACGCCGGTTCGTTCGGTGTACCTACTGGGTAATCCACGAACAGGTGAAAGGGTGCATCCAGAGTTGAAATTACCTCCGAAATTGTCCCGTCCAAAGCCAACCGGACATCATCGAATGGAATGAGATAATTGTCATCGTTGCAAATGTTTTCCACTGTGTGTTTAGTCAGCATTGGGTGCGGGGTGGATGGTAGGCGGGAAACGTGTTTTCAATTTCTAAATTACGGGTGGCAGATTATGTTCAACTTGTTTGGAGGTGCAACCGGTAATCATAGTTTAACATAGCGAAAGACATTTTCTGCAAATTTTCCCGAAATGGAACCAATTATTGCGTAATGCATAAACACAATTCTGATAAAAGGAGAACAACCTCTAAACATTGGTCTAGGGAATACAAATTTGGACGAAAAACCTCTTATATATTCCGAGAAAACTATTTTATTTCGAAGCGCTGCATTTTCGTGCAAATTCAAACCACGCGCTACCCCGCAGCTAAAACGCGCCAGCCTAAAAATGTAAACAAACAGCAGTGAAACTGACAGAAAAATCAAAGTATGAAATAATGAAAAGTTCTATTCTCGTTTCCACTCAAATGAAAGCTTGTGAAGAGTTAATTTTTTTGTTTTGCAAATTGTCGTGTAGCAAGTTAATATGTACATAAAAGATACGTTTATTGTATAATTTATTTGGTGGGCGCATAAGACCATAATGTCTACAGGAGTAACAAAAGATCGATCTGACTGTTTTAGACATGGTACGTAGAATAGAATGCGATCTCAGCAAAGGTTCTTGGTCGACCAAGAAATCCCTGGAATACGGCCTTTAGTTCTACATGCGTAACCAAAGATCAATTGGATTGTTTCAAATATGGCACATGCTCTTTCTGATACACTTTTCGGTGATTCACTTGGCGTTTCAGTATGGTTTTCGAATGAAAAACAACTATGTTTTCTTCTTCCAACGTTTCGATCCTTATTGGATCTTTTTCAAGGATTCGAAAATATTGTCGTTTTTTCGTCAAGTACAGTTTTATAAATTTCAACCGTCATTCCTTGTTTGGTTTTTCGTCCCTTTTTTTCGGTGCGCAACAACAGCAATTAGCGGTCTGAAATCCGAAACTCCAATTTAATTTTTTAAAGTTTTTCGAAAAACCAAACAGGGAATGACGGTTGAAAGTTATAAAACTGTACTCGTCGAAAAACGACAATATTTTCGAATCCTTGAAAAAGTACTTGACGAAAAAGCGACAATATTTTTGAATCCTTGAAAAAGATCCAATAAGGATCGAAACGTTGGAAAAAGAAAACATGTAGTTGTTTTTCATTCAAAAACCAGACTGAAACACCAAATAAATCAACGGAAAGTACATTGAAAACAGTCGACATCATCAGAACTACTTTCTGATACATACCATATAACGCGTTACAAGTAGAGTAGAGTGGGGCAAGAGTACGCACTTAGTTTTCAATCGATCATGTGGCCCTTGTAAAGCAAGCTTCTGCATATCAAATCAGTGTCGATGATTCATATACTCTTCCTTTATGTTACCCAGTGGAAAAAATATTGAAATTATTGAGATTCGATTTAGTAGAACCCTTATTGCAAGACAAGTGAAAAACGCACTCTTACCCCACCGGTGGGGTAAAAGTGCGCATCGGGTGGGGTAAGAGTACGCATTTATCCAATCATGTGCTTTAAGTATATATTAACACAAATAAGAGTTAATAACATTTAATTGATGTTTAATGAGCATATATTAGGGAATGTTTAAAGATTACGTAACTCTTAAAGGGGGAGGGGGTCCTAAAAATGTGCACTTTCATACGAAAAACCATTGTTTTTTGTATATACAAAAAACTACAGAGGTAAAAATATATATCAGGTTTCACGTGGCGTATACAAAGGAATTTTCCTTAAAGAAAGTCCACCAATCACGTAACGTAAAATTTGGCTATTTCATCACCCCTCCCCCCTATATTATACTTTTTGTATGAATCCTCTAAAAATTATATGGATCGTCATACATCTCGCAACCCCTCCCAGATAAACGTTGCGTAATTTATGAATGTTTCTTTTGATTAAATGAAATTATCATTTAGATGAAATTGTGTTTTCGTACTATGTTTAGGTGTACAACAAGTCCTAATACAATTTCATTATTTCGCTTCAGTGCTTGGTTCGCTAAGTCCTTTCTAACACCGAATTACTTCAACTTATCCTAAAAACTTGTGATAGTTTCGAATTCTGTCCCTTTTTTCTTAGTTGTGGATCTTTACGCTTTGGAAGAAGTCTTATTTCGGCCGGAGATACGGGTTTTACATCATAACTTGAAGATTCATATGCGTACTCTTGCCCATCGGTTCCTGCGTACTTTTACCCCACAGCCCCAAAAATTATTCAAGTAATGGTTTTGACTTCTTGGAAAACCAACCAGATTGGTGTTCTGTACCATAAAGTACTCTATACAATAGGTTATCGAAATGGTATAATGTTCACCTGATTGAACGTATATATGGTAATGAAATTCTAGTTGCGGAAACCCACTATTTTTTAGCAAATGACCAAAAAGTTATCTAACTCCATATCTCCCTTGTTGTTTATTCAAATCGTTTACAATTACACATGATAATAGTTGGCCAGAATACCTGTCAAACTGATGCAGTGCTGCTAGTTTATCTTTTTTATTTCTTCAAAAATCAAATAACGTACTCTTACCCCACGCGCACTCTTGCCCCACTCTACTCTACAGGTTCTTGGTCGTCCAAAAAAATCTCTGGAATAAGACCTTTAGACCTTACCCGACTGATCTCTGGTTATACGTGTAGATTTTAAGGCCTAACTTAGAGTATTTTTTGAATGACCAAAAATATCTAACGTTGGCTCATGCTATTCTACACATCCAAAAAGGCATATACCATAATTAAAACAGTCCGATTGGTCTTTAGCTACGCGTGTAGATCTTAAGGCCTAACTCCCGGTATTTCTTGAATGACCCAGAATCTCTTACCTTCGCTCATTCTATTCTACACATCGAGAAGGACGTGTACCATAATTAAAACACTGCGATTGATCTTTAGTTTCGCGTGTAGATCTTAAGGCCTAACTCTGGGGTTTTTGGATGACCCAGAATCTCTTACGTTGGCTCATTCTATTCTACACATCCAAAAGGGCATCTACCATATTATAAATAGTTCGATTGATCTCTAGTTACGCGTATAGACTTGAAGGCCTAGCTCCGAGTATTTCTTGAAAGACCAAAAATGGTGGTAGGTCATTTGGCATAAAGTCGTTTGGCATAACGCCGTTTGGCATAAGGACGTTTGGCATAAATGTCGTTTGGCATGATGGTCATTTGGCATAATAGTTGAGTAATCATCAATTTCGAAACTTATGCATAATATGATCAATTATTTATAATGATTGTCACTTTAACATTAAGAGAGATTAGTACATTCAAAGTTAATTGCCTATATGCCGGGTATTAAGCCACCCGGAGTGGAAATTAATTACTATGTCTGAAACTTGATTATGCATATGTACAACATGTGATAGATTTAGTTCGGAAAAGGTATTGGACGACCTCAGTCGTGGGATCAAACCCCACCGAAGGGGCGGTTACCCTCCAATACCTTTTCCGAACTAAATCTATCACATGTTGTACATATGCATAATCAAGTTTCAGATTAAGAGAGATGTTTTAAATTGATTTTTTCTAATTAAAGTTTAGATTCTATCGAATCACTGCTTTAAGGTTCTTTTGTAGACTTTTTATTAACCGCCTATTTCACTAATTTTTTTTTACCTCTGGTTCGGCAGCAAGATCGTCGTTAACTAAAACAAACTACAAGTGCTCAAGAGCAAAAACAGTTTTACACAAAAAAAGGCAATGAAAAGCAAATGAAGTTATTTCTGCATGACATATATTCATATCTTTAAAAGTATACTTTGTCGTTCATAACTCTAAAAAGTATATGCTTCTTTTTTCAAAGGATGCATTTTTCTGGCATATGCCAAAAAAGATACGATTCCTTTTTTTCTCAAATATGTATTGCATTTGTCAGGCATAACACAAGGGAGAATATGTATGTTTCCTATTCTCAATGTATGCAATATTCAGTTCTAGGAAAGGGAAGATATAGTTCCTTCTTTCAAAGGAAGCTTTTTCTTGGCGAAATTTTTTATTCATTTGTTCAATTAAGGCATTTGTTCCGTTTAAGGCAAAAGAGGATATGATCCCTTCTTTCAAAGGATGCATCTTCCCGATTTATATCAGAGAAGATATGGTTCCACTTTTCAAAGGATACATTTGCCCGGCGGATAGATGGCGAAGTACGATATGCTTCCTTCTTCCAAATCAGGCATTTGCTCGGTTTAATGCGAGGGAAGATATGATCCCTTCTTTCAGAGGATGGCAGATTGTCCTGTAGAAGGCAAGACAAGGCATTTACTCGGTTAGAGACAAGGGAAGATGAGATTCCTTCATTCAGAGGATGCATTTGTTCGGCAAAAGGTAAAAGATGAAATAGTTCCTTTATTCAATTCAGGCGATTGATCGGTTTAAGGCAAAGGAATATATGATCCCTTCAATCAGAAAATGTATTCGCCCGACAGAAGTTAAGAGAGGAAATGGTGGCTCTACCCCTGTACCCCGAAGGCCACTGCCCCGAATGGGACAGTACCCTGAAAGTCCATTAGCTCGAATACATTTCGGATCTGAAGTTTTCTATTACTATTTTTAACACCCATACATACCGATGAATCGTAAAATGACAATCTTTGAAAAGAATTTGATTAAAATAAAAGTATATACTACTTAGAGTTACTTGGAGAAACGCAATAAAGCTTCTGTTTAATAAACATTTTTGACTTAAATTATCATTCTACGCCATTATTATCTGAAAAGTTCTATCCTACGAAATGGTGTAAGTTAGGAGATAACACCTTCTTCCTATTAACATAGGTGTACAGTGGAAATAATACCTTCTTCAAATGAACGGTAACGGTTTATGGCAAACATAGGAGGTAATGCCTTCTTAAAATGAACGCATTTGCCCAGTATAAGGCAAACATAGATGAATGAATTTGTCCAGTATAAGGCAAACAGAGGAGGTAATGCCTTTTTCAAATGAACGCATTTGCCCGGTTTGAGGCGAACACAGGTGATAATGCCTTCTTTAGATGAACGCTTTTGTCGGTTTAATGCGAATAGAGATGATAATGCCTTGTTTAGATGAATGCATTTGCCCGATATGAGGCGAACATAGTTGATAATGTCTTCTTTTAATGAACGCATTTGCCCGATTTTAGGCAAACACAGGAGATGATGCCTTCTTTTAATGAACGCATTTGCTCGGTTTAAAGCGAACAGAGCTGAAAATGCTTGCTATTAAAAAACGCGTTTGCCCGGTATGAGGCGAACACAAGAGATAACATCTCCTTTAAATGCCTGTTTCTTGCATGGGAGCATATTTGACGAAAAGAAGAGATTTTCTCATTCTAGGGTCTTGTCGTCATGCCCTTCTTGTCACAGTAAGGTTTATCGCCAGCAAATTTCAGAAGCAGCTTTTTCTACCCCTTTATTCTGTTTAAATACATGTTCGCGAGCCGTCTCAAGCCCAGTCGACGTGGGCTGAAACTTCCTCCAGCTCCCTGCATTGAGCATAAGAACGTGGTTCGAAATTCGCACCTCAGCTTAAACAGTCTTCAAAGGTGCCAAAGGGTATTTTTTTGACCGAGAACTATTCGTTCTATACTGTTTTCAAACAATTCGGTTTTGATGCAACGAATCGCGAGTCCAACATGGTTAACCTTGTAAAAGGATCGAAAAATAAGTAATGATCAACAATAAAAATTCTCGAGAAAATTGTGTAATTTACTCAACTGGAGTCGCCCTGCTATAGAATAAGTCGTAAAACAAGTCATAATCATTCACATGAATTATAAATAGATCTATTAATTGAATATTTTTCACTGAAATAAACTTTAAGCGTAAAATCAGGACTACTGGGGGCTCATTGGGGTTAGTGTCCCACTCGGGGTGATGGCATTCGGAGTAGGCACTCATTCGAGGTATGGGCGTTCGGGGTAGTGGCCTTTGAGGTAATGGCATTATGGGTAGTGGATATATGGATACATAGAGTCGAAATGGTTCCTTCTTTCAATTCAGGAATTTGCTTGGGAAGATATTTCCCTTCTTTCAAAAAGTTCATTTGCCCGGCAGACGGCAAGAGACGATATGATTTTCAGGTATTTGCTCGGCTTAATGAAAAGGAAATAATGATCCTTTCTTTTAAAGGATGCGTTTGCCCAGCAGAAGCCTCCTTCTGCCAGAATATGACCAAAATATGACTCCTTCTTTCAATTCAAGCATTTTGTTTGCTCGGTTCAATACAAGGAGAGATATGATCCTTTCTTAGAAACCGTTTGCTCCTAAAAGGGAGAAATGGGCAAGTTTTCTGGCTTGCCCTTACATGAAAAAAAAAACCAATGTCAATTTAATTTAATGCTGATCTATCTTGCTGGTAGGTGCGTCAACATTTCAAATGGTCCCGTTTCGACAGGAAGCTTCTTTATTCTTAATTTGTCACGCCGTACAATTCCGTTCCCAATTATCATGCATTTAACCACCACCCAAAGGGCATGTGCCATATTTAAAACAGTTTGATTGATCTTTCGTAACGCGTCTAGATCTTCAGCGCTTACTACAAGGATTTCTTGGATGCCCAAAAATCTATGCCGAAAACACTCTATTCTGAGTAGTCTCCACAGTATTCACTTCTCTCCCTTCGTGTCTCTTCTCGCTTTTCCTTTCTCTATTCTTCAATTTCAGTCCTTGCTTCCCACCTTGAACCTCTCACGCCTCGTTTCTCACTTCTCACATCCCATTTATCAACTCTCATATTCCTCTTCTTGCTTTTTTATTTCTCATTTCTCACACAAAGTATCTCGATTATTACTTCTCACAATCTACTACTTGCTTCTCGCATTTCACTGATCACATCTTATTTCGCATTTCTAACTGCTTGCGTATCGCTTCTTACTTCTCAATTCTCATTATTTCTTCTCGCTTCTCCCATCTCACCTCTCACTTCTCATATCCCAAATCCCAGTCTTCAATTCCCAATCTATATAATAAAAATGAAATGGTCTGTGTTCGTATCCGCATAACTCGAAAACGGCTGGATGGATCATCTTCATTCCTTCCGCAGATATGTTCGTTATCGTTTCCGAAGGGTTTATATGATTTTTTCTCATGCGAATATCACAGTAGGGTTGAGTAAATCGTGAAAAACTAAAATAAAAAATTGTTTAGAAATTTCGCATCGGCACGCATCGTTCACAACGCGTATTTTCGCCTACTTTGCAGAACAACGTCTGCCGGGTCGACTAGTTGATTATAAAATTATTGAGTGCTTTTCAGTGGAATTCTCGATTCCTACTTCTCATTTGTTATTTCTCACTTCTCATCACTCAATTTAATTTCCCACTTTTCAATTAAAAATAAATTATTAGTGGCACACGACCTTATCATACTATGTCATACATAATCAAGCATATCTGATGGACGTTTTATCCTGCATGAAAATGTGTGTTTTTCTATGAAAAAATGTAGTAAAGTTATCTTTTTAGTAACTTGGCATGTTTTTCCAGAATCTATACCATTTCGTCGAAAGACATTTCATCGAATGACATTTAGTCGAATGACATTTGGTCGAAAGGACATTACGTCGAATGGACGTTTGATCGAAGGGACATTTAGTCGAAAATGATTTTTTAAACCACTTGAGACGTAGGACATATGGCCGAAAGGACACTACGTCGAATGGACATTTTGAAATGAAGAATCTTCGTAAATTTTGGCGAATGACGTGTGTCCAAAAGCGGATTTTCGAATTAAAAATCTTGGTACATTTAGTCCAATAACGTTCCGTCGAATGGCTATTTAAAAAAAAGAAGCTTTGGTTAATAACAATTAAAAATGAATGATTTATTGTGGTGTTTATAAAAGTCACATAATTATTGCTCCAGTATTGTCGAGAATTAATAATTATTTGCGAGCGTCTTAGGGGAAAATGTTACACGGTTTAAAAAAAATTTTTAAACCGTGATTCCGAAAATATTCCCGACTGGATATTGACTTTGGCGAACCCCTCTAGCCGACTACGATGAATCTATTCCCCCTGATCAAAAGAAATTCAGTTGGATGATGTTTCGTCAATAGACATGACGTCGAATAGATTATCCGGCCATTTGGTCGGAATTAAATTTTCCCCCAATAATTAACGAATTACGGTTGGGATATTATTGTGAACTAATAATTGCATAAATATTGTCTGAAAGAAAGAGTTTCAATGAAAAGAATAAGAACCATTGCCATTCAACTAAACGTCCTTTCGACGAAATGCCATTTGAACAAATGTCATTAGACTAAATGTTCCAAACCCGACTACGATGAAGTATTGGCAAAATAACATTGGTACCATTGGTTTTTGACCATGTGCCGAAAAATAGATTGTACCTAATAGTTTGCTATTTCTATAGGATTTAATTTTTCTATAATCCACCAGGGTCTCCAGCAGTTTCTGTTAGCTGCTGGATACCCTGGTGTTTCTGCAACCTCATTGACATCCGTATTCGTTTCTTCCGCTGCTGATTGAACTTCCTCACGTCCACTGAATTCCTCTAATCAGTTTATCAATGTGTCTTGTGGATTATTTACTCAAATTTAATCAAAAATCTATTGACGAATTATCTATTTAACTAATTACCTATTACCGACTAAACACTTTCAAAAATTCGACTAAATTTTTATTCGACTAAATGTCCTTTCGATTAAATGTCCATTCGACCAAATGTCCATTCGACTAAATGTCCATTTGACTAAATTTCCATTCGACTAAATGTCCATTCGACTAAATGTCCCTTCGACCAAATGTACTTTCGACTAAATGTCATTCGACTAAACGTCATTCGACGAAATGTCATTCGACGAACTGTCCCAAAGCCGTTTTTCCATGCATATGCAAAGATTATTGACACAATGTTTTCATTCAGTGAAAACCCAAATTTATCCACCAGTGGTGATGATGCCTTTCTCGATGCAACATGTTGAATTCGAATTAATGTTGTAAATGCAGTGCTTATTGCCTACATTTCGGCTGTAAAGAGATTTGGTGCAATTCTAGTACGTCTAGTACTTACGAGTAATGGGTTGCGCCACGGCTAAAATGATTAATGATTTAATGTGTGCATTCGTGTTTTTGTTGATTAAAAAATATAAATATAATCCAAACTGCTTGATTTATTGAAAAACAAAAACAATAGTGTCCAACTAGGAAATTTGCTCCGTCGAATGAAACCAGTTGCACTCGAATCTGTCAAGTCCTTCTATATGAAACGCGTTTAACAAAAAAAATATTTTTGGGCTACACACATACACACTTTTGGAGTGAAATTATAGCCTTCTGGTACAACTTTGTTGTACGAGAAAGGCAAAAAAATCCTTAACCCTTTACATGGATTTAACGTACAGATTTGGGTTTTTCCACTCGATCCTGCCAAAACTACATAGTATAGAAAGAACTAAAAAAGTGTTGAAATTTTTTTTTTCGGATGTCCTAGGCCGTCCAAACTGTTCTGGAGGATATATCCTCGAAAGCATTAGAAAAAATGTCTAGAAACTAAATGTCCAAAGCTGAGCATATGTCCAAAAATATCTATGTGATCATGAGACATGAAATTATAGAGTTTTGAATTAACGTAACCTATTTCAGGGTTTCCAAAACGGCCTGGAGTTCAGAACATACGATCTACCCGATCAACCAATTCCTAAACAATGTATCCGTGCATCGCTAAACATCCCAGCAGGTCCATTGAGGCGATAGGATTTCACTCAACACTTTGACAAGCTACTACAGGCCTTTATGGTTCTTCAAGCTAGCCTGGGGTTCAGAACGTGCGATCTACCCGGTCGACGAAGTCTTGAGCGATGAATTCGTTAAACATCACAGCAGGTTCATTGAGCCGATACTATTTCATTTATTATTTTCACAAGCTTCAATAGGCCATCCATGATTCGATGTGATGCCATACTAAAAAGCAAATGATGCCATACTAAACATATTTTCTCGTTTACTCTGATGGTTATTTCGAACAATTTTACAAGGAACTTCTATTCCTATTTTCGATCTATGCTTGAGTCAAAGGTCCTTTCTTTAGCGACTCATAGAGAATCAACTGTATTATAGACCATTTTTGGATCGGCTTTGGGACAGTACATCGAATGACGTTTCGTCGAATGACGTTTAGTCGAATGACATTTAGTCGAAAGGACATTTGGTCGAAGGGACATTTAGTCGAATGGACATTTAGTCGAATGGACATTTGGTCGAATACGACCTAATCTGCCATCATACGCATATTCGTCCCATATTTGCTGGAATGTCCGATGTACATGGGACAGTTATGCGTGTAACGGTTGGAATGTCTATTCGGCGTCATGTTTAATGACGAAACATCATTCGACTACATTACTTTTGACCAGGTGGTATAGATTCAACATAGTCGGATAGAGCGGTTCGCGGAAGTCAATATCCAGTCGGGAATAATACCAGAATATTCACCGTTTTCATATTATGTATTCTTTGTATTAACCCATCATTCTTTGGACAATATTGGAACAATAATTATATGACTTTTAGGAACACCGCAATAAATCATTTATTTTTTAATTGTAATTGGCTTAAGTTCCTTTCGTTCAAATATACATTCGACGGAACGTCATTAGACTAAATCTAGGTACAAAGATAATTAATTCGAAAATCCACTTTCGACCAAACGTCATATGACCAAATGTACGAAGATTCTTCTTTCTAAAATCTGATTACGACTAAATGTCAATCCGACGAAATACCATTCGACATAGTGTCCTTTCGACCAAACGTCATTCGACCAAATGTCCTACGTCTCTACTTAATTAAACATTCATTTTCGACTAAATGTCCCTTCGACCAAATGTCCATTCGACGTAGTGTCCTTCGACCAAATGTCATTCGACCAAATGTCATTCGACGAAATGGCATAGATTCTTTTGGATGAATCAACTGGATGAATCAATCAATGAATCAACTCAAGAATGGTGTATGATATGATAGACCAGTAGGTCCATTGAGTTGATATGACTTCAAAGATTATTGATATAAGCTTTGAGGTTCATCGAAACGTCCTGAAAACCGGAACGATTGAACTACTTGATCATCCAAATCCGTGAACGCAGTGCTTCTAAGCCCCGACAAAAGAAAAAAAAATCGCAGGTTAGCCTCATTGTCATTGTGCATCTTGACTCAAGATTATTTTGGAGCACCTTGGACATTGTATCTCATGTTTATGAAAATTATAATCATATGCTTATTACACTGGATTGGGTAAATACCGATGATGAGGATATTGCGGAAGTCTTCATTAATCCGATAGATTCCATTAGCTGAACTCCACAACGTTAAGGAGCACCCTGATCATCGCGTATTGAAGGAAATAAGCTTTGCATGATGCGTATATGCTTATTGAACCAGATTGGGTGTATACCGACGATGAGGACATTGCCAAAGCATTGATTGATCCGGTAAATACCGTCGGCTGAACTCCAGAACGTTTTGGAGTACTTTGAGCATCTCGTGTTCAAGTAAATTGCATTTGCATCGTGCATATATGCTTATTGAACTGGATTGGATATATACCGACGATGAGGTCATTGCAAAATCCTTGGCTGATCCGGTAGATACCGTGGGCTGAACTCGGGAACGTTTTGGAGTACCTTGAATACGTTCAGGATAGCCCAATTTGTCTGAGTATTCAGAACTATCAAAAAATGTGATTTAGGATTCGAATACGTCAGATTCATTTGCATGTTCTAAGAAACAAAATCTTTCCAAGGTTTCGGATATCTGGGTCTTCAGGGTATAGTCAAACTTAACCCCCGAGTTCTTACAAAGTCAACATCCTGGTGAACAGTTTTGCTGAAGAAAGTGGGGACCTATCTCTCTTCTGTGATTTTACACAGCCAATCTAAAACGCTGGGCATGTATGACCCATTTGTCCTTAAAGGGTTAAGCGAACGGAAGCTTAAACTTTATCAAAAGGCAAAAAAATATTTTTTTTTTTGTTTTGTTATGGACGTCTTGACCATTATTTTTAATTTGTTGATCTAACATGTGTGGATGTCAGCTGCCATCGGTTTTGTAACTTAATTTAGTTCATTAACCCAGAAAATACAATGGCTCGTAATAGGTGACTGGCGCATTTTAAATCTAGTTCCCCTAATTAGAATAGCCCCACTGGTCAATGCTGCTACTTGCAAGCACGGATGCTACGCATAGACCAATCCATCACCGTAATAGTTTGCTTCCATTCCACATGCTATCTAACGATTAGAGTTTGATAGAAATTTAATTTGAAAGCAATTGGAATTTAATTGGCATCGAATTTTAAAATAATTGGAACTAAATTTTAACTGAAGTGGAAATAAACTTGAGTAGAGTTGGAAGTAGAATGATGCGTTGGATATGAACTCAATCAGGAAATGCATCTGAACTATTATGAGAGGAACTCGAACCATTTCCTCAACAGATTAATTTAAATGTTAATTCAAAACCAATGATCCAAAAGCAGATGCCATCATAACAGTGATACTTATCATTAGAGTTTATATCAAATCATCGCTTTTATACCACCCCATGGCTTCACTGAACACATCAACCAGCTCGTGATGCATACATTGGAAAAGCGGTTAACGATAGATTTCAATCGAAGCTGTGAAAATCAGAAAAGTGGTTCCTAATCCGGCTTTTAGTGTATTTCAACCAACACGAACTTGCTCTGTAGTCCACTTCCTGCTCACGCGTGGATAGGATCCATCCACCGCACCGCAACAGATGGTTACACCGAAGCGGAAGGAAGAATGTAATTTCCAGCTTCGATGAAACGACCAACCGACCGAACGAACCGGTTCGATTGTCCAATCAGGATTCGCAAGATAAATAAAAGTCCATTTTTGTGGAAAAGTAATCCCAGCTGGTAACGGCCTGCGGAATGGGATGTTTTGTTCTTTGAACAAGAGAAACTCTCCTCTGGCAAAGGATACACTGAACGACGCAGGAGAGGTGGATTAAAGTTCGGTTTATAAATAGCAGAATCAAGCGTAGAAGCTTATCGGAGCCTGTTTTATATTTGAAGATAAATATTTAGATTGGTTTTCAATCGAGGAAGTAATTAGAACTTTCGATCCTCTTATTTGAAATGTCTATTTGCATTGAAGGTGTATTATCGCAATCGCACCGTGATATCCCTTAGGAATTCCACTAATCGATCATCATAGAAATCTATTATCATCCCTTGAAGGACCAATTAAAACTTATTCTAACTAACTGTTTGGAAAAATTAAAACGAATTACCACGCCCTGAATGGTCATGAAAAAAGAAAATTTGCACGTTAAGGGAATTTAAGTCTTCGAGCCAAGGCCACGGGAATTCAAGAAACAAAGTTTAAATATTTATGATACATCAGCGCACCAACGACCCGGACTGAAATTCCCTGCTCTCCAGTCACGTCCGTCTTGTATCGACGTATCCCAGCCATCTTTCATTCCCGGCTAGGAAAAACTTGTTGAAGACCCGAAGTTTTTCCTCTATTTTCTCGTTCTCATTCACGTTTTACATTATATCACCCAGCTGGAACCGTCTGCTAGTTGGTCGGTACCTACATTTCGTTTTACTGCTTAGTTTAGGTTGGGCACCAAAGCGGTTAAAAAGTTTTATGAGCAGACTAATGATAGAAAATTTAACACCGAGAAGATATGATGGCCAACCTCCCCGAAGAGTAGTTCGAAAGTGTTGCGCTGCTTTAGGTCAAACTTCAGAGGAGGTCCTCTGAAGTGACTCTTCTGAGTTCCTTGCTGGTGCACATTCTCAGTGGGGGGAGAACAAACACGAGCAGATTGACTAGAAAACTAGTTTTCTACTGGGCTCATGAGTTATGATAATAAAATGTGTAACTTTTTGGTGCCACATTGAGGCAACTTTCGAGAGGTTTATTTTTCCTAAGAATCATTTATATTGTAGACAGGAAATTTAACAATGATTTTTAGTATTCTTGTTAGTATTTGTCAACCCTAAATTATTTATATGCCGCTCTTTGTCAAAACAATCATAAAAACACTTTTGTTTAATATGGGCCACTTATTTTAAGACTAATCTATACACAACCAGTTCGAAAAAAAAACTTCATGACTTTTTCATAATTGCATTCTCGTAAAAAGTCGATTTTCCGCTTCAACCTAATCAATCTGACAAACAAATGAAACCCGTCCGAACTACAACAATTTTGAATTCCATTTCACCTTCACCTTTAAGAGCCTCCCAAAAATAATCTAAATTTAACGATTCAGAAAAATATTAAACTCTCCTGCACCACATCTCCCAAAATACCACAAAAAAAAGACATTGAATCATCTTCCACGCGCGAGCGTAACTGTAGACCCCAAACCTCCCGTGGACCATCCGTTTGGAGCTGAATTTTAATCCTCATTGTGGACGCTTGACAAGGGCTCACTCTCGAGAGCCCAAAGCTCCGTGAAACATTTTCCGATGCAAAACGACCCCACCACAGGAAGCTCTTCCTTCGCAAGTCTGACTTGCGGTGGATCGATATCATCGTCACCTTCCACAACATTCTTCCCCCGTCTGGTCCCGACCCGACAGACTTAGGGCCTATATCGGTGATGCGTTGAGGGAAAAATTTGCACAAAACTCATTCGCCGCACGAAGAAACCCATCATCGGGCCCAACCCAACAGCAGCAGCCATAAGCCTCGGGTGGGAAGCCTACCAAGCTACCGTGCCACTGACTGGTCTGTGCGTTCGGAGTTCCTACAACTTCTCCGACTCCGATTATTCGCATGCTTGACGAGATGCTCCGGTTTAGATAATTAGCATTTTCTGGTGACGTAAATGATCAAGATTCTACGACAGTAATGGAATGCTGGAGTTTACGATAATGGTAATAGGGCAAGGTGTCACTTGTCATAATAAGAGTTAGTGCTATTGCATTTAATGGTGGATTTGATAATTATTTTACGGATATATTTTTCGGCTTCCAAAGTAAGTCGAGTTAAGTGCGAGATACTAAAGACAGACTTGAAAATCCATTACTTTCATTTAGTTCAATTCGTAAACGTTTGATTTTTATTCGAGAGTAGTTAAGTTAACTTAAATCTCCTTCAAAATTAAGCAAAAAATAGAATCAATTTAGTTTTCGAAATTAAACGGAGTCGGAATTTGGCACAGTACCCTAGCAGTTGAAAACTTGCTGCTTACTTGAACACACTCATTCCCATATTCTCAACAATTGTATCGCCACAATTGATACAAGGGGTAGTGTTCCGACGGAAGGAGGCTCAGAAAAGTCAACCAATGCGAAGCTCGATGTTGATGCTATTCGTAAAGATTTTCTCAAGTCAAGAGCTGCGCAACGAAGCAAAAACATATTCCGCCGTGTAATTAATGACGTCCTCGACAAAGTTTTGGCGAAACAACTTTTGCACACGAGTGATGAGTTGGTGGGGTTTACCCTTCCCCAACCGACGACTCATGTGCACACAGCTTCAGTAAGATTCATTGAAGGTTTTTGATGAGGTGAATGAAAAGGAATATGAATTATGGGAAAGGAAACTTGCTACTTGCGAGCGTGAATGGTGAAAAGTTTCAGAACAGAAACATCGAGCATTCAACCTGTTGCGGTTCATTAGTTTCGTTGAGAATTCTCGTGAAAAACAACTTCTAGACATTCTGATCTATTCCGTTCATCGTACCCCAAGATATAGAATTGGTACTAATTTTGAAAACCCAAAAGATGCGGCTATCAATTACAGGGTTGTTACAAACTGAGCGAATTTCAATTCGCGAAATCCGCGACAAACAAAAGGGAATCCGCGACTGCAAAAACAAAACCCGGCCCTTCCACTTAAAATCAAATTTCAATACAAACTTTTAATACTGTTGCTTTTAATCGATAGACATTGAAAAAGATTATATTATTTATATAGGGGAACTGCTCCTTGAATTCATACCATGTACCTAAATCAATACCATTCGAAAACAAAGAATTGGTTTTATTTCTCATTTTTGTAAACTTTCTCAGCAGTGAGCACGCCGGATAACAACAAAACACTACACCAATTGAGCCTAAATAGCCTGTTTTGCGAATGTTATTGATATAGGAGCATGTTATTGATAATGGAACAGAAGCCCCATAAACAGAACTAAATCTTAGACATAAATGAATCATTTGTTTGAAAAACTACATAAATTCAGTTTACACAATTTCGAGAAAACATCAAAAAACTCTAAATTAATGATTTCGTGTGTGTTACTTCTACGTGAAGTTAAACGATTTACAATGATATGGAAATGCTAATATCATCTTCCAAACTTGGACGTACATGTTCATGATAGCATTAGAGGCGAAAGTATAGAATTGATAGTTCCGTTAGGATACGGCAGGCATGAAGAATGTTTTTATAGAAGTCGATTTGAAAGCGAGCGGAGGGCAATATTTGTGATGGCACATATCGCACGACCTTCCTTCTGCCAAGCTCCCGTATGAAGGGGGAGGGAAGAATATCAGTGTGGAAGCTGATATATCTCCACTGGCAATCCATCAATTAAGCTGTTATTGGTCGACGGTACAGCAGCAGTGCCTTTCTCTGCTTTGTTCTCTCCGAGGCAGCCAAGTTGGTTGCGACGAGACGGACGCAATGAGAAAACAGAACTGTGCAATAAAAATCCTATTCGACTAAATGCTGATGTCATATTAGAAATTTGGGGACAGTACTCGTCGATAGCAAATCCTTCCGCACGCGATGGCATATGAGCAAGTCAAACCACCTTCCTTTTGCCAGTGGAGATATATCAGCTTCCACACTGATATTCTTCCCTCCCCCTTCATACGGGAGCTTGGCAGAAGGAAGGTCGTGCGATAGTGCCATCACAAATATTGCCCTCCGCTCGCTTTCAAATCGACTTCTATAAAAACATTCTTCATGCCTGCCGTATCCTAACGGAACTATCAATTCTATACTTTCGCCTCTAATGCTATCTTGAACATGTACGTCCAAGTTTGGAAGATGATATTAGCATTTCCATATCATTAACAAAAAACTGTTTTTGAACAAATTGGCAACGAATCTTTCGATTTCTTCGATACAGATTAATAGTTTTTGGCAAAACTCAACACCCTGGGGCACTTCCAGTGCAAAAACTGTAAGCAGTACTCCATAATTGCTCTTCAAAGTGCGTGGACATATGTAGTTTCTCAAACAAACGAAAAAAAAATTCATACACTCCTGAACAAAATTTTTTTTTCGTATTTTTTGCCAGAATACGTATTTTTGGAAGAGGATTCAGAATATATCTTCTTCTTCTTATAGGCATTACATCCCCACACTGGGACAGAGCCGCCTCGCAGCTTAGTGTTCATTAAGCACTTCCACAGTTATTAACTGCGAGGTTTCTAAGCCAAGTTACAATTTTTGCATTCGTATATCATGAGGTTAACACGATGATACTTTTATGCCCAGGGAAGTCGAGACAATTTCCAATCCGAAAATTGTCTAGACAGGCACCGGGAATCGAACCCAGCCACCCTCAGCATGGTCTTGCTTTGTAGCCGCGCATCTTACCGCACGGCTAAGGAGGGCCCCAGAATATATAAAAATCTCATTTTGGCCAAAATTGTTACATATGCAGTTTCTCAAACAAACGGTTCAAATGTGTCCTTGCATTACTAACATGAGCATGATGACCGTCCCCCAAAACCAAATTTTTTGCTCTGTTATGCGAAGCTTTTGCACACAAATTTCATCGCTTATCTGTCTTACTCTTTGTCTTTATTTATGTCAATTTTGATATTTGGATCAGTTCTTTACTTGCCGTAAGTTCTTCACTCAGGTTCAACCTTGGGACTTTCCATAGGCAAAGTTTAATTTAAAGGATGAATATTAAGACTAACATTGATAAAATTTGGAACTTAAAGTAAAATGTAATTTGAAGTTAAAAACTGACCATCTAAGACGAATTAAGTACTCTCCATTTAATTCCACCAATTATTTTCGATATTTTTGCAGATACGTATTTCGACCACAACTGTCGACAAGTCGAGTCAAGTACGAGACACTGAAGACGACCACACAGTTGTGGTCGAAATACGTATCTGCAAAGATATCGAAAATAATTGGTGGAATTAAATGGAGAGTACTTAATTCGTCCTAGACGATTAAATACATTCCACTAAAAGAGCTTTTTATATTTTTCTGTCAAAAACTGGCTTCAAATTGGTTTAGGGCGAGGACCATACCCCACAAGTCGCCAATCTAACCCTTTGTTCGTTCTGGTCGAAAGATATATTCAGTACGACGAGATTTACGAAAATTTGTGCTAGATTGCGCATGGTTTATCCAACAGTTGACTAAACCGAACAGAGCGCCTGGTAACGTAGGGGGCTGGGGGTAATATGGACATGCTAAGGAATCACGTCATTTTCACAAGGAAAACGTCGTAATATTGGGGACCTAAACCACTTACGTGAATTTTAAATAAAAGCACTACGATGGTTAGAAGTCAATTCAGTGGAAAACAATCGGATTCTGTGAGTTTTATGACAATGAAAATCAGAATGAAAAAATCTCGATTCAAAAGTATGGGGGTAAAATGGACATGTTAAGAAATCAAGCTTCAAACAGTGAATTTAGTTGTTGAATTGTATGCATAGGCTAAGCATCTCTAAAATAAGTCTCTGGAAATAAAAATGTAGGATAATAATCAATATATTGGTAACTTACAATGATTTTACTAAAAAAGCATGTTACATCAATAAAATCACTTAAAAATGCCATTTGTCTGAACAAAACTCGAATTTCCTAATGAACGCTTGGTGTTTTCGGAGGTGAACAATACATAATTTCGTTGAAAAAAATGTATCTACTTCATATGGTCTATATTACCCACACCACAACGTGTCCGTTTTACCCCACCACTCCCTACTTAAAAATTATCAAAAAATCAAACTTTGTTAAAAAAAAATCAACCCGTTCACAATATTTTGATAGACTAAGTTTGAGATCCTCGGGGATCGTGCGGCATAGTTTAGCCGATTTCTGTTTTAAAAGCTTAAATAGGGGAACAGACGGCTTCAAAAATTACATCACCATGGCCACAGGTAACATTAAATCTAGCAATAAGATCCACTTGATGGAGTGCCAAATTTGTAACGATTTAGCTCAAACGGAACCCCTGTCCATTTTACCCCCACCTCCCCTACGATAACAATATAAAATTAGAACGCTGTTTATTTAGCTGGCAAGTTTTCGAAGGCATTATTTTCAAACTTGCGGTGCTGCAAGAAACGACGAGAAGATACAGGATCTAGCAAACTGCTACATAAATGAGTAAAAGTAATATAATACAAAATACGTACCGTCGTTCGGGGTGACATTGGGCCTAAGGGGTAAGATTGGGCCAAAAACGGAAAATGTATCCACTCTTAATATCTCAGAAACTGTTACGAATCTCCATGAAAACTTCAAACCGTTCGAAAGAGTATTAAAATTCACGAGTAACAAATCTCAAGGATAACCCTCCTTAGTCGTGTGGTAAGACGCGCGGCTACAACGCAAGACCATGCTGAGGGTAGCTGGGTTCGATTCCCGGTGCCGGTCTAGGCAATTTTCGGATTGGAAATTGTCTCGACTTCCCTGGGCATAAAAGTATCATCGTGCTAGCCTCATGATATACGAATGCAAAAATGGTAACCTGGCTTAGAAACCTCGCGGTTAATAACTGTGGAAGTGCTTAATGAACACTAAGCTGCGAGGCGGCTCTGTCCCAGTATGGGGATGTAATGCCAAGAAGAAGAAGAAGAAGAAAAAATCTCAAAACAAGTTCCAAGAGCTAATTGTAATCGTACCATAATTATAGGAATTTGAACGTAAAACAATTGATCGTACAAACCTGTATTAAAATAGCTCCAGTAATACCCCACAGATCTATTACATTACTAGTTTTTAGATAGATGGATACATGATTATCATGTTACGATACTCTGTTGTTGTTTTATCGAATTTTATTGATATTTCATAAAGTGATACTGTTTTTTATTTTATTTTTTATTGTCTTCATTAGGGAGACTTTCAAATCTGTTTCAGTACTGTTTCTTCGTACCAACATGCAATACACGCTAAAATGGGGTGAGATTGGGCCAGGCGTAATAACACTCAGAAACAACGAATATGAAAAAGGGCACATACAAATACGTTTTATTTGTAAACAAACATCAGATTTGACATCATTGCCCCCCACAAAAAAATGTTTTCCCGAAAACCTCATTTTCCTAATCAAAATCCGGGATTCGGGAACACCAGTCACGTTTTCCAGAAAGTTCTAGAAAACGTGACTATATTCCCGAATCCGTGACTGTTGTTCCCGAAAAAATACACCATGAACTCGTCAGTTCCCGAATTCATGAACGCTTTTTTTTGCATGCGGAGTGCCTGATCACTATATGCGATGTGCACGATTTTCAAGCGAGTTTATTTTGTAGTTTGTAAAAACAAACTCTGTTTGACAGATAATCCGATTTCATTTGAGTTTGTAGGAATATGCGATGTCAACAAATGAAGCAGGAATAAGTTCGCAAAAAAGCCTACGTTCCCGCACAAGTTAATGAAAAAACGATAAGCCTCGCATCACAATGCGATTTTGATGAAATTTGCATCGGTAAAAGATTAGAATTTGAGAAATAAATGAAAAATACAAAGTAGAAGAAAGGGACGCGCCTGAGATTGAAGCCACGATTTCCTATGTATGAAGCAGTAGCTTCATCATCCAACAAAGCCTGAAAAATTGAAGATGTAGTGGCGGACAGAAATGACTATAAGGTCTGCACAGTTTACATTAGAGCAGAGCGTAGAATATTCATCTTCATGAAGCAACTTCGGTCCGAATTTTGACAAACATCGCATGAATATTCAAAACATAGAATGACATAGTCAGACGACTACTCCACGAATTCATTCATTCGACTGTCACTGAATGCGTTTATAATGTGCAGAAAAAAACATAACTATCATTGTTTATGTTGATGTTTACCGCTGAAAGTGCCTCGCGGATGAAAATCGGATTCAGTCCTTTGTGATAAATCACTCAACTCATTTGAAATGTGTTCAGATTTCAGATAATTTATCAATTTGTGAAATGTGCATAAATATTCAATGACTAATATTCAACTGAATATTGACTGTCCTGAGCCGACTATGAATGTGTCGGAAGTGAACTGACAAATGAAGAAAAATGGACTTCACTAAAAATTTTCGATTATTTTACACTCTGCATTAGAGCAGAGGAATTGCGTGATTCTGCTCCCTGTGAATCAACAAGTACTCAGTCGGCGGGATTGCATCGTCAATTGACCACCTATCTATCGCGAGCAGTGGATCGTCGAATTTGCAACCAAACGCGATATCCCATGGAGTCTCAACTGCTCTGTATTGTGCTCTACAACGAGCAAACGAAGACCTAGCGATCTTTAGACCTCTAAATGGCAGAATCGATTTTAACCAAAAAATATGAAACGGAAATAATTTTATGCTTTCAGTGGAATGTATTTACCTGTCATAAAACAAGTTTGTACTATTCCATTTATTTCCACTACTTGATTGTACATTTGACAGATACGTATTTCGACCTCAACAGTAAGGCCGTCTTCGGTGGTTCGTACTTGACTGACATATATTGACTCGAAAAAATATCTATTCCAGCTATGATGGTATTTGTGCTACAGTACAAAGGACTATATAGCTGTTAGATGGAATAAGGAGACTGGAGTAGTGGGAGTCACTATGGAGCAGCTGAAGGTCGGAAAAATGAAGAGCCTCAACTAAGTGGAAAGAGTGGATAACAACCAGCATGCATACACATGCGACAACCAGCATGCTCATCAGCTCAGTTCCGGCGGTCCCAGGTGCAACTTTCAATGTGTTTGATCCGGACGATAACACCCTTGGAGAACAAAATAGACAGAGTGTCGTTGAATAATAATTCGCGATTTTCGCAACAGCATTCATGGGAATCCCTGTCGAAAATATTGGAAACACTAAACTTAAACCTAACTTCTAAAAACAATTCGGCGTCCCAGAAATCTAGAATTTCAATATGATCAATTTTCAGATGAAATATCGTGTGGAAATCGACGCACAATCATACGATAATAAAAAAAATCTTGCCAGCATGTTTTATCAGATCTCGCAAGCGAACCGTACAAAAAATCATAAAAAATTTAATTTTAGGGTGAGTCATGTTCGAAATTTGAGTCAGAACGGTATCGTACTCAAAATAAAAGAAATTTGTACAAAAAGTTTTCAAATAGAAAGTTTAATAGGAGCATTCTATTAATTATGCTGGAGGAATTTTTCAGTATTCACCAAACCCGCTTACAATCATTGTAAATTTTTTTGATTGCCACGTGATAAATGTAAGACTCTTCTCCTGGGCGTCAATAAATGCTGCGTTGTCTTACCATAATTGTCATTGAACTTACACAAAGGCTGGATTAAGGAAATAGCTCGGCGGAATCATACTACATCATAGTTACATCGCCGAGGATGGGGAATCTTTTCCTCGAAATATCGCTAACTACATTACGAACGACCAAGCATACCAAATGTTCACTTGAAAGCCATTCCTGATATCTCGCTTAACTTTTCAAAAGGTCCTAAGTTACATTTTTTTCATGAATTAATTTGAGTATTGCAATCAAAATCTTTCATGTTGTTCTGTTGATTGCGCTATTCAAATTAATTCATGAAAAAAATGTTACTTAGGACCTTTTGAAAAGTTAAGCGAGATATGGTCGAAACGGTGATGGAAAAATTTACAAGTCACAATTGAGATAGTTGAGCTGGAGATTGTAAGGTGGCTGCCATGTGATATTCTTTGTATAGAGATGAGTGACGTTTAACGCTTGCACACTGGTATGCAATTCGGCATGTGTAAATACATGTTTGTTTTCCTTCTGCTCATAACCTCAAAATTGATCGAGTCATCACAATGGTTGCGAAGGAGTCAAAAAATATATGGAAATATACTCATTTTTACCCAAACTTTGCTGAGTAGCACCATCTAGGAGTGTTTGTTTTCCTTTTATCGCCACTCACACATTCGGACGTGAGAATCTCAATTAAGCATTTTGTATCAAATCTCGCATGCAAGTTGATCAGAGAAGGTTATACTTGTTATGCAAGCTCATTGCATTAAGTTGGTTTATACAGTCACTCTCAAAATTGAGCGTACAGTATGGATTAGTTGACTACATTCGAAAATTTCAAAGGAAATTCAATAGTTAGCTCGGTTGTTTTTAATGCATTTCAATATTCATCCCTTCCTTCAATGTATGCGTACATAAAATTGTTGAAATTGTTTCTCTAAAGTTCATTTATTTGAAAATAATCTCAAAATACGCCTATTAGATGTGACAAAATTGAGCGTACAGATAGTGTTTTTCTATAAAATTTCTTATTATAAACACGATTAATGTATTTTAATATTGTTTTTCATGATTATATTTATAATAATAAACGTCCGCTACTTAAACATTCAATGTTTTGAAATTAAACCATGTTTTGGTCAAAATGGCGAACAAGTGAGAAGTAAGAACATTGCTTTTTAACAATTCAATGCCTGTGGGCAAAATAAATGCTTTAATTTGTATGTTTCACCGGCAGAGTATCCTATATATGATAGATAATCGAAATCGAGTGAGACATACGATAAATTTGGGAAAATTCAGTCGGTAAATGATGAAAACAGATGTAAACATACAGAGAAAACGACAAATGTTGGGAATGACATAATTCAAATTTAGAATTTCTTTAACTTAAATTTGTTTTAAAGCTCGATTATTGTCTCAGGTATTTCATTAAGAGTAATATTATTGAATCCAATCATTCACAGTCAAATTCTAAAAGTACAAGGTGCATGTTAAGGTACCGAACATAAAAACAGCTTTTCAACCCCGTAGAGCACTTCTGATTAAATATTGTAAATATAGCCTCAAATCGTAATTTCATAATTAAATTTGGATTAAACTCCACGATCTGTTACCATAAGGGATGCAATTGGATGATTTCCATGTGGCGAGTAAAAATAAACTTTTTTAAGAGTTTGGCAGCTTATTTAATGATATCTTGGTGAATTTAAATGATTCAACCAAATTTGTTCCTACGGTGACTGAGTCTTCAAATATGATATGACATCTTATAATGTATCCGTGTGCTGCTCTTTTAGTAATATTATTACTAATGAGTGTCCTGAGCTTATAAGCTACCTATACATCGACTTTTAGAAAAAGTTATACTTAATTTGAAATATGCCGTTCCCAACATTTGTCGTTTTCTTTGTATGTTTACATCTGTTTTCATCATTTACCGACTGAATTTTCCCAAATTTATCGTATGTCTCGCTCGATTTCGATTGTCTATCATATATAAGACACGATGCCGGTGACATCCATATCTTAAAGCATCTATTTTGCCCAGCAGCATTGAATTGTTAAATAACATTGTTTATACATCTTACTTGTTCGCCATTTTGATTAAAACATGGTTTAATTTCAAAACATTGAATGTTTAAGTAGCGGATGTTTATTATTATAAATATAATCATGAAAAAACAATTTTAAAATACATTAATCGTGTTTATAATAAGAAATTTCATAGAAAAACATTAGCTGTACGCTCAATTTTGTCACATCTGATAGGCGTATTTTGAGATTATTTTCAAATAAATGAACTTTAGAAAAAAAATTTCAACCATTTTATGTACGCATACATTGAAGGAAGGGATGAATATTGAAATGCATTAAAAACCACCGAGCCAACAATTAAATTTCCTTTGGAATTTTCGAATATATTCATCTAATCTATGGTGTACGCTCAATTTTGAGAGTGACTGTATAGCCTTTGGTCGCGTCTTTCATCATCTGGTTTATAGTCCAGATGGTTAACGCGTAAGTCGAGATACGCTTAGTCTGGAGGGTCCTGGTTCAACACCCATCTTTGGCTGATTTTTTCGTAAGGTTGCTGAGGTTGTCGAAGTATCCAGCATTCTCCTCGGTGAGAGTGTAAAATTAGATTCAATGTAGACACAACAACATAACCAGTTCTTATTATCTCGTGACCGGGGACCTAATGCAAGGCCCTGCCGTTTACTCAATGCAATCTGTAAATATGTCGCAAATTATGGCAAACTGTACGCGAAACTAATGTGAGGTTGCAATAAAATGTTCAAATCTCTGGTTGGGTTGGCAGACGTTGGCTTGACAGACGTTGTCATGCATAGATGGCGGAAACGATCTGCTCATGCAAAATTTACATACAAAACTATTTTTTTTTCAATTTTACTCGTGATTTTTACAAAAGCAAATATTCTATGTACCCGATTATAGCCGATAATATTCCATGAACCCAGATTATAGCACATAGATTGGTTGAAGGAATATAAAATCCATTCAGCTGTTTTCAAGCTATGCGGATACTTACACAGATCTATTCCTTTTTATTATATAAATACAGATTAGATAAAAAAAAATGTCTATGTCATAAGCAGATGACAGTATAGTTTACCAATGTTAAATATTATCATAATCTGTCGCATCATCTGCTCTCCGGACGATGCATAACGTGTAGTGGAGTATTCAGTCGGAACAATTCATATTCACCGCACAACATGCGTTGATTTGAATTTTGTTCAATCCAATTCGTTCTGGCTGTTAGTATGTTCATTCCAAGTGCATCATTAGACGGAACAATCGTTAGAAATGTTTGTTATTAACAAAACTAGACAGTTTTCGCAAAATCTGAGTTGAAAGATTTCGGTGGTAATCCTCAAAACTAAATTCGAAAGCTACTCCAGGAATTCCTCCGGAAGTTCCTCTTGGGATTCCTCCGGATGTTCTTTCAGAAATTCTCCTAAAAGCTACTCCAGGAATTCATCAGGAAGTTCTTCCAACAATTTATCCGGAAGTTCTTCCAGCCATTCCTCAAGAACTCCCTCCAGGAATTCCTCCGGTCACTCCTCCGAAAGTTCATTTAGGAATTCCTCCAGAAGTTCCTCTGTAAGTTCCTTTAGAAATTCCCTCAGAAGATCCTCCGTTAGTTCCTTCAGGAATTTCTCTTGAAGTTTCTCAAGAAATTTCTTGTTCGGAATCTCCTCCAGGGATTCTTTTAATATTTTCTCCAGGAATTCCTACGGAAGTTTATCCAGGAATTTATCTGAAAGTTCCTCCACGAATTCCTGCGAAAGTTTCTCAAAGATTTCTTCCCGAAATTATTCCAGGATTTTCTCCAGAAATTTGTTCAAAAACTTTTAATCTTTAAGAAGCTTCGCCAGGCTACTAGGAGCTACTCCAAAAATTTAGATGAGAGTTCCATTAAATTATTTCACAGATACAAGAACATTTTATAAATTACTTCGAGGACTCTCCTGAAATTGCCTTTGCATTCCTCACGCTTAAAATCAATAACACAGAGATGTGTTTGCATCACACAAAACGGACCTAATGCGGAACATCCCCTAGATGAGCGATAGTTACACAGCCACAAAAATAGCTCGTGTGGTTTTATTGCAGCTAGGATTTCAATATTTTCAACAATATTTGCTTCCTCATGAAACAAGGAATCTGTACAAACGTTTACATGTTGAAAAGGACCGTTATCACGACCGTACGAGGCTTTTTTGTGCCTGTGTAACTGTCGCTCATCTAGGGGATGTTCCACATTAGGTCCGTTTTGTGTGATGCAAACACATCTCTGTGTTATTGATTTTAAGCGTGCTTTCGAAATTCACATGGAATTACTCTATACTCATGTCCCATCCAGCTCTCGTGAATTATACCGGAAATTCCTCCACGTATTTCCCCCGAAATTTCTCCCAAATATTCAAAAATCGTTTAAGTTTTTTTTTAGAAATTCCTTCTACAAACTCCTGAAAGAGTTCCTGCGAAATTCCCCGTTTATGCCTACAGAAAAAAATTCTTCCTCCCGCAATTTTTCTAAGAACTTACCTGGAAATTTCTCTAGAAATTATTTTATGAAATATTTCCGAAAATTCCCACGGGAGCTTCTTTAGAAACAATCGAATGCCTTTGGAAATATCTGTCTTGATAATAAGCGTTTTTGTTCCTAAATCCAGCTAATCGAAAGATTGGAGCAAAAAAGCGTTTTTGATACTTATATGGAATATATTTTTCCGCTAAATTGCTGCAGAAATTCCCCCGGAATATCCTAAAGAAATTACTCTGGAAATTCTCCCGATTTTTCTCCAGGAGGTCCTGCAGGAATTCTCCCGGAAAATATCATCCAAGAATTTCTGCGGAGTTTACTTCAAGAATTCTTTCAGAAATTCCCCTATGAGTTCCCCAGGAAATCTCTCCTTGAAAATTTCTCGGAAAATTTATTTTGAAACTTCCTCAGAAATTCCTCAAGGTATTCTTTGGAAAATTCGAAAAATGACATATTTTTCTTTATGAAGAATTCTCGATGAAATTTATGTAGAAAAATGTAAAGGAGGTCCTGAAAGAGTTCATGAAATAATTCCTGGAGGATTTTCTGACGAAATTCTCAAATAAATTCCTGGTTTGAAACCCATGAGGATTATTTAGCTAAACTTTTGAATGAATGTTCGATGTAATGTGTGGATTGGATTTTCAAATGGACTTACTGGAGAAATTCTCGGAAAAAATCCTGAAAAAGTTGTTGAAGAAATTCTAGAATTGGAAACATTTTCAAAGAAAGCTTATGTGGTATTTGAAAGTTTAGCTAAATTTCTTAACAAATTTTAAATAGGTACCTAAATACTAGAAATACTAGAATAAGAGATCAGCGAAGACGCTATCTTGTTTCCAAACGAACCGTCAAAAGCGGTTCCATTTCGACTTGTTTACATTTTGCATCCGTAAGAAGCAAGCAAAAAGTTCAAGTGCTACCAGTGTCATCGTCGCGATTTCATTATTTTCATACGTTGCCATTTCGACAGTTTTCACTCCGCCGGTCTCTGGTTATAGGGTTGCTACTAAATACCAAAGGAATTCTTGTAGAATTTTAAAAGGTGTTCTAGAAATAATTTCATATATTCCTGAAGAACAATTTTCATATTTTCTAAAACATTGAACATCAGGTGGATTTCTAAGTAAAAAAAATCCGTTTGGCCGTTCTATAGCAAGGAATCTTGTGGCCAAGTTGGCCTTACAAAGACATTTTCCCACAACATTTGTCGCGCTGATTTAGCTTGAAATCAGCTCCATGCTAGTCACAATTGCCATCCAATGATTTCGATTTGAAGGCAGTATTGGAAATGAGAATAAATTCTCAATATGTTGACGTACATATCAGCGTTCGTGAGTGAAGATTTGAACCTTCTTTTTGGGAGATAGTGTCCAGTAATATGACCAAGTTTCCCTAAGTTAATAACGACACTATTATTGATTGAAACACAATTTATTCTTCTACTAATGGACTGTATTGAACTTAACTGGACTAACGGAGATCCGATCTAACTTTGGATTTGGATTTGAACTGAACTGCCGACGCGAGAGTATCTAACTAGGTGACGATCTGATTGTGTTGTTTGGACTGCGAGTCAAAAGGACTAAAGACGGACTATAGACTCTTACCTATCTGCTTGCCAGTTTTACAGACTTCATAATGGCATACATTCTTAGCTGAATACATGTTACAACAGCTAGAAACAATAGGTGCGAAACAATTCACAAGAATACATATGCACATTCGACCACAAATGTTGGAATATTATGACGGCAATTGTTATGAGGCTGCTACCAATCTGCTACAGTAGGACTTCTCTATTCCGTCATTGATAAATCATGGGGTATCAAAACTATCATCGTGATAGTTACTATATCATGCAAAAATTGTGATTTGGCTTAGAAACATCGTAGTTAATAACTGTGGAAGATCTTAAGGTGATTATAGAATGAAGCCAGATATCGGCCATTTTGTAAACCACGTGCTTTTCCAATATTTTTTTCAAGAGCACGAGATGAAAGAACCATAACGCGTATGGGGCTGAAATAATGGTAGATCGTTTGCTTAGTTATGCTGAACAATCATAATTTGAGTTTCGGCACTGTACGGAAACTATTACGCCAGATTTGGGGTTTTGGAAATGTATGTAGATAAACGTGTGGTGAATTTGAAATTCACCACGGGCTTCATTTTATAATCACCTTAATGAACACTAAGCTGGGAGGCGGCAATGTCCCAGTGAGACATGTAATGCCATTGGAGAAGAGAGGTACTTGAAACTAGATAAATGTCACATAAACGTAGCAGACAAAGTTTATTTCGGGTAAGAATTAGATAAAAATTTGGAAAAATGGACAAAACCCTACTGTTTCAATGGTCTTTTAATAACCATCGATGCGGTGAAAAAGTTCTCGGCGGCGTGGTGAACTTTCATATGGAATAAAAAGAATGCTATTGAAAAGTCCCTTGCATACATGGAATATTAGATCCTCATGTTGAAAACTTTGAAATTTGAAAAAATTGCCAAAATTTGTCATGTTTCGCCTTACTTTAGAAGGTTTGAATCAACAATAGCTGATTATGTGGAGATGGGCAATATTAGCCATATTTTAAATAATCCTCGTTTTTTTTTTTGATATTATATATCATATCATGTGGTATGAATGTGGTGCAAAATCTATTTCTGTATGCGGTGGCTGTCCCCCGGCTTCGGACAGTGAGATTTTTCATGTGATCAAATAGCCATTCTCTACACCTATTTTGTTAAACTCACTTCAAATTCAATTGTTTCTTCTTGCTAAGACGCGCGGCTACAAAGCAAGACCATGGTTGGCTGGGTTCGATTCTCGGTGCCGGTCTAGCTAATTCTCGGATTGGAAATTGTCTCGACTTCCCTGGGCATAAAAGTATCATCGTGTTAGCCTCATGATAAATGCGAAAATGGTAACTTGGCTTAAAAACCTCGCAGTTGATAACTGTGGAAGTGCTTAATGAACACTAAGCTGCGAGGCGGCTCTGTCCCAGTGTGGGGATGTAATTCCAATAATAATAAGAAGAAGAAGATATCAGAAAGTCACAGAAATAAGACAGAACAAAAACTGAAAAAGATGGGAATTTAGAGAGGATGTATGAAAATCAGCTGGAGAGTTCCAATAACACATTTTAATAACTACAACTCAAACCAAATGAAAAACATCACTATTCTGAAAAATGTCTACCAGGGAATCAATTTTTCTGAAATGCGCTTGCGAAACAAGCGACAAAAGAGAACCAACGACAAAGCTTTGTTTTAGTCGGAGATAATAATGACAAAGATCCGAAAAATTTTGTCAGCGACATAAAAGAAGACAAGACACTTTTCTGAACCGTGAAATTTTTCACCCAAATTCCTGATCAAAATATCGTCGAAAAACGTCTTCAAATGGGCAAATATAGCTTTTATGAATAATCAATGATCATATTTTGTATATATGGTATACAAGTAAACATAATCCGGATAATTAGAGAGTTTTTCGTTAAATGGCTTATGGCTTATATCTCCCCCTATATACAATTTAGAACAATTCCGACATTGATCTGTCAAATCACCCAGTGTCTGGTAAAGCGAGAGGAACTGCACTCAAATAATCAGAAACCTACATGTTTCTCAGATCTATCCTATTTTTGACCCACTAAATTGCTAAGCATTTTCATTCGGTCTGTCCGAGAAAATGTTGATATTTCCATGCCATAGAGATACTAATTGCGTGATGGATTTTCTCAGAAAGTTAAAGCTCCGCACGAATGATTGTCACAATTGTCGGAAACAGTTCATTTATATTTGTTCCGTCCGACGAACATGATGAGTAGACGTACCTCCCTTTGCCTTGGTTCCATCAAGATACTCTACCTGGAATGCTTTTCCGAACTCGGAATATATTGCCACGATTCCATCTAAAACCAGACAAGATTGACACTAACCACTACTGACATTAAATGACAAAATAATGTGGCAACCAACAGTATTCTACCTACCTGCAACTGGAATTCACAAATTCTGTCCAATGGTCGCCGGTACCAAAGCAAACCTAAACTCATCCATCCAACCCCGTAGACTTCCAGTTCACGTCCCATTGTCTCATTTGCATCCTAACCATACCCGAGGGCAATTATGACCAATTTGAAGTTAAAATAAAAGGTAATTAGTCGCTCAAGCAGGGACAACGTCCCCCCATACAAAGGCTACATACAAGTACCTCTGTTTCATCAACGACCCCGTATTGAATCCGGTCGGTGCTCGAATTTCGAGCTTACAGCAGATTCTCGCGTGATCCTAAAACAATCGACAGCTACATGGCTGACAGTGTGACCGCCAGTGTGTGCGACGACTATGATGGCGTTAACCGAGCCACAGTTCTCCGCGATGGCGATGGTGTGGACGACCATGATGATGCGCTTACCTGTCGGTGTGTGTACACAAAGCCGAGAAGGGTACTTGGTCCAACTGGAAAGTGCAATTAGGTAAAAGAGTGTACTTCAGCTAAAACCGTACCCGAACATCGCTAAGCCGATTATTTGGAGAACGTCAACGTCACAGAATTCGGTCCATTATTCCTGCAGACAGCCGCGGTGCCAACTATTTATGTTTTTCTGTAAGCAATTGTTCAAAATAAAGTATACGCACGCAGGTGTCAGCTATCGAAAAATAGAATAAGATACCAGGCGCCTCCATCCAATTTTCCTGTTTATTGATATCCTGGACTCATATTAAAACAGTTAATTTCAGATGATAGGACTTTTCTTACAAACTGACATCTCTGTCACACATAGACTATATGTTTACTAAGTAAAAGAGTGGAGTGCATTAAATCGTATTTGCATCGCATCAGTCTCTTAGTTCAGCTGTAGCGAGAATTGATTACTCTACTAAATCCTCTTATGAAGAGAAAATATTATGTATCTTCTCCTAAAGTTCCATGGCGAGGATAATTCCAAACTGATTTTTGAGCATCAAGTCGCATTCATGCGATGTACACATGCAAGCCATGGCTGAATCACATCAGCTTAGGTCAAACTTTATTCCAATCTAAAAAATGCATTCGGGCCGGTATAATGTTGCAGCAGTTTTATTTTTTCTCAGCGAGAACGTCATCGCAAAAATAGAAGTTGCTCTTCAGCTCACATCGGGAACGTAAACTTCCACCGAAACTAGGCTCCAATTTGCCTCCAGGTATTTAGCGAGGCAGAATTTTTCACCGAGAAAGTTTAATTGAAAGCGCCCAAAAAAGTGCAGTCCGTTCGAGTTTGTGTAGGACGCGGTAATTTTCCGGTCAGTTGAGTTGACTATGCATGCAAAGTTTGTTTGGTGCACATGCTTTCCGGTCGTCGAGTCGGTCGGTTGCTTCTGGATTTGATTGCCATGGGATCGACCACCAGTAGGGACGCGTTGTCGATTGTGAAACGGGAAACGTTTGAAAGAGAAAAGCAACCGCAGGGTCATGAGGATGTGGGGAACATTGTGGATGTTATGCTCGAATAAGGGGAACTTTTACTGCAGTTCTCATGTTCAGCCTTGTTCTTTAAAGATCATGTGGCCACTTCTGAGCAATTGCAATGACCACTTTCAAATTTTTTTGGGAGATTTTGAAATCTCTTAATCTAGCTACGACAAAAGCACAAATTTACTTTTTTTCAAACACTGTTGTGTAGTTTTGGGATGTTTATTTTTCATGTGGGTTGTTGCACATATACTAATGTAAAGTTCGATTATGTTGAAATCCCCCACTCCTGTCTGGATGTTGCGCAAGCCGTCTCGTATTCGACGGATATGGAGTAGAATGATTATTACCGTTTGGAATCATAAAAATGATTTAAACAACCGCAATTTTACATGCAATCCTAAAGTAGGGTCTAAGTAGCTTTAGCGTTTAGCTGTTCTAGTCTTCACACAACCTTGGCATTAGTCAGGAAAGAAATTGTACATCTATAATCGTTTAGACATCATAGTCTTTGAATTTTATCAACAGTAGTACTTGAGTAACTGAAGTTTACAAATTCGGAGTAGGCTAAATATTCGGATTTTTCATCTTAAGGCTCCTATATTCGTGACTACGAAGGTAAATTCTTCGCGCACAGTCTGACAGTTCCTTATGGTATTTTACAGTGGAACAACTAGAAGGGGTGATTGGCGGCCATGTTTCACGCACAGATAGCAATGAGTTTTTGCCATAAGAGTGAGTAGAGCATTACCTCTGAATATCTGAGAGGCAATAAACTGAGAAAAAAACTGAAGATCGAAAAGAATAAATTTTTCTGATGTACATTTTTTTGTTACCTTGCTGTACATATGATGGTCGTACACTCCGTATTGTCCGGATTGAAATCGGAATGTAATCTCATATTCCAAATCGTTCTTGGGCCGCCAGTCACCACTCTAAGGTCGTTCAAAAATGACGTCGCAGGTTTTAGGGGGAGGGGGTCGAAGATTTTGTGACAGTGCATATACTAGGGATACAAAAAAGCGGGACAGAGGGGGAAAGGGGTCTAGAAATCTCAAAAAATAGTGGACGTCATATTTGAATTGCCATTCTTTCTGCACACCGATGGCACGCGCGTCTTCATCTATTGCACACTGCCAGCAAGTGCGGAGTCTTCCCTGGAGCCAACGTCTTCTTCTAAGTTCTTTGCTAAACATAACTTTTACTAGTGCCTCTTCCGGCATACGCACTACATGTCCAGCCCATCTGCCGTTTATTAACAGCCTGCCGATGTCTGCATTTTTGTACACTCGGTACAAATCGTGATTCATACGTCTGTGCCTTTCACCATTTCCACTGCCAAGTATTGAGCGACTGGACGAATCAACCATATATACAGAGCTAGAGTTGTCCGTGTCTGTGAGGTACGAGACTCTAGCTGCCTTCGCAAACCATAGAAAGTCCTACTTGCAACCGCAACACGTCTTTTCTACTAGCGACTAATTCATTATCAAATGTAACGAGCGTTCCAAGATATAAGAATTCGTCGAAAACCTTAAATCGCATCCCATCCATTTGCACTTCGGAATCAACTCCGTTGGTCTACTACCTAGTTCTCTGCCAGCCACCAGGTACTTCTTTTTGACAAAACTTATGATCAGGCCTATTCTTTCAATCTCCCGCTTAAAAGGCGATCTACACCAATGATGTAGATGTCATCCGCAAAACCAAGGAGCATGTAAGACTTGCTGATGTTATTATTATTTATCAGACTAAGGCCGGAGTGGCCTGTGCTACACATAAAAGACTTCTCCATTCAGCTCGGTTCATGGCTGCACTTCGCCAACCACGCAGTCTGCGGAGGGTCCGCAAGTCGTCCTCCACCTGATCGATCCACCTTGCCCGCTGTGCACCTCGCCTTCTTGTTCCCGTCGGATCGTTGTCGAGAACCATTTTCACCGGATTACTGTCCGACATTCTGGCTACGTGCCCGGCCCACCGCAGTCTTCCGATTTTCGCGGTGTGAACGATGGATGGTTCTCCCAACAGCTGATGCAACTCGTGGTTCATTCGCCTCCTCCACGTACCGTCCGCCATCTGCAACCCACCATAGATGGTACGCAACACTTTCCTTTCGAAAACTCCCAGTGCGCGTTGGTCCTCCACGAGCATCGTCCAGGTCTCGTGTCCGTAGAGAACTACCGGTCTTATAAGCGTTTTGTAGATAGTCAGTTTGGTACGGCGGCGAACTCTATTCGATCTTGCGGAGTCCAAAGTACGTACGATTTCCAGCCACTATGCGTCTCCGAATTTCTCTGCTGGTATCGTTATCGGCGGTCACCAGTGAGCCCAAGTACACGAATTCTTCAACCACCTCGATTTCGTCACCACCGATAGAAACTCGTGGTGGGTGGCTCACATTGAACTCTCTTGAGCCTCTTCCTATCATGTACTTCGTCTTCGACGTGTTGATGACTAGTCCAATCCGTTTAGCTTCGCTTTTCAGTCTGATGTAGGCTTCCTCCATCCTCTCAAAGTACCGTGCCATGATATCAATGTCGTCGGCGAAACCAAATAACTGGACGGACTTCGTGAGAATCGTACCACTCGTGTCAATCCCTGCCCTTCGTATTACTCCCTCCAAAGCGATGTTGAATAGCAGACACGAAAGACCATCACCTTGCCGTAACCCTCTACGGGTTTCGAAGGGACTCGAGAATGCCCCTGAAACTCGAACTACGTACATCACCCGATCCATCGTCGCCTTGATCAACCGTATCAGTATATCCGGAAATCCGTTTTCGTGCATTAGCTGCCATAGCTGGTCCCGATCGATTGTATCATATGCGGCTTTGAAGTCGATAAATAGATGATGTGTGGGCACGTTGTATTCGCGGCATTTCTACAATACCTGACGTATGGCGAACACCTGGTCTGTGGTAGAGCGTTCACCCATAAATCCCGCCTGGTACTGCCCCACGAACTCTCTTGCAATTGGTGTTAGTCGACGGCATAAAATTTGGGAGAGTACCTTGTAGGCGGCGTTCAGCAATGTGATTTGCTGATGTGATGATTCCGTTTCTCTGCACACCAGATCTTCGTATTGCCCCTTCCAGAACTACGTTGAATAGCAGATTAGAGAGAGCATAGTTCTGCTTTAACCCATCGAACGTCATGAACGAATCGGATTCCTCCCTCTTTGGATGCATCCAGCGTCGCACGAATCAGCATAATAAGCTTGTTCTAGCATTATATGCCACAGTTCGTTCCGTTTCACTGAGCCGTATGCTGCTTTAAAATCCACAAACAGATTATAAGTCCGCAAATTGTCTTCCCGGAATTTATCGCAAAGTAAACATATGGTCCGTTGTTGATCGTCCCTCTCGAAAAACGCTTTTATATTCGCCGACAAAGGTCTACGCAAATTGGCGCTTTCTGATAAATAGAATTCGGGAGATTACCCTGTAAATAGTATTCAGGAGTGTTAAATCTCGATAATGAGAACAATCTAGGGTGCCCTTTCTTGTAGATCCTTACAATGCATGAATAGACCTGTGCAAGGAGTTTATCAAATGACGAAAAAATGCTTTTCCATCTCACTCCTTTTTTATCTTTGTTATCAGAAAATAAGGGGTGGAACTATCCAACAGGAGCATAAAATTCATAAACCACAGTTAAGTCATATTACCAAAGTTAAGTACAATTTGACAAAATTTAATCATCATTCATTCTACAATCATTCTACAGGAAGAGTATCGTGCTAGTGTTTTTCACGCAGAATCGCATCATTCGCCGAAAAATCCCAAAAGCGCCAAAACCTAAGCGAAGCGTATGTTTACGCATAGATTTATTATCAATTGTTTTAAGCAAGAAAAGTAAATATATATAAGCGCTTTCAGGAAAACAATAACCTAAGAATTTTTTTTCTCAGATTCATTGACCTCTTAAACATGTTTCTAGGTTTTTTTTCTTCTTTTTATTTTGCATTCTACTAATTTTTCATGTTTTTTTTTTATAGTTTAAAATTGTCGTTTGGCAGGAAATGCAGTTGGGCTAAAATGCTCATTAGAGTGATTCAAATTTTGACTTTTTCGCTCCCCTATCCTTAAACGATTGTTCTTGCTATTTTAATAGTCCTCCCAAATTTTTAGCTGATTTGGATGTAATTTGGTTGTGCACGTGCCATTTGAAGGTTATATGAAAATTACTATGAGAATTGCCACTTATGTAAAGGATCGTTCCGTGAAGCAGCCCAGAATATATTTGAATATATTTAATGCATCGCCATCATAGAATAGGTCCTAAGCTGAAAGTCAGTTGTTGTTGCGAAGCAATCTAACTTTTGTGAGCAAAAATATAGAGAAAACAGAAATGCTCATTATTGATATTGATGTTATTCTTTTACGTGTTAAATTGAATTTCCCACAATTCAGTATTTCCCTAATAACTTTTGTTGCCAGCATCAAATCGTTTAGCAACAACGACGTTATCTTCCCTTGTTCAATTTTCTATGTTGCTAACGTATTCATACATTTTTAGAGCTTAATGGGCATTGATGGGGAACGGTTTTTCACAAAAGTTACTGTTTTCATAGTAATTTTCATACAAGCTTCAAACTGCTTGTGCTCAGTCAAATTACATCCAAATTAGCTAAAAATTTAGGACGTTTATTAAAATGACAAATGCCATCGGGGGGAGCAAAAAAGTCAAAATTTGAATCACTCTAATGCTCATTTAGCATACAGGGTCATTTGGACGAACATGTGATACAATCGTGAATGACGTTTGATGAACGAGAAAGGGGAGAAACGAGAAATGTAAAGAGAGAAGTGAGAAATAAAAATGTGGAACTTTTTACTTTTTGTGAAATGAGAAATAAGGAGTGAGATGCTGCTCACTTCTATCTTTGTACTTCCCACTTTTCACAGCGATTTGCAAAAAAAATCTCTCTGCTGCAGAATAATTCAACAAGGTCATTTTCTATGAGACGTAATCTAGTTTTGAGATTCAGATGTTAGAGAAATAATTGGAAGGCCTGCAAAATGTCTCGTGTTTTATTGAACACTACAACTACAAAAAAAAAACTATTTATTGTGTCAACGATTTTGGTTTATAATTGAATGATAAAATAAACGAACAAAATCGTGGAAATGCTACAGAACCCGAGTAGACGAAAATAGCTAAATAATATCAAATGTTGATTAGATAGCATAATGAGATATGGACATGATTGATATAAGAGATAAAAGATCAGACGGCAATATCAATATTTTGCACTGAAATATCATAAGGAGATCAAGTTATGCTATTTGTAAGAAGTAATCAATATAATGTGCCATTAGTTTGTTCTTATCCATAGCATATCTTGATATTTAAATGATATTTTGGTGCAAATTTTTGATATTGCTGCCTGTTCTTTTATCTCTTATATCAATCAAATCCATATCATGTTTTGTTATTCTGTTCATGGCTTCTGCCCGGGAAGAAACTTATTCCTAAACAAATGCTGTTAAAAAAAACAGTTGAGACAAGTACTGCCCATGATTACATAGTTGACGTAACAACCATTGCACTTTTGCATGAATTTGGGATGATTCAAGGACAAACATCGCAAATTCAATAAATTTCAATCCGTAAATACTTACATGAGGTTTGAAACATGCAACTTATTGATGTGCGATTGAATTACCCCAGTAAATGTGTAATAAGTCAAATTAGCAGAAATTTCAAACAGTTGTTTCGTCAACATTGAAATCATGGGCAGAGTATGTCAAGCACGTATCACGTGTGAGCGTGTGAGCTAATTTGCTTTAATCTACGAATATAAAACCATTAAAAGATTCATTTTGGCAATATTACGAAAAATCCCGTGTTTTGCTTGGCGCCAGCCGCGTTTTCGGCGTCACACCGGTAATCATTTTAGCCGGCGGCGGCGTGAACCAGCGTCGACGTTGAAATTTAAAAAAATATCTTTTTTTTTTGTACTTATTCAGAACTTATTGAACCTTCGGAAACTTATTCAGCAGTACCTTGGTAAAATCTTCGGAATTTTCTCGGCAAATTTTTCTTAATTTATTCTACACAACTTCCTTGAAAAATACATCATTTTTTCAGGAAATTCTTCGAAATTTTCTTTGGTAAAGACTTGGAACCGAATCGAATCTAATCGAGAAATTTGGTATGGTATTGGAGACAACTAGAAATAATTTTTTATGTTGCGATTTCGGCTATTTCAGTTTTATAAAACCATTAAACGATTAGCGTTTCACTCTGTCCGGCTTTTCGACCGTTGGAAGTGGTCTTTTTCAAGGGAAAAATTGGTCAATCGTTTTGTCCTAATTTACATGGCGTTCTAGGTGTCGTATGGTAATAGTTTTGGCTTTTTTGTGGTGGTTTCGTTATACAATTCGATATTTTCTTTTTGTTCCTCGGCACATTATTCATAATTTCTTCGGCAAAATCTTCTCAATTTCCACGGTACATTCTTTGAGATTTCTCCACAAATTTTTCAAAATTTCTTTAGCCGAATCCACAAGCAAAATTCTGCAAGTTCTTTAGAATTGACTCGGGAGATTTCTTTGGGCAAATGCGTTTCCTCGGCAAATGCTTTGGGATTTCATCGACATGTTTTTTAAAATTTCCTCAGCAAATACTTTGAAACTTTCTCGGAAAATTCTTTAGAACTTCTTCGATGATATTTGCCGAGAATCTTCAGAAATTCTTTGAAATTTCCTCTGGATTTTTTTTATTTACAAATCCAGTGTTGAAAAAAAATCGTTATTAGAAAAACCTTAAAGTTTCAACAAGCGCACAGTGGCGGAAACTCGGACAAACCATCAAAAAAAATTTTGTTCGTTTTGCGAAGTTTGTATTTTTTTAATTTCATACAAATATTAAATGAACTGATTCCAAAATTTGATGATTGTAGCTTATAAATTTAATTTTTGGTGGCTTGTTGAAATTAATGCTGTAAAGCATCTCCCGAACAAATTTGTATGGAAACTAAATTTGATAAAACTTTCTTTAGGAAAGATTCGGAACGATCTCGTATCATGTATTGAAACCTATTATTTTGGTTAGTATGGTAATTTGCTCCTGGCTGCTTTAAAGCAGGAAAGTGACAGTTTTAATGTTAGAATGTGGACGCTGTTAATGCTTCAGACCTTGAGGCTTGCTTGCGCCACCAGAAATACCCGAGTAGCATAGTATATGTTGAATAACAATTGAAACCTCAAAATAAATTTAGCGTGCGCCACTGTGCGACGTGAGAAATTGTAGATCAGCGGTGACAGCGACACGTCGATTCAAAAATGTCGGTGGCGGGGCACACCTCTAAATGTAACCTTATTTTTGTGTATAACCTGTTAATGCCTGGGTAAAAACTAGTTTAGAGTATAATGTTTGCATGTGCATTATTTTCGTCAAGTTCGTTTTCGAGATAGTTTTTAAGCAAGAAATGCTTTGACAAAAAACATATGGACGCGGGAAACAGTTTGGAATTGAACTATTGACCGTGTCCCGTGTGATAAAATCGTTCAAGAAGATCCAGACGAGCCAGCTACAAGCTGACAAAGGAATAAAACCCAGATTAATCCACCTAGCAGTGATGATGCCTTTCTCGTGCATTAAAAATATATTGAAAAAATCACATTAAAAAGGTCAAAAAAGCTCTTTAGGAGAATAGATCACATTTTTTCGATCGTTTTACATGTTTTTGCATTAGTTAAAATGCATTGCCACCATTCTCGAAAAAAAAAATCGGTTTTGAATTTTTTTTCCAAGGGGGACCCTTGGGAAAAAACAATGATTTTTCAATAATTCCGAAATGCAATGGTAGATCGAGCCAATTTTCAATAGCAAACAATGGGACCCCATCCCCCGTCGAATGCAACTTGTTGCGAGTAAATCGGCTAAGTTCCAAAAAAGTGTCTACAAAATGTGTACACATACACACATACACACACACACACACATACATACATACACACATACAGTAGGGTGGCTCAAATTAGTATGGGAAAAACTTTTTTCAATTTTTTTGATGGGCCGCTCTCTTATTCGTTTCTATTTGATGCCCTGATGCTCTGGACAAAATTTCAGCCAAATCGGTCAACGTTTGGGCGGTGCTAAATTTGTTGGAAGTTTATATGCAAAAATGTATGCAGAAACATCCAAAAACAGTGAATTGCAGTCGGACGGCACAACTTACGATAGAGAACTATGAAACTCATTCAGATCATGGAGAATTTAATACAGAATGGTATGCTGAAAACCGCGAGAAGAATAGAGTTTGCCCAGCTAAGTTATTAGCATTTCTGTGAAGTGGGGTTTGATTAAATTTCGTTTCTTTTACCTTTGAAAAGAAATAAATTCATCCCTACAACACTCCAGTAAAATGCTAATATCTTTGCCTAATAAACTCTAATCTTCTCGCGGTTTTCAGCATAACATTCTGTATTTTATTTTACAAGAACTGAATGAGTATTATGGTTCTTGATCGTAAATTGTGCCGTCCAACTGCAAATCACTGTTTTGGGATGTTTCTGCATACATTTTTCCATATAAACTTCCAACGAGTTTAGCACCGCCCAAACGTTGACCGATTTGGCTGAAATTTTGTCCAGAGCATCAGGGCATCAAATAGAACCGAATAAAAGGGCGGCCCATCAAAAAATTTGAAAAAGTGTTTTTTGAGCCACCCTAACATACAGACATCACCTCAGTTCGTCGAGCTGAGTCGATCGGTATATAACACTATGGGTCTCCAGGCCTTCTATCAAAAGTTCTTTTTTGAAGCAATTTTATAGCCTTTCGGTACAACTTTGTTGTACGAGAAAGGCAAAAGATGAAGGCGATGGATCCCGCGACAGAAGGATTACTTCAAGCGCAATTCGAGCATTCGATTCGGGACGTGGCCAAGAAGGACAATTTTTCTGTCTGGTTCGTCTAGTACACAATAAGCAGATTGAACTTTGTGTGTTCGAGGAAAGGAAAGCACATCTCGCGCTGTGCAGCGAGTGCAGTGGTTCGTGAAGTCGAAGTGTATTGTAATGGACGATGAGACGTACATTGAAGCGGACGCTAAGCAGATTACCGACCAGAAGTTCCGGAAGAAGAAAGTCGACCAATTCGCCAAGAAGTACTTGGTGAGACAAGCAGTCTGTCAGTGCGGCATATCCAACAAGCCGTTCATAACGACCGTTACCATTAACGGTCAAATATATAAAGACGAATGTATCCAGAAGCTCCTGCTGCCCTTCCTCTGGTTCACTGAAAGCGACATACTGTTTAGGCCAGATCTGGCATCATGCTATTATGCAACGTACACACCAGTCAAGCAGTTTGACGAACATTGACTCCACCCCCAAGAAAACGCTTCGGTTGCTGCTTTGTTGGAACGTGTGTGAAGTTGTTCGAACAACCATTTGACAGTTGGCGGCTCGATTGGAAAAAATTAAAACGGTTTGATTTTGGTTTGAGTTGTCGGGGGTGGAGTCAAGGTTCGCCGAACATGTTTGAGCATTTGTAGTGAAGTTGCGTCGTTCGTGTGTGATATTGTTGGTCGAATAAATTGATTGTTCGTGCCGCTGTTGGTAAAACTTGATGGATGTTGGAATAAACAAGAGGTGGAGTCAATGTTGGTCAAACTGCTTGACCGTGTGTACGTTCCATTACGCGAAACCGGTAATGGCGTGGCGATTATGAAGTGCAAGATCCAGAAAACAGGGAAGGTCTTGAAAAAAATAAGCATTTTAAGAAGCAGCAAGTGTAGAAGAATTAAAGCGCAAATGTTGCGGATTTGAAGGGAAGCGTGAAGATCAAGGTGCAGGCATTTAGCCTAGTTGAGGGGGATTTAGCCTAGTTGAGGGGGATGAATAAACCAGCTTTGCGCGAAAACTTATTCAACTAATATGTGCTAATAAGTATTCCCTGAAGAGTTGCACAATATCCGACTTAAAATGATTTTTTCTGATCATTTTTGATCAGCTATCTTCGAATAGCCGAATAAACCAATGCAAAATAAAATCCCCCAAGAAATTCTGACGTAGAAATTGGACTCAAAATGAACGTTTGTTCGAGTGAATAGCTCAAATGTCAAAATTCATTAGATGAGTGAATTGAACCCCTGCACATGTCTGTAGAATTCGTATGAAATGAACCAATATGTAAAAAGATCATTTCGGTACCATTCGTACGTATGAGAAACACATCATTCCTGCATAGACCTGTGCAAGGTGTTCATCGAATGAATGAAAATTCACTCACCCGAAAGATTTTGACAATTCAGCAAAGAGGTTCATTCTGCACTAGTCTGTACCAAGAAGAATACACCATTAGGTGTTCCAATCTGCCAAATTCACGATTCAGCCATCTTGGATTTTAGTATGGGAGAGCCAGCGGGTTTGTTGTCGTTTTGCACTGAAAATGAATTTTTCATACCCCCCCCCCTTTTTCCATAAACTTGGCAGATTGCAGCACCTAGTAGTGTATTCATCTTGGTCTGTACAATCGAGCGGGTCGTATAATTAACGCAAAATTGACTTTTGTTCAAGTGAATACTCCGCTCAAATGTTAAAATCCATTGGGTGAGTGAAATTGATGAACCCCTGCACAAGTCTATTGATCTGTGTAAAAAGTTCATTAAAAATTCACTGAGACTGAGAAACTGAGAAAAAAACTATCAAAATGGTTGACGTTCTTCTTCACGTCATCATGCCTGCGGGGAGTTCTGTGTTCTTGTCCGAGCCAGTTTACTGGTAATAGAGCGCGCCTTGCACGCCATAGTTTCCTACTGTGGTTTCCGGTTTACGGCCGGAGCTATGTTTGAATTGGGCATGATCGACCACTCAATAATGTGATCCTCGGAAAATGCTGGAAAATGGAAAATGCCTCCAAACGGAGTTGAAAACGATCGATGGTGGTGTAACAGGCCTGGCACCATAGGTTTGTCACGAGATTAAAAATGCCGTTGGCACTTTTATGCGTTCATGAATTAATTTCTCTGTCGCACAATCTCACTTAGGCACTCTAACCACTCTGCCCATCTATTTTTGAGTAAAACGAGGGCGCAATAGCCAAAATTTATTCTTTCCGGTTCCTCGTTTACATACATAACTGGAAAGAATACATATTGATTGTTACATCCTTTTCAAATATTGGTCCAGATAAGGCAACGAAAAAAAAATCCCAACTTGGGCGGATGCTCGCTTTAGCCTTGACCTGGGAACAAGTGAGATTTTTGGCGCTTACAATTTTTTCTTTGATGAGGCTTCGTCTCCACGAGCCCCTCGGTCCAACTCTGTTGCGATGTTCTATCGAATTCTAGTGCAATGCTTGCATACAGATTTCATATCCGCTGTTTCGTAATGTGTATGCAACCCACCTCAATCTACGCTCTCAAAATTCTGTTGCATCGGTGATGAGGCCTGAATTCAAGATCCATTTTTGGGGCTACCACACTCGAATAATAAACATAGACATCGACTGATTAATACTTACAGGTTCTGTGTGATCTCGACACACCAAGTCTCGTTGGCGTTAGAGTTGAATATCCAAAAGTTGATAATTTGATTACCTGAATGGATCTCCAAATATTTCGCAAACTCGCAAAAGCAACACTAGCCTTCTTGTTTCGTGCAACTATGGTTCTCTCAGAAAATCTAACTTAGTAAAGCGAGGCTAAAATTGGACCACTTTTTCCAGATCGAAAAAAGAGTTAGGGTCTGTTCACAAATTACGTAACGCGTCTGGGGAGAGGAGGAAGGCACAGCTTGCGTTATATTTTCTTACACTAAATATAAGGGAGGGGGTGGGTGCTATCAAATGTTGCGCATACGGTGAATTTTTTTTCATGTTTCTTTTAATGTGAATTTATTTTATATGAAAGCTAATATGTCTTAATCAAGACGATGAATCCCTTCCACACATAATTGTCTCATATTAGCCTCAGTAGATTTTTACTTTTTGTCTCAAAAGTTGTCTATTTTGATAGGGTTACTGCTCCTGGACTTCATCTCATAGCTCCGATATTCATCCCACGAAAAACAAAGCAATGAGAAGAAATTTGACTTGTTTCTTATTTATGTGATTTTTTCAGCAGTGAGCACGCATGTTAACAGAAAGAAGCAACGAAATTGGTACCGTATTTCTTTGTTTCGAGATGAGATGAATATGGTCAGTGAGCTGTAAAACAGAACAGTTCCCCTATATATGTTTCAAAAATCCCTAAAGATACCGAACTGTGCTCGAAAAATTATTGAAAATAACGTCAAGTCTGTTTGCCATATGTTTGCTGAATTCCTGGGTCTCGCGATGAATATTCACCATTTCTGCAAATTATGTTATTTTATGGGACAACACTTATTGGAATTTTGTTTTCTGATTAGGAATTCCAAACCAAGTCAAAGGTAATAGAGGCAACTTAGATAGTTTCAATTTTGAGAAGGGGCCAACCATTCTAACGACGTGAAAAATAAAAAATAAATAGGCATTATGAGATATATGCTGATTGTATTAGTCAAAATAAAAATCAAGCAAATACCAGGACTGACCCGTTAAAATATTGTAATAGTGACTTATTGTCTCAAATCCTATTTCCGAACAAAAACCAGACTGATTTCAATAAAAATTAGTTTTTTAACAGCCCTGTATTTCAAATTTCCCTCAAGTAGGACGCTAGCAATGCAAATTGAGGACTCAAATGCCATTTTCTTAATTCTGGACCTTATATCATTGGCTAAGCTTTTTCAAATACATTCCGTGATTTCCCATGAAATACTTGTTTTAGCAGGAATTTGCTTTCCAAAATCATGTACGCTCAAACCACAAAGTACTTAATGGTCATTTCCAATTAAGTACAAGCATTCCTAGAACGGCAGTACACGAGCTATTTGCAAGTGGCCTTACACCTCGGAAAGCTTGTTGACGGATTTTGTTCTTATGTGTTTTCAAAAGGTTTACAGGACTTCAGAACGGGGAAATAAAAATTTCGTATTTTAGATATATGTGAGCTGAAAACTGATTATACATTTTCTGGTGCAACTTTCAGGATTTGGTAGCATCATTGAATTCCATAAGAAACCAGCTTTGGCGACAGACTAATGGGCTTTGGTGTTTTTCTGAAATGGAATTTCTGTCGAACTTCAATTAGCTACATTGTATAATAGTCTGATTGGAATGGAATAGAATAATATTTCAATCCCTGGTTTTTGATCATGTGTTGAGAATACCTGTTATTATCCTAAACCTACGCGTTTTATGGAGGAGGGAGGAGGTACAAAAAAAATTATTTTTTGTTACGTGGGGGAGGAAGGGGGTTAAAAACTTTTTCGTTACGTAATTTGTGAACAGACCCTTATAAGCTTCAAAAAAAGAGCTATAAGCTTCATGTGTTTGTATATTTTTTGTTATGTCGTGTTTTGAGTGAATGTTGGGTAGATCGTGAACGAATCAATCAATGAATTTATAATCCATATAAAAATACCATTCATATGCCAAACCCTAATAAAAATTTCTCATTTTTTCACTAAATATTTTTTTTTATTTTTATGAATTAAACCTCCTTCCAAGGCATGCACCTAAATTAGAAAAAAATATGTTGATTACGACGACTATGGTTATGGTTTTTTGTAGATACACTCCACTAAATAGTATGAGACAACAAAATTAAATATAATGATGTGTAGTTCTCAAAAACTTTTCTGTTCGAGTTGTAAAGCTATTGAATTGGATTGGAATTCGCCGAAGCTATGGTGGACGAAGTCCATATGTGCGTGCATATTATATTCTCGGAATGGATGAAACATTTTGCGCATTGAGTAGTCATCATCGGTCTATAATGCGATTTGTGCGAATTGAAATTAGACTAAATCAAATGATGGAGGGAAATATATGAAGCAGTGGGTGCGGTCTTTCAAATTGGAAATGACGAACTATTATTGGTCAATTTTTCACTGCTATGATGTTACGATGATTTGGTGCAAACATAAATTTGATTTACTCATTAAAAGCAAAGGTTTATAAATGTGGGCGTCTAATCTGTCTAGGCAGAGTATTCTAATTATTATGGTGTTAAATCAACGACCAGGATCCGACACTTGAAAAAGTTTATCATCCAAATACAATTAACTTTCCAGGTGAAAATTCCGCAAATCATGATAGCAAACAACGACCCTTTCCGATGCTGTCACAGTAACCGGCAGAAAAGACGGTATCCCTCCTCCCTTCCTGTATACAGAACATAACGATGATGAACAACATAGTCCACATCATCGCCATCGTTTGCTATTGCTATAGATGACACGACCAACGACAACGATAACGATGCCGCGACGGCGATGGTGATTATGAGGGTGAGAAAAACGGCACTCCATAGTTCGCAATCTACGTTATCGTCAAGCAAAAGCCCCAAAAAAAATACGCCGCAAGAGGGTAAAACTCAAAATAGCGAAAAGCTCCACCCCAAGTACATGCCACGCTCAAAGTTTGTCGACATCGAATTTCCAGCTCACTAAATGAATTTTGCTTATTTGACGCGGGTGGTTGAGTTTGACTTTTAGTCGCCATCGTCCTCGACCGGTCGTCGTCATCGTCGTCCTTGAGAACCAGTCGGTCAGTCACTGAAGATGGTCTTTTGTCTGTACATCAAATAGTTGAATGGCATCGTTTTGGGTAATGAAATTTAGCCGGTAGATGGAGTGGGTAATTTTTTAAATTACTTTTGGTTCTCGATAGCATCGATTGATCGGTGACATGAATGCTTATATAATCGATTCGCCTTCATGATTATTAAATTAACCACGAATTGGCATCGTAAAAATAAGATCTTTTTTATTTGACCTGATACCAAATTAGTTAAGGGACAGCAATGTTCCATAGTATGGAAATGTTACCTCATCAAATGCTGTTTTCTGAAGGTGTACCTTACATTTTACTGTTATAGTAACGACTTGTACAAGCTTACAATTATTAAATTTGAAGGGTCGTGCTATTTACGACTTTCCCTAGAGAAAATACACCCTCGAGCATTCATTGGCATAAGGAGGAAAGAAGTACAACGCCAACACTCCCATCTTAACCTATCGGAAGAATTTATCTATCCAGATTAAGTACTTTTTCCAATCTAACTGCACGTGAAGGAAAGCAATCTTGAATTCTTTCACAACTTCTACCGCCTTGCAGATGCTCTTTGTTTAAGTATCATTCATGTGAAGTAATGATGAAACTTCGAATTTGAAAGTTAATAGTTTCGTTTCTTTGCTAATGTGGTTTTGAAATAAATTTATTCGTCACAGTTGAGGTATTTTCATCTATATCTATTTAGCTTAAAAAATAGTCAACTTTTCCTGTCTCAGAAGGTTTTTTTCAGCAAAATTGATAGATGCCCATTAGATACAATGTGGACCTTAAAAAAATGAGAAACATACTCGAAGAACATTTCTGCGTAAGATTTTAAATCATCTTAGAACATTCTCCGCAAGAAATACATCACTTGTGCCCAACATCAGAAATGTTTTTTTCAATCAATGGCCATTAACATTTAAAATCAATTTATTTCAAATTTGTCCAACATTGAGCATTCAACACAATCATCTTCATACAACTCATTCAAAACTTTTTTTTATTTATATTTAGGTACCAGCATAGCACAGCATGAATTCGATAAACAATTGATATACAATCAATTGATGCAACCGCTTGCCTCCTGTATTTCCCTAATTCTCTAAACTCGCTCGCTCGTTCGTTGTCTCGTGCCTCCCTTTTTTCTATGCCAAATGCAAATAAAAAGAGTTCCCCAAATAAAACGACACAATATTTACACACCCACTCACTCGCTCTCGCCACGTATCACGTTAGTTTACTCCATTCTTCTTGCATTTCCGCATTTCAGTCCATTCGTTCCGTTTCTCTAGTTTTTAATTTCCATACCTTTTTTCGATATATATTTTTTGATTGATGTACGTTTTTTCCATGTCTGCTTTTTCTCTCATTTCAAACGAATCAAAAAAATATGTACAAACCTCTTGCACGACCGCCCGACCGCTGATCTCCTCGCCCAACCAACAAAACACCACTGAACACACATGCGGGTAAACTCCATGGCGTCGATTTGGGGGCTTTATAATGTATGTGGTCTATGCTACTGATGGATGTACAACTTCAACATGCGGATCGAACAAACAACAACCCTGACGACGTCCACAACTTGGGGTCAATTCGAATCACTTTGAACCACACAACCATTCCTAATTACCGACACAAACAACAAACAACAACAACATCACACCACTTCAATAACAGAGCCACACTGGGCCAGGGGATACGAACCGGTGGCGGCACCGTGGTCCCAATCGCTAGCGGAATCGGAATGATGCCCCTGTCCGGAGATCGACGCAATACAGGCAGCCTACGGGTAAGTAGCTTTGACCGTCTATTGTTCGTAGCCCAGTTTCCTTTAGTTTAGTTTTTCTTTGTGTCATCCCATTCATCGAGTGGTCGATCGGTTCGGAAATTCCTACTGAGCAGTCAGAGTAGTAGCTCTGGTAGTCTCTAAATCCTGAAAACCTATTAATTCTAATCAATATGAGGCAGTTGCCATGTGGTAACTATGAAAAAGGGCAGCATAACAATCTATCTATTAAAAATTTATTGATTTTTCAATGGAGAATTGCAATTTTAAAGCTTTCCTCAGCTGTAACTATAGGATGAAACTAACTTTTCTGAACTGCAATAGAAACTTATACAATGAAATTATTCTGTAAAACAAAGTTCAATACAAATATAAAAGAAAACTATAAGTTTTTCATTCAAAAAATAAGAAAATTGAAAAGATGTTACTTACTGTATGAGTGCATTATAAAAAGAAGTTTTTTATGATGAAAATGTATAGTTTTCATTTTTTCTCATTTAATTTAAGCCTCTTTAAATCGTTTAATAATCTAACAGTTTTCACTTTTTTTTTCATTTTTATTGTTCGATTGAAAATTGTCATATATTTTATAGAAAATTAGTCAATAACTTTTTCACAAATTGTAAACAATTTGGATTGTTTTGCAAAACTTTTTCCTAATTGTTCTGCTTTTGTATGATTTATAGGATGTTCTCAAATGTTTAATTCCTTCATTAGCTCATTTTCAACTTGATATGGAAAATTCCGCCTTCTCTATGGGGCGTTTTACCTTTTAGTCGACAAAAGCAATGCTTTTGACGTGATTTGTGTGCCAACATGGTTCACCTGGTGTGCATGCTCGTTCGCCCGTTTCAGCGTTTCAGCCGCTGCTGCTGGCGACAATGATCACTCCGGTGCATGGAAAATGAATTAAAAAGCAACGCTCCAACAAGCTCCATCAACAGTTTCCGTTTGGGAAAGTTTGCATGTACTTTCCATTCCACCGTCACCGCTTCTAACAACACGGCAAATTTTACCTGTTATTTATTCACAATGTTGTTGCTCCTTCTAGTGCTTTATTCGTACATGTTCCTCTCGGTGTATCGCTCCGTTAGCTTCGTTTTTTGTTTGAAATTAAAAAAAAACTCTCCCATCCCCAAACAAATTTTCAGTTTGCTGCAGTAGCTGCATTAACCCTCAGAAGGGCTGGTGTTCTGCGAAATTTGTGTGTTCGAATATAATATTATCATCTTTAAAATTATTTTTATTCAAATCTCGAAACCATAAAATTGAGAAAAAAAATGTTAGCATTAGCATTAGCATTGAGCAATACGCACAAAATCGTAGGTGGTACAAGCCTGTACTACTGTATGAGAGTAAATTACGGCCGTATGCCCATTTCGACCAAATTACATTTTCAGCCAAACGACATTTTCGGTCAAATGACCTGTTCGGTCAAACGGTATTTACCAGTTCAGCCGGAAAAGAATAACATTTTCAGCCAAATCATCTTCGGCCTATTGAAAGAACGTTCATAAATGATGTAGCATATGTTTGCCCATTTTTAAAACCCCTACCCCTCCCCCATCGTAGCATTTCGTCATAAATTCCCTATAAATAGGGTAACTTTTTGGTACACCTCTTCCCCCTAGATTCTGTATTAAAACAAAAAAAAAAATCCAACCCAATTTTTCAATGAAAACAAAAACAACGACAAAATATGTAGATATTATAACTGTTTAAATTGTCACTGTCAAATGGCGTTCATATGCTAAGACAGACCTCTGGTAATAATGTCAGCTCGCAGAAGCTATTTAGCAAAAATGTTATTCGGCAGAACAGGTCGATATTTTTGGCATTATTCAGTTCGGCCAAATGAAATTTTTAGCCAAATTGCCCTTTCTGTCAAACGACTATTACGTTATGGCATTTTCGGCCACATGACCTATTCGGTCAAATGACCATTCCAACCGAACGAGGTATAAGGGCAAACTGGAATTTCCAAAACATTTTTTATAGATACCTACCTGGATACCTGGTTGGCTATAGCGTTGATACACCTATGCCTGGCATATTGTAGAGCTCCATAATCATCGGTCTTGGGCGATGTTCCTCTAGTTTCCCCAATCGTTCAGGGTCCCCAGATCCGATTCAACCGCGAGTAGCCAGCGTGTTCGTGGCCTTCCACGAAGTCACCGGCCCCTATCTGGTTCTCTGATGAATATTGTTTTCGCTATTCTTTCTTCCGACATTCACACAAAGTGACCAGCCCACTGAAGTCTGCCGTATTTTATACAATTCACAATATTTTCATCTTTGTATACTTGATACAGCTCATGATTCATGCATCTGCGCAACACACCATTTTCTGGTTTCCCTCCAAGTACTGTATGCAGCACTTTTCGCTAGAAAACTCCGAAGGCTCTCCGGTCCGCCTCTTTCCATGCTTCATGTCCATAAAGGGCCACTGGTAGAATCAGAGTTTTGTATAGTGGAATGTCCACAAATTACGTAACGCTTAGAGGGGGAAGAGGGGTTTAGTGAAGTGTGACGACCCATACAAAATTTTCAGAAGCTTCGTACAAAACGTGTGACATAGTGGGGAGGGGGGTTCAAAAAGGCCCTATTCGCAGCAGGAATACGTCTTTTCACTTCACGGGAAACGTCATTGTCACATGTCACAAGCGTTTCAAGGTAAACAAATTCTACAACAATTTCAAACACATCCCCATCAAGCACTACCTCTGCACCAACACCACTAGGTCTTCCCCTATCTCTACCTGCCACCATGTACTTTATCTTGGTAGAGTTAATGGTTAAGCCTATCCTCGCTGTCTCCCTCTTCAGTGGGACAAAAGCCTCCACTACTGCTCTGCGATCGATTCCAATAAGGTCTAAATCGTCCGCAAAACCCAGGAGCATATGCGACCGTGTGATAATAGTGCCGTTTCTCTGCACGCCAGATCTCCTAATAGTGCCTTCGAGTGCAATGTTGAACAATAAATTCGAGAGTGCATCACCCTGCTTCAATCCGTCTAAGGTCACAAACGAGATTGGCACTTCGTCTGCAATCCGAATACTTGTTTTCAAGCCATCCAGCGTTGCAAGTATCAGCCTAATCAGTTTCGCCGGAAAACCATGTTCGGACTTTATCTGCCACAGCTTATTTCTTTTCACTGAATCGTACGCCACTTTGAAATCAACGAACAGACGGTGAGTCTACAAGTTGTACTCCCTGAATATGTCAAGGATCATCCGCAGGCTAAACATTTGATCCGTCGTTGATCGGCCCTCACGAAAACCTGCCTGGTATTCGCCGACGAAGGACTTCTCAAGCGGTCTACGGATACGCGATAGGATTTTGTACGTCGAGTTCAGAAGAGTGACCCCTCTGTAATTAGCACACTCTAGTTTGTGCCCTTCTTATAGATTGGGCACATGATGCCATCCAACCAGCCGGCAGGCAGTTCTTCATCCTACCATATTTTCTGGATAATGTGGTGGATTGATTGATGCAGCTGCTCACTTCCGTGTTTGAGAAGCTCGACCGAGATCTCGTCTATCCCAGCAGCTTTACTTGGCGTCCATCAACATGCAAATGGCGTCGCAGTGCAGTGCCTAACACTTCCTGCGCTGTTGTAACCACAGCTTCGTGGATATTTTTCCACAATCTGTTGACGACGCCAGATCCGGTGCCATCTCCTATCCGCTCGTTCAGCTTCTGGTGGTACTGTTCAGCAACTCGTTCAACTGACAAGCGTTGGATATTGAAACGCATCGTTCTGTTGTTTCGTGAATTCGTGACGCTGGAAAGTCACGCCCGAATTTTTGCAACTACAAGATAGTGATCCGAGTCGATGTTCGGACCTCTGAAGGATCTTACATCTATAACATCCGAGAAATGTCGTCCGTCGACCAGCACGTGGTCTATCTGTGAGCAAGTGTCTCCACTCGGATGTTGCCAGGTGTGTTTGCGGATATTCTTACGTGCGAAGTAGGTACTGCTTATTGCCATCCCTCTAGAAGCAGCAAAGGTTACAAGTCGCAGACCATTATCGTTGGTAGCGGAATGAAGGCTTTCCGTACAATGACAGGGCGAAAGAAACTTTCTCTTCCGATCTGCGCATTTGCATCCCCGATTACAATCTTTACATCATGTGTTGGGCACTCTCCGTAGGCCTTTTCGAGGCTCTCATAGTACTCATTCTTCACCTCATCAGGCTTATTGTTCGTTGGGACATATATGCTGATCAGGCTATAGTAGTTGAAGAATTTGCTCTTCATTCTCAACATGCAAATGCGGTCGCTTATCGGCTTCCACCGGATAACACACTTCATGTGCTTTCCGATCAACATGAAGCCAACTCCTCGTTCTGCTCTGTCACCGCCGCTATAGTAGATGTGGTTCTTGAATCAAGCGTTCGCTATGGGATCCACCGCTCGGAATTCACGTTCTCCAGTTCTGGGCCACCGTGTTTCCTGTTTCCTGCAACCTTACCAGGGTTGCGCTACCTACATCGCGTTGAAAGTGCTGCCTTCTCGATGCTGACACGATGCAGCATGATATGCACAGTTTAGTTTAGAGTCCCTCGCTGGCACTCGGACGATGAATGATCAGCCGCTCTTAACATGGAGGACAGATGCTCGACCAGATTTGCACCTCCAGAGAGGAGCAAATCCCCCTTCCCAGTCAGGGGTTGATTACCGGATCTTCCCTAAAGTTGCTCGTATCCCGGCCAGCGCCACGAGGAGGTAGGGATAGAAGTTGCTGAGTGAGAGGCTAAGGACCGCGGTTCTATTATATTCCATCCAGATTCGCGAAGTACCAATGGTACGCTTTATCCAGCATTTGCCGTGCCCGTTAAAATATATAAAAACAAAATCAAGTGTCATGAAATCCATTCATTTGAAAGGCGTGAGCCGACTTACACATGGGGAAATTCTGTAATTATCAATACCATGCCAAGGTGAGAGCTGTTTAAACACAATGGTGAGACACTGGCTAGAACGCTGCACTAGGTAATTACCAAGATTTGGGAGGAGGAAGTTTTACCGCAGGAGTGGATGGAAGGTGTCGTGTGTCCCATCTACAAAAAGGGCGATAATCTGAATTGTAGCAACTACCGCGCAATCACATTGCTGAACGCCGCCTACAAGGTACTCTCCCAAATTGTATGCCGCCGACTAACACCAATTGCAAAAGAGTTCGTGGGGCAGTACCAGGCGGGATTTATGGGTGAACGCTCTACCACAGATCAGGTGTTCGCCGTACGTCAGGTATTGCAGAAATGCCGCGAATACAACGTGCCCACACATCATCTATTTATCGACTTCAAAACCGCATATAATACAATCGATCGAAATCAGCTATGGCAGCTAATGCACGAACACGGATTTCCGGATAAACTGATACGATGATGGATCGGGTGATGTCCGTAGTTCGAGTTTCAGGGGAATTCTCGAGTCTCTTCGAAAAGGGCAGAGGGTTACGGCAAGGTGATGGTCTTTCGTGTCTGCTATTTAACATCGCTTTAGAAGGGGTAATACGAAGAGCTAGGATTGACACAAGTGGTACGATTTTCACAAAGTCCGTCCAGTTATTTGGTTTCGCCGACGACATTGATATTATGGCACGTAACTTTGAGAAGATGGAGGAAGCCTACATTAGACTGAAAAGCGAAGCTAAACGGATTGGAATAGTCATCAACACGTCGAAGACGAAGTACATGATAGGAAGAGGCTCAAGAGAGGACAATGTAAGCCACCCACCACGAGTTTGTATTGGTGGTGACGAAATTGAGATGGTTGAAGAATTCGGCTCACTGGTGACCTCCGATAACGATACCAGCAGAGAAATTCGGGGAAGGAAATCGTACGTACTTTGAACTCCGCGAAACGCTCCGATCGAATAGAGTTCGCCGCCGTACCGAACTGACAAGCTGTTGGGAGAACCATCGGAACACCGCGAAAATCGGAAGACTGCGGTGGGCTGGACACGTAGCCAGAATGTCGGACAGACGTCGGGAAAAGATTAAAACATAATTTTCAATTCCCTTTAAGGACAAGCATTTCGGAATCCAAAACAAGCGCACACCACTCAATATGAAAGCATCGCACTGTTTTTTCATTATTCCACGCATGCTGCGACGCAGCAAAGCTGAAATAATAAAAACAAAATTTTCAACTACGGAGGTATTGTGACCTTGAAAACGTGAATGAATTTAGTTTTGGATTCTGTGATGCTTGTTCTGCGAAGCCAAAAATCTCCCAAAATAAGTTCAATACTACAGTCATGTAAAAAACAAAAGTTGGCAATTGATCAATTTATTTGTTTACCATTTTCTTCGTTGTCCGAAGTTCAAGTCTAAATTACTTAACCTTTCATAAGACGAGTTTAAACAATCCCATTGAATTCCACCACTTAATTGTATCCTGACAGATACGTATTTCGACCTCAACAGTAAGGCCGTCTTCAGTGTCTCGTACTTGACTCGACTTGAAGAAAAAGATCGCAGCTTACACTATTTATACTATGCGTAGGTATAATAATTTATCTAGGTACTTATCTTACTACGGTGCTTATTTCTACTCGCTTGATGCGCTTAATGCTTAGGTATAAACTTGAAGAGCCAGGAGCTACCATTTCCTTGATCTTTATTCAACAACCGCGTTAAATTACTTAAATTATCCCCACTTATACCCTCACTATTTTTCTGATTGATCCTAGATATAGACATGTCAAAAATGGAAATATAGATAAACAAAACATTGAAAATTTAGCATCAGCTGCCTTTGATCACTAGCCAGGAAAATATTGATTGGAGGCGCTTTGAATCCTAGGATTCTAAATTTTTATTGCAATACGTTATATTGAAGGCAAATTAAATTTGGTTGTACGGATTAAAATGGTATAAAACATTTTTAAAAAGATATAACCCCCCTTTAGTTACGTGTGTAGACTCCAAGGAATTCTTGGATGACCTGGAAAGGAACAGTTTGTTGTTGAAGGCGTATCCAATTTGGTTCCATGGATCAAATAGGGCATGAACCATTTGAAAAAAAAAAATATCACGCCTTGGGCTACGCGTGAAAACTTTAAGGCCAATACTCCAGAGAATTCTTGCACGAACTGGAAAAGAACAGCTATTGGAGGCCTATATTTTCTGATTTAATATATCAAATAGGGCAAGATTTTTTTTTTCAAAACAGTGGTCCACCCTTTGTTTGCGCGTGTGGACCATAAGGCCATTATTCCAGGAAGTTCTTGGATGTCCTGAAACGGATCGATATTGAAGGCGTATCCAGTTTGAGACCTCAAGGCCTACACCCAAGGGAATTCTTTGATGTCCTGGAAAGGAACAGCTGATGAAGCGTATCCAATCTCGTTGAATATATAACATAATGCATGAACCATTTTTCAAAAGAGATATCTGAAGAGATACTGAAGGCGAATCCGGTTTAATTTTACGGACTAGAATGGGTATGAACCATTTTTTTAAAGTGAAAACAGACCTTTAGTTACGCGTGTAGAAATCAAGACCTTGCACGTGTAGACTCCAGGGAACTCTTAAATGACCTCAAATGGAACAATTATTGATGGCAAATTTTGAAGATGCACAACAACTACTTAGTTCATTGGATTTCTAAGAGTGCCTCCTTATAGGACCACAATCACGTTAATAAAGATTTGAAAAAAAAAAATTATAGGGTCACATTTGGATGTCAATAATTTTTAATATTCTTTTTACGTCGTCTGCCGTTAAGGAGGCCGTAAAATGAAGTGACGTATGGAAAAGTGCCGTAAAAAGAAGGTTGAGTTTACTGTGTTAAGTCGCCTGCGTAAGCAACTTTAAAGCCTTCGATAGATAAATTCACATCGCTTAAATATTAGAGGAAAAGGTGTACGAAATTTAACGTAGACATACTTTATGTGGTGCGGTAAGACGCGCGGCTACAAAGCAAGACCATGCTGAGGGTGGCTGGGTTCGATTCCCGGTGCCAGTCTAGGCAATTTTCGGATTGGAAATTGTCTCGACTTCCCTGGGCATAAAAGTATCATTGTGCTAGCCTCATGATATACGAATGCAGAAATGGTAACCTGGCTTAGAAACCTCGCAGTTAATAACTGTGGAAGTGCTTAATGAACACTAAGCTGCAAGGCGGCTCTGTCCCAGTGTGGGGATGTAATGCCAATAAGAAGAAGAAGAAGATACTTTATGTGGTGAAAAAAAAAGTTGATCACATATTTTATCACATTTTGCGTTATATGTACCACAACGGACATCTTCTCATCATTCAGCCATAGAGCACACATCCCAACAATTGAGAATTTGTTCATTGCTGAATAGTTTGCTATGCAGTCAAATATTTAACTGCATGGTTATGGTGCTCCAACGGAAAACTGGTCACTACTGGTTGCACTCGTCGATTTTGGAGCTATACTGTAACGCTGCTGTATCTCACCAATACCTAAAAAGCTTTGGTTACATATGAACATACGTCCCGTAATATTCCTTTGTCAGGAGATTCATAAAATATGCATAGCGAATAATTACTCAGCGATGGGAACAGAAATTTCACTACTGGTGCGGTGGGTATCTGTTTGGATAACGCCCAGCACGCCACAATGTACATATTGGCAGAATAGTTGAATATGCGGATGTTTGTTGCATCAATTCTACATTCATACGAATCGGAAAGCCATGCGTTTGCAATAAGCTACAATGTAACGTAATGGTATATTTTAAAGAAAAATATATTTCCATTGAGCGTTTTTTAGCTTTTAACGAATTTGTGCTTAAAATTCAACTTAATAGTTAAACCCAAATTAAAAAAAATTGATCCATAGGTTTTATTATAACAACCCATATTATACAAGAACTTATGAATAAAGTATACTTCTCTGAACGCTTATGCGTGCTTTGTATTAACATACATAGGAAAACACTCTCAATAAGTTGGTATGGTAATGTAATGTCTAATGAGAAAATTCGTTGCGGCATAGAACCCTTTCGAAATTTGTCTACAGGTGCCTATTTAACGTTTGACTGAGGCGCGAACTACTATCATTTTTAAGAACTATTCTAACCCCTATTCTATTCCCTAGTACTTTTTTGTATTTCAGTATTCAGCAAACAATGGATTCCATGTTGCAATACTGTCTATCGAGCTTCTTTCGTATTTAATCTGAAATGACAAATAAACTGCTCTAATAAAACTAGTACGAAACTTTTCAAAAACTTGACAAAGCTGAGAAGAATTTCAACACAACAGAATTATAAGAAAACCGATATTACAGTCGAGCTTCCAACACGCGGTGGTAGACCTCCTTTTAGCCGACACCGACACATCGACAATCGATTTGTGAATTTCATCACAAGACAGTTGGAAAACCGCGGTTAGTAACTGTCACCACCCGTATAGTGAAAGATTCAACTGTAATTGGTGTCAGTTTGCTCTGCCTAAAGAAGAAAATCTCACAATACCCCATCTATTTCGCCCTTATGGACCAGCTGACGGTATGGCTCCGCAAAGTCTGTGTCGCTTTCTTTTCCCTTCTTGTTTGCAATAAAATGCGAAAGCTGAAAGCAACACACCACACCAAACAACGAGGAGGACAATGAAAGTCTTTCGTGATTGTTCTTGCCGACAAAGAATATGCCAAGCAACCAACCAACTGCTCAAGTATACGACCGGAGACGACCTTCTCTTTGATTCAAAAGCAACGCCTTCCGACGTCGGTCGGTCGGCCGGTCGTGGCTTCACCGCAACAGCTTAGTCCGGTTGATTGCGTGTTTTAGTGCTTCTCATTTTCGAGCTTTTACCCGTTTCTGGGAGGTCCTTTCTATAAGCCGGAGAAAAAATAGCTGCGATAGTTATTGTGAAACCCCAGCAAATGCACAATTGTCTAAGGTTTCCTGCTTTCGATGGACGTCCGATCTGGCCGGTACCTACAACCGCCATTGGCGTAACTGTCGGGGCAAGTTTAGAATTGATTTGAGAAATGTTCAAAATTATGGTTTCACATCAACGACGACAGGAACCTTTAAAATAGGGGGAATGACGGCTTTGGCAGGTTTTGTTTTATTATTGGCAGGGGGGTTTTTTATGACTGACTAGGCTCAAATTTGGCCTAAACATTCTTTGCACATCAAAGAATATTGTGGCCAAATTTCATAAAATTCGGTCGACAAAAACCCCCTGCCAATAATAGAACAAAACCTGCCAAAGCCGTCTTTCCCCCTACTTAAAAGTCTGCGATTTCGATGTGTATCATGATTTTAAAAATGTCTTATATGACTTTACATGTAGGGACAACTGTTTATTACAACATGAACAAAATTAAACAAAGACTAGTCATTTCATAATTGATATCAAAATCAACAATCAGATGCAAAATAAATCCGTACATCTCCTTGAACTAATATCTAGTTATACCGATGACCACAAACGCGTAAATATGAAACGCTATGCAACGTGGTCGGTCATGACCGTGCTCCATGAACCGGACGCGAAAGATGGCACGATGAACGGAAACCGAGTTCGCTTGTTGCAATCGATATTCCAACTGAAATTTACGAGAAGCGGAGAGTATGGCAAACAATGCAATGATGAAAAACGAGCCCACTAATAAGCACTGGAAAGTATCGTTAGCATCCGAATCATGCATTGTGCTGTCGATACCGGAGGATATAAACAAGATTAAAACTCCGCACGTCGAGTAGGTAATTATTACAGGAAATTGGGATCGAAAATCCCGGTGAAACTCTAGTTGGTGTTGTTGTTTGGCACAATACGCAGAACTTTTTTGTTGGATTAGTGTCCTTCACAAATTAGCACAGGTACCATAGTCAATGAGTAAAACGTTCGCTACAACTCATGAATGATGTGGCGCGATGAAAAAAAAAATTAGTTCAACTTCCCAACGTTACGTCTTTTATGTCTATCACCTTAAATAAATATCAACATGGAACCAAAATCATAGATGGAACCAAAATCGCTATAGCACGTGAACTCGTCTTGTAGATGACAATAGGTGCATGTGCAACATATTGAAGTATATTGAGGAGAAAACTTTTGAATGATTGAAGTTGAAACGGTTTTTATTCAACAGAAATAAAATTATAGAATGAAAAAATACGGTTCCAGTAAAGCAGCCAAAATATATGCAGGTTGGTGGCACAATTAGGAGAGATGTTGTATACGAAATTGTGCTTGTATAAACTTATTTAACTTCTAAACCACATGTATATGTACCACGTGGGGGTTATTTTCTTTATTTTTCAAGCTTGAATGTCAAAAACGAGCGGCCATGGCAACAGACAAAGAAGCGATGAGCATCGTAGCTTCTGGTGCTAGAACTGAAGCGGAAGTGTTATCTAAAAAAAATTGTCGCCGTTAACAACGTAAACAAATATCCCGAAAATATCATAGAAACTACTGTCGGTAAACCAGACAGTACGACGTAATCACGAAGAGAAGCTAACATAACGTGACGTTACCGGCAGTCATATAATGTCAAAAACGGGATATTCGTCTTGCAGAATATTGGAGATCGCATAACTCTGTCGCCAGCCTCCCCAACAGTAAACTTGAGTGTCTTGTATAAGGCGGATGGTTCACATCTACGTTAAAAGTTTGAAAAAGTTGAAAAATTATTTGACCTCCGGTGTACAGTTTAAGGAATTAGCAGCGAGCAAACGAAATTTTGGATCTGGTCCACCCGGTCTTAATGTTACCCCAGGGTAGAGGCGTCTATCGGTAGAAGCGGACTTTCCATTTCGTTTACGGACTGACTAGGGTTTTTTTTTGTACATTTCCTAAAGCAAAAGTTCAAAGCCGAGCTGCTTAATAGGTTCAACCAGTTCCATAATCTTACGGAGGGTGGTTCACAAACTACGTAACGCTGAAGAGTGATGGAGGGGGTCAGGACGAGTAGGGGGATCCCCATACAAGCGAGCGGTCAAAAATAAAATTGGACTTTTAAAGTGATTTTCCACTTAGTTTTAGCTGTGTATGGTCGAAATAGCATGAATATACAATTTCCAACCCCCCTTTGGGGATCGTCTATGAATTACGTAATTATTTTTTCATAGGTTCGATTAACGTGACAAAGCAAACATAGTTGGGAAGTTGAAATTTCGTGCGTTTTCTTAAGGAGAAGGAAGGGGGCTGTACAAAACTAAGTTCAGCAATTTATGGACATTATGGCGGCGATCATGTTAAATGACATTAATTTCATGACATTCCGTGATATTTTTTTGTTCTCACTCTCATGCCTCACAATTTGTATTTAGAACAATTTGTTTGACAAAGTACTAGGATCTGAAGGATCATAAAGCATTAAATGTTAATCAAATAATCAGAATTGAAAATAACTTTTGAAAAAGGGTATTAGCAAATTAGAAATCGCAATCCCATGACATTTTTACGTGTACAAGTTATTCAAAAATGAGATTAATATATTCTCAAAAAATGTGGACATTCATTGTGGAATGTAAGAATGCTCCATTCTTCCGAAAAGCAAAATTCTTTTAATTTAAATAACAACACTATTTGAATTACTTTTGATTTGTTTTCATGATTTCTACAAGTTATATACAGCATCATTCTTTTTCTGTGTCAAGGTTTAAGTCTTCAATGATATTTTCTTCAATTCCATCAACGATGGAAGATGAGATAAATTCATCTAAAGTATTAGAAGATAAAGAACTTTTGAAAATCTTCAAATATTACAAAATTACGCATGGCATAAGAATAACTAAGTGAAAAATTTTTTCCAACGTCTCCTCGTTATCCAAATCGAGCTTAAAATGGATCTGATTCATATAAGGCACGAAGGAAAATGTCAACATTTGCCTCTCTTGATCATTTTCTTGCATTATGAGTTCTAAATTTCTTCAACTGTTTATATTGACTTTCCGCTGTTTGTTCAGCCAGTGAACCGCAAAGTGTAGTTGAGTGAATAAATATTTCCCGACCATTAGCCAGACATGCTTGAACACCAGCAGGAATTTCTTACGATCCGTTCTAAAACAGATATCGTTCGTCTTTACTTTTTGCAATAAACATGTCGGGAATTATTGATTCCAGGAGATTTATAAATATTTACATATTATGAAATCTCATATTTAGTTCTCCATCAGTAGCTAATGAATAGCTCAGAAAATTAGGTTTAGAGAATGACTCAAACCACTCAAGCCCCAAACGCATTTCAGCGGAATGGCGACGGAAACGGTAAAATTTGACAGGAAATATATGAGCGAACTGTTAAATCCTTCCGTTACCGTTGTGCTGCATTGCATTGGGGGTTTTATTCATTTACTCCTTTGAAAAGTTAATTAAATGAGCTCAAATGGTTATAAATAAAGTCGAAGTTATTACCAATAAATGTATTTTGACCATACCCTTTGAGCGCATAGTTCAGTCTGACCCATTTTCAATAGGAAACGATGGGACTAGATTTCCCGTCGAATGAAACTTGTTGCGAGAAAATCGGACACAAATAAGTGTCTAAATGGCGATTGCGTTCTTTTGCGCACATACATACAGACGCGCATGCACACACACAGACATCACCTCAATTCGTCGAGCTGAGTTAGTTGATATATACCACTAGGGGTCTCCGGGCCTTCTATCAAACATTCGTTTTTGGAATGAGCATTAACCTTGGAGTACGAGAGAGGCAAAACACGGTAAAAAAACAAATGAAAAAAAAATCAGAGTGACTTAACTCTGTTAATTGCAAATACTGGCAAGAAATTCTTTCGGGACATTTTAGTCGAAGCTTTGTCCTTGATGTGTATCATAAAAGAACCCGGGGATTCCTGAGGAAAAAAATTCTTCACTATCAAAGTTGAAAATAGCGTCGTTTTGGAAAAAATATTGCTTCCGCATTTTTTTCAATTTTTTCACAGTGTAACCATTAGTTTTTGCACACCATTTAAAAGCTTATACAATAACCTTTGTAATGATGTATTAACATTGAAGAAAAAACATTTAAAAATATTTCAATAAATAGTTGAAAATAAAATATTTTTTCAGAAAATTTGCTAACTTTTTACCCATTTCTGACTTTTGCCACCTTATATCTTTGGAACTAGTGCACCTAGAGACTTCAAATTCAGAATTTCTCTTAATTAGAGTATTGATAATGGAGAGAAAATATTTTAAAATAATTGCGGAAGACATGACATTTTCGATTAATGACCGCCCGAAATCCTATAGTTCGAGAGTGTTAGGTTTATACAAATAGGCAAAATCTTCCTTACAAAATGTGTTACAAGGCAATTCGCAAACTGAAAACCGTTCGCAACGACAACGGCAAGGAACTCATCAACAAGTCGACTGAAAGAGCTAATAATTCAACGTCAAATGGCAACCGAATATACATCTCACCAAAACGGGTTAACAGGACGAGTTTACCGCACCGCTGTCGAACGAGCTCTTTTAGTGATGTACAAAAGCGGTTCTCAACCTGGGATACATGTACCCCTGGGGGTGCCTTCGCCAGTTCCGGCGGGTACCTGGGACAAAAATGCCTAATGGTGGATTTTAGTCAAAACTTCTTGATCGAAAGATCGAAAGGACAGAACGACAAATAAACAATTTGAAAAAAAAAATTCAATGCAATCTACCTGATCGAAACAAAATGTTGAATGATATGTTAAGGATATGCTTCTGAACTATAATTTAGAGTCTATACGTTCGGGAACCTATTTTTTTCTGAAAAGCTCAGTTGCTTCGAAAGCCTCCTTCTGAACAGCTTAGAGGAATCCTTTCAAGAAGTTCAAAAACCTACTTTCAAGAGGTTCAGATAAAAGGATGCTTAAGAGGCAAGGATGCCCTATTTAAAAAAAACCAGAAGCCTTCTTACTGGAGGCCCAGAATCCTCCTTTTAAAAGCCTCGTAAGCCTACTTTTAAGAGGCTCGGAAGCCTCCATTTCTAGAGACCCGGAAGCCTCTTTTCACGAGGCCCGGAAGCCTACTGTCAGTAAGCCTTCTTTCAAAAGCCTTAAAAGGCTTTCCTTTTAAGAGATTTGGAAACCTTCTTTCAAGAAACAGGGAAGCCTACTTTCGTTGAAGTCCGGAAGCCTCCTTTCAAGACGACTGGAAGCCTGCTTTCAAGAGGCCCGGAAGCCTCCTTGCAACAGACCGGAAAGCCTCATTTCAAAATGCCTGAAATCCTCTTCAAGAGGCCCGGAAGCCTTCTTTCAAGGGGCTAGGAAGCTTATTGAAACTTGGAAACCTCTTTTCAAGTGGTTCGGAAGCCCCCTTTTAAGAGGTTTGGAAACCTTCTTTTAAGAAGCTGGGAAGCCTACTTTCAATAAGGCCTGGAAGCCTCATTTCATGAGGTCCGGTAGCCTCCTTTCAAGAAGCTCGGAAGCTTCCTTTTAAGAGCCTCGGAAGCCTCCTTTCAAGAGGCCAGGAAGCCTTCTTTCAAGAGGCTGGGAAGCCTACTTTCAATAAGCTTGGAAACCTCTTTTCAAGTCAATAAGGTCCGGAAGCCTACTTTCAAGAAGCTTGGAAGCTTCCTTTCAAGAGGCTCGGAAGCCTTTTTTCAAGAGGCTTGGAAGCCTCCTTTTCAATGACGCTCGGTAACCTCTTTCCAAGAGGCCCGGAAGCCTCTTTCCAAGAGGCCCGGAAGCCTCCTTCCAAGAGGCCCAGAAGCCTTCTTTCAAAATGCCTGGCCTCGGAAGCCTCCTTTCAAGAGGCTCGGAAGCCTCCTTTCAAGAGGCTCGGAATCCTCCTTTCAAGAGGCACGGAGGCCTCATTTTAAGAGGTTCGGAAGCCTCCTTCCAAGAGGACCAAAAGCCTCCTTCCAAGAGGTCCGGAAGCCTTCTTTCAAGAGGCTGGGAAGCCTACTTTCAATAAGCTTGGAACCATCTTTTCAAGTGGTTCGGAGGCCTCCTTTTGAGAGGTTTGGAAACCTTTTTTTTTATGAAGCTGGGAAGCCTCTTGAAAAGAGGCTCTGAAGCCTCCTTTCAAGAGGTTCAGAAGCCTCCTTTCAAGAGGCCCGGAAGCCTCCTTTCAAGAGGTCCCGAAGCCTCCTTTCAAGAGGCCCGGAAGCCTCCTTTCAAGAGGCCCGGAAGCCTCCTTTCAAGAGGCCCGGAAGCCTCCTTTCAAGAGGCCCGAAAGCCTCCTGTCAAGAGGCCCGGAAGCCTCCTTTTAAGAGGCCCGGAAGCCTCCTTTCAAGAGGCCCGGAAGCCTCCTTTCAAGAGGCCTGAAAACTTCCTTTGAAGAGGTCCGAAAGCCTCATTTCAAGAGGCCTGGAAGCCTCGTTTCAAAAAGCCCGAAAGCCTCCTTTCAAGAATCCCGAAAGCCTCCTTTCAAGAGGCTCGAAACCTTCTTCCAAGAGGCCCGGAAGCATCCTTTCAAGAGGCCCGAAGCCTCCTTTCAAGAGGCTCAGGCCTCCTTTCAAGAGGCCCGGAAGCCTCCTTTCAAGAGGCCCGGAAGCCTCCTTTCAAGAGGCCCGGAAGCCTCCTTTCAAGAGGCCCGGAAGCCTCCTTTCAAGAGGCCCAGAAGCCTCCTTTCAAGAGGCCCGGAAGCCTCCCTTTAAGAGGCCCGGAAGCCTCCTTCCAAGAAGCTCAGAAGCCTCGTTTCCAAAATTCTCGAAGGCCCACTTTTAAGAGGTTCGGAAGCCTCCTTTCAAGAGGCCCGGAAGCCTCCTTTCAAGAAGCTCGGAAGCCTCTTTCCAAAATTCTCGAAGGCCTCCTTTTAAGAGGTTTGGAAACCTTCTTTCAAAAACCTCCGAAGCCTCTGGTTTGGAAACCTTCTTTCAAGAGGCTGGGAAGCCTCCTTTCAAGAGGCCGGGAAGCCTCATTTCAAGATGCCCGAAAGCCTCTTTTCAAGAATCCCGGAAGCCTCCTTTCAAGAGGCCCGGAAGCCTCCTTTCAAGAGGCCCGGATGCCTCCTTTCAAGACGCCCGGGGGCTTCCTTTCAAGAGGCCCGGAAGCCTCCTTTCAATAGACCCGGAAGTCTCCTTTCAAGAGGCCCGTAAGCCTCCTTTCAAGAGGCCCGAAAGCCTCCTTTCAAGAGGCCCGGAAGCCTCCTTTTAAGAGACCCGGAATCCTCCTTTCAAGAGGCTCGGCAGCCTCATTTCAAGCGGCTCTGAAGCCTCTTTCCAAGCGGCCCGGAAGCCTTCTTTCAATATGCCTTCTTTCAAAATCCACGAAAGCCTTCTTTAAAGAGGTTTGGAAGCGTCCTTTCAAAAACCTCTGAAGCCTCTGGTTTGGAAACCTTATTTTAAGTGGCTCGGAAGCCTCTTTCCAAGAGGCCCAGAAGCCTTCTTTCAATAGGCTTTCTTTAAAAATCCTCGAAGGCCTCCCTTTAAGAGGTTTGGAAGCCTCCTTTCAAAAACCTCTGAAGCCTCTGGTTTGGAAATCCGCTTTCAAGAGGCTGGGAAGCCTACTTTCGATAAGGTCCAGAAGCCTCCTTTCAAGATGCCCAAAAGCCTATTTTAAAGAGGCCCGAATGTCTCCTTTTAAGAGGCCTGGAAGTCTCCTTTCAAGAGGCCCGGAAGCCTTCGTTCAAGAGGCTTGGAATCCTCCTTTCAATTAGCTCGGAAACCTTTTTTCAAGTCAATAAGGTCCGGAAGCTTGCTTTCAAGAGGCCCGGAGGCTTTCTTTAAAGAGGCTCGAAAGCCTCTTTTCAAGAGGCCCGGAAGCCTCCTTCCAAAAGGCCCGCTAACCTTCTTTCGATATGCTCCGAAAGCTACTTTCAAGAGGCCCGGAAGCCTCTCTTTAAGGGGTTAGAAATTCATCTTTCTAAAAGCTTGGAAGCCGATGTTCAAGAGGCTCAGAGGCTTCCTTACAAGATACTTGGAAGCCTCGGCAGAAAATTTCGTTTATTACTAATTTTCAGCAAAATATTTACTGTATCTCAATAACCGAAACGTCACTTTTACTGAAATCTCGATAAAAATCATGTTTGCTGAAACTCGGCGGTGTTTAGCAATTTCGAATATGCCCAGTTCTAATACAGATTTTAATAGGTTCTTATATAGACTTGTTGGAAAATATAACAATCGTTGGTTGGGTGTACGAATTGATGTAGTACGCACATGTGAAGAATCGAATAGTGGTTTCCACATTAAAAGCTGCGGAATTTCAACAATCCAAGCTGAACCCGTGATTGTACGTCCGAAAATAAAAGGGAAGACATTTACATCAACAAAATGGTTGGGCCGTGCTATGGGTTTACACAGCAGTCCGTTTTTATGAAGGAGAAAAAGTAGGAACGGAAATTCAAGATATTCAGTTTTCAAAAAAAAAAAGAAAGCGCAAATACAAAATACACATATTTTACATAATAGACAATTCGAATGATAACTTGATAAAAAAAATAAGTCATCTTGCCAAACTAGCAATTGATGTAGCATTTGAAGAGCATAATACGAAAAAAGAAAATGAAATAAAGTCATGCCCAAAAAACTTCTTCAATTAAATAAAACCAAATTTAAAATCATACCTTTCCGTTATTCAATGTAATTGCTTTCTTTGGAGATATCTTCCGAGAAATATGCACCACCTTTTTTTCGGAACAAGATAGCGACTAGGACATTGGTGTTAATTAGATTACAGTAAACGATATTCTGAACGCTTTAAAAACTTAGATGCAGGCCCCAGCTCAGACACCGATATTTTTGAAAAGCTTAGCTGAGGAGTTGACGGTACCTCTGTTCTGGCTCTTCAGATTATCACTGGAATCCGCAAATTTTATCGTACCTATCTTTAAAATAGGCAAAAAATCGGCCATTCTTGATTAAGGTGGTTATACAACAAAGCCACAAATCGGCCATCTTGGAAACCACGTGTTTTTTCTACTGATTTTTCAAGAGCACGAATTGAGAGAACCACAACGCCCATGGAGATGAAATATCCGTGGATCGTTTGCTAACTCATGCTAAGCAATCGACTTTAATTTCAGCATTGTACGAAAATTATTACGCTAGATTTGAACTTTTGATAATAGGAGTAGAAAACCGTGTGGTGAATTTTAAATTCACCACATGGCTTGATTGTATAATCACCTTAAAGTGAAACAGCCATTATCTCTTGCATTCCCAAACTTTTTGAATCTATTACCAAAGAAAACTCATCACAACTTTAAAACTGCTACAAATTTAATAGAATTCATTAACTTATTTTTTTTAATTCGACGGATAATGGTAACTACATGGAGGCTCTTTAAACTGATTTTAATACGGTTTTTGTTCGGAATTGATTTTCCATAACTACACTTCAAATTGCAAAAAAAAAATAGAATAGAGCCAGGAATCGTTAGAAAACTTGAATCTTATCTTCAAATATATTGCATCATACCGTGCACAATTTTTATACTGCTACTAATTCAATTTGACCCTTCTGTTTTAGGAAACAAAATCAGCATAGCCAAAACTTCCATGTGTGACTGTGGAAAAAACCAAATCTTCAAACTGCTACTCTTTGATCCAATACCAGACGACATTCTTCTCCAAACAATTTGTACTTTGTGTTTCGATTCACCCCCGTCATAGTTGTAGGGGAAGAGGCCAAAAACGCCCCCGATGCAAAACGCCTTTTGTGGTTTCCTTCATATTTACCGTCATTAATATGTCCGTAACAAAACTAGATCTAAAATTATGTAGGATAGGCGAAGAAAGTTTCAAAATAGTGCATGGGAAGGTCGGAAAAACCGAAAATTTCCACATTTTGAAGAAACATCTAACATTTTGGCGAGGCAAAACGCCCTAGTGGCAATAACCTACAAAGTACTTGCGTCTCCACGGACTATCCATACTAGAAAACTGATTCGCCGACGCGTGGTACTTTGTTTCCTAGGAGCCGCCAGCTGAAAGGCGTTTTGCCTCATGAGTTTTCCGGCAACAGAATATCACCACTTTTTTGAAATGTGAATAATATCAATATGATTGAGATTTTTGACAATTTTTGAATGGCATCAACTAGCTATCTTGTTAAACTGATGCATAATGTAAAAATACCCATGAATAGCGTTACAAATAAGACAATAGAGCAGTGTTTGCTTAGCTAGGGCATATTGCCCCCCCTTCCCCTAGTTGTATCTAAAATTGCATTCGCAAACTGTCCGTTACCATCCGAATTCTTCCTTTTCATCTGAAAGAAAAAAAAAACTTTGTCAGCTTCAGTGTGCTGTTCATGTCGACGAGTAGTCTATTACATCAAAACATCTCACCGGAATTGGCATGTTGCATATAGAGGACAAAACTTCCAATGGAAACTGACAATCAACCATCCATTAAATAGTTTTATGCTAGTCCCTACGTACACGTCAAGTACACAATAAATCGAAAAATATGAGTTTTTCTTATTTTATTGCAACCCTCGCCACGTATGCTTGAATATGTGAGAATAGTTTAATATGCGCCTTCACAACTTTTTTAGTTGATAGACGAATTGAACTCAATTCTTTCCAACCCCTTCCCAGTCAACACAAAATCGTATATGATGCAACATAAGATGCTAAAGTGGAGGCGATATACGTACATTTTGTATGGTGAAGTACCTATATGGCCTCCACTTTAGCATCTTATGAGTCATCAAATACGATCTTGTGCTGACTGGGTTATTTTGCGCACATAATTTTTATTGAAGGTTTAAATAAGCGACTTGTTTTCTTTTCTTTCTTCTTCTTTGGCAGTTCAAAAATATTTTCCATGAAAAAATAATATACATATTGAACTACCAAAAAAAATCCAAAGACATAATATTGAATTATTTTGGTCACTGACTTCGTATCTTATAATGGGTCAGTTTTCTTTTCAGAGAAAATCTCTATACCAAACGAGTCGTAAAACAATTGCTTTGCTTACAAAGTCGCATTACCGATTTATGAGAAAATAATTAGCCTAATGTGTCAAGTATAATGAGCAAAGTTCTTATGCATCTGATCATCCCACGCCATCGATACGATTTAGATCACACTCCTCTATCTCCACCACAACCAATCGCCCAAAGGTTCCACCGATTCGACAGAATTCGTTTCTGCATGGCAAACGGAAACACAACAGCACACAACCACCGTAGATAAGGGTTCGTTTCCGTTCCCGATTTCTTTCCAATAAATGCTTTTCTTCTCGATTTCGGTAGCACCCGAGAAGAGCCGTCGAGAAAAGCCGTCGTTTTTCTTGCTTTCTTTTCCCAACATTTCCTCACTCTCCTGTCCTGTCAAAGTTGTCACCACACGGAGGCAGCCATTGTAAAACCCTCCGTTGGCGTTGTTGTTGGTGCCATGTTTTATGGGGAGAGAAAGGGCCATTGGCACATATTTGAAAGCTTCATCATTCTGGACGGAGGGATGATGTGCGCTTGGGGACGAGAGAAAACGCGCGCGGTTCCGTGGTAAACGCAAACAGCGAACGACGACAACGACTGGCTTGTTGAAGACGGGAAATTGATGAAGAGAAAGCTTTTTTGTTCGGAGAATTTCGCACACAATAGACGTCTTCGGGAAAGAATTGAATGTATGTGGGAAAATGGCATGTGAAGAAAGCACTCGTTTCTTATGACATTATGTGCTGCTTGCAGTTGTGGGAACCACGTTACACAGAGTGATGTACTTGCAATGATTGAAAATCGATCAAAACTCTCAGTCAATTCCATTTGCTCGGAATTTCCATAAAATTAAAAAGTTTAATGGTGTTACGCGGCTTATTGTTTCATGGTGTAACGAGTTTTATTGCTGTTAAAGAATCATGCAAGTATTATAGCAGATAAATCCGATTAAGAGAATGATTTGCAACTAATTCACAATAGCTTAGGTAAGACGTGTAACTGCTTTTCAAATTTACTCATATACTATTCAGAACAATAATACAAAAATGCTGACCAGAAAGCAGATCCAAGGATCTATTTTCTTGTTTTATATCACTGATTACTTAATTTTAAAAGACGATGTCGACTGGTTTGTAACTAATAAGCGTTCTTGTAAACTTAGCTTCCGAAATTAAATCAGTAAAAATTAAATTCTAATATTGTAACCAACTGACTGGAATTTTCAATCCACAGCACGTGAACAAAATTTATAAAACCACCTCTAACCCACCCAAACTTACTATCACTGGCCACATAATATTAGTTCAATATTTATTTTCAATGGTTTTTGCAAACGTTCTTATAGTCCATATGGTTGACGAAGGTAGTTTTGAAAAACATCTTTCGCAATAAGCCGCGAAGACAGCATTGAAAAATTTCCAACAGCTGAGGTATACCTAACCTGTCAAGATATCGATGACCTGTTGCCTTTTTTGTGAATGCTCTGATCACTTTTCCTTCGGTAATGATTGTCATCTGAAAAGAGACACAAGATACCGACCGCATCTTCCGAGAAGTCGCTTGGAGTCAGACAAAGTTGATTGCATATCCATTGATGGCAACAGTGAAAAACTGACCAAGTGTCAAATTTCACCTAAATAAAAATTTTACAAAAGAAAATTACGACAACTTTATGCGGACTGATGAGTTTTTGTCCAAACTTCTGTGAGCAAACAAAGTGTCAACCTTTTCTACGAGCCTTCTCAGAATGGATTATCAAGCATCCCGCGGAACCATTGTTCTGGTGGAATCAATGATGGAAAGAGCAGGATGATTTTTTGCATATTGCCCGATCGAGTAGAAATAGCGCAGTTCTTACTGAAAAAATAATTGTTCATGAACGATTACTGTACTCGAGAAAGGATATTTTAAGTTAAGTTTTAAGTCCAACACAGGGGCCCTCCTTAGCCGTGCGGTAAGACGCGTGGCTACAAAGCAAGACCATGCTGGGGGTGGCTGGGTTCGATTCCCGGTGCCGGTCTAGGCAATTTTCGGATTGGAAATTGTCTCGACTTCCCTGGGCATAAAAGTATCATCGTGTTAGCCTCATGATATACGAATGCAAAAATGGTAGCCTTACCATGAAACCTCGCAGTTAATAACTGTGGAAGTGCTTAATGAACACTAAGCTGCGAGGCGGCTCTGTCCCAGTGTGGGGATGTAATGCAAATGAGAAGAAGAAGAAGTCCAACACAGGTCGAGCAAAGTGGCAGAATGTCAAATCAGACCAAAACTATCTCGCCTGGCAGAAAGAGTCTGTGGCACTCGTTCTGGCAGATTTTACCGTTGATGTTGATGATACCCGTCGTGATGCAACAAAAATTTGATTTCTTCTCATTCCCAGCACGCCGTTGAGTCGTTTGTGTCTCCTTAAATGACTTCATCATCTGGGACATCTTCGAATGAAGTTCGTCTGTGAGACGCATCCGACAATTAACATGAGGGCTAACTTAATGGGCTCAGTGAACCGGATGAATGCTGTCATCACGGCAAGGTACAGCCAATGGAATTCAAAATAATTTTAAAATTATGAGTTCTTTCTTTTAATAAACCATTTTACACGAAATTAGAAATTCAATGAACATCAAAAATAGTACCTTTTTGGGATAAATTCGAGAAAAAAAAGTATTATCATTAACAATCAAATAAATATAATGTAGATAATGAAAAGTCTAACCTCGTGCTCAAAATCATTTTCAAATACATATCATTTTGAATTTTTTAAATTATTTGAAGAATTCTCGCTTAACTTTTCCAAAGGACCTAAGTAACATTGTTTTCATGAATTAATTTGAATAGCGCAATCAACAGAACAACATAAAAGCTATTGATTGCAGTGGGTCAAATTTTTTCATGAAAAAAATGTTATTTGGTCCTTTTAAGCGAGAATTTCATCCCATATTTCTCAGTGCAATTTTTGTTTTGATGATTCTTCTTTTTTGACTTTTCTCCTAGCGTATGTGTTCATTAATAATAAGAATTCAGGACAATACCTACACATAATTAAAAACAATTTTGTCTTCGCCCCCTCGGATTTTTTTGCCTAAAAATAAAAATTTGAGAGAGCAACAATAAAATTTCCGGAAAATTGTTATGTTCGAAACATTCTTTAACAAATCCGAGGAGTTTTTTGGGTTTTTATTTTATTTTGATATTTATTTTTTTATAACAACCACCCCCAACAAAAAACTTACGAAGATCAGTAGGAAATAATATTTATAAAATATTTGTAACGGCCTAACTGGCGTAATTTAAACTTTAACCATAGCAACGTATTTTCAATCACAGCAACCTGCGAGTTGCCGGAACCTAACTTGGCCTCTTTTGCCCCGAACCATAAGATGGAATAAAATTAGATTTTTTTTTATTACAAAAATCACCTTTTTCACTATTTTGGTCGATCCTAAAGTATAACATTTTATCGGCGAGGAAAAAGTGAAGTAGAGTGGTTCACGCTCACGGATATGTCGCACAGATGCAAACTTCTTATTTGCTCCAAAGATTAGCCATGCCAACGCCTATCGACCATGAGAATAACACTTCTCATGAAAATGAACAAATTTGTGTTCGATCCCGAGTACGACATCCAGTCCGAAAAGTTGGTTCCACGTTATATGGACCTTTTCGATAGCCGTGATCACAGCTGGATCCAAGACGTTACTAGCTGATGCGGGAAGAAAACTTTGCTTGCAAGGAGTTCGAACTCGCAAAGTTAAAAACCGATCGCTTCAAGCGCTTGCTTTCCATTTATGTGTGTGTTTTAAGGCTACGCGAACAAAAGGGCGCGTCCAGCGACTTATCAACCTCAAGGCGGACAAGACGCTCATCGAAAATTCATCGGCCTCAAAGCCGGTCACATGTAAGTTTACTCAGTCGTCCACGAAGAAACCTGAAATGAAAAAAAAATTAAGGAATCAGGTGGTTGCAGATCAAGTAGTCTCCGTGGTGAACTAAACTGCAAAATGTTTCCAAAATTTCCTAGAATTTGTAACAAAAAACCTCAACCGTCTAAGACGAGTTAAGTACTCTCCATGGAGAGTACTTAACTCGTCTTAGACGGTTGAATACATTCCACTAAAAACGGCTTAAAATATTTTTTCCACAAAAAACCTGTTGTATGTCCAAAGCGCCCAGTTCCAGTCAACAGGACTCCATTGATGAACGCCGAGCTCATCCGTTCAGAGTCAATTGGAACCATCTCTCAGAAGACTCAGAAGAACCATGAGTCAGAATGACCGGTGGTCGATATCCGCTGTTCCAATGAAAGAGTTCGAATCTGCGTGAACTATGCGATTGGACTCAACGATGTGTTAGAAGCACACCACTATAGACCTGTGCGCCGGTCATATAATCGGCGGCGGCGGCGTAGTGGTCACTTTTGCCCGGCGGCGGCGGCGTCACGGCGGCGCGCCGTTGGCTTTTATCGGCGGCGGCGGCGGCGGCGTGAACCGGCGTGGATGAAAAAATCAATGGCAAAAAAATCAATTTTAACGCGGATTTTTGAATTCACGTGGTTTTGATTCACACCGTACGAATCGCCCGTATAAAAATCGACTTCAGTGGATTAAAATTGAAATATTCTATGTTTGTCGATCATCAAACAGCACATTCCATAGTAAATTACCATCGACACTAATAAGTACCTGATCTCAAAATGTTATTTAAATTAAAATTATTTTATTATTCTCTGATTTTGATGAATCAAAATTTAACAACGAATCCTGCTTCACTTTTCGTATCCCTTGAGCAGTATTGAGAATTAGACTTCGGTGTCAAAGGACTAATTTGTTAATATTTTTTTCCAAAAGTTTTCCCAATTCAGGATTTTGATAAACTCCAGTCGATTTATTTCTCAATATATCTAAATTTCAGAAAAATTCTAACTACTATTCTTTGAGTTACATATACAATTGGGCAATGTTTTCTTGATATTTAGAGAATTTGCAGTGCTACTTCGTTCATCTGCTGTGACCCTTAGTTCCTGGAAGGGCATTCACGATGGAGTCCACTAATGACAACCATAATGGACAGTTTACTCCCCACCTCGCGTTTTTGTATGGACAAATCTCAATAGATGATCAACATAACTAAAATGAGCTCTGGCTGAATAAGACTTGGGCACGATAACCAACCAAATTGAATATTTTTCTTAAAAGTTGGTAAAATATGCCAAAAAAGTTCTTCGTGGAGTTCCTGAAGTGATTTCCGGAGGAAACTACAATTTTTTTCTAAGTTTCATTAGAAATTCCTTTGTAAAACCCAATAAGAAATTCTGCGGAAACTCCATGAAGGCATTTTTTTAAAAACCGTTAAGGTTCTCGTTGGGTAAAACTACAGGTAAAACCGTAGAACAGCGGTTCTCAACCTGGGGTACCTTCACTGGCCCTAGGGGTACCTCGGGCAAAAATGCATAATGGCGGACGTATATCAATTCCAATCGGAGCTAATTGAAAAAGTTTTGATAATTGTGTATATTTTATTTCAAAACTTTGTCTTGTACATAATATGCATGGCGATCAGTAAACCAAAGTCAATTGAACCCTGCCCTCCTAAACCAGAACAGCGTATGAAGGGTTGCTGAACGAAAAAAAAACAATCGGACAAAAAGCAAATTTAAAAAAATATTTATTGCAATCTACCTGATCTAAACAAAATGTTGACAAATATGTTAGAAACATGGTTTTGAACCAAAATCTAGAATCTAAAGGTTAGGAAGCCTCCGTTTGAGAGGCATGAAGGCTTTTTTTTACAGAAAAGCTCGGTTGCTTTGTGGCAAGAGAATAAGAAGCATTCTTCTACGCTTCTTGGAAGCCTTCTTCAGAGCAGCTCGAATGCCTCCTTTCAAGATGTTCAGAAGCCTTTCTTTCAAAAGGTTCGGAAGCCTCCTTTCAAGAGGCTTTTGTCTTCTTCCAAGAGACCCCGATGCCTCGTTTTAAGAGATTCGGAAGCCTTCTTTCAAAAATCTCTGAAGGATCCTTTCAAGAGGGTCGGAAGCCTTTTTCAAAAAACTTGGAAGCCTTCATTCAAGAGGCTTGGAAGGTTCTTTTCAAAAGGCTCTTTTCAAGAGGCTCCGAAGCCTCCATTGAAGAGGCTCGCAAGCCTTCTTTCAAGAGGCTTGGAAGCCTTCTCTCAAGAAGCTCGAAAACCTTCTTTCAAAAGGCTCGAAAGCCTCCTTTCAAGAGGCCTGGAAGCCTCGTTTTAAGCAGTCCGGAAGCCTACTTTCAAGAGCCTCGGATACCTCCCTTCAAGAGGCTCGGAACTCTCCTTCCAAGTGGGTTGGAAGCATACTTTCAAGAGGTTCAGAAGCATCCTTTGAAAATGCATAGCCTCCTTTTAAGTAGCTCAAAAGCCACCATTCAAGATGCTCGAAGCCTCTTTGCAAGGGGCTCAGAAGCCTCTTATCAAGAGGTGCGGAAGCATACTTTTAGAAGCTCCTTTCAAGAGGCTCGGAAGCCTCCTTTTAAGAGGGCTAGAAGCTTTCTTTCAAAAAGCTCAGAAGGCTCTTTTTAAGAGGCTCGAAAGCCTATTTTTAAGTGAATCGGGAGCCTCCCTTCAAGAGGCTCGGAATACTTCTTTCAAGAAGCTTGGAAGCATGCTTTCAGGAAGCTTGGAAACATGCTTTCAAGAGGCTCAGAAGCGTCATTTCAAGATGCAAAAGAAGCCTCCTTTTAAGAAGGTCACAAGCCTTCTTTCAAAAAGCTCGAAGGCTCTTTTAAAAATGCTCGAAAGCCTTCCTTCAAGAAGCTCGTAATTCTTCTTTCAAGAGGCTTGGAAGCATACTTTCAAGAGGCTTGGAAGCATACTTTTAAGAGGCTCAGAAGCGTCCTTTCAAGATGCAAAAGAATCATCTTTTTAAGCGGCTAGAAAGCGTGTCTACAAAAGGCTTAGAAGCCTATTATCAAGAGCTGCGGAAGCCTACTTTCAAGAGATTAAGAAGCTTCTTTTTGTAGGCTTGGAAGCCTCCCTTCAAAAGGCTCAAAATTATTCTTTCAAGAGGCTTGGAAGGGGTACCTCTCAAGAAAAAAGTTGAGAACCGCTGCCGTAGAATATTATTTCAGGATTTCATTCGAAAATTAGTTTCCGAAAGAGTATAAATAATTTCCGAAAGAATTTCTAATACAATTTCCGAAGAAATTGCTGGAAAAAATCTTCGGAGGGGTTCAGAAAGCACTCTCCGAGAGAATAGCGAAAAGAGTTTATAAAGACATTTCTTGCAAAATTTTTGAAGGAATTTTCGAAAGAACTTAGTGTAAGATTCACTATTGATCCCACGACTCATTTCCCACAAATCACACCAAGAAAATACAAAACCTTGCTTAATGTAGACTCGTTTATTCGTAATAAGGAACAAAGGTTTGGGCACGCAGGCCTTGCTTATTATATGTATAGGTTTTTTATAATTTTGCCCGGAAGCACCGATTTCAAAAATAGTTTACATTAGGGAACCGAAGAAATTCCCGCAGAAAAATCAGAAAGAATCTTTTCAGTAAATTTCGTAAAAATGTTCTAGGGAATTTTTAGAAGAATTTCCGAATGGTTCCCAAAAGCAATTTCCGAAGAAATATCTTTGAATTAATTTCTGAAGTGATTCCCGAAAAAATGCAAAAGAAATGGAGAATGTTGTGACGGAATTATTGAGGAAATGTCCAAGAACCAAGTTACCAAAGAATTTTCAAAGGATTACCCGTAGAAATTCCCAAGGAATTGTTTAAGGTAGTTCTGAAAGTATTCCTATGGGAACTTCAGGAAAACTTGTCAAAGAACTTGCTAAAGGAACCCCTAGAGGAATTTCTATAAAATTTCTAACGTTTTTTATTCTAAAAACCCAGATTAATCCACCTAGCTGTGATGATGGCTTTTTCGTGCGGTAAAAAATAGTATTTTGGGCATTACATCTGAGCTCATCGTCCGATCGGGTCAATTTTCAATAGGAAATAATGAGACAAGATTCCGCGTCGAAGGCAACCTGTTGCGAGGAAATCAGTTCAGGGTAAGTGCATTAAAAGTGAGCTAGATTTTTTTTGCGTGCTTTGTTTATTGAGAAAAAAGTATTTTGGTTATAACTACCCACCCCATTGTTCGATCCGTCAAATATTCAATAGGAAACATCATGCCCCATGATACTGCGTCGAATGCATCCTGTTGTGAGGGAATCCGTTTAGGGTAAGTGCATTAAAAATGAGCTAGACTTTTTTACGCGCTTTTTTATGAGAATAAGTATTTTGGCCATAACTCCCAAGCCCATAGTCCGAACCGGCCAATTTTCAATAGGAAACAATGGGGCAGAATACTGCGTCAAATGCAACCTGTTGCGAAGAAATGCGTTGCGGTCAACCGTAACTACAAAAAAAAGTGAGCGAGACTTTTTGCTCTTTTGGTGCGCACATACACACACACACATACACACACACACATACACACACACACACACACACACAGACATCACCTCAATTCGTCGAGCTGAGTCGATTGGTATATAACACTATGGGTCTCCGAGCCTTCTATAAAAAGTTTGTTTTTGGAGTGAACATATAGCCTTTACGTATACTTAGTATACGAGAAAGGTAAAAATCCGAAGGAATTCCTAAAATATTCCTCCGTATTAATTTCTGAAGAAATTCTTAAGCAAACTTTCAATGACTAAACATATTTCCGAAGGAATCTGTAAATAAATTCCTGGAGGAATTCTAAAATATTTTCCGTCGATATTTCAAAAGGAATTTGCGAATGATTTTCGGAAGGTATATCCAAAAGAATTTCTAAAGGATTTTATGAAGCAATTCCTAAAGCAATTTTCTAAGAAATTTTCAAAGGAATTTCTAAAAGAACGAACCTTAAAGAATTTCCTAAGGTTTTCCTAAACAAAGGAAAACGTGGAGGAAATTCTGACGTAATCCCGAAGTATATTTAAAGAAATATCCGAAAGAATTTCCGAAGAACTTTCTGGAATTCGTTTACGGAGGAGTTTTTGTAGAACTTTTTGAGGCAATTTCCTTAGGAATCCCTGGACGAATCTTCAAAGGAATCTCTGGAGGAAATTGCGAATAAATTACTGAGAAAAATTCCAAAGGAATTTTTGGAGAAACCTAGGAATTACATCAGAAAAACCAGTAGGCATTTATTCTGAAATTCTATTAGGATTTTCTCCGTAATTTTCTTTGAGAATTCCTTCGGAAATTCCATCATAAAATCCTTCAAAAATACCTTTATCGATTCCTCTGAAAATTCTTTAGGAAAGTATTTTACCTTCAAAAAATCTTTTAGAAGTTCCTTTAGGAATTATTTTCGAAAATCCATTCAGGTTCTCTTTTGGGAATCCCTTCAAAAGTTTATTTGGAAATTGCTGCACTAAACCCAGTACAAATTTCTTTAAAAACGCCTCCATAAACTTATTTGTGAATTCCTCCAGAATTTTATTTCTTAATTAACAAAAAAAAAATACAGCCGGAATTCATTCGGATATTCCTCCAGGGACTTCTTTAAAAGATTATTCGTAAAACCTCCAAGATTTCCTTCGGAGATTTCTCCAGATTTTTATTTATCAAATTTATTGAAAATGAAATTGTTTGCGACGTTGTTACTTATTGAATTTTCAAAAAAAAAATCCAAAAACAAACAACTAACAAACAAAGACTTTAGGCAAGATGAAGGCATTTTTGAAGAAATTCCTGCAGGAAGTACCGGAAGAATTCCCGAAGAATTTTTTAAAGGAGTTGCTGGAAGAAGTTCTGAAGAAATTCCTTAGGCAAAATTTGAATTAATTCCTTATGAATATCTAGAAAAACTTTTTCCTGTGATTCATGAAATAAATGCCGAAACAATTTCAAAAGGAAAAATTTTCGAAGAAATTCTCAACAAAATTCCGAAGAAAAGAACGAATGGAATATTTTAAGGAATTCCTAAAGGAATTTTCACAGGAATTGCTAAGGAAACATCCAAAGGAATTACTCAAGGAGTCTCCGAAGGAGATAGTAGGAATTCGTGGGAAAAAATCCGAAAGCATTCCTTAAGAAATTTCCGAAAGCAATTCGTAAAGGATTTTCTGGATTTAATTATTTTGCTAAATCAGTTTGCCTTATAAGCCAACTATCCTAATAGCACAAATCTTAAAACAAAGAAAACTGATTTATATAAATAAAAAAAAAGTCAAAATAACTAATGTGCAACTTAAATTTCTTAACTGCAATAATTTTCCTGCACCAATGCCAGATCCTTCAAGAATAGGGACGCTTTGGGCATGTATCCAAGCTCCACAACAACATGTATTATTATACTAGATAAATCCTCATTCAAACTCTCAAACTAATCAACCAACCTGTTAATTAACCAAGACAATGTATGTCACTACACTGACCTAGGGACACCATAGCTTGAGGTAGATTTGAAATTGAATTTTTACTTCCATAAGACTAGTTTAGTACTATTCCAATTAACTCTACCACGCTGTATTTCTTCACAGATACGTATTTCGATCTCAATTATTAGGCCGAGACACTGAATCTCGTGCTTGGCTCGACTCGACTTAAGTTAATTGATTTTTTTATTGCGATTAGTCACCGGCGTGGCCAAATTATGATCGGCGGCGCGCCGACCCAAAATCGTCGTCGGCGGCGGCGCGAGTAAAACCACCGGCGGCGGCGGCGTGGCGCGGCGGCGCACAGGTCTACACCACTATCTTCTGCCGATGATTTAGGAAATTTTCGTTCAGATGACCGGAGATTACGTGTTCAGCATCATCGATTTGTCTGACGCAGACGAAGTGAATGACGATTCGAAACAGCTACTGACCATCAACATACACAAAAAACTGTTGGGTCGCCTCGCTGCAGGGGTGCAATCTGTGCCAAAAGAATTCTAGCAAAAGTTTGACAGCATGATTGGCGACATTCCAGGCATTTACTCCTTCTCTGACAACGTCATAATTGTCGGTACTACCTGTGAGGCGGAACCAAATGGGCAGACACATTTGATCCTGATTCCAACTCAACCGACCATTAGGCCGAATATGGCCGGAAGTCATTTGGTCGAAATTGTCATTTATCCAAATGGGTCATACGGCCGAAAATGTCGTTTGGCTGAAATGATCATTTGGCTGAGTAGGTCATTTGTCCTAAAATGGCGTTTGGATGAAATCAAACAAAGAGCCGTTTGGTGTTATATAGGCATTTTATTTCCGAAAGTGCGGTTTAAGCGAAATGGTCGTTCACCAAGGGGAAGGATCGAATGGCCGAAATCCATTCGGCCGAATGCCTCTAGGCCGAACAAACCATTAGGCCGAAACCCATCTGGCCGAAAGGATCATCCGGTCGAATAGGTCATTTGGCCAAATAGGACATCTGGCCGAATTGGACATATGGCCGAATAGGGAAGGGCCGTTTGGCCGAAAGGGTCGTTTGGCTGAAAGGGTCATTTGACCGAAAGGATCATTTGATCGAATGGGCCGTTTGGCTAGAAGGGTCATTTCGACGAAAGGGCAATCAGGCCGAAACTGTCATTTCCGAAAGGGTCATTAAGCCGAAAGGGTCATTTGACCGAAAGGGTCACTTGGCTGAACGTGAATGCTGAACGTTTGGCTGAAAGGGTCATTTGACCGAAAGTGTCATTTGGTCGAATGGGCCGTTTGGCTGAAAGGGTCATTTCGACGAAAGGGCAATCAGACCAAAACTGTCATTTCCGAAAGGGTCATTAAGCCGAAAGGGTCATTTGGCCGAAAGGGTCATTTGACTGAACGTGAACGCTGAACGTTTGGCTGAAAGGGTCATTTGACCGAAAGGGTCATTTGGTCGAATGCGCCGTTCGGCTGAAAGGGTCATTTCGACGAAAGGACAATCAGGACGAAACTTGGGCTTATTCTACGAGTCGAATGACGTGAGGTGAGTCGATTTTAGCAATTCTCACGTGAGGTGACCATGTTATTCAAATGGGGCTATACGACTCTTCTCACGTCATTCGAGTAATCTCACGTCACTCCACTCGTAGAATAAGCCCAACTGTCATTTCCGAAAGGGTCATTAAGCCGAAAGGGTCATTTGGCTGAAAGGGTCATTCGGCCGAAAGGGTCATTTGGCCGAAAGGGTCGTTTGGCGGAAAAAGTCGTTTGGGCGAAAAGGTCATTTGGCCGAATAGGTCATTTGAAAAGTGAGATTCTCATTTCTTACTGTAAAAAGTGAGAAGCGCGAAGTGAAGAAGTGAGACGTCTCTCTTCTCACTCCTAATTTCTCACTTTTCAAATGACCTATTCGACCAAATGTCTTATTTGGCCAAATGTCTTATTCGGCCAAATGACCCTTTCGACCAAATGACCCTGTCAGCCTAATAACCCTTTTGGCCTCATGACCCTTTCGGCCTAATGATGCTTTAGGCTTAACATTCTGTTCGGCTGAATGATATATTCGGCCAAACAACTTTCGGCCTAGTAGCATTCGGCCGAACGATATTTGACCAAACGGCCCTTCCCCAAAAATATCTTTTAGCCGATCAGGTCATTTTGCCGGAAAAGTCGTTTGGCCGAATAAGTCATTTGGCTGAAAATGCCGTTTGGCCGAATTGGTCATTCGACAGAAAAGTCCTATTGGTCGGAATTGTCGTACGTGAGTGTGGTACTTTTGTCCATTCGATTAGGTCGGGCCTGAGCTGTGGCTGGACAAATGTTCTGTTGGTAGAAAACACATTTGCTTGTGCTCGGAGAGCAAAATGCGTATTTAATTTCGGGCTATGCCACGAACTGTTGGGTGCTGCTGTTGGAATTGAATACTATGAGGGCATATTCTCGGCCGTATTGCAAATAATCGACGCCATAACTATACGTTTGAGCCAGCTTTTCGGTCGATAGTTTTTACAAAATCTAGAAATAGTGATTATGACAACCTTATTAATAAACTTTGTTAATTTATATTTGGTATTGTTATTTATTCGTGCGTAAGCCTGTCAGTTTTTCTTCACATCAGTATAAAGAAAAATCTCTCCTCAGGGGTCACTTGCTGAAATAAAGGATGAAGAACACAGGACGGTAAAAGTAAAGTGCCCTTCATTCATCGGAGAGGTGGTTAAGGTTGGGATATAGAACGATTCTTGGTGAGCGCATTCTACCGGATCACGGGAAACTCTTCCCTTTGAGGCAAGCTATGCACTCATGTGTTGATACAATAAGTATCTTAAGTTGATTCGATTTTGGCAACATTCAAAAAATAATTAGATCCCAAAACCAGCGTCGAAAGAGTTACGTAAAATAGTCGCGTAAGATCTGTTTTCCAAGAAAGACTGCAAAATCCACATAGAAAAGTGTCACAGTATGTCTAGTGCGATTTTCTCAAGCGTTGCCCAACTCGTTGGAAGTTTATATGGAAAAATATATACAGAAACATCCAAAAACAGTGATTTGCAGTTGGACGGCACAATTTACGATCAAGAACCATGATACTCATTCAGTTATTGTAGAATTAAATACAGAATGTTATGCCGAAAACCGCGAGAAGATTAGAGTTTATTAGGCAAAGATATTAGCATTTTACGGGAGTGTTGTAGGGATGATTTTATTTCTTTTCAAAGGTAAAAGAAACGAAATTTGCTCAAACCCCACTTCAGAGAAATGCTGATAACTTAGCTGGGCAAACTCTAATCTTCTCGCGGTTTTCTGCATAACAATCTGTAAGATCTGAATGAGTATCATAGTTCTTCATCGTAAGTTGTGCCGTCCAACTGCATTTCACTGTTTTTGGATGTTTCTGCATAGAGGTGTGCGCCACCGCGCCACGCCGCCGCCGCTGACAGTTTTTGGCACGCCGCCGCCGCCGACAATTTTGTATCGGTGCGCCGCCGTTTAAAATTCTTCACGCCGCTGATCTATAATTAACCAAGACGATCTAAATTAAAGAAGTCTGCAAAATTTCCAGTGAAAATTTCGAATCTTCAGGAACCGTAGAATTTCCTTGTTGAACCCTACAACATCACGTTGAAACTCCAAATAATTTTTCGTAAATATACCACTGATTTTCTTGAAACTTTCATACAATTTTTCGTTGTTATTTTAAAAAGCTATCCGTAAAAACTAAGAAAACTTCAAGTGGAAATTTCGAAGAGTTTCCCATTGAAATCTAAAGAATTTCTCGTTGAAATAGAATTTTTGAACCGAAAGCCACAAGGCTGGAAGTTGTTTGGCCGAATATGTCGTTTGACCGAAATAACATTTGGCAGAAGGCCATCTAGCTTAATTATGTCATTTGGTCGAACAGTTCCTTCGGCTAAAAAAAACAAGCCATTTGGCATCAAAAGACATTCGGCCGAAAATGTCGTTCATCTGAATTGGTCATTTTGACCATTTCCAAGACATTTAAGGAAGATTCTTTTGAATTTCACCGAAAAAAAAATTGACAAACTTCCCCAGAAAGTTCTTTAAGTTTTTTAAGAATTTTCATATGGAAAATATTTTCGAATTTTCTACGGGAACTATTTTAAAATTTCGAGAACTCTTTAGAATTCTCAAAAAAAACTGTTGGGAGTTTTAGCGGAAAATGCTTCGGATTTTACATGCGAATCTCTTCAGAATGTTCACGGAAACATGTTTCAAATTTCTAGAGGAAAATATTTAGAATATCCACGGAAAGTTCCTATTAAGTTTCTGTTGAGTATTCTTCGAAATTTACGCGAAAAGTTGTAGGAGATTGCGACTGGTAGAAGGGATGTTTTATTGTTGGTTTTCTTAGTATAGATTAATAAAGATGGCTAGCTTGGCATATCCAACGTCAAAACAGAACAGGAATACCCGCAGGAGATTCCCAGGAGTTTTCACGGGATACTTCCTGGAACTTTCCCAACAAATTTTCCTGAGTTTCAACGGAAAACTTTTCAGAGTTTCCGCGGAAAATTGTTCGAAGTTTTTAAGGATTTTCTTTGGATTTCTACAGTAAATTCTTCATCTCGTTCATAAGAAATTTCTGGGAAATTCCATTGGCCGAAAGTGAAATACATCCGTACTGGTAATTTGGCATAACAGGTAGTCTGGTAGAAATTTCATTACTGAACGGGTGATATGATCGAAAATGTCCACTTGTTTGGCGAAATGGCCTTATTGTCAAATGACCATTCAACAAAATTACGTGGAGTCATTCAATAATGACGTCACAGGTTTAGTTAGATTCTAATATTTTGTGACATTACTAGGTATAAAAAAGCGTGACAGAGGGGGGGGAGGGAGTCTAGAAATCCCAAAAGGTATTGGACGTTATATTTGAATCGTCCTTAACCTCTTTACTTTTTAAGTCGATACTGGCCTTTAAGTCAAAAGCCATTCAGCCAAGTTCTATCAAGCCTATTTCACTGTAAATGTCATTTTGCCAAACGGTTAGATGTTTTTGCCCATAGTTTGGGTCGAGGTTTGAGTCATTGACATTTTCCCGTCGGGCTAAATTACATTTTGGGCTAAATGGCCCCTTCTGTCAAACGATCATTTCAGCCAAACGGCATTTTCGGTTTCATGACCTATTCGGCAAAACGACCTGTTAGAAAAACGGCTTTTTCGGCCAAATTATCAGTGATACTGTATGTCGCTTTCGGCCAATGGAATTTCCCAATGACTTCTTATGGACAATACGAAGAACTTCCTGTAGTAAATTTCTTATCATCAATTTTCCGTTGAGATCCAAATTTTTTTTTGCTAAAATCTACATTCTGAACAATCCTCCACGGAGATTCTGCAAAAAAATCCTTGGGAATTTCTCGTGAAAATTCCTTAGAGTCTCTCGCGGACATTCAGAAGTTTTTTTGTTTTATTTTCATCCTTTTCTACTAAGGAAAAAAATGTACAATATTTTACATTTGGATAACAATTTGAATTTCAAGAATTGTAGATTGCAGGAAATTCTCCCAAGGATGTCGGAAATTTCGTGGGACGTTTAGACAATTCACAAAATATTCTGCGGCCATAGCAGAGCAAAGCTCAGATATTTGAGAAGAGTGACGGGGGTCGAAATAAAAAAAATATCACAATGCACTTTATACATAATTCTTCAATTATTTCTGAAACCACTCTGCACTCTATGTACGTATATTGTCAAAGCAGTTTAGATTGCCAAATATCCATAAGATTCCTAAAAAAAAACTTTTAAAATTTAAATTAATTCCCGTTTACGTACGTTTACGCAAATCAAACAGAAAATGTATTTTCGTGAACCCACACACTTGACCAAGTTGGGTCAATAAAATCCAACTCTAAATTGAAATGGCCAATGGTAAGAGTGTCGGAGCTAGTTGGATCACGAAAATCCCTTTGGCCGTATTCACCATCGGCCGTATTCGGATTAAGAAAAATTCAAAGCCGGTCGATGATTTGAAGGAATATTACTGGACAAAGTTACGTCAAAAAAATCCAACTCTGACGTAAGTAGACCGATGATAGGTTTAATAAAGACTAAAAAAACGATGGTAGGAATCACCACAACGCTGTTTGTTACTCGTCTCTAGAATGGATGTTAGTGCCCCAAATCGCTTTCGAACCTATCCCCAACAAACATTGGAAGCTGGTAAAGCATTAAACTATTTAGTGAAAAATAGGCTTCTTCAGCCAAAAAACTAGCAAATTCAGCTTAATTTGTTCGTTGAGACTAAGATCAAGAACAAATCTACTCTGAAGTATGTCAATGATTTGAAGACACCTGTTAGTTCAATAACTTTCAGCTAAGAAGTGGGTTGATCGATGATCGGAGTCGATATTGGATTAAGTCGTATCTAGAAAACCCCAACTATTGAGTGGGTTGGATGATGACCAAAATCGACATCGGACCTATTCGAATTAAGAAAAATCCAATAATGGAGAGAGTTTGTCGATAAATTGTAAGCACTACTGGGCTCTGTAAATTGTTGTCTCAATGAAATATAATTCTAAATTAAGTGGGTTGGTGGTCGGAGTCGCTTTCAGAAACAGCAGGAGTAGGAAAAATGCAACTTTGAATCAATATCTGATAGTTTTTAGGAAAAAAAACGGTACTTAACAATCACGACATAAAGCACATTCTTCTCCAATTATGCCAACAAACAAACAACAATTTTAAGCTTTTCAACTCTTATAGATTCCAATGAAGAGGTCAAAATCTATTACATCATATTCAATGAATTTGCTTTTATTTTTCATCACTGTGCTAGAATATGTTTCTGGTTTGCTGGGATCAGAAAAGTCTTATTTTGCGGTTGAAATGAACTTTCTTCAGATCACATGAACATTTTCTGAACAAGACAAGCGAAGAATACACAACAGCAACTCAAAAGGACCTTTCTATGGATATTCCTAACTTTTTTCTTGAAGAAATTTGAAAAAATTTCTTGTGAAAATTCTAAAGAGTTTCTCAACAAATTTTGCGATAAAATTTCAAAAAAATCTCAAAACAAAGTAGTTTCCGAAAATAATTTTCAAATAAATATATATGTATAGGGAAGTTCACCAGATTTGTCCGGAACAGATTCTTGAAAATGTCCCAAAAAATGCAAAAAAAAATCTTGCGGAAACGTAATAAAAAAATCGCCACGCCGATTCACGCCGCCTCCGCCGCCGGCTAAAATGGTCTTCGGCGTGACGCCGGAAACGCCGCCGCCGCCGGCCAAAATTCTGACAAACGCCGCCGCCAGCGAATATCGGACCGGCGCACACCTCTATTTCTGCATACATTTTTGCATATAAACTTCCAACGAGTTTAGCACCGCCCAAACGTTGACCGATTTGGCTGAAATTTCGTCCAGAGCATCAGGGCATCAAATAGAACCGAATAAGAGGGCGGCCCATCATAAAAGTTGAAAAAAGTTTTTCCCATACTAATTTGAGCCACCCTAATGGAAAGCCTTGCGGTCAGGACCGCATTCTCAACGTTTTTTTTTTCTCTAATACGCTGATCTTTCTGTTTTATCCGAATTAAAATCGTATAGACTGAGAACCAACTGCCCGAATCATGGAAAAATAACTCAATTATCCCTATTCCGAAAGTAATGAACCCTTCGCCAACATCCCAATATCGTCGCATTTGCTTGTCCGGTTCTGGGTATAAGCTTTTTGCAATATGGGTGCTTGAAAAACTTCAGGAAGCAATAGGAGAAATTGAATGTCATCAAGCGGCGTTCATGCCCCGAAGATCAACAACTGACCATATTTTCGATGTGCATCGGATACTCCAGGAGCGATGCAATGGAGGCATACCTGTAGCTGTTATGTCCTTAGACATCAAAAAGGCCATCGACAAGTTAGACCTAATGAGCCGGAACATTATTTGATGAACATTCCGAACGTGTTGCCAAAATCGAATGGAGTCTGAGTTCATTTTGACACCTGCAGGTAGCAACAAAAATCACTTAAATTGTATTTATTGTATTTATCTCTACAGAGAGCAAAATTCATATCAAACTATGTAATAGGAAGTTTAAAATTTTCTTTCAAACGGAAACGTATTCAATTGGTGGTTGTAAAAGTTTTATTTTATTTTTTCCTGTTCATATGGCAAATTCCTTCTTTTTCCTCCAGCTTGTTAACAGTCCTCCGAATAAGGTAAATTCGTTTGTATAGTAATTTTCTGTGCCGTCAGCGCATTTACGTATACTCCAAGTTGTCGACAACCTATTTGATGATCCAGAAAAAGTTATTTATTATCCAAAACTGCGTGAGTGCTAATTTTGCTGAGTCATGACTGAATTCAGATTTTTTCCATAAACCATAAAAAACTAGGAAAAAACTCAATTTATAATTAATATATTTTTTCTATTTTTGATTATCTAAAAAAACATTTTGCTTTTTATATTTTCTATGATTTTTTCTTCAACTTAGCAAATTTTTCACTGTTTTATACGAAGAATTTTAATTTTGTCTCTAACCTTACATACAAAGCTCGTGAACACGCTTCTAAATAGAGAACTCCACAGAAGATAAAACAATTCAGTCAAGCTTCAGTTCGCGTCGTGTGAAGTGTTTAATTGTCGTCGAATATTACATTAACGTCGTAGTTTATTACTGCTTGACGAAATTTTATCTCATTACCGGTAAAATCAGATCACTCGGATTTCCGCCAGCGCTGACCATCAACAGCTCTGCGTGGGTCACGTACGATTTATTGCGCTTATTAACTTAATGGAATTGGCGTGTTTATCAATACACAATGTTTAATGAATGTTATTTATTGAAAGTGATTTTCTGTTTGCAACGGCAATTCTTTTTTCCCATTCCGCGTTTTCACTTACATTCATGCGTTTGTCATTGCAACAGTACACATGTCCAGTCCCGTTCCCGGACGACCGCACCACACCGATGACATCAGTGAAGTGAGACAGAAACGTTATTCGATTATGCAAACATTTTTTCCCATCCACCTCACATTTCTGTGGTCAAATTGGATTCAGGAATTCGGGCTGCATGCTACTGCTGCCAGCTTGGAGATGCACTAATGTGCAATTATTGATAATTGAAATTTCACGGGAGTACATTTGCAGACTGGTTAAAAATGTGTGGCGGTTTCGAAGAGGAATGGCTGTCCGCATTCGAATCCATAGTCACGTTCCGGAAATTGTACGCTGAGTACACAACATTGAACCAATTTGGGAATGTGACACACGGTAAAAGCCTGCGATATGCGATGGTGAAGTTTAAAAATGATTCAAAATGACCCGTGGGGAATTTGTTATTTTTAAAACAGTATTGGAACTATGCCTTATACGGTACCATGCGTCTCCATCCTAATCATGACAAGCAGTACTCGATGAAACAACTTCAACTCCTCGCATGGATAAGAACGCTTTATAAGAAGTCCCATAAACTCCCAGCTCTTTGATGCAGTATCAATAAACCAGTTTGACTTTGATTTGACATCATGTCACCCTTCTTCGAGTGCGTCCCTTCGGCAACATACAAACCGAAACCGATCAGCTCGGAAATTGTTTGATGTGAGTTTTCCCCCACCCTACCGTGTTCTGCTGACCACTGGGGATCTAACTGGGAGTGATTTCTCATCTTTATTGGTCGCCCCGAACCCCCACAAAAAAGGAAAACAATGGACCGCCCGATGATGGCGCCCGTTCCAGCAGCAGCAGCAGCGGTTGCTAAAGCAAAAGTCCTTCGAATTATTTTTTTATATCTTCATATTTACGATTAGCTTATTCACTTTATTATTCACCATGTTGGGTCGGATGGCTACCGCCTTGGGGAATATGGAGGTAGTGAGGGGGCGGTCTGCGATTCAAAAGAAATATTATGCAAAGCAAATTTGTGCTGCTTTCTGTATAAGATGTCCGAACCAATTTTGCTGGTGCTGAGCACAAATGATATTCAAACTTCGGTGAGGACGCAGGCGGAACGCAATAAAGCACAAAATATATTCGCCCCAAACTAGAGCAGAACTATTTCATGTAAGTTAGATATAATGATTTGCGGATCCAATGTCAAACACTTCTGACTGGAATGCTTGGATCGTTTCATTTTATTGTTTTGGAAGCGACTACTTCATTACAACTGATCATTTTTGCTTTCTTGATTGAAAAAACATATACCTAATACCATTTCGAATATTATGCATTCCTGTGCTTGTCGAAACTACATAAACGATTTGGCAACAATGTTCTGAACAATAACATCTTTTTAAAATCCAGTGATTGTTAGACTTCCTAACAATTCTGCGTAAGAACCTACCAAAACACGTCTAAGAACCGGGCATATGAGAAAATGCTAGATTCTTATACAAATATTGTATGAGACTTTACATTTTTGCAAGCTTTCCCTTCAATATTTGTTTGCGATTTCACATTTTTTGTATAAGAATCTAACAATTTCGCATATGCCAGTTCTTATACAATTTTTGGTAGGTTCTTATACAGAATTGCAAAAAAATAACAGTCGTTGATCTGCCCATGATCTCATAGTTGACGTAACAACCAACCAAATACATGCGAAAGTGCAATGGTTGTTGTAAAATCCGCATTGTGCTCCTACTGTCGCCCAGCACACACAACCTGCTTGCTTGGCAGTTCAAACACGAAAGAGGACGATTCTTTTTCGCTGAAAGCGATGCCTGCTACGATGCGCATAAATCAGGAACGTATTGAAGGGTGCATGAATACTATGCGTTACGTAAATATGATGGAATTATAAAGCACCTTCTCTCATCCCCCTACTTCCCCGGAAAAGGCTGATTCAGTTGAAAACGAAATAAAACCAAATATCGGAATCAATAGATAGAGAAAACTCAACAAATTTACCGGATCGAACCAGTGAGCAAACTTCAATGCTCCCGGTCTCCCACGTGCAAAACATAAGCAGTAGCGGGTCGCTCGAGTTTTCTCCAACTGTGAGAAACCAGCACCAGTGCCAAACTTGCTCGCGGAAAACTTCCCGGTGCAAGGTTTGCAGAAATCGCTCTCAATAGATAACGAACAACGATAGAAGACAGGCAAAAACTGTTCGGAATCATAACAAGCCATGATTACCAATTTATCAAACTTAAGTGCGAAAAAACAGAATCGGATAGGCAGCCCCCACAGAAAAATGGTGATTCTCGCTTTGTTTTTGCTCCTTTCGTGTTGGTTACTGCACAACTGTGTAGAACAAGTTGAAATGCATCATCAGAGCCAGAGCTCCCCGCATTTGGTGCTTTCTAAAAGTAATTTATCATGGGGTATTGGCGATTAAAGGTTGCATGAAGAAGAAGAAGAAGTCGAAGGATGATATTAGAAAAATATTGCACGGGGAAGCATACGGAAATTTTTTTAAAACTCTTCTCAAAAATTCTAGAAGCGATTTAATTAAAAACGGAAAGCAGTACGGGGTTGGACTTTTCTTATACTGTGTATCAAGTATGATATCATAAAATAAAATTTGAAATCGAAAATTTGGTTCTATTATGCAGTAGAAGGCAAGTCCAACCCCGTACTTCTAACCGTTTTTAATTAAATTGCTCCTAGAGTTTTGGAGAAGATTTTTGTAAAACTTCCCGTATGCTTCCCCGTGCTATTTTTCTTTTCAAATATCATCCTTCGACTTCTTCTTCTTTATGCAAACTTTAATCGACAATTGAAAAGGAAGAAGAAAAAAAAATGCCACCTAGAAAAGGTGGCTCCTGGCAGGATCGCCATTTGTGAAATCCGCATTGTGCTCCTACTGTCGCCCAGCACACACAACCTGCTTGCTTGGCAGTTCAAACACGAAAGAGGACGATTCTTTGTCGCTGAAAGCGATGCCTGCTACGATGCGCATAAATCAGGAACGTATTGAAGGGTGCATAAATACTATGCGTTACGTAAATATGATGCACCCTCTCGCAGTTGTTACGTCAACTATGAAATTATGGGCAGTGGATGGGTGTACTGTTGTAAAGCCTCGTATGCTTCAGTTACTGAAGTTATTTGAAAGCTTCTCAAATTCCTTGCGGAATAATGGAATAATGGGAAGAAATATTTTTCCGCAAGAAAAAGTGATAGTTCCAGTCACTTGACATAGCAGACGTTAACAGCGTTACAAAATTTGCTAACAAACCTTGGAAGCTGGTATAGACCATTCATGCAACCAAAAAAAAAAATTCTGCAGCCAAAAACTAACATATTCAGCTTAAATTGTTTGTTAGGTTGTCAGCTCCGTACTGCTCAAGTAGTTTTTGAAGCGGAATCATTCTTTGTCCTTTATTTGTCCAATCTTTTTGTATAGTACCAAGGTTCGTACTTTTCGTTTCGGTGAGACGAAAACAAGCGATTTTCAGGTCAAAGGAGAAGTCTTTGGCGAGAAAGAGCTTTCACATGTTATACTTTTTTCTCTAGAACGAATCTGGAAAATAAACGAAAATCGTACCTACTTGATGAGATTCATTTTTCGTTCCATAATTCTTACCCTTACTAATTTTTCGCTAAAATTTTCGGTTTGCATTTATAGAAAAAAAAATATAACCGCAACGAGTCAAAAGAACCTAAGTGAGGAGGTCAAACGCAAAGGGGTGTAAGTGACAAAAAGTTAGTTTTGAGAAAAACGAGTGTAAAGTTTTTCAATATTTTTTTGCTTCATACAGATCGTATGAAAGCTCAAAAAATTACTAACTTTCTGTGAATTTTCACATTTTTTATAAACATCGTACAAACTATATCAACATATTGCCGCAAAGCACAAGAACCAATTTTTTGTTGAAGTAAACTCAATTTTGACCAAAATGTGACTTACACCCCTTTGCTTCTAACCTCCTCAAGTAACATTTTTTTCATGAATTAATTTGAGTAGGGTAGATAACCATTTGAGCAGCACCCCCTATTCCCGTCAGCAGGTGCTGCCCAAATGGTCCCGCTCCCTACTGCAATCAAAAGTTTTCATATTGGTCTATTGATTGCAATTTTTTTTCGGTCCTTTTGAAAAGTTAAGCGAGATTCAACTTTTCGCGCCACTGACAGTGAGGGAAGAATAGTAATCTCTCCTCAGCCTTTTTTCTCTTTCCCGTAAAACAATTTATCACACGCTTAAAGTCAAGTACACATCGTATGAATAGCTATCACACATCACGGCGACGCCTTGGCCAACTCTCACTATGAGTGAAAATTTTGTGTGAAACACGAGCAGTCGCTGTGTACTGTCTCACATGTGCATGATATGTGTAAGTGAGTTTGCCTCGAACTGTCAAAGTCCTTTCGGGTCACTATGATGGCGACCGGGTGCAGAACGTGCCGCAAAAAATCGTACTTTTTCGGAGGTTTTTCCTTTGCTGGCGAAACAAAAAAATGTGCGAATGCAATCATCGCACTTTGTTTTGTTGATCGAAACGATTGGAGAAGCCTCCGAATAAGTATGAAAAGTTGGCTTGCTTTACAATAAATTTGAAAACATATAATTGAGGTTAGGTTCGATTTCCGACTGCTCTCTCGCTGTGTAAAATGAACTCACCGAAAATTATTAGCCATCGGTTACACAAAAACGAGTAACATCGTAATTACTTTTGAACTTTTGAAATCCATACAACCCTTAAAAGATGAATCTTTTTCCTTTTTCAATGCGGCATTTATCAAGCTGTCGTAGATAAATTCCTACAGACGACAATTTACTCAATCCTCTTGATTATAAACTTAATTTACTATGGCGCTCTTGGGTGCCGAACAACCGATTCGTCCGAAGTATATCAACTGCCTTTCTTTTTTCTTCAATGCAATTTAACTATCAGGCGAATGCCGTCCGAAGAGAGTTTCTGCCTGGAGCATGAGAACAATTTGTCAATTTTAAATTATCAAATTTCTATGGAGCACTTCCGAACGTATCTTAGCTTACTCCTTTTATTGTGGAATAGTTAGACATAATAAATTGTAATTTAGAATTTAAATCACATGCTTAGGAATGTATTTCAATTTAGTGTGGCTCGACTTTAACGAGCTGAATTTCGCATTCTATTCAGTTGCTCCATTTCAAACAGGAGCGGAAATAATCAAACAATGGAACGAGCTGAAAATGCATGATATCATTGTCAAAACACGAAAAGATTTAATTTACGTGCCATATTGTGAGAGGATAGTACTTTCCTCGAAGTTTTTCCACAGCAATCCGCCAGCCGTGCGAGAGGAAGTTTGTAGCAAACTTTTCTGCTCCGTCATCGGATTTTCACCGAAAGGGAAGCGGAAGATGGCCCATTTGTTCGTGGAAACCAGTTGGACACAACAGCGCCAAAGTTTTTGCTTGGTTTGATGAAATCTTTTCCAATTTTTGGTTCGTTAACTGTCGGATCGAACTGGAAATTGGGTTAGGTCAAGTGAAATTGGCTATTTGCCAACGAATTAATGTGGCGAAGGATCGGATGACCGATGTAAATAAATTGCTGCCAAAATTGAGGACAAATTGGCAATTTAGTGCGGGCTTGATTGAGAGGCTAGTTAAAGTAGGCTGAGGAGTAAAAGTTGACGATTGAGGCAGAGTTTTGATTGCTGAGATACGGGTACCTAATACAAAATTTATTGATCTCAGAACATGTCTGTGGTTTTAGATCTGTATAATGATTACAAATTCTCGCACACAGGAATATTTAAAAGTTTATGGAAATCCATAAGGTATTATTTGGATTCTATACGACCGATTAACAAAACTGTTAAAACACTGCAGTGTTTTAGCAGAACATTCGTCTATCCAACCTTAAGCATTTATTTATATGGAGCTTTAAAAATTGTTACCATCCTTTTGCCATATCTCGTAGCATCGCTTCCAAAAAGTACCTACATATTGGATGTTATAGGGAAAAGTTTTCCAATCCCACTGCATCGTATTGCAGCATTGGTCAGAGTGAAAATAATGCCGATAAACTGGAGACTAGTGAAATGCGAGGATAGCGGATGAATCATGGAGGCAAATATCGATAAATTATTCGAAGGGCCGTTGCTAAAAAAAAGACTATTAAATTATCACACGCACAGATTGGATCTATGCTATTTGGTATAGCGCTGTTGGCTGGAAATGCATGTACAGAGAGCAGAAAAAATCACACAAACAGTTATTCCATTCGATTATTTAATAGCTAGTCTAAAGTTTCGAAAAATAAAAATCGATGCTAGTAAATTTTAAACACAAGACCTTAAATAGAGAATCTGTCATTAAGTTTATCAGTCCGAGAGATGCCACGGATAAAACGAAACATATGTGTACCTTCTTTAGTGTGTCTCCTTTATAGTTTAGGCTAGTTGAAATCCGATAGCTTTATCCGAAATGAAGAAATGATATTATTTAACACTAATTAGGGTTTATTTACAAATTCATCATAAATGATACGAAACCGATAGACAGAACTAGTCAAACATTTTAAGATATATGAACCGTATATTATTACAAGGAACCAATACAATACCAAGCATAGCTGTAAAATTAACTCAAATGAGATAAAACTAAGATAGTATCGTGAAGGAAAAGAAACTTGCCAAAGTAATGAAACAGAAGAAAAAAATGTAACTAAAATAGCTGACGATGGCACATTTTTAACGCACATTTAAATTGAATAGCGATTTTTTATCTCGAATCATTTTCGAATCCACAAGCGCACTCATCTATAGTATAGAGGCTGTTATAGTCTGAAGCGGATCCGCGACTGAGAACTAGAGTGATTCACGTTTACGTACTACAACGACAAGAAGCTTTATTGAGATTAGAACTGGTAATAGGAACTTATCAAGGAGTTTTTTTTATTTACGTGCATGATTCCCACGAATATTACGCCCACTATGGAGAATTATAAAAAAAACTGTGGGTTTAGTGCATTCATCCTCATTTGATAAATCGTAAATTGTATGTACGTGCGCTTTACAATTGACTTGAAATAAATTCAGTAATATATATGTTATGAATTCTAGCTCTAGGATTATGAGCACGTGGCTGTTGCACGTTGATGAGACGTGACACATAGTTCTAGCTTTATGTTTTCCAGTGTGTTCTCAAACATCGGTCAATAAATAACTAAATCCAAAAATAAATCCCTAGGATTCAAACCACATTCCGAGCATTGGCAATCCATATGTAAATACAATAAACATTTAATTAAATTCACCCTCTGTTTATCATTTCCAAACTAAACAGTCCCACCAAGAGCGCATCCTAATTTACAATTACCAATTCATTTGATTGCAGACTGGTTTTTGGTATGAGATACTTTACAGTTCTGATTTGGTCACTGATGAATATTTGTATTTCTATTCATCGTTCGATGTTCAACCGGAAATATAAATCAACTTATCCACGGATTTATTTCATTCATATCCGTGCTCAACGTACATTCAATACATAGTATGCAAAATAAATGCTACCACAAATCCTTACAAAAAGTTGAGTAGGCGATTATTATGAATATAATAATCTGATTATTTCAATAAATCTTTTCAACAATTTTCTAATTACGTAACGCTAAAATAGAGGGAGCTAGGGGTGAGAACTCGTTCAAAACTGTGAATCAAAACAAAAAAGGCGAGAAACTTATTTCAAAACGGCATCGCTAGTCTGCTTCTATTTTAAAACTAGGTTATCAACGTCCTGATGATGAAGAATTCTGCAGATGATTACGTTCGCAAAATGAAAAATCCATAAAGTACGTCACGCAATAACAATACGTTTTTCAACCACCCCTTCCCCCCTTGGCCACGCTTTTTGTACTAAAAAAAAATATGCATCGTCAAACTTCGCGAAACCACATCTCTTCCTAAAAGCATTAGGTTGGCCGAGGACAGCGGTCAGAAAGGAGTAGTTGCAGGTAAGTGCGGGATCCTTTTGAGTGTTGTTTGTTGAGACTTCTCTTTCTTATTGGCATTACATCCCCAACTGAAACATGGCCGCCTCGAAGCCTAGTGTTCATTCAGCACTTCCACAGTTATTGCCTGCGATGTTTCTAAGCCAAGTTACCATTTTTGCATTTGCATATCATGAGACCAACACGATAATACATTTATGCCCAGGGATTTCGAGGGAAAACCCGAAAATGTCCTAGACCGGACCGGGAATCGAACCCAGCCACCTTCAACATGGTGTTGCTCTGTAGCCGCGCATCTTACCGCATGGCTGAGTGTTGAGTGAAACATTTTACCTGGAACTTTGAAGGAATACCTTTTGCAATAAAAGATCTCTTCAATTCCTCTTAGTTTCCTTAGATTAGTCCTGGAACACAACAAAGACCCTTTCTGGAATCCGAATAGAAATCATTCTGAAACCCTGTCTTTCTGAATCCTATGGAAGTTCCTTCTGGAATCGCCTTTTTTCCGGAATCTCGAAAGAAATACATTCTGGGATCCAAAAGTAGAGGTGTGCGCGGCCACCGACATTTTTGCATTAGCGCGCCACCGTTTAAAATTTGTCACGTCGCTGATCTATAATTTTTCAGGCCGATTCAAATTTACAAGTCCACACGGCCGGTAATAAAAATCAGTTCAGTGCGAGATTTCTCTTGTTTCGGAAAGCAGAACGATGGCGCGATCGGCCCAAATATTGTGTTCTGCATTGCGCGCCCGGTAGGCCGGTAGTTAGTTTGTACTACTTTTCGCGCCCGATTCATGGCTAGGTAAAATCACTGTGTATAAAGAATGGCACGGTCGCATAGCTTATTAGAGTGAATCCAGTTCCAACGCTACCTTCCGACTAGCTGATAATCCTTCCTGTGGTTTTTGTGGAGGCGCAGAGGTAAACACGGTCTTCAAATAGCAAAAACCACCTACTAACATTCCTTCCTTCTTCCTAACTGACTACAAGGACGTGGCCGGCGTCGTTATTGATCATTTGAATTTTAGAGTCACTGAAACTTGCACACTAAGAATGCTTGAACAATCCCAGTCAATCATTCAGTTGATTCTTTGTGCAATTTCACTGATTCTGGTCAATCACGGAGTAGCAACCATAGATATGTGTAGTCAGTCAAAGCTAAGCTAAGGTAATTTCCCAAGAATTTTCTGATTTACGTCTCCACATCACGTTGAATTTCCAAAGATTTTTTCCTAAAAATTGAAATGATTTCCTTGAAAATTCCATACAATTTTCCGTTGAAATCTCGGAAAGCTCTTCTTAAAAAACTGAGACGAGCTTCCAGCGGAAATTTCGAAGAATTTATGGTTGAAATAAAAAAAATTGAACGTAGAAGGGCCGTCTGGCAGAAAGCCATTTGGCCGGAGGCCACAAGGCTGAAAGTTGTTTGACCGAATATGTTATTTGACTGCACAAATAATTAGGCCGAAACTAAATCTAGCCGGAAGTATTTTGGACGAAATTTTCAATTCTCAATTAATATGGCCGAAAATGATCATTTAACCGAAAATTTCGTTTTCCCGAATGAATGTTTGGCAGAAAATACATTTTCGAGTCAAATTGCTCTCCCTGCCAAAAGACCATTGCTGCCAAACGGCATTTTCAACCAAAATACTCTATTCGACCAAACGAAATTTTCGGCCAAATGACCATTTCGATCAAATGACTATTTCTGTCGAACAACCGTTTCGGTCAAACGGCATTTTCAGTAAAATTACCTGTTGGGGAAACAATTCTTTCGGCCAAACTACAAACAAACTGCTTGGCCGAATGTCTCTATGGGCTGAACGTCGCTTTCGGCAAAATGACATTTTCGGACAATATAATTTTCGACATAATAATCATTTCGGACAAACGTTCAATTTAGCCAAATTAAAATCAATTAGATTACTTCTGGTTTAAGGTGTTATTTGGCCAAGTTTCACTCGAACAAATGGCTTTTCGTCGAATAATTTTCGATGCGAAGAGCCATTTGGACGGAGGCCACAAGACTGAGTGGAGTTCCGAATTTATCATTTGGCCGATTGGTTGAAAAAGTCGCTTGGTAAAATAGGGCATTTGACCGAAAATGCCAACTACCGATAAGATACCTTGGCCGAGAGGGCCGAAATAGTCGATTGGCAGAAAAGCCATTTTACCGAAAATGTCATTTTGCCAAACGGGTTCACATTTTCAAACATATTATCCATTCAGCAAATTACATTTTCTACAGTAGGACCCACCAAACGACCATTTCAGCCGAACGGCATTTTTGGCCAGATGACTGATTCGGCCAAACGATGGTTAGGGCAAACGCTTTGGCCAAATACAGTTTTCAGCAATTCAAGCAATTCGAAGCCCCGTCCATATTGTCAAACCGAAGTGAAGTGGATTGAAGCAAAGATAACTGGAAGGAACAAGATGACCGAGTTCATTATTATTATTTATCAGGCTAAGGCCGGAGTGGCCTGTGCTGCACATAAAAGTCTTATCTTCTATGTCGTTCGTAATGGTTGTTTTTAAAGGCGGCTTATTGGGCCTGCGCAAACCTCCTGTCTCGTCGGAGGGCCGTCGTGTCAGGGCTGTTTAGCGTCCCACCTAACACCAGGACTTGGGCTTGTGCGCTTTGAGCGACACACGGTCGCTTTGGCGGAGCCTACTTGCGAATACATGCAGGGCCCATTGCCAAACCCCACCACATCCTAGGCAGGCGCCACAACTCGCAGATGGCCTGGGGAGGGATCGTCAATCTCTTGGACATAGTCCCTGCTGCCCCTGGTGACCGAGTTCAATACCTTCCATATAATTAACGGGAGATACTGAAATCGATGATACTACGGTCATCTGCTGTGCAAAAACCACACCATTGACCATATTTGAAGAGATTTTATGTGCAGTGTTGTGCTTAGTAATTTACACGAAGTTGCAAAACAACGTTATTTAACGCGAAAGTTATCCCAACATAAATCATTTTTGGGCTAATGAGTTCACACTTAACTGTCACCATTCAATTCTAGAGAGAATGGCCGAAATCAGAGTCGGCAGAAAAAGCACGTGGGTAAAATGTCAAAATGAAACAAAATAAACAGCAATGAAAGTACGGAAACGGTGCGAGGATTCCAAAAGAACGTCAATTGTTCGTATCGCGGCATTCCAGGTCGAGTTCTATATTTTTTATTCCTTTATTTATTTGTTAGGCACTCTATGTTACTTAACCGCCACTGTGCCGAGATCTACTGTGGTATTCTGCTGTACAGAATCCTCATAGTTTTCATTGCCAGTCTATCTCATCGTGAGTCCATTGTGTCCATTTGTCCATGTCGTGTATCCAATGATAGTTGCGTTGTTCGATTGCCATTTTATCCGGGTAACATTGGAGGAATGTCTCCGAGAAGAACAAGTTGTCAGTCATCATCAAGCAGCCGGGACGGGACTGTAAAGCGCGTCTCCCAAAACACCACCGTATGGGCTGCGGATCCGGCGACTGACGAGGGTTTGGTAGAGGGGCTGGGAATTGAACCCATGAATATCCGCTTGTAAGGCGAACGTGTAGCCAACTACGCTACGGGACTCCAATGTCGAGTTCTATATGATTGTATTGAATTTACAAATTCTCTATGCAACCAGTAGGGTAGGGAGGTATTTTGGACCACCAGTTCGATTTGCTCATATTTTGGACCACTGAGTGCAAATTGCTCTTGGTGGTCCAAAATAAAAGCTCCCGTAAGGGTGGTCCAAAATACATTCTTTACCCTATAGACACCTCACGTGAAATTTTCTCACAAGATTCCGACTTTGGGTTTGTTGACGTTAGTGATAAGAAATGCGCATAATTTAAAATAAAATATTTTAAAAAACACCTGAAACCTGCCAGCCGAGTTTCCCGTTTCTAGTAGAAATGGCTTAAGCGCCACTGCCGGAGGAGACCATTTACCTGTTTGGAGGTTGCCCGACCTGGTGAATACCTTCAGGGGAGGGTAATATTTTCCCCAAAGAGATTGGGCGGGAGACGAGTAGGCTGATCAGGGAAAATTGAATGTCTTTAGACCGTAAGGTCTAGCAAATAAAAAGATTGGTGTGAACAGAGGCGATTTTCGCCGGTGACGAAGCAATCGCGGTCGTTTTCAACACGGAAAGACTTAAATCAAAACACCTCAAACACGCCACGTCCAAATGGATAGAATCCTTGGTTGGAGTAAGGGCCAACCATGGGCGTAGCCAGGATTTCGAGTAGGGGGGGGGGCAATTTTTTTAGGTCTTTTGAATCGTAGTTTTAGTTTTAGTTGAATAGTAGTTTTATAAAAACACATGAATATTAACGCTTGGTACTATTTCCTTCTAAGTTTCAAAAACTTTAAAACCAAATCCACAACCAACAGTAAAGGCTAGATCACAATAACGCATTGTGCGTCGCGTCGTGCTGGGCGTTGAAATCAGCGTTTTGTACTGGATGGATTTAAAACTGCATGATGTATTGCTCATTTGATATTTTTAAATAAAGCGAGAAAATTATCAACGAACTTAGTATTCAGAAAGAATATAAAATCAGCTATAACAGTTATTATAAAAGTCCTGCATTCTTTCATAAGTTTTTGAAAACTAGAACCATACATCTGAATTTCTATACAAATCCTCTCTGAAATAATATTATAAAATATAAAATAGGCAGAAAAAAACAAAATGCAAGCTTTCTCCAGGAATCCTTTCGACAATTGCTCCAGGCATTCTATTAGGGATTCTTTAGGAATGCCTCCAGCAACTTCTTCGGCAATGTCATCAGGAATTCCACCATCAATTTCGCCGAGAATGGATCCGAAAATTCCACCATTATTTACTCCAACAAATCCTCCACAAACTCCTTTATAAGTTCTGCAGGAAATTCTTCAGATAATTCATTCGTGCTGTTTCTCATGAAAAATTATAAAAAATTCCGTGGAAATTCCGCAGAATTGCCAGTAAACATTCCTGGAAATTTCGCGAAAAATCTTCGATTTTCTTGTGTGCATTCCATAAAATTTTCCGTGAAAGTTTCGAATAATTTTTTTGTTAAAATCTCTGGTAGTTTCACACAGGGAGTTCCTTTCGAAAATTCTCTCTGGAGTTTGTTCAGAAGTTCCTTCGAGAATTCTTCCGAGAGTTCCTCCGGGAATTTCACCAGGAGTTTCTCCGAGAATTCCTCCGGGGGTTCCATCAGTAGTTCTTCCAGGAAATCATTTGGGCTTTCTTCAGAAATTTAGCTGGAAATTCCCCCCGAAGCTATTCCGATAGTTTCCCTGGGGGTTCCTTCGTGAGGTTCTCTGTTAATTCTTCAAGGAGTTCCTCCTACAATTCCCCCGGGAGTTCTTACGGGAGCTCCTCCAGCAGTTCCTTCGGGAATTCTTCCAGGAGATCCATCGGCAGTTTCTACGAGAATTCCGGGAGTTTCATTTGCAGTTTCTCCGGGTGTTCATCTGAGGAGGAGCTCCCAGAGTAATTTCCGGAGGAACTCCGGGAGGAATTCTCAGAGAAATTATCAGAGGAATTCTCGGATGAACTGCCGGTGGAACTTCTAAAGGATTTTCTTCAAGAACTATAGGTAGAATTTCCTGGGTAAACCCTGGAGGATTTCTCGTAAGAACTCCTGGATGAACTTCCAAATGAAGAATTCCAAGAGGAACTCATGGAAGAATTCCTAAAGGACCTCCCGGAAGAATTCCCGGAGGAACTCCCAGAGAAATTCTTCTAGGAACTTCTGGACGAATTTGTAGGTAAATTCCTAAAGAAAGCCTAAATAAATTCCTGAAAGAATTCCCGGAGGAACTACTAGTGGAACTCCCGCAGAAATTTTCAGAGGAACAGCTGGTTGAATACCCGGAGTTGAATTTCTAGAGGAACTTCTGATATCCCATTTCCCGTGAAATTCCTGCCAAATATTCTCCAGGAATTCCCCCTGTGAAGTTCCTGGAGGGATTCCCGGAGGAGCTTTTGGAAAATCTCATGGAAGAGCTCCCGGAGGAACTCCCATAAGCAGCACTTCCGGAAGAATTCTCACAAGGAAGTCCTGAAATAATTCTTGGAGAAGTTCCTGAAGGAATTTCCGGAGAAATATCTGAAGGAATTCCCGGTATTAATTCAGAAATTCTCAGATGAAATCCTGAAAGTATTCCCAGATGAATTTCTGAAGAAATTACCGGATGAGTTCACAGGGGTTTGTTCTGGAAGAACTCACAATTGCAATCCAAGCAACGAAACGTGTGACGCCAGTTTCGCGTGATATACTGTGAAAAAACGGAAAAACACACTAAATCGAAATGACTCAACCGTGCCTCCGCTCGTCTATCGAACCTATAGTGTCTATAGGAGAAATTCCTGAAGGATTTACTAGAGAAGTACCTGAAGGAATTCCCGAAAAATTCCTGGAAGAATTTCCGGGAAAATACTTGGACGAATTCCTGGAGATATTCCTAAAGAAATTTTTAGTGGAATTCTTTAATGATATGCTAAAGTAATTGCGGAAAGTATTCCAGAATAAAATTCTAAAGGATTTGGCTATTGAATCTATGGAGGTATTCCCGGGAAAATTCCTGGAAGTTATCCCGGAGGAATTAAAGGAAGAGTTCCTGAAGGAACGCCCGGAGAAGTTCCTAGAAGAATTTACCATTTATTTCCCTCTATACTCTGTCTAACTGCTCGACTTCTATTGACGGGATACCTAATTGGTGTGGTGTTCACTTCATGGTGCGATATTCACTCTTTCTGAACTATAAATAAGCCAACTACGGAAGGAACGGTAGGGCCATCGGCTTGGCCACGCTAGCAGATTGGCTAAGGCTAGGGGCTCTCATTCGCTCTGTTCGTTGCATACCAACTTGGAGGCGTCGACGGTTCTCTGCTACTGCTGCTTTGGCGCCACGCGTGTCACGCACGGTCTCTCCCACGGACTCCGAAAATGTTCACGCGTCGTTAATTGATGTCGCCGTTGTCGATGACGCCTCCGCCCGGCGCGAAATTGTGGACTGCTCGACGGGGTACACTGTACAACCGTCGGTGGCGTCGAACTACGGTATGCGTCTCCCGGTCGCCGGTTCATATCTACCCGGGGGAAAACTTTTTATACGCGACCGTGTCACGCTCTGCACGCCGTCACTCACGAAAAAGGATGTTGAACTTGGTTACCGGTTCCTAACCGGTCCGGTTGTTGCCGCGGGATAACGTGCGCTACCCTCTCCGGCCCACGTGTACCGCCGGGACGTCCTTCGTAGCAGGTAAACGGGGTCAAAAGCAGTCACCAACTGTGTGGGTGGTGTGTCAGGACTTGCCACAATCTGGTAAAGAAAAGAGGACACACACCGGTCTTAAACACCACACATTGCACCAAGTTTAGTCTTCAGTCTTACCGCTTCATCCGCAAGTCTACACTACCACCTAACCGCCAGAATGCACTAATCACTTGAGTACGGTTTGACTAACTATTAGAGAGGAAATTAAAGGAAAAAATCTAAATATGCAAAGTTGGAGTACTTTCACATTTTCCTATAGTTCACCTTCAAGAACACACCACGACGCGATTTAGAAAATCCGGACTGCTCTTGCCTCTTCCGTAGACCAGAACGAAGTGAACGAGCTAAGTCCTTGGATCCTCAGATCAAGGCGCGAGATTCTATGGCAATCATCGCTAGTAATTACGCGAATTACGAAGCGATTTCGCGAAGGTCAAAAATCGCCTTCACCCACACCAACAACTTTATTCGGCGGGTAAAGACCTCCGTTTTTTTCCCGAACTCCCCAGTGGAAGCGATCAATATACTTGTCTCCCACCCGAAATTGTAAATGATGCCAAGGGTCAACGAATCTTGAAAGCGATCCAGATAGGTCATTGGCCGGGCCTTAGCACATGGTCGCTGAGATATTCACTTGAACGACGGTTATTTTGCGCCATACATTTGAGTGGGAACTCATTCAGTGCATTCAGATTTACTGGGTACAAAAATGAACTTTATCCGTATGCACTCGAAGTGAGCGTTTGAATTCAAGGGGTAGTTCAATGGGGAAATTCATCGTTACTGTGCTACTTTGTACAATTCTGTTTAAAACTCAACGCATAATTCATGGTACTGTAACACACCAGTACAGCTGAGAAATATTCTTATTTTAAGTGACTTCACTGAATAAAACAATGATTTCAGAATAACAAACGTTTGAAAACTAATCTTTCACTACTTTTTATAATTTTGTTTTTGCAATTTTCCCGAATTTGCCGTTGCAATCCAGTTAACTAGATCTATTTTCTTTTTTTTTTCTTTGTTAAAGAGGCTTGCAGCCCTAGGCTGGCTCACCTCTACTAACTACCGTGGTGCATCGAAACCCGTACATTTAAGCACTTCAGTATATGTAAAAATCTCTAGAAAATACAAATCGAATGCAAATAGAACGTTCGTCATTGATCTAACTGCACGAGGGCCTCTATTTTTTGTGTGCTCCACTGTATTGCATTGAAAGTAATGAAAAATATGATAAAAATACGAACAAAATCAACACGTTCTGATTCCAAATCCGTCCACCGTGGACGGACTTCGAATCATAGGATCATAATCCGTACAGCTATTTTCTAACAAAATATTTAAATTAAAGCAGACCAATTTATCAAACCAACACTGTGAATAGCACAATACGCACCTTGAGAAGCGATCATTTTGTTATTTATGCTGCTGATCTTACTCTATTGATTGCAAATTGCAATTTAAACACATTCACTTTCGGTACCATTGCGTCCAACACACGAACAAAATGGCACCTGAAACTTCGTGTTTGCGGGGTGCCGATATCTTTTTTAATTATGTTATTTTAATTTCAGAGCCTACTTTCCTTTTCAATGGCCAAAAAGCTAACTGTCAAGCTTAAGATTAAGATAAGATAAATTATTCATAACTTAATTCCTTTAAACCCCCTTTATTTTATTGATATCTCAGGAAGTGGACGGATTTCGGTGCTGTACGGATTTCGGTCCCTCACGGTAGATCAAATTAATTTTCAATAATCTGTCTTCCCGGACATTAACATCAGTCAAATGTCTGAATTTTGAAAGAATTATTTCGCTTTCCACCGTTGAATGTCTACAGACGCTATCAGAGCAAATAAATGTTCCACCACAAGCATCACCGACAGCCATAACCGCTACTTACGCTGTCATTATCGCTATTTAATTTTATGTCACCTCTTGAAGAAAACTCGTCTCAAATAAACTCTTTTCCGTTTAATATGCTGGTCCTGATAAGAATTGATTTATACATCGTGGCGTTAGTGATTGCAAAAGCGATTAAAATAAAATAAAGATTTTTTCTTGCCAAATGTTGACACGTTTTGCTGTTGTTAGTGACCGGATAGACACATTTGTTAAATTCAATAGCAATGTTCGGGTCAGTAGCAGTCCAAATAGCATAAGTAGTGGTCTTCACCGGTGGTTTCGGAAGAAAATGTATTCGCTGCAGTAGCGTCTGTAGCCAGGAACGGCTGAGATTTTTTTTTATTTTTTTTTTTTTTTATTTTTTTTTTTAACTAATTTTATTTGCTAATTATCTAATACATGCATTCCTCTCTTAGACTAGGTGTTCCGTGTTTTCTTAACACTATCATCCTTATTTGCTATGTTACTTTTTAGTTATTATTAATACATTTCAATTGCCTCTGGCAGTTAGGATTTTTCCTCTGGTTTAATTGAACCATGTAGGAATTACAATTTTTTTTAACTTAGGCTTAACTTAACCTAATATATACTAAGGGTACAAGGAGCTAATCGTTGCAATAGAAGATTGCAACGATTTTTGTCTAAAATTGGAAATTATTTTGTTGGACATTTGTTGCAATGTCTCAATATTAGAAATTCTATGAAGTTCATTGGTACTATACCACGGAGGCAACTTCGGAATCATTTTCAAAATTTTATTTTGAATCCTCTGAAGTGCCTTCTTTCTGGTATTGCAGCAACTAGTCCATATTGGCACAGCATACAACATGGCTGGTCTAAAAATTTGTTTGTATATCAAAAGTTTGTTCTTAAGACAAAGTTTTGATTTTCTGTTTATAAGTGGATATAGACACTTAATATATTTGTTACATTTGGCTTGAAGGCCTTCAATGTTGATTTTTAAAGTTAATTTATGGTCTAGCATTTTTTCCTAAGTATTTGGCTTCGCTAGACCAATTAATTAAAACCCCATTCATAGTGACAATATATCTGCTTGAAGGTTTCAAATAAGAAGCTCCCGGCTTATGTGGGAAAATTATAAGCTGAGTTTTGGAAGCATTCGGGGAAATTGTCCATTTTGCAAGTAAGTGGAGAAAATATCCAAACTTTTTTGCAATCTACTACAAATGACACGAAGGCTACGCCCTTTGGCTGAGAGACCTGTGTCATCTGCGAACAAAGATTTTTGACACCCTGGTGGTAAATCAGGTAAGTCAGAAGTAAAATGTTATACAATATGGGCCCCAGTATGCTGCCTTGGGGACACTAGGCCTTACAGGTAATCTATCAGATTTAGAATTTTGATAGTTTACCTGCAGTGAGCGATCTGATAAATAATTTTGGATCAGTTTAATGATGTACAGAGGAAAATTAAAATTCATCAATTTTACAATCAAACCTTCATGCCAAACACTGTCAAATGCTTTCTCTATATCAAGAAGAGCAAAACCAGTCGAATATCCTTCAGATTTGTTGAGCTGACTTAAATTCGTTACTCTTAATAACTGATGGGTGACCAAATTGCTCATTAGCAAAAATAGAATTGTCATTAATATGAACCATCATTCTATTTAAAATAATCTTTTCAAACAGTTTGCTTATTGAAGAAAGCAAACTGATTAAGGATAACTAGAAGCCTCAGCTGGATTTTTGTCCGGCTTCAAAATAGGAACAACTTTGGCGTTTTTCCATTTATCTGGGAAGTATGCCAATTGAAAACATTTGTTAAATAAATTAATCAAAAAGGATAAAGAGCTCTCAGGAAGTTTTTTGATAAGTATATAGAAAATACCATCATCACCCGGGGCTTTCATATTTTTAAATTTTCTAGTAATAGATCTCACTTCATCCTAATTAGTTCCCAACGAAGGGTCAAAAACATTCTCTTGATTGAGAATGTCTTCGAAGCTCCGTGTAACCTGATCCTCAATTGGACTAGTGAGACCTGGACTAAAATGATGGGCACTCTCGAACTGCTGAGCAAGTTTTTGTGCCTTTTAATAATTTTTTAATAATATTTTATTTCCCTATTTGATCGCTGGAATTGACTTTTGAGGCTTTTTTTCAAGAATTTTTGTTAATTTCCTAAAGGTTTTCGATCTGGGATCCAATTTCGAGACATTATTCTCAAAGTTGGTATTTCTCAGAATAGCGAAACGTTTATTAATTTCATTTTGCAAATCTCGCCAAATAACTTTCAACGCGGGATCGCGAGTTCTTTGGTATTGCCTTCTTCTCACATTTTTAATACGGATCAGTAGCTGAAGATCGTCGTCAATAATAATGGAGTTGAATTTAACTTCACATTTCGGAATTGCAATGCCTCTGGCTTCGACAATCAAATTTGTCAAAGATACGAGAGCATTATCAATATCACTTTTGGTATCGAGAGGAATATCAACATCATCATATCAACACCTATCGATATACGTTGTATATAAATCCCAATCAGCTCTATGATATTTAAAAGTAGAGCTGATTGGATTATAAATGGCTTCTTGTGAGATTTCCAACGTCACAGGAAGGTGATCATAGTCAAAGTCAGCATGAATTACCAATTGGCCACACAGCTGACTTGAATCCGTTACAACTAAATCAATTGTAGAAGGATTTCGACTGGAAGAAAAACAAGTTGGTCCATTGGGATATTGAATAGTATAATATCCCGCAGAACAATCTTCAAATAAAATTTTACCATTGGAATTGCTTTGAGCATTATTCCATGAACGGTGTTTGGCATTGAAGTCACCAATTACGAAGAATTTTGATTTGTTGCGAGTCAGAATTTGAAGATCAGCTTTCAACAAATTCTTTTGCTGCCCATTGCATTAAAAAGGCAAGTAGGCTGCAATGAAGGAAAATTGTCCAAAATTTGTTTCAACAGAAACTCCCAAGGTTTCAAAAACTTTGGTTTCGAACGAAGAAAATAATTTATGTTTGATACGTCTATTAATGACAATGGCGACCCCACCACAGGCGCTGTCAAGACGATCATTTCTGTAGATAAAATAATTTGGATCTCTTTTAATGGAGAGTCCTGGTTTTAAATAAGTTTCTGTTATAATGGCAATATGCACATTATGAACTGTTAGGAAGTTGAACAATTCATCTTCCTTACCCTTTAGAGAGCGGGCATTCCAATTTAGAACTTTCACACAATTATTTGGATCCATTGAAACGGAGTCCGATAACATTTTTTTTGTGTGTACTTTATACCAACCTGAACAGCTTCTGGTATGGTATTTGCTTTGAACATTGCATGTGATGCAATTGTTCAGTTAAAAAATCAAAATCGGAAGCAGTCATGCTACCTGAATCGGCAACATGACCATTATTTTCCGTTGGGACATGGGTATAAACCTCATTTTGAGAAGAGAAATTTTGTCTACCCGCAGCGATGTTTGCATACGTAGGTACATTGGAAAAATTGGAATTTACTGAAGTGCTTGCTACCCTTTGACGAGCGGCAAAATTTGTTTGTGAATTGTGGTGGGTATTTTTCAATTTTAATCTCATCCAGTGATTTGTCATCACTGGGGAGACCTTCCAAGACGACTTTGAACAATTGCTCAGTTTTGTCGCCGTATGTGAAGAATTTATGGCGCGTCTCCGTTAAATACTGAAGAAGACGTTTGCGATCGTCAAAAGATCCCGGCAAAACGCGGCAGTCACCCTTCCTAGCAATCTGAAATGAAACCTTGATCCCCTGAAGGTTACTCAAGATTTCATTCCGAAAGCCAGAAAACTCTCCAACAGATACCACAATTGGCGGAATCCGTTGTTTCTTCGCATGAATCGAACCACCTGGGCTAAAGGTAGATTCGATTTGCTCAATTTCATCATTAATCAAATCGAATTGATTGTTCAGTTCGATGGGAGAAGAAATAATGTCAACGTTAGATTTAGAAGGAATGTCTGAAGTCTCCAGCTTCCTTCTATTTTTTCCGCGCTTGGGCAGGACGGTCTCGAAACCTTGTTTCTTTGAAGGAAGTGGAGAATTCAGAGATTCCCCCTTCCTCTTGTTTTTATTAATGCTCATTTCTGAGCGTGGAGACGTGACCTTCTAAGAGTTTTTTTTTCCAGAACTGTGTCCCTGCAGGATTACCACCGCTTGTCGGAATTTTACTTCCGCAAACGGGTCCAACGTAAAACGAAGGCACGGGTCCTTGCAAAGATCGTAACGGAATCAGTGGGTACAAATAGCGCTGAGAAGCACTGTTGAAATTAAAATAGCTTCAGGTAGTATTAAAAACTTCCTTCCGCAAAGAGAGAAAGAACCGCACAGCACGAAAGCACGATGCGGTGAACGGAGATATTAACGATCAAAGTCTATTATATTTTAGTGACGCTCCTCGATTTTCACAATCGTAAAGCGTATCCTTGTAACAGAAAAAAAAACAATTTCAAGATCCCTCTGAAGATTCTTGTAGGATTCCTAAATGAGTTCTTGAGGAATTCCAGGAGCATATATTTTATTTCAGAGGGAATGCTTCCGGAAACTCTGAACAAATCCCCTGCCTAAAAACAAGTTTACCATTAGCAGCAGCCTTATTTAACGGGGCTATTCCTTATCGATGAAAATTGAGTTTCGGGTTAACAATATCCCTTTAGTGGATATATAATGCAAGCCAGACTTGAATTGGCTGAGCACGTCATTTAACAATAAAAATCAAGATTCTTCTAGAGTAAGTGTGTTCGACTTCGAAGCTGCATTTTGTGACCTTAGCAAAAAAGAAAATCCATTCACATTCCATTCTAACGAGCAGTACATTGACCATTTGTATGATAAACTGAGCACTCGAAAGAAAGTGCTCCGTTTTGCATTGATTTCTAAACCGAAAGCAATACCTCCGAACCAAACCGCAGACTATCTCGTACTAGAGCTGATGTACTCCACCCAAAGCACTCATCTGCTGGGGATTACCCCCTCTCTAGAAGAACATTCAAACTTGCCTCCGAACCAGGATTTATCTCTTCCAAACCATCACCATACACAAAATTTCGAAGAATGCAACTTGATTGCATACCGATGAGCACCAACCGGAGTTCCCTACACAGTGATGTGTATAAATCTGGCCGTACTCAAGCGACCGGAGGAGGCGAAAGATTACAGCAGTATCAACCACTTGGTAAACCCACCTTGCAGCTGCTGCAGTCTCTTTGGAGAATTAAAAATCAGTTTCTTGTGCAATGTTCAGCCCTCACCGGTTCTTGGTAATATCTTTATAACCGCACGAGCCAGCAGCGGTTTCCACAGATGGAGGTATACGTACCTACATAAAGCTCTCCAAATAAGTTCAAATCCAAACGCTTATGGCTCTGAACGAATCTGAGGAACAGGAGGTGGGCTATTTATCGCAGATGCAGTCAGACACATTCAGCACGATGAGATTAGCTTTTCTGTGTTTGAAATGCAAATCGTTTGCTGTTGGGGTTCTCCGTCTCTTCTCCTTTCAGTGCTGCGAAAGCTCTGTGTGTGTGATCAAAGTCCACCGAAATGTGCAAAGTGAAAACAGTTTGCTCCAATGAAAAGTGGTTGAAGCATTCGCATTTCATACCCATTCAACTTGCTCTGATCTGTACCTCCGACCGCACTGTTGCCCTGCTCTGCTTCTTCTACAGATGCGGTGATCGAGTTGATTTCTTCTTTATATGGAAACTGCCGTTAAGTAGCTCAAATCGCAAAACTCTTCAACCGAGAGAAGTACCCTCATCAGCAGCCAATTTTCCTTTTTAAGATGAAAATCAGAAGCCAACGTCGAATTTGTTGACTTTCCCGCTCGTATTATGTAAATTTAGAACTAAAACATTTCAGTGGCGCTCATGGTTGGAAGCGACGGCGACGGATGTGCCATTAGACTGGTTCATATTTGTAGGTTTGTATAAAAACTAGAAGAAAAATCCATTTGATTAGCTCCACTGCACTAGGTACGTGCGGTAATTACACATCAGATAGATGATATACAAATGGGAACAATTTATGTAGGACGAGATTTATGTAAGTTACAGACTGTTTGTTGAATACCGCCACACGGAGTAAGAAGCGCCACAAAAGATAGATCGAGACCACGAAGCAATTGTTATGCCCTGATAGCAATTGGAAGTTTTTTGAGAAGTGAAACCACTCATGTCACAGGCTACCATGTGTTGGAATCAAGGAATGTAAAATAACAACATTGCCAATGACAACGACATTATCCTCTCTTGTAAATGTTGGGACAAACTCAACTCGCAATAAGCGTTTGTCCCAAACTGCAACAGAATAGGACAATTATCGCCTGCCACGCATTTTGAGAAGTAGTCGGTTTCCGATGATGTTTTTGGTTAAATTAGTATCAGTTATCATAGATTAGACATAAACTTAACCATCTGTTGACATGATTTGCGTTTTACTTCTGAAATAAACAAGTTATCGCAGTTTGAAAAGTTCACAACAATTACCTCTCCATGTTTGTTGCAAATAAAATGGAACGCAACAATGTCTTTATCCTCTGCAGATGGGGACAAACAGTTATCGCTATTCTCTTTTGTCGCTTGTTTTTTGCATTTTTCAGCGACAATTACATTCCTTGGTTGGAATACTTATAAGCTTATCGATTTCAAGTACGATAGTATATACCGCATATAGCTATGCAAAATCATAGACGAGAACGGCTTTCTCGGGAAGCGAACGAGACTGATAAAAGCAACGATGGATGGTGTGCAAAATTGTGTTAAGATTTCGGAGGATTACTTCAGTTCAGTCGAATTCCGCTGGGGACTACGACAAGGTGATGGACTTTCGTGCCCAATATTGTTCTAGAAAGTGTCATGCCAGTTGTAACAGCAGGAGTACAATTTTTTAACAGATCCAGTCATTTTTTTGTTTTGCGGACAAATAACTGTCAGCCGAACATTTGAAAAGGTGGCAGAACTGTACACCCGCCTGAAACGTGAGACAACAAGAGTCGAAATGGTGATGAATACTTCGAAGACAAAGTGTATGCTAGTGAACGGAACTAAGCGCGACAGGACCCGCTTGGGAGGCATTGTTACGAGAAACGGGGGTACCTTAGAGATGGTTGAGGAATTCGTCTACCTTAGTTCCTTGCTAATAGCTGATAATAATGTAAGTCGTGAAATACGGAGGTGCTTCATCGGACCTACTGCGGGCTCCAGAAGAAACTGCGATCAAAAAAGATTCACACCCGCATCACCCGACTTGCAAGCACTCGTGCGTATTCGTGATACGCGTTTTAGGACCAGCTTTCGCGGTGTGCAAGAGAACAGTGTGTGGCAGCGAAGGATGAACCACCAGCTCGCCCAACTCTACGGTGAACCCAGTGTCTGTTGATGTGATTTTGTGTTCGCCTCTCAAATAAACATTCCCTTATAATTTTCGAATTTTGCGGTTGTAATTTGTTTTCTTCGACGGCTCCCAACAGTGTCTAGAAGATAGGTGAAGCTAGAAGTGTGTGATGTTGTTACAACATGCTGGACAGCATTATTCAAATTATCAAATTATTGATTCAGTGATATCTGTCTGTGTGTACGTAAACTAAATAAATGAAAAAATCGCAGGACTTCAGAGTCAATCGGTACCAAAATCTTGTGACATAAATCCTGTATTCAAAATAATTTGAACACACAAAAATGACCGCCAAATATTTGGCCATCTTTATGAAACTTTCAGGAAATGAGGTTATAATAGTTATGATTGGATGCTAGTTATCATTGGTTTGTTGAACCTCCTCTATCAACCTAAGCTAAGGAAGCGGATCGGGAAAACCGCGCAATGAAGTGATGGAAGCGGATCAGGATGACTACGCAATGGAATGTAGGAAGCGGTTCGAGATGACCGCATAATTAAATTTAGAAAGTAGATTGGTATGACCGCACAATGAAAAGCAAAAGTTGGAAACGGATCGTGGTGACCATGCAATGAAATGCGCGGTGAGGTATTAGAGCTAGATCTGGAAGACCGCGATGACAATGTGTAGGGAGTAACTTGCAATGGCCACGTATTGTTGAGAACAAATAAAAATGATTTTGAATGTGGTCGTGCAGAGTCTCGTAGTTGATGTTGCTGGTCGCTCTCAATGTGGGCTAACTAGAGCTGGATCGAGGCAGAGTGTGTGGATAGACGAGGTCTCGAAAATTTCTGCGGTGTGCTGCTGTGAGAACTAAGCATTGACCTGATTTCAATTTTTGAAATTTGGTCAGATAATTCAAATTACATTTAACTTACTAAGTTACTTTTGGTCATGTGCACCCCAATTAATACAAAGCACCGACTTGGAAGATTTGCATCCTGGACAATGCCCAGCTATCGCCTTAATATGTGCCAGGTTAAATTTCGTTCGACTTCTTTTATTTTCTTGTGGAGGCTACTGGTCTCTGATAACAAGGACGATGGAGCTCGGTGTTTGAGAGCCTATTGTTAGGTTACCAGCACCGTTGATGAATACCTGCAGCCGCTGACTGTCCCCGATGCACATCATGTTTTACTAGCATATAGTAGCACAGATTTCACACATTACTTAAACTTACAAAGCAGCCCTTGCCCTCCTTATCTGTGCGCCTTTGTCGATCTTGAACCGCCGTCTGATGCCATTTGGCTTCCAAGAAGCTTTCATTTTTCACTAATTTTCTGGCCACTATAAAGTTGGAAGCGGTCATCGTGTTCTCATTCAACGATTTGGTTATGTTAACGTTGATGACTAAGCCTGTCGATTAGGAATGTAAGACAGTTCGTCAAGCTTAATCTGCATATCAAATCGCCGTTGAGCTAGACGTGTAATGTTGCCAATGAGCTAGACGTGTACAGCCAAATCGAGCCAAATTGCCTTGTGTAAGGCAACTCTGGTGCGGGATTGAATCTCCCCGTTTCAGTTTCTTGTCTATTTCGACCTTTTGTGCCTTTTGATCTTATTGATCTTTTATTTTTTTCGGCCTTTTGTCCCATTCGACGTTTTGTCCCTTTCGACCTTTTGTCCCATTCGACGTTTTGTCCTTTCGACCTTTTGTCCCTTTCGACCTTTTGTCCTTTTCGACCATTTGTCCCTTCGAACTTTTGTCTTCCGACGTTTTGTCTTTCGACCTTTTGTCCTTTCGACCTTTTGACTTTCGAACCTTTTGTCCCTAACCCTCCATCCGGATGGATCCCAATTTTCGATTTATACAGGTCGAGGCTATCCTCAGTACGGTTCCAGAATTATTCCAGATTCCGTTGGGTCAGTTGTCCCCGGAACATGTCGTGCGACAACTCAAACTTCATGATTTTACATAGCAATGATGAAAATGATATTTTTAGGGTTCCTGGCCCACTCGGATCCATTCCGGCCACAATCCGGAGGACCTCCGGCATTTCCTTCAGGAATACATTCGAGAGTTCCTTCAAGAATACAAACGGAATTTCCTCCCAAAATTCCGCTAGAAGTTTCTTCAGAAATTTATGACGGAAATCCTCCGATTTCACTCCATAATTTCACTTGTAAATCTATAAGAAATTCCTTCGGAAATTCTTCTAGGAACTTCTCCGGGCATTCCTCCAGGAACTCTTCCTTTAATTCCTCCAGGATAACTTTCAGGAGTTTTTCCGGGAATACCTCCATAAAGCTAATAGCAAAATCCTCTAGGATTTCATTCTGGAATTCTTTCCGCTATTTCTTCAGAATATCCTTCAAGAATTCATCTAAAAATTTCTTTTGAAATTTCTCCAGGAATTCGTCCATGTATTTCCTCGGAAATACTTCCAGATATTTTACCGGGAATTGCTTCAGGTACTTCTCCAGGAATTCCTTCAGGAATTTCTCCCGGAATTTTTCCGCGGAATTGTCCTAGAATGCTTTCCGGACTTCACTAGAAATTTACTCCAGAATTAATCATTCGGATATTAATTTGGGCTGCGAAATGGTGTGGTTGACATCCGGGAAGGGGCGCCTAACATAGCTCACGATGACAATTGACCGCCAGCTAAGGGTTGCGTACTTAGCTGGTAGTGCAGCCTGGGCACTGTTGTCCTTCTGACATCAGCTAGAGTGAGAGGGTGCGTCCTGTGGGGTCTGCCTAGGATGTGGTGGGGTTCGACAGTGGGCTCTGTTGAACTCCTATAAAAAGCTGCATGTGTCCCCAAGCAGGCCCTATCAAAGCGACCGTGTGCCGCTCAAAGCGCACTAGCCTAGTCCTGGTGTTGGGTGGGACTTTAAACAAATTGACCCGACTGACCGAGCGTCTGTTCACCAAGGAGGTGCGGTTCCAATAGCGTCAGTACTGGCATCCAACGGCTGAGTATGAAATGATATTCTACGGAAGATATACCTAAGATGGTAGTTCAATTCCGGTGGATAGGGAACCTTGGGCCAACAACCTACTGTTCCCGAAACATCAATTTGTTCGAGAATCCGATAATGAGAGAATACGGACTGATTTTACGGCAACGACTCTTAGGGCGAAACAATGGACATGAATGGGAACATGGAACGTTTTAACCCTAGCCCAGCAGGGTAAATTGGCACAACTTGCCAATGAGGCACGCCGCATGAAGCTTGAGATCCTGGGACTGAGTGAAGTCTGTTGGCCAAACTTTGGAGAACACAGAACGCCGTCGGGACAAGTTCTGTTATACTCTGGTTTACGAGGTGAACACGCTCCCCGGCATCGCGGAGTTGGCTTCCTACTAAGCGCTCAGGCATACTCTGCGCTTAAGAAGTGGGAACCTATAAGTGAAAGGATAATCGTTGCCAGATTTAGAACACGGGTCCGAAACCTTACTATAATCCAATGTTATGCGCCAACCGATGCTGCCGATCTTCAAGACAAAGAGAACTTCTACAGTCCTCTCAATGCTGTCGTAGATAGAATTCCGAAGGGTGATATCAAAATCTGTTTGGGTGACTTCAATGCGAAGATCGTATCCGACAACTCGAACCATGAGCGCATTATGGGACGCCATGGTCTCGGAGAAATGAGCGAAAACGGAGAGCTGTTCGCAGAATGTTGTGGTAATAACGACATGATGATCGGGGGATCGCTCTTCCCTCATCGGCCGGTTCACAAGGTTACGTGGTTTTTCCGTGACGGCTTCACAGAAAATAAAATCGACCACATCTGCATCAGCCGAAAATGGAAACGGAGCCTTCTTGATGTACAGAATAAACGTAGTACCGATAGCGCGTCTGATTATTACCTCCTTAAAGGCGAAATAAGCCTGCGCATTGCGCGGATTCGTCGGCAGGAAGAGAGAGTTGGACGACGATACAACACAACGCCGACTGGAAGATGCCACGGTGAAACGGTCCTTCGTTGAAGAACTGGAGACGCGTGCCGCAGATATTCCGGAAGGTGGCAGCGTGGAAGACCAATGGACCCCTCAAGAATGCCTTCATCACCACCAGCGAGAACAATCTGGGCGAACTACGCACCCAGAGAAAACAATGGATCACCGATGAGACCTGGAGAAAGATAGAGGAAAGAAGAGAAGCCAAAGCCGGGATAGAGCGATCGAAAACCAGAGGAGCCAAGGTCTTAGCCCGTCAACGATACGCGGCTCTTGAGAAGGAAGTAAAACGCTCATGTCGACGGGACAAGCGAGCGTGGGCAGACTCTCTGGCCGACGAAGGAGAGAGAGCCGCCGCAACCGGGGACATTCGCCTCCTCTACGATATCTCACGACGCTTAAGCGGGGCGAAGATGAATGCAACGATGCCTGTGAAAGACGCGAATGATCAGTTATTGACCGACCCAACTGACCAGCTGAAACGCTGGTTCGAGCACTTCGAACAACTTTTTCAAGTGCCAGCCAGGCCATCACCACCTTGGCATGATCTGCCTAGGATCCGACGTATAACACGCGTCAATACCGAAGCTCCATCACTGCTAGAGATTCAAACAGCCATCCAAAGCATGAAATCGAATAAAGCCCCAGGGGTCGACCGCATATCAGCCGAGATGCTCAAAGCTGACCCCATGACATCCGCTCAACTACTGCATCGTTTATTTCGTAATATTTGGGACACCGCAACTTTCCCGGTCGAGAAGGTGCCCAAAAGGGGTGACCTGACTGTATGCGATAACTGGCGAGGCATTATGTTGCTGTGTACCGTTCTCAAAGTTCTGTGCAAAATTATCCTAGCCTGGATTCAGGAGAAGATCGATGCGACTCTCCGGCGGCAGCAAGCCGGATTCCGTGCCGGAAGATCCTGTGTGGACCATATTGTCACGCTCCGCATCATTCTGTAGCAGGTCAACGAATTCCAAGAGTCCCTTTACTTGGTATTCATTGCCTACGAAAAAGCTTTCGACCGTCTCAATCACGAGAATATTTGGGGCGCCCTGAGACGCAAGGGAGTTCCTGAGAAAATCATCGGCCTCATCGAAGCACAGTACGAGGCCTTCTCGTGTAGAGTGCTGCACAATGGGGTCTTGTCCGACCCTATCCGAGTCGTAGCTGGTGTGAGGCAAGGATGTATTCTATCACCGTTACTGTTCCTCATCGTAATCGACGAGATTCTGGTAGATGCGATTGACCGTGAACCAAACCGCGGGCTGTTATGGCAGCCTATAACCCTGGAGCACCTAAATGACTTCGAATTGGCGGATGATGTTGCACTCCTCGCGCAACGGCGCTCTGATATGCAGAGTAAGCTCAACGACCTTGCCGAGCGCTCCTCTTCGGCAGGTTTAGTCATCAACGTCAACAAAACCAAATCGTTGGATGTAAACACGGTGACTCCTTCCAGTTTCACAGTAGCCGGGCAACCAGTGGAGAATGATGAAAGCTTCCAATATCTTGGTAGCCAAATGGCGTCAGACGGCGGTACCAAGATCGACATAGGCGCACGGATCAAGAAAGCAAGGGCTGCCTTTGCGAGTTTAAGAAATATCTGGAAAAACAGGCAGATAAGTGAACGCACCAAAATACGAATTTTCAACTCTAACGTGAAATCTGTGCTGCTATACGCTAGTGAAACATGGTGAGTATCAGTGGAGAACACTCAACGTCTGCAGGTGTATATCAACAGATGCCTGCAGTACATAATTCGGTCCTATTGGCCTCACAACTGGACCTCAAACCACGAGTTCCATCGTCGTTGTCACCAGAGGTCGATAGCAACTGAAATCCGGGATCGGAAGTTTAACTGGGTCGGCCACGCATTACGTAGGGGCGGAAACGATATCTGTAAACAGGCATTAGACTGCAACCCAGCGGGACATCGCAGCAGAGGCAGACCCAGAGGCTCATGGCGGCGAAGCCTCAATAAAGAAATAAAAGAAGTCGACCGAAATCTAACCTGGCAACAGGTTAAAGCGATAGCAGGGCAACGCTCAGGATGGAGATCTTTCAAGTCGGCCCTTTGCACCACCGGGGGTGTACAGGATCCATAAGTAAAAAATATCTTCCAAGATCTCCTCAAATTCGGTTGATCTTCCAAGAGTTCTTCCAGGAATTTGTTCAGAACTAACTTCCGGGAATTCATCCGGTAATTTCTTCAGCATTTCGTTCTGTATTAATTCTTCCTGGTATTTTTCCAGGAATTCATTCAAATATTTATCCAGAAATTCCTTCATAAGCTTCTCCAAGAATTAGTTCAGGACTTCCTTGTAAGAATTCTTCCGGAAGTGCTTGTGGGAGTTCCTCCTGGAGCTCCTCCAGGAGTTTTTCCAAGAGTTCTTTCGGGAATCCCTCCAAGAACTTCACAGGGAATTCCTGGAGGATATATGGCAGGAATTTCACGGGAAATGGGATTTCGGAAGTTCCTCTAGAAATTCAACTCCGGGTATTCCAACGGCTGCTTCTCTGAAAATTCCTCCGAAAGTTCCAGCAGTAGCTCCTCCGGGAATTCATTCTGGCTTTTTTGGGAATTTATCTACAAAATCCTCCAGAAGTTCATCGGAGAATTTCTCTGGGAGACCCTCCGAGAGATCCTTTGAGAATTCTTCCAGGAGTTCCTCCTGGAATTCTTACGAGAGTTACTCTAGAAATTCTTTCTGTAGTTCTTTAGAAATTCCTCCAGAAGTTCCACCGGAAGTTCCTCCGAAAATTCCTCTGATAATTTCTCCGGAAATTCCTCCAGAAATTCCTCCGGGAGCTCCTCCGGAAATTACTCCAGGAGTTCCTTCTTAGAGGAACACTCGGAGGAACTGCCGTAGAAACTTCCGGAGGAATGCTCATATAAACTATCGGTGAATCTCCCGGAGGAATTCCCGTAGTAACTGCCGGAAGAGCTCCCGTAAGAACTCCCGGAGGAATTTCAGGAGGAACTCCTAGAAGAATTCCTAGAGGAGGTACTCCCAGAGAAAATAAGTAAATAAAAAAATGAAAATGAGTAAATAAGGGCTCAAAAGTTAGAAACAAATCAATTCTAATTCGAGTAGAGTGGGGCAAGAGTGCGCGTGGGGTAAGAGTACGTTTTCGATTTTTTGAAGTAATAAAAATAGATAAACTAGCAGCACTACATCAGTTTGATAGGTATTCTGGCCAACTATTATCATGTGTAATTGTTAACGATTTGAATAAACAACAAGGGAGATATGGAATTAGTTAACTTTTTGGTAATTTTGCTAAAATTAATTGGATTTCCGCAACTAGTATTTCATTACCATATATACGTTCAATCAGGTGAACATTATACCATTTCGATAACCTATTGTATAGAGTACTTTATGGTACAGAACACCAATCCGGTTGGTTTTCCAAGAAGTCAAAACCATTACTTGAATAATTTTTGGGACTGTGGGGTAAAAGTACGCAGGAACCGGTGGGGCAAGAGTACGCATATGAATCTTCAAGTTATGATGTCAAACCCGTATCTCCGGCCGAAATAAGACTTCTTCCAAAGCGTAAAGATCCACAACTAAGAAAAAGGGACAGAATTCGAAATTATCACAAGTTTTTAGGATAAGTTGAAGAAATTCGGTGTTAAAAAGCACTTAGCGAACAAAGCACTGAAGCGAAATAATGAAATTGTATTAGGACTTGTTGTACACCTAAACATAGTACGAAAACGCAATTTCATCTAAATGATAATTTCATATAATCAAAAGAAATATTTATAAATAACGCTACGTTTAGCTAGGAAGATTTGCGAGATGTGTGACGATCCACATATTTTTTAGAGGATTCATACAAATAGTGTAAGATATGGGGGAGGGGTGATGAAATAGCCAAATTTGACGTTACGTGATTGGTGGACTTTCTTTATGGAAAATGCCTTTGTATACGCCACGCGAAACCTGATATATATTTTTACCTCTATAGTTTTTTGTATATATAAAAAACAATGGTTTTTCGTATGAAAGTGCACATTTTTAGGACCCCCTTTCCTTTAAGAGTTACGTTATCTTTAAACATTCCCTAATATATGCTCATTAAACATCAATTGAATGTTATTGACTCTTATTTGTGTTAATATATACTTAAAGCACATGATTGGATAAATGCGTACTCTTACCCCGCCCGATGCGCACTTTTCCCCACCGGTGGGGTAAGAGTGCGTTTTTCACTTGTCTTGTAATAAGAGTTCTACTAAAACGAATCTCAATAATTTCAATATTTTTTCCACTGGGCAGCATAAAGTAAGAGTATATGAATCATCGACACTGATTTGATATGCAGAAGCTTGCTTCATAAGGGCCACATGATCGATTGAAAACTAAGTGCGTACTCTTGCCCCACTCTACTCTATGTATTAATTATGTATTTCCAGAAGTTTTGAATAAAGAAATTAATAATTCTACACAGCATGGAAGTCGTCGTTTCTAATATCAATACCTATAATCAAACTCCATAGATCCAAAAGTTAAAAGTTAAATGTAAATACGTTACGTTTATACAAGTCCTACGTCTACTCGCGGTTATGTTAAAAACATTACCCATTGCTTTTTTATAGCTTTTCAGTAGAGGCTGCCCCTTGGAATCGGTTGCTATTGGTTTCAAAAAAAACTATTGGTTTCAAAATAGTATAAATATTAGCATCAGTTTGTAAATATAATGCAACATAAATACAATTTTACGAAATTCAATCATTGTTGCTTTTAAAATAATTTCCGTTTCGAACTTAAACCAGTCTAGTATGCCAGCTTTCCGTTTTGTTAGATGGAAATCACCTGCACGGCAACGACAGCCCCGAACGTTCTGCCGGTTCGCATGGAAGTCCTTTTTGTTCCTTCACCTAAGTTCACAGCCAGGTCATGACTTCCGAACAGAGGAAGCTCATTATTGCAACGTGTAATAAATGCGAATTCAACGACCAACTGCATTTGCAAATTTTGGCAGAAAAGCTCCCATTGGCTTGCGGTTGTTCGCGAAAAAAATGATGTTGGTTCAAAATATGCTGGTTGGAGATAACTGGCTATCACATTTGATAGTTTTATTCGGAAAAACAGTCAGCAGCTTACGTCGAACCATTTTTTATAATATTCAAACAAAAAAAAGTATACAGGTTAATGACTAATAACTATGCGTTTTACGTGCATAGTATTGTACCGAAAAGCTGTAATTTTCTCTCATTTACCTAAAACATCCACATTGCATTATATTTTTCATGGTTCTGGTTATGTTAACACAAAAGTCATCTGATCTTGTGCTAGGATCCTAGGATATCTTGTGCGGGAATAAACTTAGCCTACTATGGTACGTTAAAATTTATTAGTCCTCAAATTTAGTTTCAAGGCTCTCTTTGCACGCCTGTGCACATATGCAACGATCCTTGCCAATGGAAGCACTTTCATTTTTCTCCAGCATGTTGTACCTCTGCCATTCGTGCAAACACCGACCAGAGCGACGCTTCAGGATAATGGTGCCCGATTTTATGCCCATGTTAGCACAACCAAACTTATTATGATTTTTCCACGACTTAGTTTTCGTTATTCATATTGCACTTCTCTATACTGCACCGCACGTTTTGCCAAGGTGCATGTAGTTCAAAGCTTAAGACTCAACAGCAGCAGCAGCAGCACTCGTTCAGTCGTTCATTCAGCCGTACATCATAACGCTATCCCTTTGACGACCGTGTGCACTGCACTTTAGAATTAGACTGCGACGATAACGTCGCACAATGGGATATGGAAAAAAAATATTTGTCTAAATTTCTTTAAGGATTTAACACGATTCTTTCAACTCCCTAGTGTGTGTTCGAATGATACATTTTCATCGAAGTTTTCGCTTGTTTCGTCAGCTTGGTCTCATTGTGCAACATAGGGTCGGTTGCTCTCTTAAAAACCGTATCCCAGTTAGAGTCTGTCTCGTGTGCACAATAAAATGGTAACGAGCTTCATAATCCCATATAAGTTGTAGGTACGTACACGCCGGTTAGCGCTAGACCGGAACGGAGCAGAGATTGCCAACGACGTGCTTAAATTTTGCCTTGGCAACCCACTTTCTATACGAACGAAGTCCTCTGAGAACTAAGAATGTATGTACACAGAACTGCTTCCGAGCTAGGTATAGGCGGTATCCTTTAACCAATAGACAGCAATAATAATAATGGCAAGCTTCTGCTGGGGATGGGTTTAATCGAAAACCAAGCACATCATCGCATCGAAAATGGGAAGCCAATAATAAAACGCAACAGATTCCCGGATGTTTCTAGGTGAGGTGTAACAAATGGGTAATTCGTGTATGTGTACCTTGGAGGCAAGTTGTTGGTAAAATCCCTTTCCACTTTTTCAACATTTGCTGGTTGGGGGACAACTTACCAACTAGAAAATGGATGGGGTATTGGTTTCCTATGCGTCTAGTAATGCAATTTTCTGAAACTGTGATAAACGCAACTGCAATTTTTGTTGTGTCAATTGCATACCAAGATACACAGATTATTTGTTATTTGTTATACGAAAACAAACGTATTCATTGGAAATGCAAATTTCTTGTTCTAACGTAAAACTTTGTTATGTGACACAGGACTGATGGGCTTGTTTTCTATACCAGATTAGCCGTTCCTCGATGCAATTTTTTTTATCATTCGGTCAAGATGAATTGTCTACTAATTATAACTTGCTAACAGTTTAGTAATCTGTGTCGGTAAACCAAACAATTCCATACGTACACCGCAAGCACCGACATCACATTCATCTAACTTAGGCTTCAAAACATTGGTTCACATTGAAACTGCTAATAACAAAGATATCATAAATATATCATTTATTTCTATATATTATTGAAGTCCACCGGAGTAAGAAGCGGGGAATCTCATTTGTACATAGATACTCATATCTAAAAATTGTTTTTAAAAACAGTTCTCATTTTAATAGGAGAAATTAAATTTTCATTCGGATAATGTAACTAATTCGATATATTATTTAACCAGTTTCGCCAATGATGTTCTTCCCCTTTCTTCACCCTAAACTACTCAATGATCGGAAAAAAAAAATGCAAACAAATCGTACGTGCCCTCACTCATCTTTTGTGTCTTAGTTTTCCCCCATGGTGTAATTTTCACACCCTCATTATTGTCATTTTATCTCATGTTCGCATTCCGCCCAAAACGCACAAAGATTCGAATACAATTCCCTGCACAAGATCAAACCAATAACCGCCTTACCATCAGAACCCGTGAACAGCCACGTGCCAACCCGACAACAATCTTTTTGTCTCTGCCCCACTGCTGTAAAGCGTTTTTGGGCTCAATCGTTCAATTGAATAAACTTTACTGCGTTATCACTCGATTTCCATTCAGTTATTTTCCGGTGCCCCTTTCTTTCTGATATTGTTTCCGACTTGGTTCAGATTATCGAGGTTTGGTTTGAAAAAAAAACTAATCAAATGTGAGATGTGAAACGAAATTGTAAGACAATTGATAAGTAGTTACAGTATAGCGGAACGACGAGAATAGAAAAAAATATGAATATGCGAAACAACTATTGCAGTATGAAGATAAAACAAATTGAAAAGTAATCGAATCAAATACAAATGCATATTCCAAATAAATGTAAATTGATGACTGTATTTAATAAAGAAATATCTCGCAGTAGAAACAGCGTTTGGCAAAATCACATCTTTCTGCTGGAAACAATAATTTGTATATATTTCATGAAAAGCACTCAATCAAATGTAGTAAAAATTTAATTGAACTAAAATCTGATAGAATCAAAATTTATCGAACATAAATAAATAACAAATTTCTTACCATGAAAATCGAACTGTAAATCAAACTTGCAAATGTGAACAGCAGGAAAGTAAATAAGAAGATAGAGAAAATATATTGAATTTGACAATTCGACGACATTTATATCGATCAATTGTAACGCTTTCGGAAAAACTTTGCTGGTTGGATGACTGCCCTGATTAGAAAGGCACAACTATTAGCGTTTTAGTCTAGGGTTACGATAATACTTGCTCAATGCTTGTTAGGTTCATATCAGCACCCTTTTCATAGTGTGAATAAAAACGTCATTTTGCATTCATTCTTGCTCAATCTTTTTTGTTTAATGCATAGTTTTTTATTTGATTTGCGTTTCAAGTAGACCGGTGCGAGTGCACCTGCACTGAAGTTGGAGCCAAATGCGTGCAACTTCTATCATTCCAATTCCCTATTCCACCATAGCTATGCATAGATATCCTGCTCTCTTTCAAATTAAATGCAAATACTTCATGGGAGAAGGAAAATATTCGCATAATTTAAACCGAGCACGCCTCATCAACTGCATACTGTCGCTATTGGTTGCAGGCACCGTAGTTCACCTCTCCCGTACCTTCCGACCGGCACACGAACCAGTGTAAATTTGCATTTTGCATGAAGAATTTCCGCCGACCGACCATCGCGCATCCCACCACACCGGTAATCTATGTAGCTCCATAACGTTGCCCGTACTAATTAGCATTTCCTATCTCTTCCCGTTTTTGTTTCTGGAAAATCTTTCACTTTCTCACATCATCCGTCCCGTTCGACGCAGTTCTCCGCATGGAAAGGATCACAGGTAGTGTACCCATCTTATTATTTTGCTCTTCCAAAGTATACTAAAACTTGCACCAAGAAAATAATACCTACTTAATCCTTCCTAACTGTATGCAAATCACAAAAATGCCCAATCATGTCAAAACTAGCAACAAAAACGGATTACACATACGGTGTCAGTTGGGCTGCTTGTTTATAATGATGGAAGAATAAACTCATATTTGACTATATACTATTAAATGACTATGAAATAATTTTATAGGATTCTCATGTCCATAACAACTATTCATTTATTTATTATCAGACTAAGGCCGGAGTGCCGTGGCCTGTGCAGTGCATAAAAGTCTTCTCCATTCGGCTCGGTCCATGGCTGCACGTCGCTAACCACGCAGTCTGCGGAGGGTCCGCAAATCGATCCACCTTGCTCGCTGTACACCCCGCCTTCTTGTTCCCGTCGGATCGTTGCCGAGAACCATTTTCACCAGATCACTGTCCGACATTCTGGCTACGTGCCCGGCCCACCGCAGTCTTTCGATTTTCGCGGTGTGAATGATGGATGGTTCTCCCAACAGCTAATGCAACTCATGGTTCATTCCCCTCCTCCACGTACCGTCTGCCATCTGCACCCTACCATAGATGGTACGCAGGAGTTTCTGTTCAAAAACTCCCAGTGCGCGTTGGTCCTCCGCGAGCACCGTCCATGTCTCGTGTCCGTAGAGAACTACTGGTCTAATAAGCGTGTTGTAAATAGTCAGTTTGGTACGGCGGCAAAATCTATTCGATCGGAGCGTTTTGCGGAGTACGTACGATGCCATGATGTGTCACCATTTTTTTCTGCTGGTATCGTTATCGGAGGTCGCCCAAGTACAGGAATTCTTCAAACACCTCAATTTCGTCACCACCAATACAAACTCGTGGTGGGTGGCTTACGTTGTTTTCTCTTGAGCATCTTCCTATCATGTATTTCGTTTTCCACATGTCAATGAGTAGTCCAATCAGCTTTACTTTTCAGTCTGATGTAGGCTTTCTCCATCCTCTCAAAATTACGTAATATCAATGTCGTCGGCGGAACCAAATAACTGGACGGACTTCGTGAAAATCATACCACTCGTGTCAATCCCTGCCCTTCGTATTACTCCCTCTAAAGCGATGTTGAATAGCAGACACGAAAGACCATCACCTTGCCGTAACCTTCTGCGCGTTTCGAAGGGACTCAAGAATGCCCCTGGAATTCGAACTACGCACATCACCCGATCCATCATCGCCTTGATCAACCGTATCAGATTATCCGGAAATCCGTTTTTGTACATTAGCTGCCATAGCTGGTCCCGATCGATTATATCATATGCGGCTTTGAAGTCGTTAAATAGATTGATGTGTGGGCACGTTGTATTTGCGGCATTTCTGCAATACCTGATGTACGGCGAACACCAGATCTGTGGTAGACCGTTCACCCATAAATCCCGCCTGGTACTGCCGCACGAACTCTCTTGCAATTAGTGTTTTTCGGCGGCATAAAATTTGGGAGAGTACCTTGTTCAGTAATTTTATTGCGCGGTAGTTGCTACAATCCAGCTTATCGCCCTTTCTGTAGATGGGACACATGACACCTTCCATCTACTCCTGCGGCAGAACCTCATCCTCCAAGCCTTGGTAATAACCCAGTGCAGCGCTCTAGCCAGTGCCTCACCACCGTATTTAAACAGCTTTATTGTTTTTCAACCGGCCTGGATTCTCCTGGATTTCCTGGAGATTTGGAGCCGGAAGTCGTATGTTCTGCGCGCGTGCTCACAGGTTCATTACCATACCGCCACCGTTGTCTGCCACATCACCATTCAGGTGCTCTTCGTAGTGCTGCCGCCACCTTGGGATCACCTCATGCTCGTTCGTCAGAATGTTATCGTTTATGTCCTTACACATATCCATAACAACTATAAGAGATATAAAAAAAGACTATAAAAAGGATTGAAAAGCAAATAGTTTCATTCAGGGTTCTCATATTTCCATCCCAATTTATAATGGTAGAAGATTAAAGAGAGGCATAGGGTAAGACGGTCTAATGCGCATGTTTCACTGGCCAAAACGCCCCAGTGTAGGCAGGACGATATGCCCTTACCAACTGGACACAAGCGCAGCGAGCCTGCATCAGTTGCTTCCAAATTGTATGGAAAATATTGAAATGTAATTCACACCTGCTTGAATGGACCTATGTTGGTTTTTTTAATGACAAGCGCATAAGGATTTGTAGCTTTTTTATTATGGGATTGATAAAATACTAAGGGGCCGTCCAGAAACCACGTGGTCATATAGGGGGGGAGGGGGGGTTTGGAAAATGACCACGATAAGCCACATGGGGGGAGGGGGGGTGTTGCTCTCGAACCACGTGGTTTTTTTTAACACGAAAATTTTTGGTAAATAACAATAGCGGTGTAAAAAATACAAATCATCAAAATTTAATGATTTAATCATTAAACGCAAAGCGCATCTTAGGGCCGATGCCCACGTAGCGTCTTTTTAACTCAGTGTTAAAAAGAATTTAGCATTAAGCATCGAGAAAACCCGGTAACGCAGCGTCGGTCGCAACGCCGATGCATATCTAAGTTATTTGGCCAACTTAGCTTTAGATTCTTTTCCATAAAAAAAAATAAACGAAAAAGCAGGTTGCGTTTCAGTCTCAATTTTCACCAAAAACTTGGGAAAGAAAAATGAAAAAATATTTTTAAAATTCCGCCGCAGATGGTTTTTGTCATCACGCCGCCGACACTTTTGCATCAGCGGACTACAGCTACAATTTTGAAAACTGTTCATGTTTTTACAATAATTCAAGAAAATCTTCAAAAGAATGTCTTGTGGATATTCAGGAAAAATCCAGTAAAAAATTTCCTGTAAAACTTTGACCTTACTTCATACAATCCTGATAAAGTGCTAGCATTCAGAATGTTTTGAACAATTTTCTCTGGAAAATTTTGCTTGTAAATTTTGCTACAAATTGGTCATGAAAAAAAACAAATATCGCCAGTGTAAATGCCGAAAAAATTCTATGTGAATTCTGTCTGAAAATTCAAAACAGTCTCGTGGGAAATACATATAATTTTCGGTGGAAAAAAATGTTCATATTTTCATATTTTTTTTACATTCTAATAAATTTCTTCGACAAGTTCTTCCGAATCTTCACCAGAAATTCTATTTCATTTCCAAAATAAGTTTTTCGAACATTTTGGGGAGTGCACTTCAAAATGTTTAGTCTCCAGTTAGCCTTACGACCAAAGGCATAGGATTGCCAATCCGGAGATGACGAGTTCGATTCTCGTTCCTGTCTAGGATGTTTTCGGGTGTCAAACATTGTCGACATCCTAGGTATAATGTATCCTTCGTACTTGCTACACAAGATATATAATATATATATATATATATATATATATATATATATATATATACGTTAGGATCAGAGTTGCCCACGTGCCATCCCATCAGAACGAGCCATCGACCGGCCCATCGATCGATGCAACGTAAAAGTGATGACCCAGGGAATTATCCAGCTGAGGTGGCAACGTGCGCAAAGCCAAGCGAACGACAACGGATCGGACGACATCGATGCAGACTTTGACCGGGACCGTTTTGCTGAGTTGATAGATTTAGTTAATAAAAGGTTTAGCGGTAGGAAAATTCAATCAGTTTCGAGTGAGAAGTGAATGATACTTATTGTAACTTATAATTAGTGGAATAAAATTATTTTTTTATTGAACTCTGATCCTTCAGAGCATTTCTGGCGCAGTCGTGTAGTCAAATGGTAAAACTTAGTGTGAAGTGTTAGTGCAGAGCGAATATCGGCTATCATAATCAACGAGTTTTAAAAGAGGAGCAATTCTACGCGCAATCGAGGGCACCAGTAGTCCAGCATTCAGCTGTCGTGGAGCGGATATCCAGGATTTGAGGCTACCGGAGGATTGTTCCCGCCATTTGGAACCCGTATCTCAACTTCACTCGGACTCCCTGATGAAAATCATCTTGTAAGTACCAACTTCATTACCATTACAAAGCGATAAGTGTATCGAAACGTGTATTAGTGAAAATTCAATTTGTGGGGAGTGCGAATAACGAACCCAAATAATTTTTAATCCAACGATTATTAGAAAAGTGCATTAACGGAATTTCGTTTGAGGGGAGAGCGAATATTGAACCCAAATAATTTCTGTATTAGTGTTCTGTAATTATTGATCCAATTGATCATAAACTGTATTCGAATTCTATTTGAACTGCGAGTGAATATCGAGCTCAAATAATATTCAGTACTCACAACCAAAATTAGCGCAAACGCGAAAACAAAACGATCCGTGCTATTCAACGCGAATAGAAACGTAGAAATGGCCAACGAATTAACGAAGGAAGAGCTTATTGCTCATGTGCAAAAATTAACAGAAAACCAGGAATCGCTATTTGACATCTTAGCTAGATTGCAAAATAGGGCGGAAGATCCATTTTAGCTTACAATACCCCCGATCCAATAAAATTTTAAGCCCTTTCAGTGGCAACAAAAAAGAGACACAAGCTTGGATCGAGGACGTCGAAGATACGTTGAGTCTTTTCGATAAGCACAAACATACACCCACATATAATCAAATTATACGTGCGGTCAAAAGTAAAATTACTGGCAATGCAAAAGAAATTCTAATTGCAGCCGGAAACCCGAGCACCTGGGATGAAATTAAAGAAGTGTTACTTAACGCGTACGGGGACAGAAGGGACCTAGCCTCGCACTTCCAATCTCTTTTTATATAAGCCAGGGAACAAAACCATCACGGAGTACTATAACTTAACTAAGGGCATTGATACGGCGATAAAATCAACCGCCGCAGTAATGGACGATTATAAATCCAGTACTAAAGCCATAAATAAATTGATCGGTCTTATGACCTTAACACGATTTATCGATGGTCTAGGGAAAATTGTCTATGCACGTCCGAAGCTATAGGCCTGAATCATTAGAAGAAGCTTACCACATAACTATGCAATATTCTAATGCGGCCTATAGGCAAAAATTAGAGCAGAAACCAAGTGTGCAACCACAAAATTTTTCAAAGCGAACCTCTAACTATAATTCTCAATCCCATAGTTCTAAACCCAATCACAATAACACCAACAGTAATCAGAGCCAGAATCAGTCCGGCTCCGGCTATTTCAAAAACCATTCAGCCAAACAACCGACCGACGGTGACGTCTCTATGAGAACAGCCAGGTCTAAAATGCAATTGAATGCACACATAAACGGAAAACGTAACGATGCAAAGGAACACGAGCTGGATGAACAAGAATCTGATACCCAACCGGTCGATGACTCGGTGTTGGATTCTGATGATGATGAATTCTTTCTCGGAGAGGAGTTAAATTTTCTCGGGGCTCGAAGCCTAGATCCAAACGAATGAATAATAACTTTCTTCCTTACATATCATTCATAACTAGCAAGGGCGAATTGAAATTCCTAATCGACACCGGCGCGAATAAGAATTACATTTCAGCCGATCGAGTTAATCTAGAATACTGTGACGTTGTAAAAGGAGTAAAGGTCTCGAACATTCAAGGGTCACACGAAATCACACATGCGGTTTCATTTGATCCATTTCAGATAAATAAGAAAACTAAAGTTCTATGTTCTAAAATTTCACGAGTTTTCGACGGGCTCATTGGCTACGAGTCATTGCGAGACCTTAACGCCAACTTAAACATTGCTAAGAACACATTAAAGATAGGACGGAAGGAATATAAATTGAAACAGAAGTTTATGAACGATCTTAAAATTAACGTTTCTGAACAAGAGTTCCAATATCTAACAATTAAAACCTTGAAAGACGGAGATTTCACAATCACCGACGAGAGAGATTTCGATAAATTTTCAATTTTACCGGGAATCTACAGAAGTTTAAATGGAAAGGCGACGGTAGCAATTCAAAACCATTCCAGAAAACCTCTAGAGATAAACATGAATCAAATTAACATTAGGCCAGATAAATGCGAAATTGCCGAAAAACCAAATTGTGAGTTGCCGGCAAAGAATGTCGATTATCACCTCAGGAACGAGCATATGAACGATGAAGAGAAAGATGCTCTTAATGAAGTGATCCGCAGAAACTTGGAAATTCTCTACGACGAAAGCGAAAAACTCACGTTTACGCATAAAATAAAACATAAAATACGAACAACTGACAATTTGCCGATTCATGTAAAGTCCTATAGATACCCACAAATTTTTGAACAGGAAATTCAAAAACAAGTGAAGAAAATGTTGAACGATGGAATAATTCAGGAATCCATCTCCCCATACACTGCCCCTGTATGGGTCGTACCCAAGAAGGCGGACGCTTCTGGGAAAAAGAAATTTCGTTTGGTTATCGATTACCGAAAACTAAACGAAAAGACAATCAATGATAAGTACCCAATACCTGATATAACCGACATATTAGATAAACTGGGTCGAGCCTGTTACTTTTCTACAATTGATTTAGTATCTGGTTTCCATCAGATACAACTTGATAAAGAGGACACGGAAAAAACCGCATTTTCTGTGAATTCAGGCAAATACGAATTCACAAGAATGCCTTTTGGACTCAAAAATGCTCCGGCAACATTCCAGCGCGTAATGGATTGTATGCTCAGAGATTTAATTGGAGTTTGTTGCTTCGTCTACATGGACGACATTATTATTTTTTCTGCTTCCCTCAAAGAACATCAACTACATCTCGAAATGATTATGAAACGGCTTAAAGAAGCAGGACTAAAGATTCAGCTTGATAAGTGTGAATTCTTTAGAAATGAAGTACAATTTTTAGGTCACACCGTCACCAAAGATGGAGTGCTACCTAATGAAGACAAAATTAAAGTTATTAGGTCATGGCTAGTACCTAAAAACGTTAAAGAAATTAGACAGTTTCTTGGAACGTTAGGTTACTACGGAAGATTCATCAAACATTTCGCTAAACTAGTGAAACCTTTGACAAAGCTACTTCGAAAAGACGCTGAATTCGAAATCACTCCTGAAACGGAGGAGTGTTTCATAAAATGCAAAGAGATACTTGTAAGAGATCCCATACTCGCCTACCCGGACTATGAGAAGGAGTTCATTCTAACGACTGATGCGAGCGATTATGCCATTGGAGCGGTACTATCTCAAGGTACACTTGGGAAAGATCGGCCAGTAGCATTTGCATCAAGAACGCTAAACGTTACCGAAGAAAGATATAGCACCACGGAGAAAGAACTTTTGGCTGTAGTTTGGGCAGTGAAGCACTTCAAAACTTATTTACATGGTCGCAGATTTAAACTGGTAACAGACCATAAACCTTTGATTTACTCAATGACTAACTCTAATGATAAAATCGTTAGATGGAAGTTGCAGTTGAGCGGATTCAATTACGAATTCATCTACAAACCAGGTAAACAGAACGTCGTTGCGGACGCTTTATCCAGGATAAAGGTGAAAGATGAAATAAATGCAAATACAGCTGAGAACGATGAAGATTTAGAGACTATTCATTCTGCGGATACTAGCGACGATTATTTTATAAACTGCACGGAAAGACCAATTAATTTTTTTAAGACACAATTAATTTTTAAAATTGCTCGAATTAAAACAGATTTCCACGAAGCTGTTTTTCCCAAATATAACAGATACATAATTGCCCAACCAGAATACACCGAAGCGGATGTGGTGAACGTTTTCAAAAGATGCCTGAATCCTAAAGGTATTAATTGCATCAAAGCTCCCGTATCCCTACTGCAGCTTATACAAGAAACATATAGAATACATTTTTCGGCTAATAAAATTTTCAAAGTTTTTATTTCAGAGAAACTCTTGGAGGACATCAGACTGGGCACCGATCAGGACGAGCTGATCGAAAGTACCCATGGATATGGACATCGAGGGTTAAAAGAAAATAAAAGACAGATTTTACAAAGATACTTTTTTCCCGAGCTAGAAAGAAAGCTCAAAATTTTCATAAATTCTTGCGATATTTGCAAACGTAGCAAATACGATCGCAAACCTCCAAAATTAATCCAAAAAAGTACTTTTGGCGAAACTGTCTTTGATAGAATCCACATTGATGTATTTTTCATGAAGGGTCAGAAATGGCTCACTGTAGTCGATTCGTTTTCAAAGTTTGCAAACGTTATTCCGCTTCAAACAAGAACAATTGTCGATATGAAACACGCAATCACCGAGCACATAATACAATTCGGTAGATCATAGACTATAGTAAACGACCAAGAACCTTCATTTAAATCCATTGATTTTGTCGGTTTTCTAAACGATTTAAACATCGAAATCCATAACGCGAGTAATTCTTGTTCTAAAGGAATCGTAGAAAGATTCCACTCCACATTTATCGAACTCTATCGTACTCTCCATGCAAAATTCAAGGATTTGAGCCTTAACGGAATAATTAACGTTTTGGTGGACGTTTACAATAATACTTTTCATTCAGCAATCAATCAAAAACCACGGGAAGTAGTTTTCAACTCATTAAATTCAACCAATCAGGAGGAAATAGCAGAAAACTTTCGTAAAATTCAATCGGCCGTTAAAGTTGAGCTTAATAAAGAAAACTAAATCACGAGAAAAATTTTCAAATAATGAAAGCCCGAAACATCTAAATCAGAATGAAAAACTTTATATTAAAAATAGTCAAAGACTAAATAAAGATAGAGACCCGTATAAAATTTCAACAGTTAAAACTAATAACGAACTCACATACATAGATAGTAACGACATAAAAATACATAAAAATCGGATTAAAAAATAAAAACATATAACACCTTAAAGCCCTCAACAGAACAAAACATTAAACAAATGAAATATGTTCCTTTTTCAGATTAATCTTCATCCACCTGATAAATGCGACTACATATAAGGAAATATCGAATAACAATGGCATGGTGGCCATAAAAACAAAAACAGTACGGATAAGGATAGGATACGATAGGACACTACATAAGATTAGTTTGGAATCACTAGAAGATAACATCAAATACATAGAAAAAATCATACACTCATTTAAAACCGTTGAACACTTAGAGCAAACCCTACAGGAAAAGTTAACAATAGCTAGGGAAAAACTTTTTAGTTTAAGCCCAAGTAGAACAAAAAGAGCACTGATTAACGTCCTCGGAACAGCAATTAAATTCATTGCGGGTAATCCCGATAACGAGGATCTTGAGATCATACACGAAGGATTAGGGATATTGAAGAACCAGGAGAATAAGTTAGTACAAAACCAAATCAAGCAAATCCAAATTAACGAACTTTATAAAAACAAAATCAATAACATAACAGATTCCTTGAGGAAAATTAGTTCTACAATCTCTAGAGAATTCAACACAGTACAAAACCTTAGATCAGACTTGGAGTTCATTAATCTCATTTGGAATACAGATAGAATAATTCATATATTAGAATCTATAGAAGAACAAGTCGAGTTCTCCAGATTAGGTCTCATAAATAAGAACATCCTCTCGTTAGATGACAAGCAGGCAATCGCAGGGAAACTTAGGAAGCAAAACATCCACCTTAACTATCTTGACGAAATATTTCAGTATTGCTCAGCAACTACCGGCATCAACGGCGGACAAGCGATGGTACTTGTGAAGACCCCAGTACTAGACGACAAGGACTTCGACCTCCTGGAGCTCCACACGTTGAAGGTCAACAATTCGAGGATAGAAACCGACATAAACCTGGTGGCAACGCACGGAAATCTGATCTACATACAAACGACAAAATGCGACATTTGTGAAGGTACCAAGCTGATCGAGGACGAATGCATCTATAATATCTTAACGCATCAAACACCAAAATGCACACTCGTAAGTACAATACAAGGATTCCAAGCCAAAGAGATCACAGAGGGCGTAATCCTAATTGACACTACAGAAAACATCGAGGTAAACGACTCATGCGGGATTCAAAAATCATTACCGAACCAACAATAATAGAAATCGGCAATTGCACAATCAGAGCACGTAACTTCACATTCTCTGGTAAAATAGATGTCTTAAGACAAGACAACTACTTGATCCCAATTTACAGTAAACCTCTTCAGAAGTCAAACTACACGTACAACGAGGAGCAAAACTTCATGCTGCGGATTCAAAATCTGGAAGAATTGAGCATGATCCAGCTTTCCTTTAACAGCACACATAAAAGGTAACTTTAGGAGGGCTAGCCCTCCTGATTTTAACATTTTTCTGTTTCGTCATTGCTTTTCTTTACAAGAAAACTCACAAGAAGGATGCCAAAAGAACCACGTCGAGGCACTGATGCTTAGAACAAAGAAGCTAGAAGAAGTCGAAGCAACCGATGGTTCGAACAGTCAAACAACAAGAAAGGACCCCGGACAGAAGCGTCTGAAACTCATCCCAGAACCAAGGTTCGAGCTCCTGAAACATCAAACGAGGACGCTTGATACTTGAGGGGGAGGCGTTAGGATCAGAGTTGCCCACGTGCCATCCCATCAGAACGAGCCATCGACCGGCCCATCGATCGATGCAACGTAAAAGTGATGACCCAGGGAATTATCCAGCTGAGGTGGCAACGTGCGCAAAGCCAAGCGAACGACAACGGATCGGACGACATCGATGCAGACTTTGACCGGGACCGTTTTGCTGAGTTGATAGATTTAGTTAATAAAAGGTTTAGCGGTAGGAAAATTCAATCAGTTTCGAGTGAGAAGTGAATGATACTTATTGTAACTTATAATTAGTGGAATAAAATTATTTTTTTATTGAACTCTGATCCTTCAGAGCATTTCTTATATATATATAATATATATAATCGTACAATTGCTGGCATTTAAAACTTTCAATTTATAATGAGGAAATGCTAAAAGAAAAAACTAAGTTGAAAAGCAGACCAACTTCCAGTTGGAATATGGAGCCATAGAAGAAGAAGAAGACTTCTAAATTTTTCAAGAAAAATCTTCTGAATTTTCATGAGAAATTAAATAGCCAATGCCACATGAAACACTTTGATATTACCGTTGATTTTTGTTTTTGGATTTTTGTTTTCGAATTTGGAATTTTGAAATGAAATTTTTACGCTCTTTGTGAATTCTATCACATTTTTTAAATTTTCCAAATATTTTTTTATTCGAGGCATTATTTAGAATTTCCACGGAAGAGTCTATGGATTATCTTCAACAAATACTTTGGATTTTCAAAGAATAAATCTTTAGAATTTACAAGGTTCGTGTTTTTTTTAATTTGCACCATAAATTCTTCCAAAATTTCATGGAAATTCATTCTTCTTCGGAAAGTCATTTGATTTCTTTGTAGGTTCAGCTAAACATTGCTTTAAATCTTTACCATGCAAAGAAGCACAAGAAATGATTTAAAATTTTAAGGAATTTTCACATCAGAAAATCTTTAAAATTTTGATTTAATTTTCTAAAGAATTCCTATTGGAATTGCTTCTAAAGTACAACCTTCACAAGTACTACAAAAGTGCAATTTTTTCGTTATTTCCACTTGTAAAAACATCGAAATATCCTCGGAAATTCATTATTGGTGTTTTAGATGAACTTTTCATCGATTTTCTACAGGAAAATCTTAGGAATTTCCATCCGAAATATTTTGGTATATTCCAAATAATTTCTTTTGGAAATTAAAAACTGCTGAAAATTTCTAAGATTATTTTTGAAAACGAAAAAATTCCATTGGAAATTTAGAAGAATTTCCTTTGAAGATTCATTAAATTTGCCCAGGATTTTGAAAAAATCTTTAGAGATTCTGTAAAAAAGTAAGCTGGATTTTTTCTAATTTATACCGGAAGTTCTTCGAATTTGATGTTTATTGGAATTTTCATCGTAAATATGCATTTAAGATCCTTCTACGGATTCTTCTAGTTCTTCTAATTTTCTACCGAACCTTTTTTAGGAACTTTTCCACAGAATTTCGAAAAAAAAAATCGTTGAAATACTGAAGATTTTTCCGTGGAGACTCCGAAGAATTTCTTCTAACTATTCTGAAGGGTTTCCCTTGCAACTCCAGAATAATTATTCTTGAAAATTAGGAAGATCTTGGAATTTAAAATTCATCCAAGCAATACATGCCTAATTAGAACATTTAGGTGCATTTTTAAATTTTTCGATCAATAATGCACAAAATTCTAGTAGTGCAAATGAAAAAGATTATGACATAGAGAAGTTTGCATTTAAAAAATCAACATGAAATTCTAAATAAAATGCTTTTTAAATTCATAAAAGGGTCTTAGAACTAAGAAGAGTCCGGCGATATGAAAAAAAGTGGCAGTGTTCCAGAAAAAAACACTCCAATTCCTAAAACAATCTAGGGTAATAAATAGTGTTATAATAACGATTGAAATTGAATTCCAAAACAAATCTCAACCCTTTCAGGACGGATGGGTCATATATGCCCAGCGTTTTAGATTGTCTATTAAATCACAAAAGAGAGCTAGACCACCATTTTCTTCAGTAAAATTGTTCATCTAGATATTGGTTTTACAGAAAAAAAAATATGGGAGCTCAAATTTGACTGACCCTGAAAACTCAGTTATCCGAAACTTTGGGAAGATTTCGATTCTAAGAGCATGCAAATGAAGTTGAAATGTTTGAATCATTCTGAACACTCAGATAAGATGGGTCTTCCTAAACGTTAAGCCAGTGATTGCTCTCAAGTTCAGCCCACGACTTCTCGGGTGATCAATCATGACATTTGTAATGTCCTCATCATCGGTATGTACCCAATCCGATGAAATAAGCATATGATCCTAATTTCCATTAACATGAGATCTAAGAGACAAGGTACCCAAAATTATCTTGAGTCAACATCAAGCTGCACAATGACTATGCCTTTTTTGTAGGGCCTTAGAAGCACTGGGTTCACGGACTTGGATGATTAAGTAGTTCAAACAATACGACTTCCAGGACGTTTTTTAAAACCTAAAAGTTGTGTATAACCTAAGTCGAGTCAAGTACGAAACACTGAAGACGATCTTACTGTTGAGGTCGAAATACGTATCTGTCAAGGAACAATCAAGTGGTGGAATTAAATGGGAAGGTACAAACTCGTCTTATGACAAGTAAAGACATTCCATTAAAAAGCTCAACATAATTTTTTTAACTAAAAAGTCTGTACTGCCGTCATACGCATATTTGTCCCATGTTTGCTGGGATTTCCTATGTACATGGGACGATTATGCGTAGAACGGCAGTGTAGTAGCTGTACAAATAACAATTGTCATATCAACCCAATGGACCTAATGGGATATTATATCATACATCATTCATAATTTGGTTAATTGGATAAATCGAATGATCCGAACTCCAAAATGATAATTGATCTATAATAAATTCATTCTTTTATGAGTCGCTTATGAAAAGACCATTGACTGAAGCATATTCGAAATATGGAATAGAAGTTCCTTGGGAAATTATTCGAAAGACATCAGAGTGACCGAGAAAATATGTTTAGTATGGCATCATTGGATTCCACGAGTCAATATCAAAATAAAATTTCAATGAAGAATTAGAAATTTTGAGAGATGAGCCAGCTCTAGATTATTTATCAGAGAAAAAAATAGAAATTTTCCATAATAGAATTGGAAATTGCCAATAAAGAAATCAGGGTATGAGTATTAAATAAATATAGAATTACTGCAAATAATGCAAAATTTCCATAAACAGTTGAAAATTTTCCACAAAACAATAATAAATTAGCACTTGTAAAAGCAAAAATTGCAATTATGTATTTAAAAAAATCACCAATAAAGAAATTAAAAAATATAGGGATATTTTGGAAAATTTCTAAACCATTACAAATTTTTCTCGAAATTTTTATAACATATTGGCGAGTCCGCATTTTTTGGTATCCTCCTGATGCATCGAAGGTGTGCGAGTTCTAGATAACCTAAAACCTGATACACATTACAACATGATAACATCATAAAAATCTTCGAAATAATGAAAATTTATAATTCCCAAGCTGGGTCTGAGTTTGATCTTGAATCAGTTGAAATTGTCCATCTTCAAAATTGATCGGATTAACCAGAGGTTTTAGTTACATAGGTTTTTTTTATAATTTTGTGCTTGAAAAAACCACGTGGTCAAAGGGGGAGGGGGTCTGCCAAATGACCACGATAGACCACATGGGGGAGGGGGTTGAAAATCTTCAAAAATATGACCACGTGGTTTCTGGATGGCCCCTAATGAAGGGCAATTAAACGTCTTTGGTTGAGGTGGGGCGTATTGCCCAGGCACTTTTAAAATTCATTTTTCACGACTTTTCAAAAAGCTTTATTACATGTTAACTGAAATATTTTTATATGACTACTCACGGGCAATGCATTTTCGACTTCCTGGACTACCAAATAACACAAAATTTGCAAAAATTGCGTTGAAAAGTAAAAAGTTATCAAGGAGTTGCCTTAGAGGGGGGCATATTATACCGTCTTACCCAAAATTTCTCTCAATTGCTATAAGTTATCAAAACAAGCTTATCGCAATTTGATAAAAGTGCAATCAAATCCAAATCGGGAAGCAGCTCCAATCGTCAAGCTGTGATAAGGCCATAGGGGAAAAGCAGTTTGGCCGAAACTCATTCAGCCGGAAGGCATTTGACCGAAGGCCATTTGCCGAATGTTTTTTTTTTTTTGCAGAATATGCCATTCGGACGAACATACCATTAGGCCGAAACCTATTTGGCCGACCTGGCCAATTAGTCTAAAAAGTCGTTTGGCCAAAAATGCAGTTTGGCCGAAATGGTCGTTTGACAGAATAATGACAGGAGGTTTTAACGCTTGGGCAGTGGAGTGGGGCAGCCGCTGCACCAACCAATCAAAAAGATCAAGCGTTACTAGAGGCGCTAGCAAAGCTCGACGCAGTGCTAGTCAATGATTGTTCCGCTAGCACGTTCAGAAGGAACGAGGTCGAGTCATGGATTGACGTATCGTTTGTCAGTCCTGGTCTGGCACCAGATTTGGACTGGAAGGTGGACAAGGGTTACACCCATAGTGATCACCTAGCAATTCGCTTCAAAATCAACTATGGCGTGCAACATCCGAGGTCCGGGGATCCCTTTCAGGTCAGTGGGTGGAGAACCGATTACTTAAACAGCGAAGCTTTCACCGCGGCCCTGGGACTGGAAGCCAACACTGAAGGTCTAAGCAGGGATGCGTTGGTAGCTGTCCTATCACGCGCGTGTGACGCCACCATGCCGAGGAAAACCCTGCCGAGAAATGGCAGACGGCCGGTATACTGGTGGAGTCCCGAGATTGCGGCCCTTCGATCAACTTGCCTCAAGGCTAGACGAAGGATGCAACGTGCCCGCACCGAAGATAAAAGAGCGGACCGCCGTGAAATGTTTCGAGCTGCGAAACTGGCCTTTTACCATCAAGAGCAGTAAGAGAGCGTGTTTCGACAACCTATGCGAAGGAGCCAACGCGAATCCGTTGGGTGACGCCTACAGGATAGTGATGGCCAAGACCAAAGGGAGCTCTTCACCCCCCGAACGGTCCCGGATAGGTTGGCGAGGATTATCGAGGTACTCTTCCCGTCCTGAGCCACAAGTCCCTGGCCTCCTGCACCGCAAGGCAATATGGGTGCAGCCGAAATGGTGGCTCCGGTGACGCACGGAGAGTTACTCGCGGTGGCCAAATCCCTGGTAACGAACAAAGCTCTGGAGCTCTCAAGGCAGCAATCATAGCGAACCCGAACATGTTCAGGCTGGCTATGCAAATATGCCTAGATGAGTGTAGATTTCCCGAAAGATGGAAAATGTTGTTGCCGAAGGCCGGGAAGCCGCCTCAACAGGCTGATCCGTACTCAGAGGGTACGAACGGCCTGTCAAGCAATCAGTTCGGTTTTCGCAAGGGTAAGTCCACGTTGGACGCTATTAACTCGGTGGTAAAGACCGGCGAGATAGCGATCCAACAAAAAAGGCGAGGTATTCGATACTGTGCGTTAGTGACATTTGATGTGAAGAACGCATTCAACAGCGCAAGCTGGGATGCCATTGCGCTCTCGTTACACCGGCTTAGCCTGTAACGGATTTTGGAAAGCTATTTCCAGAACCGTGTACTATTATACGAGACCGATGCCGTTCAGAGAAGCGTACCTTTTACCGCAGGAGTTCCGCAAGTTTCAATACTGGGCCCGGTACAATGGAACCTTACGTATGACGGGGTTCTGAAGCTAAAGTTCTCTCCTGGTGTTAAGATCGTCGGCTTCGCAGATGACGTAACCTTGGAGGTCTACGGGGAGTCAATTCGCGAGGTAGAACTGACCGCAGCACACGCGATCAGCAACCGTAGTCGCCACCACGAGGCATGGGAGAAGAGTGAGCGCATAGGTGTTAGTATGGACTGCACATGCCGAGGTTGGTGGGTCGTAACGTAAAACTATTGGTACCTCGAGGCATGGCAGAGGAGAGTAGAGTGAGCATCCAAGTCAGACTATCATGGTATGTTAAGGGCGAGCACCCAAGTCAGCCTCGCATGGCATGTCAGAAGTGAGAACCTAAGTAAGTCCCACATCATATGGTGTGTCAGAAAGAGTGTCAAGGTGTGTCAGAGGGTATGTTAGAGAGAGCACCCAAGTAAGCCTCATACGGGATGAGGGCCTGTGTGAGCGAGTACATTAAGTACTGCCTATCCCCAAGAAGTAATGCTGGGAGGCAGTTCCTGTTGGAACCAGAGTATTAGTAGAGAGGGTAACTCAAGTAGCCTTCCGTTCCTTGGGTGAGTTTAGTGGGTCCGGCGTTCCGGTAACCCCACTCCCTGAGTGATAATTTCAGGTGTCTGTTTGCAGATTTGCCTTCATCCCTCTATAAAAAAAAAAACTTCATTTTCGGCTAAAAGACCGAAGGACACTTTCAGCCAAATTGCCTTTTTTATCAAACGAACAATTCTGCCAAAACTACGGTTTGGTCAAGCGACATTTTCGGTCTTGCTACCAAACGATTATTTCAGCCAAATAACATTCTGTTTTTGTTACTTTGACCTTATATCGCTTTCGGCTGAATGATGTTTTCCGTTTCAACTTTCTCTTTGTATGAGCTTAGGCTGACTGTGTATGTCAGTCGTATAAAAATTATCAAGAATCGACTAAGGCACAAAGTGATCACTTTGCTAAATCTATATTATTATTTCTGTGGACATCGAAACTAAAATTTTAAAATTTATTCTGAACTTCCAATCAGAGTTCAAGGATTTTAAAAATACAACATTATATTTTAAATTTTTAGGCAGCTTTTGCAGAATTCGCTTTTAATTGACAAGGAGATAAATGGTAAAAAAGATGCACAGCTCTCGCACAAACGTTGCAAGACAAGAAGTGGTCATATATCTGAGTACTGCTGACGGATGCTTGTTCTGCAGCCAGCATTGGTCTACAAATGAGTTGTAGTTTCTGGAGAAAGCATGAAACATGATGAAAGTAAACGTGACATAAAATGACAAGCAGTGGAAAAAATGCATTTTTAACATACCCGCGAAAAAATCCAGAATATCTCGGGTGCCCGTGAAACAGCCTGAAATTTAAAATTAGGTCAGAAAATTTTCAGCGTCCGATGGTCCCGGTTTTGTCAAAATCGGATTGTTGTAAGCAAAGTAGGGAAGTAAGTGCTAGTAATGGACCCGTGCGTATAATGGACCCCCTGAACAAAAACCAAAAGTTAACGCTGGAATCAACGGTTTCCTGCAAATTTTCATAGGATAAAGTTGCTTCACATATTAGGGTAGTTGTTCCATGCAATTGTTTTGGCTTGGGATACTAAAATTAAGTTATATAAACTAATTTGTAAAAGTAAATATGTTAGAGTGTCCATTACTAGCACACAAGGGGGGTCCATAATAGGCAACAGGAACATGTAAATCAAATGGGGGGACCATAATACGTTTATGTAAACAAACTCGATGTTGCGTATTATGGTCCCGGGGGTGGCCATAATAGGCAATCTGGCTACATTATTTTAAAATACTTATTTTAGTAGTAAAAATGAATGTTTTAGCATGTTTTATGTACATATATAACTGATACTTGTCATCTGGTGCTACAGAATGGCAATATGTCGTGAGTCTGACTCTAGTGAAGCGATTGAAGTAAATTTCTCTCTTTAAAGGGGTCCATTACTAGCACTCACTCCCTATAATTCCTTTTTTTTAACACAAAAAAGGTGCATGGCAAGAGCGGATATGATTCAGTTGTTCAATTAAGGCAATTGCTCGGTTTAAGGCAAGGGGAGATATCATCGCTTCTTTCTAAGGATGCATTTGACCGTCAGAAGGCAAAATACGACATGGCTCCCCTATTCAATTCAAACATTTGCTTAGTTTAAGGCAAGAGAAGATATGATCAATTCTTTCTAAGAATACATTTGCCTATCAGAAGGCAAACGACGATATGGTTCCTGTTTTCAATTCAAACATCTACTCGATTAAAAGTAATGTAGAATATGATCCCTTCTTTTAAAGGATGCATCTTCTCGACAGACGGCCATAGAACACGCAGAAAAAACTCTTGTAAAACTAATAATATTTGATGTAAATTTAAAAAGAATTTCACATTGTTTTGGCGGTAATAAGAAATTCTTTTTGTTTTCAACATCAAGTATAAAATCATATTGTTGAAATTAAAAGAAAATATATTTGATTTCATACGGGTATTGGGTGGTTTGAATCTTCGGTTTTGCAGTAACGCTGTAACGTCATGTTAACCGTGCACATAATTGTTATTTTAAAAAGAGATTGTTTATTGTTTCAAATTCAAATTATCATAGGAAATGTAATCAAAATATTGTTGTTTTAATTATATTATTATTATTATTATAAGCATTTTATTTTTGAAATAAAAATAAATGTAATATACTTTTAGCATTTTCTTTCAAATTCTTTCTTTTAACTGGCGAAACGTTTAACTGTTCTGATGCATATATTTTTCATTTTTGCATACATATATGCTTATTATACTCACATAATATGATTCAAAACTTGATTCATTATATCGCCAGGTAAATGGACATAAGGCTTCAGACTCAGCATTGTCTCCCAGGCCAAATTTATTCTATACGTCACCTCGGAATAATTCTAGAAAATAGAAAAATAGTACTTCGTCAGGAACAAAGCAGATAGGATTTTTATGTAAAGGTGCCTTAAAACTGTACTCACATGTTTTCGTTTTCGATTTTCCTACATCACTGGTAGTTTGTGATTTTCCGACACATCTTTGTTATGAAATCCTTGGTGACATCATAAGCCCAGTAGCTAATGGGAGCAAGGGGCATGCTGGAACAGTTGGAACCGATTTTTTTAGGTACGTCGATGCACTTGTCAACCATCGTTTGTTTTTGGGAGTTTGCTTCATCGTTGACTGTTACTCCGGGAATTCTATAGAGATGAGTGACGTTTAACGCTCGCACACTGATGTGCAATTCGGCATGTGTAAATACATGTTTGTTTTCCTTCTGCTCATAACCTCAAAATTGATCGAGTCATCACAATGGTTGCGAAGGAGTCAAAAAATATATGAAAAATATACTCATTTTTACCCAAACTTTGCTGAGTAGCACCATCTAGGAGTGTTTGTTTTCCTTTTATCGCCACTCACACATTCGGACGTGAGAATCTCAATAGGCACATAAATGAATTAGCGTTAGTCTAATTGAAAGTGATTACATATCAATTTCCATCGAATTGAGTCGTTGATGCAGGGCAACTAAAATAAGTTTTTTAAATTGTTGATGAATTGATATGTTTTCACGATTGTCTTTATGAATAAGTATACTTACTATTGAAGGAATAGCCAAGGACAAATGGATGACCGATCGTATCACGGATCTCTTTCGATAGGAAATCTGAATTTAAATTCAAGTTGTTGCACTTCCTTCGAATTAGGAACTGCAGAGATGACAGATGAGTGGTTTTTATTTTTTTTCTTGACGCGTTACGTTCGCGTTTCTTTAAATTATACTATTCGATGCGGTTTTTGTCCAGGATGACCACGAGTAACAACACGTTAAATTAAAAAGAAACTTTTTTGAAATAAAAATAAATTTTATTATTTCAACAATATTATTATTGTAAATTCGATTTTCAAAACAAACATTATTTTACATCGTATTCATGTGAACTAATATTATAAAATCAATAAACATAGATATGAATCCAATAATATTAGTCATTTAAATACAATAAACGATATTATAGATTCAATTGGAACAATTTTCTGTCCGTGAAGATATGGTTCCTTCTTTCAAAGGATGCATTTGCCCGGCAGATGGGTCCTTCTTCCAATTCAGGCATTTGCTTTGTTTAAGACAATGCAAGATATGCCTTCTTTCGATGGATGCATTTTTCCAGCAAAAGCCAGAGAGGCTAATGACTCATTCTTTCAATTAACATATTTGCTCGGTTCGACGAAGGGGAGATATGATCCCTGTTTTGGAAGGATGCATTTGCTACGTTTAAGGCAAGCAAAAATATAATCCATTTTTCAAAATGAATCTTTTTTAAAAATTATTCATTTATCCACTCCTTTATTCTTTATTTCAAAACATGAATCAGTCCTGTCCAGAAAGAGAACATATGACCTGACAGAAGGCCTGGAGTTCCATAATACGATATACCAATAGACTCAGCTTGACAAATAGAAGTGATGTCTGCATGTATGAGCGTTTTGGGGAGCGCGAAATATTATTTCTTAAAAACAACTTTTTATAACCCATGAGAGAATATGAATTCCTTTCTTAACAAAAGTAAGAAATGAGTTTTCTAGCATACTCTTACATGAAAATAAAAAAAGCCACCAATGTCAAATTAATTTATTTCTATTTATCTTGCTGTCATGTATGTCAACATTTAAAATGTTCCCGTTTTTACAGGAAGCTTCTATATTCTTAATTTGCCACGCCATACAATCCTATTTCAAATTATCATGAATTGCCCATATGGTGGAAACAACGTAACTGAATGGCTTGACAAATCTTACTTATTATTCACACAGGTTCTTTTTCATAATTATGCCAAACAGCTTTATGTCAAACGATATTATACCAAACGGGGTACAATCTACCCACCCAATGTTCTTATGTGAAATGGAAAAGCAAATACACTAAACAATCGAATCCCTCAAAGGTATGGTCCAGTGCAGTACTGATAAATCCATTTTAATTGAGAGAAGCGATTTTTACATTTAACCCTCTTTCGCTCTCAAAGAAAACATAAACAATGAAAGGAGATTCGCCAAATTTTCATGGATTTTTATTTCATGAAAACGAATCAAACAATGCAATCATTTTATCGACTAGTCATCGTTGTTTGCACAGATCTATTAAAACCACTATAATTTTCAAAACTAAGCAACATTCCCATCATGAGTGCTTGTAATGTGACAGTTGACTGGGTGCACGCTATATTTTCATTTAATCACTTGAAGTGATTCACTTCAAAATGAAAATAGGGTAAATGACCCAATAGTAGAGGTAATAAGCACTTTCCCTCACTGTTTCTTAAAAACGATACATTTTTTGTTCCGCTTACCTTGTGGGTGTATCCCAAAATCTATCGAATTTACTTTTTTTTACAGTCGGGAAAACATCGCAACAATATTCATAATTGTGCTCTGAAATTAAACCACCAATGGTACAGTATTCCTATTTTTGATATGTTCCGTACAGCTGTTTCTCTTCGAATAGTGTGTTGACATATCAAACAAACGATAGATCATGTAGGTTACTACATGATTTGGCATAACATCAAAGAAATTTAAGTACAAGATAGCCCACTTCTCAATATCCCATATTATCATTTGGTGAACAGATTGTTCCGACAGCAACGCCAACTTGTGACGAAAAGTCTAACCAACTTTCTAAAAAAAAATCAAGTGGGCCCTGCGTTTTTATTGTTTTTCAGGGCAGTATTGAAACGTCATTTTTTCTCAAAGCTTCCTTCCATCACTATGGTTTCAATTTTTGCTCTTTCGCATTATTTCCAAAAAAACTCATTTAGGCAGCGTCTCGCATACATTCTCCTGTTCCATCAAGTCGGTATTCTGTCATATCCTGCTTCGTCAAATTGAATCTCTTCCGGGCTATCGGATCTTTGCTGCTGTTTTTCGATGCAACTTGTACCGGAACCATCAGATGCACTGACCTGATTTGGAACCCTCTTCAACAATCTCACGTGGGAAACGTTGACATTCGCTTATCTGCTGAAAAACGATCCGATCTATACGTTGAGTTTCTTCCGGATTCAGCTGTTCTCCTACGTTCCTTTGCGGATGAATTGATTCCTGCCTTGTCTGAGCATTAGTGCAACATCCAGAAGTTGGGCTGTTGCATAACGTATCAACAACAAAAAACTGATAAGTTTTTTTTATCGGAAGCACAATCTGCAAGATCTGACGCGCAGTGCAACTGGATGAGACAATTGGTTCAGTAAAGCACCGTAGTACCCTAATATACGTGATAAGCAAACAGTTTATTTTGAAAGAAATAAAATAAAGAGAAAATATTTCCAAAACAATACTTTCATAATTATATGATATAAACAGGTATTTTCATTCAAAGTGAGTTAATCCCATTCTGGCTTAAATTCCAACCATAACTCATGTTCAGAACAATGGCGTTGTCTTACAAAAAATTAAAATTTTCAAAGATTTTTCGAATGAAAGGTAAAGACTGGAATTGGTCTCATAATAGTATGAAAAAGACAGAGTTTTGAATATGAGTCATGCTCGGAATTTCAATCAAAATGGCAAAATGAGAGCAAAATAGAACTAACAGAATAAAAAAAATATGGAATCGATAAAACAATGTTTGTTTACAAAATAAGTTGAAGACATTGGCGTGCGACGACGCGTTTTAGTATGTGCCGCGATGCAGGGAGTAACAAGTAATGACGCGCGTCGACGCGTTCAAAATAGTTCGACCGCCATCCGTTGGAGCGCTGAACCGCGTGTTCGCCTGATTTCCACAAGAGTGGACTATATTGTTAATATTTAATATTTGATAACATGGACTACTGCAACAATTGGTACACCCACAACCATCGAATCAATTACCCTACCTCTGTTTTTGCTTTCACATGACGATCACGAAAACTACCAGTACTGGTCCAGTGTTGCTTCTCCAGATCTGATAAAGGGAAGTAACATTACGTGGTTTACACAAGCAATTGGAATGTTACAGCATAATCATAAATTCACTATACCATCCGTAGCCATAAATAAAAATTTAACAAAAAAAACACGAAATCAAAGGAAACTGGCTACTCAATGAGAATTTTGAAACGCAGGAAGGATAACTCTACTAGTTCGGATTATTCTATTTAACTATATCGTTCACGTTTCTGTGCGAATTGCATGACTGTTTAAATTTTCTTTCGCTTATAACGCTATGTGTATTCAAAAATTTGTTATAACACGAAATATGGGCTCGATAATATATCCATCTCCACCCCATTAACTCACTTGTTTTAGCAGTACTATTGGAGTTGGATAAGAATTTGAACTCTCGACTCCCAACGAAGGAGATGTTCTTTTGTAATTCAAATCATGTGTTGCATTACAAATGTCTCTGCCAAATGTCTCGCTTTCGTTGTTCCAAACTTCTGAATAAAAAATTATATTTCCATATCAATTCTCTTGAAAGCTTAAAATGACATGTTGAAAGACGATCTTCCATTTAGATAAGCAATATTGAGAAATTTTGAAACATGATTTCTTCCATAGCCTGTTACCGTATATGTAACCCGTTTTAACTACTGAAAAAAAGAATGTTCATAAAAATCAACACCTCTCTGACTCTATAATACCAGAAAATAATGGTTTTCCACTCTTCTTCTGTTCCGCACAGGGGTCCCTAACCAAGGCTTTCCGGATAAGCTCCAACTACAAACCGCGTGGCCATGGCAGCGGCAGTAACGGCGGAGGCAGCACAGGAGGCGGTGGCTCCGACAAAAACAGCGTCTACAGCTCGACCTCACCGACACCGTCGTTCAGCAGCAGCGAGGGTGGCATCTATGCAGCCGTCGGAGGAGGAGGCCTTCATCACATCCATCATTTGCCACCGCCGACGACCGCCCCGCCACCCGTTCCTTCGCTGTACTCCACGACGGCCAACCACAACAGCAGCAGTCCGCTGTCGTGCACCGCAGATCAGAGGGCCATCTATCGGGTCAGCGCGCCACCGATGGATCATGCCGGCTCGTCGGCTGCGTCGTCCTCCTCGTCGATGGCCACGTTGCCTAAATACGCGCAGCATCGACGGGTGAAGAGTATTAGCGATATAGAGGTGGTGGCCGCCTCCGCTGCACCGGGGTAGGGCCACCGTTGTGCGGAGATGGAAAATGGGGTGCAGTTTTAGACCAGTGCCGGGAAGCAGGGAATTGAGTGTTTCGGAATACATATTATGACAGCGTGGACGTGTATTGAGAAAAAAGTTTGACCAGATGATAGTATTCAAATAAATATTGCTGAATGTTGTGACAATGTGCACCAGAGGGATCCATTAAAAGGCAAATGTAGGAGTGAAATTATATTACCGAAATAATAAGGTCTATGTGGTCTGATATTCAAGTCATCAGGAAAGTTTTAAATTATTTCTGAACTCAACCATAAAGACGACTTTAGGAAGGTCAGTACACGCGTATCTGTAAAAAGGGCAATAAAATGAGGAAACTAAATTGGATTTATCTAAACAATGACAGTTAATTTGATCCCCGCTTCCGCTATGCTATTCGCCAGACAAGTATGTATCGACTATGACTTGAAAAGAGATTCCACTACTAGTTCATGTTTCGTTGCATCAATCATCAAGTATACCTTTGAGTTTGAATGCTTTTTAACACTTGTTTGTCCATGTAACATTTTTTTCGAAATCTATATACAGGATAGGATAGGAAAAAAAGGCTCTGCTTCAAAATCGCATTCATGATCAGCTTCTTTATCGTGCAATAATGGACTGCCGCCGGCCATATCTCATTGCAGCGTTTTTATAACTTGTTGAATTGCTGAAAATAGTTAACCTCCAGGTTTGTGTTTTGTTTAATTTTTTTCTTCATAATGAAAACGAAGGCTTGTATTTTTGATACAAGATTATTTGATGAACATATTGACCATTCACTATGGTGGATACAATTATTTGTATTTGATGATATTTATATTGGCTGTTATTATCTCAAATATGCAACTTTTCACAATTGCGAACAGGACTTGCATTGCTCCATTCATGGACTTTCTGACATTTCAGGAGATTATGATAAATCTAATTTCCTTATGTTCCTGCCAAAACGAAACCTACATTAGTCAGTGATCAATGGAGTACTCACACAATTTTCAAATTTTCATGCAAGGTAAGTAACAGCCAAAACCAGTTACGATTATCATAAAATATAGAAAATGTTCAATATTTCCTCCCACGCAAATGTGGGCCAGCCTACTGCAGGATATACAGTAAAACCTCCATGAGTCGATATTGAAGGGACCATCGACTCATCGAAATATTGAGATCTGGAATATAAAGTCCTTGAAAAGCTGTTTGAAGGGACCATCACAGAAACCTAAAAAAAATAATATGAAATATTTTGCTTCCATGAGTCGACATCGAGCCATAGAACATCGACTCACGGAGGTTTGACTGTATCCGAAATCGATAAGTGGCAGTTTTCATAACCATACAGGCACGTATCGAGATCCACTAAAACCGCAACGAGTGTGTGGCGAAAATGGATTCAAATTTTTATTCCGTGGTTCACCTATCATTATTGCACAGAAAATTATCGCTTTTGCGGTTAAAATAAAACATTCAAATCGATTCCTCGCTGAAACCCTCTGATAAAGGAAAATAGCCATTCATGAGGGGCATGGTTGGATAACCAAATATAACTGACTGTACCTAGCAAAAGACACGACCCTGGCCAATGTGTTCAATACAGTGAATTGAAAAAGGCAGGTAGTTAACTATGCTTACCCGTTGCATGTACGCAGATGCATTTGCTGTCTTCCCCATTGAACAGATCGCCACAAACGTTTTGAAAAATATACGAAGTGAATTGTAATTGTAAATGAAATTAAGGACAAGCCTCCCGGAATCCAAAACTAAATGCACTCGCGTTTTCAGGGGCACCCCATTCAAAACGGAAGCCACTCACAACTGTCATTTTTTATTATTTCACGCATGCTGCGATACAGCAAAGCTGGAATAATAAAAATGACAGTTGTGTGTGGCTTCCGTTTAGAATGGGGTGCCCTTGAAAACGCGAGTGCATTTAGTTTTGCATTCCGGGAGGCTTATGTATGCAACATACCATCACCTTAACGACCATCGCGTAATTCCACATATCATGCATTTTGCAGGTCAAACAATGAATAACCAATGATTAATTAATGCTTGGTATGATTTCAATAGATTTCGTTTGATTCAATGATACGATTCTACAAAATTATTAAGCACTCGATGTTTTCTCGCTGCAAACATACTACATAAATAGTTTCTTGTAAGTTCCATATCGGACCATGTTCACCATTTCAAACAGCATTCACATGCTTTGACCAAACTCCATGCATCAGTAAAAGTTACTATTTATGAAGGAAATAATTGGTCAAATATAGTGCGCCTATTTAAAGAGAAACAACAAATTAAACCAAATGTATATTCTTGTAAACGATATTACCAAACCTACATAGACATAAAAAAAGACCAGGACATTAAAGCTCGAATCAAAAAGAGAAAAGGATATTGAATAATTATGATAAATAAACGATAATCAACTGCATGCAAATTTGATATTCTTTAATGATGCGCTGAAGATTCTCGAAAGAAAAATTGGCTCAATGGGAGGTAAACTATGTAGACATACATTTCACTATTTATAGCATACTGGAAATATATGAATGATAGTCAAAATATAACGTGATCAAAGACATAGCAGATAATGGTAGGATATGAAACTGGACCGATATTTAAACGAACCATTCCAAATATTTATTAGTGTATGTAACTTATTGTAATTCTAATATTTAGTACGCATATGATAGTGAGTACAGACTTTCTTATGTAATGTATTTAAACTGATATTGATATAGCCTATGTAATACCGAAATAAAGTATTTGTATTGATTCCAATGAAAATATGTCTTTATATTTCAATCGATAAAACAGCATTTGTTGCACGTTTACTCGGAGTTTTATAGTCCCTATAATACAGCTTTTCTCAACCTTTTTATTTTCGTTTATATTGGACAGCGGTTCTCAAGGTCTCGAGATTGCTTGCGGCACCCCTAGATATTTTCGATGAGAATTCATACTATTCTAGTCAAAAAACTAGAAAAACTTTAAAACTTTTATTTCATCTCTTTAAATAAATGCTGTCTCCGTATCGCGTTGTGTTGTATGAATTCGACTCATACGACGAGTCTGGAAGTACTTGCGGGAGTACTGCCTCTGACAGATCGTTTCGCGGAATTATCGCTGCGGTTCCTCATCCGTTGTGAGGTTCTCAATCCATTGGTCATTGACAACTTCGAGAAGCTGCTCGAACAAAACCCTCAATCTCGATTCATGAGTATTTACCACTGGTATATGACGCTGGAGGTAAGACCATCTTCGGTTGACACCAATCGTGCTAACTTCTTAGACTCTTACAGTTTCTCTGTTACTTTTGATCTGTCCATGAAGCAGGAGGTTCATGGAATACCAGACTTCCTTCGTGCGGAGGTCATACCTCCATTATTGCAAGCAAATACGGACACGCCAGCGACGAGAGAAGCTTTTTCACAGACGGGTCAAAAATGGATGACTCTACTGGTTTCGGTGTTTTTAACGTTTTTCATAGCGCCTACTTTAAGCTGAAAGAGCCTAGTTCCGTGTATTCCGCTGAGCTAGCAGCTGTACACTATTCACTTCATCTTCTTCTTCATCTTCATCTTCATCGACAGTCTAACTACCCGGAGGCTGTTCGGTCAATGAAACCTGTAAAGCACTCAGCGTATCTTCTAACCAGGATACGGAAAGCTTTGAGTGCTTTATCAAAATGGTCATTCACAATCACCATGGCTTGGGTCCCTTCACATTGCTCGATCCCGGGAAATGAGAAAGCAGACTCCTTGGCTAAGGTGGGCGCTGTGGAAGGTGATATGTATGATCGGCAAATCACCTTCGATGAATTTGTCTCATTGGCAGCTGGCAGCAGAAATGGACAAATGTTGAGTTGGGTAGATGGCTGTATTCAATTCGCCCGCAGGTGTCGAAGCGTCCATGGTTTAAAAAAATGAATATTGGACGAGACTTCATTCGAACCATGTGTCATCTAATGTCCACTCACTACACTTTAAACGCACATCTTTTCAGAGTGGGGCTCTCGGAATCAATCTCTGTGTTTGCGGCGAGGATTATCAGGTCATTGGTCATGTCGTGTGGGCGTGCGAGAAGAATCGCGGCCCCAGATTTGCATTAACTGAACATCTCCGGGTCCGAAAGAAAAGTGTTGGCGGGCCTTGATCTCGAATACATGTCCCTCGTCCACCAATTTGTGAAAGTTGCTGATGTAAGACTGTGATCTTAGTCTGCCATCCCCTTATCTGTCGTACCCCATATCGAATGTCTTCCTCTTGTTGTCCATTTCAATGACTGTTGTTAACCCCTTTCGAATGTCTTCCTCTCATTGTTGTCTCCCAAGAAATGTTTATTTGTCCCGTTACAGATGTGAAACTTCGCCAAGAATATCAACTATGTGAACATCAGCATCGTAATTACTTAAGCACCCTAAATTCCCTTCCTTTCCTACTATATTATTGTACTCCCTAACCTCGACCAAGTTTTTCCCGTAACACGGTAGATCACTTTGACGTAGTGTGTTACGGTGTAAGATCTACCAAACAGAGCCCTAGCTTAATCCATTTTTCTAGCTAGGGCAATAAGTTGTGGTAATTAAGAATTCATTAAGTCCCCGCTACCAACAGCAGCCTCAGAAATAAAATATAATTAATGTTACCTTGCAGACAGTTGAAAGGCTCGAATTCCTCTTGTTTGAGGCTAAACTGTATGCAGCGGAAATAACTTTTCTAGCAGTTAGTTAAAAAACCTCGGTGCCCTTTCCCTAGGCTGAGCTGACTGCTGGAAAAATCGAGTTAGAGGTTTAAATACGTACTAACTCTTCATGAACTGGTGAAAAATGGTAGTGAGAGGAATACACGGAAGTACTTATTACTGAACAAATTCTCTTGCTTGAAATGGTCCTGTAGACAGATCTAAATCCCGGGTTTTAAGAGTTTTACTGGTGATATTCTAGAAGCAAGACAAGGATGTGGCTAGGGCTCCGATGCATGGCCAAAAACAGTATTACTGTTCTGTTTTCTCAAGCAAGGATTGATTTCCTATTGATAAGAGGCGCGCCTTCAATGGGATTGCTCCCTATGAAGGGTCTAAATAGCGGGACCTTGTCATGGTGGTCTTAATAAAAAAACAAAACAACAACTGTATCGAAACCAATACTGCATTGCTTCTCAACAGCACTGGAGTAATTCGACATGCACTTAAACACTAAGGATACAAGTAACGCTACAATAGATCTAATAACTGGTCGCAGTGGCATACGCGAACAGGAAAAAATAACCTCGACCAAACCGCGAGTCTTTCGGTTCCCCAAAACTAACACTATGTACAGTAATACCTCGATATAACGTAACCTCGATATAACGTAACCTCGATATAACGTAACCTCGATATAACGTAATTTTTACCTCGATATAACGTAACTGTTTTTCTGCTCCTATTTCTAACAGTTTACAATATATACGTGATTCATTGAGTATAAAAATATTTTTTTTTAATTCTAGGCCACTGTATGACCGTCCTCAACAAACATAGAGTGGAAAGATGAATCTAAGATTTTGAGACGTCACATTCCAAATGTTCACGTCCCGACATATCCTCCCTATGATGTCTGGGTTCATTCATTGTCATTTATTTAGCTTAACAGATAACACTGAATCAGCAATTTGACGCCACAATACACGGTTCGAGATCGCATCTCTCCAACCTCAAATGCATCCCACGCTCGCCAAGTCGTTCTGTACCTGGTCAGCCCTCCTCGCTTACTGCGCCCCACGCCTTCTTGTTCTTGCTGGATCTGGGGCGAACACCATCTTTGCAGGGTTGCTATCCGGCATTCTTGCAACATGTCCTGCCCATCATACTCTTCCGGATTTAGCTACCTTCTGAATACTGGGTTCGTCGTAGAGCTGGTAATGCTCATGGTTCATCCTTCCCCGCCACACACCGTCTTCTTGCACATCGCCAAAGATGGTCCTTAGCAGCTGTCTCTTGAATACTCCGAGTGCTTGCAAGTCTTCCTCGAGCATGGTCCAAGTTTCATGTCCGTAGAGAACTACCGGTCTTATGAGCGTTTTGTACATGATACATTCAGTACTAGTGTGAATCTTTTTTGACGGCAGTTTCTTCTGGAGTTTGTAGTAGGCCCGACATTCACAGATGATGCGCCTTTTCCAACATTATTTTCCTACCAACATTATTTTCAGCCGTTAGCAAGGATCCAAGGTAGACGAATTCATCGACCACCTCGAAAGTGTCCCCGTGTATCGTAACATTTCTTCCCAGGCGATCCTTGTCGCGCTCAGTTTCGCCCATACACCACCAGAGCAATTTTTGTTACATCACGTTTCAGGGGGTGTACAGTTCTGCCACCTTTGCAATTTATCGGCCGATAGTGTCCATGTCATCCACGAAACAAATAAATTGATTGGAACTTTTGACAATCGTACCCCGGCTGTTACACCCGGCTCTCCGCATGTCACCTTCTAGTGTAATGTTGATCCACAGGCACGAAAGTCCATCACCTTGCCTGGAGTTTTCGCCCGAAATCTTCTCACAGTTTTGCCCCCCATCCACCATTGTTTTGATTAGTCTGGTAAGCTTCCCAGGGAAGATGTTCTCGTCCATAATATTCCAAAGCTCTACGCAGGCTATACTGTCATATGTTGCCTTATAATCGATATACAGATGGGGCGTTGGGACCTGGTATTCACGGCGATTTTGGAAGATTAGCTTTAGCTTAGCTTAGCTTTGACTGACTACACATATCTATGGTTGCTACTCCGTGATTGACCAGAATCAGTGAAATTGCACAAAGAATCAACTGAATGATTGACTGGGATTGTTCAAGCATTCTCAGTGTGCAAGTTTCAGTGACTCTAAAATTCAAATGATCAATAACGGCGCCGGCCACGTCCTTGTAGTCAGTAAGGAAGAAGGAAGGAATATTAGTAGGTGGTTTTTGCAATTTGAAGACCGTGCTTACCTCTGCGTCTCCACAAAAACCACAGGAAGGATTATCAGTTAATTGGTAGGCATCGTTGGATCTGGATTCACTCTGATAAGCGATACGACCATGCCATTCTTTATACACAGTGATTTTACCTAGCCATGAATCGGGCGCGAAAAGTAGTACAAACTAACTACCGGCCTACCGGGCGCGCAATACAGAACACAATATTTCGGCCGATCGCGCCATCGTTCTGCTGTCCGAAATAAGAGAAATCTCGCACTTAACTCTTTTATTACCGGCCGCGCAATGCAGAACAAATATTTCGGCCGATCGCGTCATCGTTCTGCAGTCTGAAACAAGAGAAATCACGCACTGAACTGATTTTTATTACCGGCCGCGCAATGCAGAACAAATATTTCGGACGATCGCGTCATCGTTCTGCAGTCCGAAACAAGAGAAATCACGCACTGAACTGATTTTTATTACTGGCCGCGCAATGCAGAACAAATATTTCGGCCGATCGCGTCATCGTTCTGCAGTCCGAAACAAGAGAAACCACGCACTGAACTGATTTTTATTACCGGCCGCGCAATGCAGAACAAATATTTCGGACGATCGCGTCATCGTTCTGCAGTCCGAAACAAGAGAAATCACGCACTGAACTGATTTTTATTACCGGCCGCGAAATGCAGAACAAATATTTCGGACGATCGCGTCATCGTTCTGCAGTCCGAAACAAGAGAAATCTCGCACTGAACTGATTTTTATTACCGGCCGCGCAAAGCAGAACAAATATTTCGGACGATCGCGTCATCGTTCTGCAGTCCGAAACAAGAGAAATCACGCACTGAACTCTTCACGGCGTTTTTGGAAGATTTTCCATAAAGTAAAGATATGATCCGTTGTCGTTACCCAGCCAACACAAAGTCGCATATGCTAGCGAATAAGTGTACAAGGTGGAGGCGATATAGGCGCATTCGTCCATTTGACTGCATGCAAAGTGCACGTATATGGCCTCCACTTTGTACACTTATTCGCTATGATATACGATCTTGTGTTTGCTGGGTAGGCCATCAACGGAGCCAGCTTGACAATTTCCCACCCATCCGGACCCATCTTGATGACCTCAGCTCCGATACCATCCTTACCAGCTGCTTTATTGGCCTTTAGGTGTTGGAAGGCATCCCTAACTTCTCTCAAGGCTGGCTGGCCTCCATCGTCCGTGTAACTGACGTAGTCATCTCCTCCGCTGCCTTGACTTTTAGTGCCTGTACTCTCATGTCCATTCAATTGTTCCTCGTAGTGTTGCTTCCATTTTTCGATCACCACACGTTCGTCCGTCAAGATGCTTCTATCCTCATCCCTGTATCCCTCGGCTCGCGGCACGAAACCTTTGCGGGATGCGTTGAGCTTCTGATAGAACCTGCGTGTTTCTTGAGAACGGCACAACTGTTTCATCTCCTCGCACTCGGATTTTTCCGGGCGGCTTTAAGTATATTCCAGCAGTCCTCAAGAGGGGCCTTAAGAGCTCACCATTTTCCAGCAACGCTGCCTCGAGATACTGCACGTATGCAGTGGCGACATCAGGTTGGTTTAGTCGCTCTAGGTCGTATCGCGGCGGTCGTCGGTACCAAATATTGTTGATCACGGATAGGTTTAGGCGCAGTTTCACCATCACCAGATAGTGATCAAAGTCGATGTAGGCGCCACGATATGTCCAAACGTCGATAATGTTGGAGAAGTGCCGTCCATCAATCAGAGCGATCGATTTGTGATTCTGTCTGCTGTGGTGATCTCCAGGTGTACCGATATGGAAGGCTGTGTTGGCTGTTTTTGTTCGTCAGCTGGTGGGCACTGAACTTTCCAAAAGTCGGTCTAAACTTATCCTCTTGGTCAACCTGAGCGTTCAAATCTCCTATGATGATTTTGACGTCGTGGGTTGGGCAGCTGTCGTACTCACGTTCCAGCTGCGTGTAGAATGCGTCCTTATGATTATCAGTGCTTCCAGAGTATGGGCTATGGATGTTGATTATGCTAAAATTGTAGAACCGGCTTTTGAACCTCAACCTGCGCATTCTCTCATGAATCGGCCACCACCCGATCACGCCCCTTTGCATATCGGCCATCACTACTCAAGCTGTTCAAAGCTCGTGTGTGTTGCCGCTGCTCTGATAGATGGTATGATTACCTTTAAACGCACCATTGATCTCTTCCAACAAACCTCATACAGCGCTACGAATCCACGGTCCTTGAGCACATCACCGAGTATGCGTGTGCTTCCGATGAAGTTGAAAAATTTTCAGTTCCCCTAGGTGGGCACCACCGAGTTTCAGTAAACATGATTTTTGCTGAGATCTCAGTAAAAGTGACGGTTGCTGAGATAATGTAATTATTTTGCTGAGAATCAGTACTAAACGAAATTTCCTGCCGAAGCTCAGTTCTGAAATGACTTATGAGCGTAGCCGAAGCACTTGTAGCAGACCACAAGTGATTGGTGTATGATCACGTAACATACCATCAATCCTACCTTCAACTTGGTCTTATCAAGCAACTTCTTGGCCGCCGCCAGACGTATCTGGCGGGCACATATATAGGCTCATCACCTGCGTGCCCGCATAGCTTTTTCGTAAACGAATAGGATCTCAACTCTCCACTGATCTTTCAATGTATCAACCAGCTCACCGGCTTTAGATATTTCATTCAAACCCTTACATAGGATGACTTCGACTGGGCATAGGACTCCGACATGAATCCCATCAACCATCTCGCCCTTCTGCATCCTATGGATGCAGTTGACATCTTCTACTTGATCAGAGAGTATTTGCTCTCCTCTCATGGCCTTTGGGACATCCGCGTAGCTCCGTCATAATATCATACTTCTACAAGCACCTCATTTTTTGCCGCAGCTACCTCCTCTGCCGCTTGTTTTACGACTCACTTCGTTTTCATTTTCGACTGTTTAGGGATGGCAATTTCCCACCAGGGACGGTTGTCCTACCGATGAAATTCAGTCGGTGGGAATACTACACTTAACGTTTTGGGGTGGCATCCTGCACAATCTTAGGGGCCGTACACTAATTACGTAAGCATTTTTTCTGGGTTTTTCGACCCCTCCTCTCCCCCATGTAAGATTTTTCCCATACAAATATTTTTTTATTTATATGGAGCGTAAGAAAATGGCAGACCCCCCCTCCCCCCATAAGTGCTTACGTAATTAGTGTACGATCCCTTACTAACTTTAAGAGTCGCACCACCCACTCCTTCTAATCAATAAGGAGGCGTTTCTCACGTTCCGCCTCCTTACTAGACATTAGCAGAGGCTTTCACTGCTGCCTAGCCATTGTAACTAGGTCGCAGAGAATCAGCACGACGAGTTTGGAATATTTGCTGAAGGTCTGGAGGCCTCCATAAACGGCATGATTATGTCCGTAATTTCCGTTACCACGTCACCTTTTGGGTGCTCCCCCTCTTTACATGGTTGGCACGTTTTTAGAGATTGATCAGAGTGGCTTCGTCTATTTTCGAGTCCGCGGGACCTCCTCTAACCAATCTACCATAGACCATTATCATAGAAGATCTTTTGGTCGCCAAAGCGTGGGAGGTAGTTTCAGCTGACTCGATTCGCAAATCTTACAATATTCTTTACAATCCTCCATAAAGTCGAGAATGAGGATGATGTACCACTGTCAGTCTTAAGAGGCACACTGAGAAGCATTCATGAGACGGTAGCATACCGACACTATGCCGGTGACAACACAAGGCAGTCAATGTCAACGCAAGAAGAAGCATGTCATGTCACAATCTGCGAGTTTTGGAAATGATAACGAATATGTGAACGAGTTGGAACAGGCAGCCCTCAATGGGTTCATTATGGTAATCAGATACTCGGAATAGAGCAATTGGTTACTGACTAATCAGTTCTCGCTGCGTCAGATACGTACTTATATCATGGACATCGTAATTAAAAAGCAGCACTAAAAAGGCTTCAGTGCAGAAATGTTGTTTTGCTATTTTGAACTGGTTTGAGAATTTTTATGAACTTGAGCTCTACTTTCATGCATAAAGAATGGTAATCTAGAATAATATTAAATTTAGGTTTATTCTTATTTATAAATTATTAAACGAATACTGATTGAAGTAATATTCTAAGATAAAAAGTAAATATGAAAACAGAAATGAAAAAAATAGATAAGCAAATAAGAAACAAAAAACAAAAAAAAAACATAAAAAAAATAAATAAATAAAAGTTAAGTAAGAAAGGTTGGAACACCCTGGTGGATGAATAACATTGATTTTAGGTTAAAATTCTTTTATAAAAAAAGATTTAAAAAAAAAATTGAGAAAAAAAATTTGCTTCGATATAACGTAACCTCGATATAACGTAACGAAAATAAAAATTGAGTTACGTTATATCGAGGTATGACTGTATAAGAATTGAGAAATGAATTGTTAAACTTGATTTCGGCTCCGTAACGCTTAACGGCAATTGACCCTCCAAAATAAACGAAAGATTTAAAAAAAAAACCTTTAAATACCGCCATCGGGGGTGACAACGGGTCTGGGGTGAAAATGGGTCACCGCTCTCACCGGCAGCGTGGAGGTTGCAAAATTGTTCAAAAAGGTCTCTTATATTTTAGTTTTTTTGCCCACAAATACATTCAATCTTTTCTACAAGCATTCTAACTATTTGTAACAGTGACCCATTCTCATCCCCGACGACGTTACGTAAGAATTTACCTTGAAGCTTAGGGGCCTTTCACAAATTACGTAACGCTGAAAGGAGAGGAGGGATCGAGCCGAGCGTTACGATCCATACAAAATATTAAATCTTCCATACAAAAAGTGTTACGAAGGGGAAGGTGGGGGTCCAAAATCATCAAATTCAGCGTTACGTAATTTTAGAAAGAACCCTTAGGGAAGATCCATAAAGTACGTCACGCAAAATTTGGAGATTGTCAACTCCCCTCCCCATCGTCACACTTTTTGTATTAGACTTTTAAAATTTTTGTATGAGTCGTCACGCTGCTTGAAACCCCCTCCCCTAGGAGCGTGACGTACTTTGTGGATGGCCCTTACTGGGAAAAAAGATTATTTCATTTTCATTTGGATTCTGTTCTATGTTCAGAAAAAAATAAGTTTATTATAACCACTTATAACTGTACTTTTCTGAAAAGTAAACCAGGAATATTTTCTCTCCTTTCCAAAAATAATAACATCATGAATTTGACTAGAATTTCTTCTGAATCAGATGAATCATGAAGTTCCTCATGGTACTACTAATTGTTCATGCCGAATGTACCAGATATATCCTTTGGATATTTATTAAAATTATTCATCAGAATTTTCTCTGAGTGCTACTTGATAAGTTTCTTCCGAAATTTCTTCATGGTTGTTCCCGTGAGAATGCTAAAACCAGGTGGGTGGCAGGACGCCATGTTTTTGCAGCCAACATCTCAGCGTAAAATACATGATAGTATGTGTTTTGTTTACAAACATCATATTTGATTCTCATTAGGATACAGAACTGTCAGTGGGATACGGTCGCGCAATGTTGGCGGCAAAACAAACCTATTGTGTGAGATAGGGATGCCACCGGGCTGGCTAAAACAGAGAAATTTTTTCTATTTTGTTTACATTTAAAACAACTTTCCTTCTTAAAATTGTCTAGCCTTTTGGTGCCCATGGTGCTTTTCGATTTTTCGGTGTTAAAAAAAGTTTATTGTTTTATTTATTTAATTTTCACTTATAAGCCATTTTATAAAAAGCTCAAATGACAGGAGACCAAACACTAATATTTCTCGGGAACTTTTTCAAATCGGCGTATGTAACATTTTGATCAAGCTGAGAAAATGAGCTTGAAAGTTTTCAGATTTCATTTTATTCCTATTTAGAAACTAATCATTTTTATTGCAATTGAATACACCTCAACGATACATTATGAAAAGGTTCATCGTCACTGACCCTGAAATCTGCACTGCGTGTGAACATTTCAGTTATTTTGATAAAATATATGTTACAACGTTCTGCAACAGATAAATCACATACGTCGTTTTGATACGTCAGCATGACCGAGGTCATGCTACTTTCGTCGAAATGTTACGCTGCTCCGTACGCTGCATTGTTGATACGTCGAAATGTTGCGTCAAGTTGAAACGTTTCACGCACATGCGACAAAAAAATTGCAACACTTACAACACGACGTAACAACATTTGCTGCAACGTAAAAATGTTTTTCTTAACGAAAATCAGAATATTAAAGCGACATGCTTAATTTTGAAATCAGTGATGAAAAAGTACAAGCAGATGCACGTTTTAAACTATTTAGTTGTTCGAAAAAACTTTTTAAAGTACATTTTCTGCTAAGCGGTGTATGTGCAATATTTTCAACAATGATGTTACACCGTTTTGCAAAATATTGATTTACATTTTTAAAAACACATTTTCATGTAGCTTTGAAGATATACACATTTTTAGATGAATTTGATGCCATATGCTGTTGAAAACGGGTTTGTTTACAATTTGCGACATACGTCCTTTTGAATAAGTACCCGAGATTTACATTTTACAAGGAACATTTGCGAAAATGAAATGAAATGATGATGATGAGAACGAAATGATGATGGTTTACATGCAAATTTTCCAAAACAAAGACCGAGCCGTCCACTCAAAATTTCGATCAGCTGTTCGAATCTGTCTCATAAAATGGCTTATTTTTTTGTCATTTATAATGAGCTATCCTTGTGATATTTTTGTGGACTCGCTAGAATCGACGAGCATTTGTAGCAGGAATTGAGTTACTATCGGCGGGGTCATCGTCATCAATGATGGGCGCTGATAAACTGAACATCTGGCTGCGAAGCATAATGCGGAAAGTCAGTACTTGGCTCCATTTCGAATAATCCTGTTCGGAAGAAGTAGACTTTCGGTTAATTCAATATTTAAAAACGAAAATTCAATCAAACGAAATCGCACTTCAATGTGGATCCGTTTTTTAGGGACCTGTGGAAGTGAGTTCAAACGGAATGTAGAAAACTTCAAAACTTTCAAATGAATTCTCGAAAATATCAGGAGGATCACAAAACTCATAAAGAAATCCACGTAAATCACTGTTGAGATCCAGAGGAATCTCAACTAGATACAGAAAATACTGTTCTGTTTGAATTCCGCCGGAATTGCTTCCGGTCTAGTTACTTTTTGGAATTCACTAAAAATTCCTCATTGAATCCTGTCGGGATTCCACATGGAACTCAGTCGTGAATCCTGCAATTCAGTCAAGCCTTTGGAAACAATAAAGAATTCCTTCTGTTAAACCCCTGAGTTCCCTTCAGGAATCTTTTGGATTTTGATTAATTGATTCTAGAATAAAACCCTATTGGACTCCATTAAAAATCCGTGTTGGATTGCAGGAAAGATTCCTACTAGAATCCGGAAAAGATTTTTTTTAATGGAACGCAGTTGGGCTTTTTTTTAATTTTGTCTGAATTACTCCTGAAATTCAGTTGAGATTCCTTCTACAGTTTAGTCGAAACTCGTAATCCATTCAGGATTTCGTCTGGAATGCAGCTGGAATTCTTCTGAGAATCAAATAGTGATTTCTCAGGGAATCCAGGTAGAGTTTCTTCTGCAATCCAGTCAAGATTGCTTTTAGAATCTGGTCGAAGTTCTTTCTAAAATCCTGGACAGGATTTAGGATTTAGCTCAAATTCAGAACAGAATTGAACCATTTGTTTGATAAACTGCATATGAAACATTTTTGGCCAAAATGAGATTTTTATATATTCTGAATCCTCTTTCAAAAATACGTATTCTGGCAAAAAATACGAAAAAAAAATCCGGATAGTATGAAATTTTTTTCGTTTGTTTGAGAAACTACTTATGTCCACGCACTTTGAAGAGCAATTATGGAGTACTGCTTACAGTTTTTACACTGGAAGTGTTGAGGGTGTTGAGTTTTGCCAAAAACTATTGATCTGTATCGAAGAAATCGAAAGGTTCGTTGCCAATTTGTTGAAAAACAGTTTTTTTTTGTTTTCTAGAAATTATGTAAAATGGACTTATGCAGTTTCTTAAACAAATGATTCAATTTGGTTCAAATCCTGAAAGGTATGTGGCCGAGACCAGAACAGGATTTTGAATCAAATCCTTATCAGGATTTAACTCAAATCCTGCATAATCAAAATCAACTCAAATTTGATAAAGAATTTGGTTCAAATCCTAAAAATAATTTGGGTCCATGTGAAATCCTGTGCAGGGTTTGTCTCAAATCTTGAGCAGGATTTGTCTCAAAACCAAAGAAAGATTTATCTATAATCCAGAGCAGGATTAAACTTAAATTCTGAGAAGGAGTTGAATGCATTTCAAAAGGAACCTGAATGAATTTCAGAAATAATTCTTTCTGGACTGCAGAAAAGATCCCCACTGGTGTCAGAGAGCGGATCCCTTGAATTTCTCTAGGAACTAAATAGGTACGACCAGGTAATCAGTAATGATTCCTTCTGTAATCTAGTGCGGAATCCTTCTATAGTTCAGTCGAAATGCTGTCGGCAATCCAGTCAGAACTCCTTTTCAGAAAGTAAATAGAAGTCTTCAGGGAATTCATTCGGGAGTCCTCAGGTAAGCAATGCAATCAAGATGCCGTTAAAAAGACAATGGGAATTGCATCTGAAAAAGTTTAAGGGATTCGTTCTGCAATCCAGTCAGAATTCCTTGTGGAATTCAGTCGGGATTGCTTCTGGAAACCTATCTGGGATTACTCTTGCAATCCTTTTTGGAATTGCAGAAGGATTCTGAAATGGATCCCTACCGATTTCAAGAATGAATCTTCATCGAATACCAGTAAGAATACTGACTGAATAGTGAATTCCGATTGAACTTCAGCAGAAATCCCTTCTGATGTTCATTCCTGAGTAGCACGATTTAAAGCGATTTGATTGCACTAACTCATATGACTGGATTCGGTTTCAAATAGGACATAGTAACTCATTTATGAAAAGTGTGCTGCTTGGGTTAGGAATCCCGACTGGATTCAATTAGGATATACCGAATACGTAGGATTGCCAATCTGAGGATGGCGAATTCGAATCTTGGTCCGGTCTAGGATGTTTTCGGGTGGTAAATATTCTCGACTCCCTGGGCATAGTGTATCCATTGTTCTTGCCATACAAGATACATACTCAATTCATGCAATGGCGGGCATAGAAAGGCTTTCAATTGATACCTGAGGAAATGCTAATAGAATATCAAGTTGAAAAGCAGGCTATGTTCCTGTTGGAATGTAGAGCTATTGAAAAAGAAAAAGATACCGAATACAAGTCTCGCTACTCCCTACTTAATACTAGAAGGATTTAAGACTGGATTGCAGGAAAAAAATCGTTCCGGAGGAGATCACGACTGTATTCCAAAAGAAGACCTGACAGAATTGCACAACAATAAGGTTTTCATGACTTTCTAACGTATTTAAAAAATGTTTTTAGAAAATAGTCCTGGGGCAAAACGCTTGAATGGTGGTCTAAAATGACTCAATTTTATGTAAAATGATGGTGAACGCATGATTGTTTGTTTTTCCTAATGGATTGAACCACAATCTTACGGATGTGGTGGAAGAAAAGCAAATCGTTAAATTTGAGTGAATTTGAAGGGATTTTGCCAAATTTTTCCAATGGACCTCAATGTTGGATAACTAATTATGAATTGTAATGGTGATATTCGTTCATAAATGTACTACAACAGATTATATGAATGATTTTATGAGTGAGGCCATTTTGCCCCAGGGGTGCATTTTGGACCGTTCTCCCCGACCTATATTTTAGTTTGCAAAATCACAAGGCGCGTCTCGAAGACCGTCGGAAAATGGTTTGTGGCTTGACGAATCACAAGACGCGTCTCGAAGACCGTCGGATAATGGTTTGTGGTTTGCTAAATCACAAGACGCGTTTCGAAGACCGTCGGATAATGGTTTGTTGTGGCGCATCCGAAAGACCACTGGACCACTGGTTTAAAGAACCACATGGCTCGTCTCTCGTCTTAAAGACTATCGAAAACGGTTTGTGGTTTGCAAAATCATAATGCGCGTCGGGAAGACCGGTGGAAAATGGTTATAAGGCGTGTCCGAAAGGTGGCCGAAAAATGTATTGCAGTCTGTGAAAGTACAAAGTGCGTTTGGAAGGCCAACGGAAAAATTTTTACAGTCTAGAAAATCTCAAAGTCCTACGAGCATTGATTTTGGTTGAAACAAATTTAGATTTCATGTAGCGACTTGGCGGCACATGAGACTATCAGTTGAGCTATAATGCAACGAAATCTGAGAGAAATGGAGAAATATTCTATGCTGCACTGTTCAAAACTGTTCGGAAAGCCAAATATATTATCTGGAAATTCATCTTGGAAAGTACTGAATTAATAGCCATAGCTGGATTACCTGTAGGATCACATATCTTTGACTTTGCAAAATTAATAAGGTTGCGGGATTTCACAAAGCTATTCGGAAGTTCAAATTTATTATGCGTAAAATTAGTTTGGAGTTATTGGCTAGCAGTACAAGTTTACATGTCTATCATTTGGGTATAATATTGGATTGGATTTGAATTGGATCTGGATTGGATTTGAATCTGGATTGGATTTGGATTGGTTTTGAAATGGATTTGGATTGGGTTTGGAATAGATTTGAATTGGATCTGGATTGGATTTGGGTTGGATAGAATTTGGATTGGATTTTGATTGGAATTGAAACGGATTAGATTTGGATTGGTTTTGGATTGGATTTGGATTTTGATTAGATTTAAATTGGATTGAATTGCATTTGTATCAAATTGGATTTGGATTTAAATTAAATTTAGGTTGAATTTAGATTAAATTTGGGTTGGATTTGAGTTAGATTCAATTTGAATTTGAATGATTTGAATTTCGTTTTTGGAAGAAATTTTGGAAGAAATTGGAAAATCTTTGTATTTGCTACACAATAACAAAGAATACAAAGATGACAAAAGAAGGCCATTGACTTCGTAAATTTGTTGTTCTCTAATCATTCATTCATTCATTAGATAGATCCTAATTTAGCATTGCAATAAAAGGGGCTTTCCTTAGCCGTGCGGTAAGACGCTCGGCTACAAAGCAAGACCATGCTGAGGGTGGCTGAGTTTGATTCCCGGTACCGGTCTAGGCAATTTTCGGATTAGAAACTGTCTCGACTTCCCTGGGCATAAAAGTATCATCGTGCTAGCCTCATGATATACGAATGCAAAAATGGTAACCTGGCTTAGAAACCTCGCGGTTAATAACTGTGGAAGTTCTTAATGAACACTAAGCTGTGAGTCGGCTCTATCCCAGTGTGGGGATGTAATGCCAATAAGAAGATGAAGATCCTAATTTTAAAGCTTGTATAGATTTGTGGCACGGAATAGGAACGAAAGTATGAATCACGTTTTATATTTCGCGACCCACAATTTGGTTTGTTGTGTAGTTTTTTTTGTGTAGTTTTAAATGGAGTTAACCGGTTGCTCAAATGCAACAGATGTTCACCTTCGTTCCATTTAATTAACCCAGGAGAAAAACAAGCATTGCATCCTATGCCAGAATTTTTTTTTGCGTTTTTAATGAGAGAATGTGGGGTTTTAGTAAAATGCCTTCAGCGTGTGTTTATAGATTTCACATCCCTGCGTGGCAATCAGCGAGCAGCAAGCCATGACTCTGCCTCTTCCAGTCAGATCTCCGCGGCGTGCACACTCATCCACGGAGAGTTGCTATCATAACATTTAGGGCCACACAATTCCTACAAAAAATACTTAATTATTGAGAAACTATGGTATCGAAAATTTACCCTTTTAAATCTTCTTTTCAACATCCTGCAATTCTGTGACAGAAATGAAACGAACTTCAATCATTATTGCATTGACTTCATCTTCCTCAGGGACTGTTTGCTACTGGGTATCATTTCCATTTATTTCGGTTCCATTCTCCATCATGCATTGATGAAATTTGGTGTTGTTTTGACTGGGGTATCCATTGAAGAGTAGCTTGCCAAAATCTATCGGCTACGACAACCTTGATAGTTTGCATTTCAATGTTCCTATCTCGTGCTTTCTAGTTTATCTAGATTCAGATTTATGTAGACCTTCATACCGCTAGTTCCAATGTCTATTATACACATCGTTATCACGTGAAATTAGAAGTGGGAACCTAAAAACAGAAGAGATAAAATTACATATTAGAAATAAATAAATAATACACTATATTTACATAAATAAATAATAGTACCTACATGTAGCCCCATTTAAATTAGTCTAATTTAGGAAACAAGTTGCATCTAAATGCTATAGAATCCACCCTTTCGCTTTTTTTACTATTAGAACAGTTTGACGAGTTTCAACACAAGTTTCATTCATTCCTTTTTATAACGGTTTAGTCAATGAATAACACAGCCCTTTAAACTCTCCATCCCATTCGTACACGGTTAGAAAAAAGTACCTAATTTTAGGTACTTTTTTCTCTTGCATCTCCTCCCTCTTCCCTTTGTTGGCATAAAATGAAGAGCAAAACCACTCAACAAGGGCTCATATTACGAGCATTTACTCCCTCTCCAGAGGTGAGCCAGCCTAGGGCTGCAAGCCTCTTTAATAAAGAAATAAATAAATAGAACGAGCATTTACGAGGCATTTATGTCATAAAATATGAAAAAAATAAATGAAGAATGAATAAACTTTGATATCAAGATACTTTTAATTTAATCATGTCAAATACCTCGAGGTAAATGATCGTAATCTGAATAGGTTATTAGACTGTTCTGTACGATGATATTGTTGATACGTCGAAATTCTGGGTTAAGTAGAAACATTTCAGGCACAAACGACAACAAAATTGCAGTACTTATTACAATACGACGTAATTAACAACATTTATAAATCAGATCGCTTATGCCCCTGTGTACGCTATACCACAAGATTTCTCGTTCAGTGTTTACTATTAGAACAGTTTGGGAACCAAAATAAATTCATTCATGCCTTTTTATAACGGTTTTCCCTGTCTGCTGCATCCCATTCGTACCATGCTGACCACGTTATTCCCATCTTTGTTTTTCAAACGGTAGTTTCGATACAAACACTAGTGCTGTCCAATGAGCAGCTCGAAGTAGCTCGAAGTTGTTCCCGTCCTGCTCGTTCTTTTTTGTCAACAAACGAGCATGAGCGTGACAGGAACAACTTCGAGCTACTTCGAGCTGCTCATTGGACAGCATTACTGTCAAACGCATCGCCATACTGCCCGTACTGCATGTTGGTTATACTGCTCACACTCATCGTAACAAACTGCTTACTCTGTCGCACACATGTGTCACACAGCAGTACGTTGATGTCAGAAATGAATGAATTCACTGCGGCGAAACCAGGCTATTGACATCCTATTGTTTAGCCCATCGCCAGATCGTAGCCAGGATGTCCCGGGCTATATTTTTTTTCATACTGCGTTTCAATGATGACAGCGGGCTATGTCTATTGATGATGATGACACCACACTTGACACCGGCTCGGGCGAAACCGAGCGAAAGCAAAGCAAAAGGCAACGGACGACTGGACGAAAAAGAACAGAAAAGTCAGCCAGTTCAGTCGGTTCAGTCTAGATTCATTTGTCCCGTGGTTCGGATGTGTGGCTGAGTGGCGTGAGATAAAATCGTTCCATAATCCTTCAAGATAGGTTGTGGGAATCGAATAAAAGAAGATTGCAGCAGAAAATCGCGTGATACCTTACGTAGTGAAGAAGAGCGTATTTCTACCCGGCTCATCAGTGTGACGACGGGTTTGAAAGAGTGCCGAATTTGTTGTTTGTACGCGAGCATCGGAGTGCGATTATTTTTAGCATTGCAAAATTTCGGCATCGGTCAGCCGTAAAGTAGAATAATTCTGCCTGCCGGTTGTGTGGGAATTTTATTGTTCGGAAAACTGCGGGACCAATGGTGAAAGGCTCGCTCTGCAACATTGAATGCATCGAGTGTAATAATTGCAATCGTTCAGAAGAACGGAAAATTGCAAGACGGTTGACTTGCGAATTTTGATCAAATTTGGTAAAACTGCTTGCTGTGACAGCGTGGAAGTTTCAAGCGAAACAGTGGGCATAAGAGAAAGCCAAAGAAGATAGCAAAAGAAGAATCAAGTGAAAAAGAAATCGTACGATCGCCACATAAACACTTTTGTATTTGAATTTATCTCTTGTTGCATTCAAACTGCTTGCCTCATAGCTGTGGGCGAAAGAGTAAAAAACAGTAAACGCCAAGGCAGTGTTCTGTCTCCATACGTTTTGTTTATTCTGTTGACTGTTTTTGCGGGTGTGTTTTTTGCATCGTTTCCCACCCACTTCCGGTACGTGAATCTCGGAAATCCATTCTACGTGAATGCCTTCTAGTCAAGGTTACCGTAAGGTAGCATCCGAGCCGGTCGACCCGGAGGCAGAGATCATACGGAACACCTCGTTAAGCAACACAACAATGCCCGGCAGTCAGCAGCAAAAGGCGGCAATGGCGGAACCACAGACAGTCGTAACCGGCAATCCGGCTGGGAAAATTCCGGCCACCAATTCGCAACAGCGACTAATGCCTGCCGATTCAGACAGCGTATCGTCCTCGTTGGATGAAGCCGAGCTGGAAGTGCCGCCTGGTGGCGGTGACGGAGATGGTGGCGGTGGCGAACATCGACATCTGCCGTATCATCACCACCTTGATGACGGATCGGTGACAGCCAGCAGTACCAGCACCGAACGGGTTCCCCTGACGGCGTGGTTCACCGTGATAGTGCTGTGTTTTGTTAATCTCATCAACTATATGGATCGGTTTACGATTGCAGGTAGGTTTATGAAAGGATGAGCTACAGATACACAATCTGGTTGAAGACTGGAGTGTACCATGCTTATTATTAGATGAAGAACATTTTCTAGATTCAACACGAAGTTTGTTCATTAAACCTACATATTTTATAACGATGATTTTTTTTTGTTTTCTGGCATCATTTATAAATTTTGAACATTCATCAACATTGGAATTCAAGATAAGTATTTAAAATCATATAATGGAAAAGCTTTATGGTTCTAAGGTTTTTATGAGTTTAATCATATTTAGGACACCTATTTAGGCTATACATGTTTATGCAGAGGCGTCGCGTCCGCATGTGCAACCTGTGCACTGCACATGTTGCAATTTTATCCCCAACATTCAAACTCTAGATAGATTTCTTGTCTTTCTAATCCAAGCATGTATTTGAATTATGTGAATTTGAAAGATGTTTCATGCAAATTTGACTATTAAATACATAAACGGAAAATATGCATGTTTTTTTATAGGCGACATGTGATGTGAGGCAACCAAATGCAGCGATGGGGACGCGTTATAGTTTTCTCTACGATACCAAACCGACCCACCGACACCACATGTTGTATCAACACGGAACTTTGAGCCGAGAACGTTTTGGCATGTATCATACACGCATTATTGTGTATGTGTGGATCATCTGCTCTAACCGCAATCGGCGATGTATAGGTAGTCAAAGCGTTCCTCGCAGGCAATGCACGGTTTGGGGCCTATCGAGAACCGCTTCAAACAGCGCATGCGCGATTCGGTGAAGAGAGCGCGATTGTAACAAAATCGAAAGAGAAGAGTAAAGCGCGAGGATTTCTGCTTCCTCTAAGCGTTCCATGACGAAAGTTCCGCTTTGTATAAGCAACGCGAAGCAAAAGCGCTTTTGATATTTTTATATTTTATATTTTTATATGTTAAATGGGATTGCCCGTTTACACATCCACTAATCCTGACGACAATGTCAATTTAAACAATTTAAACAGAAATTGTCATCTGTTAATAAGCGCAATAAAACCTGTTTACAAATACGCCTATTATATTAGACATTGAAGTATCCGATAATATTAACATATTTTAAACAGACATTTCATCTTCTGAGTTAGGGACGGGGTAAGTCAAATGTCAAGTCTTTGCATGATTGATATATTCCTTTTCTGTATTTAAAACTTCGTCTCATTTTACGAATAACTCAAATTAGAATTGAAATAATTTCCGAATAGATATATTGCTTATTTGCCACATTGGAAACGATTCTGATGATAGTAATTTTTAATTTTACTTAAATCACTTTGAAGCTTAGTTAAGTTTGAGTTAATTCAGAAAATAAGAAGTAGCTAAGAACCAGTTAGATGCCACAAAATAAGCAAACGTATTGAGAAACGCGCTGGAAAATTATTTGTTTATCATTTCAGGTCCCTTTAATGTGTTTTTCTCGAAATATTAAAATAGTGCACAGGTTGAAGAATTGATCACGCGACGCCTCTGTGTTTATGTATTGTTTAACGAGTTTCTGTTGTGAAAGAAACAATATAGAAGCAGCAAATAATTTTGGAAATCTCACAAACCAAAAAAAGTGTTTTGTAATTCAGTTGGAGGGCCATCAACCTCAAGCTTATCTAATTTTGGCAAAAGCAATGCAGTGGGTTTAGCTTATCGAAAACGGTTGACAGAATGGTAAAGATTACGGCTGTTTCGGTTTTTCGGCATGCTTTAAACGGCGAAAAAGGTATGTAAAGCACAGCAGAAAAATATATTGTTGACCAGCTATGATTGTAGAACTTGCTCGTCATTTAAATACTTATCATTTTCTGCGGTGACAATAGAGGTTCTATTACAGAGCTTCTCCAATTCAGTCAGTTGTTGCCACGACACTCAGTACGCCACTTCTTTGTCGATTCATACAGCCCCATTCGGTTTTGGCAACACGTTCGGAATATTGTATGTTGCCAAAATCGAATGGTTTTTTGCCTTTCTTGTATACTAAGTATACGTAAAGGCTATATGATCACTCCAAAACCAAACTTTTAATAGAAGGCTCGGAGAGCCATAGTGTTATATACCAATCGACTCAGCTCGACGAATTGAGGTGATGTCTGTTTGTGTGTATGTATGTATATGTGTGTGTGTGCATGTGTGCAAAATTTTGTAGACACATTTTTTGAAACTTAGCAGGGTTCGGATGCGCGTAAATAGACAAGCTATTTTTATTTGCACCTTGGCATTGACCATTGGCTGGATCGGACTTTTAATGCCTCCTCAAGGTTAAAATGTAAAATTGGAACACATTTATACAAAAAAACAAGAAACGAAACTAAAGATGAAGGGCCAGGTGGCCAAACAACCAACCATGTAAGGCAAATCAACTGAAGGCTTGGCCCAATCTCACCCCTTTTTTGCGTGGATTGCTCGTTGCTACGAAAAACCAGAACCGTTATAAAAATATTAATAAAATTCGATAAAACAACAACAGATTAACGTAACATGATAACCAGGTATCCATCGATCTAAAAACTAGTTATGTAATAGATTTGTGGGGCATTACTGACACTATTTTAATACGGGTTCATTTGCTCAATAGTTTTACATTCAAATTCCAAGCATTATCGTACGAGCACAATTAGTTCTTGGAATTTGTTTTGTGATTTCCTAGACGTGAATTTTAATATAATTTCTAACCGTTTGAAGTTTTCATCAAAATTCGTAACAGTTTCTGAGATATTAGGAGTTGAAACATTTTTCGTTTTTGGCCCAATCTTACCCCCTAGGCCCAATGTCACCACGAACAACGGTATACGTAAAGGCTATATGATCGCTCCAAAAACAAACTTTTTATAGAAGGCCCGGAGACCCATAGTGTTATATACCGATCGACTCAGCTCGATGAATTGAAGTGATGTCTGTGTGTATGTGTGTGTGTGTGTGTGTGTGTATATGTGTGTGTCTGTGCGCACCCACCCAAAAAAAAAACGTCGCTCATTTTTCAGGTACTTATCCTTAACCGATTTACTCGCAACAAGTTGCATTCGACGCAGAATACTCAATCATTGTTTCCTATTGGAAATTGTTCAGATCGGACAATGGGCTCGGAAGTTATGGCCAAAATACCACTTTTTTTATAGAAAAATTGAGTAAAAAAATGTCACTCATTTTTCAGGCACTTATCCTTAACCCTCTCTTTCCCATGACTTTTTTCAAAGAATTCAATAGGAAGGAATCGTGTATGGAAAAAATGCTAGAACAAAAGTTGTTTGGCATAGCTAAAATTAGTGGAAAACGAAAAAAAAGTTTTTTATTATAAATCAATAGTTACTTGATTGTTTTCAATAGTTCCACTATTTTTACTCAAAATTGATTATATTTGCAGTCTAATGGAACCATAAAGTTGTGCCAAATACTGCTTTTTGTTGTTGAAATAATTCGATGAATGTTGGAAGGTGCAAAATTTGATGGAGCTCTGCAGCTACCATGGGAAGGAAAGGGTTAACCGTTTTACTCGCAACAAGTTGCATTCGACGCAGAATACTCTTCCATTGTTTCCTATTGAAAATTGGCCAGATCGGACTATGGGCTTAAGAGTAATGACCAAAATACTACTTTTATAATGCACGAGAAAGGCACCATCACCGCTAGGTGGATTAATCAGGGTTTTTTTCTGATGATTCGATTATCCGGAGTAAAATAAAAATCGTTACTCTGGATAATCGAGTCCGACCTGTACTTTACATCTCTTCACTTATTGTTACACTAGACACGCTGTGACGATTTTTCCCTGGGCTATGGATTTAAATTCTCCAGGAGACAAATGTGGTGATGATCATTCTGTATTACAAACTGTCTCATCGGTAATTTCAATTTTCAAATTTCATGACTTTAATTCAATGAACTTTATTATAATCATCTTTCAACATAAACTACACAAACATACTGTGATAGTTGAGTGAGGCAGTTAAATTCATCACTACAAGGAGTATATAATTCAGAGCTGGTAATAGTTTACGAACTAGGTTTTTTTGGAACCCATCTAGACACACAGATGGTAGAAAAAAATAAATAAATTGGAATTGCATGAAACATTCGGTTTCCTCAAAGACCTACAGGGCGCTTGCTACTGGTCGCGGATCAAAGCTATGGAAGGAGTGGCAAAATTCGACTGAATTTATTGTATAAAAAGCCATTCAATAGTCAATCAGTTTTGCTTAGCCTCCTATTGTGTAGTGACTGAATATTCTGCTATGTATAGTAATCAGCTGATACCTAATTCTTAAACACTCCATTTAATAATAACTAAATTCATTTCAATTTATCCAGACTTGTCTAAAAAGCTTAAAATGAACTTTGCGCTCTAGTTTTGAACAAACCAGTCAGCTGATGTCCAATCTGGCATTCACTGCTAGACAAAAACTTCCGCAAAAACTTTTCATAAGCATTTGCAAAGTTGATATAAGTTATGATTCTAATAGTGCTTAACTATTGTCCCCTAGATCAGTCACAAGGCAACGTGGACCACATTGAGGAAATGTTATCAATATTCGATATTAACCAAAAACAACCCCCTTTTCAGAAAAATATATTAAGCTCTTTTAGTGGAATTATTCAACCGTCTAAGACGAATTAAGTACTCTCCATTTAATTCCACCAATTATTTTCGATATCTTTGCATATCGAAGATATCGAAAATAATTGATGGAATTAAATAAAGAGTACTTAATTCGTCTTAGACGGTTCAAAAACAACCATTCTAATTGATCACTACACTGCCGCTAACTGCAAGTCGAGCACATCTGTATATCGGCTTCCATATACAGATGTGCTCACTTTGCGATTAGCGGCAGTACAATGGTCTAACACTAACTCAATAACATAAATTAACGAATATGTAGAACGAATCGTTTGACAAATAAGTTTCAAAATTATACTTTTAACAAATATAATAAAAAAAAACTTCCGATTCAGTTACTACGATGAAGCATTGGGCAACATGTTCCATGTAAGTCGAAAAAACTACTTCGGTAGATTTTGAGCGCCCATAATTACAATAGACATCTAAATAACATAAAACTGACAATTTTTTTGACTCTCTGACAATAAAACAGTGATGAACTCTAACTATAAGAAAAATCACGTTAATAAAGGAGAACAAAAGCATTAGACCTCGTAATTCCCTTCGATTCAGTTGCAACAGCGTCTTTTTGGACGACTTGTTCCATGTACGGCTGGCAAACTGTTTCGAAAGGAATTATGCGACGGTATCATCAAAGAGGTTCTGCCAGAGACATGAAGATCGACCATAAGACTTCCTAAGCTCACCATCAAATTGAAGCTCATGTAATGTTTGAAAACTTATTACCAGTTGAATCTTGTTTGGAGGCGGTTCCAATGCTGTCAAGACCACCATAGGCCCATAAAGATAGTATTCGGCGTTTTCTTGTAATGAGCTTTAGAATATGTAGTAGTTGAAACTGTAAGTTGAAATTTTTTAACACTTGCTTGGTGAATGGTTCTGAAATTTAGCCCGCTTTAGCTTTTCAATTCAGTTTTAGAAGCTTTCACTGTATAATCTTTAAAATTTTAGGCGTTATTCATCAAAATCGAATGCAATGCTATAGTTTAAAATACGTTTCCATTAGAGTTTTCTACTTCATCATCAACTAATATTTAAACTGACTCTTGTGAATGATGATTAACGCAATACCAAATTTTCAAAGCGGCTCTGTTTTTGTGGGCGGAGATGTGGACGTTGATTTGATGAGAATGGTCGCACTTTTACGCGGACCACAGTCATCAATATGTAGTAGAATGCTTCTGATGTGTCTGCGTTGAACTGCTGTTGGATTCGTCCGATTGACGTTTCAGTTTTTGCCTGCAGAAGCGGATGCGTCGTTTTGAGAAATTGGTATTGACCTAATAACATTTTTTATCGATCTTTTTGAGCTTATTTTGTTTGATGGAAATTGGAAATCGATGATTCAAATGCTATTATTGGCAAACTGCAAATTTAAGAAACTACTGCGGCAGAAGATTTAAGTACTTCACACGCTGTTCAAGAGGCCATTACCCAGTCAACACAAGATCGTATATGATGTCACATAAGATGCTAAAGTGGAGGCCATATAGGTACTTCCCCATACAATATGTACATATATCGCCTCCACTTTAACATCTTATGTTGCATCATATACGATTTCGTGTTGACTGGGTATGGCCTACTAGTCCATTGTCGTTCTGTGTCCTAGTAAGGGGAACGTAGAAACGGGTTTAGCCTTGCCAAACTAAGCTACCAGGTAGCTCCAACTGAATACCCATTAAAAAAAGAATAGCAACTGGTGGTAAAGCGAAGTTCTATGAATTGAAGAAAAAATTCTGCAAAGTGGGCTAATTCTGGAAAAAAATCTGCAAAAAAATTATCACAAAGTCAAAGAAAGGTCAGATAGAAAGGTCAAATCTGTACTTACGCCTTCAATTCTATGATGAACATGCACGTCTAAATTTGGAAGATGAAACATATTAGCATTTCCATATCATTATAAGAGAAGCTTGTTTTAGGGGTTGAAGATGCTGAAAATTCTACGGCGAAGAAGCTGATATCCGACTCTGGTTCAACATCTCATATCAAGTATGACGCCAAAAGTCTTGTTTGTCTGGATACAAGACGCAAGCGCAAGTTTTTGTGCCAAATAGATAGAAATAGAAATGCAACGAGAGTTACTTTGGAAAAATCATACTCCGAAGCTAAAACCGATTAGCAAAATCCTTAACGACAAGAATGTTAGGATGTTAGAGAAATACAGCTGCGGGACATGAAAAACTACGGAATGTATATCATTTGGAAACGGTGATTCGGGCATCATCATAAAGATTGTGAGTGAAAAACTTAGTGCTGAAATCCAGATGAAAGAGTGTGATAAACAAGGTAAATGTGGAGTTCACTATGAAAGAAAAATGAGTAGATTGAAATTTCATAAACATTCGGATACCAGAACTCAGTTGGAGAGTAAACTCACACAGATCTTGGTGCAAAAAAGGAAACTGCCAATTAGAGGTAGATAAGATGCAGAGAAGTTTGAACAATACATAAATTTAATGAAGAATTAGCATGATTAATGCTCGCCTTCTACTGCTCAAACGAATACGATAAAAATCTCTTAGACAGTACTGTAAATTACGCTGCTTGTTAATTGAGCCGCAATTGACGCGTGCTAGCAACAATCACAAGATTTGGAATCGTTTCTTGTACAAAAGGTACACCCGTCGAATGTTTTGTATTGTTTTATTTTGTAATGATGTTAAAAAGATATGGAGTTTTTACGGCATATTGAGTAAGCTTTATGTTGCAAATATTTCCCCTATCATGCACAATTTAACGTTGAGGACATCGCTGGATAAACAAGCACACATATATTACATATTATAAAGAGAGAAGAGCAGCTGGTATGCCGATTGAGGAGGAGTATATATGGTCTCATGCAATCTGCAAGATGCTAGAATCAGCGACTTTGAGATGATTCCTGTTTATACAAGAAGTGTACAGGAGGCCGAATCATCTACCTCGTAGTATATGTTGATGATATCCTAGTCGAAGCCGGAACTGAAGATGAAATCCAAGATGTTCATACGCATCCGAGAATGTTTTTCAAACTTACTGATCTTGGAGACATATCGTTTTCAAAGAAATTACAAGTGAATCGTCCAACACGCAAATCTACCGTTGCGCTGGACGATTCACTTGGTTTCGTTTTCTTGTATGAAAAAGGAACTATTTCATGGAATCAGAATACATGTAAAACATGTCAAGACATTATTGGCAACGGAATTATTAGAACATTTTGGAGAAGATCAAATGTATTAATAAAAGCATTATGTGAAGGAGTTTATAGTACGCAAAAGTTAAAATATTGTTCATCAGAAGATATGGTCACAGATGCTAAGCAGGAAAATTAATCACTATGATAGGATTATTGTAATTTGGAAATCATTCCGTTGGGGAGAAATTAAAAATAATTTGGAAATCATTCCGTTGAGCTATAGTAAGCCCAGTGGCGTTGAGCTATAGTAAGACCTCACTTTTTACCTGCGCACTGATACTAATAATGAATATTTTGATGTTTTGATAGCCCAATCTTCTATATACATAAAAATAAATTTCTGTCTGTCTGAACCTTATAGACTCCGGAACTACTAAGTCGATCAATGTGAAAATTTGTAATTTGGTTTTTGGGGCCGAGGAAGGTTCTTAAGATGGTTAAAGACCCCACCCTCCTCTGGAAAGTGGGGCTCCCATACAAATGAAACAGAAATTTCTGCATAACTCGAGATCTAAACAGAGAATAAATCAATTTTAGACGAAACGAAGTTCGTCGAGTCTGCTAGTGGAAAATAAAATAATCGAGAGTCGTTTAATACAATCGAAATCTAGTTACTGAGTTACGCCACTGAATAAGACACAAAACGATCAAAGATAACGGTAAACATCCTAGCAACGTATTTGTTAGTGCAAAATAACAATATTGTACTCATTCTTTAACAAATCATCACGAAATCTTGGGTACTGGGTGGTCGTTAAATTACTCCATCTTTCTGGGATGCCGGTGGCAGAATCGAACAAATCATGAATTAATTAATGAAAAAAATGTTATTTAGGTCCTTTTGAAAAGTTAAGCGAGAAATATTGCATACCCAGCTCCTCTTAGAAATGGACTGCAATGATAATGATAATGAAACCATTCTCCACATCGTGGATAAACCATCATTTTGTACAATTTATTTGGCAGTCCCCAGATTATAAGCTTGGCAAACCGTCTCTGTCATCTTTAAAATCTGCACAACCTATTTAGAAAGCATCGTTTCGGAGTCAGTTCAACGGTGTACAATCTTTCCCACCTTCTGTTGCATCCCGTTTTGCTGCTCTAGGCTGCTTATTTCAACTATTCGCTTTCTAGTTCTTTGTACTGTCTTAGCTCTATTCTCATCATGGCTTGGGTTAGCTATTTTTCGGTTTCGAACGTTTCTGCCGTTTCACGGTTCAAAATTACCCGTGCCTGTCATAGAAATTAAGACTCCATTGACTGGGTACTGCTTATTTGTTCCTAGCCAGCAAAATCGCACAACTCCTGAACTGCGCAGTGATAATGGCATCATTCTTCTCATCCTGGACAGAACGCCATAGTGCCAAATTTGTTCGACAATCAATTTGTAACAAATAATTAATTGAAAATGTTATTTCTGAAGCCAAATTCGCGCGTACCATGCTTTCTTACTACGTTTCGTCTTTTTTTCGATTATACCTTACCGGGTATTCCCGACTAGAAGATCATATCAAAATTATATCAACCTATGTTATTATGTTATACTAAATTTTTATAACAAAATTTGATAGAAACATGGTGCAGGATGTTGTTAAAATATCTAAATTTCTATCAAAAACTACACTACTGGAAACAAAAAACTATCAAATTTTGTTACAACTTTATCATAAAAATAACATATTTTGATAGAAATTTATAACAGAATCAGATACAAAATATATTGTTTCTGTGCCGTTGGAATTTTTACAGGTTGTGATAGGTCTCCAGATTGTGATAAACAATCAGAAATTTTTGTTTTTGTTCGAACAAGAATATTTTTCGAGAACATGAAACTAACAACATTAGGGGAAACTGGACACACATGATCCTCGGGGACACATGATCCCCCCCTGTTTTCTCGAAAACTAATCACATTTTTATACCAGTGATATGTGCAAACGGATCCGTTAGATAGATTATTGAATCTGAGTAACATTTTATATTAGTTACTTTATGTATATGGGTTTTAGAGAGGTTTTATTATTTGAGCATTCTCAATCCTTTTTTTCTTCAAAAGATAAAAGTTTAATAACTTTGGATATGTCCAACCAAAACGTACCAAACTTTTACTGAACAAAGTTTTATCATTGTAGAATTGAATAAATTCATTCAATTAGCTATTGCTTATTTTCCATTGAATACAAAAACAAAACAAGATAAATACTCAACATGGACACACTTGATCCCCACAGTTTGGACACACTTGATCCCGAAATTGCATATATTAAGGCGTTTGTTGTATACCGTTGCATATTACACCCAGGTTTTTTTTTACACGGTTGGAATTCTTTATTTTCTCGGTTAACCTGAACTTTTACAGCTTTTCAAATACCCCCTGAATTTTCTTTGATTTTTTGTGAATTTTTTGGTGGGGTTAACTCATTGCTTCATTGACACTGAAGGTCTTAAACGACCAAAACCAAACCGTGTAAAAAAAACCTGGGTGTATTGTATTGTATGAAACTAATCGATCTGTTAAAATTCTTTTCTAGTTAAAAAGTATAAACAAATTTATTTCTATTTAATTTTGTCAATCAGACGCGCAATTTGAATTTCTCAACAGCCTTATTTTATTAACCAGAAGAAAATGTAGTTGAACATACTTATTTTTTATTAGCTTTATAAAATGCATTTTAACATCATTTTCTATGAAAAAGTGTATAAATTAGGCTTTAAAAATACTCAACAAATCACAGGGCTTAAAATCAGTATTGTTCTATCTGGTACTAAATTCTTTCCTTTTGAGCTAGGAGAAGTTTGCTTACAATCACCATTTATTTGTAAATCTTCTTAAATAATTTTTCAATAATAGGCACATTCAACAACTTTTAGTCAGTTGTTTAAGAGAAGTCGCATTTGTGTAATAATAACACACACTATAAAAATGATGATGCGTGATAGTACCATATTGATATATGAAGTCACCATCCTGGTACGATTACGGTTGTGGTATTGGTAGTAAATAGTCTGGCGATCTAGATGTACCACAAGTTTTTTATTGATCTCAAAACAGGTACTCAGGGATATTTACCATTTGCCATGGCATTCGCAGTGTGGCCAATTTTCAGAGATTTAATAAAAAAAATGGATTCTAAAATTACAAAGATATATTTATGTATCGATCAACCATTTTTGGAATCATAATTGTATCAATCACAAAACGAGATCCTCTTGGGCACATCATGGTTGTCGTGATATGACCACTGTCTTTTAATGGAGTGAATGGTTTGCAGATAAATCATCATCACTATGCCAATTTTGTTGCTATAGCAGACATTCTATCTGTCACTATTACTCTATTCGAGAACCAAAAAACTTGCCTTACTTAATACCAACATTATTTAATTTTCGTAGGACTGCTATTACGACAGACTATGAAGAATTGTTAGGATTTGAGGCTAGACCAATTCATCCTTTCATTAGACTTGGAAGAACCTAAACATGGTCAGCTCATAACGGGATCAATTTCCCCCTATATGGGGATCAAGTCTCCCGCAAGTTTTGAAAATGCCAAATTTTCTATCTTTCAGCAAAATCGATTTTTTGGTTACTTTCATGAACAAATAATGGCTTCCAATGACGTTTTTGAAAAGATAATTAAATTCTTTATCAAGTCCATAAAGAAGCGTGCAAATCTGTGCATGTTACATCGAGAAATATGCTAAACAAAAAGTGGGGATCATGTGTGTCCAGTTTCCCCTACAAATTAGGCAACCTTCTCAAATTATATCAGCGTTGTGATATCTATGGCTGGGAGACTTTGTTACATCTATTTTAATTGCCTACTGTTGGGCAATTCGGTGTTAAGCATTTTTCAAATCATATTATGATATAATCTTGTTACAACATTTGAAAGATAATGGCTACTGAGAACAAAATTGTATCAAAATAAGTTATAAATATCACAATATGTTAAAATTGTGTTCAGTTTCAGTTATGCTCTTCTAGTCGGGTTGACATTATTATTTATCTCATAGTCACCAAGTCTCCCGGAGTGACGTCCAAAATGGTCCGGATTCGCGATTCTGACGTTTCTTATGTAACGAAATTATTAGCAGCCAACCAAATGCATACGATCAAATGCAGAAAAGTGCCCTGGGCGACTGTCGGTCGTTTAATCCATAATATAGACAGCTCTCTACGCTTGCGCTTTGGGCAGGTGATGCACGTTGAAATATATTTTCAATTTCTCAATGAGAGCTACCTCAACGCAGCCAAAGCAATTCATGAACAGTTACTGTGTTAGTGGGTACCTTCCGATTAACGAATCTGCACGCCAATGTAGTACCATCAACATCGAGGGAGCAAGTTTTGGGCAGTTTACATTCCAGTTGGTGGTCTATTCAGACCTTCAATTTATGAAAAAAATCATTTTTAATCTTTAGCCAATTGTGAGTTAACAATGCATTAAAAAATTAAATATGGTGTACCTGTTTGGTTCCTAATTTTCAACGAATACGTAGTAACTTTTGCTGAATTTTGGTCACCTAATAGTTTTCAGTGGGTCATCTCATATGATGTTTTGATCGTGTACCAACACAGATCCGTTGTCCACTCGCAGTTGAGTTGTATTGAATTGGCCGCGCCACCGACCAGCACGCGAAGTAGTTGGCAAAATTCGTATTTGCCAACATTTTAGCGCGTTACGGTAACTACCTCGCCGACTAGGCCGCAGCGCGTTGTGAATCGTCTTCGAGTGTGGAGAAAAATATAATGTGGAAAATATGTCAATGACGGCACGTTGCTTCTGCTCCATTACTTGCCGTGCCATAAACATTACTGTGAGGATGGTGAAGCGTTACGAAAAAAGTGAGTTTTAGAAATAAGTTCTTGTTTAATTCATTATTCCGATGAGATGTAGATTTTAGCATTTTATTGAATAAAATGACGGCACGGGCGGTACTGCCAGCCGTCATCTATTCGATAGAAGTGGCACTTAGCACATTTTTCATGGTCAATGTAGATTTAAATAGGGATCGATTAGCAATGGTTGCACAACAGATTATCAATGACCAGCTACCTCTACCACATGACGGTCAATCACGAGGGATTCTGAGATACGATAAATGATAGTTTGTTAGGCAATGTTATACATATTACCTATACTTATATGTATCTGTCAAGATACATAAAATAAAATTACAAACATTTTTGTGTTTTCTACGGAACCATTTCCAGAAAAACTTCAGAAAACTTCAACTCGAAGAATACACTATACATGAATTTGAATCTACGGCTTCTTACCCCATCTCGTCAAACCTAACAACATTTGCGAACATCAAACCATATAATGCGATTGTATCAATTGCCGCAATGACTGTCCACACCGACCCTATCACTCCAAATTGACAAATTATCTGCCCACACCGCTGCGTGGCAGATAAACATCGGTTGATAAACGTCAGCAGCACCAATGGGACAAACTTATTATCTGTCAGTTGCCAGCACGACTCCATCGCATCATCAGCGGTACGGCAGCATTGGTTGTGTTGAGCACCACCGCCGCCCATCACACCAACGTGATGCGCCTCGTGATCGAGTTACGTCCGCTCAATCCACAGTACCGTAAAGCGCGTGCAGATGATCGCCACATGAACAAATCCAATCATGTTGAACGATGACTCCCGAAAACAACGCTATGACGACGATCGTGTCGTCTGACAAATATGCTTCAATGAGCGTACCCTGGACCAGGATTGTCATCTGATGGCTGCCACTTTCATATCGTAATCGTGATTAGCTTGCGTGCCTCAGACATCCAGGGAAACTGTTGGTCGGAAATCCGTCGTTCCTTGACAAATGACTGATTTCGGGCGAGAGGCGCATGATTATTCTCAAGCACGACAGCATCAGCCGTTTCATTCGCCCAACCGAAGGAGCAATTTTCTATTAGGGCAGTGGCGGTAGTGATAAATGGTCCAAACTTCACCCGGACTGCAATTAATTACTTGTTTGTTCAGTTGCTGGGATTCCGTTTTCGAATTATGTTCCCGAGGAAAATGTGATTTCAAAATTATTTCAAATTGATTACTACGACGTATACAACTTTGCTTTATTTCTGTACATCACATAACAGTGAATTATTTAACTGAAAAATCGTAATAAAAATGCGGGAATTCAAATAACTCCCAAATTTGACAAGCAATACAATTATCAGAATTTGGATATTATTCTTTGGTGCCCAAACCCTTTCCACAAAATGTCTTTGCGCAATTTGTAACCATATGAGTGATCTATTCAGAAGCTCGAAAAGATTCGCAGACTTTGAAACGTACATATATCGAGACTACGAAGGATTCTAAGACTTTCGAAAACAGAACAACTAAGATGCATTAGGGAATACAATGAGTCTAACATAATAAGACTGACTTGAAGTATGTATTGTTCCTATCGTCAATCAAATGAGTGTGACAGCTGAATTGACGGTTTCCAAATTAATTATCTGCCTCACTGTTTCTTCTTCTTAACATTCATGCAGGGTAAAAGTAATGTTTTACATAATTTCAGATAATGGTGAATGCTTTATTATGTTGAAGAAAAATTAGAATTGTGGATAGGATTCAGATGATGTTTGCTTAATTCCGATGGACAACCTCGTGAGAAATTTAGAAAAAAATCTTGGATTGTGAATGGAATTGTTTCCAAAGAATCTGCTGGAGGTTAACAAGCGAGCTTTATGTACATGGTCGGTTTGAAGCTTCTGTATTAGAACCTGGAACTATAAGATTTTCTTTTAATTCTTATTTTCTTCTCAATTCAAAAGAATTCAACGAAATTTTATAATTTTCCTAATTGTCTATTGAGTTTCTAATATATGATTTTGGGTCTAGAATTAAATTATTTAACTTTAGGTTTATTTTAAAATTTATTGTAAGTTAAAGCAAAAGACAGGCTTTGTAAGTTATAGTGGCTGTCGGTTCTGATTTACAATTAACAATTCTTAAGTTGAATCCCAATTTGATATGCTCTGATAAGATAGCAACATTTTTGTTGCCTGAAAAAAAAAACACTTATTGGCGATATGGGGAATAAATGTGCATGCATTTAGATATCATATACCTATAATATTTTGTTCTGATTTCAACGTTCTTAACTAGCAATTTATTTTATTCTCATTTCATGGTCGGGTTTCTTGGGAAGTGCACCCTTGCCCTCCATTCAGTCTCCGCCGAACGGATATCACTGTTTGTTTAAGCATAGACCGGCACCACACGATAACGAGCGCATTTTGACATTGCAACATCGAAAGAATCCAACCGGAACGAATTAACCCTTAATGCGCAATGTTGTTTTAAAATAACAAACCAAAAATACGTTCAATGTTAATGATTTCAATGGTTATTTACGTTAAAATATTTCCGACGAAATCTACAAAAATCCCCTTGCGCCTTTAAGGGTTAATGACACACTGAGAACGAATGGATGAATAGATTAGATGGCGTCACCGTTTGGTGGCATCTTCCTTGTTGTCATTCCATACTCGTCGAGGCCAATGACACTTGTGTGAATGTTTGACAAATATGAAATACTCCCGTTGGGTTCCCATTCTCCTGTCACCGGGGGAAGTGTTCTGCTCTGTTTGCCATCAATGAAGCATTTATGACACCTCTTCCTCCGTTTTCCTCCACTGACTGTGCGATTTGGTCATGGTAAATAATGCATTAAAGGGAATCTGTCCCTCCTGCACCGAAACCGCATTCGCTTCATAAAATGAGGAAATTTATCGTTTTTTGGTACAGAAGAGGCGAGGGTGCCAAAGGATTCTGACATGACATATTGTTCAATATTGTTATTGGTTTTTGAACCCTCGCTTGTGCGTTGGTTCATATTTTTTAACGATTCCCCTATCCGTAAAGGAAAAGAAGGGCTCCGGTGCGTAATTTATTCGATGAAAATACAATAAATAATAATCGCCTGTCCTCTTCCCCCCAAACAGCGGAATCAAAATTCGTTACCAACTGCGAAACATAACGCATCGGGGCTCAAATTTAGAATTCGTAGAAGCATTTATCTGGATTAAATCCCAACATCTCTGCGGATGCACGCACATAAATCGAAGTATTTAATATACTTGTAACAGCAGCAGTTGCTGCTGCAAGCCGATTCCTGGAAAGTTAAGCCTCATCATCCAACATCGGGCTTATCCCTTCCGACATAAATCAACCCGCGGTGTGGTATCTCTGAAACGAGGAAATTGATGCCAAGATCAAACCAACCATGCGTTGCCAAGCCGCATTAATCCTCTCACGCGCATCCACCGCTTTAACCACAACCGAATTTCATGCTCGATGCTTTTATCGCAACATTTTGCATCACTGCCATCTTGGGCGTCTCCGTTGGCCCCGGTCGGTGCCCAAGGTGCAGTTTACACGCGAGAAATTAAATTTGCATTACGTCGCGGTCAAAGAACTTCTGCCAGCTCCGGGTAGGGCCGACGAGACAAGAACGAAAGTTTTCGCAGACATCCGAGACAATATCTTATATCCCTCGACGGTGTATCTGCTTTGGATTTGGCGCAAAGAACTTAGGTAGCATAAATTAATGTAGATTACGTGCATGCATTCTTTTCTTGGTTCAAGAGCTTTCGACGATGGAGTGTCGAACAGCGAACAAGCAACATGGTTGTGGTGGGACTGGGAATGGCTTTTCCGATCGGGGCACACGATACTGTATGCAGTAAGTGTGGGAGTGGTGTTTGATGCATGTGGGCGGTACACGTTCAACTGATAAATGCCATTGTTGTACCTCTCACCAAAACCGTAATAAAGAAGGTTGAAGACAAAAATCAGAAGTGGGTGTTTCCGGGAAATACCTTCTACCTTCTTTTTGGTGATTATTATCGTTACTCAGATAGTTCTATCCGTGGATTACGCCGAATTAAATCTGATTTGAAGGTTTTAAATCATTTTAAATTTACTCTGCAAACAACATTGTATCAACAACCACTAAAAGAAATAATAATTATAATACCACCTAATACAGGCTATTTTTGGCAGACCTGTGCGCCGATTGAAATTTTACCGGCGTTGGTGATAATTTTCATCCAGAAGCGGCAGCGTGGTAGCGTTACGCCGTTAATGATCGGCGTCAACAATTCTCCGGATTTTCTTCGAAAGAACTACAACAAATTCCTCAGGATTTTTTTCCTCAAGTTCGATAGGAAGTTCATCAAAAAATTCCTCTAAGCATTTCTCCATATTTCTTCCGGAAATTTCTTAAGGATTTTGTTCGGAAGTTCCTCCAGAATTTCGTCCGAAATTCCTCCAGAATGTCGTCCCGAAGTTTCTCCAGGATTTAGTCCGCAAGTTTCTCCAGAATTTCGTCCGGAAATTCCTCCAGGATTTCATCCAAAAGTTCATCCAGGATGTTTTCCGGAAGTATCTCCAGGATTTTGTTCGAAAGTTCCTCCAAGATTTCGTCCAGAACTTCCTCAAGGATTTCGCCCGGAAATTCCTCCAGAATTTCGTCCGGAAATTTCTCCAAGATTCCGTTCGAAAGTTCCTCCAGGATGTCTTCCGGGAGTTTCTCCAGGATTTCGTCCGGAAGTTCCTCCAGAATTTCGTCCGAAATGCCTCCAGGATGTCGTCCGGAAATTCCTCCAGGATTTCGTCCGGAAGTTCCTTCAGAGTTTCATCCGAAAGATCCTCCAGGATGTGATCCGGAAGACCCTCAAAATTCTCGTCCGGAAATTCCTCCAGTATTTCGTCCGAAAGTTAATCCAGGATGTCGTCCGGAAGTTCCTTCATGATTTCGCCCGGAAATTCGGATTTCGTTCAAAAGTTTCTCTAGGATTTCGTTCAAAAGTTCCTCTAGGATTTCGTCCGAAACTTCCTCCAGGATTTCGTCTGAAGTTCCTCCAGGATGTCGTCCGGATGTTCCTCCAGGATTTCGTCCGGGTTTTCCTCCAGAATTTCGTCCGAATTTTCTCCAGGATTTCGTCCAGGATTTTTTTTCGAAATTTCCTCCAGAATTCCGTCCGGAAATTCCTCCAGGATTTCGTCCGAAAGTTCCTTCAGGATGTCGTCCGGAAGTTCTTTCAGGATTTCGTCCGGAAGTTCTTTCCGGATTTCGTCCGAAAGTATCTCCAGGATTTCATTCGAAAGTTCCTCCAGGATTTCGCCTGGAACTTCCTCAAGGATTTAGTCCGGAAGTTCCTCCAGGATTTCGTCCGAAAGTTCCTACAGGATTTCGTTCGCAAGTTCCTCCAGGATTTCGTCTGAAAGTTCCTCTAGAATGTCGTCCGGATGTTCCTCCAGAATTTCGTCCGGAAGTTTCTCCAGGATGTCGCCCGGAAGTTATTCCAGAATGTCGTCCCGAAATTCTTCCAGGATTTCGTCCGGAAGCTCCTCCAGAATTTCGTCCGAAATTCCTCCAGGATTTCGTCCGAAAGTTCCTTCTGAATTTCGTCCGAAATGTCTCCAAGTTCATCCAGGATGTCGTCCGGAAGTTCCTTACGGATTGCGTCCGAAAGTATTTCCAAGATTTCGTTCGAAAGTTCCTCCAGGACTTCGTCCGGAGCTGCCACAAGGATTTCGCCCGGAAGTTCCTCCAGGATGTCGTCCGTATGTTCCTCCAGGATGTCGTCCGGATGTTCCTCCAGGATTTCGTCCGGATTTCCCTCCAGAATTTCGTCCGAATTTTCTCCAGGATTTCGTCCGGAAGTTCCTTCAGGATTGCGTCCGGAAGTATTTCCAAGATTTCGTTCGAAAGTTCCTCCAGGATTTCGTCCGGAACTGCCACAAGGATTTCGTCCGGAAGTTCCTCCAGAATTCCGTCCGGAAATTCCTCCAGGATTTCGTCCGAAAGTTCCTTCAGGATGTCGTCCGGAAGTTCGGAAGTATCTCGAAAGTATATATTTCGCCTGGAACTTCCTCAAGGATTTAGTCCGGAAGTTCCTCCAGGATATCGTCCGAAAGTTCCTCAGGATTTCGTTCGCAAGTTCCTCTAGGATTTCGTCTGAAAGTTCCTCTAGAATGTCGCCCGAAAGTTATTCCAGAATAACGTCCCGAAATTCTTTCAGGATTTCGTCCGAAATTCCTCCAGGATTTCGTCCGAAAGTTCCTTCTGAATTTCGTCCGAAATGTCTCCAGGATGTTGTCCGGAAATTCCTCCAGGATTTCGTCCGGAAGTTCCTCCAGAATTTCATCCGAAAGTTCCCCCACAATGTCGTCCGAAAGTTACTCCAGGTTCTCGTTCGGAAATTCTTCCAGGATTTCGTCCTAAAGTTCATCCAGGATGTCGTCCGGAAGTTCCTTCAGGATTGCGTTTGGAAGTATTTCCAAGATTTCGTTCGAAAGTTTCTCCAGGATGTCGCCCGGAAGTTACTCCAGGATGTCGTTCGGAAATTTCTTCAGGATGTCGTCCTAAAATTCATCAAGGATGTCGTCCGGAAGTTCCTTCAGGATTTCGTCCGGAAGTATCTCCAGGATTTCGTCCGAAAGTTCCTCCAGGATTTCGTACGAAAGTTTTTCCAGGATGTCGTCCGGAAATTCTTCCAGGATTTCGTCCGGATTTTTCTCCAGAATTTCATCCGAAAGATCCTCCAGGATGTCGTCCGGAAGTTCCTCCAGATTTTCGTCCGGAAATTTCTCCAGGATTTTGTCCGAAAGTTTATCAAGGATGTCGTCCGGCATTTCGTCCGGAAGTTCCTTCAGGATTTCGTCCGGAAGTTCCTCCAGAATTTCATCCGAAAGTTCCCCCAGGATTTCGTCCGGAAGTTCCTCCAGGTTCTTGTTCGGAAATTCCTCCAGGATTTCGTCCTAAAGTTCATCCAGGATGTCGTCCGGAAGTTCCTTCAGGATTTCGTCCGGAAGTATCTCCAGGATTTCGTTCGAAAGTTCCTCCAGGATTTCGTCCGGAAGTTTTTCCAGGATTTCGTTCGAAAGTTCATCCAGGATGTCATCCGTAAGTTCCTCCAGGATTTCGTCTGGAAGTTCCTCCAGGATGTCGCCCGGAAGTTACTCCAGATTTTCTTCCGGAAATTTCTCCAGGATTTCGTCCGAAAGTTTATCAAGAATGTCGTCCGGCAGTTCCTTCAGAATTTCGTCCGGAAGTTCTAAAAAGATTTCGTTCGAAAGTTCCTCCATGATGTCGTCCGGAAGTTCCTCCAGGATTTGTCCGATAGTTCCTCCAGAATTTCGTCCGAAGGTTTTCTCCAGGATGTCGTCCGGAAGTTCCTCCAGGATTTCACCCGAAAGTTTATCCATGAAGTCGTTCGGAAGTTCCTCCAGGATTTTGTCCGAAAGTTCCTCCAGGATTTAGTTCGAAAGTTCCGCCAGGATGTCGTCCGGAAGCTACTCCAGGTTCTCGCCCGGATATCCCTCCAGGCCGAAAGTTCATCCAGGATGTCATCCGGAAGTTCCTCCAAGATTTCGTCCGGAAGTATCTCCAGGATTTCGTCCGGAAGTTCCTTCAGGATTTCGTCCGGAAGTTCCTCCAGGATTTTGTCCGGGTGTTCCTCCAGGAATTCCTCCGAAAGTTCCTCCAGGATTTCGTCCGATAGTTCCTCTAGAATTTCGCCCGGAAGTTCTTCAGGATTTTGTCCAGAAGTTCCTCCGTAAGTACCTCCAGGCTTTCGTCCGGAAATTCCAGCTGAAATACAAAAGTATGATGAGGAAAACTAACCTATCCATCCGAAGTGAATCAATCAAATCATATTTAAATTGTTTTGCTTCCACTCAAACCGTAACAGAAAATGCTCTATTTCCGATTGAAAATATTGCGAAAATATGTTGATTTATTTTTTTGGAAAAAACAAAGCGTTGCCAATTGTCTTTAATTCGTTCAGTTTCACACATCACATGTCTTAAGAAAAAGTCTTTTTTTTTGTAAAACGTATATTTTTGCCTTTCTCGTACAACAAAGTTGTACCGAAAAGCTTCAGGATTACTCCAAAAAGAACTTTTGATAGATGCCCCGGAGACCCATAGTGTTATATACCGATCGACTCAACTCGACGAACCGGGGTGATGTCTGTATGTGTGTATGGGTACAAATTTTGTAGACACACATTAGTGCTGTCCAACGAGCAGCTCGAAGTAGCTCGAAGTTGTTCCTGTCACGCTCATGTCCGTTTGTTGACAAAAAAGAGCGAGCAGGACGGGAACAACTTCGAGCTACTTCGAGCTGCTCATTGGACAGCACTATTTTGGAATTTAACATTATCCGGTAGACTCGCAACAATTTTCCGAGGAATACCCACATAAAAAATACGGAGGAATCTCCTGAGAAATTTTCTCAAGGATTTTATGAGGAGTTCAATATTTCTGCAACATTTTATATAAAAAAAATAAGGAGAAATTTTTCGAGGAGTTCCGCTGATGTTCTCGAAGCGATTACCGCAGGAACTGCTGCAAAAAATCTGCAGAAACACCGCTTTGAAATTACAAAATAATTCCCGGAAGGAATCCACCAAATAATGTCTGCCAAAATTTTCAAATCGATTTCCACAGGAATTCATGGAAAATTTTTTCCCCAGAAATTGCGCCGTCACCAACCAATTTTTGCTGAAATTTGCAAAGCGATTTCCGCAGCAATTCATGGATGCATTTTCGCATGTAGTTTCTGAAAATTTTCCGTCGATTTCCGGATTTGATTTTAGTCGGCGTGGATACTTGATAAAAAAAAGACAATAACTTCGAATCGTTGAAAAAGATCCAATAAGAATCGAAACGTTGAAGAATGAAAACAAATAGTTGTTTTCATATAACAGACTGAAACGCGAAATAAATCATTGAAAAGTACATCGCTAGCAGTCGACACCATCAAAAAAATTTGTAAAGCATATGCGATATATATAAAAAATTCATTTAAAAATTTCTCAGCAGGTTAATCAAAACGGTACCCATCCATGTTACCCTTACTTGGTTGAAAAAATTTAGAAGAGCCTTCGTCTTCCTGTTTGTGTTGTCTTATTGCCCCACATTTCTGAACAGGTTGATCCTTTATATGAGTCCACTGTACCTCTCTTGACACTTCTAGAGTACTGCCGCAAGCAGTGGCACTCGTTCTTTAGCAAAGAAAAAAAATAGCTTCAAGCAAATTGTGCACACAGGTGGATTCTTTGGTTGTTTTAAGGACTCTTGAAAACTATTCCACACCGGCGGAGTCAAATATGCCCTAGCGTTTGGAATTATTCATTTATCATGTTTTGTTACGCTGAGATAGTGCTGAAGATATATTTGCCAACGGTCGTTGAATAAACAACCCGTTCTTCGCATACTTCCATTTGGAATGAGGATGGAAATAAACAAATTTATGCTGTGTCTGTGCGGATAATTCTGTGCACACGGTGACTCCACAACGTAGAACCGATTGAAATTGAAATACATCTGTTCTACTGTGGAATCGAAATGCACCGTATTCTAATACTTCCAAGTTGGGACAGCTTCTCCGTTGGATCCCAGAACGTGACGATGAACATGTTGAACAAATTATCAACAACCGAATGAGAGTGAAGAAACTTTCTTTTTCTTACATGTGTGTTGCATAAAGTTGCACTTGTTAGCAACTACATGTTCGCTGGGAAAGATTTACTGCCTGTGATCGTACATCGGTCCCATCTTTGCTAGATTTAGTTTACGAATGGGACTGATGTGCAATCATGGATAAATGTTACTCTACACAGAAAACAGCAGTCAATGCAGAAAGAGATAACCAAGATGACAGCGGTGGCGTCTGGAGAAACCAAAGCGTGAGATCTTACGACATGCTGCTTGCCGGCGTGTTGTAGAACCAGAACCATTAGGCTCGGTCTGGCAATTATGTATTGCGTTGCCGGTGGACCGCTTATACACGACAAACGAACATGGAAAGCAGACACTTTCGTTTGGAACGCGCCACGACCACGCTTGTTGGAAGCTGACTTAATTGGTGCCGGCTCTCTCCCAAGTCGTTCATTGTTACGTGAAACAGCGTTGATCAATGGTGTGACACATTCTACGTGAAGGGTGCTTTTGTTTTAATATGTCTACCGTCGGAAAAACGATTAACGTAACACATTACTACAAATGAGAGTAAAGATTTGTTTTGGGTGCTCATATTTCGTGGACAAATTAGACAAACTAATAAATTATTTTAACTGATAAAATTCACTAATTAAATAAGGGAACTTAACAATTTACAATAGTAAAAAGTTTCACACAAATTTTAAAAAAAATTGTTTAGTTGAATTATAATACATAAAACGGTTCTTATCACAATCTTAGGTTTACTCCTTACTAGTTGTCTGAATCAAAATGTCCGAATTATCCAACTGGTCAATAAAGACTGGCAGATCATTTTGCTGACTACATTAACCAAGTAGATCGCTTTGCCTAGCATTGGTATATTGACCGAATAAGTCAAACTACCTTATTGGTCAACAAGAACCTGAACTCGTTCAATTATCCAGCAGGACATACATATTAATCAACCGACTAACTGGCTGAGATAGTCAATCATCTAACTGGCCAAATTACTTAATCAAATTAGTACTGTAACAAATTTTTGAAAATAACTTTCCAGTAGTGAAAAATAGTTAATGATTTTTTCTCTCTTTTTTTATTACAGGTAAGAACTGGACCAGAACAGAACTTTGGCATCGAATAGTACCAAACACGAATCCACTGTTCATTTTCATGGTGGATAGTGTACCCATAAGTACTGCCAAGCGGCATGTCCGTTACAACCCAATAAACAACATCGTACGATTTGAGCAAACACTTCACGTCATCTAGCAGCACTCCAGATCGATAACAACATTTCTTCGCGGCTATATACCACCGCGGCAACGTTATCATAAAACAAGAAATGAGTACATACTAAAATAAGCGCAGCAACGATAGTCTCTATTACTTACACCAGCAAGTCCATCCGGCAATAATGCAACTGTAAAACTGCTACTGCAAGATTGCAACTGGTTGACCATGGTGTGTGATTTACCGCCTGCGTTCGTTGCAACCTGAGTGTGGGTTTGTTGCAATTGGTTTCTATAACTTTTGTGGATAGTCAGAGCTAATAATTTTACAATTATTAAAAAACAACTATCAATCAAGAGCCACTATCGTAGCACATGGTATACTCGTTTGATTTGATCAAATGTTAGAGTAAGATATAAACGGTTGATTGAATATAATTGCCCTGTTTGGATAGGCCATCATCTAGGGGTCGATTACGAGTCTATTGCTCTATGGCACCACGATGCAATGGTACCGCAAGATCAGAAGGGGAGTTGGAATGCTTAACACCACTTACCAAGGCAATCTACCAGGCAGTGGGAGCAATGGACGGAACGATCATTATCGTTAACCTTTTAACAATTACCACCTCGCAATTTGAGGCGGTATTTCAAAATGTCTACAAATTTTGAGCTAATCATTCAACATGATTCTCATTAAAAATACATTTTTCCCTTTTCGAATGCATGAGATGAGGGAAATATGATGCAACTATGAACCAAGTGAAAACCGCTTCACCCAACGTTGAAAGGAAAAGTTCGAAAATTATTTTTCCCTCATCCCAACTGTAACCACCAGCGAAGCACTGCGGACTGCGGCATGGGGCAACCTGTTATAATCTTTGGCTAACCTACGCTATTTTTCGCCATCGCGCCACCGCCAGGGAGGTCGTGCATGCCAAACAAAACAGCGCCGACGGATGGATCTATTTCTAGCTACCACTCTTGCGCCGGCAATGATCCTCGTTAGCCAGTTCACAAGTACTCAATACCGGTGGACCGTAACGCACCCGCCTCTTTTGTCGTTTTCAGCTCGCTGACGGCGACCGAAACGACGACAACACCACAGCGACCGAGGCCAAAAACGTCTCTTTGGTAAACGGTCACTTTCCCTCCGTTCGAATAGAAAACCATAGAAAAGAGGCCTTAACATTTCGGATGGCAATGAATGAATTTTACGAGCCACTAATCCGCTGTAGATTAATACCACAACAATCGAAACAAATGTGTAATACCTCAAAATTATTCATCCATATGATCCAAATAGCTCTGAATGGAACCAGCAGGCGCCTGTTCATCCATAATGCCATTGGTTTGATCACTTTCACACATCGAATGAGCGAAGTGTAAATTAAACTAAACCAGTAGTTCCGTTGTCACTGTCACTGGTTTTGTGATTATATTGATGTAAAAAAAAGCAAATTGGTGCTTGGACCGGGGGAAGCTGAAGTGCGTCATCACAAGCGCCACATCAGCTGTTTACTTACAGTCTATATTAAACACGGCGAAAATATAGCATATCGGGTGATCATGACTGACGGAAGCAGAATGTGGCGTGACCTCTTATTTTGGTAAACGTTTTGGGTTTTTTCGTCGGTTTGTTAGTGTATAATATGAGCTGCACATTTTTAATTGATAAATGCGGGCCAATTTATGGTATTATACAAGTGTAGAGATTTCTAGACGTTCTTGTTAAACATAATAACTTAAGGCTTGTATAATTTTTGACGTATTTACTTCTAAAATTGCAGAGGAGCTTCTTCTACGCAACCTGTTCATAGACCAGGTAAACATTTAAATTTAAAACTGACACAATAATCACTCACCAAAATAAAAATAGACCCACAATTATTCAGTTGTATGATATTATAAACCAAAATAAAAGTAAAGCGACAATTATTAGAATTAACAACACCCTTCAACTAGAGTATCGCGTTACATAATACTACCGTGATGTGCCCTAATTTCGCGCCTTATTTTTGTTTTCAAATTTTTACAATTAAAAAATCTGGAGAATTACAAAATATTATTGTTGTTGAATGTTTTTCACGAAAGAATTAAAAAAATGAACTTGGTTTAGTACACCAAATAAAATTATTTCAATTTGGTCCTCCCATGGACCGCCATATTTGCTTGTGCTAAGCACAGAGACGAAAAACGTGACCTAAGTAAACAATAGATTTCACTGTCCAAAAGTGGCTACTTTTTGGAAATACTTGTTTTTATTATGCTCCGTTGGATATGTTGATTCTTCATTACTATTGAAAGCAGCAACATATGCGAGTAACATTTTTTCTGAGAACCCAGAATGATTCTACTACGTGATGCAATAGTAAGTGTTCCAAAATGGCAGGGTGTCCGGTATAAACGGGAAAAAACCCGGGAATCTGACCCGGCTGTAGAAAACCTGGAAGGTTTTTCTGTTTAACCTATATCCGGATTGCATTTGTGAATGCTTCAGAATTGTAAAGCTCTGTCTTGTCCTACCAGATAAATATAGTTAAGTTAAAATTTATTTGTTTTGATGAATTATCTAAAAGCAAAAACTTTTCATTTTTTGACAATTGTTGAAATTTTAAATGTTTCCCGTTTTCTCAATAATATTTTTGCATACTATGTCGATTTTTCACGATTTGATTTTTGGAAATATAGCTCTACTATCTATTTTATTTTCTTTAAACCGTTTGTTAAAATTTCTTGAACGCCTATTCCACGAGTGAATCAAACGACCAGTTGAAAGATCTCTACTGGGTTATTGCTAGCTTTAGCTTCAACTAGTTGGTAGGTTGAACTTTTGTCCTGTAGGATCACTCGAAAATGAACTTTTTGAGAAACTCATTTGTGCAATTTTTGTATGTTCTTCCCAAAAGTAACTCCTGAATTTTTTTTTGTGGAACTCTTGGAGCTACAAATTGAAACTTTCCCGATGGAAAAAATTGTATAAGATAGGTCAAAAATCTCTTTAGGGGAATAGATCACATTTTTTCGATCATTTTGCATGTTTTTATATTACAGGCCGGACTCGATTATCCGGAGTATTGAAAAAAAAATCACTCCGGATAATCGAACCCTCAGGATAATCGAGCCATTATTTGTTGTCGCTGAAAATTCAACTTTTGCTCAAATAATCTTAATTCTAGTTATATAAAACCTAATAAAATAACCCGTTGGTCCGTTCATGGGTTCTAACTACCGTTAGAGGTCAACGCCGATCCGAAAATAGTCGGCGGCGGCGTTTGTCATAACTTTGGTCGTCTAAAGCTTGGCGATTTATTTATTACGTTCGTAACGTAAAGTTTTTTTTTTCAGAATATTTCTAAGACATTAACGAGAGATTTTTTTTATTTCGCCGGAAAAATCTAATGAACTGTCCCAGGAGATTCTCCCAAGTTTTTCGAATTTTCAATTTCTTTGAAATTTTCACGGGAAATTGTTTCGAAGTTTGCCTATGCCACCGGGCATGCATGCTTCGTTTTTTTTTCTGGTCGAGAATTTTCCGGAGATTCCACTAAACAGAATTTCCTTGTGATTTTTTTAAGCTTCACAAAAACTGTTTCCAACGGAATTTTAACTGGATTTTTTTCGGAATTTCTTTGAATTTCTACGTGAAATTTTTTATGTTGCCCATTAGTAATTCTTCGAAAATTCTACGAGAAAATTTTCAAAAGACGAAGGGTCGTTTGGTTGAAAATCATTCAGTGGAAAGTCTGACTATCTAGCCGAATTCCATTTGTTCGATACGATTATTATGTGGAAAACGGTTGAACGGTAAAAATACGACCAAACTAGTCATTTGGCAGAAAAAGCCATATGCTCTTACAGGTTGTTTGGTCGAAAAGGCCTTGTCGTCGAAAATTCCTTTTGACCGAAACGGTAGTATAGCAGGAAGGGCAATTTGGCCGAAAATGTTATTCGGCTGATCGGATTATATGGCGAAAAACGTCGACCCGTTCGGCCAAACGCTATTTTTGAACAAATGAACGTCTTTTCGGCAAAATTATCAGTTTGACCGTATGATCTTCACCCGTACGTCGCTTTCAGCCAAATGACATTTTTGGCCAAACCGTTTTCGACCTTATGTCACCTCGTCCGACCATTTTAGGCCAAAAGGCAAACAACACTTTCGGCCATATGTTCATTTCGGCCAAATGGCCCTTTTATGCCAAACGACCATCTAGGCCTTTTTGACTAAATTACCTATTCGTTTAGGCGACTTTTCAGCCAAATGACTCGTTCGACCGAACGACATTATCGGCCATATGTCTATTTCGGCCAAATGTCAGTCGAGTTTCAGATTAATGACATATTCGGCCAAACAACAAATGGCCTTCCCCGTCAAAACATTTAATTACAACGTGAAATTCTGTGGATTTCAACAAAAAGAAATTTTGAAAGGAAATTCTTTATTATTTACCCGGGAAATTTCTGGAATGTGCACCTGGTGGGCTTCGTGGCCGTATTTACTAGCCATGGAGTGGGAGTTTGATTCCCGCCCTAGTAAGGAGAAAACATTTCGTGAAGCGGAAAACGCTCCGCTGGTTCACTGGGTGCTGTGTGAATGTCCTGTCCGTTGTATAATGCTAAGTGTTAAGTATTCAGTTTGTGTGACCTCTGGTCAAAGACGGTGATCCTGTCCCTTTCTATTAAATTCTACAAAAACATCTTCCAAATTTTTAAGCAAATTTACAAAAAAATTCAACGGTAGTATTTTCGAGATATCGAAGGAAATTCTTCAGGATTTCCAATGAAAGTTCTTAGTTTTACAAAAAGCTTTTTCGATTTTTCAACGGAATGGAATTTTCAAGAAAAATACCTTTTTTCGCGAGAAATTCTTTGGAGTTTCAAGGAGATTGCCATAAACTGTCGGCGGCGTGTGGTCCTCTGAGAAATCTGGAGGATCCCAAAAAATGAGAACTTTATTAAAAATTTTATCGTTAAGCACCAAGATTTTTCAAATGCACTTGATGTTGTGGCCTTCCGAAAATTCCGGAACATCCATGAAAAAAAAAATAACAAAAAATGATGATTTTCATCGCATAGCACTATTTGACATTCTAACATCGGAATTAATTTCATTTGATTTATTCAAACTAAGGCCTCTGCAATACATAAAATTCTTCTACATTCAACTCGGTCTGTAGTTGCACGTCGCTAACTTTGCAGTCCACGAAGGGACCTCAAATCGATCCACCTTGCTTTCAACGCACTTCGCCTTCTTGTCCCCTGCGGATCCCTATCAGGAACCATTTTCACCTGGTGTTTGCCCGCCATTCTGAGCATGACATTGCGTATGAATCACTTTGGCCACCGAGTGATTCTTTTGAAAATAAAAATATTCATTTCATCATTAAGAAAGATCCATTAATTACGTAACGCAAAAACGGTAATTTTCAATGCCCCTCCTTCCTATGTCACACTTTTTGTATGAAGCATCTTTAAATATTGTATGGATTGACACACTTCAAGCAACCCCCTCTAAGCGTAACGTATTTTATGGATGTTCCCTAAACACAAAGTTTTTTCAGCGCCATTTGTTGTTGCTATGAATATAGAACTGCTATTTTAATCCATACATGGACCAGCGATTGTGCTCGTACCATAATGCATGGAATTTGAATGTAAAACTATTCATCGAATGAACCCGTATGAAAATAGTGTCAGTAATGCCCCTCAAATCTATTACATAACTAGTTTTTTGATCGATAGATACCTCCCAGTCAACACAAGATCGTATATGATGTCACATAAGATGCTAAAGTGGAGGCCATATAGGTACTTCCCCATACAATATGTACGTATATCGCCTCCACTTTAGCATCTTATGTTGCATTATATACGATTTTGTGTTGACTGGGCTGGTTATCATTTTAAGAGAATTTGTTGTTGTTTTATCAAATTTTTTTGAACATTTTATATAGCGGTTCTGGTTTTTCGTAGCAGCGAGCAATGCACGCTAAAAAGGGGTGAGATTGGGCCAAGCCCAATAATATGCGCTTTGGTTGATGTAGGCAATTATTTTTAATGTGTATCACACTAAGCCGAAACCAAACGATTGAATCGAGGCATCGTCACCGCTGAACTTTATTTTATTTGGCCCAATGTCACCCCCTATGAGGGGTGAGAATGGGCCAATTTTGAACAACATATAACTTTGAAGAATTTCCCTCATTTATTATTTTTCCCCATACAGTGGTAAATTTATTATTCAAGCTTGTACGGTACAAAACAAATACAAACCAAACTACCAAACAAATTAAAACGTGATTCCAATTTTAACTACTAGAGCTTTGTAACATTTATGTTGATGCCAACACTGTTAGCGCTGTCATCATAACTGGATTGATTGGGATGCTGAAGCGAGGAGAATGAGGAAGGCCGAAAAGTGTCAGTTGACTAGTTTGGCTTTGCATTATACCTATCATGATATTTGTAGTGTTTGTTAGCCTCAATAAGTGAACTAGTTGATTCTGAGGAAATATCCATATTCAAGTTAATATTGTTATACCCAGTACTATATCCATAAAACTAAACCTCCAATATACATAAAGTTAGTAGCTACTAATTGAATTCATTGCCAAATTAATTCTAACCTACAATTTATAAATTAGGTTACTTACACTGTGCACAAACGTATAGAGTAGAAAGGGGAGCACATCTATAATGCTCATAACCGACAATTGTAAGTTCTTTATAAATATTAATAAGATGCACTTCATTTAATAAAATATTTCAGCTTAAAGCTGTACTCGCACCAAACCTTGGAGTTTGCGAACTGCTACAAAGAATCGGTCAAGAGCTCCCCCTTTCCTCCCGCAACAATTTACTTGGAACATACCACATTTTGGCCCAATGACACCCCCGTTGACGGTACTCCACGGTTTTAAATTATTTACTGTATACCTAATGATATTTTTTGTGCAAAACTTTTTTAAACAAATAAACATTTCTGACGAATTTTTCATTTCTTTATTTTTTTTGTGTAAAACTCCTCAAAGCAGAACAATTAGTAATGATCCTATTGTACGTCTAACTTAGGTTTCGTCTTTTTTCAAAATTGAAACGTTTTAGGAGAATGTGTCAGACGATATTTATTCATTATTGTAAGCTGAGGTTGTGACTGACTCATTTAGCACATATTCTTTTCTTTAACTTCATCATTCTGATTGAATTGTGGAACCATACTGGATGTCTTATTTGAGGTCATATGTGACTATTTATTCATGGTTACAAATTACTTGGCTGATTATTCTTTTACTAAATGACCTTTTAAGTGTCAGTAACCCAATAATGCCTCAAAAGAGTGCGATCAATAATATAAATAGACATTTTTCTTCCCGTTCCAAACGATGCTCACTAAATCCGGATATTCTTATCAGGTTTGCAAGTTCATCCTCACGAGCTTGCGCTCAATAACACAGAAGTAGCAAATAAAAAACAAATCACGGTCGACATCACGCGATCGCCGAGCTTCTGCCTCTATCAAAGTCGAGTGAATCACACGCATTCCACCCAACCTACCACCGACCCATTACCAACTACCACATCAACATACTTCAGTGTTACAGTTGCAAAGCTCCCACATCTACCGAATGGCTTCGTTTAATTAATAACATTAATCATTGTTGTTTGCTTTTTTCGTCAGCCTTTATCATGCCAGTTGTTCGTACTCAGTGATGTCATCGGGTCATCGTTCAGTTTTACTGTCTCTGCTAACGTTGCCGTGGTTATTAATACCGCGTCAAGAATCGTAAGACAGTTCACCACACCACAGACAGTCACATCAAAGATCAGCAATGGTGCTGGACGATTGAAAACTTTTTACACGCTTCACCTATTTCAGTTCCCATTTGGGGCTGTTCAAAGCCACAATTTCAAAGTCACGAGTTTTTTTGCAGACTGTTTTAATCGTATTACGCAAAACAGCCGCAACATTACCATCGTCGTCTGCAAACATTCCTCTCCAAAGTGGTGGAAAACTCCCTGTCATCATCATCACCACCATGGATGTCTCACGCGCAATGCCTACATTTTCTCTTCCCACCGCAACGACTACGACGCGACGACGGTTGAGCAGCGATGAGCAAGCAAGTGGCGCGATCCAAAACCAACCAATCGCGTACAATTAGATGCCGATACGTCACAAACACACCCCGCGTGCGCACTTGCGTGCTCCTCGCGCATCCCGCCACCATCATCGTTCGGCCTTGCGACTGCCTTTGTGGTGGAGCGGCTCGTTCAAACGCTAGTGCTGCTGAGCTCAGATACCATTCGTCCATGCCAACGTGGGCAACGTGCCAGCCAACGAAACGACCGATTCGCGAACCACGATGATCAAAACACTTGGCTGTCGGTTCATAGGCGGTTGGGAATGTTTTGGCAAAGAAGGGGTGGATCAATTATGCAATGATGAATCACAAGCAGTAGCTGGTTTCCTACCGATTGTTTTGAACATCTATGTGCATGCGTCTATGCGACAAAAGTTGACCGCTGATGGATATCTTCAAAAGCACAAACATTTTTTTGAATAATAAGTGTCACCAAATATTTAAGAGTAAAAAAATCCTATTATTTAGCTTAGAAACCTCACAGTAAAGAACATTGGTGCCAACACTATTCCGAGAAATCGCAATGACCAAGTGAAGCAGTTTGCAATCAATAAAAGGACAAGGAACCTTTACGTTTTCCTAGCAGACGCTTCTGTTTTCGCTAAACGTTGGTAGTTGTGGCGCTTTAGATTAAGCACACGGCGACGAACGGATGATGGGGCCACCATCACATCGAATGGTATGAGTTGGAGGCACCGACTAAAGTTGCGCTACGCTCTGATCTTTGTTGACGTACGACGACATCGAGAATGCATTGCATATGCATCAGCCTCTTGTTGGTTTGGTAAACCGTATCAAGTGTTAGCTTGTTTTTGAACGATCTACACGTTCACCCTGCCGGAACCAGAGGATGATTTCACCGACTGAATCCGATGAGAGATTCTTTCTGAAATAGACATCCGAAGATCACAGACACCGGATAAGAAAGTTGTTGCTGTTTCTGTGTACTTGTCTTGATATAAAAAATAACGACGATGATGCTGGCTGAAGCAGTAAGGTAAACCTTCCAGAACAGCCGCTCGTAAGTCAGATTTGTTTAACGAACCGTTACATGAATTGCATTTTATCAACGCCTAATAGCTCGAAGTATGGCCACATACACTGCGGGAGGTTTGAGGGTTACGAATGTTTCGATGGTATGGGTGGTGCCGGTGCGTTGTAGTGAATCCCAAATATTACGAAGAGGAGTGCGAAAAAATCGGCAAAATGAAATTACGGCATCGAATTTTTGTCACATGAAAGCATTCAGCGCAATAGACGATTTACCATTGTTAATTGCATATGTGAGTCAAATCGGCAGTTTTTTACTTTAGTCGTTTGTTTGATTTCTGTAATTAATTTGGGGTCTGTCTCATTTGGAGAATTTAACTTAAAATGATCAGATCGAAAATTAAAAAATCACCTCGTCATAAGAATGGCTGGTACTACCCAGCAACACCAATAAGGCATCGATACCAAAATTATTCAATATCTGTCGAAAGTAGTCTGCTCTGCGAGCAGGTTTATTGCATAATTGTTGAGCTGTCACTTTTGAGTTTAACTTGAGTTTAATAATTAAATGTGACAGACCCTTGGAAATCAAGGATGTAGGTCAATTAATTTGCATTAAATTCCTAAAAATTCGAGAATAAAAATGCTTTTCTATTGCGACTCTGGATTGTTCAAAGCTTATTGGAAAAGGAAGGATATGTCAACGGATCTGGTGGCGTCAACAGTTTGTGGTAGAATACCACAGTAAAAGCGAGCACCAGTGAGTGGCAAACGAGAAAAATCGGAGTCGGCTGGTACCATATAACCCTTTCGGGCCCAATGGGTCATGGTCATGTATGCCCAACGTACTAAATTGGCTGTGTAGAATCACAGAAGAGAGCCCCACTTTCTTCAGCAAAATTGTTCATCACTATATTGGCTTTACAGAGAAAATATCGAAGGTCAAGTTCGTTTAATCCCTGAAGACTCGGATATCGGATACCTTTGGAATATTTCGCTTCTGAGAGCAGTATACAAATTAATCTGAAATTCCATTGCATTGTGGTGCGGAATGGGGGTTCGATTTCCATTTCAGTCGCAACACTTTTCGTAAATAAAAGTGTTCGGCAGAGCCAACGGACGTTGCATGCTAATCTATTGTGTAGTATAGTGCTTCCTTCAAAGAGCGAAATGCTCAACGGAAACATTAAAACGTATAACTTTTTTTAAAAACAAATAATTCCTTTACCACATTGTTTGATTATACTGAAAACTCAAGTTTAGTCGTCTTGAACGTTCAAGCTTCCGCCGGAAGTTCCTTCAACAAGTTCTCCAGAAGTTCTTCTAGGTATTCCTCCGGAAGCTCCTCCAGGAATTCTTCTGGAAGTTCCTCCACGAATTTCTCTGGAATATATTCCAGGAAATTCTCCGGAAGATATTCCAGGAATTCGTTCAGAAGTTCCTTCAGGAATTCCTCCGGCAGTTTCTCCAGGAATTCCTCCGGAAGTTCCTCCAGAATTCATTCGAAAGTTCCTCCAGGAATTCCTTCGGAAGTTCCTCCAAGAATTCCTTAGGAGTTCCTCCATGAATTCACCCGCAAAACGTTCTCGAGTTCTGCTCAAGGTACCTACCAGATCAATCAGCACTTTTGCTTTGTCCTTATCATCGGTTTACTCCCAAACCGGTTCAATAAGCATACACCAGACTCGAATAACTATTTAAAGAGTCTTTAATTAAATAAAAAAAATATTAAATAAGCATACATCCAGATTTTTTACGAGTTTTTTTACACGGATTTTCGAATTATCGAGGAATTTCTCCGGAAATTTCTCCAGGTATTTTTTGGAAGTTTCTCCAGGAATTCCTCCGGAAGTTCCACCAAGAAATCCTCCGGAAGTTCCTTCAACAAGTTCTCCAGAAGTTCTTCTAGGTATTCCTCCAGGAATTCCTCCGGAAGCTCCTCCAGGAATTCTTCTGGAAGTTCCTCCACGAAATTCTCTGGAATATATTCCAGGAAATTCTCCGAAAGATTCTGAAAGTTTCTCCAGGAATTCCTCCGGAAATTCCACCAGGAATTCCTCCAGGAATTCCTCCAGGAGTTCCTCCGGGAGTTCCTCCGGGAGTTCCTACGGGAGTTCCTCCAGGAATTCCTCCGGGAGTTCCTCCAGGAATTCCTCCGGGAGTTCCTCCAGGAGTTCCTCCGGGAGTTCCTCCAGGAGTTCCTCCGGGAGTTCCTCCAGGAGTTCCTCCGGGATTTCCTCTAGGAGTTCCTCCGGGAGTTCCTCCAGGAATTCCTCCGGGAGTTCCTCCAGGAGTTCCTCCGGGAGTTCCTCCAGGAGTTCCTCCGGGAGTTCCTCCAGGAGTTCCTCCGGGAGTTCCTTCAGGAGTTCCACCGGGAATTCCTCCGGTAGCTCCTCCAGGAATTCCTCCGGAAGTTCCTACAGAAAATCCTCCGGAAGTTGCTCCAGGAATTTTTCCGGAAGTTCCTCCGAGAATTCCTCCGAAAGTTCCTCCAGAAGTTGCTCCAGGAATTTCTCCGGAAGTTCCTCCAGGAGTTCATCGGAAAGTTCCTCCGGATGTTCCTCCAGGAATTCCTGCGGATGTTCCTCCAGGAATTCCTGCGGATGTTCCTCCAGGAATTCCTGCGGATGTTCCTCCAGGAATTCCTGCGGATGTTCCTCCAGGAATTCCTGCGGATGTTCCTCCAGGAATTCCTGCGGATGTTCCTCTAGGAATTCCTCCGGAAGTTCCTCCAAAAAAACCATCCGGAAGTTCCTTCATAAATTCCTCCGGAAGCTCCTCCAGGAATTCCTCCGGAAGTTCTTCCAGAAAAAAGGTTTGTTATAGCTTGTGAAACCATTGAGTTGAATGCTATCAACTCGTTGGATATTTAGCGATACATGCATATATTATTCAACACTTGGTTGATCAGCTAGATTGTATGTCCAGGACATTTCGGAGAACCGAAAAGGTCTGTAGTAGCCTGTGAAAGTTATGAGTGAAATCCTATCGGCTCAATGGACCTGCTGATATATTTAGCGTTGAACGAATACATCGTTCAGGACTTGGTTTACCGGATAGATCACATGTTTTAAGCTCCAGGACGTTTTGAAGACCCTGAAATAGTTTACGTTTATTTAAAACTAGACAGTTTTATGTCCTTGCATAGATATGTTTGAACATAGTCGACGACGGTCTACCCGTGCAACCACCAACGCTGGATGAGGATAAGAAGGCCCTAGATGAGCTAAAAAAATAGTAGAAAAAAGATTCAAAATCCGGTCAAGCTTCTCAAACTTTGAAGAGTTCTGATGCCACCTGCTACCACATTATTCGAAAATTATGGGAGGATGAAGAACTATCTGCTGGTTGGACGTGTGACAGACTACAGTGTGCCAATTACAGAAGGATTATACTTCTGAACTCGGCGTCATACTTTAGCCAAATATTATTAGTAATATTTAAAATCTTTGCTTCAGCTTGCCTGCGGAGATTTTGATCACCTTGTTTTGTTCGTCCGGTTCGGTATCTTTCGGATTACGTAGTCGTGGATAATATGTAGTACGTTTAATCGTTTCTTGAACAAAGCAGATGGACTTCTTCTTCTTCTTCTTCTTATTCTTCTTCTTCTTCTTCTTCTTCTTCTTCTTCTTCTTCTTCTTCTTATTATTATTATTATTATTATTAGCATTACATCCCCACACTGGGACAGAGCCGCCTCGCAGCTTAGTGTTCACTTAAGCACTTCCACAGTTACCTTTTTTGCATTCGTATATCATGAGGCCAACACGATGATACTTTTATGCCCAGCGAAGTCAAGACAATTTCCAATCCGAAAATTGCCTAGACCGGCACCGGGAATCGAACCCAGCCACCCTCAGCATGGTCTTGCTTTGTAGCCGGCTAAGGAGGGCCCAGCAGATGGACACATTTGACTTCTTCCTAGACACGTTGTTTAGAAAATTCAGCCGACGTATGAACAGACTCAACACCTTTCTGGTCTCCACCGCTTAAACTCTCTTCGATTTTTGTCTCTACCTGCCCACCGCTGAGTCATCTAAGCCTTTTTGATATTAAACGATCTCACCACCATTGACATCGTCGAATAATAGATCCCAAGGTTCCATACATTTGATTTTTTTAACTGCTCTTCATACGATGACATCTTGGTAATCACTTGTCATATTGTGATGAAATCCGGCAATCGTAAACATTACATACTTAGCTAGTTTCAGTCAAAATTTTATTCCGAATGCAGTCTTTACTCAAAGATAAAACGTATAATTGAAACATCCTATATAAAGTGGTTCGTTGGTAAGAAAACCATACCATATGTGTGTTTTATCGGATTGTAGGAATCTGAAAATCTACCCAATTGTTGCTTTTTGAATCTTATTGTTTTATGTCTAAGTAAATTTGTTTCTTATACGTATCGATTTTCCAACGCTTGTGGTCCACTGATAATAAGACTAAACAAAGTCTCCTATTGCGCCTACTCTATTAAATGCAGACGGTAATTCAACCGGCTTAAATTTGTTCTAAGCAAAATATGTCTGCTATAGAAAGCAACAAAAATGTAAATCAATCACATTTCCAGCAATCCCAATGCTAATGCTGGTTGCCTGTAACCAATTACTAGCATTTTTTTTTTTCGAAAGCGTAGCAGTTGCTGTAAGCGCCGCTGTTACCGAGAAATATCAGGAATGTTTGCTGTTCTCCATAACTAAGCAAAGGTAATACAAACCACCGACGAAGCCATGTAACGTGATATTCCAGTAATGTGTCTCACAGTCGGTGGGATTGACACTTCACTACGCCTTTCTACATGCGTTCTACCACATCAGGCCTACAGACAGCCAGCATTTGTTGTGACTACCACTTGCCGCGACTGCACCAAGCAAAACAAATCAAATCGAAACAAACGAATCAAACGCCACATAAACGCATCATTTCGTACCACGGGGGTATGTTTGTCTATTTTATTTTTCGGAAATTGTTTGGATTAGGATGTGGCACAGTCACCTGTCAGGTTCCACCAGTCAGCGTGGACACGTGTCTCATTATCGTGATCTATGTTGGCTGTTGGTGATTATAACGGAACATGAGCCGCGGCGCGACTACGTCGCTGAATCAATTTCGTAGGAAACGTGATTCTTTCAAGCGCGTAATTGGTTGTTTTTCTCCCTGATCGACGCACGATGGGGTGACTGGTGGACAAATACAATAGGTTTTTTCCTGTGCATGACTCATGCAAAAACAAAAAACAACTTGGTGCATTACCTTTCGACAAATGATACATTTGACCCAGTCTTATAGAAGAAAGCTATCCTTTGATTCGGAATATTCTTTGGAATGTTTTGGTTTGACTCGAAGATTCGTCACGTCAAAGAAATCGTGAGCTGAACTTTCTTCATGATCCCCAAATGATGTTTAATTTTACCCTTTCTCGCAAGACTATTTGTGATATTTAAAAATAAACAGTTATGCTTGAAACTTGTATCAAAACCGCACTTAAAAGCTAAACCTTAACAGAGATGAACCAGTCTTGCGCTGAAAAAAGTTATTATAAAAATAGACCTTAACCTTAATTAATGTTTAAGCAACATGGCAAATAGCTAAACATTTCCACGGGATATTGCTTGGAATGTACTTAGAAGGTGATTCTAAAACCACTAAAACTAATCCACATTATACAACAAATATACATTTATTGTGAAGTTTTATCACATGAAATTTGTTTTCGATCTGAGTATGATGTTTGTAAAATAAAAACATGTTAAAATGTTATGTAGAAATCAATCTAGCCAAATAGAATGTACTATCGCTATTAGAGGCCTTCGTACTTGCACACCCTTAAGTCAGGGCATTCAGGTTACAAGTAACAATTTTGACCGCCAGCTTGTACAGATACTGCCCTTAGTGCAATGGCGGCCATATCTTCTTCTCGTCGGATTAGCATTCCAGTGATAATGAATCTAGCCGAACTATTCGTTCGAATGTCCGCTGACGATTATAGGAAGGCTTCAAACCAGAAAAACAAACTATGCATACGTAAATGGAGAAATTGAATGGAAACACTTATGACACGTGGTATTTAGGCAACCATAAATCAATGTTGGGAAGGCACACATGCTGTACGACATTTAATACGGCGTGGCGGCGATTTGGGCCGAAGATGCCTATGAGCTCCAGCGTAATTATTAGAATTGTTTATGACCCGGGTTTTCTATACAGGGCGAGTCGAGGGCTTTGATCCTAAATGTTATTTCTTTGTGACGAGGCGACACCGAACCTCAACGGGATGCCACTTAAACTAGACAATTTAATTTAAAGAAAATTATAATTTATATCTACCTACCTCGAACCTTCAAGTGGCTGAGTACCATAACTGAGGGTAGCAATCTTTGACGTTGAAATGCATCTCCATGCCATCATCACCGTCCGAGTGTCGACCCGCTCTGTGATGATGAGCCCTTCCCTAAGATTATTTATTCTAGTGGCATCGTTTAGACACGATAGGTGGGCGTTTCATATTGGCCACCGCAACGAGAATTTTTCTCTCTACTACCTAACATGTCAGGGGAAGAATTTGTTCTGTTGATCGCCTTGAAAAGAGTGAATGCAATTAGGACGAATAAATTATAACTAGAAGGGCTTGTCTGTTTTAGTGATTATTAAAGTTGCTTGTAGGTATGACACGCATGTAAGGGTTGCATCGTAGGTAGATGCTTATCGAGTATTTCCGATGAAAAATTCTTGTGTGCATGTAGTCTAGCGGGATGTTACGGTTCTTATCAGTTGCTGAATCAGTGAAGTGAATGAGGCAAATAAATGATTCATTATTCGCAGCGCACACAAGATTATCTCGATCAGTGAGCTGAACAAACTGCGAATACAATTTTTGGTTGAATTTAAAAGTTATAAATGCAAAACAGAATGGACAATAAACATCTGACTTGGTATCCCTTGACACAGAGATGCATTCTGAACAGAACATGAGCCAAAAGCGTGGCTGGTGTTCTTCGTTTTAAACTTTGAACACAGTTCAATGTACACTGGGTTGATACGAAAGCAAAAACAATCGTGGTAACTAAGGTTCCCTAGTATTGGGCATATGCTAAAACGTACGAGCATGATTGATTTATATCCGTTAGATGCCCAGCCCATATGTTTCTTTATTCAGCAAAAAAAATTGCACACGCTAACTTTAACCTACTCAGTGACTGAGTAAAATTGTATTGCCCTCTTTTCTTCTCACGGAAATTTTACTCAATTTCCGTCAAAAGCGGGACCACAACTCAGCCCTGCTTTCGACGGAAATTGAGTAAAATTTCCGTAGGAAGAAAAGAGACGGCAATACAATTTTATTCAGTCACTGAGTAGATGAAATTTAGAGAGTGCCATGCCGTTGCTAGAATTTGTTTTCCTAAGATACGAGTTGCTATGTTAGGTCAGTGCTCTTGAACAGTGAGCTGTGCTCAGAATGTTGTGAAGACGAACACGCGTTCTCGTGTTTAAAATGCATCTCTGCCTTGACATCTGAAAGGTGTCCAATCGTACGTGGACACTTTTAGTATTTCAGCATCTTAGCGAATAGGAATTATCGGGCAATATTCTGACTTTTGCTGGGAGCTTCCTCAGCGAACATTTCGTTCAAGTCTTTATCGGAAACCACGGACGGAGTCTTTCGTTCCTCGGTCGCACATCTGCCGAATATGCATGGCGTGGGGCAGGTATCTTGTCATTTCGCCGCAGCGAAATTTCAGCAAAAAAAAGTTTGTTGAGGCTCGGCTATGCAAATCTCGGTAAAAGTGTAACAACTTGCTGAGATTCCGGCAAAAAAATAATAAGTGTGCACCCTTCCAACTATCAAACAATAATTTACTACAGTTCTATGGTTAGTTCTGTGGAGAGCTCCTTCAACTTGCTTTTCTGTCCCATCACATGAATTGTTTGGTTCACATGTTCGTCTGACCGAATTCAAGATTTCCATTTTGTATGCCACTGCACAATATGTAATCGAAAAATTACCCGAGGCATAAAAAAATGCTCTCGAGTTTTGAAAGGCGATCACTATCTGCCCTTCTGTCCGGACAATAATAGTCCAGGATGTTCTGCGCCCTCCTTAGCTGTGCGGTAAGACGCGCGGCTACAAAGCAAGACCATGCTGAGGGTGGCTGGGTTCGATTCCCGGTGCCGGTCTAGGCAATTTTCGGATTGGAAATTGCCTCGACTTCCCTGGGCATAAAAGTATCATCGTGCTAGCCTCATGATATACGAATGCAAAAATGGTAACCTGGCTTTAGAAACCTCGCAGTTAATAACTGTGGAAGTGCTTAATGAACACTAAGCTGCGAGGCGGCTCTGTCCCAGTGTGGGGATGTAATGCCAATAAGAAGAAGAAGAAGATGTTCTGCGTTTTAGTAAATATTCATGATCAACTAAATATAGGGCAAGCAAGAGAGTTGAAGGACAGGTTTTACCTTAATCGGCAGCTCCTCATCACCTCAGCGCTTAACTTCTGTCCCATGTCAACGTTTCGGCCCTACTGCCGTAATCTGGAAAAGTGACGCTTACGCCATTTTCCAAAAACATTGTTAATGAGTAATGCTCATCGAGCTATTTAACAGAAAAAATGGAAAACCTGTATGTTGTAATTTGGCACATACGTCACTTTTCCAGATCAATTCCAGTCCAACCAATCAGGGCTCAGCAGAGCTATTCATAAAACATCATTCGGTAGACCCTGTTCAGCCATCTGGTTGGCTAATCGGATCTCATCCTGAAGATGAGGACTAGGGTGGCAATGAAAATGACATTTTCGGGTCTCAACCTTTTACTTGCGAAGTACCCCTTCGAACTTTTTCAGTATATCATAACGTATATGAAAAATGGACCTGAAACCCAACGGCCCAAGCAACACCTCTTGTTTCTCAGTGAGTAACAACAACTTTGGTGTGACTTACTAAAGGTCTGACTTATGCACAATGCGTCGTATTTGGAACTCCTTTGTGACACAAAAAGCGCAAGAGGTGGAGCCTATTTGCAACATCTTGCGGCTACAATGAATATAAAAACACAAAAACCAACCGGGAATCGAACCATGGACCTTGAGATTTGCATCCTTCTATTATAACAATCACACCAACAAGTCTATTTGGAGATTCTGCTACAAGTGCACTACATAAACAACAAAGTCATTTGTAACTTCATTGTATCTTATAGGGAACATGCAGAGGACAGAGGACTGTCAAAAATAAAATACTGCTCAGCTGAGCACGAAATGTTTTGCAACATATCAGAAACAATGTCGTAACAGCAATGAACCGAAGTGTTATTAATTCTACAACTTATCTGTTTTGTTTCTGATATGTAACACATCGAATTTTAAACCACCCAAGCAGTCAGATGGGTAGAATATTGCGACGCCACTTAAACGGAAATGAAACATTGTGATTTTCTGAAACTGGGAAGTGGCTTTAATGTGACTCGATGTATTGCCAGTGTCTTCAATGCAATTTATTAGGAACAAACGCCTATTTGAAAGATGTTGCGCGTGCTGCTTGGGGGGATGTATGGCTCTCTAAAAAGTTGGCTGAACCATTACTCCGTAAGCTTATAGATTAAGCTTTCTACAGGACTTTCATTACTATTGGAGGCTTCCGAGCCTATTGTAAGAAGGCTTCCGATCCTCTTAAATGGCGGCTTTCGAGCCACTTAAAAGGAGGCCTCTGAGCATCTTGATATATCGCTTCAAAGCCTCTTATAAGATGAATTCCGAGCCATTTGAAGGGAGGCTTCGGCGCCTCTTGAAAGAAGTCTTTCGAGCCTCTTGAAAGGGGACTTTCGAATCACTTGAGCCGCTTGAAATGAGGATTCCGAGCCTCTTAAAAAAAGCTTTTCGAGCACGTTGAAAGAAGCCATTGAAAAAGGCTTCCGAGCCTCTTAATAGAATGTTTCCGAGTCTCTTAAAAGAAGGCTTTGGAGCCTTTTGAAAGTAGGATTACAGGCGTTTTGTAAGGCCTTTTGGGAGGAGGCTTCCGGGCCATTTGAAAGAAGACTTCCGAGATTTTTGAAAGGAGACTTCCGAACTTTTTGAATGGAGGCTTCCGGGCCTTTTGAAAGGAGGCTTCCGGGCCTCTTGAAATGAGGCTTCCGGGCCTCTTGAAAGGAGACTTATGGGCCTCTTGAACGGAGATTTCCGGGCCTCTTGAAAAGAGGTTTCCAGACCTCTTGAAAGGAGGCTGCCGGGCCTCTTGAAAGGAGGCTGCCGGGCCTCTTGAAAGGAGGCTGCCGGGCCTGAAAGGAGGCTGCCGGGCCTCTTGAAAGGAGGCTGCCGGGCCTCTTGAAAGGAGACTTCCGGGCCTCTTGAAAGGAGGCTGCCGGGCCTCTTGAAAAGAAGCTGCCGGGCCTCTTGAAAGGAGGCTGCCGAGCCTCTTGAAAGGAGGCTGCCGAGCCTCTTGAAAGGAGGCTGCCGGGCCTCTTGAAAGGAGGCTGCCGGGCCTCTTGAAAGGAGGCTGCCGGGCCTCTTGAAAGGAGGCTGCCGGGCCTCTTGAAAGGAGGCTGCCGGGCCTCTTGAAAGGAGGCTGCCGGGCCTCTTGAAAGGAGGCTGCCGGGCCTCTTGAAAGGAAGCTGCCGGGCCTCTTGAAAGGAAGCTGCCGGGCCTCTTGAAAGGAAGCTGCCGGGCCTCTTGAAAGGAGGCTGCCGGGCTTCTTGAAAGGAGGCTGCCGAGCCTCTTGAAAGGAGGCTGCCGAGCCTCTTGAAAGGCGGCTGCCGGGCCTCTTAAAAGGAGGCTGCCGAGCCTCTTGAAAGGAGGCTGCCGGGCTTCTTGAAAGGAGGCTGCCGAGCCTCTTGAAAGGAGGCTGCCGAGCCTCTTGAAAGGAGGCTGCCGAGCCTCTTGAAAGGAGGCTGCCGAGCCTCTTGAAAGGAGGCTGCCGAGCCTCTTGAAAGGAGGCTGCCGGGCCTCTTGAAAGGAGGCTGCCGGGCCTCTTGAAAGGAGGCTGCCGGGCCTCTTGAAAGGAGGCTGCCGGGCCTCTTGAAAGGAGGCTGCCGGGCCTCTTGAAAGGAGGCTGCCGGGCCTCTTGAAAGGAGGCTGCCGGGCCTCTTGAAAGGAGGCTGCTGGGCCTCTTGAAAGGAGGCTGCCGGGCCTCTTGAAAGGAGGCTGCCGGGCCTCTTGAAAGGAGGCTGCCGGGCCTCTTGAAAGGAGGCTGCCGGGCCTCTTGAAAGGAGGCTGCCGGGCCTCTTGAAAGGAGGCTGCCGGGCCTCTTGAAAGGAGGCTGTCGGGCCTCTTGAAAGGAGGCTGCCGGGCCTCTTGAAAGGAGGCTGCCGGGCCTCTTGAAAGGAGGCTGCCGGGCCTCTTGAAAGGAGGCTGCCGAGCCTCTTGAAAGGAGGCTGCCGAGCCTCTTGAAAGGAGGCTGCCGAGCCTCTTGAAAGGAGGCTGCCGAGCCTCTTGAAAGGAGGCTGCCGAGCCTCTTGAAAGGAGGCTGCCGAGCCTCTTGAAAGGGGGCTGCCGAGCCTCTTGAAAGGAGGCTGCCGAGCCTCTTGAAAGGAGGCTGCCGAGCCTCTTGAAAGAGGGCTGCCGAGCCTCTTGAAGGGAGGCTGCCGAGCCTCTTGAAAGGAGGCTGCCGAGCCTCTTGAAAGGAGGCTGCCGAGCCTCTTGAAAGGAGGCTGCCGAGCCTCTTGAAAGGAGGCTGCCGAGCCTCTTGAAAGGAGGCTGCCGAGCCTCTTGAAAGGAGGCTGTCGAGCTTCTTGAAAGGAGGCTGCCGAGCCTCTTGAAAGGAAGCTGCCGAGCCTCTTGAAAGAAGGCTGTCGAGCCTCTTGAAAGGAAGCTGCCGAGCCTCTTGAAAGGAGGCTGCCGAGCCTTTTGAAAGGAGGCTGTCGAGCTTCTTGAAAGGAGGCTGCCGAGCCTCTTGAAAGGAGGCTGCCGAGCCTCTTGAAAGGAAGCTGCCGAGCCTCTTGAAAGGAGGCTGCCGAGCCTTTTGAAAGGAGGCTGCCGAGCCTCTTGAAAGGAGGCTGCCGAGCCTCTTGAAAGGAGGCTGCCGAGCCCCTTGAAAGGAGGCTGCTGGGCCTCTTGAAAGGAGGCTTCTGGACCTCTTGAAATAAGGCTTTCGGACCTGTTGAAAGGAGGCTGCCGGGCCTCTTGAAAGGAGGTTTCCAAAACTCAAGAAAGAAAGCTTCCGAATCTTTTAAAAGGTGTCATCCGAGCCTCTTGAAAGCAGGCTTCTGAACTGCTGGAAAGAAGTCTCGACAAGCGTAGAAAGATGCTTCCAATCTTCTTGCAAAGAAGCAACTGAGCTTTTCAAAAAAAAACTTCATGCCTCTTAAATTGTGGCTTCCGGACCTTCGAGATTTTAGTTTGGAAGCATATTTTTAACATATTATTCAACATTTTGTTTCAATCAGGTAGATCGCATTGAAATTTTCAAAATTTGTTCATTCGACGTTGTGTGCTTTTGATCTGTTGTCCACAGTCCTTCATACACTGAGCGAGTTGTGGAGGGCAGGATTCAATAGGCTTTGAATTACTGATCGTTATGCATATTATGTTCAAGAGAATGTTTTAAAATTAAAAACATTACACTTTATTAATAAATTTTGATTGGAATTGTAATACATCCGCTATTACGCATTTCTGTCCGTGGTACACCCTAGGGCCAGTGAAGGTACCCCCAGGGGTACATGTACCCCAGGTTGAGGACTGCTAGCCTATTTGAAAAAAGTTCTATTTGCTTGCCGTACTGTTTCTCTGTCTAGATAGCTTGCCATACTAAATATTTCTTTACGAACTCTGATAATTTAATGATGATGATGATAATACTACCATCTATTGTAGCAAGGCACCTGCCGATAGCACTGGCCATATCTGACAAACGATTTGATCATGTTTATATTATTGTTTGCATTTCATCAAACTCCTGTATGAAGGGCCAAAAATGGGTGGGGTGGTTCCATAAGCAGAGACACTTATGCGAAATCCACGGGATGAATAGAGAATCTCCTTCCAGAAGAAAGTTCGTACAAATAATAATACAAACACGCCCTCGTTTCCCAGATTGACCCAATAGATGGGGAGAAGAGCCCGCCCTTTATCCACGAAATGTTAACAATAGGAAGTTGGCGATTCCACTCTTCCTATCCAAATCGCTTCAATCGGGTGCCCTGATGGTTATTTCATATGCAGTTGATAAAATAGCTTTAATTCAATTATTTGTATATACAATGGAATTCTCTCACCAAATTTTTATTTGTTTGTCCAGGATGCACGGAATCCTTTCTTCAATATCAGTATGTTTCCGAATTGATTGTTGGAGAGCCAATATCTTGAGGCAGAACGTATTCAATGTTTGAAAAATACAAGTTAGTAATCCTGAAAAGATGAGATAAAAAGAACAGAAGCAGCATCAAACATTATAACAGTAGCGTTTTATTAAAAAGAACAACATCTCTGATTACTACATTCACAACTTCGAAAAAATATATTGTAGGTTCGTGGAAGTGTGCTAGTGTGCAACACGATTAAATCAATTTGCATTATCTTGGTGATTTGAATCATATTTTTTTAATGATAACGATATGAAAATATTAATCAGTTATTTTTCTGTCCTTTGATCACATTATTGTAGTTGTCTGATGTTTATGTAGCAAGTTTATGTAATCCATATGTTTGAATAATTAAATTAATATCAGCAAATTGTCAGAAAAGGAACATTATTATATGAATCAGAGAAAAAGTAATACAAATAACCTTGATTTAATCTTGCATGCAATCTATCCACCTCTTTCGTCAATCAGCCTCTTACATTTCACAAACTTATAATATACAGAATTTTCTTTTTATACGATTAAAACTACACTCATCTCAAAAGCGTATAACATGAAATAGAAATTATTTGAGATGTTTTAAGACGAGTTACAAAGATTTTAGTGGAGTATTGAAATATAACAGTAAAATATCGTGTTAAAATTATGTGTAGGTATACGATACGTCTCAGCTTCCACAAACTTATTGTGTTCATTTTCCGCATGGATTGAATCCGTGGTAAATTTTCTCTCGCTGGATTGCTGCTCATTCGATTCATACTCGGAGCTGTTGACGTCCCTTGCAACCAGCTTCTAAGTCACTTGGTTGTGTAAACTTTACTTTACGAACTCTGATAATTTAATGCCTCAAAATATTTATTTTGGTTGCCATTTTATATCCAGGAATCTATATCTATTAGAGTGGGGTATCAAGGTCAGTTTTTCAGATCAATGATTTTTCGAAACCGTTCTGAGTCCCAAACAGCTGTACATAGCTTCAACCCGATTGGTTGCATCCTAGCTTTCCCATCGCGTTTAAAGTGTGTGTGGAAATTAGTATTTCACATTTTTACTCTTGGAGGTTCCAGTCCATCGTAAACCAAGTGATACATTACGTTAAATTATCCCCCACAATATGCCTAAAAACTTTGCTGAAGAAGGTATGTTGTTGGAACGTCTACAAAAAAAAGATATAACGCTTCAAAGCTTTATATGCCACTTATATGCAAAATATCGTTTATTCTGTCAGCACTGCTCAACTACCTGGACCAATAATTCAACTGAATGTTATTTCTAAATTATTTATCTTATTGGGCTGGAGTGCTTCTTGGAGTTACTCGGTATTAGGCATCCCACATTTAGAGAAATGCGAAAGCGGCCATTTTGATCCAATCGAGCATTGAGAACTGTCAAAATCTGAGCCAAATGAACATCGTTATTGCGGCAGATTGAGGGGTATTGCAATTGTAATGGAGAAAAAAGAAATAGATTTGTCAAAAAAAATTATCGAATGAATAATTTGTTTTTCTTCTGCAAGTAGAAGTAGTCTAGGTTATGTATTGTATTTTATTCTTTCGTACTGCACTTTTATTTTGGCGAAAATGCACGTTTGGAGAATAGATAACATAATCGAAAAGTGTCATCAATTGCAAAGTCTGGGAAAAGCTCCAACATTTTACGCTATGGCAAGTGCTGACAGCGTTTGTTTATGAAATTACCAGCGTCGCTAAATCATCTGGAAAAGAATTCGCCCATCTCTTAATGTAGGTTCACTAAGCGGTATCATTTCTGCAAGTAAAAATTCGAACAAAAAGGAAAAAGGGTATTGCTCTCTAACTATAATAGGTATGCCGGTAGTGCTGGCAGGAACATTGATTTCTTGCATGTGGCTTGTAGAATTATTCTTCGAAGCGTTATAACTTTTTTTGTAGACGCTCTAACCACGTACCTTATTCGGCAAAGTTTTTCGGCATTTGGCAAATTTCACGTTTTCCCATAATAATCTTCTTAATCTTCTATATACATAAAAATGAATTTCTATCTGACTGACTCTTATAGACTCGGAAACTAGTGAACCGATCGGCGTAAAAATTTGTATGCAGAGGCCTTTAGGGGTGGTGAAGGTTCTTAAGACAGTTCGAGACCCCTCCCTTCTTTGTAAAGGCGGGCTCCCATACAAATGAAACATAAAGTTCGGCATAACTCAAAAACTAATCAGAGAATAAATCAATTTCAGGCGAAACGAAGTTTGTCGGGTCTGCTAGTTTTTATCTAAAATTCAAACGCGTTGCGGAAAGCGGGGACGCAACCAATCGATCCCATTCTTTGTAGAGTTCACCTTGGAGTCCCAAAACGATTCAGAAAAATCTTGATTTCACTTGACTATTAGATGAAGTTTGCGTTTTTCCATATAACTGCCCTCACTTTAATATCTATAGAGTCTGCCTTTAGCTTAGGCTTCTTAGCCCTGTACCACGACTGCATCATTGTATACAGCTCCCGCGATCTTCTTTAGGCTGACTTGATTGATTTATCGTTGATAGTGTTGAATTTTCTGGAAGGTCGAAAAAATGGATTAATTGCAACGAAAACATTTCCACTCTTCATTGGTATCAATAATAGAATGAATCCTATTTACTTTAGTTTTGAATCCATTCCAGTAAGTTTGATATCTTACATGATTTCATGTGAAAACTTAAATTGTGGTGTGTATTCGTTTTTCCTTTCCTTCTATATTTGAATTTACGTTATTCGACAAATTGTCTATGATTGTTTTCTATTATATACTTAAATAATAAACAGTCATACCAATATCGAATCGTAAACAACATCCATTAATGTACTTATTCTTGGCTCGTGTGGGACGTTTCATTCCATTGCAGATCTGCTTCCAATCTGCTTGCAAATTGTAAACAAACAATCAAACGTTGCCCACGAAGGCTTTAATTTGACCGTGAAACTATTTCTGTACACTTTCATGATGCACCGTGAGGACAGTAAATGAACCAAAGATTGATTTTAGAAATACACGCTTGTTAAAGTCGCCTGATTCGGCCATTCGCTAGAAACACACCGCGCCATCTATCTACCTCGGAGCGCATGACATAATCGGTTGGAAAGCGCTCCATGCAGTACCAATTTCCATCCATCGGAACGAATAGTCTAATTGCCGACCACGATCGAAGCAAGGTTATTCTTTTCAATTGACCAGAGTTTTTTTTCTCTCTGGTGATGGAAATCGAAGTTCACTTTCGAGAAAAACAGAGGAAATTGAAGTTCGATCTTAATTAATAACCCCTAGATTAGGGTGCGGTTATTTATATTACTATAAAGTAAGATGGCTCAGTAGATTTCATGTGTCTAATAATATCAAAGTAATTTAAATCTTTTCCGACCAATATTAACAAGTGTTCTCAGAAATCAGGTTGGACATCAATATTCTAGTAGAGCATGTAATTTGACACAGCGTAACTGTGCAAGATAATAATCTCGAGATAGATCCAAGTTCATCAGCGCACTGATAGGAGCGACTACCCCACTGTTCGCTGCAACCAGATGTCAAGTGCCCGAACGATAGCGACGCTCGTTGACGTGAAGGCCAAACTACCAAACTACCGCTTGTCTGCTGTATATCTACCAACTTCTATCAGTATATGTTCGTAAGAAAACGCCTTTTTGAAGTGCACACGAGAGTCACATTACGAAAAGTTACGAAACAATCTCGTCAAGCTGGGTTCAAAGGCGGTCAATTTAGTATCCATTAATATACGGACCGGTCGCTTCATACATCTGAACATGCGTTGGGAGAGCACAGTTCATAAGAATTTCAGATTAGATGACTTTACTTCGAAGGTAATAGCAACATTTCTCATATTGCATCACCAAAGCACAACAATTTCACGACCGGGTTGGTGGCGTGATCCGAATGTCGATTATATTTGGAACGATTGGGACAGCTGTAATTTGGGCATTCGTACATTGTTTGCGATAATTACTATAACCGAAAACATCAGATTAGATTACCTTACGGGTGAACATTGCGGCGTCATGGTAGAGAAACGGACCTCTGATGATGGCGAGGTTAAGATAAGGATTTTGGTGCGTTTCGATAGGGAGCGATAACATTTTGTTTTATTGGAGCTACTCTGCGCTATTCCGGTTAAAGCTGGGGTTTCACATTTATCCACTTAGTAAGTAAAAGAATGTTTACCACTAGGTGGGAGTTGGCCATTATCTAGCGGCGAATTCTTTAGAATCTAATCGATGCTGTACTTTGTAATCATCGTTTTTGGTAAACATTGATTTAACTGGCGCGAAGATTCGATCGATCATGTAATCTCTCATTCCAAGCATGCTTGCCAAACACGAGTATGGTACGGTTCGCTACCGATCTAATTTAATCCGCGTTACTTAAGGCAATATGTGTGCCGTAATCCGAGGTCAAGTTGAATTTTTGGACTTTGTTACATTTGTGTCCGAAAACACTCTTTTTTGTTTTTGAGTTACACATTTTAAAACGCAAGTTGACGTATTTACAACTCAAGTATCTATTTGTAAGTTGTATCAGCTTTTTCGGGTAATTCACAAACTTAAATTTTCAATTCATTTGTAACAATAAAGTAGCAAAGAAATGATAAACTACATACCCCGTTTTACTGTACATAACAATACCCATTTCCTATTCGAAAGTGTGCCAAACTTGATGGTTATTTTCAACCCACAGCTTTAAATAGCACCCACATTATCGTGGGACTCGTGTGCAAAAATGTAATAAATGGCGTTATCAAATTCTTGCCAATTCGATTTGAAAAAAATGGTACAATTATGGGCTGATATCATTGCCGCCGTCGTAGAGACATTCCGGTTAGTCCAAAAGATACGTACCGTGAACAGCTCACAATGTTCTCAAGATTTCTCCAAAGGTGACCCTAAAAGTCAATTGACAATTGGCGATTCGCGAAAAGTGATTTCAATTGCGACATTGATCTAATTGATTCCATTAGTAGAGCATCTCTGCTCTCTGTGATGATTTGATTAGTTTAAAAGGTTAGTTCGGCGTAGCGTGTGAGAGTTGCGTTTGCTAAATTGAGTGAATGATTATTCGCATGGCACAGGTTGAAATCTCAATCTCAATTCAATTTGGAGTTTCAATTCAATTTTTTCAGAGAATCAGTCTGTTGTACTCCTGATTGAAATAAATGTATCAATAGTTTTCAGAACCATCCTACCGAACATCAAACTTTTGGCTGAGGTCAACTACAACCGCAACAATCAAAACTGCATTCGAATTTCAATTTATAATTGATTGTTCAATTAAATTACCATTTTCAGCAATCCAGCTGTGATTCGCAACCGTTCAGTCAGTTGCTAACACACTTGTTTTCAATCGAACACTGATCCACCGGTCGAACCAGTTCAGATGTCAGACAATTACCCGAATTGAATTCGTTACGAGTGCTTTATATGCATAAGAAAATAATCAAAATAAACTCGCCTGAGAATTGATAAGAAGTCGTCAACAGTGATGAAGCTTAATAAGCATTATTTATTTTGTTTAGAGATTTTCAAGTTATTAAAATCATTATATTGTATTGGTGTAATGTTGCTTGCTGTTTAAAATTTGTAATTATTGCCACTGCTACATCATTCGAGTTTGTCTAATATCTAGACCAAAATTTGAAAAGGGCGTAACAGCCAAAATTTATTCCTTCTAATTCTTCGTCCACATATACAGCTATATATGTGGACGAAGAATCAGAAGGAATAAATGTAGGCTGTTACGCCCTTTTCAAATGTTGGTCTAGATATATTTAAAATATAATAACATACTTGTCAGTTACATCGTCTCTTCGCAATTCGGATAGAACAAGATTCCCCCAGGCCGAAGCCGGAAATTTCAATAACAAATAAACATTTTGAGAACGGGCCTCATAAGCCACTATCACGGCAAACCAAATCTAACAAGATGCTGTTTTACGACCTTTCGCCACGCCGAAATTTGTGGTGGTAATAAAAAGAATCTCCGACAAAAGACGGATCAGAATATTGAGAGATTGTGCAAGCGGTTATGCATTCGTTCCAAGAGATATAATCGTGGTGTGGAGATGAGTGTTGACAGGCGAAGATATGCATAGTATAGAATAATGGTGACTATTGAAGACAGGCCCCTATGCTAAGTGGCACACTGAGTGACATATGCCGGCTGAAAGAAAGTAGGCGACATCGATAGCCTAATTGAATGAAAGTATGTCGTGATGGCGATAGATCCCATATGCCTCAGGCAAAATGCTTTCAACGTAATCCCTAAAAAGTTTTGCAGCAGCCGCCACCTGTGGGAAATTTCATCTGGGGAGAAACTTCAACCCGTCATAATTCAAAACACTCAGATCGATAACCCTTTGATGCTATCTAAGCGTCAGTCCGTTCAGTTAAGTGGGCCCTCCAGCAGCATAACTTAATCTGTCCAAACATATTAAAGGCTAATTTATTGCTAGAAAACACGACACACGCTGTTGCAACAAGATACGGTATCACTCCTCGTTCCGGTGGAGGCCTGGTCCGCATCATGCTTGAAATGCATTCTCCAAATCGTCCAAACAACATCAACTAGAACAACACAAACAGAAACCGAAACCTGGGTGGATTCGTTGGTTTAACAAATAGAGAAAGACTAGTGGTGTAGACTTTTTTTCCTCTATTCAATAAAATTGGATCCCACTCATAAAGAATAACACAAATGAGAATGATGGTGGGAGGTTTACGGAGCACTTATGATGAGGTGCCTTCCTGGCGGTTTCAAGCGCTAGTTTTTTCATTAATGAACTGTCTCGTTCTGTTGACTTATCTGAAATTGATCCTTTCAAAAGTCAAGTGAAAAATGGATTTTTTCCGGGCGGCCTGTTACAGTAATCGTGCGTTGGCGTATGGTCTCCATTCCATTGCATTCGAATGCGGCAATGATGTAAATGGGTAGATTGGTAGAATGTTGGAGTTGAGTATAGTATTAGAGAAAGACTATGCGCCCTGGTTATGATGATATCGATGGCCATCGTCTGTTAAATTTGAGCAATTTCATTTACCATCATAAAACGCACATTTCTTCTATAGTATGCTGAAAGCTATTACCACACTTCTAGATAAATCATTGAAAATGCAAATGTAGCCTATGATCTGGATTCCATCAGCTCCTCATAACGTCTCAGCGAAGACTAAGTAGTGGGTTGTAAAAATGTTTGGTCCGATCACACTTTTCTTCTCGGCTCATCTGCATCGGATCCGTAGGCTAACTTTATGACGGCCAATAAATTCGTTAACCAGAAACAGTTGCAGCCACTTTCGGATGCATCAATCCCCGTTCTTTATTAGGTCCAATCCCATTCGTTATGGTTGTAAATTTATGGCAGCGAAGACGTAAAACTCCCCATTACATAAGCACCTTGTGATTGGAATTGGAACATCAGAACGTAACGTTCGATGATCCCAGCAGCGTCAGCACGGCTTGCGCTGCTAATTGCATCTAAAATCGACGAACACGGGGTTCACACTTGCCACCACTTACGCATCTATTGAGAAATTGTTATCGAGTGCATATTCAAATTCGCACTGGCTCTTTTTACATAATCGTTTATTTTTCGCATTTGTAAAACATTAACGCTGTCGTTGTCTATGGGTAAAAAAGCGGAAGTATATTAGCAATTTAAATTTCGGTGTCGTATCTGCCCTACCTCGTGTTCTCGTACGATGACTGGTCTTTTGGGATACGCGATAATTGTGACGGCTATATTCTCTTTCGGGAACAAAGCCAGTTTGCCAAATTAATTCATTGCCTTTTATGCTTTTATGCTTTGTAACATGGGAGTTTTGGGCCCTTTCAGATATAATTTCTTTATATTAAAAGTTGTGTAACGCTCACCTTTTACCTACGAACTGAGCGTTGCATTGCTAAGTCCCTAAAATAACGGAGGGAAAAGTTTCTTTTTGAACCTGCAAACGACTTATGCACCACTCATAATGGAGGTCGTTAGCGGAGATTTTTTTAGGGATGCCCGGCCTGAAACTCCCAATCTGTGGGCGAGTCAATCGAAACGCTTTCTTACCAATTTCGTAAAACTACTAACTGAAAATCTCAATCAAGCTCATTTTCGAAAACCTTTATTTTAAATTTTTACGAACGCAAACTACTCGTATAGGATTGCAAAACTTACTTTAATCAAAATAAAATCACAAGGCTTTAATCGATTCGCGTATTCACATTGAATTTACTTCATGGATCTATTCAATACCTAACCCGGGATTTGTTTCAGTTTAACTTATTGAGCTCATTTTTCTTGTTAACAGTGATCACTGACCTGATTTCCGATACCCTTTATATTTAACGCCACGCCGATGCATTCGGTGAGCTTTCCTCTACGGCGAGACGGGCGATGATGCGACACCTGAGGCTGGTTGAGGTTCTGGCTAGGAAGCTTTGCATGCGTTACACGTGCACGACTCGGTTACTCTCGGTCCGTTGACGAGAGGTTAGAATCAGCCGCCAATCGAGCTTAACGTTAAGCTATCGAGTTTTCCGTCGGGTGAGGTGGCAATTCGACGAGGCTGCCTTGAAAGCTTCTCCCTTCTAGGGTAGTACGGGTTACCGATTTCCCAAACGGTTTCACGAAGGCGATTCACAAAACTTCACCGACGACTAGCCTTTCCCGCTCTCTTTCCTAGAGGCAATGGGCTCCGACCGAGCACCCACGTTAATGGGAAACCTGTTAACGTGATTTAGGGTCTTACTTTTCGGAAATATTCGGAAATCTTGACACCATGTGGTCTTACCTCGACCTTGACCTAACTATTTTACACTCGTGCCTATTCTTATTCGACAATTAAGGATTTAGCGTCTAATTAGGCTAGTGAAGAATAACATTTTAAATTATTAGGTTCTGGTTTTCTAGCTACTAGGCACTTACAACTGATTTTTAGAATTGAATTTCACCATCAGCTATTCACTGCGAATAATAAAATTTATAATCTGCGATACCGAACTATTTCATCCAAGCACTCCAATAAAAGTGATTTGGTTCTTCGAATGGCTTCTCTTTTAGGGTCCCATGACCTTGGATCCACCAACCAAATGTATTTGTGTTGTAAAAATTTGTACCTATAGATTGTTCGATCGTGTCCTTGAACGATTATTTGGCCTCTTTTAGTGCTCTTTAAAGTTTTAGATCTAGTTTCAATTCTCTTGCCTACACATATGGACTATTCTTATCGAGCAGTTTGGGATGGGAAAGTATTGGTAGGTTCGAGTAGCTTAAGTCGTTTACGATTATAGTATAATTGAAGGCGAAATAGATTTAAATAATTTAATAGGGTTCTAAGGTAAATGTTACATTCGACCATTGTTATTTAATAAAAATTTTGAAATAAATATTTCAAAATTTTTATTAAACTTTAGTTAACATCGGTAAACCATTATTAAATTATTCTATATTTAAATATCAATCTAAATTTTAGTCTAAGTTCTATTTCGAAATATGGCTCACGATGTTATTTATGTTATCTAAATTATGCTATGCTTCTAATGGTTGCGTAGTAAGATTAGCTTATTAAAACATCCTTTCATTCATGAACTTTCAATGCCCATTCTACTTGTTCTGCTTTTGTCTCAGACAAGTAGCTATTTTATCTTTATCTCTCATTCCAGTATGCAAATCTTAACTCCGTAGTACAACGGAAAATATACCTAATGATAACTCCGTAAACTTACGAAAAATATATTATTCGAACGCATTTACTAATGACACCAGCTACTACTGGTAAAACAATTCAAGTCATATCTAAACTCATTCATACATTCTAATACCTTATTCAAAACCACTCTCACGCTCATTCACGCCCTATGCTCACCTATGTAATTTATATGCCGCTGATACTACGCCTACCATAAGATGCCTACCTATGTGCTTTTATTCTCACTAACGCATGTAACGTTTTGATTTCCGCGAGTAGCTTTGCTCACGAGAGTGAAATCATCTCGCTTACTCTTTCCTAACGGAGCGATCTGTCAAAGTATATTTACATTCCAGTCGACATTAATCGTGTTATTCGTAAAGTATTTTCGATCCTATTGGTGTAGTGAAAAATTAATCTATCTGGTTCTGCTGCATTTAAATACGGCCTGAAATGGACAATATGAGATGGACTATTCGATGCAGCTCCGTAAATACTACACACAGCATCACCTATTTGGACCGGATTATGAAAAAGGAAAGTGCTTCATGTTACGTATCGTAAATCAGTAAATTCTAAACCTATCCTAAATTGCGATATATACTGCTATAGTGCTATGTACAATAAACTTCCGAGAAGCTTATGAGGCAATAAACCTATCTATGGTTGTTTTTGTTGCGACTACTTTCGTTGTGCATTTGTTTATGTACATAGCTTATCAAACCGAACCCGAGAAATTAATATTTTTTTCTTTTCAGTTTCAACCAACAATGAGTGGAAACAGCTGTGTGACGTCACTACATTGCGGTGTTTTGTTCAATATCAATAATTCTCGCTTCATTTTAGGTCATTGTGGACCATCACCGACAATGAATGAAGGGATAATCGATTCTATTTGACGTGGCCTGACCGTTACACCTCTTCAGAGTATTTCTTATTGGATTTGTGTAAACCTGAATTGTAATTGCACTTTCGGCAGAAGTGCAATCATAGCTATTTTAATAAATATTACTTATGACTTTTTTAAAAACGAACCATGGTAAGTTCCTGGGATCCTTTTTCCTTCCATATCCTCGAGAATATATGTATTCGATCCTACCTTTTTCGTAATCCTTACCTTGGAAAATTTCTTAGCAAATTTACCTACCCAATTCTTTTCCTTTGACGATAGATTCACATTTTTCTTATATACAATTTCACCTTCTTTATATTCCTTTTTTGAATTTGCTCTTAGGTTATATGACTTTGAATATTTTTCATATGCTTTCAAAATATTCTTTCTCGCAATTTCACATAGTTTTTCAGATCGATCATTCAGTTGTTTCCCTGCCATTTGTTCCGCATTTTCAAATTCTCTCATATGCTCATACTCGTTTCCTAAACTGATCATATTTTTTCCAAAATTCATGAAGTATGGACTAAATCCTGTGCTTTCATGTACCGACGTACGAATAGCTTTCGCTATGACATGAATTTCTTTATCCCAATCACGATGGGATGAACTTTCATTTAGAGCGCATCTGATTGCCGTCACAATAACTCTGTTAACCCGTTCTGTTGGGTTCGGTGCCGGATGGTATACCGACAAATTCCAGTGGCTCACATTGTATTTATCGAGGAGTTTTTTAAATTCTTTTGATAGGAAAACCGTTGCATTATCGCTTATGCATATTTGCGGGGCCCCGAATAAAAGAAAAACCATATTTTCTAAAAAATGACTAACAGGTCCGGCTGTTGCATTCCGCATGCACTGAATGAGGACAAATTTAGAGAAAAAATCTGAGATTACTAATGCCCATACGTTTCCTTGTTTCGAACACGGGTACGGCCCAAGGAAGTCCAATGAGATCATTTGCCATGGTCTCGAGCATAGTTTAGGCTTTCCGCATGGAGGTAACGGATTTGAATTATCTACTTTTGATTCTTTACAGATTATACATGACGCGCAGAAATTCCTAATATCTGTAGACATTTTTGGCCAATAATTTCGTTCTCTAATCGAGGCTAATGTTTTGGTAAACCCGAGATGAGCTTCATTGTGAGTTTGTTTAATAATTTCTAGTCTTTCTGATAATGGAACGACGTATTTCCATTTAAACGTTGCATCTTCCAATTGTGAGGTATTAGTTATGAATTTGTAAAGTTTATTATCTACAATTCGAAAATCTTTATATTTTCGGGAAATTTCGAGACTTGTTCTGTCAATGCGGCTGTATATTCGTCCGGTAAAGAGGATTAATAACATTGACGATTCGCGAAAGTGCATCCGCGGTTACATTATCCGTGCCTTTCTTATACTGTAACTCCAAGTCGTACTTCGACAACTTCAGTGCCCATCGCGCTATTCGCGGGGATTTTGATTCGATCGACATTGTTTTGAGAAACGTTAAGCTCATCGCATCGGTTTTAACTGTGAATTTCGTACCTTCGACAAATTGTCTGAAATGTTCTATACTTAGGAGAACTCCAAGGCACTCGCGTTCCGTCGCGCTATATTTCCGCTGCGTACTTGATAACTTTTTCGAAAAGTATGCTATTATTTTACGGTCCCCTTCCTGATATTGTGTAAGCACTGCGCCTATGGCTTGATCAGAGCTATCGGTTTCTATTTCAAAAGGCAACGAAAAATTTGGATTCGCTAGGATAGGCGTTGTTACTAAAGCTGACTTAAGCTGTTTAAAGGACTCTTCTGCTTCCGTTGTCCAAATAAACTTTTTCTTTCCTTTTTTTAAAAGATCTGAGATTTTAGCAGTTTTATCTGAGTAATTTGGTATAAATCGCCTATAGAATCCTAAAAGTCCTAATAGCCTACGCACATCTTTAATATTCTGTGGATGAGGGTAGTCTAAAACTGGTTTAATCTTTGAACTATCTACCGATAAGCCGTGTTCCGAAAGGATATATCCTAGATATTGAATTTGCTTTTGGCAAAACTTTGATTTCAATACATTTATCGTGAGATTTGCATGTTTCAGGCGTTTAGCTACGATTTTAATCAGTTTTAAATGTTCTTCTAACGAGTTTGAAACTATCACGATATCATCAAGGTATACGTATACGAAAGGTTCAAGGTCGTGACCGAGTACTTTCGTCATTAATCGTGCCATAGTTGCTGGGGCGTTACAAAGCCCAAAAGGCATTACCGTAAACCTGTACAATCCCCGATTCGTTCTGAACGCAGTTTTGTTTTTAGAGTTTTTATCTAAAGGTACTTGGTAATACGACTCTGAAAGATCGATTATAGTGAAGTACCGCGATTTTTGTATTCGTTGCAATATTCCTACCATGTCCGGAAATGGAAAATCATCCCTTTTTGTGCACGAATTTAATCTTCGACTATCTAAGCATATTCTCCATTTGTTGTTTGGTTTTTTAATCGCGAGTATAGGATTTAAAAAATCTACTGTTCCTTCACATTCCTCTATAACCCCTAACTTAAGCATTCGTTGTATATCTTGTTCTATTCCTTCTTCTTTTTGAAGGGATTGTCGATAAATTGGTAACTTTCTATGTTGAGCATTAGGTAAAAGTTCTATTTTATGTTCAAGTACCTGTGTTCGGCCTAATTTGCTATTTTCAGTTATTGGAAACTCTTGAACTGCTTCGAACAGTAGCCTTTTCTCTTCTGGTTGTAACTCATGTTCAGTTTCAATATCTTCAGGTGTCTCAATCTTCGATTCTGGGATTTCAACTGTTGGTATGTTTAAACTGTCATCTTCTGTAAGATCACCGGTCTTTGTTTCTACTACCGTCTTCATTGGCGAGACTGTCAATGAAAAAATGTCGTTATTGTTTGAAAAGTAGTTTTCGGCAAATCCTATTTTTAAAATGTCTATTTCTCCATTTTCTATCGTTATTTCATCACTTTGATTTCTTGATAAATTGAATCCGAAAGCATGGAGAAAATCTACCCCTAGAATCAAATCTTTGCATACTTCTGGAACAACCACTGTAGGTATTACGCGGGTTATTGAATCTATCGTGTATGGGATATTGACATATCCCAAACATTTATAGTATGTTTTGTCAGCTGTCGATACTTTCAAGTTTGACTTATGAATAGTAAGATTTAGTCGTTCAATTAACGAAATTGAGCTAATGACCGATATTCCAGCTCCTGTATCAAGAAGTGCTTCAATTTCGCAATCAAGTATTTTGACGCTTATATGCGGACAACGGGAAGGAACAATATTAATTTGAAAGATTTGGTTGAAGTATGAAAATGAATCGTTTTGTGGAATCTCTGTTAGGGAAGCTTTAAGAGGACGATTCCGAACACTCCATCCCTCTACAAGTTTTTTGAATTCCTTACTGTCAGGTCAAAAGGCGGATGTTTCTTAGGACACGTGGTTGTTGTTTTGTCTACCATGCCACACGTGACAGAAAATTGTTTTCTGCTTAGAACAATCTTTCCAGAAGTGACCATTGGCACGGCAGTTCCAGCAAAATATTACATCATTTGAATTTTCTTGCTCTGTTCTATTTCTGAAATCTGGTGTATTTTGTATTTTTCCTGGACGTATTTTCTGCAAGGCATTGATTTCTTCCGATTCTGAGTCTGACTCATCCACATTTTCGATGTTGTGTATATCAAGTGGTTTACCTCTAGGTGCATACAATGAACTTTCCAGTGCGTCAAACTTGTAACACATATTCGCAAGATCTTCAATGGAGGCTATTTGATGAAGGGCTAGTCTTCTTTTGTATGTCATTTTCATATTGTCTACTACTATATCGAATATTTCTTCCTCACTCATTTTCGTAATTAGCCTTTGAGCTAGAGATTCTATGTCTGTTAGAAAAGCACTAAAAGCTCATTTTGTTTCTGTTTCCTATTACGCATTTCTTCTTTTATGAACCTATCGCGGTTCGGGTTGTCGTAGCGGAGAGTTAGGTAATATACTAGACTATCCCAATCTAAGAATTTCTCTACGTAGGTAGTATACCATATGCTAGCATCTCCTGAGAACAGCAAATGTGCATGCTTAATTAGTTCATTTTTGTCAATTCCATAAGACCTACATAGTATTTCAATGTTTCTCAGGAAAGAAACTAATGGTACTGAATTTGAATCGCCGTGAAATTTCGGCCATTTCTCCACTATGTTGCAAGTGTGATATGGTTGCCTTCGCGAGTAATTTTGATCCTGATTCAAATTTAAATATCTATTCGGAGTCCGCAGTGGACTATGAATTTTCGGATTGAATTGTGAACCTGGCTGTGGTAGACATCCGAAATCTGTAGATCTAGGTATTTGCTGAAATTGATTGAAAGTATTGTCAAAGCTTTTGTTTGGATTTATTGTTTGCCTGTTTTGCGGGTTATTGTTCATGTTCCCCATGGAATGATTTAATGAATGAATTCGAAATTTTGCTCTTATTGATTCTGGCATTTGTAAATTATTTGGGATAACAGATTTGAATTCATTGGAGCCTTGACGATTCGGTGGAGAATCTCTGTTGTTTAGCTTGTCTTGTATTTCTACCGTTCTGAATCTTTTTGTCAATTCTTCAACTGTTCGACTTCCTGATTTCTGCTTTGCCAATTGTTCATTTACTTTTTGTTGCACACACGCAGTAATGTAACTTTCAATTTCTGAAATATGCCAGTACTCACGGGGTTCTTTATTTATGTTTTGTTTAGGTATATTATTCTGATTAGTTGTCGTTCGATTTGCGACCATACTATGAAGTTTTGAGGTTATTGGCTTATTTATCCCCTCAAGGTCTGGGTTTCCTAGCCGATTTCTGATTGACTTCGGGATTGTTCCTGTTGGAATTGGAGTATTTTCCCGCGCTGTTGGGAGTTGTACGTTGTTAAGCGAGTTGTTTGAACTGTGTCCACCAACTGCACCTACCTCCTGCGGATCTTCTAATGAATCTTCATCTATGCTTATATCGCGTCTAAAATGCAATTTGACCATTTCACAAATTATTTCAAGCAAAATCCGTTTGTTATCTCTATCTACATCATCAATTTCCTTTGCACGTGCTACTCTTTCAAGGTAATGGTAAAGTCTAGATTCATATGTTGGTTCAGAATTCAGATTAAGATTGATCTCCATCTGATCTAATATTTCTGGAACTATTTCATATTCTTCTCTTAATGATCGAAAGCTCTCTAGTCTGATATTATTTTTAACTTCGCTACGCATTCTGGCTCGCAATTCTCTTTTTTGAGCATCTATGGATCCTGTTACCGGAATTCCTCTAAGGACAAGCTCATACGTCAGTTCTTCGTATTCAAGATCGTCCAAATTAATTCTAAGAAAATTATCCATGGTTCGTATATACAATTTATATAAAATATTGAATAATAAAAAAAAATAAAAAAAAAGGAGAAAAAACTAACCCTAAATCTTCTATATCATAGCGAACTTACTTAACTATTGAAACAAAAGGAAATCTATAACGTACTAATTCTCATCTAAATCTCAATCACTCATTCGCAATCATTCATCTTCATTCAATAAAACTAATCTTACTAAACTTACTCGTAAGTAGTCACAATATACAAAACGAATTTGAGCTCTTTTGAAAATTTGTTCAGCCTAAGACCCAGAAGCTGGGCGCCAAAATGTAACGCTCACCTTTTACCTACGAACTGAGCGTTGCATTGCTAAGTCCCTAAAATAACGGAGGGAAAAGTTTCTTTTTGAACCTGCAAACGACTTACGCGCCACTCCTAAAGGAGGTCGTTAGCGGAGATTTTTTTAGGGATGCCCGGCCTGAAACTCCCAATCTGTGGGCGAGTCAATCGAAACGCTTTCTTACCAATTTCGTAAAACTACTAACTGAAAATCTCAATCAAGCTCATTTTCGAAAACCTTTATTTTAAATTTTTACGAACGCAAACTACTCGTATAGGATTGCAAAACTTACTTTAATCAAAATAAAATCACAAGGCTTTAATCGATTCGCGTATTCACATTGAATTTACTTCATGGATCTATTCAATACCTAACCCGGGATTTGTTTCAGTTTAACTTATTGAGCTCATTTTTCTTGTTAACAGTGATCACTGACCTGATTTCCGATACCCTTTATATTTAACGCCACGCCGATGCATTCGGTGAGCTTTCCTCTACGGCGAGACGGGCGATGATGCGACACCTGAGGCTGGTTGAGGTTCTGGCTAGGAAGCTTTGCATGCGTTACACGTGCACGACTCGGTTACTCTCGGTCCGTTGACGAGAGGTTAGAATCAGCCGCCAATCGAGCTTAACGTTAAGCTATCGAGTTTTCCGTCGGGTGGGGGGTGGCAATTCGACGAGGCTGCCTTGAAAGCTTCTCCCTTCTAGGGTAGTACGGGTTACCGATTTCCCAAACGGTTTCACGAAGGCGATTCACAAAAACTTTTCACCGACGACTAGCCTTTCCTGCTCTCTTTCCTAGAGGCAATGGGCTCCGACCGAGCACCCACGTTAATGGGAAACCTGTTAACGTGATTTAGGGTCTTACTTTTCGGAAATATTCGGAAATCTTGACACCATGTGGTCTTACCTCGATCTTGACCTAACTATTTTACACTCGTGCCTATTCTTATTCGACAATTAAGGATTTAGCGTCTAATTAGGCTAGTGAAGAATAACATTTTAAATTATTAGGTTCTGGTTTTCTAGCTACTAGGCACTTACAACTGATTTTTAGAATTGAATTTCACCATCAGCTATTCACTGCGAATAATAAAATTTATAATCTGCGATACCGAACTATTTCATCCAAGCACTCCAATAAAAGTGATTTGGTTTTTCATCCACCAATCAAATGTATTTGTGCTGTAAAAATTTGTACCTATAGATTGTTCGATCGTGTCCTTGAACGATTATTTGGCCTCTTTTAGTGCTCTTTAAAGTTTTAGATCTAGTTTCAATTCTCTTGCCTACACATATGGACTATTCTTATCGAGCAGTTTGGGATGGGAAAGTATTGGTAGGTTCGAGTAGCTTAAGTCGTTTACGATTATAGTATAATTGAAGGCGAAATAGATTTAAATAATTTAATAGGGTTCTAAGGTAAATGTTACAGTTGTCGCAAAATCCTAGTTTATGCCGTGTGCGGACGGTGAGTAAATAAAATAGTTCGCGATTGGGCATGCTCGCAGTGCATGTATTGAACGCGTTCGTATTAGGACGCATTAAACGCGTTGCATGATTGAACGCGTTCGTATTATTAGACTTCCTGGTATTGTGGAGATGCAGAGGTATTCTCGGTCTCTATTAGCAACAATAAACTACACACTGGCATTCCCCTCCTTTCCCAACTAACTGTAAGGACTTGGCCGGCGCCGTTAATGAACTGAATTAATGAGCTGCTGAAACGTGTACTTCAAGAATATGTGGTCAATCCCAGGCATTGAAAAAAATCAGATCATGAGTAAAAATCGGCTAAATTCATGCCAACTTGATGCTCTACTGCGGCCTAATCGTTGATGCTTTCTAGATCGTTGAAATTTGGCGTTCGTTGATTCAATGTAAAGATCTTCATCGCTCACCAATGGGAGACAACTGAGCGAGGCAAATCACTTGGTAACCTAACAATGAGTTTTGTTACCACACGCTGTTACAAAAATCTTTTCAGACATGAGGAAAATTATGTGCGATATGAGAATGGAACTCTTATACACTGCATCGAAGGCTTCGATACTTTCACTCCTCCATCCCAGCTGCTTGAAAGCAGAGTGAATAAAGCAGAACACCTTATGTGTTTTGGTTTTATTGTAGTAGAACCCTGTTGCTCGTTGTTTACGCAGCAACGATTGGGAATAATTATTGTTTGGTATCCATCTGAGCAAGGCTGTTCAGTGTTCACTCACTGGCATAGGATAATATGATTCAATTAGATCAATGCTCGTCCACTTCACTCATGCTTTCAATGCCTGGTCAATCCCAACCTCTATTCACTTTGATCGTAGTGCAATTTACACCAGACCTGATCAATCATGGAGTAGCAACCATTGACATAAGTACAGTACACAGAAAAAATAAAGAACCTAAAAAAAGTTTAAAGAACTAAACTTTGAGTATGAAATTCAAATTTTTAACTTAATAGTAGGTAGTTTTCTCACTCTCTCTTGAATGTTAGTATAAACAAAGAGAGCTGCATCGACTCAACGTGTGCTGTTCCGTGGAAGAAGACAAATTTGAGTTATTTTCACCATAGTCTCGGATGAGTTAAAATAACTTAAATTGGTGTTGGTGAAACCTCATAGTCGATAAAAATTTAACACGGGAGTAAAGGTAAAGTTCTTACCGAATTTTTTTCGCATTTTACTTATTTTTGGCTTCTTCCACATAAGGGCAAATTTGAGTGAAAGGAACCGCAAACTGAGTTGTTTCGCGGTTCCGTGTAAGCACGTATCTGGCACCCCCAATCCTACCCGCTACGTTTGACAATAGCCAACATTAAATTAATGATTTCGTGTGTGTTACTTCTACGTGAAGTTAAACGATTTACAATGATATGGAAATGCTAATATCATCTTCCAAACTTGGACGTACATGTTCATGATAGCATTAGAGGCGAAAGTATAGAATTGATAGTTCCGTTAGGATACGGCAGGCATGAAGAATGTTTTTATAGAAGTCGATTTGAAAGCGAGCGGAGGGCAATATTTGTGATGGCACATATCACACGACCTTCCTTCTGCCAAGCTCCCGTATGAAGGGGGAGGGAAGAATATCAGTGTGGAAGCTGATATTCTTCCCTCCCCCTTCATACGGGAGCTTGGCAGAAGGAAGGTCGTGTGATATGTGCCATCACAAATATTGCCCTCCGCTCGCTTTCAAATCGACTTCTATAAAAACATTCTTCATGCCTGCCGTATCCTAACGGAACTATCAATTCTATACTTTCGCCTCTAATGCTATCATGAACATGTACGTCCAAGTTTGGAAGATGATATTAGCATTTCCATATCATAATAGCCAACATATTTGAGTTTCCCATTGTTCGGTTGAAATTGGGTTTCCCACTGACAATTCTATTTTATAAACAAACAACTATTCCGAATTGATTTTTTCCAAATAGACGTAATTATTTTCATCATTTTTAAGAACTTGTGCGAAAGTATGAATGCGAGGTGTATTTCAACAAAAATATGATGCTTTTAATAATTTTTAAAATTTCAATCGGCACCAAGCGCTCTACTTCGCCAAAATCTCGTGATATTTAAAACATATTTTCTATAGCAGGTTTCAACGACTATGGTTACGTCTTCGTATTAAATTAATCGATGATTTTAATGCTGGCATCAGAAACATGGCCGCTTCGCAGACCCCTGCGTGTAAGTCTAAGCCAAAAGCCTGGTAGCGGATCACTTTTTAGTGACTCTTTTTCGGATCAGTCATTAAAAAGTCTTTTTTTTTCGAGCTGAAGTCTCTTTTTCTCGTCAAAAGTCACTATTTTCAACAATTTTGATCGAAATTCAGGGATTACATTTGAAAAACCCAGATTAATCCACCTAGCGTTGGTGGTGCCTTTCTCGTATTTAGTTGAGACACCAACCTTATATGGGGTTTATAACCGATCGTTATGAAATTCAATAGTGATCAACAAGGCTTTGTCCACTGTCGAATAAAACTTGTTGCGAGAAAATTAAGGATAACTATACGAATAACTATACGAAAAGTTGTCTAATGTTTTTTATAGCTTTTGTGCGCGCACATACACACACACATACACACATACATACACACGGACAGACAGACATGTGCTCAGTTCGTCGAGCTGAGTCGATTGGTATACAACACTATGGGTCTCAGAGGCTTCTATAAAAAGTTCGTTTTAGGAGTGAAATGATAGCCTTTCGGTGCAACTTCGTTGTACGAGAAAGGCAAAAATATATTTTTTTTATTATGTACCAGTCGAATAATATGTTGCTCAAATCAAATGGCGAATCTAGGAAATTGAAAGCTTGGAACTTGTTAGCCTTAAAGATGCTTCAAAGCTTAACTTACACTTGACCTTCTAACTCGATTTTTTATTAGCTTTTAAACAGTGATTAATAAGAGTGGTTATATGTCACTGTTCATGATTTCTGATATTGTGAGACATGCTACATGGACCCAATTTACTTACACTGTTCGAAATATATTCTGAATTCAGGGACGGAAATCTTCGTTTTACTATCACTTGCATCGACTCTCAATAGACAGCTTCGTCATTGACTCGTGTTTGTTTTGATCAGATGCTCGGCAATATCTCGCGCATGCTGTCAGACTTCCAAGCCAAATTTGCCGCCTGATCCTCAATAGCCGGATGATCATCGAGCGTAAAAAAATGAATATCTATCGGGGCTGAAATGAATATTTTGAATTGCTGTTGATATTCACCGATAAATGATTATTTTATTTTATATATTAGACAGATGCATATCTTTTATAAATCTGGCTTCAAAATAAATCCATGCAGTATGTAATGATGTTCATATTTTGAGATTTTAAATTAAATATGAATATGCCAAGTTGAAGATCCATTTTCACACCGCACACACCAATACTGACACCTAGTATAGTCGACGCTTGCTATTGTTCACGCACATGCCGTCCTATTCATTCGCACATTCAAATTTGTGAAAGACTGGTGAATTGATTGTGTGTTGGATGTCAACTGTTTGAGTGTAATTGAAGTGACTTTTTCTGTCCCTGATTCTGATGACAATTTTGACATTGAAAATTCTATAAACTTCAGAGATTCCAATAAGGAGAATTGTTTTTCAAATATTTTGGTAATTTTGAATCTGTCTCACCACATTTGTGATGTTAATATTTCAAAGAAACTTTTGATCGAGGTATTTTAGAACCCAAAACGAAGCTTTAGGTTTTAAAATAATTATTGATCTTAAGTCTCTTGCAAGATCCGTGCTTTAGTTTATCCTGTTTAAATACAATTCCAATGTACATATTACGATTGTTATGGAATTATTATATCCTATGAAGATTCCGGTTTAAAAATTGAATTAAAAGATGTGAAGATGAAATGCTATTAGGCCGTTACAAATATTTTATTAAAATTATGTCTTACTGGCCTACAAGAGGTCAAGAGGGGGGGTATAATAAAAAATAAGGGTTGTATACAAGACACGACCGCTCGACGTAAACTACGTAAAACCAAATATAGTACACTGAACCAATTATTCCGCTCTAGAAGAGAAGGAACCATCACTACCCACTACTACCCAGCTTTAGCAGCATCTCCAACTCTGTGAGGGAGTAGGGAACCCACTGTCTAGCAGCTGGGCCACCCCATTCATACTTCCCAGTTCAACAATTAATAATACCCTAAAAGTAGGCAATTACCTGCATAGGGAATGCATGATGCATGAAAAAACTGAAATTTTCAATAGTTTAGCAATAATATTCAAAAGTTTTAATAGTACTGGCAAATTGGTGGAGAGTTTGCGAATCGATTGATATTGATATATAAATCTTTAAAATCCATTGAAAGATAGAGGACCTATTAATGTTACAAATCTTACATGATTTCGTGACGGTCCACAATTTTGAAATTTTCATTTTACACCCTGTATCCGAGTCTTCCCCTTAGACGTAGTCTACGTCAAAAATAAATGTGAACTTTGACATCAAAATACCCAACTTGACAAAACGCTTCGAACTCGCTAGAATTGAATGAAATCATAGATGATGAAACCTGTCGCCTGATTAGGCTATTAAGAATTTCGTTACCGTACAAAACTTTTGGGATCTATAAAGAAATGTTGTGATTATTATCTTTAATATGTATATGTACAAGTGTCTGGTACAGTCCGAATTGAATTTTCTTTAGTATAGCAGAGTTCGAGTTGCCAGAGTTCGAAATCTAATTTCTTATTTCAAAGCCGTCTTTTCCATGTATCAGACGCACCTCTTTCGCTCTGATGATGGCTTCTTCAACTGTATCGACGCTATCGAAATAGTCATCGACATAATGTTTTTTCTATAATCGCCTCTGCCGCTTTTGGGAACTGAGTGGAAAACTCCATCGCGTTTCGATTCTTCACGAATTGTGCTTGACTAGAGGAGCATTTGGATCCAAATGTAGCGACGTCCATTACACACACGCTTGGAGCTTCATTCGGAGAGTGTCTAAATAGGAACTGCTGAACCTTCTTGTCAGCTAGTCGTATCAGAAGCTAATGGAACATTTCACGTATGTCTCCACCGAAGGCTACTGAGCGTTCACGAAATCGATTTACACCCAGGTTTTTTTTTACGCGGTTGGAATTCATTAATTTCTTGGTTAACCTGAACTTTTACAAATACCCCCTGAATTTTCTTTGATTTTTTGTGAATTTTTTGGTGGGGTTAACTCATTGATTCATTGACCCTGAAGGTCTTAAATGACCAAAACCAAACCGTGTAAAAAAAACCTGAGTGTATAACACTCGGCCAGGGATTGAATCCTAAAGAGAAAGAGCAAGTCTCTCACATATACGATATGTAGCATACCGCGAGAGACTTTTTTCGCAAGCTGTCATGATAGAGAACTGATTCGAGAGGCTATACCCCATGATAAATTTCTTTTAGAAAGCTCCAAATGCGGGGAGCACTGGCTCTGATGATGTATTCCAACTTGTTCTGCACAGCTGTGCAGTAACCAACACAAAAGGAGCGAAAACAAAGCGAGAATCGTACTTTCCCAGGCTTGGATTTAACACTAAGTTGAGGAGAAGGAACCAGGAAGAGTTTGGCTCAAAAGTCATCAATACTTCTGTTGTCGCCAGATGCGTGTACCCTTTCAGCCGGTATTCATCGATTTGTTTGCGCACATTAGCGAACAACTCTGAATTCTTTCTTAACTTTTGCTCCAGCTGCTTCATACGGCGCACCGCCAGAGAATAGCTATTCGGATACCTAGCATTTTCTGTTTGCCACAGCATATCAATCTCAAAACGATCGTCGACGCGGAGTGTAGTTCGCTCCATGATCTCACGTGCTCTATTCTCATCCTTCGGCTCTGGTGACACGATCACAACTGACTCCTCAATCGCATAATGCTCTCGCAACAGATCATGGAAGTGTTCATTGGAGTTTGCGTGGTGATGAGCGACAACATGCTGACTCATACGATGTTTTCTAGTCATGCCATAGACTGCCCAGCCAAGTTTAGATCGGACAGCGATCAGTTCGCCTATTTCACCAATCTTAGCCTCCACCGGTACGATAACGTGGAGATTGTTCAACCCAATAAGCATACCAGGTGGTTGGCTCGAATAAGACGAGAATGGTACATTGCAGAGGTGCTGATACTCTTTTCTAATTTCGATGGCATTAACGGATTGCTTGGGTAGGAGGAGCTGCTTTACCGTTTGTACGGATTTCAATAGTATTTTTCCTTCGCTTCCACACGATGATACTAACAGATTCATCTTCGTCGAATTTCGCTCCCTTCGTGTAACGTCTGCAGTCCAGGTGATCGTGAGCGGCTCATGCACCCCTTCTAATACCTAATTTACCGGTCAATTACTTCTCCACCAAAGTAATTAACGCTTCTTCATCCAAAAATGCTAGCGTATTCACTACTCTGTTGCCACAGTGTTATGATGATACTGGAATCAATCGAAATAGAATGGTGCCTTGTACTTGGGAATGAGTGTTCATAACGACCCTCGACCTGAATGGTGACGTTTCCGGCAGTCTCCGATATCACAACGGATTTTAAATTTGCACAGATTTCACTTCTCGACGATCTGCATTCGTTCACTCAACGATATTGCTTTGAAATCTTAACAGAATCGCAATCGGTAGTCTGTGCGTCTGCACACTCTGCAAGGCTTCATATTCCCTTCCGCAACATGTCCAACAGGAGTGACTCTTGGATTCACAGGTATACTATGACTGTAAGCTGCTCCTTTGTCGTGCATCCCTCTTTTATTCTGCTGCAGCGTGTGTTGCTCGTTTTGGCCGCAACACATGCGTTTCCTCGCAAGTCTAAGCAACAATTTTGGAAACGAAGTTTGAAAAGGTTCGTAAGTTCACTTTTTTTCTTGTTGCACTTGAAGCGTACCCATTCAAACTTTTCTGAGGACGGCAACTTGGCCAACAGATTTTGTAGTAGCAATGGATTTACTAGGTGTTCCTTCAAGTTCGCGGCTTCGAGGTGGTCGCGCAGTTGCTCGATTGCGTTTTTGAACGGAATAAACGAGCTCAACTTTTCGGATTTCGGGGGTTCCATACGGCTTACCTTACCTCAGTGAAACTGAAGAAGCTGTTCTGGTCGTTCATAGAGTTGACGCAGTTTCTCGATCACCGTAACTACCGACTTGGGCAAAAGCAGTTTTCCACAAACACTCTCTAGTGCCGGGCCTTTGAGACATTCCTGTAATCTAACAAGGCTCTTGATATCATTGTATTCGCAAGCTTCGTTCGACGCCTCGTAGCTGCTAATAAACAGCGGCCACTCCTCTGATTTTCCAGAGAACATTGGAAGCTTCCTGGAGATACCATTACGCGCTACAATCTGTTCATTTGTAGGTCTTGCAATTTGACGCCCCAGCCCGTGTGCAACAACTTTGCAATATTGTTTCTTATTCCTATTGGATCTTCCTTCTTTTTCGGCGCTATTCTCCTCGGAGTCTTCATCGTATTATTCGTCTTCTTCGGAATAATTCTGGTCTTCACTCTATTCCCCCTGAGCTTCTATCTTCAATTTTACGTGACTTTTTTTACGTGGATTTTCCCTAGAAATATTTTACGTGTCGAGGAATACGTGAAAACTGCGAGAAACCATTTTTATGTAGATTTCTGGGTAATTAGAGATAGCATATTGTCTAGAAACGATAAAAGTAGGTATACTAATGACAGTCTTTCATTCGAGATACAATAATAAAACATTTATTCTCTTCACGTACAGAAATAATTACAAATATAAATAAAAACTTTCAACCAGAAATAACTCTCGAACAACACTTGAAAGCAATGAAGGTGTCGTTTTGCATTCTACTTGAGTATTTTTTTAATGTGTTATCGAGTATCCATAATGCCAAAACCCCTCGATATTCTTGTACTTCCTCGAACGATAAGTCGTTATTGAGATCGACCTATACTCGAACGATAAGTCGTTATTGAGATCGAATCGAAATGCCACCCCTGGTATACAATCGGACCTTTATCTACTTCATCCCTATTATTTCGTTCAGCTCACAAATAACTCGTTTTGTATTAGACTTGTATTTGAGCCAAACTATAGCAAATTTCGCTACAGCGACATTGATCGCAGATCGTACGAGCAATGGAACTACTCAAGGTATCAACAATGCAGCTAGCAGGAGTTCTAGGTGAAAATACGGAAACAAACATTTTCTAAATAAAATCTGGCCTGAAATTACCCAAGCACTTGACTCCTTTCGATATTCGAAACCGTTTGCCTTTGATTATTTCATTCCTAAATAATATGTGTTGAATAAGTCCAAACAATTCAAGATCTAATGCATGTCCATTTTTTGTCCCTATCCTTATTCGCAGGCGTGCTAAAAGACATCCAAGACCAGTTCCAGATTGGCGACGATGAGGGCGGTCTGCTGCAGACGGCATTCGTCATATTCTACATGCTGTTCGCGCCGTTATTCGGCTACCTGGGCGACCGGTACTCGCGCAAGTGGATAATGGCACTGGGGGTGCTTCTGTGGAGTACGACGACCCTGCTCGGTTCGTTCATGACCAGCTACGGATGGTTCATCACGTTTCGGGCCATGGTCGGTATCGGCGAGGCATCGTACAGTACGATAGCGCCGACGATTATCTCCGATCTGTTCGTCGGAGATATGCGATCGGCAATGTTGGCCCTGTTCTATTTTGCCATTCCAGTGGGCTCCGGATTGGGGTAAGTGTCAATGACATTGCTTTGGGTACATACCACAATAAACTAAAATTGTCATGCTCGTACAGGTATATCGTTGGCTCTGAAACGGCCAAATTCTTCGGTTCTTGGGCTTATGCCCTCCGTGTCACTCCCCTGTTGGGATTGATTGCCGTTGTTCTAATCGGACTCATTCGGGATCCAGAGCGAGGGCAAAGCGAAGGATCTCATCACATGCAAGCGACATCTTATAGAGAAGACATCAAAGACATCGTGAGAAACCCCTCGTTCATGCTCTCCACAGCAGGATTTACGTGCGTTGCTTTCGTCGCCGGAGCGCTGGCCTGGTGGGGGCCAAAGTTCATCTACCTAGGATTGGTTTCCCAGCCGGGCAATGAGAACATCACGCTCAATGAGTAAGTATCAAACCATTCCCTTTACCGTATTTCCAATACCATTTCAGGATGTAACAATTATCCTTCTCGAAGCGTTTCCTATAACTTCGGTATAATAGCAATGTTAGCGGGTCTGATTGGTGTTCCAGCGGGATCCTACATAGCAAATAGGCTTCGTCCACGGTATCCTTCATGTGACCCGATGATCTGCGCGACCGGATTGTTCTGCAGCTCACCTCTCATCTATCTTGCCTTGGTTTTGGCCAAATACAGTAGAGCTTGGTGCTTCTTTCTGGTTTACTTCGCACAAGTTTCACTGAATCTGACCTGGTCGATTGTGGCCGATATGCTGCTGGTAAGACCCTGCCATATACGTCGAATTTTCTCCAAGCCAACAGAGGCAGCCGCAGACATCATGGACAAACTCGCTTCGCAAATCCTTATATCTTTTTCCTCATTTTAAAAAAGATCAAGCCATTTCAATCGAGATGATTAATCATTTGAACTACTTTTTCCCTCCGATAATCTCTAGCGTATCGTTTAACTTCGGTGCAATCACGATGGCGACCGGCATCATTGGTGTGCCGCTGGGATCGTACCTGTCGCGGCGCTACAACCGCAAGTATCCACGAGCGGATGCGTACATCTGTGCCATTGGGTTGATCCTGAGTGCCCCGCTGCTGGCCGGCGCGATGCTCACGGTCAACGTCAACACGACGTTGGCGTACGTTCTAGTATTTTTCGCAGAGCTAACACTGAATCTCAATTGGGCAATTGTGGCGGATATTTTGCTGGTAAGAAAGCGTTGCGGAGCAAGCAAATAGTTTCCTCAGCGATGAAAATGACTATGAGAATGCTTCGTTCAAATGGTAACCAGATCCCAGCCAAATATTCACAGAGAGAGGGCAGGAGGCACTTGCAGTCGCGGATAGCCGCTGATTTGCGATGTGACTTTTCTTTCGGCACACAGAACTTTTTGCATCGCTTTTGAAGACAAAATGCACTTAATTAACAAAAATGATTTGAAGCTTCCGTGCGCAAGTGGTTCGGTGTGATGTAATTTAGATCGGCGTTCACAACAAAAATCGATGAACAGTTGCGCCGTTTACCGAGGCAATTGTTTGTCTGTTTTATGGAAAATGTTGTGACTTTCATCCTATTGTCAAAATTGTATGTATAATTTCTGTTGCTTTCTCTAAACCTGTTGGTGATGGTACGACTAACTGAATTGTTTTGTTCATTGTACATAATGCCTACAAATGTAAATAATTTCAAGAAATTGACCTGATGCCAAAATCTCATTTATCATCCCTTATCATTGATATAAGTTTACTCACATGTTCTTGTTCCTACTGCATCTTCTCATTGAAGTCTTAGACTATTCAAATAGTAGTAAAAAACGCAAATTGACCCATGAAACGATAACAATACTCGATTCATATCATAAAACAACCAAAAATTCGTTGATTCCCTATTTTGTGTGCGAAATATTTAAAAAAAATGATTAAGATTTTTTTAATAGGTTTTACGTTGATTAAACACCATTTCGTCTTTCGCATCGCATTCAACTGCCTCGCGAGTCGCAACAATTCCCGCAGTTTTAAATTGCAAAATTTCTTAATTAAATTCTTGCTTCAGCATTTGTAATACATATTATGCAGTATGTAGTCAATGTTCTGCATACAAAATAATATTGGCCACGATATTTTCTAGATTACGGCAACTCAGAAACATTTTGTTTAGAATTTTATTTTATCGGCAATCTAAATATTACGAAATTTCCGTTTACATTGTTTGGAATTATGCAGCCACTTCCGATTAATTCATCTAACCAACCATATTAAATTTTCTTCAGCAATCACGCTAACATTCACCTCCCAATAAACTTCACTGGTGTTTCATCCTTTCGAATCTACCTTCCAATCGAAATCGCATGGTTTTGCCGGCCGGCGCCAATATAAGTTATACTCTATGTGCTCTTTAGCAAGTACTGACCTCGTACTAAATAAAAAAGTATGGCGCTCGCTCACACAACCGAACTTTACCAAAACCCCCTCATTCTCTACTTCAACAGTCAAGAACGCAAATTTATCATTTCCTTTACCCCTTCGATTTACATCATCCTCGACGACAAGACTAATGTACGCGTCGCGTGTAACTATCAAACGATAATAGATCCCTCTGCTATGCTTTTCATACCAATCCCAAGCATGCCTGAAAAAGGAAGTCTACTGACAAAGCAGAATACGAGAATCTATATCCGTTTCATTTTGCGTTGAGGAATGGTCTTCATTGCCAGACGACTGGCACCAGACAAAGACATTATGCACTTCAAGTCGTTAGAAGAACTGAAACTACATCAGCTCACAATAACCCACCAAACAACCACCACAACACCAACACAACAGCGTTTAGAGAATGTTTTACTATTGCACATTCATTTTTTTTACATTTTAAACTCTACCACTCGTTGCTAACTTTTGTAACTTCGCTGCTAATTGTGTTACCTATCAACGTGTGTGGCACGCTTTTTTGAACCTTATGTTAAATTGCATTTCAAAATTTGTTCAAAGTTCATTCAAAAAGAGAACTCTGGTAAAGTATCTTGCACCTTTGTCCAATTGGGGGCAAACTGATTGCATTAAAGCTAATAGGTTACAGTGTTAGCTTTAAGTTGAATTGCAAATAAAAATCCTAGAATCGTATGTTAACGTAGATAGTAGAGTCAACGCAAGATACTAACACTTAGTAAAAAGTAACCTAAAACGATTTAAAAACATTTGATCCTAATGTTTCAGAACCAGAACTAACAAACTACTGTTCCGATACGATTAAACAGCACCTACTTAATTGCACTAACCACTATTAAACCCGAAACTGTTCGACACTAATTTCGCCCCTTGCTACGCTAAATGACCACTAGCGGTATCTGTTTTCGTCTAGTTGCGAAACAGCAGCCGAGTGCCGAACCATTTTCGCACGTTTTCCGTGTGCATATCGATCGAGATTTTGTTTCGTGCTAAAGCTGCATATGTCCCTCTGTGAGAATATTCGACAACTACCATTTGCACACTGGAACGAATCGCCCGGGTACTAATATTGATTTGCGTTTTCTTTCTCCCCCATTCATCGTTTCAAACAGTACGTTGTCGTGCCCACACGCCGCTCCACCGCAGAAGCCTTCCAAATTTTGATTTCCCATGCCTTCGGTGATGCCGGCAGTCCATACTTTGTTGGATTGGTAAGTAATGGATAGAGCATTAATGTAATAGATAAGAGATAACAATTTGTATATAAATCAGGGATTGACTGAGTATAAATAAGACAAATTAGAAAGAAATTAATAGATTATTATGTAGGCGTGGCTGATGGAATGCTAAACCTAAAATCATGACGATAGAGCTAGTTACTTAATTAATTTAATACACCAGTGACCCACCGTGTTGGTAAAATCATTCTTTGAACTCAACTCAATCATCGAGCTCTAAAACAAGTGCATCTGATTCTAATGATTATTTTGCTCTCCTCTAGTTTGCTTATACTGTGAGCTTTTATATTACTTGATAACGAGTATCTATCTTGATTTGATTTGATTTGATTTGGGTGATTTAAATAATTTCCTTCATTATCACAAAGAATCAGACCAACAAATGTTCCATTGTCAACCTTTTAATAATACATAGGGGAAGGCAGGGAAAGATCGCCACCCTAAGCTAGGCATTAGAAAAAAAACAGATCATGAGTAAAAATCTTGGTGGTGCTAAAAATCCGCTTGGTGCTCTACTGCGGCCTAATCGATGATGCTTTCTAGATCGTTGAAATTTGGCGTTCGTTGAATCAAAGTTAAAAGTTCTTCATCGCTCACCCGTGGGAAACAATTGAGCGAAGCAAATCACTTGGTTGCTCAACAATGAGTTGTTACCGCTTGCTGTTTGAAAAATCTTTTCAGACATTAGGAAAATTTAGTATGGAACTCTCCTCGATCCCAGCAACTTGAAAGCAGAGTGAATAAAGCAGAACACCTGATGTTTTTTATGTTTTAGTTTTACTCTAGTACCGTGTGGCATCGAAACACGTATATAAAAGTATATGAAAAAGTCTCTAGAAAATATGAATCGGAAGAGAAGAGTTTATCGTTGATACAGGAGGACGAAGGCCTCTACTTTTGAAGTGTTCCGCATTTACACATTAAAAAGTATGATAAATTAATGAATTAAATCAACAACTCCAGCACCGCCCACCATGGACGGATTTCTAATCAAAGGAGTATTATCCGTACAACTATTTTTTAATTCAGGGCTGGTAGCAAGTCACTTTTTAGCAAGCTTGAGCTTGAGCTTGATTGACTACTCGTAGTTGCTACTCCATTATGACCAGATCAGCTGTTCTTGCACAGGGAACCAACAGATGTTTGCTTGGGACTAGCACACATCTTCAATGTACAAGTACTGGTGATCTCATTTGTTAAGTCATACTGGCGCCTGCCACGTCAGAATGCAAGTCAATGTAGGGAAGGGGGAGGAAATGATGATGCAATCACTCGCCCACTGCAAGCCGAATATACCTCTGCACTTGCCACGAGAGAGTTCATGCGGAATTTGTTGGAATTTCTGGGTTAGGTTGGAGAGGCAGAGGTCTGTCTTGGTTAACGAGCTGCCAATGTGATAGATAGGAGAAGCTAACTGATGGAATTTCTAATTAGATGTAGGAAACGAGCTCTATAGTTCATTTCCAATTCTAGCAGATTACTGATAGAATACTCAAGTTGAAGGTATAGGAATAGTAATGGAAACGGTATGGAAGTCCATTTCCAGTTCTAGCGATTGCTAGAACATGAGAAATAAAGAGAAAGATACAAAGTAGGAGAATGGAACGGAACTGGGATTGAACCCACGACCTCCTGCGTATGAGGCAGAAGCAGTAGCCATATGACTACCAAGCCCGCCTCGAAACAAGAGAGATCACGCACTGAAATGATTAATTTTATTCCCGGCCGCGCAATGCAGAACACAATAATTCGGCCGACCGCGCGATCGTTCTGCTGTCCGAAACATGATAGAACTTGCACTGAACTGATTAATTTTATTACCGGCCGCGCAATGCAGAACACAATAATTCGGCCGACCGCGCGATCGTTCTGCTGTCCGAAACATGATAGAACTTGCACTGAACTGATTAATTTTATTACCGGCCGCGCAATGCAGAACACAATAATTCAGCTGACCACGCGATCGTTCTGCTGTCCGGAACAAGAGAGATCACGCACTGAACTGATTAATTTTATTACCGGCCGCGCAATGCAGAACACAATAATTCGGCCGACCGCGCGATCGTTCTGCTGTCTGGAACAAGAGAGATCACGCACTGAACTCTTCTAGCAAGTCACTTTTTAGCAAGCTTGCCAAAAACTCCTCGCCGAGTAGAAAATGAGCAAGAGCAAGAGTTTTTTTGAGGAGCAGAAATACGCATCAAAACTCACAACATTGTGCATCTTTAATTCGAGCTTGTGCGTCAAAAACAAGAGCGAGTCTATCTGTTCATCTTTTTCTTGTGGTACGTCACTCATTCATACTCACACTCAAAACAGCCTCCAAGATTTTAATCATATACAAAGCTTCGCTCCGGAGGCTCAATGAGTGCTCTTTTGCCCGACGCCTCACTCACATGTGTTTTTATTTTGCTTTTCCTTTTTTTTACGCTTCCACTCAATTGTGAGGATGCGAAGGCAGCATTTTGCTGATAATGATTTTATTTGACTCTAGCGAGGGTGAGGAGTTTTGTCAAGCCTGCTTTTTAGTGGCTTGGTCACTATTTTGAGCCACTAAAAAGTCTTTATTTGCATCCAAAAGTCACTAAAGTCACTATTTTCGCACCACCGTTTGTAAAAAAAAGTTCAAAATAAAAATCATTTGTACCTACCATTATCATCAACCAAATCAAATGTAAATCTGTTAGCAAAATATATAAAGTTTTAAAAATTGCTCCAAGGTCGTCTTATGAAAGGCAGAATGGGTTCGAACCATGGACTTCGGGATCGAGAGACACACAGACAGACCACACAGCGAAGCTTGGGCATACGTTTAAACAACGCCGTATATAAAGCGCAGGATTGTTACGACTACGAGGATTTCGCGGTTTTCGCTATTTTTTTGCGGATTTACGTAACGGTGGAGGCTTCGCGCGGATTTAGTTTTGGGTGGAAATTTCATAAATAAGGAGCGTAGGGTTTTGCTTTTGATAGCAAAATGTCGTTGAGAAGGGACTTCACATTTGAAGTCTATGCTTACCCATATTTCCAAGCCATTATTGAATGCATTATACTCTTGAGCACTCGTTTAACAAGCATTATAAGGGTAAGAACTTCACTTGTTGTCATTTCTCATCGTTTCTGAATATCCATTTTTTGTCACGTCAATTTTGCCATAATTCCGAGATACTTCTTAGTTACTGATTGATTAACCCCTCTACGACGAACCACACAGCATGATATTGTCGGCGTAGCACCACATTAGAATTCGGACATCGGGACTTCCGAACTGAACTTTCTTTCGAAGTTTTATCTGTCAAATTAATTGATGCGTTGTTTAGCGCATCTTTAGGCGAATCTAGCGCACTACTTTCTAAGTTGGGTAAGTTGCCTGTATCTAGAGAAAAATCCACCTTCGTTATAAAAAGCTTCCTAACTTTGTTTCTCTTAGAGGAACTTCCACTGTAATTTCTGTAGCGGTGACCGCATAAATCTTTATGTTTCGTAAAAATTTCGCCTTGAATTTGGAAATAATTTTCGGAAGGTTTTTCTTTTCACCAAACAATATCTTTATACTTCGTAAAAATTTCGCCTTGAATTTGGAAATAATTTTCGGAAGGTTTTTCTTTTCACCAAACAATATCTACAGGAATTCTCAAAAAGATTTCTACCGGAATTCATGAAAAAATCCGCTTGTATTTGAAGGATATTTTCTTTTCAGGGATTCGCGGAGAAGTTTTTATAGTAATTGACGTCCAGTTTCCTGAAAGACAGCAGGAATGTCTACAAAATATTCTGCCTTGAATTTATGGTATGAAAGAATTTCCGGATGTTTTTGAGCGAGCTTGGTAGTCATATGGCTACTGCTTCTGCCTCATACGCAGGAGGTCGTGGGTTCAATCCCAGGTCCGTTCCATTCTCCTACTTTGTATCTTTCTCTTTATTCCTCATGTTCTAGCAATCGCTAGAACTGGAAATGGACTACCGTTTCCATTACTATTCCTATACCTTCAATTTGAGCATTCTAACATTAATCTGCTAGAATTGGAAATGAACGTATAGAGCTCGTTTCCTAAATCCAATTAGAAATTCCATCAGTTACCTTCTCCTATCTATCACATTGGCAGCTCGTTAACCAAGACGGACCTCTGCCTCTCCAACCTAACCCAGAAATTCCAACAAATTCCGCATGAACTCGTGGCAAGTGCAGAGGTATATTCGGCTTGCAGTGGGCGAGTGATTGCACATCATTTTCTCCCCCTTCCCTACATTGACTTGCATTCTGACGTGGCAGGCGCCAGTATGACCTAACAAATGAGATCACCAGTACTTGTACATTGAAGATGTGTGCTAGTCCCAAGCAAACATCTGTTGGTTCCCTGTGCAAGAACAGCTGATCTGGTCATAATGGAGTAGCAACTACGAGCAGTCAATCAAGCTCAAGCTGAAAGAATTTCCGGATGTTTTTGTGCTGACATTCGCCATCGGATTTATGTTGGAATTTCCGTTTGAACTCCTGGAGAAAGATTTCACAAGGATTGAAGTATTTTCTGCACAAATTCTGAAAAAAAATCCTAGAAATTTTCACAAGGTTTTCCACAGAAAATCAACTTCCGCTGAAATTTCTTAAAAAATTTCAGAGTTTTCCAAAGCAATTTCTGCATCAAATTCAAGATTTTGGATCACATTGAAACTTGAAACTTAGGAAACTTGGGTTCGGTAAAATTCATGTTATATATGAGTTAAGGTCACTCCTGACAGAATCCAAGTTGCAAAGTGCTCGCGATTTCGGGGGCACACCACTCGATACGAAAGCAATGCACAACTGTCATTTTTATTTTTTTAAGTGTTATTTTTAATTATTAAAAATCGTATTTTAAAAATGTCATCATAATTTTGGATTCTTTAAGTTTTTTTTAACAATGTTTCCTTATAAAGATTCATAAGCTTTGTGATTCCAAATAATTATCTGTCTAGTAATTGATTAGATCATTTTATTTCTTTTTTTGCCGACAAACCTTAATGTTAATTTCTCAACGTGCCAAAACGAAAGTTCACACGCCTAACTACATAAAAATTAGCGAAAGCCCAATCCAAAACATCGTTCGAGCACTTTTTCATACTGTCTTGCAGCTGAATCATCTATATATGGTGAAACTTTTGTGAATATATTTGCAAAATTTGTTATACTTCATTCTGCCTTTTTCATACACAAACTGCAGTTTCACGAAAAACTTCGAGCTCATGTTAAACTTTATTACCACAATGCTGTAGAACTGCTTCAAAATCGTTGTTGAAATTATAAGCATGGTTTAGTGTAACAACTCGTTACCTGCTCCCGTGTATTGCGGAATAAGGTTTACCATGGTCATATTGCTAGCCTCTGGATGTCCCAACGAATACCTTCCTCAATATCCAACTCTGTGGTATTTATGATGGTTTCGCCAAGTCGGTTGTCCCCTGCTAAGATCCATTCTCTCCCTAGTTAGGGTGAAGATGCACAAGGTCAGCAGTAGTAATCCTCATGATTTTGTAATTTTTGTCTTATCTTGATTTCTGATAGCATTTTAATAAGGATTTGAAAAAACATGATATCCCTAGTTTCCGATCTACTACGAGTTACACATTAACAATACGAATGCAACTCAGCTCACTATCTGGTTAGTACTTCATACAAAAGTCACTATTTGGTCACTTTTTCTGCTTCTGAAAGTCACTTTTTTCGTCATCGTTGGTTACTAAGTCACTATTTTGAACGGCATTTATCGCTACCAGCCCTGTTAAATGTTTATATTGAGGTATACTGTTTGACTAAACCACTGTAAACTACGGACCTTGAGAAGCGACCCCTTTGATTTGTATTACGTTCAGCTTACTTTATTAGTCACAATTTGCAATTAAAACACACTTACTTTTGGTTCAATTATGTTCTACACGCAAACAAATGGCGCCAAAAACGTCGCGTTTGGAGGGTGCCGTTTGGTTTGGGTTTTGTGTTGTATTAATTTCAAAGCCTACTTTTCATCTCAATATCCCAAATGCTTACTTTCAAGTACAGTCGCCTCTCCACATCTCGATATTGAAGGGACCATCGAGATAGAGAGAGATCGAGGAATGTAAGGAAAATTTAAATGAGTACTAGATTTAAAAAAGCTCGTTGCAATGAAAAACGACAACAAAACAAAATAATGTCGTATCCTGTTGTTAATGGTTTTGTTATCTTCCAGATGGGCTAGTAGCCTAAAAATTTGAACATATCGACATAAGGATAGTGAATCCTGAACAAAATGTGATCAGAACACATTGATTTAGAGAGATATCGAGATAAGGAGGTTATCAAGATATAGAAAGGCCAAATGTATGTAAATTGAAGGGACTGAGGAAACCATCGATTAGCTCAGTGTTTCCCAACCGGTGGTCCGCGACTCCCTGGGGGCCGCGAGACCGTGCCAAGGGGACCGTGGAACCATTACGAAAATTTTCTCCTTTTCGTTTTTTGTATAATTAATCATTTTTGTGTAATAAAACAAGTTTATTAGCTGTACTCAGAATCAGGAATTTTGAAATAAGACTAAGCGATTTGGGATTTGACAGGTGGATCAATCAGCGATTCAAATGCTGTTAGGAATAAATATTGGGATTGACTTTTTCCCCTGTCATAAGACGAGTTTAAACAATCCCATTGAATTCCACCACTTAATTGTATCCTGACAGATACGTATTTCGACCTCAACAGTAAGGCCGTCTTCAGTGTCTTGTACTTGACTCGACTTTACAAGACTCGACGTACAAGACACTGAAGACGGCCTTACTGTTGAGGTCGAAATACGTATCTGTCAGGATACAATTAAGTGGTGGAATTCAATGGGATTGTTTAAACTCGTCTTATGACAGGTGAAAACATTCCACTAAAAAGCTCAAAATAATTTTCTTATTGACTTTTTAATAGATGATTTGGGATTTTTTCTAAAGCTTCAGTCGCATCAATATTTTAGAGGGGTAAATAATGCGTTTATGTATATGCAAAGCGACCATAGACTGGTTATGATTAAGTTGTACAGTAATATCACGATTTTATCACCCCCCTGGTGAATTTTGGGGTGATAAAACAGGGTATGTGACAAAATTGGAAAAAAAATATTTTGAATTTTTTTAATTCATTCCTCAAATATGAATCATTTTATGCCTTGGAAAGATCAAAAGAGTGAACGGTACTTGTTTTTTCTTGTCGAAATTGCTTACAGAATATTTCCCAGGTACTCAGAAGTCGTTCATAATAAACTACAGGCGGTGAAAGTTATTTCATGAAAATCAATGTTGTTTGTGGTATTATTTACGAAAATAAAAAGAATGACAAATTTTTTTGGGGTGACAAAATCGGGTCGAAAACGTGATAAAATCGGGGGTAGACAAAATCGGGGAGTGACAAAATCGGGTCAACACTGTATTTCTAATTTCGTTTCCGTTTCTCATCTTTTACAAAATAATATCTGATCAAATATGTTTTTCCTCTATAGATTTCAGAGGCCATCAAACGGTTACTACGGCTGTCGGCCGTCGGCGTTGCTGCCGTTTTCCCGCCGGATCTAACAAGCTACTCGCAACTAGCGGAAAATGTTACGATGACGTCAACCAGTACAACGACCACCACTACCATCAGCCCTCTTCCACACTTAGGCGATGAAGACTCGGCCTCCATCCAGTTCCGTGCTCTGCAGTACGCCCTATTTTCGACTAGTTTCGTGGAAATAATTGGCGGTGTAATGTTCCTTATGACGGCGATGTACATTTTGCAAGATCGAAGGAACGTCGAACGAGCCGTGGCAGGTAAGAAGACGCTTTCTCGCAACGAATCATCCATATCAAGTTTTCAAGAACGCTTTCTCGCCGCCTTATCAGAATTCTAGATAATGTCGCTAACCATTCGTTCGTATCGGTCGGTGTTTCTCATATTTTAGTCGCTAACGTATAAAAAAACCTTGTTATTCTCATTCGAAAAATGTGCGTTTGCTTTTCTACCCATATGGTGCTAAGATTGCGAACTGGAACTCAGCGAAAGCTCATCCGGTTCGGAAACACTAGAGCCACGGTCGAATCAGTCGACATCGGTGCATCATAGTAGCCGACCGCAGCACAATGGCCATCATCGGGACCATCATTATCATCATCAACGTCAACACTCGGGGGCAATTCGTCCATCCTCACCCTAACAGCAACCGCCGATTGAGATAATTTAATTGGTAGTGTCATTTGGATCCTGAAACTGGAAGATAAATCTTCCGCTCACGCTGGTCACAGGGTCCAATGGCATCAACCAGAATCAAACCAAAGTCAAGCATTGTTCCATTATAGTCATTTAGGTTAGTGTGAACAACCACTAGCGATAAATTTTCATTCTGTTTGTGTGGTTCGTTTTACCTGTTTGCCGTGTGCCGTTGATATGTGTTTTCTCTCTTCGTGTTTTTATGTTTGTATCGTTTTTGTGATAACTCGGCAAGTCTATTATATAATATGTTTAGCAAAAATTGTTCACATATATTCAATGATACTTGCTAAAATGCGATAAACTAATTATGTGAAGATTTTTTTTTCTGGGTTTTCAAATCCTCCTCCCACCTTTTAAATTAGTAAAGTTGTTTATATACGTTTGCCTTTATGGAGGAAGTAAAAATAGTCTCTAAACTAAAACTTCCCGAGTATGAACCGAAATGAAAGTTGTTAAGCAGCAGAGTTGCATTTGGTTTAAATTGTTGTATTAATAATTTGTTCTGTAACTACATATTTGAGCTAATATTCATGATATTACTTAACATCGTGCTTTTTGTGCTTGCTATCATCTCATTACTTCCATTACCACTCTTTAGAAATCAACTCTCTAACTGAATGTATGTTTCGATAATTCTTACAGAAAGTCAAGCTGCCAGTTCGTCCGCAGCCCGTTTGGATAGCTCGACATCCAATTCCTCCATTTCCGATTAGTGATAGCCGTGGTCGGGTTAGGAAAAAAAACAATATCACACGCAAATATGGAACAACACTAAGTTCCGGTGGGGTTGTTCGCGACAACCCCAGCTTCCCCCTCTACATTTCGACCATTCATGACATCAGTGAAGGTGCCACGATCTGAGCCAAATGCGCCCATTGCAAAGCGCAATGACGTATTCTCAAATCCCGCATCGGGTGGCATGCACTATCCATGTAACATGGACGTGAGGTGATTTGACAAATCTATCCCAACACAGTTTTAGAGTGTTTGAGACCGCAATATCCTACATCACACCCGCAGCCATCGACCGTATCTGTAAATAAGTAAAATCCACTAACGGTACGCACCCAGACTGAGTCCATAAGTCTATTTAAAACTCATTTTACCATTACCAGGGAAGTAGTGCATAGAATCATAGAAACATAACATGGGTTTATGTTGAGTTGGAAAACATAGGAAAAAACACTCATTAAGGACTGATACTAATTTTAGTGTAAATTTAGAAACAATTTGATAACTGAACAAAAGGTTATTACCATGAAGATTTCCTCTTCCTGTAAATTTTTTGCGTCTAGTTTTGGCGTTTAAGTGAGTTTTAGCAGCGGCAGTATGATGGGTGGCAAGGGATGAAATTAGAAAGCGAGAAAGTGTCCTTTGAATGAGTGTTTTATATTATGCAAATAGCCAAGCTCAAGCCGATACCGATTCTCATTCGTCCGAAAGTTGTCCCCTTTCTTGAGGAATAGAAATAGGAGTTATAGACTGCAATGTTTTTTTTTCTTTTGGCTTTAGAAAGCATCGGCAGGAGCACATATATTGTATGAAAGAAAAGTTTTGTTTACTATATTTTGGATAATATATTCCATCATATGAATTTGTTGGAATCGATTGAAGATTTTCGATCGTTTACATAGTTTCAATCATAGATTATTATAAATTTAAATATTTATTGGTTATTTAGGAACAAACAAATGTGGATAGCAGTAAGAGGTATTAATTTTGCTGTATAAAGATTGCAGATAAGAAAATATCACAAAGATGAATAAATAAAAACTACATATAAACTTTTATAACAAAAGTCATCCATTGTCTATTATATATCATGGAAGCTTCGAAACAAATAACTTGGATTCCGGTTTTCTATTTTGCTCGTGCATGAACATTGAACACTCGAACACGTGCCCTGTTGTATTTTGTAGAACACAGTCATAAAGGCTCTGGACAAATCGGTCAACGGTCAACGCTGAACTATTCGAGACACTGAAGACGACCTCACAGTTGAGGTCGAAATACGTATCTGTAAAGATAACAAAACGTAGTGGAATTAAATGGAAAGTACTAAACTCGTCTTAGACGGTTGAATACATTTCACTAAAAGGAGCTTAAAATATTTTTTCTGAGGGAATTATTGTCAACCAGCAATATTCAGAGAATTCTTGGAAAAAACAGGGAAATCAGCAAGTGACAAAGTGTAGGGGAAAGTGGGGTAAGATGGCCATATGGGGCAAGACAGCCAACGTTAATTATGCCTTAAGTGAGCATTATATTCACATTATTATTACAAGGGATGGTTCACAATAATGTAAAAGGGCTATACAACTGAAAAATGCACTTTGACAACCTCACTTGTTCTTGTAATATTGATTTGAAGATGGTTTAGTTGAAATTCGAATTTTCTTATAATTTTCTAGTTACATAATTTAACAATTGAAGCCTAAATTACTCATTTTTCAGGACAAATTTATATTTACCAAAGCTTTTATATAACTATAGCATATATACAATAATAATTTGAGGAGATTCACAGTAATTAGGTTTGATAGGATAAAAATCTTTGGATATACGTCGGCTTGGGGCGGTATTGCCAACTGTATAGGAACAAGGTCATCTCCAGGATTAAGAGTCGCCTAACACTTAAATGCATTTAAAAAATGATCAAAATAGTTTCTGCGTGAATTAGAGATGATTTAAAACAAAGGATATGGTTTTAACAGTAGAAATTAGTGTTAGGCAAATTCTGATATTGTCGTAGTGCCAGTTGTCAAGAAATCAACATGAAATACGACATTTTTAAACGAAGCATCATTTGAATATAATCCATAGAAGTGCAAGAAATGTGTCCCCTATTCTAAATAAATTTAGCACACTTTTGATATAGTTTTTGGTCCAGGCTCGTCTTGCCCCGAGGGGGTGGTCATATTGCCCCATATGGTAAATATAGGCATCATAAAAACAGCATTTTTAAAACCCGTTTATAAGATAGTGAAACTTTATTAATCAGTGTTTATTGATACTTATGTCAAAGACGGGTCATCATAAAGGTGTTTCATGGAGAAATCAGCAGAATTTGAAGCGGTGTCACTATTTTACAAGGGTTACCGCTTAGTATGGCCATCTTGCCCCACTTTCCCCTACATGTAGTATTCACATAATTTATTCAAATGTTCGATTGAGGAGTCGTAAATACACGTTTTAATGCAAGAATAAATAATGCATGTGTCATAGGCCGGCAGTGATTCACAAACAAGCTGTCAAACAACTCGCCTTAAAATTGAAGAAGAAAAGAATTTGTTTCTTCTGGGATTGAACACTGGCGAAGTTTAACTGGGGCACTTGACCCACCAAATTGAATATTTTTCTTCAAATTTGAGTAGGTACGCCAAGATTTCTATGAAAAAAAAAAGATGTTCACCAATATAATAATTTTTTGTAAGATTTTTTGAAGAAATTCCTGCAAGAATTGACGTAGGAATTCCTGGACGTATTTAGAAATATTTTCGGAACTTCTTCGGAAATCCCTTCAGATTCTCCTTCAAGAATCAAGAATTTTTTCAACAATCCGACAGAAATTCTTTTTGGAATACCTCTTGGATTTTTTTAAGAATTACTCCTGAATTTTACTTAAACTAATTTAGAAAATTCTTTCAACGATCCCTTTGTATAATCCTCCGGAAATTCCTTCGTAGTTTCTTCTTCAGGTATTCGCTACATTCAGTGGAAAATTACTTTAGAAATTCATTATCTGAGAGTTTGCGACTGAAGTTTTGCTTTTAACATCAATTTCTTTCGGCGATAGCAGTCTTGATAAGTATCAAATACTTTGGTGCTCCTATACCCAACCAGCGGATGGCAGATTTTTATACAATTCTGCATAAGAACCTTACAGAAATTGTATAATAATTTGGCATATACAATTTGGGAAGATTTTAATACAATTGTTGTATTGAAATTATACAGATTTTATTTTTTAATACAATATCTGTATAAAAAGCTAACAGAATTCTATATGCCAAGATTTTATACAATAATTGTTAGATTTGTTTTTTGGGTGACATCCGGCGTTAATTTATTTAAGAGCCAGTTCGCGAGAAGCGCGACCCCCTCTTGTATCGATATTCTTCGATTTGGATGAAATTTTCAGGGTTTGTACATATATGTAAGAGAAGGCATTTTGCAAATTTTCAGATTTTTCATTGAGGGAAGTGGGGTAAAACGGCCCTTCAAAAATTATTGTTCAAAATCGCCAAATCCAAAAAATGCAATAACTTTGGCAATGAGTGACCGATTTTGTTTAAATTTTGCACGTTTTTTCTACTCAATTAGTACTTTATACCAAATGGTTAATAGGGTTATAAAGTTGTTTACTTCAGGAGAAAATTGAATTTTTCGATAAAAAATTGTCGTTTTTCCAAAGGGAATATTTTTCACCAACAGATCTAGGTTGAAAAACTAAACCCGTGAGACAATTAAGGAACTAAAGAGCTTTCATCTCATATATAATGTAGAAGCGCCAACTCAAGAATTTCTAAGAAAATCGCAATTTTCTGCAACACTGTTTATTCAAAGGAAAGTTCGCACAAATTTCGACCCTACTTAAGTTGATGTTTTTCGATCTGGGGAAAACTGTCCAAACTTTGTTGTCTAAGTTGAAATTAAAAATCAGAATTTTTAATTAGGGGAGTGTAGGGTAATATAGTCCTTTAAAAATAAATGTCAAAAAATACATCATTTTTTTATGTGAGTTCTAGCAGAAAATACATAAGTTTAAAAAAACTGTTTCTTCTTCCTTTCAATTCATCTATATTTTTCGTTTCAATAGATACGTATATCCTTCGCTGATCTATATTAGATAGCAAACTATTTGCAGAACAATTTTTAACAGAAGTAAAATAGGACCAAAATAAGTGCCTTAAACATTAGCACGTCTTTCGCAAACTGAAACAAAAATGAACGGATTCGACGAAAGTGCTTGTTGATATTTTTTTTTGAATCAGCTACAATTACTGTGGGTACCGGTACTGATGTTGCTTTTGCTTTTAACGGCAAATGAGCAATTTCGTAACGTTTAAACATAGCTTGTTGGTGGAGCTACTTCTCAGATTATATTTTTCTTTTGTACCTACTTGCATCAGGTTACCATAGGCTTATTTTTGTAGCTTGTAACGATTGTGTGGTATTCATAACTCTCTTTCATCCTCCATCATTATCAATTCAAACCAAATTCTGCAAGTTTATTGTGCAAAAACGTCAAACCGTGTACCATTCATACATTTTGAATTACTAACCTTCAAACTGCTAGCTAATATTACAGAGATACAATCTAAACAAAATGTTTGACTGAATGGACTATACCAGTTCTAATCGGGTGTATATATTTTCAAGAGTTGGACAATTTTATCTCATAGGTAATGGAATTTCCTCGATTCTATGTTTACACAACTGTGTGAAAAACACTCCAAAGTTTAACAAAGTTGCATTCATTTTGCACAATACGGGAGAAACCTTTTTTTTCTACAACGAGCTGATTTTTTACAAGGAGAGCGTAACAATGTAATGTGTATACTATTGAATAGGATAGAGTATCAATTGTCTGACGATTTAAAAACACACCCCTCATGAAAATACTTCAAATTTTAGGATACACGTTTCTACACTTATAGATAAAGTATGTAAATTGTAGATCGCTTAATCAATTAATTAAGAGATTACCAAGCAAAACTGTTTTATTCTCGGCTCAATTTACACCACCTGAAAGTGCTTGAGTATCTCAACAAAACTGTGTAGTTGATTGTAAAAAGGATGCCTTAAATGTCAGCCTTTTTCTCTTGCTTATATGAACATATTTCCATCCAACCATAAGGTGTGGTTTGCTAAGAAGTAGTACTTGGGTAGTAACAGCTTGCAATACTTTTTGAGAAATCTATCTATTGCTTTTTTCACCGAGGAATAGACTACCGTGTTGAAGTACCAGTGTAACAAACAAAGTACCAAAACAAATGTTCTCACTTCCGAATGGATGGAAACTAGCTAAAGCATTGGATTTTGCTTTACGTCGTTCTTGAACCATGCATCGTTCTTGCAATTAAGACGTCACCATGGAGGGGCGTCACTGGTGGGAGTATATTTTGGTGGAACAATATTTTTGAACGGGAGTTTAAGACAGCGCAAAGTTTACAATACCTCCGCCGGAATATTATAGAAATGACATGACTAGTTGACTAGTTCACGTTATTTTTTGAGATTGAGAGATTGTGAAGGATTTAATTGTTGACAGATAGAAAACCATAAAAATACTAAGCTTGGAAGAATTTCGAAGCAAACTAGCAAAATCACTAGATTAGTTGCCAGTTGGATCGGAATAATCAAATCTAAGAAGTGTGGTTACGAATATCTTGTTTCGTGACATTATTTATATTTGGAGATCTATTTTACCCCTCTCTCCCCATCCCAATATTTTACCAAATAGTTTCATCTACATATAGAAATAAACCTTGTAAGTTTCAGCCAGATGCTGAAACATCGATAAAATGGAGTTGCGATTCTCACAAACTGGCTTGCAAACAAACAGTGCAATGTGCAGAAATTCATAATTTGATTGATTATTCTTAAGGTCACTCCTGACGGAATCCAATTTTCAAAGTACTCGCGTTTTCAAAGGCACACCATTCGATACGGAAGCAACGCACAACTGTCATTTTTATTTTTTTAGCTTTGCTGCGTCGCAGCATGCGTGAAAAAATAAAAATGACAGTTGTGCGTTGCTTCCGTATCGAATGGTGTGCCCTTGAAAACGCGAGTACTTTGAAAATTGGATTCCGTCAGGAGTGACCTTAAGTCGGCGCACTGAAATAAGTTTCAATAAGTTTGATGTATATTCTGCTTGAGCTCACATATAAAAATTTATGAATTTTTGACATTTTATTTTCACAAGGCTATTTTAGCCAATCTACCGAAATTGCTCATTTGTCGTTAAGAATAATTGTTTTTTATTCGCATAGATGTAAAAGCAACATCACTACCGGTACCCAAATTAATTGTAGCTTATTCAAAAAAATATCAACAAGAACGTTCGCCGAATTCGTTCATTTTTGTTTCAGTTTGCGAAAGACGTGCTAATGTTTAAGGCACTTATTTTGGACCTATTTTACTTCTGTTGAAAATTGTTCAGCAAATAGTTTGCTATCTAATATAGATCAGCGAAGACTATACGTATCTATTGAGACGAAAAATATAGATGAATTGAAAGGAAGAAGAAATAGTGTTTTTAAACTTATGTATTGTCTGCTAGAACTCATATAAAAAAAATATGTATTTTTTTACATTAATTTTTAAGGGACTATTTTACCCTACACTCCCCTAATAGAAAATTCTGATTTTTAATTTCAATTGAGACAAAAAAGTTTGGACACTTTTCACCAGATCGGAAAACATCAACATAAGTAGGGTTGAAATTTGTGCGAACTTTCTTAAGAATAAACAGTGTTGCAGAAAATTGCGATTTTCTAAGAAGTTCTTGAGCTGGCGCTTCTGAATTATATATGAGATGAAAGCTCTTTAGTTCCTTAATTGCCTTACGGGTTTAGAAAAATATATTAAGCTCGTTTAGTGGAATGTATTAAACCGTCTAAGACGAATTAAGTACTGTCCATTTAATTCCACCAGTTAATTTTCGTTATCTTTGCAGATACGTATTTCGACCACAACTGTGTGGTCGTCTTCAATCTTGTACTTGACTCGACTTTCGACTTGGAAGTCGAGTCAAGTACAAGACACTGAAGACGACCACACAGTTGTGGTCGAAATACGTATCTGCAAAGATAACGAAAATTAACTGGTGGAATTAAATGGACAGTACTTAATTCGTCTTAGACGGTTTACGGGTTTAGTTTTTTATCCTAGATCTGTTGGTGAAAAATATTCCCTTTGGAAAAACGACCATTTTTTATCGAAAAATTCAATTTTCTCCTAAAGTAAACAACTTTATAACCCTATTAACCACTTGGTATAAAGTACTAATTAAGTAGAAAAAACGTGCAAAATTTAAACAAAATCGGTCACTCATTGCCAAAGTTATTGCATTTTTTTGGTTTGGGCGATTTTTGAACAATATTTTTTGAAGGGCCGTTTTACCCCACTTCCCCTCAATGAAAAAATCTGAAAATTTGCAAAATTCCTTCTCTTACATATATGAACAAACCCTGAAAATTTCATCCAAATCGGAGAACATCGTTGCAACCTCCCTTGGAAAGGGGGTCGCGCTTCTCGCGAACTGGCTCTTAACCTTGTATCAATCTTAACTTCAGAAATTCTTTCGGATATTCCTTTAGAGAATCTTTCTAAAATTTCTTCAGGAATTTCTTTTGAAAGACATTCCAAATATACACCCAGTTCATTTTTTAAACGGATGAGTGTTAGTCGATTAAGACCTTAGCGTCAATAAAACTATGAGTTGACCCCACGAAAAAATTCACAGAAAATCAAAGAAAATTCAGGTGGTATATAAAAAGCTGTGAAAGTTCGGGTTAAGCGAGAAATGAACGAATTCCACCAGTGCGAAAAAAATATTGGTGTACTAAAAATCCCTTCGCAGAGTCATTTAGAATTTCCTGAAAATGTTTTCGATGGAATTCTTAAGGAATTTCTGAAGCAAACTTTAAAAGAATTCCCGAAGAACTCCTAAAGAAGTTTTCGCAGAGTCATTTAGAATTTCCTGAAAATGTTTTTGATGGAATTCCTAAGGGAATTTCTTAAGCAAACTTTAAAAGAATTCCAGAAAGAACTCCTAAAGAACTTCGGAGACGAGCCAGCCTCGGGCTGAATGTTTCCCTAATAAAGACAATAAAAAAACTCCCAAAGAAGTTTTCGAAAGAGTTCCTAAAGGAAATTTTGATGGAATTCCTAAAAGAATTTTCGAAGCAACATTTGAAGACAAATATAAAGGAATTTCTGGGAAAATTTGCGGAGGAATCCTTTCTGAAATTTCTTGAGGAATTTATTCTGAAATTCCTTTAACCCTTTCCTTCCCACGGTAGCGGTAGAGCTCCATAACATTTTGCACCTTCCAACATTCATCAAATTATTTCAACAATAAAAAACAGTATTTGACACAATTTTATGGTTTCATCAGACTGCAAATATAATCAATTTTGAGTAAAAGTAGTGAAACTATTGAAAACAGTTAAGTAACTATTGATTTAGAATCAATTTTTTTTTCGTGTTCCACTAATTTAAGCCATGCCAAATAACTCTTGTTTTAGTATTTTTTTTATAGGAGTTTCCTTCCTATTGAAATCTTTGAAAAAAGTCGTGAGAAAGAAAGCGTTAAAAACTTATAAGGAAATTTTTAAAATAATTATGGAATTTTTGGAGAAAATTTCCTAAAGAACAGAATGTCCGTGGAAATGGATTCTTCGGAGGATTTCCAGAAATATTTTTTTGAAGAATATCTAAAGGTAGGTACTTTAGTAGGAATTCCCGAAGAATATTTCGAAAGTATTTTTAAAGGTTTCCTTCGGAGTATTTGTAAAGAAATTTCCGGAAGAATCACTCAGGATGAATTTCTGATATAATTCCTGATGATTTTTCAAGATATTTCAGGAGAACTTTTTTTTAAAAGTTCGTAATGGTTCAATCACTCCTATCCCTACCTCCTCGTGGCGCTGGCCGGGATACGAGCAACATTAGGGAAGATCGGGTAATCAACCCCGGTGGGCACTATGGTTGTATGCTGACAGGGAAGGGGGGATTTGCTCCTCTGATCGAGCGTCTGTTCTCCATGTTGGGGTCGGCTGATCATCGTCCGAGTGTTAGCGAGGGACTCTTAACTAAACTGTGCACACCATGTTGCATCGTGTCAGCATCGAGAAGCCAGCCTTTTCAACGCGATGTAGGTAGAGCAACCCTGGTAAGGTAGCCTACCGAAAATTCTACAGTTACCAAGAAAGGCAAAAGTAGAGCAAACGGATTGATTCAACGGCAACAGACCCAGCAACGAATAAAGGACAACCATAGGAAAGTGAGAACTTTAAATGAACCCGCACGTTTTGGGCTCCTGGTCGTGAGCTGTAGAAGGTCGGCGTGAGTGTGGTAGCAATCCAGGAAATACGGTGGCCAATATTGGAGAACATGAATTCCGGGCGGTGAATCCAATAACGAACACTTCATTCAAGTACCACATCTACTATAGCGGCGGAACAGAACGTAGAGTTGGCTTCATGGTGATCGGGAAGCAGATAAAGCGTGTTATCCGGTGGAAGCCGTTATGCGACCGCATTTACGTGTTGAGAATAAATGGCAAATACTTTAACTATAGCCTGATCAGCATCTATGCCCCAACGAACGATAAGCCTGATGACGTGAAAGATGAGTTCTATGAGAGCCTATGATAAGGCCTAAGGAGAGTGCCCGACACACGATGTAAAGATTGTCATCGGAGATGCAAATGTACAGATCGGGAGATAAAGTTTCTTTCGCCCTGGCATTGGTACGGAAAGCCTTCATTCCGCTACCAACGATAATGGTCTGCGACTTGTAACCTTTGCTGCTGCTAGAGGAATGGTAATAAGCAGTGCCTACTTCGCACGTAAGAATATCCGCAAACACACCTGGCAACATCCGAGTGGAGACACTTGCTCACAGATAGACCACGTGCTGGTCGACGGACGACATTTCTCGGATGTTATAGATGCAAGGTCCTTCAGAAATCCGAACATCGAATCGGATCACTATCTTGTATTTGCAAAAATTCGGGCGCGACTTTCTACCGTAACGAATTCACGAAACAACAGAACGATGCGTTTCAATATCCAATGCTTGTTGGTTGAAGGAGTTGTTCAACAGTACCACCAGAAGCTGGACGAGCGGATAGGAGATACCACCGGATCTGGCGACGTCAACAGATTGTGGGAAAATATCCACGAACCTGTGACTACATCAGCGCAAGAAATGTTGGGTTGATGAGGAGTGCCAGCGAGTGACGGACGAGAAAAATGTTGCTAGGAGTCGTATGCTAGTGGCTCGTACCCGTTCCAACAGAGAGCGGTACAGTGTAGCAAGGGCAGAAGAGAAACGAATCCACCGCAGAAAAAAAGGCAACGAGAAGAGAATGTGATAGCTGAAGCGCAGGAGAACATGGATAGAAACGATATGCGGAGGTTTTACGCAACTGCCAATGGCGCGCGGCATAAGACTGCGCCAGTGCCCGTCATGTGCAATGACCGAGAGGGGAATTTGCTGACAGACAAGACTATGGTGGCAGTCAGGTAAAATGAGCAGTTCGAAGATTTGTTGAACGGTGAAAATGAAGGTGTATTAACAGGCCTTGTAGCGGGTCACTTTTTAGTGACTTGGTCACCTTTTTCGGGCTAGTCATTAAAAAGTCTCTTTTTTCGACCTTAAGTCACTAAAGTCACTTTTTCTCGCAAAAAGTCACTATTTTCAACAATTTTGAAACTATTGACTAAGATTTTATTATAAAGTTTTATGTATCCATCGGAAGATGGGCCCTCCTTAGCCGTGCTGTAAGACGCGCGGCTACAAAGCAAGACCATGCTGAGGGTGGCTGGGTTCGATTCCCGGTGCCGGTCTAGGCAATTTTCGGATTGGAAATTGTCTCGACTTCCCTGGGCATAAAAGTATAATCGTGCTAGCCTCATGATATACGAATGCAAAAATGGTAACCTGGTTCAGAAACCTCGCAGTTAATAACTGTGGAAGTGCTTAATGAACACTAAGCTGCGAGGCGGCTCTGTCCCAGTGTGGGGATGTAATGCCAATAAGAAGAAGAAGATCCATCGGAAGATGCTTTTTTCATGGCGTAATTGAAATTACGGATCCTGGAAAAAAGATCACTCTGAAACATCGCCAGCCATTTAACTCGCTGCTCTTATTGGCATTTCACCAGTAGCTAATTAAAGGTGTTTTACGTCACAATTCATAAATTGGTATACAGTCATGCAAGCAGGAGACCTGTCGATTTCGAGTTTTTTTTAACTCAAACTTTATGCAGTAGGGGAAGGTGGGGAGACTTGATTCCTTGGGAGACTTGATTCTTCTCTGTTTTACCAAGAACTAAACTGCCCATGATCGCATATTTGTAACACTCGCATTTTTGTTCATTTTGTAAAAAGCCTGTGAATCGTTCACAAAGCTCAATTTAATGGATCTAATCCCACAACAGTGAAATAGGCTTTACTATCTTGCTTATCTGTGGTAAGCTGGAAATGATTGAGTTTGTGGGGAGGATAGATCTAGATAAATGATCGTTATGTGGCATTATTTTTTAAATTGACAACCTTATTTACACTATTATTTACTGTGTTTTGTTCCACCTGAAGATGTTTTTTAGTGGCCACACAAAATTAGAACAACTTCTCCCAATAATGACCAAATGCTATCATTTTTTCACAGCACAAATCCATAAATATCCTAAATGATCTTCACTGATAAAAATGCCATCATTCCACCACAATTTCAGGATATTTGGATTTTGAGTTGTTGCCTTAATTTGAGGAGACTTTATCCCTCATTAGGCATCCATATGAAAATTTGTCTAAAAAACCCAAATTAATCCACCTAGCGGTGACGATGCCTTTCTCGATTAAATCAAGATATACTGAAGGTGGTAACTTCGTTTTTTTCCAATTCCTATCTACCAAAAATGTTGGCAATTTTGTTTTTCTGTAAAATAAGCATAATACATTATGTTATAATCAAGTTATGACGATCGTAAAATTTTATTGCATCCATTTTTGACAGAGAATGGGTCATCGCTCTCACCAGCAGCCTGGAGGTCGGATAGCAAAATTGTTCAAAAAGGTCTCTTATATTTTAGTCTTCTTGCCGTCAGATACATTCATTCTGTTCTACTAGCATTCTAAGTACTTGAAACAGTGACCCATTCTCACCCCCATTTGACCCATTGTCACCCCGACGACGGTATTGTTATTTGTAACACATATTGATATAATTGTTATGACTAACTGGTCGGGTTGGTATATAACATCATGTGTCTCCAAGACTTCTATAAAAGGTTCGATTTCGGAGTGAAATGTACACGAACATTTTGAAAATTGAGCCAATAATTCTCAAGGCCGACTAGAATATGACGTCAAATACATTTAAGATTATTCAACCAACGACACCCCCACCCCCCTTCGCCAAGGCCACGATGCCATTTTTGAACAATTCATAAATATTTTTAGAAGACAAACAAAACCGCATACATAATATAATATGGAAATAAGGAGATGTATAAAACGAAAACTATATTCAAATTTGCCCTTGAAATCACACAAACTTCACCATAACTCCACACCACCCAAACCAAACAGCATGTTGAAGCATCAATGAAACCCCTCTTTTTCCCCTTTCAATGTATGACACAAAACAAACGCAAACACCACCATGGCCACGAGCGTACGAACCAGCAGTTAATCGTGTCGCTATCGAGTGCAATTTCTGTTGCCAACGATGAAACTTACAACTGTGTTGGTGCGAATGCTTCGATAAAGTATAATGGCAATAAACATCATCGAGTCGGCTCTAAACTTAAAAGCGCGTACGTTGTTCGTCGATTAGTTTTCGTGTTCAACACGTTCCACATTGCAAGCTTTAAAAAGCTTTGCTCGTTGCGTTAGCGTTATCGATATTGCCGTAGCGAGGTTTCTAACCCATCGAGCGAACGTAATTTATATTATAGCATGGTAGCTGCCCAATGCTCGTAGTCCCGATTATATGGGAAAAATGGAAAACTGCCTAAACCATTTTCCTTGTCAGCTGCGAACGCATTAATCAATCTTGATGAAATTAAATAGCATGTAATTAGAAGAGTGGCTCTGCGGAATGCAACTTGTTGCGATACAATCAGTTAAGTCTACGTACATGAAAATCGTGTGAGTTTTTGAGGTTGAAAAGTGGCCATACAGACACACACACATACATACACACACACAGACATCACCTCGAATCATCAAACTGAGTCGAATGGTTTAAGAAACTTTACTATCAGATGTTCCTGTAAAAAGTTCCTGTTTTCAGAGTGAAATGATAGCCTTTCGGTACAACTTTGTTGTACGAGAAAGGCAAAAATCCAGAAAATATATTTTTTTCTCAAGCGGCTATTTTTTGTAGATTTTGACAGATATGTAATGAAGGGTTTGCTCTAAACAAATATTTCTCGGGTACTTATTCAAAAGGACGTATGTGATTTTGTAAACAAAGATTCAAACGTCGATTCGTCCAATCTGATAGCACTCCCACGTAAACCAACACCACCAACAGGTAGCCGAAGGCTTCCCCTACCTGTCTGTGGTGATGGTTTGCGTGGAAGTACTATCAGATTGGACAAATCGACGTTTGAATCTTTGTTTACAAAATCACATACGTCCTTTTGAATAAGTACCCGAGATTTATTGAGTAGATATGGTATTGGAAACGACTGGAAATAGTTTTTATGTAGAAATTTTGGCTATCTCAGTCTTAAAAACCATTAAACGATTAGCGTTTTACTCTGCCCGACGTTTCGGCCATTGGATGTGGCCTTTTTCAAGGGAAAAATTGGTCAATCGTTTTTGTCCTAATTTACATGTCGTTCTGGGTGTCGTATGGTCATAGTATTGGCTTTTTTGCGGTGGTTTTGTTCTACAATTTGATATTTTATCAACGGTCACAGTGCTCGACATAACAACGACTGTAAATTAGGACAAAAACGATTGACCAATTTTTCCCTTGAAAAAGGCCACATCCAATGGCCGAAACGTCGGGCAGAGTAAAACGCTAATCGTTTAATGGTTTTAAAGACTGAGATAGCCAAAATTTCTACATTTATTGAGTAGATATCATAGAAAGGCGATCAAGTCTCAACAATTTTGAAGATCGCATGCGCTGTCGAATTCCATAGCAAAAATTGGTTTTGCGTATTCACACAGCAAGTCGGAAAATCTGCATATTTTGGAGTAAAAATATTTAAAAGTTCAGAGAACATGGTCCTCATTACAAGCAGGAGGTCGAGCGTTCAATCCCAGGCTCGTTGTACATGAATCTTCATAATTTTTGTATCGTTTTCTACCAAAACGATCCTACTGTTGTTCCTGTCTCACTAAAAATTCCAAAAACATCCGTGGCACCTATGACAAATCGTTGAGTTCTCTGCATCTTTCTTAAGTAGGTGTTCAGCTAATCCAATGATCGTAATTTTCACTCATTCTCACGAGAAGAGAATGCTCATTCACGCAGATTTTCGCCGAGAAATAATTTTCAGGAAAGAAAAACAGGTGTTAAGAGTGATAACCATATTTCGCTCACTTCCAGTGGCGTAAAAAATTGATTTGCTTGCAGACTACTCATAGTTTTGAGTTGTCCTGTTTTTTACTGATATTGAGTAAAATTTCCGTGGGGTTGAAAGAGAGGGCAATAATTTTACTTAGTCACTGAGTAGATAAAAGTTAGCGAGTATGATTTACGTTTCTCTTCTGAGTTCGTTCTAAGAGAAAAGAGTGGTGAGTGAAAGATGTTTTCCGCCACAAATTACGAAAATAATATTTAACTGCAACTCAAAAACGCTCGATTTCGTCTCATCGAACTTGCAATTGAAATTGGAAGTCACTATTTGGTCACTTTTTCTGCAACTGAAAGTCACTATTTGGTCTCTTTTTTCGTCATCTTTGGTCCCTAAAGTCTCTATTTTGAGAGGCTTCGGTCGCTACCAGCCCTGATTAAGGAGCAGGATGGACATAGTCGGCGACGGTCAAACTGTGGAACAACCAACGCTGGACGAGGTAAAGAAGGCTCTAAACGAGCTGAAAAACAGTAAAGCTGCTGGGAAGGACGAGATCCCGGTCGAGCTTCTCAACCACGGAAGTGAGCAGCTGCATCAATCAATCCACCACATTATCCAGAAAATATGGGAGGATGAAGATCAGCCTGCCGGCTGGTTGGATGGCCTCATATGCCCAATCTATAAGAAAGGGCACAGACTCATTACAGAGGGATCACCCTTCTGAACTCGACGTACAAAATCCTGCCGCATATCCTGTTTAACAGACTGAGACCGCTTGAGGAGTCCTTCGTCGGCGAATACCAGGCAGGTTTTCGTGAGGGTCGATCAACGACGGATCAGATGTTTAGCCTGCGGATGATCCTTGATAAATATAATTTTGAACCTACACCGAGAATGGGACCCTGTTCGCTGTGCGCTGTTCCTACGTGGACGTTTGGCTGTTATGTTGCGATTTCAAATTGTTCTCTGATGGCCTTCTGCTTACTTTCACCTTCTATTAAATAAACATGTCCGATTCTAGAAAAAAACAGTATAATTCAATGGGAAAATTTATTTTTGAGTCATTCATTTGAACAATGTGAAATAAATCCGGTCAGCAATTTTTTACACTGTTCTTTTCCACTTTAACACAGTGTTGGTTGGTACATATCAATTAGTAGACAAATGTTACTCAATTGACATCCCGGCACTGAATAAGAAACTTTGCAGGCCAATTTCACAATCGGGTTCAATACGTATTTCAATTGATTATTTACAGATTCAATTACAATGATCTCAAGTAGTAGATATGAACTATTTATGAATCTTGACTTCCAATGTTCGCACCATAAATTTTTGGATTGGATTGCCGTACGAGCAAGGACAAAAAACATAAAGGACCATTTTCGTAATAATAATGGTTCTTTAGTAATAATAATTATTATTAGCTTTCTTTTCATTTTTTGTCACCTTTGTATCAAATATTTACATAATTTCGGATACTATTAATAGGAATCATTATTTTTTACAAAACAGTTTTATTACAAAAATTTAAAAAAGACATAATAAATAAAAGGAACACCAGGAAGTGTAAAAAGTAATGTCACTGACGTACATATTTATCACATTTCAAGCCACTATTTCCGCCATACTTGTTTATCCGCATATGCTAATCGCCACCATGGCATGGAAAACGTCTTAATCGCAAGATTTTCAACCGGTTCACACGAATGCGCAAATTAGGATATGATAACTCAAGCACAACAAAACAGTCTGGGTGGCTCCACACGAAGTGATTTGGTGGATTGAGAGCTTCTATGGTTACGTAATCTATTCCCTAGCACTAACTCAATCATATTCCCTGTTTATGGATTGTTTGGCATTATGTACTTATCATGTTTTCGGGAAGTATGACATAGCGAGGCGCGTTAGATTAGGTTATCGCATCCGCATGTATGGATAGTTGGATGCGTATTTAGGTCTCTGCGTTCTCGGCCGTGTAGTCGTGGTTGTGGTTCTTCGCTCTTCTCGCGCTTCTCTGAGGCGTTGTTTCTTGACCTGCTGTTGACGGTAGACGAATAAGGGTCGGAAAATTATGGCTCGTTTTGTACGTCTTGGATGTTCTGTTTCCTGACTGGGTTCCGGATCGTATGTTGTGGTAGGTTCAGCAACTTCTATTTCTGAACTCGTGTCGTTCGGCATTTGGGTTGTCCCGTTGCGTCCACTTGTATCGTTTGGCTCTTGATTAGTGCCGTTGTGTTTCCATGCGTTGAGCGTAAACAGTTCTGTGTGAGGAAGGCCATGTTTTTCTATATATATGGCAGCACCGACGATGCATGCTACTAGCGAAACGCCTGCTATAAAAATGATGACCTGTTGAAGAAATGAATATAAAATTTGATCAGAAAGGGGCATTCCACTGAAGAGATGTGATGAATGCTAAAAAGGTGCTAAACGGAGTATTTTGAAAATGATGTCATATCGAAGTCTGAATAATTTTGTTATATTAAGCAGCCAGATTTATCCAGATGTTCTTGATCATACTTGGATTCGAAGCAGATAAAACTGAAGCTCGTCTAGCATTAGGCAAAGCATACACACTTTTACATAATTGATCGTTGTATCTGGCAGAAGTATTTTTCTAATCCATTTGAAATTACTCAATACCACAAAGTCAATTAATCACTTTATTCACCTCAAATTTAGCACCTTTATGTTACGGACCTTACCTTTGCTATTGCTTTCATGTTTATGTTCACAGCACTGTTTGTATTGGAAAATTTAAATAATAATATATCGTTTATAGAAAATCACTATCTCGTTTTCGTTCTGATCTGTATTCTCGTTCGATAAGTTTTCGTTCACTATGCTTGGCTGAGTATCTCTTCCGGAGATTATTATTCAACGACTAACTGCTATGTAGTGTGTCCCCTCCATTTTATACATACTTTATCGCAGAGGATCGTGTTTCGCACTTTTGTAGATCACCCCACCAGAATCCACTTTTTACCGGATTTAAAAATGCTATGCGTAGTTCTAGCAGTAACTTCTTTCTAGCAGTAGATAACTACTGACTCAGTTGGCTGGAAAACCTGTAGGAAGAGTTCGTCTTACTTCCACCGGAAAATCGAATTATTGCTCATCCAATTAGCAAGATTCTGTGTGACGCATGATGGATTATTCATATTTATTCAATAGTAAAATGACGAGTATGACAAAATCTTATTTGTTATTGCATAGTTGGACTTCGCCCTATAACAGGTAAACCTTTACTGATGCATTTTTCCGATAAATAGGGACACAGTACTTATGTTCAATTTTATTACAACAGTTTTGCCTTTCTCGTACAATAAATTGTATCGAAAGGCTATTATAGGAGTACTCCAAAAAATAACTTTTGATAGAAGGCCCGGGGACCCATAGTGTTATTTACTGAACGACTCAGCTCGATGCACTGAAGTGATGTATGTACGTGTGTGTATGTGTACATATTTTGTAGACACACTTTTTGGAACTTACTCGATTCACTTGAAACAAGTTCCATTAGACGGGGAATGCGATCCCATTGTTTGCTATTGAAAATTGGCCCGATTGCATTTCGGAATTATTGAAAAATCAAGGTTTTCCCCAAGGGTCCTCATCGGAATTCAAAATCGAAAAAAAATGCTGAAGTTAATGCAAAAAACAAAAAAAAAACTTTGCTGAAGAAACTTTGCTGGAACGTTCACAAAAAAGTTGTAACGCTTTGACGATTGTTTGTTCAAACCATATGCATAAAAAATTGTTTCAAAAATGCATTAAAAAAATGGGAAATAAAGAAATACGGCACTAATTTCGTCGCTTCTTTTTGCAAACATGCGTGCTCACTGCTTAAAAAATCACAAAAAAAAGAAACAAATTAAATACCTTTTCATTGCTTTGTTTTTCGTGGGATGAATATCGGAGCTATGAGTGAAGTCCAAGAGCACGTGCTTTTTGTTCTGCGGAGAAATTTTATACATCTATGAGAGCCTTGGAAGTTGTCGTTTTGTTTCAAGGCACAATATCATACAACTAGCAGAACGTACCCATTGCATTGCTCGGGGTTTTTTACTTTCTACGCTTTGATCGCGATCGGTTATGTTTTGTGTTTGGTGACGTTTTTTTTCAAGCTGATAATTTTCAATTTGATTGAGTCAAAGTGGACAGATTCTTCACATTTCAATAGATAGGACATAGAAGAAGTTCGCGTAGTTTAAGTGTTCTGGCGTTAGTGTATCTTGTCCGGTCGTACTATGTAATGAGTTTCCAGTTGCAGTAGAAAGCAGCCGCTCAATACCCGATTTTTCGTACTTACTGAACGTTCCGCAATTTAGTGAGATCAATCCAATATTCTACTTTTAATGCTACAGCCAACCAGCGGACTGTTGGACTTTCATGCGGTTCTGTGTCGGAGCCTGCAGGGGTCTGTGCGGGAGTTGAGCATGTGGGGAAGTTGTTGCAAGATTGTAGGTCTGATACAATATTTGAACAAGAGTCTAGAAATTTCGCATGTGCCTGGTTTACATATGAATTTTTGTGGGTTCTTGTTCGGAGTTGTGGAGGGAGGTCTGGAGGATGTTGGGTGGGTGTATTTATTGTAACCAGCCCTGCCGTCCTGCTTGGTCACGATTAGTCTACACCCAATATTTTTTTTACACGGTTGGTATTCTTTAATTTCCCGGTTAACCTGATTTTTACAGCTTTTGAAATACCACCTGAATTTTCTTTGATTTTTTGTGATTTTTTTCATGGGGTTAACTCATAGTTTCATCAACGCTGAAGGTCGTAATCAGCTAAAACCCACCCGTGTAAAAAAAGAACCGGGTGTACAACTAAGGAGCTTTACCAAATGGAAAAATTTATTTTCATCTATCTGAGCGATATGTTTGAATGTGAGAAAAAAATAGTTTGCCATACCGCAATAGTTAATCTCCCGCAGTTACTATCAACTCACCCAAAAACCAGCATTGTTTGCTCTCGCGGGTACGAAGTCACACTGCTTGCGCCCAGATGGGTCTCAATTCTGCACTGATAATAACTATCAACTCTCCCAAAACCAGCAATTTGTGCTTTCGCAGGTGCAGATTCGCTATACCAGCACCCAGATTGGTCCTAGTCACACACATCAAATTTTCACATCACTTGAAAAAATAATTTATTTTGGGATACTTGGATTATATTTGTAACTATATGTGGATGCCACTCATTCATGGATGCCACGCTCTTGAAGACCATAATTTACTCTTCAAGAATGTTATAAAACCAGCATAAAACCAAAATGTTACTAGGGAACATATCGTTATAGATCTCCCTTTCTACATTATCAATATCTGTTATACTTCTTTCCTCCTTTGTATCTATTATATATTAATTTTATTCCTTGTAAATTCATGTCATCATATCACGTTTTTCTCTATTTTTTCTGTGTTTAATGAGTGAATACATCGTATAAATGGAGTATCGAAGTGTACCCCGTTTCAGTAATGATATGTTTTGTTTTTCTCGCGTCAAATTTCAGCATAAACCGTTTTTTACTTTTTATTATAGTTTTGGCTTAGACTACGCCACCGTGATCCGGAAAGGAAAAGTCAGAAAATTTAAAAAAAATGAATTTATAGATGATTTGTGTCTAATTTTGCAGTTTTTTTATAGATGATAATCTGTAACTAACTTAAGTGAGTGCGATAGGAATCATGTTTTGTTGATCACGTAGAACGATCGCGCGATCATCGGAATACTTTGTTCTGCCTTGTGCGAGTGAGTTAATAAAACAGCTAATAAGAATCAGGACGTGTCCTATCGTGTTTAGTTGACCACCCAGAACGATCGCGCGATCATCGAAATATTTGGTTCAGCTTTGTGCGGTCGATAGTTCAATTAATTAGTGCGCGTTCGATTGTATTTTTGTCTAACGTTGGTCAAACTATACGCCACACCCCGCATTCCGTTAACCAAAACGAACCCTGCTACATCACCTACCCCTTATATCCAACATCTCTGTGATTTCTCGTGGAAGATCAGATGACTCGTCAGCTTCCATCAAAGCGAGTATCTCGTCAACATCTTTCTACCCATTCCTTAATTGACCTGCATTCGGACACGGCCGGCGCTGGTATTGTTTAATTTCTAGTCACCAGTGCCTACACTTTGAAGATGATGTTAGTCCCAAATATCATCTATTGGTTCTCTGTGTAATTAAAGCTGACCTGGCAATAACGGAGGAGCAACCGTGGGCGGTCAATCATGCTCATACTCATGCTCGAAATGTCATTACCTGCGTTGATTGCGACGCCGCACTCTAGATCATATTTTGCGCGATCGTACTGGGTTACGCCTCAACATTGTATTTTCATAATTTCTCAACTTTCTTCTTAAAACAGTTTATATAAAGAACACAGAAGAGCCTGATACGAATCGATTGTTGAGGAAATCTTGCAAACCGGTCATCCTGTTTGTGAGTTATAATGCCTCAAAGGAAATAAAAACTAATTTTAATATATAGAGATAACAATACTATCGTAATATCAACATTATGCTGTACCTTATGCATCGCGCTTTTTTCAACTTCTTCTTCTTCTTCTTCTTCTTGACATTACATCCCCACACTGGGACAGAGCCGCCTCTCAGCTTAGTGTTCATTAAGCACTTCCACAGTTTTTAACTGCGAGGTTTCTTAGCCAGGTTACCATTTTTGCATTCGTATATCATGATGCTAGCACGATGATACTTTTATGCCCAGGGAAATCGAGACAATTTCCAATCCGAAAATTGCCTAGACCGGCCACCGGGAATCGAACCCAGCCACCCTCAGCATGGCCTTGCTTTGTAGTCGCGCGTTTTACCGCACGGCTAAGGAGGAGCCCTGTGCTTTTTTCAACTACACTAGTCAATTTCCTTCTGTGTTCCACGACGTGAAAAAAGGCAAACACACAATGGATTCCCGATGACTACTGCAATATGGAGGATCGCGCTTCTATTTTGCATTCAACAGTATTCATCAGTATTTTGGCATAAAAAATTGACACGCTAAGGCATCTTCCAAACAAATGTTAATTTTTCTATTCTATTTCACATCTATTCTCTATCCATCTATCATCCCTTTTTTACTCCCGCCAATCGTTACTTTCTTTTTGCATACCGGCCTCATTCGCACACAGTCAACGCCAGTTTTTTTGAACAACCCTTTTGCTTGTCCCTCCTCTGACATACATACTACATGTGTAGCCCACTGTAATCTTCCGTATACAGGTCTGTACAGGTCGTATACTTCCGTATACAGCTCTGTACAGGTCGTATGTGCCATTAATTGTTTTCCACCACGCCATCAAAAACTCGAAAAATTTGATGGACAGGCGTTTTCTTCCATGTCCACGTTTTATGGCCGTATAGGGCAACTGGGCAAATCAAAAACGTGTACAGAGCTAGTGTTGTCCGTGCCTGTAAGCTGCAAGACTTAAGCGTGCTACGAAAAACGTCGAAAGCCTGAAACGTAGCCGCTATCCAGATTTCCGCGAGCTGTAATGGCCGCCAGCTTGCCTGTGGGCTAGTCTCTGATTTGACTTTGTGGATGTTAATTGCACTCACCGTTCTGAGCATTATGACTAATGTGGAATATAAAAAGGTGCTGATGAAGTGCCTTCTTTTTTTATTCGTCTATTTATTTGGTAGGCACTCTGCTCTCTCCACACTCTGCTCTCTCTGCTCCACACAGAAACTATTTTTACATGTCCATGTTGTCCGGTGTTTGTGCCTTTCTCGTGCATTATGGAACGTACACACGGTCAAGCAGTTTGACCAACATTGACTCCACCTCTCGTTTGTTCAAATATCCATCAAGTATTACCAACAGCGGCACGAACAATCAATTTATTCGACCAACAATATCCCACACGAACGACCGAAGCGCCAACTTGAGCACCAACCATCAAAAAATGTATGGGGGATTGTGCAACTTCACTACAAATGCTCATACATGTTCGGCGAACCTTGACGTTGCATAATGCAACGTACACACCAGTCAAGCAGTTTGACGAACATTGACTCCACCACCAAGAAAACGCTTCGGTTGCTGCTTTTTGGAACGTGTGTGACCAGCAACCGAAGCGTTTTCTTGGGGGCGGAGTCAATGTTCGTCAAACTGCTTGACTGGTGTGTACGTTGCATGAAGTTGTTCGAACAACCATTTGACAGTTGGCGGCTCGGTTGGAAAAAATTAAAACGGTTTGATTTTGGTTTGAGTTGTCGGGGGTGGAGTCAAGGTTCGCCGAACATGTATGAGCATTTGTAGTGAAGTTGCACAAACCCCCATATATTTTTTGATGGTTGGTGCTCGAGTTGGTGCTTCGGTCGTTCGTGTGTGATATTGTTGGTCGAAGAAATTGATTGTTCGTGTCGCTGTTGGTAAAACTGGATGGATGTTTTAGACTAACTCAAGATATTTCTATACATGGGATTTTCTACATTTTAAACTTTCCTATCACACAAATTTGAAATTTGTTAAAAAAATGTGTCTTAAGCAAAGTTCTTCTGGTGGGAATGGACTGCCCTGCGACGGAAAAATTAATTAGGAATTTTACAATTAGCTTGCGCTAGTGTGCTTGCAATATTCATGCATGTATGGAATATTGCTCTAGATCCTTCGTACCTACACCCAAGTTGTATTAGTCAAAAGTGTTCATGATGTCCAAGACTCCAAAGCGGTGCTCAGTGTAATGAGCAGTTCTTCCAAGGGTGGCGCTAGTGGGCAGTTATATTTGAGTATATTGTTCCATGCGAGATCTGATTTATTTTTATGCCTAGTATTTTTGGCGAACAATATTAGGCAATATTTCACAAATGCAAGAATATTGCAGGCACATTCTTCTTCTTCTTATTGGCATTACATCCCCACACTGGGACAGAGCCGCCTCACAGCTTAGTGTTCATTAAGCACTTCCACAGTTATTAACTGCGAGGTTTCTAAGCCAAGTTACCATTTTTGCATTCGTATATCATGAGGCTAACACGATGATACTTTTATGCCCAGGGAAGTCGAGACAATTTCCAATCCGAAAATTGTCTGGACCGGCACCGGGAATCGAACCCAGCCACCCTCAGCATGGTCTTGCTTTGTAGCCGCGCGTCTTACCGCACGGCTAAGGAGGGCCCCGGCAGGCACATTAGTGCCGCCAATTTGTAAAATTTCTAATTATTTTTTCCGTTACAAAACAGTCTAAAGACATTATCTTTACAAATTTGTGCGATTAGAATGTTTGCAATGTGGAAAATTCCATACATCGGAATATCTTGAGTTAGTTTAAAATTATGATTCCCTATATACCACCATCTAGCGGCCAAGTTCTATACTAACCAATGCCTCATGTCGAAGCACACGCCAACCTCCATAACCTTTTTGAAAAGATGCAGTTCAAAATGGGTAAGATATTCAGATATAAGTAAAAAAAAAAGCATGAAAAGTCACTGTTTCTGTACCCTTATTTACAAAAACCACTCTTTGTGAGGTACCCGCCCACATATGATTAAGCTTAGGTAACGTCCTGAAAGATGATTAAATTCTTTCTTAAATTCTTTTCGAAAAAGCTCAAAAAATCTGAAATTGGCCAAACAACAAAAAAAGTTATAACGATTTCAATTTGGGGTCAATATGACCCCAGAGAATACAATGTAAGTATTTTGGTAAAAGTACACTTTAGCGCTTATTTTTAAGATTTTTCGAGCGAATTTGCACCTAGGGCACAGATCTTGCCGAATTTTGCCAAACTACCAAACATTAGGAGAATCGGTTGAAAACTGCCTTTCAAAGTGGCCTGGGGTCACATTGACCCCAGAGCACAGACAAAAGTTTAAACACACGAGAAAGGCATCATAATCGCTATGTAGATTAATTCAGTTTTCGTTTACCTATCCATATGCATTTATCCATTTGGATAATAATTATTTGATTGGCATAAATTAAAATTTAAATTCCCTTATTTTTTTTAAATTTCATGTCAGTTTATGAAAATTGACAACAATACAGAAGTTCAAACATATTTCTTGCAATTTCTGATCATCATAAAAGGTTTACAGTTTGTGTTTGAGTGATAAAACGTCCTACTCTTCCATATTAATGAAATGGGTTTCATGAGCATTATGCGACTCAAATGAATTGCATAAAATCCATTATAACACTCATTTGGATGTTATAATATAAACCCAACGTTGGAACAGTAGTTACATGACTACGTTTTGCTGAATTAGTTAGGGTTCAAATAATGTATTCTCTGTGTCGCCTAATAAATGAAATAGTTTGATGGATATCACATCAAAATTTTCCAAAGGCAAGTTCATCTATCGCTTTATAGTTTATCGGGCTATGCAATGTGGCACGGTAACATAGAATCTGATTGTTCTCGATTTATTGGCAAGAATGATCATGTGAAGTAAACTAGACTGTACAATTTTGGTGCAGATTTATCATAATCAAGCCCATTTTTCGTAATTGCAGAAAATAGCGTATGCAACTCGTTGCAAAACTTGATTTTTCAGTAATCGTTGTATTTATCCAACTTGGCAAGACAACGAGGATAAACTTACAACTCGTGCTGAGCTGACAAGAAAATTTCGGATACAGAAAACAAAAACCAGCTATCGTTATTATCTTTATTACAAAACAATATCAAAAAATGTGTATATAGCAGCTACTATAAACGTCGGTAAACTTGGAGGCCATGGGTATTAGATCAGAAGTTTGCTTTTCCTGTTTATTCACTAAAACTATTATGATATCTCAATAGTGAACTATTTCACGCTGATGTGTTAACTAGAATAAATCGTAAACCTCAATAGTGGCGTCATGGCTAATAATTCCTTAGGGCTGTCCATTTGAACAGCTCATTTATAAATATAAATTTCGTTTGGCAAGCTTTCGCCAGAGTTCGTTCGCACTATTCTATTAGTCTGTTTCCAAAACTGACATTTTCATAGGCGCATATCTGCTGTGGGCCTAAGTTTTAAAATGTGTTGAATGTTGTTTTTAATTGATGCCTAGCCCTTTCAGGTAGCTTTATTAGTCTATATTGAAAGTTACACCTTCGGCCTGCCTCTATATAACGAATAGTGCTGTGTAGCACCACACGTCGCTTGCACGTTACTTTTCTCAAAGGCAGCTATCTTGCACCAAGTGGTGCCCTAGCAAACATCAATATCTGGCGCCGCCAGCGACGAATAGGCATCCTTGAGCGTTTGAGAGCTTATTTGTCTTTTAGTAGCACTACGCTAATCATAGTCCCTGTTTCTAACTGTCGTAGATTCGTTCGATCAATATCTGAGTTTCAGGAAATTATGTAATATAATATTATGAAGGACTCTAGTCCTATAGCTCAGCCTGAGGGCAAATCTATAACTAATTTTTGCACTGCGCAATTGCTGATTCTAAAAATATGTTGACTATTTTGTCTTACTATAATGTCAGATAATCAGACTTAACTCGACAGGCGTCATACTTAGAAGTATGGATAGCTGCCAGCATATTTAGGCTTTTGGGTAGCCGTTTGTTGTTGCATCTGCTGTTCTCTCATTTCTTTGAGACGTTGCTTTTTGATTTGCTGCTGGCGATAGACAAACAAGGGCCGGAAAATGATGACTCTTTTCACACGTGTTAGTTTTTCGGTCCCTTGTATGGGTTGTGAAATGACTTGAGACGTGGGGTCTAAATCATGAGGGCCTATTGCTGTTGATGGCAACAGTTTCTTGTCAGATGGACCACGTTTTTCTCCATAAATAGCAGCAGCTTCAATCGACGCAACGATCGATATAAGCACGACAAGTGTGACCTGAAAAAAATAAAATTGGTTAAAACGGAAAATTCTGGGATAAAAATATAAACCTAAAGCTTTTGAAATGCAATGTTTGTTTTGTTTCAACTAAGTATATGGCACAAACCTAACCAAAGAAATCTTGTGTACTTTCATTGAATCGTGATGAAAAAACGGTAAAATGAATATTACAACAATTTTCGAAATTCCATTTTTCTAAAATGATAAATTTGTTGTCCTCAATTTCTACATCTTGATCAATAGTATCGCTACACAATATAATATATTTAAAAATATTGAAAAATACTCTTAATTAATTTACAGGAAAATAAGGACCTCAAAAAGGCAACCATATTTTGCAAATTCTCTTTCTTAATCATGAAGAATCATGTGCAAAATTTCAGTATTATGGAATTTTATTTTCAAACAACAATCACGGTTGCGAGATTTCGTAATTGTTTCTATCAAATAGATTTTACTTTATTCCTTATAGACACAACGATGAACAAGCGAATCTTTGCTCGAATATTTGTGAAAATTTTGCACTGGGAAATATTTGGGGAGATACACTCACGATGCAGTCTGACACTGATGTCATTCCCTTCTCACTTCTTCAGTCCATTACGTAATTAGTACATGGCTGCTTTTATAGACGCTAAATGTAATTTTGCAAACAACACGAGTAACTCGTGATGGTTCACGAACTCACGAATAATATTTGCATTAAGTTGTTCGCAACAGGCGATACACTAATTACGAGAGTTTTTTTTTTTAATTTGCGCCCCTCTCTCCATGTAAAATGTTTTTTTATTTATAATGTCCTACCCGTAAAATTCTTTAATCCAGATCGGAATTCAAACCCAACTTGGTAATACCGTGCCTGTACCGAGCAGTCTCGGTAGAATCGTACTCAGATATTAATATTTAAAGCCTCATGCACAGGCCTCAGCAGGAAGAGCATCACGCTTGAGTTTTTCGGGCAGAATCGTATCGGTTAATTCAATGCATTCATCAAAGAAGAACACGTAAAAATCGTTAAATGCTGCAAATCGCGAGTTGAATCATGAACGATTCTCTAGGAAATGAGTCTGACTCGCGCAGGAGATTCGAGGATTTGAGTATTTTCCAACTATTCACAAGTATTTTCGATTAGGCTATTCACAGATTTCCATAATTGGCCACGGCATGGTTTTCAAACAAATTAATAAATTCTGTAACCAATCAAAGTTTTTGTTTCAATGCTTATCATTTTGTGTTCTCAGCTTCCGTTTAACATATGACTGATTTTTCACTTTTTGCTGTGTTGACGCGTTTTATCTTGATGGCGAGCATGGAGAACTTAGAGTAAATCGCGTTAGAATCCAAACTCAAAATTCCATCAAGCTTTTAGCGGGACAAATCTGCAAAAGCAAATGCTAGATAACAGCGAGAACCACCTTTTCAGCTTTATTCTGATGCACCAAATAATAAAAAATAATTTTAAGATGCCATGATCACCTATTAATTGATAGTTGTGGCGTTAGAAACGTGAGGTGGCTTGAACGGCCATTGTGGCAGACATTTTTGGATTCTGTTGTGATTGTCCTTCAATCGACGCATTCCTTTACACGTTTCATCACTATTCTTATGTTTCGTATTGATCCAAAGAATTCACTTAATTTCTTTATAAACTGCTCATTGATATTCAATGCCAAATTAAAATTGTTCGAATGAAATGGAAGATTTAAAAACTCTGCTGCTCAAAACACTGCGCACTATGCTACAAATATTGATGTTGAACAAACTTCATTTCACAAGCCTCGATTTTAATCATTTCACCTTTCTGAAAAATTTCATAGTTTCAGCTTCTTTTTTTGATTGCCAGGCACCGCTAGTATATAAAGAAAAAATTCTATCAAATGTATACAATTTGGAAGTAACGGTCGTGTTTGTTATTTGTGCTAGATTTCACTTTTTTCGCTAAGTTACCACCTTCATAGTTTGTTGTTGACTGGCGTATACTCGCATATCGCATTGACTATATATCAAATAAGGAGAATATTTGTAATTCGCACTTTTACCTACATATGCGGCATTATCCATCGAACACGACCAAATCGGATTGAGAAAACAATGAGCTGTTTAAGAGACATCAGTAATACGACGCTGATTGATTCATCCCTGTGACTAAAGTACGTAGGAATTTGTAATATGATTCATTCAGTTATTAACCTTAATTGAGAAGTTTTCCACGCAAATTCTTGAATCATCCCAAATTACTAAATTATTCTACTCGATTCATTATGTCGCTAAAAAATTTGTTAGCTAAACCATTAGAATGTTTATCAAAGAAGCACTATACGGACACCCATCCTAGCTTGGTTGTGGAATACTCTGAAAGGTGTTAATTGCACAATAATATCTATGTTTTTTCCAATAATTTCACACACGTTTTCGCTATGGAGGAGGTTCCCCACAAATCTGACGGAATATCGGAGAGCGTTTCATTCATTGTTTGTTGGTATTCCATATGCATTATTAGATAAATAATACGGAAGCATGTTTTCGGGAACAGTACACAAATTACGTAACGTCAAAATCATCTTTTCGGGGTATTACCCATGATTGAATTGAGACAAGTTCAATAATAAATAATTGCATACTATCAGGGTGTTGAGAAGAGCTGGTAGGTTTTGCGAAACTGGTAACACTGGCAATGCCATATGCTTGCATACAGAAGCAATTAATTTAGATTGAAAAGAGTTGTGAGGAGTCAGTGGCGTGAATGCTGAATTGAAACTAGATTGTAAGTTTTTTCATGAATATGTTAAGTTTATAAATTAATAATAATGAATAAATTCTAGCTTTGAAGCTGTGTAAAATGAAGCACACTGCTGTCAAAAGAGTTTCATTCGCACCACACAAAAACCATCGCAACATTCTTCAAAGAATCTAAGATTCTAGTGGAAAGGATTCGCCATGGATGAGCTTAAGAGAAAGCTTGAGTTGCTAGAAGAGCAAAACAAGGCATGGCGGTCTGAACAGCACGAACGAGAAAAAAGAATCCAGCTGGATTATGAACGAAAACTTAAGAAACTGGATGATGATTACGAGGCAGCGGCAAGGAAAATTGATTTGGAATTTTGTGCACGAAAGGAGGCGATAATTACGAAATATAGCGGGCGAAGTGTCTGTGGAATAACACAAAATTCCACCGAAGAGAAAATCAAATCACATAATGATTTTGATAGTGCCTCCTACCCGAATAGACAAAATTCTGTTCAAGTTAATGCATCCGCGTCAACAATGCCCTCGTCGAAGCCGTTGTGTGTTATGTACATCTGGCGATACGTTTGAAGCAGGAACGACGAGAGTAAGTTATTTGGAATCGACCAGCACAAGCAATATCGGTGCGTATGATCGTGGTGGTAAGAGAACGACCGATACAGCCAGTATTATCCATCCACGCACTGGAACGAAACAAAAACGAATTGAATTTCAACTGTCGTGTGTAGCAATTATGGAACAATCTTCGAACAAATGCGACCAAGCGCCAGCAGTAGGACAAACTAACGCACCTAACTACATCTGTTTGGATGCAGGCGCACAAGATAGAAACGAAAAAGGCTTAGTTTCAAAATTTGGAATAGGTGTGACATGCAATAGAGAGCAAGCAGGATTATCAGATTTGGAGCAAGATCGTTTTTCGGAAAAGCTTATTTTCGATCCAGGAGGAAGTGATAGACTTAGTTTTTTTTTGGGAGTGGTAAATGAAAGGATTGGGATTGCATTATAGACCAGTTGGTTACTAGTTTCACGGGTGGGAGTGTTGAGAAGAGCTGGTAGGTTTTGCGAAACTGGTAACACTGGCAATGCCATATGCTTGCATACAGAAGCAATTAATTTAGATTGAAAAGAGTTGTGAGGAGTCAGTGGCGTGAATACTGAATTGAAACTAGATTGTAAGTTTTTTTTCATGAATATGTTAAGTTTATAAATTAATAATAATGAATAAATTCTAGCTTTGAAGCTGTGTAAAATGAAGCACACTGCTGTCAAAAGAGTTTCATTCGCACCACACAAAAACCATCGCAACAAGGGTATTATACATTATTGAACAAAAAGTGGAGAGTGTCCCTACTTCGACAGGGGAGCGAAAGGGGCATTCGAGTATTAGCAATAATCCCCTCAAGAAGTATGTGGGCTACTTAGGCAGCAAATTGATTGGTAGCCGTTTTAAGTTGTTGTTATCGTCAGGAGTGGGGCCCGGATTGCCACCATTGCGTGTCCCCACTGGTATCCCACTGGCGCGGATAAGTAGAACTTCCCATAGCTAAGGGTGAAGTGCCATAGTGGGTCACTATCTCTATAGTCACCTCTGGTTCGGTAGACCAGTAAGGCCTTCCTGTTGCAGATACCCTACTATTTCCTTATTGGACACCTAGTGGCTCAGATAGAGGTGTGCTTCGTCCCACCATTTTTCCATCTGTGTGGTGCTGCTAGAAATCTGTCAAGCTGCTGATCTTTAGTTTTACACGCCGGTTCAAATTGGCAAGAGTCCGAAGAATCTTAACTGCCAATTTCAGAGAATTTCAAGTGAAAATTCCGAAGAACTTACCGCTAACATTTAGAAGAATGATTCATGGTAAATTCGAACAATTTTCCGTGAGAATTCCGACGAATGTCCTTAAAAGTTTAAAACAATTTCCTATTGAAATTCCAAGGAACGGAACCTTCGATAAAAATCCGTTCAAACGTTGTTGAACAATTTTCTACGAAATTTCCAAAGTAGTTTCCGTAAAATTTTGGGCGGAAATTCCAATGAAATTTAGTCAGTTATTCCGAAAATCTTCCGTAAAAAAACAAAAAAAAAATTCTGCGGAGCCCTTTCAAAATCCGAAGAATTTTCCGAAGGAATTTAAAAAAAATAGAAATGTACGCACAATATCGAGAAATTTTCGGTTTAGAAAAAAAGGATGAAAGAAGAAAAAAGAGCGTAAGGAAAAGAAAGAAAAGAGAAGGAAGATGAAAAAAAAAGAACAAACATAAAAGGGAGGAATGAAGAAGAAAGATAACAGAAAGATAGAAGAAGAAAGAAGATATGAAATAAGGAATAAAAATCAGAAATATCGTAAAAAAATCAGAAGAAAGAAAAAGGAAGAGCAAGAGAAAAAGAGCGGAAGGAAGAAAGAATAAGGATGAAAAATAATGAATTAGAGAGAAGGAACACGTTAAAATTAAAAAGGAAGAAGGAACGGGAAACATGGAACAAGGAGTCAGAAGTAAGCAGGGGGTAGAAGAATATTGAATAAAGAAAGAAAAAGGGAAAAGTAAAAAAATGAAAAAGAAAAGGATAGAAACCAGAAGAAGAAAGGACGGAAGAATGAAAAAAGGAAGATGAAAGAAGAAAGGAGGAATATAACACAAAAGACAAAGAAGAAGGCAGATAGACGAAAGAATATGGCATAAAGTAAAGTAGATAAGATTTTCTTGTTTATTCTTAGTATTATACTTTCGTTTTCTTTCTTTGCATTCTCCTATTTCTTCCTTTTTCCTTATATCTCTTCCATCTTCTTTCTCTCTTTTTTTTTTTTTCCCCTTCCAGTTGTTTCTTATTATTTTTTTCTACTTTCTATCCAATTTATTTTTCTACCATGTTCTGTTTTTACATTGATCTGCCATTTTCTTTCATTATTTTTTTTCTTTCTCCTTTTGAATGAAGATGATATTCATTTTCAGGTTGTTCATTTTTTATCACTTGTCACTTCTCATTTACCACTTCTTGCTTCTCTTTGTTCTACGTTAAAATATGTGTGGTATTTGACTAAATTACATTCGGTCAATCTCTTCGTTCTGCCAAGCGGCATTCGTCCAAATTTCGTGAAAATTTAGAATAACTTAGAGATGTTTTTTGTAATTCTTAAAGTTTTGAAGTATTTTTTTAGAATTTTTCTAAAAAATTAGAAGTTTGTAAAAATCCAAATATTTTTCTGAAACTAGAAAAAAATCTTGGATACTTTTACACATAAATTCTGATGAATGTTTCGGTTTACCGAAATATTCAAAGCATTCTCCCGTTGCTGTAAAAAAATCCCAGAGATAATTCTAAAAAAAGCATCAAAAAGTGCCACGCCGATTCACGCCGCCGACTAGAACAGCACTCGCCGTGACGCCGAAAAAGCCGCCACCGACCAATATTTACGACAAACGCCGCTGACGACGGCTTTCGGACACACATCTAGGCTCATGTACAAGTAAGTGTTGGGACTTAGTAAAAACTAAACTCAGTTTTTTGTAACATCGATTATTCCTCTCTTATCAACGACAACCCTTCGATCGAAATTTGTTTTAGAAAATATCTACCCATTATGTTTGTCGGTTCAACCCCTCAAAGAGAAACGAACACGCTTCCGTGCGGTCGTCCAAAACACGAATCTCCTCAGTTTTCATATGCCACCGGGCGTGCATGTTTTAACTTTTAACTCGTATTAATGTTATTTCCCATCCCATAGATCGCATCGCTTACCAAAGTGAATCCAGATAAATTGTCCTTTGTAACTAAAACGATATCCTATCCCAAGACAATCGTGGAGATGCAGAGGTATACTCGGTCTCTAGTAGCAACGAGAGTCGGACTAACAATCCTTCCATTCCTATATGACCGTAAGGACGTGGCCGGCGCCGTTATTGACTTTAAATATTTGAGCTCCCGAAACGTGTACATTGAGAATGGGTAGCTATTCCCAAGCCCCATTCATTGTGTTCTCTGTACAATTTCGCAAGTTCAGTCAATCACGGAGTAGCAACTACGAATTGTGCGGTCATAATGCTCATGCTCATGCTCATGCTCAACCCATCAAAGAGAAACGAACATTATTTTTCGTTTCACAATGAAGTTTGTTATTGGGATGCGATATCAGTAAAGCGAAAGGCGAGCGTATGTGTTTCTATAACACATCTTGGGAGGCTGCATTCTTCTGTTGGATAACTGCGTCATTGATCTGCAACAAATAGCTAATTGAGAAATTAGGACAAGGTCCGTAGATATCGCTGTTGGGTGACGAATCATCTATGCCATCAAATTTTCCTCTCGACGTTTGATCGTGTCAACTTGCAACCACCGAAGCGATTGGTCAGACTATCAGACATAGCATTGTATAAAAAATAATGTACAGGGTAAGATTTTTCGCCATACACGAAAGGCACGCACACAATATATGGATTTCCATACCTTAGTATTTATTTACATTGGTAAAGGGTAGTGACAGGTGTTCCATGCACTGGTTCAAAATATATAAAAAAATCCTATATATCGTATGCGTAAATTTAAATTTATCAAGAATTCAGTTGTTAAAATACCGTTTTTGCGAAGCTGTTTCGCAACACATTAGCCTGCCGAAAAAACTTGCCGGTTCGTTGTTTACAGCCCATGAAGATGATTCATTCCAGCGAAACCAATCAAATTAGCTCCTCTATTTTTAAAAAAGATTACAAAAGTCTTTGATCGAGAAGGTCGTAGTTCGCGATTGAGCTATTTGTGTTTAGATACTTTGCCGAATTAGCATGTCCCACACCACATATAAGCGAATCAAAGCGAAATGCCCTAAATTATGATATGAATGAAGTCGACATTATTTTGTCCTAGCAACAGTTAAAATCGGGATTACAATCAATCCCCAAGGATGGAAAATTTTCAAATTCCAGCAATTAGCTTTACGAGCAATGACGTAGGGCTGCCAATTGCAGGTATTGATATCCAAGCTAAGTTTTAGTAGGCATGTAGAGAAATGGATTAAAGAAGAAAAAGATATATGACCAGAATTCCCATTCATGCATCCATTCATTACACATAAGAAATTAAACGCCACATATAATATAAAGAAGATGCTTCATCGTAATTTTCAATCTATTTGTCAATGTTATACTATGGAACTTGTATTCAAAGTTGCATGAAAGTAACGTGATTGATTGAGAAATTGGAAGAACGGAAGTTCAGATGTACATGACACGTGTAATTTATAGATATTTTAGCTATCTGAGCATGGGCCTTACCATGGGAGTGCAACATTTGTAACTGGAGCAAGTGCACATCAATATAAAAACCGGAAGCTCGTTTGACTACTTTGCAGTCGAGCCCTATCGCTGTCAGCTCTGCTTTTTTACAATGTACGTAAAAAAGAGCTCATATACAGCACCGCTAATTAGAGTTTCTCGTCTTCGACAATTGGCACCTTCTAGCTGAATGAGCTCATCTTAATCCGATGATTTGAAAGAAACCAAAAATTCATCACTAGAAGGAATCATAGTATGTACCTATGTGAAAATTTGCATGGAGATGATTCACAAACTTAAACCAAAATCGACAAATGAAACATTTTTGTTTGTAATATGCTATCATGATCAGATTACAGAAATCTAGCATAAAATAAAGCAAATATGCTAAAAACTTACAGAATTGTCAATGAATTTATATTTTTATGATTCATAAAAATGAGGAACATTTAATTAACTATTTAAAATTAATGGGGAGTCTAAACATGGTCCAATATCTTGGTTTCTTCTTCTTCTTCTTCTTATTGGCATTACATCCCCACACTGAGACAGAGCCGCATCGCAGCTTAGTGTTCATTAAACACTTCCACAGTTATTAACTGCGAGGTTTCTAAGCCAGGTTACCATTTTTGCATTCGTATATCATGAGGCTAGCACGATGATACTTTTATGTCCAGGGAAGTCTAGACAATGTCCAATCCGAAAATTGCCTAGACCGGCACCGGGAATCGAACCCAGCCACCCTCAGCATGGTCTTGCTTTGTAGCTGCGCGTCTTACCGCACGGCTAAGGAGGGCCCCTCGGTTTCTATTATTATCTTTGATCAGATCTGCTTCATGCTTCTCATATACGTAAATAGCAGTATTAGATGTCATTTTCACCAGTGATCGTTATTCCATTATCGGGCGGTTAAACATAGCTACAGGCTACAGCCATATGATTCTTACTGGCCGCCCGAGTACAACTCTACTGTAACTCGAGAGGAACTGACTAAGCCACTCTAATCAATGTCGTTTTAATCGTGACTGATACATATCGGGCTGATGCGTAGACAGGATTACAATAAACGAATGAAATTTAGCACCACCTTCCAAAAAAAGAATTAGAGTATGGTTTGAATGCTAATACATAATATGACATTATTTCTTACTTACGAAGCTGATCAATGTTGTTTTATTCGTGACTAATATCGGGTTAATGCGTAGACGGGATTACGATAAATGAAATAAATTTAGCACCATAAAAAAAAACAAACAAACTAGAGTATGGTTTGAGTGCTAATACATAATATGATATTATCTGATGATGATAATTAAAACAAATCTATTGGTGACTAAGCTAGCTTTGAAAAGTAAGAGTATCTTTGGAAAACTTTTATTGGTGACGCATTCCACACGTAATCACCGCTAGAATTCACAGTTTTTAGATCACAACTCTCCCCTCCGTCACACATCTTGTTCGAGTCATCTCAATACCTTATATGGATTTTTTGCGGTATTTTTCACATTCCGAGAAAGGTTCCCATACCTGCTGAAAAGTTCTTCGGAGACCTCGATTGCAATCTGCTGCATGTTAATTTAGGTATTTATTGTAATGAATTTGGCAAAATTCACAAACTATTGCAAAATACATTAGGAGAGGTGATATGTATGTAAGTGGTATTGAGTATGATCATGTGCTCGTGAATTTGTGCTGAACAGAATGTACCAGATATCCCGCTACCAGTTGGACGAAAAGGTGTCGATTTAAAATGCGTTAACCGAGGAGCAAACTCACACGCAGTTGTAAAATGGTTCCATGAACAACGTGCGACAAGTAGCTGAATTTCCGTATTTTATTAACACGATATGATGGTACAGCTGTTCCGCATTCTCGATCTATCTGTTAGGACATGGGTTTCCAAACAATGGGCTACGAAAAAAAAATAAGGCATGATCTCGCAATTTCTGCCTTATAAGTTATTCTGTCATTAGCTGTTAGTTATGTGTCTGACAAAGCGCAACCCATGGAGCTTATTTAGACTAAGGCCGGAGTTGCCTGTACAATACACAGGAGATTTATTTATTCCACTCGACTCATGCCATGGATGCACGTCGCCAGCCACGTAGTTTATGAATGGACGATAAATCATCTTCTACCTAATCGATTCACTTTGGTCATTGAGAACCATTTTCACCAAGTTACTGTTAATTTGTCTATAACTTTCGCTAGAAGCCTAATCCACTTCATATTGCCGCCGGAGAAGAGCCAGCTGAAAGTCTCCTTAATAAAGACAACAAAAAAAACATACTTTTGTCCAAATGTACATTGCTTTAAATATAAAATCAGAGTCTAGAGAGTAAAATTTCCCCAAAATATCATTTGACATAATGTAATTTGAATAACATTTTGCCTCAGATTACATATATTTAAAGCAATGTCCTGTTAGACAAAGTTTTAAGCACATTTAGGCACGATATGGTGCGGTATGCGCTTACGACCCGTAGACACATAAGCCGGTGTTCTCTGGTCAATTTCTTGACATTGTACCCAGCCTCAAGTTCCTTGGACCATGCTGGTACGCCGTATCGGATAATAGACAACCGATATAAGCCTATGCACCTGACTATGCACCGCCGATCCGTTGGACATCATTCGTGATAATGATTTCATCGCTAGTGATGCCCGTTGGCATGCATAATCGACGTGGCTCGTAGAATTGAGCTTATCTTCGACCATCACGACCAGATGCTTCAATGCACTCACTGACTTTGTGCAGGTCCCTACCTTTATCTTGGCTTCCGGCAACCCATAGCGGTTATGCTCCACCACGAGTTTCGTTCGGTGATGTGCTAACAACAACCTCCTTGAGTTGAGCCATTCCTCGACTCTGCTAATCGCATATGAAGATTTAAGTTCAACTTCATCTAGTGTCGTCAGTAACCTCAAGCATTACATCATCCATGGACCCGTCCATTTTAACTCCGGCTGGGAGATTTAAACGTAATACTCCGTCATACATGATATTCCACATTACCGGTCCGAGGATTGATCCCTGTGGAGCACTTGCTGACACCTCAATCGGCTGCTGACCAGCATCGGTATCATACAACAAGATCCTATTCTGAAAATAGCTTTTCAGAATCCTAGACAGATAATCCGGTGTTGTGAATCAACAATAGCTGCCCAGCTTGCGTTATTAAAAGCATTTTTTACATCTACTGTACCTAATACCTCTTCTATTAAAACCATGCGCTACCGGGTACCCCTTACCGATCAAATTGCTCCAACGGTAGAACGACCTTTACGGAATCCATATACTACGTTTGATCTCGTAGTTTAGAGCTCTGCTCGCTGTCTTGAACACCTGAAGTCTTTCGATTCTGTCCACCTCGGTTCTAGCACGTCGCAATTTTCTTTAAATTCTAAGACAGGTGCTGCGAAGATCAGTAATAAACCGGATAGCGGTTGCCGGTTGGCTTAGTCCTGCTTGGCATTGTTACGTCACAAGCTCGTTGCGGGACACCGGATAACTCGTTGCCGCTCAGGCCAAAAGTCCGATTTTCCCATCGTACAGTTCCGGGTTGATCTGCGATGTACGCCATCCTGGGCCAACTGCATTGACCCGGCGTGTGATTGTATTGGAGGATAATTGACCATAAACCGTACTTCGCTCAATGTATACCCCTAATGAACCTTCTATTCTGGGTCCGCCGTTCATCTCGCGCTGCAGAAGGTCATATCGATACATGACTCACCTCTCGGACCTCTGAATGTGGATACCTGCCCCTCGTTCAACAGGACCACGTTCAGTCTCGCTAGCGACTCTAGCAGGATATTACCTCTGGCGTTAGTGAACCGGGATCCCCAGTCCACTGCCCACGCATTGAAGTCACCTGCTACTACTAATGGTTTCAGACCAGTTAGTGCGCCTACAAGACTATCTAATACCCTAGTGTACTGCTCTGTATTCCATCTAGGAGGTATCCATTGATGAGCGGCCCAATATTAGGCCAATATTACCAATATTAGAAATGTGTCATATTCAAAACACACCTAATACAGTAAACTACCGTACTGATGTGGAGGGTCATAACGCAGGTATACTCCACACCGTTGAAGCCAAATCCTCTAGCAGAGGAATTGCTCACCACCACACTAGATCAGAAAGTGTAAATGAGTCTAAATGAGTCTGATGAGAATTTTATAGCATCCGACACCGCCATCTTCAAACCAACCATTGAACATTGTCTAGTCCTGTCTATTATTGTAGTGCAAGTCGTGTGCAATAGAGGTGTTTGCCAATGTCCATACGCTCACACTAAATGTTTAAACTGTAAGACAATTTTTATGTGAATTATGTTATGGTCGTATTATGTTTTTATGTGTTACAATTGTAGGATTACGAGAAGCCCTCCCTATGTGAAAAACGGCAAACTTAATAACGAAAAACGGTGTAGGTTATATTTTACTATGTTTTATGTATTATGTTGTGTACCTCCTAAAGTCCATGTTCTTATTTTAGTTCACCCTTGAAAAAGGCAAAAAATACAGGCCGAAACTTCGGACAAACCAAAACGAATCGTTTTGACTAAATTAGACTGAGAGAGCCACACAATAAAACACTATTCTGAACTTGTCCGCAATCCAACTGCCGTTCCCAAGAGAAATGCAATTGGGGTCCGATAACAGGACAACATCAGTCTTGTTTTCATTTACCGACATAGCAACGATTGCGCTGCCTTGCAGTGGTTGAGATCCAACTGAGTTTCCTGCATGTCCGAACTCGTTTGGAAGCCTGACAGGCCAGCCCACAGAATGGGTGTTTGTTGCCTACGCCAGGAGCGTAGATACAACACCTCGGTGCAGCCTGGCAGGTGTAAGCTTTGTATCACATAACATCCGCAGTAGCAAACACGTTCCAGGTCGGTTGCCGTAACTGATATTCAATCGAATCTGGTCGCAATCAAGTTGCTGTAACTTGTTAGATAGAATTGCTGCTTCGATAGAAATGTGTCACTTGGGATATAATTATTTTTGCCGTGGAATGTGCTGCCCATGATCGCATATTTGTAACATTTGCATTTTCGGCGATTTTGAGTTAAGCTTATGGATCGTCCCCAAATTGTTAGTTGTTTAAGCTGACTAAGTGAAATCAGAAAGTTTGTTCTAGAAAACCTTGAAAAACCATCAAGTTGTTTTGTAACATTGAGCGAAGTGACCGCATATCGGTAACACTGGGAAATTCTATCGCCGGTATGCCGTATTCCTTGAACAAAAAAAATCGCAATTAATTTGTACTCAAATAACAAGTAATGTAAATGATGCTTTGGGAAATTTCAACTGAAAAAAGTGTTTCTCTAATTTTTGATGATTTTTAGAACTTTAATTAGATTTCCATACTGATGCATACCCGAGCAGCACAAGTCAGACAAAACTGGTTGCAGCAACTTGATTGTGACTAAATCTGGTCCCATATGAGTTGCAGTAACCTATGTGGAATATGTGTGCTGCTAGGGTATCACAAACTTAAACGTTCAATTTCTTCCATGCCTACTTGTGTCGATTGTTAGAAATATGCGATCATGGGCAGTGTGGTCCTTTCATGAGTTTGAAACGCTAGCGAACCTAGCTGTGAAAGTTAAGCTTTACTGAACAACGCGCATATGACAGAGCAGCATCGCATGATTTGCTGTCTCTTTCTTTCGCCTCGCATATACTGGAGTGCCGTTTGACGATTGTTGATACACAAAGAGCACATAACATATAGGCATCTTTGCCGTGGAATGTGGTCCTTCGATGATTTTGGAATGCTAGCGAACCTAGCGGTGGAAGTCAAGCTTTACTGAACAACGCACATTAGACAAAGCAGCATCGCATGCTTTGCTTTCTCTTTCTGTCGTCCTGGATATACGGGAGTGCCGTTCGTCGATTGTTGATACACAAAGAGCCTACTTTGAGATTTGCAGTTTGTTCTATGTTGTCTATCTGTTTTGTGCAAAGAGTCTACTTTGAAATTTGCAGTTTGTACTATGATGCCTATCTGTTTTGTGCTTGTGTCCTTCAGCTCCACACCTCCGGCATAGCCTACTCCGATCCGAACCCCTGCTGTCATATGACTTTATGCTCATCAGGCAAACTGACCAATCCACTTTCAACTTGCCCATATCCAGCACCTTCTTGACATCAACCAAGGGTAATTAGAATGTGGCAACCTGCGTTTGCACTTGACCCATCTTTAATCGAATCACGGTATCCTGGATTTCGAAACAACACTGACCTTTCTGTGCAGCCACCAGATCTCCGGCTTCGGTTATTTCATCTAGGCACCGACATAGAACTTAACTTGCACCCCATTACCCAGCATCTCTTCTGTCAACTTTTTATACGCAGCACTCTTCTGCTCAGCATCCCGCTTCAGGACGAGAATCATCTCACCCTTCTGCATTCTGCGAATACAGTTGACATCCTTCCCAGTTGCAGTTTGGCGTTCCGCCAGCTGTTTTTCCTCAGTAAAGAGCCGAATCTTCAATTCGGCCTCCTTTCTGGCCTCCGTATCCTGGCTCACTGCCAAGTCCTTCTCCTCAGTGAGGAGCATCTTTCGTTCCGCCTCCGCTTGCAGCAGAGACCTCCAACGATGTTGCAGAGGGTCATCACAGACATCTTTAGATCCCTGCTGTATTTCCCGCGGTTATCCAGAAAGGACATGATCACGTCCGAGATGGTCGTGATCAGCTCCATTTTCTGGCCTCCGCCCTCATGGTGGCTGGTCATAGCCTCGTTAATGACCTTGGTCAGAGTGACGCCATTATCTCGACGGGCGCTTTCTCTATCTCTCCACGCTCCTCTCGTGTATACCTCGTTAGGCATAAGTACGTTAGACATAAAGACGCACACTTTATTAACACTTCATATCACTTGATGTTGATACACTTTACTCATTACAAACATACTAAACATCACTTCACGTTACGCGGAGTAAAAGTATAACTGAAAACTACACGCACATCGTGCGCATTTTTATACTCCACGCGTCATGCCCTAGAAGCACGTGGAAAGTTCTGGCACAGCGTGGATCAATCTAGGCGGCGTGCGTGATGATGATATCACAGACAAACAGACATAACACTCGTAAAATTTCCATCGTTCACTGATTTGCTGGTCAATTTAAATAATCATTAGTTGGCCAATCGATCACTCGTGGCGCGCGCATCGTTTTTGCTCGAGTTTGACGTTTGCTCACTGTCGCCATCTGGTTCGTGATTTGCCCAACTAACTGAAATCCACAGATGTCGTTAGTGTTTGAACGACGATGAATTTGATGAATAAATGTTCAATGTGTTATGTCTGTTTGTCTGTGATGATACTGACAAGACGATGATGATCATGATGATGATGCGTAATGCCGATAGCATCGATAACGTCGCATGGTACACTCATTCTCTACGAGTGATGCATTCAATCTCTCGCTGTAAATTGTCTCTCACTGTGCGCTTCACAGTTTCAATTCCCCGTGTTGCGCGTCGCCGTCATGTAGTGCTGTTGCTGGATTGATTGTATGAAATGTTGCGCAATGCAGTTTATGTGCGGTTTACTGGACTATGTATTAGAGTGATCTCGATTTATCTATCAGAAGACAGAAGGCAGACTTATGCCAAACGTACATTATGCCTAACGTCGCGGTCCGCTCCTCTCTGTCGCCTACCTGTGGCGACCTATAAGGCGAGCCATCTTGTTGTCGGACGCTTCACCTGCTTCACTTGATTTTTTTACCCCCCTTGCGGCTGTCGTCGGATCCCACTAAAGTAGTCGCCTTTGTAATCCCATGGTCATCTATGCTTGCCGATGTAGCAGGGAGGCCATGCGAGAGTTGACACTTGCGAACACGCCAGATTAACAAAGCTGGGTGGCAGGGTTGGACGGCGTGCTACAAGGCCCGCCACGGTTTTAAGGGACGGAGGACAGCCTAGCCATTAGCCCAGCCCACTCACTGTTTCAGGTGGGTGTAACCTGGCCTAGAATGGGATTAGAATGTCTTGTCTGCCGCCCCCGCATCCAAAATATAGTAATAACCAACTCAAAGTCCATGGCCACTTCAATATTAAACCGAGTCTGACAATATGACCAGATTTACACCGTTACCGTACTACAGAGTATAGGCCTTTTCATGTGACACTGCTGAGACTGCACTTGTTTACAACCGCTGAACAGGCCCGAAAACCCGAAGCTGTCACTTTCATAGAAGAACAGTCAATTGACGATAAAATCAGCTGATTTTAAACGTCTCGTGAAAAGGCCCATCCATATCCCAACGTAACGGAAGTCTCAGTCTAGTATGTAAGGAGCTACGTGTACAAAAATGTGAGACACATTTCTTTGTACCGATTTGTTTGCAACAAGTTTCGGGGTATTCGGCTAATTTTTTCGCTGTTAACGCACAGAGCATAGGCAAAACTCGCTGTGCGTTCACAATAGCTATCCTCTTTGGGAAGATCCATCACTACGTAACGCGAAAATAGAGTATTTTCGACCCCCCTCTACCTGTGTCACACTTTTTGTATGAGACATCTAATTTTTTTTTATGGGTTATCACACTTCACTAAACCTACCCCCCGCTCTCCCCGTAATTTGTGGACGTTCCCTTTATTGAAAAAGTTGAAAATTTTAATCTGGCCGTTCGAGCCAGCTTATTGCGTTTCTGAGATATTGATAAAACATAGTTTGGAAAAAATAATCAAGAACAACTATATAATGCTTATAAATGAATGCATACAAAAGTTAATAAAAGGAAATTATGGGATCTATCCAGTTTGCACATGGAAATCCCAGATTAACTACCTAGCGGTGCCCGGGCAGAAGGCTTGAACAGAATAACAAAACATGATATGGACTTGATTGATATAAGAGATAAAAGAACAGGCAACAATATCAAAAATTTGCACCGAAATATCATTCAAATATCAAGATATGCTATGGATAAGAACAAATTAATGACACATGATATTGGTTACTTCTTACAAATAGCATATCTTGATCTCCTCATGATATTTTAGTGCAAAATATTGATATTGTCGTCTGATCTTTTATCTCTTATATCAATCAAATCCATATCTAATTTTGCTATCTGATCAACATTTGATATTATTGAGCTATTTTCGTCTACTCGGGTGGTGATACCATTCTCGCGTTATCAAATTATTAAAACTTGTTATAAATTAGACGTTATAACGTTATAAAATAAAAAACGTTATAAAATTAGAAAAAAAAAAACTTGTTTCATGGACGGTTAGTAGGGACCAGAAATGGACTTTTTTGACTTTTTATGACAAAGTCAACATATGTCCAGAAATTTTCATTAAAACCTGAGAGGGTGCTGCCAACTTCGAATACGATTTGGCTCCAAATGCGCCATATGTAGGTAGCTACTAATCTGTTGTAATATCAGTTGTAGCAGAATCAAACCGAAAACAACCTTGTTTTGACTATTTGATAATGTTTCTCCGTGAACTTCAATCTGCTTCTGAATAATCGGATTGTCTTAAATAATGCTGAAACTCAATCAACTAGCCAGTTCAGATTTGGACAGCAGAGTTATTTCGCATTTGTTTCAACTAGGAAGTGGTGGAATATAATTTCTACAATCAGTGACCAGCGAGAGTTAGGAGTACATCATATCAAAATGGTATGTTGATTGTTATAGTTTTTGAAAATCATTTTTTGATACAGCCAAAGAAGTTTAGTTTTTTTATGTTGATATTTTGCATAGCACGGCTAATGTAAGGTCGTCTCGATTACGATGCACTAAAACCGACATCGCAGCAAAACGCAAATAAAAATGTAAACTATATTACTTTTCTTTTGTAGAAAATTATTTTCGTTATCTTCGTCTCAATGGCAGCGTGTATTGAAGCTACATCTATTTACAAAGTCCTATCGGATCAAACACAGCTTAACGGCGTCAACCATCTAAATCCAGAAACTGTAAACATCCAGGGTTCACTGTCCAATCCAGAATTGGAGCGATCTAAACGAGAAATCATGTTCCGGCCATTATTCGTCTATCGGCAACAAGAACTCAAGAAGCAACATCTCAAAGAGATGCGTGAACAGCAACAGCAACAACATCATACTACCCCTAAACATCAGCATCATCATGTTTATTGAAAAAACATATTTTATGCAGGTGGAAGGTACTTATAATTAAATGAAATTTGTAACAATTGTTTCAATAACGATGACGTACTGATTATGTGCATAGTGTACTACTTCCTTACTAACATCGACCTAGATGCAAAAAACTGTACTAAGCAACAAAGTAATGTTGAATAGAAAATTAATCCTAGATTTGTTCAGCGGGATGGTTTCACAACTCCATTTTATTACTCTCATGCTTCGGGTCTATTTTACCTACTGCGCTTCTTCTTTTTCTTATTATGCTTCTTCTTTTTATATGGCTCTACAGTCTACATGTCAACTAGATCTTGGGCCTGCTTTTTAACTTAGTTAAAAAAAACCCAAATTTATCCACCGGTGGTGATGATGCCTTTCTCGATTCAATATGTTGAATTCGAATAAATGTTGTAAATACAGTGCTTATTGCCTACATTTCGGCGGTAAAAAGATTTGGTGCAATTCTAGTACGTTGCTTAAAAATTACTTACCGTGGGTTGCGCCACGGCTAAAATGACTAATGATTCAATGTGCATTTGTGTTTTTGTTGATTAAAAAATAAAAATATAATCATAACTGCTTGATTTATTAAAAAACAAAAACAATAGTGTCCAACTAGGAAATTTGCTCCGTCGAATGAAACCAGTTGCACTCGAATCTGTCAAGCCCTTCTAAATGAAACGCGTTTAACAAAAAAAATATTTATGGGCTACACACATACACACTTTTGGAGTGAAATTATAGCCTTCTGGTACAACTTTGTTGTACGAGAAAGGCAAAAAATCATTTCTACAGTTATTAATTGAAAGTTTTTCTATACCCGTCATTGTATGCATATGTATCTTGTGTGGCGTGTCTAATAGATAATAGGATACACCGCGCCCAGTGAGCCGATAATGTCTCCTAACCGAATACATCGTAGATCGGACAAAAAACTCGCCATCTCCGGATTGGCAGTCCTACGCTATTTTCTGCAAGACACTAGCTGGAAACCTGAAGTTATTTATCTTGAACGTTACGTTTTGGGTCAAACTGACAGCAACATCTTACTAAGATTAACCTTCCATTTCGACTCAAGCATACCCAAAACAACGCTGTAACTTTGTAACGCAACGAGATGAAAATCTAAAAATTTCTGACTTTTCCTAACATTCGGAAACTAAGATTCCCTGAGAAAATCAGCTTCCAGCGACATCTAGGAGGGGCGTCAAAAAAAAAGTGACAAAATATGTGGTCTGATGTTCTCAACTGTATTTGCTATTTTATTGTACGCCATTTCTGGGTAATTTTATCCCTCGACCGGTCATCGAAAAGCCCTCTGGAAGATCCGGAACATCCGTAAATGTGGCCAATTCCAAAAGTTCATTCCAGAGCATCGCGGGTGGGTGCAATCAATAGTGAAAGTCTTCTCTAGTGTGATCTCCAAATGTCCTAGAAACGGTCCATCGGGAGATCTGGAACATCCATAAAAAATGGCGAATTGTGGGTGCAATCAATGATGAAAACAAAAAATTCCAAACGCTTCTGAAATGGTTCTCCGGAAAATCCGTGAAAGAGGTTAAAAAAAACCAGAAAAATTGCTTACGTAATTAGTGTATTAGTATTAAAAGTTCTGTTTTGTTCAGCCTAAAAGTAAATACATCCGCTGATTGGGTGAATTAGTAAATTTTACGAAAGGGAACTTGTTATGCAGAATTATTTTGAACTGGGTACTCACTCAAGATTTTATGATGCAGCTTGTTGAAATTGAACTTAAAAATGCAGTTGCAGCTTCAGAGGAGTGTGCCAATGTGTACAATATGATTTTCTTTTCTATTTGTTTTGTATCAAGCGTAATTGAGCTGGTAGAAACGAAGTTCTGGACTCTGTTCTGGTTCAGAAAACCTACAACATCTTTAGAAATATTGACTGCATTTCGTCATTCTTCATTTCTGGAATAGAATTGGGGCATTTTTTAGGAAAAAAAAGTATTAAAATCATTTCTGTGTGTTGGTGTTGAGCAATTTTCGACCACAGAAAATTTACAAAAGAAGTTAAAAATATTCCATAAATAATTAGCAAATTGTCAATCAATAATTTTGGGTAGAAGCAATAAATAAATACAAAAGTTCCCTAACTGATACAAAATTTCCATAAACAATCTAAAAATTTCCACGAAACAAAAATATATTAGCACTTTTAAAAATAAAAAAGAATTTTCCATAAAGGAATCAAAATTTTCCATCGAAAAAAATACAAAATTTCCATAAATAAATCAACATAAGCAATAAACAATTACAAAATTTTCCATAAAATTAATATTTTTTCCACAAAAAATTTAAAACTTCCACAAAACATCAATAAAGAACATATATAAAAAATAGAAAGAAACAATAAAGTTGAATATTTTTTTTAATTGTCTTTATTAAGGAGACTTTCAGCATTTTCCATCAACAATGAACGCTTTCAAAGTAGTCATATATATTCATTTTATTGCTTTTTTATATTTTTCATGGACATTTTCTATAAAATGATTTCTTGTGAAATTTTTTAATTTTTTGTGGAAAATTTTAAAAGTTATTTTTTATTGCTTATATTAGTTTATTTATGGAAATTTTGTATTTTTTTTTCTATGGAACATTTTGATTTCTTTATGGAAAATTCCTCTTTTGTAATCGAAATTTTACTTTTAAAAGTGCTAATATAATTTTCGTGGAAATTTTTTTATTCTTCATGAAAATCATTTATTGCTTCTACCCTGATTTCGTTATTGGCAATTTCTTAATTTTTTATTTTAGTCATCACAGAATGTAGGTGTGACCTATCAACACTCAAGGGAAGTTTTGGAAAATTTGTGAGCTGACGATTATTTTGGGTTTATACTTGTCATAAGACGAATTCGTACTATCCCACTTAATTCCACTACTTGATTGTCTCTTTGGGTATATACATACAGAATCTGGCAATTGAACTGCTACATTAGTAAGTAAAAATAATATAATACAAAATACGTATTGGGATCTAGCTTTTCAAAACGTCATCGATACCTGGGCACGTCGCCAGAATTTTGAATCCTATGATTTTTACTGTCTGGAGTATGTTAGGTGTCGCGTCTGCTCTACAACATAATGTTTTTTGTGCAAGTCCTGAAGCGACATTTGGTCGCATCTGGTAAAATACCACAAGAGCACCTGCGGGCCAAGTACGATGCGGTCATCGATATGCGACGAGTGGTTAAACACAAGAACGAAAAAGATGATATTGACCAATGAACTTTAAGAAAGTGAAATGATTTCTAGTTAAATTGAAATTAAATATTTTTGTTTCGTTTTTTTTTTTAATTTTAATGTAGCACTTCAATTGCCGGACCCTGTAAACATGTGAATTTGGCTGAGAAATGCTGAGATATTACTAAGCCAAATCCTGGTCAAAGGTTAACTATAAGTTCCGTAAAGCAACTGAAAATTTAAATAGAAAATAAATTTATTTTATATCAAAATAGTTTGACGATTCATATTAAATGAATTTCCACTGTAATCAATGCAAATGGCTATAGGAAAAACAAGAAACTAGAGGGAACATTAAAAACCAAGCCACACTTCAAATCCGCCGCAACAAATAAATCATGTTCTTATATTACTTCATCATTTTTATTTAAAATAAAACATATCATTTACTTAAAAGTAACACTGTTCATAAATACATAAGCATCTACTAATGAATCACAGAATATCTTTGATTCAAATCAACAATTAGCATAAAAACTGCTTTCAAGCTACCAATTCACGATCATTCACCGACCAACCAACCAAGGATAATATTGCTGGACGTATTGATGTTGGACATAACCGTTAGGATACACGATCACATGATGTTGGATGTGGGTCGGTTGTTGTTGTTGTTGCAATTGTAAGTGTCGTAGATAATGAAGATGTTCTAATTCTTCTTGGCGGTACACAAACAGTGGTCTGAACGGCACTTCCCTCGCTATGCGCTGATGTACTGCATTCTCCGTTATGGGTTGATCCTGCACTGTATTTGTAGTCGGTAATGCGGTAACGGCACACACCAAGAGACATGCAGCTGCTAATTTCATCTGTAGGATACAATTGCAAATAATTTACTTTTGTAAATTTTATGAGAAAAATCCTTTCGCCGAATACATTTGGTTTCATATAACTCTCACGCTTTTATTCACCACGTCATAGATCTAGTACTTAAGATTCCAAAGCGATTGATTTCAGAATACTTGAGTAACTTTTTAAACCTACCATAATAGCAAACAAATCCATTAGACCAGATTATTATTTTATATGAATAAATTCACTCGTTGGGAACACAGTTGATACTGGCTGTTCAAGACCAATCGAGTCATATTTTATACGAAAACGTGCACTCAGTGAACTATCGCTGTCCAATTCACAGTCCAGCTAATTCTTTTTTCGCATGATTGACTCATATAGATTCGTTCTGCCAGTCGACTCATGATGGATGGATATTGCGCGGCATAAATTAATTGGAGCCTTCTTAAGATATGTGGGTATACTGGAGATGTTTCTAGACAAATACAAAAACTCGATTTGAAAATCACGATTTTTCTGTGCGTAGATTAGCATTAAGGCATTCGGAAAATTTAGCAAGTTTAGAGCATCGTCCGTTACCACAGACAATGATTTTGGAATAATCAGTCTCTACACATGGGAGGCATCAGAAGATAGAACAGAATCTAATAAACCTGCTATTTACATCAGTTGAACCAACCCGTTAAATAAAATAGAGCGTTTCAAAACTAAAGTGGACGGACAGGCAAGTTCTGTAAAAGAAGGGAGCAATCTAAAGCAATGTAGTATAGAACCGTCAGATATCACAAGTGAGCGAAAAGTATAAAATTTTAGTTGAAAGCAAGGTGAAAGTATGCAGAGGGAACTGTTCCGATCTCCATCTCACTGTACCTATATCCATCTCATCGCTAAACAAAGAATTACGGCACTAAATTCGTCGCTTCTTTTTGTCAACACGCATGCTCACTGCTGAAAAAAATCACAAAAATAATAAACATACCAAATTTCTTTCCATTGCTTTGTTTTTGATGGGATGGAAATAGGAGCTATGAGATGAAGTGGTGAACCGTTCCCCACATATATTATTCGATTTTAATTATTACTAGCAGACCCGACGAACTTCGTTCCGCCTAAAATTGATTTATTCTCTGATTTGTTCTTGCGTTATGCATTCTTCGTTATGCTTCTTTTGTATGGGAGCCCCCAGAGATGCATTCTGAACAGAACATGAGCCAAGAGCGTGCCTTGGTGTTCCAAGTTTTGAACTTTGAACACAGTTCAGTGTGCACTGGGTTGGTACGCAAGCAAAACGATCATCGTTACAAATGTTACTTAGATTTGGAACTATGCAAAAACATTCGAGCATGCTTGATTTTCATCCGTTAGATGCGCACGTGTTCCATTACTAGTCGAAAAATGTGTAGCATGCCGTCGCTTGAATTTGTTTTCCTAGGATACAAGTTGCTAAGTAAGGTCAGTGCTCTTGAACAGTGTGCAGTGTTCAGAACGTTTTGAACACGAACACGGCTTCTCGTGTTCAGATGCATCTCTGGGAGCCCCCCTTTCCAAACGTGGGTGAGGTCTCGAACCATCTTAAGAACCTTCCCCGGCCCCAAAAACCTTTGCATACAAATTTTCACGCCGATCGGTTCAGTAGTTTCCGAGTCCATAAGGGTCAGACAGACAGAAATTCATTTTTATGTATATAGAAGAAGAAGAAGAAGAAGAGAAGATAGAAGATAGATTGATTCGAAACAATATTATGTAGTGAAAGTAAATGGGAGAATTTGTAAATCTGATCTATCTATAAATAAGACAGGTATCGAATTAGATCACCTTCTAACCTCTAACCCTCCCAATATAATAAAAAACATACACATTATCCATTAGGACCCAAGATTTCATCACGATCACAAAAATTCTAATGTTAACCCTATTTTCGATCTTTTGGCACCAAACCTCTACTCCCCACAAACGCATATTTGTCCCATATGAATAGGAAGTCCAGTAAAATTGGGACTGCTATGCGATCATAGGCAGTATCGGTTTTTAGAATAATTTCATGTGGTGATTCATCCAAATTGACCTCTCTTGTCGCCGTAGAACCTGTATAACAGCTTCTCAATTTGGCACCTAATTTTCGAGTGTCGAGCTGTGACGTATAAAACTCTGCTCTGATTACCTACATATAGGGTAAGACGGTATAATGCGCCCCACCTGGCCAAAACGCCCCCTTTGATTTCCAGAAAATCATAACTAACTAAGGGTCAAAATTAGTTGGTACCTTCAAATATTTGTAAAACCATCATACTATTTGAATGTGGAAGTATTTTTGTGTTACATAATGAAAGTAATGGCAAAATACAAAAAGTTCCAGTTTTGATGTAACTTTCAATGTTTGTTTGCTCAACATTCTGGAGCGACGCTAGCATACTGTCCCCAAAACTTGCACTGGAACACTCAGTTGAGCAACAAAATAACTTTTCTCAGTGGTTAATATAATATAAAATTGCTTCCATCTTCCAATGTAACGTTTTTCAAAAATATGTTTCACTAGTCAAAACGCCCTAGTGTAGGCAGGACAATATGCCCTTACCAACTGGACACAAGCGCGGCGAGCTTGCAGTAGTTGCTTCCAAATTATATGGAAACTATTGAAATGTAATTCAAACCTGATGAAATAGACTTATGTTGGTTTTTTAATATCAAGCACATAAGGATTCGTAACCTTTTTTTTTTGGTTTTTTAATATCAAGCACATAAGGATTCGTAACCTTTTTATTATGGGATTGATAAAATACTAATAAAGGGCTATGAAACGTCTTTGGCTAAGGTGGGGCGTATTGCCCAGGCACTTTCTAAAATCCTTTTTTCACGACTTTTCAAAAAAGGTTTATTACGTGTTATCTGTAATATTTTTATATGACTACCCACGGGCAATGCATTTGCGTCTTCCTGGACTACCAAATAACTCAAAGTTTGCATAAATTGCGTTGAAAAGTAAAAAGTTATCAAGGTATTGCCTTAGGGGGGCATATTATACCGTCTTACCCTACCTATAAGGGTCGTACACTCCGTGTGTTGGGCCGTCAGTCGCCAGTTTCCCTGCACAGCGACCGCAAGCTTATCTTACTCGATTGTACACAGCCAGCGAGTGCGAGGTCTACCCCGGAGAAAACGTTCTCCTCCAGGTTCTCTGTTAAACATGACTTTTGCTTATTTTCTCTCCCAGCATACGAACTACATGTCCAGCCCATTGTAATCTACCGTATTTTATCACCCTGCCGATGTCTACATTTGTGTACACTTGGTACAACTCGTGATTCATGCGTCTACGCTTTTCACCATTTTCCACTACGATGCCTATTATCGAACGCAGTATTTTTCACTCAAACACTTCAAGAACTCATCTATTGAGCCCTCTGCAAGAAACGGAACATCCGTAAAAGTGACCAATTCCAAAAGTTCATGCCAGACCTTTGCATCGTAACCATTCATTCGAATTATGTGTGAAATCAATAGTAACCCCCAAATGCTCCTTTGCAAGATCTGGAACATCCGTAAAAATAGAAAATACCAAAAGTTCATCCCAGAGCTTCGCGTTTTTTTCGAAACCATTCATAACATCGAATTGTGTATGCTAAAAAAAGTAAAAGTTTTATGAGACCTCCAATGACCACAAAACCTTGCAGTAAAATTTGGTTCATCAGTAAAACTGGGTAATACCAAGAGGCGAACTTAAAACTCCACTTTTTTTTCGAACCATCTATAACAGGGAATTATTTGTGCAATCAATAGTGCGAGTTTCTTGTGATGCCGGAATGTCCACGAAACGGTTATCCGGAAAACCCGGAATATCAGTAATAATTGTCAATTTATAAAGTCCATCCCACAGCTTTGCGATTTTTTCTTATTCATTTACCATCATAGATAAATTATATATGCAAACAACAGTGAAAATTCTCCATGATATACAATGACTACAAAACGGCCTTCCGTAAAATCCGGAACATCCGTAAATGTGATTAATTCCAAAAGTTCATTACGGCCTCTTATGAACTTTGTCAAACAGATCATTTATCTAAATTCAAAGTGTGAGGCATGAGAACGAAATTTAAAAAATATCACGCACAGATAGAAAAAGTTGTTGAAATTTTCACAAAAGTAATGCACATTAAGGGAATGCCAAAAAAGAGAATAAATTTAAACGATATTATCCCTGAATATATGCAATTTGTATTGCATTATGTCACTTTTTATATGAATAAGTGTCGTAATGCTATGTAAATTGCATTAATTTAGGACGAACTTGTTGGAAAAGATCCATGTACGCCCAGAATAGTGTAATTTCCTACGTCCTTATTATTTACGCGCTGATTACTTTTCATTATTTTTTTGTTTCTGTGTGGAAAGTCATGACATTAATGTCATTTGACACTAATTTTGCTCTAATGCTGCCAATTTCACGTCGCTTAAGCGGGGCCTGTGAAGAGCGCGAATGATCAGTTATTGACCGACCCAAATGACCAGTTGAAACGCTGGTTTGAGCACTTCGAACAACTTATTCAAGTGCCCGCCACCTCGGCATGATCTGCCTAGGCTATGATCCGAAAATGGGTGACCTGACTGTATGCGATAACAGGCAAGGCATTGTGTTGCGGTGTAGCGTTCTCAAAGTTCTGTACAAAGTTATCCTAGCCCGGATTCAGGAGAAGATCGATGCAACTCTCCGGCGGCAGCAAGCCAGATTCCGTGCTGGACGATCCTTTGTGGACCATATTGTCACGCTCCGTATCATTTTGGAGCAGGTCAACGAATGCCAAGAGTCCCTTTATTTGGTATTCATTGACTACGAAAAGCGAAAACCACGAGAATATGAAACTCATCGGCCTTATCGAGGCACAGTACGAGGCCTTCTCGTATAGAGTGCTGCACACCCGAGCAGGAGTGACGACTTCGATAACACAAATTGGTATGAACTAGCCTTGCATAAGAAGTAAAATACCAAAAAATAATACCAAAAACTTATATGCAGAATACTTGAGGCATAACATGCTTAGGTATTTCAATACCTAACGAATAATAATTGGTAATTAATTAATAACTGAGTATGTTATGGCTTAAGTATTGTGCATATTAGTTTTTGGTATTATTGCTTTGGTATTTTACCTCTCATGCAGGGCTAGTTCATAACAGAGTATGATATCAATAATGGGGCAATGGGGTCTTGTCCGACCCTATCCGGGTCGTAGCTGGTGTGAGGCAAAGATGTATTCTATCACCGTTACTGTTCCTCATCGTAATCGACGAGATTTTGGTAGGTGCGATTGACCGTGAACCAAACCGCGGGCTGCTATGGCAGCCTATAACCATGGAGCACCTAAACGATTTCGAATTGGTTGATGTTATTCCACCTACAAAAAATTGAATCCACCGTTAAAAAGGCGAACGATGGAATATGTTTTAAGTGAGACGTCTGTTTCTCTGTGGTTATATTATAATCAAACAATAAAGACCAACGTTTCACTTGCAGTATCATTCAATCGCAATAGGCTCATTTAATTACAAATCCGCCTTGTCAGGATGGGAAAATAATTTGTTTGTCTCTGGTTTAGTTACGTCCCAAGCCATGGGCGGTACCGTGGACATCGAAATCCGTACACCTAAGCACTTAATTATGTGTAAAGTCTCTAGAAAATATTTATCAAATGCAAATGAAACGTTCGTCGTACTTGCCATTTTAATGGCCGAAATTGTCACTGACAAGCATATGAACAGGATAAGATAAATTATTTATAAATTAATTACCATAAAACCTCTTTAATTTGATGATATCTCATAAGGTGGACGGACTTCGGTGCTGTACGGATTTCGGTCCCTCACGGTACACAGATAGAAAAAGTTGTTGAAATTTACACGAAAGTAATGCACATAAAGGGAATGCCAAAAAGAGCGTAATTTTAAACGATATTTTGACTAGAATGTATGCTATTTGTATAGCATTATGCCACTATTTATTCGAGCTATACAAATTGCATACATTTAGGGCAAAAGTGTAGGAAAAGATTCATGTGTGCTCAGAATAGTGTAATTTTCCGCGTTTGTATTTTTTACGCGCTGATTAGTTTTCATTATTTTTTTCTGTGTATGAATGAGCCCCTCTCGTTATCATGGATGACAGAGAACGACGTTTTCCAGAGAATGACCCTCTCTAGGCTTGGCATTGGTCATGACAGTCATTAGTATGCTTAGCTTCTACTCCTGTCGATCGTCGTTACTAATCGCTATATTAGCAACCAATGCTTCTACCCATAAGCCATCAAATCGCAACCAAGAAACCACAGGTGATCATAGCAGGTGTTTTCACTCATTGACCTGCAGCTGAGACCTGCAGTGGATCTGACCGTTGTTAATTTGATGGTCACGAGCAAAATGTTCTTGAGCTTTTATTAATATATTTAAGACTAATTTAAACAATTTCAAGATGGCCAAATAAAAAACGTATTCTAGAGCACACATTTTATACTTGCCTAAGATCTCATTAATATCTTCAAAGATAAAATTCAATAAGAAATTTAAATATGTAATCGCAACAAAAAAAAACTTGATAAAACATATACTGATGGATCCAACTCCTTACGGTCTTCTGGCGTAAACGCTAACCTTTGTACCAATTGTGATCCGATGCTTTCGCACCTGAGTGTCTCAGACGACCATAAGCAGGGTATCGGCCGCGTAGACAAGGTCATTGTAGTCCCCGTTCATGGCAACCAGAAACAGGATCACCGTCAGAACAGACCCCTGCGGGACCCAGTCTCTCTTCATGTTGAATGGATTGCAGAGTTTGGAAAGTTCCACCATGATTTTGTCCTTCCTAGAAGCTTTTTTCAGTTAAATAATGGCTTTCTGGAGTCTCCAGAAGCAAAGCGAGCAGAGGCGTAGGATTATCGATCCGGTCTAGGATGTTTTCGGGTTGGAAACTTTCTCGACACCCTGGGCATAGTGTATCTATTGTACTTGCCCCACAAGGTACATAGAAAAGCATTCAATTAAAAAACCGCTACGTGGACATCGGCCCTTAAGGACAATCCTCGCGAAGTCCAAAACTAATCGCACTCGCGTGTTCAAGGTCAAACCATTTAATAAGGAAGCAACGCACAACTAAGGACATGGCAGGTATTTCCGTCCATCGTCATAGGGGCTAAAATCAATGAAAGCAACGTCATTTTGCTAGAACTCCACTATAGCAGAACGTTTCGCCTAAGCTTACGATTGGGTACGGATGAATTTGGCAAAAAAGCTTCTATTTGATTGATATTTGAGACTATGACGATAAGACGAAAATGTCTGCCTTAACCCTATCATTTTTATTATTTCACGCATGCTGCGACGGAGCAAACCTGAAATAATAAAAATGACAGTTGTGCGTTGCTTTCATTATGAGTGGCGTGTCCTTCAAAACGCGAGTGCATTTAGTTTTGGATTTCGTGAGAATTGTCCTTTGGAACTATAAAATAAACACAGTTACCCAGCGATAGACTCGCGGAGACAGTCGCGCTGCGTGTGTTTGGGGAACCATTATATCAAGCCAAGTGTGTACATGAGGAGGCCTCGACCTCTGCCTCGATGAGGCTGATGATTTTCTCAGGAACACCTTTGCGTCTCAGGGCGCCCCACATATTCTCTGATTAGGACGGTCGAAAGCTTTTTCGTAGTCAATGAATACCAATAAAGGGACTCTTGGAATTCGTTGACCTGATGATCCACACAGGATCTTCCGGCACAGAATGCAGCCTGCTGCCGCTGGAGAGTCACATCGATCCGGGCTAGGATAACTTTGCATATAACTTTGAGAACGGTAAACAGCAACATAATGCCTCGCCAGTTATCGCATACTGTCAGGTCACCCTTTTTAGGCACCTTCACTAAGATATCTGCATCCAGGGATGTCATTCTCCCCGGTGATTTTCGGTGTACGGTGTATGCAGCACCGTGCACCGTGCGGTGTCAAAAAATCACCGGGGAGATCGAGCTGAACACCGCGGTGTTTCGGTGTAGAATACACCGCGGTGAGCCGCACCGTGCACCGCGGTGCGCCAGTAAGTTCGTAAGTACAGTTGAGTCTCCTATCAAACGTGCTTTAAGTCTATAATAAGTTCCCCGGAATGAAAAGTTCATATAAAAATAAAGCCACCCAAATATAATTACATATATTATTATATAGACCGTAAAAATCGATGTCAGACGCCATTTTGAAATCCAATATGGCCGACCAAAATTCAAGATGGTGGCCATGTGGACCAATTATTAGACGTGCAACCTTACAATATGGGTGTCTATCGATCGGGTTTGATGAGTAGAACTCGAAAATTGATGTCCGACGCCATTTTGAAATCCAATATGGCGGACCAAAATTCAAGATGGCGGCCATGTGGACCAATTATTAGACGTGAAACCATGCAATATGGGTGTCTATCGATCGGGTTTGATGAGTAGAACTCGAAAATCGATGTCCGATGCCATTTTGTAACCCAAGATGGCGCACCAAAATTCAAGATGGCGGCCATATGGACCAATTATTTGACGTGAAACCATGCAATATGGGTATCCATCGATCGGGTTTGATGAGTAGAACTCGAAAATCGATGTCCGATGCCATTTTGGAATCCAAGATGGCGGACCGAAATTCAATATGGCGGCCATATGGACCAACTATTTGACGTGAAACCATGCAATATGGGTGTCCATCGAACGGGTTTGATGAGTGGAACTCGAAAATCGATGTCCGATGTCATTTTGAAATCCAAGATGGCGGACTAAAATTCAAGATGGCGGCCATATGGACCAATTATTAGACGTGAAACTATGCAATATGGGTGTGTATCGACCGGGTTTGATGAGCAGAAGTCGAAAATCGATATCCGACGCCATATTGAAATCCAAGATGGCCGACCAAAATTCAAGATGGCGGACCAAAATTCAAGATGGTGGCCATTTGAACCAACTATTTGACCTGAAACCATCCAATATGGGTGTCTATCGATCGGGTTTGATGAGAAGAACTCGAAAATCGATGTCCAATGCCATTTTGAAACCCAAGATGGTGCACCAAAATTCAAGAAGGCGGCCATATGGACCAATTATTTGACGTGAAACCATGCAATATGGGTGTCCATCGATCGGGTTTGATGAGTAGAACTCAAAAATCGATGTCCGATTCCATTTTGAAATCCAAGATGGCGGACTAAAATTCAAGATGGCGGCCATATGGACCAATTATTTGACGTGAAACCATGCAATATGGGTGTCCATCGATCGGGTTTGATGAGCAGAAGTCGAAAATCGATATCCGACGCCATATTGAAATCCAAGATGGCGGACCAAAATTCAAGATGGTGGCCATTTGAACCAACTATTTGTCCTGAAACCATCCAATATGAGTGTCTATCGATCGGGTTTGATGAGTAGAACTCGTAAATCGATGTCCGATGCCATTTTGAAATCCAAGATGGCGGCCATAGAGACCAATTATTTGACGTGAAACCATGCAATATGGGTGTCTATCGATCGGGTTTGATGAGAAGAACTCGTAAATCGATGTCCGATGCCATTCTGAAATCCAAGATCGAAAACTCCAAGTGCGCGTTGGTCCTCCACGAGCATCGTCCAGGTCTCGTGTCCGTAGAGGACTACCGGTCTAATTAGCGTTTTGTAGAGGGTCAGTTTGGTACGGCGGCAAACTCTATTCGATCGGAGCGTCTTGCGGAGTCCAAAGTACGTACGATTTCCAGCCACTATGCGTCTCCGAATTTCTCTGCTGGTGTCATTTTCGGCAGTCACCAGTGAGCAAAAGTACACAAATTCTTCTACCACCTCGATTTCGTCACCACCGATGCAAACTCGCGGTGGGTGGCTCACATTGTCTTCTCTTGAACCTCTTCCTATCATGTACTTCGTCTTCGACGTATTGATGACTAGTCCGATCCGCTTAGCTTCCCGCTTAAGTCTGATGTAGGCTTCCTCCATCTTCTCAAAGTTACGTGCCATAATATCTATGTCGTCGGCGAAGCCATATAGCTGGACGGACTTATTGAAAATTGTACCACTCGTGTTAATCCCTGCTCTTCGTATTACCCCTTCCAAAGCGATGTTGAATAGCAGACACGAAAGACCATCACCTTGCCGTAACCCTCTGCGGGTTTCGAAGGGACTCGAGAATGCCCCTGAAACTCGAACTACGCACATCACTCGATCCATCGTCGCTTTGATCAACCGTGTCAGTTTATCCGGAAAACCGTGTTCGTGCATTAGCTACCACAGCTGGTCCCGATCGATTGTATCATATGCGGCTTTGAAGTCGATGAATAGATGATGTGTGGGCACGTTGTATTCGCGGCATTTCTGCAGTACTTGGCGAATGGCGAACACCTGGTCCGTGGTGGAGCGTTCGTCCATAAAACCCGCCTGGTACTGCCCCACGAACTCTCTTGCAGTTGGTGCTAGTCGACGGCATAAAATTTGGGAGAGTACCTTGTAGGCGACGTTCAGCAATGTGTTTGCGCGGTAGTCTCTACGATCCAGCTTATCGCCCTTTTTGTAGATGGGACACACGACACCTTCCATCCACTCCTGCGGCAAAACTATATAATAAAACCCAGATTAATCCACCAAGCGTTGGTGGTGCCTTTCTCGCATTTAGTTAAGACACCAACCTTATATGGGGCTTAAATGGTTCGATGTACCATTTTCTTCATAACTTTCAAACGCAATGACCGATAGTCAAATTCAATAGTGATCAACAAGGCTTTGTCCCCTGTCGAATAAAACCTGTTGCGAGGAAATCCGTTAAGGATTACTTTGTGAAAAGTTGTCTAATGTTTTTTCAAGCTTTTGTGCACACACATACACACATATTAGTTCAGGCGCAAATAAGAGGTGGCCCTGTGGTAGAACTCGATCCTTTTATCGAACAAATGGCCGCGTGAAGAACAACATGGTATCGTCGCTTTCGCGGCGTCGTTCAACCGGGCGGGTTCCGAGCCCGAGGACAGAAAGGGGTCCTCGTCAAGGCTGGGGCAGGCGTAGGCACCGCGTCGGCAAGTCCCTCTGTGTGGTGGCGAATAGACCCTGTCGCAGAGAGGCTAATTTGGGGTGCACGCGGCATCATCATTCTTGATACCAGTCGTGCAGAGGGAAGCAGGCGCGAAGTCGACCCTTCCCTCCTTCCGAGGACATAGGGCGTGGTAAGGCCACCTGGAAAGCCGGCAATGCGCTGGCACGATACCATGGTGTTCTTCTAAAAAAGCGAGTCACGATGTTCGATGCTGCAAGGACACGCAGCTAACCTCGAGGGTGCGTTATGCACTGGCCCCCCTTTGAAGCATTACTTTCTGGTTGTACCGAAGGGACGATGCGCTTGGCGGCAATGGAAACGGTTTAGCGGGTCGGGATGCAGTCCTGCCTCCCTCGTTTGCTGTTGAAGGTGGCCCCTAACCCCGCACTTCCTGGACAACCCAGGATGTCTGTTGAACAGATTCCCCCTCCATTGCTTAGAAAGAAAAAAAAAACATACACACATACATACACACGCCTACTATGCAGGACAACGTCTGCCGGGTCGACTAGTTATGAATGACTTCTGAGTACCTGTGAAGGACTTTAAGGACTTTAAGCATTTTCAACCAGAAATAATGAGCACCGTGAACGCATTTTGTCTTTCCAAGGCAAAACCTGATTCATATTTGTGAAATGAACTTAAAAATCGAAAATAAAAAAACGATTTTGTCACCCCAAAATTCACCAAAGGGGGGATAAAATCGGGATATTGACCAATATTATGTATACGAGAAGGCTATAGAATTACCTTATGCAGAATATTACACAAAATTACTTCAAAACAAGCTTTTCATAGAAGACACGGAAACCCGTTCTGCTATATATAAATTGATTCAGCTAGGCGAACTGAGGTGATGTCTTTTTTTTTGTGTAGGTGTATGTACACCTGTGTTCAGAATAATAGCAGCGGAAGCCGTTTTTCAAACAAAATGGTCAACTTTGACAAGCTGTAACTTTGTACTCCGATGGCCGATTCAGCTGAAATTTTGGCAGTGAACTACAAATATGATGAAATTTATTTGTATCATGTTTTATCATTTTTTTTTCGAATGACGCGTTCAAAAATTACGCACTAGGTCAAATTGTTAAAAAAATAGCAGTTTTTATTTTTGTTATATTGGCCAATTCAAATGTCAAATTTAACAATTTATATTTTTTAAATTATAAACTTAGTGTCTCGCAGCACCTGAATTCAAATTGATAACATTCCAACCTATTGTTTTCTTGATATTTCCAAAAATGAATGAATTATTAGAATTGTCGCACACACAACCGATTTTCGAGTTCTGCTCATCAAACCCGATCGATAGACACCCATTTTGCATGGTTTTACATCAATTAATTGGTCCATATAGCCGCCATTTTGAATTTCGGTTCGCCATCTTGGATTTCAATATGATGTCGAACATCGATTTTCGAGTTCTGCTCATCAAACCCGATCGATAGACACCCATTTTGAACCGTCTAAGACGAATTAAGTACTGTCCATTTAATTCCACTAGTTAATTTTCGTTATCTTTGCAGATACGTATTTCGACCACAACTGTGTGGTCGTCTTCAGTGTCTTGTACTCGACTCGACTTAGTCGAGTCGAGTCGAGTACAAGACACTGAAGACGACCACACAGTTGTGGTCGAAATACGTATCTGCAAAGATAACGAAAATTAACTAGTGGAATTAAATGGACAGTACTTAATTCGTCTTAGACGGTTTAATACATTCCACTAAAAGAGCTTAATATATTTTTCTGAAAACACCCATTTTGCATGGTTTTACATCAATTAATTGGTCCATATAGCCGCCATTTTGAATTTCGATCCGCCATCTTGGATTTCAATAAGGCGTCGAACATCGATGTTCAAGTTCTGCTCATCAAACCCGTTCGATAGACACCCATTTAACATGGTTTTACATAAATAATTGGTCCATATGGCCGCCATTTTGAATTTCGGTCCGTCATCTTGGATTTCAAAATGGTGTCGAACATCAATTTTCGAGTTCTGCTCATCAAACCCGATCAATAGACACCCATTTTGCGTGGTTTTACATCAAATAATTGGTCCATATGGCCGCCATTTTGAATTTCAGTCCACCATCTTGAATTTTAAAATGGTGTCGAACATCGATTTTCGAGTTCTACTCATCAAACCCGATCGATAGGCACCCATTTTGCATGGTTTTAATCAAATAATCGATCCATATAGCCACCATTTTGAATTTTGGTCCGCCATATTGGATTTCAAAATGGCGTCGGACATCGATTTTCGAGTTCTACTCATCAAACCCGATCGATAGACACCCATATTGCATGGTTTCACGTTAAATAATTGGTTCATATGGCCCCCATCTTGAATTTTGGTGCGCCATCTTGGATTTAAAAAATGGCATCGGACATCGATTTCCGAGTTCTACTCATCAAACCTGATCGATAGACACCCATATTGCATGGTTTCACTTCTAATAATTGGTCCACATGGCCGCCATCTTGAATTTCGGTCCGCCATATTGGATTTCAAAATGACGTCGGACATCGATTTTCGAGTTCTACTCATCAAACCCGATCGATAGACACCCATATTGCATGGTTTCACGTCTAATAATTGGTCCACATGGCCGCCATCTTGAATTTTGGTCCGCCATATTGGATTTCAAAATGGCGTCGGACATCAATTTTCGAGTTCTACTCATCAAACCCGATCGATAGACACCCATATTGTATGGTTTCACGTCTAATAATTGGTCTACATGGCCGCCATCTTGAATTTTGGTCGGCCATATTGGATTTCAAAATGGCGTCGGACATCGATTTTCGAGTTCTCCTCATCAAACCCGATCGATAGACACCCATATTGCATGGTTTCACATCAAATAATTGGTCCACATGGCCGCCATCTTGAATTTTGGTCGGCCATATTGGATTTCAAAATGGCGTCGGAGATCGATTTTCGAGTTCTACTCATCAAACCCGATCGATAGACACCCATATTGCATGGTTTTACATCAAATAATTGGTCCATATGGCCGCCATTTTGAATTTCGGTCCACCATCTTGGATTTCAAAATGGCGTCGGACATCGATTTTCGAGTTCTACTCATCAAGCATATTCGATTCAATTTCATATTCGCTTTAATATTTGGGAAATATTTGGTGGCCATACGCATACTCGGGAATCATACTGTAATTTGCTGCTATTCTACTGCACACCGCGGTGACACCGCGGTGTCGGTGCGGCTCGGTGAGTGTAGCATGAAACACCGCGGTGATATTCGGAGAATTCACCGCGGTGCAGGCGCACATGAGCACCGCGGTGAATTCTCCGGGGAGATTGACATGCCTGTCTGCATCCAGTCGACCGGGAAAGTTGCGGTGTCCCAGATAATACGAAAAAAAAAACGATGTAGTAGAAAAAATATTTAAAGCTCTTTTAGTGGAATGTATTCAACCGTCTAAGTAGACTTGAGTCGAGTCAAGTACGAGACATTAAAGACGACCACACAGTTGTGGTTGAAATACGTATCTGCAAAGATATCAAACTGATTGGTGGAATTAAATAGAGAGTCTCGTCTCGAAACTCGTCTTAGACGATGTAGTAGTTGAGCGGATATCATGGGGCCAACTTTGAGCATCTCGGCTGATATGCGATCGACCCCTGGGACTTCATTCGATTTCATGCTTTGGATGGCTGTTTGAATCTCTAGCAGTGATGGAGCTTCGGAATTGACGCGTGTTATACTTACGTCGGTTGCCTGACTGGCACTTGAAAAAGTTTTTCGAAGTGCTCGAACCAGCGATTCAGCTGGTCAGTTGGGTCGGTCAATAACTGATCGTTTGCGTCTTTCACAGGCATTCATCTTTCCCCCGCTTAAGCGTCGTGAGATATCGTAGAGGAGGCGAATGTCCCCGGTTGCTGCTGCTCTCTCTCCTTCGTCGGCCAGAGAGTCTGCCCACGCTCGCTTGTCCCGTCGACATGAGCGTTTTACTTCCTTCTCAAGAGCCGCGTATCGTTGACGAACTAAGACTTTGGCTAAGAGACTTTGGCTAAAAGAACTAAGATCGCTCTATCGCGGATTTGGCTTATCTTCGTCCCTCTATCTTCCTAAATCTCATCGGTGATCCATTGTTTTATGTGGGTGCGGTTAATAGGAACTGTTTACCAATATTTTTTTATTGTCACAGTAATTTTCATACAAACTTCAAACTGCGCGTATTAACTTAAATTACAACAAAATTAACTATAATTTAGGATGAATATTAAAATAGCAAATGTCAGTCAAAATTTGAACAGCTCTACTGCACGTAAATCGGGCGATTGCACATTGGCGTAACTACAGGAAGACTAAGGTTAGACCTGTGCACCGCCGCGCCGCCCCCAACACTTATTAAGGCTCAAAGAAAGTTGGGCGAAGAAAACAGCTTTCTGAATGATTCACCACCGTCACTTTCCGTCCTTTGGAAAATTGTGATTATTTTAGTGCAACATCGGGCAATATCACATAATATCAATTTATATTATAGCACGTAAATTTGAGAAGATGAAGGATGGCTACATCAGACTGAAGAGGGCAGCTAAGCGGATCGCACTAGTCATCAATGCGTCAAGAACAAAACTGGTGGGGGAATCATCAATCGGTTGGATGACTGAGGAATGGGAGAATTCAAATCCGTTATCATTTCAGATACTTTTTAGAGTTTGCACTAAAAATACTTTCTATAAGATTGCAAATATTCTTCTTCCATTTATTTCCACTATATAAAGTTTTTGTTCATCAACTGATATTCCATCACTGTTTTATTATTGACTAGTTGATTTGTTACCACTAAGCTGCTAAAAATAATTAATCACTAAAATACCGACAAAAATAATACATAGAATCTCCCCATTGAAACATGACATGAAAGGGGAGAGCTTAAACATTTCTTGGGTAAATTGCATGTCAGAGATTCTGATTTTTTTTATTTTTTTTTCATGAGAACAGTAACGAATGTCGATTGCGTTAAATTCTGCACAGTATCGTTAAAAATAATCATTTATTTTACTTTTTACAATCACTCATTCACTTAAATATACACATACACATCTAACTGTAGATGAATCACGATAAATTCATTGATTTAAAATATCTCTACGGAGAGGAATCGATCCTCAATAAAGTTGTATTATCAACGAAGCTGAAACGGATGGAATTGATCGTTTTGGTATACGGCAGCTCAGTGACGTAGCCAGAAAATTGGTCTGGGGGGGTTTTCTGAACATTTTTTAATTTCGAAAAGGTTCGAATTTTTTTCTTCTTCTAAAAATGTTGTCTCTGGGGGGGTTTTATGTCCAAAACCACCCCCGTGGCTACGCCACTGCGGCAGCTGGTTGACTCGATGGTTGTTGTTGTTGTTGTTGTTGTAACTTTAAGCGCTGCAGATAACGTTGATGTTCTAGTTGTTGTTGGCGGTATACAAATAATGGTCTGAACAATACTTCCCTCGCCTGACGATGATGAAGTGGCATATGTAGATCCAGAATCGGGTTTGAAGCTGCTGGTGCAATAACTATGCACAATATCAGATATAAAAATGCAAGTTTCATCTGTAAGAGAAATAATTCCATTGTAATATTAATTGAACTTCTTCGAGGCTTTTGTTTAAAAACAACGCATAAAAACATGTAAATTTATGTATCTTATTTAAGAAGCAATATAATGCGAAAAGTAAAAAATAGAAGTTATTATCTTTTAAATTTATTGAAAGTAGCTTACTGAAAAACTGAACTGCTTTAATCACAAGCTTTAAATACACTAAATATATTAAATAATTTTAATACTCAAATTTACTCTAATTCTCGTACATCGATACGATGAATCAAATTTATATTTCATAGTCAAGTTTTCCAAGATGGTATCTAATTTAATTTCCATGTTTTGTAATATGCATGATGCATTTTGAAAATAATTATCCGTGGCAGATTAATTCAAGACAATATTTTCAAAACGACTTATCTGCTTTTGTAAACAAAGATTCAAACGACGATTTGACAAATCTGATAGCTCTTCCACGCAAACCAACACAAAAATTAAATTATTTCTATAGCAAAAAAAAATTATCTATAAAAAATTAAATATATTTTTTCAGATTATTCAACAACTTTAATTTGTTTTTGAAAATATTGATTTTTTTTTTCATTTTTGCCTTTCTCGTATACTAAGTATACGGTAAAGGCTATATGATCGCTCCAAAAACAAACTTTTTATAGAGGGGCCGGAGACCCATAGTGTTATATACCGATCGACTCAGCGCGACGAATTGAGGTTGTGTCTGTGTGTGTGTGTGTGTGTGTGTGTGTGTGTGTGTGTGTGTGTGTGTGTGTGTGTGTGTGTGTGTGTGTGTGTGTGTGTGTGTGTGTGTGTGTGCACACACCCAAAAAAATGTCACTCATTTTTCAGGTACTTATCCTTAACCGATTTACTCGCAACAAGTTGCATTCGACGCAGGATACTCTACTATTGTTTCCTATTGAAAATTGGTCAGATTGGACTATGGGCTCGGAAGTTATAGTCAAAATACCACTTTTTTATAGAAAAATGAGTAAAAAAATGTCACTCATTTTTCAGGCACTTATCCTTAACCGATTTACTCGCAACATATTGCATTCGACGTAGGATACTCTACCATTGTTTCCTATTGAAAATTGGTCAGATCGGACTATGGGATCGGAAGTTATACGTGCCAAAACACCACTTTTTTATAGAAAAAATGAGTAAAAAACTGTCACTCATTTTTCAGGCACTTACCCTTAACCGATTTACTCCCAACAAGTTGCATTCGACGTAGGATACTCGACCATTGTTTCCTATTGAAAATTGGCCAGATAGGACTATGGGCTCAAGAGTAATGACCAAATTACTATTTTTATAATGCACGAGAAAGGCACCATTACCGCTAGGTGGATTAATCAGGGTTTTTACAGAAAAAATGAGTAAAAAAATGTCACTCATTTTTCAGGTTGTTGTTGTAACTTTAAGCGCTGCAGATAACGTTGATGTTCTAGTTGTTGTTGGCGGTATACAAATAATGGTCTGAACAATACTTCCCTCGCCTGACGATGATGAAGTGGCATATGTAGATCCAAAATCGGGTTTGAAGCTGCTGGTGCAATAACTATGCACAATATCAGATATAAAAATGCAAGTTTCATCTGTAAGAGAAATAATTCCATTGTAATATTAATTGAACTTCTTCGAGGCTTTTGTTTAAAAACAACGCATAAAAACATGTAAATTTATGTATCTTATTTAAGAAGCAATATAATGCGAAAAGTAAAAAATAGAAGTTATTATCTTTTAAATTTATTGAAAGTAGCTTACTGAAAAACTGAACTGCTTTAATCACAAGCTTTAAATACACTAAATATATTAAATAATTTTAATACTCAAATTTACTCTAATTCTCGTACATCGATACGATGAATCAAATTTATATTTCATAGTCAAGTTTTCCAAGATGGTATCTAATTTAATTTCCATGTTTTGTAATATGCATGATGCATTTTGAAAATAATTATCCGTGGCAGATTAATTCAAGACAATATTTTCAAAACGACTTATCTGCTTTTGTAAACAAAGATTCAAACGACGATTTGACAAATCTGATAGCTCTTCCACGCAAACCAACACCATCAACAGGTAGCGGAAACCTTCAACTACCTATTGATGGCAGGGTTGGCCATTTCTCACACTTCGTCTTGAAAATGTGCAGAGATTGTGCAAGTAAAGAGAAGTGTATTGATTCACACTCGAGAGCGTTTATACGTGCGAGTGATTGAAGCCTAGAGAAACATGATCGATACAGAGTGAGAATATTTTCGAACGTGTGTGGTTTGCTGTTGTGTATAGAAAAGGTCTATGTTTAGCAATGTTATGGATTTTATACAGGTTCGGGCGAGAGAGCGCAAACGTGTTCGTAAAATGTCGGAATCAGTAACAGTGTTCGTTTCGCACGACGCCGGCGGTGGCTCGGGTGCCGGAAACAAAAGAACGGTGACGTCAAACTCACACCTCATGAATGAAATTTGGTGTGAGTTTGACGTCAGCAATCAGCTGATCAGAAATGTTTACACTTTTTGAGCTACTAATACGAACAAAAGGCACGCTCAACCGGACCTGTATAAAATAAATGACATTGTATGTTTAGGCGTTTACAACAACTTATTTATATGGAAGATGTAGAACACAGCCTAAATATATGCATTTTGGTAAACAGCTAATTGGCATTTTCCTGTACTCTTTACACTTGTGTGATGACGAGTGTGTATGACGCAAGCTCTGTCATTCAAAGATAAAGTGTATTTCTGCACGATACACTCGGATAACAGATCGAGAAAGAGAAGTTTTTACACCTTCACTTGAATACTCCTCAGAGTGAACCAACCCTGTTGATGGTGTTGGTTTGCGTAGGAGAGCTATCAGATTCGTCAAATCGTCGTTTGAATCTTTGTTTACAAAAGCAGATAAGTCGTTTTGAAAATTTTGTCTTGAATTCTGAACAAAGTTCGAAATCGATAGCACTTATTGCAAACCACAAATCCATCGTTCAAAATAAAAACTAATCCATCAAAAATTAAATCATTTCTATAGCAAAAAAAAATTATCTATAAAAAATTAAATATATTTTTAATAAAAACTAATCCATCAAAAATTAAATCATTTCTATAGCAAAAAAAAATTATCTATAAAAAATTAAATACTTTTCAGATTATTCAACAACTTTAATTTGTTTTTGAAAATATTTATTTTTTTTTCATTTTTGCCTTTCTCGTATACTAAGTATACGGTAAAGGCTATATGATCGCTCCAAAAACAAACTTTTTATAGAAGGGCCGGAGACCCATAGTGTTATATACCGATCGACTCAGCTCGACGAATTGAGGTGATGTCTGTGTGTATGTGTGTGTGTGTGTGTGTGTGTGTGTGTGTGTGTGTGTGTGTGTGTGTGTGTGTGTGTGTGTGTGTGTGTGTGTGTGTGTGCGCCCACAAAAAAAAATGTCACTCATTTTTCAGGTACTTATCCTTAACCGATTTACTCGCAACAAGTTGCATTCGACGCAGGATACTCTACCATTGTTTCCTATTGAAAATTGGTCAGATTGGACTATGGGCTCGGAAGTTATAGTCAAAATACCACTTTTTTATAGAAAAAATGAGTAAAAAAATGTCACTCATTTTTCAAGCACTTATCCTTAACCGATTTACTCGCAACAATTTGCATTCGACGCAGGATACTCTGCCATTGTTTCCTATTGAAAATTGGTCAGATCGGACTATGGGCTCGGAAGTTATACGTGCCAAAACACCACTTTTTTATAGAAAAATTGAGTAAAAAAATGTCACTCATTTTTCAGGCACATATCCTTAACCGATTTACTCGCAACAAGTTGCATTCGACGCAGGATACTCGACCATTGTTTCCTATTGAAAATTGGCCAGATAGGACTATGGGCTCAAGAGTAATGACCAAAATACTATTTTTATAATGCACGAGAAAGGCACCATTACCGCTAGGTGGATTAATCAGGGTTTTTATAGAAAAAATGAGTAAAAAAATGTCACTCATTTTTCAGGTACTTATCCTTAACCGATTTACTCGCAACAAGTTGCATTCGACGCAGAATACTCTCCCATTGCTTCCTATTGAAAATTGGCCAGATCGGACTATGGGCTCAGAAGAAATGGCCAAAATAATATTTTTATAATGCACGAGAAAGGCATCATCACCGCTAGGTGGATTAATCAGGGTTTTTTTAATACTACTACTACTAATATGTATAAAACATTGGTGCACTCTGTGACTCATACTGCGTTTCTTTTAAATTTTGGTAATCCACTTGTCATTTTATATCGTGCACTGTTCGAACTGTCAAACTTGTCAAATGTTCAAATGCATTGCGATGATTGTGATATTCAAGTAGCACTTCAAATTTACCGTAATTGCAAAGGATTCTATTATACTCGGTTTACGCGGTAACGGTGCTTGGAATCAGGGTATATGTTTTAAGAAAGCAGATTAAATTCCCTTATGGGATACTCGATTGAAACTGACCATACTGACTCAGTCGGATCCAATTTTATAGCAAAACGGCCCCTACCCATCATCAGCTTACTAGGTCGCATGATCGATTTACTATAGTTGAGAAACTGCGAATGATACACACCGCAAAAATGGTTGTTTTCTTTATTTTAAGACTGCCCATTCATAATCGTTCTGCTAATTAACGATAAGGCTTTCCCTTCCACTCGAGTTTTGATAATAATCGTATTCATTCAATGATTACACATGGTTTCTTTCTATTTGGATATTTTTGCAGTTGTCTTGTCGTTTAACAAGTACAGTGTTGACCCGATTTTGTCACTCCCCGATTTTGTCTACCCCCGATTTTGTCTACCCCCGATTTTGTCTACCCCCGATTTTATCACGTTTTCGACCCGATTTTATCACGTCCCGATTTTGTCACGTTTTCGACCCGATTTTGTCACCCCAAAAAATTTTGTCATTCTTTTTATTATCGTAAATAATACCAAAAACAACATTGATTTTCATGAAACAACATTCACTGCCTGTAGTTTATTACGAACGACTTCTGAGTACCTGGTAAATATTCTGTAAGCAATTTCGACAAGAAATAACGGGTACCGTTCACGCATTTGGCCTTTCCAAGGCATAAAATGATTCATATTTGTGGAATGAATTAAAAAAAATTAAAATATTTTTTTTCCAATTTTGTCACATACCCTGTTTTATCACCCCAAAATTCACCAGGGGGGTGATAAAATCGGGATATTACTGTATAAGTAAAGACTGTAGGATCACCCCAAAAGTAAACTTTTGATAGGAGACCCGAAGACCCATAGCATAATATGGCCAATCGCTTCAACACGGCGAGTTGTTGTCGACGAAAAAAAAAATATTGACAGTATTTTTTATAAAGTAAAACAACCATTTTTCTTCATTCCAGAAAGAAGCGGTAAAATATATTGTAGGAATATAAATAAAGGAAACAAATGTTAATTAATGGAAAAATTGGACTTATTTCCCTAAAATGTTTATCCACCTGTCTAACGTAGAAAACGTAGAAGTTCGTCAATATTAGGGGGATTTTTCTATTTTTTTTTGTTATTTGTAATTGGTTATATACTATCGCATCTATTTTTTTATTACAAAAAATATTAAGCTCGTTGGGGACATAGTGAGCATTGGCCACAACTTAATGTTGGTCACTTCTATTGGTTTTGTTTTTTTTTATAATTTCGTTATTTTACTGCTGCTTTGACTTATGCTAGGGGAACTGCTCCATGAATTCGTACCATGTACCCAAATCAATGCCATTCGAAAACAAAGAACAAACAAAGTGCGCAAATCAGGCATGGCAATATCATCTGAGCACAGGATATTATCTTTGCTTGTGCAAAGATATTATCTCTAATCAAAGAGCACTCTTGAAAGATATTATATCATTTGAGCGTTTGATGATGATCTTGATAGCAAGGTTTGTTTACGTTGCGAAGGTGTTGCTACAACAAAAGCTGTGAAAAAATGTGTCTCCATGGCGAACATTGCACTTTGTTGACTGAGCGGATAGATAACGAAGATCAATATCCCATTATTTCATCAGTATCTTTGCTCAGAAGATTGACAGATGGGATTGGGATGGTATGCAATGCCTGCCGCAAATTGATTAATTTCTCATTTTTGTGATTTTTTTTCAGCTATGAGCACGCCGGATAACAACAAAACACGACGCAAATTGAGCCTAAATTGCCTGTTTTGCGAATGTTTTTGATATAGGAACATGTTATTAATAATGGAACAGATACCCTGCGATATATGAGATCGCATATCATAACAAAAACGTATTCAAAAAGGAAGCATATACGTACACCTTGCATACAGACAAATGGAGGCATACTTCTATATTGCCTCCACTTTTGTGCACTTGTGCGCTAGCATATACCTATGCGATTTTGTGTTGGCGGGGATGACGCTGTTCAGAAGTTTATTTATTTTCAAACTGAGGCCGTAATGGTCAGTGCCGTACATAAAAGATGTCCCTATTTTCCCTACATGTGCCAGTGGATAGGCGTCAGATTTTATGAGCGCGTTTAGCTCATTTTTGCATTCGTAGGGACACGGCAGGTATTTTCGTATGTTCGTCATAGTCTCGAAAACCAATAAAAGAGACGCTTTTTTAAAACTCATACGTACCAAATCTTAAGCTCAGGAGAAACGTTCTGCTATAGTAGAGTTCTAGCAAATGTACGTTGCTTTCGTTGGTTTTAGCCCCTTGACGATGGACGGAAATACCTGCCGTGTCCCTATATCATAAGACTAACACGATGACACTTGTATCACCAGGGAAATCAAAACAATTTCCAAACCGAAAATCACGTAGTCTTGGCCGGGAATCGAATCGAATTCAGCCACCCTGCGTATGGTCTTGGTTTATAACCACGCATTTTTTATTTTTTTACTGATTTTATTTATGATTAATAAGATGAGTGTAATACTTTTGCGTGAAGTTAAACGTTATTTACAATGTTATGGAAATTCTAATGTTATCTTCCAAACTTAGACGTAACTGTTCATGATAGAATTAGAGGCGAAAGTATAGATTTGATTGTTCCGTTAGGATACGGCAGGCATGAAGAATGTTCTATACAGTACTGACCCGATTTTGTCACTCCCCGATTTTGTCTACCCCCGATTTTGTCTACCCCCGATTTTATCACGTTTTCGACCCGATTTTATCACGTCCCGATTTTGTCACGTTTTGACCCGATTTTGTCACCCCAAAAAAATTTGTCATTCTTTTTATTTTCGTAAATAATACCAAAAACAACATTGATTTTCATGAAATAACTTTCACCGCCTGTAGTTTATTACGAACGACTTCTGAGTACCTGGGAAATATTCTGTAAGCAATTTCGACAAGAAATAACGGGTACCGTTCACGCATTTGGCCTTTCCAATGCATAAAATGATTCATATTTGTGGAATGAATTAAAAAAAATGAAAATATTTTTTTTCCAATTTTGTCACATACCCTGTTTTATCACCCCAAAATTCACCAGGGGGGTGATAAAATCGGGATATTACTGTAGAAGTGAATTTGAAAGCGAGCGTAGCGCAATATTTGTGATGGTATAAATCTCACGACCTTTCTTCTGCCAAGCTCCCTCTTCATACTGGAACGAGATTCTCTGCCGAAGGAGGGAAACTCAAACCGCGTAGTTTCAACTTAGGAAGGTATTGATTTGGGTACATGGTATGAATTCAAGGAGCAGTTCCCCTATAAATCAGACTGAAGTACATTCATTGATCCTCATTAAGGGTTCATTCACAAATTACATAACGCAAAATTTGGCCATTTTCAGCCCCCACCCACCCCCTCGTAACGTTTTTTGTATGAAAGGGTTTTGAAAATTGTATGAGCCGTAACGCTCTGGCAGGTACCCTCCCACCCCCTAAAGCGTTATGTAATTTGTGAACGGGCCCTAATAGCTTCTCGGTACAAAAAGTACAAAATAGTAGGGAGAAAATATGAAAGTGCATTGATCGCTGAAAATTCTTTGTTGATATGGGAATATGAGAAATTTATGTAGGGGAACTGTTCCATTTTCCATCTCACTGAACATATATTCATCTCATCGCAAAAATGAGAAATGTAGCACAAATCTTGTCGCTTCTTTTCGCCAACATGCGTGCTCACTGCTGAAAAAAACACAAGAATAAAAAAAAAACAATCAGATTCCTTTTCATTGCTTTGTTTTTGATGGGATGGAAATGGGAGCTATGAGATGAAGTTCCGAACCGTTCCCCTATGTAAGAGTATTATGAAAGCAGTTAAGATGGTTATAAAAAAATCCTTTAAATCCTAACGATCCTCTTGACGGGCTTACGAATGTTTGGAAGTTCCACAAAAAATTGGAGATGATTTGTTGAACAATATGACTGAAATCCGACGTAAATCGGTAATTTTAAGCTCTCGGAAAAGTATTGGCAAGGACTTATGAAAGTGTTATACAAAACACGTAACGTGTGCTGAAAATTAAAAAAAAAATTGATTCAGCCATATGCGGCAGAGATTGAAAATTACGAATACTTGATTGTAAACAAAACAAATTCTATATAGGACCATTCTTTTATAAATTTTGTTTTATATATTCTAGCTAGTATTATGCAATGATATGAATACCAATGGAAAGTTCGAGACCTTAGCTAACTTTTCGCAGAAGTAACTAAATTGCTTTACCAACATAAATGTTGCAGCTACTTTTATATGAAGGGTTCAATTTTGACCTAACAAAATTTTGTACCCAGCTGTGGGCCACTTTTTAAGCCGTCGAGTTGATGAAGAAAGAAAGTTTATTTGTTTTAGAAGCCTACAATGACACAAAATTTAAAAATAATGGCAAAATGAAAAAAAAATGTTCTTTCATGTGAAATAGCTGATTTTCATACCAGCGCATTGCTAATGCACGGGACGATCACAACTACTATCAGCCTAGCCGCTCCTGAATAGACATTAGGCGGAATAGCATTTCTATTTCGTGTTGTGTTCTCCAAAGGCCTTCTGCTCACTTCATTCATTTAATTTATTTACAGATAACACTGAATCAACAATACACAGTTCGAGACCGCATCTGTCCATCCTCGAATGCGCTCCACGCTCGCCAAGTCGTTCTGTACCTGGTCAGCCCACCTCGCTCGCTACGCTCCACGCCGCCGTCTCGTACCTGCCGGATCGGGAGTGACACCGCCATAGATGGTCCTAAGCACCCGTTTCTTGAATACTCCGAGTGCTTGCAAGTCCTCCCCGAGCATTGCCCATGTCTCATGCCCGTAGAGGACCACCGGACTTATCAGCGTTTTGTACTTCACACATTTAGTGCGGTGGCGAATCTTTTTTGACCGCAGTTTCTTCTGGAGTCCGTAGTAGGCCAGACTTCCACAGTTGATACACTTTCTTATTTCACTACTAACATTGTTATCAGCCATTAGCAAGGATCCGAGGTAGACGAATTCCTTGACCACCTTGAAGGTATCCCCCGTCTATCGTAACACTGCTTCCCAGGTGGGCCCTGTCGCGCTCGGTTCCGCCCACAAGCATGTACTTTGTCTTTGACGCATTCACCACCAGTCCAACTTTTGTTGCTTCACGTTTCAGGGGGGTGTACAGTTCTGCCACCTTTGCAAATGTTCGGCCGACAATGTCCATGCCATCCGCGAAACAAATAAATTGACTGGATCTGTTGAAAACCGTACCCCGGCTGTTACACCCGGCTCTCCGCATGACACCTTCTAGCGCAATGTTTACCAGCAGGCACGAAAGTCCATCACCTTGTTTCAGTCCCCGGCGCGATTCGAACAAACTGGAGTGTTCGCCCGAAATCTTCACACAGTTTTGCACACCATCCACCGTTGCTTTGATCAGTCTGGTCAGCTTCCCAGGGAAGCTGTTCTCGTCCATAATTTTCCATAGCTCTACGCGGTCTATACCTACTGTCGTATGCCGCCTTGAAATTAATGAACAGATGGTGCGTTGGGAACTGATATTCACGGCATTTTTGAAGGATTTGAAGATCTGGTCCGTTGTCGAGCGGCCTTCAACAAAGTCGGCTTGATAACTTCCCACGAACTCATTCACTAATGGTGACAGACGACGGAAGATTATCTGGGAAATCACTTTGTAGGCGGCATTAAAGATGGGGACCGCTCGAAAGTTCTCACACTCCAGCTTGTCGCCTTTCTTGTAAATGGGCCAAATAAACCCTTCCTTCCACTCCTCCGGTAGCAGTTCAGTTTCCCAGATTTTCCGGACCCATCTTGATGAGCTCAGCTCCGATACCATCCTTACCAGCTGCTTTATTGGTCTTTAGCTGTTGGATGGCATCCTTAACTTCCCTCAAGGTGGGGGCTGGTTGGCTTCCACCGTCCGCTGAACTGACGTAGTCATCTCCTCCGCTGCCTTGACTTTCACTGCCTGTACTCTCAGCGCCATTCAAATGTTCCTCGTAGTGCTGCTTCCACCTTTCGATCACCACACGTTCGTCCGTCAAGATGCTCCCATCCTTATCCCGGCACATTTCGGCTCGCGGAACGAAGCCTTTGCGGGATGCGTTGAGCTTCTGATAAAACTTGCGTGTTTCTTGAGAACGGCACAGCTGTTCCATCTCCTCGCACTTCGCACCCCGCTTCTTCCAGGCGGCGTTTCTTCTCCTGGAAAAGGCAAGTCTGTTGTCTCCGCTTCCGTGTATAACGTTCCACGTTCTGCCGGGTACCTTGCTGCAGCGCGAACGCCCGCGCTGCGTCCTTCTCCTCCATAATCTGCCTGCACTCTTCGTCGTTCCAATCGTTCCGTCGACTTCGACCCATCTACCCGACGTTGTTCTCCGCTGCGTCGTTAATGGCTGCTTTGACTGTATTCCAGCAGTCCTCAAGGGGGGCCCCATCGAGCTCAACCTCTTCCGGCATCAGGTTGCTTCAGTCGCTCTAGGTCGTACCGCGGCGGTCGTCGGTACCGAACATTGTTGATGATGGATAGTTTTGAACGCAGTTTAACCATCACCAGATAGTGGTCAGAGTCGATGTTAGCGCCACGATATGTCCTGACGTCGATAATGTCGGAGAAGTGCCGTCCATCAATCAGAACGTGGTCGATTTGTGATTCTGTCTGCAGTGGTGATCTCCAAGTGTACCGATACGGAAGGCTGTGTTGGAAGTAGGTGCTGCGAATGGCCATATTCTTGGAGGCGGCGAAATCAATTAGTCGTAGGCCATTTTCGTTCGTCAGCCGGTGAGCGCTGAACTTCCCAATAGTCGGTCTAAACTCCTCCTCTTGGCCAACCTGAGCGTTCAAATCTCCTATGATGATTTTGACGTCGTGGCTTGGGCAGCTGTCGTACTCACGATCCAGCTGCGCGTAGAATGCGTCCTTATCATCATCAGTGCTTCCGGAGTGTGGGCTATGGACGTTGATTATGCTGAAGTTGAAGAACCGGCCTTTGATCCTCAACCTGCACATTCTTTCATTGATCGGCCACCACCCGATCACGCGCCTTTGCATATCGCCCATCACTATGAAAGCTGTTCCCAGCTCGAGTGTGTTGCCGCAGCTCTGGTAGATGGTATGATTACTTCTAAACGTTCGCACCATTGATCCCTTCCAACAAACCTCCTGCAGCGCTACGATGCCGAATCCACGGTTCTTGAGGCACATCGGCGAGTATGCGTGTGCTTGAAGAAGTTGAGAGATTTGCAGCTCCACGAACCGAGTTTCCAATCGCTAGTCCCTTCTCGTCGCAGTGGTCTTCGCCGATGGTTCCGGTCCGTACTATCTTGTTGATTGTTCGTTGCTTATGTTTTTTTAAAGACTGGCTTGCAGGGCCTGACACTAAACCCCCTAAATTTCCGGAGGACCATTCCTCCTTATTTCCGGTGGACCATGCTGCACAGTTTCACCACAGAGAAACAGACGTCTCACTCAACACATGTTCCATCGTTCAGCTTTTTAACGGTGGATTCAATTTTCTGTAGGTGGTCGATCGGCCACCAATGGCGCTTCCATCGGTTTTGTTTGTGTTTGACGTTGGCTCACTACCGCCATCTGGTTGCCGCTTGACCACACACAGGGTATTTAGCATTGGGCGATAATGTTTTCATGACGATGATTTTGATTGCATTTTGTTCTAAGTGAGACGTCTGTTTATCTGTGGTTTCACTTAGAGTCCCTCGCTGAAACTCGGACGATGATCAGCCGTCCCTAACTTGGAGAACAGACGCTGTTGTGAGCCGATCCTGACATAGAGAACAGACGCTCAGCACCTCCGGAGAGGAGCAAACCCCCCTTCCCTGTCAGCATACGACCATAGTTCCCGCCGGGGTTGGTTACCCGATCTTCCCTAAGGTTGCTCGTATCCCGGCCAGCACCACGGGGAGGTAGGGATAGGAGTTGCTGGGTAAGAGGCTAAGGACCGCAAGATGGGGTCTATTTCATTCCTTCAGGTACGTGAAGTACCAATGGTACGCTTTACCCAGCATTTGCCGTGCCAAACATATTAACATTAACACATGTGGGGTGGGATTTAACTATTATTCTTCTTATCTTGTTCCAGAGAGCGAGCAATGGCGCTTAAACCTAGGCTCATTAGCCAGGGCAAGTCTAATAACTCGTCCCTGACTGACTCGGATAGGCGGCCCCCACCGATGGGTTTTGATGAAACGCTTTGTTCTCGCTCATTTCATGTTGGGGATCATATTTTTTTCGCACAGCTATGTAAAACAAGTTGAAATGCATCATCAGAACCGGTGCCCCCGCATTAAAAGAAATTTATCATGGGTTGTAGCCCCCCGAATCAGTTCATTATCGTAGCAGCTACCGAAAAACGTAACGAAATGCTACGGTATGCTACCTATCAAGAGTGTATACAAACATGACAAGTGAGAGATTTTCTCTCCTTTGGATTCAAACCCTCATGAGGGCGTCGGTGAGTCGCTGGCTTAGGTTAAGTAGATGTCATATAATCATTTCCTTCCTTTCCCTAGTATCGAAGAAGATGGGCGTGGCCGACAATGGTAACTTTCTTGTTTTATTATTTTGGACCCCCAAAAAGTGATCTTTAAGCAGTTGGGGTAAGAAAGGTAAAAAAATATTAGCTATATATATATATATATTAGATATTAAATATAGCTTTCAGTATGCAATCTACGAAATACTCCGTTACAACGCTACGCAACTCCAGAAACAAAGCAAACAAAGGCGTAGGATTGCCAATCAGAAATGGCGAGTTCGATTATCGGTCCGGTCTAGGATGTTTTCGGATTGGAAATTTTCACGACACCCTGGGCATAGTGTATTCATTGTACTTGCCCCACAAAATTCATACTCATACAATGGCGGGGCCCTCTTTAGCCGTGCGGTAAGACGCGCGGCTACAAAGCAAGACCATGCTGAGGGTGGCTGGGTTCGATTTCCGGTGCCGGTCTAGGCAATTTCCGGATTGGAAATTGTCTCGATTTCCATGGGCATAAAAGTAT